>NC_140217.1:34955307-37825307 GCF_951802725.1 Rutilus rutilus | reverse complement strand
CTTTCTTTCTTTCTTTCTTTCTTTCTTTCTTTCTTTCTTTCTTTCTTTCTTTCTTTCTTTCTTTCTTTCTTTCTTTCTTTCTTTCTTTCTTTCTTTCTACTCCAAAGCGTTCCTCTCTTCATAGCTATTGTGAGATTCTTATTTTGTGACTATATTTATATATATATATTCCGTTTTTCATGTTTGTCATATTATTGATATGGTGAAGGTTCATTAGCTCTGATTCTGGTCTTGTGTCCTCAGATGTTCTCTCCTCGTCTCCGTTCACTTCTCTCTGTTTACTTGTTGCATATATTCTTTGTGGCTTGTCATTCATTTTGGTTTCCTGTTCTCAGTTGTTCATTACTGTTTTGACTGACTTGATTTTACTTCTTTTGAAAAAACAATATTTTTATTCAAACAGTCATTGAATAAAATATTGTCTGTGACCCCCCTCCTCCCCTTACCCGTCCCCCCTGTTTCTTTTCTGCTCTCTCCTCCTCAGATGGATCAGACTTCAAGGGCAAGTATACACCATATTGGTCCACCACCTTTGTTACTCTACTTCCTTCCTCGTACCCTTGTCCTAAACTCCCCGCTGACGCCCACCTCCACCTGTTCCAGCCTGCTTGCCTCCTCTGTTCCTCCTGCCCGCCTTGCCTTCAAGACCCTCCTCTTCCTCTCTCTCCTCCTCTTCCTCACTCCCTCACTCACCCACCCACCCTCTTGCTGCGGCCTAGACCCACATCTTTCTCTTTTCCCTTCTCAAGCTCTCTCTCTCTCTCTCTCTCTCTTGGCTCGGACAGCCGTTTAAGGTCTCTCCTTGACATCCTGAAAAAGAATAAAATATGATTTTTCTCTCACTGTCAAAACGTATTTCTAATCCCTGTGTCCATTACATTTGGGAAAGTTCTCTTCCACCTGTCTCCTCCTCCCTTTTTTCTTCCTCGGTGACAGTGTTACCATCCTTAAGTTACTCAAATTGGTGCATTTACTGATGAAATTGTCAGTTGTTGTTTGTCACAGCTAGTAAAAGTCCTACTCTAGTTATATAGATGCAGTCATTTGTTTGGAAGCATCCCCAAAGTAAGCTTAAGCAGTACCGTAGTATGAATTAGCAATTAGAGTAGTACAAGTATGATATTATTGTGGTCTTTGTTGAGAAGTAATAATTGATCTTTGAGTGTAGCATATCATTGTCTGTTTGATCTGAATTTTTGGACCTAAAAATGAAAATGCAACTCCAAAACTATATGACTTTCTTTCATCCATTGAACACAAAATATCATATTGTGCAGAATGTTTATTCTGCTCCATTTCTTTTAATGAAAATATATACTGTGCAGTCCCTGTCAACCTCCAAAAAGATCAAAAGAGCATAATAAAGGGATTATAAAATAGTCCTATTACTTGTGCACTGTATTCCAGGCTTTCTGAAATCATTTAAAAGCTTTGTATGAAGGACCAAACAAAATCATTACTATTTTCACTTTCCAGTAAACATATTTTACTTTTGATCTCATCCCCACAAAAAGCATTTTATGATTTTGTTTTTGTTTTTTAAACTTGAAGTTTAGCTTTTTGGTGCTTGACATTGCCTGATCAGTGTTCGTTTTATTTAAATGCTATTATAGTATTTATTAATATTTTGAATTAGATGTATTACTTCAAATTAAACTTATATATTTATGTTTAATTGCCAAAGCAACTAATTTTTGTAACTAAGTTTTTTATTTAATATTTATATTTAATTTAATATTTATTTTATTTTACTTTATTTAAATTAAAGAAATAAATGTGTAATAGTTTTAGTTTTAAGGCAAGGCAAGTTTATATATATATATATATATACAGTGTACTGTATTAGCACATTTCATGCACAATTGTAATATATATACTGTATGTATTCAAAGGAATTAAAAAAGACAACAGATAACAGATGCATAAAAAAAATTGAAATGTATAAAAAACAAATAAGAATAAAAGAAATGCAGATCAGTAGTATTTCAGGAGATTCACAGCTATTCAGATGGCTATAGCTTTGGTTAGCAATAACAACATTGCCCCTAATCACTGTATACTTTCATTGAATAGAATCGAGCAGTTTGAACATCCTCCAAAACATCTCCCATTGTTCTCCATATCGGTTTTGAGGGTGAATAAATGATCTTGAATTTCTATTTTGGCGTAAACTGTGCCATTAAATCTCGAAGACTGAGTAGAAATGTTGCCTTACAGCTGAATACTTAAAGACAGACCTCTATGAGCATGTGATGTTGTCTTCCATTTAGCCACAGTTTATTCTTTTAGGTTTTTCTATTACTGTTTATAATGATCAGTTGAGGGGCAGGAATAGGCTGCAGATGAATTTGCTAGATGGCCTCCTTTAGGTCCTTTCCTGTTGTCTCGGTGCTGGAGCTCTTGGTAGCGGCCGGTTGGTTTGTCGTCCTCCTCTTACACCCCGTGTTTTCATCAGCTTGACCCCTCTGTGCGTCTATCACCCTCCAGACTGCCACTGTGGACGTGCCGCTACGTCTTCAAAATCCCTGACCTGGAAGTGCTAGACATTGTGGAGGGAAAACTACCTGGGCACAACAGTGGTTTCATTGGGATATATATACAGAATAATGTGACTTGTTTAACATGATTATTTGTTGAATATAAAGACATGCAAATGCTTCAGTAACATGTAGTAGATTAAACTGGGTTGCCCTTCCTCTTGCCCTTCACAATGCTGGGCACTTTCTCCGATTGTGTCTCTGGAGCGGCTCCGCGGTGCCAGTCTGGGGTGATCACCTCCATCAGGACCCCTGTCTCACCCACTCCCAGCTAAACGGTTTGCCATGTTGATGCCTGTTGAAAAAGAAAGCGGCACGGCACACACTGTTTATGAAAACGACGTCGGAGAACTCGCTTCGTCTCAATGTGTATCCCGGGAGTCGAGCCAGTTCTCCGACTTGCAAAAGAACGAAATTTGAACAAAAATTCCAATCAATCTAAAACTGTCTGCTTTCCCAATTTTTCCATTATTTTGGCCAATGCGACTCCATTGAAGGCACCATAGTGGCTAACGCTGGTATTCCCCCATGATTCCTCAGTGTTGCGTATGGTAACGTCCCCACTGCGTTCCTGCACCTTTTGAAGAGCAGCTGATGTTCATTTGTTTCTCAGAAGCCTCCCTGTGTTCTCCACCCTCCGCTTCCCCCTGGATAATCTTGCCCGTTTCTGTTGCAGATTTTGAGTCTCTCCTGCCAAACACTTTTGAGTCAGAGGGACATGTGTTCATTGCCCCCAGGTAGCTTTGTGTGACTTCTTGAAGCCACGTTCCTGTTTTCGTGCATACGTCCATCCCTAACCTCCTTTTCAACATACCGTAGTGACTGTAGTCTCTGTGTGTTTGCTGTGCGTAACGTGTCTTTCCATTTTAACCCAAGTGAATGTGTTTATTTGTTGTTCTGTCTGTCGAGACTCCTCGCCGTCACCCGTAGGAAAGAAAAAAAATCCTAAAAAGATCTCTTTAATGTGTCAATTAATTCTGCTTGACAGCAGTAAACACAAAAAATGGAGAATTTTACTGTTCTGGGTTCATTACAAGTACACTCCTAAAAA
Source organism: Rutilus rutilus (assembly GCF_951802725.1). NCBI lineage: Eukaryota > Metazoa > Chordata > Actinopteri > Cypriniformes > Leuciscidae > Rutilus > Rutilus rutilus. The sequence goes on along the minus strand of NC_140217.1, from coordinate 37,821,719 downwards.
AAAAAAAGATTATTTATTGCCATTGATGGTTCCCTAAAGAACCTTTAATGAACAACCTTTAAATGTCGTTTCGTTTTTATAAAAAAGCAGTAGTTATGCGTACAGTATTTCACTTAAAATTGAATTCTATTGGAGCCAGTAAATTAAAGCTTGTATTTTTCTTAAACCGCATATCTTATTTCTTCTAGGGATGTTTAATCAATGCATTTTCTGCAGGTGAAGTATGCTCTATTTAAAATACTTTACTCTTTCCCCACCAGCAAAAAAAGAAAGAAAAAAAAAAGCCAGCATTTTTTATCATTTTTTACAAAAATGTCATGGACCCCAAAATAATTTGTTGCATGAATATCTGAATATGCAATATATCATAAGAAAGAACAGAGCCTCTGCTTCTAAACAACCAAATAGAACGTTTTATTCTAGCTTAATCCATTCTTATTTGATCAACACTTGAATGTTTCATAAAAAAAGCAAAATTTTGAACAAAAACATGAGAATATAAAAATGTTTTGCATAGACTACTTATCACTTTTTTCTGCTCCTTTTTTGCCTGTGCTTTTATCCAGAGATTCTGTACACTTTCAGAATATACGTAATAGCGCCTCCTACCATATAACAGTGAAAACATGGAAAGCTGGAAAATTCCGTCAATGGTGGGGAAAGAGTTAACGGGTAGTTGTAACGGGTACACTGAAAAAAAAAATCCCGTTGTTTTTACAAAACAATCCTGGCAGCTGTGGTTGCCAGAATAATTCTGTAAAAAAAATACAGTAAAAATGTAAACATATTTACAGAATAACCTGTAAATTGTATAGTATAAAATTGTAACATTTCAATTTAAACCGGTAACTCCAAAAACTGCTACTAAAATCGGTTTTGTTCCTTTAACATATACTGACAACCACCATAAAAATGCAAGTGGTAAAAGAGGAAGCCTCATGAAAAATTATGAAGAAGTTGATCACAAGTAGCCTTTCCACAAGCTGAATTATACTAGTATACAGAAACACAAACACAAAACACCATCATGGGAACACACATGACACTAAAATAATGCAATAAACATTCATTAAACAACAGAAGATGCAGCATAAAACGCCTCGGATACCACTGTAACCTCGAGGGAACTTTCAAGGGAACTCGCGTTGCGTCGATTGTTCTGTGAGGAAGTCCTATAGGGCAAGAAAAACGGCCAACATCTCCAGGTGGTTGATGTGCCATGAGAGATGGTGGTCCCTCCACAGACCCAGAGTCGAGCGTCCTTCTAGGATCGCTGCCCAGCCCGTGAGAGAACCATCTGTCATTAGCGTCTCGCGACGACAAGAAGCTCCCAACACGGGACCCTGGGACAGGAACCAAGGTTTCTTCCACATAACCAGGGCACGCAAGCATCACCGCGTGACCCATATCATGCGAAAGGGGTTGTGGTCCTGAGCCACCACTGCAGGGGTCTCATATACAACAGTCCAAAAGGTATCACGTTTGATGCTGCTGCCAATAGACCCAACAGTCTCTGAAACTGCTTGACAGTGAGTGACTGGCCTAGCTTTATTCTTTTCACAGCCGAAAGGATGGACTCTATGCGTGCCGGTGAAAGGCATGCCTGCATCGACGTTGAGTCCCAAACCACGCCTAGAAAAGTGGTCCTCTGTAGTGGAGAAAACACACTCTTTTTGGCATTTAGCTGTAATCCCAACTCTCTATGCCAAACCGCCAACTGATGCGACTGAGCCAGAGCTGCATCTACGCATTTCGTGAAAGTGCCGGGTGATGGTGCAAGGCGGAACGGAAGAACTCGATATTGGTAAGCTTTGCCCCCGAAAGCAAAGCTCAGAAACGTCCTGTGATATGGAAGGATGGATATATGGAAGTATGCGTCCTTGAGATCTATCGTGAATCTATCGTTCACTTCTTGTTCCATTACTAGAACCTGCCCTGGGCCCACCACAGTGAATAGGACCCCTTATAAACCTGGGCGGGCGAGACCCGAACTGTATTTGATACCCTTTTTCTATGGTGTGCAGGACCCAAAAAGAAACATTTGGCAGGAGCCTCCATGCTGCCAAAAATTGTACTAGTGGTACCAGCCTCTCGAGACTGGCTTCTGGTTTTTGTTGTGCAATCAGCCCGACGCTCTGTAATGGCGAACCGGCAGGGAACGACCGACCAGACTGCTCTAGAACCTTCCCTGGAGGGGGCGGGCATCCCGAGGCCACTGCGTTTCCGGCTGGACCTTGACATATGTGCTCGCCAGAGACCGCTGCACCCTGAAACACACGAGGTGGCAGGGTTGGCAGAACGGTCCCCTGAAGACACCGAAGGGAGACGGGCACAGTATAATGAGGTGTTGACCGCTCCACTTCGGGGGGGACTGCCGAGCCCTCAGGCGTCAGGACCTTTTCCCCGCAGCCTTCTTGGAGATAATGAAGGTCCTCAGATCCGTCTTACCCCTCGAAGACTGTGGCTGAGTGCACCCTCCCTGTCCCCAGCCTTTCTGTGTATAATATGAAATAGAGAAATAGTTCAATGTTTGTGCACTATACACTCTCTACGAAACCGGTTTCTCCCACGATCTCCACACCTCGGTAGGCCCCGGCGTTGAAGTTGTGACCGTGATGGCAGGAAGCATTCGTCCAGCTTGCTTTTGGAACGAACATCTTGCTCATCTGCTGGCCAGTCAATACTCAGTCTTTCAACTGCTGTTGTCACAAGCTCCTCAAACGCATGAAACTGAGGTGGCGAGTCCTCAGTATCTCTTGCGTCGACAATGATAACATCTAGTTCCTCAGAACTAGGTAGCTGCAGTGTCGGTGCCTCAATCGGAGCGGAAGGAACCGCAGCACGTGCTTCCAAACCCTGAGAGAAGGCACTGGACCTATTAGGTGAAGGCAGAGATAAGGCTGGGCCCGTCTCTAACCCCACTGATAGATCCATTTGCGAACCCCATGACTGCGATCACTGCTGTGCCTCGGCAACACCGGGACCAGAGCCCTGGGGAACGCATCCTCAAGAACGCCAGGCGTGATCGGAGTGTCCGCATGGGAAGCACATCACAGTGCTCACAGCCAGCACCCTCGAGTGCTGAGTGTGCATGCTCCTCACCCAAACAAGCTACACAAAGAATGTGTGTGTGTCCACCCGTTAAATAACGCAGGCAGGGGTGCACGCACATCCTAAACTGCTGCTTGCTCGCCATGACTTTACATATATATATATATAGTGATATAAAGGCAAACAACACCAAAAATGAAAAAGACAGTTTCACAATGAGCGCTACTGAAGACACAGAAGCTGGCGAATGAAACTTTATAGTTTCCTGGTTCGTGACGTCACCCGCCTCCTACGTTCCGCCACACCATTGGACTGATTTTACATGTGCTTCAAGACGTCATCACGCGAAGCGTTCCCTCAGCGCCAATCGACGCAGCGCGAGTTCCCTTGAAAGGGAACCCAAATGTGCATAACTGATGACAAAAACTATTAAGAAACAATAATTTTAACTAAATATTTTCAAATATGAACTGTCACACAGGGAATTCTGGGAATGTTTGTTTACAGTTTTTCTGAATTTGATTTGCCTTTTTTACTTCTAAAAACTGTACATTTAACAGTATTTTACTGTAAATTGCATGTAATCTAAATACATGAAATGTATTTTACAGTTTTTCCCTGTATATAGTATAGGAACTTATTGTTAACCTATTAACGTTTTGTTTTTTTCGTAGCGTTTTTACAATATTTTACAGTTAAAATTACTCTCATTTTTGGTAGCAAAAATTACAACACCTTACTATATGTCTGGCCTAATATACTTTCACTGTCAGTAGTATATTATAATAAATGTGATATTTGCTTGTTTTACAAACTTTCAACCCACTCCTCAAGTTTGTTTATGTGGTTATGAAAGCTGTTGATAAAGCTTAACTTGTTATGAACCTGGAAAGTTCCTTTAAATCTCCTGCTTTACAGATTTTAACCTGAGAAAAAGACCCCAGTAATCTCACATGTGTCTCCTTTAGATTTCAGAAGAGATCTCAACAGTGTCTCAAACTGTTGTGAGATTTTAATGTGCAGTTACTGTAATTTGAACTCAAATGTTCATCTTTGCAATGCACAATTTTATAGACAAAAACATCTGAGATAAAGCCATGTGATGAAAGCCAAACCTCGGAGCTGTAAATTTTCCTCTGGGTATCTCTGTGTTTGAGCTCATTGTCGTCTGCTGTCGTGGATCAGCAGATTCTCCACATCTCATCGCTGCAGCTCTCGCCCGCGCGTCTCCTCTGTATCTGTGTGCATGGCCTTCTCCTCACTTCCTTCATCAGTATCAAGGGGAAGGTTCACTTTGATTTGCATGTTAAAGAACTGATGGATCTAGAGAAGTTCACGTGCATGAATCTATGAATGATCATCTCTCTGTGTGTGTTTGTCCTTTGCATATACACTCCAAGTAGTTCTGTCTTGTTTTCCAGTAAAAACATCCTTGAAACGAGATACAGTTAACTGAGATTTTGCAAGAATACATATAAGTGTATTTTAGGCAAGAGCTTATGCTTAAATCTACCAATGAATCAAGACAAAATACACTGTGGTTTTACTTCTCAGGTAAATGATCTTGTTTTAATGATGTTTCCGTTAAGTACTGGTTAAGAATAGTTTTTTTGCTGTTTGTTGTTTTATACATGTATTTGGTGTTTTATGTGTGTTTAAGATGTATACATGAATGTGAGCAAAGTGAAATTTTTGTTAATGCGTTTTGTCAACGCAAAACTCTCACTATCTATCAAGGTTTTGCAGTCTATAATATAACTGTTTTTGAAGTGAATCTATAAGAGAGAGTTTTTATATGTGTGTCCTGTCAGTGAGGAATGACACGTGTTTTCCTCAGGGAATACTGCAAAGAACTGGAGCTCTCTAACAACAACACGGAGTTCCTGCTCAACTTCATCGCTCTGATGGAGAAGGTCACACCAGACTCCAAACAATGTGAGTCTCGCAGATCTTACAAACGCCAGTATTTTCATCCCTCTTAGCAGTGTGTGAATTTATTGACTGACTTTACGACTTTTTTAAGGATTGTTGAGGAATCTGTTGATGGTATTCTTGCACTACTTTGCACTACAACAGGTCTGCTGGCTGGATTTAGAAGGGTTTTGGCCACTTTTTAGCTAGAAAACGGACTTGCCCAAGCTAAGAAACCAGCTGAGACCACTTTAAACCACCTAAGAATCTGTTTAACATAAAATGTTGTATGTTTTTTGTGGATACTGTCATGGACCCCACATAATTAGTGTTATTTTAGAAGTATTATTTACATACTATTATAGTATTCATTCATATTTTTGGTTAACTTTTATTTCAATATGATCAGTTTTCATTTTAACTTTAGTTTAAGTAAATGTGCTTTTGTGATTTTTTTTTTATTTTATTTATAGCTTTAATTCATTTTTGTTTTAGTAATTTTAGTACTTCAACTTCTTATCTATTGCAGTTCCCAATTTTTGTTTTGTAACTAAGTTCTTCTTAAGCTCTATTTAAATTTCTGAAAATGATTTTTTACTTGTTTTAGTTTTCGTTAGCAATAACAACACTGAGCGTAATTCTGACTCTCTATGACTAATTCTTGAACTTAGAACAATCTTGTATTAAGATATCAGCTCATATATCCTAATATTATCATCATTATTCCATGCAGGTGACAATTTCTTGCTGCATAATCTGATCTTGGACACGGGCATCATTAGACAGCTGGTAGATAAAGTCTGGAAGACCAAGGACCTCAACACGTATGTTCATATTCAGAATGAACCAGTGAACTTCCTCAGATTCACACCATGCTAATTTAGCATCATCCTAATCTCAAGCACAAAAGCACCTTCATTAGAGCTAGAGGTACTGTAAATGTGAGTAAACGTGTGTGTTGTGTTACTCTAGGTATGGCTTTCTGGCAGTCTTTGCGGCCACAGATGGAGGCGTCACTCGAGTTTTCCCTAATAAGTGAGTGCGGTTCTTTTTTTAATCTTTGTCACTGTGTTATTGTAAATACCTGCTGAGGTTAAGTGTGTGTGTGTGTGTGTGTGTGTGTGTGTGTGTGTGTGTGTGCATGCATCAGGGCCGCTGAGACCTGGGAGGAGGATCCAGAGCCATTTAATGCTAGTTATTACCGTCGCAGTCTGGACAACAAGGGCTACATCTTCAGAGCGCCCTATCGCACCGGTGAGTGTGTGTGTGTTATTATAGAAACACATCAGACACTAAACTGTCTTTACAGTCACATAAGTCACACACTCTTTAGGTAATGTTTTTACTATGCAAAGTGAAACCAGAGTAATACCTTTAATATGAACAAAACAAGCATTACATATTCATTATATTGATTAGATTACACTCTTCCATACTTTGTTTAATTTACAATGTCTTCAGACTTCTCAATCAGAATTTTTAATTAGAATCACAGTATCATTTATATAATATATTGGTAATTTTATTATGTAATAGTTTTCAAGAGCTGCTCTTTTTTCTTTTCTTTTTTTTTCAGGCAATGATGACATGCTGAATCCAGAGAACGACACCATCGGCATTCTGGTTAGCACAGCAGTGGACATTACCATAGGAAGCAAAAACATCAAACCTGCAGGTACAATAAAACTTCTCGACAAATGACAAAATAACAAATAGGGTTCACATGGAAGCCTTTTAAACCAGACAAATGATGGCAAGATCAAATGTGGGATTTGATATGGTACTTTAATAGCTTAAGAACTTCATCTTATCCAATGGAAGGTTGGATATCTGTCATTTACTGCAATAAATCCAGAGACATTTTGCCTTTTTTTTTTTTTTTACTTCAAATCTACAGTGATATGCTGTGGTTCTTTACAGAGCTCATGATCATCGTGTTCCTTTAGGATTACCTGACAGGTGGATTAGCACAGATAAGTGCTGCGTTAGGAATCTGGGTTTAGAAGTATGACATATTCCGCTCTGAACATCGTTGTAAAGTCAACTCTGTTGAACTAAGTTGATGTAAATATCTTGCCAAAGTAATCTAGAAACCATACCTTAAAATCCTGAAATACTGTAATTCTGTGTATATCGGGATCGCGCGCTGTCTGAGGCGTCTTTGTGCACACGCTTCTGGCGTGTCAGTGAGCGTGAGTAAGATCATTTTGTTTCTCAGCATGAGTTTGAAAATCACATTTCATTGGTTCAGACTCATGCTATAGAGAATACATTTTTCACTTGTTTTGCCCGTAGCTCGTAATCAGCCTGTGCGCATTCCCACTCATTTTTGGGTCACATTTAAGTTGTAGACCAGAGGTGTTAGGGTTTCTTTTTCTCATTCTTTTTCTGTCTAATACTATCTTAGTTGTGGGTGTGAAGCTTGATCTTGAGGCTTGGACTGACAAATTCAAGATCTTGGCAAGCAACCACACCGACAGCAACCGGCAGGGCTCTCAAACGGTAAAATGCACACACACACACATATATATACACACACGAGTACTATTGCTAAATACTGTTGTTCCTGCCTGACAGTGTGGACCAACCAGTGGCTGTGAAATGGACTGTGAAGCCAACAGTGATGTAAGAGACTCTGAATGCACTCAGATCTGTCAATACTAAGAGTTATAGATCCAAACTATACATCCTCATTCACAGCTTCTTTTCAGAGTTTGTCCATTAAGTGTATGGCTGATTGATATAGTGATATTACCATCATTTTCCATTTAAATTGACTGATTGATTGTCTGTGTCTGACGTAAACCCATGCACTACAGGCACGTATTGTGTAAGAACAGTAATGCGTTTACTAGAAGCTGTCCTTGTTCTTTGCAGGACTTGCTTTGTTATCTGATAGATGACGGCGGCTTCCTCATCATGTCCAATCAGAAGGACCACTGGAATAAGGTCAGGAGGTTCAACAGGACAGCGATGTGAAAACAGACTGTATTTGCTCCTGTTTTTCACCCTGTGCTCTTCCTCTTTTATCTGTAGATTGGGATGTTCTTCAGCGAAGTCGACCCCATTCTCTTTTACAGCCTCTACAACAACTCCTTTTACAAACGCAAACAGTCCTACGACTATCAGTCAGTGTGTGACCCCGTGCCCAGCAGCAACACAGGGGCCGCCCCACGAGGAGTGTTTGTGGTAAGAGGATGGATGGATGGATGGATGGATGGATGGATGGGATAAGACGGTGGCTACTTTTACATGCAATCTAATAATCTGTTAATAATCTGATCCAAATCTTAGGCCCCGTTTACACGTACATGGTTATTTTGAAAAACGGAGACATTTCCCTTCGTTTGCGCCCTTCGTTTACACGCAAACGGAGGATTCACCAATGAAACCGATTCTTTCTAAAAACTCCGGCCAGAGTGGAGATTTTGAAAATCTTCGTTTGCACGTTTGCATGTAAACAGAGAAAACCGGAGTTTTAGGCAGCGACGTCACAGAATGTGACTATTTACGGGATTCTGATTGGCTAAGGTGGGCTTGAGCTTCTCGTTACACTGCCACCTACAGGTTTGGCATGCTCTTGACAGCATATACACAGGTTCGTGTGCACGATGTTATTTTTGAAAACGAAGAGGGGTGAAATGTCCGTTTATGAAAATAGCCACCTACGTGTAAACGTAGCCTTAGTCGGACACGTGAACACCTCAATCAATCTAAATGAAATGAAATCGGGGTGGTCTCGATTTTAAATGCTCTTTTTCTAATATGAAATATTTGCCACATAAACATTTGAATTTGAAAACACCTTGCGCACATGTGCGATAGTGTGTATTTATTTACATCTTACGAACTCAGTGGAGAAGACTGAATATTTGCTAAAAAGCTTTTCCGGCACATTTTTCGATGTCGTCAAGGTAAACACACCAGTTATGCTCATGGATATCATATGATTGCAGTGATTTTGTCCATTTCTGAAAGTGGAGACTTGTGCACTGTGTGTAGGCTGAAGTTGTCTTCGGGAATGGATGTAATGCACATGTAAATGAGTATTTGAATTGTTGCAAAGTTTAGGGTACATATAAACAATACGTTTGGAATCTGCAGTCGGATTGGATTATAGAATGTAGTGTTGTTATTGTTGACTATTTTACTAAATTAAGTTAGAACCATTAAAAACTGAAATAAAGTAATAACTTAAAAAACTTAAACTTAAAAAACTTACATGACAAATGTTGCTTTGGCAACTAAAAATAAAATAAGTTGAAAGCTAAATGGAAATATAATTTAAAAAATAATAATAATAATAATATAATTAATAACTAATAAAAATGACAAAAGCACATAACAATTGCTAAACTATTACAAATAATTTTATTAATAGAAATAAAATAATAAAATAAAAATATTAAATGAAAAACAAAGTATATAAAGAAATAAAATAAAGCTAAATAGAAATGTAAAAAAACTAATAGAGATGACAAAATCACAACAGGATTACTACAGAATTACTATTTTAAATAATTTGCATTAATTGAAATAAAGTAATAATAAAATAAAATATAGATATTAGATGAAAAACTTAAATGAAATGTTGATTTTGGCAAATAACTTAAAATAATAATAAAATAAGTTGAAGTATTAAAAGTACTAAAAATAAAATAAAATAGAGAACTATCTATTTAAAAACTGAAACTAAATAAGAAAATAACTAACTAAATAAAACAATAAAATTGACAAAGCACACAACAGAATTACTAAAATTAAAATAAAAACTGAACATTTCAAAATATTAATAAATAATATAATAGTATATATATATATACTACTACTACTACTACTACTACTACTACTACTACTACTAAAATCCCACTGGCAGAATGATTGGATGGATTGAGGGATGAATAAATGGATAGATGGGTGAATAGACAGATAAAGATAAGTGGTTATTTGGATGGATGATGAACTGTGTCATAATCAAATGTCATGTGTTTCCTCTCAGCCTACTATTGCTGATGTGTTAAATGTTGCCTGGTGGACGTCAGCGGCTGCCTGGTGAGTTTCTGTCTCGCAGTCAATTATAATGTCTGATCTCAATGATGTAGTAGCTTGTAAACACAGGAGTGTGTGTGTGTGTGTGTGTTGTGCTTAGGTCACTGCTGCAGCAGATGCTGTATGGATTCACCTATCAGAGTTGGTTCATGACAGGTGTGTGACGTTTACATTGATTTCTAAAAGGTCGTTGTTTAAGGGAATCAATAAGACAAATCTGACGTGTGTGTGGATGTAGATGAGGTCGATGCTGAAGGAATGGACCACAGAGAGACCAGCTGTGTGACGGTCCAGACGCAGTTTTACTTCAGTAACCTCAGCAGCTCCTACAACATCCTGCAGGACTGTGACAACTGCTCCAGGTCACACACACTCCAGTCATGCTCTCAGTCTACATTATATATACTGATGAAAGACTGTTTTTTATAACAATGTGTCTGTTTTACAGATTAATTCATGCTAAGAGAATAAACAACACCAACCTGCTGTTTGTGGTGGCTGAAAGACTGTCCTGCAACTCCTGTGAAATAGAGAAACTGTCTCAGGTGGAGACGGAATGTATCCTTCTGCATAAACATGCTTTTCTATATGCATATATTTTAAAATGTCATTTATTCCTGTGATCAAAGCTGAATTTTCAGCATCATTACTCTTCAGTGTCACATGATCCTTCAGAAATCATTCTAACATGATGATTTGCTGCTCAAGAAACATTTCTGATTATTATCAATGATGAAAACAGTTGTGCTGCTTCATATTTTTGTGGAAACATTGATACATTTTTATTCAGGATTCTTTGATGAACAGAAAGTTGAAAAGAACAGCATTTATTTGGAATAGAAATCTTTTGTAACATTAACTGTCACTTTTAAACAATTCAATGCATCCTTGCTGAATAAACATGTATATATATATATATATATATATATATATTAATGCTGTCAGTTAAACGCGCTATTAACGCAAACCCATTTTAACAGCGTCAATTTTTTTAGCGCGAGATTAACGTTCTTTTTGGCCTAGCAAACTTTGTCGTTTTGATGGCCAAGCATTCTCTGACGCGATTATTTGCTTCAAGTGAGAATGTTAGTGTGAAATTGAACACTACAGTATATGCCAATGTTGTTTTCAATAAAAAAACATTTGCACAAAGCAAGCCGATCCACTTTTCCATGTTGATAAGAGCATTAAGATGAGAAAAAAATAATGGGACAAAAAGAAATCAAGGGACATTTAGAATAGATAAAAATGTGCGATTAATTGCGAGTTAACTATGACATTAATGCGATTAATCGCGATTAAATATTTTAATCGTTTGACAGCACTAATATATATATAAAAAAAATATATAAAAAAAACCTACTAACCCCAGACTTTCGAATGGTAGTGTAAGTTTGTTAAAAAGACATTCCTTAACACCCTCCGTTTCTCAGACAAAGAAACAAGTACATGCGAGTCAATGGTAACATCCCGGTATAGAAAAGGAACCACGAGCTGTTTCGACTACAATGTTACAGTGCGTACACATTCACATGCTTCCACTTGTTTATCCAAAGAAACATTCTGGAATCGGATGTCTATGGATGGCATAATAAGTTCTGTAAATTCCGCTCACAAGAATAATGTCCATAATGCATAACCAAGTAGCATTTTGCCGAAAGAATAATTAACAAAAATATGAGCTTCACATTTCCGTAAACCCTAATGCTCAAACTAATCAATTGGTTTGAGTAGAGCAAACTTAAATTAAACAAATTAGTTAAACTTTTAGGAGTGTTCAGAACTTTCTGTTCCTTTTGAGTTCACAAAACTGACACATTTTAAGTAATCTGAATTGCTTCATTGTTTTGAGTTGTATGAACTTGTTCCTTTTAATTTAGACAAACTTAAATTTAACTGAAACTGGGCTGGGATTTCCGTTTCCCAGCATGCTTTGCCATGGCACTCGAAAGAGAGATTAAATGCTAAAATGAAGTGTTATACAATGTTTTTTGTGCAAGATTAATGTTAAGTGGGAGATTTAGTAGTGTTTAATGTTTTCTATGCTAATTTAGAAGAGTTTCTGTTATGCGAGTGGAGCATGAGCTTGATTTGAGAACAGATAAATGTTAAATGTTCTAAATTGCTGTACTCATTCAGCAATTGCTGTTATGCTGATGATGTCAAAGCATTGTGTCACCGATTAGCAAGTTAGCACTACTGATTTAGCTTAGTAGCTAGCCAAGCTAGCCAAGTTTCCATTACTAAACATATTTAAGTTGAGACAACATGATAATTGTAAGTTAAAAGTATGAATTAGCTTACTCAAATATTTCAAGGTAAGAACAATTAAAATGTCTGAGTACAAAATCTGCCAGTTCTGCTTATCTAAAATTTGAATTTCTTAACTTAAAATTTTTGATGTAACCTCAAATTTTTTGAGTTTTGACAACTTATTCGGGTTTACAGAACACTTGCAAGTGCATTGATGCCAGACATAGACATTAAAGTCAACATGAAATCAAAATTCACCAAAATTCAAAAGTTCCTGATCTTATTGTGAACGTTTCATCAGAAATATCTAATGTAATGCGGTTTGTGAATGTCATTTCATGTTGACAGTTACAGTACATAAACCCAAACTAGTATTTTGGCATAAAACTGAGTATTAACCAAAGCACATGTTTCTCTCTGTCTCTCTTGCAGGAGAACACATCAGACTGTGGGCGGGGTCACTCGTTCCGCCCCTCCCTCCTCACTTTACTCCTCCTCCAGCTCCTCCTCCTGTCTGTTCTGGCCCACCCCTATGTTTAACTCCATCCTCCTGTCCTCCTCTCCCTCTCTCCCTCCTTCTCGTCTCCTTAATTCTGCATTTCTCCTTTATCTCCCCGCTGCTCTAGTCATAGGTAATATAAAGGGACTTCCTTCTGCCCTTATATGGAAGCCCAGTCGTACTGCTTCATCCACTTAGCTTCACAGGTTGTTGCTTAGTGACCGTTGCAGAACTTTGTCCTCTCCTGCCAATCAAGAGCATTTGTTGGAGGAGCTAAAGTGTCTTCATGAAAACAGGAAGCTAGCGATGAGAAACCGACGGCCATCTTGGAAACGAAGACGTGGTGGAAAATGACATGGACTGTTCCCTCCTGCCTTTGCGGCCGTAACGGGGTTGAGTTTCGTTTGAGTCCACCTCTAAAGGGGAAAGGTCATCCTCATCTTCATCCTGTAACCCGCTACAGGACATTCTGACGCCATCTTGCTTCCGGTAATAAGAAAATAACCGAATATGTGCAGAATTTTAAGTGATTCTCAAAAAAAAAAAAAAATCAATAACAACATATGAGTATTAAAAACATACCTCCATATATTAGGGTATTTAATGAAAAAGGGAAGACGATAGATGTTATTTATTCAATTATTATTTATTTACTTATGCACTATATCTACTTCTTGCCAAAATGAGACTTGTTACGTGGTCTAATTTTTCTAGCCAAATTAGAAGGTAGGAAAACCACAGAAAGTGAAAGTGAAATAAAAGCAGTATCACACCATTCCTTCATCAGTCACAAAGGGCTTCATATATTTATTATTTCTATGTATATCACTACCCTGACCCGATTAGGTTAGGCTTTTATTTGTGGAAACTTTAAAACTATATTAATGCCTCAGTTATAGAATATTTGCAGCTAATATGTTATAGCATGTGTTCATTTCTAAAAGCCTAGTTCACTCAAAAATGACACTTCTGTTTGATTTATTCACCCTCATGTCGTTCCAAACTTGTATGCTGTTTTTTTTTTTCTGTGGAACACCGAATGAGAAATATAAGAATCAAGAACGATAGTGACCATGACTTTCCAGCTCCAAAAAGACAAAAAAAAAAGTACAATAAAAGTCCCATGAAAGCAGTCATGATATCATATGAACACCAATCAAATGGACGACTTTTATTGATCTGTTTTTTTGGAGCATGACAGACACACGGTCACTGTGAACGGTCATTGAATGGAAAGGTGAAGATGAGATGTGCTAATGGAGAGATTTTTGATGGATTGAAATGCAGTATTTTAGCGATGATGTCAGTTTGCAGTCTCTACAATTCTGTTCTGTACAGTTTTTCACAATCTCAGAATGTCGACCACACATTGCATTTGATCACAACACATGCTGTTTGTTTGCACCATTTTTTGCACTGATGGCTACCATGATCTTAGTCAGTGTGATCATGTGATATATATATATATATATATATATATATATATGTAAGGCCCAAAACAGCATTTTGAATCTGCTCTTGCGTATTTGCATAGATTTTTGTTTCTGGCTTCGACTGGTTTTTAGTATCTGTCATGATATTATCTCTTATGTTGAAATGAAACTTAAGCAAAAACCCTTGTTTTGGGCCCTCTATCAACCTTGTTTTAGCTGTGCCTTGATGCACTTTTATAGTGGACAGTGATCATGGTGGAGATCGAGCTTCACCCGCAGTCAGTTCTTTCATGGGCCTTAAAACTTTAGTCAAACAGGTTGTGTTCGAAATAGAGTACTAGCGTGCTGCATACATGCTACTCTTCAAAAATACTCACTAATGTTTACCGATGAACATTTTTATGCTATGTTCTGGTCACGTGACCTCAATATTCAGCATGTTTAGCCATGGCCGGTTAAGAAAAAAGGTTATTTTGCGTTTTTAATCCAAGTTTGTGTTCAGATGATGACCTGATCAAATAAGTCACGAGTGAAATAGTTGAGATAATCAAAGTTGATAATGTTTCCAGTCATTCATCACACTGGAAATGGCAGGTCAAGTTGAGTGCATTGCATTGTGGGACACAGTATTCAGCATTCATTTTATTATAGTATGCTATTCCGAACACAGCCAGTGCCTCCAAACACGTAACCTGACTGGCATAAGGGAATGCGATTTATCTTTTTAAGTTTGAGTATTATTGAGCCGCAGTGTTCGCCATACCCTTCAGCTCCATGCCCTACATGTACTAAAATTCGACAAGCACTTTATGCATTTAACTAGTCAGTAAACGGGGTTGAATCCGAACCTCGCTTACTGGTTCTTAGTTGCACATTTGGCATTTCAGTGGCCACCACCAACAGAGTAAAGCTCCATGGCAAGACGTGTCCAAAAACAACACCTTGGTTTTTTAGGATCGTCTTTGAAAGAGCTTTTCACTCGCTGATAGTTGTGGCCAGAGTTCGATCATACTGCTGAGTTGCTACTGAGTTTTGGCAAAGTAGGTTTTGGAGTTGAACCGACTGCTCTACATAACCTCAATCCATCAAAACTGAGGCGCGGTATACACACATCCTTCCCTGCTGTAGTTTATTTGTCCAGTGTGTATGAGGGGAGTGAGTGTTTATGTGTGTCTGAAGGTTTGCTGATGGTTATGGAAAAGAATCAATGTTTGCTGTTACGTGAAATAACTGAAAAATGTACAATTTTATGAGAAGTATTTTGAGAGTATTGTCATTGTTGGTGTTGAAGGAATGATCCGTGTCAAACGAATGTTTCTGTCTTGAGGCACAATCTGTTACAGCCTGTTTTATTTGCCTGTGCAATTTAAAAAGACAGCACTTAACCTGTTACAAATTCCCTCTATCTGTGTCTGTTTAACCAGAATAGCTCACCCGAAATGTAAAATTCTGTCATCATTTATTCACCTTCTTGTCTGACATTCATTCTTCTGTAGGAAACAAATGTATGGAAAGGACATGCAATGTGAGAATTTATTTTGGGTGAACTATTATTTATTTTCTCGTTTTCTCATGAAAAGCTGTCAGGGTGCCATGTATTTTGTACACTTTTTTTTTTTTTTTGAGAGGTGAACGATGCATGTCTGATACTCGTGGACACGATTCTTACATCACTCGGCTTGTTTTTCATTCACCTTCAGAACTAATTGGTGAGGTAAATATGCTAAATGTTGTGCTAAGAGTTGTACATATCGCTAATATCTGAACTTGAATGCAATCCTGATCCTCACACTATCACATATGACTCCTGTTTATAACCCACATCCGGATGGATTTATGAGTCCATCTACAGTATGAATATATTTATTTGACCCCATTGAGACCTATAAATGGAAAAACACAAATTATGAAATAAAAGATCATATGTGGTAATGTAAGAAAAAAAAAAAAAAGTTTTTAAAAAGACTGTTTAAGCCTTGGCCCCCATACCTTAATGGCAAAAACCGAGGTGTCGGTATGATAATGCGAAATTAAAGGGATAGTTCACCCAAAAATTAAAACATTTACTCACCCTCAAGTTTTTCCATTCACATTTATAGGGTTTTCCAAGTGCCATTCAAAAGTATAGTTAAGTATAGCAACCAGGGGGTATTAAGCTCCTAAAAGGACAGAAATGCACAATAAAAATATCATAAAAGTTGTCCTCATGTGTTGTGTAATATATTTCAAATCGCTGAGAAAAAATTAAGTTGTTATTCATCGAAAAATTACTCCTTAGCTCTGGATGGTGTGATGGTGAGTAAAATGATGACATAATGTTCATTTCTGGGCGAAATATTCCTTTAACCAACTACTTTAATGTTGAAACCTGTTAAACGGCTAGTGTGTACCTCTTTCTTTGCCTGATTATGGAAACGGTCTGCAATTTTATTTCATATCAGGGCAAAGAGCGCTCTGAAAGTTGGGGAAAATGCCTTGTTCTTTATTCTGGTGAGAAAACTTCGCCACACTTTTTTTTTATTATTGTATTTTATTTTTAAGGGGGAAAGTGTGTAATTGTTTTAAAACTGGAACACTGTTGATGTACAGGGGCACTGAACTGCCTGAATTAGTGAAACACATTTTGGCAAGACACTGCGATTAAATGATCATGAATGTGTCGGTCTTGTGTCACAATTCCAAGTACACTGTGGAACAAAAGTCCTTGTTTTTAAGTGGTCTGACAGATTTGCTTTTGCCAAAAAAAAGAGAAAAAAAAGTATTCAAAAAGAAAAGCTAAAAAGAGGAAGCAGCTTGCGCAAGGGGAGGGGCCTGATGTATAACCCACCCACTGGGAGGAGTCATTAGCTCAGACCCTCCTCTAGCCCCTCCCCCTTCAAAGCAACATCATCGTAGGCGCGTTTCCATCAGCGAGACGTGTGTATGTGATAACGTAGTCTTTAGTCTGGTGTTCCGTGACAAATGTGTACAAAAAATATATATTAAAAAAAAAAACGTACAAAGGAGAAACTGAATTTAACATGAGTGAGGTTTTAAAATGTATTAACGATTAAAAAAATAGAAACACAATACTGCTGATAATACTCATGAGTTGAGGTCTGAAATCATGGTGAGCGTTTTTTTCTTTGGTTCGTTTATTGGATTGTGTGTTGGGGGCTCAGTGCCTCGTCTCTGGGTCCATGTTGCTCCATTTTTTTGTACAGACAACAAAAAAAGACGAGAAAATTTGTAAAATATTGTGTCTGTGACTCCTTGTAAAATATTTTCAAATTGTTTATTACAGAGAATCAGTTATTAAATAATGTTCATATTTTTCACTTCAGTGCATTGTGTAGTGTTTATTTTTCTGGTGCATTCAACATGTTATAGAGGTTCATCACAAACATTGTCATTGGTCCCAGTGTTAACGTGTGGCATCACAATACTGTACTACATTCTTAAGACCTGCTTAAAATATACCTAACAACTGCAGTTTCTAATTATCTGTCTTTTGAAAGCAAAAAAGGAAAAATTGCACTATTTAGTCAAAAGTATGTTGAGCATATCATCACAAAAGCGGGGTTTAAGCGGACTAAATGATTGGAGAACTTCTGTAGACACATCACCAGAGAGAAGTCTGTCATTTTCACCTCAAGAGGTCCGGTTACGATATTTTGATCGAACGTTATGAGGTCAAAAAATGAATTATTTACAATAAGATCTATAACATGCATTTATAAAATAGTGAATTTTCATTTCATGCAAACTTTATATTCTCTTATGCTTACTGTGACCGATTCATCGTTGTAAAAAATAAAAAGTTTGTTTCGCAATCTTTCGTTCAAGTATAATAACTTCTGAAACGACTTTACTTTTCAGGTGATGTAAAACAGGCTTACAAGTTTCAAGCGATAGATGCTGGCCGTGTGTCAGAGATGTAGATTTGGCCTCATTCTGGTATTAAACACCCAGTTCAATCAGTTCCAGATGGATAAAATCCACGCCTACATTATTGTGCTATTTTTGTTCATTATTGTCCTGTGCTATTGGCTGCGTCCGAAAGCTTAAAAATGTTGCCTTCAGAGAATGGATTCCAAGGTAGAAAGGCATCACTTGTATGCCTGAATCCAATAGTTAGCTTCACTTCCTGTTGATTTTTGAAGGCAGCATCAATGTATCCTTCGCTGCCTTTGATATCCCACAATCCTGTGCTTTCCATTCTGTGAGCTAAAAATAACAATGGCGTCTGAAAGTTGCGGTTGGTGGTCAGTTTGTGTGTAAATGTAAGTTTATGACCAACTTCTGATGTCATTTCCAGTGAGAAATGACTATTGTAGTAATTAAAAATTAGCTTAGTTATCACCAAAGCTCTCTCTATTTTGTTGTAGATCATTAAAGCGTTACGCTGCCTCAGATGTCTGGAATTATCAGTATCGTGAGGAACCTTCATGGGAAAACGCTGCCAGCAAAGTCATTGCCTGATAACAAGGCAGCGAGGAAACAAGTGAAGCTTACGGACGCAGCCATTGACTATCCTCTCAATCAGAAGTGCATATATTTGGGTTACAAACAGCATGTCTCGTTGACTCGAGTCTTCAGCGCATCTCAACAAATGTCAGGCGTTCACATGGAAAGCTTTGCAAATAATAGCACAAAAAGATGATTATGCAAGGTTGCATAGCAAAGAAGTGAGTGTTTCTGGCATGATGATTCAGTTATGAAGTATAAGAATTAAATGTACTTAATATTGGTTATGTAATTAATGTTTTCAATTAGTACACTTTTACTCTATTAGGGTTTTTAATACGATCGCAACAACTGTAGGAAGTCGAGGATTGCCTTATGCCAGGTCTCTGGATCATCAAGGTAACAAGGATGCCCCGCCCCCTTCATTACCACCACCTTGTGATTGGGTAGATGGCTCAGGTTGCTTAGCGACGCTTCCCCAAGCTGAGTGTCCTGGTCTCCATAAACTATAAGAGCTGGAGTCTGTGCAGATACATGAGGATGAAAATCACACATTTTTAGCCCTAGATAGATAGATAGATAGATAGATAGATAGATAGATAGATAGATAGATAGATAGATAGATAGATAGATAGATAGATAGATAGGTGTGTCACCTGTATGCTGCTGTACTGCTCTGCTGAGAACTTCTCTGTACAGATAGGAGCCACAGGGATGTAGGCCTTGACCTGCTCTGAGTGCTGGAAGAGGAACGGCAGCGAGTACATGCCGCTGAGAGACGGGCTGATGACCACCACAGGACCCGTGTTCAGACCCTCACACACCTGTCTGAGGAACACAGCCGGAGCCAGCTGACCCACTGGAGCCGGGGCCGGAGCCGCCTTAGACTGACCCAGGCCTGAGCGAGCAATGACACACAGAAATGAGCCGCTTTAGGAGGAGAGACAGCAGACGGTGATCAGTTAGTGAGAGACTAAAGGTGTGTTCACACTCGGCATGTTTGGTTGGATTAAAACGAACCCTGGTTGCGATTGCTCTGTCAGTGCGGTTCAGTTGAATAAGTGTGAACGCTGCCATCCGAACCCTGGTGTACACCAAACAACAGGACCGAGAACACTGAAAACATGAGTCCAAACAACCCTAGTGCGGTTCGACTGACATATGAACGCAACATGGACCAAAGACATCTAAACGAACCAAAAATTATAATTTATTAACAATATATACTAATAATATAAGAATAATGATAGCGAATAATATATTTAAATAATTGCTTTTATTAACAAAAAGTATGTATGGTAATACCATGGGTTTTGCCGTGATACACTTATGGTCATTTTTGCCAGAACTGTACTTTTGTAAAAAAAGAAAGAAAGAAAAGAAAGAAATTATACAGTATTTTATACATAAAATATATAATATATATTTTTTTTTTATATAAATATACATTTATTGTATGCTTTACAGCACTTTCCGTATGTCTATTTTACATCACTGTCCATATTAAAAGCAATTGAGTGCTATTATAATTATTTATAAAAGTTAAATATATAATTATAATAATATAAATTATTTTGTTATATAGCCATAATAACAATATAAACGAAAAATATATTTATATTTTACAGAAAGTACCATGGTCATACAAAAGATTTTAGTTATGTTCCATGGTAATATGGAACACAAATATGGTATATTTTTAAGTGCCATAGTATTACCATCTGATGATACTATCACTGTACCATGGTATATTTTAAAGTACCATAGTATTACCACCTGATGATACCATCACTGTACCATGGTATAAGTACCATAGTATTACCATCTGATGATACTATCACTGTACCAAGGTATGTACCATAGTATTACCACCTGATGATACCATCACTGTACCAAGGTATATTTTAAAGTACCATAGTATTACCATCACTGTACTATGGTATAAGTACCACAGTATTACCACCTGATGATCCCATCATCATCACTGTACCAGGATCTCATTCCCGCGGCTCACCTGGCAGGTCTATCGCCACAGCTCGGTAGCCCGCGGCAGCTAGAGTCTCCAGAGTCCCGATCTTCAGCCAGTTTTCCGATGAGAACCGGATCCCGTGCAGCAGCAGGACGCAGAGTTCGCCGGTACCGCTCGACGGAAGCGCCTGTCGGTAGAACAGCGTCTGATCTCCGCAGATCTCCACCCGAACCGAGCCTTCTGACATCTTAACCGAACTCATGATGAGTGAGAGAACTCTGGAGAAACGAACAGAGCAAAGGTCACGCGCAAAACACTTCGATGTCTGCAAAGATTTATATAAACAAACGAAGTTAGAATAAGTTACAATATAAAGTATTCGAACAATTTCGTTGGTTAAAGTTCAATGATCCACCTATGAACCTGAGTATAGCAAAGTTTTTGTCCCAGAGTAAACTACGAGTCCCGGAAGACTGTCAGTTTTACCAGAGTAACACACTGACCTCTAGCGGCTCTGTCGACATTTACAACCTCCAGAAATGCTACATAAAGCATTTACCTCATTATAAATGTAGGCTACTAGTCGCACAGCAGATTTTAAACAGTTTTTATGCTAATTATTAATTAACGATTATTGTATTCTTAAATTACTGAATTACAACTTTTAAGCTTATTATTTGTTACTAAATAAGTCTCATGCATTAGCCTGGAATGTGGCTAAATTGTTTTGGCCTTTTGATTATTTTGGAATATATTGGGTTTTTAATTTTGACAAATTGCTCATATTTAGCTTTTCACAAGTTTTCCATTAGTAATGATGAGATGACGATTGGAAAGTAAAACGCTATTTCAGGGTTGCCAAACTCGCATTTATTTGATTGCGGTCATTTGACATCGAACGTGGTGAGAATCGGTTCCTGACGATCCAAATGAAGCAATCCGATCTCAGTCTTGGGGGCATTTATTTGCATATGGTTTTCATGTGGTCAATTGTTATATAAATGTGATCAGATTACCTTTACAACCTGTAGGCTAATAGTAGCCTATGTTAATGGGACCATCCTGTCAAATAGCCCTCTTTCGTTTGTAAACGAATCTTTTAAGTGAAGGTGAATCGTTTTTACTCGCTGCCATCGTATTTGTCTTTCACTGAAGTCCCATCCTTTTAAAAGCATGATAATAGGCTTATGTTTAGCTTCATAATTTATTTAGCCAATTTTTCTTTTCTATAGTTTGATTTTAAAAAAAATCCCTTTGGGAAAATATAGAAACGAATGTAATGTGTAAGGAATACAGTTTTTTATAGAGCATAAAAAGATTAGTTTTGGTCATGAAAAACTATTTTGCACGAATCGGTTGGATGATTCTATGACTGAATGATTTGATTAGCCTAACTGTAAAAAATTATATGATCAATAAGTTATGACAACATGTTTTTACATTGCTTTAACTCATCAAAATAAGTTATACAAGATTCAACCATTTTTTATTTTTTTTTGTCGGTTTTAATGTAATTTAAGTTCAAATTACTTAAACATCCAAGTTGATTGTACTTTAAAAAAAAATCAGTGTTGTCTTTCAAACAAATTAGGTAGAAATCCATAACAGGATGATATAAGAACAAAAAATAACAATTACTAATAAAGATATAAATGAATAATTGTATTAATAAACAGCACTAATTGTGAGTTAATATTTGTTATTATTAGGTTATTAATGATGAGAATGTGTTGTTATTATTTGTTTGTTTTTGGCATGTTTACTTCAGCCGTCTTCATTGGGAAATGTCCCGTTCTGTCAGAGTAAACACACACCCCCTTCATCAGTTCATCAGTGGAGAAGAATCAAAGTCCCTCAGATGAGCTCTGCTGTTGGAGAAACGCAGCTCTTATACCATGATTTCACTCTTCTTTCTCACAGCGCTGGTGCTTTGGCCTGATGCAGTTCCTGGTAAGATCAATCCTCTCAGAAATAATAGTGTCTTTTCACATGGAGTGTTTTGAGTCATTCAATTTTGTGTTTTTTTAGACAAACAGAAACAGTGCGTAGCTCAAATCCCAAACAGCCAGAGAACATGTGTTACTCCTTACAAGTATTTACCATGGTAATGGTTTACCATGGTAAATACTTCTACTCAAACACCAAACTATGGTTAAAGATCCTATAATAATTCATTATGATTTTATAGTTATAATAAATAATTCAAATAACTGCAGTACTGTATTTTAGCTAAAACTACAGTTACCATGGTATATTTTGTAAGGAACTCCGTCGATTGATCCATATAAACAAAGTTTATTTAAATATGATGTTTTAAATATAATATTTCAGTTGAGTAACTCTGACAAACAAAGTCAAAATGTGGAAATACCATGGTAAATGAATGTGATTCAGTGCCATATATGATATGAAAGAAAATGGTATTTCTATCACTTCCAAAGTACTCTTGTAAGCAAATGAAATTGTGGCAAAGTCACGTTTTTTTTTTTGGTCATGCACACAGGCACATGTTCATATGGTGTGTGTAATGGATTTAAACACAAGCATATGTGTTACAGCTGTGTCAGAATGTGTTTACTGTGGAGTTATTTGGGCATCACTGCGTGATCGTGTCATGCCACTGGGAATTTTGTGAAACAGATGTAGTTTACAGATCCAAAGGTCATGTGTGTTTAAGCACCTCTGGTCACACAACATTACAGCGGCCGGCACAAAACGGATCATGAAGAGTTTCTGGATTCACTAATAATAATGTGGCAAAACGTTTTTTTTTTTCATGTTTATGGACATGCACTGTAAAAATGTTTTACAATAAGGTTTCATTATACTTTAGTTAACATGAACTAACAATGAACAATACTTCTACAGCATTTAAAAATGTTGGGTTGTTTTAACCCAATTTTGGGTCAAATATGGACAAACCCAGCCGTTGGGTTACCTTTTTTAATTGCATTTTTAATCCAGTGTTTGGGTTTGTCCATATTTGACCCAAAACTGGGTTAAAACAACCCAGCATTTTTTAGAGTTAATGTTAATTTCAACATGTACTAATATATTATTAAAATCAGAAGTTGTATTTGTTTACATTAGTTAGTCACTAACATGAACAAACCATGAACAACTGTATTTCTATTAACTAACATTAACAAAGATGAATAAATACAGTAACAAATGTAGTGATCCTTTTTAGTTCATGTTAGTTAATACATTAACTAGTGTTAACAAATGAGACCTTATAGTAAAGTGTTATAATTCATTAGATTTTAGACAGCATTGTTTTCATTTAATAACTGACACTGAAAGAGTTTTTTTTTGTTTTGGGAGTTTTAAGAGTTTCAACTTGATTTTTATTTATTATTAATTATATCCAAAGTGGTAAAAAATTTTTTTTTTTTTTTAAACATTATCTGAATAGCATGGTAAATAAATATAGTACCAGTATATATCAAAGTATATACAACTTTTATTTTAAAGCTATGAGGAGGAGAACTGCTTTATAGATTAAATGAACTAATGTAATAATTGATGAACTGAATCAACACTGAACTGACTTCAGCTGAACAACGACACTATTTTCTTTTAGAGCTGCTGTATGTTTGAATCATTGAATCATGTTCCTGTTATCACTGCTTTGATACAATCTGTATTGAATAAAGCGCTATAGAAATAAAGGTGTGTTGACTTAAAGCATGTTGGCAGTAGTGACTACAGTTCATCCGTTCTGATGTGTTTTAACAGCACACCGCAGCGCACTCAATGATTTCCAGAGATCTGAGGGGAGAGAGCTGGTTCTGAAATCCTGGAACGTAAACCGTCTGACGGAACTTCCGGGAATCACTTTGGAGGATTGTGCTAAACGCTGCACAGAGAGTCCAGAATGCAGGTCTCGTGTCCTCACTTTTATTTACAATTGAATGGAAATGTGTTCATTTAAATTTATATTAAATGTAATTAGTTGTTTCGGGGGGAGGGGTTTGTCTCACTTAATTAGGACTTTAGTACACTATACACTTTTCAGAATTATGTTGTCTTTTGCAATTTAAAATATATTAACTTTAACAAATAACACACTACAGTTAAAAATTATAATCAAAGTTTAAAGCTTGACAAATGATTAATAAAACGTTGATTTAAAATGCACTTTAAAGTAAAACTTTGAATTTGACATTATTACAAACTGCACTTTTTAAAACTGTCATGAAAGTGTAATATATTAAAGGGGTGGTATAATGCCCTTTTCACTAGAGGTAAAATAAGTGTCTGATGTCCCCAGAGTGTGTATGTGAAGTTTTAGCTCAAAATACCCCACAGATATTTTTCATAGCATGTTAAAATTGTCACTTTTTGAGGGTGAGCAAAAACGCACCGTTTTGTGTCTGTCCCTTTAAATGCAAATGAGCTGCTGCTCCCGGCACAGGGGGCGGAGCTTCAACAGCTCTTGTGTTAGCAAAAACATTTTGCCTTTTATGTTCAAACCGGAGTCAGACAAAGATTGAGACACTCAAGAAGTGACAACATGTAGACAACATTTCTGAATGGTTAGTTGATGAATTTATGTAGCTTGTCATGATAATCTATAAATCACGTTCCCTGGGGGCGGGGTTTATGTAAATTCTAGGGTTAGTGATGTCACTAACCCGGGAAGAATGTTGTGTAGTCCCTACCAGCCATTTGTTGTAGTCCTTAAAAAGCGATTTCTTTAAAAGCAAATATCTCCCTTTGCTTTGAACTTTGAGCATTGTAACTTTGCAGATGTTGTTTATGCTCAAACAGCAACATTACACACTTACTAAAGTTAGAAAAGTGAAATCATAATCAACCACCCCTTTAATATATTATCTGTAAGATTTATTTTTAAATTTGAAATACACTACAAGTGCACATTCAATATATTTAAGCACACTTTTTTCACAAGGGAATACAATTTTTATTCTTATTTTTTTACAATAAGTATTTGTGTGAAGCTTTCTGACAAAAATGTGAACTTTACAGAGCTTTCAATTATGAGTTTCGTCCATCTGTGGTGTGTAAACATCTGCCCTGGGTGGGCGACGGAGACAATGCAGACGTCAAGAGAAACGTGAACTGTGACCTATATGAGATGAAAGGTGAAAAATCGCTTCTCGAAATGTGTTTCAGTAGATTTTGTCGGTTACATAAAGTATCAGAAAGTTAATGTTCTCCTGTACTCAGTCTATGTAAGGAAGTGCATCGTGGGTAAAGGAGAAGACTATCGAGGGAAAGTGTCGACGACTATGAGTGGACGAACATGTCAACAGTGGTGGTCGAAATTCCCTCATGACCACAGGTATGAGTCAGACATCATGTATAATATGTCACAAAAATGTAGCTTTATGTGTTTTTTATTATTTATTTGTAAGACAGCAATACTTGCAGTGGTCTCGAAAGGACACTTTTAAACCTGTCTGAATGTCATTGCATTAGATACAAAATATCAAGCCAAGTTGCATCTGCAAACAAATGATGAACAAGCTTTTCTCAGAATTAAGAATTAAGCATGCACTGATAAATCATGCACATTAAGATTGCAATATTGTTTTTTAAGAAAGTAAATAGGATGTTTTGAAACTTGAGTCTCTCATGCTCACTAAGGCTGCATTTATTTCATTAAAAATGCAGTAAAAACAGTAATATTGTGGAAAATGATTACAATTTAAAGTAACTGCTTTCTATTTTAATATATTTTAAAATGTAATTTATTCCAGTGATCAAAGCTGAATTTTCAGCATCATTGCTCCAGTCTTCAGTGTCACTCACATGATCCTTCAGAAATCATTCTAATATGATGATTTGATGCTCAAGAAACATTTCTGATTATTATCAATGTTGAAAACAGTTGCTTAATATTTTTGTGGAAACCATGATACATGTTTTTTTTTTTGTTTTTTTTTGCATTTATTTTAAATAGAAACCTTTTGTAACATTATAAATGTCTTTACTGACACTTTTGATCAATTTAATGCATGCTTGCTGAATAAACAGTAGTGTATGTGTATATATATATTTCTCTTTGGTTCTTATAATGATATTAGAGTGATGTTTGGAATAGATGGACTCCGTCTTCTACTAATGGCCTGGAGCTGAACTATTGTCGTAATCCAGATGGAGACCGCATCGGCCCATGGTGCTACACGACTGACCCTGAACGCAGATATGAGAGCTGCGACATCCCTCAGTGCAAAGACGGTGAGGTTCGATACTCAGACTGGCAGCACACTGTCATTTTAAGAGCGTTTTCACTTGCACAGTTATAAGTGATGTTTGTGTGTTTCTGCATTAGAGGTGTGCATCACATGTAATGGAGAAGACTACAGAGGTCAGGTGGATCACACGGTGAACGGTAAAGAGTGTCAGAGATGGGACCAGCAGTATCCTCATCAACACATCTACCAGCCAGAAAAGTAAATATAACATAACCATGTACCGTAGCCCTAAAGTCACACTTACAGACGACATGAAACAGAAGATGAGATAGTCTTTTCCTCTCAGTTGTGACGTATATCCGAGTGAAACGGATTCTGGGACAAGAAAAAATATTATATGTTAAATGTTAATGTCAATATTCCATAAAAATAAGAATGGTTAATTTTGATTTCATGGTGATTTTAATAATGTCAGAATGTAATTGCATTGGATGAAAGAATATCATGTCTGTGTCTGCGCTCAAATGCTGCAGAAGCAACTGCAATTTTAGGAACCATTTTTTGCACTGAATTATAATCAACTGGTGTTGCAGTAATTTTTAGTGGATGCTGAAATAATAATGTAAAACGTCTTTGTACCTGATGTTTGTGTAACCAGATATCCTGATAAAAGCTTGGATGATAACTATTGCCGTAACCCGGACGCGTCTCCGGTGCCCTGGTGCTACACCACTGACCCGATGGTGGAGAGAGAGAGCTGTGATATACGCAAGTGCCGTGAGTATTTCTGATCCTCACCACGAGGAGAAATGTTTCATTTCATAGAAGTCTACAATTAAATGTTTCTTATAGGGTTTGTTTTTTAATTGCATGACTTTTGGTGTTTACTTTGTTTCCGGCATGAAGATAACCTTGCAGCTGATAATAAATAAATGATTAAATAAATAAAATGTGTGATTTTATAAGCCTCAAAAACTAATACTGCACTGGTAAAACCACTATACTATAACAAAACATTAGCAATATCTGTGTTGCTTGGATAAAAGTTTATCTTGTTTGAATTTTTCAGTTGTCATCAAAGTAAGAACATGCATTTTATAATAATTTGTAGCAATATCTGAAGAAAAGGTTCTATATAGAACCTTAAAGAGTTCCATCAGGCACTTCATTCATTAATTTAGTTTTTAATTGTAATACAATTTTATGAATGAAGCAGCTTGTAAACATAGTTGAAATAACCCATTAAACATGAAAGCATTATGCAATCATTAGTCCTTTTCACACTGCGCTTAACCCCGGGTTATCGTCGTTCTAAACCCTGCATTTAACCCTGGGTAAAGAAAGCTTTCACAGCTGTAATTTAGACGCGGGGTTAGCACCACTTTTTACCCAGGGTTATGAGCAAGGCTTTTAGCACTGCTTTTGTGACGGTGTTCATAGCCCTATAGAAGACATTTCCCCTTATATAGAATCTTTTGGGCTTAAAGGGTTCTTTATACAATTGAGTCGAGAACCCTAGGGTTCTGTACTGATCCTTACTGAACTTTTTTTGGAAGAGTATGATATAGTTAGAGCATCTGACCAGCCGCAGGAGTTAAACAGCCAAACCTTGACCTCTTTGGTTTTATCATTCTTTATAAGATAAAGAGTGTAAACAGAAGCACTTTACATGCAGGATATACAGTACGGTTAGCGTAGGCTTTGTGAAGAAATAAAACACATGAGGTCCACGTGTCCATGAGAGCTTAGTTTAAAAGTCAAAGTTTCTAGAGACATACTTTAACTTGAACAAATACATTCTCCTAAGTCTGTTTTTCAAACAGTTTTGATGCAAAGTCAACTTTAAAATGCTTGCGTAACACTAATAACCTTTAACAGTTGTTTGCATTCTGTTAGCAGTGCATGAATTTCAATCTCCATGCAAATCATTTGGATTATTATTCATTCATTCTGTTTAAAGGACACAGATCTTCATCTTCCCGAGGACATCACTGTCATTTCCAATCGCATCAGTGCTTTTCAAAGAGACAACTAAATAATCGAAAATCAGAAACTCGAGAGCACAACATTAATAGCAGTTTATTGCATTGGGTTCACAAGACGGACTACAGTATTATATGAATATGCAACGACTGATCCATCAGGAGCTTTAGAATATAGAGTTGGTAGGACAGCATCTGTCCATATCCTACTATACTACTAACTAAAGTCATTTTAACAAGTAGGTACTCTCCTTTCATCCTGCAGCCGAGTCTCCCAAGCGGCGTTCTCGCTCCGGCTACACCACTAACTGTTTTCGGGGTCGTGGAGAGGATTACAGGGGCAAAGTCAACGAAACAACCTCTGGAATCCCTTGTCAGCGCTGGGACGCCCAGAAACCCCACGAACACCCGTTCTTCCCCAAAACCTACGAGTGCAAGTGAGTCGAGAGGGGCTTGAATATGTCCTGAGAATCTATAGAACTGATTGTTGATTGTGACTTTTCTGTTTCTCTCCTCTTTCCACCTTTAGGGGTCTGGAGGAGAACTACTGCCGTAACCCGGACGGTTCGGAGGCGCCCTGGTGTTTCACGTCCATCTCTGACATGAGGACGGCTCTGTGCCTGCAGATCAAACGCTGCGCTGACGACATCGAGGCCGAGGGTACAGCTGGCGCCCACTAGTGATTAAAAACATCAACTGCACTTTCAGTTTTTAAAGAGACATTTTGACTGTGCTTTGTGGGAAGAGAAAACTTTGCAGAAAATCTCAGCTCACACTTCATAATGACTGTACATACTCTGCCGTTCAAAAGTCTGGGCTTTAAAAAAAAAGAAATGAATACTTTTATTCAGCAAGGACACATTAAATTGATCAAAGTGACAGAAAAGACACTTAAAATGTTTAAAATATTTCTATTTCAAATAAATGCTGTTCTTTTTAACTTTCTCTTTCCTGAAAAAAAATATGAAGCTGCACAACGGGTTTCAAAATTGATTTTGATGTTTCTCGAGCAGCAAATCAGGATATTAGAATGATTTCTGAAGGATCATGTGACACTGAAGACTGGAGTAATGATGCTGAAGATTCAGCTTCGATCACAGGAATAAATGACATTTTAAAATATATAATAAGTTATTTTATAGTGTAATATATATTTCACAATATTACTGTTTTTACTGTATTTTTGATCACATAAATGTAACATTGGTGAGCAGAAGAGACATCTTTTAAAACATTAAAGTGTTGTAAATAACCAGATTTTTTTTCCCTCCATAAACTAGATTGCTATAATGAAATCGGCAAAAACTATCGGGGTGTTGTCCGCAAGACACGTAAAGGTATTCTCTGCCAGAAATGGAGCGTCAATACACCTCACAAAACCAAGTAAGTCCAACAAATGTTCACCATAGGATCACACAAATGTATAAAGCGTGTATTATCCTATGGAAAATTACAAAGTTAAGTAAGTAAAATAAGTATAGGAATATAAATTTAACCGCAGAATTAAGCTTTCCATTCTTGTTTGTCTCATTTACAGCAGGTTTATTGCTGTATGACACATATTCAAGATAATTTATGGACATATATTTGCAGGATAAACCCCGAAACACACCCAGAGGCCAATCTGACCGACAACTACTGCAGGAACCCTGACGGAGACCACCACGGACCCTGGTGCTACACCTCTGACCCCAAGACTGAATTTGACTACTGTGCCATCAAGCAGTGTGGTAAAGTTACCGTGTTTTTAGATGCTCTTTTCAGTCTAATTCAGTCATTTCTGCTCTTTTAGCCTCTAATAACCAGACCCACACAGGATCTGTGAGCAGAAGTTTAAGGGCCAGATTTACTAATCAGGGCAAATTAGTGTGAGAGCGCAATTAATGAACACAGACGCAGTCAGATCATTTACATAATGACCAACACAATCTAACAAGAGTAGCGCAAATCAGTGTTTAGGAAAATAAGAGGAAAAAATTGGACAAAAGAGGTCCTACTATGCCATTTTACAAAGTCTTGTTTTTAGCATGTACTAGAATATGCTTTAATTCTTGATTGTAAAAAAACAACAACAAAAAAACATTATTTTTAACATATTTTACATTATTACAGCACCTCAGTCTTGATTCGAACGCAGCATTCAGTTCTTGTTTCTTGTTCCGAAATATGAAATGTGCTGTGATTGGTTAGCTGGCCCAGTGTGTTGTGATTGGCACCGCGTGTTCAGGAAATGTCACACCTCTTACCATAACCACGAGTTTCATCTGCTCAGGTGTAAATATTAAGGATGCCGTCAAACAAATTGTTTTTGTTTTTTTTGTAATTTTCTTATACATTTTTAGAAAGGTTATACACCATTTAATCATGATATTTGTTGGAAAACTATGGTAATGCAAACAGTAACTGATCACAAAACCAAGGTTAATTTTCCGAACCGTCTTAGAAAAGCGAGAGCTTACAGAAGCTAAAGTAAACACCACATTAATACTGTAATGTTAGTTAGCAGGCTAGCGGAGGCAAAGCTCTGCCCTTTGTTTACATCATAGCAACTACATAAAACTTATAATTGGAACTGTTAATAGAAAACTCAACTACAAATAATAAGACATACTTACAAGTTGTGATCCATAAACAACAGATTGGCCCCTACAAAGTGGGAACTGCTCTATTTCAGGAGAAGCTTTTGTGTGTAGCCTGATTCGTTGAATTTAATAAAAAAAATTATGGTAAGTGGTTGCACACAATTGATTTTAGCTACATTTAAACAAATGCATTAAGTTGAACTTATTCAATTTTAGTTCAACTTAATACATTTGTTTAAATGTAGCTTAAATCAATTGTGTGCAACCACTTACCATAAAAAAAATTGATTAAATTCAACGAATCATTTTTTTCAGTGTAGGTTCTGGAAGCTGTTCCCCGTAAAATGTGCAGCACACAGATAAACGTTGTCAATTTGGACCACTCTAGGTTTGTCAGAAGGTCAAACAAGTGAGTTTTGGAAACGTGGTGGACAAAACAGCGTCTCTATGACATAGCGACAACACTGATTTTTTTAATGCAGCTCAACCGGGCCTTGCACCTTTTTTTGCGTATTCCGTGGGCGGGGATTATTTAAATGAGTAACATTATGACTTCACAAAGCCCGGAAAAAAACGCGTTGTAGTCCAAATGAGTCCTTCGCTCTAGTTCTTGGAAAGTGGATTCTGTTAAATAAAATATCTCCCTTTGGAGTGGACTTTGAGCTT
Source organism: Rutilus rutilus (assembly GCF_951802725.1). Classification (NCBI taxonomy): domain Eukaryota; kingdom Metazoa; phylum Chordata; class Actinopteri; order Cypriniformes; family Leuciscidae; genus Rutilus; species Rutilus rutilus. The sequence goes on along the minus strand of NC_140217.1, from coordinate 37,789,714 downwards.
TGTAACCTTGCAGATCTTTTTTCATCAATATTACACACTAACTAAAGTTGAAAAAGTTGAAAAGCATAGCATAGCTTTAGACATGCTTTTTTTTTGGGCCGTTAAATAATGGCGCAAATACCAGTAAATTGACGAGCGCAAACCTTAGTAAATCACCTTTTGTGATTCATTTGAATACACTCCTCGCATAAATTTAGCATCTGAAAGGGAAACTTGCAACTAAAAATGCAACTTGAACCTACAAATGCATGTGCAATAAGGTCATTTGCAAAAATAACTGTGCCCATGCCTTTTCAGCGCTAATTTTTCACTCCGTGACTTTAGTCAATCCTGAAAGTAGTTTTTTAACGCCAAAAACAGAGTCTGCGCTGGCGCAAGCTGTTAGTAAATCTGGCCCTATAAATGGAGAAATGTGTGAAATGAGATATTTTTGTGAAATTCTGCAAGCACAATTATTAATAATTTTATGTATTTATAATTATTTATAATAGTTTTTTTTAGAATTATACATTGATAATAGTAATAATAACTAATAATGTATTATTATTATTTTCTGTGTATTCCTTTATATTGTAATAGCTGGAGAGAAAGTGCCAATCATCGGACCAACAAGTAAGTCAAAAACATTATACAGAGAGTAGTACAGACTCTGATGTGTGCAATTGTGCTTCTAATATAATAATCTATGTGTGTAAACAGCGGAGGTTGTGTTTAACGAGTGTGGAAAGCGTGACGACCGTCGTGTCAAGTCCAAGTTAAGAATAGTGGGCGGCACACCTGGAAACTCTCCCTGGACCGTCAGCCTTAGAGACCGGTTAGTCTTACTATTTTTTTGCCCAAATATGTCACTTTATGGAAGTAAAATAGGTTCATGAACAGTGTTTATTGTAAGCACAAATATTTCGAGCCACTGTATGTATTCTGAGCTGATTAAATCTCCTTATCTTCACAGGAAAGGAAATCACTTCTGTGGAGGTTCTCTGGTTAATTCTGAATGGGTCATCAGCACCAAGCAATGCTTCTCTTCCTGGTAACTCACAGTCTGCAGTGATTCATAGCTGGACAGTACGGGCGTTTTAATAAATGTTTACGTGCTTGTTTGTGATTGTATGCAGTTACGTCGAGCTCACAGGATATAGTGCTATGATGGGCACCTTGTTCCGTGATCCAAAGGAAGGAGAACCAGACAGACAAACCATTGCTCTCACCAAGATCGTCTGCGGCCCGTCTGAATCTCACCTGGTCATGCTTCAGCTAGAAACGTACTTCATACCACACACAAACACATTTACACATGCTTTGGTTCCACCGCGGGTTTTGGACGTGTACCATGGTATTCTTTAAAGTATTCTAATAGAGACATATGTCACTCTTCTCCTGCAGTCCTGCCCAGTTTAACGACCGAGTGTCTCAAATATGTCTTCCTCCTGAGCGCTACATCGTGCCAGAGGGAACCGTCTGTGAAATTGCTGGTTGGGGAGAAACAAAAGGTGATAAAAAATCAATTGTACTCTTTTATTCAGCATAAATGCTGTTCTACTGAACTTTTTATTCATCAAATGTATCACCGTTTCCACAAAAATATCTTGAGCAGCAAATCATCATATTAGAATGATTTCTGAAGGATCATGTGACACTGAAGACTGGAGTAATGATGCTGAAAATTCAGCTTCGATCACAGAAATAAATTACATTTTTTAATATATTACAATAGAAAGCAATTATTTAAAATTGTAATAATATTTGGCCGTGCAAATGTTTGTTCAGCAGAGAGGATGATGTACCGCTGAAAATGTTTATTTACATTTTTCCAAAGTAGGAAGCTAGAAATTCTGACTTTATGAAATTCTGAAGAATTGAATAGAAGACAATATTAAAAGCATGTAATTGGCTGGGATGTTTTTCGTTTTGTGCATCATTTTCACTCTCAATGTGCACAAAAAAAAAAAAAGCTAGACATGCATAGTGTCCGGTTAGATGTAAAATCTGATGCTGAAAATATTGTTTTTTGGATCTCCATCTACCCAGTTATGCATCCTTTCCTTCCCACCATTGATCTTTCCTTCTTCTCTCTCTCTCAGGAAAGGGGGATGAAACTGTTCTGAATGTGGCTCAGATGCCTGTACTGAGCAATAAAGACTGTAACCCATATTTCAAGGGTCGTGTCCGTGAGAATGAGATGTGCACCATGCCGTTCCAGGCTGGAGTGGGCGCCTGTGAGGTACTGATGTGCTGACCTGTTGCTTGTGCTGTGCTTTTATGGCCTTTTAACACCATACAAGTTGCGATAGTCTTTTCTTCCCTATCATGACGCATATCAGAGTGAAACGGCATCTGGAACAAGAACAAATGTTCTTGGAAAGCTCGAAAAAGGGAAGTTATTTTGATTAAAGATTACGAGACACGTTAATTAAAAAAAATTATGTTGTGTGCGGATAAATCATTTATAATAAATACTGCCATATAATTCCATAAAAAACAATAATTGTCCAGTCTAAATTCATGGTGACTTTAAGAATCACTACATAATGAAAGCTTTGCTGTATAATTTGAAAACAAATATGACTTGATGTGAGTTGTGATTCATGTGTAAAGACCAGTGCTTCTCAAAAGACAGTCTGTTCTGACATGAAACAGCAGGGCTAAATGCAAATAATAACTGCAACTGCACACATAATCATAGTTAGTAAATAAATAAGCTTTTTTTTTAATTTTTTTTTTAGAAATGCATCCCATATTATTCGTTGTTGATGTCAAAGGCTGTGTGTCTAATCAAACTTAATTATTTGTACTCAGTATTTTGATAAATTCATCAGTCTTTTGGTAAAATATTTGGTGGGATTTTTTTTATTTTTTTTAAGCATTTTTGTATGATAAACATGTAAAATCTGGATGTAAAACTTGCACTGATCTAGATGCTGCTTAGCTTGCAAAAAAACTTGCAAAATGTGCGTTTAAAAGTGAAGCATTTAGTGCTTCAAACATTTCCTTTCTATGCATTTGTGCGGCTACACGAGTTACAAGTTCTGCTTTTGCAATAGATGTGAGTGTGGATTGTGAAATGAGTAAGATGTGCTGTGTGCAGGTGCACTGTAACGTTCCTCTTTTTCGCTCTTTCAGAGAGACTACGGTGGCCCTCTGGCCTGTCAGAACAGCGACTGTTGGGTTCTAGAGGGAGTCATCATACCCATGCGCCGCTGCGGACACACAGGACAACCGAACATCTTCATCCGTGTGTCTGTTTATGTGGATTGGATTAAGAAGGTCATGGAGATGACCTAGCTGACAGACCAGCTCATAACACAACACAACACAACTCACACATGACAGCAACATGACTACAAGACGTTTCACACTGCCTCATCTTCTAAAATATAAATATATTAAGTAGATGGAATGTAATATACTTAAAAACGTGTTTTTATAAGATTATGTAAGCATTTTTGTATCGTTCTGAATTTGGGGGCTTTAATTAACATTAAGATGTATGCTTGCAATTGTGGAACATATGAATATACAGGTGCACATACATTTACATTAAAACTGACATCTATACTGAACTTTGTAGAATTTATTATTAATAAAGTATTCAAAATTCAGTTTTTACCCTCCAACATTCCTCTAATGTCGTCCCACAGAATTACGATTAGTAATCCCAGTAATTTACTGCAGTTGTTACTGTATATATATAGAATCCTTTTAAAGGGTTTGTTCACCTCAAAATTGAAAAATGTTGAAGCTCCAAAAAGTGTATCCATCAATCATAAAAGTAATCCGTATGGCTCCAGGGGGTTAATAAATGCCTTCTGAAGCGAAGCGATGCGTTTTTGTAAGAAAATATCCATATTGGTGGATGCTGCACATTGATGGTGGTTCATCACAAGTTTAGTTTAACTGTATTATAATATCAATATCACATTTGCAAAATGCTTTTTGGGGACAAAAAGAACTTGCTTGTGAGATCTAGGTTATTGCTTAACTATATTGTTAGAAATAAAAAATCAGGAACTCATTATTAAGGCATTGTTTTCCCCCATAACTTCATTTTGGGGGGCATTTTTGTTCATTTTGATGGCATCATTCAGCTTGTCTGAGCTGGTGTGATTGAGTAGAGGCGGGGCTAATTAGCATATTCATGATGTGCATAATGGTACATTCAAGCTATTTTAGGCATTGAGAAATTATTTTCACAGGGGGAAAAAAACGTTTAAATTAGTCATTTTGATTATGAAAGATGATCAATTATTGACTGCAGGGGGACTTTATTTATATTGCATTATTTTTGTCATAAATACCCAAATTATAGGCTATGATATTGTTTTATATGGTAGTAGGTATCATCATCATGGAGCTACAATGATTTTTTTTTTACCAATATGTGAATTTCAGGCCTACCATAATGATTAAAACACAATAAAACAGAATCTATCTACTTCATAGATATGCCATGGTACTTTTAGGGACTTTTGTTAGTGCTTTCTCATTCTTCTGCTAGTGACTAATTTTTGTTTTCTTGAAATACTTTTTTAGGAGAAGAAAAAAGACCTGATTACTCATTCCTTGTCGCTATGGTCGTGTCATCACTGTAGCAAAGGGCTAATATTCTAGTAAATTATCAAACTGGTAACAGATCGTGTTGTCGGTGGTTTAGCAACTGCATTTTAAAGGGATTTTATGGGCGTCATGCTTGTGACGCGATGCAACAGACTGTACAAACAAGCCACCAAGTTAACCAATCAAAACAGCTGCCTCTGCGGCAAGAAAACGCGACGCGACGGCAGCATCCAGTCGACAAATGCGACGTTTGCAGGCAGCGTCGCGCTCGCTGGCGGTGTTGATGAGAGGAAGCGATTTAACCTGACATGAAAGATGCCATTACAAACAGCAAAAGAAGAACTGCAGAGCCTTGGCTAGAAGAAGACGAGCTAAAAGAAGCGTGGCGCTTCAGTTGAGTTCAGTTCTGAGAGAATGATTGACGTGAGTAGAGGAGGGCGGGGCCAGAAATGATGTCAATCATGTTATGTTGATGTACAGACTCGCGGTCTCATCACACGCGACGCCGCTGCTCCAGGTGAACGCAAAGTGCTGAGGACAACGTAAACAAGGTAAAGTGCTCTACACTAAATGTCAACTTATGACATTTTTTATTTTTTTAACATATCAGTTTTGTTAATGCTTAAGTTGTGTTGTTATGGTGATGAAATCTGAATATCTCAGATTTCATGTCAATAAAACGCAATGAGTTTTTAATATAGCCATGCTACAAAAGGACAGTACTGTACTTTTGGCACCTTTCTTAAAAAATTAAGAAATAGACGTAAATTAAGAAATAGAATTAAAAATACATTCAAAAAACGTTTTAGGCATGTACCATAGTAGCCTTCCATGTTATTCTTCAGAGTACCCTGGAGTGCCATATACATACCATGGTAAGTTTCAGTGCTATGGTATATATGAAAGTATGCCTGATTCTATCACTGTACAATGGTGCCACAGCCATAGTATGTTTTGTAAAAGAAGTGTACAGTATCAGAAAGTACTTTGTTGAATGCCATTCATGGTACACCAAAATATACATACCATATTGATCTACCATGGTATTTGCATCTTTAAAGAATACTAAGGAATTTCTGTGGTATATGCCCAAAAATGTCATTGCCATGGTACTATAAAAAACAAAACAAATAAACATTGTACATGATATTTTGTCCTCAAAAACATGGTAATCCCATGGTACTTGTAGTTACTTTGTTTTGTCACCTCTGTTGTTATGTTTATCTCTGACGTGTTCCTCTTCTCCGGCCGCTGAAGTTGTTGTAGTGTCTGTAATAATATTTTGTGTCTCCCTCTTTAAATGTTGCTAAGGATGTGTTTGCATCCTTAGGACACCGCAAAGCACGCTCGTTTCGCACTGTAGTTCACGACCGCCAGCTACATTTTTCTGTAGGTCTGAAAGTATGTGAAAAATGTGGGTTGTCGTAATTGCCCACCATATGGAAAAATATTTTAAAGACCACTGAAAACTCACTGAATAGCTAGTGTACCATTCCCTTCCATTCCAGATTTTTTTTTTTTTTATTTATAGTCCCTAATTTTTTACTATTTTATTTTTGTTGTGTTGGTATATGTTCAAAAACACCTGATAAACCAAACATGTGTCACTAGTACTACTATGGTACATTTGGGTACTTTTTTGTTAGTGTGTTCTCCCTGATACAAAAAGTACCTTATTATTACCACAAAATATGCATGGAGAAAACATGTTTTTTTGTCATCTACCACGATGGGAATTCTTTGAAGTACCTTACATTGACTTTTAAATACCGTTGCATATGAACATGCTAATCAAACAGTTCAATGGCACATGGTACTATTTTGGTAAAGCTTATTAGGTTTTCTTATTAGGAGTCACTGACACATAGTTTATAGTGTAGAGCGGTTAGTTATATATGCATGAGAGGAACATGGAAAGTTACGTTTCATGTGAATAGATGCCATTGAACAGGCTCCTAGAAGATCCCTCTCTGCCAGCAGGGGTTAAATAAGCTGTCATTGATGAAATTCATGTGTATATACATTCACAGCCAATAAATGACATATGATCATATGAACGTGTAGCCGTAGGATGAAGAGTCTACAGTGAATATGATGATATTGACTAGTAAATACTGAACACCTGAAATTACTCTTGTGTTTTCTTAGGTTTATATATATATATATGTATAGAGAGAGAGAGAGAGAGAGAGACTTTTATTTTTGAGGAATATCAAATTCTCACGCCCCAAGTTGTTACTGTTAAAACTATGACTAATGTCTGTGTCATTGTAGGAATGAGAAGATGTCAGAGCAGCAGTGCCTGTAGAAGATGAGAAGTTGATTATGAGACAGAGATTTTTGTTCAAATATAAAGTGACCGCGTTAAGCTACTTGCAGTGCATGACTGATGAGGACAAAGCGTAAAGTTATGATGCATTTTAACCTCTCACGCAACAAACCACTATGATTTTTATTTAGCTTAACTATTTGTTAGTTAAGTAGTTTGCCTGTTTTCATTTTAGGTGCAAGAATATGCAAAAAATTAAGTTTCATGCTAGTTTCATGCCTTTTGAATTTCCTTTCACATAATGAAATAACTTCAACTGAAATCAATATTTCTTATCTATTAATGTATTTATTTGGTTAGTAGCCATGTTATAAGTTGGGTAATGTGCAGTATATGTAAAATAAAGACCTCTCCTCACTTCATTTTGCAATACTGACTGTGCAAATGGTTGGCTTTTACACTAATTACAGGCTCTTTCTACATCCATCAAATTGTCCATTAACCATATCTCTCTCCATTTCTTCCTGTGTTCACTCAAGTCTCGTTCAGATTGTGTGTGTCCATGCATGTGTGAGGTGTTCTGGGGTCAGGATGGACGTGGAGGAGACCGATGCAGGTCAGATGGAGGCAGTGGCCCCAGAAGAAGAGGCACCAGCTCCCAAACGCAGCAGAGGACGACCTCGCAAACAACCACAGGTCAGAGAGATGCAATGATGGATGGATGGATGGATGGATGGATACTAAATAAATTGAGTTAAACCAAGTGAATTGATTCCCTCAGGAGCCTGTTGAACCCTCAGCTCCTAAGAGGCCGAGAGGAAGACCAAGAGGCAGTAAAAATAAAGGCCAGCGGGTCACAGCCAAAGTAAGACAACTTGCTGGAGTGCACCTCAACTTAAGCTCACTGCTTCTTGCTCAGACATGTAACATGCGCCCTCTTCCCTTCATCTGCTTTTGGATGCAGGTTGAGCCTCTGAGAGAACGAAGACCTCGAGGTAGACCACGAAAATGGGTGAGAATCACACACTTTCCTTCAAACTCTACAACGTACTGTACGACATGTTAAATTAGCAGCTGATTAACTCAAATATAACAGAATTTACATTCTAATAAAATACTTTTAAGTGCATTACACAAATATGAACACGTGACCTCAAAATATCATGAATTAGCATTTTTCTGCAGCTTTCAGCATTCATAAGTGGTCTGGATAGACTAGTAGAGTATGTCTCCATTGTTTAGGAAATTCTTTTTTCAATAATATGACCCCTTTTAATATGAAATCAAACATTACCCTATTTACCTGATTAGATGTTAATGTTAAGTGCACATGATTGCTTTATTCTTTCTTGTTAAATGTCCTGTTTCACTGTTTATGTGTTGAGTTGGCAGAAATGTATTTTTTCTCTCTAATTAATAGCCTCAGAAGACCATTCATCAGGAAGAACAGCAGGTAAAAAACAACATATATATATATATTATATATAACATTATTTATATATATACTTATTATCAATGTTGAAAACAGTTGTGCTGCTTCATATTTTTGTGGATAAATTTTTTTCAGGATTTTTTTGAAATAGAAATATTTTTTGAAACATTATGTTTTTGCTGTCACTTTAATGCATCCTTTCTGAATAAAAGTATTAATTTCTTTCAAAAAAAAAAATCTCAAAAAGATAAATTGTCATTTAACGAAGAAAGAGACATTTAATTGCTTGTCTACAGTTACAATGCTCACATTACAAGAATACGAGTGTTCATAGAAATGTTTTTCACCGATTTAAAGTGGGAAAGACTCGAATTAATAATGAAACTCGATTAGTCGAGTCGATTATTTTCATAACCCGTCATATTGATTCGTTTTTTTGCTGCCCTGCAACCCATAAAGAAAAAAATGAATAGCCGTGCATGATAAACATCTCATTCCGTTAAACACTTAATCCGATAAACCTGTCAATCAGTGACTGTCAAAAGTAAGAGGTCTTTTTGAAGTGAAACCCAGAAATGTGTTCAGAAACCGTTTAGAAACTCCCCGTTACTCAAACAATTCACAGGTTAGAACAGAACTAAATGACTCAGTGTGTTTAAGGGAAATCCAGTACGGCTCCTTACATTTTTTTGGTTTCCTGTCCCAACTGTCGTGATTCTCGGGTCACGCACACACATTCCTCATGCGTTCTCTGTCCCCTGCACCTAGGCCGCTGAAGGGGCGGAGTCAACCGAAGACCCGCCCACTCAGACTCCGCCTGCTGCGTTAACATCACAGGAGAGCGACTAGAGCTACCTCACTGATGACTGTGATACTTCGTCAGGGGTAATTCTCCATCTCAACTGCCTTCATGTACACTGTAAAAAAGGAAAACGTGCCAGTCCTCAAATTGCACCCAAAACGGAGGGCTCAGAATCAGACATGCATGCCCTTACTACATTTCTCATTTCAAAATCTTTATTGTGGACACCTGTCAGCAATTTACACTGCCATTTTATCACATCATCTTCTCCTTTATCATCATTTATCATGGATTCTTAAAGTTTGAACTGGTTTGCTTTCTTAAAACACATTTTTGTGCACAATTTTGGTGGCCAGACTCCGTAGTACGTCTTAAAGCCCGTTCACACCAAGAACAAGAGCTATAATGATAACCTTATTAGCGTCCACCTTATTTGTCGTCTGCCAATTTAATGCTCAAGCTCTTTAAAGCAGGATGGATTCTGATTGGCTGTCGATGTTTTTATCGTTCATCAGCTGGAAGAAAAATGGATCTGAAAGTTATTCCAACGATATTGTTTCTCTGTGTCGTTATCGTTGTATTTGTGGTGTGAACTGCTGTTCTTTTATATGAACTAAATCTTTATTTTTTATCATTAAAGTTCTTGTCCTTGGTGTGAACTGGGCTTTTATCACTTCAAAAATGACAACAAAAAACATGAACTTGTTTTGTTCAAGACATTTATTTAATGTTCAAGATCTTGGGATTTAAAAATCAGTGCACCGCAAAATCATCTCTGTGTGTGGTGATGCCTGATGATGGGTTATATTAAGTTTGTTTAATCATGTACTTCTCAGGATTCTGGAAACATTATATTACCAAAGCTTGAAATTTTAATGTTGAAACAATTTTAATGATTAATCTTTTATTGTATAATTTCTTTTTATTGGGTAACACTTTACAATAAGGTTAACATTAGTTAACTACCTTAGTTAACATGAACTAAGAATAAACAATACTTCTATAGCATTTATTAATCTTAGTTCATATTAATTTCAGCATTTACTAATACGTTATTAAACTCAAAGGTTGTATTTGTTACCATTAGTTAATGCACTGTGAACAAAATGAACAGCTGTATTTGTATTAACCAACATTAACAAATGTATTGCTCATTGTTAGTTCATGCATGAACCTTATTGTAAAGTGTTGCCTTTTATTGTTTTAATTTAATGTTTACAGTGGAATGAATGGATTCTATCGTGTCTGTTTACACCAAACAGAAAGAATGACTTCATCAGTGATGTAAATGTTCAACAACAATCATCATAATTGTAATTCAGTACCTCGACACCAGAAACCTCAGTGAATTTGTTTGCTCACTCTACACAATGGCAACTCATTTGTTACAGTGAAATGCATATATTGTCAGTGCAGACTTTGGCACACTATATCATTTTGGCACTATATTTTCACAATTCGCTTTCTTTTTTTTTTTAATCGTCCAATCTAATTTTTACTGCTCTGAATTGTGTTATTGCGCTGATATGGGGGTGATTTTTACATGACTGATGTTTAAAGCATCTCCCATTGACAATACAGTTGTGTAACATATTACAGTTCATATACTGCAAAATGCTCTTAAAACAGGTAAAATGGTTCTTAGAATTCATTTCGAGAAAGAACTTTTTTCTTACGAGGAATTTTTTTATGTGAAGTCACCCAAGCATTGTTCAAAGGCATCATGGTAGGGGAGAGTGGGGTGATTTGTGCCAGGGGGGGGAAGTAGTTCCACCCTTGTTTCTCGAAAACCATAGAAGAAATTGGTCATGTGACCACATCATTTTGAAAAGCAATCACTACTCATCCTCCAAAGAAGAGAGACACATGGCATGAGAGTTAAGCATATTTTAGTGCAAAAAACTGTTTTTTCCCTTTCAAAGTTAAATTTCTATGATTAAGGTTTTTTGATTGTAGTGTCTGAACAATTATAGACAAGTTTGAAAACATTTCACACATGTTTTAGTGCTTTAGTAGGCTACACAATGAGTCTATACAGTTAGCATGATGTTAGCTCTTAACTGCTGGATCATGCTAGTTTTTCAAACTTGTGGGTCTGGGGTGATTTGTGCCAAAGGGCCTGGGTTAAGTTGTGCCAGATCCAGACCACCTAGACCTACATACTCACAGGGGATAATCTTGAGAAGTGAGGAGATGGGCATGCCTCATCATTGTTTGACTTAGGCCTGCCTGTTATTTGTTTAATTTAGCTAACACTGATTTCAGTTTTGAGTTTGCACTATGTTATTAAAGAGAAGTTTTATTCCGTTTTTAAGTGACCTATGTCACAATAGGATGTTTAGAAATTAGCCTAGTCACTTTATTCTTATGTTACATAGTTGACAGACAGCGCTATGTCAACAGGCATCTATTGCCAAAGCCTTTTTGACTGAAATGATTCACAAATATCATATATTGTGTTGCTATGGTGCTCTAAATGGTTGCTAGGGCGTAGCTTGATAGCTTCACAATGATCCTGAAAGACTGATTGGTCGTCTGAGTAAAATGAGCCCGCCCCCTTGTCTCTATGACACTGTGATCCAGAGTTATGTTCAATACAACATCCCTATGCAATTGACCATAGTAGGAAAAACGCATGCTATGGTATTCCAGGGTGACAATATCTAAATAAACCTTAAATGAGTAATTTTGTATTGAATTTATCTTGCTTTCATATAGCATTACGGTTCATAACATTAAAATGTTCTGTTTTACTTCAGAAATCACTGGCACAATTTACCCCCAATGTATTCCCCCAAAGGCACAACTTCCCCCGCACCAGGGGAAAGTTGTGCCATGAGACCACTTTTTTCCCAAGAGCTGTATTTCTGAAACAATTTATTTCAGATCCAAAGTTATTGTTCTCAGGGATGCACCACATCCTGAAATATATGTACATCCTTAAGTTGAAGGCATTACTGCCATGGCCTCACTTTAAAGTCACTTTGAGTAAAAACTGGCACAACTCACCCCACTCTCCCCTATATAGTGTCAGTTTAGTCATTTGCGTATGAAACATTTGACAGCGTGCCTCATAAATACAGACTCAGGTAACTTTCTTACCTCTTTTCTACATTCCTCAAAGCCCAGTAATGCTGTTTGTGCAGTCGTATGTTCATGAATAAAGTTACTTATGATGACATCAGTTGTTGTCTTTATTGCATTAACCAAAAATGATAGTTTCCAAGAACACACATGCACGTGTCATAGTGTAAATATCCTTTTTATTATGTCCTTCATTGTCATAAAAACTTCTTTAAAATGATCTACCGCTGGTTTGTGGTGCACAGGATTATTACATCTACACAACCACACACACACACACACACACACAAAGGTAAATCTCGTGTAATCAGTCAATGCAGACTCAGACATCTGTGTTTCAGTGAACTGAAACAGTAAGCTCATATCACATGGAAGATTTGTATAACACTGTCTCACGGATGTCTGACCTTTCATCACAATTTAAATTAAACAAATGAAACTTTAAAGCTGAGATTCTCTTCATGGGAAAGTTCATGTATTTCCTTTTAGCAAACACATCAATTCACAGAACGCTTTCAGCTGTGAATAAATAATAAATCGTGAGCTTCTCTCATTCACCAAACGAATAGATTTCTCACATACAAAAGTTGCATTTGGACTCCCTTCTTAAAAATAAATAATCTGCATAACTGATTATTTTATCAGTCATTCAGACTCAAGTAACACAGTGAGCCTCATCCAGTGTTTCTAAAATCATTGTTTGCTAAATTGTCGCATTATGCAGCAATTTATGACAAAACGGTTTGACAAAAGATTTACAGAGACATTCGTTGTGCTCATGTTTCATGATGAATGAGGCTCAAAATGACTCTTATTACACCTAGAGATTATCTAGGAAAATAAAGTCCCTGTTTGCATGAGTGTTCATAACAGTTGGACTGATCCAGAGGACGTTTGTATTGAAGTGCTTGTCTTTTTTGCGTGTCCTTAAAATGTATAATGTCTTGTTCGTCAGTGCACACCGTAAAAAATACTCATGTCATTGTGTATTTGTTACAATAACTTCTGTCATTTGCACTTTGAGAGTTTTCTGGGTTTATACTAAATTCACTAAATATACTAAAATCAAAGTGGTCAAAGATGTAATGATCTCAGTGCTGCAGATTGTAACTTTGGCTTAGCAATTATTGATTAAAAAGGCAGCAGTTAACCCCAAATTTTTTTTTTTACAGTGCACTATACTGTACCAAATGTCAATGCAAATATTCCTGAATCCCAGTGTGTCCAGTTGTCCAGATTCCGTGTCCTTGGTTCCTGTGCAGCATGTGAGTGTCGTCATGCATTGATGGCGTCGGCCACGTCAGTGAAAACGAGTCGACTGGGTTTTTGGGTTGTTCCCTGACTTGTGCTCAGTGTCTGTGGCGGGGAAAGAGAGAGTGAAAGTAAGCAAATATCATGCGACATTGACGGAAGAACATTATAGAATAGAATTAATACACATTGAAATCTAGTTCTACAGTGTAATATTGCACAAATATCAATTTGCAAAATGTAATGAACTGTGTTGACAGTATGAGAGTGAGACTAATGAGCCAGAACACAAATGGACGAGTGTTTAAAGGTGGATTCAGTCACAGCTGCTGTTTGATGAAGATTAATAGAGGTATTCAATGGACGTATGGTAATAAAAAATATATATATTTACAGTGATGGATACTTTACCACAAATAACAAACCACATGGCCTTGTGTCAGAACTTAAGAGAAATGAGAATGTAGAAACTGAAATTAAGATAAAGCATTTAATAATATATGGTAGAAATTATTTTTGAAAGAAACCCAGTATTGTCTATCTATCTATCTATCTATCTATCTATCTATCTATCTATCTATCTATCTATCTATCTATCTATCTATCTATCTATCTATCTATCTATCTATCTATCTATCTATCCATCCATCAAACATTCTATTGTTCTATCATTGTATCTATCTATCTATCTATCTATCTATCTATCTATCTATCTATCTATCTATCTATCTATCTATCTATCTATCTATCTATCCATCCATCAAACATTCTATTGTTCTATCATTGTATCTATCTATCTATCTATCTATCTATCTATCTATCTATCTATCTATCTATCCATCCAACATTCTATTGTTCTATCATTGTATCTATCTATCTATCTATCTATCTATCTATCTATCTATCTATCTATCTATCTATCTATCTATCTATCTATCTCATCCTATCACTGTACCATTCTATCTATCTATCTATCTATCCATCCAACATTCTATTGTTCTATCATTGTATCTATCTATCTATCTATCTATCTATCTATCTATCTATCTATCTATCTATCTATCTATCTATCTATCTATCTATCTATCTATCTATCTCATCCTATCACTGTACCATTCTATCTATCTATCTATCCATCCAACATTCTATTGTTCTATCATTGTACCTATCTATCTATCTATCTATCTATCTATCTATCTATCTATCTATCTATCTATCTATCTATCTATCTATCTATCTATCTATCTATCTATCTATCTATCTATCTATCTATCTATCTATCCATCTATCATCCATCCATCCATCCATCAAACATTCTATTGTTCTATCATTGTACCTATCTATCTATCTATCTATCTATCTATCTATCTATCTATCTATCTATCTATCTATCTATCTATCTATCTATCTATCTATCTATCTATCCATCTATCATCCATCCATCCATCCATCAAACATTCTATTGTTCTATCATTGTATCTATCTATCTATCTATCTATCTATCTATCTATCTATCTATCTATCTATCTATCTATCTATCTATCATCCATCCAACATTCTATCATTCTATCTATCTATCTATCTATCTATCTACAGACACAGAAATAACAATTTTACTTTAAAATCAGCAATGTATGCCCTAACAATTATTATATTATTTGATGGCATGTGTTTGCGTGCTTCGGCCCGTGTGGTGTTGTACTCTTACTTTGGAGTTTGGTCCTGCTGGGCTTCCGTCTCGTCCGTGGTCCAAGAGTTCCTGCTCTAGATCATCCTGTTCTTCAGCCGGATCAAAGTTATACATGGGCATCAGCTGGTGTCTCAGTTTCTCCAGCCTAGAGAAAAACACAACACAGCTTCTATGTGGGAAACATCAGAGGCCAACTTTTTTCACAGCCTCGTATTAAATATTCACTGTAGAACCTTCAGTTCTCAAGGCTGTTAGTGGAGCGATACAGGAATGCACATTTTCTTACCTTTTCTTTTTCCGGATGTACAGAAGCTGGTAAAGAAAAGAAAAATGTTATGCATAAATGTTATGTAAGATACAAGTGTTACATAAATTCACATATGTGACCCTGGACCACAAAACCAGTCACATGGGTCATTTATTTGAAATTGAGATTTATACATCATCTGAAAGCTGAATAAATAAGCTTCCCATTGATGTGTGTGGGTTTTTTTTTTTAGGATATGACAATATTTGGCCAAGATACAACTATTTGAAAATCTGGAATCTGTGGGTGTAAAAAAAATCGAAACGTGGAGAAAATCGCCTTTAAAGTTCTACATTTATGTTCACGATTGTGCTGCATTCACTCACAAAAATAAATGTTTTATATATTTACGGTAGGAAATTGACTAAATATCTTCATGGAACATGATCTTTACTTAATATCCGAATGATTTTTGTCATAAAAGAAAAATTTATAATTTTGACCCATACAATGTATTGTTGGCTATTGCCACAGATATACCCGTGCGACTTGTGACTGGTTTTGTGATCCAGGGTCACATATTACATTCTAAATCAATTTAAACAAATAGAATGATATCATAAAAGACCAAATAATTTCATCACAAAAGAGAGTTACATTTTAAACGTGTATATCTGCTTAATTTTGTCAACTTTTAGAAGTACACAAGCATATACAATACGGTTCAAAAGTTTGGGGTAGGTACATTTCTTTTCTGTTTTTGAAAGAAGTCTCTTATGCTCACTATGGCTGCATTTATTTGATCAAAAATTTAAATAAACTGTTTTCTGTTTGACTATATTTTAAATGCAATTTATTCCTGTGATGCAAAGCTGTCCTCAGTGTCACATGATCCTGCCTAACATGTTTGTGGAATCCATGATTTATTTTCCTCACCACAACAACAGCCAGCCCGATGACTGTGATGATGCCAAAGGGGACGAGCACCATTCCCATCCCAGCGCCTTCCACCGACGCGACGGGAAGCTGCGTGGAGTTCAGGCCCGTCCCGTTGGCGGACCACGTGATCCTGGACGTGATGTTCTCCGGCTCGGTTCTGGGCTCTCCTGAGCTTGTGAGAACAGGAATGAAGGTGGTGAGGGGGAGGGTGGGGGCTGGGAATGGGGTCAGGGTTTGGGTTTGGGTGGATGTCAACAACTGGGGTTTGGTGGTGGTCAGAGACATGGTTGATGCAGGACGCCGGCGTGGAGGCGAGCCGAGTGTCTTCTGAAGGCAACCCTACTGGGATTCAATCCTCCACTGGGCGGCGGCCATGAGGCGCTCACGGTGTTCCTGAACTCCGGCAGGAATCCTGTGGAGGAACATCACTTAGTGTTGGATCGAATTTGGCTTTGTTCTGAAACATGGTGAGTTAACAAACTTAGGGGTCCATGAAAAAAAACTAGAAAAACAGAAGAAAATGAATATATTTATTTTATTTTTGTATTTCATATTTTTGTTCTTTAATTTTGACATTGTTTCATCCTTCTTTCAAAAGAGAGGTTGAAAAGAATGGGGTTAATCACATTGTTTAATTCAATTGATAGCCATAAATTTGTTTATTTTCAGGTGTGTAATAAAAAAGAAACAATCTAACCTAACTGAAACATAAATGTTTTATTTGTAATATTTTACACACTTAATTATATTTTTATTTTTAACAGTATAAATGTATACATGAAAACGGCTGCTTTTTATACTTTAGTAAGGGGTCCCTCTCATCATATTTGGCATAAATAACATTACTTATATGAAGCAAGCGAACAATTGATTCCACTATCATTTACCGTTTACGCATTAAGCATAAAAATACAAAAACTGTAGAAAACCAGTTGTGGTCAAAAGATTTTACTTTCTTTTTTTTAAAGAAGTCTCTTCAATGCTGCATTTATTTGTTAGAAATACGGTAAAAACCGCAATGTTGTGAAATAATATTACAATTTATCTGTCTTGTTTGAATATATAGTAAAGTGTAATTTATTCCTGTGATCAAATCTGTATTTTCAGCATCATTACTCCAGTCTTCAGCGTCACATGATCCATCAGAAATCACTCTAATATGATGATTTGCTGCTCAAGAAACATTTCTGATTATTATCAGTGTTGAAAACAGTTGTGCTGATAATATTTTTGTGGAAACCGTGAAACATTTTATTCAGGATTATTTCATTAATAGAAAGTTAAAAAAGAACAATATTTATTTGAAATAGAAATCTTTTGTTACATTTTAAATGTCTTTACTGTCACTTTTGATCACTTGTAAAGAATCCTTGTTAAATAACTTAGTTAAAAACTCTCTGAAAAGAATGTAATTTGGTCAAATGAGATAGAAGTGCTAAACTCAAGTCTTTTTTCTTTATGAATATCTGAGATTGAACCGAGAAAGTGTCATTGCTCTTGAAAGCACCCAACTAATTAGAAACTTAAAACAGGGGAAGAAAAGGGGATTTTAGATTCATTCAGGTTTGGATGGTTTAGTGGCTCAGTGAGAAAATCTGTGTGTGATTGCATGCTCTTGACTGAATGTGTGTGTTTGGCGTGTGTGTGTGTGCGCAAGTACAAACCCTGTGGACAACATATGGATGTGTGAACTTTTAAGATACTGTTGGCAAACCGCAAGCTTCCTTCCACACTACAACCGTTAGGATCAGTGTGTATGTGTGTATGTGTGTTTGTGGATGTGGGGGCTGGAGGCAGGAACGAGACTCGCCGCTTAAAATAGAGAATAGGAGAATCTGCTGTTGAGATCTCGTGGATGTGAATGAGAATGTAGAAATCTCCTAAACCGCAGACTGTCTCCATTCACAAAGAGCTTCTCATGCTGTTAAAGGGGCATGTCAAAAAATAAAAGTCAGTTATTGTTGGCTCACCTTCATAACAAAATAAATCCAATGAATAATCCAAGCCATATGATATCTTGATGAAAATTGGATTTAAATTTCAGTCTGTTCCTCACACAAAGCTTTTGCATGACTTCAGGGGACTCGGGAATATTGTGCATGAGTCATATGGACTATACTTTTATGACACTTTTATGGTGATTTTCATCCAGTAACAGGAAACTTTCGTTCTTTAAAAAGAAATAAAAAATAATAATCAAAGGGGTTTGGAATGACAGAAATTCAGAACAATAAAATTCCCTAATCTAGATATGACCATTTTGAAAAATATTTAGCTTGATGAACACAAATATACAAGACTTTCGAAACAACGATGAACAGCTTTTGGTAGAAACTTTGTTTCTAGAATTAAAAATTTGACATGTACAGTTAAAAAGTGTGTTGTGTAGTTTTACTCTCAAAATACACTACCGTTCTCAAAATACACTTCTGTTTGGGGTCAGAAAGATTTATTTATTTTTGGAAGAAAGATACATTTATTCAGCAAAAACACGTTCAATTGTTTAAAAGTAACTGTAAAGATAATTAAAATGTTACAAGATTTCTATTTCAAATAAATGCTGTTCTTTTAAACTTTCTATTTCCTGAGAAATATGAAGCAGCACAACTGTTTTCTTGAGCAGCAAATCATCATATTAGAATGATTTCTGAAGGATCATGTGACACTGAAGACTGGAGTAATGATGCTGAAATACACAGGAATAAATTACATTTTAAAATATATGTAAACAAATTAAATTGTACTAATTTAAAAATCTAAATGCAGCCTTGGTGAGCATACTTATGTAAAAAAAATCAAAAATGATTACAGACAAACTTTTGAACAGTAGTGTACTGAATGTATGAAAATGTGTCTGAATGTGAATGATATATAATTTCACAAAGCTTGTAAAAAAAATATATTTCACCCCAAACCAACGCTTATTTTTACGACAAAACCATATTCTCCTTACTGTAATGTAAAACGAAAACGAATAAATGACATATTTTTCAAATGAAAATTATTTATACATAATAATGGTACACTGTAAAAAAAAAAAATTGTTTAGCTGATTTAAATAATATTTTATAATATTAATTAAAAACAATTAAATTAAAATAATGAAAATTTGGCTTGACAATTTTTTACGGAATTAGCATGAATAAACGGTCACACTGAAAAATATCTTAAAGGTATAATTCACCCAAAAGTCTTAAAAGTCTTTGTGTTCTGCAGAAGAAGCAGGTTTAGAAGGGTTTTCTTTTTTTTTTCTTTTTTTATTCTGTGTGAAATTTTAATTTGACTTGTTTTAATGAATTCACCCGTAATTCTCCTGAAAGTGCATGTGTGTGTTTGTTGTGTGTGTATGGGCGTGTGTGCGTGCGTGTGTATGGGCGTCTGTGTGTCTGTGTGTGAGCGTGTGTTTGTGTCTGTCTGTGTGTGTGTGTATGGGCGTGTGTGTGTGTGTGTGTGTGCGTGTGTGTATGGGCGTGTGTGTGTGTCTGTGTGTGTATGGGCGTGGGTGTGTGCGTGTGTGTATGGGCGTGTGTGTGTGGGTCTGTGTATGGGCGTGTGGGTCTGTGTGAGCGTATGTGTTTGCTTGTGTGTGTGCGTGTGTGTGTGTGTCTGTGTGTCTGTGTGAGCGTATGTATAGGCGTGTGTGTGCGTGTGTGTGTGTGTGTGTATGGGCGTGTATGTGTCAGCGTGTGTGTGTGTGTGCGCGTGTGTGTGTGTGTGTGTGTGCGTGTGTGTATGGGCGTGTGTGTGCGCGTGTGTGTGTGTGTTTTGTTGCCGTTATACTTCTATCCTCCCTGCAGCAGCGGGTGTCGTGGCAGGATGTGGGTACAAGAGTGGCACAGAGAAACAGAGAGAGACACAGTCTGATACTCTACCTAGGAAAGCAAGTACCCAGAAACACGGTTCACGTTGAAAGAGGTGCGTTTCGTAAGAGATGACAAAGAGATGCACAGATGCGTTCTTGCTTGCTCTCGCTGTTTCTCTCTCTCTCTCACTTTCTAACAACAGGCCCGAGGCCACCTGCAGCTGAGACGCTGAACCTATATCTGATACATTAATTCACACACTTGCTGAATTTATATGATCATGTAAGTAAGGCAAACATCAATTGCTCATACTTGGTGATTTAAACAAACCCCAAACACTAGGAATTAAAAGAATGTGCAGTTGTGAAAAGTGCTAAAGTGATCAGACTTTTCACAATGATAAAAGACTTTAAAAGTTTTTTAAAAGATAAAAGTTTAGACTTTTTTTTGATGATAAAACAGGTGAAAGAAATACGACATACTTACATTGAAGTAACTACCCAGAATACCACAGCAACCACTTAGCAATTCTCTAGCTACCAGCCAGAACCAGCCAGAATATATATATATATATTTTTTTTTTTTATATTTTCAGTTTTAATTTTTATTTTAGTTTAAAGCTGCAGTCCGTAGTTTTTCCTCTTTGTCGCCATCTCTGTTCGAAATCTGCAATTGCAGTTATTCGCGGAATTATCAACTTTACGTGGGTTATGCCTCGGCACGGCACAGCGCGGATGAATCTAATGTTTTGAGGAGAATGTGCGGCTGTCAGTCGCCGCCGGTGTGGATACTGGCATTCGCAATCACAGATTCTTTTTGGAAGTATGACCAACATAAGAATTTTCACTGGAAAATGTCGCCTGAACAAGTAACATCCACTTTTGTTCTGATCAACTAATGGGAAAAAGCATTGCAGTAAATCGCGCTGATTAAATCTAACGATCACTTCTCATATCACGTCAAACTGTGCAAATTATACTTTGTTCTCAAATAGTTAATGTTAACAACATCAGCATTGCGTGACTACATTTAATGCTCTTCCGATATTATCCTTGTTTTCGCATGGGCCGGTTGCAGTCTCTTTTATTCTGTAGCCACTCCGAAGTCCGAAGTCTTTTGCGTTTTACAACGGGTGAATCTCCAGTTGTTACTGGTGATTGTCGTTTGAACCTTTCTGGATCCGCCATCAAATAAATAAGTTTAATTATATCAAGAGCTGTGAGAAAAGGCTATAAATCTCCTCACACTCATCGCCTACTAGCCGAGTCTTTATGTGGACAGACGTGACGTAATGACGCAAAGACATGCTCGAATTTCCCGCGGAAATCCACCAGTACCGCTGGAATTAAAAACATTATTACAAGCTTACCGTTTAGAATCGAGCTAAGGCAAGCAGATAGTTATGAACACTGGCTGGTTATGTACTTGCTCAAAAATATATTTTGGATCATTTTTAACCCCCAAAAACTTACGGACTGCAGCTTTAAGTATTAGTACTTTTGTCATGTACTCTTGTCATTTTTATTACTTTTAGTTTTTTTTCTATAGCTGTAATTCATTTCTATTTAAATTTTAGTCTATAATTTATACTTTAACTTTAACATGTTTCAGCCAGTTGCCAATGCAACATTTATTTGCAACAATTCTTGTATTTTTGTTCAAGTTTTATGAAATTTTCAAATACTAATTTACTATTTTATTTAAATGACCAAAAAACGATTTTACCAACAAAAAAAACAACAAAAAAATTCATTCTGAAACTTAGTTTAATTAATATATTTAGTTTGAAAACATTTCAGAATATTTTAGAAAAATAATGTGTAGTTTTCTTGTATTAAACAGTTTTTTTGCTGTAGTTCTTGCTAAATTTTTTATTTAAAAGAATTTTGGGTTACACTTTATTTTAAGGTGTCAGTGTTACAGTGTAATTATATATTTAAGTACTGAGTAATAATAATTAACTACATGCACTTATTATAGGATTAGGGTAGGATTAGGATCTGGTTGAGGGTTAGTTGCATGTAATTATGCAGAATTTACTGTTATTACTACGGCAATTACATGTAACATATGTAACAAAGACACTAAAATAAAGTGTTACCGAATTTTGTAATTAGTAAAAAAAGGGGTGAATGTAGTAATAGCATGGTAAAACCTATGGGTAAAACCATCAAAACTTTTTTTGGTTTTTTAAATGTGCACATTCACTCATTAATGAGAAGTTACTGATTAGTTACAATATAAAAATCTTAAATTATGTCCAAACGGACCCGGGAATACAACAGGTATACAGTTTTTAATGCATTAAAAGGGTTAACAACACTGGTCAGAGCACCCTATAGCAATGCCCTAGCAACTACCTAGAACACCCTAGCAACTAATCACACCACTTTAAAACACCAACCACAAACAATAATTTCAACTTCTCGTTTACCAGGTCTTTCCAGGAATGCACTTACAATAGCGTAGGGGCCCAAACTGGAGGATTTAAAAGCCAAAATGTGCAGCTTCCATTTTCTTTAATGCACTTTAAATAATTCTTCAATGTGAAAAGTGTGTTATTTGAGTTGTAAAGTCTAAATCATCTTATGCATCAATTCCTGGATGAAGTTTGCTCTATGTAAACACTACTGATATTAGTCTTATAAGATATAACTTTGCATTGGCAAGCAAATCTCATGATTTTATTTTACATTAACATTTAGTGTTGTAAAGGCTGTACTTTCAAAACAGCCATGCACAAAAAAAAAAAAAATGTATTTAAAAAATGTCCTGGCCAAATCCATTGCTCAGACTTCCACTGCAAGCACAATCCTGTAAATGTGATTTTGTTTGTACTTCAACAAACAGTAGACTACAGGTATTTGACTTTCTGATGTTTTTCCCTGTCAAACAAGGACATTCAAGCACAGAAGACAAGAATATCTGCAGCAGATCTCAGTAATCTGTGTATTTGGGTGGTGTTGATTAACTTCTTACATGATCATTTAGGCTGAAAGCTCTGTCTCGTCAATGTGTAAACAGTCTGCACGCTTAATGAAGAACATGTTAGTCCTTGGGCCAATCAGAACACTTCGGGCATTCTTAAGCCTGCCTCCTCGACCAATCAGAGGCCACCACAAGACAAAGCTAGACATACCAACAGACACCAAAATAAGGTGCCTGCTCCTGTGCCTTATCAGTTACAAATCTGTTTTTCTGCATTAATTGAATTGTATAGAGCATTTAAAGAGTTTAAAATGAGTGTTAATAAGCTGAAATCTGATTAGAAAATGTTTTATATTGTCACAAGCTGCTAATATGAGAGATACAGACCTATTCATGGAGAAATGTGGCCACGGACGATGTCCTTCCAAGGTTTTCCAGGCAGCCGATGGAAAAAAAGGAGAGGGAATTTCTCCTTTCACCCCTCCTCCTTCGTTCCTCGGCTAGAACAGACCAGATGAGAGGCTGTAAATTGAAATGTTTTCCCACTCTGGATCCCTGCGTTCACCACATTTCGTCCCACCGTGCAAAATCACATCTCATTGTTCTTTCTTTTCAGCTGTTTTCTGTTTTTCTTTCATATCATGTTATTCAGAGACAAGACAAGAAGAGCTACAAGGATGCTACAAACCCAAGCTGTGTGATCCAGCAACGTCCCTCCTCCGTTCCTGCTCTGCTACTGGTTGGCTGTGGGGCAGCTGAAGGCTGTGATTGGCTCAGCTGGCTGTCCGTCTAGCTTAGCAGGAATGAGGACAGGATTTAATGGTTGGACACAGATGCTGTGAATGTGTCCAGGGAAGAGATTTCAAGGATGTTAACCCCTTGCTGCCTCACCTGTGCATGATGTGAACTCAAATCAGACCATTTATGGGTAATGGTTCGGGTCTCAAACACTAATGAAAAGGCGTCATTGTTCATTTTAATTGTTTTATTTAGTCTTAATTAATTAATGTGTCAGGAACATGTCTGTCAATTCTATATTCACTCTAAATGAACAAGAATCCTCCCAATTCTCAGATTATCGGATTACACTGTATAATACTTTATCATGCTTATGTATATATATATATATATATATATATATATATATATATATATATATATATATATATATATATATACTGTATATATATAAAATTCTTTTTTTCTCTGAACTTTTTCACAGACATGTGTATATATTTAATGATTTATATATATTATATATATATATATATTTGGGTGCATCTCAAAGAGAACTGTTCAGATCATATTTAATCTAAAATTAATGTGTGTGTGTGTGTGTGTGTGTGTGTGTGTGTGTGTGTGTGTGTGTGTGTGTGTGTGTGTGTGTGTGTGTGTGTGTGTGTGTGTGTGTGTGTGTGTGTGTGTGTGTGTGTGTGTGTGTGTCACACGCATACATACAATAAACTTTATAGTGCTGTCATGAAAATAATCCTACAATGCAAAAATCTAAATTGTCCTCACATAATTTTCATTATTCAAACTACAGTATCTAAATTAAAGTAAATAATTACCCAGAATACCACAGCAACCACTTAGCAATACTTAAGCTACCTGCCAGAACCAGTATTTTAGAAAGGCTTATTATTGAAAACAACTTTATTATTGTTATTATTTAAATTATTTCTTTTTAGATTAAATATGATAACATTTCTTCTTGAGATGCACTTAAAAATAGTCGGTTAATGATATATACACTGTAATACACATGAAGAGTTCAGATGCAAAAGCCTCTAAGTGCCATCTGAAATTTTCTTCTAGAATGATCATTTTTATCAAGCTTGTATATTTAAATTCAGTAATTTCACTTAAATGGCAATGCAAATGACCTATTAATTGTCATTTAACTGAAATTACTTAACTTAAATATACAAGCTTGATCAAAATGATCATTCTAGAAGAAAATTTCAGATGGCACTTAGAGGCTTTTGCATCTGAACTCTTCACATGTATCCGTGAAAAAGCTGTATAAGGTATAGTATAGGCTAAGTGATCATAAAAAAAATTATTTACCTTTTTATCAAAGACTTTGAAGGCCATGCGTTCTGCATCTTGACATGTTTAGGCTCCTTCGTGGTACAGAGCCATAACCCCATGCCTTTACCTGTCAAAACAACATTTTATTATCAATATTAATATTATTAAAACGCATTTTATCCAATATGTGTGTAGGACAACTAATCCTTGATTAAACTGAATTGTTGTCTAAAATTAATCCAAAAGATGGATGGATTATGAATGATGTAATTTTAAAAATGGGCTCAAGACCAAAGCACATCCGTTGTCTAATGTTTTGTAACAATTATTAAAATGTGTTCACTAGTTGGCTACACAATCTGCAGATGGCGTCGTTCATATGCTATTTAAAATCTCTTCCTGTCAAACGCTGCCTTCTAGTGGCGACAGTGCGTTAGTGCTTATCCGCTATAATCCTCTTATTTGTCTGTTTATAAAACACCAGCCAAACTGCTCTCAAATTAACTGTCTAACATACTAAGAGGAGTAAATATAATCCTTAGTTACAAGATAATAAATGTAAGCAACACTCAGTGTACCATATGTGATTTTTTTTTTTTTTTTTTTACTTCACTTGCCCAAGTTTGATTTAATGTCCCTTCCAATGATTTTGTATTAGATTTTTCATTGCAAATCATATTATATACAAAACTTGAGTAAAGAAAAAAGAAAATGTTAACGTTTGAAAAACTTTTCACGTATTTACAGGCTACCCACCGCAAGCATTACCTGTTTTTATAAATCAACCTTTTTTCAGTCGGTCTTAAAGGGGTGATTGATTATGATTTCACTTTTCTAATTTTAGTTAATGTGTAATGTTGCTGTTTGAGCATAAACAACATCTGCTAAGTTACAATGCTCAAAGTTCAAAGCAAAGAGAGAACTTGTACAACAAGTGGCTGGTAGGGAGTCTAGGGACTACACGAGCTTCCTCCCGGGTTAGTGACATCACCAACCCTAGAATTTACATAAACCCCGCCCCCGGGAACACGATTTATAGATTATCCAACGCATTCACAGAATATGCTAATCAATGACTAGAAGAAAACTACACATGAGCTACATAAATTCATCAACTAACCATACAGAAATGTCCTGTTGCATACATGTTGTCACTTCTTCTTGAGTCTCTCCATCATTGTCTGACTTCAGTTTGAACATAAAAGGCTAAAAGTTTTAAAATTTTCAGCCCATGTCTGTGTGAGGTAAAAGGACACGAGCTGTTGAAGCTCCGCCTCCTGTGCTGGGCGCAGCAGCTCATTTGCATTTAAAGGGACAGACACAAAACGGTGCGTTTTTGCTCACCCTCAAAAAGGGACAATTTTAACAGAAATATCTGTGGGGTATTTTGAGCTAAAACTTCACATCTGGGGACATCAGACACTTATTTTACATCTTGTGAAAATGGCCTAACCCCTTTAATATGAGAAGAATATGTCAAAGGCATTAATTAAAAAACATATTCTTTGAGTACATGTTATTTTCTTCATCGCTCATTTCTCAAGTGGCAGTGTTTTCCTCAGACAAGTTATGTTTTAATCTTACATGTTATAGATTGTAATATACAGTATCATGTATTAAATAGTATAATATACAAAACATATTGATGGTGGTAATGAATATGAAAATCATGCAGTATCATGACACGTTCTTGACAGGATCGAAATGAGTTTTTTTATAAAGAAAATGTAGACTATTTAGGACCACTAAGACTGTTTTGCACTGTGACATTATCTTCTTTACAAAAAAGCATATGTTCCCTCTTAATTCTCATTACCATGAAGTCTAAATCCGACTGTCACTGTGCTATTTGTTCATTCAGATGGTTAAAGATCAAAACAGTATTTATCACCAAACAGGATGTTATGTGGTACCAGCTGTAATATATGAAATATATTACAAATCATGATTTGAGCACATTAAAGTTCACATGCAAAGACATTTGAAACCATTTTACATTTTACCATTTTACAACCATATTGTGTTGAATTTCTGAGTAAACAGATTATTCAGTGAGAAGAATAAATGGAGGGACTTGATTTTATCCATTGGGAATTAACTGATCCTTGAGCCGTCTCTATATGACAGGTGTTTTGAGAGGAGGGGATGAAATATACGATTTGTGATGTCAGCGCAAAAAGGGAAGCAGAAAATTTGTTTCATGTTGTAGATATTCATCACACAATGACCTTGTCACTTTGATACACTAATAAGTCTTTTTTTTTTTTTTTTGAGAATAGAGGTGAAAATGCATCTAAACTTAAATGGCTGTATTCAAGGATGCTTTGGAATAGACCTTTGGTCTTGTTTTAAAGAAGACACTCAGCAGATTATTGCTGAAGTGAAAGCACTTCAAAAAATGAAAGTATGAAAAAGTTCAAATCAAATGTACTGTACTAATTTTTTTATATGAAATATATATTTGACATAATATTTTTTTACTATAAAATTACTATAAAACCAAGGCCATGTGTCTAAACAAGTTGTGTTCCAAGTTTGAAGTTGATATCACAAAAATTGAAGTCCCTATGAGATTTTGTTTAGGCACTGTCACAAAAATAGCCACCGGGTGTCAACCACATTCCATTTAATTCTCCTGTAACAAATTAATACATTTCTGTCCAAATATCACTTCTATCCCAAAATATGGAACATGAAAACATGATGATATATGTTTTGTCAAGATTAGAAAAGGTTTTGGTTAAGTTATTATTATATTCAATTAAATTAGTAATTAAAATAAAATGTTGTAATATGAAACCTGAAACTGGGCTAGGGGAGGAGTGCTAAAATAATTTAGAGTACCGTTTCCATGGTAACGCAAGGTTCAATTTCAAAAGGGTACGAAAGCTTGTTTCTGCCACAGAATAAAACATTTTAAAAGATAATTGCAACTTTTTATCTCACAATTGCGAGTTTACATCTTGCAATTCTGACATTTTTCTCGCAATTGCAAGTTTATATCTCGCAATTCTGCCTTTATAACTCGCAAATAACTTTTTTCTTGCAATTGCGAGTTTATATCTCTGTCATTACATCACGCAATTCTGACTTTATATCTCGCAAATCTATATTTTCTGTCAATTGTGAGTTTATCTCTCGCAATTGTGACTTTATAAGTTAATATTACGCAATTCTGAGATTAAAAATCAGAATTGTGAGATTAAAAGTCAGAATTGTGGGATAAAAAGTCGCAATTCAGCTTTTTATTTTGAATTCTGTGGCGGAAACAAGCTTCCATACGAATGATACCTATAATTTTCGATTATTACTAAAATATGTGATGTGAAAAAAAGCGATAAATAAAAAGAGCACCAATTAAGCGTCCTGCTAGCGGTGACAGTTAAGTGGTTACAAGATTTGAATGGCTTGTATTTGTATAGTTACAAAAAGTAAATGAGAAAAAAAGACGGTTAGCCCCCAAAATGTACATTTGTGTGTACAAATGTTGCTAAATTAGCTAGGAAATGTTTGTGTCAATTCCATTCCTGCGTAAGAGCGCCGCTCGCTCGCTCGCTGCGGCGTGGGGTTTCCCAGGGCAGACTGCAGGGTTACCGCGCCCATCTCCGTCTGATGGCCGGATGAGAGGTGAACTCAACTGGAGAGAAGTGCTCCTTCAAGGAAGGCAACGGGAAGTGGCCACCGACGGACTTATTCTTTGACAAAAGTCTCTAATCGGACTTTTATGACTGCATTTTTTCATCGCAGTTGAGATCCCCCTCAAACAGGCTCATTTCCCGCCCGCTGGAGCGAGTTTTGTCGCTGTGGAAGTGGATTCGGTACTTCTCCCACTGCTAGTTAGCGAGCTAGCTCGTCTTGTTCGTTGATGCGTGGATTTGACAGCCACACCATCGTTTATTTCGGTCAATGCCATATAAACAAAGGCCATTTACGACTGAGAACAGGTACGGAACACTAACTGCTTATTTTAAGTGTGTGGAACAGGTTGTTTGGTTTAAAACGGATGAATTTGTTGGATAAAATGCTGGTCACCATAGAGAATGAAGGGGGGGGTGGGGTGAGGCGCAGGTAGCGGCTAGCCGACCGATTTACATACACAACAATGCTAGGCAAATGGGCAAAAACAGTAATTTTACTCGGTTATGTGTGCTTATATTTCAATATTTAGACTTTTTAGAGTGTTTAATCGCTCGCTCCTTCATTGTAGTGTGAATGAAGTCGGGTGACTTCACTTGAGGCCGTTTTGCGCGATTCAGCTTGCTAGCACTTAAAAACGGCGTTACCTCAGAAATTAAACCGATCGAGGATTGCGGGAATTCTGTCGTGTGGTCATCAGGGACGTTTTAACGGGAATATAAGTGGGTTTTGATATAGAGTGTTTAGGGGTTTGGTTGTGAGGCTGGTCTATAGGCTAACTGGCTAATTACTGGAGCTTCTGCTGGCAAAAAAATCTGCTTTTCAACCCAGCTAGGCCTTCCTCTATGTTACAGAATCGAGGATTTTTTTGTTCACCGTATGCTGGTTAACACATTGCCGTGTACTGAATGTGAATATTGATCGAATTGCAGTCGGTAAATAAGGATTAGTCATTTATTTGTTCACCCGATTATGTAGTAGTATCTGCACCAGCTGGCTAAATATTACAAGCTATTCTACTGTGCGGGTTTTCTATATGTATTTAACGTGCCAAGGGATTTATTAATGTGTCTAAATGGCTTAACCTGAAATCCAGTGTGCATTTAAGCGACTTGGCGTGAAAGTGTTAGTCTTTATTGCATTAAGTGTTTTAACTACTCTTTAAAACAACCTAATTGGATTCCATTAACTATCTCCAAGTCTCTCTTTAAAAGGCCTTTGCTGTTCAGGTAACCTCACATAGGTGCACTGACTCCCTTTACCGACATCTCAGTGATGCTCCACTACGATCCTCCCTAAACTGCTTTTGCTGATGATAAAGGCATGTTAAATGTGTTTTCTCCCGCGATCCGGCCAACATTTATCACAGTAATGCAGCAAAAAGCACTGCAGCTCTTCAGATACGCGGAATGAATGGAGCTTGATGGCCTTTATTATCGCTGCTGGAATATTTTAAGAACGGGCGAGCAGCTCAGTATTGAGGTCACTATTAAGGGATTGGTCGGGGAAATATAGGCTATGGGATAAATATGTTTCGACCCCTCCTTTTCCCCCTACCGATCGAGTTTGCCTTTCTCTTCGGCTGGCATTTAGATAAAGGAACGCCGTTCATGAATAAATAAATGGAATCAATGAATTCTTCAATGTGGGGCCCAAGAACAAGATGGCGTCCGTAGCCTCTCTCTCTCTCTCCGGCTTTCCTCTCCGCACTCATATCAGCATGCCGGTGATTTAACCCGCTCAAACGTCGAGGAAATGCAACGTTCTGCTATAAACACAGCAATTTGTTTTCTAAACGAGCCCTGGAAAATATTTAAATACAAAGTTGCTCAATTTTGTAATTGATATCTCTTTATGCGCCCAGTGCACTGAAGCTCCATATCCGTCATTTTACACTAAATGAATTGTGAAATAATCGCATATCGAATAGTATTTCGAGTACTCTGTGACGTAATCGTTGACACATTAAACGCATTTTTGATTTCAAATGCTCTGCACTTCTGTTGGTATTTTGTTAGTAGAGGTTTCTGTATTCTCCTGCTCACAATAGCATGTTGAGTTTAGGTAATGCTATTTTTAAAGGGTTTATACATTTAAAACGAAAGCAAAAAGGTGGTGCACTGCAAATAATGATTTTTATAATCGTCAAAGCCAGGTATTTTGTACTTTCATGTTGGTTCATTGAATGTTTCATATATTTTATTCATTGTTAATTTTTATATTAACATTGTATTTACTGACGCGTTGTTTGTAATCCACATGCATTTGCATGTTGGGAATGTCTTGTGTATTATCTGCATTGTTTGCTTGACAATTTTGCATTGAATACACACTAACATTGATTTATTTTTGCATTTGTGGGTAACTAAGAGCATCAGTTTGATTCCCATTGGACGCCTTAGAAGCGGATAAATGGATGGGTGTGATGGCAAAATTGATTTCTGTTCAGATAATGGAGTTTCTGAATATCTTTTTTTCACGTTGACACCCATTTGTTCAGGTTATTCAGGTGATATCGTGTTCATTTTCAATATGTAGAAGTCATTAAGATAAGTAATAAAAGTAGTGTAAATTGTTGAATTCAGAATGCAAGCTCTTCTGAAACAGTAACACAAATTCTTAGACTTCAATCCCAGCTCTGGACAGCTGTTTTTTCCATGAGTGATGCTGAGAGGGATTACAGATTTACTGTAGGTGGATTTTAGCTTTTAGGATTACAGGCTTGGATAGTGATAGTGCTGGTTACTGTCTTTTCTATGATCCAGCTTTAGCGATATGCATTTTATTTTTCTTCTGTTAATGCCTAATAAACTGCATCATCCTCAGCATTTGGAGTAATTTATGTCGACGGAATAAAGTTCTAATAAAGATTGAATAAAGATCGGGGCGGTGTGTGTTATCAAGTAAAACGCTTTTAGTGTGTTGTTCAGATCATTTACAAGGATTTGGTCAAATAAATGTTTTCTGAAAGGATCTAAGAAAGAGTTGCCCTAAAGTGACCTGAGAATACGTAGTCTGTGGCACCTTTAGGCCATTTCTTACAGCTCTCTTTTTGTCCTGCAGTCTGCTGACTCTGATCAAGTGTTTGTGGAGAGGGTGAGATTGAGCTCTTCTAGCACATATGTTGATGCCATGCTGCATTTAACCATTTGACTTTGCTTTGTGCTGTCTTATACTTTAGCCTTTGGCACAGAATATTGACTAATTATGAATAATGTTTCATTTTAGCAGACAGTAAAAGGAAAAGATTGAACCCTGCTCATGGTGTAGTTCAGTGTTATATGTTTGAATGTAATGATGACCAAAACATTATCAGATGATATTAATGTTAAATCTTTTCTTTTAAATGATCAGGCATGATTTAAGCTGATACTGTAAGCCTGTAATATCTGGGCTTATTTTTCCCATATCTTGGTTATTAATTGTCATAAACTGTTCATTCTGTTTTACTCTTTAAAGAATGATCAGCATTACTCTGATTAGGACAGCTGTTAATATCTGAGTTTATTTATTTATTTATTTGAAGTAAATGAACAATTATCAATCTTTTCTTTCTTTTTTTATATTTGCATTGGTCATATATAGGGATGCATGAAATTTCTGCCACCTTATCAGTATTCTCCGATATAGGCCTATGTTCATTTTTAATGTTATCATTATCGGCCCAATACGATTTTTTCCGATAAATAATGGATTATTTTCTTAAGCTGAGACACTTCAGTTGCGCACAGTTTGCTATGATGGGTTTGAATTGCGTGAAATATGATTGGAATTACTTTGAAAAGGAAAATGCAGCTATGTGCAACACAAGTCTGTCATAAAGGCTATTGAATTTATAATGAAAACACAGGGCTTCAATTACTTGGTAGCACTGGTGCTCCCTACTCCCAAATGTTAGGAGCACCCACTGAAAATTAAGGAGCACCACAACTACAATTTATATATATTAAAAGATTTATTTTATTTAAAAACACGACGCTTTGTAGAGAAATTAAAACGTAAGTGATGCACCGATCACGATTCAGATTTTTTAACAAGCAAATTGGCCAGTTTTTCTTTCTTTCTTTTAAGCAAATTTATTTGTTGGCCCAAAAAACCCAAACTGGCCAAAGAAACGTGGCCATTTGAAATTAGAATCAAGCATTAATCACGATCCAAACAAAGATGCTTCACACAAATAGCATGAGCAGTTGTTTTTGGTTTAAATTGCGTAATTTAGAGCAAATAAAGATGCATTTGGTTTTTAATTTAATTTTGGCTGATCTATACTCCGGACTTGCACAGTCGACTGGTGCATTTCTTGAAAAAAGGTCACGCCAAAACAATTATTTGCACTCGCACAAATGCTCCCAAATAATTTTTGAGGTCGCACAGATTAAATTTCACGAGCATATGTGACCAAAATGGTCGCAATTTCAAGCCTTGAAACACTATTGTAAAAGAATGTTGTGAATTCTTTGTACGCCCGTGTTTTAGCGTGTTGTTACGGATAAGCGCATCCACAACATCCATGAGTCATGATTATAAGTTCGCTTGTGCATTTTCTAGTAGGGCTGAACGATACATCGAATTTTCATCGTCATCGCGATATGAACTCGCGCGATGAACACATCGCAACAGACAGCCTGACACGATGAATAATGCCTGGTTCAGATTACAAGATTTTTGTGTCTGTTATGATAGTCACTGTGTCAGATAACACGATTTTGACTCCTAAAATCTTGTGTCGTGGACAAGAAACATGTCAGACTACACGTTGCTTTCGACCAGTCATCACGTGCCGTCACATGCACACATTCACTCGCAAACATTCACTCGCACGCACACACACACACACACACACTCACTGTTGCTCGCACTCTCGCGTAGGTTGTCGCCCACTATGACACACTTCATAGATACGAGATGAAACGATCGAATCTTGCGTCCCGACGCCCGTTGTAGTTTACGAATCCCCACGACAACCTACGTCAAACGGATCGTGTCAAAATCGCGCTAAAATCAGGTAATCTGAACCAGGCAGGTAATAAACGCTTGACCTATCACGCAAAGAACCTATTAAAGCACTAAGACATGGGAGCAGTATAGCTAACATTCACATTTGAATATTTATCGCAAGTCATATCGTCATCGCAGTATTAAACAATGCTATCGCACATCGCAGCTTTTCCTCATATCGTGCAGCCCTATTTTCTAGCCTTTTATTTTGTGCAATTGTAAGTTATGTTTATTTTGTGTAGCCTACATATATCTGATTTATCTCATATAGGATGCGTTTATAAAACGCACCGGTGATCATCTTCAGCTTCATCGCATGCAGCTCGAACAGCAATGTACGACGTTAATAACTATGACTGGGACTGTCATATTACACAACATAACATTATAATTAGAACACTATTGTAATAAAACATTGTGAATTATTTGGCTTTAGTTGCTGTGGATAAGGATAAGCACATTCATGACTAATTTCACTTGTGCATTTGTGCCAGATATAAGTTGTAATTATGTTTATTTTGTATAAATATCTGATTAATCTCATATAGGATGCAATGCATTTTGTTGAGTTAAAGGGTCATGAAACCCCTTAACACATTATTTGAGATGTGAACAGATATGTACAAGCTGCACGTCACTGAAAACACTCAAAGTACTCATAAATTAGTGAAAATTGGTTATTTTTGCGTTTTTCCGGGTTGAAATGCAAAGTCAAAGCAACATCGTGGAATCTGAGGTAGAAGGGTTGATTTGGAGTGTGTGATTGGCTGCCGGTTGTACGTCATCCGGTTCTGAGCGTTCATGAGAATGAACTCTTTTAACCCAATCACTGCGCTGTATTACGCATGAGATCAAAAGACAATTTCAGTGCTGTTTGTTCACCTCTGCCTGTTCAGCGTTGCGATCGGACACGTGTCGTAAGTGTACGTCTCAGCACAGTAGCACAGTGTTGTTTCATTTTCCCCACGATGATTTCAAGAGCTGTAGCGCGAATAAGACCGGTTTCTGCGCGGAACGCCAATATCCGTTTAAAAACGCTCTCAATGCGGATCATAGATCATACACAGACTGGTGCTGTCATATACAGAATGCTCAACATTAACCAGCACTGTGTATGCGTACATATTTAATTACGTCTTCAATTGAAATGTATGTGCAAATAAGGACACTGATACAAGCCGCACGTCTGATCATGAACGCGATGACTTGATGAATTATTCTGATCTGCAGAAGGGCAATTAAGGCTGTCGTTGTGAAGGAATTTCCCTTGCGGTAATTTTGAGTGGCTCAATAGCGCGATATTATTTATTTATTTATATTTATTTGTTGATATATAAATAAGTGTTACAGTGTGGTCAGCAGGCACAAAAACAAGGACATATTCAGTAACCAATGTAACCGAAGTGAAGTAAACAGAAGCAAATGTCACAATAAGGATCCACATAATGGAACATAATCCTGACAATAAGCTCGTTAGGCTATTTTATATGTATAACAGTAAGTTCCGATCCTCGAATCTGACTGGACAAGAGGCTTTCTGCTGATATTTCACCAGTATCATCTTCGTCTCTCCGCATTGACAGGCTGTCACTCGGCGCGCAGATTCATTGTTACGGTGGTCAGGGACTGTCTTTGAGTGCGTCATTAAACCGTTCATTCAACGAACATGTTCAAAAACGCTGATTCATTAAAAGATAGATGTAATGAAACAAGGTGTTAATTATTTACCTCCACTTTTTAAGGCTCAGCTGACCAGCAATGCGTCGCATGGGTAACACTGATGCTTCACTTAATAGAGACCAATGGCATTTATTCAATGCATTGACTAGCGCTGACGCAATTCAACGCGTGGAAGGTGCTGACCTTCTTTCCAAAGCGCTTGTGCTCCCGTGGCGTCTGCCGTTGCTATGCAACCATGAACTGTGCTCTCCACAATGACGAGGAAGTTTCAGTAATGGATTTCCACCACCGAAAAACGCGTGCTATAGCTCTGCTACGCGTTGCTTCTATTATGAGCGCGCTTGTCGTGCGCCTACATTTGAAATAACGAACTTGAACGCGCAAAAGACGCGATATGTGAACGGCCCCTTAAATGGACACTTCACCGATTAGCATTAAGCTTTGAATCAGTAGAAACCCGGTAGTATTTTCGAGTGACCGTGCTTCCCTCCCTCATGTTCCCCTGAGACGAGAGATTTCTGTATTGTGTGTCGTAATTTTGCGTCATCGGAGGCTTTTTTGTCCAGAGGCGAGAGACTACAGCCAGTAGGAGGAGCTCGTTCCGCATGTTTTCAGTCCGCCCATAGGGGGATCTCACGATAAAACGCCGTCTTTTCAGTTTCGAGTCGACTAGTAGCCTAGCTGTATCATTTCTTCCGATACTGCCCTCTGTAACCAGTAGGCGTGGCTTGGGAGTGGCCTTGTAGGGCAGCGAAGCAAGTGCATTCTGGGAGTTAACTTTCATTCACATGAGCCAAAAATACATTTTCTGGCTGTTCTCAGTCTAGAAGGCACCAACTTTAAAATAATTTCACATTTCTACTACATAAATGACCCAATTTAAATCAGAGTTTCCGCTAGAAAAAAATGGTGCCGGTCAAAGTGACCGGCAGAGGTTTCGTTTTCCGGACATTTTGATGATATGCCGGTCAAATATCGCCTCTTAATTAAGGGGGCGGGATTATTACACGATTTATTATTTATAATAATAATAATATTACCATCTTACGTGACAGTTCTCCATTACGGACGCGTCGCGACCGTTCAAAGCGGCACTAAAAGACTGCTTTCAAACTTTCACAGAGACCTCAAACAGAAAGCACAAAGCCTTTCTTTAAAACGAATTTCGTTTTGTATTAATTGTATCTTAATTTTAATCAGTGTTTCATTATCCAATTTTCTCGATTTAATAAATAAAAAGTAAATATAGCAGACAATAAATAATCACGACATGGAGGCGCCAGCGCCTGAACTGGAGCTAACGTTAAGCTATCATCCATGAACCGAAATTTAACGTATAAGGTAGCCTACTTGCCTCACACACCAAAAAAAAGAAAAGAAATATATCTATTATCTACAGAAATCTTTACTTTTAAACAGAACCATTCAAAACTAAATAAAACGATGTAATCCGTATGAAATGTGTATTTCTCTCCGGCGCGTTCACTACTGCGAAGATCGCGAGTCAGACTTCATCTTTGCAGCCGACACAGAAAACACTTGTTTATTAATAGACAATTAAAATGTCTCACTGCAATATTTTACATATTCATAATCATTACTTTTGCTGGTTCTTTGTGACAGCTTTTAGGTGCCGTTTACATGAACGCGTCACTGCATCAGCACCAAAAACAGAGAGAGAGAGAGAGAGAGAGAGAGAGAGAGAGCGTTATGAAAAATTGAGTGTGAGGGATTTGTTCACTTCACACAAAAAGATCTTGGAATGAGATGGCTAACTGTAGTAGCGTTTAGTCCACTGCCTATAATAGCCTAATTTAGAGATCACTTTTTTTTTTTTTTACCGACCGCCGACAACTTTGATTGGTTAACGTTGATACGGTCAACCATCGATCAAACAGTCATCGGTTAACATCCATACTAGAGAGTAAACTTGACGGCACTCGCAAGAAAATGGATAAGTAGCTACATAATAAAATTCACAAATATTACACCATTTAAAAAATACATAGGCTACTGAGTTACTAAAACATTCTTTGTCAAATAATAGGCTACACCTGTTTGTTCACAGTTTTAACGTTCATGTTTCCATTTGTTTAATTTCAAGATCTGAGGTGAATTATATCCATTGTTGCTTTTACAGCTACAAAGCTGGAGCACTAAATGATATTCAAAGTCTGATTTCACGCTTTTAACATTAAATAAAGCACATAAACAGTAGCCTACCAGAGATTATCATTGCCAGTTTGCCACACTTTGTGTTTGATGTTCCAGCGCGACGTCGCAGAAAAATAGAAACCGTTTCTAAATTAGAAATGTCGCGTGTCGCCATCGCGTCTGGTAAGGACAAACTCTGATTAACATGGAAAAGATACATTTTATCGCGTGTCGCGGTGTTGCGTCGCGTGTAGTTAGATAGGACACGGTGTTAGGCAATTTTAATCGGACAATTTGACCGGAGAGATTTAATTTTTGTCTGACATTTCTTTTTTTTTTCGGCCAATGTCCGGCAATTACCGGACAACGGAACCCCTGTTTAAATACACATTCATCTTTCCAGCGGTGAAATATCCCTTTAAACGTTAAAAGGATGATACGACAAATTTTTCGCAACCTTTTCACGAATATATATGACTTGACCTCAAAGACAGATGCACGCGCTCAGTCCATCTCTCTGATTTCACTGTCTGTTTAGGCTTGTTAAGTGCAAATCCACGAAGCCTCAGTACAAATCACCATGGTAAACACAGCCTTATCATTATTAACTTATTTAACTTTCAATACACATGCACGAAGTTCAAAACAAGAAGGGTAGGCTATAGCCTTATGAAAAAAGAAACCGTGTGAATATTGCAGTTGCTGCAGTTACTTTCATTCCTCCGCGGTTGGCTAGTCAGTAGTGCGGTATTACAATATTGCGGTTATCGCGACAGCCCTAAGAACAATGAACAAAAAAAAGTAACTATGACTTTATTCTTTCTGTGTTAAACTGACGTGTGTCATTTGTTTAGAGACTGTAGTGTAAATGTAATGAAAATATTATTAGGAGGAGGGTTCATGACACTTTAAGTAGCCCGCTAGCAAAGCTCTTCAGTTTCCCTGACGGTGTTCATTGCTGCTCACAACAATAATAACTATTATTGGGACTGTCATATACAACATTTTGCTGTTAAAAACGTGAGATGCAGGTCAGTGCAATGAAAAAAGCACAAGGTCGAAATACGTTTTTTAAAAGTTAAACCTATTTTAACTTGAGTGCCGTGTTTTTAGATCCCGGTTAATGGGATCTGTGCATTCGGTCTTAAAGTAACGGCAGCCTAAAAAAATAATTCTATGCATGTCATGAATTTTAATCAGACAACAAAATGCAAAGAGAAAATCACTTTTGGAGCTTTAACAAAGATTAATTACATTTAATTTATACAGTAAAGACTGTTATTTTAGTTTTGCCAAATACAATCACAGATTCCGACTGCCCAAATAAATGATACTATTCTTAACAACAATATATTTTAAGTATGAATAAAATCAGATGAGAAAGTATTATGAATTGACAACTCTTTATTTATTGGCAAGCAACATGTGCAACATATTCCATTCCCTCTCAGAGGTGATTAGGAACAGCTTAGAGCTTAACATTCCTCTGAAATTATGAAAATAAACATAAAAGTCTTTCAAAGTAATCAAATGTAGAACAGCTCTGCATAGTATTCACTATATAATTTAAATATAGATTTATCCTACTAAATCTACTAAAGATCAGTGAGTGATTTTCTGTCTTTTCGTGTTTGATTAACATTAATGACACTGATGCCAGCAGGAATATTAAAGGGAGACTTCACCGATTAGCATTAAGCTTTGTATCAGTAGAAACCCGGTAGTATTTTCGAATGACCGTGCTTCCCTCCTTCATCTCCCCCTGAGACGAGAGATTTCTGTATTGTGTGTCTGGAAAAAAAACTCTGACGCAAAAATCGTAATTTAGCTCATCGGAGGCTTTTTTGGCCAGAGGCGAGAGACTACAGCCAGTAGGAGGAGCTCGTTCCGCATGTCTTCGACCCGCCCATAGAGGGTGCGCTCTCACGATAAAACACTGTCTTTTTAGTTTCGAGTCGACTAGTAGCCTAGTTGTATCATTTCTCCCGATACTGCCCTCTGTAACCGGTGGGAGTGGCCTCGTAGGGCAGCGAAGCAAGTGCATTCTGGGAGTTGTTGTCTTTCATCCACATGAGCCAAAAATAAATTTTCTGGCTTTTCTCAGTAGAAGGCACCAACTTCTAAAATTATTTCACATTTCTACTACATAAATGATCCAATTTAAATACACATTAATCTTTCCAGCGGTGAAATATCCCTTTAAGTTGCTGTTACTTTAAGACTAACTGCACACATCCAATATACTGTTACACATGC
The DNA here is from genome assembly GCF_951802725.1 of Rutilus rutilus. Classification (NCBI taxonomy): domain Eukaryota; kingdom Metazoa; phylum Chordata; class Actinopteri; order Cypriniformes; family Leuciscidae; genus Rutilus; species Rutilus rutilus. Next base: position 37,749,957 of record NC_140217.1, on the reverse strand, counting down.
AACTTTTTACCCCAACTGTTTGTTCACATAAGACATAACCGATGGCGTTTAAAAGGTTAGTTCGCCCAAAAATGATCCCATAAGTTACCTTATGCGTCGGGTCAGAGGTCACTCTTCCGCCTGAACTAGACTTGTCTACAACTGTTACCGGAAGCCAGTGATTATAATCTGTAAAGTTATAAATATGGATATTTTCTTACAAAAAAAGTTTCAAAAGGCCTTTATTAACAAAATCAAAATCTCAGGCGCTACTCGCTCCCATTATAAAGCTTGGAAGAGCAAGGATATTTTTTTTATGTAACTCTGATTGTGTTTGGCTAGAAGAAAGTCACATATCTAGGATGGCTTGAGGGTGAGTAAATTATGGGGTAATTTTCATTTTGGGGTGAACTAACCCTTTAAGCGAATACTTAACAAGCCGGGCATTTTTGGTGTTTTTAACCGTTTAGACGTGAACCCGGAGCTCAATGTTCACTTTGCTTGTTTGTGTTCCACACTGTCTCGGAGCGTGTGCACAGAAACCTGCTTGGGGAACAGTATCTCTTTCGCGGCTTAGTGCAGGTTTAATAATCTTTTTATTATAGAGCACGTCCTGCAGTTTAGCAACAGTAGACTGCATTTTACGACAATCACTGATCCAGCTGATTTGGACATTTAAGTTTGGGCTTTTAGGGAAGAACTAAAGCGCACCGAAGGAAAGAAATGGACTAAAATCGCACAGCCGCAGGGTTGCTGTTGTTACAGTGTCTCCGCTCTCCGCAAAGATGTTGCAGATTAATTGTCCTTTTCAGACACCTAGTAGAACTGCCAGACCGGTTAGTGAAGCAATTTTAGCTGCATAGAAAAATGGTCACGCAAATTTTGCGTCATCTGATCAGCTCTTCTTATTGGCCTTTATAAAGACCACCGATCAAACTATTTAATGCTATTATTGGCCAATAACGATCGGCGCCCAATCAATCGGAGCACTGTTAATCCAGTATCTCTACCTTAATGCTGTTAGACTTCACAGGAAAACATAAAGCACTGTTTATTTCATTTGTATCTTTGTTCTATTGTATTTTTCTATGCTTACAATTAGATTTTCTATGCAAATGCACTCCCCTACAAGATCATACCATTCATTCTAGAATGATTAATACTTTCCAAATAGAATTAATCAAGGAAACTGGTGTAATTGTTTTCATAGCGCAATCTTTATTGCAGAAACACAAAATATCGCAAATGTCAGTTTTTTCCAATATCGTACAGCCCTACTTTGTTGGGTTGTTGGCAATAGCCTAATTATGTTGATATTGGGATGCCCATAATAGTGCCCCCCCCCCCCCCACACACACACACACACACACACACACACAATTCAAGCAGTAGAAACTTTATATGCTGCTTTATTTTTCCACAGAATTATATATAAAATACATTTTGTCGACTGTAATATAGAAATAAAAATCACTGTCTATATCCATCAAACTATGCATATTGGTGCTTCTCTGGTAGTATCCATGTTGGGTTGTGCTGTTAGAAGAGAACTGAAGGTGAGGTGAGGGACTTACCTTTTGTAACCATGTCATTTTGATCAGCAAGATTAGAGGACTTAGGCGAATTGTCTTGATGCAGGCCCATTTAAGAGGTCAGCCAATCAGGAGGAAGCAAGTGTATAGGAAAGGATAAGACGTTAACCAAGAGAAACATTTTCTGGCTGTCAAACACAAGGAGCCTTGTGCAAGCCACATAAGGTAAGAAATTCAGAGTATAACCTGAAACTTTATAAGAAAAGTTTAAAGGTCTCTACCACACTGGTAGGGCTAAGGAATTTCTCAGCACATAGCAGGAAGTAAAATTGCTTGTTGTCTTCAACATACTTCAATATTTTGGTTCTTTAAGCTTGGACTGTATCCTTAGACTTGTGGAATTTAAACTGTTTCCTTGTCTGTTTTCTTTTTAAGCTATGTTTGCTATGCATGTAACTTTCTAAACCTTTTTTTTTTTTTTTTTTTAATCATTTGTTCACCCAGGAAAACGCCTACATGAGGTGCTTAGTTCTTTCGTTGGGTGACAAACTCAAGAAATGTTATCATCCGCCTTGTTCATTCACACAGCTAACTCACATTTCAAACATGGAACCATTGATTTCACAATTAGGACATGGCATAATGCACCAGAGGGCAATGGCAATTACAGGAAATGGATCCAACCAAATTTATAGTGCTAGATTGCCTGACCACAGACATCTGGGAGTAACAAGCGTATGTGTGGCTTCTCTATTATGTAGTGCTAATGTCACTCAAACGTATTTATAATTGCTTGATGGTACTCAGCTGACCAATTCAGCTTGAATAGCGGGTGTTTGCTATTATTTCTTCATCCTTTCTCCTCTTAGCCCTTCCTTGGTCTTGATGTTCATCTGGACTGTCTATACTCAAGCTTGAACCTGCATTCATCTTGCTCAATCAGGACAACTAAGACCAGGCTAATGGGAAAGATGACAGCTTCTTAAGAATCAAGATATTGTGCAGCTGCAAATTGTTCTATATTTGAAGTCATTTTTCAAGTAGGTCATATAATGTTGGCCTAGAATAGTCAATTTAACATTTTGTAGAACATGGAAACAAATCTTTTAAATTGGCTGAACAATGGACTGTTTGAGTTGTTCATTTGTCTGCTAAAGACCTGAAAGTCAATGCATTTAAATGCATTTATGCATTTAAAAAGTGAAAGTGTTGTAGTGCTTGTTGGCCAAAACAAGAATCCTGTCAATTTCATGCACCATGAATAGACCATATACCCAACTTGGCCTTGGTTGCTCATCCAAATATTCCTCAATATATTTGAGGAGTAACAGTCTATTGCGGTGTGCATGACCGTGAACGTGCCACACTTATACTCGTATTAACTTACAACGTTTGTTGTCCGTCATCGCATCTTTTACAGCAAGTGGATCCTTTCCATGCTCTTCACGTGACATACCTCTAAAATTAATCCCATCATTAGCTGCATTTCTCCAGCGTTAGATGCGTACACGCCAATGGCCCATTAAAACAGCTGCCTTCATCAGCCGTTTGTCTGAGCGCATGAAGGATTTGGGTCAGCAGGATAGATGCTGCTCTTCCGATCAGTGTCCCCGGTGTGTCTTAACTGGATTTGCCTGAAGGAGCTGAATCAAGCGTGTCCCAGGATTATGTCAATGACACTGTGGAGAGAGAGGTGTGAAAACACGGCTGTGGGCTGGGAACGCTAATAGGATGAGAGCTGGCCTAGGACTCGCTGTTGTCCGTTGAGTGCGTTTACTCTAAATCAAGATTAAAACGGACAGGCTATAAGGGTTTCAGAGTGCGTCGGGTTATTATTATTAATAATAATAATAATAATAATAATAATAATAATAATATTATTATTAAGGAATGGAATCAGCGTTTCAGCCTGGAAACCACCACTTTGTATAGACAAACAATAGTTGCTGGCTTTATTGTTCAGTGAGGACATTGCAGCATATTTACCTTTAATGCTAGCTGTTACAGTTAATTGCTATTAGTCTATCAGATGGAATTAAAATGACCCTATTTACTTTCCCTGGTGTCCATAATGTTTATTCTCCATAATCATACATTTAAATGTTATAAATTGCTCCGCCTTTGAAACGACTTTCCTTTTCAGCTGTTGTCATCAAGCCCTCCTTTTTTTTTTTTTTTTTTTTTTTTAGCCCTCCCTTCAACCACATGACCCCATTCTTGGATGTAGCACCCAGTTTTCATCATCCAATCAATTCCCAATGGATAAAATCCTGTCCTACATTCTCATTGAATATCCTGTTTTACTCATAATTTGTCACATTATTGATGTAAAATGCGGTTTCATGCTAGAGTTTAGGAAAAGGTTTTTTTTTTTTTGCTGTTTATGCGACATAATAAAAGAACAGAATCACAGCTCATTTCTTTCCGTTGTTCACTTTGTACTTCTGCATTTTTCATTAAGGAGCAACAACTCATTTCACCACAAGAGGAAATGGTTCTTTGGGTGCTTTCAGTAGCTAATGTGGTGGGATGGAGTCTTGATTTACCCTTGTGTATTGATAAACAATCTTCTAGCCAATCCATTAACCAATGTTACATGACATGGTAAATGCAGTGATTATTCCTCTTATAGATGAACCTAGTGATATCAGTCGAATGATATGGGTGTTTCAAGATCGCATGCTAATGCCCAGAGACGGTTACATAGTGGGAAGCAACATGTTTGAAAAACAGAAATATGCACAATTAAGTTCAGACTTTTAATTGATTGTCTCAAAATGTCTATTGAAGGGATAACATTGCCTAAATGTTGTTTTTTTTCCCCTTCTTTTTTTGTCTGCTGCAGATCAGAACGTGTCCCGGCAGTAGGAGTGAGGCAGAGCTTTAGAAGAGGAAAATGAGTGAACTGGACCAGTTACGCCAGGAGGCTGAGCAGCTGAAGAACCAGATTAGAGTGAGAACCTTTCTCTCTTGTGTATAAATGTGTTCATTAATCCCTAAACCATACCTATATAATGCAGTATACTGTAAAGTTAAATGAATGGTTATTAAACATGATATAATCTAAATGTTCAATCATCTTGAAACGGTCAAATATCTACTAATAGATTGGCCCGGTCAATATCAATCCTCTTACTGACATCTGCTGATTATTTTTGCCTGAATGATTTTAACAGAACATTTTTGTTGTTTAAATTGAGCATCGACTAGAATGCAGGTTGAAAGGGGTCAGTAATTTTGGACCACCGAGACACTAAATAAAAGTAAAGCACATATTCATAATCAGAGAATTTGACAGATTGATCGCACTTAAAATATCATCTATATTAAAACTAGACATATTTAAATTCTAATCATTTAATCTGGTGTTTTTTTCCCCACCAGATTACCTGGTAGTCTCTTGTTACGCAGTAAAGTTTGCATAACCAAAATACATTTAAATACAGATGGTGGTTGTTTACATAGTTTACACAATGCAGGAATAGCATTTACTGTAACTGTACTGTTCTCATTCTCGTTCCAGAAAGAATTTATACCCGATACTTCCTCCATCAAGGCGCTTTACATATTATCTAAGCCAGAGATGTTTACTGAACCTCGAATATTGTGCGCTTCAGTTTTAGACTGAAATTGACAAATGGGTCTCTCAAATCTATAACCTTTTAGCCGTAATCGATCAATCAATGATTAAATAAACCTTAACGGGTCAATAATGCAAACAATTAGGATACTCAGTTTGTTCAATGGGTGGATTATATGAGCAAAGCTTATATATGTTATTTTATATCACTGTTACAACTCTCATGTTGACTGTATGGTTATTATATACAAAACATGAACCCTAATTTTTTTGTTTATTACATCCCACGGGTCCTTGAAATCCTTTAAAGTTTGTGAATCTAAAAAAAAATATTCAAGGCCCTGGAAAGTTTTGTAAATAAACATGCATAGAGACAGGTCCTTGTAAGTGATTGAATTTATTTTGTGCGAGAAGTTTTCTGGAAAAAATTCCATATTATTCCCTCAGGTCCACTAATGTGTTATTTCGCAAAAACACTTCGTGGCTTATGTATACTAGCTTGCTTGATTTACGCTAGTTACGCGCATTTATACGTTGCCATGACAAACGGGAAAAAAAGCTTTTTTTTTGTTGTTGCATAGTTGTGTTTGACACATGAAAACTGTAACAATGTATCTTACAAGGTAACACAATGTAACCTTGCTGTCACTTGAAGTCTGTCCCCACAATAAGGCTCAGTCCCAATTCACCCCTTGCCCCTACCCCTCCGTTTTGCGCGTTCCCGTGAAGGGGTTGGGTTTCTCTTTTGGTTGGAGGGGTAGGGGGAAGGGTCAGATAGCCCTTGAAACGAAGATTTTTCGGGCCCACACTTCAAACGAAGGGGTATGAGAAATGTACCTGCATACACCGGCTACAGAGGCAACATGACTGCCGATAATCATTTTCTTTGTCACATTAAATCTTGTGTTCATATTTACAGTCATGTTATTCAAATAAACGGTTGCAAAAAAAACCGCTAAAGTTCGTTAACAATGTGACGTGTGTAAAAAGAAAAAGTTTGAAGCGAAGTGGACGAGCGAATGAGGCGAATTCGCGTCCACCGCGTCGCGCTAAACGCCTCATTCGCGCCGCAAGACCTCCAGACGCGCGTAAACACGTCTTAACATTGAAATCACTCGCGCCATACGCTCTATTCGCGTTTGGTGTGAACGCAGCATTAGGCGTCGAAGATATCGTCATCTCCGTTGTTTTCTGCGAACTTCAGAAGAAAAATGCAAAAAAAATTGCTGTAACTCACGCAAGACTACAGCTGAAGACGGCATCTTGGAAGTTTGTGATAAACATTGGCGCATCTCCTGTGACGTAGGCGCTAGCAACGACGTATAATGACATGTAACGGTGTAGTAGTGGTGTCCCATTTCTTAGGGGAATATTTTCACCCCTACGCCTTGCCACTCTGTTTCAAGGGGTAAGGGGTAGGCGAAGGGGTATAAAATAGAATTGGGATTGGGCCTTAGTCATTGAATTTGAGGGTATTGGACCTGGAAAGTCCTTGAAAGGTCCTTGAATTTGAAGTTAACCAAGGTGTGGGAACCCTGCATGAAATAATGCCTCATTCCACAGCATCTAAACTGTTTTTCTTATTTTCTTTTTTGTAGGATGCAAGGAAAGCTTGTGCAGATGCCACACTATCACAGGTAAGAGCTTCCACATGTAAAGAAACTGTTTTATTCTAATTAAGTGACCCTAATTTAAATAAATGGATTAATCCCCATTTGTACGTGGATATTCTTTTCTAAAGTGCACATATATTTTCAGATCACAGCCAACATCGACCCTGTTGGCCGAATCCAGATGCGCACAAGAAGAACACTGCGGGGGCATTTGGCTAAAATCTATGCCATGCACTGGGGCACCGATTCCAGGTACAGCATATTTCAGAACAACTACGTCACGTTATTTGCATGACAGCCTGACCTTTTTCACAAGCTATTTGAAAACATCCTTATACATCAGAGTGAGATACACGGAGGGGTTTCCCTTTCGCAGTGAGGGTGGATGGGTTCACGGCTCGTGTGGTGGCCACTGCATGCTATCCCTACTGCATTGAATCATGTTCTTTTATTGTGTTTGTGTAGGTGGTGACTGATGGTTGTTAGTAGGTGTTATGACTAAGCATGTTGTTACTATTATAGATACAGCCAAGAAAAATCCATAATGGCACAATTTTTGTGCTGGGAATAGTTTGAGATTGTTCTGGGAGACAATTCTCCAGATTGTAGTTGTGCAAGCCGTGTTTTTTACTTACACGTTCTCTATAGGGTTTAAAGTTCTCAGGATGTAAACCCCACTCACCGACATCTTGTGTTTTCTGTGCAGGCTGCTTGTCAGTGCCTCCCAGGATGGAAAGCTCATTATTTGGGACAGTTATACTACAAATAAGGTATGCTATTTAGAACATTGGGATCCCTAGACGAGGGCTTAATGAAGTCTCATTTGTGTGAAAACGTCATATTCAACCAAAATTTTCATTTTTCACTTGTTTTGCCTGTAGCTCATAATACACACACACACACACAAATAGAAAACACTAAAATAATTGATTATTGACTTTATATCAGTGCATTCCCATTGATGTTCCCTTATTAATTACCACAAACTAAGCATCACTATTACTATAAGTATTTAAAGGATAGTTCACCCAAAAACTTTAATTGTCGTCATTTACTCACCCTCATTTTGTTCTAAACTCCTGAGACTTTCGCTCATCTTCAAAACACAAATGAAGATTTTTAATGAAATCTGAGAGATTTCTGTCCCTCCGTTGACCATTACACAACTACCACTTTGACGTTTCAAAAAAATTCATGAAGAGATCGTAAAACTAATCCATATGAATTGAGTGGTTTAGTCAATATTTTCAGAAGAGACTCGATCATTTTATATGATAAACAGATTGAATTTAGGTTTTTATTCACATATAAACATTGATCAACTCACATCAGTTGTGGTAAACAGAAGCTCAAGCATGTTCGCTTGACGTGCGAACGCATTATTACGCATCACGTTTGAGCTTCAGCAAGAACCAATGAGGTTTGTTCTCACGCATCTAGCAAGTACGGTTGACCACCTCAGATTTCATTAAAAATCTCTTCATTCGTGTGTAAATTGACACAACATTCATTTTTGGGTGAACTAGGGATGGTTCGGAGTAAAATCAACCTAGGGTCCTTTGCACCATGACCTCGAGGCAAACCCCCCCCCCCCCATCCTACCTTTTTTTTTCCCTTGGTACCAGTTTGCAACAATTATTAGTTAACACTAAGTTGTCAACACTTAAAAAAAAAAAAAAGTTGGATATACTGGCTTTCTGTCAGGACTTTTACGTGCTTTTCCCACATCACTGAAGTGACCTCGACGTCCGGGTTAGCGATAGCATTAGCCATCAGGCAAGTGTTACTTAAATAAACTCCCGATGTACTTACCAACTTTCAAATGCCTTGTTTTATGAGTACAGAACCTATTTGTACTACTGTAGAAGTTTGGTACCATTCTGGGTATTATTAGTGGGGTAATTTACGAGATACAACCTTGGATCCGTTAGCGCCTGCACTAAACCATTCGGCTGATGTCTCTAAATAAGCTCTAACTTTAATAATGTTCAACCAAAGGAAAAAAGGCTTCTGGGAGGGTGTTTGGCTCGAGGTCATGGTGCAAAGGACCCTAGGTTGATTTTACTCCGAACCATCCCTTTCACTTTGTGCCTTGTTGTGCAGATGTTACAGGATGGAAGCCTAAGATGCTCAAACACATTAGCAAATGAGTTTCACAGCTTTCGCACAGACAAGCATTTTAGTTTTGTAAAAATCTAGTCCTTGTAAATAGTGCACATCTTGCTCTAACAGGAACTAATCTAGACACTGATGATCAGCTAGTTGAAATGGTTTATGCTTCAGATGTTTACTACTTCCTGTCCTCTTTCATATGTCACTTCCTGAGCATTCATGTGTTGTTTTTCAGGTCCACGCCATTCCTCTGCGCTCCTCCTGGGTGATGACCTGTGCCTACGCTCCTTCAGGGAATTACGTTGCTTGTGGAGGCTTAGACAACATCTGCTCCATCTACAGCCTCAAGACTCGCGAGGGGAACGTGCGCGTCAGCCGCGAGCTGGCCGGACACACAGGTAGAGGACGTCCTCCCGAAACACTTCACACACTCCATTCTTGGCTCTTGTGAACGTACACAAGGTTTGATGTTTGGCAAAGCTGTAATTATGTAGTGAATCTGCATTGGTGTTTTTTGCGCCCTTTTAAATAGATCTCATCTGATCGACCTTAATAAAAGAGCATCCGAGATTACATAATGCACTCATATTCGGTTCTGTCCAGGTCATATTTCACCTCTAAATCAAAAGAAAAATGTTTTATTCATATTCTCAGTGTAATAAAGCAATGTAAATTATCCTCCAGACAATGACATTCTGTTCATTCACACATTTTCTTTGGTTTTTAAGTCAAATATTATTTATTTCTCAAAGTTTTGGAGATAAATATTTGTTTGTCATTGTTTGTTAGAGATGTGCATTAAACTTCCTCCAATCCACAGGATACCTCTCTTGCTGCCGCTTCCTTGATGACAACCAGATTGTTACAAGTTCTGGCGACACCACCTGGTGAGTGTGAGGAACTGTCCCAGCAGCCCATATTGGGGATTTTGCTATTAAGTTTAACAGGGCTATTTTAACTTTTTTAAACTATTAAGTCAGGAGTCAGATTACTATACATTTTAATCAAAATATTTGAAACTAATCATTTACATTACCTACGCTTTGTATTTATCATAATGTGCATGTTCGTTTACTGCATGATTTTTCTCCTATTTAAAAAAAATAAAAATGGTTTCTTTAAAACCATCAGGAAGTAGGAAATAACAACATAATGGAGAGAAAAGTAAACAAGTACTTTTTATTTTTAACCCAAGTTATAGTGTATCATTGAGCTCATTTTATTGTGCTCAAGAAGAATTTTATATATATTTATATAATATATATAATGAAATAAAACTAACATTTGTGCCCATTTAGGTTATAGGTTAAATCTGGCTATTTTTGTCAATTTCTTATTTGATATATTATTTCTTTTTATCAGGCATTTCAATTCTGAACAATTTAGCAGTTAGTTTTGATTTCTCAATTAGTCCGAATCTTGATTTTTGAAGCGTCTAAATGGGAATGTTGTAATCTGTCCTGCAGTGCTCTCTGGGACATAGAGACCGGTCAGCAGACGACCACGTTTGCGGGTCACACCGGTGACGTGATGAGCCTGTCTCTGGCTCCAGACACCAGGCTGTTCGTGTCAGGGGCCTGTGATGCCTCTGCTAAACTCTGGGACGTCCGTGAGGGCATGTGCAGACAGACCTTCACTGGCCACGAGTCGGACATCAACGCCATCTGTGTGAGTGCTCCTAGCAGTAGATGTACTCTTAGGCCCCATCCACACTACTGCGTTTTAGTTTAGAAACGGAGAATTAAAACGAATAGAAACGGAGAATTAAAACGTGCTGCGTATTAGAATTGATCTCCGTCCACATTAAAACGACTGAAAACGCGGATCACGTGACCATTCACCAACACTGGGCATGCGCGTGCCGGTGTAAACCTAGAGACTTTCAAACATAGACTGTAAAAAAATGCTTTCAAACATCAAAATGTCATTTATTAATATGTATTTGTGTCAAAATGACATCATAAACATCTTTTCCTAATCTATTTTGCCTGGAAATGCTTCAAACACGCTTGCGTGTCGCATAAAAAATAGGCGACGGTTCTGTTTCTAGCATGTTAGCGTTTACTGTAAGAAACTGTTCCAGCGGGTGGAGTTTACTGGTACTGAATATTACCTGTGTAAACTCCATGACCGATGACACCCAATCATAGAGCCGAGTGTGAGCCTCTGCGTCATCGTTTCTAAAGTCCTCCGTTTTGACCCGTCAAACGCCCTCCGGAGATTGAAAACGCAAAACGGGGTCAGCAGCGTTTCTAAACTTTCTTCGGTTTTGCCGTTTTAGTCTGGACGGGAGGTGCAAACGTAGCAAAAGGTCTCCGTTTCTAAACGAAAACGCAGTAGTGTGGATATGGGGCCTTAGGAATTGGTGATGTAGTGCATGTGATTGTATGCTGATGTGAGCTCACATTGCCCCTGCAGTTCTTCCCCAATGGCAACGCATTTGCCACCGGTTCTGACGACGCCACCTGCCGCCTGTTTGACCTGCGTGCCGACCAGGAGCTCATGGTCTACTCTCACGACAACATCATCTGTGGCATAACCTCCGTGGCCTTCTCAAAGAGCGGCCGCCTGTTGCTCGCCGGCTACGACGACTTCAACTGCAACGTGTGGGACACCCTCAAGGCCGACCGCGCTGGTGAGATTTGCGCACACAATACGTATGCTAGTAATAGTTGCTATCAGTGGCATGTGGTCTAGTGACTGCCCTGAAAGCAAACAAACCACAGTTCACTCACACAATGGTGGTGTTTTGCATATGGTACAGTGCTTGCTTGTTTACACGCCACATTGGTTTGTCTCTTTTGCATACGCCAACATGCACGGCACAAGCGGGCTGTTGATAAACGGTCCACGTTTTAAAGCCTTATAATGTTAATATGTAACATCATCAAACGAGTTGAAACGTACTCTGGTGTTTTAGCGAATGCATACAAGCGAGACTCGACGTGGAAACGCTGTCTGGCACCCTCTCCGTTATGGTTTACTGACGTTTGGACTTTTTCAGGTGTGCTGGCCGGCCACGACAACCGAGTAAGCTGTCTGGGTGTAACCGATGACGGTATGGCAGTGGCTACAGGGTCCTGGGACAGCTTCCTCAAGATCTGGAACTGAACGTGAAGGTGCTTTCAATACAACATGTCCAATACAGTAAGAACCCGCCTCTTCCAGCACAACCTAACGACAAACAAGAGATACTTTGTGTGTTTTACACGGCATGTAAATGTATGCTCGTTCCACGTTGCCATTTTTGGCAACACGTTAGTGAAGATCAGAGGAGCGATATGTAATACACCCACATTTTGTAAAATTTTTGCAATTTTAATTTGACATAAACCAATTTGTCAGTTGCTCAAGACAAATAAGTTTGTCAAGAGTTTAGTTTCTCCATTTCATTTCAGATTATATAACTCTAAAAACTTTAGTTATCTAGAGATTTCTTTCGAAATAGATTAGTTTAGATTCTCAGTTCTCAGTTTAATTTTCTTTTTAACTGTTAAATTTGCATATTTATATTGTAAGATTATCTGAGGCTGTCATGATATGAATATCTGCTTCATCGTTGTCTCTCTCTCTCTCTCTCTCTCTCTCTCTCTCTCTCTCTCTCTCTCTCTCTCTCTCTCTCTCTCTCTCTCTCTCTCTCTCTCTCTCTCTCTCTCTCTCTCTCTCTCTCTCTCTCTCTCTCTCTCTCTCTCTCTCTCTCTCTCTCTCTCTCTCTCTCTCTCTCTCTCTCTCTCTCTTCTTTCCGCAGATATCATTTGAACTCCAAAGTTGACTGGAAGACCATTCCAACTTTAGAATGTTAAATTTCACAGCATCGTCAACAACAAAAACACCTTATAAAACTGACTGACACCACCATGAAAAGAAATAAAACTTCTAAGGGAAAACAATGCCTTTCCTACACCAAGAAGAGCACAATTTGTTTTATCACCCAGCTTAAAAAAAGAAAAAAAGAAAAAAAAAAAATAATGAAGAAGATTTCCTGTGGTATCAAATGAATAACTTGCATTCCCTCTCGGACCATTCTGTGTCACCCTGTAAGAGAAAACACAAAACACTATCATCCCACGCTTATGTATCATGTGTCTAGAAAGCAAATGTTGGAGTGTAATTGTACAAATTATTTAACTCTTATTTTTTTTTTCTCTTTATTTTTTTTTGGTTCCTTTTATCTGATAGTTCATCTTCTAGATCTTTTTCCCGCCTGTTTTTTCTTGTTTAGATATGTTTCTGATTAGTAAAATCTTTTAATCCTGTTGTTATAAAACCATGTGAAAACGACATGTAAAATGCTGAAACTAGACCAGGATGGAAGAGCAGCTTTTTTTTTTTTTTTTTTTTTTGAAGATGCCAATCATGTGTTTTGTTATTTTCATGTGCACTAGGTTGCTCTAGAGGTTGTGTAGTTTTTCATGAACGTGACTCGAGCGAGAGGAAAGCTTAATAATCATATTCTTGGGCGGCCCCAGACAAGCGTTCTCCTCTAATCTGTTTTCCGATCGCTGTGGCGAATAAGAGCAAGCCCTAGCTTTCCAGAACTGTAATCATGATCTGTGCATTAGTTATCTTTCAGTGTGAATCCTGGTCCTTTTTGTCATTAAAAGAAAAAAGAAAATGCCATAAAAAATGCCATATCTCTTTTAAATACTTTGCCATTTCTGAGAGTCCGAGGTACTCGCTTCATTTATCTACGAATGGCCGTTGTAAATATTGGGTATCCGACTTGCACGCGAATGCAGCATTATATCTTAGCTAATGTTTCTTTCCAGTCTCGTCACAGCTTTGTTTGCACAATAAGAAACTTGACTAACGTTTTAAGCGTTAACTAACCAAGCACATGCCGTTAATCACATTGAATGCTAATTTTAATGTAGAAAAATGCACAAAAAAAGTACAAAAAAACTGAAAAAACACAAAAAATACAATCCTCTCTTTCATTGGATTAAAAACCGTTCAAACTAACCCCTTAGCTTATCTTCTGGTCTTACGTTTATACCTTCTTCTTTTCTTTTCTCTCCCTCGGTTACTTTGAGCTTTTGGCTTTATAATTCCGATTTTTGGGATTGTTTTGGTCGGTGGGAGGTCGGGCGGGGGAACGTTTTAATATTTTCAGTGGTGTCGGGATCAGTGTTCGGGAAAAAAAAAACGAAACCTTTGTCTTTTTTTTCTCTTTTCTTTTAGCCCAGTTCCAGAGAGAGAGATAACAGATAGCCCTGTCTGTGCTTGGAAATACAGTTACTACTATGTGAATGAAATGTTGTACAAATCAGTGTCTGAAAATAATGATAATTCTGAAATTTTTAAGTTAAGCGTTTTATTTCATCTGCCATGAATTAACGTATAGTCGCATGCTGTAGAATTTGCTTAAAGGGGGGGGGCGCTGACGTCTTTAGGCCCACTTGCCTCCGCTGGGACGGCGAAACCGATACGAAGCCGAGATTTTGACCATTGAAACGTTGTTTCCAAATGTTTTAGACATGCTGTGCATACATCCTTTACTTTCACTGGCAAAGCTATGCACCTGATGTGAGAAATCGCGAGGGAGAAACGACGACATGTATTTCCTGCAGACGACCTGTAAATCATGGCCATGCTTCCTGAAGTTATCCCAGAATTAAACGACAGTCACGAAATGTCCCGTTTGAGAGACGCTCAAAACCTTCAGTGAGTTTTTTCAGATATTTCGACATCGAAAAGTTCGATAGAAACTCTTTTGGCTTTTCTTTAAACGTTTTGAAATGGCATCTGACATGGCAGAGTCTTCTGTTCTTTTTCCACTGTAAACAGATGCACTTTCTTTAATAGTTGTGACTTTTTCTTTTTTTTTTTTTTTGTATTTTTTTTTTTTTCTTTTTTTTTTTTCCTTTCTCTGCGATAATGTACAATAATTGTGATGTATTTGTGTGTGCTGCCACCAGTAAAGATTAATTGCAGTTCAATTAAAATGGATTCCCCTTATTTTCTCTCTTCATTAATAACTGTAGATCTCAGCACTCCCTATCTCACCTTTTGTATTTAATTTCAGTCTGTCGGTGTACCACAGAAAGCTGGATGCAACATAGATACTATATTAAAATGTACTGTTATTTAAGATGTAATAAAACAAGTTTGAGATGTCTCTGATGTGCTGATGTTTTGCTAGAGTAACCGTAATTCAAGAGCTTTTCGACTGGGTTAGCAGTTCCTCGTTCTTCAGACATCCTGGTGTAAATGACACCGCTCGTCGTCTGATGTATGTTTCCGGGTGGATGCTTGTACTAGAAATTAGTTTAGGTACGTGTTTTAACAACTTTTGATTTCTCACAGGAAATCCTATCGTCTTAAAAAGTTCTGAAATGGTTTAGTTGTTAAATAAGTTTATTTTATTCAGTGCAATTTCTATAAAATTACTTGTATCCATTTTTTTTTTAAATCTTTTTCCGGCGCCTTGAACATTTATTGGTCAAACAATAAATTTGTTTGGCTTTTGGTCAAGAACAGAAAAGAAAGTGTGTACTATTTAGCCAGATAGTATTATTAAGTGAACATAAACCATTACCATGGCTGTATAAACAAAAGTTGTTCCAATGTAAACATCAGTGTTGCGTCCAAACCAGAGGATCTTTTTGTACTTATTTGAAATACTTTGAGTCTCCTTTTTTGGTAGCCTATACTTAACCCAGAAGTCTCCACAATGTCCAATAACTCTGCAAGTGGCCATTGGAGTTCTTAGGAATAACGTTTCCGAATGAAACAGCTGTTGTGGAGGCTGATCATCTCAGCAGGAGAGATTGATTTTCTTATATACTGCACTATTATAAACCCTTACTCGAGTCTCGATGTTGATATTGCACTTGAGACCGCATAACATTCAGCCTTGGCTTTTCTCATAAGTTCAACCAAAAAAAATGAAAAAGCAGTCAACATTACTCTGTTCTTTCAACTGTGGAACACAGAAAGAGATAGTTTGAAGAACATTTGGGGACTTGATTATCTCCTTTTATGTTCCTCGGTAGGAAGTCAGACAGGTTTGGAATGACATGAGAGCGAGTAAACGATGACAAAAATGCTGATTTTTAAGGGAACTTTCCTTTTAAGGGACCTGGTATTGCTCTGAAAGTAATCAATGGGCTTATTAAAACGTATGTACAAGATTTCGACAAACTGCTCAGTGTTATTTCTTAATCAATAGTCTAGTTTTTGACAGCACTTGGCCTTATCTTCAGGAAAAGCAGATGATGTAATTAGTTACATCTGCTCATTATGCAAATAATCTAACCAGCCAATCATGCGACATGGTCAAAGGTTCAGGTATTTTTGAATGGATGGGTAATTGTATAATTGTAGCATGATGCTATCATATCAACATGAGCCTTTCCGTGTCTCTCAATGCTGCATTTATATTTCTAGTGCTTTTATTATTCAGCAGAAGCACCACCCAGAAACACTTTTGGTGGTCAAGAATGTTTAGATGAGTTAAGATATGAACTGAAACGCGTGCCTTCTCTCAGTCAGATATCGGTTTTCTCTTTCTTCTGTTTTGTTTTCTCCAAAGGAAGTGATTTTAGTCCAATTACACCTTATCTTACAGATCGATTCCTGTTTCTTAGGAAAAGAATGCGGGCCGAACCATGTGTTTGGAAGATGCCTTTAGCAATTACTTCCTTTGGAAACAATCGAGTTTACAAGATGTTGTTAGAAATCAAATACCAGCGAATTACTTCCTGTATACGTTTACTTAAATTGTACACATTATTAAAAAACAAATAGGGACACACACGGTACGATAAAGGTTTCAAACGGTAGTATTGTGAATGAGGAGTTAATGACTCCTACTGAGGGAAAAAATGATAAATAGTGTAGGCCTACAGATTTTTTTAAATAAAAATGTAGGCCTATACCGTAAAAACAATATGAGCAATAAGTAATGACAACACGTTTTTACATTGCTTTAACTCATCAAACTAAGTTGAGATGTTGAAATGACTTAAACATCCAAGCTGATTGTACTTAAAGGGATACTCCACTTTTTTCGGAAATATGCTCATTTTACAACTCCCCCAGAGTTAAACAGTTGAGTTTACCGTTTTAGAATCCATTCAGCCGAACTCCGGGTCTGACGGTACCACTTTTAGCATAGCTTAGCATAGATCATTGATTCTGATGAGTCCAGTAGCATTTCTTTCAAAATGAGCAAAGAGTTTCTCTCTAACTTTTCATTTTCCGTCGATCTTAGTACACGGTTTAACTACAGAAGAGTCAAGTTTTAAATAGGAAAAATATTGAAACTCTTTGGTCATTTTGAAAGAAATGCTACTGGACTCATCAGAATGATCTATGCTAAGCTATGCTAAAAGTGGTACCGTCAGACCCGGAGATCGGCTGAATGGATTCTAAAACGGTAAAACTCAACTGTTTAACTCTGGGGGAGTTGTAAAATGAGCATATTTCCGAAAAAAGTGGAGTATCCCTTTAAAAATTTAAGGCAGAAAGTTTTCTTTAGTGTAGCAATTACACAGTATACACCAGTTTTTGAGCACTTCTAACCTCAGGTTCTGGTTAAAACAGTTGTTTTATGGTGCATTCAAGTCCTCCTGGTACGTACGAGGTGGGAAGTCGTGCTTATAATAATGGCATGTGCGTTCAAGTCACTTTCGTCGGAGCAAGATGGCTGTGTACTTTCTCTTAATTAATTACATAAAAATACAGTAAGGTTCTTAAACTCTTGTTCTAGAAAATGAAGAACAAAGAAATGTGCATCAGGTGTAGGCTACTTTGTATTTTTATGTTTTTAATTAATTTATGAAGCCACTGCCAACTCATCGTTACATGTTGCATAGTTATATTATAATTCTATCATATTCTGTGTTGGCGATTAGCTAACCTAACTGCGCTGTAAATAGAAAAGCCTGACAATATCACAGCTAAATATCTTTACGTATTGTGTATTCCGCCATGTTAATCACTGACACGCCCCCAACTCGTAAAGATCGGAGCTTAGAGAAAATCCCGAGCTCCCCACACTGGTATTTACGACATTGTGGTGGCGTTCAAGTGCGTTCAACTCGTAAATACGATCTATACGAGATGACTTCAACGCACCATTAGTTACTTAGTAAAACAAGACCAATAATTTAGCTTTTTGACTTTATTGAAACGGATTTCATAAATGACCTTCTTGCACATAGTGCTTTACAAATAGATTTTTACAAGCAGTTTTCCAAATAGAAATGAAACAAACAATGAAGAGAATATAAAAATACTATAGTAGTAATAATAATAAAAGTAAAAAGAAATAAGACATTGAAAATGTGGTAACGTACAAAAAAAGTACAGTGGTAAAACTACTTCATGAAAGCACTGAGGTGGCTCTGATAATACTGGCCTATAGAGCAACAGAAAAATAAATACAAAATGTTGTTTACAAATCAAAAATGATATAATTTCTTCAAATGTGCCTATGAGATAAATAATGTATGCTAAAAGACTGATTAACCTTATTATGTGGTTATTTAGAAGAAGTAGAAGTTTAAATAAAATCACACGCTCTTCCCATCTTCAATCATACTGACTACAGTTATACAGCGAGCCAACAAATGTTCTGCCGAAATTCTTCTCAAATGGAGTTTGATTGTTTGAAGTTTGAAAATTGTCTTTTTCGGAACTTATATAATCTAATGATACAATTAAGAATTTCTGATATGCTGATAAAGGTTTCAAATACTGCAATCAGCAGAAAACACAACAAGGAATCTGGACTAGAACGGCAACTTTTTGGCACAGATGTGTATCTGAGGAGTTTTAGATTGGGTAAAAAGTTTTTAGTAAAAAAAAAGACACCATAGATTTGGGAATTTAGTCTTATATGGGAAATGTTTGAGCTAATTAAGATTTCTGACGTTTGATTGCAGATTTTTGAATCTGAACAGATTTTGAGTCGGTAGATGTCTAGTAGAGGCATGTGAGATGTCTATCTATTTGATAAGAAGGAGATTCAAAGTCTTAATTTAACCCAATTTGGGGATAAAATGAAGATACTGAAGATAAATCATTTTTCTTCACAGCTTCCTGTGTGGAAAAAAATATTTCTGTGCCTTACACAATGTCCTCTTGTAACAATGAAAAGTAGCCTACTTAACTATTAAATATCTTCTCAAACAGACTTTACTGGTTTATGATGGAACTGATTATACAAATAAAAGTTCCTCACTGCCATTAAGATGTCGAGACCGCAGTCTTTCATTTCCTGTGTACGTTTTTCTGTATTGTTCATTTATTATATTTATCTGGGGTTCGCTGTTTTATTTCTATGTTTTAGCAGAGAGTGAGCGAGGTCCACCTTTAAGGTTATATTAGCTGTGTGTACAGATGTGTTTTATCTGTCTCATGTATTGATATTTGTTTTAACTTGTGTTCTTATAGGGATAATTGAAATGTATGAATTTCTTTCTTCTGCTGAACACAAAGTAAGATAATTTAAAGAATGTTGGTACCCAAACAGTTAATGGTCCTCATTGACTCCCATACTACTATGAGGAAGAAAATACTATGGAAGTCAATGGGGTCCAATGAAAGAAATTCATACAGGTTTGGAACGACGTGAGGGTGAGTAAATGACTTAATTAAAATTTTTGGGTGAACTATCCCTTAAATCATCATTTTATGTATTTATTCAAATATATGGTGATGGGTTAATCATATTGAAAATGGTATGTTCCAGTTAAGTAAGAGCAGGATAAATATGCATGTAAGGCTGCTGTCACTAGTAGGAGGGAGAGCTAATGGTCAGACTGAGTTTAGCGAGAGATGAACAAGGTTCTTGTTAGCGCCGCTTGAGCGCAGTAAAACTCCAGCCTACATTTTTTATGACGGGGAGTTGGTGCTGTTTTTAGTACGTAGCAGTTCTGTTGTTTTCATCGTGCTCTTAACACCTGTGTTTTTTACTGCTTCAGTGTTCGATCCTGGTGTGATTGCAACCGCTCTGTATCACAGGCATCTGTGGTTCCGTGAAGAACCTTTAAGAACCTTTGGAACCTTTCCATTGGATTATTTAGAGTGGAAATGATTCTTCAGATTATTAAAATGTTCTTTACACAGGTTCTTTGAAGACCAAAATGGCACTGCTATGAAAACCCCCTTCTGTGGCCTTTATTTTTAAGAGTGTGCCTGGGTGAGTCGAACAAGAACATGCATTCCTTGAATTTGATGTAAGATGCTTGGGATAAAAGCATCTGCCAAATGCATAAACAGTAAAAAAAGAAAAAAAAAGAGCCATTTTTGATGTTGTGTGAGGTTCACCTAGACTTATCTAATGCCCAACATCTTTAAACATTTTAGTCTCACGGTTGAGAAGTGAAAGGGAAAAAAAAGAAATGCATTGAGTTTGCTTATTCATGACAACAATAGACATCTATTCTTCACACTCCGATTTCTTCCTCTGTTCTTTACTACTGCAAATCATTATAGACTTTCCTTTGTCAGTCATCAATGCTTTTTGCAGAGTCAGAAGATTTGCATTGCATTTCAGGCACGCAGTCTTTAGGCTTCTTTTTGCTCATGACCAGACAGGACCTGTCTAAGGAACATGGCAGACAGTCTTGGCGTACGGCAGTGAAGCTTTGGGTTCTTGTCCTCTGACAGGTTTCGGATTGGCTCCGGCGTCGAATAGATGGGTAGAAACCACTGTGATTGATCGAACTTTGCGTTACTCGACCTGACGCTTTACGGACTGACTTGCGGAAGGTCTCTCCTGCGAAGTAGTACAACAAGGGATTGAAGCAACTGTTGGATGCCGCCATGCACAGCGAGATGACCAGAACTTTCAGGAGGTACTGTCTGACCTGGCAGTCCTGGCTTGAAACAATGGCGTGAAGATGGACCGTGCGAATGATGTGATATGGTAGGAAACACAGCAGGAACGTGCTCAGGACAACCACGATCAAATACACAGAGCGTCGGCGGGTGATCCGCTTTTGAGCCCCGATTTTCCGCCCTTTGACGAGTTTGGAGAAGATGCAGCCGTAGCAGACCAGTATTATAATAAACGGTATGACGAATCCAAACGAAACCCCCACATAGTTCAAGATAAATATGCGCTTCCATGACATGATGTTCCCGGGTTCAAAGCAGATAATCTTATCCTCCCGTTTTAAAGTACCTGACATGAGGAACGGCGTTGACAAGAAGGCCACAAATATCCAGATCGCAAAGCATGATAGACTGGCTCGCCGCACCGTGGCCAGGGTCTTGTGGCGAATGGGGTGAAGCACGGCGAAGTACCGTAGTACACTAAGGCCAGTAAGGAACAATACGCTTGTGTACAGGTTCACGTAAAAGGAAAATACACACCAGCGGCAAAACCAGTCTGGGAAGTCCCATTGACCGCCCCTGAAGTAGTAGACCAGGCGGAAGGGCAAAGTCAAGGAGAAGCTAGCATCTGAAATGGCCAAGTTGGTCATAAAAACCGTGTTGGCAGACTTCTTAGGGGTGAAACGCAGGAACACAATCAAAGCCACGAAGTTGCTGATGAATCCAATAGGGAATACAACACTGTACGTGATAGTGTATGCCATATATTTGAAGTCTTCGCTGTCCCTACGTGTCTGGTTGCCGCATGCATGTTCTTGGGTGGCGTTGAGCTGAAAAGCAGTTTCCAATGTAAACGTGGTAGCTGGAGACAAAAAGAGAATTAGTTAGATATAGGCTTTAAGCATGCAAAATTATGCTTGCTTCTGTTTTTACTAGTTAAAAGAACAAATAATAATGATAATAATAAATTGTTAAAATCTACATCAACAAACTCTCTCGAGCCAAGAGGTCAGTCTGCACTGGTCAAGCATCTTATGCAAATTTGCAGGTCATTCAACTTCAGCTGTTGTAGCAAATTTGAATAAAAACTCTTTGCATGTGTTTGCGATTATACTCTGAATGTATGTGAGTCTAGTGAGGCCGCACCAAAAAGACAATCAACAATAGCTTACTAAACCAGGAAAAGCACAGGTTTAAAAACTCCACTCGGTTTTCCAGGTTAAAAATTTATATTGCCATGGAGGTTTGATACAGACAGCAGGGGGTTGTGTTTCTTAAAATGCAAAGTATATTGTGCTTTATTTTATCTAAACTTTTCTAGTCTTGTATAATTTTTATGCATGCAGTTTTATATTTAATAATTTATATTCATATTTTATTTTTAAAAATTATATTTGAATACATTTGAATGAAGAAATAAATATTGAATGTTATGTAATGTTATTGTAATGTCATGTCCTTATTATTTTTCAACTACCCAGATATCGTTATTTTATCAAGAGGTCTGTTGTTTCCAGTTCTCCCATCCGTAGTTCATGCAAAACATATGCAAAATAATATTCGGTGGGTGAAATGAAAACTGTTGCACACTAACAATATTCAAATGACAGCTGTATTCATAGACACCTGCAAAACAAAACATGAACCGTTTTTCTGCATAAAGAAAGGCATTGTTAATTATTAATATGCTCATTAATCCAATGTTCTGGAAGTAACTAAACAGGTCTTGTATTGTCAAAGTAAATGGACTAATACAGTAAAGCTGTATAACTCATGGAACAAGTTTGCCCACAAGTCATATTAAAAGTACCAAAGGTATTATCATATTTTATACATAGCATGGTAATTCCTTACAAAAAAAAAAGGTAATGTGAAGAGGATACAATGGTACAGAGAGGGTAGATGATACTTTAGTATATACCATGGTACTTAAATAGTATTTATGTTAGGCTACTTAAAGGTAGTTCCAAGAATATCATGGTACTACCATAGTGCAAGTCCAAAATAAAGTTTTTCTACATATTCCTGGATTATTTACAATTTCAAAAAGGTACAAATAAATAATATGGTATTCTTGGTATCCTGTAAACAAATAAATTAATTTCAGAACTATCTATATAGAATACATCCACTGACATTAAAATGTAAAACTCAATATGACTCGTATGAGGCTGTGACTGGAGTTTTACTCACCTGTCATTCTCTTTTGACCATCATTCTCCTCATCATCAGCGGACTGATGAATCCGTGAGAGTCAAGATTTTTGTATTGAGAGCGTTATGTAACAAAATGTCAGTATGTTCCCTCTAGGCAGTTTCAAGTGTCTGCTTCCTTTAATAAGTGCATGAAGAGTGTTATCTCTGTACTCGAGTGCCCACGTATTATCAGTCGTAATGTACGAAGTACACTAGACTCTCCAATAGTTGTCGCCTTGGCAAAAGAATCGCTTGTTTTCAATGATTCATACGAACCGATTCGCCCAGCGTATTCGACTGCAGAGACGTGAAACAAACTACACAGCATTCGATGCGATCTGGATATAATCTAATTGAAAACATAGTGGTATACAGCATCATTTCTGTAACACTAAGATGAACGTAAACTTTGACTAAGGGGGAAACCTTTGAATAAAGATTCAAAATAATTAAAAACGAATGGTTTCTTGGGGAGTTCAAACGAATCGATTCGTTAAATTGAATCGATTCGTTTCAGACACTTCCTAAATATTTCCAGAGAAACCACACCTCACACTTCAGGTGTTTTTTCTTCTTTGGCAGTTTCTCTGAGCAGATGTGATTTGCGTTGGAAGCATAATTGCGCAATTCCCTTTACATGGTCAAAAATAGTCCTTTAAATAATTTTGTTATCCAGTGGCTATAAATTAAGAAAATTATTGAATTATCTTAAAGCACATTCTTAATAATATTCTTAAGAAATATAAATATATTCGTAATAAAACACATTTTTGTTAGGCTTGTTATGCAAAAAGCACCATAAAACAACTTTTATTTTCAGTTAGTCAAAGAGTTCACAGAACGTTAGAGGAGGATGTCCAAAAATATTGTATTTAAATAATTTTGTTATCAAAAAAATATATGTAAAAGCTAACAGAAAAAAACGAGAAGAATAAATTATATTATAAATAATTATTTATATACTTCTAGACTAGTCAAATAGCTAATCTTCTGATTGAGTATGTCCGTATTTAAACAATCTTGATATAAACAACAACCACCATTGCATAGGCCTAGCCTACATCACAACAAAAACGAGAAGAATATATAGCCTATATATTATATATAATAAATTATGTAGCCTACTTAAGGTAAGGTAGGTAAGGTAAAACTTTATTATCCCACATGAGGAAATTTTGTCTTGGGCCAACTTCTAGGTTCTCACTCTCAGTCAAGTAGTTTATTAACCTGCTTTGATCAAATGTCACAGATGGGCATTAGAGGAGGAGCGATCTACCAAAACGTCTGAAAGAAACTACATTTCCCATCATGCAACAGCAACAACAACACGTCACCATCCCATCTAAATGCATTCTGGGAAGGAGAAGCTTGTAGACCATTTTAGCTGCAGATGACATCGAATGATCTGACCAAGAGTGTGATCTTTGGGAGAGAGGTGATCTGTTGGCAGTCATTGCACTTCTCAATATTTGAGAAATATTTCACTTCAGTGTTTCGTTGAAATATATTTGGTAAGTTTTCGTTGTTTCGTGGCGTTCTTTGCGCCTTTTTCAACGACAACACGACGACACAGTCTCCATTTTGATGTGCCTTCCTGTAGCTTACTGAACTTCTCACATAACGTAAATTAAGACCACACGAACAAAAACTACTACCACAGGCTTTTTAGCCATGTTATGTACCATTGAAATAGCATGTGTTTTCAACATATATGGGTAATGCCGTGTTTTACGGGCATGTACTATGGTATTCTTTTAAGTAACTTACATTGAATTGCCATGTAAAAACCGAGTTATTCAAGAATGCATTCAGTTCTCTGTCTATCTATCCATCCATCTATCTATCTATCTATCTATCTATCTATCTATCTATCTATCTATCTATCTAGCAGCTATCTATCTATATATATATATATATATATATATATATATGAAAGTATCGTAGTGTTTTACTTATAACAAGTGCTGTGATCTTATCAAACGGTAACTGTTATGTTATATACATGGTACTAAGAATACCATGGTACATGTACAATAGAAAACACAGTAGTACCATGGTACTTTATATAATTGAACCAAGAGCCTATACGTTTGTGGTTCTAACACAAGGCTTTGTCATTTCATATAATTTGTGTTTATTATGTGCAACACTATAACAATTTGTTCTGCACGTTTTTAACAGGCCTTGTATTGAGAAACGAAGATGGGTGCAGATAAACGGTCAGTGTTTTATGACTTGATGAGGTAAATATTCTCACAACTAGGGATGTGCCCGAAGCCCAAATCCGCATCTGGAAAGGCACGAAAAACGCGTCCTACAAAACCCAGGAAGGGACATGGTTAGGCTTGCTGCGGTAGCATTACATCAGATTTTACTTATATGAAGATAGTGAGGAGAGATGACTGACAGGACCATGTCGGAGGATTTGGTGCGCAACAGATCCTTAGCATCATTGGCATATTATCTTGTAAAATATGTGGTCAGTACCGCTGCTCCCTATATTCAAAGTATGTGTGATTGTGAATTGGAAAGTAAAAAGTGAGCCTGCAGTCAAACGCAATTTCAAAACCCCTCAAATAATGCCCTCAAATTGTAATATAATTACTCAACTATAGAAATGAAAGCGAAATATACACTGCGGCTAACAAAAAAGTCGCTGTTTGGATTTGAATAGGCAAACGCTTAAGAGTATATGATTGGATCATTATTGCAATGATTACCATGTTATATGTTTGGCAACAGTTCTTTTAACCCTAATTGATGGAGTGTGTAGCTTTTCATTTCTTGAACAACCATGTAGGAAGACTCATCATGGCCATATTCCAAGATGACAATGCCAAGATTCATCAGGCTCAAACTGTGAAAGAATGGTTGTGAGGGAGCATGAAGAATCATTTTCACACATGAATTGACACCTCTTGAGTCCAGAGCTTAAATTCATTGAAAGTCTGGGATGTGCTGGAGGAGGCTTTACAGAGTGCTGGACTCTTGCATTGTCAATACAAGATCTTGACCCAAACATTTATGCACCTTTTGATGGAAATAAATGTCGTGATAATTTTTCCATCATGAGGTGCATACATTTTTGGTCAAGATCTTCTATTGACAATTCTTCATGCTCCTCCTCGACCATTCTTTCACAATTTGAGCCTGATGCATCTTGACAGTGTCATCCAGGAATATGGCCATGATGAGTCTTCCTACATGGTTGTTTAAGAAATGAAAAGCTACACACTGCATCAATTAGGGTTAGAAGAACTGTTGCCAAACATATAACAAACTATAAACATAATAATCACTGCAATAATGATCCAAATCATAGACTCTTAAGCATTTGCCCATTTAAATCCAAACTGTGACTTTTTTTTATTTTATTTGCCAGGTGTTGTATTATTATTTTTCTTCCTTTCTTCAACATGTCCCTTTAGGGGCACCGTAGAATGCGTCATTTCCTTTCCAAACCTAGTATTCGGCTTCGGACACATCCCTACTCACAACTTAAATTGAACGTCATAATATCATAATCTCTTGTTGTAACTCTAGGGTTAGCCGTACAGAACGCAGCGGCAGGTACGGCTCTGAACAGTCTCGCGACGACGACCGCAGGGACCGTCGAGATCGAGACGATCGCGGATACGACTCTCATCGCTGGAGTGATGATCGTCGTAGTAGTGACCGTTACGATGGTGAACGTGGTGACAGAGGTGATCGATACTGGAGCAGGGACAGTCCTGAGGTGAGGACTTGCCAATATGAATGCTTATTGGATGTTTTGATATAGAAAGATGCTCACTTTACTAATTCTCATCCGTGTTACAGAGAGGAAGGAAACGGCGCAGCAGCGACGGGTCTGATGACGGACACCACTCGGATGGAGATTACTCTGAGCATGATTACAGAGGAGACCCTGCTGACGAGAAGGAGAGCAAGACCATCATGCTCCGGGGTCTGCCCATGAACACCACAGAGGCAGATGTAAGTCCTTTGTCTTTTTTCCCCAAACGGTCAGAAAACAGGGTCTTATGAAGTTTGCATTGAAATAAAATCTTTAAAAAGCCGGTATTAATACAATCGTATAATGGAAAATTTGTATTGAATATAGCCAATATAAAAAAAATGTTTTTTGTCATTACTATTAAGTAGGGCTGTCCCCGACTATGGATTTTCATAGTCGAATCAGAATCGTCATGTCTTGCCTATAGTCGACTAATAGTCGAATCATGTGTATGGGGGCGGGGCTTTAACGTTTCAAAGCCGCGATGTACAGAAAATCACACAAAGATATAGAAGAAAATGTATAAAAACATTTTGGATCAATAAAACTAAGAAATAACATAACTCCAGAAAAGCCACACTGCAGACAGGATTTGCATTTCACATGCAAATCAAATTAAATCGGCTAAATTACCTGTGCGAGCAGGCCAGCCTACAGCACAACATCGATGCACCGAAAAAATAAACAATTAATTTACTAAAATTAAATTAGAACAGAATAGGCCTATACCTTTCTAATAAATAAAAAATACAAAACGAAATAAATTAGAATCAAGTCACAAGATGAGGAGCAAATGTGTGCAAAATGCCTAAAGTGCAGGGGAACATATATTCAAAACACAAGCCACAAATAGTTAGATTAGATAACCCTGACAGATTAATAAATAAAATAAAAATAAAGAAATTATTAAAATAACGATAGTAGCCAGAATTTTCAACATTGTCTTTTTAACTGCAGAAACAGCAATAAATGCTAAACTGGAGGCAGTCTTTTTAGCTAAAAATGTTCACAGCATCCAAAAATCAAATTAGAACCGGCTGAAAAGTTTTGAAATAACTTGTACCCTACCTGATCGAGAGAACAAATCCAGTCTTTCACTCTGTCTGTGTCCGTTGGAGTCTTTTCAAATTGTGCGCGCGGATAAAATACATTCTAACGTGAAACCCAGTCTATGCGTGAAACGTGTTAACGTTGGCCGGCAGAAGTGCGATAATGGTTTTCCTGATGCTAAATCCAGCCTTGGAGAATATCCTTTCTGATGGTGTACATCCACACTTTAGATTTTCTTATCCCAGACATTGTTAAAGATTTAAATCCTTGCCGCGAAGACGCTCCTCTGTCGGTCACGGATCGAAAGTGAAACTTAAATCTGTCACGGGGTGTTTGGATTTATTCACGCACGTTAAAAAATATTTATTAAAAGCTTCTTTCTTTGCACATTTTTATATACAGCATTATCATAATAGGCTGAATGTTAACGTATTGACATAAAAGCTAGTTCTATGTGAAATTGAGCGCCCTCATATAGCCAAAGGGGCATGATCCTCGTTTCATAACACCTCTGCGAAGATTCGACCATGAGATCCGTAGTCGAATCAGGCTCCTCCTATCGAAGCATCGAATATTCGACTATTCGGGGTCACCCCTACTATTAAGTATATTCATACATTTCTGTGATCAGATTTTTTTTTTAAATAAGGGCCTAGAATATTTATTACATTTTATTTTGTTATTATTATTATTATTATTATTATTAAATATTCCAGGCCCTGAACTAATAAAAGCGTATTATGGAAATGTCTGCAGTGATAAATCTGCATGATCAATTGAGAATCATGAATTTTAATTTTAAATGGAGATCAAGATGTCTTGAATAGACAAAATAAAATGTAATTAACTAGAAGTTCTGGAAAAAGTCAATTTAAAACTTTTATTAGTTATTTAAAAAAAAAACTGTTTAAATGAATGATTCAATGACTCGCTCATAAAGACTTCACTTGTTTAATTACTGGATGAATCTGTTTTTGAACGAATCTCTTGAATGAATGATTCAATGGCCCTGTCCCAAAAGGCACCCTTCATATGCACTTGCGGTCTTGTGGACTTGCATTGGCTACCGTGTGTCCATTAAGTCCACAAGACCAGGATGTCCCATTTGTCATTTTTGGTTTCAGAAGGTTGCTCGCCAGCGGCCCTTTTGCCATCGATCTGCGCCTTCGATGCTCACCTTTGCACTGAAGCGAGCTCCTCAGCAGACTTCTTCCCGACTGTCAAAGCGGTGTTAGGTCACTAACTTGTGGACTCGTAGGAAGACCGAGAGTATTTAGACTGCCATTTTTTTTAACAATCCCTTGTTGCCTCCTGCTAGTGACAGGGCTCCAGACTGGGACCAAATGGTTGCATTTTGCGACCAAAATTTGAGAGTGTGCGACTGAATTTTACATCCAGTCGCACATTTGCGACCAGTAAATTTGCCCCCTTTTTTTCTTTTTTTTTTATTAATATATATATATATATATATATATATATATATATATATATATATATATATATATATATATATATATATATATATATATATACACGTTAAACCTGGAAGGGGCGCGTCGATGAATCCGGAATGTGTGGCAGGTCAATGAGTGTGAGGAGAACAGGGAATGGCCACTGTAAGTGTCTAATGTGTGGAGGGGGAGGGTCCTAGAAATAATCGAGTGCGCGTAAACGTCTGTGGGAAGGAGACGGAGACAAATGTTACAACCTGCTGTGTGAGTCTGAGCAATGAGCAAGCAAACTATTGACGCGTTGTTCCGACCTGCGGCTAGTGTGCCAGTGCCAGAGTCTACAGTGTCACAGTCGGATGATGATTCAGAGTCAGAGGTTTGTGTGGCGAAAAAGGCCCGAACCCACCATTTTCGGGAAGACTGGCTGCGAGAATTCAGCTGGTTGAGGTACTGTAAGGAGACGGACTCCATGAAGACGACTTATGTTGCAGTCGCTACTCGCA
The DNA here is from genome assembly GCF_951802725.1 of Rutilus rutilus. Classification (NCBI taxonomy): domain Eukaryota; kingdom Metazoa; phylum Chordata; class Actinopteri; order Cypriniformes; family Leuciscidae; genus Rutilus; species Rutilus rutilus. The sequence continues at coordinate 37,720,380 of NC_140217.1, read as the reverse complement.
GAACGCGAAGTTTGCAGACAGTGCAGGCACTTAGCGGTTTAAACACAATACGCTAGTTAAACACAATCTTAGCCTCAAGCATAGATTATGCCGAGACATGTAGTATTGTTTGTAACTGTGAAATGACAGAAAGGTTACTAAGCACTTGAATTATTGTAACAGAGTTTGTGGAGCTGTTTTATACCTATACATGACAACTGCTCTCTCTGGTTCAGCGACAGCGCCAACACAGATCTGTATGTTCGCTGTGATTGTGCTTGTCCAAGGTTTAATAGACACAGGTGAATTCTCATTTAGGAATAAGATCGAATGGGTGTTTGAATCATTGGCAATCTTTTAACGATTAATCATGCAGCTCTAATAAATAATAGGTTTAATAAATGTATGAAATAAGAACAAAACTCAAATAAATTAAGTAAAATAAATTCTAACCAGTTTTTTTAAATATAACAATTAGTTTGTTATTAGAAATGCATCTTTAAAGTTTTTAGTTTTAACTAAAACTAACTAGTTTGTTTTTATTCAGGACTTCAGTGTGAAAATCTAAATGAAATTGGCTTGGGGTTGAACAAACTTTATCTGACTTCGCCTTGTAATCCACAGATTCGAGCAGCCATTGACCAGCTGGAGGGGCCAAAGCCGATGGACGTGAGGCTGATGAAAAAGAGAACAGGTGAGACTGATGTACCGCGGATCCTTCCCCTCCCAAACAAACCTGTGTCCGCTGGGCCAACCTGCTTCCGCTCAAACGCCTTTTGCCATAGCAACATGTTATCTGACCAGGCTTACCCTTCAGGCTACTGAGTTAAGAAATTTGTTGCACATTAGATACATGTTTGGAGGTAAGTTTTTGTGTGGCGCAAAATTGGCAGAGTTTTATTTGTGCCAATTTAAGTTACATGAGCGTAGAAGCAGTCATGTATCTTCTTTATCTTGTTTAAGTAGGTACACGCATATAAAAGATCGTCCGAGTTTATTTAATGGCAGCATCTGTCTCATAAAGATTATTTTAAGATTCACCTATGTTTATGACTGTTTGCTTTTGATTATTGAGTCAACCTACTTTATCATCGTTAGACCAACAGCTAGAATATTATAAGGTGCTGTTGCTATGGTAAAAGTTTCCAGGCAAACCCCCCCTACATCTCTTTGGCCTCTCTGGGTCAAGGGGGTCACGAAGCAGTTTGTGACAGAGTTTGAATGTTGTACAACTGAACCATTTAAACTAACACGCCTCCCGTCTGTATATCTGAATGCCTCTCTAGGTATAAGCCGAGGTTTCGCCTTCGTGGAGTTTTATCACTTGCAAGCTGCTACCCGATGGATGGAGACCAATCAGGTTGCTTCCTAATCACCAAGTCTAGCTTTTGCCCTGGGGAATAATGCAATTTGATTACAAAAAGACAAACTGAGGGAAAAAAGCAAAGTTGCTGCCCCAGCAGACTATATGGACAGAAATGGACCAGAACTCTTGTTTTTGAAGGCAAGGTGTGACCAAAACATAGAAGAGCCATTTGATGGAAACACTGGCTTTTCTCCTAAGTCATGTTATTAACTTTTTACCAGAACTCTGTTAGCATGGGTAAAAAAAGAAAGAAAGAAAAAGCACTGATTTTTAAGAGGGAAAGCGATAAATAATACAGTTCAGATGTGACTTGAATGACTCAAATGGGTTTTAAGCTAAAAATTGTCAGTGCATTGAAAAGTGTTTTTCATAGTTGATATTTTTTTTGTGTGATGTTGTTCAAGTCTAGAAGTAGAAGTGAAGTGTGGTGCTATATTTAACATCCCATTTCATGGACATCAGCATTAAAATATCTCGCCAGTTTTTAATAGTAATTAGATCTTTTGTGCAGAGAAAGTAAATGCCTCGTCTAGAAAGTCCCCCCCCACCCCACCCCATCCCGTTTAAGAAAGGAGTGCCTTTTTTTACACTCTGTTCCGGCCCCATCCGGACACTCGGGTCCCAAACACACACCATCTTACACATTAAACCCTCCCGGGCGATCCTCACCCTAAACCCTCGTGGCTAATGTGGTTGTTCTTGGGCTGAGATCAAGCCTTCGCAAGAGAGGAAATAACCAAACCTTTTCTTCCTTTTCCAGAAACTGCTGACCGTTCAAGGCAAGAGTGTTGCCGTGCACTACAGCAACAACCGGCACAAGTTTGAGGACTGGCTCTGCAACTCAGTAAGTTACATGGGCTTCCCAAATCTAAGGCCGGCTACACACTGGCTGCGTGGCGTTTCTGTTGCGTGTCAGCTGCGTGCTGTTTTCTATGTCTTTGCACACCAGAAACGTGTCTGAAGCGGAGAGAGTTGTGGAAGGCTTATACTTCATGTTAAACATAAATATATAGCCTACTGATACAGCAAAGACAACGTCGGCAGTATTGACGGCAAAATAGGCGTAATAAAAAATAAAAACGGACTCGCCACGCAGCTGACATGCTCATGCCACGCAGCCAGTGTGTAGCCGGCCTAAAGTTAAAATAGCTGTTTCATGATGATGAAATTGTAATTGTCTCATTCAGGAATTTCATCGGATGTTAAAAAAATGAAACGCAGTATAAAGGATATATATTTCTTTACACTATTGTTCAGATGTTTTAACTACTTTTTTTATCAGAGAAGTCTTCAGCTTTGCCATCACAGAAAAAAATAAATAAAAATAATATATTAAAATAGAAAGGAATTTTAAATTGGATTATTTCACAATATTACTGTTTATACTATATTTTTTATAAAAAAAAAATGCAGCCCCGGTGAGCATGACATGTTTTTCTAAAACATTAAGAAATCTTATTGACCCCTAACTTTTGAACGGTAGTGTGTGTGTGTGTATATAAGGTAAAGTTATTGTATATTCTATTTTTTTTCCTATGAAGATTTTTTTTTTTTTCGATGCAGGCATTAAAATAAATGATGAATATTGTAGAAAATAAGTGACTCAAGCTAAGATCTTAAATGGTGTCCACCACGGTAAGTGTTCAAGCCACTGTAGTGTGCTTGTTACCTGATGCCACATAGCAGAAGTGTCAATTAAAACAATATGACCGGTTGCTTGCAGTGTGGCCTGTACAATTTCCGGAGAAGGCTGAAGTGCTTCAGGTGTGGCGCAGCTAAAGTGGGTAAGTAGATCCCGGAGAAGGAAACCGCTGTCTGCACCCATCCGGATGGTCCAGTCAAACACTGTCATGTGTTGTTTTTTGTTTTGTTTTTTTTACTAAGATGTATGTGGAGTTGTTGTCATCTACAGTTTTCTTAACTAAAACATGATAGTGATGAATATTTATATCTCTCTCATAATTGTGGTATTTGCTTTTTTTAATCTTTTTTTTTTTATCGCTAGTACCTGATATTATGGCTCCCTTTCAGAGTTGTATCTTGTTAGTCAAATCAGGCATCAAAAAATAACACAATAACCCCTTATATTATCGTTTACAGTATCTGCCTCATCAATGCCAATCATTTAAAAACAAAATACTCATTTTGGCCTATAATTTTGTCACTGTAGGATTAATGATGTGCCCAACGCTTTTTATTGGGGCAGTGATGTGATTTGAATCAGACTACTGTGTTTAAAGAAACTCAATGTGCTTTTGTTCTTTGTTTATTTTCAGATTCTGAGTCCAGCAGCACCACAGGAACCACAGACACCCAACCCAGTGGAGATTACTATGGCGATAGTAAGGACATTTCCATTGCGTTAGGGATGCGTAATAAATGTCAATTGCATATCATCGGCCTCCAAAATTGCCCAATTTCTAGACTGACATTTAAATAGCAATGTTGGTTGATACTGGTATAACCACCAGTGTGATGTGCAGTACTTTTTTTTGCATTCACATCGACATGTTTGCATGTTTTGACAGCAATCATCCTAAGGAACATCGCCCCTCAGTCCACTGTTGAAGCCATACTGTCGGCACTCGCCCCTTTCGCCAACCTCTCGCCTGGCAACATCCGCCTCATTAAGGACAAACAGACGGGCCAGAACAGAGGGTTTGCCTTCGTCCAACTTGCCTCTCCTTTGGTACCTATTTTCTCCCTTCTTCAGTCTATACAAATCTCTTTTGTTCTAAAGATCAAATGGTCTTTGTTCCTTTAAGTGAAACCAGTGTTTTTTGCAGTGCTGAAAGCTCTAAGTACTTTTGCATGATCTTAGCACATTCTGATGATGTTTGTGGTTTTGCAGGAAGCATCACAGCTCCTAACCATCCTACAAGGCTTACAGCCACCTCTCAAGCTGGATGGGAAGACCATTGGAGTCGACTATGCCAAGAGTGCTCGAAAGTACGTACCTCTCACTCATATCCTCATGCTGTTATCTGTAGTTGTCTTGCTCAGAAGCTTGATTAATTATTCAGTTCACTAAAAAGCCTTTTTTCCCCTCCTCAGGGATCTGTTATTACCAGATGGGAACCGTGTTAGTGCCTTTTCGGTCGCCAGCACAGCCATTGCAGCTGCTCAGTGGTCCTCTAGTCAGGTACGAACAACTCTATAGTAACCATGCCTCAATGTTAAAGCAGAATTATACATGCATGACTGATTTAATTGACTACATTTCACTTTACAGCCTCAGCAGAGTGTGGAGCCGACATCAGAATACAGCTACCTACAGGAGGGATATGTGTCATATTCACAGGTCAGCTGACTGCACCATCTGTGCAGTACACCATTTATGTGAATCAGTTTAACATTGAAGTACCAAGCTAAGATGGGTTGTTGTGTTTAGGAGTACCAGGCGTACTATCAGCAGCAGGCTGGAGCTGTGGACCCTTCCCAGGCGAATGGCATACTTGGAGGTAACGTTTGCCTGGCTTTGTCTGTATCCAGTTTAGTTTGAGAATCATAATGGGTGGTTAGAGGTCGACATTTTTCCCCAGATCAACATGATCTTTTGTATTAAAAGTATTAGTGGTGCTTGCTGTTTACAACGTGAAAACCTGTGATGTGTTTTGATTTACAGCGGCTCCAGGTGTGAAGGTGCTTCCTGCTGCTACCGGAGTGGTGATCTCTCAGACTGCGCAGGTCTATCAACCTACTACTCAGGTAACTTTCTTTTCTTTTTTTTTTAATGCTACGAATATATATCAGTTGCTAACCAGGCAGCCCGGACCCACTAGGTTTTCAATTAAATCAATTAAAATGATTTCAAATAAGACGAAACAAGCTTTGAAATGAGTTTAAATGGCTAAAAAAAATCTGTAACTTTCAATCATTTTTATTTACTTTTTTTTTTTTTTTAATCCAGTCCCTCAAACAACTGGCAATTTTAAGTATCAAGTTTATCAACCTGGATATATCAGGGCATTTTAAAGTGTGATTTCTAGACATGGAAAAAGTCATGGATATAAATAAAATCTTAGGCCACATTTACACACAGCCGAGTATTTAGAGAAACGAATATTTCCACTCCTCCGTTTTCAATAATAACACCGTGCACACAACATCGTTTTAAAAAAAAGTTGTAATTTACATCAACTCGTCGTCATAAATACGTCGTCGGCGAGAGCCATCATAACTATGCAAATATGGGCGGCAGTGTAGGGAGAAGGATAAAGCCATGCAAGCCAATCAGAATCGCATAATGTGACATTTGAGAACCTAAAACCCCGTTTCTCCCAGTTGGCACGGCAACACATAACCGGCGTTATCAGAAATCTCCACTTTGGCCGGAGTTTTTAGAAATAATCGTTTTCTGTGATTAAAAACTGGGTTTTCGTGTAAATAAGAGGCCAAACCGCAGGGAAATATCTGCGTCTTCCCTTTGTGTAAACGGGGCCTTAAAGTCATGGTATTTTTTTTTTTGTAATGAGAATATATTTCTAGGAATATCAACCTGAAAGATATTTTATTGGGTTGAAATTCCTGTTTGTGAGAAATATTTGTAAAAACCCAAGTAATCACGAACCACTTGAAAAACCATTGTTATTGAAACTTCTATAATTAAATTATTTATAATTATGTTATTAGGTCAATTAGGACATTTAATTGTTATAAATGCTTAAAAAAAACATTGCTGGTGTGCATCTTGAGACAAAACAATGTCACTGACATATTTTAAGATCAATGCAGGGTGCTTTGAGTTAAAACATCTCAAACATGCATTTTAGTCTGGGCCTTGCCTGTGAAACTGGGCATTAATGCCTGTAATTAAATGTAATCTGTAATTTTATCATTTATTTAATTGTTTAATGTGTTGCCATTCCTAGTTTCTATAAATAAAAATAGTTTGAGATCAAGCAGCTTTGTCATTACAGCGAAATTACCAGAAATATCGCTGGGATCCTTCAAATATTGTCTTTGACAATGGGGGCCCTCGGAGTAAAAGAGGTGGAGAAGCACTGTCCTAGTGTAATGATCGTTCTAATGTCATTTTCTTGTCAGATGTTACAGATTGATGGCAAAGCCCAACCCATCACAGCCGCTTCCACCATTTCCACCCCAGCAGCCTCTGCAGTCAGCACAGCAACCGCTACCTCTCAGGAAAACCAAGCCAGTAAGATCAGATCATTAAATTCACACCATCCAATAAGACAGACATGATGCTACAGGTCGTTTCTGATTCTTCTGCCATTTTCCCATGTCCTCTAGCTGTCCCAGACACTTCATCATATCAGTACGATGAGTCGTCTGGGTATTATTACGACCCCAGCACTGGCCTGTACTATGACGCCAACACGCATGTATGTGTCCCATGCTTTTTTTTTTTTAGCAAGATAATGCTATATTTCATAACTTGTAGAGGGTTCTAAACGTTGTTTCTGTCTGTCTGTAGTACTATTACAACTCCCAGACTCAGCAGTATCTGTACTGGGACGGGGAGAAGCAGGCCTACGTGCCGGCGGTGGACGCCAACAATGCGGCTCAGAACGCTGCCTCCACTCCTCAGAAAGAGGGCAAAGAGAAGAAAGAGAAACCTAAGAGCAAAACGGCTCAGCAGGTAATAAAAGTTTGCGAACCCACTCAGAATGCCATCATTTTAGCAATGTCCTAGCAACTATTTGACACCCTAACAACATGCCGGCGAGTTTTGCATTAGCATTATGTTTGAAAAATCTAGTTTGATTTCAGTCCTTCACTAGTGCTAAAAATCCCTCTATCTCTGTGTGTCAGATTGCGAAGGACATGGAGCGCTGGGCCAAGAGTCTAAACAAACAGAAAGAAAACTTCAAGGGCAGCTTCCAGCCCGTCAGTCAGGAGGAGAGGAAGGAGGCGGCGGCAGCTGATGCTGGTTTCACACTCTTCGAGAAGAAGGTATTGTTGAAGACACATTGCATTCTCTGACGATTATGATGATGGTGGTGGTTTTGTCATAATTCATACGGTGTTCTTCTTTGCACATTAGCAGGCAGGGGCACTGGAGAGGCTTGTAACAGAGGCGTCCAAAGCAACAGAAGAAGAGAGCTCCTCATCAAAGGTGCCAAATACACCGCACCACTACAAAACATGTCAGATTATCAAGTCGCGTGAGCTCATTTGTTCACCTCCCTTTGCTGCGCCACAGGTGGGGCTGGTGGCAGCGTACAGCGGCGACAGTGAGCCGGAGGAGTGCATGGAGGGAGATGACAGGGAGGACAAGTTGACCGACTGGAAGAAGATGGCGTGCCTGCTGTGCCGGAGGCAGTTCCCCAATAAAGAAGGTCTGATCCGCCATCAGCAGCTCTCAGACCTGCACAAGGTAATTACTCAGCGCCATTTGAGTCGTTTCCGTCACTTCTGAAAATATGAAAATCGACTTTGCCGTATTTATATAATCATATGTCTGTGTTTTCCAGCAAAACTTGGAGGTTCTCAGGAGATCGAAACTGAGCGAAGCAGAACTGGAAGAGTTGGAGAGGAAAGAGACAGAGGTGTGAAACCTCATTACAAATACACGCTGCCAAACTTCCTTCTTTTAAAGGGGTCATATAATGCCATTTTTGTACAAGCTAATATGATTCTTTAGGGTCTAAATTAAAAGTCTGTAATATACTTTAATTAAAAATTCTCGTTAGTATTGTAAGAAAACACTCATTTTACCTGGTCAAAAACAGCTCTGTTTTCAGCACGCCGTTTAAGTGCATGTGTCTTTAAATGATAATGAGCTTTGCTCACCCCGCCCCTCTGTTCTGTGCGTACACCGTTTGTAACACAATAACCATAACGCGTTGTTCATCATAAACATGGAATTATGAATTATATTGAGAACGTAGTACATAGAAAACATGCTGTAATGTACCTTGAGTGTAAACCTTAGCCCCATTCATCGTGAAGCGTGCAGAAAGCGATTTGCAAAGATTAATATAAATGTTAATATAAAGGTTAATAAAACGTTACTCACTTCTTCTGGAGGTGCAGCAGGAACACGAATATAAGATGATTTAAAAAAAAAACACTGGATGGATTTTTATCATTTTATGATGGTTGTGTACACACATTTCAGTACAATCAACTTGTAAAAGTGCATGTACCATTATATGACCCCTTTAAAGAGTATTTCCTGGAATTTGCTGACACGCATGTCCCTTTTACCTGGTTCTGAACAGATGAAGTACAGAGACAGGGCAGCTGAGAGACGAGAGAAATACGGTATCCCCGAACCCCCTGCACCCAAGAAAAGGAAATTTACCCAGCCAACACCTGTTGTGTAAGTTTAAGTGTTTTATTTGATCACAATGTGTTTTGTGAGGTGTTTACTATGACGATACAAGTGCATTATCAATATTAAGATGCACGTTGCACCATTCGATTTTGCAGAAATTACGAACAGCCCACAAAGGACGGATTGAACAGCGATAATATCGGCAATAAGATGCTGCAGGCCATGGGCTGGAAGGAAGGCAAAGGTCTGGGTAGGAACCAGCAGGGCATCACAACGCCTATTGAGGTACGACTCATTATTCTATGTCATGTTATCATGCTACATTTAGTATTTGATAAACATTTTAACACAAATCTTAAATATGTCTTGTATGATAAGCAGGAGTGTAGTTGTGAATGTAGGTGTTGTATGATCGTTTATGAAAAACATGCAAGAATGCTCTAACATTTTTTGGCAAGCACTAATGAAAACATTTCCTTTGTCGTGAATTTTTGTCAACTCGCGCTCCATACAAGGTTAACTTTGAACCCTGTTCTCTGCCTGCAGGCTCAGTTGAGAACGAAGGGAGCCGGTCTGGGAACTAAAGGAAGCAGCTACAGCCTCTCAGCCTCAGATACCTACAAGGATGCAGTCCGGAAAGCCATGTTTGCACGCTTCACAGAAATTGAGTGAATGAAGATCTGTCATGTCAGTTTGGCAAAGAAGAATATTTGTGACTTTCATCCTCTGTGCTGAGGAGTGTCATGTATTTATTTTGACTTCTGAAACTCTCTTGATGAATATAAGATATGTGACTAGAAGAATGTGTACATAATGTACAAAGTCCTAGAGAAATGTGAAGAACGAAGTTTTTGGTTATTTGCTTTTTCCAAAATAGATCTTGAACGGTGTAAAGTTTATATATGATCTCATTTTTGTACATAAGAAAAAATAAATGAGACGACCTGATTTGAATTTGAGTGCTTTTTTATTTATTTTTCACAGAAAATTGGTGGAATCTTCTTTCATGAGATCAGGTTGGGTTGTTTGGTTTGAGACCCATCAAATATTTACAAGGCAAATCTGTGTGCTGAAAGCTAAAAAATATAATTATGTAGGGAAGACTTTCCTGTTTTTCTTTACCACTACACCTTTCACTACTATAGGCATCTAGGTTTGTGAAAGTGATGCTCTGTCATGCTACCAAAAGTTGAGAATGTTTTGGTTTCATTGCAAATATCTCTGACCCTTGTTGACCAAAGAATGCCATCTACACTATTAATTTAGCAGATTCTGTCCCAAGCGACTTGCAGGCTGGCCTTGTTGTGCTTCTTTGAATCCCAAAAGCTGAATTCTGGGTTAAAAAGCCTTTACACTCTCCTAACCCTTGGTTTTTGACTTTTTAAATTATTTTTATTTTTTACTTCATCGGAATGCTACGAAACTTGGTAAAGGTTTTGGCACTTGCTGTGTGAACACACACAAAATCATGGACATGATTCGAAAAGGTTAAATGGTCCTGAAAAAAAATGAATGGGAGGTGAGTTTCACCTAGTGGAAACGTTTGGTACTGCACAAGCAAATTCCTACTGAAAGCTCATTTTTAGAGATCTCAACCTCAAGGTTTGAGAACAGCTTGTTTAGATGTATGGCTTTGATTTTTCTCACAATTTGAGTAAAATGTGTTTTGAAAAATATAAATTGAAAATGGTATTTTTCATAAGAAATATAAAATATTAAATAAAAAAACATCAAACTTAAATATATTACAATCATTTCATTGAAATAAAAAGAAATTGGTCAATTTTGACGGACACAATAACATAACCAGAGGGTTAGACACATCTTACATTTATTCAACATATTTAACTAAACTGTTTAATAAAAGCAAGTCTCTGCTACATTGTGAATGTAGTCACGGTTGAGAAGTTGCAGGGATATTGATGTGACTATTCATAATGTAGCATGGTTTCTCACTTGCTTATTTCTTACTCTTATTCTCTCTCTTTTTGCTCATCAACGGTTTAGTTTCTTGTAAAACTCCTGCGTGTCTGAACATGAACGCACATCTGTTTAACTGCTTTCATTCATGTGCTGCCTGTGGCATTGTTTTTTATTCATATAGGGTGTTGAACACAACGCCTAGTTCACAGGAATCGACCTCTTTCGGGAGAACAACTTGTTTGTTATGTGACTGACAGACAGAGTGGACAAACTTGACATGTGTCACCAACAAACATCCACAAATGCAAACAATTAGAAAGTTCTTTTTGTTAGCCCGCCTAATTCTTGAATGTGGTTAGCCTACTTACAATGAATGTCAATACAGTATATATAAATGAATATACAGGCTAGCCTACTGTTGTGCATTTGTATCACAATGTTAGGCTACATTTAAGAAGTGAACATAATAAATTAATTAAATAGGCTAATTCAACACTATTTTGGGGTTAACCTTTAACAATCTCTAAATTATTCATTGATTTTCATTTCATTCATCATTATTGGAATTGCTCCGTTATTATTTTTCTTCTCCGAAATTAATCGCATTTTTCATCTTTCAAATTTTCATCTGATATGGGTTTCAGAGTTCTGTGGCTAAATGTTACCCTGGTAATCCAGAGTTCTCGCGAGAGCACAAGTTGAATTTGCTCAGCGAGTTTACTCTGGTGTCGAGTAATGATGCTCATTAAATATGCCCCTCGATCTGAGCTGCACCAATCACATCGGGTTATCTGATATAGGCGGGCCAGAGGTGAGCTAAACAGATGACGACAGCGCTGCGACGTTGAAGTCATTAGTAAACATTGCAAGATGGCTATGGATGAACACCAGTTGTTTGAAACGGCTTCGGCCGCTACAATGAACGAGTTAGACTTGGCTTTTTATCTAAAAGAAGAACAGAAGATGGCGCTCGAATCATTCCTTTGCAAGAAGGACGTTTTTGCTGTTTTGCCGACCGGATACGGCAAGAGTCTAATCTACCAGTTAGCTCGGCTGGTAGCTAAGTGTATGGGGCTTATTGTTGTGATTGGTTATAGTGTCATCCAATTATGTGCAGTGCTTAAAAAAATGCATGTACCATGGTACTGCTACAAAACTTTAATCGAGTAACACTTTATTGTACAGTGTCCTTTTTACACGTTACATTTACTTAGTAAAAACAGTATATTATGCACAGATACATGCAAATATCCCTAAAACAAACCCAATTCTAACCCTATAGTAAGTGCATTGTATACATTGTTAATTATTGTTAATCAGTTGGAAATGTAAAATTACGCTGTAACAAGAACACCTTAAAATGTAAAATAAAGTGTAACCCTTTTTTGCAATGTCATTTTGACATTCAGCCACATCTCATAGACTCAGTGTTAATCTTGTTAGGATGAATAAGAGATTCACATGTTCACTACTGAGGTTTTCATCTCCAGTTATTTCATTAAAATGTCTCCCAGACAAGCTGTGCAGGGTCTGTCCCTCCGCGGGACACGTGATGCATCTGCATATCAGTGAGTATACGTCTTTTCTAGCCTCAGATTTCTGTGTTTCTGGTGAAACAAGCATCATTGTAGCTGTTCACACAGTGGATGCATTCTTGCGAAGGTTAGTCAGAATCATCGTACGTTATTCATTCATTCCTTAGTATCTGTGTTGCATGAAACTCAAACGTTTACTTAAATTGATGCAAGTAAGCCTATTATTTAACAGGGCAGGTCTGAATTCTTTGACAAGTACACCATTACTTCAGACCAGAAAGACTGGCTTGTATTCGAAGTGAAAGTCTTTTTAAAATACCAACTAATGCAGACAGAATGTGCAGAAAGTTTTTGCTTTCTAATCAAATAAACTGAATTCCAAGTAAGCAGAGGCACTGAAGTGATTCAGAGGTATGTTTCTGTTTATTGGTGACAGTCATGGGTGCTAGTTGGACACACATCTGGAGGGAGGAGTTCAAAGTTCACAAACTCCACCTTCTCACTGCTAAACCAGAGCTTTTGCTTCAGCCACGGGTGAGTTTGAGCACTGACCCAACGGTGAAGTCAAATTTAGTTTATACAAAGGTTTTGCAAAATGGTAGATGGTTTGCTGCTGGTCCAAGGAGATCTTCCAGCCTTCTAGACCAGCTTAGATCAGCCAATGAACATAAATAACTATAGCCTGGAGTTAGAAACCATGTTAGATCTATCAGCAGTGCAATGATGCTGAAGACATTGAATGCATACATGTATTAAACGTCAACTTCAAAAATCCATTATAATGAGGAGTGAAATGTGAGGCTGAAATAACTTGTCTCTTATTTCCAGTGGGATATTCCTCCATTGATATGGCTTCTGTACAGAGGTTTTATGCTGGTCTACACCATCAGCTGGTTGATCCACATGGTTCTTCTCTTCAACACACCTAAATTCCTAATTTATCTCAGCCATATCTCATACTGTCTCATGGTGATCTACTATCTGGTTGCTTTCTGTAATCTGGCCTGGGCTTTCTTGAAGGTCAGATGCTCCTCTCTCAGAATGAAAAGAGGTAATGTTGTTGCACAATGCTCCACTGATCACTGATACCCAATTGATCTGAGAAACGCACAATGACCCCATGAAGCATCTGTACACACTATCTGAATGTCACTATATTAAAGGTAGGGTAGGTAATCCTTTTTCTAAAAAAGAAACATTCCAAATTTGTTTAAACTGTCTTTATATACCAATACATAATTAAAATGTAAGTACTCTGAAAAAGAAAATATAAAAATCGAGTGACTGTAGACCTTTTAATCTGCAATAAACACAGCTCATTATTTCCATTCACTCCCACCCCCTCCCTTCTGAGCTCCTTCCAAAGCCACGCCCCCAAAACACATGAACGCGCGACGCCAAACGCTCAGGCTCAGCTGGAACAAGACGCATTTATTACCTGAGACGAGTGGAGAGGAAGGAGCGCAGTGCATACAGTGACATCATGTCAGAATCACATGTAATAAAATACCTAACTTTATCACTATGAATATAAACAAATAAGATTTCTTTTAGTACTCACTATCAAGCTAGCATATCGATACTGGTAAAGTTTCATTCGGTAACGAGCTATATTTATAAGGCAAAACTAAAAACAGGTTGCATTGATACACGTTTTTCCATTACCATCAGTTACACTGTGATGAAGGTGAATTTCGTGTAAGATTCATAACATATACGGTGTTTTGCATGTAAGAGTTTCCATGATGAAAACATTGTTGACTCTAATGAAGACTAACGTACACTCCGAGTCCGGAGACAAGTACCGCATCGTCGGTTCGAGGACAGGTCCGGGGTTGAGGGCGAAGCAGAGGAGGTCGTTCAAGAGTGCGGGCAGGGTCCGAGGAAGTAGTTTTTGCCTTGTTTGCCTTCGCTGACTGCATATGCAGGTGCTTTGAGCTGAATATTTCCGGGAACGGTGACATGTGATGAGTGCACGCAGGGCAGCGCGCGCAGTGGGGCTCGGGCACGAGACATGAAGGCATCTGATTGGTTCTTTACACTCGGACCGAGTGGCAGTGATTGGTCAGAGTTTTTACTGTCCTGCAGCTGCTACAGAGGTCTGATTTTTTTCATTCCTTTTTCTGAACACATAATGTATTGACTACTCTCAGGATGGAAGGACCATTTCACCCAGTATAAAAAAAAGTGTTTCTGAACAGGATTACCTACTCTACCTTTAATAGGGCTTAATTTAAATTACGTACATGTGAGCCGTAAAAGCTGTTACGCTGGCGAACTCAGAGGCGTTTCAGATGGTGATGCTAACCTCACAAGAGAGAGTTCAAATGTTAATTTCCATTGTTTTCTCAGAGACTCGCAGTTCTTCCAGTTTTCCCAGTCTTACAAAACCATCTGTTTTGTATCATCTCTTTCCCTCTTCCCCCATTACTTCATTCTGAGATCACCAAAATTCACCCAGAAATCTTTATGGTTTAATGTGAGTTATTATCATACAGTATTATACATGTTTGGTATCATTTGAAATGTCTCAGTGCGACTGGTACAAAGGTCTCATTCTCCACAGAAGTCAACCAAAAGGTAATAACGTTTTTAAGAGTTTAGAGAGAACTCGCACACAGAGGGTGTGTCTTCCAGGCAAAGGGCATCCTGCTCGCAAAAGATGTAAACTCTGAATGGAAATTCCCATTGTTAGCAAATGTTTCCATGTGAAAGAAGTTTCTGTCTATATAAAGAACTGCAACAAGAGGCTCAGGGCGATTTGTAATGAGATCGGCCCATAATGTTGAGTGTCTCTCACATTATGGTCACATATCGATCAGGTTTGTGATCGTGAGATCCGCGTAAACGGCCGACGCGAGACTTTCTGAGCGACATAGATTCCTAATGAACGAGTAAAATATAAAGGAAAGAGTTAAATAGAACAATCAAATGTATTGCTAAACTATTACATAAATTACCAATTGGCAATCTAACCTAAATTCGAGGTCGTGAAAAAATGGAGTCAGATAAAAGCTTTAATGGAATTAAATTAGCCTACTTTGACACGCGGAAAGACAGTAACACGCAGAGACCTTCACCCGTCCTATCGGAAACAGGAAATACAACATAAAAGTCACATGGAACAAAAGCATCAAGAATGTATTAAAAAACTACAAATCTGTTATTAATGTTTTGCAATGCATTTTCCAGCAAAGTTGTGTTTATGAATTCAGGGAGTTACATTAGCTGTAAGTTTCAGATTGCTGCAATGAAATGTTTTCTCAAAAAAAAAAAAATAAATAAATAAAATAGTAAAGATAACTTAACATTTAATTAAATATATAAATATTATTTCTTGCAAATATAAAAATACATCATTCTTTTTGGTGGAACCAGCGAAAGAGCAAGACAATTTTTTTTAACTGTACAGAATTACTTCAGTCTTTATTAAACAATCAAATGTATTATTGAGTCCTGATTAGATCACAATATAAAGCATTAACCCCTGGGTTCACAGACAAGGCTTAAGTCTAGTCCCTGACTAAAATGCATTGTTCAGCTGTTTTAACTGAAAGCAAATTGCATTGATCTTAAAATATGTCAGTGGCATTTTTTGTCTCAAGATGCACACCAGTAATGTTTTTTTTTTTTTTCTAAGGCACATTTATAAAAGCTACTTAGATGTCATAATTAAACCGAGGCCTAATCCTGACTTAATCTAAGCCTTGTCTGTGAAACCAGGGTAAACTAAATGTCATCTGTGTTCAAATGCTTTAATGGAGTCCTTTCCTCCAGTAGGAGACCGAAGTGAGTGTGAGACCCTCCTCAGTCCTCCGGTCGCTTCTCTCTGTCTGCAGTGGTTCCTACATTCTGTGATGGGCTGCAGTTCATTAACCGTCACCTTTCTCTACTGGACCCTAATCCACACCTCGAACCAGGACTCCCTCACAAACACCCACATCCATGCCATCAACAGCATCCAGACCACCGTGGATCTGCTGTTGTCCTCTACACCCGTTAATCTCACCCACCTCCTCTACACTGTGCTGGCAGGAGTCCTTTATCTCATATTTGTTGTTGTTTATTGGCTAATGGGCTGCACCAACGAGTCTGATGAACCCTACATCTACCGCATTCTTGATTTGAGTGGGCGCCCCCTAGTGGCGACACTTTGCATGCTGGGAGTTCTTCTGCTTTGTTTGCCATCCTGCCACTTTGTGCTGTGGAACATGCAGTTGCTGAGGGAGTGGGTGGTGAGCAGGGAGAGAGTGAGGAGAATGGCTCTGAAGAGAGAGGTTTGGTGGTGGGTGAAGGTGTCTGGAGGAGCAACCTTTGACCTCGTGCCTTCCCTGGATCCAGCAGCCTCTGTGTTTGAGGCTAGAGGACAGCCAATGATGGAGGGCCAGCAGTCACAATCCATCACTCTAGTTTGAAGGAGTTTCTGGTCTGTCTGAATCTACATTTTCCTATTTTAGCCAGCATATCTTGATTATTCTGTAGTATCTTCTTTCAAAACTCACTCAGAGCTCTTTAGTGGACTTGACTCTGTTGATCCAAATGTGCATGGTTGCTTGTTGAGATCTGAAATGCCCTCAAATACTTTGACATTTGCTTGAAGTGTTTACATTTTTCAGGGAAATCAACCCACACTGTTAAAAAAAGGAGAAAAAACGATCTGTGAAATCTTATGGTAAATGGAATTTATTTCTGTGATGGTTTTCAGCAGTTATGCTGACGTCAAGCACTAGAGGTCAGCAGTGTCCTCTTAGTCAAGTCCACACTGAAAATCTCAAATTTAAAATGTAATTTTATTTTTTTATTTGATGCAACATCAAAAAGAATGCTTAAGATTTAAGCCATTTAGGTTGATTTAGTCTGATTTATATATATTAATTTTTTTTTTTTTTTTTTACTAAAATTGTTTTTTTATTAAAGTACACTTTTGAACCACATTGTATCTTTAATTGGACTTGAAAGATCACTTTAGAGTTCAGAATTCAATTGGTCTTGGGTGAAGTCATAATTCAGCACTTTTTTGAGCATAAATTCTCATTATTGTAATATTTAATTTCTTCATATGTAAAATAATTACATTGTATTTGAGATTAAGTTACTCTCAAAGTCAAAGCAAATGCATTAATGATTGAATCCCTGTATAGTTGAATGCAGCGGTGTTGCCCCCTCGTCTGGTCAGTGTGGTGGAGTGGGAGTGTGTATGCGCTGTGCGGTACAATAACACTCATGCTGTGTTGAGAGGGGTCGTGACAGCGGCACACAACAGTCTTTAGCCTGAGTCATTACTTGTTTTTGGTCTCTCATGTCTGGCATCATCGTGACCCCTCACTGAATCAAAGAGTTCAGTATCTGTCTGTGTGATTCAGAGCTTAGTCAGAGATGATGCTACTGTTGCTAGTGTTTCTTATGTGTGTGCATTTGTGTGTCTGCTTTTATGATTCATTATAGAATCACATTTGCTCAAATATTATAATGTACATTATTATGTAATTCATATTATATCCCTGTACTTATACCTGTAATTGTCATTAGATGTTAAAACATCAACTTATGCATGCTCCTGAAATTCCAATAAAAGTTCATACATTAGGAATGATTGATTTCCCTTGACATTCAAAAAGTTTTGTTCCT
This sequence comes from Rutilus rutilus, assembly GCF_951802725.1. Taxonomy (NCBI): domain Eukaryota; kingdom Metazoa; phylum Chordata; class Actinopteri; order Cypriniformes; family Leuciscidae; genus Rutilus; species Rutilus rutilus. The sequence goes on along the minus strand of NC_140217.1, from coordinate 37,702,706 downwards.
GATGTTCCGATTTATAGTTTAGACACGTTTCTCTTGGGTTCTGGGTCCGTCTCTTGGGTTCTGTAACAAACCGCTTGTCTTGACTTGTTGTTATGCAGCCCTTACAAATTCACACATATTTCCCCAGTGTTTTTGAACTGAATCATTGTAGTCAGGACACACACACACACACACACACACACAAAAAAAATCCTTTTATCTGATAATTGATAACACACCAAGACTCCTATAAATGAATTCAAATAAGCATGCGTAACATTCTTTTCAGATGACATGTATTTTTGGGACGGAGCATGTTTATCACTCAGAGTTTGTTTCCCTTTAAAGAGCATTGATCTGTGGACCAAGACCCACAAGACCAAGGTCTGTGTACATGTGAGTTTGTTTTAGATGAGAGGTGAGGATGAGAGGTGAACTCTTTATGAAAGCATCTAATACCAGTTTTGTTCGGTTCTACTTGTTCTACTTTCTTGTCTTGATTGATTTGAAATGTCACTGATGAATGATACAACAAGGCTTAAACCTCATAGTTAATATCCAGTGAAAGGATATCCAGCTCTACCATACTGTACACCAAAGAGAGAGTCTCTTATAAAACAAAAATTGTTCCAGATCCAGCCTTTGGAGCTGATTAGACTTTTGAGAATAATTTTTTATTGTTGTTGGGAAAATTGTGAGAAATTGAGGTCACTCTAAAGTTCTTCCTATGTTCAGATTTGTTGGTTTGAAATGAGCTTTTTGTTGCAGTCATCGAGTGAGAGGTGTATTTACTCAAACTTTTTGAACTGACCTAGAAGCCCTCCAGATTTCCAAGAATCATATCGCTTAGTTTCCCATTGACTTTCATTTGTCCTATTTAGTGGTCTGAGATGGATAGTTACATGTTTCTATAAAATACTGTATCTGTCCAGGTCAAATAATGATAAAAGACATGATATAAAAGTTGTGACACAAAACATCTGTTAGCTACTGTATATTTGACAGCACTGAACCTACATCTATTTACCTTAGTTTACATGTCATAGGCCTACTAGTTCTTCTAGCAGAAAGATGCTCTCAAAATTCTGGCCAGTTGATACATAGAATATCAAAATCAACTGCAGGCTGTAGATCCTTTTCCTATTTAGCACCCAAACTCTGGAACAGTCTTCCTAGCCTTGTTCGGAAAGCAGACACACTCTGTCAGTTTAAATCTAGACTTAAATCGCATCTCTTTAACCTGGCATACACATAACACATTATCACATTTCTATAATTTCATATCTGATAAAGGATTGTTAGGCTGCATGAATTAGGTCAACCGGAGCCGGGAACACTTCCCATAACACCAGATGTACTTGTAACATCGTAAGAAGAATGGCATCTACACTAATATTGGTCCCTCTGTTTATCCCGAGGTTATCGTAGTCAGCCGACCAGACCAGCTTCGTCTCCATAGCGGCGTGATGAATCTGATCTTCAAGCAAAAGGAACTGGATAAAATATTTAAATGCTACTGATCCATAATCGGATTTCTGACTTGTGATGCAGCCTGGATCATGATCACACCATTGACCAGAGGAGAACTGGCTCCCCGAGCAAGGTTATTTTCTCCATTCTGTCACTGATGGAGTTTGGGTTCCTTGCCGCTGTCGCCTCTGGCTTGCTTAGCTGGGGTTAGTTCACCCAAAAATGAAAATTCTGTCAGTAATTACTCACCCTCATGTTGTTCTAACCCCGCAAACCTTTTGTTCATCTTCGGAACACAAATGAAGATATTTTTGATGAAATCTGAGAGCTGGCTCACTCCATAGGCTGATAGGTAATTTCATTCTGCTGGTCCAGAAGAGTTATTAAAGACATTGGTAAAATAGTCCAAGTGACTACAGTGGCTCAACCTCAAGTTTATCAAGCGACGAGAATACTTTTTGTGCGAAAATAAATAAATAAAAGAACTACTTTATTCAACTATTCATTTTCTTGCGTATGGGCCTCTGATGTGAGTTCATGAGAGCAACACGACACATGCGCGTGAAATGAGAAGATGACGCTCACGATCATTTGATGGGAAAGTGTGAAAGGTAAGCCATTCATTTTGCGGCACTGGTAAGGCATTTTTACGTTTTCTTGTTGGTTTCTCACGATTCGGACATCCAGGAAATGCACAGTTTAGAACCATTTTAAACACTACATCGAGACACATCTGCGTCATCTTCTCAGTTCTCGCGCATGAACTCACTCAGAGGCCCACACGGAAGAAAATGAATAGTTGAATAAAGTCGTTCGTTTGTTTGTTTTTCGCACAAAAAGTATTCTCGTCGCTTGATAAACTTAAAATATTGAGCCACTGTAGTCACTTGGACTATTTTAACGATGTCTTTACTAACTTTTCTGGACCAGCAGAATGAAATTACCTTGCAGCCTATGGAGGAGTGATCCAGCTCTCAGATTTCATCAAAAATATCTTCATTTGTGTTCCGAAGATGAACGAAAGTCTTGGTTGGAACAACATGAGGGAGAGTAATTACTGACAGAATTTTCATTTTTGGGTGAACTAACCCTTTAATACTCAGCAATATTACTGATTTGACTGCACTGACACTATTGGATGAGAACTGAACTGGACGATGACATCACTGTTTTCTGCAGAACTGCTTTATAGATGAAATGAAAAATCTAATAATTGATGATCTTTACAATGGAACTGAATCAACACTGAACTGACTTCAGCTGAACAACGGCACTATTTTCTTTTAGAGCTGCTGTATGTTTGAATCATTAAATCATTTTCCTGTTATCACTGCTTTGATACAATCTGTATTGAATAAAGCGCTATAGAAATAAAGGGTGACTTGACTTAATGCTAATAATGTTAATATACACTCACCTAAAGGATTATTAGGAACACCTGTTCAATTTCTCATTAATGCAATTATCTAATCAACCAATCACGTGGCAGTTGCTTCAATGCATTTAGGGGTGTGGTCCTGGTCAAGACAATCTCCTGAACTCCAAACTGAATGTCAGAATGGGAAAGAAAGGTGATTTAAGCAATTTTGAGCGTGGCATGGTTGTTGGTGCCAGACGGGCCGGTCTGAGTATTTCACAATCTGCTCAGTTACTGGGATTTTCACGCACAACCATTTCTAGGGTTTACAAAGAATGATGTGAAAAGGGAAAAACATCCAGTATGCGGCAGTCCTGTGGGCGAAAATGCCTTGTTGATGCTAGAGGTCAGAGGAGAATGGGCCGACTGATTCAAGCTGATAGAAGAGCAACTTTGACTGAAATAACCACTCGTTACAACCGAGGTATGCAGCAAAGCATTTGTGAAGCCACAACACGCACAACCTTGAGGCGGATGGGCTACAACAGCAGAAGACCCCACCGGGTACCACTCATCTCCACTACAAATAGGAAAAAGAGGCTACAATTTGCACGAGCTCACCAAAATTGGACAGTTGAAGACTGGAAAAATATTGCCTGGTCTGATGAGTCTCGATTTCTGTTGAGACATTCAGATGGTAGAGTCAGAATTTGGCGTAAACAGAATGAGAACATGGATCCATCATGCCTTGTTACCACTGTGCAGGCTGGTGGTGGTGGTGTAATGGTGTGGGGGATGTTTTCTTGGCACACTTTAGGCCCCTTAGTGCCAATTGGGCATCGTTTAAATGCCACGGCCTACCTGAGCATTGTTTCTGACCATGTCCATCCCTTTATGACCACCATGTACCCATCCTCTGATGGCTACTTCCAGCAGGATAATGCACCATGTCACAAAGCTCGAATCATATGAGTTCACTGTACTAAAATGGCCCCCACAGTCACCAGATCTCAACCCAATAGAGCATCTTTGGGATGTGGTGGAACGGGAGCTTCGTGCCCTGGATGTGCATCCCACAAATCTCCATCAACTGCAAGATGCTATCCTACCAATATGGGCCAACATTTCTAAAGAATGCTTTCAGCACCTTGTTGAATCAATGCCACGTAGAATTAAGGCAGTTCTGAAGGCGAAAGGGGGTCAAACACAGTATTAGTATGGTGTTCCTAATAATCCTTTAGGTGAGTGTATATAAATGTATACATTTTATGTATTATGTTTTGTTTTTATATATATTATATAAGCTTTCCCGTTTTCATTTCATGCACAAATGACCTATTAAGTGTTTTTCTGTTGTGTTTTAAAACAATGTGGTGGTGGCAGCATAAGTGGATAATGATTAGTTCTGACAACTTAAAGTTAGCAGGTTCAAACCCCAGTATGCTTTATTATCTGAAGACGTACTGTGTTTCCTTCACCATTATCCGCTTGAGCAAAACACTTCAGCCCAGCATGCTTCAGGGAAACTGAACCTGCTCTTTGTGCATTGCATGTTTCGGCCCGTTCACTCCAAGGACCATAACTATAACGATAAAGATATTTCTATAAACCGTTCTAAATATAAAAGAATAGCAGAGTGCTCACCACAACTATAACGATAATGGCAGAGAGGAACGATATCGTTGGAATCACTTTCAGAATGATTTTTTCCAGGTGATGGACAATAAAAACAATGACATCCAATCACTCAAATTTCTATGGCTCAGATCCATCCTTCAGTTCATTCATTTAATGATTTGCCTGTAGCACAAATGTTGGTTTCACACTGGTAAACTTGGTGTCTTCAGTTTGGACTCAGTGTTCCTTGGCCTTCCCATGCATTCCCATCACTGTGTGAGTCCACTGAGCTTGTGACGGAGACCCTGCTGAAGTTCCGCACATTGCTGTTTAATGAACTGTAAGTTGACGAGAGATGCTGATTAACAAAGGTAAGCTTGTTAGTCCTTATTTTTCCTTTGGGTTTATAACTGTTGCTGCTGATTAGAGATGTCTGATTGTGTGATACGCTCATTAATTTTGTGCTTTGTGATTATCTCATTCTTCTAGATGCAGCTGGAGTCTTGCTAATAGTAATGTCACATTTAACTCCCATATAGATATATATAAATTGAAACGCCCCCGTTTGGCCCCTCGTGGCGCCAGGCCTGCATGTACTGTAAGGTATCAAAGAGTTCTCTTCTGTTAAGTTTTTTGTGTGGTAGATTTTTATGGTAATTAAAAGTACTTTTTATGTAACAGTAATAGGAGAATTAAACGTAACACTGTAAGACTGAAAAATAAATGCTTGTAATATTGAGCAGATGACGTGACCCTCTCGCATATGGGAAATGTATTTAGAAACGTGCTGTTTTACAAGTGTTTTGTTGTGGGGATGTTAATAGGTTGTTGTCCAGATTTTAAACAGGTCACCCAGTCAGGAGTCCACGTGAGCGTCCGCCCACCGCTCTCTGCAAACAGTACGTTACGAATCAAACCTGTAACTCTAAGAAAAAATAGACAGTTGCGAAATTAGTTTCACAATCAAAGGAGGGGATGGACTGTGTTGGTCAAAAGTTCTGCTCCAAACCTGAAAAAGCTGAATTTTACAGACTGATGCTGAGCACAGAAGATCTCTGTTGATCCTAGAACAACATTCTAATCAACCGATCAGATTTAAGGGACAAGTTTACAGTTTATGTCAAGTTTAGGCTTATAGGCTTTGGACAGGAATACTGTTCCAAGATCAACAAAGTATGTTGATTCTGGAACGTCTTAATTGGCAAAATCACTAATCTATAGATAGATAGATAGATAGATAGATGTTTTTCATTTCCTCTGCAGTCATTTCTCTCAGTATATCTGAGTGATGGCCACTGGCACAGGTTTGATAACACGGTTAAGAGCTCGGCCAAAATCAATGAAAGCCTTGCCATTAAAATAAACCAGCAACCCAACAATACATCGCCATGGTAACGCTCACCACAGCAGTTGGAAAGGGCAGGTGAAGGATAATCTGACACTACATACAGACATGATTTGTTGCATTTATCGTGCTCGACCGCGGTCACAATTCTCATGATATTAGGAAGACGAGTTTCCTCCAGCCTCCACAACTCAATTGAGTACACATGAGCCCGCTGAACCTGTGAGGAAGCAGAGGTCAGCATTAATATGAGGTACTATTAGGTTTCCTGTAGGGTGATTGGATTTTACGTAAGGTGAACATTTTGTCTAAGAAAAATAATCCATTTGTTGCATCACAGAAAAAAAAAAAGTGTTGACATCAAAAGATAATAATAATAATAATAATTCGTTACATTTATATAGCGCTTTTTCTGAGACCTCAAAGCGCTTTACATATGGAAGGGGGGAATCTCCTCAACCACCACCAATGTGCAGCATCCACTTGGATGATGCGACGGCAGCCATATTGCGCCAGAACGCCCACCACACACCAGCTTATTGGTGGAGAGGAGACAGTGATGAAGCCAATCAGTGTATGGGGATGATTAGGAGGCCATGATGGACAGAGGCCAAGGGGCAAATTTGGCCAGGATGCCGGGGTTACACCCCTACTCTTTTTCGAAGGACATCCTGGGATTTTTAATGACCACAGAGAGTCAGGACCTCGGTTTAACGTCTCATCCGAAAGACGGAAGATGTTTCAAAACAGCACAAATGTACCAGCACTAAGTAAACCAACATTTGTTTTTTTTGTTGACTAATGACACATCCGGTTTGCAATAAATTGACAGAACATGCTGTCCGTATCTGGCTGATCATGTTAAACCTTGAACTGATGGCAACAGTTGTGCTATTGTTTGATTTCTATTCTACAATAACTGTCCTTTGTTCATCACTCTTTAAAAAACACAGTACATTTTACATCTTAATTTTTTAAAGGATTACTTAAAGTATTTTAAGGAGATTTTCTAGTTTTACTAAGGTTCAATGAGAAAACTTGAAAACTGATTGATCCAAATTAAGCAAGCAGAATATATATATATATATATACACACACACACACACACACACACACACACACACACATATATATATATATATTTATATGTGTGTGTGTGTATAAACTACATGTGAGTGGTGCTTTGAGTACTGAGTAATATTAACTACATGTACTTACCACCCAGACAACAACATAGTGTCGACCCAGATCCGGCCCACATCTGCTACGCGTGGAATCCACACTGGGGCCGAGACACTATTGCTGTCTGGGTATAGAGTTACGATTAGGGTTTGGGTTTGGGTTAGTTATTACTGTTATTACTATAGTAAGTACATGTAGTAGCGTGTACTAAGCCACATTAAAAGTGTTACCAAAAACTCTTTACCCAAGTTACTATATTTACTATATTAGTGATATATTTAGCGATATTCCCTATACCCACTCCCTATTTTTTTAAAAACATTTATTTACAATTTATTGCATGAAAATTATGAACAAAACAGTTTTATACCATATTTAGAGATAAAGTGCCCATCTTGGTTACAATTCACTTCGATATTCCACTTTAGACATTCTACTAACTATAAGTAACATGTACATGTCAACTAGGCCTAACTCTCATTAGAGTATTAGTAGACTGTCAGTAGACTGTTAGGTTATGGTTAGGTGTTAGGGTTCGGGTTAGGAGAATAAGTTGACTTGTAGTTGCCAAGTTACTTATAGTCAGTTAGAGTGAATGTCTGTTGGGGGACCAACAAAATAAATTGTGAGCAAATATTAAGCAGACAGTCTACTAATACTCTAATGACAGTTAGTTGACATGTAGCTGCAAAGTTACTTATAGTTAGTAGAATGTCTAAAGTGGACTATCGAAGTGTTATTATCTTTACCCTGAAATTTTTTGCATGTTTATGTATTGATCATTCAAACAATGAAACAGTCTTCACTCTCTCACATCAGTTAGTGACTGTTCTCTGAGACTCATCCACTCTTCTGGCCGGGGAACTGGAGTGAGGCTCGGCTGTAGAGTCAGGAGGGCACGTTTACCCTCAGATTTACCCACGGAAACATTCCATTAAAGTCATTAGTCTGGTCGAGCGGAACTGTACAGAGCTTTTGACAGCACTGGCAGATGTTAATTTACCGCTGACTGTGAGACACATGCAAAAGCCACTGTGTTGTTTTCTGTGATGGAAAGGCAGCTGCTCAGTCTTCCATTAGTGGGAAGGGTGAGGAACACAGGCTTATTGGAAAAACCTACTTTGTAAACGAATATATTTTGAAGTTTGCTTCACTTTACCAGCTCCATATGTCCAGTTTTACTGACGTAGCCTACTAAGCTTGCTCGGTAGCTCAGCTGTACAGAATTGCACGACTTGTGATGCGGAGAGCCGGGGACGAGCCACGGTGAAAGAGCTCAAAGACAAGAGTTCAAAAACAAGCTAAATCGGCATGGTTATGATTGCGTTTTTTCACATTTGCTTTTGTAAACACTATCGCGTAGGTTTAGGGTTTAGCGTAGGTGTACGTTATTTGTGTACCGGGCATTTCAGTTCAGAACTGCGGTGATAGCCTGATACAAACTCGAACGTAATAAAACCTTAGCATATTTAATATGTTCCGGAAAAATGCCTTAAAATCATGGTGGAAGTGTTATTTCAGTATTATATATATATATATATATATATATATATATAATTTAAGATATTTTTTTTGTCATTTTTTATGCGCTTTTGACATTTTTATAGTGTTTATTAGCTTAGCTTAGCTTTAGTTTTAGGATTAGTTTTTGTTTTATTTCTAGTTTGTTTTATTTAAGTTAGTAAAAACATGTTTGCCAGGCCAAGTTTTAGCTAACTTTTTAATTTAAGTGTTTCATCTAGCCTGCTATTTATTTCAATTAACACATTTTTATGAATTATAATTAGGCTAACATTTTTTTTAAATTTTTTTTTAATTAGTTTTAGATTTAGTTAACAGTAACACTAGTGGCAAGTTTTGCGCAGTCAAGCATGACTCATAAATTCTTCAGAAAGTAAAAATGATGTTTATCACAATCATTAATAATCTTTACTGATTAATTAACAGGTCAATAACATTTCTACAGCACTGCATGTGGATTTAGCAGACAGCCAATGGGTTCTCTCCCATGACGTTCACGCTCTGCTAAATTCAGGTGGCGTTCCATGGCACAAATAGTTGGAGTGTTGGTGAACAGCTGCAGTGGCGGAGGCCTATCCATCTAACCTCTGCTGACCCCAGACACTCATGTACACACACACTTCCAGCACTATATTTAAACCTAATGGAGACAACGGGACACTAGACATCTGCTGAACGCCAGTAGAATGGATCATCCCGATCTAATGTGAAAATAGACACTCGTTCACAGACACAGATAGAGGGACAGACGAGGGTTTATGGGGCGCGTTGGCAGTATGTATTCTCAGCTCTAAAAACACTATTTCAATGTACTTTAGGGTCCTGATTGATTTGATAATGTTGTGCTGTTTAATAACTTCAAATCACAGTTTTATAATGTAATTAAATGTATAATAAAAGTGTTATTTAATTGCGTTAATTGTTTTATATAATACATTCTTTTTATTTTATATACAGTTTTTTAAATATTTATTTTCATTTTGTTATTTTATTTTATTTTATTTTATTTTATTTTATTTTATTTTATTTTATTTTATTTTAATTGTTTTAAATAAGAGTCCTCTTGGAATCCAGTACGACTAGAATAAGATAAACTATGGTATTTTTGCTCTTAGAAAGGCAGATGAAATCAAATACCTTTTAAAGTTTGACCATTTTGACTTACTAAATGGTAAATTGTATTAATTTAAGGGTTAATTAAATTATACTTAGAGATGTACAATATTCTTATACAGTGTTCTTATTTTACCTCTCATGATTCTTTTATTTGAGTGTTCCCAGTTTTCCTTTATCATGTAGGCCTACCAATGAATTTTATTTTTCCTCTGACAGGTTATCAATACAATTCTTCTTCATGGATCTCTTGGAAGAAGTGGGAGGGGCCACTGGAGGGTCTCGTCGGCTGCTATTGGACGAGCTCCACAGAAGGCGGGACCTAAACAACCCCCACTACTCATCACACAACCTTCACCAATTCACTTCATTTCTCAAAGCGCTTTGTCTCTATTGTGATCAAACCACACGAGGTGAAGAACCACAGGAACATAAAGCATCCGAAACACTGGAAACTTAAACCGAAAACATCATTTCTCATTAAAGTCGCGAAGATCTTTAGATCAGGAGCTCATTGACTAGTAAGTAATACAATGTGTGATCTATTCTTTTTTTTTTCTTTTTTTATTAAAGTTGGCTACTTTTAAGATGCATAATCAGTAAGATTAGAAAACGAAAATAAGTGAAAGAAAATACTTCGGTTATTTTTAATTGTTGTGGAAAATGGACAAATTGTGAATATTTAAGTTATTATGGACTCATAATTACAATTTTGATTCCCTTTGTGATGGTCCTAGAAAGGAGACTGTATTATAGCTATGTTAAGTATGTTTAGCTTCTTTAATTTACTTTGCAGTATATGGATCAGTGATCTTTTTTGTCCAGATATATTGCTATTCAGAAATACATCAAAAATGAAGTTCATACAGACAATGTCTTGAATGCACACCTCTTATGATGAACATGCTTTCAATTTATGATTTAAAGTGAATTTAAAATTTTTGTGTTGTCTTAAAAGTAAAAAAAAGGCTTGATTAAAAAGGTTAAGGTCATTAAAAATAAATAAATAAAATAAATGTGAGTAGTTTGGCAATAATATTAATGAATTTTATTATTAGTAATAATTAGTGATGACTTATTATTAACTTTGGTTAATTTGTTTAAGTAATTTCATGTATTGCTGTCCTCATTGAAGCACATTAAGAGTCTAAGGTGCGTTCTCCTTGATGACTGATACCGCTTATAGTTAAGGCCAATCCTTTTTATTAGTGTTGAAAATGATGTGTACAGATGCAGAAGTAGCTTATTTTAAAACCTTTAATTGCATGTTCCATATCTGCTGCATGGTTTTAACAGGATCTCTTACCACGTGTTGTATACTTCAGTTACCTCTCCGAATGGGGTTTGTCTCCTGGCTCAGCTTAAGAGAGTGTATTGGGTTTTAGTTCATGGCGGTGTATTGAATATTGGCATGCCAGATGGCCTGTTAGGATGTCACCTCTGAATCTCTGGGTTCTCTGGACATTATGCTCATCAGTCAGGGAATGAGGGGTCAGAGGTCGGGAGAAAGTGAGAAATCAGAAATCACCCTTGAGTTGATCAGCAGAAGGTTCTCTGTAAAACTTTGAATGGTTGGGACATGTTAGATGGACAGTTGTGCAAACCTCAAAGCTATCACAAGCAGACTAAAACTGTCAGATTTGGATTTCATGTTGGATTAATGGATGGGGCAATACAGTATGACGCACACTGAATGTGAATGGACAGTAACGACCAATCAATAGTTGACACGGTAGCCGATATCAGAAGAGGTGTGACCATGTGATGAGGCAAAAATCTGTTTTTCAGTGAACTTCATTGGGAGACCTTTGCAATCAATGAACTTGAGTAAACAAGAATGTCCCAGAATTTTCCAGAGACAAAACGTGACATCAGCTGAACGTGCCTGACCAATCATATCCCTTCCTCAAACTTTGTCCTGGATGTAAACATTTGCACCCAGTGAGGTCAGAGCTTCTGAGTTGGTGCTGACAGATGAGAGGTCACTGACCTCAAGCCCAAGGCCAGAGATGAGCGTATGATTTCGTAGGAAAGCAGTCATGTCTGATTTGAGTTGAGGAGTTCTTTTTTTTTTTGCTGTTATTCTCTGTACACTTGAGCCTGACATTTGTATTGATGCTTTTGAGTCACAGGACCAGGATCACATGTGAATTTGTTGAATTCTCAGTCTTGTTCGTACATTTTTGTATAATCTGCTTACGTCCCACTGATGGTTAGGTTTAGGGGTGCACATTCATTTCTTTTGTTTCCATACAAATGACATTTTATGAATTCATACAAAATGCCTCCAAAATGTTATCCTTGTTTCTTTTTGTTATTCTCATGTACAGCACTTTGGTTCCCATTGTGGTTTTTGAAAGTGCTCTAAAAAAAGTTGAGTTGAGTTAAAGACGTTATGTTTTCTCATGAGACGGATTAGGTTGGATATATTTATTAGGAATTGATTTGATTGTGAAAAGTGTTTGTTACCAGAATCCAGACAGGTGGATACAGTGAGTTGATAGATGGGTAGAAACAAACATAATACAGACAGAGTTAGTACGTCACTGATCTTTATCGGTAAAATAAACCTCAGTTGGCAGTCTGGTGAAGAGCAATCATTGCACAGGGCAGCTCCTTTTAACCTCAAAGAGGTTCAATCAGTCCCGACAAAAGTGTGCCAAAACGTGGTGTTCTGTGAAGTATCATTAAGTCAAGTCAAGTCACCTTTATTTCTATACCGCTTTATTCAATACAGATTGTTTCAAAGCAGTTACAATGATATTTTTCACATTTTTCAGCAGTTCACATTGTGCTATGTGAAACGTTCATCTTTGAATGTTGAATTACTTTAGTTAGGACCAGTTTAAAGGTACAGAGTACAGACGCCCTCATCTATTAATCGGAAGCTCACGACAGGAGGCATTTCATCTCAGGGTGTCAATTATCTGTGATTCACTGTTTGTGAAACAGTTCAACCTGCCTAATTAAAAGCTCCCTTGAGCAAGCATGAGTTTAATTGACATTATCCACATTCAAATGGTTTCCTATACTCATCATCAACACGGTCAAATCACATTCAGTAGCTTGATGTCACTTTCTGCAGATGTTCACGGCCACACTTGCCAACCATGCACAACCTGTTAAGCATTTTAAGTGGTTAAAGCCTGTTATCTGGCTCCTGCACACACACACACACACACACACACACACACACACACACACACACACACACACACACACACACACACACACACACACACACACACACACACACACACACACACACACACACACACACACACACACACACACACACACACTCGCCCTACCAAATTACTTTGGTTAATCACACATTTGATTCTTAAAGGTGTTCAATAATTTCGATAGGTTCGTCAGAGCTCTCTTTGCTTTCAGAAGATAAATGTACATGCCATTTTAAGATGCAAAGAGTTGTTTTTTGATTTGCTGGTCAATAAAAGTGTGTGGTGTTATTTATATTTTCATACTTTTTAATATTTTATGTAATATGTAACTTGATTAAAAAAATCATATAAAATATTTTAAATGTGTCTGTGCATATATGTATGTGTGTGCGTGTTTTACATTTCTAAAACAATTTATTTTATAAAAAAATGTATAACAATTTTATCTTAAAATAAAAGGTAAGATAATTTATAATCATATAAATTTCAAATGTCAAATTTTAAAAAGTAAATATAAATATAGTGTACATATATATATGTGTGTGTGTATGTACATATATATGAAAAAGAATGTAAGAAACATTTGTATTCATAGTTCTATAAAAATGTTTCTTACATTTCTGTTCATAAATTCTCATCATTTATCCCTAGAAAAGTCCTCAGGGAAAAATCATGATGCTGGGACCATGTTCAACCCCAAAATGGTTTCAGATGAGTCATATTTGCTCTACTGTTCAAAAGGGAACATCTAAACATGGTCTGTTTGGCATGTAAAGTGCCAGACCTTCCACTTCAGGAGCTGAGCCTGCCAACCAATCAGAGCAGAGGTTGTGTTCGCTCTACTACTGACATCAAGTTTTGAAGGAACATGTAACAAACTGACCAGGGCAGACTTATGCCTTGTAAATAAAGATCCAGACCCATAACATTTGCTCTTGTTGTGTGGGTAAAAAGCATCCGACTAGAGGAAAAAATAATAATAAAGTAAGTTTGTAAATGGCGACTGTTCACTCGTTATTGCATGAGGCATTTAAAAAAAAAATGTTTGTCGATTTTGGCTATAGTTATTTTTGTCCTGTTTCTTGACCCTAGTTTGAGGTGTTGAGGTGTATTGAGGTGTGAATGTAAAGCCCTTTTGAAAAGGCAGCACATTGTTGAATGCACATCAAGGACAGTGCATTGTGTGAAACAGATGCGAGGGATGATAAAAATGACGAAAGCGTGATAGGTCTTCTTAATACTGCGCTTTACACCTGAGTTATCGCATTTTGTTCATCTCAAAAAGTAGTTAGTCCTTGTATATTAACCCCATAATTGCCTTTTATCCACTGTATTGCTAATTATTATTATGTGCTTTTACATGCACTTTTTGTGCCCCTCTACTGACCATCCTGCATCTGTCAAAAAGTTGGAGCTAAATTGATCAGATCTGACATAATTAATAACCTTGAGGGTCAAATATTGCATTAAGCAGCGTATATATCGCTGGCAGCCTCCATACCTCACATATCATGGTCATGTGAAATTCAAGCTCCTGTTAGAATTTAGAGTCCCTTTGGACCCCAAAGAAGAGCTGCCGTTTGCAATGCCTGATCAAAAGCTTGTCACGTTATCATGTTGAGTCTGTTCCTGTAAGTACAGTGCTAATTACCTCAGTGAGGATAAAATGAAAGGGATAATGTATATTCAGCTGGTCATTATCGCACAATGAACCCTGGCAGGGTGATGGGGTTTATTTGGAGGGGTTTGTTATGCAATAATGAATTGTCCGAAAGTACATTATCCTACTTTGTCTGGGTATTTAGTGATGCTAAAAAAGTCTCTTATGTTCACCAAAGCTGCATTTATTTGATCAAAAATGCAGTAAAAACAGTAATTTTGTGAATTATTATTACAATTTCAAATAACTGATTTCTATTTTAAAATGCAATTTATTCCTGGAATGCAAAGCTGAATTTTCAGCATCATTATTACTCCAGAATTCAATGTCACATGATCCTTCAGAAATCATTCTTATTATTTTCTAAATCATTATAAATGTCTTTTCTGCCACTTTTAATCAATTTAAAGTGTCCTTGCAGAATAAAAGTATTAATTTCTTTGAAAAAATCGTATTGACCCCAAACTTTAAACGATGGTATAATTTAAACAATATCAGTTGAACTATTTTGATGTTTAAGATCACATAAATCAACATGGTAAGATTCTAGTCAGGCACAGAATATTTCGACCAGTTGCCATGGCACTCTGACACAACATGTTGCTAGTAGTTTTAAATGTTAATAGTGCTGGAATCCAATCTCATGTCTGCATCAGTCTCATTTGGAAATGGACTAGACTCAAGACTTTCCTCAATTATCAGACCGTAAATGAAAACACTCATGCAGTTCTTCTTTCCCTCGCAGACAGTTGTTATTGCGAACAGTGTGTGTGTGTTAAATTTATCGTGACAGCTGGGCGTCTCAATGGCCCTACTATTCAGTGGACTGAAAAACCTCGATGATAAAATAAACAGTGACGTAGTAAATGTTATTGAGCCTCCATTTTTCCAAGGAACGTGAAGACACTGTTCGCTGAAGAGCGAGAACATCTGCTGGTCTAAAATTACACCCTGGTGCACTGCGTCTCATTGTTGTCGTTGAAAACTGACGACTTAATAGCATGCATAAATGGAAATAAGGTCTCAGGGGAAAGGCCAGTCACTAAATCGCTGAATAATCCTGGTGATTGCTGTAGGTGGCCACACAGCCAAGTGGTAGTGATGTAATCGATCAGGCTGATTTGAGGTGATTTCTAGAGTGATTTTGTGCATTACTGACAGGTGTTACACAATGTAATAATGCTGTGAAGAAGAATCATAATAAGAAGAAATGAAATTTTCCATCAGACTTAATTAACATGGACACCCTTAAGTATAGTTTGTTTTTGGATATGTACACCAATACCATGTTTTTTTATGCATAAGTACTTTAAAGAATAATGCTAATACCTTGGCACATATTCACTATTTGAATTATGTAGTATCATCATGGTATACATCAAAGCACCACAGTTTAACCATTATGATTTTAGTATATAGTATAGTATAAACAGATTGGGACATATGCTGTATTATTTTAGTATTATATATACTATTATAGTATTTATATTATTACTAATGCATTGATGTATTTATTAATGCTATAATAATTTCCATTAGCTTCTAGTTTTATATTTTCTGTTTTGATTTTAATTTAACTTTTTTTTTATGTAATTTTGTAATTTTATTCGTTTTTGAGTAATAATTTGATAATTAGCTTTATTTAATATTTTTTTTCAGTTTTAGTTTTAGTACTTCACCTTAACCTTTTTTATTTCAGTTCATTTCCAAGGCAACATTTCTAATTTTAATGTAACTTTTAAGTTAACAGTAACAACCCTGGACATTATGAGACTGATTTTTATGCATGTAGTTAATTTCATAAAGTCGCATTTTTTTAATTGTT
Organism: Rutilus rutilus; assembly: GCF_951802725.1. Classification (NCBI taxonomy): domain Eukaryota; kingdom Metazoa; phylum Chordata; class Actinopteri; order Cypriniformes; family Leuciscidae; genus Rutilus; species Rutilus rutilus. The sequence continues at coordinate 37,686,452 of NC_140217.1, read as the reverse complement.
GTCAAAATCTTTAACCTTTTCAGCAACTTGGACAACTCACACATAGAACTGTGGGATATCGACTGCTTCCACCATGGAACCTGCCAGATCAGATATGAGTATCCTACCCAATGGGAAAAGTCACGACCTCGGAGAGGAAATGTGCATGCCGATGAAGACTATGATGGAGGAAGAACAGTAAGCACTTTTGCATACAATCATTCAGTTTTATCAAAGACTTTAGATATACAAAGATGGTGCATTACTATGAATGGGAGAAAGTGCAATGCGCAATATGGAAGAATAAGTCCCGCCTTCTAAAAAAAAGAGCCAATCACTGATTGGTAAAGCCATTGCGTCACTGCAGCTGCCGTTAGAAGCTCCGGTTGCAGTAGAAACAGTCACTGTTTTGACACATGGCTGAAAAATGCAGTTTTTGTCATGATTTGAGCGTTTAGAAGCAAAATTTATTAGACAGTTGTTGTCAGATTTCATTGGTGATTTCAAATATGAAATTTAATCCTAAGCTATGGTAAACAACTTTGGAGAATTTGATGCTTCCCCATTCAAAGAGATTGGAGCTGCACTTGCATGACTGAAAAAGCTGCCCAAAGATGGCCGCCGAGTGAAATGACTTGCCTTATAGGGACTTTGACTTTATATACAAACTCTGAACATTTTGATTTTCATTGTCATGCGGCGGGCAGTACGATAAGTTCAGTGCATGTGACAGAAAGTGCTTTCTCATGTACCACCTGCATGGAGAACCAGGCCACTTTAAATAGTGGTTCTCAACTGGTTTTGCTTTATGGTTTTTAGCATGTTTTCCCAGCTTTCTTAATCAGAACAGACTTGCAATACTGACGTACATCATGTTCATTGTGTGCTTCCGTACTGAGGTCAATGCAAACTTTATTTGTAGCTTACATTTGTAAATTTCTCAATGCACGTTTACCTTCTGGCATGGTGTGTTGACTTGACTTGTGGGCCTGTCTAAGTGCATGTTTACCCTCTTTCTCCTGCTCGATGATGGACCATCTCACACTCTCAATCAACCTTCAGAAATGGTACCCATCACGGCAGGTATGTCAATAACAGAAAAAAGATGATGTTAATAGACGAAGAGGAAGTTAGATGATTATCAAGATCATTGTCAATTAAATGTCCACTGTCTTTCATCCAACAGATTTGATGATCCTGAGAGCACACTCGCTGAGAACATTGAGTTCCTGCCCAACGGCGATGGCAAGAAGCCACGTTTCACTGATGTAAGTATGTGCAACATTTGCCGTTAACTTTCAAGTAACCAATAGCATATCACAAATAGCATGTAGAAACTAAACGATGTGTTGATGTTAGTCTATGTAGGAGTACTGCTGGTGTTTTTGTCTGTATTAGTTGCTTATCAATCTCATTTCCTCTCTCAGTTTGAGGGGAAGACCTCTTTTGGCATGTCAGTCTTCAATTTGGGCAATGCCATTATGGGCAGTGGGATTTTGGGATTGGCCTACGCTATGGCCAATACTGGCATACTGCTTTTCTTGTAAGTGAAATACCTTCATTACCCTCTTAATGACAAATTGGCTGTAAAAGTAATCCATTGTTCTATGTTTGTTCTGATGTGAAGCAACACTGAATCAGTCATCCAAATGAACCTGTCACTTCCAGCCCTCAATAAATCAGCATTTTACCGTCATCTGAATGTCAAGCATTTGGCATTCCACTGGCTGTCTAATTGCCATGGTAATTAAAGTATAGATTTTACATCTGTTATTTTTCCAGACATGCTCTTGAATAATTGAGTCTTTCCTTTTGGAGGCTGTTAATGTTCATGAACATGGGTGTACCAGACAGGATATTCTATGGAAAAGATCCACACACTGAATGCATTCTGTTAAAGTACATGCAAAACTCTGTTTGCCCTTTTTTTAAAACCTCAGCCCTTGTTTCAAGAGTTTTAAAGTACTTAAAATTTAGAACAACTCAACTCAAGCCAGTAAAATATTTTAGATGGTTAAATTAAGTTTAGATATAATTATATTTATTATAATTAATGCTAAGCATACTGGCTTCTGCCATACCTCCTATAGATATATGTATGTAAAACTGAAGAATGCCATAAGTTGACTAGCAGTAGAGTATTTTTCCAAAGAGTAGAGGAGGAAAGCTAACACATGCGTTTGTGCGACCTCCCATTTAATGTTTATTTCCCACCTTCTTAAAATTTTCCACTCGTTGGCTCCACCCCTCTCGTCTAGCCACGGCCCCAGAAAGGCCATGACCTGGGCTGGCCACGCCTCCTCTGTTCTCCAGACACATCCTTCTTTTTAGGTTCACCCTGCCCCCATCCAAATATAGTTGTTATATTTGGTTTCCTCTCGCAGCCTGTCTTGGTTTGACTGGGGGAGGAGAGACGTCTGAGGCGTCCTCCGCTCCAGTCAGGTTACAGGGAATTGAATACTACTGATCAAATGACCTAACAGGCCAAGACTGCTTTCTCCAAAGATAGTCTTATTTCCAAACATATAACAATAAATTCATCTACCTCATGTTGGGAGAAACCTCACACATGCCTCTTGGAAGGCAGTTTGATCACTTCCAGAGGACAAATGTTTCTAATGTTGGCTTTATATACCAGCTTACCACTTATAGTCACATTTAGTATTTAAATAGCCATTTAAACAAAACGCATATATTTTTTTTGTTGGTGATATTGGTGTCTTACAAGCCCATTAGGGCTGGGCATACAGTAGTATGCAAGACACAATAATAAAAACTATTCATTCATTCATTCATTCATTCATTCATTCATTCATATACAACTGCTAAAAAAAGAAACATTTGTGTTAACATAACAGCAGTTCACAATATGAATTGGTATCACAACAGAAATGGTCGATGCAAATTCACATAATTCTGTTGTAGATGTGTCGATTGCAGAGCACAGGTACTGAGATTACTTCCTCTGGTGAATGCATGCTGAATTGTTAGGCAGCTGTTGTCAAAAGTCCATGAGAACATCCATCTCGTTTGAATACAGTCGTTCCAGAGCTCATCCCTTGGCTTTTGTTAATTACCTGCTATTTATCAGGTACTTGTCACCCAAATGGACTTGCGGTAGACTAAATTCAAGGACAGTCTGCCTCCTGCGGTGAAGCATTGTGAACGAATCCTGAAAGTACAATAAACGCTTTGCAAGAGAATTCCACTATTGTGTAGCTAAAGCTTCTATCAACTAATTACCTTTCTGAAAGTTGGCTTTCCATGACATAAGCTAAAAGAAAAGAGCTGGATGAATCAGTAAAATCGGTTAGTGGTGTGTTTGATCATGGGGTTTCATGGAACAGTTTATCAGACGTACTTTTTTGGTTCCAACACAAATACTGGCGCTTTCCCAAGATTCAGTCAGCAGTAATTCTTACTCAACAACATTAATGCATCTGAAAAAAGTATGAAGTACTGTACACTGTAGAAAGAATGTATGCAATGCACTTAGAACTCCAGCTATAGACTTTAGATTATATTTGAGTGGTTTTAATAGTTTGCAATCTTAGTATCTGTGCTGGACTCCTAATCGCATGCTGCTCCAAAGGGATTGTCTCTGTAATGTGTGTACTGAAGGTCATTTCAGATAAAAGGTCAGCTAAATGTCAGTTTGGTAAGTAGAAAGTAGTACATTCATCTCCAGTAGAGGAACTTTCTTACTACTTCTTGCAAGATTACTTGGGTGAACTTCTAGAAAAGCCATATATTAAGTCTAGCATGTGCAGAATGCAGATGTTGTACAGATTTGAGGTGATGCGATGGTGGTATTTTGTCTTCAGGTTTCTCCTCACGGCTGTAGCTGGTCTGTCCTGCTATTCTATTCACCTCCTGCTGAAGTCTTCTGGTATTGTTGGTAAGAAGAACTATATTTTCTTGATCGATTTGTTGTATTGCCATTTCCTAATCTGATGGATTAGAAAGTGGCCTTAAAGTTAACACAGTCACGGAATAACAGTCTGCGTTTTTTATTGTTGTAATCTGAACAGGAATTGCCTGATATGGTTAAAAATAGTGGAGAAAATTTGTGACACTGGAGGAAGGAATTTAACATGTAAACTAATAATAGTTTGAATCGGACAGGCCAATTAATCAATACATGTATGTGACCCTGGATCACAAATCCAGTCATAAATCGCACGGGTATATTTGTGGCAATAGCCAACAATACATTGTATGGGTCAAAATTATTTCTTTGATGCCAAAAATCATTAGGACATTAAGTAAAGATCATGTTCCATGAAGATATTTCCTACCGTAAATACTGTATATAAAACTTTTTTTTTTCTGAGTGAATGCTGCACAATCGCGGCTTTTAGGCGAAACTTTAAAGGAGATTTTCTCAATGTTTCGATTTTTTTACACCCTCAGATTCCAGATGTTCAAATAGTTGTATCTCGGCCAAATATTGTCCTATCCTAACAAACCATACATCAATGGAAAGCTTATTTATTCAGTTTTCATGTGATGTATAAATCTCAATTTCAAAAAATGTACCCATGTGACTGGTTTTGTGGTCCAGGGTCACAACAACCATACATCATTAATATGCTGAAAATTATTGTTCAATACTAAACATTGTAAAAAAGAGAAATGTGCTGTTTTAAAGGAGAACTCCGGTCAATTTTAACATTGAGCTCATTTTTTTGTACATTTGGAGTGCTGTCAGTACAGAGAACAACGACAAAAATCGGTGTTGCCTACACCGTGTTATCCTCGTTTTAAAATTTGCACCCTGTTGACTTCAATGGGGCAAGTTTTAAACCTGCTTTTAGCCTCTTAACATCCTTGATGTGTCATTACAAGTGCACAGGTCATGTGAGTGATTCCTTCAGAGTGATCACGGGTGAATCTGACTGCAGTAGATGTGAAAGATATTAATAAAAATGATGTTATTTCAGCCAGCGCACATACCTGTATTTTCTTCCTGTTTTCGGTCGAAGTCCACAGTAGTCGATTGTCGAGTTCACGCGCGTGATCATAGGTAACTAAACCTATGCGTGTGAACTCGACAATCGATTACTACCGATTTTTGTCGTTGTTCTCTGTACTGACAGCACTCCAAATTTACAAAAAAATGAGCTCAATGTTAAAATTGACCGGAGTTCTCCTTTAAAGCATTTTAAGAGCCATTTTTTGTAATGCAGTTTTTGGCATTTTCGGTGTGTTTTTGTGATGTCATTTCCTTTCTGAAAACACAATTCAGCTTCCATTTTAGGGCGTACTGAGTTTCCATGTTAACTCAGCGGTCACTGCAGGCAAAGATAATCATAACACGAGATAGGGTTTTGTGGAAACTTGGCTCTGGTGGTGAGATTTGTCTCTCTCTTCATGTTTTACTGACTTTCATTTCCAGGAATCAGATCATACGAACAGCTGGGATTCAGGGCCTTCGGAATGACAGGGAAGATGGCGGCCGGAATTGCCATCACTCTTCAAAACATTGGAGGTAAAGAAAACCTGACGTGAACGAGACATTAATATTTGCCCAATATAATTTTAAAGATTTGATAGATCTTTTTTTTTATTCCTTTATTCATCTCTATATTTTCCTGTCTGGTTTTGCCAGTTAATTTCCACCCATGTACTTTTCTTCACACACTTTCAGAATTGGCAAAATGACAAAACTTGCTTTATGCTGATATTTAACACTGTGTTTCCATGTTATTTAATCCCCATATTATTAATGCTGTCTGTTCTTCAGGTTTCTTTGGACTTGACTGTGACTTTTCATATTTATTTGTGTAAAAAGTGTTACATTGAATTTTAAATTTATTTTTTATATTTTCAAATTTAGATTAATTGTAGACAAGTATTTTTTCCCCCTAAGAATTACATAACAATCACATTAATCACACTGACTCAGATTAATATTATGCATATAAAATACACACAAAATTACCAATGGCTATAAAAGTAGTATAAATAGATAAAGATGCTAAGATAAGTTTCATATATTGCAAAGTTAACTTAAAAATAAAAATAATAATAGATATATTTATCTTTTTTTTTTAATAGTGTAACAAATGGTTTGCATCCTGAGTTCAAACCCAGTTCCAGCAGGGTGCAACAAGCAAAATGTGCATAAAATCATGATGAAGTTAGTTTCTTTTGATTGTGTTTCTTCTAATTTAGTCATTTTTTATATTTCCTATAGCCATGTCCAGTTACTTATACATCGTCAAGTCAGAGTTCCCACTGGTCCTGCAGGCGTTTCTGAAAACAGATACCAGTTCAGGGTAAGTACTTTAGAGTGCCATTGTAGAATGCTGAAATGAAATGAGAAAATCTCGACCTTCCCTCAACCTGCAATTTTACCAGTTAAATGCGAATGAATTGATAGTTCTTCACCGACTCTGTTACTCCAGCCACTGGTATTGTCAGCTGACGATGTCACGGTCCGTTGAGGTCAAAGACCTGCACTTCACTAGGGCAAACACTGAAAAATCTCAACCTGGCATCAAGGGGAGGTGTGGTGGCTGCTGTTAACTGTGATTGGTCAGTTAATAAGAGAAGGAAGGCTGATTGGCTGATGCTGTCTCTTTCCCACCATACCTCTGTCCTCCTGCGCGTGACGGCTTCTTTAAACAAGCATACTGTCATGGCAACTGCGTAACGTGCTGATGTCAGTAGACACAACTCGTTTCTCGCATCTGAAAACAAGCGCTTGGTTATAACTTTATTCAGCTGCTTGTGTTCTCAGGTTAAATCCTAGTTTAGCATCTGTTTTATCAAGTTTAAATATTGTGTTGAAAACAGACACGTCATAGTGTTTGTAAGAAGCACATAAATGCATTTGGGGTTTATATTAAGAAGAGACGTCATCTTCATCACTAGGCCTGTGAGTGTCGTTGTTTAAATTCTATGCACAACAAAGCCACATTTTATTTTTAATCCCCTGAAAATGGTTAATTAGCAAGAAGTTTAAACATCAAAATCTTCTGTCTTATATAATGTGTATTTCAAAATTAATGGATTAGTTTGAAGGCTTCCAATTAACAGAGTGAAAGTGTAGATGGGCAAGGTGATTTATTTATATGAGCAGTGTAAAACTCACACAGGCTTTGGTTCCAGAGGCTTTTCAGTTCTGTATACTGAACACGTCAGCAGTGTTAGAAACTCAGCAAAGATGGAGGCGTGTGCTTCACTGTTAACATTATGCATTGACTGAGAGCTTTTGTATAATTTCAGGACCAGGTGCAGCATGAAGTGACGCTGCTATATGTGCGCACACAGACACACACACACACACACACACACACACACACACACACACACACACACACACACACACACTTATGTTGGTATAGGGGATATATACTGGACATTCCATAGGTTTTTATACTGTACGAACCGTATATTATTTCCCCCACACTCCCTACACACACACACACACTTACATTTAATGCTGAATTATAATTATAATGTCATATTTTTTGGCCAGATTTCGAAATGAACACAGCTTTTTATGCAAATATACCAATATAAGTTTTTTTTTGTTTTTTATAAATACAGGCATTTACATAAAATATGATATATATATACACACACACACACACACACACACACACACTCACACTCACACACTCATGTTGGTACAGGTGATTTACGGGACATTCCATAGGTTTTTATACTGTACGAACCGTATATTATATCCCCCACACTCCCCCCCCCCCCCCCCACACACACACTTACATTTAATGCTGAATTATAATTGTAATGTAATATTTTTTGCCCAGATTTCGAAATGAACACAGCTTTTTATGCAAATATACCAATATAAGATTTTTTTTTTTAAATAAATACAGGCATTTACATAAAATATGGTATACACACAGACACACACACACACACACACACGCACACACACACATATACACACACACACACACACACACACACACACACACACACACACACACACACACACACACACACACACACACACACACACACACACACACACACACACACACACAAACACACAAACACACACATATATATGCATGCATGTATGTATGTATACATAAATATATACCTTATTTTACATAAATACACGCCTTATGTATAATATTTCATGTAAATGCAAAAATATATTACAAATTGTGTCGATATGCATTATCAGTATATTGGAAAGTACACTTCTGTAGCTGTTGATATATATTTTGGTTCTTGTATGTTGCTATGCAAAAGCCGACATGTAAAGCAGCCACTTCTACTGCAGAGGAATCTTTATGATTCCCCTAACAATAGCACATCTTATATAATGCGTTTATGATGTTTCATCCCCACGTATAGTTGTCTATACTCAGTGTTTGAATACTGGGAGGAGTGAAGAGGGTCTGGAAATAGAGCAGTCTCAAACAAGGTCTGGACTTTACATACTGCGCAACACCTTGTGACTCCGTGTGTGTGTCCTCGTGTTCACAGTGTGGCGGTTACTTGAGTCCAGGAGTGGGAACTGTGCCATGTCGCAGTCAGCTTTCAACTATTTAGATGGTCTGTGTCGTTAGCGGCTTCAGCAAACACAACATACCTTCTCATAAATCACACGAATTGCAGACTCGGTCTGAAATCGGATGGAGTTAGACGGGTCGATTCTGGAATAGTGTAGATGTTTTCTACAGCCGCACTTGTGAAGTTGCTCAAGTTGGTCTGTCAGACAGGCAGAGCAGCAGAAAAGGAGACCAGAAGAATGACTGGCTTTAAAATAGGCACAGAAAGTTAAGAAGTTGCATAGTTGCATTTTGCACTATTTGCTGGTTTGTTTTGTTGCCATTTTTATTACCGGTGCATGCTTTATTTACAGCTCCCACTAAACCAGAGAGCATAATCTCTCATTTCACCAGCAACAAATAGCAATGAAAACATATCACATCCCTTAAAGATGTACTCGGTATTTTTGTTGTTGTTTTGTTTTGGTGTTGAAAGTTTGACCCCAAACTGGGGTCAGAATAGTTTTTTCATGTTTATGAAAGAGTCTCACATTCTCACCAAAGCTGCATTTATTTGATCAATAATACAGAAATATTATTACCATTTAAAATAACTGTTTTACAATTAAATATATTTTAAAATTTGATTTATTCCTGTGATCAAAGCTGAATTTTCAGCATCATTACTCCAGTCTTCAGTGTCACATGATCCTTCAGAAATCGTTCTAAAATACTGATTTGCTGCTCAAGAATTTCTGATTATTATCAATGTTGACAACGGTTGTACTGCTTAACATTTTTGTGGAAAACGTTATGCATTTATTATTTAATAGAAAGTTTAAACATTTTTATAGAAAATATAAATCCCTTATAACATTATAATGGCTTTATTGTCAATTTAATGCATTTTTAATAAAATTATTTCTTACAAAAACTTTTCAAAGTATCACATCCCATTTTTATCTTTTCTAACTTTTATAATTAACAAATAATTGCACATTTTAATCATTTATAAAAGAGGATATTGTTTCTGTATTTTAAAATTGCCACATACAGTGAAGATTGCAAGTTATGATCAAGCAAAGAGTCAGTTTATCTTTCATGTAACAGTGAAATCAGTGATGCTTCTTAACACTCTTACAATTCTGGAAGAAAATGCAGGCCTGGTTTCACAGACAGGGTTTAGATTAAGCCAGGATTAGGCCTTAGTTCAATTAGCTTTTATAAATGTGCCTTAAAAAACATTACTTCTGTGACAAAAGCATTGAGACATAACCATGGCATTGACATATTTTAAGATATGTCAGTGCAAGTTGCTTTCAGTTAAAACAGCTCAAACATCCATTTTAGTCTGGGACTAGCTTAGTCCTATCTGTGAAACCAGGGGTTAAAGATTTCAAAGCAAGTTCACAATCAAACCAAACACTAATCACCATAAAGGTGACCGTATTTACAGTATTATGCCAAATCTTGATGTTTTACAGTAATTTGGCTTTACCACATAAAATAACCTTGCCTGAACTGATTTGACTATTTCAGATAGGACATTTTTTGAACTCTCTGTCTCTGTTTCTGTAGGGATTGGTATCTCAATGGCAACTACTTGGTGGTGCTCGTGTCTTTCTCTATCATCCTGCCTTTGGCTCTAATGAAACAGCTGGGTGAGTCGATCATTTCTACTTCAGTCCATCTCATCTCTCTCTTCACCTCATGAAAGTGGGTTTCATCAGCCCACCGCGTGTACGTTTGACCCAGTTGAATGGACCGTTCATATTACAGAGCACAAGTTCAAGCACTTTAAAAAGCACATTCTGTTCTCACATGAAGCAATAAGTTAAACCAATAAATAACCAAAGTAACGGCAAATGGGTTTTTCTGAGAGAAAAAGTGTTTTAACCGTGCACAGTTGTTTTAGTAATTGAATCAAGTTGACCTTGTCAGTATTTCTGTCTGGTAAGCTCTGTCAGCAGAGATTAGCTTCTGAGATGAGCGATAACGCACTGCGCTTTTCTTAGCACATGCATTTATAGTTGTAGGGATTCAGGCTTGAATGCATGTAAAGCAGCATGTCGATTGACAATAGCACTGTGACGGCATATTGACGCGCTTCGCTATATTTATATTTGCAGGTTACCTTGGTTATTCCAGTGGTTTTTCACTCAGCTGCATGGTCTTCTTCCTTAGTGCAGTAAGTATTTGCCATCATTGTTATTATTAGAGTCAATATGAAAACAAAATTCACCCCATATTATTCATCAATGCATGTTATTCCAAAGAAAAAAAGGTATCATGACATTTAGAAATCAATTATTTGGTACAAAAAAAAAAGAATACCAAAAACTCACTACCATCCTGTCCCTGTATCTTATACTCATAAACATATTTCAGAGCGTGTTGATTCACAGATTCACATAACACTTCGCCCACACACTTTTCCCAGAGGTATTTTAGAGGAAGGAATATTATATCATATGTACAAAGCAATGCTGATTAATGAAATACTGACTCAGACTGACTTCAGAAGAAGATGACTGAGGCTTTTAATTGGTTGCAATTGGTTACATTCTCTCGGGATAAATATGTTCTATAATGTTTCACAAGTATAATGTTTGTCAAGGGGTGTTATATTAATGAAATTTGAATGAAATTTTAGCCAACAAGACATAGCTGTTAGGGACGGGCCTGAGTATTAACAAATGACAATCTGTCGGTCATGTAACACAATAATTGCATGGCTTTTTTCAAAATTTTCAACATTGATCACAATACCAAAATTTTGAAGTCCGTTTGATTTGACGCAATTAGAGTAATACACACTGGTCATACGCAGGTTCTCGGATGAACGCAAAATATCCAAAATGCCTAAATGTATTTTCCATTTTCACTTCTATAATGTTGAGGTGAACTCAGAGATGAAGGAGATAAACTTTAAAGGATAATAAGAACAAGGTACAACTGGGAAGACCATCACAAGGGACCAATCATAAAAAGAACTACAAAACTAACAGAGGAAACAGACTTTAATAGTCCAAACAAAACAGAGAACATGTGACAACTCCATCCTCTGTCCCTTTCTTTATTTTTAGGTCATGTATAAGAAGTTCCAGATCCTGTGCCCGTTCGAGGAGTTCTCGGCCAATAGCACGCTGGCTCACGCACATTCAAACGTAACCGTTAACCACGCCCACAGCTACCATAACGGACATGTGATGGAGGATGACTCCCACTGCAGCCCGCAGATGTTCACTGTGAACTCACAGGTATTGTATAGATCATTACAGGATAGTAAAGAGTCCATAGAATACACACTTCAGAATCTCGGTGGAAGTAGTAGGTCGTCCAGGGACTTTTTACCTACTGTTTTTCGAATACTATGTATTTGGGCATACTACTTTTTTGGTATAATGTTTTTAACATACTAATAGTTGGGAAGTATTCGATTTCAGATGCAGACACTGTGTTTATGAGTGAGTCATTGAATCATTCATTAGACCAATTAGTGCAAAAAACACAGATTCATTCAATAACGAAACGTCACTGTGTTGCTCTGTAGAGGCTCAATTGCTCTACTGTGGATTTGTTTGGAACTATTTTTGTTGGTGAAATAGAGCAAAAAAACTATATTCTCAGTGTAAAATGCCCTTCAACTAATATTAATTTCTTGTTTGTTGAACTGTAGTAGAATATCAATATCACATGCAATCTTGTTCGTATGGTATTGCTTAACTATATCCTGTTACAAAATACAGGGACATTTTTGAATCTTGAATTTTGAGGGCATTTTTATTCATTTTCGTGTGAAACGGGTGAAACATAGCAAAGGCGTATCAGAATGCACTAAAACAACACTGTCTGTTCAACAGACTGCATACACCATCCCCATTCTGGCCTTTGCTTTCGTCTGCCACCCTGAGGTCCTGCCCATCTACACTGAGCTTCGCAAGTAAGTCGACTGCATTAAAGCAGCACTTGTAACTATATTCTGTGTTTTGTGCAAATAGATTGAAAATGTATCTCATACTTTTCTCCCTGCAGCCCAACTCAGAAGAAGATGCAGCACGTTTCCAACATTTCCATCCTCATCATGTACACTATGTACTTCCTAGCTGCTCTCTTTGGGTACCTAACATTTTACAGTAAGTTTAACACTTTTACATTTGCCCATTACTAGTGCTTTGCTTACCTGGCAGTTCTTGTATTTGATCCATGTTTGCACTGAATTTTATGAATGCATCATGTGTTGCATCATGTAAAAATAAAAAACAGTCAAGCTTTTGTTAGGCAGTGCGACTTAATGAGTCCTTAACGACTCCTTAATGAGTCAGATCCCTAAAACAACAAAGACAGCGGCTGTAAAAAATAAATGCTATCAAAAATCATTTTGCTCCATAGTGCTGTTTTTGAATGCAAAAACATGTCCTGTTTTTTATTTAGAATAGATTTTACTAGATTTTATCGTCTGATTATGCATATTTTCTTTGTTTAATCGTTTTCCCTGTTTTTGTGTAAGAGCCTTGAGAAGCTTGCTTTTAAGGTGCTGTGTAAAATAAACATGATTATTATCTCAATGTTTGAATATTCAGACGAGATCGCTCTGAAATATTCGAATCAGAATGTACCGCTCGGCATGTAAAACCTGCAAACTAAGTTGACAAATTCCTTTATTTTTCCGCAGCTAACGTTGAGCCCGAGCTTCTGCACACCTACAGCAGGATCGACCCCTACGACACCCTCATCCTCTGTGTGCGTTTGGCTGTGCTCACCGCCGTCACCCTGACCGTGCCCATCGTTCTGTTCCCAGTGAGTTTCACATGTTCATTTCTTATATAGAGATTGTGCTATACCGTTTTTACCACAATATATCCAAAGTGTGAAAATCAAAAACCCTAGCCTGCTAGAGCAAAGTTCATTTGAACCCTTTGTGATGTGCCACTAATGCCCATACAACCAAGAACTTCCTTTCGGTTGTAAAGCATTTCATTCACTTGATTATCAAAATCAATACTGCAAGGTTATGCATTACTGTAGCTCAAACAGTAGAGCATGGCGCTAGCAACGCTAAGGTCATGGGTTCGATACCCAGGGAAAGGAAGTACTGATAAAATCTAAATGTCTATCGCTTTGAATAAAAGCTTCTGCCAAATGCATAAAATGTTATACAGTGGTTCTCAAACATGGGGTCAGGGGCCAGGACCCACGAGGGGGCCTCAGCACACAAATCAAGTCAAGATATAAACAGTTTCTTAATTGAACTTGTTCCCACTTGTCATTTTTATTTAAGAACCATGGGGTTCCATTCTTGGAAAACCTGGATATATGAGGGAATTTTAAAAGGAATTTTGAAAAGTCATGCAAATGAATAAAATCTTAAAAAGTCATGGAAATCACTAGTTATTCTAGTTATGTAAAGCTCTAGAATATTTTATCAGGTAAAAATAGCTGAGAAACAGCTATTTGTGGAAAAAAAAAACCTTATCTAAAAATAAACCTAACCTAATCTTTCAAATCACCTGTAATCACAAATGGCTTGAAACTACTGTAATTATAGAATTTAATTATTTTAATCTGAATTATATATCATTATTTTATTTAGTTTCTGTAAATAAAGGAAGTAGTCAAAAATGTTGAGAACCACTGATGTAATATATGGACCATTTCGGGTTGAATAATGCAGTAAAAAAGAACTATATAGTGACATATACTGTTATTGTTATATAAAGTGACTCATGCTGCCCACTCTAAAGAGGCATATTGGAAAGAATAGAGAGATTCAGCTTGCAGTACAGAATTGAGGTGTACAGGTGATCAAAAGTCATTAAAAATGAAATAAAAATGATCTGCTTCTTCTTCTTCTCAAAGGTACGGAGAGCCATTCAAGAGATGGTGTTTCCTAATAAGACCTTCAACTGGATCCGACACATCGCCATAGCCGTCATTCTCCTGACTTTCATCAACATGCTTGTCATCTTTGCCCCAAACATCCTGGGCATCTTTGGCATCATTGGTGAGTCCTTCAATCCTGGCTGGCTCAAGAGCCCAAAATCCAGACCGGTCAAAAGTGCTCTCTGAGAACCTGGAAATAGAGGGAAACAATTCTGTGTTCAAACATGTGTCTGACATGCCAAAGCAGAGACTCGCTTGTTTGTCTTGCTTTCTCAGTGTGATTAAGGGACACTGACACTGGCAGGCCGCTGTCTCTGGCCTTGAGTACAGCTTCAAATGTCTCTGTTGCTTGTTTGAACAGATAATGTTGTGCTGTTAAATCAATATTTTTGTTTGGTTTATCTCATATTACTGGAAAGAAGGTGAGTGTCAAGGTTCCATTTGATCATAATGAAGAGGAAAACAAAACTTTTTGTCCAGGTTTCTAAAACTAAAATTCATATGGTATTTTTTAAATTCTAAAAATGTTTGATGGCGCAAAATAATCTCATTGAAAGGCTAAAATACCAAACTAAACAATGTTTAGGCATAATCTTTTATTACCGTCTAATATGTTTTACGTTACGTCCTTTGAAAATGTTATACTCAAGTTTATCCAAGGTATAAGTAAAATGTGAGTAATTTGAAAGATTTTTCCTTTCAGATATTTTTTGATATTAACTAATAATTAGTCTTATGATGCTCATAAAATGACTCAAATGATGTTTGTCCAACATAGGGTACTTATTTCACTTTTCTATTCTCATTTTCATCAGCAAAGACAACGTCGCTGGAATTCTAATTGTCATCATGTTTAATTGTCATCAGTGTCAGATTTAATTGGATTCAGCTGATTAGCTAATCTACATTTGTCCTCTTCTTCCTTCTCCAGGTGCAACATCCGCTCCATGCCTTATCTTCATCTTTCCTGCTGTCTTCTACATCCGCATTGTTCCGAAGGATAAGGAGCCGATGCGTTCTACCCCCAAAATCTTTGTAAGTTATGCTTGTATGATTTATGGCTACCCAGTAGGAGAGAGGAAAACATTTTGAAAAATGCATCGCCAGGTGTTTGTTTATGCCACTTTATACCAGTTAGACTCTAGCTATGTTTCCATCCAAAGCTGCATATTTAACTTGTGTGCGAAATTGAAATATTGCCTAAAACATTTGCGAATAAGCACCGTTTCCATCCCATGCGTTCAAGAGAACAGGGAAGCCAAAATTATTTGTGCCTTAGATCGCGCAGATGAAACGCAACAAACGCTGTCATGTTATTTTGCGCTCGGATGCCTGGTGTTTGTGGACGCAATTGCCTGAGACACTTCTGGGAGGTCGTTATACCAAATCATTCTGATGACAGACTTGTCTGGTTCAGGCATTACCAACATTTGAGGTGCTGTGCGATGAGATTGGCCGCTGGTTAGTCCAGTTATCCAATCACATCCCCAAAATCATCTGCGTTTTTTGTTGTTGTTGCACATCTAGGGATTGTGTTTCCATCATAGAGCATGAACGTATTCCATAAATTCCATAATCAGCCACAATTGAGCACATACGTTTTTTTTTTTTTTTTTTAAGCGCATCTTTAGAATTTATGGGCATTTTGGCATATCCATCCAGTGTGTTTTTATGTGATATCCCAAAAATTGCATAAAAATAGGTGGATGAAAACATAGCTTCTGATACGGCCCAGCTGAGTTGTTTTCTTTGGCTCTATATCATCACATTACATGGCATTTATCTCTCTCCCACTGGAAATAGGAGATAAAACAGATGTTGTTGTACTTTTTGGGAATATTTCTAAAATACTCTTTCTTAAAAACTTGTTCAACTGATTCATTTCAAATCAGTTTACATGTTCATTTTATATGGTTAATGACAATGTTTTTTCTCCTTTTCTCAGGCTGCCTGTTTTGCTGGACTGGGCGTGTTGTTTATGATAATGAGCTTGAGCTTCATCATCATTGATTGGACAACAGGCAGCAGCAGTGCTCTGGGTGGCCACTAGGAGATAAACTCTGATGAATGTGTGTTTGTACATGGCTTTGTATGGATGAGAGTGCGTGGCGTACGTATAGTTAGTGATGTAACATACTGGAAGATGATCTGATTTATTTTTATCTGTATTTTTCTGCCTGTTTTGATGCAGAGAATACACCGTCCCACTGTAGGAAGGGAAAGGTGTGGGGGACCCAAAACAATATCCCATTTTTCACAGATAACCTGCCATCAGACAATGGGGGAAATGACTTCATTTTTAAACACTTTTGATCAATTCAGACTGATGTTATATATGTTTTAAAACCTGTAATGATCAAACATGCTGACCATTTCAACTATTTATTCAAGGTTTAGTACATCCTCACTTAGGAATATGAAATATGCTGTTGTGGCTCAAATTGCTTGTCATCATTTTTATTGACTCTCACGCTGTTTTATCAATCCCGATCCATTATACTTGACACGACTGTACTGTAGAAACACATAATCGCAGATTTCTTTGAAGTGACAGCAAATGCATTGTACAGTAGTGACCTATATATCAGATTTTTACATATGTAATCTGTGTATTACTTTGCCCATAGAACAAGGAGATTGTAGAAGTTTTGAAGCCAGCTAGTTTTAGTAAAGATGGGTCGGTAGATGGTTTACTCTCCAGCGGGCTTTGGACAATCAGCGAGTCACATCACCAGCTATTTCAGATACCGCACGATTTCAGTGTGCCAAAGCAAAGGATTTCCATAATCAAACTATCATAAAGTATATTTTCTGTTTTCCTAAAGTATGCACAGTAGCCATAGAATGCAAGGCTTGCCTTGATCACATGGAGATTTGAACAGTGAGAAATGTATTTATTTAAATGTATTGAATATATTTTGCAGTTCACTGGATGAGTATTAGTGTGTTCTAGTATTGACGTGTACAATAACCGCTTTTGTGTGTATTGCGTTGAAGATCTTAATGGGATACTCGAGGCCATTTACGCAAACGCTAGATAAGGACTTAGACTATATACATAGACAAAACTATATTTTACTTGAAACAGACGTAATCTCCCCTGTATTAGAATTCAAACGATCATATTAAGCATTTCACTGCAGTGAAGTTTAAGTGATTTAGTTTGGAAGCTGCTTTGGAAGAAATATCTCACATGAAAAGGGTTGTAAATGTTTTATTTTTTCACATCTGTGTTTAACTTGTTTTAGTTCATTTTCTTGTAATCTGAGTATTTATGGACCCTGCTTTCGGTATTAGCAGTAGATGATGAACCAGCTGAGACGTAGAAACGTGAAAGACATCGGCATTTTTTGTTAGTTTGAAGGAAACCGTATGATTATTCTGTGGTTGAAATCTCTCGCTCTTACTCGGTGGTTCATGCGATGCTTTCAAAACTGTAAAGTGTTCAGATTCTGCCAAAATACTGTGCTGTGCAATCCTGGTGTACAGTAAGTTGTGCTAATATAATGTGCCGACTGATGACTAGCTGGGTTGGTAGTGGCAAACATGAGTTATTCTCTAACAGATGTGAGTATGTCTTTTATATAACCACATTAACGACAGAAATAATTAGATGAGAAACAGACTTCATATGAATTGACATGGCATTGACGCTGACATGGTTGTTCAGTTTGCACTGTCAACAAAAAGCAAACTGAACTTTATGCTGGAGATTGAAGTACAATGACAGCGGTCCCCAATTGTCACTATTTAACATGGCAATGATGTTTGTTATGCAACTCTTGCTTTATTTTCCTTAATCTGATCATTTTATTCTTATTAGTACTTTTTGAAGTTTTATAAATCTTAATAGCCTAAAGGAAAAAGTGCCTCAGATTACAACCAGCTACCTTAAATACCCTTTAGATACTACCTACTTTTTTATTTTGCCACTGATCACCATATAGGTGCTGGTTAGATACTTTTTTTTATCCTGGTTACAATGAATTTTATTGTTATATTTTATTAATAATAATATTTGTAATTTTATTATTATGCTTAACTCTATTTGAAATACTCTTTTAGTTAAGTTATAGCTTTGCTTGGTATATTATATTTGCTTCTACCAAAGTAGCATTAGATTGAAGATAAATTCAAGGGTGAATATTGTGATTCATATGGCATGTAATGCAAAAATGATAATGACTGAAATTCTGTAGATGTTTTTGTCTCAGTGCTGCTCATACAATTTCTTCAAACAAGTATTGCTAATATTTGTTCTATTTAATCTGGTACAGATCACCTGGAAAACACAAAACCACAGATTGTTTTTCAAAGCATACTACACTTATTTAATCGATACAGTTGATAGATTGTTTAGTTCATTCGTATATATTGTATATAAACGTGAACCGCTTTTGTGATGCATATTTAGCTTGTATGTATAGTGTAAATAGCAGAACCAATTGACAATAAAAAAAAGCTGTTTTTAAACCTGTATGTGAGTTTTGTATTTACTACCCTGCCAAAAATAACATTATGACTTTCTTATGGGTCAATATCAAAACTAGATTATAAATTGATTTGACTAGCTTGTACTGTGATAAGTTTTTCTAACACTTGATGGCGATGTTTGCAGATACAAATGACAAATGTCAGATAAACTTGCATTAAGTGCATGTTACATGTATCCTATTATTCTTGACTACTATTTATCTGCATAACGCTTATTGTTGAATATTTTAATAGGTTTCTCCGTGCCACAAACGTGCTTTCAATTCTTGATGTCCAATTCGCGAACGAGTCGTTCTTCTGAGTCGGTTCTTTTTGAATGTTTCGTTCGAACTGATTCGCACAGCGCTTGTTTATCACTCAGTCTTTGGAGAGAACCGTGAGGTGAGTGACAGGTTAGAGAAATAAATTGAACCTGTGTTAAATTTAGGCTATTTTATTGAATGAAATCCCACTCAATTGATTCAAGTTTAGGTTATTTGCCATTTCCTTACATCCTTACAGAGGTAGTGAAAATAGAAAAGATTTTATTATAAAAAAATTGTAAACAAAGTGGCAAATCAAGGGCTATGCTAAGTATAGTACCCAGGTATATAGTATAGTTTGTTATAAAAGTAATGTTTAATTATGAAAAGAGTATTCCATAGATATGATAATGTTATTATTCTTATTAAATTATATATTTTTGTAAACCAACAGATAAGACTGAATTGATTTCACTAACTAGATTTTTGTGTCTTTTCAGTTAAATGTTTCTTATTATGTGTCATTCTCGTTTAAACGTCAGTGTGTTAATAATTAATCATGTTTGTTGAGTGATAATTTCAAAGAATCAATGAATCATTTTTAACAAGTTCGTTGAACCATATGAGCAAACCGATTCTCTGTTCGGAATCAGCAGCAGAAAACTACTGCATTTCCCACAATTCACGTGCAGTTGTTCATCAGTGGGTGGGTGCTGCAACGCTTGGGCTTTTTCACATTCTTACGCTCTGTTTATTCCTCAGAAGAAATCAGCGCGAGTGGAGCGCCGCGCCGAACGCTGCAACGTTCTGAATTTGAATTTTTAAATATTTAGAATTTCCCTTGCCGGGTTCGATATGCAGAACGTTTGAATTTTAAATAATAACGGGGGAAAAAATACCAGAGCTGTTTGGCGGCAGAATTTCTCAGGAGTTGTATATTATTTTCGCGTGTAAAGAAAGGCACCTGACTCAGTGCAAGCGAATGATTTTGATTTCAACAACTGTGAGCGGTAGATGAAAGCGCCGACGCCGCGGCTGCTCTTTGATCTGAAAGGAGGCGCTAAAGGAAGATTGATTGATTGATTGATTTGGCGGAAAGCTAAAGCAACTTTTTAATCTCCTTTAAACATATTGTAACCCTCCTGATTGATGGAGGCTCACAGGACGGGCATTTTCGGAATCAAACCTTTTACATTGTGACACTTTGCACCTTTATATCACATCTGTCAATCCACGCGGCGTCTTTATAGTTTACAGTTCTTGAGCGGAACGGACCGAGCTGATCTGACCCGTTCTCTGAAGTTTGACGCGCGCACGGTTCGATCATGGGCTGCACGGTGAGCGCTGAAGACAAGGCGGCCGCCGAGAGATCAAAGATTATCGACAAAAACCTGCGGGAGGATGGAGAGAAGGCGGCGAGGGAGGTGAAACTGCTCCTGCTCGGTAAGTCATGGCACGTCGTGTGTGTGTGTGTGTCATTTTTAGCAGGTCTGTGTGTTTAGAATGCTCCCGCGAAAGATTTCGTTTTCCAGTGCTCTTTGTCACATGCTTCCATAAAAACAACATGCCAGTACTTTGCTACTCGTTTGGAGGAGATAAATTTAGTTTGATATTGAGGTTGAGGATATGATGTGCGGTTCGATTCGATTTGTGATGGATGAAAACACACCAGCATCCGTCTAATGCACTGCTGCTGTCTTTCATTTGAGCACAATATTATATACAAAAAAAATAATAATCAAGCAGTAAGAAATGTAATGTTTGTGGACATGTACCGCGAAAATACCATAGCATACCTTAAAACACTTTTGCTTTCCATATAAGATATAAATACTACCGTGTTTTTTAGGCATTTTTATATGATCAGTGATAAGACGTGCGCACATGCACATACATTCCGAGGTAATCATCGAAGCACTGTCTTGGTGTTTTGGATATACCATGGTAGGAGTATGGTATGAAAGTGTCATGGTATAGTGATGATATTGGTGGTGATACCATGGTGCAGAACATTCATGGTACTCCAAGCAAGGTACTTCCAATGGCATATTTTTTTTGTGTGTAAATTATATAAAAGTACCATGAAATTACCATCTGTACCATGCTCATGACACATTTTTAGGCATGATTTTGTATGGGGGTGCATGAAAAACCAGCCCGCCATTATCTCACTGCTTCATCAACACTGTTATGTGACATTAAATATACATTTGCAGAGTGCATAAGTGATCAGGATTCTGCATATTGTCATAGTTATATCATCATTATCAGTGATGTTTTTATACTGTTGTTTAATTTAGTATCGTTTAGCTTATTCAGGTCAATTGCAGATGTTCTGCAATATAACCACCTGCAATAATGCATTATGTAACTCTTCTACTATACGTCCATTAGCTATACTCACCTCTGCATTGGAAAAAAACACTTATCAATGTTTAATTATGTGGTTTCCATGGATGCCGCATTGTCCCTTATGCTCATGTATTTAGGCCTTGTCATAAATAATCTCAGCTCTCTTGTTCTATTGCTATTTTGTATCAAAAGCTTGGCATTAAATGAAGTAAACAGGCATCCAAGATACAATGCTGTTTGACTTTTAGCAAGACGACCAGGTTAGGAATAAACAAGAGCCTGCAGGTAGTGCACTTGTCGAGTAACCCTGCTGTGAGAATCAGATAAGTACAGCTCTAAACAAAAGACTTCACCATTCAATTATACTTCATTACAGCTGAGTTCTCCCGTAACCAATCCATTTTTATTCTGTCAGGTCCATTGGTGGTAAATGAAAGCGTGTTGGATTCTGAAAATTACTTTGGGGTGGGGGGGTTTTGGATGGGGGGTACTGTACGATTCTGTAGTTAATGTATGTTGATACACACCTGTTTAAAAGTCAGTGGATGTTCTGGTAAAATACCTGGATCAACAAAATGATTAGTACAAAAACAATCCATTAGATATGCTGCAGTATGAGTGATGTTCGTAATTGCAGTGGGTTTTTTGTGGCCCATAGTAAACCTTAGGTTAGATTTAACACGGATGAAAACGAGGCTGACTAAGCACTGTATAAAGGTACTAGATCATGTAATTTTCATAAATTTCACAACAAGTTTTTGTCCACTGACTTACTAATACATCATTTGTTTCATTTACTGGATGAATCAGCATTTTTTGAACAAGTCTTTTGAATGAATGATTCAATGAATGACATACATTTTTTTAACAGTCACTTGTAACAATGCAGTTGATACAATCTTTATATTTGAAGCGTCAATTTACTTTCTAAAAGGGATTTACTCTATTTTGATCGCTACCATAGTAATACATTAGTGTTTATCCAAACTATTAACTTTTATCCCAGTACTTCTGATATAATTTGAACATTTGTAAAACGGAAATAATGATACTGTGTTGTTGAAATGACTGTTTGTGAAGCGGTTTCATACTTGCACATGACAACTGCTCTCTCTGGTTCATTGATTAGTAGTAAATCGCCATCACCTGCTTTCAGATGGAGCGGCATTTACTACAAAGAGCCGTAGTTAACTGACAAGCTGAGCCATATCGCATTAATAATCGCTGGCGATACGGCCGCGATTTTAATGCGATATGGCTCAGCTTGTCAGTTAACTACGGCTCTTTGTAGTAAATGCCGCTCCATCTGAAAGCAGGTGATGGCGATTTACTACTAATCAAGGAACCGGCTTTACTGACGAGATGCGCATAACAATCTCACGATTTAAATCGCCCAGCCCTAGAGGTCAATATTGCGATTGCGATATAATAAACAAATGGTTTCATGAGTCAACTTGCTTGGTTCTCAAGGAAAATAAATGCACACACAGATTAGTGATAATCTGCCTAAAGAAAAAAGTTCTTTAGTCAAGAGCAGTGAGTGTTTTTCTCTGTTCCCTTTGTTCTTTGATTAACTTTAGCGACAGATAATTAGTGGCTACTGTGTACTGTCCCTTTAAGACCAGCTGCTGCTGTCAGAGACGCGGATCTCACACGCGCCTCATTCTCTCACGAGTCACAACTCTTCACGTTTATCATAAGACTACTCTTATGTTATGAAGATACTCGACAAAAAGACATTTTGGCATAATTGTGTGTGTGTTATTGTTCGTTCAAGCTCGAAAGAGAACTGCATGTATTCTGGCATGCTGTTTGGTGCGAGTCTTTCTGTGTGTCACAGTCAGGACATTCACAGGCAGCGTGATTTCGGCCGGGCTGTCTGTACGATACTGCCGCGCGTCTATCTGTGGGTCGTATGTATGTACGTATGTATGTATGTGTGTGTGTGTCAGGAGGACATTCACTGACAGCGCGTTCTTTTTTTTGTCTTATCGCGCATGAATGGTTTAAAAGCATTTGCATGAATTAGAGCGGGATCATGTAATAGTAGCCAAAGGATGCCAAAAATTAACAGATGCTGCGTTAATTGCGTTAACAGCGCTAATTTGTTTATTTAATATAAAATCGCAGCATTTTGCGTCATAGAATCGCGTAGGCTTGACATCGCGATTGCGATACGATTAATCGTGCAGCACTAGTTTGAATCGAGATCGCAATCTTTTTACGATTAATCGCACAGCTCTACTGTTTATTGACAAGGATGTCTGTAGATTCTTTTGCAGGGGTACAAGGATATGCCAAGATATCTCAAAATGACCAAATATTGTCTGATTCATAAGCCTGCCTGATATATCAGAATATTTACCATGTGTAAAATCACATGTAGTCTGGTTAACGTTGCTCACATTGAGCCTGAGCATTTCGTTTAAGTTTGGAAGTATCAGATTTTGTCATTAAAACAGATTATGAGACCGTTCATCTCTTAAAGTTAGTGTAGCTGCTTTAACTGTGGCCTAATTCTGCATGGAGTCTCTAACCTCACACTTCAGTGCCGCCACGCCACCCTGAGCTGGAGCGTTTGTGTCCTGTATGTCATATCCTGTTAGTGGCGCAGCATGTGTGCTGTGATTCTGACAGCGTGGGGACAGGTGTGACAGCAGCGCTCTCCTCAATACGCTTTACCCTACGGAGAGAGCAAGCAGGAGTGAGAATACAGGGAGAACATGCCTGGGGAATAGGGGAGACAGACTTTAGATGTAATCAAAAAATTGGATGAATTTAGCTTGACACTGATTCCCCCTAGGTAACTCGTAGCATGATGTTCAACTTTAAAAATATCTCTATGTAAAAAATAAAAGCAATCTAGAAAGCACATATGCTACATTATTTAGGTCTCAGGCTCACAGTGTTAAATCAGAAATGAGACACTCAAGCCTTGACTAGTACAGTGTAAATAGGGATTTCCACACACCAGTGTTTACTGAGCTCCCACTAATGACTTCATACGGTCAGGTCTGAAAATGATAGATGACCACACAGCAATAATCTCATGCTGTTATATCCTGTAAACACAGTGCAATTTCTCGTCAGCACCATATTCTGCCTTATTCAGCGTTTTCACAATATTGCTAAACTTACATCAACATCATCAGTTTGAAACATTCTGGCTTGGTTACTTTCCATTGTTTACTGACTCAGATCCATCACCTGTCTTGGGTTGTACAGGTAGTCGGTTTAAACATGTCACTTTAGTATGAAAACAACTCCAGCACTAGCAATGGAGAAAAACAATTATCTAAATATGATGATGCACTCAAATGCATT
This sequence comes from Rutilus rutilus, assembly GCF_951802725.1. Taxonomy (NCBI): domain Eukaryota; kingdom Metazoa; phylum Chordata; class Actinopteri; order Cypriniformes; family Leuciscidae; genus Rutilus; species Rutilus rutilus. The sequence continues at coordinate 37,661,701 of NC_140217.1, read as the reverse complement.
TACGTTTACATGCTTTTACTTTATGTTGCCAGGAAATTGACCGTAATCAGAATACAATCATGCATTGAATGTACTGTTCAATATAGCAATGTTTCTGTACATTTCTAATTCAATCTGGTTTGAAAGACAGATCATTGTTTATGATGACTTAATTACTTCAGTGTAATTTGAATCAAATTAAATAAATAGAAGCTGATTGAGTATATGTTCAAGTATAAGAATAGTCTCTCATTGCTGTGCATTGTGGGATTGCTTTATCTGCAATGGATGTTGAACGTTTTCTCCGTTTTTCCAGAATGAAGCATTTTACAAGCAGTGTAATCTGTCGTCTACAAATTGAGAACCACACCTATGATATATGACGCCTACAAATGTTGTCTTGCTGGGAATCTCACTAGGTTTATGTAACAGAACTGTGGTTCAGACAGGTTTTTCATAATCATTTTTCCTAATAGCCTCTTTCACTCCTTACTCAGTATGCGTCACATGTTTGAAACCACGCTGGTCAGAATTATTGACCTTGCCTCCTCTTCATGTCTCTGCTGTTTATGAGCAACTCACCATTATGACACATGTCTGGTGGTCATGGATACACCAGACTCTTATCAGTTGGGTTTAATTAAAAAAGTTGGCTGCCATGTGAATGCCAGGAATATCCTTGAGTCAGGTTTTTTTTTTAATCCTCCCATGGACATGGACTGCAAGTGTTGAATCCCCAAACAATTGTGAAGTCAAGGTCATGCCACAGACTCCAAGCGGGAAGTACTTTGTGGTCTTGCGTTTATGTAAACCGAGCTTCTTTAAACTCTTTCCTCATCATGCCTGAACATTTCAGGTGTGCTAGGTTGGCAAAACTCAAGGAAATTCCAAAAGACAAAAGCTTTGAGGACAAGAATGACGAGCACTTTCTTCGGGTTTAGCTTTTTTGAAAGGAGATTGGCCAGCGGCGACAGTTACGTCACATAACTAATGGAATTGTGCCACAGAATTGGGGCAAGTGACTGTCAGGAGGGTTCATGTGCTGGAAGCTACTGTTGTAGACACTCGTTTTGAAGGGGATATTCTGGACTCTTTTATGCAGGTCCTTTTTTGAGACATTTCTATGTGTAAATTACTTGGAAATCCCTGAGGAAGTGGAATTTGGAAGGTTTTAGCAGCACATCTTTTATAACAGCAGACAAGGGCTGGGAAATATAGCTAGAATTATGTGTTAATATTTTCATCAAAATCATATCTCAGTGGCTGTTGGGTTGGAATAATGGTTAGAAAAACATTGTATTCCTATTCATTTAAAAAAAAAATACTTATTTCTATTCTACCATTTTAATTATAAAAATAAATAAATTAGTATACTTTTATTTAGGAAGGTCACATTAAATTGATCAAAGATCTTTATAATCTTAGAATTATTATTTATCATCATCATCATCATCATCATCATCATCATCATCATCATCAAAAAAAAAAGATCGTTTTCCACAGGAAATATATTCAAATACAAGTTATTTTAAATTATATTAAATTAATAATGTTATACAATATTACTGTTTTTGCTGTATTTTTTGTATATCAATAAATGCAGCTTGGATTGCATAAGACTTACTTAAAAACATAAAAATGTTACCATTTCCAAACTTTTGAACAATAGTGTATAATCAGAGGAACCAATATTTCAACCAAACAGCCATTGTGCTGATTAAAATCAAATGTACACTACAGTAAAGTCTGATGTGGTCAGATAAGCTGCTGTTTTATTGTATAGATCATCAAGAAGCACATACTTGTAATTTCACATAAAGCTTGAAAGCACACTGAGAGGTGAGTGTTTTGGGATAAAAGCTGGTGTATCTGTTGTTAAAAACCTAGAAGACAAGTGGCTTCGGTGATTTATCTGCTGCACTGTTTACATTTGAGTGTTCTGAGTCATTGTGTTGTGTCTGTGTAACTCTGGCTCATGATGTTCTGAGGGGTTGGAAAGAGCAGAGGTCAGAGTCGGATATTCCTGTCAGGAGACGTCAAGCAAACAGCGACAGTCCCAGACAGTGATAAAACGGCACCTTCTCCTCTTACCTTCAGATAGAGTGCAAAAACAGCTCGCCAAGGTGACTCCTCGCAGAACAGGTGACAGCTTCCTGCACACACTTACATCTTCAACGTTCACACACACACACACTTGACTTCAGAATGAGACTGTGTCCTCCAAAAACCTCCTCTGTGATTTGTGCACATTTGAAAACAGACGTCTGGCTTTATAGGTTTCCTATTTCAGCTCGTCTCAAAGGTCTTACATCAACCTTGCCCAACTTGAAAGTGTCTCCTGTTCTTTCATAGAATGATGTCAGATCTTCAAGTCTCAGCATGCCCTGAAATATACCAAAAGTTGGTGTTGCAAGTGGTCCTTTAAAACTTGAAGAAACCTAGAGTTTTATGGCTATGTTGTGCTTTTTGCTTGCTTAATGTTTAATGAAAAAATAATTGATATGACTCAGAAGCCATACGATAGCTTTGTGTGATGAACAGAGCAATGCTTAAGTTGATATTTACTGAAAATCATTGCCACAAATCTAATTTGTGTATGCACATATTAAAACTTAATGCATTAATAGGTCACAAGACACAGTGGCCATCGGCACCATTGACATCACACCTGTTACGTCAACAGAAAATGATGTTTTCAGGACTGACGAACTGTGCAATATGGGTCGATTTAGTTTTCATGTTGTCTTTGATGTGTGCTGAGATCAGTCACAGAACATGTTTTCTCTTGTTTAGTTGTTCAGGGCCGCTCTACAATAGTTGTTCCTTTGTTGTCGTGTGTATTATTTGGGATGTTGTGCATTTATTGATCTCAGCCTATTGGGGCTAAAATGCTTGCAGCCATTTACCAGCGACCTGCTGTGCTGTTTCTGTCATTAAAGGCTGAATACATCAGCTGGTTTGCCAGTTTCTCTCACACTCATTGTCAGTCCATTTTCATTCCTGCAAAGCTCAGAAAATAGACATAACCTCCTGCAGCCCGTATTATAATCTGTGCAGTGAAGTTGAGAGCATGCAAAATCGAAAAATCCATCTTAACACAAAGAAGATTTACTTGGCGTATATGTACTACCGTCCGTTCAAGATGTTGGGGTTGGTCAGATCTTTTAAACGATTTTAAAAGAATTTTCTTATGCTCATCCAGGCTAAATTTATTTGACCAAAAATAATGTAAAAAGAGTTATATTTTAAAATTTTAAGTGCATGTCTGTGTGAGGTTCTGCTAACACAAGAGCTGTTGAAGCTCCGCCCTCTGTGCCGGGAGCAGCTGCTCATTTGCATTTAAAGGGACAGACACAAAAACGGAGCGTTTTTGCTCACTCTCAAAAAGTGACAACTTTAACATGCTATATAAAAATATCTGTGGGGTATTTTGAGCTAAACACACTCATCAGACACTTATTTTACCTCTAGTGAAAAGGGCATTATACCACCCCTTTAATGAATAGCAAGATCAAAAGAACAGCATTGATTTGAAATAGAAATCTTTTGTAACATAATTCACTTTTCACACATTTCACATGTGATCACATTGATTTCACAGTATGTGAACGTATGTGTTTTTGCACATGTGAAATTCGTGTGGTTTTTCTTTAAGGATACAGTCACTTTCAATGAATTTAATGCATTCTTGCTGAAAAGTGTTAGGGTGTTTAAGACTGTGTCTTAAAGGGATAGTTCACCCAAAAATGAAAATTCTGTTATTAATTACTTACCCTCATGTTGTTCCAAACCCGTATTACTTTTCGTTCATCTTCGGAACACAAATGAAGTTCTTTTTGATGAACTCAGAGCTTTCGGACATGTCCCTCCATTGACAGCTACTCAACTACCACTTTGACGCTTGTAAAAATTCGTAAAACTAAAAGAGATCGTAAAACTAATCCGTATGAATTGAGCGTTTTAGTCCAAATTTTCTGAAGAGACTCGATCGTTTTATTTGTTGAATAGATTTAATTTAGGCTTTTATTCACGTTTAAACATTACCCAGTAAACATAAACAGAAGCAGAAAAAATCTTTGATTTGTGTGAATAGCTCCATAGAGATCTATTGTTCAGATTCAAGAGCTCCATCGCGTCGAACATTGGCACCGAATTATCACGTTCAGTGTGAAAGTCCCTTAACTTGTAATAGTAGTCTTAGCAATTTATTTAACCAGCCCCTGGTGTTACACCAAATTTTCCTTTAAATTTCCTTGTAAAGCAGCAGTCCATTTGACAAAGTCTCTTTTCCTCAGTAATTCTTGACCATAATTGGGCAAATCTTCATTTGCTGACTTCTCGTCTTGCCAGACGGAATGAAGGGAACTGCGAAACCCATCTGACACAATGCCGTGGGCCCTCCGGTGGAGGGTTTGAACATGGCTCTGTAGGAGTGCTCTTTGTGAAGCTCTCCTCTTTTTGAAGCACTGCTCAGAGATGTAAATTGGGCTCAGGCTCTGATTAGGGCACTTGACGGGTGGCAGTGTAGAGCCGCACTGGAGATCAAAGACACTGGAAACGCTGAGGACGAAGACTCTTTAGACGCCAATGCCCTAAATTGGTCTAATTGATCACGGTAGTGAATGCTGTCATTATGGACGCCCTTCTCAGCGTCTCAAGAGCGTTCTTTTCTCGGAGAGGACACTACGGACATGCAATAAGTATATAACACAATAGTTTGCCATCTGAAAAATCAGTAGATGAAATTTAAACTGTTTTTGAAAGTAAACTGCAGCTTGAGTTGTTACTGAGCGCAGGCTTTGACACTTGGTCATGCTGGCAGTGTGAGTTCAAGCCTATTTTGCACCATTACTCAATCCTCTCATTCCCTTTTCGGCCTATTATTTTCTGCCCTTTGACTATTACTGTCAATTAGCATTTGGCAGTTTGAACAGTCTTATATTATTGAACACTATAATTTAACTCTACAATATAATTTGCTGGAAAGACATAGAAAAATGTGTTTATATATTAGGCGTATTATTGGTGCTCAATTATTAATAATGGTTTAATCCTTTTCGGAGCAAAAATATTTGTGTTCTGTAAACGGATCCCTGGTCAAACTGCAGTCTAAAACTCCATCTACGTGTGATTTGTGATAAGACTGATTGCATTGCGCATTCTGAGTGCATTTCTCTGAAAATCCCAGCCAATTTCCCCTGTACATTGTGTGCCGTACATTTCCCATGCTCATCACGCAATGATCTCTTGTTTCTGTCTTTCATTTCATGTCATGTTTTGGTTTCGTTCTTTATCTTGAAACAAGCCTCCTGCTGCTTACAGTGAGATCATTTGATGTGGACAGAAAAAAATGAATAATTACATGGAACAAACATATAACGGGTCATAGAGGCTTATGTGTCAGATGGAATTGATCCCCCCCTCCCCCCTCTCATGTTTTACATTTTTAGTGGTGGACACTAAGCCGGGTTTTTTTTTTTTTTTTTTACCAGAATTGGAGGATATGAAACTTTTGAGTTTCTTTGACTCTGGCCAGTAAGAAACGCCATAGTAAGCACTGAGCAACTAGAGCTAAACATGATTTGATGTGACGTAACCTCATGTTTTGGCACACACAAGTTATTTTGTATTAATTACCAAATTGAAGCGATTTGCCAGTAGCAAACTAGCAAGTCAAAGAAAGTTTTTTTTTTACGTTGTTTTCCCCTTGGCATGAGTGAAAAAGTTCACAGTAGAATGTGTTTTATTGTCCTGCTGCATTGAGCCGCTGTGTGTTGTGTTGGCCTGGTCTCTATAGACGAAATTACGGTTTACAAACAAATGCTATCTGCAACTCTTCTGGCTTGTCTTTTTGCAGGGTGCCTAAAGAAGATTTCGTACTTCAATTAAATAGAGCAGTGTGCATCCAATTCTAGAAGTCTGTTTGAGATTTAGACTTCTTTTGATTTCCATCATTATCAGTGGATCAGGACAAATCTGCAAATCTGCTTGGATCCCTCTGCTCTAATCAGACCTGGTTGACCCAACTGATCCACGACTGGTGTTTTGTATTTCACTAGTTGCAAATGGCTGATTTTAACTTTGAAAGCACCGTGTTGAGAAATATCAGAGCGAAAACTTGAACATAGGACTGGGTGTTCCTTGATAAAATAACAAAAGTTTGATAAATGTTGAATATAATGTTTATGCACTATGCAAATAATGCTGTGCATGCAGACAGTTGCACTGGTGCCAATAACTGATAAGAGCTGCCATTTCATCATGCGTCCACTAAACAACGCAGTGAGATCCAGTGAAAAACATTTGAGATCAGTGCAGAGTTCTTCCATACAAACTACAAATCAAATGCCTCATGATTTAATCTAGTTTAAAGCCAGATGAAACTGTGCTGACATTCTCAGCAACACTGACTCAGAAAACAGGAGAAACTTTGAGCCTTTTCAATCCACAAATCACCAACATTTGCCAAGGATTTACTCTAGTAGAAATGTAGCAGAAATATGGGAAATTCATCTCAAATGGCATTATTATTATTATTAATGTAGGCATTAAATGTATTAAAGGAGTAGAGAATATAATTACAGTATTTTCTGTTATTAAACTATAGCAGTTTTTGTGCAATTGCATTATACTAAATGCCTTTTAGGCTACTTTTTTCATAAAATTTTTTCCTTTTTACCATGGTGTAAACGTAGCTATGTAAACATAGTGTTGGTGAGGTGTGGTCCGTGGCTTTAGTTGTTAACATGATCCAAATACAGTGGAAGACCACTAGTTTATTTTAATCCTAGCTCAAACAGTAATAATATAGTAATTTCAATTCATCTTGGTCTTATTCTTTATGTTTCTGAATTACTTTATTGCTCCTATTTCTCAGTAAACGTTAAATAAATGGTACACAAAGCATGCATGTCTGTGATTGCTCCAACTATATTGGATTACTGCACTATTAGCTAATTGTTGCAGCTGTAATTGTAATCTTAATGAATTATTTTAGTGTCATCCCAAGCTGAAAGCCCACTATACCACAATTGGCGATATTCACACAAAAATGATTGTAGTTATTTTAAAGATTTATTATACAAGTCGGGCACAAATTGTTACAGAGACAATAGATTTGTAGCAAGTTGGGGTGTGTGCGTGTGTTCGCTGCTCATTTGTGATCATTTAGCTTTCACAATCACACAGCGGTTCCTCAGAACACAGGCTGTTAGCTTGTGTCCGAGTCGCTATGGAGACACGTTTCTGTCTGTAGCAGATTGTAGTGTTTTTCCTCGATGTGAGTTCAGTACAGGCCAGACATCAATGTACCTCCTCTAATTCAGCCATAACTTACGATACAATATAAACACGCAATTCATTATGTTCTGTGCTCGTAAGAGTGTTCATGTGTTAGTGCATCAGAATAGAAGTGTTAAAATTGTATGGATGAATATTTAGGCGCTATCTGGTGAGGTTATAGCATTATATTTGGCTGTTAGGTTTGAGCAATACAAGAGTTTTGTGTGATTTTTAAAGGTTTTTCAATGGCGGATGCTGATATATAGATAATAGAATGGCTTATGCAAATAACGGCGATATTTATATATTTTAATTAAAAGATGGAAGATAAGACATGAAATTGTAATCAATTAATACTTATTGCAGACAATATTTACTTTAATTACCATCTATATATTAGGGCTGCGCAATATATATAAAAATTATTTAAATATAGCGAATGTACACAATATGCAGCATATCGCAACGGCTTGCAATAACTGTGGTCGTGAACAAAAGACAAGAGAAAGTCACTCATTGCTTTTGACTGAATGTGAATAACTTTTGTAGCTTTAAGAATCAGTGTGTATTTAATTCATACATGAAGACTAAGCAGTGTTTTGTTTTTACGTTTGATAATTTAGATCATTTTAAAATTACACTTCTTATGCTACTGTAAAACACTGCTGTTCACTTTCAGAAGTTGTAGAGATGCTTTCTTCTGACAAAAAGAATGTGAAACGTATGCAGGTTATTTAATTTTAAATACATTTTAAATATAATTTTATTTTACACACTTTAAGCATTATCATATCGCATATCAAATATCACATTTAATGAGTTATCGCATATCACATTTTTCTTTCTGCCTATCTATCGTTCTATCATTCTGTCAATCGTTCTGTCTGTCGGTCTATCTATATGTCTATCTGTCCACCTATCGTTGTTTTGTTCTATTTCGGATTCAGTGGAAGTATTCAGAATTTTTCTGTGCTCTTTTTAGGAATCTTGCTCTTTCATGTTATGGCATGTCTCTATACAGGTATTCAGACATTCTTCTGCCCACCACCATTATTTCACACCTTGGTTTTTACAATACCACTATGTTGCATCGAAATCCCCATTGCTGCAGACCTGCTACTTTTTTTCTGCCAGAGGAGATGATGTAAGGTGGTTTAATGGAAGAATAAGCAAATGAAAAGCAGCTGAATCCGGTGTTTATGGGGGCAGCTGTTCAGCACATGTGGCCAGTAGCTGCTTCATAAAGACAGAAATGCTCTTTAATCGGAGTATAAGAGAGAGAGAGAGAGACTGCCGTGGGTGAGTGTAGACTAGTTCCCCGCCTCAGGAAAAATACTGCGTTTCCTCCCTACACTTCCACCACCCCATTCCATTCTACGTGGCATTCCATGCTTCCTTACTTTAGCCGAGCTAGAGCCACCTTCCCAATTTTCCACTGGGGATGGGAATGTTAAGGAATTATGATTATTTAATGGCTCTGAATCCTTAAATATATACCCTTGAATAATTGCTCCTAACTATGCACAGTAGTTCACCCAAAAACTCACACACTTGTCTTTCCAAACTCGTATGACTTGGAACACGAACGTTTTTTTGGTTAAAAAAGGGTCTAAACAGCATTGAATTTCATTGTATGTGTGAACTATCCTTTTAAAAGTGGGATTGTTTTCAGATAGATGGATAGACAGACAGACATTTAGAACAGTTTTATACAGTGGGCTCCACAAATATTGGCACCCTCCATAAATATGAGCAAAACAGACCATAGAATTATTATCTTTCTTGTGATGCAGCCTGGAATCATAACCACACCACGTTGATTCGTTTGGCCAGAGGAGAAATGGTCGCCCGACTGAGCCTGGCTTCTTCCAAGTTTTTTTTTTCTTCTCCATTTCTGTCACAGATGGAGTATGGGTTCTCTGCCATTGTCGCGTTTGGCTTGCTTAGTCGGGGACACATAATATTCAGCACTATTAGTGTTTTTACTGTACCGACACTATCGGACACTACTGTACTGTAACTATCGGATAAGGTTGATGAACATATGGTGGTGTATGTTTGCGAGGACAATGCAACAGTAAGATGTTTTCTTGTGAATTTTGTCTTTCGAAATTGCTTTTTTGTTGTCCAGTAATTCTATCTTATCATATTCAATTCCTTCTACTACTAACAATAACTTTTGCGGTGCAGGAAGCACTATTCTCAGTTCTCTGTTTTCCACAAATACCTCGTTATGAAATCGGATCGGACCTTGTCTAAAGTTATGGCTTTAATGGGCTTGACGAGAGGGCTTTTTCTCTCTATCTTCATGGCATCCTCTTTCAGTTTGTGCAATGGTTTAAAGACAGTCTTTTTTTTTTTTTTCAACCTTTCAACCTCAATCTTTTTGTGAATCTGTTTTTTGGTACCCCACAGGCCCAGTACAGCCGGAAGCAGCGCTCTCTCAGTTACTGGCATGCTTTTTGTGCACTGAGATTATCCATCTGGCCCTTAATTAATGGGACTTGTCTTGATATGATTAAGGGAATAGCTGAATTTGTTTAGCCAGTGCCGGTCGTGGTGATCCGTTTAGTTTAATTCAGTATGATGATCGTGCTGAAACTGGAGGCATGATTATTGATGATATATTGCAGATTGTCAATGGTATATTTGTATTAATTGGCGGCTAGTGTCGTGTGTGTGTGCACATGCATCTGCACATGCTTGCCAGCACTTGATGTACGTGCGAGTGCAAAACCCTGAGATGGAAACTCAACTTCTTTTTCTGAACAACTGCAGTGCATCAACAAATACTTGCGGTGGAAATATTTCATGTTGTGGTGAATTGAGAGAGAGAGCGAGAGAAAATAACAAAGACAGTAGAAGGAAAGGGAGAATAGAAAGGCACACGACAGTGCAGTTCAACGTGATATTGTTTCTCTTAGTGCTACAGTTTGAACTGCAATACCTTGAAATTTGGTTTGAATTGAGCATACTTCAGAAACAAAGGCAGAGATTTGTTGTTTGGATTTAGTTTGAACAGGGAGTGATCAACCGGTTCCGTTTTCGTAATGAAACATGTAGATCTCACACACGCATGTGCTGATACCTTGCAGAGGAACATTTGCACCAGCTTCCTGTTGGCAAAAACAGGAAGATCGGTGCGGTTTCAGAAAGAACATGCAGATTATATTAAAACACGCTGTTCACACAACTCCAGCGTTTCCACTGTGGTCTATAACCGACTCTAGCATGTCTTCAAGGTTTTAAATCCACAAATGAGGCGAACATGTTGGCATGCGCTTCTCATTTCTAATGTCACTGTCTGCTTTTTACTTCTCTTTAAAGTCGCTTTAGATTAATGTTGGACTATTTTTGGTAGATGCACACTTTGGATTCACTCTTTAATATTCTAGTGTGGCACTAGTCCTCTGTTTTCTTCCATGCTTTAAAGTTTTATGCTTGTATTATTCTCATCTGATTTTACCTAAGATAACCTGTTAAGCTGCAACCCCACTTTTGAAAAATCCCCAGAAATGACATACCCAAACTGAAACACATACAGTTCATGAACCCTTTGTACTAAAAGCACAAGTATGATCTCATTTGAAAGCTGACACCTGGCAGTTTATTGTAAATGTAGAATTAATTATTGTCAGTGTTTCCCCTACCATTATATAAGGGGGGCGCCCCGCCCTCCTAACGGCTCCCCCCGCCCCCCTTGGAGGTCAAGTAAATTTGATTTGATTTTCTTTATAGCGACATATTACAATTTGTTATTTTATAAAAAAAAAAAAAACCTAAATGGCCCTTAAGTAATATGTTATTTATCTTATTTCCACGATGGCATGTCTTTTCTGTCTTTGTTTACAATTATCCCAATGAGTGCGCACACTCACACACAAACAAACAAACACTTGCGTCACATACAGTTGAGCACTAGCGGACAGAGAGCGCGCGGCTGGAAATGTGTCGCTGAACTGAAGATGGCAACACTACTGCGAGTAGCAGCCGGAGTAGCTCTCCTGCTCCAAGTACGCCCGTTTCACATATATTTCGTTTGCGGTGAGTATTTTTTTTCCGTACCCATGTTAACAGAGCTTTCACACTGCACGAGGATGCAGTCCGTCGATGATCGATCTGTTCCAGTTGCGGTGCGTATACAGCAGTGCAGAGATCGTTTCTGCACCGAGTCTATTTCTGCTGTGCTGCAAACGCTGAATTAAAGTGACAGCGCATGTTTCGTGGTCAAAATGAACACCGATTGACCTGAAAATGTAGTAATTTCACCATAAGTGCGATTCATTAAATAAAATGTAGTAATCTCACCATAAATTTATTTAATTAATTACTACTTTTTTCACTTTAAGACTGAGTTAAAGCAAGGAAAACTACAATTTACCTCAACAAGGCGACATAATGAACAACACTCGTCTTATTCGTGGAGGTGGAAAAACAAGTTCTTTGTGACATGCAAGATTTATTGTATTAAAATTTAAATACAAAAGATTTTAATATAAGTACATGGTTAAATATTTTACCACTTGCTTGAGCAACTTAATATATAATTATAGAAGTAATGTATTGAATAATACATTGTTTAAATTGTGTTTACGTGAACGCGCGTTCACAGCAGTGGTGCGTCTGACAGGATTATTCTCTCCAATAAATGCATCATAGAAATAAAAACTTCTCATAAAAAAAGCCCATTTAAAATTTATATATATATTGGTTAGTAGGCTATTTATAAATCTTTTTTTAGTTGTTAGTTAAAAAATAAAACTATTTAAGCTCTGGTCCATTAATATTAACAAATACTTCTATAAATTTAACAAAGGTTATTTGCAAAAGTCAATTTTAAAAAGATTTAAATATGTTTATTCATTTTTTTAAAGAGATATCTTATGTTAACATTTTTTAACTTTTACAAACCATTACCCTCCCAGACAACCAATTTATGTGACAGATAGATAGATAGATAGAGATAGATAGATAGATAGCGTCTGTGTTAATCCCCCCCCCCCAAACCTGTAAACCTAGGGGAAACACTGATTGTCATAATGAACTTTTTTTTTTTTATAAATAGCTTCAAAGTTTTGTAAAGTTATTAGAAATTATTTTTTATGAAACATCCTCATGAAAATAAAATTGAGGTTGGCACTGTAGCAATCTAGAAATGCACTACAGCTAAAGCCACATGTCTAAACATTTTATGTTTAAAATCTGAAGATAATAAGTCCAAAACTCTGGATTTAGTTAAATGTTTTTCAAGACCATGTCAAATGACTTTATTTTTAACGTCCTGGAATGTCACATGATCATGGCTCTTCTTCATGTTCCATATATGGACTATTATTGTGCTTATAGCGCCCTCAGGCTATTGGTATGAATTAAAAACACAGTATCAGAGTATCTAAGCGCTCATAATGATTACATCGACGCATTTGGGTATAAATTCAATAAATATTATTCCTGTCTATAGAAATCTGATGTAAACCTATGAGAATATATCAATATTTCTCCAAATCTGCAAATTTTTGAGCTAAAAGCCCTGAAGGACGTTGTTTTGTGTATCGCTGTCATGACGACAGCACGGGAGTTTTTTTTATGAATGAAAGCGGCTGACGCGCATAATTCATATTAAAGGTATCGACTCATTTTTTCATTTCATAACTCCTGACACAAATTAAGAAATAACTGTCACTATAAGTTTCTCAGAATACAATAGTGGTCAAATACTGAAACTTGAGTCTTATATCTTTTTAATGATGTATAGTTTGTCAAGGTATAACATTAAATCTTACAGTAATTTTGAATTAAATAAATAAAAAACGCTTCAGTGCGCCGACGCACTGGCAACGGTTAACAGGATAAATAAAAAAAATTATGAGGAGTGTCTTAGACTTTGTAATATTAGTTTGTAATGTTTTGGAGGTTGGGTTTAGATCACTATACCTCAAATGTTTAAGATGATAAATCAATAATAGTGTGTGTATACCCCAAGTGTCAGCTGTTTTTCTCTTTTGGTGGAGATGATTCTATAATTTAAGATGCAAAATTATAATCCCAATCGAATGGTGTGTTTACATAGATTCATCTCTAATAGTCTGTTCTGCAGAATTTCATTGGCTAAATAAAAAATAAAGAGGTATTTGCGAACATTTGAATGCATGTGTTTTTGAGTTTTAGAAAATCTGTTACTATTCTCAACATGGAACAGCATCCGCAGCTCATTTTACATGCTTAATAATTTGATGTATTTCCAAGTGGATAAAACAGGATAAACGAAATGTAGGGTAAAAGTGTGATTTGATTTTCTGTCGGGAATTGGTTTGCCTGTAATGTCAGCGGAAAGGGAACATAGTTTCAGAATTGAAGCAAGTTATTACATTTTGATGAAAGATTATGAAGACGAACATTTCATTTTGTGCTCAATAAGACCGAGCGTGTGTATTGAGGAGTCTACAATGAACAAGTGAACAGTAGGTGAAGGACATTACTGACATGTTTTTTTCACATTCACATTTCAGGTCTAATAGAAGAATTGTGTGTCAGAGATTTAATTTAATTTATTTATACAGTTTAGTGTTTACAGGGACAGTGCACGTTAATAAACATTTATGTCAATGTGCCAGTTTAGCCAACTTGGCTAATCTTCAACTGTAGTCCCTGATGGCTAGTGTGGATTAAGGGGTAAGCCGTGCTCAGGGGAACGGAGAGATCAGAGATGCTGGGTTTTAGTCTATCTCCCCTGGGAGATGTGTTAGTGTGCTGCTGTTTTTAGCCCCTGATTGCAAGAGTAGACAAGAAAAGGACATTTCGGAAGCGCCACACCAATAGTGATTCCAGGCGTAGTATGCAACCACAGCACACACAGATGCTTTGAAATGGCTGTAGCTAAAACCTCAGTCTTTTTTTTGCTTGCGTTTGTTACTTACTTTAGTGAATTGTGTTTGAAAAAAAAGCCTATTTTAGCAAATCAAAGATTTTAAATGTGTGTGTGTGTGTATAACTGTTGCATGTTTTAGAGGTTCTAAATTAACAATGGAGGCAAAAATGTTAGCATGTGTTACTGTCTTCTTTTTACTTCTAAGTCACTTTAGATTAAAGGGGTGGTTGATTATGATTTGACTTTTCTAACTTTAGCAAGTGTGTAATGTTGCTGTTTGAGCATAAACAACAGACAGAATATGCTAATCAATGACTAGAAGATAACTACACATAAACTACATAAATTCATCAACTATAACCATTCAGAAACGTCCTGTTGCTTTCTACATGTTGTCACTTCTTCTCAAGTCTCTCCATCATTATCTGAATCTGGTTTGAACATAAAAGGCTAAAGGTTTTTGAAATTTTCAGTGCATGTCTGTGTGAGTGCAAGCTGTTGTAGCTCCGCCCCCTGTGCTGGGAGCAGCAGCTCATTTGCATTTAAAGCGTTTTTGCTTACCCTCAAAAATGTACAATTTTAACATGCTAGATCAAAATATCTGTGGGGTATTTTGAGCTAAAACTTCACATACACACTATGGGGACATCAAAGACTTATTTTACATCTTGTGAATAGGGCATTATACCACCCCTTTAATGTAAATGTATATAAATGTATGCCAATAAAAGACCACTTATTTTGCCATACTTTTGCTGGATTTCACAGGTAGTGTTGGTAAAACTATTTCGACGTTTACACTTTAGACATTCTACTAACTCTAAGTAACTTTACAACTACACGTCAACTAACTTTTATTAGAGTATTAGGAGACCATCTGTTTAATATCTGCTTTATTTTGATGCTCCCAACAGACATTCTATAACAGCTATATGTCTATTGTCTACTTATCTACTGACATGAACCCTAACCTAACAGTTTACTAATACTCTAGTGAGAGTTTTGACATGTAGTTGCAAAGTTACTTTATAGTTAGTAGAATGTGTGTCCTTGGAAATAAAGTGTGTTTACTTGTCACATTATTTACCAATGCCTAAACTTATCACTAGTTATAAAGGAAGCTAATTATATTAGAATTTATGCAACACAAGTTAACCAGAAATGGCAGTTGCATCTATTTTACATTTCTAATGCAAATGTAAATGCCATTTCCGGTTGAATGAAAAGTATGGAAAAATGGACTGTTTCTGTGGCGTTTATTGGCATAAATACCCATCTATATCCATTTATGCAAATCAAATATTTTAAATGTGTGTGTGTGTGACTAGCATATTTTCCAGTTCATAAAGTCAACCCGGAAATGAATGCAAAATAGGATGCAAAGGCTTCTTTTTTTTTTTTAAGTTATAGTACCCATTACATCTATCAGTACAGCTTCGCATTATTGCAGTAACTCAGCTGATCCTCCGTAAACAAACGTTTCCATTTGGATTAAGCTTTAGCTTTGGTTATCCTGTTTATTAACTCTAATCTGTCTCTTGCTCAGCCATTCAATAACAATTAGATTTTTTTTTTCTTCCTTTTATCGGCTCAATCTGTTTGTCTAAACAAACACGAGCATGGGCTATTGAGCCCTGACAGCTGCATAAATGAAGGAAATCTACTGTGATTTACCCTGTACACCTTCAGATGCCTGTCCTAATAGCTCAGCGTGTCTCGGCTCGATTCAAACTCAAATGTGGTGTAAGGGAATGTTAGTTTGACAGTCTGTGCGCTGTGGAAGTGGGAGTTGACGTGCTCGCGCGCACCACTGCAGTGCAGCATGCAGAACTGCTGAGCCGCTCTGGATTTCTGACCCACTTTTTCCCTGTCTTTCATTTGTTCCACTTCAGGATTCATTTCACACACTGTACCCGGTGGCACAACTCAAGAGTGTGTTTGAACGAGAGAATAGTCTTGTCGGGGCTTTCACGTTGATAGAAAAGAGGATCCGTAGAAATGAGGGGTTTTGTGTTGGAAAAATCATGCTGGATGTAATCGTTGACGGTCATATTTCATCTGTGCTTGAGGCTTGAGCATGGATGGGTTTAGCCACTAAGCAGAGCAGGAGCAGGTTCTACAAGACAATACCAGCACGCATTATGAATGACAAGAAAAATGCATTGTGTTATCAGAGCATATACTGTATAGTGCAGGTGGAGTTACGAAAGTATTATGAATTGACTTAAATATTTGTCCTGTGCAGAATCTGATTCGGTTGGGATTGGTGCTCGTTTGGGATGGGATTTTCAATGGCCGATGGCCTATGTAATAGCGTATTCATAATGCTATTTATTGTAAAATACATGTTGGCATTTATTATTTTATCACACGCACTGAAAGCAGATGATGTAAGGGCATGTGTTTTTCTAATTTTGAATCAAATTTCGGTTCAATATGTATATAGATTTGATTGTAGTTAATGGTTTGGTGTTACTTTTCTTATTTGACTGTGGTATAACAGTTTAATAGGTCTAGAAAAAAATAAATAAAATCTCACTGAATTAAATGTAGCCTAAACCCTTTCTCATTTTATTCAACTCAATATTATGAAACAAATGTCATTTAATTCTAATTCTAATGAATAAATACCTGTAACCTGTAACCCTGGTCACAGGGTCTGGTTTGCAGGCTGGATTTTAATGGCAGTGCAGACCTTTACTGCCAGCTCTAGTTTGGCATTTCTGCTCACTTCCTCAACAGCTACGACATGAGACAGTTGGGACCTGTCTGTCTGTCTGAATCAGGCACACAAAGAGGAAGTTGACAATGTATTAGGATGAATAATAGAATTGGAGACGCAAAGGTTCTTAGTCATCAGCGTTCTAGATGTATGTGTGTTTATAACAGGAAACGGAGTGGAGCATCTGACCTTTATATTGCTGGTGGTATTATGAATGCCTCACAGCACTGGAGAAACACACACATACATCTACGCCATTTATAGTAGATGAACGCATGGAAAGCACTTGGCCTCCATGGCTCTACCTAGAGCTTTCTCAGAATTTTCTGAACAGCATTTTTTTTTTTTATGTTTTTTGCTCAACTTATATCTCATGTCAATAACGGTGAAGTTCCAGAAATCTTCCTATTACATTCAAATTTGATGATTTCAGATTTTCTCTGTGCATCTCTATCATAAATGCTTGTTGAGCAGTTCTGCTGGATTTGAAGGCTAACCCTTGTGGAATAGAATTACTTCTAGGTAAACATCTACATTTATTTAGCAGGTCTCCAGACTGCGACTAGTGATATTTTTGCTTTGATCACCACTGGCGACAATTTGGATTTACATGTTGTGGATTTAAAAATGAGTTTGAGTGCCCAAAATACTCACGGGGAAAAGAGGATTGATTTATCTTATTCTCTTTACTTCTAGTTGCAGCACTAAATAAACACGAATGAACATCAGAAGGTATGGTGAAAGATACAGTACTTACTGAAATGTATCATGTCTTCTATAATCACTCAGTGTTTCAACCGCAGAAAGACGTCAATAATAAAACAGCTTGCAAACAATGAATGACTTTTCCAAAGTAAATGTGACAATGACTCGTTAGTCAGCTAGAAAAAAATAACTAAAGAGGAACATTTTGCTAAATTTATGCACCATATTACACATTCATTATATGTTTACTTAACCTGTTGTCTACATGATAAGAGAATGGAAGGAGCTAAAAACATGGTTACATTATGATTACATGTGAAGAGATGCCTTAGACCTCTCAGATATTACTAAAGAAGAAAGATGGACTGGATGTGCAAGACATATGACAGTGCGTAAGGAGTAGGCCAAACTACACTCAATGGCCAAGTGATGCTGACATGGTGAATCGTGACACTGGCTCAGATTCTGTGTAAAGAACAATTCTTTGTGACTGTATGTAGTTCTTAAGTGGAAAAAGATGTTCAGTTCCCACTTTGTAAACCTTAGTTCCCAGGACATCCACAACACAAGATGGATAAAAATGCTGATGCTGTAAAAGGAGGGCAGACGTAAACGCATGACAGGATGACTAAAATGAAGTGTGTAAAACTGAGTTTTTCTTGTGATACAAAGCTGAATTTTCCGCATCATTGCTCCAGGCTTCATGATCCTTCAGAAATGTTTCTAATATGATGATTTGCTGAAACATTTCTGATTATTATCAATGCTGAAAACAGTATTTTTGTGGAAACCTTGATATTTTAAAGTTCAAAAGAACAGCATTCATTTGAAGAAATCTTTTGTAACATTATAAATGTCTACATGCCTTTGGTGTGAGAGACCCGGGTTCTAATCCACTGTGAGACACCAATGTGTCCCTGAGCAAGACACTTAACCCCTAGTTGCTCCAGAGGCGTGCGACCTCTGACATATATAGCAATTGTAAGTCGCTTTGGATAAAAGCGTCAGCTAAATGAATAAATGTAAATGTACAACAATAATTTACTTTATTAGCAGTGGTCTGTGAGGGATTGACTGTTAACTTAAACTTGACACACTAAGGCCCCGTCCACACTACTGCGTTTTAGTTTAGAAACGGAGAATTAAAACGAATACGATCTCCGTCCACACCAGCGTTTTAGCTGCCTATTAGAATTGATCTCCGTCCACATTAAAACGACTGAAAACGCGGATCACGTGACCATTCACCAACATTGGGAATGCGCGTGCCGGTGTAAACACAACTTCATTGATAAAATGATCCCACCATGCGCTGGTTCTTCCCGGGTTAACCCAAAACCGACGCTCCATGTACGGTCGATACCGCCGCTGCACACGGGAATTGTCACAGATCGCTCGAATAATAGCTTGCCTCCGGCACATGTAGGCAGTTATAGCATTGTAAAATGCAGAATTTACTTGCACATCAGCTGCTAGCAAAGATATACGCCATGACTGATGACACCCAATCATAGAGCCGAGCGTGAGCCTCTACTACGTCATCGTTTCTAAAGTCCTCCGTTTTGACCCGTCCACACTAAAACGCCCTCCGGAGATTCAAAACGAAAAACGGGTCGGCCGCGTTTCTAAACTTCTCCGTTTTGGGTCTCCGTTTTTGCCGTTTTAGTGTGGACGGGAGGTGCAAACGTAGCAAAAGGTCTCCGTTTTTAAACGAAAACGCAGTAGTGTGGACGGGGCCTAAACTTAGTTTATTTTTTATTTTATTTTTTATTATATTATATAATTTTTTTAAATGTTATCAAATGATTTAGAAATTTTATCAAACAGGATTCAATGTTTTACAGTAACTAGGGCTGGGTACCGAGTTCGATACTTTTTAGGTACCGACCGAATTGCCTCGATACTATCGAGTATCGAAAAATGATTTGTTTTTCGGTACCAGATTTCGATACCTAAGGGGTTAACTCGTCAACGTCAGTGCTCAAACAAATACATATGAAATGCACAACGACACGCCTAAAGTCGCTCACGCACATACACGCAAACTCTACACACACGAGACGCGCGGAACTCTCTGCGCACATACTCGAGACGCGCGCGCACAAACTGTCCACGCACATTCTCATATGAGACGCGAGCACACACACACACAAACTCGCGCACATACTCAATGAGACGCGAGCACACACACTCACAATACCCTCAAGATGTGGAAAAGTCGATCAAAAGTGTGGCTACATTTCTCCAGGCTCAATGCCAACAGCGTGCGATGCAGTATTTGTGGTAAAATAATTGCTGCAAAGACCGGTACCGCGACAGATATGATGAAGACCTTGACAGTGCACGGAGTAAACATAAGAGCAGAAAGTTGATCCGTCTTTGACTGGTAAATGAAAAGATACCTTGTTGATCACTCTGACAGTGCTTATATTGCAATTTACTGAATGTACACTGCCGTTCAAAAATGTGTTGGTCAGAATTTTTTTTCAGTAAGGATGCATTAAAGTGATCAAAAATTACCTTAAAACATGTGTAATGTTACAAAAGATTTCTGTTTCAAATAAATGCTGTTCTTTTGAAATTTTTATTCATCAAAGAATCATGAAAAAATGTATCATAGTTTCCAAAAACTGTTTTCATATTTCTGAAGGATCATGTGACAGTAATGATTTTGAAAATTCAGCTTTGACAACACAGGAAAAAATTACATTTTGAAATATATTCAAATAAGATTTTAAATTGTAATACTATTCCACAATATGACAAGTTTTACTGTATTTTTTTTAACAAATTCAGCTTTGGTGAGCATGAGCTCTTTATAAAAAAATATTTTGTTCCTTATATATATGTATAAGGAATATTTTGTTCCTTTGTGCTTTTTTTGTTCCTTTGTGCACTGGCTAAGGAGCATGAGTCAAACTGAAAAAATAAAACCAAAGTTTTTCTGAGGTAATGTGTTATGTAATCTTGTTAAAATGGATTTCATAAAATTGGTATCGAAAAAAGTATCGTTCAGGAACCGGTATCGAAATCAAGGTATCGGTATCGGTATTGGTATTGAAATCTTTTGAACGATACCCAGCCCTAACAGTAACACAAACTTATACCATCAATCTATATGTTTAACCACTTTAAAAGATGGAAATCATATTAGTTTAATATTTTATCCCATAAAACCTAGATATATATATGATGTGAGCATGAAAATGTATTGCTCAGCAGAAATGACCCTCCTGTGGTCAGTACATTCATTAAGTGCATGATTCAGCATTTAAATATGACTGAACGTTGATCATAGGATATTTGACACTGTATTTAATAATAGGGATATAATTCACAGGCTTGTGCCATTTTGAGTGTTATTAGAATATATCATTTTTTTTCATGTAGCAACTGTGTGTTTATGTCAGTGTGTAATGTGTGTGTGTGTGTGTGTTTGCACTTGTTGGTCGCTGCATGCAAAGCCATACATTAATTAATCAGAAAACAACAAATCTGCATTAGGAAAATGTAATGGATGGCAAAGAAGATGAAGCGGGAGCCAGGAACCTCAGGAGACAGGTGAAGTTGTCTGCTGTCTGCGGAGACTCTCTGACTGACTGTTCGTTACAGTACAAAAAGTGATCAAAGGAGAGAAAAACAAGTGCAGGAAGAGAGCGCTGGGGCCCGGGAGAGCGAGAGGAGGTGCTGAGAGCCCCGACAGGCTTAATGCTGGAATAAAAGGAAAATAAAGTCTCATTGAGAGTTAGAAAACAAGAACAGCAGTTGTAATTAAGCTTTCCCTGAGGCTTGATTTAAGTTATCTGATTTGGATTCCCTGCAGACATCATTACGGTCCTGCTCTACAGGGACACCTGAACTTCCCATCGGCAACAACAGGCTCACCTAGAGAGACTTAAACAAGCCGTACGTGCGTTTCTGCTAGTGTGCATAGAAAATGTGCTTTTTACGTTCTGATCGATCACATGCATTTTGTTTTCAGTCTTTTAGTGAAATTGGAATAAATATTGGGTATAAAAAAAGATATGTTTCTTGAGCCACAAATCAGCATACTAGATTTAGAATGACTGAAGACTGGAGTAATGATGCTGAAAATGTAGCTTTGTCATCAGTTATTTTAAATTGCAATAATATTTCACACTAAAAAGATTTTTTTACTCTATCAATCAAATCAAAGAAATGCAGTCTTGGTGAGCAGAAGAGCCTTCTTACTGACACATCTTACCGACCCCAAACTTTTGAACGGTAGTATATATTATGTTTGTTAAAGAAGTAAAACAGTTCAAAGAAATCTTTCAAATGACTCGTTTTATCGTTGCTTGTTTAATATCGACCACATGTTGTTTGTTCTGCCTCTGAAAACCAGCTCTCTATTGATGCGCTTTCTCCGGTCCAGCTTAAGCAAAGTTCAAACCTATGACGTAGCAAAGGGATTAATCTTTCTCAAATTACGTGGGCCAGCAGAGATCAAACAAGGCCATTAGTCCTGACCTGAGCAATAGCCATCCTACTACTATATGTCTGCTTGAAAGCTGAAGTTACTTATGGAGACAACATGAAAAGGCAGTTACTCTAGTAGATGCATCCTAGGAGTTAGTGTTAGTGAAAGTGGTGAGAAAAGGCAGAGAGAGTTTCATTTTTATGGATTGCTCCATAAAGTTGACACGTATGCTCTTTATTTACTCTGAGAGGTGGTGTAAACACAGAGAGATATGATTGATTGATTTTTGTGTTGATATTTGGTTCATGTTTATGGATGTGTCTCTCATCTCTTACTTCCTTATACGACATCTGAAGGATCATAGGGCTGGAGGTTATCCCAGTATCCGAGGCAGAAGGCTGGAGAAAGCACCTGGACAGGCGGCCAGCTTATAGATGTGTTCCTCCAAAAAAAAAGAAAAAAAAAAGAAATGGTTGATCTTGGGTCTTCAATATTCCGCCCTGCATGTTTTTGTTATATCATGCATCAGAAGATAATTAGTGGTATTTGCAATTTTACATCAATTTTTGTGTATATTATAGGGTCATATGATGTTATTTTAAAGGTTTCTTACTTTGTTTATTGAGTGTAGAATAGATTTAAATGCTTTAATGTAAAAAAAACAAATAATCATTGCAGCACCTCTTCCCATTGTGTCTGAAACGTTCTGATTGAGTTCCGCTTTCTACTAAGCCCCTCCTTCCGAAAAGCCCAGATTGCTCTGATTGGCCAGCTGACCCAGTGCGTTGTGATTGGCTAAACACCTCAAGCGTGTGTTGGAAATGAAACGCCCCTCACCATAGTTGCGATTTTCAGCTTCACAACATGGCGACAACACTACAGTTAACTTAAGCCTCGTCTTCTCTCTTTGCGTACGCCTTTGGCCGGGCATTATTCTAATGTGTCACTTTGTGATGTAGACGTTGGCTGAAGTAATATCGAAGCGTTTTAGGCAGGTCTGGAGCAATGTTCTCTGTTAGATAATAAAATAAATAATAAATCCCTTTAGTGGGAGACTGTAAGCATTGTGACTTTGCGGATGTTAAACGTGCACACACTGATACATTACACACTGAAGGAAAAGCTTCTTATGGCCTCTTTAAAGTTTAAGGTTTAGGGTTTTGTTCAGATTGATAACTCTAAATATTAATCTTCAGTGCTTTTACTATAGCCACCTTTTTAAGAGGTTTTACTTCCTTACTAATCCTGTTGACTTGTATTAAACGTAATCTAACGTATTGCATAAGCAACACAAGCTTCCAAAGTTGGCCAGAAACGAGCTAGTAAAAAGAGGTAGGTGTGGCAGAGCAATAATAAAAGAGTGTTTTTCCTTTTTTAATAAGATCAAGTGCTGCGGTATCATGTTTGGCTCTCTGCCAATCTACAGTAAATGCTCAATGCGGTCTAAATATAGTTTTTGGCCACAATGAAAAGAAATGCCTATTTCTGACACAGGTGGATTGTGATGCACATGCTGACTTGCCATATTTTTTAAAGTAAGCTTCATTGGTGGTGATCTACCCGCTAAAGACCATTAATCATGATAATTCAAACTTTACCATTACTCTACTGCCTGTCTGCAACGTCCTCAGTTAATTATAGAGTTCAAATGTTAGATAGTCAGCAGATCTTACTCTGTAAAGCTTCAGCTAGAATTGCCAGTTATAATGTAGCTAAATTAGATAAACATGACACATCTGTGGGAGAAAGATTTTATATTATATTTATATTAGTCAGAGAGAACATTTTCTGATTCAAGCAGTTCATGTAGCACTTCACTTTGATTTACTTAATTTGCATATACTTCTTTTTTTTTTTTTTGCTACAAATCATATTTTTAAAGTTTCAAGATATCAAATTGAAAAGGTTTTATTTTCAGTAGGCAAAATATACACTTTGGGCATGGCAACTATAAATATTATGTTGTTATATAACGCCGCCCTTCTGTCCAAGATATTTTGCCATGTCCAAAATGTCTTTTAATATTTAATATTCTTTGCATACCAAGATGTATTGATTCATGTCATTGTGTGAAATGTACTGATAGTCCTGCATCAGTTCAGTCAGTTCTGTAATTTTGCAACTAAAAATCAGTTTTCCATTACTTTTAGGTCACGTACAGTTCTTTTCCCACTGTCCTTTCTCTTAGTCCTCTACCCATCAATGCTACCCTTTATTATTTCTTCTGCCTCTTTACTTTCCCTCAGTCATTTTTTTTCATTATGGAAAAAAAATCGCTGGCACACGAATGCTTTTCATCAGCATCATTCCTTCTGTGCCACTCTCTCAATGTTTGGACATCCCAGCACATTAAGTTTTGATTTATGGGTCAAACTTGAAATAAAAAGGTCTAAGAGAATTTTGATGTTAGACCACATAGTCCATCTCAACGACAATGGAAAAATGGTTGTACCACAAAAAAGCATTGTTCGGAATGGATAATTATGATCAAATGTATTTAATGGAGATGCTACTGAAAGTATTTATGAACTTACACCCAATGTCGAATAAGCGGTCCTTCAGGGTGTTGGGAATGTGTTGAATTCTGTCAGCTTTAGGTGTTTAAATTCACTGGAGCTTTCTGTGGTCACAGGCCCTCCAGGCCCACCAATAACGGCTCGCTAACAAGTGTTAGCATGACAGCAGGTTTGCTCTATTTTTCTGAATCAATGGTCTGACCTGGGAGAGCAATACTTAAGTGCTTGCAAATAGAAGATTTATAGAAGTATAAGACTTTATTCTTCCAGATAAATTGGATGAGCAGAAGTGGTGTTAAATCCGGTGAAGATGGCATGGCATTCCAAATAGAAATGCGAACAGGGTGTGTACTGGCTGATGGCAGTGATGGAGATTCATAATGGGAGTTTGTCTTTTTTAAAAATTCAATTACATATATATAATTTATTACAGTGAACATTGAGACAAGTTCATAAAACATGAGCAGAATGAATTTGTGTAAATCGTAAAACCATTATTATGGAATTCATTTATGCATTTAGCAGACACTTTTATCCAAAACGATTTACATTGCATTTAAAGTATGTATTTTATGAGATTTCCTGGAAAACTCTTCGATCTATTGGAATTGAATGCAATTGCGTTGAATTCAGCAGTTTACATGAATTTGTTGTTTTGTTCATGTTTCATGAATGAAGCTCGATGTTCCCTGATAGCACATGTTGCTGAAATGCATTTTCATTCAGATGAAAATAGTTTGGAAAATGTTCTGGTTAGATGCTAGAAGAATTACTAATTACTAAGAATTAGTGTTACTAATTACTAATTGCCAATTGCACTTTTTATGATGTTTGTACACCAACAATAGATATGTTTCCATCCAAAGTTATGAATTTAACCTGTGCGCAAAATTGGAATATGGCACAAAACAGTTGCGATTAAAGCATGTTCAAGAGAACAAAATCGTCACTTCCTGGAAAATTGGCGCAAAATATCTGCAATAAAAATGGAAGTTGCTCTAATTGTCCCCAAGCCACTGTGCCTCTTCTGTCCGACATCATAAATTACTTGCGTATCAGATTGCGCAGACGAAACTCAACAAACGGCGTCATGTTATCTTGTGTTTGGATGGTTATCTTGCCTGGTGTTTGGGAATGCAATCGTGTGAGAAGCTTCTGGGAGGTCATTATGCTAAATCATTCTGATGACAGACTTTGACTCAGGCACTTCAGGATGATCAAACCAACATTTGAGATGCTGTGCAATGAAATTGTTTCACTGGGTTAGTCCAGTTATCCAATTACATGTGATTTTCCAAAATGCACATAACCGGTGGATGTAAACATAGCTTATGACATTTAATCAAACACAACGGCCTGGTTTCACAGACAGGGTTTAGATTAAGTAAGGATTAGGCCTTAGTTCAATTAGGGCATACTGTAGTAGCTTTTATAAACATGCCTTAGAAAAAAAAACATTACTGGTGTTCATCTTGAGACAAAACAATGTCACTGGCATATTTAAAGATGTCAGTGCAAGTTGCTTTCAGTTAAACCTGCTCAAACATGCATCGTAGTCTGGGACTAGCTTAAGCCTTGTCTGTGAAACTGGTGGAATGTTCTCCAGATGTTGCAGTGTTATCATATGCATGCATACTGGTTTGTACAGAATCGTTCCATTAGTCCTGTTTTTGCATGCCACAGTATTATACGATGATGACGGCTTTTTGAACAGACACTTGTGAGTCTGTCATTTCTCTCTTTGAATGAGGACACCATGTTCCCCTCCGCTTACTAATTGCCATGAGGCCAGTGAAGGTCTCATTCACATGCATTGATGTTTGCCCAAATGATAGCAAACAGAGGCGGCCTATCCTCTCTGCCAGCCAAACGCACACAGAGGCCTTTGTTAGACAAGAGGACCTGATAATCACACATCTCTTTGCTTCTCTCTATTTCTCTCATTCTTTTATTTTTATTACACATAACATTAAAAATAAAGATCCAAATGGTGAGTTTTGCGGTGATGTTATTGAAGAATCATTTTTGGTTCCTCAAAGAACCTTTTATTGATCATTACTTACCGTTTTTTTCTTAGTGTGAAGAACATTTCAGTAAATTAAAGAACCTTTTTTCACTCTAATGGAATGGAAAGATTCCATTAAACTGTTAAAGGTTCTTTATGAAACCATAAATGCCAGTAAAGAACATTTTTATGTTTTTTGTTGTTGTTTGTTTAAAGCTGCATTCCGCAAATTATTTTGGGTTAAAAATGATCCAAAATATATTTTTGAGCAAGTACATAACCAGCCAGTGTTCATATCTGCTTGCCTTAGCTCGATTCTAAACGGTAAGCTTGTAATAATGTTTTTAATTCCAGCGGTACTGGTGGATTTCCGCGGGAAATTCGAGCATGTCTTTACGTCATTACCTCACATCTGTCCACATAAAGACTCGGCTAGTAGGCGATGAGTGTGAGGATGTTGGAGGTGGAGATTTATAGCCTTTTCTCACAGCTCTTGATATAATTAAACTTATTTATTTGATGGCGGATCCAGAAAGGTTCAAACGACAATCACCAGTGACCACTGGAGATTCACCCGTTGTAAAACGCAAAAGACTTCGGACTTCAGAGTGGCTACAGAATAAAAGGGACTGCAACCGGCCCATGTGAAAACAAGGATAAATATCGGAAGAGCATTAAATGTAGTCACGCAATGCTGATGTTGTTAACATTTACAATTTGAGAACAAAGTATAATTTGCACGGTTTGATGTGATATGAGAAGCGATCGTTAGATTTAATCAGTGCGATTTACTGCAATGCTTTTTTCCCCTTAGTTGGTCAGAACAAAAGTGGATGTTACTTTTTTCAGGCGACATTTTCCGGTGAAAATTCTAATTTTGGTCATACTTCCAAAAGTAGAATCTGTGATTGCGAATGCCAGTATCCACACCGGCGGCGACTGACAGCCACATTCTCCTCAAAACATTGGATTCATCCGCGCTGTGGTGTGCCGAGGCACAACCCACGTAAAGTTGATAATTCCGTGAATAACTGCAATTGCAGATTTCAAACAGAGATGGCGACAAAGAGGAAAAACTACGTATTGCAGCTTTAAACTATCTAATGTCCCTGAGGTATGGCGAAGATATGCATACTAATCCCAAACCCCAACTTTGAGCAATAGTGATATTAATGCTTGCAAACACGACTGATTATAAAGCAGCTGTTGTTAATGACCTGTTTACAATATTTCTAAAGTACTTATTTAATTAGATGTTACTCTGTTATGTTAAGTAATTGTTCATCATATCTTTTGCCACCTGATATTATCCTCAACTTTACCTGCTTTTTTTAAGCCTCACCAAAGGAACAAACTCCAAAATACTGTGTTTATGAGTCTGGTGTGTATTAAAACACTCCCGTTGTCTCCAATTACACTGTTTTACCCTCTGTGGGTTTGTGAATAAACAATTCACTTGTTATTCTTGAAGTCTCGTAAGTATCAATTATTTTTCTCGATTAGCCATTAGTAAGTATTGCAGTAATATGGTAGAGTTGGTATAATGGTATATCCCATGAGCTGTATGTACAGTAGAAGTGCTCGGGGGACGCTGTGTAACTGTGTCTCTCGGGTCTCTGCACTGGGAGGTGAATATTTAGGTGTGCTGTTCTGTTCTTCTTTTCCTAAGACCTTTTTTTTTCTTTGTTCAAAGTACAGTGGACAATAAATTCAGTGCAGTTATTACACTAGTAGGTCAAAGGTAACAATAAAAGTCAATTATTAATCCAGATGAGGACAGGAAAGGCAACTTTATGCAAGAATAAATAAATATATATATATATATATATATATATTTGACATTATTATATATTATTTATATATATTTTTTATTAATCAATTTGATTTATTTTAATCACTTTTTGCGTGTGGTTTGAATACATAAAATATTGAATAGGTTAAAAAGTCAAATCTGTTCAGATGCTTGTTAAAAGATGAAAGTGTGAGTTAGTAATTGGGCTGTGGTACTGTGCAGTAAATTAGGCGGAGTGTTTGGTAGAGGTAGCTGTGTTTGAATGATTCAGCAGATGGCTGAGGAGACGCTGTAGGGGCTTCTGACGACACCACTGTGCAGATGCTGCGTCTCCATTTACAACTCCTACTAAATTAAAACATGCTAAAAGAAAATGAAATGGAGAAGGTTTTTGGTGTGTTTTCTGGCTTTTTCCATACACAAAAAAGAATGTGTGGTTGCACCCGAATGCAGACATTAATGCCATGGTATTTTGATGTATACAAAATGTTGAAACATCCCTAACGTTAAAAATGATGCAAGCATGATAAACTAAAATGATTCTGTGTCTGTGCATTTGGCAGAACTCTGGCAGATTTTGATTTAGACCATCTAATATGATCTGATTAAAAACTTTACACTTCACTGAAAGCCTTTTGATATAGTTGCTCATCTCCCCTCAGAATAACTCAGTAACTCAGAATGATTAGGTATCATATCTTTCCACTCAAAATAATTGAATGACCTCTCTACATCTTCCACTCAGAGCTGGACCGGAAAGAGGTTTTTGTTCTCTCAGCATTTTCAGATGCAGAACCGCTCAGAGCTGCGCTTTTATGACTTAGACAGACTCATTACTTCATGCGGGAATAATCCGAACTGTTCCCAGACCTTTTTCTGTATACATCTGTGAACTTGTGAGCCGCCTCTCAGAACATCAGGCTTTCATGCAGTGGAAATAACAACAAGCGGAGAGCCACGGCCAGGCTACGTCAACAAGAAGCCGAGTTTTGACAGCAGATGTTTTGGCACAGCTTCAGTGAGCAGTATTAGGCTAAAATCATCTCCGGGAGTGAAGGAAGTGCAGAATCCCTCAGAATAAGCAGACACACAGCCTCGGTCCTTCAGATAGATAATATGATACATCATGCACAGAATATTTGAGAACGTGCTCTGTTCGGTCCTCGTGGCCAGCCGTCGGGCAGAGACCCTGTAGGTCATGTACTATAAAGCATTTAAAAGTCCCTGAAATGGAAACTATTCAGTGAAATTGACTAAATGCATTTGGAGCTGCGCAGCTTTATTGAACTTGTTGCTTTCCAGTATTTGAATAATTTTTCACCTTAGATTTTTTATTTGTTTGACTGCTTGCTCTTCATTCATTATCATTCAAACTGTTTTCCTCTCTCTTCAGGCGCAGGTGAATCAGGGAAGAGCACCATTGTGAAACAGATGAAGTAAGTAGAAAAACGGTTCATGTCTCTCTTTCTTTTTTTTTTCTTTTTGTCATCCACTCCCATTTACTGTATGCATACGGTAGGGCTGCACGATATTTGGAAAAAAACCCTGACATTACGTTATTTTGTTTTTGCTTTGATAGCGTAGAGTTGCACGATTAATCGTTAAAAGAACGCAATCTCGATTCAAACACCCGTGCGATCTTATTGCTATTTGGCTATATTAAACCTTTGACAAGTACGATCACAGCGAACAGTCAAATCTGTGTTTAATAATAAAATAACTCTGTCTCAGAGTGGCTCGATTCACAGTAAATGAACAAAGCGGCTCAGAGCTGTGTATTGATCAATGCGATATGGTGCTATAACTAACTTAAAAAATACTTGCCTCAAGCTCCATTTACAAAATTGGCATGCCAAGTTGGCCTCTTTTTCCCTAGTCATGACCACATCCATATTCTCTTTCACTTCCTCCTCTTTTTCCAGCGCACATAAAAACCACAATTGCCAAAGTGAGTACGTAAAATTAAGCTTGCTCTATTTGTTGGCCACTAGCGCATGCTGATGACGTTTTATTCTTCTATGCTAACTTGAGTCGTAGCTTACGATTTAATAGGTGTCATCTTCGTAAAGTTGTACATGCATGTCGTACAGAGTGATTTGTAATGATCTTATAGGATTGCTGAAGTCGCTCATTGCAGCTGCTGAGAGACAAGTGCGTGCACACTATTTATATTCAGTAATAAAGCCACGCTTCATCTGTCACATATTTATTTGCAGCAACAGCACTTTGAACAAATGACATCATGTGCGAGATGAAGCGGTTGGTGTTAGCAGAAACCGTCTCTAACTGCTGTTACGAGTTTCATTTCTGTGATGGAGTCACATTTCCACACGAGCGAAACCACCTTACAGACCCTGTGATGTAGTGCTGGTTCCTTTTCTAGAAGCGTCCTCATCCTGTTCATGATTAATAGACACCATCCATCTCCTCGTGATACCAAATTGTTGCACTACTGTCTACAGTGCTATGCATAAGTTTAGACACCCATGCTAAAGTTGACTAAAAAGAGGAATAAAAAATCATCTTTTGGAAATTGAACTTAATGCCTTAATTTAAAAAATTAGGAAAAATCCAACCTTTAAGGACACCAATTTTCTTTGTGAATGAATAATGTATCATAAATAAATAAATGTTCTTCCTTAAAATACAGGGTGCATAAGTCTGGACACCCCTATGTTAAATTCCCATAGAGGCAGGCAGATTTTTATTTTTAAGTATTTTTTTTAATTTTTTGTTTAGGATACTATGCATCCTGATAAAGTTCCCTTGGCCTTTGGAATTAAAATAGCCCCACATCATCACATAGCCTTCACCATACCTAGAGATTGGCATGGGGTACTTTCCATAAGATCATCTCTCAATGCAAATCAAACTAGCTATTAGGCTAACTGAAATAAAACCATGCCAATCTCTAGGTATGGTGAAGGCTATGTGATGATGTGGGGCTATTTTAATTCCAAAGGCCAAGGGAACTTTATCAGGATGCATAGTATCCTAAACAAAAAATAAATAAAAATACTTAAAAATAAAAATCTGCCTGCCTCTATGGGAATTTAACATAGGGGTGTCCAAACTTATGCACCCTGTATTTTAAGGTAGAACATTTATTTATTTACGATGCATTATTCATTCACAAAGAAAATTGGTGTCCTTAAAGGTTGGATTTTTCCTAATTTTTTTAATTAAGGCATTAAGTTCAGTTTCCAAAAGATGATTTTTTATTCCTCTTTTTAGTCAACTTTAGTATGGGTGTCTAAACTTATGCATAGCACTGTATGTGCAGCTCTGCTCTGGGCAGTCGTGTCTCGATGATAATCCTCAATCTGCGAGATTAAGCATGTCTGGATTCACGCTTCATAAACACCTTTCTTTGCATACTTTAGCATAGTATATTTGACATTTTTAATACAAACAAATATTTAATACAAATACTGAATACTGTTTTCAATATTTGGCATGTTTTCTCAAATCTTAAAGGCACTAAACCTAATCTGGCGTACTATTTATTATATGAGAATATAGTATGAGGATTCAGCTCACATGTTAATTGTGTTAGCGATTGGCTGGTTTCTCTGAACCCACGGCATCTAAACAGTAACAGTAACTGTGCATTTATATAGATATTTCAGAATAATAATCAAAAACAGTTTACCTGGTTTTGAAAAGGTTGGGTTAATTTCTCCACATTTCACCCTCTGTTTAGAATCATCCATGAAGACGGCTACTCAGAAGACGAGTGTAAGCAGTACAGAGCCGTGGTGTACAGCAACACCATCCAGTCCATAATGGCCATTATTAAAGCCATGAGCAACCTCAAGATCGACTACGGAGAGACGGGCCGAGTGGTAAGAGCTCCTGCACACCTGTGGGAATGTCTGGGACTGCTATGTAGGTCATGCTGAGATTCAGTGAATAATTCAGAGAGTCCCGCACACTGTCACAACTTCACATTTCTGATGTACAGGTTTAATGTTTTGCGCACGATGTCAAATCCATCAGGCGGAGCGAGGTGTTGTTTTGTGCACAGATGAATGATTCACAATAAAAGCAGGAAATATGAGCAATTTTGTGTTTATTTTAATCTGAACTATTGCCATTAATAAAATATACCATGGTAGTGTGTTTGGAGTGACAGTAATTGTACAGTAAAGCGTGCTCAAGGTGTTGTAATTGCTCGTTGCCGTCCTCCCTCAGCACATGTCGTGTGTGTGTGTTTGTGCAGGATGACGCACGGCAGCTGTTTGCTCTGTCTGCAGCGGCGGAGGAGCAGGGAATCTTAACCGATGACCTGGCCAATGTCATCCGCAGACTGTGGGCCGACAGCGGGGTGCAGGGCTGCTTCACCCGATCCAGAGAGTACCAGCTCAACGACTCGGCTGCTTAGTGAGTGTCTGCACTTACTGTACATTTGACACACTCATACACCTGTAAATGAGTCAAATTAATCTAGAATGAATATGTTTCAGCATTGCATATCACAAAATCAAGGCATGGAAATGAATTGGTGTAAAGGTGTGGGAACCCTAATGGCAGCATTATAAAATGCTTATTGCTCCACCCCTAAAATCTGATTGGGTGAGATGTTAACAGCTGGTGACTGCTTATAAATTGAATTCAAAATATATGCATATATTGCTACACTGCTTGGCATGATAACAGTCTAAAATTAAAAGTACAATTTATTTTTGCTCATCAATTTGTTTTGGTTGCATCACCATGGCTGCATCAAAAATCCAGAAAAAAAACACAATATTGCAAAATATTATAAAAAAATTCTATTGTAAATTTAATATAATATAATATAATATAATATAATATAATATAATATAATATAATATAATATAATATGTGATTTATTCCTGAGATTATTGAATACGTTTTTGAATGGGTTGTGCATGTCAAAGCACTCATTGGTGTCTTATATCATATCATATTGTATATGGTTTATGAATGCAGTAAGCCACCCGAGGCTGTGTGTTAGTCATTTGGCAACCGTTAAACCGTTGGCAACCCATTTCCTGTTGTGCCCCAGCCCCAACACCTATTAACCTCTGTAAAAGCACGGTAGCGCACAGGCTCAAGTGACTTGTTGTTTAATTATATTTCATCCATGTACTTCAGAGCTGCATAAACAAACACTTGAGTTACAGAATTGTGTGAGGTGTAGCAGCAGTACACTAAAATTACATGTCTCTCCCGAAACAGAACGTGACTTTAATGTTTTTTTAGCACACACACACACTGATGCATGATGGGAGCCAGGTTCAAGCAGGAAACTCAATGCCAAGTCCATCTGTTGTTGTTAGCAGAATCATCTCCTGTCCTGCCTTTAATGAGGTCATGATGTTGACACATTTGGACCTTCATTGACCACACACACAAACACACACACACACACACACACACACACACACACACACACACACACACACACACACACACACACACACACACACACACACACACACACACACACACACACACACACACACACACACACACACACACACACACGTGCTCTCGCAGTGGGTTTCCATGTTTTATGGGGACTTTGCATAGAAATAATGATTTTTATAGTGTACAAACTGCATATCTTATCCCCATATTCCTATACCTACCCATCACAGAAAACTTTTTGCATTTTTATGTTCAAAAGATTTAAGGCTCATGATGCACATTTGACTGAATTAGGTTCTTCAAATCTGACAAAAAACTTTGGATTTGAAGACATTTGCTAAAATTGTATATAAATATACATTTTGTATGAAAATATAAAAATATAAAAAATTTGTATATGTAAATTTGTAAATTTAATATCAGACTTTTTTCTTTTATATGTTCAATTTTAGACTGTGCATGTTCAAGTGTTTAAATTTTGATAAAATGTAGTTTCATGTGTTTCCCCTAAAATGATCTGATATAGATGAAACCCATGTATGGTTGAGGTTGTATGCATGGTTACTGGTAAACACATTTTAGGCCCAGACTTCAAATGTGAGATTTTAAACCTTTAAGAACGCTGCAATTGTTGGATGGTTAATAACCACTACTACGCAAGTATAATTGCTTAACCAAGATCAGAAGTAAAATTAAGACCTGCTTTTATCTCAGTGTATTGAAAGAGAACGAAGTCCTCACATTCCCTTCATCCCACATCTCCGACTCCATCCTGCAGTAGTGAAAGCAGACGGTCCTCAGGCCCTGCTTCCTCTGTCCATCATATGATCTTCTTCCTGAAACCTTCTGAAGTGCCGCCCATTAAAACCAGCGCAATCTAGGAAATAAACTCTCAAAGCATAAAACCAGAAGCTAAAGATGATACTAGGACATTTCGGTTCATCTCACAATAGACGAGTTCTGTTTTTCATTTTTGATTTTGATTATAAATGACTCCGAGCTAAACAATTTAATTTTAAACAATGCAATTCTTGAATATTTACTCATTGTGTGATCAGAGAAGTGTGATGTTTTTAAAAAGCATTTTATAGTAGATGCCTACATCAAGAAATAATCATTTTATTTGTTTGCTTATTTAATAGAATTAATGTGCTGTCTATGTTGTCATTGTAATATACTGTATGTTGAACTATAAATCTTGAACGAAAGAGGTATATGACCAAATGAGCTGGAACATCTTCCAGTGATATATTGACTCTTTATTTAAATTTTATTAATTTTGAGCAACCAAAAAAAAAAAGTTTCTTCCAATTTTGGTTGGACCAATAAGATTTTATATATATATATATATATATATAATTATCACTAATTGAACTAATTTATTGATCTAATTAGATGGATAGACTTTTACTAGGCTTCATTTTTGTTTCTTCTTTGGATTTTGGGGTGAATTATGGCTAGTTCTTGACAGGCATTTTAATATTCGGCCATAAAATGAGATAAAGGTTGAATTTCAACTGTCTAAAAGTGTCAAAAAAATATAAATATCATAGATGAAATTATTAGGACTATTATTATGAAAGTGAAATTGTATATTTTGTAATTTAATATAATATAATGTGATTTATTCCTGAGATTATTGAATGAATTATTGAATAC
The DNA here is from genome assembly GCF_951802725.1 of Rutilus rutilus. Classification (NCBI taxonomy): domain Eukaryota; kingdom Metazoa; phylum Chordata; class Actinopteri; order Cypriniformes; family Leuciscidae; genus Rutilus; species Rutilus rutilus. The sequence goes on along the minus strand of NC_140217.1, from coordinate 37,626,336 downwards.
GTTTTTGAATGGTTGTGTGTATTGTCAGTTTAGACACAATGGGTTGTGCATGTCAAAGCACTCATTGGTGTCTTTTATCATATTGTATATGGTTTATGAATGCAGTAAGCCACCCGAGGCTGTGTGTTAGTCATTTGGCAACTGCTAAATCCTCCCACTTCCTGTTGCGCCCCAACACCTATTAACCTCTGTAAAAGCACACCTATTAACCTCTGTAAAAGCACGGTAGCGCACAGGCTCAAGTGACTTGTTGTTTAATTATATTTCATCCATGTACTTCAGAGCTGCATAAACAAACACTTGAGTTACAGAATTGTGCGAGGTGTAGCAGCAGAACACTAAAATTACATGTCTCTCCCGAAACAGAACGTGACTTTAACGTTTTTTTAGCACTCACACACTGATGCATGATGGGAGCCAGGTTCAAGCAGGAAACTCAATGCCAAGTCCATCTGTTGTTGTTCGCAAAAACATCTCCATAAAAGGAGATAAAGGTTGAATTTCAACAGTCTAAAGTGTCAAAAAAATATCATAGATGAAATTATTAAGACTATTATTATGAAAGTGCAATTGTATATTTTGCCAATCATATGTTGTGAAAGTATGACCTAATTTTTCAGTCTGAATCATTATGTATGAAAGGTCAGTGTCAGTCGGAGTTGCCATAGAAATGCTGTCAGTTGGCGAAGCGCACAGGCCTGTGGTCCGTCCGACAGCGACGGCTCACTGAGCTAATACGACTATTTATGGCTTCCAGTCAAAGTCTACTTCACACACAAGCAGCTGTTGTGTTGCGGAAACCTCTGAATACTGGACTCAGATCAAACTTCACTCTGATCGGTGTGTGTACTGTACACTGTATGCATGAAATATGCAGATGACCTACTACATTAGCTAAAGTGTGCAGTGTGCAACCAGAGTACACTGCGTTGAATACTGTATCCCACAATGCAGTGTGCTTGACGTGTGTGTTGAATCAATCCGAAGCAATATCAACCGTGATCTTTAAGCTCCTTCATTTATTATTTAGTCAGATTGCCAAAAGAGATTTTTTTTTTTACACAAAATTAAAACAATTAAACATGCATGAGGTCAGCAGTGTAGTACACTACTTTTTGAAAAGTTTATCAATGCATACTATTTTTTTACAAATAAAAATACTTTACTACTGTATATATTGTAAACTGACTACCATGCATAAAGTATATACTATGCAATACGCATATTATATTATATATTATATTTTGTACCGTCAAATCGATTACTTGTGATTAATCAGACTCAACATAAAAGTTTTTGTTTATATAATGTGTGTACATTTTATATGTATGTGTATGAATATTTGTTTATATATATAATATAATATAATAAATGTACACACATACATTATATAAACACAAACCTTTACGTTAGATGCGATTTTGAGAGATTTGACCACTAATTCAATTAAAATATATTATAATTATATTATATTCAGTGTTATTACCGTTAATTAAAACTAAATATAAAATATAAATGTTAGTTGAACAACTTAAACTAAATGAAAATTAGAAATATTGCCTTGGCAATAAACTGAAATAAGTTAAAGGTGAAGCACTGAATTAATTAACTGGAAATAATCTATAAACTAAATAAACTCAAACTGAAATAAATTAAACCTAAATGGCAATATCTAAAAAAAATTATAATAATAATAAAACTCAAATAATATTATATTATTGCAACATTTTACATGTAACATAATACAATATATAACATTTTACTCAGAATATTGGCCTGGTTTCACAGACAGGGCTTAGATTAAGCCAGGATTAGGCCTTAGTTCAATTTCTGGTGTTCATCTTGAGACAAAACAATGTCACTGTTATATTTTAAGATATATCAGTGCAAGTTGCTTTCAGTTAAACCTGTTATTACATGCATTTTAGTCTGGGACTAGCTTAAGCCTTGTCTGTGAAACTGGGGGACAGTGTTATATTTATTGAAATGTAAGCATTCTCAAGCACTGTGTCAAGTAAATAATGCAGCTTCCAGAGGGGTTTTGCTGAATTAAAATGTTGTGAAGCCCTGTAGTAAGCAATACCCCAGTGTTCAGTGTCAAACAGCCCATTGTAAACACACCTTATCAGGCACTAATGCAGGTGTCGAATCTCAAAAACGAGCGCAGACCCGCCGAATACAAACGCTCTGCCCTCATGCGCACTCAGCAGCTCACAGAGAAGAAAGCCTTTCAAATGCTCTGAATGTATTAATGATTGTTTAATGACAGTTAGTCATCTGAGCTGTGATCTGAATGACCTAATTACATACGTGTGTGTGTGTTTGTGTGTAGTTATCTGAACGATATGGATAGGATAGGACGGGCAGACTACGTTCCCACGCAGCAGGACGTCTTGAGGACCAGAGTGAAGACCACTGGGATCGTGGAGACACATTTCACTTTTAAAGATCTGCACTTCAAGTGAGAAACATTCAGTGCTGTGTGTGTCTATAAGCATGTACACAAATCAATGAGCTATAAATAACTTACCTTAGCTGATGTAGTTCAGCATGAATCTTGAGATATATATATATATATATATATGTGTGTGCGTGTTTGCACTGAAATAGCTCGAAAGGGTATTTATTTATAAATACAAAATCAATATCACATGGGCAAAAATCTGTGGGAAAGTAAGAGTTCTGGATGTGTTGAGGAGTTTATTATAGAACTGGATGAAGTCAGCATGAAATGGAAGTTGCGATAGTCTTTTCTACCCTATTGTGATGTATATCTGAGTGAAAGGAGAAAAAATGAAAGGTGGGGCTTGATTTTGTCCAGGAGGAATTGATTGGATGGTTGTGGATTGCTATTGGCGGATCGCATATGAGTGACAGGTAGCCCCGCCCCTCGTGTCAGTAAACACATCATCAAAGAAGAGATGTCCTGCAAGCAGTGTAATGCGTTATGAAGTAATTAATTACTGTAATTGAATTACTTTTCCCTTGAAAAAGTAAAGTAAGGGATTACTCTTCATTTTTCTGTAATTTAATTAGTTACTTCTGATATAATCGGATTAATTACTGTATAGACTAGAACAATTCTATATAAAACAATAGTGGATTTAACATAAAAATGTAACGTCTAATGTTCAAATGTATGTTTTTCATCTAACCATATCTTTGCACTTTTAATTCTTTCAAATAATTAAAATTGCATGTTTTGTGTCTATCCTTGTATTGTTTAACTGGTAGAGGTTGATATGGGATTTATAAAGTAATTAGTAATGCAAAAATGTTTTAGAGCGAGTAATTTGTACAGTAATCTAATTACCCTGTTGATGATATAATTAGTAGCTTATCTAACACTGGCTGCAAGAGGGAGGGGAAATGTGTTGATTAAAGTTTATACGGCACATGAAAAAATAATGATGTGCATGGATAAATAATTTATAAAACAATCTGCAATATTCCATAAAAAACAAGAATTGTCAGTTGTTTTGATTTCATGGTGACTAAGCTATATATGGAAGCAAAGTGAAAGGGTTTCTGGTAGAAAGTGTTTTCTCATTATCGTCCTCTTGTATTCGTTCTTCCGAGACCCTCGTGAAATCTTAATGCTCACGGAAGGGCCGAGTGACACCTTCACCTGTTTCTCAGTTCTCCCGCTCTAATTCTCCTCTCTCTTCAGGATGTTTGATGTGGGAGGTCAGAGGTCGGAGAGGAAGAAATGGATCCATTGCTTTGAGGGAGTAACAGCCATAATCTTCTGTGTGGCTCTGAGCGCTTATGACCTGGTGCTCGCAGAGGATGAGGAGATGGTGAGTTTCAGAGACGGACTCAGTCGCTTCAGAACCACTGGGAAAGTCATGGGGAAAAATGGGAATTGTCCAAACGATAAACCTGAATTGTGAATCTGTCATTATGCGATTAGTTTTGCAAACCTGTCCAAGCATTTTAATAAATATATATACAATATATATATATGTTTTGACCAATTAAAAAATTGCCGAAAGCTGCACTTTTAGAGCACGTCGACCATTTTATTATAAATTAAAATCGCACAGGACATTTGGCCAAAATCACAGAAAACACAAAGTATTTCTAACAAATGATCTTCATTAGTTACGTCACAGTTTATGTAATATTTTTTTAATTTGATAAATTGTTACTAATGTTCTAAGTAGTTCTTAGTAAGGCTGTAATTCTAAACTAATTTATAACTACCCCCCCCCCCTAGTATACAGAAGACACGGGGCAAAGTGAGCCGCCAGCGCCCTCTGCTGTTGAATTACTGCCTTCTCATGGCTCGCACACCTCTTTTTCAGAACCGCATGCATGAAAGCATGAAACTGTTCGACTCCATCTGCAACAACAAGTGGTTCACCGAGACCTCCATCATCCTCTTCCTCAACAAGAAGGATCTGTTTGAGGAGAAGATCACGCGCAGTCCTCTCACCATCTGCTTTCCTGAGTATTCAGGTCTTTGACTTTTCTTTTCTTTTAAACTGAAATAAGTCAAAATTACTTGCGTTGATCAATATTATCTCACGATGAGGCTTGAACCGAAACCAGAACATTTATTTGACTTTCATTTGCCATGTGGAACATGATTTAGCATGTGGTTATTTTTACGTACCTAAAAAGGAAGTGTTATAGGACGGACAAGTGCAAATCTGCTGACAATATTTTCTGTATCGGTTTCATACAGGAGCCAATAAATATGATGAGGCTGCCAGTTACATCCAGACCAAGTTTGAGGACCTCAACAAGAAAAAGGACACAAAGGAAATTTACACCCACTTTACCTGTGCTACTGACACTAAGAACGTGCAGTTTGTGTTTGACGCTGTCACTGATGTCATCATCAAAAACAACCTGAAGGACTGCGGCCTCTTTTAATGAAGGTGGCCAAGAGAACGACGAGGTTAATACACACACACACGCACACGCACACACACACACTAACCATTCATGCATATAAAACAGACCTGTGTTCAGATATAGTTGCTCAAAAAGCATCTTATAATTGCCTCAAAATGTATTTGTACCTTCAAAAGTTGGGGTTTGGTACGATTTTTTAAAACTGTTTTTGAAGAAGGCTGACCAAGGCTGCATTTATTTGATCAAAAATACAGTAAAAAACACAATATTTGTGATAGTATTATTAGAATTTGGGGTTTTCAAAGCCTCCCTTCAGATGCAAAGTGCATGATGCCGCCACAGCAAACCTAGCTTAATACATGTAAAAAGTTTTTAAGCAATTATTAAATTAAACGATCAGTAATAAAATAAGAAAGAAACAAATTACAATGAAAATGAAAAGCAATAGGGCAAAAAAACCCACAGCAAAGACATGTGAAATAGTAAAAATTTTCAGGAGGATCTAGCCTAGTATTCAAGTAAAAATACTACAGTTTTATTAGGCTGCTGTCACTTTAAGACCTAAAGCACAGATCTAATTTACACATCAGTTTTCTTTGACTACGGTTTATGTTTGTTTAGACACCCGACTGTGTGAAAGGGATAGTTCACCCAAAAATGAACAATCTGTCAACATTTTCTCACCCTAAAGTTGTTTTTCATTTTCATTCTCGTTTCGGGTGTGAGCACCGAATTCACTTCTCTTGTGTAGTTTATTGCGCTTTTTATTCTTTATTTTCTCATTCATGTCTTTATCATGTCAGTAACTTGTCCTGCGCTGCATGGATACATTTAAATCTATCTATCTATCTATCTATCTATCTATCTATCTATCTATCTATCTATCTATCTCTCTCTCTATATATTTATTTATTTATTTATTTATACATTTTTTCTTTTCAAAACTTTTGAAACATTATAAACATCTTTACTGTCCCTTTTGATCAATTTAATGCATCCTTGCTGAATAAAATAATTTCTTTCACACTGACCCCAAGCTTTTTGAACGATAGTGTATTCCTCAATGTTGTAGCATTAGATTATAAAATATCGAACTAAATGTAATTTATTTCAAAGATGGCACAAGCACACTTTTCAAAGCATTTAACATGTTAGGTTTGAAATGATTTAAGTCACACAGTTAATATGAGAAACTGCTGTTAACCTTGTTGATTTTGTTGTGATTATTCCTCAGGAGTGTAACCGGTTTGATGGAGCTGGTCAACGGGTTGTACACCACATGCTAGACTGCCTTCAGCTACCTATAAGAATTGTGTTTTTCTTTTTTTTTTCTTTTTTTTTTGATAACCTGAAAAAGACTTGTGAACCAGGAAAAGAGAAACTTCACAGAATTCCAGAACACCATCCTTCTTTCCAGAATCTTGAATTTTAAATTGGTTCTCAATGTGTAAATATTTAATTTTGCAGTTATTTTCTGCCAAAAAAAAACAAAACAAGTGGAGAATCAGGATTATATTCTGATATTTGTTTCTATTGAGCTTTTGTTTTTTGACAGGTTACCAATGGGGTGGGTGAGGACTTCTATAATGGATGTGCTAGATTTATTCAAGTCAATGGCAAAATGCTTCTTTTGTAAAGTTGATGTGAGCACAGAAAGAAAATGAGACATCTCTTTTGTAAACCTTTAGCACCGAATCTTCATCCCAGGCTCAGACTGTATATTGTTGCATGATGACGGACCATATGAAATCGCTCGCTCGCTCTAAACCTCGACGTGACATTCCCTCAGCCACTGATATATCTGGACACTCTCTACTAGCTTGACTGTGACACCGTCCAAAATCGACTAACGTGTAAAATATTTATATCCAACCACACATTTCTCCCTCCTGTTGCTGTACCATCCCTTCTTTTTTTCCGCGATGTCTGTGCCTTGTTTTCACTGTCTGTAGATCATAGGGCTGTTTTTATTCACGCTATCAAATGAAAAGTGTAAAAGTGTTGAGCACATTTTAAGAGCTAAATAAAACTTAGACTACAGTCTTTGGGTTAATATCTAAATACCATAAAAGATCTCGTTGGAAATAAAAGTTATGTAAGATAGACCTGTGCTACTTTGTCTTTTGTGTCTCTTATAACACTGTATGCAGTAAATGTGTTTTTGTCCAGCTGACAGGCAATGTTGCATGTATTTTATTTCATGCTATTTTTATTCACATTCATCATACACTTCTGCAGTTTCACTCCATCACCCCAAGAAGGCGCTAGAGGAACACTTGGTGAATAAATGAACTGACAATCCAGAAGTCTACTCGAAACTATTTCCTAAGAGCTTTTTGTGTTATACATGCAAAGCCATTTAAAAAACAAAAGCAAAAATGCAAGCCCCAAACTAAAATTGGGAAGAAAAAAAAAAAAAGAGGAAATTGTTTTTGTATTAGAACAAAATGTTTTGTACAGTCCTTACAGAAAGTACTCTGGTGATACTATGGTACAGCGATGATGGTAATATCATGGTATTGAGTATCCATATTTTTTTTGGCATAGTATATACATAGTACTTCTAAGTACTTAAAAGAATACCATGATAAATTGTACATGTCAAAAATACATTACCATTGATACTTAGGTAGCGTTTCCGTATGATGTATATGTAAATAATACATCATAAAATATTATCAGTAGAAGTAGTAGGATTAATTGATCAAGTAATTATTATAATTTATTATTATTAAATAACTGTATCATAACTGTATATTATTAAATGACTGTATCAATCAGTCTTATCAGGTGTGAAGCGCTTGTTCTGCGCTCACATTTGGCTTTCTGATTGGATGTCAGCCTGACGCTTAGCGCTGATTGGCTGAGATTGTCCGGAGGAAACTGACGGCGCGCTCAAAAGCTCTCAGCTCTCACTCCAAACGCGCATTGACTGAAGCGGTTAATAGCGCTCTGGACTACTTTATAAACCTGGCATATTTTTTTGTGTACAGTTTGGTAAGTGTCTTAAACGCTTAGGTCACAGATAAACACTGTTGTGCGTTATTTAAAATACTTATGCCACATCTTTTCTTTTTGCAGAGGAAACAGAAAAATATACCAAGGAGGACTAACTCGGCAAACGGAATAATAAACATGGTGAGTGATTTGTTTTGCTTGCTTTGTTCTTGTTCATCTGGATATTATTGTCAAAAAATATATATATACATTTGAAAAAGCTTAGCGTCTGTACTCATGCAAATAAGAAAACACAGAATAAGTGAATTCTAAACTAAACTAAACCTATTAATATGAACAAATTAAAATTTATAAAGCTTTTGCATATTAAGTTATGATTTTACAGTAGTAACAACCATAGAAGTACTGTATTTATTTTCTTGCTGTGAGCACTTCCACTAAAATGTCATTTCCAGAGTCTCAAAAGCTGTGAATAGTAGCCAATGTTGAATATATTTGGTAATATGCTGCATTTTTCTATAGTTTTAACTCCAATATGAATGTGACGCATTTTACTTCCATAGCACTGGTGTATCTTATGCCTCCCTCAGGCATTATAAATCTATATCTTGAACTGTAATCTGGGTTGTGAAATGAAATGTACATTTTCAGCAGCGATGGAGGTTAACCGCTACCCAACTCTATGCATTTTTCATGGCCTCTGGAAACCGCTGGCTTTTCAAGCACACACACAATTTGCAGCTTTGAGCCAAATGGCTAAGTTCTCACAGCTGTGATAACATCATAGACTGGTCACTGGTCCTGTAGCTTAAACCAGTCTGAGGGCTGCCGAGCAGCTGAGTTTAAGAGCCGGTTCACATAGATGGCTGTGTTTTTCTGGCTTTCAAAAGCATTCCCAAAAAATTCCAAATGCTTAACGGCTACTGCAGAGCTGGAAGTGAAAGTAAAGTAAATCACTTGAGAGTAGGGGGATGTTATCACTGGAAAACAGGGACTTTTTGCTTTATGAGAGGTGTGGACCCTGGATGGAATGAAATCTATTTGATAAGCCTGGCCAAGGGGAATTTTTGTTGTTTTAAAGAATGAACAATGGAAGTCTGAGGCAAGACATTCTGAAGGGTTTAAAAGCATAAATGTTCCTCTATTTTTCATTTAGTATTTTTGTTTTTTGTTTTGTTGGACCATCCCAAATAGACTGATATACACAATTAGTCTGATCCCAGATCATTAGCTGTGAACTATGGCCAACATTATTCAGCATTGTCCCAAAAAATGACATCATTCCCTTTTTGACCACAACAGTCCGTGCATTAATCATGAACTTGAGTTGGGAGAAGTATGGCCTGTCTTTCTTCCTGAAGCGGTGCAGGAAGGGACTCCTCGTTTCCCGTTCCCACAATCAGTGCGGATGTATTGGCATGCATGCATGCATCATATTCTGACTCTTCTCCCCTGAGAGACAATCCAAATGGATTGTGTTTGTTTCTCTCCCACTCATCATGTTGTTGATTTAATGCTGCTGGATTAAATTCTGGATTGCTTTCATCTGAAGGAGAGATCAGGCACATTAATGTCTTGTTTGGCATGGTCCATGAATTGTTTTCCAAGGCGATTATAGATCCTGGACACATCAGTCTTGCAATGTATCTGCAGTTTTTATTTAGAAAATGAGGAACTGACTAATCTTGCCCTTTAGCAAGTAATTTGGCGGTACCATGGTACAGATGGACATACCATGAAAAATGCATACAGCTGGTGATCAGTGTGGTGCATCTAGTGCCCTTGTAAGCGATGCATGCTGAAGTTTGCACAGTCAAGCTCTAACCTCCTCTTTTTCTTTCTCTAGCTGTGCGCTCGCAATTCAGGCGACTGTTTTCGGGACCAGATGCGATACATGATGAGGTCTCTGCAGGATCTGAAGCAGATACGAGAACCCGACAATCAATCAAAGTGCTCATACGCCACTCGAGCCTGTCAAAAGAGGGCACAAAAGCGGGAGCAACTCAGTCGCCTGCGGATATCTGACGTTAGTGACGCCAGCACCTACGACTCCGCATGTTGCCTGGCCAGCCCACTGGAAGAAGAGGAGGATGAGGAGGCCGGTGTTGGCCGTCTACCTCAGGGCTCCCCCAGCAGCTTGAAAAGTCTGGACTTTGATTCTGGGTACTCCGAAGCATCGTGGCAGGATGAGGGCGTAGTGTTGCGCCGCACAAGGAATGTACGCGTTTCATCATCCGCGTGTGTCCGCACCAACCGAACCCGTCCCAAATCCACATCAGACGCTTGCCTGGAGCGCTGGACGTCGTTTGAGGCCAGCGACCCAACGGACTGGACTACGTCTTTGTTAACTAGAGGGCGTAACAGGCAACCGCTGGTTCTTGGAGACAACAGCTTTGCAGATCTTATTAAAAACTGGATGGACCTTCCAGAATGCCCAGATTCTGCGGAACTGAAGCCGAACGCCAGCCGCAAAATAGCCAAGGACTTTCTGGTCAACATGCGCCGGAAAATTGCAGGCATGTCAAAGGGAGTTGGAGTTGAGGAGACTAAACGCACTAAACGGATGTCTTGTCCTGTGGGATTCCAAGCCCCGAAACCCTTCTTTCACCAGTCCCACACAAGTTTGCACCCAATGGGACCAGACTTTTACCAGTTTAGCACTGTCATGAAGACTGGGAGTCGACAGCCTATCATATGCAACGACATCATTGGATACATCTGATGTGTTTCTGAAAACTAAATGGATTTTATTTCTGAAAATGTCTTAATAATATTGTTCTATGTATTAATAAATATTGCAATAAATGTTTTTATATCAAATAATATTCTGACCTATTTTTCTGAAAAACATAGAAACTGATGTCATGATCAAAAATACTTGATGGCAATACTGAGGATAGCATAGTTTGGGTTATATACTCTATCATTCAGCCCATTTTAAAGAAAAAATATATGCCATTGTTGCTTTAGTTAACTGGCTGCAACAGAAATATAACACACCAATGTTTAACACATGGTTACATTTATTAGAATCAGAATAAACAGAAGAAATACATTTTTTTTGCAAAGCAATCGTTTGTCTTATCAGTTAACCAACAATATTCATGTTTAGCTTGCCCAACTTTGACGTTCTAAGTTTCATTTGGTTTGCAGCCATTGCATGAATGACAACTTTTCTCTGTGAAATTTGCTACTTATGCAAATACAATTTATGGTGAATATCTCATACAGTATACTGTGCAATTATTACTCTTTATTTTTAAGAAACAGGCAGTAAAATATGGAATTCTCTCTTTAAAATAAGACTTTACTGACAGAATGATATGAGATGTAGACATATGCAGTAGGCTAAGAATTTAAAATAAGACTTCTATTTTAGAATTGGAGGCTTATAGCCAGAATAGAATAGAAAGATAAAGACCCAGCTGTCAAATCTTTTTGTGAATGAAACTCAGTGCTGTAATGTGATTAGGTCTGAATGCACGCAAACATGTCTAAAGGTGATGAAATTAACTGGAGCAGACACAGGTCATTTGGCTCTGGTCTGGAACTGTTTTCATACATGACAATAGTGAGGTGGTGAGTGGGTGGTCATGGCTGCATAACAAAGGGATGAGGGCGGGAATTAAGAAACCACAGGGGTCGTATTGATCCCGGATACACATGTGTTTAAAAGAATGAACAGAAAAGCGATTTCACTTATAGACTGTAAAATATCAGAATTAAAGACTCTTTCCAGGTCATATTTGACACTGCAACATAGCCAAACTTAATCATTTTTTATTTTGATTCTCAAGAAGATATTAAGACTTTTTCAAAATAATGTTGGTAACACTTTACAGTAAGGTTTCATATGTTAGTTAAAATGGGTTAACTACAGTGGTCACCCAGCAAGACAATAATTGTTTTTCCACATACACATGTGTGTGTGTGTGCAAAAAACATTATAAATGAACCTCAAGGAACATTTTAAAATAATTTAAAAAATCCACTTCATGATCCCTTTAATACTTTACGAAAGTTAGAGACCTTATTGTAAAATGTTACCAGAATGTTATACAAGAGTCTTAAATATACATTTATTTTGAATTGTTTTATAGGCAATATTTTTTATTTGTTCTCAGGCTTAACCTCATTAAATGCATCATGTTTTTTTAACAGTGATTTTTGCAGTGTACAAATTCCCATGATTTTTATAACTGTTTAGCATATAAACTCAAAGTTAATAGAGAGAATAATCTTATGAAGGTGATGTTCCTAAATGTAAGGCTCTCTTTTCCAGCTTCACCTGAGGAGGTATCTGATGGGCATCATGCAGTCCTCATCCTCTTCAAATGAGGGAATGATCTCCAATATCTGCTGGTGATCTGGAATCTCACGCTTGCTTGCGGAGCGTACCAAATCAGTTATGCTGCATAAACGACAAGTTAATCAATTAATAAAAATCCCTTTTCACTTGTTAGGCTAAATCAAAGTACCACCAAACCCGCATTACCATCAGTGTACTTCTTTACATAAGACACAGTTACATAAGAATGGCTGCTGTGAATGAATGTATGAGAGTGTTTATTTTTGTGAGGGTGTGGTATGGTCTGTATCTCATAATTAGAGAGGAACAGGAAGGTCACTCTTATGCCAAACTAACACTGGTTATGTTCAGAATGAAGTACTAGCTTACTGCACATTTAACTATTTAAAAAAAAAAAAAAAAAAAAATATATATATATATATATATATATATCAGTAGAATAGTATATATAAGTACTGTATGTGAAATGCAACAAACAATAACAGTTTCAAAAGTCACATGACCTCTTCTACTTCATTCCTCACTTTAGATGAGTGCACTGCATTGAGATCCGGTAAACAATGCAGTGTGTTCTGGTTGTATACTGCACATTTTGTCAAATGTAGTAGGTCATGCATATATTCAGTACATACAAAACATTTGCATATTGTGCACAATATGCACTGTCTGTCAAAAGTTTGGAATCATTAAGATTTTATTAATGATTACATTTTTTTTTTTTTTTATCATATTAGAATGATTTCTGAAGGATCATGTGACACTGAAGACGGGAGTAATGATGCTGAAAATTCAGCTTTGCATCACAGGAATAAATTACATTTTGACTGGTAGTGTACATGCTGTACATGCGTAATTGCTTTCACATGTTTTTATATCACGCCAAACATTTCAAAGAAATGTAGATAAAAAAAAAAATGTCAGGAAAGAACAGCACCTGACGGGGTAATAAATGTTGTTTTTTTTTTCTAGTTTTGAGACTAATTTTGGTTCCAGCAGGAAGAGACCCAGGAAGGACCTTGAAGTCTATCAACAGATCGATGTTAGGTGCACACATGCAGACAGAGGGGAGTGAGGGGTTAATGAAGGCATGTGGTCATGCTGGAAGACTGTGTGTCCATGCCTTAGGAAAATATATCCATTATCCCAAAAATAAACTAAGGGACCAAAGTCTCAAAATCTCTCAGTCTAGACAAATCTAATGATATATAGCTCTAGAATTTAATTTGATATAATGCAGATAAATATTCAATATAGTATACAAAAGATAAGGCATTAATGCTGTGTGGAGTATTTCTGTTTATAGTAGCTGTATATCGGCAGACACACCTTAGCTTCAGGCGAGCAGTATGATCGGAGATGTTGCTGTACAATACAGCAGGACCATAATACAAGCCTGTGATGTTCAACTTATGCTTTTCCTGAAATGAGAAATAAGTATCAAATCAATTAATTCGACACACATCCAGACACCCACACGTATATCCCTAAGATGTGTATTCATTGTGTGTTTTCATCTAGAATGTATGATTTTTTTTGGAGCATTTGTAACTGTATAATTGATTGATTTACGTCTAGTTGACCAATTTCCTCTATAAACTACCGTTCAAAAATTGGAGGTCAGTAATACTTTTATTCAGCAATGATGCATTAAATAGACTATTTATAATGCAGCTATTTTATAATGTTACAAAAGATTCCGGTTACAAATAACTGCTGTTATATTACAGAAAAAGCAGTTCTGGTGCCTGAGAAAAGATTTCAACCTGTAGAAAAAAGCTGGTGTGAGACTGAGTGTGAACGGTATCTGATGTCTCTAAGTGTGTGATGTTGACAGCGTGTGTGCTTTAACCTTAATGTGTTTCAGCAGTTCCTCCAAGGTCATTTCCTTTTGACCCTCACGCCGGCCCTGCACCAGGAAGTCGTCCCAGAGAGAGTACCGCTGCTCCGCAACCTGCCGACAGACACGACACACCGGCTTAAGAAACATTAACGCACATTTGTGCTCTCAGTTGAGGGTATGTATGCTACCTCCCCCATGCTACATCTAGTTCATTAAGCTGACTGAGTATGCATGAACTACAATAATGTGGCATTAACAGCTGATATAGATCTTGTAAACCCTGCTGACACATTTGCAGATCATGTCTTGGACTCAAACGGTCCACTCCAGGTCAGAGGTCAAGCAGGACATGTGATACCAGAGATGGGGTAAGCAGAAGAGAACAGATGAAAGAAAAAATAAACTGTGTATTATAAATGTACAATATTTGATCTGCTTTTACTGTAGATTGAAGGTTTGAATGATTACGTATTTCCTCACTACAGAAGCTGTACTTACTTGCCTACAAAAAAGCTGCATCCCACATGAACTGACTTGCTTAAAAGGACTTCACAAGTTCTAATCCTGAGGCAGAGTTCATACATTACAGTAAATTCTGTGTCCATTTGCACAAGAATGAATTATTCTGTGCCATCTGGTCTACTAGTAAAAAATTAATAGAGAACGCACTACAAACTCATTTACAACCATTTTTGCCCTGCTTATAAATTATGAATGATACATTAAAAAACTTCTTTCATCCGTGCAAAAGGTTTGCCTGAGGTGCAGTGTGCGGAAATGTAAGGAGACGAGGTTTTATGACTGCCTTGGAAAGAGGAAGGACAGTCCTGCTTAATAAAATAGATCTGTGCCTTGACTTGATCTTGCTGACAGCATTTCAAACATTAGGCATGTGCAAGTATGTATAAACCTTCACCTAAAAATAAACTGCTTGTATCATCAAGTATAGCACTATATACAGTTCCCAAAGCCAGGCCTCAAATTCTGCAGGAGCAAATGCGCTCGCATGACTTTTATAGCTCTATACTTTGTGTGTAAGGAGACACATATTTGAGAACTGCATTAAATCTCCACAGCTATGAAAGCTACAATTAAGCAATACAATTGTCTTCTGGGTTGGTTCATTTGACCACAGACCTGAGACACAACACCTGTTTGCTGTAGACATGCTAATCTGCTATTTCACCTCCACTAGACTTGTACCGGTGTGTGAATTACTAGGACTTCATTTGTTTAAGGACGTTGTTCTTTCTCGGCTCATAATGTAAAGCAAATAAACAAAGCTGAATTTTCAGCATCATTACTCCAGTCTTCAGTTTCACATGATCCTTCAGAAATCATTCTGATATGATGATTTGCCGCTCAAGAAACATTTATAATTATAATTATCAATGTTGAAAACAGTTGAGCAGCTTAAAATGTTTTGTGGAAACTGTGTTTTTTTCAGAAATCTTTTATGAATAGAATATTTGAAATAGAAATCTTTTGTAACGTTTTAAATGTCTACTATCACTTTTGATCAATCCCTGCTCAATAAAAGTATTTATTTCTTTAAAAAAGCAATCTTACTGACCTCAAACTTTAACGGTATAAATTTAGCAGCAGTTGATATAAATGTATAATTTATGTGCTAAGTCTTCAGAAATGTTGTCAGGACAGATCTCGCTGTCCGAAAGTGGTAGGGGTCGAGTTCCCTATACAGTCCTGTAAATAGTAAGGCTAGCATATGTTTTCAACCACAGTAATTTCAAAACCAATCAATTTGTCATGCTGTGGCGACACCGACCACATTGCAAGGCATTCACTGGATACATCTACTCCACCCAATCATAACTGCACTTTTAGAAGTTAGAATTTCCCTCACACTGCACATGTGCTGTAGACTGTGTGATGTCCTTGCATGGTTACTGTTGTGTGGTTATTATCAAAGTTGTGTAAAGACACCATATACAACACATACATACTGTATACAACCATCTCAGGAGCATGCTAGATCAGTGCATGCTAAGGCTTCTTAACTAATAAACATGGGTCAGTCTAACCACACATGAAAAGGGAATGATAACAGCGCTTGCCACTCCGTGGGAGGGTTAAAAATAAGCAAGTAATGTGGAAACCCTTTAGTGTCTGGGAAAAAGGCAAATCCTATTTGAAGACTTCTAAGCTTCTAGAAAGCCTCCTCAGATCCAGGCGTTTTTCGCCATGAATCCTCATAATCCCATCACTTGATTGTATCTGTGTTGCGGAGCCACACGTCTCAATCGTTTGACTTGTCCATTTAAAAAGCTTTTTTTTTTTTTTTAGCAAGGATACATTCAATTGTGTTGAAAAAGATATAATGTTACAAAACATTTCGATTTCAAATAAATGCTGTTCTTTTCAACTTTCTATTAATCAAAGAATCCTGGAAAAAATGTATCACGGTTTCCACGGAAAAACATGAAGCTCCACAACTGTTTTCAACATCGATAATAATTAGAAATGTTTCTTGAGCGGCAAATCAGCATATTAGAATGATTTCTGAAGGATCATGTGAAACTGAAGACTGGAGTAATTTCAGCTGTGCAACACTGTGCAAATATATTCAAATAAAATACAGTAATTTAAAATGTAATAATATTTCAGATCATAATTTTTTTCCATTATTATTTATACAATAGATTGCTTTAAACCAAACAGCTTTACAGTATTAAATGTTGCTTTCAATTAGGATTCAATTTCTACTATAAAGCAGCTCCTCAGTGTTTGTTTTCACTCACGTACATCTGACCTCGACGGACTTAACAGAGCAGAGGAAATGAACTGGAGAAGATTTCCACGTCAAAGAGGGCGGAGCCCCAGAGCCACATCTACCTATTACATAATCGTCATCTGGTACGAAGGTGTTTACCAGCTGAAGTAAACTTAATCGGAAAGGTCGCTTTGGCAAGCTGCTTCAAACTCCTGAAATGAACTCCAAACGAAATGAACTTCATTATGGCCTGACTTTGTTCTAAATTACATCACATCAGTTCGTTCTTCGATTTCGCTTGAAGTATATCGGGGCCTTAATTCTTAGCCATAATTCTAAACCATCCCTCAAATAGACTCCAAATCTTCGCAAAGTAGTCATTTAGCACCCGCTTTTATCCAAAACAACATATACAACAATTTCTTTCTTTTGTAGAACACAAGATATATTTTAAATACCCTGAACATTCTTCTTAATATAATGAAAGAGAGTGAAGACTCCAAAAGGTCAAGCTACAAAATGACAAATAAAGTCTAATGGCTAGCTTTAATAAGGTAAAAGCTTGCCATTTGAGCTTCCATTTCCATGTGAATAAAAGCATACATTAAATCTGTTCATCATTTATTTAACAATCTCTTTATGAACGGTTTGAAGCGTCAGAGTTTTGGGTGAAGAGACACTGGAGGGACAGAAATCTCTCTGATTTCATTAAAAATATCTTAGTGTTTCGAAGTTGAGCTGAACTCTTATGGGTTTAGAATGACATGAGGCTAAGTAATTGATCAAATTTTCATTTTACGGGTGAAATCAAGCGTAGCGTCAGTTCTGGCAGGGCACTTTAGTCAAGCTCTCATCAGCTGACTCTCAGCTGATCCACGTCTACCTATAGGAATACGACGTAGGAATACGACGCTTATCACTGTATACATATATAAGCCCATCAGTATTATCAACAGCTATCTCAGGAGCTCATTACCCTCCTCCATCCCCAGCTCCTCCTCTCGTCAGTCACGATTTGGCATTCTGATTCCCCTTGAATCAGAATTGTTCTGTTTACCCTAAGTGGGGTTATTGCTGCTCTCTCTGCTCTTATCCATGCTAGGCTGCATGGATGCGCAGGGAGTTCTTGCCCAGAACAGAACCATACCGCCAGTCCTAACTGTATGCTAATTGTCAATCGTATTTGACGATAGTGGTCCTGACTGAACTATCACTTTAAGGGATTGATCTATGTAAAATAGCTTTTCTAGCAGTTATATTCTAGCCGTTTCAATGAAATGCAGTATATCTTTCACAAAGCACGGTTCTGTTGCTACAGTCCATGGAGGATGAAACTATGAAGACCTGGGCCAAACATGTGAGGTCATCACTCTCAGAATGGAGCACTGCCAACATTCTCATCTGTTCTTCATAAACTGTATCACAGGCTACATTGTAAACTGGGGTTTTTCTCCCTTCAACACGTGTCTCTGCAGTGCCCATGCCAGAGAGAAACATTTGAGGGAACACACAACTGTTAAGCAACATGTCTTGAGGATTGTATGATCAATGCACTCACCATATTATCTAAAACAGAGACTTTAAATCACAACTTTAAAAACAACTTTAGAAAACGTGACTCCTGCAAAAGCAAAATGTTAAAGGGAGTACAGACAAAGGATCTTGTATTTAGTGATGGACAAACCACTAGGAGCTGAGTGAAGGGTTAAAAGCAATTGTTAAGCAACTGTTCGATAGGGCCTGCAACACAATGGTTGAGTCAGGAAACCTGACGCAGAGGGTGAGCATGACAAGTCGGCCCTTCCTGTGGAATAAAAATGGAACGCAGAAACTGCTCACGTCCTCTAAGGTTTGGGGTAGCAAGAATCACCGCCAAGACTATAACAATGGACTCATTTTTATAACCTATACAACTGTTTTTAGAGTTCGATTTAATCTCTAGACAGTTTTCAATGCCATAAGAAACATGTAGTATAGAAACATGGGTTGTTTGTTGGGGGAACTAAAATCTTTTCAATGATAGTTTAGTACTGTGTTATCAAATGCTTCAGATAAACCTAACTATAAATGGCATGTAAAAACTAAATTAACTGATTGGCCGCCTTGCATATCAGTCAGACAGTTCTTGGCCAGAATAAGATGACAAATTAAACTTTATCATGAAAGTCTGGCTGTGCAAGATTAGTGTCTGTTCATTTTTGTGAGTAAGTCTACAATCATCTTTCCAAGTGTGCTAATGGTTTTCTGTAGGATGTTTGGGAAACTACAAATTTGCCTTATGTCTATGAAAAATATGAATCTATGAAATTCCAAACTTCAATGTGTTGAATCACCCACACAAGTCCAGTATATGCAAGCTGAAAGGCGTAACTCAGGAAACACATGGCCCCTCTGGCCCCAAACAAACAGATGAACAATCCATTTCCTCTGGTTCTGCTTAACTCTGTTGCTACAGTATAAAAACGATCAGCTGATTTGCCCATGCCACTACTTTAACGTCATGAAAGGGAATTCTAGAGATGAAATGGGTCCTCTGACGCAACTGGTATCTCCTAAAGTCAATATGTGGCCTGAGGGGCAAAGCCAGCTGATCCACAATGCTCAGCCAAAACGCTGCTGATAAACACATATGGGCACTAGAGATTGGGACTTGCCTGGGAACTGGGAACTTTTCATAGTTTTTTGTCAAGTTAAATTTGAACAAATATTATGCATGGTCTATGGTGTAAATGTTTTTGTACACCATAGTGGAGAATAAGTGGAGAAAACGATAAGTGGAGAAAATGTATGCAAAATTTCAGGAGCATTTTTATAAACATACAATACATTAACAAATCGTACTGACTCAAAACTTTTGAATAGTGTTTATATGTTGCATTGCATTCACATTTATAATGTTAATGCATTACTTTAGGTACCTTTAGCTGTCTCCATCAACAAAAACAAGACTGATTGCTTTACTCTACTGAAGGAGCTTCAGAAAAAGTGAGACAGTTGAAAGTGTGTCTGTCGTTAGGAAATGATTATTGATCTGTCTTACAGAAGCCCCCCGGGAAGAACAACTGAGGGACAGATGGCCGTCACCGAAACTCTGCGGAAGGACCTTTCTTGATGTTTGACCACAAGAACAAGATGTCAGAGTAATGTGTTTAACACACACAATGGCCCCAAAAAGTATTTGGACACTTAAGTCACACTTAAAAATGCATGAACGTCATTGCATTGGAACACAAAATATCAAAGAAAATTGCATTTATGTTAAAGAAAGATGGCACAAGCACAATTTTCAAGCAAACTATCCAAAATAAGTCTCTAAAACACCAGCTGATTGAAAGACATTGAGCGAAAATGATGGAAAAAAGTGTTAGTTGTAGCAAAAGCATGCAAGACAGACATTTTCAAGTGTAACTTAAATGTTCCAATATTTTTTAGTCCACTGTGTATAGCAAAATCAGATATCCGCCTTCCAGATTGAATACTTTAACCCTTTCTCCCTTTAATCTCCTTAAACTCATGCATATCCCTTGCTTGAACGGAGTGCGGTAACAAAGAATGGAGAGGGGCGACAGCATGGCATGCAGTCTCCAGAGGGTTTGACACTTACACTCCAACTATAGGCCTTCTTACAAAAGACCCATTGACGTGTTAAAGAGTAAACAGAAGTCCGGCTCATTGTCCTGCCAATGAGGCGCTCCCCACCTGACTGACGGCTCGTGCCAGAAGGAGTCAGTCAATAGAGTTTGTTTCCTACAAATGGTGCATTTTGTTTGAGTGTCCCTTTGAATGACACACACACACACACACACACACACACACACACACACACACACACACACACACACACACACACACACACACACACACACACACACACACACACACACACACACACACACACATCCCTGTGCTATCAGTTGGGCCATAAATTCAGAAGCCTAATTACTATTGCCGCACAAGTACATGACAACATGCTTTGAGGTCAGTGTGTTTTTACAGTTTTTCCTTGTTCGACTCGCCAGTGCAATGAATACATCTGAATAGCCCACTGATTGTGATCAATAATTATTTCTGTGTACATCAATATCATTGATTGGCTTCTATTAGTCAGACCAGGGGTCATGGGTGTCATCATGTTATGTAATGTAACACAATTGCATTAGACTGGTCACACATGGGCACACCAAGGGCAGCTGTTCATTTGGAATCACAGATGCTTCATTAAATAGTGTTAATTTTACAAAAAAAATACTGACGGTTCAGTGATGGTATCAAATTGTTTTAATATTTCACAAAAATGGTATTCTTGATATAAAAAATCTTTTTTGGAGGTGTAAATAAAACAAAGATTATTGAAGTACTTGGAGTTTTACAAGATAATTCAAAACTTCAAAATGTCATGTTTAATTAAATGTGATACTAGCCGTTTCTTTGTAAGGATTTGTGAAATTTACAAGTAATTTCTGAGTAAAAGTTGCTTCACTTAATACTACATCATTTTTTTCAGTGCACTATTTTGTGGAATGCTGAGAAAAATATTTTTGCACAACAACCATTAAACTGTATAACCATAAGCTCTATCAGATGAAGTAGAAAACTTTGTATACATTTTTTTTTTTATCTCCACTGTCTCAAACAAAACTGCGAGCAAAGGAAAAAAATCATTATGCATACCTATGTAATTGCACAGAGGCTATAATTACACAAAATGGTGCTAATGTTTGCCTTCGGCTGAGTGAAAGCTGAGGATGAAGAGGAGAGCAGACAAACAGACAGGAAATGAAGCCGTGAGGTCTGGAGGTGTCTGGATTCATGCAGACAACACAAGGTTCAGCTGGGACTTTTCTGCAGCTTGACGTTTTCATGCCTAAGGCTAACAGAATGACGTTAATATGTCAAGATTAAACAATAAAATCCCAGCTGCCTTGCATTTTTGTTTTAGGAAGATTTCTGCCATTTTTGCGGGGCAGGTGCTTACATTAACAAAGAGTACGCTACAATAAGTGCAATAGAATAGTCAATGAAATACAATCCCAATCAAAACATTTGTTTGCGTACATGGATTCATGACCTACTGTATGTAACTGACCCAGATATTTTGTGATATTTAAAACTAGGAACAAGTAATGGCACAGAGACTAGCCAAAGTTAAATTATGTTCCCCTCTCTCATGAGTTACAGTTCTGCTTTCCATGATGTTGATGGAGATTCTGTTTAAATGCGCACACAGATAGCGCTAAAAAACACTTCCCATATTCCGAAATTAACATGATGTGATCTTTCCAACTTAACTGTACATAAAGCATGGGTAGAGAACTAGGAATGAATAGCAGATGAGGCAACACATGGTCTAATCCACTGGTGTGAGATAGCAGCTGCCTTGAATATATATTAATGTGAGTTGGCAGTCAATTCAAGTGCCAATAAAACACATGCAGCTCTCAACAATATGTGAAACATGCTTTCTGGAAAACTGGATTTCATAGTCTTGAAAAATAAAATAACATAAAATAAAATAAATCATCCATGGTATTCCAAAGAATTATATTATCACTTACAGGTTGTTTATTTTCCTCTCATAAAGCACTATCACCAAATTCTACTGATAGCACAAAGATCATGCCTCCCTGCAACAAAACAGTCTGGACTTTAAAACTCTAACTAAATCTGTTCATTAACAAAAGCCTAACAAACATAATTGACGCTGTTGTATAAACACCTCTATTTGCTTTCTTAAGACACATTCCTGGTCTTATTGTGCATTATTAAGCTGAACATGTTATTCTAAAGAAAAATATCTGTCTACCAATAAAGTCAATAAGGTGTACCATATATTGCTTGGGATCTCTAAAACATACTAACTGGACAAAGATTACGCATTAATTTCATGAACAATAAAAGATATAGTCCAGCGCATTCCAACGAGCTCCAGTTATCTGATGGAATTACAGTGAATTGGCAGAGCAAGGAAACACTCTTAATTTCCTCAGCTGATTGTTTCTTGAGATAATGTCTTTTCATTTATGGACAGGGCATGCATCTATGTGACCGTGCCAAATCCGTTCCAAGACACCATTACCAGTGCTTACGGGTCTCAAATGCGTTTCCAATGATCACTAGTGACCAATGATTATTAATGATAGTGATCAATGATGACATTCACTGTTGTAAGAAAATAAATAAATAATGTGTTGTGGAAAACATATTTTGGCATACTTATTGATGATTTTATTACTAATTATTTTTATTATTTTTTTACCTTGAAGGGACTAAAGCGTGTGAAATTGTGTGAAAGTGTGAAATTGACCTAAGTTTTGTTATTTTCACAGACTAGCCCTGCCAATTAAGCATACTGTGGCTTTTACGGCCGAACTTGGATTCCTGGGGGATTTGTTTGCATGGAAAACATCTTAATTGAATAAGTGTTTGCATGTGTCTGATCTTTTTACAGGCACATTCCTCTATGTTCATTGTTCATCAAATAGCATCATATTGCAGAAAACAAACAAACAAACACAAATTGCAATAAACTAAACAAAGGTTGTTTACTTTCCCCTCATAAGACATTCTCACCAAATTATACTTATAACACAACGATCATGCCACCCTACAACAAAACATTCTGGACTTTGAAACTCTAATTGAAACATATAATTGGGGATGTTGAGTACACATTACCTATTTACTGTCTTAATAATTCCTGGTCTTATTGGGCATTATTTATCAGTGCATGTTATTCTAAAGAAAAGATTTAAGTCAATACAGTGTACCATACTGTATGTTGTTTGGGATCTCTAAAACATATAAACTGGACAAGGATTATACATTAATTTCATGATCGATCTAATGATGTTACACTGTAGGTGGTCAGCACAGTGCACATATTCTCTCAGCTTTTTCCATCAGGTACACACATGGGTTTTTATTTTAAGATGCATGTGCTAATACAAACCAGAACTTTCCCATCTAATTTAAAGACAGATTCCAGAACCACTGCTGCACATGGAGGGAGAATTATGGGAAAACTCGTCTTTCCTGCACTCAACACTGTGGGTAATGAAAATAACACGGCCTGTGGTCTGATTGATCCTAACTACCAACTGAAAATCACTACTGAGAGAACGAGTTCAGAGCCAAAAAACTATTGAAATCACTAGTGATGGGTGTGTTTCGTCATAACGTCTGGTCCTCTTTTCAGCTTTTTCTGGTCAAGAATCACTCACTTAAACAGAAAGATAGCATTTTAAAGACATTTAACTGGCTAATCTGGGTGAAATAGCTGATACCACAATAATAGCTTGAAAAATTTGAAAAATAACTGCTATCCATCTTTCCAACTATCCATTCATATTTTACCACCAGGAATAGTTCATAGGCCAGGATGCACAACGCTACTATATGTTCCGTATGAAGTATGGCTTAATGTTTTCACCATGCAGACATATGGAAAGTATGCAGCATGCTGTTAAAGCAACGGCTTACTTTAGACAGCCACACACATTTTTTGGCAATCATTCTGGTGCATCATGCCTATGAAAAATAACCATTTTGTTATAAAAAGAACATTTTTGAAGATCAGAAAAGAAGAAAGACTAAAGGCCAAAGTGGCCAAAGATCAAAGCTTCCATCGGGTTAGGTAACCCTAACCCTAACCTAAACCCATCCTAACCCTAACCCTAACCTTAACCCTAACCTACTGATGGCAATACCCTAAAAATTTTTAATTAAGACTCTTGCTAAGTAGGAGAGCACTAGAGTTTGTTTTTCTGCTTAATACTTTTGTAACATTATACATTTCTTTATTGTCACTTTTGATCAATCTAATGCATCCATGCTGAATAAAAGTATTTCATTCTATTAATATATTAATATATTAAATATATTCTGTGGTTAATGAAAAGTTTCCATTCTATTCAACATCGCTGCAAAAAGTTAACATATACCTAAAGAAAGCGAACTGCAATACACATTACAGGAAACATTATCAGTGTATTTCATGCTAAATCCATATCTTTAAATTGTGCATGAGCTCAAATTTTGTAATACATTAAACATGAGCATGATCCTCCTTAAAACGGCAAGACGTCATCATGTGAAGTGGTTAGAACGGTCCGTTTGTGCATCGCTAACTAGAGAAAGCTTTAACCAAGACCAATTGCTCACTGATGACACAGCTCAGCTCTATTGTATGAGCTGATTATACAAGTGAGTGCGCTCTACAGTAAACACAGAAAGAAAAAGAGTGAATGAACAAGTAGCCTAAAGTTTTGAAACTCCATCAAAAAGGGAATGCTTGAGAACAAAGAAATGGAGAGAAGCTTTGGGGTTGAGCAGATGGGCTTTGAAACCTCCATTTCTCCCCACAGCCCCCTTCTTTTTTACTTGCTCTCTCTTTAAGAAGCTGTGAATGATTAAAGGAATAAAAAGGCAGTCTCATTGGAGCTCAAGAAAATCTGGTTCTAATAGAGGATCTTCCTGCGATGGCAGGAAATAGCTGTCATTACTGCAGGCTTCTCGTTCTGCCTCCTCACTATTTTCTTCTTTCGTTCTCTCTCTCTCTCCAACAGTCGTAATTCATCAATGGCCAAATAAGTGACCCACGGGTCATATCCAAATAAATGCTCTCACCTTATAGCTTATAATCTCCGCTCCATTTGGTCTACAAGACCAGCAGACACAATTAATACATTATGTGAGTGAGAGGGAAAAAGTTCAATTTGTGCTGTTTTTTAATTGTTAGTCTGTAGACATGCATCAGATGGACATCTTTGGTCGTGGCATCCTATTTTGCTCTTCTTTTAAGCATTTCACCTGCATGATTGGTTCCTCACCTTGCACCTGCACCCTAGAGAGGTATTTAGATCAAGTACTGTACCAAAACGCTTTTAGATTAAGATGGATAGCAAAACTAGACCACTATGACAATAAACTATTCATTATGCTTCAACACTTGACAAAGGGAAATATTAAGTAAAACCCATAGAATAGAATCATATGAAAGAAATCTACATGAAAACTTTTCACGAAGATTTTTTAAAAGAAATTCATACTTTTATTCAGCAAGGATGAATTGAATTGATCAAAAGTTACAGTAAAGGCATTTATAATGTTACAAAAGGTTTCTATTTCTTTTAAACTTTCTGTTAATTTAAGAAGCCTGAAAAAAGTTTCACTGTTTCCACAAAAAAAAGCAGCACAACTGTTTTCAACATTGATAATAATAAGAAATGTTTCTTGAGTATCATATTAGAATGATTTCTGAAGGATCATGTGACACTGAAGACTGGAGTAATGAAGCTGAAAATTCTGATTTGATCACAGGAATAAATTACATTTTAAATGTTATTTTTTTTACTGTTTTTTTTTCATAATCACATAAATGCAGTCTTGGTGAGCATAAGAGACTTGTTTAAAACAATAAAAATAAAACTTACCGAGAGCAAACTTTTGACCTGCATTATATATATATCATTCTGAATCCCTGTAATTCATGAATAAGATGACTCAACAAGACAAAAATGTATTCACTGTGACTATAAGGAGAAATAAAGACTTAATAATCATCGAAAGAGTTACAAGCACCGCCAGATGTTTGCTTCATCTATAAGAACCCTCAAATTAATGCCTACAGGTGAAAAGCCAAGCTGCCAGAAATCGATTTATTAACAGAAGCAGGTTCAAACATGAAGGTCCATTTACTTTAAAATATAAGCACTGATTAACCCTGTACAGATTGATGAATGTGTAGCCGAAAACGTAGACATTTAGATGCTGTTTAACACTGCGATCCAACTGTCAAAGCACCTTTGTAGGTGGTCAGTGACACATATGGTCATATCACATTTGTATTGTAAACAGTAATGCATTCTGTTGCTTCCAGGTCAACAAAGGATCAGTGGTCCAAAACAATAGGTAAAAAAAAAAAAAAAAAAAATAATTAAAAATTTGATTTTGCTGCAATGACATTCAATGATGAAATCTACAGTATACAAACCCTTTGAATGAAACCTATCAAATCTATAACAAGTCGTTGTATTTATATAGTGCGCTTTACAGAGAATTGTGGGTTTAAGTACCATTAAGCAAGCCAAAGGCAAATGTGGACAGGACAAAAAGGTGTTTAGCAAGTAGAGGGAAAGACACTTCAGAGGACCTAGACTCACACAAGTGATCAGTGGAGACACAAGCACACCAGCATCCCATGCTGACGACCAGCATCTAAAAGAAAACACATGCTGGTCTTTTCTGCAGGGTTACGACAGACAGTCTCATAAACTGCCTTTTAGAGGCTGCTAATAAGGACCTGAAGCATGCACAGCAATAACCCCAGGCAGAGCACTTTCTAGTATCATTTCTGATGAAGGCACAATTCACATGGTAACACTGCACATAGAATGCCAAGGTAAAATACTGATGCATTATAGACAGAAAAACTGGGCTAAATGGACTGCTTTCCACAATCAATGTGGACTTAAGTTATTACATGGGCTTTACACTTTAAAGGGATACTCCACTTTTTTTGGAAATAGGCTCATTTTACAACTCCCCCAGAGTTAAACAGTTGAGTTTTACCGTTTTCGAATCCATTCAGCCGATCTCCGGGTCTGGGGGGTCCCACTTTTAGCATAGCTTAGCATAATGAATTGAACCGGACAAGACCATTAGCATCAAGTTTTAAATAGGAAAAATATCGAAACTCTTTGTTAATTTTTTTGAGAGAGATGCTAATGGTCTTGTCCGGTTCAATTCATTATGCTAAGCTATGATAAAAGTGGGACCCCCAGACCCGGAGATCGGCTGAATGGATTCGAAAACGGTAAAACTCAATTGTTTAACTCTGGGGGAGTTGTAAAATGAGCCTATTTCCAAAAAAAGTGGAGTATCCCTTTAAATGAATCAAATATAAAAACTGCCATTGTGAGTACAGTAAATTAGTTTTTATAAAAGACAAAAATTATGCAGTCCAAAATAACGCCTGCAATACTAATCCCAGTCATTCTCATGACAAAAAGATTGATAAACGAGTTCTCTGAAACTGTCTTGAGAGTGTAAAAATAGTGGAGGCTGTTAAAGAGGATGTCCTTGATAGAAAACAGGAAGCTACGAGCATATCAGTCTTGCCTCAGACTAGAGTTAGAACCCTCTTAGTATGTGACCTGTCAAATTTCCATTATTTATATGTTTTTTTGTGACAATGTGACTTAAATGTTAGTTTTATCAAGCAACTGACAATTATGCATTTCTGATCCATCTAAATAAGTGTCTCTCCTGTTGTTTTTCTTCTATTTAAATCCATAACAATTTCCCAAATGGAAGCCGCATTGCTGGAAAAGATACTAATAGATATTTCCACAGCTCAATTTAATACACTGACAGCTGACAAAGCCCCATTTGGCAACTACCATATCACTACCACAGTCTAAACAAAGGTTTAGAAAAATGGAAATGCTAACCAATCGACTCAATAATTTGTTTTCCACCACGTATCAGTATTACAAAATAAAGCACGCTCTAGCACACTCTTAACTCGTCCCGTGTGTGGAAACGTTTGTGCACATCCTGGACTTGGAAAAGACTAGTGAAAACTGTGCCAGTCATATGAAAAAGGTATGCAAACAAAACAAAAAGGATGGAAAAAGTCAAAAGGAAGATAAAGGAAAAGCTGAAAGTTTTAACTAGACAACAACATTTTCAACTCAAAATATAGACTTACCATTCAAATGTTGCTGTAGTTTTTTTATTATTGTTTATTCAGCAAGGATGCATTAAATTGACCAAAAATGACAGTAAAGACAGTAATAATGTATCAGTTTCCACAAAAATATTAAGCAGTACAACTGTTCTCAACATTAATAATAATAATAATAATAATAGTTTATGTTTCTTGAGCAGCAAATCATCATATTATAATGATTTCTGAAGGATCATGTGAGTAATGATGCTGAAAATTCAGCTTTGCATCACAGGAATAAATTACATTTTAAAAATGTATTACAATTTAATACAAACAGTTATTAAAAATTGTAACATTATTTCACAATATTACTGTTTTTACCATATTTTTTGATCAAATTAATGCAGAGACTTCTTAAAAATCGCAACCGACCCCAAACTTTTGAATTGCATCACAAAAATGCGCTTGTTAGGTTTTAAATGATATACAAACTCTTCAAAATAAAGACAAAAATCATTGTGACACTTTGTGGTTGTGAAAGTTAGTGGAACATGTTGCTAGTTAATGTGAAGAACTACACCTGTGGTTCCTCTGCTATAGGACACCTGTGTGAACTTGAGGTGAACTGACATCATACATCATCCACCAAAAATCGCCAAATTGACTTGTCAGGTTATTTAATGCAATGACGTTTATACATTTGTGGGCTTTAGTGTCCAAATACTTTTCAGGGCAACTGCATGTTCTTGTAATCCGAAAAAGTATTGGTTCTGCCGAGTGTTTTGAGAAAGGAGCACTCCAGAAAATGGTGACATCACACAAGTAACCTGAGCTTGTGTGTTTCAAAGATCAGCTCACCGCTTGTCCCCTTGGGTGAAAATTACCCTCAACTCTGACCCTGCACATGTTGGTAGAAACAACACTCCCCCCATGTGTGGACGGCCATGTCTGGGGTTGCATTACCTCATCTGAAGTCTTTCTGCACAAATCTTGAATGTTTTTGTCTCTAAGATCTTGACCACCGTTATAAACCCATAAGCGCACCAGCTCAAACACAAACACCAGATTTTGCATGCAACTCTTTCGAGGGTTTGCTGCTTTAATACACGCGCGTGTCTGTCCGAAAACTCTGTTGTCTAAATCGGAACGCGTTCCCTTTGAAAGTGGAAGTCCCCTAAACTGAGCAAACTCACCAGGTTGGCAGGTGAGGGGTCTGCGGGGGTGAGTGTACAGTTACTAAGTGGTTTAAGCCCCTGAGGATGAAAATAAGTTAACTAAAGCATGCAGTGATCTAGACCCAGACAGAAGACTGATGCTGTACCCTTTAACCCCAGCCATAACCCCAGGCCCCCATAACAGAACTCAACCACAGGAACCATTCCCTTTTATTCACTGCACAAGAGTGATTATTGGGAACAGAAGCCATTTAACTAGCACACTTACTCTAACTAACAACATATTAGTCTTTGTTCAAATATTAGTCTAGAGAACAAATTGTTTTAACAAACCAAGACCATAAACACAGTGATGCATGTAAAAACATTGTAATAATAAAACAGATCATTCTAGCTCTAAATTATTATTACTACTAACTTTATTAAAATGAACTAGTTTTTTTTTTTTTCATATTTAATGCTTTTTTTATGTTATTGTATTATATATATAATATTTTATCAGCTATTTAATAATAATAATAAAGCACATAATGTTATTGTATTATATTGCTGTTTTATAAAAGCAATAAGCTATGAAACCATTACAGCGATTTTACTATAGTTAATATAGGTTTTAGCTAAT
The DNA here is from genome assembly GCF_951802725.1 of Rutilus rutilus. Taxonomy (NCBI): domain Eukaryota; kingdom Metazoa; phylum Chordata; class Actinopteri; order Cypriniformes; family Leuciscidae; genus Rutilus; species Rutilus rutilus. Next base: position 37,596,167 of record NC_140217.1, on the reverse strand, counting down.
CCACAACCATGGTGAAATTAAATAGCGGGGTGGTGTGGCGCAATGGATAAGACACATGCCTTTGGTGTGAGAGACCCGGGTTCGAATCCACTGTGAGACACCAATGTGTCCCTGAGCAAGACACTTAACCCCTAGTTGCTCCAGAGGCGTGCGACCTCTGACACATATAGCAATTGTAAGTCGCTTTGGATAAAAGCGTCAGCTAAATGAATAAATGTAAATGTAAAATACATTATGTTGGAAATGGAGGGCCAATACAGACCTATAGTCAATATACACATACAACCATTATGATACGCTGTATTCAACAGCTAAGAGCTACTTCTACCTCTCTGTGCTTGTTAACTAATTAGGACAAAAAGCAATACACACTCATTTAGACAACAGTCAGATGTTAGATGGTGATAAGTGAGTAGCTTTGTCACTTACTGTAAATGTCGGGGCCGCACAAGGCTGTGAGAAGACAAAGTATTGGGTGGCCAAGTTTAAATATGCGTTGCGGTAGGACGTGATTCGCCGGTGACCCTGGACAAGCTTATAGAGCTCCAAACACATCAGTCCGGCGATCGCAGCTGTTGTAGTGGCGATTGCTGGAATGATGCGGCCAGCAATTAACTTGCTCTGCAGATGAGAAAAAGGTTTGGGATATTATTTACATAAATATGCACGTTTGTACATGAATTACAAATACATGTTCACACGCGGGTGCAAACTATTAATGGTAGGTAGTACAAGTAAATGGAATGGAACGCTATGGTCTAGTTGAATGAAAAGGTCTTTCCTCAGGGTGTTCTGTATACAGTATGTACTGAAACTGAGGACACAAAAGCCCAGAGGGGAATGTTGATCACTTTAGACCTTTAGTCTCACAAACAAAAGCACCGCAGAGTTTCACCTTGTGGCGGTCGGCTGTTGGTATATCATAGTTCTCTGCCCTCAGGTTGGATGTTGCAACTATATAATCCATGTGGAAATTACTATCATCATCCTGGAACACAAGAATAAAAAAAGAGCATATGGTAATGCACAAACAATTTCGTTATTACAAGCACTGACACATAGGGGACATTCTTGCATTCGATCTTGTTCTTTTATGTATACATGAATCATATGCACATATTTGGAGACTGTGCTAATTGTTTTTCTCATTTTTAAATTTAGAGATGGTTATGCTTAAAACAAGATTAGCAAATGGTTAAAGAAAAATAAACTCTAAAAGATGTTCTTCAATAAATAATCTCTTAAAATCATCTGCAATTTTGCTTTAGGTAAATTTACTTAATATTTATTTTATATTTTTTTCATATTTAATACTGTTTTAAGGATGTTTAGACAGTTTTAGTAAAAAAATTACAAAAATATTCCTTAAAAATATTATTTTTTTGTGCAGTGTGGACATTTATAGAAGAGTTGCATCATTTACTGTTGATTTTAATTTCCTTTCAACGATGGAAAACACCCTTTGATTTGTCCTAACACCTACTTACCATCTGTTCATTTGTTACCGTAGGGCAAAAACAAAGGGGAAAAGACCTGTTGTGTTTTAAATGTGATGCTGAATGTTATCATTTAGTCTTCTATTAAAAACAAGAAGAGTTTAAAAACAGGAACAAAATCGTTTGGCTCACAGGTATGTTTGTGCACTTTGGTACAACAGGTACTAGATAAAGATGTTATCATAGCGCGTCATGTTTAAACATTGATAGTTTCCAGTCTCTTACTGTATTCATATGTAATTTCCCCTCTTTTTGTTTAGGAGCATAATTGCTCCAGATTCAACTGGTGTGAACTGCAAATCATATACTTATAAACTTAGTGATCTTTTTTAAAGATAAGGCAATTAAAAACCAAAAAAAAAAAGCCATTAAGCATAATTCACAACTCAAGAACTTTGGTGTGATATTAGATATTGCAGGAATGCTAAGATACCCTGATGTTGAGGTTTTGCCACTCTGCTTACACCCCAGGCACCGCAGCACTACAAAGCCTGTCAAGTATTGGGTGTGTTGAGGGTAACTGCAGGGGTGTTTGAGCATAATATATAATTTGGCAACCTGATGCCACCAGAATCCCCCAAACACACATTCCACAGGAAAAATCTGGCAAAGAATGTGTCATTGCTAAAAGCGCGAGCACACACTTGCACATGCATATTGGATATACGATACAAACAGTGGGGCCCAAAGGTCTAAGGACACTAGAGAAAGTTTTATAATTTCATAATTTTTTTGTAACAGGAAACAAAAAATAAAAAATAATTTAATTAACAAAAACTATAACAGTATATCCATTAAACACTGTCTTGAGCTTTAGTGTAAGCAAAAAAAAACACACAGAAAAAAATCTGACCATCGGTTCAAAGAGTCACATGATGTCACATGATTCACTTACATTTAATTATTTGGTTTGTTTTAAAATCCTACAACTTTATTTTAATCCCAGATTTTCTATGTGGTTTTAGACTTTTGAACCTGCAGTATACAGAAACCTTTGTCTAACTGTTGCCATATGAACATTTTTCCAAATAGATACCAGGACGCTTAATCTTCAAAGAAAGCAAGACTAGAAGCAACCAGAGAAAAGAGAAATGGAGAATAGATAGTCCAGGAGTGATTTAAAGACTGAAGAGATTGTGAAAATCAAAGACAGATACATACAGAGAAACACATAGACTGAGACTAATCCTCTTCCTAACAGAACACACAACTGAGATGTAGTTCGAACACTGCTGTCCATTCAGTCTATGTATGTACTGTATGTGTGTGTGGAAGCCCAGGAAGCCCATGTGTCATGCAGTCACGACAAACGACAAAGCGGACACTGACTAAACCAGCATGCATCCAACGCTTTTCATAAGACCTGTCTGTCCGTTGGACACCCTCTATTTGAGAAGTATGCCATGTGTTGAGGTACTATGAAGTAGATCTGTCTCAACAGAAAGGATGACTGTTTTCTCTCGTCCGTTATGGACGGAGCTGGTTAAGGGTCGATGAAAACTGCAGTCGGGGTTGGATGTTTCAGGGCCAATTTTGTGGTCCACTGAGACCTCCTACCTGAGAGTGGACGCCAGCAAGTCTGACAGGCCCCGTGCACACACCAAATGTGTGTGTTTACTGGGAATGCCAAAGTTAACGCGCTAACTTTCATACTAATTTTATGTTTAATTTTAAAGCCACTAATGGAATAATTCACACAAAAATTAAACGGTCATAATTTTCTCTTCCTCATGTCATTCCAAACCTATATTGTTTTCTTTTAAGTGTAAGACAAAGATGTTTGTCGAATGTCTAAGTTACTTTTTGTTCTATGAACAAAATGACAAAAAAAGGATACAAATAATGTTTTTAAATATATACACAGAGGAATCCAAAAGTAATTTTTTTGATTCTGAAAGCCAGGAAATAAACAGAAGGTTTTGAAAAATGTAAAAGAATCTAAAGTTATGACGTCAAATTATCGGTATTGACAGCACCCCCCCCCCCCCCCCACACACACACACATCTACTTAGTATACTAAGTTAAATACTAAGTAACTATTTATGTTTTATTTACTATTATTTTAATTTTCTATTATCTTTGTCATTCTGTGCTTTATACAAATGTTTCATCAATTCATCATTTTGTTTCATCAAGGCGTGCATCACAAAACAATTTTTATTGTGAAAATGCTATTCAAATAGATATTGACTTGACAAACATGGGTACCTTCTCAAACTCTTGCGGATGCATCCGGAAGTTTTGGTTCGTCAGCTGGAGTTTGGACAGCTTCTCCTTTAACATCTCCAGCTTGACTTTGTCTAAGAGATGCAGTGAGGGATATTAAAAGAGAGTTCTTTCCAGACTTATTCAAATGTTTTATTTAATTTCGTATTAAGCCTAACATCTCACCTTCCTCTTTCCTCTCCTCATTTTCCTCTTTCAGCTGCTGGTCGTTCTCTGCTATCTTTACACTAGATTTAGGGGTGAACTCGGGGACTTTTACTCCCTGCAGAACGCTCTGAATGTCAGCACGATTTTTGGAGCCTGTAATCCCATAGATCTGGCCGTATAAATTGGCCGCTGCCACAATGAAGTCCATGTGGGTGGTCTATAAAACAAGAGAAAAAGGTAATCATCTCAAATCAAAATACTTTTATTAAAGCTGGCAGAACTAAAGTGAAACTGCGTGTTTGTGTTTGATTTTGGGCTGAAGGGTGGAAAACTTGCCATGAATCACAAACACACACGCAGAGACACAGAACTGCAGTGGTTAACAGGAAATGATGAGAGGAAAGTGTGTAGTGCATTCAAAAAACAACACTTCCCAAAATGGGTTAACCATAGAATTCAAATTGACTGTGAAAAGGGAATTCCTTAGTTTAGGGGAAAACAAATCATACCAAATGATGATAACGTTTATAAAGAATCAAGACAATGGAAACAATGGGCCATAAAATTGAATAATGGTTGTAGAGTGGAACCATTTGCATGTCTAGCCTAATTAAAATATTTAAGAGTTTGTCTGAAAGGGTTTCTGTGAAAAGCATGACCTGTTTGCTAATGTGCCTCTGTGTTCACCTGTGTGAGTGCGTCTGTGTGTGAGGGGGTTTAACATGTTTTCACTTTGCTTTGTTAATCTCAGGTGATCAATATCAGATAATTCACACCAGGAGAAAAAACGTGAGTCGTAAAGTTAGACATTCCTGTCTGCAGGGGATGATGGGAGATTCCAGAGACTGTGTATGGGAATTTACTCAGGAAAACTTACATTGTTTGTGTCAAAGGTCAAAGGATGTGGACATCTCTTTGCGCCCATCCAGAACGGAAGTCCAGAGCTTGTTACCTAGTGAGGACCAGAGTGGCAAGGAGAGGAGAAAAAGCGTTTTTAAAAAGTGTTTACAAGATATTTTTAAACGTGTAATATCATTTGATAGTAAAACCTTATATTTTGGATATATACCTCAAGAATGGTTAAAAAGAGATAAATGTTTAATGAATATATTGCTGGTGGCTGTAAAAAAGAGCTTTACCAAAAAATGGTTGTCACACGAGAGCCCTACCCTAAACGCCTGGATGGAAATTACAATGGACATTTACAATTTGGAGAAGATAGCAGCATTTTTAAACCATAATCTGGAACAATTTGCTTTGTGCTGGAAAAAATTGACCAAATATGCAACATCCCAAAGACCTGATTTTATTTTCTAGTTAATATTTAGAATGCCCAGAATGACTACTCCCTACATGTACATAGTTTTTTTTTTCTCTCTCTTTTTTGTTGTTGTTTTGTAAAAAAAAAAAGAAAAAGAAAAAAGTTTACATTTCTGATGAGTAGATGTACGGCAAACACGACTGTATGGTGTATGTATGGGTATAGGTATGTATTTGTACGTCGTGTGAGTATGTTTCTGATATGAAGATATCCGATATAGTATCTAATGTACATCTGACTGAAGTGTAATGTTTATATGAGAAAAAGTAAATTAAAAAAATAAAAAATAAAAAAGTGTTTACATTTTCTTTTAATGTTTTTGAATATATTATTTATTTCATTGTTTATTATACGTGTAAATTTATATGCATGTATATTTATTATACATGTACAATTTTATATACACATCTATTATTTTTATATTATTTAATATTAATAATATTTTTATTATCGGTATTATTAGATGTTTGTCTATTAAAAAAAGGTATAAACATTATTTATTGTTGTTCATTTTAATATATAAAAGATACTGTTAAAGATGATATATAGTTCTATTATTATTATTATTATTATTATTATTATTATATCTAAAATTTTCTGTTTATGTATGATCAATTAATTACAGTTTAAAATACTTTATGTATACTTTTTAAATAATGATATATTTTTATTTATTTACTTTTTTATTATAATTATGATTAAATCATTGTTTATTTTTCATTTAAAAAATATTTGTATATACATTGTATTACTTAATGTTGTTCATATATAAAAAAATGGTTAAAGGCGCTATATAGTCAGCTCCAGTAAACAAGAATGGAAGACGTCTACATGTTTTGTGAACCAAATGGACGCCCTGCAGCCACACCAGTCACATGCTGATGTGAAGTGGACGTGATTGGTCACCATAAAGCCCATGTCTCCAAGCCTTTTGCTTAGAGAGACAGAGTAATGAGTTTATCATGTGTATGAGTGTGTGTGTTCGATACAATTTGTGTTTTAACAAAAAAACAGAAGAGGCTGTTGAAAAGAACAAAGGCAGACCGTCTTTTTGCACTCCAGGAAAGACTTACAACTGACAATGAGAAACTTTTATGCCAAGCAGCTCATCCAAACCTCAGGAGAACTTCATGATTGATTCTTTTTCAGTGTATTCATGCACAAACCCCTGAAACTGAACTGTGGTCTACACATCTGCGACTTCAGGTTTTGCAACTGTTATATCTGGACATGCAAGATAAAGGACATTTCAGAGTTTCAAAACTCTGTTTTCTTGTCCATATCACCCCTCCTCTGAATGAATGATTATCTCTGTGTGCAGGCACTGATGCTATGGATTAGACCTCTCCACATCCATACTGTTACACAACCATAGACGCACAAGCTCCTAGTAGAAATGATTGGTCGTATTTTTCACTGAATAAGAATCTCATATATTTAGAAAGAAATTATTGTAATATGCTGCAATTCACATAATGAAGACTTTTGGATTTATAATAAGACTTGATTTTGATGTGAACAATTTCATAAATATTTATTTTTACAAGGTATTGTGACTTTATCATGCCATCTCTCTAAACATGGTCCGTGTCCACTGTTATAGACAACAGCGCCACCTGCTGGTCCAAAGTGAAACTAACACATTCAATCACTCTTGTGATCCTAAAACTAACTTTTTTTAACATAATCATAATCAAAAAACTAAGGTATATATTGATAAGACTAGTAAGTCTTTAAGTAGTCATTTTAGTAGGTCTTTTTTATCATCCAAAGCGTTTTACTGAACAGTTTTGGGGAGAATCTCACAAAACATGACAAAACCATATAGGTTTTATTTCATCCAAAATAAAATAATAATTATTATATATAATAATAATAATTTGCTTAAATATTTTTTTTATTATAGAACTATTAAGAATGACACAATTTTTATAACAATTTAGCACATTTTCCCCCATTCTCCCATGTGATAATATATATATATATATATATATATATATTTATATATATTGCATTACAGCCTAGGAACCATAAGCTTTAGCCACTATGACATGTCCTTGTATGTTTGGCTCTCTATGTTACCTGGTCAGGGGGAAAGCAGTGCAGTAGTTGTCTAATGTGATTGTTGTAAAGCGTTTCCCACTGTTTGCGGGCCCAGCTGATACAGTCGGCCCAGTTCTGAGGCCATTCCTCGCTCAGACACCTATAGACGCCCTCCAGCATTTCCACAGCCTCCACATCCCCACGGGCGACTGTGCGATCTACAAAGGTTGGGTCACTGCAGACAGAGATGGAAAAAAGGAGTAGAGCTATCTGTATGCTATGCAATATGAGTAGCTTTTTTGTTACATTTTTTTCAACATCAATCGTTTAGGCTAAACTTTATATGGCCCCAAAGCCATTAAAAACATTTCATTACTCAAAATAAATTTACAAAAAATTCAATAAAAATTCAATAGAACTTTTTTTTTAAATATTTATAAAATTGTCAAAAACATACAGCAGAATTACAAACTTTGTACCTAAAACGAAAATGAAAATTTCAAAATATTAATAAACAACTGTAATAGAGTATTAATGATACTACAATAACACTGAGCTGTTAAGTTGGGTGGGGTGACAGCACACAGGAGGTAGTTGAGATGGAGGCAGTTGTGCTCATGCCTTCCCTTTGCGGTATCTGCAGAACACAGCACCTAAACTTCCTGCACACTCGCCTTTTTATAAACATCCTTCACTTCATTTCAGATGGAAAAGAGATCTGACTACAGTTGACACTTGTGGCAGGAAGCCAGGGAGCAGCCAAGGGTTGCACTAGTAATGAATAGCTGAGCCTGGACATGAGGATTGGGTCACATTTAAGGAGTACCATGTTGAACAGAATCTGCATCTGCTGATAACAGTTGTGCCTCTTCACCCTGTTTCCTGCACACATTTGATCTTTTTTCTCTTCTAGACTATTGACTAGTTAAAATGCATTTATCTCTACCTGAGATAGTGGTTCACATTCTCTGCCGTTTGCTTGAAAAGCCCTTCAAACTGGTCTCTGGCCCACTGAAAATGATAAAAATAATTTGTGATTCACACACACAGCCTCATATTTGCATTAAAATAGTCACTATGTGTATTTGCAAATATTAAAAAATATTTTGATCATAAAACCTTGGATATATTACATAATTATTACATACATTTATTTTATGTATTTATTTGTTTTATATATTATGCCTGGATATTTCCACTTAAGTTAAGGGCCATTCTCACCAAGGACGACAACTATAAATATAAAAATAAAGCTTTAATAACCATTCAGGTCCACACCACAACTATAACGATAACGACAAAAAGAAACAATATCGTTAGAATCATTTTCAGAATTTTTTTTTTATCAATATTTGGAGTAACACAGGACAGTTTAACTCCTAAAAACGGAAAAAACAGAAGTGTTTGTGATAGCAAAATGAGAGAAATGATCATTTGCTGCTTAAACGGCTGCTGTATTTATCAACACAACAACCTGTAAATCTGTTAAACCGAAAATGTATGATAAAATAAACTGTCCACCATTACAAATGCCTTCTTACCTGTAGTGTGTGCTCTATACGGTGCGGGAAGTTCTTGAGTGTGCAGATGGGAATGGCTTTCTGTCCTCCAGATGTGGAGGGTCCATATGATTCAGTCAGGTGTGGTACTACCACCAAAGTGTGGCCTTTACTACCCAGAGTTCCTCCCTCCAGCATGGGCTTTTTGTTGCGCACACAGCACTGGTCGAGATAGACTCCTAATGGACAGGGAAAGTAAAATGTTAAACATGTAGCTACAATATAACTTTCTCATTTTGAGATCTTCTGCTTGATAAACACTGTTGGTGTATCATTGGACCTAGCAAAGTCAGCACTCACGTGCATCCACATTATCCAGCGCAGCTGCGACGCCATCAAGCTGACTGTAGAATGAATATGTGTAGACCTCCTCTGTCTCTGCACACACACGGTTCTGGTGAGAGATGATGTTCATGTAAGGGTTCATCTCTTTAACAGCCTCCGCCGCCACCTCGGACTTCAGCCTCTGAGAAAAATAAAAAGAATAAATGTAAATGCCATATATTACAGTGGTTTTACAACAGTTAAGGCATGTGAAGTGGACATGGCTCCATCAATCATATTTCAGAGATGGACCTGTTTTAGATTACGGTCATTGATATTGTACTAAAACCATTTTCTGAAGATCAAATCAATGGTGTAGCTATTCTGTGCCAACTCTTCTTACCCCGATGTCCTGAGAGCGGAACAGAAACTGTCGATTCAGATTTGATCGCTCAATGGAGTCCATGTCAGTCACCGTAATTTTTCCCCCCTCTCCCGCACCCAGGCCAATCAGAGCAAAGTTCTTCAGCAGCTCACAACCAATTGCTCCAGCTCCAACCTGATCACAGAGACATTAGATGAGAATTGATGAATAATATTGATTAATAATCTCCAAGACTGAGAGATGGAGCAGGACGTGGGATTTTTAAGAGAGGTTAAATATGGAAGGGCTATGTTTACATGTGATGTACTTTATAGCATAAATGTACACAACCGTTCAAAAGTTTAGGGTCACATAAAATATGTTTTTTTATGTTTTTAAAAGAAGTTTCTTATGCTCACCAGAGCTGCATTTATTTGATCAAACACACCGTAAAAACAGTAATACTATGAAATTTTAAAATAAATGTTTTCTATTTGAATATATTTAAAATGCAATTTAATTTCAGCATTATTACTCCAGTCTTCAGTCACATTATTACTCTAATATATAATTTCTAATATGCTGATTTGCTGCCCAAGAAATAATTCTTATTATTCTTATTCAATAAACCGACGTTAAAATGGTTGTTATAATTTTTTCGGATTCTTCGATGAATAGAACGTTCAAAAGTACAACATTTATTTGAAATAAAAATATTTTGTAACATTATAAATGTCTTTATTGTCCCTTTTGATCAATTTAAAATATCCTTGCTGAATAAAAGCATTATTTAAAAAAATTATTTACAGACCCCAAACTTTTGAACAGTAGCATATGCTAAAATACTACTTTATTATTACTTTATTAGCATAAAACTGACATGAACAAACTGGAGAATTCCCGGTTTTAGTAACATTCAGAGACACCAAAGTAAGAAACCAAAAAATTCTCCCCTTAAAAAAATCTGGAATATTAGGTTGATTCACACAGGAAACTCTGACCTACATATCCTTAGTGCTCAACAGGAAATATCACATGACAAATAAAATATTTCCTGTGCATTCTACACCACTGACTCACTGATCTGCTCACTGCCCTGCACAACAGATCAACAACAAGTAACTGACAGTCATCCAACAGGGTTTACTGAAACACAAAAAGAGTAATGACCTCCTCTGCTGGCGAAGCAGGAGAAACACACTCACCAGAAAATAGTTCTGCTTCTTCAGCTTGTCTTGAAAATCAGATCCAAACACAGCAATCTGCCCATCATAGCGGCTGTCTCTCTGCAGCACAGAGGATAAAAATCACTTTATCAGAAGCAAGTGAGTACGTTCTTCAGAAACAATCCGTAATGAGACTTTTGTATTTTCTAAATACTGCGAATGAGCTTGCTTGTTGCTTACAGGAGCACAGGCGTCTTCAGTAAGGACAACTCCGTCCTCCTCTAGAGGCAGGCATTCCAGGGCATCGAAATACAGCCACTGCCTGAGAGGAGTGAATTTACCACTGCATGCCTGAAAGATTTCATTCACATGTAGTCATTAAAAAATGTGCTTATATAGATAGACCATGTTCACAAACTCAAATTATGTGTCCATCAAATGGTGATCCTGATGTAAAATATCATTAACACTTTCCCCGCCAGCATTTTTTCAAAAAAGTGGCTAGCCACTCTTAGCATTTTTTATCATTTTCACAAAACTTTCATGGACACCAGAATATTTTGTTGTATGAACATCTGAACATGCAAATACATCAAAAGAAAGAACAGAGCCTCTGCTTTTAATCAAAAACATTCTATTATAGCTTCCTTAATGCATTCTTTTTTTTTTATCAACACTCGAATGTGAGTAAGTTTCATTAAAAAAAGCTAAGTTTTGAACAAAAAGCTGAGAAAAGTAAAAGACTACAACATGTGCATTAGAAATGCGTTTATCATTTGTTTCTGCTTCTAAGCCTGTGTTTTGATCTTGAGATTCTATACTCTTTCAGAAGATGAATAATAGCGCCCTCTACCGTATAACAGTGAAAACATGGATTGCAAAAAACATTCTGTAAATGGCGGGGAAGCGTTGTGTCATTAATTATGGAAAATTCCATCAATTGCGGGTAAAGATAAATGATCGAACTCACCTTCACCACCTCCTGAGCAGCCAGCCCTCCAATGAAGGCATTGACAGGTGCAAGGTCACCGCTGGCAACCAGAGATAAATTCCTTACAACATCTTCATCAAGCTCATCAAACTTTGCATCTGTACAAAGCTCTTTCGTGATAGTAAGCAGCACTTCAGCATCAGCCTACAGAGGGCAGCAAAACACAGAGATGAACTGTGAACCCCCAGTTTCACAGACAAGTCTTAAATCTAGTCAGACTAAAATGCATGATTGAGCTGTTTTAACTTAAAGCAACATGCACTGACATCTTAAATTATGTCAGTGACATTGTTTTGTCTCTAGATGAACACCAGTAATGCTTTTTTCTAAAGCACATTTATAAAAGCCACTTAAATGTCCTAATTGAACTAAGGCCTAATCCTGGCTTAATCTAAGCCCTGTCTGTGAAACCAGGCCTAAAAGTGACGATGCAGATCAATGCATTGCATTACTATTATAATAGTAGTTTTAGTTGCTTATTATTTCAAAATATAATTCCTGGCCTATTTTTAGTAGTAAAAATATTTTTGTTAATATTTCATAATGATGTAAATTGTTCTTTGAAAATAGTTATGAATCATAGTGATTAGTAAAGTAATCAAATCACATTTCTTAATGCATTGCATTTACTTAATTGCAATTGAATTGTCAAGTATTTGCACATGCAAATAAAAAAAAGATTCATATAATAATACTTTTTTTTTATTATTATTATTTTTATTGTTGAATATTGAAATATGGCAATAATTATCAAAGAGTCAGTTTTTCCACAACGGAACAGTAATATTACCTTTCTCAAACCTAAAATACTTTGCATAATAACTGACAAATAGAGTCTCAATATGGAACATTTTGATACAATGTGTGTACTTTAAAACACATTTCCAGCATAAAGGTGTCATGGTATGACTGACCTGGGATCTAGGATGGGGTGTCCGGCTGTATTTCTGAGTGAACCTATGCAGGGCCTGGAAGGCCAGGTGCAGAGACAGGTGTCTTTGTGTCTTGCCATAATCTGTCATCTCCACAAGCTCAGGATCTTTGAGCGCTTCATCCAGAGCCAGATTCAGAGGTTTCTGCATGCATTAAAACATCACCTGAGGAAGGTGCCTTGCTATAATGCTGTACGTTGACATCACACACTTCCAGGTTTCAAAAGCGTACTAACTGTACATCATGACAACAGCATCTTAAATATGGAATAAATCAATAGCAGGTTACACTTACAAAGTTGAGGAATTCAGGCTGTTTCACTTCAGTTACAACTCCACCCTTCACATACTCGGAAAAGTTTGAAGTGTCACAAATAGTGAAGGAGTAGCTGTCTAAAAACATTGACAAATATCTTTGTTATTAAATGAACTGCATGCTATCCACCATTCCCATTCTCAGCTCTAGACATTTTCCACATTTCACATAACACCTACCCCTCACTTTGATCTCAATGGGATTGCAACTGTTGACTTCGGTCATGCCTTGAACCTCAGAAAAAGTCACAAACATGCCATCGGTGAACTCATGGCTCTCTTCATCTGTGCATGTCACTATGCCTGGATTCTCCTATGATGGAAAATGTTACATTTTCAGCTCAAATTATTTAAAGCATAGTAAAAAGGACGAAAAAAAAGAATTATTGACAGGTCAGTTGTAATAATAATATATAAATAAAAGAATACATTTTGGGCAACTTGTTTTGAAAATGAAAAAATGAAAATCTGCCATCAATTTTTGATTCAGACTTTGTTCATCTTTGAAACACATGAAGATATTTTTTATTAAATTTCTGTCCCTTCTGTCAAAACTTTGCTTTCAGTGGAGGGACAGAAATCTCTCAGATTTCATTAAAGATTTCTTCATTTGTATTTCGAAGATGAATGAAAGTATTATAGATTTGGAACGTGAGGGTGAGTATCCCTTTAACAGGACCAAACTGAAAGTAAAAATGCGATTTTAGTCACGTGTCACCTTGCTGATATGAGCAATCATGGCTGAGACTGGAGTTTCTCCATTTGTGTCTCTGACCTCAAACGATTTGCCAAAGTCACAGAACAACTGCCTGCAAACCAAACACAGAAATCAGAATATGATTTAGCACTATTTTAACCATTTTCACATATTTTATTGATTCACGGGATGCAGCCTACCCACAAAGCCCTCTGGTGTCAGCCACAATAAACTTTATATTGTTTGAGTGACAAAACGCTCCCACACGTAGCTGCTCTTCTAAAGGTGAATTTGTGAGCACCACTACCTATTGTAATAAACACATAAAATAAGACGAAATTAGTTCAAAGTCAATTATTATTATTATTGTTGCATGGACATATGAGACAGGATCATAACTCACCTGGAACTTGCTGAGGAAGTCCTCGTTGAGTTTGTTAGTCCAGGCAGACACTCGAACGTAGGCGTTCAGACTAGAGAGCTGCTTCTCAGAACACAAGGCCCTGTTCTGACCCAGATCAGCATCTTTTAGGTAAAACTGAAGACAAAAGAGGTTATATAATTTATCCTTTGTAAAGGTCCCACAATAACAACTAAATTAACCATTTTCATATTTGTAAATGACCCGGCCCTGGATAAGCGGAAGAAGATGGATGGATGGATGGCATATTTGCAAATATGACTAGCTTTTTTCCATGGAACACAAAAGGGGAGTGGCTCTTTTGTAGGAAAGAAAAATGAATCAACCCCTGCACTTAAGCTCTCAAATCTCATTTGCAGTTGCATTTAATTGCAAGTGCATCACAAACGTCACATGACACGCAAAAACCAATAATGTTTGAGTGCACACATCACCGTTCATTTTCATTGCATAAAAGCTCTGAGCATCTTTGAAGCGTCTTCTTTGATGGTTTGTAAAGGATTGTCAGACTACTTAGTTTTTGGATTAACTTTTCATTCAATTGCATTAAAAGGTCATTACCTGAGAAGACAGATCTCTCCACTCCACCACACCCTCATCCTGAACGGTCACTGATCGAACTCCAGCCAGAATCACATTCTTGGCAATTTCCACGCCAAGACCTCGCATTCCAGCAACGAGGACATCAGCCTTTCCCATGCGACGCATTGCATCATGGTCAATCACATACCTGTTGTGAGATGAAAAATTGCCCCGTGCATAAAGCGAAATTTCCTTACATGCTGATTTATTATTTAAAACATTTGACGGTTGCCATTTAAAATAAACTTATTTTGTGTAACAGAGTAAATACAATGTTTATAGGGTTTTTAATCTAAATTAAAATAAGCCTAAATTAAATATAACAAATACTACCACAATGTATATTTTGCACATTTAAAAAATGTATGGGATATTTTTACATAAAAGTAAGCAACTGAGAATTGGGGAAAAATGCTCTTTTTTATTAACCAGACATAGCTGCTTATACAAAGCAGGTCGCTTTTATATGCAAGTACAAATAAATGGGAGGAAAAAATAACCAATAACAAAAAGAGGGGAAAATGCTTTTAAACACAGGCATCATTTTCCTTATGTATTTTTTTATTTTATTTTACACAAATCCAATTCACTTAAACTAGCCTAAATTGAGTTTATATGAAACTAATATAGTCCCCCCCTCCCCTTCCCTTCCCTATGAAAAATACCAGGAAGAGTCTAGTTGGGATGGGCGTAACTTTTCATAGAGCAACAGAAAATACATAACTGAAATTCCTCAAACTCAGTAAGTAACCTGACCTCAAAAAGAGAATTTAGACAACATTACAGCTGATACAACAAACTAAACAACTAATGAAAGCGTCTGTACAGAAATACGTATCTTCACATGTCTGCTTTTAAACCTATTGTCTATTAGGTGTCCATTCCATTAAACAAATTTCTGAACTTTTATTACAATTTGAGGGATCTGCAAAAATATAAATCTTTAATTGTAAGAAGTAGCCTACAATGCACATTTTTTTTCACTGGAAATATAATACAAGCATTCAGTTTCAAGAACCCTTAATTTAGTATTTCAGTATGATTGCTCAAGTAAAATGAAACTTTCAATGATAGAGTCAAAAAACACACAAAAAAATCAATATGGGGAAACCAAGATGCAAATAAGGAAAGTTAGGTTGTATGTGTCATGTAAGAATATTTTACAATACACTTACAGCTGTCGAGAATATAATCCCTCGTCAATATCAGCCTGAGCCATTTTTCTGCAAGAATGACAAATCATTATCAGAGGTAGGCTACTATTAACAAGGAAGTAGTCATGTGTCAGATACCATGGTACTAACTGATTTCCATATTCATGTACCATTTACATGTTACAATCTAAAAATACTGTTAGTATTATTATGGTGCGTGTCCAACATGTTAGTACCTTTGTAGTTTTTTGCAGTGATGGGTCTAGACCTGTTAAACCCCTGGGTCTGGGTGTAAACAATGCATTGACAGTTTTCAAGGATGAATTAGCAAACAGCAATGTGACCAGTGACGAACTCATAAATATGACAACTGTATAATTCAATAACGAGCTATTATCAACGAGTAAGGAATATTTTCAATAATTTACCTTTCTGCGGAGTTTGGCGTTTGCTTCCTCTGTCAAAACAGAAAGTCAAAGTGTAATGATTCAGAGGAGTGGGTTTCACTTTCGTTTCTGGTTTTGTTGTGTTCCTGACATTGTGTAACTTGGCCTGTCGCGCACATTCAGCCATTTTGAGTTATTAAAAATATAATTATGAATTGTTTATTGTATCTTCGAAAGGTCCTGTCACTAGATGATGAGATTCCTCGGGTGAGGTCAACATAACATATACCTCAGAATAACCACATGACGGCGCTACTAATCCATTGAAATAACTGAATATGTATGAATATGTGGCTAGAATTGAAGAATGCACAAGAAATAAGTGACAGGGCTGGCTAAGCGACCTGGCATTTATCTCAAATTGGTCAAGACGATTCTAAATAATACTCCGAATTTTCGTAGATAAAGTTTCACTCTGCCATTTATCAGGTGTAAATTATGATCCAAAGCGTTGCGTTGCCGACGTTTCCGGTCACGTGATAACTAATACTTTTTTCAGTTTTAGTCAGCGCTTACCTGGATGGACCATTCACAATCATTTGTGATTTTAAAAAATAATATTCAATTAGTATGTCGGGCAGTATGGTATATTTATTCATTTATATTCATAATTATGTGTTTTTATAACATTTTAAGCTTTCTCAAGATTAGGCCTCTAACAGTTATGGAGTCTGCAGTTAGGCTACTTTATGGCCTGGCTCAATAAAACAACGTCCAATATTTTACAGATATACACATCGATTTGATTTATACAGGCATGCTTTGTGTAGGATAATTAATACAGATTTAGAACAATACTTTCTTGATCTCTGCTTTAAATGAATTGATCTGGTAATATTTAACCTATTATAAACAGGGGATACACAGATTGTTAAAGAGGAACATGTTGTTTCATGCAACATGAGACAGAGTAAACTAAACATCTTTTTTGAATACATATATACTGGGGCCCTGGAAATGTAGGGCTATTTGCACTTTTAAGCCACACACTTAAAAGTAATTGTATTCAACAACGTCATGTATTATACACAATGTATTAAGCCTGTATTAGGCCCAGACTAATTTCCATAATGTTTGAAAGAAAATTTCCATGTGCTGCATGTGCTTGTCTCGCAGTATGATCATACATTCAGCTTAAGGGTTCACTTTATTAACGTTAGTCAATATACATATTTTAAAATCAACTAAATCAATGGGCAGTGAAGGACCAGTAGGCCTACATATAAAGTCAATATTTTAACAATATTGATAGGCTATTTGAAAGCCTGCTTAATTGTTATATGCCAGTTTGACTAGCCTACACAAAACTTTTCCATTTTAAGTCAAAATACTACCTCAGTCTTCCGAATGGACATTTCTCTGAGCCCGTGAGGGTCACAATTATGTTTTCTGCTTCAGGTATGCACCCTTTAAAACATATTTGTGCAACAAGAAAAATGTTAATGACTATTTCCAATGTCGACTAGCAGCAGCAACAGTCTCTTTTAGTGACCCATATGCCCATAGGGCCTATATATAATCAGAATTTTGATGGCACAATTTTTACAATTATAACTCTGCATGTAAAGTATTCCTTCATTTGTTTCATAAACTTCTGGTCTCGGACCCCATAAATCAATGGGCTCAGTAATCTAGGCATTATATTTGTGAGCAGATAAATACAGAAAGTGATCTTAGTTCTGTGTGCCGGGAAAAAAGGATTAATAAATAAGTACATAAAAGGGGTGATATAGGAAAGCATACAAAGAAGTAACTGGACGCCATGCAACAATATTGTACCCTGAGCCTTATTTGCTGAACCCTTTGAAGCTGCCTTTCTGGCAGTGAACAGGACTCTGCAATAAGTAGATATGAGAATTATCCACACCAAAGACATATAGATGATTTGTGATACAGTGGTGTTGTCCTTGTGGGCTTTGGAAGTAAACAAATTGAATGGGTAGCAAAGTACAACAGACCTGAAGAAAGATATGGGCTGGATTGAAAATAAAATAATGATATCTGCCAGAGAAGGTATAGCTCCTAACACCCATAGCAAGCATATAAAGATGTAGGTTCTTTGTGGAGTGCAAATCTGAGAGTGATGCAGTGGTTTACAGATAGCAATGAACCGTTCTATGGCCATACCAGCCAGATTCAAAGGAGTGATCATAAAGGTGGTTGAACCAAGAGCAATCAATATGCAACACCACGAAACATTAATAAACGGTAAAGCGTAAGTCAACACATACAAAGTTACTGATATACATATCATGAGCATGTCATTGATTACCAGGTGAATGTATAAAATGTATCTGGAGTCTCTTGTAAACATTAGATTAGAAAAAAAGGTCACTACTAACATTCCGTTGATGAAATTAATGATAAAACCAAGACTAACAATCACAATGTTTTTGGCAAGAGCTTCTTCATAACTATCCACAAACCAGATCGTTGAGTTCATTTCTGAGAGAGAAAACAGGACAGTGGTTAAAAAGGGCACATATTGTATCTAGTCCAAGCAGATGATAAAAATCACTTTTGATAACTGAGGTTAACATTTTCCAGGAGCTTATCTCATAAACAATATTTTTTTCCCCCTAAATTGTAATTCAAATTACACCTAAACCTGCTTAGACTTACCTAGACCTGAAAAACCGGTTCTGGACTGTGGGAAGTACGAAGCTCACATGAGTTTTAATTAGTATAACGTGCTACTTTGTTATTTATGGTTTGTGGAAAGGGCAGAGATCATGAATATTAAGCCTGTTACCAGGGATCATCTAATATTTGCATTCATGACGTCATTGCAATATAACAGCAAGCATTTGAAAATGCATCTGACATGCAAACGGTTATAGCACTTTGCTAAGCAGTTTCTAGGGTGTTCTCAGTGGTTGCAAAGCAGGAATGTACATGTTTGTTTATGCAGACTGATCTCATGAAAAAGCATTGACAGGAGATTGATTTTTTTTTCCATGAAGCACATAGTGGCCAGAAGTTATGTCCGGCCTAGGAACATTTATATTTCTATATTTATAATGGTCATGCATGACATCACTCTACCGCATCTTTTTAAAAAAACATAAATTCAACTTGTAACGAATAATACTAAATCCAAAATGTAAAAATGTCTACTCCACTTCACTGCAAGAAAGTTTGCATTCTTATCTAAAAGGTCACGCTGTTACATATCGATTTGTTATTGGTAACACATCTTCACGTGATACAAATTTTCAGGTCAGTGCTCACCAAACTTGGGCTGTGTCCGAAACTGCCCCCTATACCATTAAATAGGATACCGTTTGAGCCATTTGTAGTGGTGTCCGTGGTGTCCGGTGACCCATAATGCACTGTGATGGTCGTGCCGAATGAATTCCAGCGTCTCGCCAGAAGATGGCGCCCGCAGCTGAATCATCCATCCATTCATTTTCCAAACCACTGGTCCAATGTGGCTGCAGCATATTCATTTGAAACTTAGCAAACTGGCAGCTCCAGTAGTAAGATGAAAAGATTTATCTTGAACTATTGGAAACTAGCTTGTAAAAACCTTAAT
Organism: Rutilus rutilus; assembly: GCF_951802725.1. Taxonomy (NCBI): domain Eukaryota; kingdom Metazoa; phylum Chordata; class Actinopteri; order Cypriniformes; family Leuciscidae; genus Rutilus; species Rutilus rutilus. Next base: position 37,576,507 of record NC_140217.1, on the reverse strand, counting down.
TTAACAATTTAATAGTCAAGTAAAAAGGAAATTATACCTGTATGATATTAAACAGCAGGGAAAAAGCGATAGCCCTTCTGCGCACTAAGTGTTGGAATTCACTCACCCCGCCCTTTTCATTCATTCCTTCAATTGGACTATATTAGTGGGGTAATGTAGTTAATAGTGAAGGAGGGTATAGGGGGCGATTTCAAACACAGCCTTGAACTTTGGAAAGCAACGAAATTTGAAACTTCTTCTCTTGAGCATGCGTTTCTGGTCTCACACACTCGCATGCATTTGAATGCAAGTAAATGTAACGAAAAGTGTAGAGTGACCACCCCTTTGATTCATTGCTTCTGCCACGTGGCAAATGAAAGAAAGACTCCTGAAGATAATTAGTCATTTATGTGTAGCCTATCCTAATTTATCTTTGGTTGTAAATAAATATAATAATCAAAGATCATTTGTGTGGACGTGTTCCTGGAATTGTAACACCGTCTACACCGGACACGACTACACTGGTCACGCTGCAACAGCTAAAGGCTGTCTAGGACACGACATAATACCTGTTGCAAAGCATTTTGTCCTTTGTGTCAGTACCGTACGTCATAAATAGAACTAGGCATCAGTTTACTGTCTGAGATTTGTCGCTCACATTGCGCTGCATTCAGTGTAGAATCACTGTTTATAATAAGTTTTATTCCTTTTAGTTGCATCCGGCTATGCGGCTAGAATTGAACAAGAAACAAGGCTAAGCAACAAGGCATTTATGTCAAATTGGTCAGATAAGATGAATCTAAATAATTCTCCAAATTTTCGTAGATAAAGTTTCACTCTGCCATTTATCAGGTGTAAAATATCATCCAAAGCAGTGCTAGACAGGGAACCTGTCACGTGAAAACTGATACTTTTCCTCGATGGACCATTCACAATCGTTTGTGATAACACATTAAATTAAATAAAAACACATTTCTATTAATATGTCGAGCAGTAAGGTATATTTATTCATTTATATTAATAATTATGTTTTTGTATACCATTTGACGCTTTCTCAAGATTAGGCCTCTAACAGTGGTTGTAGTCTGTTACTTTATGGCCTGGCTCAATAAAACAATGTCCAATATTTTACAGATATACACATCCATTTGATTTATACAGGCATGCTTTCTGTAGGATAATTCATACAGATTTAGCACAATAATTTCTTGATCTCTGCTTTAAATTAAATGATCTGGTCATATTTAGCCTATTATAAATAGGGGATGAACAGATTGTTAAAGAGGAACATACTGTTTCAAGAAACATGAAACAGAGTAACTAAACATCTTTTTTGAATACATATATACTGGGGCCCTCAAAATGTAGGGCTATTTGCACTTTTAAGCCACACACTTAAGTCATTGCATTCAACAATATATCATGTAGCTTATTTAAAAGAAAGACATGTATTAGGCCTGAATTAGGCCACAACTATAATTACCATAACATTTAAAAGAAAATTTTGTAGCTGACTAGTCGAAATAGCCTAATTAATTTATGAATCATAAAAAAAAATAAGCCCCATGTTCTGCATGTGCTTGTCTCGCATTATGATCATTGTACATTCTAGTTAAGCATTCATTTAATCAACATATATCAATATAATATACTAAAATCAACTAAATCAATGGGCAGTGCAGGGCCAATAGGCCTACAAAGTCAATATTTTAACAACATTGATATTGGATAGCCTTTTAGCAAGCTTAATTGTTATATGCCAGTTTGACTAGCCTACACAAAACTTTTCCGTGTTAAGTCAAAATACTATCTCAGTCTTCCGAATGGATTTTTCTCTGAGCCCGCGAGTGACACGGAATAAACAAACGCAAAGTCAAAACATAATTGTGCAACAAGAAAAATGTTAATGACAATTTCTGATGTCGACTAGCAGCAACAGTCTCTTTTAGTTGACTAATCGATCATGCCCATAGGGCCTATATATAATCAGAATCTTGATGGCACAATTTTTACAATAATAACTCTGCATGTAAAGTATTCCTTCATTTGTTTTATAAACTTCTGGTCTCGGACCCCATAAATCAGTGGGCTCAGTAATCTAGGCATAATATTTGTGAGCAGATAAATACAGAAAGTGATCTTAGTTCTGTGTGCTGGGAAAAAAGGAGTAATGAATAAGTACATAAAAGGGGTGAGATAGGAAAGCATACAAAGAAGTAACTGGACGCCATGCAACAATATTGTATTCTGAGCCTTATTTGCTGAACCCTTTGAAGCTGCCTTTCTGGCAGTGAACAGGACTCTGCAATAAGTAGATATGAGAATTATCCACACCAAAGACATATAGATGATTTGTGATACAGTGGTGTTGTCCTTGTGGGCTTTGGAAGTAAACAAATTGAATGGGTAGCAAAGTAAAACAGACCTGAAGAAAGATATGGGCTGGATTGAAAATAAAATAATGATATCAGCCAGAGAAGGTATAGCTCCTAACACCCATAGCAAGCATATAAAGATGTAGGTTCTTTGTGGAGTGCAAATCTGAGAGTGATGCAGTGGTTTACAGATAGCAACGAACCGTTCTATGGCCATACCAGCCAGATTCAAAGGAGTGATCATAAAGGTGGTTGATCCAAAAGCCATCAATATGCAACACAACGAAGCATTTACAAATGGTAAAGTGTAGGACAACACATATAAAGTTACTGATATACATATCATGAGCATGTCATTGATTACCAGGTGAATGTATAAAATGTATCTGGAGTCTCTTGAAAACATTAGATTAGAAAAAAAGGTCACTACTAACATTCCGTTGATGAAATTAATGATAAAACCAAGACTAACAATCACAATGTTTTTGGCAAGAGCTTCTTCATAACTATCCACAATCCAGATCGTTGAGTTCATTTCTGAGAGAGAAAACAGGACAGTGGTTAAAAAAAAGGCACATATTGTATCTAGTCCAAGCAGAAGATAAAAATGACTAATGATAACTGATGTTAACATTTTCCAAGAGCTTATCTCATAAACAATATTTTTCCCCCTAAACTGTAATTCAAATTACACCTAAACCTGCTTAGACTTACCTTGAGCTGAAACAACGGTTCTGGACTGTGGGAAGTATGAAGCTCACATGAGTTTTAATTAGTAGAGTGTTTCTTTATTTATGGTTTGTGGAAAGGGCACACTGTAAAAAATGAATCATGAGTCTTGTAATTTTCATTAAAAAAATTGAGGTGATCATTAAAAATATTATGTATATTTCATTAAGAAAATTGTGGTTCAGTGTTTATTAGAAAATATTGAGAACATTTCACTAATAAAACCAAGAGATGCATTTTCCTATTTTTTTTAAGGAAACATACACAATTTTAAGGCTTGAATGAGGAACTGATAAACCTCATAAAATTAAGGAAAAGGGGCTACCTATTTATTTTAAGAGAATTAGCTCATTTATGCGGTTTTATTTAGAGACGCCATTGTTTGTTCCCAGCATGCTTTGCACATGGCTGGAAATGGAGAGTAAATCTTGAAATTAAGTGTTATTTCATGTGTTTTTGAGTAAAGGGAAACATCTGTTAATGTTTAATGTTCAGGTATGTTTGACATTTGAAAGAGTTTCTATTATGTTAAAGTTTTGATCGTTACCATTGTGCAGAAGAGTAGGGCTTATGGTTAGGTTGTGAATAACTGCATTTTTTAAATATTCTGAAGCATATTGTTGCATATATGTAGCAATAACTCTGCTAGTGATGGTGCAGTAGCAAGTTTGATTCTTTACTGTCCTAGCAACATACAGTCTTTTAATAAAACAATATATCTCAAAGTAAAATATAAACAGGTCATATCCATTCACTTGAGAATAAAAAATACTTCAAATAAAAAAGCACATTTCACTAAAAAGTTGTAATTCATTATGTCATAGACTAAATAAATTAGGGCATTTTACATGATTTATTCAGGTAGATTTCATGAATGAAATCAAGCTTTAACTACTCAAAAATATTATGTGTAATATTGTTACCATCATTTTTTTAAGTAAATAGCAGTAACATTTTTTACAGTGCAGAGATCATGAATATTAAGCCTGTTACCCACAAGGATCATCTAAAATTTGCATTCATGACATCATTGCAGAATAACAGCAAGCATTTGAAAATGCATCTGACATGCAAACGGTTATAGCACATTGCTAAGCAGTTTCTATGGTGTTCTCAGTGGTTGCAAAGCAGGAATGTACATGTTTGTTTATGCAGACTGATCTCATGAAAAAGCAGTGACAGGAGGTTTCATTTTTATTTATTTATTTTAAGCAAAAATTGGAGCACAATAGTGGCCAGAAGTTATGTCCGGCCTAGGAAAATGTATATCTTCATCCTTTATTTAAATATTATACAATTTTTTTTAATGATTTTGAAAGCATATTGCATGCATAGTTGTGCTTGGAGTCAGTTGTTTTATTTGTGATAATAACGCAATGAATAAAGCCCTTGATATCCACTAGAGGGCACTCCTCCCTCGACCATTGTCATTCAATCAAGAACTGCATTCCCCATGACCCTTTGCCCAGACTCATGTGTGATTGCATTCAGACGCTACTCATTACAACAGTGGTTCTCAATTCCAGTCCTCGGGACCCGCTGCTCTGCACATTTTGTATGTCTCCCTTATTTAACACACCTGAACCAGATCATCAGCTCATTAGGAGAGACTCCATGAACTGAACTGAGTGTGTCAGGTAAGAGAGACATACAAAATGTGCAGAGCAAGGGGTCCCGAGGAGGACTGGAATTGAGAACCACTGCATTACATTGTTTACTCACCCTATATACGCATACGCCTGTATTTTTTTTCGGTCTCTCATTGCAAAATCTTGTTTGTAGTCATGTACTGCAATTCTAAGTGCTATTCTGGTTTCCCGTATTTATGATTTTGACTCTTTTGCCTGTTTTTTTTTTTTTTTTTTTTTTTACTCTGTCTGTCTGTGTTTCCTGCTGTTGCTTATTTGGATTGTTTGCTTGTGTGTTTGACCCTGTGCCGGTTATATGGATTTTTTTATTCTGGACTAACCCTTAACAAACAACTGCATTTGTATCCACAACCTGTGTGTTTCAGAGCAGTTACGTGACTGAAACATGTCAAATTGTGCAGACATCATTTTTGGCCAGGCTGTTATACAAAGAAATTATGAACACATGCAAAAACAACTGATTACCAATAAAATATTAATAACTGATTATGTTGTAATCAATGTATGCTTTTTTTCCTGTGAGCTACTTGTTTTTCTATGCATTGTTTGCATAGTAAAATAAAACCTGCAGCTTTACCCCTTTTTTGCCAAACAATTTTGTCTGATAAATCTCAACCAAGTGTAGGCCTACGTTAAATCATTGTAAATAAAACTGTATAAACTTAAAATGCAAAGGATCAGAATTTACACTCCAATATTTTATTAAAAGTAATAATAATAATACAGTACTATCATTAACATTAAGAAGCAGTTTTCCCATATTGTAGTTTGGTTATGAAGACATTTTAATTGATAAAACAATGGTACAGTCCAATATAAAGACAAAATTTGTAGTTGTGATTTCTTAATGGATAATTCCCATAGTTAATGGGATTAACTATTGTGTGAACTTCAGAAGAACTGATTTCATACATCCACTAAAAATCACCAAAACACCAGCTAATTAAAAGACATTAAGCAAAATGACTCAGAAAACTGAAGTAAGTTCGTTCATCACTTATTTGTATATGCCACATGGTTTGATATTTTATCTTATTCAGTTGCTTTCATACACTTTTAAGTGTAAGTGTCATTAAACATTTTTTGGCCACTGAGAAGATTTTCAAATCTCAAATAAAACAAATGTCATAATTAAAAATAATTATATATTTCAAATGAAATGTTGCCAAATAAAAATCATAATTTTGATGGCACAATTTTTACAATAATAACTGTGCATATAAAGTATTCCTTCATTTGTTTCATAAACTTTTGGTCTCGCACCCCATAAATCAAAGGACTCAGTAATCTTGGCATAATATTTGTGATTAGATAATTAAAGAAAGTGATCCTAGTTCTGTGAAAAGGAAAGAAAGGACTGACAATCATATCCAAAACAGGGGTGATATAGGAAAGCATGCAAAGAAGTAACTGGACACCATGCAACAATATCGTACTCCGAGCCTTATTTGCTGAACCCTTTGAAGCTGCCTTTCTGGCAGTGAACAGGACTCTGCAATAAGTGTAAATGAGAATTACCCACACCAAAGACATATAGATGATTTGTGAAGCAGTGGTGCGATCCTTGTGGGCTTTGGAAGGGAACAAATTGAATGGGTAGCAAAGTACAACAGACCTGAAGAAAGACATGGGCTGGATTGAAAATAAAATAATGATATCTGCCAGAGAAGGTATAGCTCCTAACACCCATAGCAAGCATATAAAGATGTAGGTTCTTTGTGGAGTGCAAATCTGAGAGTGATGCAGTGGTTTACAGATAGCAATGAACCGTTCTATGGCCATACCAGCCAGATTCAAAGGAGTGATCATATAGGTGGTTGATCCAAGAGCAATCAATGTGCAACACAACGAAGCATTTACAAGTGGTGAAGTGTAGGTCAACACATATAAAGTTACTGATACTGATATCATGAGCATGTCATTGATTACCAGGTGAATGTATAATATGTATCTGGAGTCTCTTGTAAACATTAAATTAGAAAAAAAGGTCACTACTAACATTCCGTTGATGAAATTAATGATAAAACCAAGACTAACAATCACAATGTTTTTGGCAAGAGCTTCTTCATAACTATCCACAATCCAGATCGTTGAGTTCATTTTCCGGTTCTTTATCAGTAAGGATCTGGATCAGAAAGAGGAGACAGTGTTTAAGAAGTGACCTATAGGCTTAGCTTATTCCTTAGACTTACCTTGGAGTAGAAGAACCGTTCTGGATTGAGGGCAGTCTGAAGCGCACACGAGTTTTAATCGGTACAGTGATACTCATGTTATTTATGGCTTGTGGAAAGGTCACAGATTGTGAATATTAAGTATGTTGGTCATTGCCCCTGGGTCACTGTAAATTTGCCTATCCAAACATTTACTGTTACTTTCATGACAGTGGAATATTATAACTAATTGACAAATCAGTGCAGTTTATTGAAGGTTTGTCTGAAACTTCTCCATCATTAGGCTACCTAGTTTGTGGCAGCATTTGCATTGCATTGAAAAATGTGTGAGAACAATTCATAATGCAAAGTTAGTAAATATTGCACTCTGAGCATTGCCACAACAGGCACTATACCATCACTATGATGGACATTTTACAGTAAATTTTGACTTTCTTAACAATTACTGTCATAATCAGATCTAGTGAATAACCATATAAATTAGTAACCTTACTAATATGTTAATAATAGTATTGATTTTCAAGAAACAGTGCTGTTAAACCCTCTACACGCACACACTCACAGCACTACCGACAAGCAATCATGTGTGGATGCTTAAGCCGCGGTCACACTAGACTTAGAGTCTACAATTTCTATTTCTATATTTATGATGGTCGTCATCACTCGACGGCATCTTTTAAAAAAATATATAAATTCAATGTATAACGAATAATACTAAATCCAAAATGTAAAAATATCTACTCCACTTCACTGCAAAAAAAGTGTGCATTCTTTTAATTCATCTAAAATTGCAGAATACCAATAATGCACTGCGACAGTTGCACCGAATTAATTCCAGCGTCTCGCCAGAAGATGGCGCCTGCACCTCAATCATCCATCCATTCATTTTCCAAACCGCTGGTCCAATGTGGCTACATCGTAACATCATACAGGTGTAAGAATTGAGTGGAAATGCCGGACAGTCTGGTTGAAGACAGGACCTTGCTGGAAATTACCATTTGAACTCACCATTTGAGACAAAAGTCTCACCTCAGAATACATCTCTTTCCCTCTTTCCCCAACCTCTCACTCTCATGCTAAAATCACCTGAGATTTACACACAATCTATATGGTTTAAATGTTAACAATTATCATCCAGATTTATAAATGTTTGGTATCATTTGAAATGTCTCAGTGCGACTGGTACAAATGTCTAATTTCCAAATAAGTAAAACAAACGGTTATAAGGTTTTTAAGAGTTTAGAGATAGCTGACACACAAAGGAAGGTGGTCTTTCTTGAGACAAATGGTCTCCTACCCCCCAAAAGGTGTTCATTAAACAGATATCATTAAAACCCTTTTCATTTATGGAGTCAGATGAAATAACGAGAAAATACGTTTTCAAATGTATTGCATTTAATCAAAAAATACTTTGCCTCAAGAAAAGACAGTAACACGTAGAGACCTTCCGCGCTGGTCGCATCAGTTTACTGTCTGAGATTTGTTGCTCACGTCACGCTACATTCAGTGTAGACAGAATCACTGTTTATAATAAGTTTTATTGTTTTTAGTTGCCTTGCGCTGCTCGCATCCGGTGTAAACAAGGTGTTACCCTGCTCAAATTAACAAATTAATTTTTAAATAAAAAACGACTGCCATGGCAGAGCAACGGTTTGAATACAACTTTGCTGAGCAAGTTAGTTAAACTGAATACTGTGTTTTATAACTACCCACAGTACTTGAATTAAAGCTCTTCTGTTTTAATGACAGACATTTTAGGGCCTATGTGAGAACTGAGGCTACCATCACAGTAGATCAAGAACGTATGTCGTATGTTCAACAGGACAGTGCACTTGAAGTGAATTGGCCAAACTTAAACCTGAAGCATTAGTATGCAGAGCTGCTAGGTGCCCAACATGCATTGCGGATGGTGCCAAACTGACCTGAGTTACTCTGCAAAATGGACAAAATCCACCAAATTGGTTCAAAGGGTTGTTGTTAGCGTTATATTGGTTGTAACTATTTACTTTTTGCATGTTATTTTGTAGGCTTACCCTCTTCTAACTGTGTAGACCATTCATATTCAAATGGTGGACTGCGAATGTGAGTATGGCTTGTTCAAAGAAAAGAAAAGTTGATAGTGAAAATTGCCTTTTCAAAAGCAAAAAAATATATATATTTACAGATGTTGAAGAACGTATGAATGAAGTTGCTGAGACCAAATCGGCGGTCTCTATCACCACAGATGGAGCTCCATCCATGATGGGAAGAGGGAGGGAACTGGTTGCACATTTGAAAGAGGACACACTGACCTGATATCTTACCACTGCATTATACACCAGTCTGTTCTTTGTACCATTCTGGGCCCAGAGTATGTTGAGGTCATGACAACAATGATGAAACTGATCAACTTTTTAAAAGCATCGTCGTCCCTATACAGCATAGTCTATGAGGATTTATGACAGAGGTCAATGCCAACTATGGTGACTTTATACTGCACAACAATGTCAGATGGCTCAGCAAAGGCAGGGTTTTGGAGCGCTTTTGGGCCATTCGGGAGGAGCTCAAAGCTTTCCCATCAGAGCAAAAGAGTTTTTGGAAGATGTGGAGAAGATGCAAACAGCTGCATTTTTATCAGACATTACATCACATCTTAATGAGCTCAACGTTAAGCTGCAGGGACAGAAAAACACAGTATGTGATTTGATAACAGCAGCCTGGGCTTTCCATAGGAAATTGAAAATCTTCAAGACTGATCTCCAAGGTGAAATTGTCCACTTCCCCAAACTTTAGGAGCAAGCCCAGGGAAAGAAAGACATGACATCCCAAGCTGATTTCAAACAGAAACTGATGGACAACTTTAAGACTCGCTTTGATGATTTTGTTCTTGGAGGACAACTGCTGCTGATCAGAGCCCGTATTTATCAAGCTTCTCGAAGTGCCAGCTTAGTCTTAAGTGCTGAGAATTCATGAAATTTACTGCTACTTTCAAACTTAAGTATAAAAGCAAGTTATCAAATTTCTTAAAGCTGAATCACTCTTACTCTCCCAGTTATTTAAGACAGCTCGAGAGGTCTCTCAAGTGATTAGGAGTTGCCAGTAGGGGCTTGTGATGGCACTGAGGAGACAGAGACGTGCGCAAATCTTTCAGGAGAGGAAGAATGTTTTTGAAATGTTTGACGACGAGCAGTAAATCAAACGGTATCGTTTGGACAGAACAGGCATCATCTTTGTCAGCGCTGGTTAATGTTGGCCTGAACTTGCCTTTTATAACATGTTTCCGCTGTTCGACTATTTCAGCAAGCAGTAGCGCTTCTTTCTCCTGTCAGTTCAGTTTTCTTTTGGAATCCATGGTGGCTGATTATATTAGAAAATCTAGGCTACATATAGGCAGGTCAATTTACAGCACACCAGTTTAAATATTGTAATTAAGACATGGTGGAAACGTGTTTATCTTTCATTTCCAATGTGTATATTATAATGTATTCTTTTGAAAATTATTTATTGTCAAATGTGTGTTGAATGTAAACTCCTCTTGGCAATTTCACCATTCAATGTGAATTTATCTTAGAATATTCTTAAATAAGGAAATCTATTCAGTGATTGGTCCATGCCAATGTCGTCATCCATTATTTGATTGTGACCTTGTGCCTGTTATATGGATTTTTTTATTCTGGACTACCCCTTAACAAACAACTGCATTTGTATCCACAACCTGTGTGTTTCAGAGCAGTTACGTGACTGAAACATGTCAAATTGTGCAGACATCATTTTTGGCCAGGCTGTTATACAAAGAAATTATGAACACATGCAAAAACAACTGATTACCAATAAAATATTAATAACTGATTATGTTGTAATCAATGTATGCTTTTTTTTTCCTGTGAGCTATTTATTTTTCTATGCATTGTTTGCATAGTAAAATAAAACCTACAGCTTTACCCCTTTTTTGCCAAACAATTTTGTCTGATAAATCTCAACCAAGTGTAGGCCTACGTTAAATCATTGTAGATAAAACTGTAAACTTAAACCGCAAAGGATCATAATTTACACTCCAATATTTTATTTAAAGTAATAATCATAATACAGTACTATCATCAACATTAAGAAGCAGCTTTCCCATATTGTAGTTTGGTTATGAAGACATTTTAATTGATAAAACAATGGTACAGTCCAATATAAAGACAAAATTTGTAGTTGTGATTTCTTAATGGATAATTCCCATAGTTAATGGGATTAACTACTGTGTGAACTTCAGAAGAACTGATTTCATACATCCACTAAAAATCACCAAAACACCAGCTAATTAAAAGACATTGAGCAAAATGACTCAGAAAACTGAAGTAAGTTCGTTCATCACTTATTTGTATATGCCACATGGTTTGATATTTTATCGTATTCAGTTGCTTTCATACACTTTCAAGTGTAAGTGTCATTAAACATTTTTTGGCCACTGTGAAGATTTTCAAATCTCAAATAAAACAAATGTCATAATTAAAAATAATTTTATTTTTTAAATAAAATGTTGCCAAATAAAAATCATAATTTTGATGGCACAATTTTTACAATAATAACTCTGCATTTAAAGTATTCCTTCATTTGTTTCATAAACTTTTGGTCTCGCACCCCATAAATCAAAGGACTCAGTAATCTTGGCATAATATTTGTGATTAGATAATTAAAGTAAGTGATCTTAGTTCTGTGAAAAGGAAAGAAAGGACTGACAATCATATCCAAAACAGGGGTGATATAGGAAAGCATGCAAAGAAGTAACTGGACACCATGCAACAATATCGTACTCCGAGCCTTATTTGCTGAACCCTTTGAAGTTGCCTTTCTGGCAGTGAACAGGACTCTGCAATAAGTGTAAATGAGAATTATCCACACCAAAGACATAAAGATGATTTGTGAAGCAGTGGTACGATCCTTGTGGGCTTGGGAAGGGAACAAATTGAATGGGTAGCAAAGTACAACAGACCTGAAGTAAGATATGGGCTGGATTGAAAATAAAATAATGATATCTGCCAGAGAAGGTATAGCTCCTAACACCCATAGCAAGCATATAAAGATGTATGTTCTTTGTGGAGTGCAAATCTGAGAGTGATGCAGTGGTTTACAGATAGCAATGAACCGTTCTATGGCCATACCAGCCAGATTCAAAGGAGTGATCATATAGGTGATTGAACAAAGAGCAATCAATATGTAACACCACGAAACATTTAAAATTGGTGAAGTGTAGGTCAACACACATAAAGTTACTGATACTGATATCATGAGCATGTCATTGATTACCAGGTGAATGTATAAAATGTATCTGGAGTCTCTTGAAAACACTGGATTGGAGAAGAAAGTAACTACTAACATTCCGTTGATTAAATTAATGATAAAACCAAGACTAACAATCACAATGTTTTTGGCAAGAGCTTCTTCATAACTATCCACAATCCAGATCGTTGAGTTCATTTTCCGGTTCTTTATCAGCAAGGATCTGGATCAGAAAGAGGAGAAAGTGTTAAAGAAGTGACCTATTCTTAGGAATTCCTTATTTCAGAAACTTTCATTTTTAGTTTTTTCAATAACCATGCATAAACATTATTCTCTCAAAAATACAAACATGTACATACATGTTGCTCACATATTAAGGGAGCCTTTTTTGTGCTAAATAGAGTGTAATTACACCTTTGCCATTAATATGTTTATAAGCAACTGAAAAAAGCACAAATGTCAGGGCATGTCAAAACATCTCAAGGACCCCAAAAACAGTCTAAAGTCTTAGACTTACCTTGGAGTAGAAGAACCGTTCTGGATTGAGGGCAGTCTGAAGTGCACACGAGTTTTAATCGGTACAGTGATACTCGTGTTATTTATGGCTTGTGGAAAGGTCACAGATTGTGAATATTAAGTATGTTGGTCATTGCCCCTGGGTCACTGTAAATTTGCCTATCCAAACATTTACTGTTACTTTCATGACAGTGGAATGTTTGCAAACCAACACAGAGAATATTATAACTAATTGACAAATCAGTGCAGTTTATTGAAGGTTTGTCTGAAACTTCTCCATTAATTACATTTTGTATTAACTAGTTTGTGGTAGCATTTTAGAGTATTTGCATTGCATTGCAAAATGTGTGAGAACAATTCATAATGCAAAGTGCCACAACAGGCATTTTACTGTAAATTTGGACTTTCTTCACAATTACTGTCATAATCAGATCTAGTGAATAACCATATAAATTAGTAACCTTACTAATATGTTAATAATAGTATTGATTTTCAAGAAACAGTGCTGTTAAACCCTCTACACGCACACACTCACTCACGGCACTACCGACAAGCAATCATGTGTGGATGCTTAAGCTGCGGTCAAACTAGACTTTGAGTCTACAATTTCTATTTCTATATTTATGATGGTCGACGGTATCTTTTAAAAAAAACATAAATTCAACGTATAACGAATAATACTAATGTAAAAATATCTACTCCACTCCACTGCAAAAAAAGTTTGCATTCTTTTAATTCATAGCGATCTTTTATTGGTAACATAACTTGTCTTCCCATGATACAAATTCGCAGGTCAGAGCTCAACAAACTTGGGCTGTGTCTGAAATTGCCCCCTATACCCTACTATTTGAGAGGACAGCTATTTGTAGTGGTGTCCGAAATCATAGTGGACATTATCGAGTGCACTCGTTCAATCCCACAATGCAATGCAAAAACAAGTGTACAATCGATGTACGCTCAATGGCTAGAGAATACCCATAATGCACTGCGACGGTTGCGCAGAATCAATTCCAGCGTCTCGCCAGAAGATGCTGGTCCAATGGTCCCGCTGGTCCAATGTGGCTACATCGTAACATCATACAGGTATACATTCCTTTTTACTTGATTATTAAATTGTTTAATTAAGGTTTATACATGCTAGTTTCCATGACAGAGTTCAAGATAAATCTTTTCATCTTACTACTGGAGGTGGCAGTTTGCTAAGTTTTAAATGATTATTAAACAGCAAGCACAAACTATGCAAAAGCGATAGCCCTTCTGGCACACTCAGTGTCATTGAATTCACTCACTCCTTTTCATTCACTACTTCAAGTGAACTATTTTAGTGAAGTATAATATAGGGAATAGTGAAGGAGGATAGCCTGTAGGGGGCGATTTTGAACACAGCCTTGAACTTTGAAACTTGAGCATGCGTTTCTGGTCTCCCATATTCGCATGCATTTGAATGCAAGTCAGTGGAACTTCACTCACACTTCACACTTCACTTGAAACGTGAAGTGTGACCAGTGACCACCCGTTTGATTCATTGCTTCTGCCACGTGGCAAATGAACGAAAGACTCCAGAGGATAAATAGTCATTTATGTTGATCCTAATTTATCTTTGGCTGTAAATAAAGATAATAATCAAAGATTATTTGTGTGGATGTGTTACTGGAATTTGGTTATCGATCACCGTTGTCCGTTGTCGCCTGGTTGCGCCGCAACAGCTAAAGGCTGTCTATACAGGACACGACAAAGCACCTGTTCCTTAAAAAGAACGAGGCATCAGTTTACTGTCTGAGATTTGTCGCTCACTTGACGCTGCATTCAGCGTTGAGCCGCTCGGCATCCGGTGTAAACAAGGTGTTACTCTGCTCAAATTAACAAATGAATTCTTAAATAAAAAACTACTGCCGTGGCAGAGTAACAGTTTGAATACAACTTTGCTGAGCAAGTTAGTTAAACTGATTACTGTATTTTATACCTACCTTCAGTATCTGAATAAAAGCTCTTCTGGTTTAATGACAGACATTTTAGGGTAACACTATTGCCTATGAGAGAACTGAGGCTACCATCACAGTAGATCAAGAACGTATGTCGTATGTTCAACAGGACAGTGCACTTGAAGTGAATTGGCCAAACTTAAACCTGAAGCATTAGTATGCAGAGCTGCTTTGCGCCCTCCACGCGCCTCAGCCCGCCAGAATGGGTGTGGCTAGCGTGTTTAAAAGAGGGGCTCACAGGCTGAAATTCTGGTTTTCATAGACTGAAGCGAATAAGCTCGTGGCGCGACACGGCAGGTTACGCAATACTCGTTCCCTCTTCTAGAGAGAACCGAGGTTACGTTAGGTAACCGAGTACGTTCTCTTACGAGAGGTTCTCTCGTATTGCGTAAGTTGCTTACGCTACGGGAACCCCTTGTCAACGGCGTGCGCGCCGAGCATCCACTGCATGAGTCCCAGGGGAGCCCGGGGAACACAACATGCGGGAACAGGCGGCCAGCAACGCGGGCCAGCACATGTCATAAGCACTTCATAGGAATACAGAGCGGCTCTGCCGGTCTATGCATAAGCATGGAGAATGCGGCCAGCAGCGCGGGCCAGCACAGTACATAAGCACATCAAAGGGAGAATATAGAGCGGCTTCGCCTGGTCTATGTATAGAGAGTATAACCCCTAGCGCAGCTGAGTGGAGAATAGGCGGCCAGCAACGCGGGCCAGCACCAGTGCACAAGCGTGTGATGGTGAAAATACAGAGTGGCTCCGCCGGTCTGTATATAGAGAATCTCATCCCTTAGTGCAGCTCACCAGAAAAACTAGTAGTACACGAAAGTAGTCTGCACATGAACGACTGGGCAGAACATACATATCACTTAAACTGATAACAGTTTAGCCTGCAAGGCGGGAACTTCCAGGTTATAAAATCTCACGAATGTAGAGGGGGAGGCCCAGCCTGCCGCCATACAAATGTTGTGAATAGAAATCCCGCTGGACCAAGCCCACGATGAGGCCATGCCTCTAGTGGAATGGGCTCTGATGCCCAAAGGGCACTGCAGGTGTTTGGATGCATAAGCTGCTGCAATAGCGTCCACTATCCATCTGGACAGGCTCTGTTTCGGCTAACAGACAGTGCGTGTAGATCCCCCACGCGTTTTACTGACGACAGAACTGTCAGAAAAACGGTTTTGAGCGAAAGGTATTTCAGATCCACAGATTCTAGCGGTTCAAAGGAAAACGCTTTCAGGGCCTCTAGGACCAGAGAAAGATCCCAAATAGGAACCGAGGGGGGCCGCGGGGGGTTCATCCTCCTGGCTCCTCTAAGGAAGCGGATGAGCTCGTTCCTTCCTATTGCACGGCTGCACGTCGTCACCGTGAACGCTGCAATCGCCGCAACGTACACTTTTAAGCGCGATGGGTGACCTGCCCTTGTCCAACAGCTCTAGTAAGAAGAAGAGCACCGGTGAAACCCCACATGTTTGTGGATCCAGACTCTTAGTAGCGCACCATTTAGAGAACACTGACCATTTAGACGCATAGAACCTTCTCGTGGAAGGAGCTCTAGACTGCGTGATCGTGTTTACGACCCCTTCTGGCAAATCAACGGGTATCCGTTGATTATCCACGCATGCAGAGACCAGCACTCTGGATGGGGATGCCAGATTGATCCACCGGCTTGAGAGAGAAGATCTTTCCTCACCGGGATCGGCCATGGGGCTGAGTGCGACAGCCTCACTAGCTCTGGGTACCAGATTTGGTTCTCCCCTCGCGGGGCTATGAGGAGCACTGAGTGGCACGTTTCCCTGATCCTCTTGATTACCTATGGTAACAGCGAGATCGGAGGGAAAGCATACAGCGGGCGACTGGGCCAGGTTGGGGCCAGCGCGTCCTCGCTCTTTGAGAAAAACGTCGGGCAGTGAGCGTTGTCTTTTGACGCAAAAAGGTCGACTTCTACCCTGCCGAACAGGCGCCACAGTAGCTGGACTGTCTGGGGGTGCAGGGACATTCTCCCGGGGGAATTTTGTCTCTGGACAGTCTGTCTGGGCCGACATTCAGGTGGCCCGGCACGTGCGCGGCTCCCAGCGAGCGCAACGAGCGATGAGCCCACACGAGAAGGCGTTCTGTCAGTTTGCAGAGATTCCTGGATCTGACACCGCCCTGTCGGTTCACGTAGGACACCATGGACATGTTGTCCGAGCGGACTAGCACATGGTGGTCCCGTATATGTGGGAGGAAGCGATTGAGCGCGTTCTCGACCGCTATCATATCCAAACAGTTTATGTGGAGGCATTTCTCCTGGTCTGACCACAGGCCAAAGACCGGTTTGCCCTCGAAAAGAGCGCCCCAACCTAAGTTGGATGCGTCCGTCGAGATAGCTTTTCGGTGCGAGACGGCTCCCATTGTCACTCCCCGCTGGTAACAGTCACTCTGCTTCGTATGCCGCCGGACGCCCAGGCTCGGTTATGTACTCGAGCGTTCAACCAGCGTTGTAGCGGGCGCATACGCAGTAGACCCAGCTGAAGCACTGCTGCAGCTGATGCCATACAACCCAGCATCCTCTGAAATGTTTTTAGAGGTGCGGCGCTGCCCAACTGGAAAGACGCGGCCAGGCGTCGGATACGGCGCGCGCGCTGTGTCGACAGCCAGGCCGTCATTGCCACAGAGTCCAGTTCCAAACCCAGAAAAGAGGTTGACTGACTGGGCAGTAATGAGCTCTTGGTCCAGTTGACCGTGAGACCCAGGCTTTCCAGGTGGCTGAGAAGCACTGTTCTGTGAGAGATAAGTTCGTCCTCTGACTGTGCTAGATTCAGCCAATCGTCCAAATAGTTCAAAATCTGCATGCCCTGACCTCTCAGGGGAGCGAGAGCCGTATCCATGCACTTCGTGAATGTACGGGGTGCCAAAGACTGGCCGAACGGCAGGACGGTGTACTGATATACCCGACCGTCGAAGGCGAATCTCAAGAATGGCCTGTGACGGGGTATTATCTGGATCTGAAAGTAATCGTCTTTCAGATCGAGGGGAAATAAACCAGTCCCTCGGGCGAATCTGCGCAAGGATCTGTCTGGTTGTGAGCATTTTGAACGGTCTTTTCATAAGAGCTTTGTTCAAATATCTCAGATCTAAAATCGGTCTGAGAGCTCCGTCCTTCTTGGGCACGAGGAAGTAACGGCTGTAAAAGCCTGACTCGCTCAGAGAAGGGGGTACCGGTTCTATGGCCCCTTTGCACAGAAGTTTCGTTATTCCTGCATGAAGTAGGTGTGCTACTTCCCCATTCACTCTCGTCTCGATTCGCGCTTGAAAGTGCGGGGTACGGCGAGTGAACTGCAATGAATAGCCCTGCTATACTGTGCTCAGCACCCATACTGACACACCTGGAATAGCTTCCCACACTTTTGCATGTACGGCTAGGGGTAGAATGGCCTCCGGGCTCCGATTGCCGCATTCCGCGGGCTCGAGAACCTGATTCGGAGGCTTGGGCGCAGTGCACGCGTTCTCGGTGCTTGAATGCGGTGGCTCGCAGACAGCGATGGCTGGCCGTTTTACACACGATGTCCCGGTGGCATTGGACGGGGAACATTTTGTGTGTGGATGGAGCTTAACTTGCAACAGTTTAAAGAATATATTTTTTGCCTTTTATTATGATAGGAAAGTATAGTATCAAGAAAGTTCGATGACCCGGGACTTGAACTCGGGTCGCCCCAAAGCTAAAATTAAATATTGTCAGGGGACTGACCACTAGGCTATTGAGGGTAGCTAAATGATACAATTTAATAAATATTAGAACCTTATTGTGTAAGAAACATAGGGGGAACGGAATCTGACGGCAAAAAAACAGCTGTTGGAATCCGTTCCCCCACTCCCATTATGAGAGGTGTTGATGTAATGGCTTAAAAAATGCTGATTCTATTTTTGTGAGTGTATGGAGCTTAAACAGCATCAATTTGATAAATATAAGAACCTCAGTGTGTCAGAAATATGGGGGGAACAGAATCCGACGGCAAAAAGAAAAACAGTTGTCAGAATCCGTTCCCCCACTCCCATTATGAGAAGTGTTGATGTAATGGCTTAAAAAATGCTGATTCTATTTTGTGTGTGGATGGAGCTTAACTTGCAACAGTTTAAAGAATATATTTCTTGCCTTTTATTATGATAGGAAAGTACAGTATAGTATCAAGAAAGTTCGATGACCCGGGACTTGAACTCGAGTCGCCCCAAAGCTAAAAAGAAATATTGTCAGGGGACTGACCACTAGGCTATTGAGACTAGTAACTTCCTTCAATTTGATAAATATTAGAACTTTATTGTGTAAGAAACATAGGGGGAAAGGAATCCGACGGCAAATAGTTCAGCTGTCGAAATACGTTCCCCCACTCCCATTATGAGAGGTGTTGATGTAATGGCTTAAAAAATGCTGATTCTATTTTGTGTGTGGATGGAGCTTAACTTGCAACAGTTTAAAGAATATATTTTTTGCCTTTTATTATGATAGGAAAGTATAGTATCAAGAAAGTTCGATGACCCGGGACTTGAACTCGGGTCGCCCCAAAGCTAAAAAGAAATACTGTCAGGGGACTGACCACTAGGCTATTGAGGCTAGCAAAATGCTACAATTTAATAAATATTAGAACCTTATTGTGTAAGAAACATAGGGGGAACGGAATCCGACGGCAATAAAACAGCTGTCGGAATCCGTTCCCCCACTCCCATTATGAGAGGTGTTGATGTAATGGCTTAAAAAATGCTGATTCTATTTTGTGTGTGGATGGAGCTTAACTTGCAACAGTTTAAAGAATATACTTTTTGCCTTTTATTATGATAGGAAAGTATAGTATCAAGAAAGTTCGATGACCCGGGACTTGAACTCGAGTCGCCCCAAAGCTAAAAAAAATATTGTCAGGAGACTGACCACTAGGCTATTGAGTATAGCAAAATGCTACAATTTAATAAATATTAGAACCTTATTGTGTAAGAAACATAGGGGAAACGGAATCCGACGGCAAAAAAACAGCTGTCGGAATCCGTTCCCCCACTCCCATTATGAGAGCTGTTGATGTAATGGCTTAAAAAATGCTGATTCTATTTTTGTGAGTGTATGGAGCTTAAACAGCATCAATTTGATAAATATAAGAACCTCAGTGTGTCAGAAACATAGGGGGAACGGAATCCGACGGCAAAAAAACAGCTGTCGGAATCCGTTCCCCCACTCCCATTATGAGAGGTGTTGATGTAATGGCTTAAAAAATGCTGATTCTATTTTGTGTGTGGATGGAGCTTAACTTGCCACAGTTTAAAGAATTTATTTTTTGCCTTTTATTATGATAGGAAAGTATAGTATCAAGAAAGTTCGATGACCCGGGACTTGAACTCGGGTCGCCCCAAAGCTAAAATTAAATATTGTCAGGGGACTGACCACTAGGCTATTGAGGGTAGCTAAATGATACAATTTAATAAATATTAGAACCTTATTGTGTCAGAAATATGGGGGGAACAGAATCCGACGGCAAAAAGAAAAACAGTTGTCAGAATCCGTTCCCCCACTCCCATTATGAGAGGTGTTGATGTAATGGCTTAAAAAATGCTGATTCTATTTTGTGTGTGGATGGAGCTTAACTTGCAACAGTTTAAAGAATATATTTTTTGCCTTTTATTATGATAGGAAAGTATAGTATCAAGAAAGTTCGATGACCCGGGACTTGAACTCGGGTCGCCCCAAAGCTAAAAAGAAATATTGTCAGGAGACTGACCACTAGGCTATTGAGGCTAGCAAAATGCTGCAATTTAATAAATATTAGAACCTTATTGTGTAAAAAACATAGGGGGAACGGAATCCGACGGCAATTATACAGCTGTCGGAATCCGTTCCCCCACTCCCATTATGAGAGCTGTTGATGTAATGGCTTAAAAAATGCTGATTCTATTTTTGTGAGTGTATGGAGCTTAAACAGCATCAATTTGATAAATATAAGAACCTCAGTGTGTCAGAAACATAGGGGGAACGGAATCCGACGGCAAAAAAACAGCTGTCGGAATCCGTTCCCCCACTCCCATTATGAGAGGTGTTGATGTAATGGCTTAAAAAATGCTGATTCTATTTTGTGTGTGGATGGAGCTTAACTTGCAACAGTTTAAAGAATATACTTTTTGCCTTTTATTATGATAGGAAAGTATAGTATCAAGAAAGTTCGATGACCCGGGACTTGAACTCGGGACGCCCCAAAGCTAAAAAGAAATATTGTCAGGAGACTGACCACTAGGCTATTGAGGCTAGCAAAATGTTGCAATTTAATAAATATTAGAACCTTACTGTGTAAGAAACATAGGGGGAACGGAATCCGACGGCAAAAAAACAGCTGTCGGAATCCGTTCCCCCACTCCCATTATGAGAGGTGTTGATGTAATGGCTTAAAAAATGCTGATTCTATTTTGTGTGTGGATGGAGCTTAACTTGCAACAGTTTAAAGAATATATTTTTTGCCTTTTATTATGATAGGAAAGTATAGTATCAAGAAAGTTCGATGACCCGGGACTTGAACTCGGGTCGCCCCAAAGCTAAAATTAAATATTGTCAGGGGACTGACCACTAGGCTATTGAGACTAGTAACTTCTTTCAATTTGATAAATATTAGAACTTTATTGTGTAAGAAACATAGGGGGAACGGAATCCGACGGCAAATAGTTCAGCTGTCGAAATCCGTTCCCCCACTCCCATTATGAGAGGTGTTGATGTAATGGCTTAAAAAATGCTGATTCTATTTTGTGTGTGGATGGAGCTTAACTTGCAACAGTTTAAAGAATATATTTTTTGCCTTTTATTATGATAGGAAAGTATAGTATCAAGAAAGTTCGATGACCCGGGACTTGAACTCGGGTCGCCCCAAAGCTAAAAAGAAATATTGTCAGGAGACTGACCACTAGGCTATTGAGGCTAGCAAAATGCTGCAATTTAATAAATATTAGAACCTTATTGTGTAAAAAACATAGGGGGAACGGAATCCGACGGCAATTATACAGCTGTCGGAATCCGTTCCCCCACTCCCATTATGAGAGGTGTTGATGTAATGGCTTAAAAAATGCTGATTCTATTTTGTGTGTGGATGGAGCTTAACTTGCAACAGTTTAAAGAATATATTTTTTGCCTTTTATTATGATAGGAAAGTATAGTATCAAGAAAGTTCGATGACCCGGGACTTGAACTCGAGTCGCCCCAAAGCTAAAAAAAAATATTGTCAGGGGACTGACCACTAGGCTATTGAGACTAGTAACTTCCTTCAATTTGATAAATATTAGAACTTTATTGTGTAAGAAACATAGGGGGAACGGAATCCGACGGCAAATAGTTCAGCTGTCGAAATCCGTTCCCCCACTCCCATTATGAGAGGTGTTGATGTAATGGCTTAAAAAATGCTGATTCTATTTTGTGTGTGGATGGAGCTTAACTTGCAACAGTTTAAAGAATATATTTTTTGCCTTTTATTATGATAGGAAAGTACAGTATAGTATCAAGAAAGTTCGATGACCTGGGACTTGAACTCGAGTTGCCCCAAAGCTAAAAAGAAATATTGTCAGGGGACTGACCACTAGGCTATTGAGACCAGTAACTTCCTTCAATTTGATAAATATTAGAACTTTATTGTGTAAGAAACATAGGGGGAACGGAATCCGACGGCAAATAGTTCAGCTGTCGAAATCCGTTCCCCCACTCCCATTATGAGAGGTGTTGATGTAATGGCTTAAAAAATGCTGATTCTATTTTGTGTGTGGATGGAGCTTAACTTGCAACAGTTTAAAGAATATATTTTTTGCCTTTTATTATGATAGGAAAGTATAGTATCAAGAAAGTTCGATGACCCGGGACTTGAACTCGGGTCGCCCCAAAGCTAAAAAGAAATATTGTCAGGAAACTGACCACTAGGCTATTGAGGCTAGCAAAATGCTGCAATTTAATAAATATTAGAACCTTATTGTGTAAGAAACATAGGGGGAACGGAATCCGACGGCAATAAAAAAGCTGTCGGAATCCGTTCCCCCACTCCCATTATGAGAGGTGTTGATGTAATGGCTTAAAAAATGCTGATTCTATTTGTGTGTGGATGGAGCTTAACTTGCAACAGTTTAAAGAATATACTTTTTGCCTTTTATTATGATAGGAAAGTATAGTATCAAGAAAGTTCGATGACCCGGGACTTGAACTCGAGTCGCCCCAAAGCTAAAAAAAAAAATTGTCAGGGGACTGACCACTAGGCTATTGAGACTAGTAACTTCCTTCAATTTGATAAATATTAGAACTTTATTGTGTAAGAAACATAGGGGGAACGGAATCCGACGGCAAATAGTTCAGCTGTCGAAATCCGTTCCCCCACTCCCATTATGAGAGGTGTTGATGTAATGGCTTAAAAAATGCTGATTCTATTTTGTGTGTGGATGGAGCTTAACTTGCAACAGTTTAAAGAATATATTTTTTGCCTTTTATTATGATAGGAAAGTATAGTATCAAGAAAGTTCGATGACCCGGGACTTGAACTCGAGTCGCCCCAAAGCTAAAAAAAAATATTATCAGGGGACTGACTACTAGGCTATTGAGGATAGCAATATGCTACAATTTAATAAATATTAGAACCTTATTGTGTAAGAAACATAGGGGGAACGGAATCCGACGGCAAAAAAACAGCTGTCGGAATCCGTTCCCCCACTCCCATTATGAGAGCTGTTGATGTAATGGCTTAAAAAATGCTGATTCTATTTTTGTGAGTGTATGGAGCTTAAACAGCATCAATTTGATAAATATAAGAACCTCAGTGTGTCAGAAACATAGGGGGAACGGAATCCGACGGCAAAAAAACAGCTGTCGGAATCCGTTCCCCCACTCCCATTATGAGAGGTGTTGATGTAATGGCTTAAAAAATGCTGATTCTATTTTGTGTGTGGATGGAGCTTAACTTGCAACAGTTTAAAGAATATATTTTTTGCCTTTTATTATGATAGGAAAGTATAGTATCAAGAAAGTTCGATGACCCGGGACTTGAACTCGGGTCGCCCCAAAGCTAAAAAGAAATATTGTCAGGAAACTGACCACTAGGCTATTGAGGCTAGCAAAATGCTGCAATTTAATAAATATTAGAACCTTATTGTGTAAGAAACATAGGGGGAACGGAATCCGACGGCAATAAAAAAGCTGTCGGAATCCGTTCCCCCACTCCCATTATGAGAGGTGTTGATGTAATGGCTTAAAAAATGCTGATTCTATTTTGTGTGTGGATGGAGCTTAACTTGCAACAGTTTAAAGAATATACTTTTTGCCTTTTATTATGATAGGAAAGTATAGTATCAAGAAAGTTCGATGACCCGGGACTTGAACTCGAGTCGCCCCAAAGCTAAAAAAAAATATTGTCAGGGGACTGACCACTAGGCTATTGAGACTAGTAACTTCCTTCAATTTGATAAATATTAGAACTTTATTGTGTAAGAAACATAGGGGGAACGGAATCCGACGGCAAATAGTTCAGCTGTCGAAATCCGTTCCCCCACTCCCATTATGAGAGGTGTTGATGTAATGGCTTAAAAAATGCTGATTCTATTTTGTGTGTGGATGGAGCTTAACTTGCAACAGTTTAAAGAATATATTTTTTGCCTTTTATTATGATAGGAAAGTACAGTATAGTATCAAGAAAGTTCGATGACCTGGGACTTGAACTCGAGTTGCCCCAAAGCTAAAAAGAAATATTGTCAGGGGACTGACCACTAGGCTATTGAGACTAGTAACTTCCTTCAATTTGATAAATATTAGAACTTTATTGTGTAAGAAACATAGGGGGAACGGAATCCGACGGCAAATAGTTCAGCTGTCGAAATCCGTTCCCCCACTCCCATTATGAGAGGTGTTGATGTAATGGCTTAAAAAATGCTGATTCTATTTTGTGTGTGGATGGAGCTTAACTTGCAACAGTTTAAAGAATATATTTTTTGCCTTTTATTATGATAGGAAAGTATAGTATCAAGAAAGTTCGATGACCCGGGACTTGAACTCGGGTCGCCCCAAAGCTAAAAAGAAATATTGTCAGGAGACTGACCACTAGGCTATTGAGGCTAGCAAAATGCTGCAATTTAATAAATATTAGAACCTTATTGTGTAACAAACATAGGGGGAACGGAATCCGACGGCAAAAAAACAGCTGTCGGAATCCGTTCCCCCACTCCCATTATGAGAGGTGTTGATGTAATGGCTTAAAAAATGTTGATTCTATTTTTGTGAGTGTATGGAGCTTAAACAGCATCAATTTGATAAATATAAGAACCTCAGTGTGTCAGAAACATAGGGGGAACGGAATCCGACGGCAAAAAAACAGCTGTCGGAATCCGTTCCCCCACTCCCATTATGAGAGGTGTTGATGTAATGGCTTAAAAAATGCTGATTCTATTTGTGTGTGGATGGAGCTTAACTTGCAACAGTTTAAAGAATATACTTTTTGCCTTTTATTATGATAGGAAAGTATAGTATCAAGAAAGTTCGATGACCCGGGACTTGAACTCGAGTCGCCCCAAAGCTAAAAAAAAAAATTGTCAGGGGACTGACCACTAGGCTATTGAGACTAGTAACGTCCTTCAATTTGATAAATATTAGAACTTTATTGTGTAAGAAACATAGGGGGAACGGAATCCGACGGCAAATAGTTCAGCTGTCGAAATCCGTTCCCCCACTCCCATTATGAGAGGTGTTGATGTAATGGCTTAAAAAATGCTGATTCTATTTTGTGTGTGGATGGAGCTTAACTTGCAACAGTTTAAAGAATATATTTTTTGCCTTTTATTATGATAGGAAAGTATAGTATCAAGAAATTTCGATGACCCGGGACTTGAACTCGAGTCGCCCCAAAGCTAAAAAAAAATATTATCAGGGGACTGACTACTAGGCTATTGAGGATAGCAATATGCTACAATTTAATAAATATTAGAACCTTATTGTGTAAGAAACATAGGGGGAACGGAATCCGACGGCAAAAAAACAGCTGTCGGAATCCGTTCCCCCACTCCCATTATGAGAGCTGTTGATGTAATGGCTTAAAAAATGCTGATTCTATTTTTGTGAGTGTATGGAGCTTAAACAGCATCAATTTGATAAATATAAGAACCTCAGTGTGTCAGAAACATAGGGGGAACGGAATCCGACGGCAAAAAAACAGCTGTCGGAATCCGTTCCCCCACTCCCATTATGAGAGGTGTTGATGTAATGGCTTAAAAAATGCTGATTCTATTTTGTGTGTGGATGGAGCTTAACTTGCAACAGTTTAAAGAATATATTTTTTGCCTTTTATTATGATAGGAAAGTATAGTATCAAGAAAGTTCGATGACCCGGGACTTGAACTCGGGTCGCCCCAAAGCTAAAAAGAAATATTGTCAGGAAACTGACCACTAGGCTATTGAGGCTAGCAAAATGCTGCAATTTAATAAATATTAGAACCTTATTGTGTAAGAAACATAGGGGGAACGGAATCCGACGGCAATAAAAAAGCTGTCGGAATCCGTTCCCCCACTCCCATTATGAGAGGTGTTGATGTAATGGCTTAAAAAATGCTGATTCTATTTTGTGTGTGGATGGAGCTTAACTTGCAACAGTTTAAAGAATATACTTTTTGCCTTTTATTATGATAGGAAAGTATAGTATCAAGAAAGTTCGATGACCCGGGACTTGAACTCGAGTCGCCCCAAAGCTAAAAAAAAAAATTGTCAGGGGACTGACCACTAGGCTATTGAGACTAGTAACTTCCTTCAATTTGATAAATATTAGAACTTTATTGTGTAAGAAACATAGGGGGAACGGAATCCGACGGCAATAAAAAAGCTGTCGGAATCCGTTCCCCCACTCCCATTATGAGAGGTGTTGATGTAATGGCTTAAAAAATGCTGATTCTATTTTGTGTGTGGATGGAGCTTAACTTGCAACAGTTTAAAGAATATACTTTTTGCCTTTTATTATGATAGGAAAGTATAGTATCAAGAAAGTTCGATGACCCGGGACTTGAACTCGAGTCGCCCCAAAGCTAAAAAAAAATATTGTCAGTGGACTGACCACTAGGCTATTGAGACTAGTAACTTCCTTCAATTTGATAAATATTAGAACTTTATTGTGTAAGAAACATAGGGGGAACGGAATCCGACGGCAAATAGTTCAGCTGTCGAAATCCGTTCCCCCACTCCCATTATGAGAGGTGTTGATGTAATGGCTTAAAAAATGCTGATTCTATTTTGTGTGTGGATGGAGCTTAACTTGCAACAGTTTAAAGAATATATTTTTTGCCTTTTATTATGATAGGAAAGTATAGTATCAAGAAAGTTCGATGACCCGGGACTTGAACTCGAGTCGCCCCAAAGCTAAAAAAAAATATTATCAGGGGACTGACTACTAGGCTATTGAGGATAGCAATATGCTACAATTTAATAAATATTAGAACCTTATTGTGTAAGAAACATAGGGGGAACGGAATCCGACGGCAAAAAAACAGCTGTCGGAATCCGTTCCCCCACTCCCATTATGAGAGCTGTTGATGTAATGGCTTAAAAAATGCTGATTCTATTTTTGTGAGTGTATGGAGCTTAAACAGCATCAATTTGATAAATATAAGAACCTCAGTGTGTCAGAAACATAGGGGGAACGGAATCCGACGGCAAAAAAACAGCTGTCGGAATCCGTTCCCCCACTCCCATTATGAGAGGTGTTGATGTAATGGCTTAAAAAATGCTGATTCTATTTTGTGTGTGGATGGAGCTTAACTTGCAACAGTTTAAAGAATATATTTTTTGCCTTTTATTATGATAGGAAAGTATAGTATCAAGAAAGTTCGATGACCCGGGACTTGAACTCGGGTCGCCCCAAAGCTAAAAAGAAATATTGTCAGGAAACTGACCACTAGGCTATTGAGGCTAGCAAAATGTTGCAATTTAATAAATATTAGAACCTTATTGTGTAAGAAACATAGGGGGAACGGAATCCGACGGCAATAAAAAAGCTGTCGGAATCCGTTCCCCCACTCCCATTATGAGAGGTGTTGATGTAATGGCTTAAAAAATGCTGATTCTATTTTGTGTGTGGATGGAGCTTAACTTGCAACAGTTTAAAGAATATATTTTTTGCCTTTTATTATGATAGGAAAGTACAGTATAGTATCAAGAAAGTTCGATGACCTGGGACTTGAACTCGAGTTGCCCCAAAGCTAAAAAGAAATATTGTCAGGGGACTGACCACTAGGCTATTGAGACCAGTAACTTCCTTCAATTTGATAAATATTAGAACTTTATTGTGTAAGAAACATAGGGGGAACGGAATCCGACGGCAAATAGTTCAGCTGTCGAAATCCGTTCCCCCACTCCCATTATGAGAGGTGTTGATGTAATGGCTTAAAAAATGCTGATTCTATTTTGTGTGTGGATGGAGCTTAACTTGCAACAGTTTAAAGAATATATTTTTTGCCTTTTATTATGATAGGAAAGTATAGTATCAAGAAAGTTCGATGACCCGGGACTTGAACTCGGGTCGCCCCAAAGCTAAAAAGAAATATTGTCAGGAGACTGACCACTAGGCTATTGAGGCTAGCAAAATGCTGCAATTTAATAAATATTAGAACCTTATTGTGTAACAAACATAGGGGGAACGGAATCCGACGGCAAAAAAACAGCTGTCGGAATCCGTTCCCCCACTCCCATTATGAGAGGTGTTGATGTAATGGCTTAAAAAATGCTGATTCTATTTTTGTGAGTGTATGGAGCTTAAACAGCATCAATTTGATAAATATAAGAACCTCAGTGTGTCAGAAATATGGGGGGAACAGAATCCGACGGCAAAAAGAAAAACAGTTGTCAGAATCCGTTCCCCCACTCCCATTATGAGAGGTGTTGATGTAATGGCTTAAAAAATGCTGATTCTATTTTGTGTGTGGATGGAGCTTAACTTGCAACAGTTTAAAGAATATATTTTTTGCCTTTTATTATGATAGGAAAGTACAGTATAGTATCAAGAAAGTTCGATGACCTGGGACTTGAACTCGAGTCGCCCCAAAGCTAAAAAGAAATATTGTCAGGGGACTGACCACTAGGCTATTGAGACTAGTAACTTCTTTCAATTTGATAAATATTAGAACTTAATTGTGTAAGAAACATAGGGGGAACGGAATCCGACGGCAAATAGTTCAGCTGTCGAAATCCGTTCCCCCACTCCCATTATGAGAGGTGTTGATGTAATGGCTTAAAAAATGCTGATTCTATTTTGTGTGTGGATGGAGCTTAACTTGCAACAGTTTAAAGAATATATTTTTTGCCTTTTATTATGATAGGAAAGTATAGTAGCAAGAAAGTTCGATGACCCGGGACTTGAACTCGGGTCGCCCCAAAGCTAAAAAGAAATATTGTCAGGGGACTGACCACTAGGCTATTGAGGCTAGCAAAATGTTATAATTTAATAAATATTAGAACCTTATTGTGTAAGAAACATAGGGGGAACGGAATCCGACGGCAATAAAACAGCTGTCGGAATCCGTTCCCCCACTCCCATTATGAGAGGTGTTGATGTAATGGCTTTAAAAATGCTGATTCTATTTTGTGTGTGGATGGAGCTTAACTTGCAACAGTTTAAAGAATATATTTTTTGCCTTTTATTATGATAGGAAAGTATAGTATCAAGAAAGTTCGATGACCCGGGACTTGAACTCGAGTCGCCCCAAAGCTAAAAAAAAATATTATAAGGGGACTGACTACTAGGCTATTGAGGATAGCAATATGCTACAATTTAATAAATATTAGAACCTTATTGTGTAAGAAACATAGGGGGAACGGAATCCGACGGCAAAAAAACAGCTGTCGGAATCCGTTCCCCCACTCCCATTATGAGAGCTGTTGATGTAATGGCTTAAAAAATGCTGATTCTATTTTTGTGAGTGTATGGAGCTTAAACAGCATCAATTTGATAAATATAAGAACCTCAGTGTGTCAGAAACATAGGGGGAACGGAATCCGACGGCAAAAAAACAGCTGTCGGAATCCGTTCCCCCACTCCCATTATGAGAGGTGTTGATGTAATGGCTTAAAAAATGCTGATTCTATTTTGTGTGTGGATGGAGCTTAACTTGCAACAGTTTAAAGAATATATTTTTTGCCTTTTATTATGATAGGAAAGTATAGTATCAAGAAAGTTCGATGACCCGGGACTTGAACTCGGGTCGCCCCAAAGCTAAAAAGAAATATTGTCAGGAAACTGACCACTAGGCTATTGAGGCTAGCAAAATGCTGCAATTTAATAAATATTAGAACCTTATTGTGTAAGAAACATAGGGGGAACGGAATCCGACGGCAATAAAAAAGCTGTCGGAATCCGTTCCCCCACTCCCATTATGAGAGGTGTTGATGTAATGGCTTAAAAAATGCTGATTCTATTTTGTGTGTGGATGGAGCTTAACTTGCAACAGTTTAAAGAATATACTTTTTGCCTTTTATTATGATAGGAAAGTATAGTATCAAGAAAGTTCGATGACCCGGGACTTGAACTCGAGTCGCCCCAAAGGTAAAAAGAAATAATGTCAGGGGACTGACCACTAGGCTATTGAGACTAGTAACTTCCTTCAATTTGATAAATATTAGAACTTTATTGTGTAAGAAACATAGGGGGAACGGAATCCGACGGCAAATAGTTCAGCTGTCGAAATCCGTTCCCCCACTCCCATTATGAGAGGTGTTGATGTAATGGCTTAAAAAATGCTGATTCTATTTTGTGTGTGGATGGAGCTTAACTTGCAACAGTTTAAAGAATATAATTTTTGCCTTTTATTATGATAGGAAAGTATAGTATCAAGAAAGTTCGATGACCCGGGACTTGAACTCGAGTCGCCCCAAAGCTAAAAAGAAATATTGTCAGGGGACTGACCACTAGGCTATTGAGACTAGGAACTTCCTTCAATTTGATAAATATTAGAACTTTATTGTGTAAGAAACATAGGGGGAACGGAATCCGACGGCAAATAGTTCAGCTGTCGAAATCAGTTCCCCCACTCCCATTATGAGAGGTGTTGATGTAATGGCTTAAAAAATGCTGATTCTATTTTGTGTGTGGATGGAGCTTAACTTGCAACAGTTTAAAGAATATATTTTTTGCCTTTTATTATGATAGGAAAGTATAGTATCAAGAAAGTTCGATGACCCGGGACTTGAACTCGGGTCGCCCCAAAGCTAAAAAGAAATATTGTCAGGAGACTGACCACTAGGCTATTGAGGCTAGCAAAATGCTGCAATTTAATAAATATTAGAACCTTATTGTGTAAGAAACATAGGGGGAACGGAATCCGACGGCAATAAAACAGCTGTCGGAATCCGTTCCCCCACTCCCATTATGAGAGGTGTTGATGTAATGGCTTAAAAAATGCTGATTCTATTTTTGTGAGTGTATGGAGCTTAAACAGCATCAATTTGATAAATATAAGAACCTCAGTGTGTCAGAAACATAGGGGGAACGGAATCCGACGGCAAAAAAACAGCTGTCGGAATCCGTTCCCCCACTCCCATTATGAGAGGTGTTGATGTAATGGCTTAAAAAATGCTGATTCTATTTTGTGTGTGGATGGAGCTTAACTTGCAACAGTTTAAAGAATATATTTTTTGCCTTTTATTATGATAGGAAAGTATAGTATCAAGAAAGTTCGATGACCCGGGACTTGAACTCGGGTCGCCCCAAAGCTAAAAAGAAATATTGTCAGGAAACTGACCACTAGGCTATTGAGGCTAGCAAAATGCTGCAATTTAATAAATATTAGAACCTTATTGTGTAAGAAACATAGGGGGAACGGAATCTGACAGCAATAAAAAAGCTGTCGGAATCCGTTCCCCCACTCCCATTATGAGAGGTGTTGATGTAATGGCTTAAAAAATGCTGATTCTATTTTGTGTGTGGATGGAGCTTAACTTGCAACAGTTTAAAGAATATACTTTTTGCCTTTTATTATGATAGGAAAGTATAGTATCAAGAAAGTTCGATGACCCGGGACTTGAACTCGAGTCGCCCCAAAGCTAAAAAAAAATATTGTCAGGGGACTGACCACTAGGCTATTGAGACTAGTAACTTCCTTCAATTTGATAAATATTAGAACTTTATTGTGTAAGAAACATAGGGGGAACGGAATCCGACGGCAAATAGTTCAGCTGTCGAAATCCGTTCCCCCACTCCCATTATGAGAGGTGTTGATGTAATGGCTTAAAAAATGCTGATTCTATTTTGTGTGTGGATGGAGCTTAACTTGCAACAGTTTAAAGAATATATTTTTTGCCTTTTATTATGATAGGAAAGTACAGTATAGTATCAAGAAAGTTCGATGACCTGGGACTTGAACTCGAGTCGCCCCAAAGCTAAAAAGAAATATTGTCAGGGGACTGACCACTAGGCTATTGAGACTAGTAACTTCCTTCAATTTGATAAATATTAGAACTTTATTGTGTAAGAAACATAGGGGGAACGGAATCCGACGGCAAATAGTTCAGCTGTCGAAATCCGTTCCCCCACTCCCATTATGAGAGGTGTTGATGTAATGGCTTAAAAAATGCTGATTCTATTTTGTGTGTGGATGGAGCTTAACTTGCAACAGTTTAAAGAATATATTTTTTGCCTTTTATTATGATAGGAAAGTATAGTATCAAGAAAGTTCGATGACCCGGGACTTGAACTCGGGTCGCCCCAAAGCTAAAAAGAAATATTGTCAGGAGACTGACCACTAGGCTATTGAGGCTAGCAAAATGCTGCAATTTAATAAATATTAGAACCTTATTGTGTAACAAACATAGGGGGAACGGAATCCGACGGCAAAAAAACAGCTGTCGGAATCCGTTCCCCCACTCCCATTATGAGAGGTGTTGATGTAATGGCTTAAAAAATGCTGATTCTGTTTTGTGTGTGGATGGAGCTTAACTTGCAACAGTTTAAAGAATATAATTTTTGCCTTTTATTATGATAGGAAAGTATAGTATCAAGAAAGTTCGATGACCCGGGACTTGAACTCGGGTCGCCCCAAAGCTAAAAAGAAATATTGTCAGGGGACTGACCACTAGGCTATTGAGACTAGTAACTTCCTTCAAATTGATAAATATTAGAACTTTATTGTGTAAGAAACATAGGGGGAACGGAATCCGACGGCAAATAGTTCAGCTGTCGAAATCCGTTCCCCCACTCCCATTATGAGAGGTGTTGATGTAATGGCTTAAAAAATGCTGATTCTATTTTGTGTGTGGATGGAGCTTAACTTGCAAAAGTTTAAAGAATATATTTTTTGCCTTTTATTATGATAGGAAAGTACAGTATAGTATCAAGAAAGTTCGATGACCCGGGACTTGAACTCGAGTCGCCCCAAAGCTAAAAAGAAATATTGTCAGGGGACTGACCACTAGGCTATTGAGACTAGTAACTTCCTTCAATTTGATAAATATTAGAACTTTATTGTGTAAGAAACATAGGGGGAACGGAATCCGACGGCAAATAGTTCAGCTGTCGAAATCTGTTCCCCCACTCCCATTATGAGAGGTGTTGATGTAATGGCTTAAAAAATGCTGATTCTATTTTGTGGGTGGATGGAGCTTAACTTGCAACATTTTAAAGGATATATTTTTTGCCTTTTATTATGATAGGAAAGTATAGTATCAAGAAAGTTCGATGACCCGGGACTTGAACTCGGGTCGCCCCAAAGCTAAAAAGAAATATTGTCAGGAGACTGACCACTAGGCTATTGAGGCTAGCAAAATGCTGCAATTTAATAAATATTAGAACTTTATTGTGTAAGAAACATAGGGGGAACGGAATCCGATGGCAAAAAAACAGCTGTCGGAATCCGTTCCCCCACTCCCATTATGAGAGGTGTTGATGTAATGGCTTAAAAAATGCTGATTCTATTTTGTGTGTGGATGGAGCTTAACTTGCAACAGTTTAAAGAATATATTTTTTGCCTTTTATTATGATAGGAAAGTACAGTATAGTATCAAGAAAGTTCGATGACCCGGGACTTGAACTCGAGTCGCCCCAAAGGTAAAAAGAAATATTGTCAGGGGACTGACCACTAGGCTATTGAGACTAGTAACTTCCTTCAATTTGATAAATATTAGAACTTTATTGTGTAAGAAACATAGGGGGAACGGAATCCGACGGCAAATAGTTCAGCTGTCGAAATCCGTTCCCCCACTCCCATTATGAGAGGTGTTGATGTAATGGCTTAAAAAATGCTGATTCTATTTTGTGTGTGGATGGAGTTTAACTTGCAACAGTTTAAAGAATATATTTTTTGCCTTTTATTATGATAGGAAAGTACAGTATAGTATCAAGAAAGTTCGATGACCCGGAACTTGAACTCGAGTCGCCCCAAAGCTAAAAAGAAATATTGTCAGGGGACTGACCACTAGGCTATTGAGACTAGGAACTTCCTTCAATTTGATAAATATTAGAACTTTATTGTGTAAGAAACATAGGGGGAACGGAATCCGACGGCAAATAGTTCAGCTGTCGAAATCCGTTCCCCCACTCCCATTATGAGAGGTGTTGATGTAATGGCTTAAAAAATGCTGATTCTATTTTGTGTGTGGATGGAGCTTAACTTGCAACAGTTTAAAGAATATATTTTTTGCCTTTTATTATGATAGGAAAGTATAGTATCAAGAAAGTTCGATGACCCGGGACTTGAACTCGGGTCGCCCCAAAGCTAAATAGAAATATTGTCAGGAGACTGACCACTAGGCTATTGAGGCTAGCAAAATGCTGCAATTTAATAAATATTAGAACCTTATTGTGTAAGAAACATAGGGGGAACGGAATCCGACGGCAAAAAAACAGCTGTCGGAATCCGTTCCCCCACTCCCATTATGAGAGGTGTTGATGTAATGGCTTAAAAAATGCTGATTCTATTTTGTGTGTGGATGGAGCTTAACTTGCAACAGTTTAAAGAATATATTTTTTGCCTTTTATTATGATAGGAAAGTACAGTATAGTATCAAGAAAGTTCGATGACCCGGGACTTGAACTCGAGTCGCCCCAAAGCTAAAAAGAAATATTATAAGGGGACTGACCACTAGGCTATTGAGACTAGTAACTTCCCTTCAATTTGATAAATATTAGAACTTTATTGTGTAAGAAATATAGGGGGAACGGAATCCGACGGCAAATAGTTCAGCTGTCGAAATCCGTTCCCCCACTCCCATTATGAGAGGTGTTGATGTAATGGCTTAAAAAATGCTGATTCTATTTTGTGTGTGGATATAGCTTAACTTGCAACAGTTTAAAGAATATATTTTTTGCCTTTTATTATGATAGGAAAGTATAGTATCAAGAAAGTTCGATGACCCGGGACTTGAACTCGGGTCGCCCCAAAGCTAAAATTAAATATTGTCAGGGGACTGACCACTAGGCTATTGAGGGTAGCTAAATGATACAATTTAATAAATATTAGAACCTTATTGTGTAAGAAACATAGGGGGAACGGAATCCGACGGCAAAAAAACAGCTGTCGGAATCCGTTCCCCCACTCCCATTATGAGAGGTGTTGATGTAATGGCTTAAAAAATGCTGATTCTATTTTTGTGAGTGTATGGAGCTTAAACAGCATCAATTTGATAAATATAAGAACCTCAGTGTGTCAGAAATATGGGGGGAACAGAATCCGACGGCAAAAAGAAAAACAGTTGTCAGAATCCGTTCCCCCACTCCCATTATGAGAGGTGTTGATGTAATGGCTTAAAAAATGCTGATTCTATTTTGTGTGTGGATGGAGCTTAACTTGCAACAGTTTAAAGAATATATTTTTTGCCTTTTATTATGATAGGAAAGTACAGTATAGTATCAAGAAAGTTCGATGACCTGGGACTTGAACTCGAGTCGCCCCAAAGCTAAAAAGAAATATTGTCAGGGGACTGACCACTAGGCTATTGAGACTAGTAACTTCCTTCAATTTGATAAATATTAGAACTTTATTGTGTAAGAAACATAGGGGGAACGGAATCCGACGGCAAATAGTTCAGCTGTCGAAATCCGTTCCCCCACTCCCATTATGAGAGGTGTTGATGTAATGGCTTAAAAAATGCTGATTCTATTTTGTGTGTGGATGGAGCTTAACTTGCAACAGTTTAAAGAATATATTTTTTGCCTTTTATTATGATAGGAAAGTATAGTATCAAGAAAGTTCGATGACCCGGGACTTGAACTCGGGTCGCCCCAAAGTTAAAAAGAAATATTGTCAGGGGACTGACCACTAGGCTATTGAGGCTAGCAAAATGCTGCAATTTAATAAATATTAGAACCTTATTGTGTAAGAAACATAGGGGGAACGGAATCCGACGGCAATAAAAAAGCTGTCGGAATCCGTTCCCCCACTCCCATTATGAGAGGTGTTGATGTAATGACTTAAAAAATGCTGATTCTATTTTGTGTGTGGATGGAGCTTAACTTGCAACAGTTTAAAGAATATACTTTTTGCCTTTTATTATGATAGGAAAGTATAGTATCAAGAAAGTTCGATGACCCGGGACTTGAACTCGAGTCGCCCCAAAGCTAAAAAAAAATTTTGTCAGGGGACTGACTACTAGGCTATTGAGGCTAGCAAAATGCTACAATTTAATAAATATTAGAACCTTATTGTGTAAGAAACATAGGGGGAACGGAATCCGACGGCAAAAAAACAGCTGTCGGAATCCGTTCCCCCACTCCCATTATGAGAGCTGTTGATGTAATGGCTTAAAAAATGCTGATTCTATTTTTGTGAGTGTATGGAGCTTAAACAGCATCAATTTGATAAATATAAGAACCTCAGTGTGTCAGAAACATAGGGGGAACGGAATCCGACGGCAAAAAAACAGCTGTCGGAATCCGTTCCCCCACTCCCATTATGAGAGGTGTTGATGTAATGGCTTAAAAAATGCTGATTCTATTTTGTGTGTGGATGGAGCTTAACTTGCAACAGTTTAAAGAATATATTTTTTGCCTTTTATTATGATAGGAAAGTATAGTATCAAGAAAGTTCGATGACCCGGGACTTGAACTCGGGTCGCCCCAAAGCTAAAAAGAAATATTGTCAGGGGACTGACCACTAGGCTATTGAGGCTAGCAAAATGCTGCAATTTAATAAATATTAGAACCTTATTGTGTAAGAAACATAGGGGGAACGGAATCCGACGGCAATAAAACAGCTGTCGGAATCCGTTGCCCCACTCCCATTATGAGAGCTGTTGATGTAATGGCTTAAAAAATGCTGATTCTATTTTTGTGAGTGTATGGAGCTTAAACAGTATCAATTTGATAAATATAAGAACCTCAGTGTGTCAGAAACATAGGGGGAACGGAATCCGACGGCAAAAAAACAGCTGTCGAAATCCGTTCCCCCACTCCCATTATGAGAGGTGTTGATGTAATGGCTTAAAAAATGCTGATTCTATTTTGTGTGTGGATGGAGCTTAACTTGCCACAGTTTAAAGAATTTATTTTTTGCCTTTTATTATGATAGGAAAGTATAGTATCAAGAAAGTTCGATGACCCGGGACTTGAACTCGAGTCGCCCCAAAGCTAAAATTAAATATTGTCAGGGGACTGACCACTAGGCTATTGAGGGTAGCTAAATGATACAATTTAATAAATATTAGAACCTTATTGTGTAAGAAACATAGGGGGAACGGAATCCGACGGCAAAAAAACAGCTGTCGGAATCCGTTCCCCCACTCCCATTATGAGAGGAGTTGATGTAATGGCTTAAAAAATGCTGATTCTATTTTGTGTGTGGATGGAGCTTAACTTGCCACAGTTTAAAGAATATATTTTTTGCCTTTTATTATGATAGGAAAGTATAGTATCAAGAAAGTTCGATGACCCGGGACTTGAACTCGGGTCGCCCCAAAGCTAAAAAAAAATATTGTCAGGGGACTGACCACTAGGCTATTGAGGCTAGCTAAGTGCTACAATTTAATAAATATTAGAACCTTATTGTGTAAGAAACATAGGGGGAACGGAATCTGACGGCAAAAAAACAGCTGTCGGAATCCGTTCCCCCACTCCCATTATGAGAGCTGTTGATGTAATGGCTTAAAAAATGCTGATTCTATTGTGCGAGGAACGGAGCGCGAGAGCGGCGCCGGGGGTAAAGTGTTTGTCAGTATGTGTGAGCGGTCGAGGGCGGGCACAGGACTTACATTTGTGATATGACCGGTAGGAAGTGACCGTATAACAGAGCGGGCAGTGAGTAGGTGCGGGCACGGGGTTGTGGACACGTGACCTACATCTAACACTCGAGCGGCTTTTGTCCGCTTTAGAGAGTGGGCTCTGTGAGAGACACGGGGTTTATAGTGCTTGTGTGAAGGGGTGAACACAGAAACGGGCAAGATTTCATCCTTGTAAATGTATTCATCCAACACGTTGTATTAAAACAGAAAATATAACAAGTAAAAATATATTAAAATGTATTTTATTATTATTAATAAAAAAAATAAAATAAAAAAAAAGACAGAGTGCAAACCCCAACACCACTGTAAAAAACGTTAGTAAATCAAATTGCATATCACAAATAAATTAAAATTAGATCACCTTTTGGGAAATTGTAACACCACTAAATAAAATCCAGTGCAATTCAATCAAGACCTAAACAGACCATTCTGAATGAAAAATGTAGAGTGCCCTTAAGAATATTCCTTAAGAAAAAATGTTTGTCTACACTTTATTTTGTACTTTTATTTTGTTTGTTGATAATTTTGCATTTACTACAGAAGCATGATTATAGTTTTACTTTGTCTAACATCTTTGCACTATTTTCATCGTACACAGCTAAGCTGAAACATTTTGGTAATACAACTGTATAGGAAATAAACCACACAAGATTGTTAGGAGTGTACAGGTAATTATGGTCCGCCTGCTCATAATCATTTACTGTATGTTTTAATGTAAACATTTCTTACATTTCTTTACTTTCTGAAGTGCCATTTTAACACATAAGTTCATTATGTCACTTTAAAAATCATGGAAAAGTATTGTTTACAATTAAAGAACACTGTAAATTTATTGCATAACAGCATGGCAGTACATTTTCTTAGGTTTAACATTTACATCTGTGTGGCAAAACATTCATCTGGTACACTTACATTAAGAATTACAGTATGCATGCTTTACCAACAATTGTGATGCATTTTTATGAAACATCTAATGATGTTGCCCTTTTTTGCTCATTTTTTTGATTGATTCAACTTTTACAATGAATAATCTGCATGAAAAAAGTTCCTTCATGTGTTTGTAAAAATGCTTATCTCGAACACCATAAATCAGAGGAGTAAGTAGTCGTGGCAAAATGTTTGTTAGAAGATAATTTAAAAAGGTTAGTCTTGCCCGATCAACTGGAAGAAGTGGGACAAACATCTTGTCTATGACAGCAGTAATGTAGGACAACATACAGAGCAGAAGCTGTGCTCCGTGTAACAGGATGGTGCTTTGGGCCTTTTTTGCTGAGGATTTATCAGTGGTGGCTCTTCTGGCCGCAATAAGCACTCGACAATATGTGAATACAAGAATTACCCACACAACAGATGAGTAAAGGCCATTCATAAATCTGGACTGTACTTCATGGTATGGTGTGCTGTACAGAATTGATGCACCACAAGAAGTAACTGTAGAAGAAACAGATAAAGGACGAACAATTGAAAGGAGAATCAAGTCAGCCAATCCAGGTATAACTCCTACACCCCAAATCAGAGAGATAAGGACGTACGTCCTGCGCACTGTGCAAATCTGATGATGATGCAGTGGTTTGCATATGGCGATGTAACGTTCAATGGCCATACCGGCCAAAGTCAGAGGAGTGTTCTTATGAGTTGTTGAGGCTATTATTAGCATTGTAACACAGAACGGGAGAGGTACATTTTGCCATACATAAGCCATCACAGAAAGAATTACACTGAAAAAAACCATGAGCATATCATTGATAACCAAGTGAATATATAATATGTATCTTGGATCATTGTAGAAAATTGAACTCCTAAAAAATGTCAATACAAATACTCCATTAATGGACAGAATTATGACAGCAAGAAGAACAGTGGTGAAATTTTTGGCAAAAGCATCTGCATATCTTTCTTGTACACTATATAGAAACATTGTAGAGTTCATTGTCCTCATGCACAGATGTAAAGATTTTTTATTTATTTTTTTACTGTTGATGTTGTTCTTTTCCTTCCCACGAACTTGATGACTGTCAAAAGTACATCCAGCTAATACGATGGTAGCCTATTTATCCAAAAGATTTTTAAATTGATTTAATCTGATATAGAAATGAAAAAAGGAGAAACATTTTGTAGTTTAACAATTATAAGTAATGAAGAGTATACAAAAATAATAATAAAGACAACTTACCCTTTTCAGTTTGCTCAGTAAATAGTTTTGGCTCCAGACGAAAACGGACAAGTTTATATACTCAGATAAGATGTAAAAGAGGGGGGAGAAAAAAGCAACACAAGGGAGTAGGAAGTGAGGGAAGGAAAGAGAGTGCTTATGTGTATAGGGAACTGTGTACTGACCACACATTTTTCACAAAATAAAATATTTGTCAATGACGCTTAGGATCTGTTGCGCACCATATTCTCCGCCATGGCGCCATCATCTTGTCAGTCATCTCTCCTTATGCATGGCACACATTGTACGATTTTGGGCTGTCCCAGACAAAAGATGACAAATCTTGGCAATTTTCTGTGGTCATGGCTCCTAAACGTTAGTCCTACATCATACAGTGTGAGAGGTTCAAAGACGGCCATTGTTTCGTTCTTGCGACCAAAGATAGCCTGCGATAATTTTCTGACGTCAAACTCACAGTGTGTTTGCTGCTACGACCTACGTCCACTAAATAGCCAATAAAAATGCAACATGAAATGGCGTATTGATCAACGCGACATGACGCTAAATCTTAAACCTAATTACCTCAAGCTCCATTTGCAAAATTGGCATGCCAAGTTGGCCTCTTTTCCCTAGCCATGACTGTGTCCATATTCTCTTTTGCCTCCTCTTTTTTTCAGCGCACATAAAAACCACAATTGCCAAAGTGCGATTCATCTTGCTCTATTTGTTCACCACTAGGGCATGCTGATGTTTTATTCTTCTATACTTACTTGTAGGGCTGTCACTAATGATTAGTTTGGTAAATGAGTAATCGTCTATTATTTTGATGATTAATCGAGTAATCAGATTATTTTTTGTGGTAATACAAATAGACCTAAGGCGAACAATAGCCTTTAAAATGACTTAAAATACATATAATAACAATGGGGCAATCAAAAACAAGAAATCATATGGTTTTGAACAACACCACTAAAATACATAATGTAATATACATAATAGATAAAATCCTTCTTTAATATTGGTCAAACAACATTTCATTCAAATGTCCACTTAATATTTAATATTGGGCCACTTCTTTACAATAGAAATGCCACAGCCACTGTAATTTCTTGAACAAGAATATGTGGACATCAAAACATGCAAACTCAGAGCGAGGGTTTAAACTCTTACTTTGAAATCGCAATGACCGAATTGGAATGCGCCACTTCCGATAATTTTTGCCCGAACCCAGAATACCCCCCAAAAGCAAGAAAAGCAAAGGACAGCCTCCAGACTAAAGACCCCCCACCCCCCAAAGATTTGGCGGCTCATGCACCGGGCGGACGGGCCTTGCTGGGGAGCAGCCGTAATTTGGAACAACCAGTTGGGAGGGCCCTACCGGCCGATGAACGAGGAGTAGCGTGATTTAAGCAGCCTGACCAGGAGGGCCAGTATTGCCTCTGATGGGAGCAGCACACAGCGCTAGGTGGACGAATGGCTGACGAATGAGGAGCAGCAAGATTTGGAAATGCCCAATCGGGAGGGCTCCCGCCGTTTCTTAAAGGGAGCAGCTCACGGCGTCAGACGGGTGAGCTCTGCCGACCAATGGGCGGGGAGCAGCGAGATCAAAGACGGTCGACCGAGAGGGCCCATGTAGCTTCCGATGGGAGCAGCTCACGGCGTCGGGCCGGTGGGCCCTACCAGCCGACGACGGAGTGACAAAATTTGGAAACCCGGCTGGGAGAATTCTCGCTGGGAGATCAATACTTGCTGGACGGAGAAAGAGGAAACATAGATGCATGCTATGTCCGCTGGGAGATCAATAATCGCTGGACTGAAAGAGAAAACATGGGTGCTCGACCAGGAGAGTTCTCGCTGCGTCCACTGGGAGACCAATGCTTGCTGGTCGGAAAGGAGAAAACATAGGTGCTCTACCGGGAGAGTTCTCGCTGCGTCCACTGGGAGACCAATGCTTGCTGGTCGGAAAGGAGAAAACATAGGTGCTCTACCGGGAGAGATCTCGCTGTGTCCACTGGGAGACCAATGCTCACTGGACGGAAAAGAGAAAAAACATAGGTGCTTGACCGCGAGAGTTCTCACTGCGTCCGCTGGGAGATCAACACTCGCTGGACAGAGAAAGAAAACCAAGGTGGACGACCAGGAGGATTTTAATCGATGAGGGTTTGGTGGGCTTTTTTAATGTGGAACCGGTTGGTCCTGATGTAGCTTTGGAAAGCATCTGAGGATCATCTTTCGAGTGCTTGGATCTGCTGCTGGGAGAGGCCTTTTTGGGCTGCTGAAGTTGCTGCCCCGATGCAGATTTTATTTTTTGTTAAACTGTCGACGAACAGAGGTAAGTCTGCTGTATATACACCTCTTATTTTGGTAATTGGTAGATTAACTGAGTGGGCTCCTCTTGAATTAATTTAGGTTAATTATCTGAACGTGCTCCTCCGAAACTTTCTCAATAAAACATCATTAAGCGAAATCTGACTCCTGTTGCACTGTGCCAGAGTCCTACACGGGTCCGATTTTGTAAATCCGCACCCGCCCGTACCCGCAGTGCTTAAAGCCGCATCCGACCCGTTTTCCGACAGCAGCACTAATTAAAATCCGCACCCGACCCGACCCGCTTAAAATAGAACCGACCACCCGATCCGCAACCGAAATAAAATCAGTTTAGACTATCACATTATAGACACACTTACAAAAATGTTTATTGCCAGGTCATACAGAAGTTATTACACGACCATTAACACAAGGACAACTTCAGCCAATGCTGTCAAAAGGCCGGTACATGAAGAACATGGCTAACGTTACCACAAAACTGAGTAGCCTTATACCATTTTACCAATCGAACAGATGCGGCTACAACACTATATCTGCCATGCAATTTCGTCTAGCCTACATCT
The DNA here is from genome assembly GCF_951802725.1 of Rutilus rutilus. Classification (NCBI taxonomy): domain Eukaryota; kingdom Metazoa; phylum Chordata; class Actinopteri; order Cypriniformes; family Leuciscidae; genus Rutilus; species Rutilus rutilus. The sequence continues at coordinate 37,533,616 of NC_140217.1, read as the reverse complement.
GACAATTTTGGGTTCAAACACGCCCTGCACACCACACATACTTAACAGTGTAAAATTTGAAAAATACTGTTCGATTGAACTGCTTGGTTTGTTACCACAGTTATTTATAAAAGTGAATGTAGGTATAGAGACTCCTGGGAGGGCGTGGGCACAAATAAACTGATGTAGATTTTAAATTATTTTATCAACTTGAAATACAGGCATATTTTTGTAGATATGTTCCTAAAAATATGCATATATTCTTACGTTTGCACATGATAGACCCCTCTGGGGTCTGAGCTGTTTTCTGGGCCCTGGAGGTGTTCTGACATGCTCTGACATTTGTGCTTATTTCTGTTACTTGTGACATTTTCATGGCTAAAGTCTAATTACACTGTATTCAGCACAAACTCTGCTCCAATAATATATCAACAGCATGTGTGTAAAAGTTTGTAGTTTTGAGATAATGACATTTATGCGTGGTTTGTGAAAATACAAAAAAAAATTCTCACTGAAATAAGGTCATGAAACCCATACTTATTATTTCTTCACAAGACTTTTGAAAATTGTATGGCGTAGCCTAGAATATTTGCTCCAAAACTATGTGAAAATCACCCTGACTGCTCATTCAGAGAAGACAATATATTGATTTAAAATTTTTACGACGTGTTTTGTGTGAAAAAGCAATATGCGAAGGGGCGGATCATCTCATTAATATGTAAGGCTTTTTTCACCTGAGAAAGACAAAGACACTCCCTAATGGCCCTATTAGGAGCTTATCAGAGCCCATCATTCTGACCAACCTTGCACAAAGAATGAGGAGATTAAAAAAAGAATGGCTTTTAAAATTGTTTGGATTTATTTACAACATAATCCAAAGATACACAACAAAAAAAAAACACTTATTGATAACAATGATCCAAAGAAAGAGACCTTTGTGCCATTCCTAAAAACATTGTACATACCTTTCATTTCCAAGGTGTTTGATTTTCACTTTACCATGTTCATGTACAGAGACATGTACTGTGAATGTTGAAGTCAGCAGGACTCAGTGGCATCTGGGCCCTGAAAAAAAAAAAAAAAAAAAAAAGTGAACATACTGATATCAAGAGAAAGGCCTGCACGATTTTGGGAATACATTTGAGATTTTTCTGGTTAAAATTGCTTTTTAAAATTCACAGAATACACACACACACTCACACAAATGTTTCCAACAATATATTATATAATGAACACAGGTTTGTTGTGCCTTGTAGGTATAGGCTATGCGCAGTGCTGCATAAAATAATAACAATATAGCAGCCTATATACATTTTCAAAAAGATTTCAGTAACAACTAAGCTAGAGAAAAATATATTGATTATCATGTTACTTCAAATGTTTCCATTCGTTATGATGATATGAAATGAGATAATAGTAAACCATGAAGCCGTTTGGAGCGTTTTGCTTTTCCAAAATATGATGCATTCAAACGCGATCGCGATAAAAAATATGATACATTCAAACGCGATCGCGCTCAAATTTAAAACATTATGGTTAGGCCTACCATATACATATCTACGTTTGAGCAGATATCCACAAACACAGTAACAGTAAACACGGGTCTAAATATTATAATATTCACCATATATCTAGCAACAGTTCAACTGCAATGTGAAATTTATGCAACAATAACAAACTAATATGTAAGAATTTCTTACCTTATCTTTCTTGTCTTGAAATCGCATTCTTCTTCTGGGGTAAAGCCAATGTAAACTCACGTCTTTCAAACTCGACGAAAGAGCAGAGACTGATGAAGTGTTTTGTTTTTGAGGTAACGAGCGCGTTCGCGTTCCATGTGGAGATTTGCATGTGAATATCTTTTGCGCGAGTAGGCGTGGCCAAATTAACTGTAATGAGCAAGCGTTTGAGAAGCTGGACATCTTGTTGGTTTTATACAAATTACTTAAACAGAAAATATTTGTTTTCAGTTTGAATCCGATCATTTAAAAGTACACACTTATATGTTTATAAAGGTATATGGCTCATAAATGTGTGACAAGTATTCGCTGAGTTTTGTTTCAGTTTATAGACTTGCTCAAGAAAAAAAAGTTCACCGCGACGGAGAGGCAGAACGCACACCCTGTTTATTTTCTTTATTTTTCAAAAGCACAATGTTTTGATTTGATTCTAAGTGGACACATACAAAAGTAGAAATATCACAGATTCTTTTTTTATATTTATTTTTTCTGTATGACCATAAATGACGGAGTAATTTAAGTTTAAAGTGCTACAATGTAAAAAAAGTCCAGCAAAACGCGGGGGCGCGTTTGCCGACCTCAGAGGGTTGTTTTAAACCCGTGTTTAGACCCGTGTTTAGCCCGTGTCCGACCCGCGGGTACCTGAACCCGTGCAGGACTCTGGCACTGTGCTGCGACTCTGCAGAATCTTTCAGTTTATAATTGTAGCGTCCATTGTCAAACTGAACTAAATGGGTTTTATTTAACCAAAACAACAGCGGGGGCGGTGCCACAGTGGGAAAGTAACCCGTGTACGGCCAAAAACTGTGTTATACTGATAACACCTACTACCGCAGCATTTGCAACTGCAAATACATACGCTATTGTGAGCATGTAAGACATGCTGCTGCTGCTGCACAATGTAGCATACACGAATTACCCATAGCAGATCTACACAGGTGGAGCTGGGGAAGGTGGGGGGTTTCTGAAAGCGTGCTGCAAACTGCTAGTACAAACAATGAACAAATATTTGAAAGCATATAATGCAACAGGGACCAGTCAGCTGTGCCCTGTAGAGAATGATGCGATTGCTAGCAGATTGAGTTAAGGACCTATCAGTCTGCGCCATCTTGTGTTTCATAACAGAACTTTGTATTTCACAACAATTCTCTGAGTGAGTATGGCAATGGGATTGAGAATTTCTAGAAAATTAGAATCTTTCTAGCCCCGAAAGAATTTAGTCTAGCCCCGAATGTTTTTTTTTTATTTTTCTTTTTCGTGGAACTGGCGGGAAGTTTAGTTGAAATGTTATACTGTACATGACACCTGTCACGTATAGGTCCGATGAAGATGACAAAGATGCAAAATGTTCCAAAACAAAAGTATTTATTAAATAACACATACTCCGGTAATCCACAGGTACAAAGAAGGCAATGAAACAGCATGTTGACTTGACAATACCGGACAACTTAACTGAGAACAAATAGGAACTTAAAAAAATCCTTAAGTGCTTTATGTCACACACACCTGTTAAGCATTAAGCATATACTAAAACTTCACACATCTATATTGCCTCTTCAATATCTCCTTCTTTAACAAATCTCAAGAACTCCCAAATTTTGTTACATTCAGAAGACTTCCCCTTGATCACATATGTAAGCTTCTCAAGGGCCAAACTGGATATCAAGTTTTTCAGCCAAAGTCCAAGGGAAGGACAACCTATATTCTTCCATATTCTTGCAAATTACTGCATTTAAAACATAAGTCAGGAATACTAGGGTTAAATGTATTTAATCTCACCAAAGTGATATAAGTTCTCATTATTCAATTATATTGTAAGAGTCTCAAACAAGTATTTATAGTCTGATTTTGTGCTTTTAAGCATATTGTATGTTCTAATCTCATCTAATGAAATGTCTTTATTTAAATCCTGCATCCATGCTCGTCTTTTATTTTCAGAATTTTCTTTATGATTCTGTACCAGTATATTATTAACTGGATAATTCACCCTTTACTGAAACAGTCTTGTGTGGAAAAGGTGTCCAGTGTGGATAATGAAGGGAGTTGCACAGAATTCTTTAGTTTCGAAAAAATAAAACTTCTAAGCTGCTGAAACTTTGATACCAGATTGTTAAATTACATTAAAATATTGTCTTTATATAAGTCCATCAATCTAACTATTCCCTTATTCAACCATAGTTTAAACCCCATATCATTTTTAGCTGGAGTGTAAAAAGTTTTTTTTAAATCTGTGCTCCCAGAAAAGTAGTGAACCCATGAAAAAGCACCACACTCACTAGCTGAGCTACAGGCTTAAATAAACAATAAACAATAAAACTAAGAATTTTTCATGTTTGTATATAATTGTAGGATAAACACAAGATTACAGTCCCTTCCAAATGTTTCTGTAATGTATTATGACTGTACAAAAACATACAGTATGTAAGCATTAACAAAGATGGCTAATATCAGTATTTCTGCAGAGTAAACAAAGAAAACAAACTAGCAAGAGAAAGTCATTTTTGCTTAATATTTGGTTGATTCAACCTTTGCATTAGGTAATTTACATGAAAAAAGTCCCTTTATATGTTTATAAAAATGTTTATCCCGAACACCATAAATCAGAGGTGTAAGAAGTCTTGGTACAATGTTTGTTAAAAGATAATTGAAAAAGAAGATTTTCTTCTGCTGATCAGTAACAATTTGGAGAAAAATTTTGTCTAACACAGGAGTAATGTAGGACAACATACAGAGCAGAAGCTGTGCTCCATGTAACAGGATGGTGCTTTGGGCCTTTTTTGCTGAGGATTTATCAGCGGAGGCTCTTCTGGCCACAATAAGCACTCGACAATATGTGAATACAAGAATTACCCACACAACAGATGTATAAAGCCCATTCATAAATTTGCTTAGTTCTCCATGATACGCTGTGTTATAAAGAGATGCTGAACTACAGAAAGTACTTGTTGTAAAGATAGATAAAGGACGAACAATTGAAAGGAGAATCAACTCAGCCAATCCAGGTAAAACTCCTACACCCCAAATCAGAGAGATAAGGACGTACGTCCTGCGCACTGTGCAAATCTGATGATGATGCAGTGGTTTGCAGATGGCGATGTAACGTTCAATGGCCATACCGGCCAAAGTCAGAGGAGTGTTCTTATGAGCTGTTGAGGCTATTATTAGCAGTGTAACACAGAACGGGAGAGGTACAGTTTGCCATGCAAAAGTCATGACAAATAGAATTACACTGAAACAAACCATGAGCATGTCATTGATAACTAAGTGAATGTATAATATATATCTCGGATCATTGTAGAAAATTGAACTCCTAAAAAATATGAATACAAACATTCCATTTATGGAGATAATTATGACTGCAAGAAAAACAATGGTAAAATTTTTTGCAAAAGCATCTGCATATCTTTCTTGTAGACTATATAAAAGCATTGTAGAGTTCATTGTGCTTTTGCACTGGTGTCAAGCTCAGTTTAATATAAGTGACTGTCCTTTTTTCTTGGGAAGTAAGATTTTTGACAGTTGTTGTTCTCCCTTTTCTTTTCTTTAAAAATATCTTTATGGCTGTCCAAAGAACATCAAGCTGTAATACAATCTTTTTTATCCTGAGGATTTTTCCATTTATTTAATCTGATAGGAAAATTTAATGAGAAAAAAAATTGCAGGTTAACAATTAAATGAAGAATATAAATACAAAATTAAAGACATTGCTGAAAGAGTGAACTTACCGTTTGCTTAGTAAATTGTTTTGGCTCCAGATGTAAACGGACAAGTTTATATGCTCACTTAAGATGTAAAAGCGGGAGGAGCAAAAAAGAGGGGGATGATGATGGGAGTGAGAGAAAGAAAGAAAGAGTACATGTTTATTACAGTATATTACTCTCATGGTGTAATTATGGGTCCATCTGATTATAATACAGCATTTAGATTTTGATGTGACATGGAAAAAAATGTATGGTAAAGTAGTAAAGTATGGTCTCCACAACCTCGGCCCCTCAGAGGCCAAACCCACAGGTTCCAGAGCAATCGGGGGAAAAGTGTACAGACGGAGCCACAGCCAAATCTGTACCATAACGTCCAGCCCCAAGAGAGCTGGGTTTGTCATATCCTGAGGTATGGACAGATCCCCTTACGCTTGGCCAAAAAAACTCCCATATACACTTCACCACCTCGGGGTGAAGTCTCCATTCCCCTGGCCTCAACCCCTGCCTGGATAAGATGTCTACTCCTAAGTTTTGGTATCCTGTAATGTATACTGCTCTCAGGGTTAGCTGTTTTCCTTGGGACCACAGGAGGATCTGGTGTGCCAGTTTGCATAGCGGGCACGGACACAGACCCCTTAATGCTTTATAGAAGAGACCACTGATGTGTTGTCTGTGCGAACAAGCACATGATGGCCTCTCAGGTCTGGGAGGAAATGCCTCAATGCTGTGAAGACAGCCATCATTTCCAGGCAATTTATGTGCCATGAGAGATGATGACTCCTCCACAGACCCTGAGCTGAGTGGCCTTCCATAACTGCTCCCCAGCCCTTAAGGGAAGAATTTGTCGTGAGCATGAAGCAATGACAATGGGCTCCTAACATGGGACCTTGGGACAAGAACCAAGGCTTCCTCCATATCATCAAGGTGCAAAGACCTTGATCATGCGGAGTGGGTTCCCCTCTGGGAAAACCCCCTTGGTCTTGAGCCACCACTGCAAGGGTCTCTTGTACAGCAGGCCAAAAGATATCACTTTTGGGTCTGATGGCAGCTGTGTCCAAAGTCTCAGAAACTGTTTGACAGTGAGTGATTGGCCTAGCTTTATCTTGTTTATGGCAGTGAGAATCAAATCGATACGAGCAGGAGACAGACGTGCCTAAAAAATGTAAACACAAATACTCCATTGATCGAGTTAATTGTGATCCCAAAAAGAACAAGGATTACATTTCTAACCAAAGTGTCCATATATCTGTCTTGAGCACTATATTAAAGCATTGTAGAGTTCATTGTCTGTGTGCACTTGGTACAATTCAGTGATTTAATATCCTATTAGGACGTTTTTCCCCCTTTGTTGTGGCTCATTTTCCTTGCAAGATATCAATTACAGTCCAAAGTCCATATCAAAGATATCAAAGTTGATATCCCAAAGATTTTTTCATGTGTCACCTGATATAGAAATACAAAGGATATGATTTTTGTAGAGCATGCAATACAGATCAGTTATTGTAAATTTACGTATGAATCAAAATAATAAAAAACACCGTAACAGTTTGCTTTTTACAATTTAATACACTCCAGAAGTGCACTGACCAGTTTTCATACACATTTGAAAAGAGAATAAGCGAGGGAGGGAGGGAGGGTGGAGGCTACTCGACCAAATTAATATGGTGATATGAAAAACTGATTTAGAATTCAATAAATATATAGACCATTACAATAAAAAACCAACATGGTCAGGCAACAAGATGAACAAGATTATTTGTGTTTTCATAACATAACATAATGTTTATGTTTGTTCATTTAACTGAATAAGTACGCTGAAACCAAAAGCAAGACAAGGTAACAGTGCACGCTGTTTTCCCCCCATCATATATCGAGGGAAAAAAAGTCCTATAAGATAGAGCCACAGCAACTTTCTGAGCAAAACTGAAACAATGAACAATACAATGAACAATCTACACTTCAATATAAAGGTTATGTTTGGGTTTAAATTTCCTAAGGTAAATGAGAAAAATGTATAGAGCGAGTAGAATTAAGCATATTATTTTCCAATTATTAATTGTTTTTCAAATAGATTCTCGAATAAACATTTTGGGAAAATGTTAGGCGAGTCTTCACAGCACATTATGATTCTTAATTAATTTACAAGACAGATCATTTTAGTCCTCTGTAAAGGACATCAGGATTATATAAAACTTTGACAAGTTAAGGTATTTTTGTACTATAATTTTGGCACCATAATGTTGGGAAGACACATATTTGTATACAAATTGTGTATTTAATCAGGCTATTAATGTGTGCATACAAAAGGAAAATATATAAAAACATGTCTTTCGGCATTTTTATTTATGTTGTAAGAGTTACAGAGAAGAAAATTAACCTGAATTGATTTGCAAATGAAAACATAATTCCTGACATCCTCTACTGAGACCATACAATAAATTACGGATAAACTATTTTTATGTATCCAAAAAAGTGATATACAGTAAAATAACAAATAAAGCACTCAGATGTAATTTCACAATTGTGATATATTCCATAAAACATAAGCCTGTAATTGAGCGACAATGCATGTGTTTATTTGTAAACCGTACAACAGTTTTTTAAATGCTACAAACATGATTTTTTTCCCCTCTAAATTCCACTTTGCCAAGAAGTTATAATTACAAAATCAGAATAAGAAAATAGCTAAGAGAAAAGCACTTATTAAAAATATATTTTGCATATGGAGAATAATAAAATAATTACTAATGATGCTTATATGATGATACCTTTTTAGCTCACTGCTTAGTTGATTCAACTTTTACATTAAGTAACCTACATGAAAACAGTCCTTTCATGTATTTAAAAAATTGTTTATCTCGAACACCATAAATAAGGGGGCTAAGTAGTCTTGGTAATAAGTTTGTAAGAAGATAATTGAAAAAGGTGATTTTTGACCGTAGAGTAGGTACAAGTTGGCTATAAATCTTGTCTATGATAGGAGTAATGATGGACAACATACAGAGCAGAAGCTGTGCTCCATGTAACAGGATGGTGCTTTGGGCCTTTTTTGCTGAGGATTTATCAGTGGAGGCTCTTCTGGCCGCAATCAGCACTTGACAATATGTGAATACAAGAATTAGCCACACAACAGATGAATAAAGCCCATACATAACTTTGCTCAGTTCTTCATGGTATGGCGTGCTATAAACATTTGTTGAGCTACAGACAGAACCTGTTGTAAAGATAAATAAAGGACGAACAATTGAAAGGAGAATCAAGTCAGCCAATCCAGGTAAAACTCCTACACCCCAAATCAGAGAGATAAGGATGTACGTCCTGCGCACTGTGCAAATCTGATGATGATGCAGTGGTTTGCAGATGGCAACGTAACGCTCAACGGCCATACCGGCCAAAGTCAGAGGAGTGTTCATATGAGTTGTTGAGACTATTATTAGCAGTGTAACACAGAATGGGAAAGGAACCTTTGGCCATGCATAAGCCATCACAGTAAGACTTACACTGAAAAAAACCATGAGCATATCATTGATAACCATGTGAATATATAATATATATCTCGGATCATTGTAGAAAATTGAACTCTTGAAGAACGTGAAAACAAATATTCCATTGACGCAGTTAACTATGAGCCCGACAAGAACAGTGGTGAAAGTTTTTGCAAAAGCTTCTTCATATCTGTCTTTGGTGTACTGAACCATTGTAGAATTCATTATTTTTTTGCACTGGCATAAAGTTCTGTGACTCTTATGTGTGAAAAAGAAATTTCTTGGCTTTTTGGTTGTTTTTGATTTTCCTCCAAATGATGTCCACAACTTTCTGTCCATCAAGCAGTGAGATTAATATTTTCCATCTGTGTCATCTAATCTGAAAATAAAATAGATACACTTTTAACAGAATATTTAAGAGTGAGAAGCTATTAGCAACACATGAACACAACATATTATGTATATTAAAACATTTGTTAAACAAAGAGCGCTTACCTTTCCACCTTGTATGATCGACTGATCTGCCTCAAGATGTAAAAACTGACAAGTTTAAATACTTTAGATGTGGAAGAGGAGACAGTCAGGGAGTAAGAAAGGGAGTGGGGAGTGGGGAGTGGGAGGGAGAAAGAAATGGAGTGGGGAGTGGGGAGGGAGAAAGAGCGAGCAGCTGGTAATATTGAGAGAGGCATAAAACAAGAATACAGTGAAATGATGGTGAAAAGTAGTTTTTTTAAATAATCTCAAATATTTAACGAATGATTTGATTGAGAGTAGTAGATTTTTTAAGTCAAAGTTGTTCAGAACGAGGAGCTCTAACATATGATATGAATATTGTATGTATGTGTGAAACACAGCATGATATATGAGGCTTAAAACCCTATAGCGCCACCTGCTGGCTGATTTCTTTCAAATTTTGCACAGACCTCTATGTCCATGAGTCAAACAGGCCCACTGAGTTTCGTTCCGATTGGCTTTCGTTGACCTTGTCCAATATGTGCACAAACTTCATTGGCTGACGGCGGCAGTATTTTTCGAGATCCACGAATGTCTTCATAGACAATCACGGCACCTTGGACAGAAACTATACATTTCACCTGACTGTTGTTTAGCTATAACCGTTTTTGTTTTTGTTTGTTTTTCATTTTATAGTGCCACCAAGTGGCCAGTCGCCGTATCCTTTTCCACGCGACCACAGACTGAGCCTGTACATAGGTGAAATTAGCTCATTCTGTTCAAGCGTGACAGCCATTTTAATAAAAGTAGCCTCGACCACTTCTGCATCCAATCGTGGATGTGAATCTGTTTTTCTTTTGTTTTTTTGATAATTATTAACAATCAGACTTCAGAGAATCTTTCTGCGCTGGTTTGGTTCCTGTTGGGCGAAAACCCTAGGACTAATTCACAAAAGTAGGTTTTTCAAAAAGTCCAAAATACCCAAAAATTCCACCGACTTACGTTTTGTTTGTCTTGAACCAAGGACGATATAAGACACTTGAGTCTGTGACTAACAGTTTAGCTGTTATGAGCGATTTCGTACTGTTGACCTCTGAAATCTATTTTACATCTTGTGAAAAGGGCATTATACCACCCCTTTAATAATAATAATAATAATAATTTTATTGACAAATTATTTTAATTTGTCTAGTATATTTTTTTGATTAGATAATATTTTAATCTGTCTGTAACGAGGTTCAGATGTTATGGGAAGAAGGAGGCGGGAACCGGCCTTTTTGAAAAAAAATATTTACACATATTTAATAATAAAAATAAAACAAATACAAAACGAAAGTAAAAGGCAGCAGCCCCTCACGGACGACTGCTGTCACAATAAAACAGAAACAAAAACACAACATAAGTCCAGGCCTGTTCCTCTCTCGATCACCACTGTCGTCGCTCCTCCTTTTATGCTTCCGCTCCTCCGTGAGGGATGCGAGACCGGTGCGTCGCGCACGTGTCGCTCATTATCAATCGGGCCTCGCGCCGTCCTCCCACGGCCCTAGACATCGTTGTGCTCGCCACATACCCCCATCACCCCTTGCAGGCCGGGGGACACCCACGAGACTGCGCCTACTCCCCCTCCCCCCCTCCCCGGGGGGACCGGTCACGGCGGCTGCGGTACCTGGGCTGGGGGTATGGATAGACGAGGTGAGAGAAAAGGAAACGGAAGCACGAGGAGCGACAGAGACGAGAGAGGGGAGAGAGGAAAAAATATAAAAAATCTTGATCCGGTTCCCGAACACACTGCCGCTCAGTCCTCAACCAGCTGAGAGACTCACTCGCGGTGCCATGCGATGGTACTGGACATCCGTTGGGGGACGGCTCGATGCTCCTCCGCCTCCTGGCGGACGGTGATGGCTCCTCCGGTCGAGGGAGCCGGCAGCGAGTCTCCCGTTCCCTGCTCCGCCCCCATCATGGCCAACGGCAACAGGCTCCGGCCCACGGCGAATGGGAGCGACTCCTCCACTCCCTCTTGGACGGCAGCCACCCCTCCTCGACCCAGGAGCACAGCAGCGAGCTCTCCGTCCCACCAGATTTTCCATCGCTCCAGCACCATCGCCTTGGGCAGTAATCGGCGGCCATCGCTCCCTCGTGCTGCCCGACCTCCTCAGCACCGCGATCCCCCTCAGCAGTGAGGGCTCTCCGACAGCGTGTCCCTCCTTCCTCCCGAGTTTCGGCACCAGTGTAACGAGGTTCAGATGTTATGGGAAGAAGGAGGCGGGAACCGGCAAACATTTACACATATTTAATAATAAAAATAAAACAAATACAAAACGAAAGTAAAAGACAGCAGCCCCTTACGGAAGACTGCTGTCACAACAAAACAGAATTGTTCACAATAAAAACAGACACGTCGCGCACGTGTCGCTCATTATCAATCACGCCACCGGCCTCGCGCCGTCCTCCCACGGCCCTCGACCTCGTCGTGCTCGCCACACTGTCATATGGTCATGTTACAATGTACCCCACATATGGGGCATGTTGTCACATTTCACGTTCATTCTTTCAGGGTAAATCAAGAAAAAGTATACACTGTATTAATGGAACAAAACCACATAATTGTACTAGACGTGTGAAATTAATGTGGGAAAAAAATTATATTTTGAACCCCAAGTGGATTTACACAAACTGAGAAAGTCAAAAAGTGTTAGGTTGTGCCCCCCTCTCCCCTAAATCACGTGAAATAAAATTACTTATCAAATATAACTTATTTAATATGACCAAATATAAATATTAAACATATTCTTCTCCTAGTTTACTTCACTGGCAAAATCTGTGTCCTTCTTTACTTGTTTGCAACTAAAATACACTTTGACACGCTCAGCAAATTGTTTTTCTCTCAACCTGTAGATCATTGGCCAAAAGGTCTACTAAGGGAACCAGCCTCTCGAGACTGGACTCTGGTGTTCTTCAAGTAGTCAGCTTGGTGTTCTGAAGCAAACTGGCAGGGAACAACCCAGCTGATTCATCTATTTCCCTCCTCAGAGGATGCGAGAGTACTGACGACGCAATGTCAAGGGAATGACTCAGATGCACTGACGCAATGTCTTGTGCCTGAGGCATGAGCTCGCTGGAAACCGTTGCGTCCCGAAGCACCAAGGGCAATGTCCACTTTGGTGGTCTAGGAGCGACACCTTTGGCTGAACCTGATGGGGATGCAAGACGCCTAGAAAGTGCACTTTCTCGACGCACCCATCTCTGAAAGGTGGCCTTTTGCGCAACACTGTAAAATAATTTGCTCAGAAGTATTTGACAGCAAAAAAGTAGATGGAGGCAATCAAACAGATCCTGCCTCTGCTACGGTTTGCCTTTGTAGGCTGTGCATACCAGTACAAGGTCCTTCCCTATGGGTTTTCGCTGTCACCTCGTGTCTTTACCAAAGTCGCTGAGGGCACCCTTGCCCCTTTAAGGGTAGCAGGCATTCGCATCCTCAACTATCTTACCACTGGCTAATTTTAGCTCACTTTTGAGAGTTGTTGTGTGTACACAGGGACATGGTGCACAAGCACCTAGTCCAACTGGGCCTTCAGGTCAACTGGGAGAAGAGCAAGCTCTCCCCTCTGCAGAGCATCCCTTATCTCAGTGTGAAGTTGGACTCGGTCACAATGACAGCACATCTTTGGTGGTTGATGTAAGCCAACGGTGATAGATACCATTACCTTAGCAAGAGCCCCCTCAACGAGGCGGCTGTATGCTTTGAAATGGCACCTTTTTGTCGCTTGGTATTCTTTCTGAGGAGAAGACCCACGGAGATGTGGTATTAGGTCAGTGCTGTCCTTCCTCCAAGAGGGTCTGGAGAGGCACCTATCTGCCTCCACCTTGAAGGTGTATGTCACAACACGTCGATGGCAGGTCAGTGGGGAAGCACAACCTAATTATTTGGTTCCTAAGAGGTGCTCTTGGGATCTCTTAGTGGTCTTACAGGCCTCACAGAAAGATCCATTTGAGCCCTTAAAGTCAGTCGAGCATAGTGCCCTCTCTATGAAGACGACCCTCCTGACTGCGCTCACTTCGGTCAAGAGGGTGGGGGACCTTCAGGCCCTCTCTGTTGATGATACAAGCCTTGAGTTCAGACCGGTAGACTCTCACATGGTCCTGAGACCCTGGTGCGGCTATGTGCCTAAGGTTCACACTACCTCTTTCAGGGACCAAGTGATAACCTTGCAAGCATTCCCTCCTGATAAGGGAGAACCAGCCCTATCTCTGTTGTCCAGTGCACACTTTGCACATTTATCTGGATAGCTTAAGAAGATCAAATCAGCTCTTTGTCTGCTTTGGAGGACAGCAGAAGGTAAAGGCTGTCTCCAAACAAAGAATGGGCCACTGGATTGTGGATGCATTTCTCCTGGTTTCTCAAGGCTCACCATTTCCCCTGGGAAAGAGGGCTCACTCCACCAAGAGCGTCGCTGCTTTTTCGGCTTTAGCGAACGGTGCCTCACTAGTAGACATCTTTAAAGCTGCGGGCTGGGCTACACCCAACACCTTTGCAATATTTTATAATCGACGCATGGAACCAGTTCCGTCCAGTGTTCTGGGAACTCAGACGACTGGTAGGGTGTAGTTCTTACATCAGCGCCTTTCCCTTTGCTAAGGCGATATTGTGCACGTTTAGGTTCAAGTTAAAGTTTCCTATAATGTTGAACCTTGGACCAACCTTGCATCATTTAAGCACAGTTCGGTAGATGAGTTTGGAAGAGGAACTAATCACCAGACCCATTACCTGTGGTATGCCCCTTTCAGGTGAGCACTTGAATTTGGGTTAGTGTTCCATATGTGTTCCCTTTGCATTGAGAAGGAGAATGCTTCTCAACATTAACAACCAGGTGTCCTCAGCTGTACATAAATATTCAGTAGAAAAGGTAGCTATTGTATGGTAAGTCTGTCTTGAAGGAAGACTGGAGGTCACGCCCCCTGGTCATTGGAAGGTTGCAAGTGGGTTGAGTGCATTTGTCACTGGCACACTTTGGCTAAATAACAGTAATTTTGTCAATTCGTGACAGAAAAGCATACAGTGTGCATACAAAAATAAAATTGATAAAAAAATGTTTTTCTGTATTTTTATTTATGTTGTAAGAGTTACAGAGAAAAAAAATAGCCTGAATTGACTTGCAAATGAAAACATAATTCCTGCATAATTCCTGATGTCCTCTACTGAGACCATACAATAAATTACGGATAAACTATTTTTATGTATCCAAAAAAGTGATATACAGTAAAATAACAAATAAAGCCACACTCAGATGTAATTTTAAAATTGTGATATATTCCAAAGTCTGTTCTATAAGTCTGTATTTGAGCGACAATGCATGTTTATTTGTTAAACATACAAGTTCTTTAAATGCTACAAACATGATTTTTAATATTCTTATTAATATTCCATTTTTCTCTAAATTCCACTTTGCCAAGAAGTTATAAGTACAAAATCATAATAAGAAAATAACTAAGAGAAAAGCACTTATTAAAAATATATTTTGCATAGTGAGAATGATAAAATAATTACTAATGATGCTTATATGATGATATATACATTTTTAGCTCACTGCTTAGTTGATTTAACTTTTACATTAAGTAACCTACATGAAAAAAGTCCTTTCATGTATTTAAAAAATTGTTTATCTCGAACACCATAAATAAGGGGGCTAAGTAGTCTTGGTAATAAGTTTGTAAGAAGATAATTGAAAAAGGTGATTTTTGACCGTAGAGTAGGTACAAGTTGGCTATAAATCTTGTCTATGATAGGAGTAATGATGGACAACATACAGAGCAGAAGCTGTGCTCCATGTAACAGGATGGTGCTTTGGGCCTTTTTTGCTGAGGATTTATCAGCGGAGGCTCTTCTGGCCGCAATCAGCACTTGATAATATGTGAATACAAGAATTACCCACACAACAGATGTATAAAGCCCATTTGTGATTTTGCTTTGGTCTTCATGGTATGGGGTGCTATAAACATTTGTTGAACTACAGAGACTACTTGTTGTAAAAATAGATAAAGGACGAACAATTGAAAGGAGAATCAAGTCAGCCAATCCAGGTAAAACTCCTACTCCCCAAATCAGAGAAGTAAGGATGTACGTCCTGCGCACTGTGCAAATCTGATGATGATGCAGTGGTTTGCAGATGGCGATGTAACGCTCAACGGCCATACCGGCCAAAGTCAGAGGAGTGTTCTTATGAGCTGTTGAGGTTATTATTAGCAGTGTAACACAGAATGGGACAGGAACATTTGGCCATGCATAAGCCATTACAGTAAGACTTACACTGAAAAAAACCATGAGCATATCATTGATAACCATGTGAATATATAATATATATCTCGGATCATTGTAGAAAATTGAACTCTTGAAGAACGTGAAAACAAATATTCCATTGACGCAGTTAACTATGAGCCCGAGAAGAACAATGGTGAAAGTTTTTGCAAAAGCTTCTTCATATCTGTCTTTGGTGTTCAGAACCATTGTAGAATTCATTATTTTTTTGCACTGGCATAAAGTTCTGTGACTCTTATGTGTGAAAATATTTTTTCTTGGCTTTTTGGTTGTTTTTGTTTTTCCTCCAAATGATGTCCACAACTTTCTGTCCATCAAGCAGTGAGATGAATATTTTCCATCTGTGTCATCTAATCTGAAAATAAAATAGATACATTTTAACAGAACATTTAAGAGTGAGAAGCTATTAGCAACACATGAACACAACATATTATGTATATTAAAACATTTGTTAAACAAAGAGCGCTTACCTTTCCACCTTGTATGATCGACTGATTTGCCTCAAGATGTAAAAACTGACAAGTTTAAATACTTTAGATGAGGAAGAGGAGACAGTCAGGGAGTAAGAAAGGGAGGGAGGGAGGGAGGGGGGGAGGGGGAGGGAGAAAGAAATGGAGTGGGGAGGGAGACGGAGAAAGAGCGAGCAGCTGGTAATATTGAGAGACACATAAAACAGGAATAGTGAAATGATGGTGAAAAGTAGGTTTTTAAATCATCTCAAATATTTAACGAACGATTTGATTGAGAGTAGTAGATTTTGAATCAAAGTTGTTCAGAACGAGGAGCTCTAACATATGATATGATATTGTATGTATGTGTGAAACACAGCATGATATATGAGGCTTAAAACCCTATAGCGCCACCTGCTGGCCGATTTCTTTCAAATTTTGCACAGACCTCTATGTCCATGAGTCAAACAGGCCCACTGAGTTTCGTTCCGATTGGCTTTCGTTGACCTTGTCCAATATGTGCACAAACTTCATTGGCTGACGGCGGCAGTATTTTTCGAGATCCACGAATGTCCTCATAGACAATCACGACACCTTGGACAGAAACTATACCTTGCACCTAACTGTTGTTTAGCTATAACCATTTTCGTGTTTGTTTGTTTTGTTTGTTCATTTTATAGTGCCACCAAGTGGCCAGTCGCCATATCCTTTTCCACGCGACCACAGACTGAGCCTGTATATGCTACATAGGTGTATTGAGTTTTGTGAAATTAGCTCATTCTGTTCAAGCATGATAGCCATTTTAATAAAAGTGGCCTTGACCACTTCTGCATCCAATCGTGGATGTGAATCTGTTTTGCTTGTTTTTTTGATAATTATTAACAATCAGACTCCAGACAATCTTTCTGCACTGGTTTGGTTCCGGTCGGGCGAAAACCCTAGGACTAATTCACAAAAGTAGGTTTTTCAAAAAGTCCAAAATTCCACCAACGTGCGTTTTGTTTGTCTTGAACCAAGGACGATATAAGACACTTGAGTCTGTGACTAACAGTTTAGCTGTTATGAGCGATTTCGCTGGGGCGAGCCTCGGTGACGTTATGGCAGTGGCAGCTCATCAGGAGAGGCCAAGGGAGGCCCAGCCTGTATACCCAACATTTTGAAGGACGATTTAATGTTAATAAAATTCCCAGTTATTCATTTCATGTCTCAGAATGTGTATTTATTGTTAGTAATTTTACCTCTGTAAGTGTAACCACCGTGCTCTTCCCTGAATGTGCCAAATCTGCGAAACGTGAGTCTGAGGGGATAGAGAAAGGTAGGGGAGGCAAATCCATAGCTGGAGACTTGTGCTTCCGTTGGTAATTTATTTTTGCCAATCACCATCGAGTATTTCAGGAGTGTTGAGAAAAGTAACAAAGCAGAGGAGGCTATCTTCCCTTGGTATATCAACCAATCATCGACGAGATGTAAATTACGTGATATTAGTTTGAACTGCTACCGCTGATGTAACAGGAACTAAAATAAGTCTCTGATGTTCCCAGAGTGTGTATGTGCAAGTTTAGCTAAAAATACCTCACAGATCAGAAGTCTGTTCCATAAGTCTGTATTTGAGCGACAATGCATGTTTATTTGTTAAACATACAAGTTCTTTAAATGCTACAAACATGATTTTTAATATTCTTTAACCATTTTTCTCTAAATTCCACTTTGCCAAGAAGTTATAAGTACAAAATCATAATAAGAAAATAACTAAGAGAAAAGCACTTATTAAAAATATATTTTGCATAGTGAGAATGATAAAATAATTACTAATGATGCTTATATGATGATATATACCTTTTTAGCTCACTGCTTAGTTGATTTAACTTTTACATTAAGTAACCTACATGAAAACAGTCCTTTCATGTATTTAAAAAATTGTTTATCTCGAACACCATAAATAAGGGGGCTAAGTAGTCTTGGTAATAAGTTTGTAAGAAGATAATTGAAAAAGGTGATTTTTGACCGTAGAGTAGGTACAAGTTGGCTATAAATCTTGTCTATGATAGGAGTAATGATGGACAACATACAGAGCAGAAGCTGTGCTCCATGTAACAGGATGGTGCTTTGGGCCTTTTTTGCTGAGGATTTATCAGTGGAGGCTCTTCTGGCCGCAATCAGCACTTGATAATATGTGAATACAAGAATTACCCACACAACAGATGTATAAAGCCCATGTGTTATTTTGCTTTGGTCTTCATGGTATGGGGTGCTATAAACATTTGTTGAACTACAGAGACTACTTGTTGTAAAAATAGATAAAGGACGAACAATTGAAAGGAGAATCAAGTCAGCCAATCCAGGTAAAACTCCTACACCCCAAATCAGAGAAGTAAGGATGTACGTCCTGCGCACTGTGCAAATCTGATGATGATGCAGTGGTTTGCAGATGGCAACGTAACGCTCAATGGCCATACTGGCCAAAGTCAGAGGAGTGTTCTAATGAGTTGTTGAGGTTATTATTAGAAGTGTAACACAGAATGGGACAGGAACATTTGGCCATGCATAAGCCATCACAGAAAGAATTACACTGAAAAAAACCATGAGCATATCATTGATAACCATGTGAATATATAATATATATCTCGGATCATTGTAGAAAATTGAACTCTTGAAGAACGTGAAAACAAATATTCCATTGATGCAGTTAACTATGAGCCCGAGAAGAACAATGGTGAAAGTTTTTGCAAAAGCTTCTTCATATCTGTCTTTGGTGTTCTGAACCATTGTAGAATTCATTATTTTTTTGCACTGGCATAAAGTTCTGTGACTCTTATGTGTGAAAATATTTTTTCTTGGCTTTTTGGTTGTTTTTGTTTTTCCTCCAAATGATGTCCACAACTTTCTGTCCATCAAGCAGTGAGATGAATATTTTCCATCTGTGTCATCTAATCTGAAAATAAAATAGATACACTTTTAACAGAACATTTAAGAGTGAGAAGCTATTAGCAACACATGAACAAAACATATTATGTATATTAAAACATTTGTTAAACAAAGAGCGCTTACCTTTCCACCTTGTATGATCGACTGATTTGCCTCAAGATGTAAAAACTGACAAGTTTAAATACTTTAGATGAGGAAGAGGAGACAGTCAGGGAGTAAGAAAGGGAGTGAGGAGTGGGGAGTGGGGAGTGGGGAGTGGGGGGTTGGGAGGGGGAGGCGGAGGGGGAGGGGGAGGGGGAGGGGGAGGGGGAGGAAGAAAGAAATGCAGTGGGGAGGGAGACGGAGAAAGAGCGAGCAGCTGGTAATATTGAGAGACACATAAAACAGGAATAGTGAAATGATGGTGAAAAGTAGGTTTTTAAATCATCTCAAATATTTAACGAATGATTTGATTGAGAGTAGTAGATTTTGAATCAAAGTTGTTCAGAACGAGGAGCTCTAACATATGATATGAATATTGTATGTATGTGTGAAACACAGCATGATATATGAGGCTTAAAACCCTATAGCGCCGCCTGCTGGCCGATTTCTTTCAAATTTTGCACAGACCTCTATGTCCATGATTCAAACAGGCCCACTGAGTTTCGTTTCGATTGGCCTCCGTTGACCTTGTCCAATATGTGCACAATCTTCATTGGCTGACGGCGGCAGTATTTTTCGAGATCCACGAATGTCTTCATAGACAATCACGGCACCTTGGACAGAAACTATACCTTGCACCTAACTGTTGTTTAGCTATAACCATTTTCGTGTTTGTTTGTTTTATTTGTTCATTTTATAGTGCCACCAAGTGGCCAGTCGCCATATCCTTTTCCACGCGACCACAGACTGAGCCTGTACATAGGTGTATTGAGTTTTGTGAAATTAGCTCATTCTGTTCAAGCGTGATAGCCATTTTAATAAAAGTGGCCTCGACCACTTCTGCATCCAATCGTGGATGTGAATCTGTTTTGCTTGTTTTTTTGATAATTATTAACAATCAGACTCCAGAGAATCTTTCTGCACTGGTTTGGTTCCGGTCGGGCGAAAACCCTAGGACTAATTCACAAAAGTAGGTTTTTCAAAAAGTCCAAAATACCCCAAAATTCCACCAACGTGCGTTTTGTTTGTCTTGAACCAAGGACGATATAAGACACTTGAGTCTGAGACTAACAGTTTAGCTGTTATGAGCGATTTCGCTGGGGCGAGCCTCGGTGACGTTATGGCAGTGGCAGCTCATCAGGAGAGGCCAAGGGAGGCCCAGCCTGTATACCCAACATTTTGAAGGACGATTTAATGTTAATAAAATTCCCAGTTATTCATTTCATGTCTCAGAATGTGTATTTATTGTTAGTAATTTTACCTCTGTAAGTGTAACCACCGTGCTCTTCCCTGAATGTGCCAAATCTGCGAAACGTGAGTCTGAGGGGATAGAGAAAGGTAGGGGAGGCAAATCCATAGCTGGAGACTTGTGCTTCCGTTGGTAATTTATTTTTGCCAATCACCATCGAGTATTTCAGGAGTGTTGAGAAAAGTAACAAAGCAGAGGAGGCTATCTTCCCTTAGTATATCAACCAATCATCGACGAGATGTAAATTACGTGATATTAGTTTGAACTGCTACCGTTGATGTAACAGGAACTAAAATAAGTCTCTGATGTTCCCAGAGTGTGTATGTGCAAGTTTAGCTAAAAATACCTCACAGATCATTTTTTAAAGCGTGTTAAAATTGTCCTTTTTTGAGGGTGAGCAAAGATGCGTCGTTTTGTGTGTGGGCTCTTTAAATGCAAATGAGCTGCTGCTCCTGGCAGAGGGCGGAGCTTCAACACACTGAGGTTCTAATATTCATCAAATTGATGCTGTTTAAGCTCCATCCACACACAGAATAGTATAAGCTTATTTTAAGCCGATACATCAACATCTCTCATCATTGGGGTGGGGGAACGGATTTCGACAGCTGAACTATTTGCCGTTGGATTCTGTTCCCCCTATGTTTCTTACACAATGAGGTTCTAATATTTATCAAATTGTAGCTCATTTCAAAAACCAATAGGCTAGTGGTCAGCAGAGGCGGACAGAGTACACAGCTTCATTACTTGAGTAAAAGTACAGATACCCCTTGCTAAATTTTACTCAAGTACAAGTAAAAGTACTACAGTCAGATGTCTACTTAAGTAAAAGTACTGAAGTACTTGTTTTTAAAAGTACTTGAGTATCAAGAGTGCAAGAGTACATTTTCTAAATATTGCATTACTACTGCCACAGTGCTTACATTGGTAAACAGCTGTTTTGGCATTCAAACTCTGCCAACTTGGTGGTCTGTAGATTACTGCAAGAAGTGCTTGTTTGGGGGCTTCTATCTTCAAAACCAAATACTCCAAGTCAGTAACATTCTGTATGTACATAAGAGGACAAACTTGAAAGCTGTTCTTCACATAAATGGCCACTCCACCACCATTCTTGTTTGCCAAATGTGCAAGAAGATCCTCTGGTTTTAGTCAAGTTAAGTCAAGTCACCTTTATTTATATAGCGCTTTTTACAATACAGATTGTATCAAAGCAGCTTCACATTGATAACATGAAAATAATACAACCAAGTTTGTTTCTAGAAGAAAATTGCATCATCGTCCACCCTTAAGGCAGATCAATAATTGTTGAATATTAAATGTCCCCAATTAAGCAAGCCAAAAGCCAAGGCAACAGTGGCAAGGAACCAAAACTCCATCAGGTGACAGAATGGAGAAAAAAACCTTGGGAGAAACCAGGCTCAGTCGGGGCCAGTTCTCGTCTGACCAACGAGCGAACAGTGTATGATTATGATCCAGGCAGCATTACAGGTCAGAAGTCAGATTGGTTGTTGATGAGGCCTTCACAGGGCTGATGAGGCTGGCACTTCAGGGATGCGTCATGGTTGGGTCCATGTGCAGATCCACCATCTGATCTGGATACGGCCGGGGTCCACCTCGGGAGGAAACGGAGAGACTGGTTGACACTTCAGTACTGCGTTGTAGTCCCGTCCAGGCGCTGGTCCTTCATCATATCTGGATACGGCCTGGATCCGACGGACTGCGGTAAACCTCGGGATAAACAGAGAGACTAATATTAGCGTAGACGACATTCTTCTTATGATGTAACGAGTACATCAGGATTTATGGGAAGTGTTCCTGGTTCCGGCTGGCCTAATCTATGCAGCCTAACACTGAATTATAGAAGTCTATAATGCGTTATGTGTATGCTAGGTCAAAGAGATGTGTCTTTAATCTAGCTTTGAACTGACAGAGTGTGTCTGCTTCCCGGACAATGGTAGGAAGACTGTTCCAAAGTTTTGGTGCTTAATAGGAGAAGGATCTCCCGCCAGCAGTCGATTTTGATATTCTAGGTATTATCAACTGGCCGGAATTTTGAGATCGCAATAGACATGAAGGACTATAATGCGTTAAGAGCTCGTATCTAGTATCTGCGGTTTTACAGATACTAGACACGTGACTTTCAAATGAAAGATTGGTATCAAAGAGCACACCCAGGTTCCTAACCGACAACGAAGACTTGACAGAGCAGCCATCAAGTTTTAGACAGTATTCTAGATTATTACGTGAGGATGTTTTTTGTCCAATAATTAGAATCTCTGTTTTTTCAGAATTTAGTAGAAGGAAATTACTAGTCTTTACTAGTTTTTTTATATCAGCTATGCATTCCGTTAATTTTGTGAATTGGTAAGTCTCGTTAGGTTGTGAAGAAATATAGAGCTGAGTATCATCGGCATAACAGTGAAAGCTAATTCCATGCTTCCTAATGATATCTCCTAATGGTAGCATGTACAGAGTGAACAGCAGTGGGCCTAGTACTGAGCCTTGTGGTACGCCATACTGAACTTGTGATCGTTAAGACATCTCTTCATTTACTGCTACAAACTGATAACGGTCAGATAAGTATGATTTAAACCATGTTAATGCAATTCCACTAATGCCAACATAATTTTCTAGTCTATTTAAAAGAATGTTGTGGTCAATAGTGTCAAATGCAGCACTAAGATCGTGTAACACTAATAGCGAGAGACAACCACGATCGGATGATAAGAGCAAATCATTTGTGACTCTAATGAGAGCAGTCTCAGTACTATGGTACAGTCTAAATCCTGACTGAAAATCCTCGCAGATATCATTTCTTTCTAAAAAGGAACATAGTTGTGAAGATAAAAAGGAACATACAGTGCCTTGCGAAAGTATTCGGCCCCCTTGAACTTTTCGACCTTTTGCCACATTTCAGGCTTCAAACATAAAGATATAAAACTGTAATTTTTTGTGAAGAATCAACAACAAGTGGGACACAATCATGAAGTGGAACGAAATTTATTGGATATTTCAAACTTTTTTAACAAATAAAAAACTGAACAATTATTTAGCCCCCTTAAGTTAATACTTTGTAGCGCCACCTTTTGCTGCGATTACAGCTGTAAGTCGCTTGGGGTATGTCTCTATCAGTTTTGCACATCGAGAGACTGAAATTTTTGCCCATTCCTCCTTGCAAAACAGCTCGAGCTCAGTGAGGTTGGATGGAGAGCGTTTGTGAACAGCAGTTTTCAGTTCTTTCCACAGATTCTCGATTGGATTCAGGTCTGGACTTTGACTTGGCCATTCTAACACCTGGATATGTTTATTTGTGAACCATTCCATTGTAGATTTTGCTTTATTTTTTGGATCATTGTCTTGTTGGAAGACAAATCTCCGTCCCAGTCTCAGGTCTTTTGCAGACTCCATCAGGTTTTCTTCCAGAATGGTCCTGTATTTGGCTCCATCCATCTTCCCATCAAATTTAACCATCTTCCCTGTCCCTGCTGAAGAAAAGCAGGCCCAAACTATGATGACTTTGACAGTGGGGATGGTGTGTTCAGGGTGATGAGCTGTGTTGTTTTTACGCCAAACATAACGTTTTGCATTGTTGCCAAAAAGTTCGATTTTGGTTTCATCTGACCAGAGCACCTTCTTCCACATGTTTGGTGTGTCTCCCAGGTGGCTTGTGGCAAACTTTAAATGACACTTTTTATGGATATCTTTAAGAAATGGCTTTCTTCTTGCCACTCTTCCATAAAGGCCAGATTTGTGCAGTATACGACTGATTGTTGTCCTATGGACAGAGTCTCCCACCTCAGCTGTAGATCTCTGCAGTTCATCCAGAGTGATCATGGGCCTCTTGGCTGCATCTCTGATCAGTCTTCTCCTTGTATGAGCTGAAAGTTTAGAGGGACGGACGGGTCTTGGTAGATTTGCAGTGGTCTGATACTCCTTCCATTTCAATATTATCGCTTGCACAGTGCTCCTTGGGATGTTTAAAGCTTGGGAAATCTTTCTGTATCCAAATCCGGCTTTAAACTTCTCCACAACAGTATCTCGGACCTGCCTGGTGTGTTCCTTGTTCTTCATGATGCTCTCTGTGCTTTAAACGGACCTCTGAGACTATCACAGAGCAGGTGCATTTATACGGAGACTTGATTACACACAGGTGGATTCTATTTATCATCATTAGTCATTTAGGTCAACATTGGATCATTCAGAGATCCTCACAGAACTTCTGGAGAGAGTTTGCTGCACTGAAAGTAAAGGGGCTAAATAATTTTGCACGCCCAATTTTTCAGTTTTTTATTTGTTAAAAAAGTTTGAAATATCCAATAAATTTCGTTCCACTTCATGATTGTGTCCCACTTGTTGTTGATTCTTCACAAAAAAATACAGTTTTATATCTTTATGTTTGAAGCCTGAAATGTGGCAAAAGGTCGAAAAGTTCAAGGGGGCCGAATACTTTCGCAAGGCACTGTAGTTGTGAAGATGGGTCAATGACGTGGCGTGTCAATTCTGGTGTCCAAAGCATATTCATAATATTAAAAATGTATACATTTTTAAATGCACTTCATAAGTGACTCAACTTCCCCCTCTTTAATTACTCATGTGAGAATTTATTATAAATAATTAATCTTTAAGGAACTATTGAGCTCAAAAGTCCTAAAATGTCATTCCGGGTAACTGTCCCGGCTTAAAATCTGAATACAAAAATACGGCAAAAATGTAAAAAATATAAATAAAAGTATTTAAAATCTACTTGGGCATAATTGTATTGATGTTTTCAACGATACCTACAAATATAGTGGTAATACTAAGCTTATTTAAATTTTTATGACAGAAAGACTTTTGTCCACAAATTGTGATTTCTCTAATGTCATTCCTGGATAACAGACATCAATGACCATTTTACACCATAATGCATTTTGGTATGTCATGTGACATAATATTGTATCAAAAAGAAGACCCTGAAGGAACACCAGAACATGTGCAAAGGTCAGGAAGCGTCTCTTAAAATGTTGATATTTTGACCTTTTCAGTCACTGGTGCACTTTGTAGCAATATCATGTGTCCTTTTGGATAACACTGATAAACCATTTATAATGTTTTTATATTAAAAAACTATCTATTTGATCTAAAAGATGACCTTAAGCGATGATAGCTAAATTGTAGTTTTCCATAGGTGGTTAAGTTAGTGCCTGATTATAAAGAAAAATATTTGTTTTGTCATTCTTGGATAACAAAAAACCTCTGTTAGCCAGAATGACATATGCATAAAAATCTAGTTTTTAATTAACATTTGTAAACTTTTAGGAATGGTTATTATAGTTATATTATTAAAATTAACATTATTTACATAATTGTATGTTTTTTGCCATATTTTTGCTGTCATTCAACTTGATTTCATATGATTCAATGAGTCACATGGGTCTTTATCATTGAATTAAATTTTGTAATGTTAATGGTCAAATTATGAATAATGTAATCAAATTTATTAATTATCAACATTTTATTAAAGCTTTAGTATAGCTTCTGGTGTTTTAAGGTCAATTCTGTCCTGCCAGATGCCTCTGTCTAATAAAGAGAGGCAGAGACGGTTCAGAGCCAGGATAAACACAGATGCAGAAACTAGGGCTGAGTATCTTGGACAAAAGAGAGCAAGGTATTATAGTGATGACTCAGTGGAGTGATAATGTATCAGTAACAAGCAAACTTGAAATATTAATCGAAATAGGTTCACACTCCTATAAACATTCCTATAATCTAAACACGTAATACGCATGTGCAGGCCATCAGGTTCGCGTTTTTAAAGTTTGCGCAGAAAGAACTTTAGGGTTTTCTGTTAGAACGGTGTCGTGTTAGCGGCCCTTAAGTTAATAACTAATGATCTTTGCGACGGAAGTGAATCAATCAAAACTAACTTTAGCTGGACAATAACTTTATTCTAGAGCTTGCTGTAAAGCCAAAACAATCTCTGTTACTTTAATTTCCTATTATCTCTGTAAAGCTGCTTTGAAACAATCTAAATTGTTTAAAGCGCTATATAAATGAAGGTGACTTGACTTGACTTATTTGCAATAAGCCTAAGGGCCCTATCTTGCACCCAGCGCAATTGACTTTGTACACCGACACATGTATCATTCCTATTTTGCACCTGCGCACAGCGGACTTTTCCCTCCACAGACGCACTTCTGTAAATTAGGGAATGAACTTGCGCTCCCGGGGGCGGTTCAGCGAAAAGAGGAGGCGTGTTCCGGCGCAAACGTTCCCTGGTGCTATTTTGCAGTTACAGAAAACAATTCCTCCACTGACCAGGAAAAACCTAGTCTAAAGTCAGTGGCACGTTATTCAGATGCTATTTAAGGGCGCATACTTGGCCATAATGTAGCGTGGGCACAACGCGCATACACTTTGATTCTCTCATCTACACAGAAGCAGCAGTTCCCATTTTTGCAAACCATACATTATTACAAGGAAAAATATTCCACATGAGGGAAATCATTGTTGTGTCCATGAAGATGTGAAAAAATAGGCATAAATCTAGCTTACACATTTACCCAAATTATTATACGCCTGTTTAACCGAAGCTAATTTGGGTGGGTTTCTCCCATCCCCATACAATGTCTCTTTTACGGCCCTGACGAGAACGTCGGTCTCCTCGGCTGTGAACCGCTCCTGGCAAATCCGCCGTTATAATAGCAATCCGCCATGGAACAAGCGCGCCTGCTCTTAAAGGGAATGTGAGATGATGCTCTGATTGGTTCATTTCACGTTATGCCCAAACCACACCTATGAGTAATGAAGCTACTTCAGACCAACCCCTTTTAGATTTGCGTCGGGATCCGCGAGATCCGCCCACAAAGTTACTTGCGTTTCGCGTTTGATACTTGCGTTTCAGATCGTTAAAATAGGGCCCTAAATGTTTTAGCTGTATAATGTGTTGGACTATACCCTTGGCCATTGTTTATTAAGCATTATAATTTTACAGATTTACTATAAATTTTACAGATTTTTAAGTCATTAAAAACTTGTCAGTGTCTCTTACTTTGTTTCAAGTTTGAGTGTTGGAAAGAAAAATGATACTGATGATGGTTTTTATGGTAATCCTGAAAAATATTGCAGAATGTCCTTCCGGCTAACAGTATGTCATTCCGGCTAACAATGACACGGGCAATTAATTTAACCCATATTTGTGTGTTAGATTACACAATTCAGTTTTTTGTTGAGTTAATGATAAAACAAGTCTTATTTACTTTATTGGAAAACATTTTTAAACATTTTCCAGGTTTTTTTTTTTATTTGGTTCTGAATTTTGAGTTATCAGCAGCCAAAAATGAGCCCATGTCTATATGAAATCCCAAATTGATTATATTAATTGTGATTAAAATGTAGTTTTCCGAGCACTAATTGTTTGTTGAGCTCCAAATATAGAGATCAGTACATTTGTATATGCCAACAATGGTAGAAAAAATTCATTACGTTACCCAGGAATGACATTTTCATGGGGCAAAAGATCTGATTCACCAAAAAAATGGTTAATTACATTCTTGAAATGTGTAAATATCATTGCATTACATGCACAACACTCTAATAAGTATAGAAAGTCCTACAATTAATTTTTTTTGCCAGTTTTATTTTTCTTCACATTTTAAATCCTTATCCGTCATTCACCCAGATACTGCCTTTTCTAGTATCTTTGATTTCGTCTCCTCCACTCGCACGCATCACTCCAGGCCGGCTGTGCTTCTGCTGTACTGTTGTAACGAACTGCTGGTCCTCTCCTGTTCTTCACTGTCGTCGCTCCTCCTTTTATGCTCCCGTAGCTCCTCCGTGAGACACTCAAGACTTTTTACATCCACGTAAAAAGATCATCAAGTAGGCCTATATAATGAGGGGTTTTGTTAACGGTATTTTAACGATTTTTAAAAATGGATAATGATGATGGATATTACAAAATGCTTTCTAATATTTTGACAGAAAAAAACACAAGCAAGAACAAAATTTAGACTTACAGTTGCCCGTCTTCTCTCTCTGTGTGTGCGCGTTTGTGAAAGAGAGCTCGCGCAGCACTGAGACAATGGTACTTTTAAATCCATAAGTAATTAACATGCTAGTTTTCATACTAAATGAATATGTAACATAATTAGGTACTTTAGTTATTTTTAACACAATAACATTACACATTCATGCTACATTTCTCAACACTGAGAATGAATAAATAAATGCTTGTTTCTCCAGACTCGCAGTTGTCAGTCATCCACAAGTCTGAGCACTTTCATAAAGCCATAGCAATTTCAAGTTTATTTAGATTATAATGTTCAGAGTGACTATGAATGACAGAGCGTATTTTTAGAGTCAATCCATGCGATCACGCAGAGGATTAAGTAAACTCAATTCAATATTTCAACAAATCTCCCCCAGCCTGTTTACCGTAAGGAGTCAGAAGCACCGAGACTACTGTACTGTCCTCGCTTAAGAAATCCGTCGGACGGCGGGAGTGGAAGGGGGATCGAGCGGGATTCTGTATTGCTGTCTCTTTTCAATCATAAGCCTTACGCATTTGTCAATCATCCTGGCTTGCTATTTGGGGAATGAACCAGCGCTATGATTGGTCGAACTCTTCTTCTTCTGCTGTTGCTTGATTTGAGTACAGCGCGTGCACCAGGTTTTTGCGTAGTTTAGAGTGACAAATCGTACCAACGTACTTTGAGGTCAAAATGCGTACAGGTCGGCAGGTCTGAGACTGTTCTATCTCAAATAATGTATTTTTGATTTAAAGGCCTGAATTGATAAAAAAAAAAAAAAAAACTTACTTTTTTGGCTTCTTCTACATTCAATGCAGGGGTTCCCTCTAGTCAAGTAGTTTTTTGCATTATAGCAATGGTCTGGAAAATGTTCTGTGAAGAGAGCAGATTAGTCAAGTTTGACCTTTCTGTAGTAGGCTACAACATAAGAAGAATGTTACCATGACATACAAAGCAATTGTTGCTGTTACTATGGCATGAACATTTAATCACTGCTAACATTCATTATCATTCCCCTGTGTTTTACACTTTGCTCATTCGTCATCAAGGTTTGACACTTGTCATTTTACTGTCACTTTATGTGTCACATCTTTATATGTTTTCCAAGCAATGTTATTTCCACTTCGTTCTTGTTATCAATCTTACCCATTATCTCGTCATTGTCATAAAAAAGCATCGTTACTATAAAGCTTAATTCTTCCTCATCCTCATCCTCCGGTTCATCATATTGATATCCTGCAAGCAAGACATTTCCCGTGTTTAGTAAAACATCACCAGTCATCACCAGTCATCACCAGTCATCAGTGATCTGTGTTCAAAAAGCCAACTCACCTTTAAGGTCTTTTTCGGTAATGTGTGCATATTTTATATGCGTGGTTTTTGGGTCGATCAGTACAAATCTCTGGAGTGGTGGGTAATAAAGACATGTATTGTCGCAGTGATCCAGTGCAACCAAGATTTGAGCCATGATGTGGTTCGCTGTCTCATCATTCAGGCGCCTTCCTTTTCTTCTGATGAACTCACTCAAGGTCACATAGTCAGGAAGAGGTTCCATTATCAGGACCTTTTGGTCTTCCAAGATGAAACGGTCATATAACCGTATGAAATGGTCGCAGGTTGAATGCTTTTGCATTTCCAGATATGTAGCCCCCTCTTCGACAAACTGAGGCTAAAGAAAAGAGATGACAAAACATTTGCTAATTTCAAATCTCCTAATTAAAGAGTAAGGGAAATGAAAGATGAAAACATTAGCTATGTTTCCATCACCCTGTTTTTATGCAAGTCTCGCATCATTTTTCTCGTGATGGAAAAAAGTCCTGGTACTGCAGGTCATTGTACTACAGGTGTGTAGAGCCAATGGTATATTGAAGAATGAACAAAAAGGGTGGCTAACCGCACAATGATCCACTCAAGACTGGAAAAGTCTACTAAAACATTTTTATAAATTGCATTTTATAAACGGCACGATGCAATTTCATAAAATAAAAAAAATGTTTTTGTAGACTTTTCCAGTCTTGAGTGGATCATAAGACTCATTTCATCTTATAGGCTTTGGGTGTGTAATTCAGTTATATCTCATACTATCTACATACCGCATTTAACAAACCAATTCTTGCTAGAGAATTTCATGAAGAATAAAGTCTTGTCAACTTACCGATGTTTCCCAAAGTCTGCACCTCTCAACAAATCTGATGTCAACCTAAAAAAATAAAGACAATTTTTTGCACATGAACATCTACAGTCTTTCAATTTTTTAAACACTCTTTGATCAAAACTGTCAACACTGATGTTTATGGCAAGACTCAAAGTTCACAGAAGGAAACAAGAGACAAAACGTTTGGTTATGGAGAAAGAGCAACATACTATCTGGCCGTCCGATCTTCTAATTCCTTCATGGACACGATCATCATATCCCTGTTTCTTTCCCACTTTATAAAGAGACTCAAAGTATTTATGTTGCAGTGTCGGTTCATCAGGAAATATTAAGGTCACTGAAAAACACACAGCAAGAACATGTTAACATACAGCATGAGACTGAACACACCAGTGCAGATGAGGTGAGGAGTGGGTAGTATGAGTGGAGATTACAAACAAAACCAGAACAACAGATTGAAATGGACATGAATCTAGTGGTATGTGATACGCAGGCTATATTTACCTAGAGCTACTATAAGTAAAAGTAGCATATATGTTCTCATTAACGTAACCGTAGCAGCAGGGGGTTGTTGCTATATTGAATTGTCTCTAGAACTAAGGGTGTAGAAATCTCAGTTTACTCGCTACAAAAATCTAGACTATAGCACTGCATGATAACTGGAGACTCACGGTCTGTTGGCTCTTCTTCGGGTGTTTGTGGACGCTCCTGCGAAGGCTCGCGGTCAGGCACAGCAGGAAACACTTTGCTTATAAACGTTTGGATGCCACACTTCACAGCATCCCAATGAGAATGGCCTTCCCTCCCTTTTGTGTGTTTTTCAGAAAGGAAAGAATATTGATTAGAAAGATCTTTTTTTATTAGCACAGATTACAGCGGAATGATTAACGTAAAACTGTCCTGTGATGTTCATGTGAATAATTATCAGGTTAAGCATTGAAGTTCACGTTACTAGAAGAGGCACAGCCAACTTACAAGCACAGTGCTGATGCTGTGCTGCACAGAAGTCACACAGTAATCGTGTCTCTAGGGGTGGGCGATATGGCAAAAATATCATATTACCATTTTTTTCAAGAAAATCATTATTCACAATTTAATCACGATTCTATTTTAAATGTTGGTTTTATTATTTTTCAAGTGACTGAGCATAACAGCCAAACTAATGTCCCTATTTTAAATACAGAGCCTTAAAAAGTAACAACATATAAAATCAAAAGAATGGCAGACATTTGGCCCAAAGTAGCAAAGATAATAACCTTTGTCATTCTTTTTTTTGTTATTAAAAAATATAAACAAAAGGTAGGCTACACATTACATATATACAACTGAAATAAACAGTGCTGTATTTTTCAGCTACAGTAGGTGTATTTAACAGTAGCACTGAAGAAAGACATTAAATTAACAAATATAAAAATAAAACACTACATAGACTTCACTGTATAAATGATACATTGACTCTTATTAAAAGTTCTCAGTCAAGAGCAGTGAGTGATTTTCTCTTTGTGTTTTATTAATATTAAAAGGATAGTTCCCCTCAAATTTAAAATTGTCATCATTTCCTCTCAGTTACCCTAGTAATCCAGAGTTCTCCAGAGAGCACAAGTTGAATTTGCTCAGCGAGTTACTCTGGTGTCGAGTAATGATGCTCATTAAATATGCCCCTCGATCTGAGCTGCACCAATCACATCGGGTTATCTGATATAGGCGGGCCAGAGGCGAGCTAAACAGAAGACGACAGCGCTGCGACGTCGAAGTCATTAGTAAACATTGCAAGATGGCTATGGATGAACACCAGTTGTTTGAAACGGCTTTGGCCGCTACAATGAACAAGTTAGACTTGGCTTTTTATCTAAAAGAGGAACAGAAGACGGCGCTCAAATCATTCCTTTGCAAGAAGGACGTTTTTGCTGTGACGTGGCAGAGCACTTACAGTTATTTACAAAAATGTATAAATATAGCTCTGCCATAGCATTTCACTGATCTTTGTTATTATGTAGGCTATTTTGTTCAAGAGATTATATATGCTGCTATACTTTTTTAATGTACTCATGTTTTATTTTGCATTTTACACAACAAGATAGGCTACTATATTAAAGTCCAACTGAAATCAAAATTGGACCCTATTTACTTTGTTAGCGCATATTACTAGTCTTGTTGTGAACAATTAATCCGTGCAAGTTAAAACACGAAAAAAAAATGTTTTGGCTTCGTAATCTTTAATCAAAATCTGAAAATGCCCCTCCTCTCTGCCTTGGAGGACCTTCCCTGATGACGTATGCTTGACGGCTTGGGTTGAGAAACGCTTAACCACTCCCCTCAAACCGTTAGTCTGTAATGAGCGAGAGATGGAGAGGAGGAGCACTAGAGTAAAACCCTGCCCTCTGTTCAATATTCCTTTTCACTGGGAAATACGTCACAGCACTGGAGAAAAGTCGTTTGCAACTTCCGGTTCACGCGGACTTTAAAGTTTTCTTGATTTCAAAGTCTGTGTATGTCTTAACATTTAGATTTATTTTTGCACTTTTAATACAGCCTTTTGAATACTGAATAAAACAGCTTTATAATACACTATTAGTGTAATGCTAATACATTTTTAATGAGCTGAAATGCTATTTAAGTGTTCTTGAGGAACATTAACATTAAGCTTCAAATATATTATAACTGTAGTTTAAGACATATGAAAGTATATTTTTAATGAACTGTAAAGAAATACACTTAAATGTACTAAATGTACTTGAAGTGGCTCCATTTTAGTACAATTTAATATATTAAAATATAGTGCAAATAGCTTAAAATTGATCTTAAGCATATATTGAAATACACTTAATATACTTGAGGTTGTTTCAAAATAATGCATGTAATACATACAAATCTTTGCAGATTTAATACACACTTAGTATAGTACAATTTAAAGGGGTATAATGCCCTTTTCAAAAGTCTTTGATGTCCCCTTTGTATGTGGGTATATTTCTTGTATGTTTCAAAGACACTCCTGCTAACTGGCTAACGTTATTATTCTTACTGAAATATTTCTGCTAATCAGCTGTGGGCCACTATTACCTAAAACTGTGCCAATTAATCCTGTTGTAGGAGACTCCGAACAACATTAGGAGCCTTTAAAGTAGCATAATAGGGGCCCTTTAAGGACAAGCGGCAGCATGTTTAGTATTAGTCTACTGTCACTTTAAGATCGGTACGCGTCTAATATACATGCATATGACGTGCACTTGATTTTCTCTAAAATATTTGCTTTCACTAACCAACTGTGTTTATGTTTAGCTTGTGTGTATTTGACAGTATTAGCACAATAAGACTAGAAAGATAACTTAGTCCAGTATCCAGGCGCTGTTTGACAGGCTTTTAGTGCCTGTGAGCTTCGGGT
Source organism: Rutilus rutilus (assembly GCF_951802725.1). Lineage (NCBI taxonomy): Eukaryota > Metazoa > Chordata > Actinopteri > Cypriniformes > Leuciscidae > Rutilus > Rutilus rutilus. The sequence goes on along the minus strand of NC_140217.1, from coordinate 37,499,639 downwards.
GTATGCGAATGAAATGTTTAACTGGCAACTTTTGTGAATGGCAGTGTCCGGTGAGTGTAACTCTATACTCTGCCTTAACATGTGATGTGAATGTAACAGAACTGCAGCTGATAGAATGTGCGCTGTAACACGATACTACGACATTTCTTCAAAAGCAGATCGTGGAGACATTTTAATCATCCACGATCAAATATTGTGATATCGCACACCCCCATGTGTCCCACTGTTATTTCATACATGTGAGTATTGATTTGTATTAATGTTACCTGTCGGGATGTTCTGTGCAGACGCATCTGTTGAGCTGCTGCTATCCATTCCTTCAGGGATATATCCATATTCGAACGCGTCCCTGCTAATGCTATCCATTCCTTTGGGGATATACTCATATTCGAACACGTCCCTGCTGCTGCTATCCATTCCTTCGGGGATATTTCCATATTCGAACGTGTCCCTGCTAATGCTATCCATTCCTTTGGGGATATACTCATATTCGAACACGTCCCTGCTGCTGCTATCCATTCCTTCGGGGAAAATTGCATGCATGATGTTTACTTTCTGCATGTTGCCTAACATCAGAAACATCAGGCTGAAGCGGACATGAATCACAGTGGTTACAACTAGAGACTCACCATCTGGTGTTTTAAACCAGTAATGATATAAAATGTTTTTAGTAAAAGTAAAAAAATGCTTTTATTATTGCTTGATACAAATTTTACAAATTCAATTTAATTCTTATGGTTTTATTCCGATCTTGATTCAGTTTGGATACGTATTAGGTACCGTAGAGTCGTAGTAGTATTATTATCTTATCAGTATTATTGTTAGTTTTTTATTATTGTCAGAAACACTGACCAACAATGTCCTAATTTCAACACCAGTCCTAATTTCAGTTAAAATGACAAATCTGCATTCTTACGTTCATTCATACTGTTACCAAGTTTGAGTTGAGTGAGAAGTCCCCCAGTAATCGTGTCCCACTGTTATTTCTGCATACATGTGAGTTTTAGTTTGTATTAATGTTACCTGTTGGGTTGATCTGCACAGGTCCATCACTGATGGGGTTTCTCTCAGATAACACATCAGCGCTGGTCGAAGTTTGAGCGTTATCAACTATTGGCTCAGTCTCTGGCACATCTGTGGCTGCAGTCGGCTCCGGTGTGGGTGTTTGTGGATACTCCTGCGATAACACATCAGTGCTGGTCGAAGGACGAGCACCGCTGCTATCCATTTCCTCAGACTGCATGTAGCCTAAGGAAAAATTTAAACTACCATCAGAAACATCAGGCTAAAACGGACATGAATCAGAGTGGTAATGACTAGACACTCACAAACAATAATTGTAGGCTATTGTGATTGTCACAACATTTGGTAGCCTTACTGAACACTATTTTATTAAGTTTAGTGACAGCATGGTGCAATAATTGGTACAGGCCTGGGGTTTTCAAAGTGGGGGCCGCAGAAAGTTGGGAACGTAAAAAAACGTAAAAATATTTATATTATTATGAGTATTGTTATGAAATAGCATTATAATAATTTGTCGCATAGCCTATCTGAACATTATACTTTTAATGCTAATCTTTTAGAGATGCACTGATTGATCTGCTGGTGACCGGAATTGGCCGATTTTCACATGATCGGCCATGACCGGCCTATCAGTCTGACATATGCCGATTGTATGCCGGTCAAATGCACTCGGGCGACACATGATTAACATCAACATCACGCAACATCAGCATCACATGTGCACACAGAACGCACATGTATGACTATGAAACCTCGTGTATTACGGCCATTTCAGAGCAGCAGTGAAGCGGGGGTTTCGGCGCCGAGTCTATTTATGCTGCGCTGCTCACGTTCAGTTAAAGTGAAAGCACACTTTTGATGGACAAAAAATATAAACATGATTTCACACAAAAAGTGATTCGATTCGCAAGCTCTAAATTCGATTCGATTTCGATTCCCGATCCGATTTTCGATTGTAAATTCAATTTCGATTCCACTCAATGAATATAGATTTAATACAAATCCTATAATTATTTTTTTAAAAGAACAGTGAACATAAGTTTACAAGTGGTTAATTAATAAAAAGAAATTAAGAGCCACAAACCTATAAAAGAGCTATAAACTCTTTTTATTTTAGGTACACTTGGGTACTTTAAAACAGAACCCAACTCTATATTTCAAATGCATACAATGAATAGACAGGATTTTGATGCAAGATGAAAAATTGATGCTGAAAATTGGACAAGTCAGAACAGTCGCATGCCTTGATCAAACAGGTTAACAATCCTCACATAAACCCATAAAATAACAACTCGCATATCATTTTTACCTGTGCCCTTCCTGTCTAACAGCTAGGACATATACAGAAACTGAATAAAGTTATCAAACAGATAAATGCCCAAAATGCCCAAAATGCAAAATGCCCGTGCAAAATCAGTTTTTGTGTGTGTTTTTAGTAATTGTTGGTTTGGTGTATTTGAGTGCTCATTGTTACAATTACACAGCAAAAGTTCAGTGACATTTTTATTTGTGCATGGCAGAAAGCACACAGTGAACTCCGAGAAAACGCTACGCTTGAGCAAACAGTTTGTGAATAGGCTACTACAAATGATGCTCGTGAAAGAGACTGTGAACGCATTGAATAGGATGTGTTTAGTTGGTGAATAGCATAGGCTATTATTACACAGTAGTGATAACGTTAAGCACACCAGAATGAAATATAATATTCAGAAGTAAACAGCATAGCTGACTTAGGTTGGCGACACACTGGCTGCGTGGCGTATGTGTGGAGTTTTCCATGTCTTTGCACACTAGAAACGTGTCTGACGCGGCGCTGCTGCTGCTAGGTGACATATGATAAGCCTCATTGGTGTTATATTTGACATATGGAGAGAGAATTGTGGAAGGCCTATACTTCATGTTAAACATAAATATATAGCAGCAAAGACAACGTCGGCAGTGTTGACGGCAAAATAGGCTATAGAATGTTTCGTTCTGTATTGACAGGTGCCGTATATGAAAATCGATCATATTTTTTTAAATTACATTTATATTTGCATTTATGTCAAAACCTAGAGACGTTCAAACATCTAAATGACATTTATTAATATGTATTTGTGTCAAAATGACATATACAGTAAACATCTTTTCCTATTCTATTTTGCCTAGAAACGCTTCCAAAGACGCTTGCGTGTCGCGTGAAATATAGGCTCGGTTCTATTTCTAGCATGTACGCGTTTGTGTGCAAGCTCTCTAACCTGTTAACATGGGAGCCGAAATAAAAACGGACACGCCACGCAGCTGAGACGCTCACGCCACGCATCCAGTGTGTCGCCGGCCTTACAGATTCAGTTAACATCCACAAATGAATAAGCGCGTCGATTCAGGGAGCAGTGCAAAGTGCCCGTGCAAAAGCAGTTTTTGTGTGTGTTTTTAGTAATTGTTGGATTCTTGGTAAAGAAAACACATTTTTACTCAAATTAATCAAAATGGATTTATCACGTTTTGGAACCAAACTATAATATTCAGAAGTAAACAGTGTAGCTGACTGAGTGTTTATGTCAGAATGTTTTTTTTTTAAACCACAACCTTCTAAGTGCTTCTTTTACTGATATATTTAACAATATCTTTTGCATTTCTCATCCAAACAACGTCAAACTTGGCACTGCACTTACTCGTGCCCGTAGCAAGACACCTGTCGAGTTTGAAATCCATTGGACTAATGGTTCGAGAGATATGCGAATAACAGACACACACACACACACACACACACACACAGACAGACAGACATTCCTGTAATATATAGATAGATTATATATAGACTAATACTTATTAAAGTTACAAAAGTTCTTTAGTCAAGAGCAGTGAGTGTTTTTCTCTGTTCCCTTTGTTCTTTGATTAACTTTAGCAACAGATATAATTAGTGGCTAGTGTGTACTGTCCCTTTAAGACCAGCCGCTGCTGACAGAGACGCGGATCTCACACGCGCTTCATTCTCTCACGAGTCACAACTCTTCACGTTCATCATAAGACTGCTCTTATGTTAAAGACATTTTGGCATAATTGTGTGTGTTACTGTTCGTTCAAAGAGAACTGAAAATTCAGCTTTGCATCACAGAAATAAATGATAATTTAAAGTATAATAAATTGAAAACCAATTATTTTAAATTGTAATAATATATCACAATCATAGTCTGTAAAAAAATGATCACAATATTACTTTTTTTTTTCTGTGTTTTTGATCAAATAAATGCAGGCTTGATGAGCAGAAGAAACTTTTTTTTTTTTTTTTACATTAAAAATAGTAATGTTTCCAAACTTTGTAGAAAGATATATATATTAAATATATCTTTTCAATTAGATTGTTTAAAAAATTATTTATAATAACTTTGTTTTAAACTTTGAAACGTTCCAAAACAGGAAGTAGCGCAATGCCTTGCTACGCCCACTTCCGGCATCAGACTGTTAGGCTGGCGCTGTCGTCCTCACACTGCTATGACGTACGGTTCTGCGGTTCTGCAGTGAGACCTATCTCGCATTTTGCGTCATATAATTGCGTAGGCTTGACATCACGATTGCGAAATGATTAATCATGAAGCACTAGTTGAGGTTATTTTGATTAAGATAAAACAAACATAAAATCTCACAGCATTAGCTATAAAATGGAGTTTGCAAGCCTATGAACAGTGGAGGAAAACTAGCACTGGCTTTTGGGTAATAGATAAATAAATATGTAAAAAAAAATCGATTCGTGGCGTTCGAGAATCGATTTTGAATCGACCACATTTTAAAAAACGATTAATCGAAAAATCTATTTTTTTGCCCAGCCCTAGACAATACTATTATAGTATTAAAATAATAGACAATAAAATAAATGGAGTTTCTCCATCTAAAGTATTTAAAGAGTTTTACCTCGAGACTGACGCTTCTTACAGAGAAACCGTAACAAGAGTCCAGCGGTGATCAGAACCGGAAGAGCCAGAGGGATGATCAGAGAAGAGCCTGAAAACACAGGAGAAATAAGCAGAGATTATGATCACTTTGAGCTCATTATATTAGAGTTATAGCCCTTTGTTGGTTACTAATGTCTTTACTCAAACCAATACTTTCTCCATTTCTTTGTCCTTGATTCTAACCCGTTTTCTCTTTCGTGAAATGATGTATGTATGGGACTAGTATTTCTTTTTTTGTTAAAGGGGACCTTTTATCTATTAAGCTTATATTTTTTTTAAGATTATATAACTTCTGTATGTAAAATTCTGTATCATTAAATGGTAACTTGTCTTTCTGTTGTTATTTTTTAGATGTTTGTTGTAACTATATGCTTAAATGTAATTCAAGATACTTTAGTAAAACCATGGTTATACAACCAATTTGTGGTACATGGTTTAAAAAATAATAATTCATAAGGGATACATAAAGCAGGACAGAATTCAACCATTAATGAAGAGAACTAAAAAAAACACTTAATCCAGAGTTTCTGAAAGGAATTAGACATGTGGAAACTACCGTTGTCCCACATCTTTTTGGCTACCTGGAGCTGCACGATTCTGGCTAAAATGAGAATCACGATTCTGAAAAGCTTTATTATTTTAAAGATCTACAAATCCTGAACATTAGGTTACCAAACAGGATAGAAACAAAATAATACACTTGCTTGAATCAGTCAAATTTAAATAAATGCAGTAAACAAAAATAGTAAATAAATAAAAAATGACAATTAAACATTGACAACATTCAAAGGTATTACGCCGGTCTAGACCTATTAAAGATTCTTAGCAAGAAACACTATCAACATTTTTGGGTCTGGTGTTGCGTTGAATAGCGTTGCTTTTATAGACGTTTGTTTCGTCTGGCCGCTAGTACTTTGTGATTGAGCAGTTTTGTTTTTAACCATCTCATACTGTAGTTTAAGATAAGTGTTTAATTGAGATAAGTTTATAATAACTTTGCTTTTCATTTATTACTTAAAGCTCAGTTGAAGTTACATTAAAACATTAAAAACTACTAGCCTAACTGATAAAGTTCACACATTATTTAAAACAAGTGAACAGTCAGTAATAAAATAAGAACAAATACACACATTACAAGCAGAGATGAATACTAAATAAAGTTTACAAAGTCTAACAGTATATTCAGGTAGCCTACAGAAATGAATAATTAAACTTAAATGTAAAATAACACTATTTGTCACTGTATAAATTAAATATAGTTTAATCTTTGTTAAAGCTGTATTTTATTGTTTTATTTATATCAATGACACAGAAAACAGTATAATATTAAGTGCTGTCACTTTAAGACTGCACGGATCGAAAAAAAAACTGACAAATATCCCTTTCTTTCTCAGATGTTCACATATGACATAAACGAGAGAATACTTGTCGAGGCGGTCATTTAGACCGGTATTTTGACAATTTTGTGTTTATGTGTCTGTTCGAGCGCTGTCTGAAAAGCGCCGCGCTCTCTCTCTGTGTGTGTGTGTGTGTGTGTGTGTGTGAGAGTCCCGGTTTTGGCTCTTCTTTGTTTGTGTAAATCATTGACAGTATATAAACGGTGTAAATTGGCAAGTCAATACACGTCCAAATGATGAACTTTCACTCTATGATGGTTACATTTAGCAGTTAATCCGCGAATCACATGCGTTACTGGCGAACCGAATCTAGTGAGATCTGTTCCACCCCTAACGCGTTATCTCGTTGAATATCATTGACAGAATCATACAAATGCATGATTAAGATCGCGTGGGGGGTTGAATCGAGATCGCGCGATCTTTTAACGATTAATCGTGCAGCTGGGACTGTTATTTCTGTAAGTTTTGATTTGTATTAATGTTGTTGACTTACCTGTCATGTTCTCAGCAGGCGCATCTGGGCTGGCGTTTGCCGCATTTAACACAGCAGCGGTGGCCCAATTTAATATTTCATTCATGTTGCCTATTGTTTTATATCTAGATAATCCGTTTGTACACTGTATACACTGTATTTGTAAACCGTTTGTACACTGTATTTCATTAACTGTACTGTGTTTGTCAGTCTGTGTTTGCTTTGCACTGTTACCAGCCTGTGACATCATGAACAGAGCTGGCGCGCATGTGACGTCACAGAGCCCGTCAAGGTCGAAGATCGAAGCTGCTGCCAAAGCTAGTTCACCTACAGGATTTTAAGCCCGATTTTGCAAATAACAGATGTGAATTATAGAAATGTGAGAGTGTGCTATGTTTATGCTAGGTTGATCACAGCTTTGATCACATTGAATATATTATATTTTAAAGTATATTAAAATAGAAAACCATTATTTTAAATTGTAAAATTATTTCACAGTATTAGTTTTTTCTGTATTATTGATCAAATAAATGCAGCCTTGATGAACATATGAGACTTCGTTCAAAAACATAAAAAAATTGTAAAGTTTCCTAACTTTTGACCGGTATTGTATGTATACCCATATTTATGATAAAAATTAAAGTAGAAATGATCAATATATTTTACATTTAAAAACACATATTTTGTAAATTAATAATAATATTTAAATAAAACAAATTGTTATGGCGTCTCCAGATTTCATTCTCATGGTCAAAAGCCCAGTAAGGAGTGTTGTAGTTGTTGTTGTAAGTTCCCACATTCACCAGCTGGGGGCGCTTCACCGTTACATGTTATGGCTAATTCACACTATCACCAGATGATGATTATACATCACATCTCAGATATTCCACGAATCCACAACCCGACAGACGAGAAAACCAACACTAACAGGCTTCTTTGAGTGCACGTCAAGTGTGAACAGAAGCTGTGTTTGTCTGAGGCGTTTGACAGAAACAGCAACTACTTTCCTGCAGGGCATGCTGGGTAATTATTAAGCCACATGCGTCCCAATGTGCATACTATCCACCCTATCTGCCCTAAATAGTATTGACAATTTTGTCACATACTATTTAGGATGGATAGTATGCACATTGGGACGCAGGCTTTGTTTTCTGTGAGCTTCTCACATTCAACAGCTGTGGATTATTATGAATTCATTTTAATAAGTAATTAGTCATTGACACTGGTGTAACCCTTACCATAACTCTTGAAAGAACTGAGTTTTAATGACAGATTGAGTAAAAGGTTTCCCAGCCGTGATGTCAGCGACTGTGTGTGTGTGTTTTCTGACGGGATGGACATAATTCAGGGCAAGAGCGGCTTTGTAAAAATAACCTGAGATCCTGCAGGTCCTTTAAAGGAACACTCCGACTTTTTGGGACTTTAGCTTATTCACAGTATCCCCCAGAGTTAGATAAGTCCATACATACCCTTTTCATTTCTGTGCGTTCTGTAAGTGTTATTTGACGCATCCACCGCTAGCCTAGCTTAGCACAAAGACTGGATGTAAATGGATAATGGTAGCATACTAATCCCAATAAGTGACAAAATAATGCAAACATTTTCCTATTTACATGTTGTGATCTGTATAGTCACAGCGTGTACAAATAACAAGGCTATATGAGACAGAGACCATTTTTAATCGTATAAATACTGGGAACTATATTCTCACTAGGCGTAGGAGCACAGCTAACGTTACTTGGGCGGAGTGATTAGCGCAGCACACGAGACGCCCTGTTGATGGTTCCGTAAACAAAACAAACGTGAGTAACTACAGGTAGCTAGTAGCGACAGCGGGACCATCGGGACCAACGCTACCCCTCTCTCCAGAGGGTCCTGGGGGTCCACCGGCACCGGCCTCTCCAGGGCGACCAGCAGGACCTCTCTCACCTCGGGCACCTCTTTGTCCTTCTTTACCCGCAGGACCACCTGGGCCAGGGGGTCCAGCAGCACCCTCAGAAAATATGACATGAAATTAAATGATTTGCGGTCAGACTCAGGAAAAGCCACACAGGGCAAAAGAGAAGCTTGTAAACACTGAATATAAGAAGTCAATATATGTTAAGTATTTGTTTAGACCAGGGATTCCCAAACAATTTTGTCAGCCGAACCCATTTTGGCCTAAAATATTTACTTCGAGTATACTTTGAAGTTAATATTTAAAAAATTTAACAACACATTCACATGTAAATGGTTATCTGATGTCACTTAATGGTCACTTGACACACAAAAAAATCATTTAATATTAATTAAATGATTAATATAAACCAGAAACCCTGGTTTAGACATTGTTTGGAATAGACAATACTTACAGAAGGACCTGGAGGTACCAGCAGCACCAGGGAAACCAGTAGCACCCTATTAAAAACAAAGACACTCGGAAACTGTGCAACAGAAACATGCTATGCAATATCATATCAGAGCAATACACCGGCCACTAAAACAAGTATTGCTACATTTAGTATGACTGTATGTGTATTTAAACAAAATATCAAACCAATTTAAAAATGAACTTAGAACTGACTTTAAATCAGATAAGTTTAATATTTTATGCAATGGAAGTTATGCATTTGTTCTCCAAATATGCTTAATTGCTAAAATGTCTTGAGGTCTTTGAATAAATAGCCCCTAAAAGTCCAGAATATTAGACTAAACCTAAAACCATAATTTCTTTTTTATATGAAATAAAATAAATGTTAACTGTTGTTGTGCTGTACGTGGATGCACCGTAAGGTTTGCTAACTAATTTTGTTGTAAGTTATGCAATGACAATAAAATTGATTTCTTTTTAAAATAAATGTAAAAAATCTTATTTATCTTATTTGATTTTGAGCTAGTCGCTAAAGCAACAATTTAACGTAATAAAATAACTAAAACTGAAAATACATAAAATATAAATAAATAATATATACTGGAACTATAATAGGATCTCAATAATACTAAAATAACACTGATAAAAAAAAGTAAAAAAAAGTTGTTTTAAAAGAATAGAGACAAGGCTTTGAATCGTGAGTAATTTCTAATATCTAATTTGGTAATAAATGACGGATAGCATTGAATCTTACAGGAGGTCCAGCACCACCGCGAGCACCCTTAGCTCCAGTAGCACCAGCGGGTCCCTGTTAAACACAACAACCGATGATAAGGATATTATATAGGATGGACATCTATTTAAGCACAACAGAAAAGTAATATGTAATATGAAATACCTGTGGGCCGGCGGGTCCGACGGGTCCACCAGGTCCAGGAGCTCCAGCATCTACCTTGGGTCCGGTGTCACCAGACGCTCCCTTAGCACCAGGTTGTCCATTGCCACCCTGCATTCAGAACAGAGACACTTACGCTCAGTGATTTTAAATATCACACGGTAAGAACTGACTGACAAATGTGGGATGAGATTGTTATACTTACAGGAGGTCCAGCAAAACCGGCAGGTCCAGGGGCACCGACCTCTCCGCGCTCACCCTGTGAAGATACGACACAGAAATGTTTCAATGACTTGCAATAAATCACTCACATTCTGTAAATTTAAATGCAATGCAATCAAGTAAAGCCTGACATATCAGTTAATAGTCTGAAAAATCCATTTAAACTAGTGCTGTCAAATCGATTAATCGCGATTAATCACATCTAACAATTTAAAAAAAGTTTATTTACATAATGTGTGTGTATATATATATGTCTATGTGTATATACTGTGTATATATGCACACACATGTGTATATGTACATGAGATGTAAAAAATTATACTATATATACACACACAAATTATCTAAACACAAACTTTTATGTTTAAATGGAACAGTTTATGTTAAACCTAAAAAAAAAGGAAAAAAAAAACAGAGGCACAAACTGAGCAGAAATATGCAATTTGGTGCATTTTGCGGATATTTATATGGCCAAAAAGTAAGATGAAATTCTGATAGCTTGTAATATAAATCAATGAGATCTTTATGAATGTATGAGACTACTTCCATGAAATGCATATAAATATCAGCTGTCTGTCACAATCAGATGACATAAGACATGTAATAGATTGTGAAAGGTTTTTCAGCAAAGTTTTGAACATGTTGATGATTTAGCGGCCTTAAAAATGTGTAGGGTTTTTAGGGTCATAAATAAGTGCAGTTACAGAGCAATGCTGATCATAAACTGTGTGTGCAATTTAGCATTTTTTTGTGTTTATGTCCATGTTTCATGAGGTTTTCGGGAGCATCCTAATAACTTACAGGGGCACCACGAGGGCCAGTCAGTCCTGGAGTTTTATATGGGACCGGTAGAGCCGGCAGGTCCAGGGGCGCCACGCTCACCGGGGAAACCTCGGTCACCCTGCGTGACACATTTAGAAATATCATTCTGCTGTATTTCATCCCAGCTGACTAACAGAAACGGTATACTAGAGCAGTGAGGAAAGCGGGAAGAGGAAAAGCCACCATATTGTTTAATAAAAAAATACATTTATTGAGGTGTATCATTTTATTTATACACCAAAAATACATACAGGTGAAACTCGAAAAATGTGAATACCGTGCAAAAGTTTGTGTATTTCAGTAATTCAAATGAAAAGGTGAAACTAATATATTTAGTATAACTATATACATATGCATGATTATACTTTTCAGAGGGCCGACATTTCTGTATTTAAAATCCTTTTTTTTTTTATTGATCTCATGTAATATTCTAATTTTCTGAGTTTTTGAATTTGGGGTTTTCATAAGCTGTTAGCCATAATCATCAAAATTATAACTTTTGCACGATATTCTAATTGTTCGAGTTTCACCTGTATATATAAAGCGATATATCTATCTTCTCAAAACTTTTATTTAAAATAAATCAAGATATATTCCTAGAATACTTTTTCTGCTTCTCAAGTGAATTTATTTTGTTTTAAGGATGTTAAGATATTTTTCCTGAAAAACAATGCTGACACTAAGAGAATGATTGTTTTTTTGCAGTGTAAGCATAATAGTAGTGATAGTAATAGTGAAAATAAGGTAGAAATAGAAGTCAGATTGTTCTTATAGTTTAATAGGTGAATTGATTTAGAAAGAGATACTCACTCTTGGACCAGAAGGACCAGAAGGACCAGAAGGACCACTTTCACCAGGAGCGCCCAGTTGAACAGTGAACATAACTAGATGTACCGCATGGCGGTACAAAATATGACCGCCGCTCAGGCCTGCACTGGCTTTCCACAAAAATAAATGACGTGGAGCAATTTGGCTGTATTGCGTGTTTATGTATATAAGTTGTATATTTTAAAAGACTGTCTGGAGTATTCCTGTGGATCATGGATAATTTAGAGTTTTGTAATTATTTGCTATTACTATTAAAGTTTTATATCAAAAGTCATTAGTTTAGACACTTAACATCCGTAATGTGAAAATGTCACATTCATAACAGTGGTTTTCCCTACATAATGTATTATAAAAATGAGTTTCAAAAACACACTTATTGTGTTCAAGCAAGTCTTTTTCATGCTACATTGGTAACAACAAACAGCTTTTTAAACAAAAAAACAAACAAAATTAAACTCATTCCCACTGTACCTAGTAGAACACTTAAGTAAATGTCCCATTGAAATTAATACAGTGTACACATAATACATTTTGGTCTGTACCATGAAGAGAAAACTGATTCAACTATATAAACTATATATTTTCTGAAAGCGTAGACTCTCAGGATGTGATCTAACATGGCATGAAACATGTCCCACCCACCTCATTAGTATACTGCCCAAGCATAACACATTGGGTATTGGTAAATCGGGTATATGGCTGGTAGTGGCCCCCGGGGACCAAACGATATTTTTCCGTAAAAGTCTAGTGGGGCTACATGCCCACCAAATTTCATGTTCCCCGGTGTTTCGGTGTCCCTGGTATCGTTGACGAAAAATTCAGTAGATGACAAAAAAAAAAAAAAAAAAAACTTCCCTATATGACAATCCCTATATGACCGCTTTCGCTAGCTATGCTAGCGGCGGTCATAATGATGATACAATCGCTGTGCTCTCAAAGGGGCAAACTGCACAACGGAGGATTTGGGCTGAATTAATGAGCTTCTTTAAGATGATGTGAGATTAATCAAGATTTGCATGCCCTGTCTATGTATTTTTTGCATTCATGTACTGTAACAGTTGGTTTAGTAATGTGCACGTGAGCTGTATTTTGACTTACAATTATTGTTGGCTCATTGTGGATTGCTTTTGTACCTCTTTTGTAAGTCGCTTTGGATAAATGCATAAATCTAAATGTAATGTGAGTAACCTCATATTACTTGAGAAACTACATGGAATATTGTACTTTTAAAATTCATTAGTTACACTGCAGGACTATTTAAGTAAATGGTAAAAAACTTACATGAAGACTTTTGCAAGACAATGATTTTGCCAACACTTTATTATGCCAAGTAAGACATGTTCCTGGATTAACATATTTTATTGATCCTGGAACAACATTCCTGTCTGAAAATGTAGTCCTAACCCTATAACCCTACCCATAAAGTCTCCCTAAAACCAGAGGGAAATGATAGGAGAATAACACTGATGTAGAAGCACCTCACCTTGATTGTAAGCCTAAACTTGACATAAAGTGTAAACTTAAATCTGATTGGTTGATTGGAATGTTGTTTCAGGATCAACAACGATGTTGTACTTGGTGAAATCACGTTCACCTTGTAGCAACTAAAATAGCAATTTAATTTGCTCATATACAGGTACAAATGCATATAGGCCTATACATAACTTAAAATCGTGCATTTATGGACATGGTGTTAACTACCCGTGAAATGTTTTTTCTTATATATTCAAATCTTTAAATCAAATGTTGATGGTGCCAAAACTTTGTTCAACAGTTACACAATGTGCAGGGAACATGTTTTCTTTTCAAACAGTTATTTTTCGTTACTTCAGTGCATGATTATATGTATTTGTTCCTCTGAAAAATAATGTCCTTTCAATAATATCAGCCCTTTCTTCTAATGTCCTGTTGAATGTTAAAATGTCTCCTACACATGAAATCTCTCCAGAAACTGGCGTCACCCACAAATCATTCATGTGGAATATCATCCAAGCTTTTGAGAAAAATGGCTGACTGGTTTTACTCTCTGTGCTTTAGAGATAAAGAATCTGACCCAATACTTGCGAAACTTCTCATCCCTGAATCCATATATCATTGGACTGAGAAATCGTGGAATGATGTAGACCAGAAGAAAATTAACATAACGTATCTCTAGTCCATACATCGGAAACAGTTGTATGAGCTGAGCCTGCATGGACGGCACGACAAACGCCAACATGCACAAAAGCAGCTGAACCCCATGGAGCAGGACTGTGTTACGGGCCTTCTTGGCCAACACCTGGTCAGTGGAGACCGCACGGGCCGTCAGCATGATCTTACAGTACGTATAAAGTAAAGACAAGAAGACAAAAGAGAAATACACACTATCAAACACGCAGTTCTTGTAATAGATCGAGCGGTCTCGGAATAGGAGCGATTGGTCGCAGAAAATGGACGTGTGGAAGAACAGTGGTGGTTCTTTGGCGACAGTGATGAGAAGATCGGTGAGCGGAGGAGTGAAGCTCAGGAGGAAGATCCCCCCGATGATCCACACGGTGCGTGTGACTGTGCAGATGTGGCTGTAGTGGAGCGGGAAGCAGATGGAGATGTAGCGCTCCAGGGCCATGCCGGCCAGGATGAGCGGTGTGGAGCGGGTGGTCATCACAGCGGTCATGATCAGCGGGCAGCAGGCCGATGCCAAGATCTTTGAGAAGGCATAACTCACCTACAACAGGAGGAAAGGGCCACAAACAATATACATATTAGACACTGACATTGTTTCATTATACACTCATGTATTAGCATCTTTGTTTTCATCCATTAAACTTCTACTCAGAGTTTTCAGATTTTCAACTTGATTTTCTTCATTATTAAGTAAACTTAAACAGAAAAAAGTGAAAATTGTATTTAGCTTTCTAAAAACAGACAAAAAAAATGTATTTCACAAGTTAGACAGGGTATATTCATTTTATAGACTTTTATATCGTTTTTTAAAACACTTTTCAAAAGTTTTTTGTTTATTGGAAATAAATGTATACTTTTATTCTGCAACAATACTTTAAATTGATTAAAAATAAATGTCAGTAAAGACATTTAATATGTTACAAAAATTTCTACTCATCAAAGAATCCTGGAAAAAAAGGCTTCACGGTTTACAGCACAACATTGATAATAATAAGAAATATTTCTTGAGCAGCAAATCAGCATATTAGAATGATTTCTGAAGAATCATGTGACACTGAAGACTGGAGTAATGATGCTGAAAATTAAGCTTTGCATCACAGGAATAAAATACATTTTACAATATATTCAAATGAAAAAGAGTTATTTTAAATCGGAATAAAACTTCAGAATATTCACAATATTTTTTTACCATATAAACTCAGGCTTGGTGAGTATAAGAGACTCTTTTGAATGGCAGCATACTTTAAACTGGCTAAACAAAATACATGCTTTGATATTTTGCTTCCAATGCAATGACATTCAGGCATTTATAAGTGTAGCTTAAGTGTCTTTTAACTCATTTTTGGCCACATATTTAATCTTAATACTTACCACATACAAGGCGGTTACCAGTGTCAGTTGTACGGCATCATTAATGACCATGCAGATAAACATGATATAACGTGGATCTTCATAGAAGAAACTGTGCTTGCGGAAAGTGGACACCATACTGTAATTAAGGCCACTGAGCGCCAGCCATACAAGCATGGCCACAATGTTTTTAGTGAGAGCAGCGCTGAAGCTGTCCCGCGGTATGACGTTCAGAAGGAGTAAAGTAGAGTTATCATACTCTGAGACAGCACTGGAGTTCATGTTCTCAACCTGACATGATAAAGCACACATTATAGACACAGTATGTGCAACTACACTCAATATAATTGGCTATACATTCAGCATCAGTAAGTAAAGCTAAATACAGAAAAAGACATATTAAAAGACATGCATGATAATGATTTATTATAGTACCTTTTAAGCAAGTATATAAAAAAAAATTAAAAAAAAATTTTTATATTGCTAGAGCTATACTGCTGCACAATTAAATAAGACCACATAATTAGACATGTTTTTGTTTCCTGAAAGAATGAATGTTATTAGCCAGCCTTGTGGCAAAATATGTCCCTGTGTAATGGGTATTATCCAAATTGCTTCATTTTAAGAATGCTAACTAGAGTACAGCGATGTTGGTTAGTCAAGTCCCCTCTCACCTAAAACACCCCCTGCCCTTCCCTGACAGTCCCAGTCTGTGTTGAATCTTATATACTGTATGGATGTGATATAGATCAAGGTGGTTGATTGGAGAATGCCCTGAAAACTCTTCAGGGGTTTGACATTTTACTCCATAGCACTGGTTTGTTTTTTCCCATGCATGGGGAAAAGGATGTAAACAGAGGTGTAAACCAACACATGTTAAATTAGCTTTTAAAGTCTGTCAAGTTGACCACTGTGCCTACAGCCATACTAAAATAGACATCAAAATATTAAAACTGCATAAACACTATAAAGCACAAGAAAGAGAGAAAAGAGACATTAAAACACTGATAAGAGGACTTAACCTTAGACTATAAGAGCAGTAAAAAGCCTGGGTAAAATATTTTTTAACTTGGATTTAAATTCAAATTCTGATCAAACTAATCTGAAAGAAACCGGTTGACTATTACACAGTTTTGGCCCAGAAATGGAAATGGAGCACGATCACCCCTCAGTTTAAGTCTGGAACTTGGAAGGGTTAACTTTGCTCAGATCAGACAACCTCAGAAATCTAGCAGATGTATTTGGATTAAAAAGGTCAGAGAGGTATTGAGGTGCCGATCCGGTCAGAGCTTTAAATACAAAAAGTCAAATTTCTTGTCAGAAGCCTGGCGGCTGCATATCTCCCGATTGAAGACGATTGATTTACTTATATCGTAGTAAAAACATGTTTTATTTTCGTAAGGGACGTAATACACACATGACGACAGGAGGGTGACGGCGATGCACAAATCTAGTTACTATAACTATAACCTCTAGTTACTCCTCCCACTTCTGCTAGTTTACTGAGATATCTTATCCCGTGCAAAATGGCTATTACTATTACAGACGTCCTGTGGTAAAATTACTGTGGTAAAATTACCCTTGTAAAGTGGATCCTGTCCGAATAGGAACAAAGGAAAAGGGATATGTAGAATTGCACAAGTGCTACTGCTAAAGAGTGCAATGTCAACACAGCCTGTTACCTTGATTCAAATTTCTCATAAGCTTAAGTGAATTGGCCTCGAGAGAAAAATTATAATGACATTTTTTGTCTAAAGACTACATATAAAATAGCTACCAAAATTAATTTCGGTAACTGCAGTTTGACTAAAAGTAATGACTAAAAGTTGACAAAAAATGCAATGACTTTTCTTCAACTAAAACTAGAATAAGACCAATAAGCATTTTTGTCTGAAGATGAAGACTAAGACTAAATCAAAAATGGCTGGCATAAGGAACACTGGGTTGAAAGTCTCTTCACATCGTGATAGCAATCACCAAGTTAATAGGTCTAAAGGATTATTAGGAACACCATACTAATACTGTGTTTCGTCACACCCTTTTGTCTTCAGAACTGCCTTAATTCTACGTGGCATTGATTCAACAAGGTGCTGAAAGCATTCTTTAGAAATGTTGGCCCATATTGGTAGGATAGCATCTTGCAGTTGATGGAGATTTGTGGGATGCACATCCAGGGCACGAAGCTCCCGTTCCACCACATCCCAAAGATGCTCTATTGGGTTGAGATCTGGTGACTGTGGGGGCCATTTTAGTACAGTGAACTCATTGTCATGTTCAAGAAACCAATTTGAAATGATTCGAGCTTTGTGACATGGTGCATTATCCTGCTGGAAGTAGCCATCAGAGGATGGGTACATGGTGGTCATAAAGGGATGGACATGGTCAGAAACAATGCTCAGGTAGGCCGTGGCATTTAAACGATGCCCAATTGGCACTAAGGGGCCTAAAGTGTGCCAAGAAAACATCCCCCACACCATTACATCACCACCACCAGCCTGCACAGTGGTAACAAGGCATGATGGATCCATGTTCTCATTCTGTTTACGCCAAATTCTGACTCTACCATCTGAATGTCTCAACAGAAATCGAGACTCATCAGACCAGGCAACATTTTTCCAGTCTTCAACTGTCCAGTTTTGGTGAGCTCGTGCAAATTGTAGCCTTTTTTTCCTATTTGTAGTGGAGATGAGTGGTACCCGGTGGGGTCTTCTGCTGTTGTAGCCCATCCACCTCAAGGTTGTGCGTGTTGTGGCTTCACAAATGCTTTGCTGCATACCTCGGTTGTAACGAGTGGTTATTTCAGTCAAAGTTGCTCTTCTATCAGCTTGAATCAGTCGGCCCATTCTCCTCTGACCTCTAGCATCAACAAGGCATTTTCGCCCACAGGACTGCCGCATACTAAATGTTTTTCCCTTTTCACACCATTCTTTGTAAACCCTAGAAATGGTTGTGCGTGAAAATCCCAGTAACTGTGTTTATGTTCATTATTGTTGTAATGTTATGTGCTTTGAGACATGATGTAGTTTAAAGCAGAACTCTGCAACTCTAGCGAACTCTAGTCACTTCTTCGCTGATTTTTCCTTTTGTTGTCGCATGTTTTCCCCACGAGCTCCCCCTACAGCTGTGGGGGGGGGGGGGGGGGCGTATATTTCACAACACTGTCGTAAAAAACTCACTTGCGGCGGCCTCCTCCCCCTCTCTACCGCTGCTCATGTGCGTTTGTTATGATCGGAGCAAGCCAACTGTATCATGTGGAGCTATGTCTACCGAGGTGGGTAATCTGGTAATACATCATACATGCATGGGTGTTTATGTCGAATTGCCGTAAAGCAATTTGTGTTTCGCGCTCGTTCTAGTTCTCGCTTCTCACGAGACTTCCAATTTCTATCTTGCCGGGACGGTAGTCCCCAAGTTGCAAGGTTGGTTTTCCACCTGGGAACGCTGGGGGGAGCGGGGAAAGTCACCAATATCACCAGAACAGGTTGTTTAACCATTCAAATGATTTCTAGACAGTTTTATTAAGTTAAAAAAGTTACCAAGTTCTGCTTTAAAGCCGTCTCTCGTAACTCTTTTTTTTTTTTGCTCCCTGCTGTATGTGTTCATGTGTTTTGAAGGAGGTGTGGCTTTGGAGACTAAGTTAGCTCGCTATTGCTAGTCTCTCCCAAAATTGTCTACCCGATCTTTAATAAACAGTTTATAACATAAATTAGCTACTACTTCTGACTATAGAATATGATTACACAATTTTTTTTTAAATAATGTTTATTGTTTTTAAAGAATTTCTTGGCAAATGTACAATTTACAACTTTAATGAAAAAGTTAGTTTTTTTAACATCTAATATTCTATTTATAGACGATAAAACCAATGATTATATACACTTTAAAAAGTGGTAACCTGCAGTTGTTACCTTAAACTATTCCACCTGATTTAAAACAAAAAATTTGTTTTGTTGGTATAGCTTCATGTATTTAGACCATTTAGGCTTACCATTTTAGGCTACCAATAAATAAATAAAACCATATAACACAAATCGACACTTTAAAAACAACGATGGTCTATATGCATGTCTAATTATAATATATAAAAAAAATGTATACATAAAGCTCGGATTTATTCAAAATAATTAGGAGTAAACATTTTCAGAATATCTGGGAATTGCTAAACAATACATGTGGAATCATTCAAAATTTAAAATTTGCCAAGACAGAAACACAATGCGTCACATATCAGATTCCAAACCCTTGGCACATTATAATATTAGAAACCTAACGATCCATTTAATCTTCTTCACCTTTGCATTCTACTCTTGTGTCTACAGGGCGACCACACACAAAATACCTCTTCAGATACTTGCGGAACTTTTTATCCCGCACTCCATATATGATTGGACTCAAAAAGCGTGGCAAAATATAGACAATCAGATAGTTGGCAAAGCGAATTTCTAGGATGCGTCCCGGGAAGATGATGTGTAAAATGCCCTCCACACCGGGAGACACGTAAGAGAGCAGGCACATGAACAACTGCACCCCGTGGAGCAAGATGGTGTTGGTGGCCCGCTTGGCGGACGTTCTCTCGGTGGAGAGCGCACGAGCCGCGAACACGACCCGCAGATACGTGCACAGCAGCGTGAGGAACACCAGCGAGAAATAAATCCCATCGAACGCCTGCCGCTTATACAGCAGCACCGGGTCTTTGAACACATTCGGTCTGAGACAAAAAACAGTGGTTTGAAAGAAACTCAGAGGTTCTGTGGCTAAGGTCACGAATAGGTCAGTGATGTCAGGAACCACAGATACAAACCAAATGGCCCCTATGAGCATGTAGGCACGGCGCACGGTGCAGATCTGGGCATGGTGTAGAGGATAGCAGATAGCGATGTAGCGTTCGAGGGCCATGCCGGCCAGGTTCACAGGTGTGCTGCGGGTGGTGAACACTGCCACCAGGATAATGAAACAACACACTCCTACACTGATAGTGTACAAGGCGTAACTGACCACAAACAGAGCAATGGTTACAGTGAGCTGCACTGCATCATTAATGACCATATGTATGAAGAGAATATAGCGAGGGTCCTCGTAAAAGATTTGGTGTCTGAAGAATGTGGCCACTACACTGCCGTTGATGTAGCTGAGGAGGAACCACACCAGGACCACGATGAAGTTCTTTATGAAGGCTGTAGTGAACGTGTCTCGCACGAGTTGTTGGCCCACTGTTGAATTCATCATTCAGGGCTTGAGTCTGAAAATAAAAAAAACAACAACATAAATGCATGACAAGATTGCCAATCATAAAAAAAGGTAAAGCCTTTTTTAACAACTTTTAATATTTCAAGATATTGTTTGTGGGGTTTTAGACATACATATTTATATTTATAAATACAGATATATTTATATTTTTAAATATAAATACATTTAAAAAAAAGTTTTTAAACAATGATTAATATTTCAAGATATTATTTGGGGTTTTACACAATATTTATAAATACAAATATATGTGTATTTTTAAATATAAATAAACTTTTTAAACGTTTAAAAGTTTAACAACAACCGTTGTATTGTTTGGGAGTTTTATACATTTAAATTTCTTTTTCAGTTGGATAATGCTTTTATCCAAAGTGACATTGCATTTAATATACATATTTGATCATATCTACAAGAACACACATAAATATGGTGGTGCACCAAATAAACCACTGAAAAACATATTGCATGAAAACATTAAATATTAATCTTATCACATGTTTTTAAAAAGCAGAACATGATGATATTCCTATAAAATTATTGTATAAAACTCAAATAATGAATTATGCATACAGGTCATTTAAGCAAAACATTTTGGGTTAATGATGTAGATAAAAACCATCAACTA
This sequence comes from Rutilus rutilus, assembly GCF_951802725.1. Lineage (NCBI taxonomy): Eukaryota > Metazoa > Chordata > Actinopteri > Cypriniformes > Leuciscidae > Rutilus > Rutilus rutilus. The sequence goes on along the minus strand of NC_140217.1, from coordinate 37,478,316 downwards.
AATTTTTTTTCTTCTGTTTTTAGTGCTTTTGAAAATAAGCAACCATCCAGAAAATAAGTAATGTAGCAGAAATCACTATTCAGTCAAGATGTCAGTAGCATATCATTCATAGTTAGCACAAAATTAATGAATAGAAATAGAGCGAATGAATGGAAAAAAGACCTGCAATTAGGTAACTAGTCAGACCCCAGTACTCACCCTTGTCCAGCACTCGCCCCTGTCTGGCAAGCACCAGCACCGGTGAAGACATGGCAGCTTTTTAAATGCTCACACACTCTGATTGTAGATCATGACATCAGTTAGGCCCTATGTCACTGGGGGAAATAAAGGGGGAAAAAACACAAAGGCATAGGAAAATGTATATTGGAAGAATTCAGACAGTTCTTTCAGTAATTCATCCTGGTTTCTTCTACAGCAGGATCAAGTCAGACAGAAATAATTATCTGAATGTACTGCACTTCATATGGAATAGGCCATTTTTGTATGGCCTCCATATATAGAAAAAGGTTAAGCAGTTGGAGGATGAGAATAATATATTTGGAGGCCATGGAAAAAATGACCTAATAATTGTCACATCCTCAGTCACCAGTCCATCACCTCTGCACACTACATTTCCCAGAATCCTCCCTGCTCACCACCTGCACACACTCCACCATCGCCCACACCTGCGAGCAATCACCCTTGTTATCTCACCCTATATTAGCAGTCACCATCAATACCACAGATCAGTCGTCAGTCACTCTCCTTTAGCTCCTGTTCAGCCATCTTTAATCACATCAATATCCCTGTTATCCTCCAGCTAAGTTACCTACAAACTATCTGACTGCAGTTATACTCAACCTTCTCACTCTCCTGCTCACGCTTCCAGTTCCTGCAAAGGAAACATCTGTGTTCTGCTACTTACCTGTGTTGTCTCCTTCTGTATTACTGTGACAATAATCAGCCATTTTTCTATATCTATCTGGTCAAAAGTTTGGAAATGTTACTATTTTTAATGCTTTTGAAAGTCTCATATGCTCATCAAGCCTGTATTTATTTGATCAGAAACGGTAATATTGTGAAATTGTAAAACTTAAAATAATTATTTTCTATTTTAATATACTTCAAAATATAATTTATTCCTGTGATGCAAAGCTGAATTTTCATCAGCCATTACTCCAGTTTTCAGTGTCACATGATCCTTCAGAAAAACTTTTGACATATAACACACACACACAAATGGAGGTAATATCAGCTGGGGTTTTAGTAAGGCCTGGGAAGCCATCCCCGATGTGTCAAAATGGGTACTGAACACTGTAAAACGAGGCTACTCGCTCCAATTCGCTTGCAGACCTCCACACTTTCATACCGTGGTCGAAACATCGGTAAGGACAACTGGTTTTTGTCAGTGGATCTGAAAGATGCTTACTTTCACATCCAGATAGCCCCCCATCACAGGCCATTCTTGAGATTCGCCTTCGAGGGGCGGGCTTATCAGTACACAGTCCTACCATTCGGACTGTCACTGGCACCTCGTACGTTTACGAAATGCATGGACGCAGCTCTCTCCCTCCTGAGACAGTGGGGAATATGTGTTCTGAACTACCTCGATGATTGGCTCGTTCTGGCCCAATGGGAGGCCGAGTTACAAACCCACAGATCCTGGCTCCTCAGCCATCTAGAATTCCTTGGGCTCAACTTCCCTCCAGTCTCGATGCTCCCTCAGGTCATCGAGCGGCTCAGGGAGAACAAGTGTGCAGTCCTCCTAATAGCCCCTCTCTGGCGCACTAGCCCCTTTTGGCATGCTCCTGTGGCCGGCCAATCCTTGGAACGAACTGATCGTGCGCTTCCTCAAAGGGGCCAGGAGGCTTAACCCACCTCGACCTCCCTCTACACCCGCCTGGGACCTATCTACGGTCTTCAGGGCCCTTAAGGGACACCCTTTCGAGCCGCTTCAGTCGGATGACTTAAAGCCTCTTTCGCTCAAGACCGCACTCTTGCTAGCTCTAGCATCGGTCAAGCGAGTGGGTGATTTACAAGCGCTCTCCATGAACACTTCCTGCCTTGAGTTTGGGCCTAACGACTCCAAAGTCGTCCTCAAACCAAGACATGGCTATGTACCCATGGTGCTCTCGACTCCGTTCAGAGCCCAGGTCATTTCGCTGTCGGCCCTTCCCCTATCGGAAGACGATAGAGAATCGAGTCTACTCTGCCTTGTTAGGGCTCTCAGAGTTTATTTAGAGGGTTCTGCCCCGTTCAGACAGTCGGAACAGCTCTTTGTATGCTTCAGCGGCTGCACCAAAGGGCTCCCGGTCACGAAGATTACCTTCGCCATAGGTTCATGCAGTTCCCGCAGCCCAGCCAATCAGCACGTTATACAGCTCTGCACTGTGCTTGCTGCACTGCGTTTTAAAATAAAGGCTTCAATATTCTTGAGTAAAAGAGTTTTCCCATAGCGTCTAGCAGACGCAATACTCGTTCCCGTTACTCTCAGGGAACCGAGGTTACATTAGTAACCGAGTACGTTTTTTATTTGCTTTGGTACTATTTTCACAAGTAAGGGGTACATTTTCAAAACTCTTAGTACAAAAATCTAAACTGATCACACTTGTAACACAGCTTGTCATTCTTTCAAAACCTGATCCCTGCTTTCATTAGTCATACACATTTCTGTCCACATAATCATTGTTCCAAACACATAATTATTGTAATATGTAATGAGAAAATTTGGTTTAATCACCGAAACACAACAGTATGAGCTTCTTTCAATTTAGTACTTTTAACAATCAGTTCATTCAACAGCAAACAATGCAAGATACATGTTTCAAATCACCCTTGTTACTGAAATAATTACAGTAATACAGGCTACAGTTGCCACATTAGAAAATACACTTACATTACCTAACTTATGTAATTGAATCCATAATGTTTGTAATAGTATCTAGTGTGTTATCAAAAGTTGTGATTAGGTTATGAAACTGCCATGAGGTTTTGTGCTAGAACAGAGTTTGCTGCCAATACAGTAAATATTCTCACTGTGGCATATGACTGAATCTATACTGTAGTTGAACATTATACGGGTGAGTTACAGTAATGTGGAATATCTACATGCTGTTATGTAAAATGGTGTATTTGATGTATTTGTCTGTAACACTTTACAATAAGGGTACATGAATAATCATGTACTAATGCCTAAATTAATAGTTACTTTAACATGAACTCATGATTAGTGATGATATGAATTAATCATGAACAAATGAAGAGCTAACCTTAACTAAGTCAGGAGTCATTAGGATTCATGCATGTATAACAGCAGCCTTAACTAAATGTTAGTACATGTTTGATAGTTAATGCATTAATTAACATTTAGGGGTAAACAAAATAAATTCGGCTTCATAAGAATAAATAAGTAATCTGAATTTGAATTAAACATATGATTTAATACTGCCATAGTTTAAACTAATATCATAATCTGCCATCTGCTGCTTGGTGACAAATAATTGGTATGGTATGTGATTATTATGACCGCCGCTAGCGTAGCTAGCGAAAGCGGTCATATAGGGATTGTCAAAGTTTTTTTTTTTTTTTTTTTCGTCACCTTACTGAATTTTTCGTCAACGATACCAGGGACACCGAAGCACCGGGGAACATGAAATTTGGTGGGCATGTAGCCCCACTAGACTTCTAAGGAAAAATTTCGTTTGGTCCCCGGGGGCCACTCCCCCCCCCGCGCTGGGCCCCCCCAAACCCCAAAAAATGCAGTTTTTCCTAAATAACTACCTGAACCGTGGCACCGAGGATGAAGAAATTTTTATGGTATGTTGGTCTACTAGACTTTTACGGAAAAATTTCGTTTGGTCCCCGGGGGCCACTCCCCCCCCGCGCTGGGCCCCCCCAAACCCAAAAAAATGCAGTTTTTCCTAAATAACTACCTGAACCATGGCACCGAGGATGAAGAAATTTTTATGGTATGTTGGTCTACTAGACTTTTACGGAAAAATTTCGTTTGGTCCCCGGAGGCCACTTCCCCCCCCGCGCTGGGGCCCCCGTAAATTTTTCGTCAACGATACCAGGGACACCGAAACACCGGGGAACATGAAATTTGGTGGGCATGTAGCCCCACTAGACTTCTACGGAAAAATTTCGTTTGGTCCCCGGGGGCCACTCCCCCCCCCCGCGCTGGGCCCCCCTTAACCCAAAAAAATGCAGTTTTTCCTAAATAACTACCTGAACCGTGGCACCGAGGATGAAGAAATTTTTATGGTATGTTCGTCTACAAGACTTTTACGGAAAAATTTCGTTTGGTCCCCGGGGGCCACTCCCCCCCCCCCGCGCTGGGGCCCCCGTAAATTTTTCGTCAACGATACCAGGGACACCGAAGCACCGGGGAACATGAAATTTGGTGGGCATGTAGCCCCACTAGACTTCTACGGAAAAATTTCGTTTGGTCCCCGGGGGCCACTCCCCCCCCCGCGCTGGGCCCCCCTTAACCCAAAAAAATGCAGTTTTTCCTAAATAACTACCTGAACCGTGGCACCGAGGATGAAGAAATTTTTATGGTATGTTCGTCTACTAGACTTTTACGGAAAAATTTCGTTTGGTCCCCGGGGGCCACTCCCCCCCCCCCCGCGCTGGGGCCCCCGTAAATTTTTCGTCAACGATACCAGGGACACCGAAGCACCGGGGAACATGAAATTTGGTGGGCATGTAGCCCCACTAGACTTCTACGGAAAAATTTCGTTTGGTCCCCGGGGGCCACTCCCCCCCCGCGCTGGGCCCCCCCAAAACCAAAAAAATGCAGTTTTTCCTAAATAACTACCTGAACCGTGGCACCGAGGATGAAGAAATTTTTATGGTATGTTGGTCTACTAGACTTTTACGGAAAAATTTTGTTTGGTCCCCGGGGCCACTTCCCCCCCCGCGCTGGGGCCCCCGTAAATTTTTCGTCAACGATACCAGGGACACCGAAGCACCGGGGAACATGAAATTTGGTGGGCATGTAGCCCCACTACACTTCTACGGAAAAATTTCGTTTAGTCCCCGGGGGCCACTCCCCCCCCCGCGCTGGGCCCCCCCCAAACCCAAAAAAATGCAGTTTTTCCTAAATAACTACCTGAACCGTGGCACCGAGGATGAAGAAATTTTTATGGTATGTTGGTCTACTAGACTTTTACGGAAAAATTTCGTTTGGTCCCCGGGGGCCACTTCCCCCCCCTGCGCTGGGGCCCCCGTAAATTTTTCGTCAACGATACCAGGGACACCGAAACACCGGGGAACATGAAATTTGGTGGGCATGTAGCCCCACTAGACTTCTACGGAAAAATTTCGTTTGGTCCCCGGGGGCCCCGGAAAGCCAGTGCAGGCCTGAGCGGCGGTCATATTTTGTACCGCGATGCGGTACATCTAGTTTAGCCATTAATTACACAGATCCATCAAACCAAATGTTGAAAATAGACTAAAATAACTACCACTAATACATATAATTTGATTCGATTTTTTTTTATATAGTTCATTTATGAATATGTTTAGTAATGGATACGTTTCCCGGACCTACAGTATGTGGGATTTGTTTCTGGTGGGACACTCAATAGCGGCCCACTCAGTGCTTTCTCTGCACGTTAGTTGTGTTCGCTACGGTAATGCTGGCATTTTAATCTAATAAATGTTGACTGCTTTGGAAAACAGAATTAATAATTAAAGACATGTTTGCATGTATGTTGTAGTAGGAGTTTTAAGGAAGTTATGTACAGTAATTACCTGTATTATTTGTCGTTTAATGTATATGCTTCGATTAGCATTAGCTTATGGATGTGCCATATTTTACTTGTAAATGTGCCTTATGTGTGTCTTTACAGGTATGTTTGGGCTTTCTTTTAAGTCCATATATATTTTTTTAATTATATAAATAAAAATAAAATATTTTTAATTTTAATTTTTTTTACTTTTTTTTTACCATGGGTGTAAAGGAATAAGGATGGCACTCTTATTGTATATGTTTATTCATATTTTAGTTAATGATTTGTAAATGCATCATTGTGTCATGACTTTACTTGAGGGGGCACATCATTACTAACTCATGATTAACTAACCATACACTAACATCAACTCATGGCTTGTTAATGCATGACTGTGTCATGACTTTACTTGAAGGGGCACATTATAATTAACTAATTATTAACTAGCCATACACTAACATCAACTAATGACTTGTTAATGCATCATAATGTCATGACTTTACTTGAGGGGGCACATCATTACTAACTCATGATTAACTAACCATACACTAACATCAACTCATGGCTTGTTAATGCATGACTGTGTCATGACTTTACTTGAAGGGGCACATTATAATTAACTAATTATTAACTAACCATACACTAACATCAACTAATGACTTGTTAATGCATCATAATGTCATGACTTTACTTGAGGGGGCACATCATTACTAACTCATGATTAACTAACCATACACTAACATCAACTCATGGCTTGTTAATGCATGACTGTGACATGACTTTACTTGAAGGGGCACATTATAATTAACTAATTATTAACTAACCATACACTAACATCAACTAATGACTTGTTAATGCATCATAATGTCATGACTTTACATGAGGGGGCACATCATAATTAATTAATTGTTAACTACTTACCAAATTCAGCTCATAATTTATCATAAACTTACTATCCAATGCACATGTACAACTAGTATTCAGCCCAGATAAGTGATGTTGTGTGGCTTTTCAAAAAGTCAGAGAACGGAGGTACAGTATCATCACAGCTTCTGTCTGGATGGAGAGTGAAGTACTGATCCCAGCAAACGTTCCCCTGACCGTGTTCATGTTTCCTGTTTGGTTAAGTCATAGAAGGTTTAGTTTGATGGGAAAAAGAATTTCACAAAACAGATTAAGGCCTATTAAGATGAATTATTAGTGTATTTAGTATTTTATGTTTGATAAGGAGGATCAGTGAAATTAATGATAAACTAATCCCGTGCCTCTCAGTAATGTTTATGATGAAGCTGCTGGTGTCAATAGTTTAAATTATGACAGTAATAAATTGTTTATATGTATTTCAAAGTCAAAATATTTCTTATTCCATCTTACGGAGCCTGATTGATTTTGTTTAACCCTAAGTGTTAATTAATGCATTAACTATCAAACACATGTACTAACCTGTAGTTAAGGCTGCTGTTATTCATATATGAATTCTTATGACTCCTGTCGTAGTTAAGGTTAGCTCTTCATTTGTTCATGATTAGTTCATATCTTCACTAATCATGAGTTCATGTTGAAGTAACTATTAATTCAGGCATTAGTACATGATTATTCATGTACCCTTATTGTAAAGTGTTACCTATTTGTCTCCCTTGATGCATCTCTGATCAATCTGATATTACACAGTCATCGACTGTTTCCTCTCCCTTCATCTCACACACACACACACACACACACACACACACACACACAAACACACGTGTGTGCACACTTTGAACATAGTGGTGGTTATTATAAATCACTTATGTAAAAAGAATTCATTACATTTAGTTATCCATATCGGAAATTGTAAACAAGTTGTACAGAAATTTTCTAAAGAATCAATATCTATAGAAATCTATAGGTGTACCAAATGATTAATTGATTAACCATTAAGTTCAGTTGGATTAAATATTAGACAAATGTATTAAAATAAACGAGAAGAGATGCAAATAAAAAGTTTTATAGTAAGAGCTTTATGAAAGGCAGTTACCGTGAATGAAACATTTATATATACACTGTTAGAAAAATCTGTAGAAATTACAGTATTACTGGCAGCTACTTGCCAGTAACTTACTGTAGATTTAAATTGATGTTATTTACTGGCAACAATTTGTTCAAAATTAAATGAACATTAAACATTAACGAGTCTTTATCTTTACAGAATAAAACTAAAATAACAGCCTCATGCAAAGCATTCTGGGTACCAAAATCTGAAGGAAAAAAACAGAAAAAGGTTGATGAAGATTTCTGGTTCCCAGAATGCTTTGCATTAGATTGTTATTTTATAATTTTATTCTGTAAAGACAAAGACAAAGACTTGTTAATGTTTAATGTTCATTTAACTTTGAACAAACTGTTGCCAGTAAATAACATAAATTTAAATATACAGTAAGTTACTGGCAAACAGCTGCATAACTACAGCAAATTTTTTACAGTGTAGATGAAACACTTATTTTGTGAAAAGGATATGAGTGATATTTTCCATGTAAAAGCTATGAAAATGGAAAAGGTTGAAACTGCAGATTTAAGTCATGTATTATATGTGTGTTTTCTTTTTCATAAAGAGACTTTTACCATTGACATTTATGTCTGTAAAGTGCCACATACAGCTGCCATGCATACACTCAAATTATCATTTGCTTTTTACATGATGTGCTTTAATCTGTAATCACCGCATATGTAGACCAGTATATATTTATTAATTTCTTTCACACGTCTACAAATCAGATTCATTCACAAATGTTGCTTTCTTTACAATATTGTGATATAATGAACCTTCATATGGATTTATCGGAAACTTTCACCAAATTCTTTTTGGGTTGGAGAGTTTTTATCGTACTCCTCATCTCAAACATTGTACACAGTAAGTATCTTTTCAGGTACTTACAAAATGTTTGATCTCTCACGCCATACACAATAGGACTGACAAACCTGGGCATTATCTGGATTACTAAATAAGTAAAAAATCTCATCTCCAGAATAAGCATCGGAAACATAGCCGTCAGCAGCTTGTCCAGGAAGGGCCCGACAAACGTTAGCAAGCACATCAGAAGCTGGATCCCATGTAGGATGATGGTACTTCGAGCTTTGCCAGCATCCAAGCTTGTGGCCTTTGCAACAAACATGATCTTTATGTAAGTATACACTATAGTCAGCCCAACAAATGCCAGGTAAATAATATACACAATAATTCTCTTCTCTATCATATATGGGTTATTGAACAGATAATCTCTGAAGCAGAAGATATTGGTGTAGAAGAAGGTTCGTGGCTGTGTAGCCAACAGGACGAACAGGTCTGGTAGAGCCTGGATGGCATTCAGGCTCCAGATTAGGCCGATAAGGATGTATGTTTTAGGTATGGTACAGATCTGAGCATGACGCAAAGGGTTGCAGATAGCGATGTAGCGCTCTATAGCCATGGCGGCCAGGTTCAGTGGTGTGTTGAGCGTTGTGAATATAGCGCTCATCAATAGAACACAGCAGAAAGAGACATTGATAGTAAACAGAATGTAGCTCAACACATGAAGAAGGACTGTAATAATCAGCTGAATCGTATCGTTGAACACCATATGAATGAAGAGAATGTACCGAGGGTTTCCGTTAAAGATCTCATGCTTGATGAAGGTGTGGATGAGCGTGCCGTTGATATAGTTGATGGAGATGCACAAACTAACCACTATCACATTCTTAGCCACTGCTGTGCTAAAGCTGTCCCGCAGAATTGTGGGTTGGGTGATGTTACCCACCAGTGAAACATTCATCTTTTAATAACACAACTTTCTGAAAAAAAAATAGAGAACATGAAAGGTTAAACATTGTGCATCAATATTACTAGAATGTCTAGATAGAACAATGTTATTCTCAATGTAAAATTCAATTGCATCAGCAAATGAACATTAAATTGATCAAAGAGTCACATAAAGTTCAGATGTTTTTACATTAATACCTCTGCAGACTTCCCAGCCTGTTATAAAAGAGTCTGGCGAAAAATCTCCTTTTATATCATGTGATGATCGTCTTGGTAATAGAGGTTGGTGTCTGCGCATGACTAACCTCATGTGACGTCAGAAGAGTAAAGCAAATATTTATTTTAAAGCGAAATGGCATGACCTCAGGACAAACTTTTGACTTGAAAACATGAAGTCAAGTTTTGGTTACACTCTCAGCTTGTCTTAAGGGTACATATTACTACTCAAATGCACCTTTTAGGGCTACATAAGGTACAAAGTTGTCCTCCTCCTGTCCCAGTGATAAGCTGTTGTACCCCTAAAGGTGCAAATTTTGAACAAATTTCAGGAAGTTCTGTGATTCTGTTCTGCTAAAGACCAATGTTTGCAAGCAACATACAGTGAAAATAAAATGTGACAATAAGTCTCTAATTATAGAGAATAACGATCTCACTCTTTATCAAGGTTTCAAACTTGGTTTTCAAATGCAAACATTAAATATCATTGTTTAATGTAGTGATGTGGCATGCAAACACATTTTCATCTCAGTGCACTTTTGAATTTGCAGCCTGTCTGTGCAAATGGGTTTTCAATATTCATAAATGTTCTTATATATAATATAATATAATATAATAATATAATATAATATAATATAATATAATATAATATAATATAATATAATATAATATAATATAATATAATATAATATAATATAATATAATATAATATAATATAATATATATAAATCTTATATATTGATTAATGTAGGATTCTAAACTGGAAACCAGCCTACTCTTCGATTCTGATTCAATCTGTATAGCACAGTCACCATCAGCTCAGTGAGGCCTAGGAAAACCTAACACTCAAGCTCCTTTTGTCACAATATGCTGCAAATATCCTTTGGCCATATGAAACATAATAAAGAAAAAGTCAATTTGATGTGGCAAAGAAAGCACCATGATAAAGACCTTAAATATCTTTATTTCCTCAGATCTTTAAAATGCATTTTTAACAATTTAAGGTGTGATATTACACTCTAGAAATGCTGGGTTGTTTTAACCCATGTTTGGGTCAAATATGGCCAAACCCAATTGTTGGTTTAAATTAAACATTTTAAAAGGTTAATTTAAACCAGCAGTTGGGTTTGTCCATATTTGACCCAAATATGGGTTGAAACAACCCAGCATTTTTAGAGTGTAACATCCAGATCACCATGACATTTGAACCTTTCTCTTATTGTAGTTTTTATAGATAAAAACACCTCAACTTAAAATCAATGTAACTTCTGGAATTGTTTCTACTATCTTTTATCACTACTGAAAAAATAAATAAATTAATGCAACAAAGAACATCTTTAGTAATTATGCATTGTCTTAGTTGTCTTCAAAGAAACGTTTCTTGAGCATCAATTCAGCAAATTTGAATGATATAAATGATATATGAAATATCATTGGATTTATTTTGTTTTTGGCTTTGACAGGTTTAGCCAAATCCATGATTGTGATATAGTCTTATCATCAGTTAAATAAATGTTAGTGAATATCCCAATAAGGCTGTAAAGTTGCATCACCTTGTCTTCACATCATCTTCATATCACATGGCTGTTCAAAAACAAACAAACAATTAACTCAAGCCTTTCTGGAAAACTTTGACCTTTCCCTCAGCATGTGTTTGTGTTCCTAAAAAAGCCAATCATTCACAAAAGGGAGCATCGGATTCGGAAGACGATAGAGAATCGAGTCTACTCTGCCTTGTTAGGGCTCTCAGAGTTTATTTAGAGGGTTCTGCCCCGTTCAGACAGTCGGAACAGCTCTTTGTATGTTTCGGCGGCCGCACCAAAGGGCTCCCGGTCACGAAGATTGTCACGATGGATAGTGGACGCTATCTCTTTAGCCGAGTTACAAACCCACAGATCCTGGCTCCTCAGCCATTTAGAATTCCTTGGGTTCAGTATCAACTTCTCCAAGAGTGTACTGTCCCCCAGCCAGCGTATAACCTTCCTGGGAACAGTTATCGACTCTTTTCAGATGAGAGCTTGGCTCATGCCAGACCGCGCTCTCTCCATTCAACAGCTAGCTGCTTCGTTCAAAGCGGGCTCTTACCTACCCCTCAGAACATTTCAAAGGGCACTGGGCCTTATGGCCTCCGCATCGTCAGTACTCCAATTAGGCCTACTGCATATGCGTCCCCTTCAGCGCTGGCTGAAGCCCCCGAGTCCCGGCTCATGTGTGGCGGTACGGCCACCTACGCATCAGGTTAAACCATGGCTGTATCAAAGCCCTGGCCCCTTGGAAAGACACCAGCTGGAACCAGTCTGGTGTAAGCATGGGTCTAGTCTCGAGGAGCAAGGTGATTTCGACCTAGGTTGGGGGGGCTCTGTACGAGGGCAAGCCAACCTCCGGCCTCTGGTCGAGCTCGGAGAAGCGCCTGCATATCAACTGCCTCGAAGTGAGAGCAGTCTTTCTAGCCTTAAAAACCTTCCTCCCAAACCTGGCGGGACACCACATCTTAGTCCGGACGGACAACATGGCAGTGGTGTCATATATAAATTGCCAGGGTGGTCTTAGGTCGAACAACCTGTACACCATGGCCAAACAGCTCCTTTTATGGGCACACACCAACCTGCACTCGCTAAGAGCAGCACATGTACCAGGCATACTGAACCAGGGTGCAGATATGCTATCTCAAGACAATGTCCCCCCCAGGGAATGGTCTCTTCACCCTCAGAAAGTTCATTTAATTTGGAGTGTCTTCGGGAGGGCAGAGGTAGACCTCTTCGCCACAGAAGACAACTTTCACTGCCCAACATTCTTTTCAAAGAACAGGGATGCGCTGGCCCACGAATGGCCCAGCCGTCCTCTTTACGCATTCCCTCCGGTCTCTATGCTCCCTCAGGTCATCGAACGGATCAGGGAGAACAAGTGCAGTCCTCTTAATAGCCCCTCTCTGGCGCACCCAAACATGGATCCCTGAGTTAATGCAGCTGCTAGAGACATCTCCCTGGCTTATGCTGCTGAGGAAGGACCTCCTCACGCGGGCGAACAGGACAGTCTGGAACCCCCGTCCCGACTTGTGGCCTCTTCATGTATGGCTCCTCAACGGGTATCCAGGGACCTCCCGGACAGAGTCCTAAGCACTATCACCTAAGCTAGGGCTCCGTCAATGAGACGCCTCTATGCCCTTAAGTGGTCAGTGTTCACCGGCAGGTGTGCAGCTCGGAACCTAGACCCCTGCTCGTGCGAAGTACCACCGGTATTTTCTTTTCTTCAAGAGCTGCTGGACTCCCCACCCCCCACGCTCAAACGCTTATACGTGGCGGCCATAGCAGCCTTCCATGCTCCTGTGGCCGGCCAGTCCTTGGAACAACCTGATCGTGCGCTTCCTCAAAAGGAGCAGGAGGCTTAACCCACCTCAACTCCAAAGTCATCCTCAGACCAAGACATGGCTATGTACCCAAGGTGCTCTCGACTCCGTTCAGGAGGTCATTTCACTATCGGCCCTTCCCCTATCGGAAGACGATAGAGAATCGAGTCTACTCTGACTTGTTAGGGCTCTCAGAGTTTATTTAGAGGGTTCTGCCCCATTCAGACAGTTGGAACAGCTCTTTGTATGCTTCGGCAGCCGCACCAAAGGGCTCCCAGTCACGAAGATTGTCACGATGAATAGTGGACGCTATCTCTTTAGCCTACACCTCAATGGGCCTTCAATGCCCCATAGGCATCAGGGCCCATTCCACAAGGGGCATGGTCTCTTCATGGGCATGGTTCAGTGGCGGTACCAATTGAAGACATTTGTGCGGCGCCCGGTTGGTCTTCACCGTCCACATTTGTACGATTTTAGAACTTGGAAATGCCGGCTCTGCAGGCATGAGTCCTTTCTATCTAAACCTCTAGGTATCCTTTCGCGGGCTCCGACATTGGTCCGGTCCCCGTTGGATTTTGACTTTTAGTTCTACTATAAGCCTTGGGCTTAACAGCTCCACACGGTAGTTCAGAGCGAATTCATCAGCTAATAGCACGGCATTTTGAAATGGGTTTCCATAGCGTCTAGCAGACACAATACGAGTGAACCATTCTCGAAAGGGAACGTACTTGGTTACTAACTTAACCTCGGTTCCCTGAGAGTAACGGGAACGAGTATAGCGTTGACGGCCGTGCTATTAAGCTTCACGTTCAGGTACTGTCGCTTCAGTCGATTTAATCTGATTCCTATGGCGAAATGGGCTGCTTGTATAGGCAGCCATGCCCATTTTGGCGGGTTTGACACGCGCGAGGGTTTGTGCGTCCTCGCCGCTTCGCCATAGGTTATACAGCTCTGCACTGTGCTTGCTGCACTGCGTTTTAAAATAAAGACTTCAATATTCTTGAGAAAAAGAGTTTTCCCATAGCATCTAGCAGACGCAATACTCGTTCCCGTTACTCTCAGGGAACCGAGGTTACATGAGTGCGTTTTTTATTTGCTTTGGTACTATTTTCACAAGTAAGGGGTACATTTTCAAAACTCTTAGTACAAAAATCTAAACTGATCACACTTGTAACACAGCTAGTCATTCTTTCAAAACCTGATCCCTGCTTTCATTACAGTCATACACATTTCAGTCCACATAATCATTGTTCCAAACACATAATTATTGTAATATGTAATGAGAAAATTTGGTTTAATCACCGAAACACAACAGTATGAGCTTCTTTCAATTTAGTATAACAATCAGTTCATTCAACAGCAAACAATGCAAGATACATGTTTCAAATCACCCTTTTTACTGAAATAATTACAGTAATACAGGCTACAGTTGCCACATTAGAAAATACACTTACAGTACCTAACTTATGTAATTGAATCCATAATGTTTGTAATAGTATCTAGTGTGTTATCAAAAGTTGTGATGAGGTTATGAAACTGCCATGAGGTTTTGTGCTAGAACAGAGTTTGCTGCCAATACAGTAAATATTCTCACTGTGGCATATGACTGAATCTATACTGTAGTTGAACATATACGGGTGAGTAATATAATATAGTGTATTTGATGTATTTGTCTCCCTTGATGCATCTCTGATCAATCTGATGTTACACAGTCATCGACTGTTTCCTCTCCCTTGTGCTCTATCTCTATGTTCACAAATTGCAAATTTGTCTCCCTCTCTCTCTCTCTCTCGCACACACACACACACACACACACACACACACACACACAAACAAACAAACACACAAACACACGTGTGTGCACACTTTGAACATAGTGGTGGTTATTATAAATCACTTATGTAAAAAGAATTCATTACATTTAGTTATCCATATCGGAAATTGTAAACAAGTTATATGGAAATTGTCTATAGAATCAATATCTATAGAAATCTATAGGTGTACCAAATGATTCATTGATCAACCATTAAGTTCAGTTGGATTAAATATTAGACAAATGTATTAAACTGAACGAGAAGAGATGCAAATAAAAAGTTTTATAGTAAGAGCTTTATGAAAGGCAGTTACCGTGAATGAAACATTTATATATAGATGTTATATAGATATAGATATAGATGAAACACTTATTTTGTGTTGTGAAAAGGATACTTGAGTCTGATATTTTCCATGTAAAAGCTATGAAAATGGAAAAGGTTGAAACTGCAGATTTAAGTCATGTATTATATGTGTGTTTTCTTTTTCATAAAGAGACTTTTACCATTGACATTTATGTCTGTAGAGTGCCACATACAGCTGCCATGCATACACTCAAATTATCATTTGCATTTTACATTATGTGCTTTAATCTGTAATCACCGCATATGTAGACCAGTATATATTTATTAATTTCTTTCACACATGTCTACAAATCAGATTCATTCACAAATGTTGCTTTCTTTACAATATTGTGATATAATGAGCCTTCATATGGATTTATCGGAAACTTTCACCAAATTCTTTTTGGGTTGGAGAGTTTTTATCGTACTCCTCATCTCAAACATTGTACACAGTAAGTATCTTTTCAGGTACTTACAAAATGTTTGATCTCTCACGCCATACACAATAGGACTGACAAACCTGGGCATTATCTGGATGACTAAATAAGTAAAAAATCTCATCTCCAGAATAAGCATCGGAAACATAGCCGTCAGCAGCTTGTCCAGGAAGGGCCCGACAAACGTTAGCAAGCACATCAGAAGCTGGATCCCATGTAGGATGATGGTACTTCGAGCTTTGCCAGCATCCAAGCTTGTGGCCTTTGCAACAAACATGATCTTTATGTAAGTATACACTATAGTCAGCCCAACAAATGCCAGGTAAATAATATACACAACATTTCTCTTCTCTATCATATATGAGTTATTGAACACATAATCTCTGAAGCAGAAGATATTGGTGTAGAAGAAGGTTCGTGGCTGTGTAGCCAACAGGACGAACAGGTCTGGTAGAGCCTGGATGGCATTCAGGCTCCAGATTAGGCCGATAAGGATGTATGTTTTAGGTACGGTACAGATCTGAGCATGGCGCAAAGGGTTGCAGATAGCGATGTAGCGCTCTATAGCCATGGCGGCCAGGTTCAGTGGTGTGTTGAGCGTTGTGAATATAGCGCTCATCAATACGACACAGCAGAAAGAGACATTGATAGTAAACACAATGTAGCTCAACACATGAAGAAGGACTGTAATAATCAGCTGAATCATGTCGTTGAACACCATATGAATGAAGAGAATGTACCGAGGGTTTCCGTTAAAGATCTCATGCTTGATGAAGGTGTGGATGAGCGTGCCGTTGATATAGTTGATGGAGATGCACAAACTAACCACTATCACATTCTTAGCCACTGCTGTGCTAAAGCTGTCCCGCAGAATTGTGGGTTGGGTGATGTTACCCACCAGTGAAACATTCATCTTTTAATAACACAACTTTCTGAAAAAAAAAAATAGAGAACATGAAAGGTTAAACATTGTGCATCAAGATTACTAGAATGTCTAGATAGAACAATGTTATTCTCAATATAAAATTCAATTGCATCAGCAAATTAACATTAAATTGATCAAAGAGCCACATAAAGTTCAGATGTTTTTACATTAATACCTCTGCAGACTTCCCAGCCTGTTATAAAAGAGTCTGGTGAAAAATCTCCTTTTATATCATGTGATGATCGTCTTGGTAATAGAGGTTGGTGTCTGCGCATGACTAACCTCATGAGACGTCAGAAGAGTAAAGCAAATATTTATTTTAAAGCAAAATGGCATGACCTCAGGACAAACTTTTGACTTGAAAACATGAAGTCAAGTTTTGGTTACACTCTCAGCTTGTCAGTGGGGTAGTACCCTTAAAGGAACATCTTTGTACCTTATTACCTTAAGGGTGCATATTACTACTCAAATGCACCTTTTAGGGCTACATAAGGTACAAAGTTGTCCTCCTCCTGTCCCAGTGATAAGCTGTTGTACCCCTAAAGGTGTAAATTTTGCCCATTTTTTTCTTCTTCCAGGAAGTTCTGTGATTGCACCATTGTGCTGCCAAAAAACATCTTTCTCCACTGACAGCCATTCAAAAGTAGCTGTATATTCTGCTAAAGACCAATGTTTGCAAGCAACATACAGTGAAAATAAAATGTGACAATAAGTCTCTAATTATAGAGAATAACGATCTCACTCTTTATCAAGGTTTCAAACTAGGTTTTCAAATGCAAACATTAAATATCATTGTTTAATGTAGTGATGTGGCATGCAAACACATTGTCATCTCAGTGCACTTTTGAATTTGCAAAATGTCTGTGCAAATGGGTTTTCAATATTCATTAATTTTTATATATCATTCTTATATATTGATTAATGTAGGATTCTAAACTGGAAACCAGCCTACTCTTCGATTCTGATTCAATCTGTATAGCACAGTCACCATCAGCTCAGTGAGGCCTAGGAAAACCTAACACTCAAGCTCCTTTTGTCACAATATGCTGCAAATATCCTTTGGCCATATCTTTAAAATGCATTTTTAACAATTTATGGTGTGATATTACACTCTAGAAATGCTGGGTTGTTTTAACCCATGTTTGGGTCAAATATGACCAAACCCAATTGTTGGTTTAAATTTGTCCATGTTGGTTTGTCCATATTTGACCCAAATATGGTTTGAAACAACCCAGCATTTTTAGAGTCTAACATCCAGATCACCATGACATTTGAACCTTTATCTTATTGTAGTTTTTATAGATAAAAACACCTCAACTTAAAATCAATGTAACCTCTGGAATAGTTTCTACTATTTTTTTATCACTACTGAAAAATAAAATCAACATATTATAACATAAAATAAACAATGCAACAAAGAACATCCTTAGGAATTATGCATTGTCTTAGTTGTCTTCAAAGAAACGTTTCTTGAGCATCAATTCAGCAAATTTGAATGATATAGTAAATAATATATGAAATATCATTGGATTTATTTTGTTTTTGGCTTTGACAGATTTAGCCAAATCCATGATTGTGATATAGTCTTATCATCAGTTAAATAAATATTAGTTGAATATCCCAATAAGGCTGTAAAGTTGCATCACCTTGTCTTCACATCATCTTCATATCACATGGCTGTTCAAAAACAAACAAACAATGAACTCAAGCCTTTCTGGAAAACTCTGACCTTTCCCTCAGCATGTGTTTGTGTTCCTAAAAAAGCCAATCATTCACAAAAGGGAGCATTGTTGGGATAACAAGACATCTGTCCTTTCAGCATCTGAGCTGCAGTGTGTTTGGGGTAATTAGTGCTTCCACTGAGACTAGCGGGAATCTCTGACATTTCAGAACCTCCACTGAGTCTAGTCTGAGCAAGAGCGATGGCAGGAGAGACTCCAGCGTCTCACGCCCTTGAGATCCGCAGGCAGAAGGTCAAAGCAGTCAGGAACACTTGTTGTTCTGAAGCTTGTATTCCTGGGAGTGATTAGCACGTCTATGGGGAGATGCAGAAAAGATCATGGAACATAATAAGAGAGATTGTTTTAGACGTTTAAAGGTCTGTTGGCATCAAGAGAGATCCTGTTTTGAAATGTTAATGCTAAGGGTCTGATGTAAATGTTGATCAATCAGCAAGTCTGAAAAAAAGTAAGGATGCATGTCATATTCAAGTAATAATAAACTTTATCGTATTTAATACTCAGTGTCCTAAACAATTTTGACAATGAAGCCACGCTTAAAAACACTTTAATGCTACATAACATGTCAAACCAAGTGACAATTATTTTAAAGATAGATAACACACGTTTACTTTACAAGAAAAATATTTCTGAAAAAAGACGGTAGATATACTTATAGAAATAAAAAAGTATAGTGGTGCTGTGTTTGTGAAGTTTCAAAATGTATTTGTGAAAGTGGTTTGATTTGGTTGCTTCTATAGAGACATCCACTGATATAACCAGGGCATTATATTATATATATATATATATATATATATATATATATATATATATATATATATATATCAATTAAGTTATGAAACTTGTTCTATCTAAATACATCTTTATACCTTTTTTATTTCCCAATGTGAAAGAATACAGACACACTTTAATTGTTTTAAAAAAGAGTGTTATTAGGAAATATCCAAAAACATAGAAGAATTCACATATAAGAGCCTTATAATGGGGCCTTTTTGCAAACGTCTTGAAAACATAAAAACTGAGGTATCTTATCTGGATTCTGTATGCGTAAATTACATTTCAATAATAACAATAATAAAAATAAAAAAAACTGCAATCTTAAGGGGCACCCTGTTTACACAAATCTCATTTTAGTGTTAACAAACCATTCAGGCCATTCTTGAGTCAAAAGATCTGTTTGCAGTCCAGTTAAACAATTAACAAATATCAGACATGTTCCTCTGAGTATTTCAAATATTCAGGCACAACATTGATGGGAAACAGCTTTGGTAATATGGAGTGCTTCATTTGCCTCATTGTGTCTCTCTCTTTTGGTATCAGTATTTTGTCTGTAAACTAATGATTCTAAGAGTGTCATTTGTAACTAATTGTTTTTTTTGCAATATATATGTGCATAAAAGGAAGGTTTTATAGATCCACACAAATTTGGTTCCGATATAAAAAAAACAGATGCAAACATGATAATGATGACAATATTTCAGAGTGGTACCAAACACTTAATTTCCCTTTTTAGTGTATAAATGCTAATATCAAATTTGCCATAAATACATACCTCTCTATAAACCATACAATACAGATCATGTATAAATAGGGAACAATATTAGCCATGTCCAAACATGGCACAGAGTTATTTGGCCTCATTCCTCAGACATCTACACCTGTAGATCTTTTGATTGTAGGACCCTTGACCCCCAGCGGGCCCCTTCCTCCTCCATACGGTTTTGTGACGTGCTCTTTCATTTTCTTGTGAGCAACTGGTTCTCCAGCACTTCCAATCGCTTGGTCATAGCTGACAGTGACATAAAGTTAAGGAAATATACTATAATAAATGATCATATAATCATACTTAGCAGCATCTTACCTTTCTGCATTTTTTGGCTGTTAAATATATTCAAACTCTATTTTTACATTTTCTTAAGAAGATGTGAGAGATGTTTGCCAGTGCAAAACTTGCTGATAGTCTAGTGTGTTCTAGGTGGTTTCTAATCGCTTGTTTGCACATCCTGGGTGTTTTTTAGCTGGTTCCTTAGAAGCACAGCTAGCAAGGTTCATTTTAATACAGTCGTGACAGTTTCATATTGTGTCCATGCCCAACTATTGTTCAAGATTTGCTACATTAATGTCCACAATCACCTTGTTTTGGTGGTGGCACATTATCACTGAAGTAGTCATTAAGTTGAGCAAAGTGTTCCATGTCAAATGCTCAGACAAGATTCGCCGAACGCAGTGCATTTAAAGCATTAGCCACCTACTGAGTACTCTCACTATCATCCATATCCATTACAAAACAGAGATATATTGATGAAAAATTTAAATAAGCTTGAAAATTACTTTTCGTGTTTTCAGAGGATGGATGCTTCCATGATACCACAATGCGCCACCGCGCGGGGTGTTTTGACTCATCACCAAAGGTGTTATTGCGACTGGTTAGCAACAAGCTGGTTTTGTTTACATCAGCATGGATTTGAAAATCACATTTCATTGGTTCAGACTCATGTCATCTAGAATTCGCTATGAATATTCACAAAGTTGGAATGCTGCAAGAAGAGAGTAGAAAGAATCAATTTTTCATGATTTAGGAAGGTACACCTCTCAGAAACCATACAAATATAGATACTTTTAGATGCTTAATTGCTATTTGGAGCATTGGGATCACTAGACGATGGCTTGAACTCATTTTTGTGAAAACCTAAAATTCAAAATATTTCACATTTTTTGCCTGTAGCTCGTAATCAGCCCATGTGCGCATTCTGATTTTGCCAGCATGGGTCACATTTGCTTCTGTTGAAGCCATCAGTCTGCATTATTTTAATTTCACTTTTTTTTTTTAAATAATCCTGCTTAACAGAAGAATTTGTGGTGAAAAACTACATTACCCATGATGCTGTACAGAAAATACCTCTAATCACAGCGTCACAAGAAGCAAAGCGCACCTATGAGCTCTTTAGCTCCACCTACTCCCAACTACTCCCCTACTACACAGTCTTGTATTTTTTTATTTTTAGTCCGATTTTAAAATACTTTCTTGCTTCAAATTAAAGTTTGTGATGTTATGATTCACCTCATAACTGATCGGGTTGGTTCATGTCCTATAACGCTTTAACAAAGCAAATTTTTTGTTTTAAATCCCTAAGGGAGAAATAAATCGAAAAAATGCCTCCGGAACCAACGCCGCCGAAAATGGGTGGGCACTAATGCACTCTATAGACCTTATGTAGCCCCGCCCCTTTTCAGAACGGCGCTCGTTGTGTTCTGTCTTCCGGTTTGTATTTCCACAGCATGAAGGTAATATCTTATTGATTTATGAATGAACCGCTCGTTTTAAAATCTTCCTAGTCTACTGACATCTGATATGACATCCACTTCAAACATTACAATGCTCATGATAACTTTCATTAACTCTACAATAAGTAAATCCACTTCACCAGCTAATTACTCTTCAAAAACGATGCCATAGAAATATACAGAGCTACCGCAAAAACGGAAGTTCAAAGACAAAATTTTAACGATGCTGTGTCCTTTTTTCTCCAGTAGCACCTCACTGCAGTACACGAGATCCAGGGGGCGGAGTTGGATCCAGATCTAAGGGGTGGAGATTGGTAGGTTTAGGGGTGGGTTTAGGGATCAGGGGGTGGAGATGGGTAGGTTTAGGTATATGTAAGGTGGGAGGAGTTGGATCTGGATCCAGCTCCTCCCCCTGGATTTCATGTTCTGCAGTGAGGACCATCTCTTTTTCTCTGGCGCATTAAGTCTATAGTGGTTTGTTTTAGCTTGCACCACTAATAAAACATTTACATATTTACACCAAAAGGTAAATGACAATGGGTCTCATTCACTAATAATTGTGTGGAATGGATTATTTTGTATTTGTACGCAAAGGAGAACTTCTCTCGAAAAATCTCCAGCTAATTCACAACACGTTCGTACGCACATGAATTTGTTCTTAACATCATTTTGATCTTAGTGAATTCGGAGTACTCCGCACACGCTTTCCTTACAGCCTTTCGTCAGGCTCGTCAAACTTGTCGCTGTTTGCAGACACGCTCTCGCCCGATCCTCGAGCAACGCCAAGTGTGCCATTCTCACCAGTTCTCACAATAAACACCTTTTATACAGACCTCTCATTAGCCAGCTGGACATACGCGTACATCTGTGTTATTCAGAGAAACCTCGCAGCTGAAGCTATAACACAGCTTTTCTTACTCTTTAATTATATATGATGAAATGTATTTAAGATGAAATTAGATTGTATTATTTAATCATTTTATTATATAATTTTATATATGGATTATATAATACAATTAATGCAATACTACAATATAGTTATAGTCGTGTTAGGATGAAATATCACTTCTTAACATGATTAGACCGCCATGGTGAACGTGATTTCACCAAGTACCACATGTTCCTGGATCAACATCTTTGTTGATCCTGGAACAACTTTCCAATCAACCAATCAGATTTGAGGGACAAGTTTACAGTTTATGTCAAGTTTAGGCTTAGAACCAGGGTGAGGTGCTTCAACATCAGTGTTATTCACCTATCATTTCCCTCTGATTTTAGGGAAAAGTTATAGGTAGGGTTAGGTTTAGGGGTAGGGATAGGGTAAGGACTAAATTTTGGGACAGGAATGTTATTCCAGGATCAACAAAATATGTTGATCCAGGAACATGTCTTACTTGGCAAAATCACGGTGACCATAAAGCCATACAGAGTAAGTGCTTTTTGCTTACGTGTGGTTTCAGTTGTTCCTATATTTCTTTGTACATTTAGAATATTACGAAATTTATGGTAATTCGTCATTTGTTCTTAAAATCGTTCTTACGCACATTTCACGCACAAATTTGTGCGTACGCCTGCTTAGTGAATGACCTCTTTTGGCCTCTCTGCCACTTTAATTTAGAGATGCAACAGAGCTCAAAGTATCAAAGCAAGCATGCAAACCACTACATCCAACTGTGAAGGACATCTATCAGCAGTATCTAACTGTGATGAGAGCCATGAAGCATCATCCTTCCTTGTAATCTCATCAAATTTTAGTTAAAAGGATCCAGCGGAGACGTGCATCTGCATCTAGTAGTTCAGAACCATCTGTTTCTGGCCTCAGACACGGACAAGGGCTCTTTTGAGCTTGGATAAATGATGCTGAGTGAGAGATCTGAAACAAAGAGCCATTGAAGCGTGTGGTCACAGAGCTTTATGTCAGAAGCCAAAGCAGAGGGGCCAGTCTGGAACAGATCAGACCGACAGACACAATCTAGACTCTCTCCGTACAGAGGGGCTTCTGTTAAACACTTTAGCTGGTTGTAATAATGCGTAAATCCACTAGTTATCCACTACCGGTCAAAAGTTTGGGGTCTGCAAGACTTTTTATGTTTTTGAAAGAATTTTCACCAATTATTCTCACCAAGGCTGCATTGATGTGATAAAAAATACTGTAAAATATTAGTGAAATATTATTCATTTAAAATAACTGTTTTCTATTTTAATATATTTGAAAGTGTGATTTATTCCTGTGATCAAAGCTGAATTTTTCAGCATCATTACTCCAGTTTTCAATGTCACATGATCCTTTAGAAATCATTCTTAAGGTTAGGGATTTTTCAGAATAGTAGAAATGATGCTGGCCTTAATAAACAGCACTAATGAGCAAAAAAAATGGTGCTGGAGTTGCATGGTGTAGTTGAATGTGCTGAAAAGAAAGCATATTGTTTAAAGGATTTATAATAAATATATAAAGGATATGTTTCTGGGTGAGCTGGTCTAGGGTGGACATCGTAACCTGTTGGAACTCCACAAGACTTTCACAAGCGCAGGGGTTCTTCACCTCGATCTCTCCTTGACTCTCAGCTGAAAAATGTTGCAATAAGTGAGAATGAAATAACCAATCTTCATTATAAAAAGAATTTCCCTCAAATTTGCATTTGCAGTTATGCATTTGGCAGAAATGCAAAAGTGAGGGAAATGCTTTTTATAATGAATATACTGTATGTAAAGGATACTCATTGGCACCTTCTTAGGTTATAATGCGTGTGTGTGTGTGTGTATATCAGGCTCTAGATGGTGCTAAAGAACAACATGCTGTGTAAATATCTTTTCCATCTAATCCAGATCTATGTGTGTGTGTATTCTCAGTGTTTCAAACGCACCTGCGCAGACATTGAGTTTGAGGTTCTCTGCGATCTGGCTGATGGCAGTGAAGTCGGCGCTGTAGAAGAAGTGTTTTTCCACAGGCTCAGAGGCAATCTCTCTCAGCTCATCCTCCACAGCTTTACCCACACCAACAGCATACATGGTGATACCTGAAACACACAAGACACATCGAATGTTCCAAAGGACGGACCTTTCATGTTAATGAGTAAAAAAGGTATAAATTAAAAAAACATTTTTTTTCAATAAAATGTAAGAGAGAAGATGCTTATGCTTTAAGCTTAAGCTTTTTTGACTGTAAATTTTTGTCAAAATGTATATTTTTTATAAATTTTATAGGAGGTTCAATTTTTTTTGACAATTAGAGACATATCTGATAACATAAAAAAAAAATGTATCTAATATCTTTCAATCTGTCCTAGAAATAAATAATCGAAAATATTTCAAAATATATAAATGAATATAATATTTACAAAAAAATAACTAAATGTTACAAAGCTTAACTAGACTCAATTTGACTTTTTTCAAGTTTGATAAAGGACTTTTTTTTTGGGAGAATTTCCATTCTAATTTCTAATCATCTAAAATTTTATAATTCAAATCTATCTAATTTGTTATAATCTGTTCTAGAAATAAATAAAAAAATATAAAAGATTATAATATTTACAAATTTTTTTTTAGCTAGACTAGACTAAAATGTGATTTATTCTATTTTGATAAAGAAAAACAATTAAGAAACATTAAGTCATATTTTTAATATAAAAGATAAATTCTTTCTTTCCAATTTGTGTACAAAAATTCTTTTTTACGTGTTTGTATCATTTCTGTGACTGTAACACTTTGGTTACTGTTACACTTTTGTCACACCCCTAAATAACAATACCTGCTTCCTTGGCCTTCTTGGCCCACTCTTGAATATCATCCTGTGAACGGCCATCCGTAAAGACCAGGCCGACCCGTGGGATGTTCTTCCCAGCAGGACGGGCTCCATCAGCCTCGGTGAAGCTGTTCTCCACCATGTGTTTGAGAGCCAAGCCTGTCATGGTTCCCTTCTCCATGTATTCCACATTCATCACAGCCTTTTTGATCTCTTCTTTTGTCTGATACATGCTGAGCGTGAACTCTGTCCGCACTCGGCTTGAGTACTGGACGAGACCCACGCGTGTTCCTTTAGGGGAGATGTCCAGCTGATCCACCACCTGGTTGACAAACTGCTTGACCAGCTCGAAATTCTGTGGCCGCACACTCTTGGAACCATCGATGAGGAGGACTAGGTCGATGTTGGAGGATCGACAGGCTTGAAGAGGGCAAAAGAAACAAAACATGTATTTCTGAACTGTGACACATATTTTTAATGCTTAGCAGAGAAAGTGGGACTTTTTTAGATTTATAAAGGCGTCTAAAAGTGTTTTTAATGTGTAAAATTGTTGTGCCACAAAATAGAACTGCAAAAATAATTTTTCATATTCTACCAGGTGCTTCCCGCAAAACTCATTGGTGAAATGTGCAAAGTTTAATATTTAGCCTCGGTTTAGGAACAAATACGATGGTTTTCATAAAAGTAGGAGCAATAGTAATACTAATGGTAATACACCTTACTTAATTAAAGTGATCTCTGAAAAAATTACATACTTCACCTTTGACAACAAAGCATGCAGTTCTTGCAGACACCAATCTATACATTGCAAATAGAAACTTTTCCAGCTTTAGGAATTCAGCTTTAGGCATTTCCCCTTTTAAACTAAAGTTTAGGACAATCTCATCTGTAATATGGGTCGTCTGAATGAAAGTGTTCCTTACTTCCACAGGCCTTGCCGTCGTCCTGAAGCACATGGCCCTCAGGACATATGCAGTGGTATGATCCCGGAGTGCTCACACACTGGTGTTCACAACCATGTTCGACTGTGTTGCATAAGTTATCCGCTGCAGAAGACATAAACATGAAGAGTGTGTCTTAAACCACATCGAAATCATTTAAGAAATTAATACTTTTCTTCAGCAAGGATGCATTAAATTGATCAACAGTGACCGTAAAGACATTCATATTTTGGTTTCCACAAAAAATTAAGCAGCTCAACTGTTTTCAACATTGATAATAATAAGAAATGTTTTATGAGCTGCAAATCAGCATATTAGAATGATTTCTGAAGGATCATGTGACACTAAAGAGTGAATGCAAATTTAACGCATAAATGCATATACATGCATAATTTTAAGAAATGTTTTTGACACTTATTCAAATAGAAAAACAATAAAAATATGACATTGTAAGCAGACAGAGAGGAAATCTGGTGAAAAGATGACTGGACTCATTAAAGCAAATGTCCAGAGCCTTTAAGTAAACTTAAAAAGTGATAAACGACACACTTGATATTTTTGGCCTTTCCAGCTGTTCATGGCCAAGGTCTGGGAAGGTCATCAGGCTTAAAGAGGGGGCGCTTCACTTCCTTGCCAGCTGATTTTGAACAGTTTTAAAGGTAACCATACAGTGTTGAGCAATTTGAGCGCAGTTTGGGAACAGAATATATTTATGAGGTGGATTAATCTGATAATCAACTCGGAAAGGTCAATAAATCTTATCTCATCTCAAATGTTGTGAAAGCAAAAAAAAAAGCTTGAATGATAGTTGGAAAAGTAAATGTTTTGCTTTTGAAAAGCATGCTGTTGTTGTAACCAATAAAATATAGACATTAATATGTACTAAGCAAATTCTACCACTGCTTAGAACTATTAAAACTATACATTTTTGCAATTGTTTTGGGAAAACCTACTAACAGCTGTTTCTGTGCATTACACTGGGAAAAGAGAAAGTACATTAATACCAAAACTTCTTTAATGGGACATATTATGCTCTTTTTCAAAGTCTTGATTTTGTTTTTGACCTCTATTAGAATAGGTTTTCATGCTTGAATGTTCAAAACACACATTAGTTTTCACATATTTTACATTGTTGCAGCACCTCTCTTCCCAGTCTGTCAGTAACGCTTTTTCTGCCAGGACCACTATCGTCAAATACGATTGACAATTAGCATACAGTTAGGATTGGCGGTATGGTTCTTTTCTGTTCAGCCTAGCATGGATAAGAGCACAGAGAGCAGCAATAACCCCGCTTAGGGTAAACAGAACAGAACCAACATGAATGTATTGCAGATATCATTAATTAATTTTAATGTGCAACATAATTAGAGAATTTTAGTCAGAATCAGGGGGAATCAGAATGCCAAACTGACTGACGAGAGGAGGAGCTGGGGGTGGAGGAGGGAATTAGCTCCTGAGAAACGCGATAGCTGTTAATAATACTGATGAGCTTATATATGTATGCAGTGATAGGCGTCGTATTCCTATAGGCAGACGAGGATCAGCTGAGAGTCAGCTGATGCGAGTTGACTAACCTGACCTGCCAGAACTGACGCTTAATATTTAGTTCCAGTCTCTACGAAGCCCCTCCTTCCAGCATGTTTCGGAAATGTCATCATAATGAATCATAAGTTTCAACACACTTCGCAACTATCTTTGTGTGTTCTGATTGGTCGGCTAACGAAAGCAAATCAACGAGGCCTCGCCCCATTCTTTTTGCATATGCTTTGGGTGGGAATTATTTAAATTAGGAATACTGTGACTAAAATAGAAGCGTTTCAGAGAATAACTTCCTTTGGAGTAACTTTGTGCTTTGTAACTTTGCAGCCCTTTTTCATGCTCAAACAGCAACATTACACACTAAAGAAAGTTGAACATAAAAAAAGGCATAATGGGACCCCTATAATCCACTTTACTGCAGTCAATATAACAGGATCAGTGCGGTGCTTGATACATACACTGGCAGGTCTTTCCGTTCTCCTGAAGAGTGTATCCCTCATTGCAGCGACAGTAGAAACCATTGAGCACACCAACACAGTGATGATCACAACTGTGATTCCCAAATGAACAGTAATCGATCACTAAGAGATAAACAAAGGAAATAGTGTTTTAGTGAGCAAATATCCACTAAATTGGAAATGACTTTACTTGAGGGGTCTGATCATAATGCAAGCATTTTTCCCCAATAAGAATAAGCAAAGATTTATACTTAAATGGCATAGGGTAGAGAATATCTCCTTAAAATATGTCATGCAAAACTAACTACCATCAGAAGTCAATTTCTTCAGAAAGGTATTAAATATTATATTTTAATGATTCTGAAAGGTAAAATTGAAAAATCATAATTAGAACTAAATATTTTATGAACAGCACCCCCTGTTGTGACCAAAAAACAAAACATGCAAGATCATGAGGTAGCTGTCCATTATAAGAAATTATTACGGCAAGAAAAAGCAACATTATGAGAGAATGATTTAAAAAGCCTGTTGCTAAGTTAAACAGAGCAAGCATGCATGGTTAGCATTGTGTTAGTTTTGTGTGCATAGATCTGGAACAGTGATCGTGTGGACCAGTTACTCTCACTAACTTGTGCAGGTCTTCTTGTCATCATTGAGAGTGTATCCGTCCTTACAACGGCAGTTAAAGCCTTTGAGGACACTCACACACTCATGCTCGCAGCTATCATTCCCAAATGAGCAGTAATCGATCACTGGAACAGGAAGAGGATGGCAAGAAACACACTTTACAAAAGCAGAGAACACTGCAAGCAATACACAAGTTGTATGCACAGATAAGCACCCATAAGTTACTGTTTTTAAGTTGTTGTTAAATGCTTAAGAAGTAGACTTTTAACATCTAAAGGTTTCACAGACAAGGCTTAAGCCTAGTCCCAGACTAAAATGGATGTATTAGCTGTTTTAACTGAAAGCAAACTTGCACTGATATATCTTAAAATATGTCAGTGTCACTGTTTTGTCTCAAGATGCACACCAGTAATTTTATTTTTCTACTAAAATGTACTAATTTAAATATGGCCTGCTCCTGGCTTAATCCAAGCCCTGTCTGTGAAACCTGCCTTAATGTAACCGATGTGTTTATGTTTTTTTGTTGTCCTTGCAATGTTTTATTGATTGATTGATTGATTGATCGTTTTGTCCTTGCTGTTAATTCTTGTTTTGGTACTGGTTGCTTTTTACCAGCAAACCCAGTGGAAGCCAATTGCTGCCTCATAAAATAAAAAATAACATAAATAATAATAACTTTGTGACTTGACTTTTTACAATTGCAACTTTATCTCCACATTATTTCAGATTTACACTTCTGTTCAAAAATTTGGGAATGGGTTAAGGTTTTTCATTTTTTTTATGTTTTTTGAAAGAAGTCTTTTATGCTCACCAATGCTGCATTTATTTGATTGAAAAAAAAAAAAAACCAGTAAAAACAGGAATATTGTGAAATAATATTACAATTGAAAACAAAATTTCTAATTGAATATATTTTGAAACGTAATTTATTCAGCATCATTACTCCAGTCTTCAGTGTCACATGATCCTTCAGAAATCACTTAATATGCTGCTTAATATTTTTGTGGAAATAGTGATAATTTTTTTTGTTACAAATACTGTCATATTTGATCAATTGAGTGCTAACATCTTTCAACAAAAATAAATCTTACTTGACCCCAAACTTGAATGGTAGTGTATATCTCATTTTATTTCTAATTAACAGTATATATGTATGATATGTTGCCCTCACTAACTTGTGCAGGTCTTCTTGTCATCGTTGAGTGAGTATCCATCGTTACAAATGCAGTGAAAGCCTTTAAGGACACTCACACACTCGTGCTCACAGCTATCATTCCCAAATGAGCAGTAATCGATCACTGGAACAGGCAGAAAGAAGCAGAGAAGCTCAAAATGTGGAGTAAGACGTGCAGCCAAAGTAGTTGGCAAAGAGCAAAATGTTTTGTAAGAGGAAGAAGCATAGAAAGGAAACTTGCATTTTTTTTATTACATTTATTTTTCTACTGAGATGTGCTTGTTTTATGGATTTGGAGTTAAGCATGGACTTACTGGAATTATAAAAGATATGAAATATTTTGGTTTTGTACTTAAGTATCAAATTGGGCTGTGTGTGTGTGGATTTGAATCACGTGGCCCTCACTAACTTGTGCAGGTCTTCTTGTCATCGTTGAGTGAGTATCCATCGTTACAAATGCAGTGAAAGCCTTTGAGGACACTCACACACTCGTGCTCACAGCTATCATTCCCAAATGAGCAGTAATCGATCACTAAATATGGATTAAATGGATTTAAGGACATGACCAAACAGGATAAACATTTCTCTTTTATATAAACGTTATAGTTCAGAAATTTCCGCAGTTCTTTAAATCATGATTAGATTATAACAGATAAAACCACAGCTCTTTTTGTGACCATGTCTGTTGGAGATCAATTTGGAAACCTATCATACTGAAAAGCTTTAATAAGTTTAGCGATGGATGGTCCAAAAATGTATACTAGACAACTGAGAAAAAAGTGAGGAAAGTAAACGAGTGAATGTAAAAATGGATTGTGAGCCTTCACTAACTTGTGCAGGTCTTCTTGTCATCATTGAGAGTGTATCCATCATTACAGCGGCAGTGAAAGCCTTTGAGGACACTCACACACTCGTGCTCGCAGCTATCATTCCCAAATGAGCAGTAATCGATCACTAAATATGGATTAGATGGATTAGAATTCAGGATATTACTGTGCAGAATATAGTAAATATTTCATTAATCCCTAATTAACATTTTTTCAGCATTTGGGTATTTTAAAGGAAAGTTTCTTCCAAATGTTTCACAATATTTCTCAATTGTCTACCATGAATTATTAGAAAGCCTAAATAAGTCCACTACAAATGGTGCATTAAACAAGATGGGTGTAAGAGACTTTTTGGTCTCAATCAACATAGAAAAAGTAAAGGATTTTTTTCCTGACAAGCAAAATATAAAGAGCATCTCTGTTTGAACAGTTAGTGCGTTCAATCCTGGGAAGTTTGTATTTATGAGTCGTAATAACTTTGCTCGGAGCAAAATGGCAATGCACCTCTTCTGCATAACATTCAACAAGATTTTTATAAACTCTAAATCTACAAAATGATGCATAAAATGTGCATTGTGTGTTTTTACTTTATGTTTTTATCATTATATATTCTACCGTAACTGTACAATACTATCATATTTTGTCCATGCAATATAGATTTTATAACAAATGAAAACAAATTTGTTCAATAATTTTCACAAATTTACCATTAATACAGATACAGACTCTCACTGACACGTCCCTAACTTGGAATCTCAGGGCTTAAAGAAAATCCAGTTTCTCCACTCGTAATTACGACTTTGTGCTGAAGTTCGTGTGCGTTTAACTCGTAAATATGATCTTTCCAACATGACTTGAATGTACCAAGTGTTCAAACTGGAAAAACGCCACTTGTTTGGAAAGCTCTTAGAAGCTTAGCAATCAATGGCCGAAATATTGATGGTAAGCAATTGACAAAAAATGGAAGGGAATTGATTCTTAAGGAAGGTTGATTGTGAGCCTTCACTAACTTGTGCAGGTCTTCTTGTCATCATTGAGAGTGTATCCATCATTACAGCGGCAGTGAAAGCCTTTAAGGACACTCACACAGTCGTGCTCGCAGCTATCATTCCCAAATGAGCAGTAATCGATCACTAAATATGGATTAGATGGATTAGAATTCAAGTATATGACATTCAGTGCCGAATATGGTAAATTTTCGAATTAATCTCACATATAACTTGTGATTTACAGCATTTAAATGCTCTAAGTTAAGTTTCCTTCTTATTGTTTCTCAAGTGTCTACCAATGATCTTGATTTGGTCATCACATGCTCACATTGGGGACTTTTATATACTGTTATTTTGGGGGGTGAAACAGGAGGACAGGGTTTTGGAGAGAGGCTGTGTGGCCTAATTTAGCAGCTAAAACCTTGTAGACAAACATCTAAAATCCCTTACAAAAGCTGTAAGTGCTTTGAGAAAGAACAGACAGCAGTGAGAGGAAGGATATTAGACCCTTTGGGATCCACATCTGTTGGTGTTTAATCTAGCAGCTTTGCAATTTAGCAATGGGTTGCCGCAATACTAATGGTAGACAATTAAGAAAAATAGAAGGAAAACCGTTCAGATTTTGAAGGAACACCGTTGATTCGATGAATGTAAAAACTGACGATGGCCTTCACTAACTTGTACAGGTCTTCATGTCATCGTTGAGTGAGTATCCATCGTTACAACGGCAGTGAAAGCCATTCAGGACACTCACACACTCATGCTCGCAGCTATCATTCCCAAATGAGCAGTAATCGATCACTGGAACGGGCAGAGAAGAGTTAGAAAGCTTTGGCAAAGCAGGAAGAGCAAATAAATCACATCACAGTAACATACAAGCTGTGTTTCAGAATAGTTAAGCGGCAAAAACGATGTGCATGTGTCTCTTTAGAGGTGCTTCAGTAGCTTCAGTCAGAGATAACAGCTTAGCTGTCTTCAAAACAGTTTAGCTTTTCCAGTAACAAGCTACTTTTGCCTACAAGTTGCAGTGTAGCATGGAAAATCTTTTTATTGTTTACAAATTTTGTTCCAGTCCAGGTAACTACTGCTTTGTCACGAATAGCCTTAATTTAGTTTGCTACTTTTTGATAGTAGCTTGTAGCACAGCTAACAAAAAGTAACTTGATTGTAGCTTGCTAAGATAATAGGCTAATCAATTAGCTTCTCCATACTGCTTATAAGCAGCTCTAGATTGTTTTGCAGTTTTTACTGTTTACTATAAAGTCTGTGTGGAACTAGAAGCTAAAACACTAAAACACTTTGTTTTTGTTCAGTTGCTTAACCAGCTGGTAACAGCAGGAATGGATAGATAAGTAGCGTGTGCTTTATAGCAGCATAACGCAGCCATGCGGAAGCTGTGATGACATTTCAAACTTTCCCTTTGCATTATAGAGACTGTTCCATGTGCTTGAAAAAATGTTAGTTAGGATAATGTCTATGTCTAGCATGTAATCATAGGCTTGTAGTGTTGTGGGTATATAAAACGTTCATATGTGAATTGTGTGTGCCCTCACTGACTTGTGCACGTCGTTTCATCCTCATTGAGCGAGTATCCTTCACGGCATTGGCAATAAAAGCTCTGAAGCACGCTCACACACTCGTGCTCACAGCTATCATTCCCAAATGAACAGTAGTCGATCACTGGAACAAGGCAGACAAAAGCATGAAACTTTGGTGATGAGAAAATACATGCAAGATTCATCTCTAAGTTTGTATTTGGCTATGAAAACATCCAACAAATGTCAGTTTCTCTTGAATCACCTGCTCTGTATTAATATGGTATACGCAGTGCATACTACTAATGCGTAACATACTGCATACTGCACAGCATATACCGTATACTGCATACTAATTTTAAAAAGTGTTGT
Source organism: Rutilus rutilus (assembly GCF_951802725.1). Classification (NCBI taxonomy): domain Eukaryota; kingdom Metazoa; phylum Chordata; class Actinopteri; order Cypriniformes; family Leuciscidae; genus Rutilus; species Rutilus rutilus. Next base: position 37,444,519 of record NC_140217.1, on the reverse strand, counting down.
GAGTGCAGGGAGGAAATATTTGTGTCCCGGTTGCTCTCACTAACTTGTGCAGGTTTTCAGGTCATCGTTGAGTGAGAATCCTTCTTGACAGCGACAATTAAAACCGTTGAGGACACTCACACACTGGTGCTCACAGCTATCATTCCCGAACGAGCAGTAGTCGATCACTGGAACGGGCAGAGAACAGTGAGAGAAGTCTGAGTAATTAGGTGTTAAAGACCCCATGCTTTCTGGATTTTAGTTCATGTCTATTCGTTTCGATAGGCTAGTGTACTTCCTGCTTCACTCAGTGTAGTTAACTAAAACTAAAATGGTAGCTCTTTATTTTACAGTCCTGTTCTGCATGTACATACTATGTACTAATAGTAATTACAATAACTGGGTTATAACTAGGTGCTAACCCTGAACCTATCCCTAAACCTAACCTTAACCCATGTAGTTACCTTATATTACCAGTACTTTCTTGGGTAACTACACTGTAAGTACACTGTTAGTACATGTTCTGTAAAATAAAGTGTAACCACAAACTATTCAAACATGTTTTTGTTAATTAAAATAAAGGTTAAATAAAATATAATATTAGATGTAATACTTAAAACCTAAAATTAGATATGTTGCTTTGGCAGTTAAAGTACTAAAATTACTCAAACTGAAATAAATAGAAATTAAAGCTAAATAAAAAAAATAAAAAAACTACTAAAATGACAAAAGTCACATAACAAAATGACTAAAACTTAAACTAAAATGAAAAGCCAATTAAAAAAAATGAATAATAAACAGTGCTTAAAGGGATACTCCACTTTTTTTTTTCAGGCGTAATGATATGACGCAGCACATGCCGCCTGATAATAGGCTACTGAGCTGGGGACTATTATCAGGTGCTGCGTCATATCATTACGCCTGCTTCACCAATGGTACTGCAGCAAAGTTTCTTGATTATTACGCAGGAATGAGAGTATAGTTCCTAGCCATATCAGCCTAGAAAATCGCAACTTTTCATTTTCCGTCGGTCTTAGTACACGATGTAACTACAGAAGAGTCAAGTTTTAAATAGGAAAAATATCGAAACTCTTTGTTCATTTTTTTTAGAGAGATGCTAATGGTCTTGTCCGGTTCAATTCATTATGCTAAGCTATGCTAAAAGTGGGACCGCCCAGACCCGGAGATCGGCTGAATGGATTCGAAAACGGTAAAACTCAACTGTTTAACTCTGGGGGAGTTGTAAAATGAGCCTATTTCCAAAAAAAGTGGAGTATCCCTTTAAAAAATTCTAAATTGCACCAGTTTCAATAGGAAAATATGTATATACAGGAGAGAAATTCACTCTGTGATTTCTTGGGATCTTTAAGTTTGGATTTAAGTATAAAGTAAGCAAGCACACAGTTACTTGCATACCTGCAGAAGAGGTGTATATTTAGTATACAATGATGTTCCTTCAACTATGTTCGGAATGGAATGCTAGTGTACTGCATGCTGCATACTGTACAGTATATATTATATATTACTGTGCAGTATATATTATATACTGCACACTTTAGTATTGATAGCAGTCCAGATATTCCATGCATACACAAAATTTGCATTCTGTAATCAGTATACATAATACTGCTTAAATAGTATGGTATTATGCTATTCCGAATGTAACCCTTGTCTGTATAGTCTACTAAAATAGAAGTTTATGTAAATTTTACAATTCACTCAAATTGTTACGCAGATATAATTTGTAATCATTATTTTTTAAACTATAAAAATAGTATTTTCATTAGTCATCTCAAACTGTACAACAACAAAATCAGCTCATAAACACACAAAATATCATCAAGCACATGCATCACTAACTTGTGCAAGTTCTCTTGTCGTCGTTGAGTGTGTATCCCGTGTTACAGTCGCATGTGAATGACCCAGGGGAAGCGATACAAATCTGCTGACAATCATGCTTCCCTTCAGCACATAAATCAATGGCTGCAGGAAGCAAACACACACCTGTTGAGCACCACTGGAATGATAATTATGTCATACTTCTGTGATGTGTAGTTTGTAAGGGTACATACGCGTGCAGGTCTTGCCGTCCTCATTGAGCGTGTATCCAGGCAGACACAGACAGTGGTAGGAACCAGGCGAACTCTCACAGATGTGCTCACAGCCATGATCTGACTCCAGACACAAGTCCATCCCTGCAAATCCAATGCACATATGAGAACTGCGAAAGCAGGAACAACTAAATCATAGTGTTCACAATCACAGGGCATAAAAGCAACAGCATTAATATGCTTAAAGTCAGCATAAGATTTAAGCATTTGAATCCTTGTTGAAATAGGATATTCAACGAGAAAAAAATTAAAGGTGGGACTGATTTAAAGATCAAAGGACAATGTGAACCAATGTTCACGACCAATGTTTTTACTTTTGACAAAAATGTCCTTTAAACTAGTCAATTCCTCAAAATCGATTATCTTTAGTCAATTTTACTCTCACAAAAATGGCAAATCGTTTTTGTTGAAAAAAATAACAATAAAGAATAATAAAAATGTTAAGATTGTGATAAATTGGATTAAATAATCTTTAAATATTTTTAAAAGAATTTTAAGAACTAATTTATTTTAATATTTAAATATATATTATTTCACGAATGTATACAGCACAATTTAAAAGTTTGGGGTCAGTAATACTTTTTAAAAATAAATGTATACTTTTATTCAACATGGATGGATGCATCATATCAAAGGTGACAGTAAAATCATTTATAATGAAAAAGATGGTCACACTTTAGATTAGGGTTCAATTCTCACTATTAACTAACTATTAATTACGACTTTTGCCTTAATAAACTCCTAACTACTGTTTATTAATAGTTAGTAAGGTAGTTATTAAATTTAAGTATTGGGTATAGTATAGGATTGAGGGATGTAGAATAAAGTCATGCAAAATAAGGCATTAATATGTGCTTTATGAGTACTAATAAACAACCAATATCCTATTATGAGCAACTAATTATTTGTGAGAATTGGACACTAAACTAAATTGTTAAGATTTTCAAATAAGTCACGTAAATAAACAAAATTTGGTAAAAATACTGCATTTTTGATCAAATGCAGCCTCAGTGAGCATAAGAACCTTCTTTCAAGAGCTTAAAAAAAAATGTACCAACCCGAAACTTTCAAACAGTATTGTATATCTTTTTGTTATTGCTAAGGAAAACTTGCAACTTTGAGCTGAGGTTTGAGGTAGAAAAGAATCGGAAAAGTTGAAAAGTTCAACACAAATGTCTAGATTCATTCACTGGGATTCTTGAGCATATATCACACGGATAAACACTTTACCACAAAGCTTGTCTTGGAACTGAAGCCCAAACTGGTGAATAAGGTCGAAGCTCTCCACGAGGAACACGTGATCCTCAAACGGTGGTGATGCCATTGCTCGCAGTGATGTCATATCGGCCCTGGCGACACCAATGGCGTAGATCTCAATCCCAGACTCTCTCGCAGCAGCTGCCACTTCAGCCACGCGGTCCTGAGGGCGGCCGTCCGTCACGATAACAGCTACGTGGGGAACGTTGGGACGGGCGCCTTCCTCGGCAGAGAAGGCTACATTCATGGAGTAACGGATGGCCAGGCCGGTCATTGTGCCCTGTGCCAATGGAATGATCTCGTTGATAGCTTTGACCATCTGCGCTGGCTTGCTGAAGGCTTTGAGGGAGAAGACGTTCTGGACCTGGCTGGAGTATTGGACCACACCAACTCTTGTAGCTTCCAGGCCAATGTCCATCTCATGGATGATGTCAATCATGAACTTGCGCATAGTCTCAAACTCATGGGGGCGAACACTGCGGGAGCCGTCGATGATGAACACAAGGTCAACCGGACCAGATTTGCACTTTGGTTCAGCTGTAAAATGTGGGAAAATAGAATTAAAAACCACATAATGACAATATTGACAGTTTAAAGTGAGTACAAGGTTCTTTATTGGCATCGATGGTTCCATGAAGAACCTTTAACCTCCACAGAACCTTCCCAGTGTGCAAAAGGTTCTTTATAGTGGAAAAAGATTCTAGATTACTAAAATATTCTTGACACTTAGGAAAAAAATGGTTCTTATAAGAACTGATCACTGAAAGACTATTTAGGGAACCCCAAAATGGTTTTAATAACTTTTGTAATCATTTTTAAGAGGGAGTAGAAAACACTATTATCTTCTGTTGCTGACATTAAATGTTGTCTAATCAAACTCTTTTCAGGTCCAACTTAATCTGTCATTTAGTAGTCAAATTAGGAAGATGGCTGACCTGCTCCTTGGTAACCATGAACAAAATGATCAGAAATAAAAGATCTAGTATAAATTAAATAAAGGTTCACCATCAAAGCAAGGATAAACATGCTTTGTGTGGTGAATTAATGGCATGAAACCATCGAAATTTAAGAGGCATTTAGAAACCAAACACTCAAATTATAAAGACAATATTATGCAGTCCATTTGACTTTTCAGCCTAACCTCATGTGAATAGTTTTGCATATTGAGCCGATGCAGTTCATGTAAATATAATACATGTTGGTTTATCTTTGCATGTAAAATCTGGATCCTGAATCATTTGAGAACCACAGATCTAGCTGATAAAAAAACAAAACATGCTCTACAATGGCCATCTGATTTGCCAACACCAACACAATTGTGCCACCACTAAATGCTTAGTGTAATAAACAGACTCTGAGGTAGTGTCTACCGCTGTTACTGTCAAGATTGAATTATTAGTGTTATAACGGCGGTTTAACCAACCTGATTTAGGTCTTGCTTCTGTTGCAGCCATTATGGCTATTAGCACACCGACATACACCAACACATGTGTCATGTTTCGTCGACAAAGGCCCGATCTCGCCGTAAAAATCCCACTGGCTGTAGGTGGAGAAGAGAAGGAAACAGAAAAATGGCAGGTCAAGGGAAATCTGTGCTTTAAAGGCAGCCATACATTCCAGTCTGAGCTTGCAATAAAACGGCGACACCAAACAGATGGTCCACAGCAGCACTTCTAAACAGACCGTTAACATGGAAGAGTTAATAGACTTTTGGGCCAATCACATCACCACAGGCTCCGAGTTCAAACGCTGTGTGAAGTAATTGCTGGAAAATAACTGCGTCTGGGACACTGGCGCTGTAAACAGAGTGCTGTCAGTCACTTAGAAAAGGGATCTACCTCTCCAAGGGCCTGATAAGGGTTATCACTATCAGTGGTCATGGTATCACTAGAGTGTGTCATGATTTGGCATTCATTTTACTGTCTCTGAACTCAGCAGATAAAACAGCCAGACAGATTACTGCTGTGCTGCATTCCTATCTATTCAATCAAAAACAGGATTTGAACAGCAGAGTTGAAGGTGATATGCTTACAGAAAGATTTAATACAAAATGTACAATTCTGTCATCATTTACCTACCCTCGTGCCATTCCACTCCACAAAAGTACCATAAAAGTTGTCCATATGATGTGCACTATATTGCAAATATGAAAGCTTTATGCGAAGAACAGACAGAAGGCCATACACAACTGTTCAAAAGTTTGGGGTAAGTAAGCTTTTTTTGGTTACACTTTATTTTACAGTATGTGTACTTACAGTGTAGTTACCGTACTGGTAATATAAGGTAACTACATGGGTTAAGGTTAGGTTTAGGGATTGGTTCAGGTTTAGTACCTAGTTATTACCCAGTTATTGTAATTACTATAAGTACATAGTATGTACATGCGGTAAAAAGTGACAGTAAAAACATTTATATTGTAACAAAAGAAAGATGTTCTATTCATTAAAGAATCCTGTAAAATCGATCACATATCAAATATTAAGAGGCACAACTGATTTCAACATTAAAAAAGATAAAAAAAAAAAAAATTAGCATATTAGAACTATTTCTGAAGGCTCATGTGACTGAAGACTGGAGTAATGATGCTGAAAATGCAGTTTTGCCATCACAGGAATAAATTACATTGTAAAATATATTCAAATAGAAAACACATATTTAAGTTTATAATAACATTTCACAATATTACCCTTATTGCTGTATTTTGGTGAGGATAAGAGACTTCTTTCAAAAACCTTCTAAAATTACCGACATCAAACATTTGAACAGTAGTGTCCGTCCCGCTTCCGATGTGAACGCTCTCATTTGTTAACATTGGTGCTAGAAAAATATACACTGTTTCTACAGATTACATATTCAAACGTGCCTCGTTGACATCAAACATGTCATGTCATTTTTGGTCAGTCTGGATTTCATACGGTTTTGAAATAACATGTGTGCGAGTAAATAATGACAGAATTTTCCTTTTAGGGTGAATTTACCCCTTTCAAAAAGACAAAGACGGGAAAATATATTGCACATGCATCTCTATATACTACTCTCAGCATGAAATAGAGTGACCTCTATGACCAGTGCTGGTCTGTGGTTTCTCCAAGCCTTGATTAAGATTCTGCACATAACTGTCGGTTTCGGTGGCATCCAGGTAAACGGCAGACTTCAGTCCCCTGTGTGCAAATACAATGAAGCCTTCTGTGCTATATGTGTACATTAGGCTTTAAGTGTGTGCGTATGAGCTGCGGAGACCCTTAACTCAGCTTTGATTATTTCAGCACTGTAGGTCACACACATCATGCTGGCAGAGAGCCAATAAATTCAGAAGATTAAAGTGGTTATTTAATGTTTACAGAGAATATAGCACCATGGCTGGCTTTTGGATGGCAGCCCATGTCATCTTTAACTACACTACATTAAGCACAACATAGCAGACATATAAAGAGGTGCTGTTATTCCAGTCCATTTGTATGTACTGATCTAAAATTTTGACTTTGAAATTGTTTCCATTAAACTGGCTTTGAAGAACATGCAGGATCTTGTAAAAGGGGTTTGCTGGTTTAATGAACACATACCCCCCATATTTAAAAATGTTAGGCCCTGCATCTGCAAATTCCATATGACTACCAAGTTGTGTAAAATCACTTATCCTTTTCAGTATGATTCCTGTTTGCTTGTTGGTAGTAACTGAAAAGCCAGATGGTTTGGTGTCCATGCTTTCACTCCACAACATAATCAGCAATAAATGTCACCCACATTTATTTCTATTTGGACTTTACGGCTCATTCCATGTTCACTTGTATCAGTAACTGCTTGCCACGTGGAGGGAGGCGTGAGAATTCAGCACCTGAGTACAGGTGACTATCTCTCAAAACAAACATGTATATAGATTTACAAATACCCTTGATAACAGTTATTGGAATTGGAGATGGAGAAGTCTTCTTACAACAGAGCTATGACAGTTACACTGTCGTCACATTGCGAAAGGAGAGAATAAAGTAAAACCAGGTAGCATGAACAACAGTGGAGTGCCTGGCACAGCAGAGGACTTTATGAAGATTTCAAAACGGCTGTTGTACACCTGAGCGTCATGCAGGACCAAAGGAAAGGAGACAGAGAAACAGGTCAGTGTGGGAAATATGCTAACAATGGTGGACATTATTTTAAGCAAAAGAAATAAAAATTAAAAAAAATTTATTTATATTATATTATATAATATTTATTATGTCATATTTTTATTTATTGATTAAAAATGGATTAAAACATGCTTGTTAACAATGGTGGGCATTCATTTAAGAAAAATAAATTGCATTTTATTCATAATCATATTTCTATTTATATTATATAATATTTATTATTATAACAAATAATTAAAAATAATTTAAAAAAAATCTAAAATTACTGTTGAGCATTAAAATAAATAAATACTAATTCTCAGCATAAATCATATATCAGTATAAATTAAAGGCAGTACAAAACTGCATGGTGGGGGAAATGCTCTTAATTGTTAAAAATGGCCTTAAGCAAGTTTTGACTCTGGTGTGAAATATGACCCTATCACCATAGGTTTCCGTTTCAGCAATCTCTGAGCATTAAAATTTAGGAGAGAAAAAAAAAAGTCTTGAGAGATTGATAGTGCCTCCCAACATAGTAACGTAGAGGAGTGAGAAAAGGTGACAGGCAGTAAAAAAAGAAGAGTGACAGCACATTTCTTTCAGAGTGCTGAATATATCTTTGGAAGACTGTTCAAGCTTCCCAGATCCCAGCTCTAGCCCAAAGGGATCTCCATGGGTTAAAGCCTCACAGTGTAAACATTTCTCTCAGACAGACCAAAGAAAAACCCAGTGTGAGGCAGTGAGAGAGAAGACAGGAGCATTAGAGGAAGAGGGCAAATGGAGGAAAATGACAAGCGTGGTTTCTTTGGCAGTAGATTGACTGACAGCTTCACAGTTAGATTAACTAACATCAGCTTCTAGTTAAAGCAAGATTGAAAGCAGATGTGACGCTTTGCTACTATAGTATAATAGCGGTTTCGCCTCCAGCCAACCACTGCGCACCTAAAGCATGTACTGGTGTCCCAAAACCAAGGGAGCTGCCTTTCTAGACAGCACTGTGGAAATTCTCTTTAGGTTGGCGGCACACTAGGTTTTGAGACACGGCCAGTCTGTTACACGCTGATCTATATTTAGATTCGTTCAGCTCTTGGCTGTGTTCAGAATGGAGTACTTACTGCACAGTATAGGCTACTGTTTACGGTCACAGTTGCTTTAATATTATGTTAAACAGAATAAAATATGCAAGAAATAAAAGTTTCAAACATTAGTAAACTGCATTCTTGTCATGTAACCTCATGATGTTGCATGTTTAATTCAACGATTCAGGTCATCAATCAATCGATCATTAAATAAATGTTGCAATTTATATTCAACTTTGTCTAGATTACAAATAATGGGTTGAAAATTACAGTTAACATAGCTTTGACAGAAATAACTCCCATTACTCTCCTGCAGAGACCTATTCTTGGAAATCGTAGGCCAATTTGAGACCATTGCATTGTGGGAGACAGTATTCCACAGTGCGCTTAGTTTTATATTGCAAACTATAATGGATACATTACAGAACAATTACATAGGCTGCTGTGCGTGCTACTGCTTGGCCTACATACTGCAGAAATAGTATGAATAGTATGTTAATATGCTATTTTAAACTGTTAGGCCTACATACTGCAGAAATAGTATGAATAGTATGTTAATATGCTATTTTAAACAAATACACTTTTCGCAGGTAGGAGCACGACATGGGTCACATACTGTAACATGTAAGAATGCACATAGATTGTATATATTCAACAAATCAAGTGTATTTTTTTTTATTAAATATCGCGCCAATTTTTTATTTAGTATTTCCCAAGTAATCATTCTCAAAACTTCTCAAAAAAATAAAAAAATAAACGTTTTTTTTATTATTATTTAGCCTAATTAAAAAAATATTTTTCCTCAGGGAAAATTGCAGAAGACGTTTAGCCTGAAAGCACTGTTTTAAAAAAATAGCACGAAAATATTGCTCACCTAAGCACATTTACCATGTTGCACACATTAAATAATTTAACCATTTCACAACTGCTAATAAGTAATACATATTTTTTTTTAGAAGGCCAGTCTTCATGTCATTAAACAAACAGTTTCAGTAGTTTTGCTTAATTTACAACTCAATAAAACTTGTAAAACACAAGAAACAAAGATAGTTTCCTCTTAATTCTCCAGGGTTGGCCATCGTGGACTCTGCTGAAGCCTCTCACCTGTACACATCAGACGCGTGCTTCACTCACCTCAGGTAATGACACAGGTACAAACTCTCCTGTACAAGTGTGCAACGGTATCCAAAAAAAACGACAAAAACGACGCTGAAGTGGTTCAGGAAGCCTATTAAAAGTGTCAAGCCGTTCCTTAAGGTGAGTAGTAACCTCTCCAGGCGATTATTCTGGGATAGAGTGAACAGTCAGGACATTGGCCAGGTATTAAATCTGCAGAGCACGTTTGAAATGTAGATCCCACCCCCGTCCGAAATGGGAAGAGCAGGCAGGATTTCTTTGGGGGGTTGCTTGCAGCAGGAGAGAGAACATTAGCTTTCTTTTAGTGAGCCTTCAGAAATTCCTTGCGGTTCTGCTTTAGTCCACGATTGATGCACGAGCTCTTGAAGTGCCACTTTTGAACACAGAGCTGACTTTATCATTTTGAATTTCGTTTAAAGTGATGCTATTTTCTTTATAGGCTTTCTATGAAATATTAATTACGTTTAAGAGACAAATAACGTTTAAGAGTGCAGTTTAAATGAAAGGAAAGTGTGTTTTAGATAGGCCTACTGTAACTGGTCGTTTAAAGGGATAGTTCACCCAAAAATGAAGATTCTGTCATTATTTACTCACCCTCAAGTTGTTTCAAGCCTGTATTAATTCCTTTTTGTGCTGAACACAAAAGAAGATCTTTGGAAGAATGTTGGTAACCAAACAGTTTCTGGTCCCCATTGACTTTCGTAGTTTTTTCCCCCCTCTTTTCTATGGAAATCAGTGGTTATCAACATTCTTCAAAATATCAGCCAAACACTGGGATCCAATTTGATCTCCATCCTAATGCGCACAAAGTAGTAAGTAACATTACTGCCTTTGACCCCAAATCCTCTTGGGAATGCCTCAAATAAAAACCCAGGCAGACAGACTGAAACATTCTAAGCCTTGGGAATTATGTGAGTTTTCAATTAAAGCATTTTACTCTTTTGGGAAATACCACATTTATATCATTGGGCTCCTAATCAAAGAAATTAAGACTCCCAGAAAATGATGCACTGTTAAAAATACTGAACAAAATTGGGGCAGGAGATTACCATAATATTAATTAAATCAACCATTTCAGATTGAGTAATAATAAAACAAGATATTGAAAAGTGAAACGAATAACTGCAAATAGATCATATGAAACAATTAATTAAAGTCAAATAAATTCATCGTTTTTCATGTTTCAAATGTACATGGAGAGCAAAGTGCTTAATAGTCCATCCGAAAAATGAAAAACATCATGAGTCATTTACTCATCCTCTTGTAATTCCAATCCCATGATACTTTCATTCCTCTGTGGAACATAAAAGATGCTTTCTTAACGTTTTAATAAAACAAGCATTATAAGATTATTCTTCTGTGCCTAAAATTATTTAAAAGGGAAACTGTGATAAAAGGATTTATTTGTATAAATATTTCCCCAAAATCTGTATATCAAATCTTCTAGCTCTATTAAACAATGTTTTCAAAAATGATGGGAAAGTGTCATGTTCTGTCCTCTAATTGTCTGCATCACTGTCTACACATCCAGCCCACTATTTGCTTCAGTATATCTATCATTATAACTCTATAATATCTATCACTGAATCATACAGGCTGCTTGGCATTTGTGGTTAGTTCTGCTGAGCTTTCTGACATTAACCACAGCAACAAGGGCAGCCAAAAATGCTGTTAATGCCCCAATTTGAATGGTGTCCCAATATAAAGAACTATTCCATGATAGGATCTTTGAGAAAAGCACAGATAGTTTACTTTGGATGGAGAGGATTCCAGTTTAAAATAAATATTTTTGTGCATCACTAGGGAGGAACAAAATTTCTCCTTGTTGCAAAAAGTAACCAGAGATTCAGTGAGGCAATACCTTCAATTCAGACCTGACCAATCAGTGATCATCCTGCATGCCAAAGTTGCTCAGAAGTCTTATGGGAATGAGAAAAGGTAAAAATGATTTACATCTGTGCATTTACATGTTCAAAAAGTGAACCACACATGCATTCACATACACACACTTTCCATAGACATAACGATTTTTATACTGTAAAAACTGTATGTTCTCTCCCCTTACACTAAACCTACCCATCACATAAAACTTTCTGCATTTTTACATTTTCAAAAAGCATCACTTAGTATGTTTTATAAGCTGTTTTCCTCATAGGGACTGAAAATGACCCCACAAAGAAAAGGATTTCAGATATTGCCATCTTTGTGGGGACATTTTGTCCACATTATGTAAGGTTTACACACGTACAGTACACACACACACACACACACACACACACACACACACACACACACACACACACACACACACACACACACACACACACACACACACACACACACTATGTACTGAAAATCAGCTGGTTTAGCTTTTGGGAAAATGTCTAAACCAAATCTTTGCTGGAAAAATCATACCAGCTTAAACTTTTTTTTTTTTGGAACATGGAAGCTGGTTTGTTCCTGGTTCAAGATGGTCTACCAGTCCTGTCTAGTTTGATAAAGATTGACTAACCAGCTTGGACCAGATTATGCCTAGCTAGAAACCATCTTCCTTGTTCCAAATGGTTGTTTTAGCCATATTTCCACCAGGTTCTTTTATCACTCACAGGAACATCATTTACAGAAAGTAAGACTATTGCACATCTCTTTCTTCATGTCTCATTCCAAAAATTATGGTGTGTGTGTTTCCACAGGTTTTTCTGTCCCCCTCCTTGTGTGTACCTCACTGGACACGGATGGAAACTCAGACAGGAGCAGCTTAAAGGTCAGTGGCTTGTGAGAGTATCTTCACTATCTATCTTGTAATTCACTCTAATTTTTCCATTTATATTCACTCAGCATCAGGTCTAGGTGAGTCCAGTTGTCAGCTTTTCGGGTACATGGGTCTGGACAGCTCCACTGATCCACGGACAGACAGTTTCAAGCTGAGCTTTGAGGAGCAGACAGACAAGAGGGTGAGACATTGCCAAAACACAGCGATCAAAGAGGAGAGTCTCTGTCAGGCTTATGAGAGAACACGACTCCTGTGTGTACAGAGAGATTTGGAGCTGGGATCATATGTTTATTCTACCTGGATTACAACTAGGTTTATGTAAGGAGGGCAGTTGGATGAACAAAGAATATGAGCTTGATCTTGTAGTTGCTTTATTCCTGCCCACAGGATATAACAATCATAAACAAGATCTCTTTAATATCTCTCCAAAAACAGCAATGAGATTAAATGGTTTTTTGAGTTCTCAGATTTGTATTCTGTGGAAAAACCCAACATGCCTCCTCTTAAGAAGAGATCTGAAAAATGTCTCAAACTATGTTCAGATTTGCCAAGAAATCAAAGTCTGTTACCAAAAGTCAAAGATCTAAATATTAACTGACATTTTACAGTATTTCTTCTAAGACTGTACAGTATATACATCTGACAGTTACACTACTGTTCAAAAGTTTGGGGTCAGTAAGAAATGAATACTTATATTCAGCATGGATGCATTCATTTGATCAGTAAAGACATAAAGATGTATAATGTTACAAAAGATTTCTGTTTATAATAAATGCTGTTTTCTTGATTTTTATATTCAGCAAAGAATTCTGGGGTGAAATGAATGACATTTTCCACAAAAATGTTAAGCAGTTTCGGCATAGATAAGAAGAAGAAATGTTTCTTGAGCGACAAATTTGCATATTAGAATGATTTCTGAAAAATCATGTGACACTGAAGACTGGAATAATGATGCTAAAAATTCAGCTTTGCATTACAGGAATAAATTACATTTAAAAAAATTAATAAATGCAGCCTTGATGAGCATAAGAGACTTCTTTTACTTTCGAGCCCAAGCTTTTGAACTTTTGTAAACGTTAACAACTGACTCATTTGTGTCTATTTCATTCTTTCCTTCAGATGTTTGCCTGCGCTAAAACCTTGTATATCTCAGATACTGACAAACGAAAGCACTTTCGCCTGCTTCTACACCTGTTTCACAGCGGAGGGCAAGAAATCGGCACGTTTAACAGCAGGCTCATTAAAGTCATCTCCAAACCATCACAGAAGAGACAGTCCATGAAGAATGCTGACCGTGAGTCTGTGCGTGTGTGTATTTGTGTGCAGTTCTGAAAGTCTATATTTAATTTGATGCAAGCGATAGACATTCAGTCCACTGAAATTCAGTTTTACAGTTTTAAGGTTATAGGTCATGAGGTCATGTTTTTTTCCCCCAAATTATTATTATTATTATTATTTTAGTTTTGTTAACCTATTTAATGGACTGTTGATCTATCCCTCATTTGGATCAAATCAAATATGACGTCTACCCTGACTAAGGGCTGTTATATAAAAGGGTCATCTAGAGCAGAAACCGAACCCTTGTAAGTTTGTGTTGCCGTGTCTTCATGTATGAGAAGTGAGGTCAAGCCGCTAAATAGAGTCACCCAGCAGCCATTGCCACAGAAGTCAGACATTTGACCTCTAACCTTTTGATCCTAAAGCACACACTAAGAGGGCAACTGCTGTTGACATTGACTATTGGATCCACAGAGAGGTTTTACGGGGAAGAAAGAGGCGCTTGACATCTGAGCATCAGTCAAGTGACGTTGAATTCCTCACCGTCTTGTGGGAGAGACAGACAATGAGACAAAGTTCTAGAAAAAGAACAGACTGGCATTAGTCAAAGTATATCAGTCATTTGTGTTTGCTTTCTTCTTGTCAGTCTGAATGTGTATGCATATATGTCAGTGAGTGTTTAAATATTATGGTGTTTCTTTTGTTTGCCCATAGTTTTAGTTTTTTGTAAAAATGTGTGTTTGTTTTTGCAGTGTGTATTTCCTCAGGCTCAAAGGTGTCGTTGTTTAACCGCTTGCGGTCACAGACGGTCAGTACACGTTACCTGGCGGTGGAAGACGGGGCTTTTGTTGCAAGCGCGAGACAGTGGACGGCATTCACTGTCACTTTAGGTTTGAGATGCAATGCTTTTTCTCTTTTATTCTACTTTTAATCCTTTATCTCAGTCCTTCATACATATACAACAACAACAACATTTATTTATAAAGCACATTTAAACACAATATAGATTGATCCAAAGTGCTGTACATATAGTACAAAGCAGGTCTACACTATCAAAAAGCAAAAAAAAAAAAAAAACACACAACAACAACAACAACAACAATTACAGGTTTCCAAAAGCTAAAGAATAAAAATTAGTTTAAAGAGTAGATTTAAAAATGGCCAATGAAGGAACAGCCCTCACATGATAAGGGAGACCATTCCAAAATGTTGGAATATAACTGAATAAAACCATGTTTAATGACCAAACCTATAAATTATGAGCTTTTCACACATGAAATTACTAACACAGGGTTCATATTTCACACTGGTTAGTAATGAATCATGTCAAGATTTCACACTACATGTTTGTGAACCCTAGGTTAATGGTCTTTTGTATCCTCCTGAGAGTCAGCAATGGAGTTTTTTCCTCTGTAGAGGACATTATATTTGAGCAAATTTCTTTGAGACCATATGAGCCACAGTTTTAAGTCTGGATGTCTTGTAAAGAGCTCATTCAGGTCTTTTCAGAGATATGATTGACATTGACTGAATGACTAAATTCAGCACTCTTATTGGAATATGATGATATTTGTAATTATAATCATGTAATTATCTGAATAATTTTCATATTGTTTGTCGTAAATTAACATCTCAAGACAACTTTAGTAGGGTTTGCAATCAGAATATGACTTTCTGTTATTAGACATGCATCAGTTTCATACATGTCCACTGTAAACGACACCAGGACTCACAGCATGCGTATCAGGCATTTTAGGGTGACATAATAAGTGAATAGGGAAGAGATTTTTAATTTCAACATTTGTTTGAAATATGAGATATTATCAAGTTATTACTCTCATTTTTATAGCTACTTCTTTTTTTCTTTACATGTTGCCCAAAGAAGACCATTGTATATAATGGGAAAACCAATTTTTCCCCATGTTTACACACATATTGTGTAAAGTAAAAATTGAAAAAATTGAAAAAAATCTAATCATTCTCTAATATCTTTCATACCATAGTTGAGAATCTTTGTAAAAGTCTTTGTGCATAGTTTGGATGCATACAAAATTATTTTCTCATATCTGTTTTCCAGAGGACAAGTTATAGAAAAAAATAGTCTGGAAACTAAAAATGGACTGGTATACTGAATATAAAAATGTTAAAATACATATATATATATATATATATATATATATATATATATATATATATATATATTGTTTTGGTTATAGACTCTTATTTTCTGATGTCCTCTTCATAGGACATATCATACTTTTTTTTTTTTTTTTTACCATTTGTTTCTTAAACTCCAAACAATGTAATAATGTAAAAAAAAATTATATGGGTCTATAACAGTCATATGTTTTACAAGGTTAATAACATTTGGACTCATTTAGTAATTATTGCATGCAAATGATGCAGAGACTTCTAAAAAAATTGGCGCATATACTACACACCTAACAGTATTATTATAACAACATATTCTGCACCTTCTAATGACATTTGAAACCCCTTTTGCGGAAGTATTTCCTTTAGCCCGGGTTCACCCATGCGTATACACAGACCCCACTGTATGTTGTTAGGACTAATTCACCGTTCACCACAGTAGCTAAATAAACACAAGAAACCCAAACAAGTCTAGAAACAACTGGCCAAAACTCCATGCTGGACGTCCAGCGTGAAGAAGTAAATCAACTCTCACAAACGCTAATAGTGCCTCGCCGCATTTGAGAGTAAAATCAGTTTTCCAAAATACGACACTTCACTCAAAGAAAAGACATTCTAAAAGCTTCAATTGTAAATGTCAGCAACATGTGTTCAGCAGCTGGTATAAATGTAGCATAAATGGGTTTAACCCCTGTACAGCGCCCAAGGCCAAATCCTGGTCTGAGTAAGGTCTAATTTTCTCTCTCGCCCCCTACAGTGCTGTACACTAATACTCACTCTGTTTCAACTCTGTTCGTAGTGGAGGAGATGCAAGCGCTTCATAGTGAATACACCATGTGTGACAGCTACATCTGTTACGGCTGTGTGGTTCAGCTGGTATGCACTGACTCAGGAGTGGCGCTGCCACCAATGGTATGCAAGTATAAAACGTTTTTCTTTCCATTACATGTCAAGTCACCTTTATATATGTAGCACTTTATAAAAAAAGCAGTGATAAACAACAAATATAATGATCAATAATGCAAACAAAGTTCAATTCTGTTGTAAAGCAGCTCTAAAAAAGACAATAGTATCATTATTCAGCTCAAGTCAGTTCAGCATTGATTCAGGTCAGTTCAATAACTGTTAAAGTCACCAATAATGAAATAAGTTCTATTCAGCTATAAGCAGCTCTACAGAAGGCAATAGTGTTGTTATTCACTTCTGAGTCCCTTCAGTGTTGATTCAGTATAGTTCAATGACAGTTGATTCAGCTCTAAAGCACCTCTGCAGAAAACACTGGTGTCCTCATCTAGCTCAATTCAGTTCAAGTTTTGTTCTAATCCAATTGTGTCATTTCAGTCGGATCAATAATATTACTGAATATTAAGTGTAAAAGCCTTGCTGCCACTTAGAACACCCTTGCAACCTCATCGCAACACCCTAGCATTATGACTACAAGTGTTGTACAGGTCAGAAAATATAAAAATCTAGTTTATTTTGCAATTCTGTTTGGTGCTACAGAAATTGCACACCTTAAACTGCAAAATGTGCACTTGCAGAATTTTTTTTTTTTTTTTTTTGGGGTTAAGTTTCTCTGGTGTTTAGTTATTTTTAATGTGTTCACCAAATCTTACTGGAATGTACTTGGTCCTCTACTGCATGCTAACAAAGTGTAAATAAAACCATGTTTTTTTGTGTTTTTTTAACCTTGTTGAGTTGAATCTGCATGTTCTGTGTATTTTTTATCTATGTTTTTTTCACCCATGCCTCTGAAGTCTGTTCTGTACAAATTTCCATCCCTGTGGTGTTTTTTGGAAGCTGGTCTGCTACCAACCTGCGCCACAATTTGCTGATAAAGCACTTGATCAAAATGCCAAGGACAACGTTTAAATACCACATTTAGCAGACTAGCAAACAGAATAGACCTTCACAATGTTGTTTTAGTTGTTTGAAATCGCTGACTGGTTTGTTTTGGTTTGCAAGGGTGTATTTGAAGCCCTCATGCAGCAGGATTTTTGATCCCCGAGCTGCAGTTTGGAGGAGTGTGAACAGTCAGGCATATTGTGCAGCACACAGATGTTGCGGGGGCCAGTCGAATGAGACCAGGTGCATGGTGCATGATAGAAGGCCGATGAATCTTTTTTTTTTTTTTTTTTGCTCATATCAGATTTCTGAGAACGAACAATGAAGAGGACTTTATACTCTTAAAAATAAAGGTTCCAATCACAGTGGTGGAGAACCATTTTCAGTTCCCCAAAGAACCTTTCAGTGAACAGTTTTTAAAATAATGTGAAGAACATTTTTAATAATCTAAAGAACCTTTTTCCACTATAAAGAACCTTTTGTGGAATGGAAATAAAGAACCTTTATTTAATGTTTTTTTTAAATAAGCCAAAAGGCAGTTATTTAAAATAACTGTTTTCTGTTTTAATATAATGAAATTGTTTATTTATTCTCATGATGCAAAGCTGAATTTTCAGCATCATTACTCCAGTCTTCTGTGTCACATGATCTTTCAGAAATCATTCTAATATGCTGATTTAATGTTTAAGAAATATTTCTCATTATCAGTGTTGAAAACAGTTTTTCAAAAAAAAAATGTGTTGATGTTGTTGTTGTGGAAATCATGATAAATATCATCATTCAAAGTTGTAATATATATATACTACTGTTAAAAAAATTATTATTATTTAACAAGGACACATTAAATTAATAAAAAGTGACAGTAAATTAAGACATTTATATATATATATATATATATATATATATATATATATATATATATAAATAAGAACCATTATTTATAATTTAGCACCGATAATAATTGATAATTGAGCAGCAAATCAGCATATTAGAATGATTTCTGAAGGATCATGTGACACTGAAGACTGGAGTCATGATGCTGAAAATTCAGATTTGAATCACAGAAATAAATATTTCACAATATTACTGTTTTTGGGGAGCAGAATATACAGTATATATATATATTTTTTTTTTTTACATAAAAAATCTCATTAAAAATGGAAGTAAAATATCATTCTTTTTCTTTACAGAATAATTCCCTTTTAACAAAACCATATAAACGCACTACCATGATTAAATGCTTCTGTAGAAGCCATTAGATTTCAATTTCTTTTTAAACTGAATTAAAAAACAAAAATCTAAAACTTTCAGAAGCAAGAATGAGAAAAGGTGGAAAAAAGGTCAGCTGTGTGAATGCTACCCGATGCGCTTTTCTGTCTTTGCAGGTAATACGTAAGGTGAACAAGCAGCATGTATGTCTAGACGTGGATGAGCCCGTGTCTCAGCTTCATAAATGTGCTTTCCAGTTCAGAGACAGCAACCACATGTACCTCTGCCTGTCCAATGAGAAAATCATACAGTTCCAGGTGAACACAGGCAATGACATTTAATTAAAAGAATAGTTCACCCCACCATGAAAATGCATTTACTTACCCTCATGTGATCCCAAACTTGTAGGCCTCTCCGTGTCCTAAGGAAAGTAATAAGGTGTTATTGAATGATGGATCCTGTTGGACCATCATTGGAACAGAGGTGGTTGAATACACCTTCAGTGAGAGTCTAGCCTGTCACCCGACCACCATCAGCCCTGTGCCTGTGATCAATGGACTAGAGGTCAGAAATCAAGCACTCAATGATTCTCACCTCTTCAAATTTAATTTTAAAGATGAATTCAAGAGAAATCGAATGCTACACTCTTCAGTGTTCACTGGGGTTCTATATAGAACTCTAGGGTTGTTGAACTATTAATGCCAAACAGGTTCTATAGCAGGAGAAATGTCTTAAATGATTTCATAATACTTTTATTTCTAGTGATCAAATGTTTACAAGTTCTTTCTAAGAGTGTAATTTAATGTAAAACTGTAAATATGAGCTGTACATTCAAGAAAATATGGTTACTTACCTAAACAACACTAACAAGTGTTCATGGTTTTTGTGATTTAGCTAAATGGAGGGGGACATGTGGCCATGTTGGAGCTTCACGGAGAAAACTTCAGTCCACACTTAAAGGTCTGGTTTGGTGACATGGAGGCAGAGACCATGTTCAGGTTAGAATTTATCATAAATAGCGGGATTAAAGGTAGGGTAGGTGATAGGTAGGTGTTAGCTGGTAAGATTGCTGCTACTTTTATTTGCTATATACTATAATTCTATTATACTATAAGAACTATAATTCCGCTAACACTTTACAATAAGGTTTCATTTGTTAACTAACATGAACTAACCATGAGTTTGTTAATCTTTGTTAATGTTAGTAAATAAAAAATACAGTTGTGTATGTCACTTCACAGTGCATTAACTAATGTTATTACACAGCTCTGTGGAATACTTGATTCTGATTGGTCAATCGCGCCATCTGTATGTTATTCCCCAATCACAACCGCTGAAAACAGAGAAGCTCTGCGGAAGCTTTGCGTTTAAAGAGCTAATAAAATACTTCGACTCAGATCATTATTTTGAGTCAAATTATTTACTTATGTGGCAAGTAGCCGTGTAATAAGCGGGATAATGTACATCCAGCTGGTTGTTATCTCAGAATAAACCCCTTCAGGCTCATGCAAGACCCCTCCGCTGATCGACCTGTCAAGGTTTATTCTGAGATAACAACCGGCTGGATGTACACTATCCCTTACTGAAAAAAATACAACTTTTAATTTTAATAATGTATTAGTAAATGTTGAAATTAACAATAACAAAGATTAGTAAATGCTCTAGAAGTGCAGTTCATTATTAGTTTATGTTAACTAATGTAGTTAACTAATGAAACCTTACCATTACTCCTCAAAACTGTAGATACAAACAGGAAAACTTATTTAGGCTATTTGAGTCAGAATACGACATGTTTTGTGAATGTGCTACTCTTTTCAGTTTATGACTTCCTGTTCTTGTAAACCACAGAAGGTCCTGTGTAACACAAGATTAGGGTCTGAAGTGTTCCTCTACAAAGTACAGATCTCATCATTTATCATAAAGCCCAAATGTCACAAGGAAGGACTGGAAGGAAGTTATACACACTGAAACAACAGGATGTTACAGAATGTGGTTGATGTTTCTTATATTGTGCTAATTGGAGGCTAGTTACTGTACCAAAACAGTATAAACCACTTGAGGTCATAATTACAGTGAGTTTATCACAATAAATGGGGTTCTAAGTGCTTAAAACATGGTATACAGTTTAAACCCCTGCCCATAGTGGCTTATTGCTGTATAAATCAATGCAACAGCAACGTGATAAAGACAACAGTTTTCAATAAACAATTTATAGTAATTATCTCAGTATTCACTAAATATTGCAGGTCATTGGCTGAAACCTTCAAT
The DNA here is from genome assembly GCF_951802725.1 of Rutilus rutilus. Classification (NCBI taxonomy): domain Eukaryota; kingdom Metazoa; phylum Chordata; class Actinopteri; order Cypriniformes; family Leuciscidae; genus Rutilus; species Rutilus rutilus. The sequence goes on along the minus strand of NC_140217.1, from coordinate 37,423,329 downwards.
GTAAGGCACCACATTTGAACAAGATAATTGATTTGCATTGCAAGTTTTCTTAAAAGTTATGTTTAAATATGTAAATGAGGCATTGTCTAATTAAATCTGCATGCATTTCCAGAGCAGAAATCTGAACATTGGATGAAGCTATATTCAAAATTATTGTTTCTTTTTGTTGACATAGAGTTAAATGTTTTTATTATCAAAAAGTAATAGTGTTATTTAGTACTGTTAAAGATGTTATATGCACAAACCCCTCAGAATATAGACCTGCAAAGTGTGGCGTATGTAAGTGCAATTGAAGTGGAGATTTCTGACTCAGTGCATTATGAACCAATGGTTTTGCACTCCATGTCTTTTAAAAAAAACATGCCACATTAGTACTGAAATAAACTGATGTGCAGATACAGGCATGCAGATATTTTTAAGTGGCTTTGAACATGGCTCATCCAATCATTAACTATTTTGGAATCATTATCTATTTTATAAATTGAAATAAGTCACTATGTAGTAAATAATACAGCACAGGTGCATGCAAGTTCATAGCAAGACAAAAAACTAACTTCCTTCTCATACTAAACTTTTCCCTGTGCAATAATTTTGAGCCCCTTTCACACAGCGCGTTGATCCCGGGAATTGCCGTAAAATTGCTAGAGTGCCTTCTGTGTGAACGCAAACACGTCCCGGGATTGATGCCGGGATGGGGACCTAGTAACATTGCCGGGATCAGACAGGAGTTATCACATCCTGACGTCACCTGTCTTTACGGGATCTTTACGGGATGTGTGTGAGATTCCGGAAAATCACTGACTGTGTGAATGAACCAAAATCAAACGATCCCGGGACAAATCTCGGGACACTATATTTTCCAGAATCTTTGTGTGAAAGGGGCTTTAGTTTGTTGTGTCCACCTTGCCAAGGCTCCAGGGATGCCGTGGTGTGACATTCCTGTCTCAGCAGGCTGGAGGGGAATGATGGTCTCTCTCAGGTCCTTGTAGGGAGGTTCTCAGAGCTGTATAGTCAAGTGTCAGGAAGGTCAGTGGGTGATCTGCAACTGAAATGACTGCAAATCAGTGAGGTGTAACTTCCTTCATCTTAAGTTACAGGAGGAAAACATTAAATACTTCAAAGTTTGACAGTGATTACATGCAATATATATAGTTATTATTGTTAACTAAAACTACTAAAAACATTTTAATTGAAATAAAGCTTAAATAAAATAAAATATTAATATTATAAAAAATTAGAAATTGCCTTGGCAATAAACTGAAATAAGTTGAAGTTGAAGAACTGAAGAACTAAAATTATTAACTTGAAATAAATAAATACAAACTAAAACTAAAATAAATATATATGTTTTTTTTTTACAAAATGGACAATGGAAGATAAGTGTATTTAATCAAAGTAAACATGTAAATATGACACTTTGTCCATCTCAGGTCCTCTAGGTCTTTGCTGAGTGTCGTTCCTGATGTGTCTATATTGAGTGGCGAGTGGAGATGGATGAGACAACCAATCACAGTGCCCTTATCTCTGATCCGATTTGACGGGCTGATCTACAGGAGTTCATACTCGTTTACTTACACACCAGAACACAGCGCCCCCTCTCAAGCAAACGCTACAGCGGAGAGAACCGCAGACTCGGACTCGCTCATAGACACCATACACCAGGAGTTCACTCGGATGAACTTTCACCTATTTATGCAGAGCTGAGAACACACACACACACACCTTGAACCAAGGATTAATCCAGGCGAATATTTATGTCAGATTATGTCCAGCCCTGGTTCAGACTCTACTCTCTTGTTAACACTTACGCTAACGAGAAAAACTCTCCCAGCATGGAATCACATGAGCTTACACACTAGAGACAGCTCTGATGGAGCGTTTGACAATTGTGAATGCACAAGATCCATGTATTGAGGCTGTGGAGAGAGCCGAGTCAGTCTGAAATAAAGTTGGAATACAGTTCATTAGCTTCATGACATCTGTGAATTTCTCATCGGTCAATGGATGCTTATGTCAGAGTGTGCTGTAGCAATAGTTCACTTTAGCAAACCTTTATGTTTTTTATGCCTTGACAGTAAAGACATTTATAATGTTACAGAAGATTTCGGTTTCAAATAAATGCCGTTCTTTTGAACTTTTTATTCATCATCAAACCTTTACAGTCACTTTTGAGTAATTTAATGCATCCCTGCTAAATAAAAGTATTATTTAAAAAAATAAAAATAAATTTAAGTACTAACCCCAGACCTTGGAATGGTAGTGTACTGTATATGAATGTACAATTCGTCAAGTATGAGATGTATAACAGAATATAACAGAAATTATGTTGTTTTCATCAAGAAGTGCATCAGTGCAAGAGTCCAGCACTCTGTAAAGTCTCCTCCAGCACATCCCAAAGACTTTCAATGAATTTTAAGGTCTGGACTCAGAGGTGAAAATGATTCTTCATGCTCCCTCTTAAACATTCTTTCACAATTTGAGCCTGATGAATCTTGACATTGTCATCCTGGAATATGGCCATGATGAGTCTTCCTACATGGTTGTTCAAGAAATGAAAAGCTACACCCTCCATCAATTAGGGTTAGAAGAACTGTTGCCAAACATATAACATGGTAGAAACATAATAATCACTGCAATAATGATCCAGTCATATACTGCTTATTTAAATCTGTCGTAGATTTTTCGCTAAACCTAACTAAGTCCTATCTCATCTGACCTAAGTCTACCGGGGACATCTCCAATCGACGCTCTCCCTGGGCCGTCTCCAATCGACGATCCCTAACGTCTCCAATCGACGCTTAATAAATACCTGGGCCATCTCCAATCGACGATCCCTAACGTCTCCAATCGACGCTTAATATATAGTCTACCTAACTAACTTGCTTCCCTAACTAGCTTTCTTCCTGCGCAGGAATAATCGACAAACAGACCTTAGCAAATGTCCTTTAAATGCATTAATCACGGCCGGAGGATCTCTTGAGCAGTTCTCAGAGAATCTCCCCCAAGAAGAAGCAAGGCCGGAGGATCTCAGACAAATTCCATTGAGAATCCCACCAGCTAACACGAATACAACAGTTTTTATAGAATAAGGAGGTATGACAAAAATGTCATGCTGCATTACATAATATCCCCACAATTTGATTGAATCCACCACAAATCCAAACACCAACTTTTTTTTTTCTTCCCGGGCAGTGTATTTTAAAAATAACTTTTAAAATGGGTCTAAATATTTATAAATGTTACATTTGATTATACTTGTTAATTTGTGACTGCGTACAGGGTTTTGGACCCCGACACTTTAAACTATAACAAACACCAGTACTACAATATTTTAATGAGTAATTAGATCAGAATTGCTCATACAGTATCTAAAAAACAATGATGCAGTAATGTATTTGATGTTATTATGTCGTCTATCGCGACTCACTCTGCTGCTGATATCTTTTACACAACGCAACACATAACTTTACACAAAGCGGCTATTATACAGCATCACTACCACATCCAAGATCATCTTCAAAGGATGAAAGCTTAGAACATACTCTATAAATTGTGTTGAAAAGTGTGAAACTGTGTCTGCGCATATTTTTTAGGGGTCTTAGAGGTCTTTGGCTCGTTTCCTCCTAATTACTAAAGAAAATATGCGTGAGAGGGATCAGCACATCAACTAATCTTTATCATGTGTCCACCATTGCCAACGGGCCCCTGGAATTTATTTTCACATCAATCCATTCCACTCTGAGACGAGATATGAAGGGACCTATTCTTCTATCTGTATCCGTTCTTCACACCTCTTATGTAACAGGACGGATAGTTTTCAATACCATAAAAAGGAAATTTCTTTCAGCTTTTGCTTCCTGCTTGAAATGAAACTCTCTGAGTGGCTTAAACTTAAACTTCGGGCATGTGTACGTGGCGCATCAACAGTCTCCTTATGCTCGGAGCATAAAGAAACCTCTGTCCCTTTATTTTGGCCAAGCATTTGTCTAATATATCACCACTCTCCCATCATTCCACCCCGATCGGCCTTCTGCTCCAATCAGCGAAGTGATCTAGCCTGTGATTGACAGCTCATTTACAGCTCTGAGAAGGGCCCTTTAAGGTCTGAGAGGCCAGTGCCTGGGCAGAGAAGATGGGAGAAGAATGAAAAATATGTTTGTACTCATTGTTCCGAAGGACTTGTGTGTTCAGGGGCCAAATGTGAGCCAATTAGTGCGTCAATGTAGAGTACAGTGGAGTGGACAGATTTGGAATAGATCAAACCCTTTGCTATGGTAAGAAATGGATTATTGTAAATGCTTTGAAGGATTTGCCATGTTTGACAACATCGAATTTTCCTTAATATTTCTTCTTCCTGAACATTGCACAAAAGAAAAACAGACTGACTTGAAAGTCACTGACTTGAAAGTCAGTCTGATTTCAAAGTATTTTTTGAAGTGAGGTACATATAATATTTAAAAAAATAAAAGATCGATCAAAATTGACTATAAAAAGACATGTATAATGTTACAAAACATATATTTCAAATTCTTTTCAATTCTCTATTCATCAGAGTATCCTGAAAATAATCAGAAATGTTTCTTCAGCAGCAAATCATCATACAATGATTTCTGAAGGATCATGGGACACTGAAGACTGGAGCAATGATCTTAAAAATGTATTAGTAAATGTTGGAATTAACGAACATTGACTAAGATAATAAATGCTGAAGTATTGTTCATTGTTAGTTCATGTTAACTAATGAAACCTTATTGTAAAGTGTTAGAAAACCACAAAATTATGTAAGTTAAAAAAGCCACTCAAGTCTGTGCGTTACCGTGATATTACCATTGTAGTGCTGTAAAATCACTGTAATGCACAGCCTCTTATGGCTTTTAAAGGGTTAGTTCACCCCCCCCCCCAAAAAAAACAAATGAATAAAAGCCTAAATTTAATCTGTTCATCATATAAAGCAATCATGTCTCTTTAGAAAATCTGGCCTAAACTGCTCAATTCGAATTAGTTTTATGATCTCTTTATGAACTTTTTGAAGTGTCAACGTAGTACAGTAGTTGCGTATCTGTCAATGGAGGGACAGAAATCTTCATTTGTGTTCCGAAGATGAACAAAAGTCGAGTTTGGAACGACATGAGGGTGAGTATTAATGATATTAATAATAATATTCTGAAAGAATTTTCATTTTTGGGTGAACTATCCCTTCAATGCCTATTAAAAGCAACTTTTCTCTAGAGTTAACTAAGCCATTTAAACTCATTCTTGTGCACCTGCCAGGACATATTACGAGTTAATAGCCCTACTTTATTAGCAGACATTGTGTTTGACTGTGAATAACTCAATATGATGCATTCAGTCCTTATTATCTTCATTTATCAGCATGACTGGTGTGTATGACCCACATGCAGGTCACTATTAACTATACTTAGTTTGACATGACACCCTAGCAAATGTAGTGACCGATTCCAGATGTTTGCCAGATTTTACAAACAGACTAGATGACTAGACAGCAAAGAATGAGGCACATTTGCCAGACCAACAAGATGGAGACATTAACTTAGAGAAAGCCTTAAACGGTCATGTTATGATTTCTATGCACACTTTAAAGATTTTTAGAGGATATTGAATTCATTAATGCTTGCTTTTTAGTAATTGCATTTATTTGACATCACATGTCTCTCTAAGGCCCTGTTTACACCTGGTATTAAGATGCGTTTTGGTGTTACACAGGTGTAAGCGAGGTCTAAAACGTTTTGAGCTTGTCCACTTTCCTCCACCTCCAGAGGTTGAAAACGCATTCAACCGGATTGCTTTTGTAGTGTAAACGTTCATGTGGTCGAATCCGTTCATTCAACAGCCACAAAAGACAGTCTACTCTCCGCCTACTGACCTAATGCGCGCCAGCCAGACGGGGTTTAAACTTTGTCGGCTGGAGACCCAAGGTTAGTTTGAAGACGAAAAACGTACCAAACACAAAGTTTTCTCACCATTCCTGATTTCTAACACACAATCACAGTGTTCGGCTGGTCTTGCGTCTGTCAGAGCAGAAATTAAAGCTGATGCTCTCTGTATGTTTCTCAGTCGTCTACAGTCATTTTCAGATGTAAATTGTGAGAGCTTATTTTGTCCATTAGATGGAAAGATCTGAAAAACCCATACATTTACCCGCCCATAGACCCTCTCCTTGAAGAAATCAGGACAGAAGTGGTTGAAAGTGGACAAAAGAGACGGATTAAAACACCAGGGTAAAACGGGTAGGCCTTTGTGTCTCCCTCGTAAACTTGTGATCGGTCAAAATGCATCTTAATAGGTGTAAACAGGGCCTAAGTGTGAGATGGAGTCTCTCTTTGTTCTGACTGCATGAGAACCTGGAAACGGTCCATTCTAGAAAGCCCTTCTGCCTCCGCAGGACGTCTGTAATGATGCCTGACTTGAAGGGGAACCAGCTGACCTCGCATCCTTCCGCCATCCGGAACAGAATCGCTCCCTACAGCAATCCCACAAATGTTCCATGTTGTCAGAATGTCTTAAATCCAAGTGGATCAAAAACATGGGCGGAAAGCCCAGAACTTTGTAAAGAACACCGCTTTGTTCATGCAGAATGAGAATATTTTCCAGCATCCAAGTTTTGTTAAAGAGCTTACCTGGTGTAATCACCAGCATTCCCATGTAATCATGACAAGAGTCTGCTCTTTTGAGATCTCATTTAAGTGTCAACGAAGTCTCAGATGTTCCACGAAGAACCTTTAATATCAATGGAACCTTTCAATTGCACAAAAGGAAAAGGTGGAGAAGGGTTCCTTAGATTATTAAAATGTTCTTTACACTAAGAAAAGAACCGTTTACTTAAAGGTTCTTTGGGGAACCAAAAATGGATCTTCAGTGGTATCGCTGTGAAAAAAAACTCATTTTGGGACCTTTATTTTTCAGAGTGTACAAAAAAATGGTAAAGATATTAAAATGAATGTGGATATCAGCGCAGATAATTTAGTGTTGGAAGAATTTGATGAGAAATGTTTGAGTTGTAGGACTTCTGATTGCAGACTGGGTCTGATCATTTCTGGTAAGTGTCCAAATACATTCTATCTGGCAGAAACAAGATATTTGATGCCATTTGTGATTTTCCTTTCCTGTGGGTTGAAATGAGATTTCAAGGGAGAAACATCTATAAGTCCAGAGCAGAACCTCATCTCTCAGCATGGCTCTCCTTTCCTTGTACCTCCTCTTTGCGGCAGTATGCTGGTATTCCTGTGGGAATCTCTTTCCTCTCAGAAAGCAGGTTTCCTTTCAGAGTCAATAAGCCTTTCTGCTCAGACCCCAGCCCAGCGTGTGCACTCACATGTACAGCAGTGTGTACGCGTAGGTCTGACCGGCAGCTGTGGGTGTGTGGGCTCTTAGGAGCCACTTGTTTGAAGGGTTGGAGGACATTCCACCATCAACTGCTTTGTTCACTAGCACAGAATGATGAAAATACTCCATTATTTAAACCATAGATTAATGTAGCCATCAAACATAAAGCAAGCATCACTATTATTGCTCCTACAAAAGATAGGGTTTGATATTTTGTCTGTTTTTTGTTATTGTATTAATATAAAACTACTACTGCTTCTGTCTTGATAATAGCACATAACTTTGATTTTATCAAATGCAGCACAATATTAAACTTGTTGCAGCAATAAAACCCAATTATTGACGGCAAGCATTACATTTTAAATGTTTTTTATAGCTATTGCATTGGGCAAGATTTTCGGTTAATAATGAATTATTGTCTTTTTGCTCAAACAAGAGGACGCAGACACAACATTAAACATCAAGACAAAAAAACAAGAGGATAATAAAATAATAAATACTGCTGTCAAATTGATTAATCGTGATTAATCACATAACAAAAGTTTGTAAATATAATATATGTGTTTATAGAAATATAAATATATGCATCCATATTTACATCCATACATACACACTCAAACATACACTCACATTATACAGTCTTTTATGTTAGAGGCGATTAATCGATTTGACAGCACTAATAAATACATAAACAGGGTGGTTAATTATATATGTATACACAGTATATATATGTATATATACACACACACACATGGACTGGCGACTCTCAGAAATGCATAAAGCAACTTTTTCCACGAACCACCGTATGTCACAATATGGATCTCAAGCTTTGGAGGATGGACCAAGAGTGAATATTTTCCCATTCCTGTTATCTGAAAAGCATGACCATCAATATTATTCACTTTGGAACCAAGTATAAAGAGTCACAAGTGAATTGTGACTATGCCCAGGACATGCTTGTAAAACGTAATCTTTCATTTAATGTTTATTTCCCATACTCCATTATTGCCAAAAATAATATGACTGAATATTCCAGCTAGTGCAGAACGTTTGCACTGAAATTGTCCATTTAAGGCAGTTAAGTCGCAATCTTACTTCTGTGTTTTCATAGTAACCTATTATTCTAAAAATAAAATCCAAATTATTTAGGTATGCAGAAACTGAGAATCATCATCAGACACCCAGATAAAAGACTGTCTGGGGTTACATTTCATTTCATTAGTGGTGCTCGCTAAAGCAAACATCATTATACTGTTGCTCATACGTAAGATTAGGGAACTTGGCACATTGGAAATTAATGATATTGAAGAAGAGGTGTGCTATTACTTTTACCAAACAATCAAAATTATGTTTTTCTACTGACAAAAAAACGTAGACTTACAATGAAGGAGGGACATGAGCTCTAATGAAATGGGCTTGAAGTTCGATTCTTTTGACAACCAATCAGAATACCCTAGCAACCACCCAATCACCTAGCAACATTGTGACAAATAGCCAGAACACTCTAGAAACACCCTAGCAACCACAAACACCCTAGCAACCACCCAGAACACCTTAGCAATTACCCCACAGCAAGACAAGGGATAGTTCAGCCAAAAACGAAAAAATTATGTCATTAATACTTACTCTCACGTTGTTCCAAACCCATACGACTTTCAATCATTATTGGATCACAAATGAAGATCTTTTTGATGAAATCTGGTTAATTCTCGTGTGTTACGCAGCACATTTGAGCTTCAACAAGAACCAATGAGGTTCATTCTCATGTTACGCAGCACATTTGAGCTTCCGCAAGAACCAATGAGGTTTGTTCTCATGAGTCAAGCAGGTTTGGTTGAGCTTCTGTTTGTTCGCTGATCAATGTTTAAATGTAAATGATGAACAGATTTAATTTAGGGTTTTACTCAAAGTGATTGAGTCTCTTCAGAAAATTTGGACTAAACCGCTCAATTCATATGGATTAGTTTTACGATCTCTTTATGAACTTTTTGAAGAGTCAAAGTGGTAGTTACATAGCTGTCAACGAATGGACAGAAAGCTCAAAAAAATTATTTCATTTGTGTTTCGAAGATGAACGAAAGTCGCTCAGGTTTGGAACAACATGAGGGTGAGTAATTAATGACAGAATTTAACTACTGAACTATCCCTTTAAGTCTTTAAGCAGCACAACAATCTCAAATCTACAGTATGTGGGCAGGAAAGCCTTTACGTTCAGCACACAACCTCAACATCCATAAAAACCTCATGTGGGAGCTGAAATCTGATGATTTTAAAGAAAGCTGTGTAAAATCCCTCCTCCATTGCAAGCCCATCACACGGGCGCCAGAGTGAAAGCGCTGGAAGAAAAGGCTGCCATTGTGTTAATGAATAGAGGCCTGTAATATGCACCATGCTTTGACATTTCTATAAATTGAGAAATGATGGTTTATAAAGCTTATACGTTTGTTTTCACAAGCATTTGGTCTAGAATGAAGGCTCCTCCGAGGACCTCAAGAGCTCAACAATGCAGCGTTTGTCTTTGCCTGGCCTAGTGGAAATGACTAAACAGAAAGATAACCTCTAAACACTTCATTATTACCCATCACTGTGCTTTCAGTGCTACCGTTTGGGCTTCAATCTTTCAAGCTAGGATAAACCCCATCAGCTGTAATTGTGAAGCTCAGAATTCCTCTTTGTGTTTAACAGTGTAATGTGATATATGGGGTAAAATTCAATAAGATGAGGAATTTTTTTTTTTTTTTTTTTGATTGGGAGGAACCTCATTCCTGATTACTGCAGAGAACAGATAATCTTTTCAACACATGACAAATTGCCCTTTATTTAAACATTGCTCTTCACAAGCACAAACATGCACTAGAGCACCATCTGCAGGCGATAGCCTGAAACTGCAACATTGTCCAAAATCCAAATGGACAAAGCCATTATATTGGCAGAGTCAACAAAAAAGCAAATAATCAAATTGTATCAATCACGGCTGCGTTTCTCAAAAGCATATTGAGCCAAGTTGAGACAATAGAGACCATTGGAGCCAGTGGTTCTACAATCTACGCTTACATGCTTTTGAGAAACGCAGTCCAGTTCTTTCAAAGTCTAGCACTAATATTAACCATAGTGTTGGGTAAGTTACTCTAAAAAAGTAATGAATTACTAGCTACTACTCACATCTTCAACAGTGTAATTAAATTGGTGTTCTAATTACTCTCCCTAAAAAGAATTGGATTTCTTATTACTTTAAGTTACTTTTATAAATCCCATATCAACCTCCACCAGTTGAACAATAGAAGGATAGACATGAACCTGGTCTTTTAATGCTTTCAAATATTTTTTTTAAAACATTTTTCTTGAACAGACCAAAGTATAGAGAATGGAGAAGGATATAATATATGTATAATATATGTGTGTGTGTGTGTGTGTGTGTGTGTGTGTGTGTGTGTGTGTGTGTGTGTGTGTGTGTGTGTGTGTGTGTGTGTGTGTGTGTGTGTGTGTGTGTGTGTGTGTGTGTGTGTGTGTGTGTGTGTGTGTGTGTGTGTGTGTGTGTGTGTGTGTGTGTGTGTGTGTGTGTGTGTGTGTGTGTGTGTGTACAGAAATATATTTCAGTAGCTTTTATAAACGTGCCATAGAAAAAAGAGGGTATATATATATATATACCCTCTTTTTTCTATGGCACGTTTATAAAAGCTACTGAAATGTCCTAATTGTACTACAGTAAGGCCTAATCCTGGCTTAAGACCTGTCTGTAAAACCATGCCTAAAAGTCTTGGCATTTCCCATAATTACAATTTAAATGCTTGAACATGCTGGGAATTTCACAGCTCATTTCCCTTCAGATTTTATGTTTTCTGCAAGATCAAACACAATCACGAATAGAAGGATGAGGAAAGTGGACGATAAAATTCTTCTTCTTTTTTTAACGTAAAGTATTTGAGCCACAAGCGCAACACTTGGTCTGCATGTGAGATCCTGCCCACACCCGACACGTTTAGCAGACATTGGGGTTTTAGGGCTTCCTATGGCTTTCTCCGAACATAAACTCATGCACATGTGTGGAAAAGAGTAAACAAGAGATCACCAAACTTTTTCCATTCCCCAGGGATCTGGCTTTAATGTGCTTTGCATCTGTTAATGTTTGTTTGTTTTTTTGTACAGTAGTACAAGTGGTTCTTCCATGGCAGCCTTGCTATAAATTCCAGCCTTATGATACACTTTGTGTCTGGCTTCTTTACAACTCAAAGCTTCCTGTTTTCAACTGCAAGCAGGTTTTGCATGGAGCGCATATGAAGGCCTTGAGACAATTCACTTGATCACCACAAGAGGACACCAGTCAGCAATGCGCACTGCTTCTGATTATAGAAACACAATATTGGCTGAGATAGCAGTGTAGAAAATGGTCATGGTTCAGGTATAGCTTTATAAAAAATATCTTTATATTATTGCACATATATATTTTATTATTGGACTTTATATATTCTGTATATAATTGCATCCTTCAAAAAAAATTTTTTTACATTACAAATTAAAAGGCACAACCCGAGAAGCTTTTTTTTATTTTTTTAACTTTATTGAAGATAATCAACAATACAATCAAAGGAGCAAAAGTTAAAGAAATACACAAAAAATAAATAATAATAAAAATAAATAAATAAATTCTAGACACTGAGCAAAACACAAGATTATTAATCAAATAAACACATTAAACATAGTACAATCAACCACAGTTTTAACAGCTTTTTTGTTTTGCATGGAAGAGATGGTAGAAATATATTGTTCCATTTAAGTTTTTAGCACCGAAAAAAGTGTTTTTTTTATTACTGAATTTGCATTTATGGATATGGAATTTGGCAACAAATAAGATTAGGTTTACTAGAAAGAGTGCATCATTGTCCTTCCCACAGTCACTAAAACAACCAAAAATTACATTTTTGTAGTACAAGGAGAACTCAGGAATAATATTGTCAACTAAAAATGAATGAATGTCTTTCCAGAGCTTAGGCCTATATATGTGAATTCACAAGACCAAAATAAATGTGAAATAGTTTCAGGATGTAAGCCACAAAAGGAGCATTTTACATCAATGTCATTCTTAAACTTATTTAAGCATACATTTGTGGGGTAAAACCTGTGTAGTAACTTGAACGAGACTTTAATTTTGTTCAACCCGAGAAGCTTCTATGAGCATTTTCGTAATCTGCTGACGTTTGTGCGTACGTGTACTACGTCATCAAGATCTGCGTTGTTGCAGAGTCACTCTTGAGTGGTTGAGTGTAAACAAGAGACTAGCGAGAGAAAAATCTAGAATATTGTGTATGCTTTATTGATTACTTCTAATAATTGTGAGTAGTTACTACATTTACGTAGTGTCTGGGTCAAGTTATGCCCGACGACAGCCTGTTATCGGTCGATTTAAAGCGAGTTTTTTTTCACAGATATCGTTTCTGCATGCTAACTGGCTAACGTTAGCTTTGTGAGCACACAGACCCTCATAACAGGAGAAACAAGCTCCTATATGTCTAGGCTTTACACGGGGTTTGGTCCTTTGGCCGTGAGTATATTTCTCTAATGGTCCATTGTTGTTGATGTATATTGTTCATGCAAAATTGACAATGTAAACCGCGCCACCTTGATGGACTCGATGCTAAGCTAAACTTCATCATGCGAATTGTGTGTGTGATCAGAGTTTCATAACATGAGACAAAACTTGTCAACTACTGCAGTGTGATAAAAATATCAGTGTTAAAGGAAATTACAATGTTGGAGTGTATTTGAAAAAAGCATTTAATTAAGTCAATATTTTATAATACATTTTTTTTATAACCTTCATGGGGAAATTACAATATGTCTATGTTATTTTGAGTATATATTCTGCCATTGCAGTCTTTCTTCTTTTAGAAATCTGTTTGAAATCTTTGTTAATGGTTAAAAGTAACTGAGTGCGTTAGTAACTTGCTATAAATACTTGGGTTTGTCATAACTGCTCACTTGTATTATTCCCTATGGTTTTGGTTTCAGTTTTAAGGCTGTCTAACATTATGGCCGCTGTGGAGAAAGTAGAAAAGGAGTGTGAGGAGGAGACCCTGCAGACCGCTTTTAAGAAACTGCGTGTGGATGCTGAAAGGTTTGTTGCCTTTTCATTTGTTTCAGCTCTAGATTGCTAGACAAGTGGATGCTCACTATTTTGGCAGAGAGGGTTTTTGTACTCTGAGAATAATTGCACGTTTTTCTTTCCAGTTCCACAAACACAGTCCGCGTCTCTGAGTCTTTGGCTTCCAGATTGGTTGTTCGAGGCAGTCCGGAGGGAGCCAAATCCAAGATGACCTCCTCGAAAGATAACTGGCTTGGGTAGGAACCTCTTTAAGATTCCCTACTTAACCCTAAAAAGCCTGATATATAAATGATCAGTTTGAATTTTTGTTTTTAAAATAGAGATTATTGAACCTCAAATCTAAAGAAAAAGGTTTGGATATCATATTTGATACTTCAGGCATTTATATGTCTCATTTATAGTATTATATACTGAGAATACTGAACTCGTATTCAAGGCAGAAAAAACATAAATTTTACTGCGCATGCATATGCAATTTGGTGCAGATGTTATTAATATAAAAAGTAAGATGAAATTCTGATAGCTTGTAATGTAGATCAATAAGATTTTTCTAACTGTATTACAAATTACTTGCATAAAAAAAACATGCAAATATCCATTGTCTCTCTATATCTCCCAACAAAATGTCTTGGTAAGATGATTTTTAAATGCTTAGTTTTATAATCAAAGATCTGTCATTTTAATTGTGAGAGGCAAAACATATGTGGATATGTAGTGCAGTACAATGACGATTGAGAAATGAATCCTCAAATGCCTGATGCATCATGTTTCATTTATTTTAAAATTATTTTTTTAATGATTTATGGATAATTATGTAAATCTACACAAGTATTTATCTTGAAATATTGCTAACAATATAATAGGGTATTCTTGTGCTTACTTTATGAGAATACGTAAAGATTTCACAGTAGAAAGTCAAGTAAAACACAATCTTAAAGGATTTTTTACAATTACACTAAAAGGCCTTTTACTTGCAAACAATAAACTATTAATCAAAGGCGGAAGGCATGTAGTATATCATGTGCAACAGTTTTCAGCAATGTTATGATCATTTTAATTATATAGAGACCTTAGAAATTAATGTATCGAATATGGTACAGTAGCAGTGTTTCCTTTAGGATTTTTTTTAGCAGTGGGGGAAGGTCTTTCCGAACAGGAGCACAGTCCAAAATTTAGGAGCACATACAATTGAAAGTTTTTTTTTTTCTTTAACGACACAATATTACTGTGCCACATTGTGTGACAAAAGTTTACCTTATGAACATTAAATATTTTCAGTTTTAGAAAAACAATTACATTGGCTGTCATAAAAAAAAATTGCATAAAAAACCCCCCATAAATTCATACATTTCGTGCCTCATAGCGATTCTTGCTTGAAGTGTGAATGTCCGCACACAAACATTGTTGGCCCTGCAGGGTTTTACCTGGGTCAAAAATGGTCTTCGGTGGCCAACACTTAAAAAAAATTAAAAAAAAATAAATAAATTTTACCTCAGGATTTCATAGCTTTGTAAGATAAAATCCTTCTTTAATAGATTATTTTGGTGTATAATCATATCAATATAAAAGTCATATCAAGAGAAAAAGTTTATTTTAACTAATAGTCTTATTTAATCTACCATCTACAATTGAATAGGCTACCATTCAGTTGTAAATGCTGTAGTTTATTAAGGCTAAATCTTGCTAACCATATAGGCTGTAAAGGGGGTAAGCACACCTTACGTTCTTATTTTAAGGTGTTCTGTAAATTATTTTTTTGAAACGCTTTACAATATGGTTTGATTTAACATTAGTTTATTACTAACATGAACCATGAGCAATACATGTTACTGAATGTATTCATCTTTATTAATCTTAATAAAAATACAGCTGTTTATTGTTTGTTCATGTTAGTTCACAGTGCATTAACTAGATGTTAACAAATACAACTTTTGATTTCAATAATGTAGGCTATTAAATGTTGAAATGAACATTAGCAAAGATTAATACATTCTGTAGAAGTGCAGAGTTTAATAAATGGAACCTTATTGTAAAGTGTTACCGATCTGTTTCTGTAATACACCAATTCAGACGTCTCGTGAGTTCAGTGTTGGAAAGATCAGTCGTTTAACCATTCATTAAAACGTGGAACCTTGCTTCGCAAAGAGATTGCTCGCGCGCTCTCGCTCTCTCTCTCTCGTTCTTTTAAACATGCGCCCAGCTGTCACAAGCGCAGCAGTTTATCTACATTACACACCGGTCAAATAAGACTGGCGGGACAAAAATTCGCTTTGGCGGCCGCCAAAAAAAATCTTCGATTGGGTCAGTCGCACAAGTGCACATTAGTTAATGGCGGCCCGCCACGGCAAAATTTTTGCCGCCACGGTAACGTTAGGGCTCTACAGTGCGACCATTTCACTCGCATTTGTAGAGCCCTAACTTTACCGTGGCGGCAAAAATTTTGCCGTGGCGGGCCGCCATTAACTAATCAACATTGAGGAAACACTGCAGTAGGCTTTACAGGGTTAAAGCAATAACAGCAAAAATATATCAGTAAATGTATATGTTTTCACCTTTGTTTTTGTACTATAGATGCACAAGAAAGTCATCCAGAGGAATTGTGAGAAGCCAGCGACGCCGACGATCAAAATCTCCGATCCTTCATCCTCCGAAGTTTACCTACTGCAGCAAAATGTCTCCTCCTCCCGGACACCTGAAACACAAGACCCCGCCAGAGCCCGACGACACCAGCGGCGTCAAGAATGAAGTGCCGTTCTCTGCCCCGTGCTCCACTGTATTTGGGGTCGCTGGGTATGAAACCCATCTCCCTTATCCTAAGGGTCAGGAATCGCCCCTCAGTCCGAGAAAGCCGTCGGATGACGAGGGCGCTCCCGAAAACAGGCCCGCTTTAGGATGTGGGCCGGGATCTCAGGAGGCGGGCGAAGGTAAGGCTGTTCCGCCTGACTTTAAAACTCTGTCCAAGTTGCAGGAAGCCGGTCAGTGCCCGTGTGGGCAACGAGAATGCCAGTGTCCCGGTTGGCAGGGGGTCGAGGTTTACTCGTTCACCGGCCTTCGTGACGTGATCTCCGAATGTGAACTTCCGAACAGCAGAACTTCCATTGGGAATAATAACGGAACTTCCAGCTCCCCTCGTTCTTGTTCCGAACAGGCCCGCGCCTACGTGGATGACATCACAATAGAGGACCTTTCCGGATACATGGAATATTACCTTTACATCCCCAAGAAGATGTCGCACATGGCCGAGATGATGTACACCTGAAAAGTTTAATTTAACGAAGCAAATTGAAGCATTATTAAAGATGGATGATGGGTACTTGTAACCATTGAAAAACCATTGATTTATTTAAAAAGAATAATAAAAAATTGTAATGAAGATGTTATCTAAAAGCAGTTCTACTTGTATTGAGGATTTATGATGTTTGTTCTTTCTCCAGAACATCCGGACAACATGTGCTGACTAAGAATCATGGGAGCATGACTCGTTCTGTGATTTACTGCTAACTTTCATTTGTTTTTTTGTTTGATTTTTCTTGATAACTGTTATGTTTGGTTTACGTTTTAAAGTTGCCAAAGGTCTATCCCAGAGACTGCAGGTTTGATTTCACTGATATATGCAAACTTCCACAATGCCATGTAATAATTTCTGTTCACCATGACCGAGGCTGTGATGTCATCTTAACTCTCAATAAAATGGCATTTTGGGGATTGTTCATGACTTTGTTGTCTTGGACATCTTGCTTTGTATCTTACTGCTGCTTTTGTGACTGAGCTAACAAGATGTTTTATTTCTGTAGGAAAGGAATAATAAATTATGTTGCTGTATGTAGTCGAATTTTAGTCAAAACAATTTTAAGCCATGGCACTACTTTGCTGTCTTTACCCATAAACCACTTTAATTTTAAAAAGTAATTGAAAGGATATAATGTAGAAGTTATACTTGCATGGGTTCATTATGCAAATAACCTTAAGTTTTTATTTTTACTACATAAAGACAGTTGTTACATGGAGAGGAGCTTCCTCTTTAAAACCAGTAAAGTTCTGAAGTAAACTGGAATGAAACGACCTGATAATCCAGTGTGTAACTAGTAGTACTCTCTTTTTTTATTGCGCGAAAACGAACAGCACTGCATTGAAATATAACATAAAAGACAATAGCACCTCAATCAGAAAGAAAAATATGATCATAACTTTTAAGAAACTTGTTATTCAATGGAGCTCGTACTCCATGATTATGTAATCCTCAAAAAACAAGTCCTTTTCTGACGTAATTTTAATCATGTTCCTGTAATGGACACTAGGGGGAGACACTGGAGCATTCATTCACTTTCCCTCCACACACACGCACACACACACAGGTTCTGCTTAACTCGGTAAGTAAAGTAGGCCTAGTTGTTTTTAAACTTTATTTTGTGAGCCATTAGAGACCATACAGTGATTCCAAATATCAACAACATGCATATTAATGTTGTATCATATGAATGGCCTGTTTAGTAGCTGATATGAGCTCATTGTTTTACTCTTTGCCTTTTTGACACAAAATAAAATAGCCTAGTTAATGGATATCTCACTTAATCACATAAAGAAATCTCAAACATCACACAAACCACAACATCTGCATAACATTCCGTGAACCGATTTTTTTTATATATATATTTTCTTAGTGTGGAGTTGCATGGAGTCTTGATCTTAAGACCACATAAATGTGCTTTTTTCCCCCGACTCGGTCTCGAAACAAAAATTATGTTCACTCTCGATCTGGATCTCAGCTTCTCCGTAGTCAATTTCAATTTGATTTGAAATTCTGCAATAAATGGAGTATTTTCTCAATTTTAGGTCTTTCTGGTTTTTGAATTGACAGGATTTGGTCTATAGATGGGCCTCAAGTTTCGATGTAATCATATACTCAAGGATGGGCAGACCAAAGGTAGGATAATTATATTAATATTCAACCATTCAAACCCCCAGTACAGTCACCTTTATTTCAGCAGAAGTGACAGCTCAGTGTTGGTTCAGTTCCATAGAAGATCATCAATTATTAAATTATGAAGCAGAACTATAAAGCAGTTCTTCAGAAAACAGTGTCATCGTTCAGTTCAGTTCTCATCCAATACACTATTGACTCATCCACCACTGACACTCAGTGCAGTCAAGTTTACAATTAAAGTCAAGTAATAATCTGCATATTCTCTGTTCATGGTGTTTACGGGGTTACCAACTCAGATTTACACAATCTTCTTCTTTCTCTCATATGTAAACGTACAGAAAGCACAAGAGCTAGGGAATATAAATATCCATGTAAATAGATTGATTTATTCCAGAATGGTCCCAGTGTTTACGTCCCCTGGCCCTGCGCACATGTGCCGGTCAGGTGACTCTGTCCCTGTCAGTGGGTGAGACGCCCTTAAGGACATTCCAGTGAAGCATACCTTGTGTTTCCAACCACGTCACAGATACTCCATATCATCACATGTGCTCAATGCCACGGCGGAAGTCATCTCTCACTTATCTGTAATGTTTGCTTTGTGTGTAGATGCAAGTCTAAATCTTATTCAACAATCCACATTTTTTCTGCTTTACTGGTTTCAATTCTGTCTCTCTGCTCCTGTGAGAATGACTTGTGAGGTTGTATGGATTTTTACAAAGGGGAACCTCATCAAAGCATACCAAGAAAAGCTATGGAAACACACAAAAGAGTCTGTTGGATGTTGCCAGTCAACAAAAGCTGCCCAGCTAACCAGTTTGCCTAATAATCAAGCCTTTTGTGAACCAGATTGAAGAAACACAGGGAATTGTGCTGGGAGAACATGTGCCACTGCTTGTGTTGTGGTGTGGTGTGCCTGTTGTTGGTTTGTCTGAAATTGCTTGAGGTTGTCTCATTCAGAGCTCATCAACTTTGTCTCAGATGTTTCTATTAAAATGCTTAAAGAGAAATTAAAATAGAGACGAATGAAACGCTTGTTATTAAGAGTCCAGAGCTGTAAAATGAGTGTGGATTGCAGCTCAGAGGATTTGGGAGAAATGTTTGAGTTCATTCTGTGGTCTCTGACTTTTGAGTTTCGGTAAAATAAAATTTGAGACAATTTTAGGTTCTGAAACTCTAGAGGAGACTATTTATTGCCGTTATTATTTTCATTATTATTATTTACACCAATTATTCTCATACTTATTTGAGGTCATTTTCTAAGGAAAACGTCTAAAAATCAGGTGGCTTTAACAAAGATTTCTGTATTTGCTCTCCATTCAATCTCATCGCTGTCTAGAAGAGGCAACTGAGATATTATTAAAGAGAGATTTTATTTCTTGTTCTACGTAATAACATTTCTGTGGTTTGTCGGTGCACATTTCTGGCTCACACATCATGTATTTCAGTTATGCATGTTTTAACCCTGCAAAGTCTGACATGAAATAATAGTCAGAATGTTTTTTAATGGAACAGTTTATTAAACCTTTAGAAAAAAATAGCTTTGCATATGTGTTTTTTGTTGAGAAAATTGCTCATATTCACTCCAAAAAAATCTACGTATTTTTATATATATATATATTTAGGTATTTCAATTAATAGTAAAATCTATCAAATTGAATGGAATAATCCTTGCATATTATTCATATTACAGTTTTTCTCGATAGCTTAAACACATTTCTTGAAACTATGCCTCGTATTCTCAAAACAGTAAACACAAATCCATAACGTCTCACCCAATTTCCCAAACATCCTATTTTCAGGTCAAAATGAAGCTCTACACTCAAAACCATTCACTCTTGCTGAAAAACCAAACTTTGCCCTCAGACAGGACACAAAAGCCCTCAAAATCACACACACTACAACATAGTCTAACACACTGGTCCAGTAAATTCAAAACAACATTTCCAAAACTGGTAAGTTATGTTGCTTGTGGTTCTCACACAAACCATATTCTAATATGGAATTGTATTGGAATGGTAAAGAGTGTTGGAATGTGAAAGGAGGGCCTCCACTCAAGGAGACAATATGATGATGAACACGTCTAAGAATGTTCCACATATGGTTGAAATACCATCATTGGCCTAGAAAGATACAATTCTGGGAGTCAAGACTATAAAGGATGAAGGATGCCCTCCCTTCACTGTCACACTCTGTGCCACTCTGTGTGACTGTACGACTGCTGGCCTTTTCTTGCAAGAAAATACACCTCATTGTATTGGAAATGTTTGTCTTTTATTCAGTGATAGAATTTTGTTTGCCACCACTCCTCCCTGAAGGTTCTCGAGGCGACGGTGAAGCGACTCAAATTTGGCCTCCCTCACAGTCATACCATTGATAAAGACATGGGCAACTAGAGTGGCTTGAATTTCATCTGAGAGACTGCTTGTCTTCTTGTCTTCATATTATGTAAGGATTATTCAATACAATTTGATGGAATTTTACTATTAATTGTAATGCGTAGATCTTGAATAATGGCGTAACATTTTTTTTTAGTGTAGTAAGAATATGGAGCACAAACAAGCAAAAATATGCAATTTGGTGCAGATATTATTTATGAGGTCTTTTATTCTCATTATTATTAATGAGATCTGTATAACATACTTTTATAAAATGCATATAAATATCAGTTGTCACTCTATATATCTCTCAATATGTCTTAGTAAGTCTTACTAACCATGACCTGAAGGTGGACATTTTTACACACGGCCTTATGAAGATTAGATTGTGTGCAACAGGTTTTCATGTTGATAATTTAGACCTTTGCGTATCAGACCTGATAGAGTAAGCTTTACGGGTTGAAAGTGCTGCTGTGCACGGACTGGTTCCTGCAGTGCTACTGTGCTGGTTTTGTCGAGACTTGTCTCCTCACCTGCGGTCCCTCACCCCCGCTCATTCCCGGCCCTCCCGGCTCTGCTCCTTTTGTACGCTGGAATGTTTGTACTTGAATCCTCGGCTCATTCAATCAAGGGCTCAGGAGAGGGAACGGCATTGTTCATCCTGGTGGGGTTGCGTCCCCTCGGGAGACTTATTTCATGTAATACAATATGTTCTTTTTTTTTAAAGGTGGCTGCACAGATTGCCCGATGATGAGATTCTCGCTATCTTCTAACACATGCAGGCTAATTTTCAGATTTCCACTTTTATGTATGACAACGCAGTGCTATGAAGCGTAGGGGAAAATATATGTCCGTGTGGAAAAGATTATGCACCAAAATTGAATACTTAGGGGTTTTGAATGAACTATGTAAGCACTAGTAACAGTGATGCTTTTCTTAGCAAGACCTACTAATAATATAAAGAGACATTTTACAATGTTTAGATGGACTTTTTGACCCGAGCTACTTTTTCCCATGGTGTAGGATGAACGGTCATATGGAAGTGTTTAGAACGGCACAGCTATAGCGCGGTTCTGTCGCCACTCAACCCTCAGCCACCCTCACAGGGGCATGATCCTAGCAACTGGGGGTCAAAGGTCAGCAGAGTTGAGTGAGACTGGAAAGATCCAGATCTCACCCCTTCTAGATCGCTCTGATGAGTCGGTATGTGTTTTTGAAGGGTTCAACCACTTATTTCTCATTTCTCTTCAGCTGGATTTTGGGAAATGCTCAATTTTTATTTATTTTTTTTAAGGTGGATCACATGGCTTTTATATTTCTATGTATATAAAACACTCTACCCTGGCATGTTCATAATAATGTCATATTGGATAGATCTAAAATAACATATTAGATATTAACCATTTGCATTAGCATTACAGCTGTTATGAAATGAAAATTCACATCTATTTTGTAAATGCAGCATGCGTTGCATGATAGATCTTATTGATGAAAAATTCATCTTCGCAAAAGATTTTGTTGTCTTTATATCTCTCAAATACATATATTTGATCATATTTCCAATTTAGTTTCAACAGACACAAAAAGGGGGTTAAAATAGTCATTTTATGTAACATAAATCAATCCCTTATTTACTCTGTATGCCCTAAAACAAACATTAAACTCTGTTTGTCCTTTTAATACTTTCCATTTGAGCATGTGGCATCTTTAAACTTAAAATAAATATGTAAAAAATGCATGATGTTCCTATATTAATTAGATGTATGGGACTCAATTACAGGTTTCATAAGCATATGAAATACAGATGAAAGCACTCGTTGACTTTGATCTTCAATCGAATGCATATTAAAAAGGTGAATCAACATATTGTGTTCTAATTAACGGCAATTCATTTGCAAATGAGAGTGCTGGCATTCATCTGGCTTATGATCAAAGATAAAGTTGTTCTGATTACTTTCTAAACTACCTTCTAATGAGCTTTGTAATGTGAGAGGAAACGTGTAAAGTCAACCCAAATCTCCGTGTTCACTGACTGATGAGGTGAGACTTTCTATGCAGTGAAGCTTAGCAGAACATTGATTGCATCAAGCACTTCATCATGATCATGATGACTGCAAGCTCAATGCTGGTAGATGCTGGCTCCTTGTCAAGTGTCATCATCGCTTATCTATTCTAGCTCTGCCTGGCAGACCAAAACATCAGTATCAACTTTTTCAAGGTCAGAAACACTGATTTGCAAAGACTCAATGTCAAAAAACATTTCTCATTAAATACATTAAAAGCTCTTGACTCTTATAAGAGTGCATTTCTCTCACTTTGTTCTATTTTATTTAATTCAAAGGAAAAAATAGCAACATCTGAACAATTAATTGTACCTCAGATGTCCACATTATCAAAGACTCAAACCCCGTAATTAGAAATACAAATGAAGCATAGAAGCATATCCGCCTTATTTTGCAATGCGGAACTGAGCTATTTTTATTAAATATGCCAGACTTGCAATTAGCCTTTTTCACACTTCCTTGTTTGTGGCTTCTGGATTAGCGTCACTAGAAGAATAACAAAGTGCAGTAAATGGTAAAACTGGAACTTCATTGCATGTGATATGAATAGAAAACAACAAAGGCGTTGCTTTAATTGCGGGACATTTTTTTATCTGGTGAGAGTTTCAAATATTTTGAAGGAAATTTCAAATTAATTTCCAATGAAACAGGAAGACAGGGCGGGACATATCGAGCAGCTCCTCCCCTTTTTAAATATATAGCCAATAGCTTTAGTTTATATCACAGCTCGTCCAGAGCCGTTGAGCTCGGTAAAGCAGCAGTTTCCTCCTAATCTCTAACCGTTTCTCCTTCTAATCTCATCCATCGCTTTAAAATACAGCATTCTGTGCAGAATTCAAATGGGTCTGATACGTTTTGTGATCTGCGACGACTCGCACATATGATCCGCTCTGTGCTGTCGTGTCTCTGGACCGGAGCTGCGGCGGTTCGCGTGACGCTAACGTGAAACCAGACTTCATTCGCCCTGATGGAAAACATATTTACACTGTCAGTCTCAATCGTTTCCTATCTCCTATATAGTGCACTATGTGCCAATCACCATATAGAAAATAGTAAATGTGTGATCAAGTGACCGATTTCAGCCGCAGCTATATATAATGTAGGGGGCGGGACACTTTAGATTCTTGAGAGCATTTGATTGGACAGAAAATCTGTTGAGAAGCTGAAGTGCAGAGTGATGTCATCAAAATCATTGATACATGTTGGTGGAAGTGAGAGACTAAGTTTTGAATGCTTAAATCTTCTAAATGTGAATTTTGTCATTGTTTTGGCGCACACTAGCTTATGGATAACCTTAAGGCTAACATATTCATACTAAAAGCCAAAAAAATTGATTTCATGGGGACTTTAAGTAGGCCTATTTAAAATATTTTGAAGGAGAACATTTTTCATTTTCATCTTTATATTTTAAGTTATGTTTTTTTTTTCTATTTCTTTTTAGCTTTTATTTATATTTACTTCACTTTCAGTTTAAGTAATTCTTAGAACTTAAACTTATTTTATTTCAGTTAGCTGCCAAGGCAAAATCCCCCCCCCCCCCCCCCCCCAAATAATCAAATACATATACAGTGAGGAAAATAAGTATTTGAAGAACACCCTGCTATTTTGCCAGTTCTCCCACTTAGAAATCATGGAGGGGTCTGAAATTGTCATCGTAGGTGCATGTCCACTGTGAGAGACATAATCTAAAAAAAAAAAATCCAGAAATCACAATGTATGATTTTTTAACTATTTATTTGTATGATACAGCTGCAAATAAGTATTTGAACACCTGAGAAAATCAATGTTAATATTTGGTACAGTAGCCTTTGTTTGCAATTACAGAGGTCAAACGTTTCCTGTAGTTTTTCACCAGGTTTGCACACACTGCAGGAGGGATTTTGGCCCACTCCTCCACACAGATCTTCTCTAGATCAGTCAGGTTTCTGGGCTGTCGCTGAGAAACACAGAGTTTGAGCTCCCTCCAAAGATTCTCTATTGGGTTTAGGTCTGGAGACTGGCTAGGCCACGCCAGAACCTTGATATGCTTCTTACAGAGCCACTCCTTGGTTATCCTGGCTGTGTGCTTCGGGTCATTGTCATGTTGGAAGACCCAGCCTCGACCCATCTTCAATGCTCTAACTGAGGGAAGGAGGTTGTTCCCCAAAATCTCGCAATACATGGCCCTGGTCATCCTCTCCTTAATACAGTGCAGTCGCCCTGTCCCATGTGCAGAAAAACACCCCCAAAGCATGATGCTACCACCCCCATGCTTCACAGTAGGGATGGTGTTCTTGGGATGGTACTCATCATTCTTCTTCCTCCAAACACGTTTAGTGGAATTATGACCAAAAAGTTCTATTTTGGTCTCATCTGACCACATGACTTTCTCCCATGACTCCTCTGGATCATCCAAATGCTCATTGGCAAACTTAAGACGGGCCTTGACATGTGCTGTTTTAAGCAGGGGAACCTTCCGTGCCATGCATGATTTCAAACCATGACGTCTTAGTGTATTACCAACAGTAACCTTGGAAACGGTGGTCCCAGCTCTTTTCAGGTCATTAACCAGCTCCTCCCGTGTAGTTCTGGGCTGATTTCTCACCTTTCTTAGGATCATTGAGACCCCACGAGGTGATATCTTGCATGGAGCCCCAGTCCGAGGGAGATTGACAGTCATGTTTAGCTTCTTCCATTTTCTAATGATTGCTCCAACAGTGGACCTTTTTTCACCAAGCTGCTTGGCAATTTCCCCGTAGCCCTTTCCAGCCTTGTGGAGGTGTACAATTTTGTCTCTAGTGTCTTTGGACAGCTCTTTGGTCTTGGCCATGTTAGTAGTTGGATTCTTACTGATTGTATGGGGTGGACAGGTGTCTTTATGCAGCTAACGACCTCAAACAGGTGCATCTAATTTAGGATAATAAATGGAGTGGAGGTGGACATTTTAAAGGCAGACTAACAGGTCTTTGAGGGTCAGCATTCTAGCTGATAGACAGGTGTTCAAATTTGCACCTGTATCATACAAATAAATAGTTAAAAAATCATACATTGTGATTTCTGGATTTTATTTTTTAGATTATGTCTCTCACAGTGGACATGCACCTACGATGACAATTTCAGACCCCTCCATGATTTCTAAGTGGGAGAACTTGCAAAATAGCAGGGTGTTCAAATACTTATTTTCCTCACTGTATATATATATATATATATATGTTTTTATTTTATTTTATTTTTTTATCTCAGCTGGCATTCAGTTAATGAAAACTATTTGTAATAGTTTTAGTTTTGATGTATTTCATATATCGGCAGCACAAACATTAGAGCATGAGTTACACATGATGCTTGCTTTAGCAAAAACCACTAACGAAAGCAAGAAACTTGAAAAAAAAGAAAGAAAAGTGCCTAATATTAGCAATAGAGTAATATTAATAGAACACACCAGAAACTCTTATTAATTTTTCATGAAACCACAGAGAGCACCTGCCGTCTGCTCACTACCAAAAAGCAGAAGAGAAACGGACTCGGTTACATGCTGACCTTTTGCCAAAAAACCCCTGATTCATTGTAATAGTGGAGAGAACACAGAGAATTATATTGTGTCCTCATCAGAATCATGTGGCTTGTAAAATAGAAACGCTCTTTGTGTTTTGAAATGTCACACCTGGCCTAGAGCAGAAACGCGGCGGCAGGTGAAACAGCAGAGAGACGTGTTAAGTGTCTATATTGTCTCCTGGGCATATAAACACTCTGAAATGGTAAAATGATCCATGTCAGAGTTTTTGCCTAACAAAGGCAGTTGTGGATAATCCTCCAGTAAAATTTGGAGTAGTATGACTCTATTCATCCAAACTCCACACCCTGAAACACATACAGTACATGTGCAATTTAGATATGCGTATTTCCCTCATTTAACTCAATGTTTCTGATACTTCAAAGCACTGCAACACATATTATGAAGAAAACAAGTGGCTTTGACTCGGGTGTTTTATGTGGTTGCCAGGGTGTGTACAGGTGGTTGCTATGGTGTTGCTGGGAAGATTTTTTTTTTTTTCTCTCATTTAGAAAAATCTCAAAAGTTAGGGGTCAGTAAGATGTTTTTGAAAGAAGTCTCTTCTGCTCATTAAGGCTACATTTATTTGATCAAAAATACAGTCAGATTATCAATTTAATGCGTCCCTTGCTGAATAATTTGTCTTTTTTTTATGTTATGGACCACAAATGTTTGAACAGTATTTTTACAAGTTTAATTTTTGAGATAGAAATGGTTTTGAAAAAGTAGAAGCACCTCTAACAATCTTTTACTGTGGATTTTAAGGTAAAAAAAAAAATGTTTGGTTGATGATAATCAATATAACTTTATAAAATAACACTTTTAGAAGAGACAATGGTATACCCTTACAGCTTTCTTCATACAGGCCCTACTATTGTCTAATAAATTCCTAAAGGAATTACAGCACAAGATTTGGCAGAGCGCTGAGGTCAGATATCATTCCTGTGAAATCTTTTGACTCATCATTTATGGTTAGCTGTTTTCTCATTAGGCAGTAAACTGTGGCTGACCAGTGCAACACATGTGACGTTTTCAGCAGGAAATTCCAGTCATTCCAAACAATTCCCCATCACAGCTTTGCTCAGTTACCACATGGTGTTTCTCGTATCCTTTTGCATACTCAAACACACACACACACACACACACACACACACAGACACATCTCCCGCTGTTTAACCCCCTATGGGCTTCCTCTTAAATTCCAACTTCCTGCATATGGACAGGAAGTGCTGACGTCTCCGTGACTTTTAGCATGTGTTGGGAAAGGGAACATGTACTCTTCTATATATGGCTTGTGCGTGCGGTAGGCGGATGTGGGTGGAGGGGGAGAACTGGAGCTGTTGTGTGCCTGTTTTTATGGCTTATTGTCAACAGAGTGACCTTCTACAGCCTCTATCTCTTTCTCCATAAGGTGAAAGAGAGCGATACGAAAAAGGGAAAGTTTAAAACAACAAAATGAAAATGAATTTGAGAGAGAGAGAAAATACAGAAATGGTGTGAGGGCAGAGCTGGTTAGATTAGAAAGAGAAGGAGGATCCAGTCCAAAGTTCAATGGAAAACGGGTGGTGCTTTAGTGATACCATGGTAAAAAAAAAGTGGGTGTGTATGTTGTGTGGATTTCTAAAGAGAGTTTTTTGTTGTTTTTTACTGAAAAGGGAAAGCAAAATGCGTTCCCATATTCATATTTAAGAAGTGAATATGAAAAATGCTTTGTCATATTTAAGAAATTACTACAAAAAATGGATTTGCACAGAATTACATTGAATATATACATACAAACTGTAACATAAACTCATCAAAATAAGTAAGCAATTATCAACTTTTTTATATAAGTTATACAAGAGTCAACTCATTTTTTTAAGTCAGTGTAATGTAATTTAAGTTGAAATGTCTTGTACAGCCAAGTTGATTGTACTTTAAAAGTTAAGTATAGAAACACCTTTAGCAGCAATAACTTGAAGTAATCATTTTCTGCATGACTATATCAGTCTCTCACATCGTCCTGGACGAATTTTTACCCGCTCGTGGCACCTCTTTACAAAGTTGCTTCATTTCTTTGAGGTTAGTGGGCATTTGATTATCTTTTTATCTCTGATTATCTTTTTTGATTATCTATGATTATCTCTCTTAAGGTCCCGCCACAGAATTTCAATCTGGTTGAGGATTGGACTTTGACTGGGCCATGGAAACAACTTAATTATTTTCTTTTTCAGCCATTCTGGTATAGATTTGCTGGTGTTCTTGGGATCATTGTCCCATTGCATGGCCCAAATTGTGGCCGAGCTTTAGCTGTCGGACAGATGGCTTCACATTTGAGAGAATACAGAGGAGTTCATGGTCGACTCAAAGACTGCAAGGTGCCCAGGTCCTGTGGCTGCAAAACAAGCCCAAATCTGTTTTTGAGTGGCTCCCCTCAGGGCGACGGCTTCGCTGTCCAGGCTGTAGGACACAGAGGAGGAAGGCAACCTTTGTTCCTAAAGTTGTGCAGCCCAACCATCTCTGACCCCTTGTTTAGCATGCCGTGACTTTCCCCCCTTTTATTTATATATGTATATATAAATAAATGTATATATGTATATATATAAGAATGAATATATATAGTAATAATAATTAATAATAATAATCTGTTACATTTATATAGCGCTTTTCTGGGGACTCAAAGCTCTTTACATAGAAGAGGAAGAATCTCAACCACCACCAATGTGCAGCATCACCTGGATGATGCGACGGCAGCCATATTGCGCCAGATCGCCCTCTACACACCAGTTTATTGGTGGAGAGGAGACAGTGATGAAGCCAATGAGTATATATGAGGATGATTAGGAGGCCAATCGGCAAATTTGGCCAGATATACTATATATGTATATGAAAAAAAGGAAGAAAATATATATATATACTTGTGAGGTAACGCAGCACTGTTTCGCTTGGTCTACACTATCACACTAAACTGCAGTTGAGTGTGTTGAAAGTTATAATGTAATTCTATGTGTTAGTTTGTCTGTATGAGACTAGCAGTAAGCTAGATCAACATTAGAATAACATGCTGATCATATTCTAACATTTCATCATGTTGAGCTATATAACATTGATTAGCTTTATGTACATTTGCTCACCTTTACATTTACGCGTGTCAAGTCGAGGTTTGTCACGGGTGTGGAGCTCTCGGCATCTCGAAAACACCACGCTGATATTGATCCTCGTTTTAGTTCTCCTTTTGTCCCAAAGTCTGCTTGCCATGGTCCATAATGTTAGAACGAAACAACAACAGCGTGAGCGCGCCGCTAGACGTAACGCAGTCGTCCACGTCTGTCGCCATGGTTACTATGGCAGTACGAGCGGAAACCAGGGATAACGCGGATATTACGTCATTGACAGGCGACAAGTGAACAGGGACGAGCCATTATTTAAAATTGGAATTTCTCTGAAATTAAAAATCTTTGGGAACTTTTGGGATATTGTAAGTACACGACTTCAGGAAATATATCACACTGTGCAAGTGATTTTTGGATATTTTATTACAAAAATTTTACATAATTGTACCTTTAAATATGTACATTGTGCACATGATGTTTTTTATTTAATGTATGATGCTTCTGATGTAAGTTGTATTATGTTACTACTTGACGTTGTAAATTACCCCATGGGCACAAATAAAGTGTTTGAATTGAATTGAGTTAAAATCATCCACACATCCACCACAGTGCTTGATGATGAAGTGTTTGTGCTGATATATATCTTTGGTTTTCTGTGCATCATGGCCAAACATCTCCACTTTGGTTTCGTCTGTCCAAAGGACATTGTTCCAGAATTCTTGAGGTTTGTTCAGATGCAACTTTCCAAACCTAAGTCGTGCTGCCATGTTCTTTTTAGAGAGAAGAAGCTTCTCCATTTTGGCCTAGTTTTTGTTAAATAAATAATGACACGGTGTAATGTGTCATGTTTTGTTGTTCATCTGAGGTTGTTTTTACCTCGTTTTAAGATGATTTATTTATTAGGTCCTGATACGTAAAGGGTGTCCTTACTTGTTCACATGACTCTATATATGATAACGACTGATCGTTCATCAACACAGATAACAATTCCTTTCTATCAAGACCAATTAATATGTTAATTTTGTTAATGATAGAGGAATGTGGGGCTGCACCCTTTGTAAACTGATGAAGGAAGATAAAGAAAAACAAATAAATAAAAAGGCCACCCCTAACAGCGTTAACCTCATTTATGTTGGCTGCTCAAGAGAGATTGCGTAGCTTTATTGTTCAAGTGTCTTCTGTGGCATGTGTTTTTGTGATGAGCTTATTTACTTTATAATGAGTAGTTTACAAAAGCAACGACAAGCACAAACATCATCTCAAGTGTAACAGCCCCTCAGGAGAAAGAGATTAGAAGGGATTGTGTGCGCTAAACACTTTAAAGATATCACTGAATACATTATAGTAACTTTCCTCCAAGAATGTCTCAATCTCCACACACCTGCTCCGACTGCACACTAACCAGATCTCTCACAGGGACAGCAGAAGTACTCAAGTACTTGAAAATGTAGTTTTAAAGCTAAGGACAAAGTATAATTTTTTCTATAAATGGGGGGGGGGGGGGGGGGGGGGGGGGAGGGTATATACTTATATATATAGTATATATATGTATACTTTTTCCAAAAAGTGGAAAAAATAAAGAAAGATAGAACACAAACAGATATCTATAGGAAGGAGAGAAAGAAAGAAAGAAAGGAGTCTAAAAGCGAATGGACCACACAGAACTGCATACTCTGTTTTTTCCTCCCATCATAAACAGCCATAAATTCTTCTGCAATTGTGTTTTTTGTTATGGAGGGGAGTTGTGAGATCACACACATACCAGCAATATGGCTACATAAAATGATTAAACTTTCTAGTCCATCTAGAGTGTAATAAAAAAATGAAAAGCAAACACACACACACACACAGCAGCGCAGGCACAAAGGCCTCCATTGTTGTGCTCGAGTTGGAATGTGTGTCAGACTATGTCAGAGGTTGGGTGGAATTTGCTTTTTACATGGAGACAAAAGACGGACTATGACTGAGTGAAAGTCGAGGCGGGGATGTGGAGAAGGCCAGCGTACAGCAGCACTGAGCCAGGCAATTCTCTCTAATGTACACCATGTGGATGTGATTGCCACAACGGCTTGAACGAGCTGACCCGAGCTGCGGTGTTTACTGCCTCTGCCTAAACTTTTCCATCGTTGTTCTTGGATCCGCAGCTGCTATAGAAGCAAATGATTATCAATGACGACATAACAGCAACGCTGACAACCCTCGAGTTTTGAGATGCACATTACATTCATGCACAAACCAGTATGTGTCGAAGAATATGTAGTGTAACTGGTCCGTTGGGAAAAAAATTACTTTGTTTGGATGTGAAAAGTCTGTGAAGGATTCACCACGAGCTTTCGGTTCATAACCATGACACACTGCTAAATGTTTAATGCATGCAATTTTGATTTGTGATTTTTATAGGACTTTCAGGTAATAATATGCATCTTTCTTGGAAATAATAAAGAACATAATGCATCACTAAGTTGTTATGTAATGTAGCCTTGATTGATTGCTATTTTTCTTATCAAATGTCCAGTTTCCCCCATGCCGCATTTCTCACATTGAATGCGTTCAGTATAGATGTATTTCACTCCACACTCTCAATCTTAAGGCGAATACCATCTCAGTCTTAAGGCAAATGCTCATCTCTTGCATTTTTCAGAACACTTCCATCAGGTTGTTTAAAATGTACTCTAGACCCAGACTAAACAAATCAAGGCTGAAATCAGGCCAGATTCCTCTCTCACTTCATAATACAGGACAGTCTGAGACCTCATGAGCACCAGGTCAGACATGCAGCTGTTACTTTTTCCACTGTTTTACAAGCAACCTGAAGTTGCTGTCTAGTAAACGTTGCTGTATGTGCAGAAGTGGAGAACATATACTATAATCATGCAAGAAATCTTAATACCGCAAGATTCCTCAGAGTTCGAACAAGATGATTTCAGACAGGGCATTTTTGTTGTTTCAACATTTACAATGTAAAGGGAATTGTTGTAGAAGTGCATGAATGTATAGGCCTATATTTAGGTTGTTGACTTAGGTGGTGCTGCTAAAAATGCCTGATTCTCATCTTTGTGATTGAGTATATTTCTGGCTTTACAGAAATTAAATGATTTAGGCTATAGATTAATAAAGTGGACTGGGAGTAGAGATCTCTTCACTGACGGTGGCATGTTGTGACATGCAAAAGTGGTTTCAAGTTCAAAGTCATGCAAGAATAAAAATGTTTCAATGAAAACGAGACATTTCCCGTTATTGTGGCTGGATGAGCAAACTGACACCATTTAGTGGAAATGACAACTGTTAATTCTATGAGCAACACCACTTAAACCTGAATGTAACTGACATTTACGTAAAGAAAGTAAAAAGAAAACAACCCCGCTAATACCAAGATGGTTTGCTGGTTTCAGATGGTCTCTCCAGCCTAGTCAGTTTGCTGAAGGTTTTCGGTCAACAGCGAGATTAGCATGATGAACAGTTAAATCTGAAAACCAAACTGAGAGACCATCAATCATCTAAAACTAGCTTAAAAGGGATAGTTCACCCAAAAATGTACATTCTGTCATCATTTACTCACTCTCAAGTTGTTCTAAACCTGTAAGAATTTCTTTCTTCTGCTGAACACAAAATAATATATTTTGAAGAATGTCTGTAAGTAAGTTGATGTGACTCCCATAGTATTTTCCCCATATGGAAGTCAATGGGGCCCAGCAACTGTTTGGTTACCCATATTCTTCAAAATATATTATTTTGTGTTCAGCAGAAGAAATACATTCATACAGGTTTGGAACAACTTGAAGGTGAGTAAATGATTACAGAATTAAAAAAATTTGGGTGAACCATCCCTTTAAACCAACTAAGACCAGCTAGTTTAATAATTCTGTCAGCAAGGGAGCGATAAAAGAAAGCAAAAACTCTTATCATCAACAGCATCTAAATATCATTGTGTTTTTCGTTTTTCATACTTCCCAGGGAAATGTGAAAGAGGAAGAACAACAATCAAAAAGTACGGTTAAAAAATTTTCCCTGAAGTGTACGTCATTGAAACTTTCCACTAACGTCTGTATTTTCGCTTTCCGAGCTCTTCTTCCAAAAACTTCCTCAAAATTGCATCATCATCTACAGTTTGGTCAATTAGTGAGTAGTATGAAGCTGCAGACTCGGAGCCTGCTGCATCTACAGTCCCGCACCCAGAGTCCCGCATTCTCAGACCCCTCGTTTTTCGAGACAGCGCCTCCTATCAAATTAGATCGGATAAACATGTGAAGAACTTAAGCCGAAACGTGAGTATCGTCAATTTTATTTAGCGAATTCATACCTCATTCGGTTTCTTTTTTAATCAAACTACTTTATAGCTCATCGATACACCAACATATGAATAGTCCATTTAATATTTGTAAAGTAGTTTGTAACAAAATGTGAGCCGTTAATGTATGTTTTTCGCCTTTTTTCCCAGAAAATATTTTGATAGCTAACGTTAGCCTTTAACCTTGGACTTTTGGTAGACAATCCATTGTAAAAATTTGATTAAAATTAGTTGACATTAAAGTAGACCAATTAAATACATTAAGTGTGTTAATATCAAAGAATGTCATCATTAATTATTTAATCAGATTCACCATTTTACCTTTTTTTTAAATTACCGGACCTTTTTTCCTAAAACTATTAAGTTGAATTAATTAATGCCGGAGTAATTATTTTACTTTATATAATTTATGTAGACTACTTAAATTAGTTATTATAAAACGTAGTATTAAAATGAATCAATATTAATTTAACTGATATGAAGTTGTTGCCAGCCATTTCCTCCGTGGCCCTACTTATCACCCTAGGTATGCTTGTAATTTGCATTTGCAAAAAAATATTATTTATTATTACACAATATTTTTGACAATGGCATTCATCTTTTATTTTAGTGAAGTCGAGGAATTTGACAGAGCGATTGCAAAAAGAAGGAACATTCGCCTACCAGAAATTATTTTACCTTATGCATTTACATTTTACATTTATTCATTTAGCAGACGCTTTTATCCAAAGCGACTTATAAATGAGTTTTTTTTTTAATGCAATTGAAGACGAAAAGTAAAGTCACTAACACAATTATTTCCTTTTTTGTTTCCTGTTTACAGCAAGTTGATGCTTAGGTGATCGTTAAATAAAGTACAGAATTGTTTATTATTGGTGTTTTGTCTATTCTTATTTGAGTTTTGCTTCGCATTCAAAATATCAAAAAACTGGTTATGTAATGTTAGCATGGTATAATGTTAATTAGACCATTATTGAACTGAAAGAAAAATTGGGAATTTGAATAAAAAAAAACATTGTAGCAATACAGTATAATATCACATAATATTTTTCAGAAGATAGTTCAATATGCAATTGCGACTTTATTTCTCAGAATTGCGACTTTATATCTCGCAATTCTGAGAAAAAGTCACAACTCTGACTTGATATATTGCAATTGTGAGAATTGTGAGATAAAAAGTCGCAATTATTATTATTTATTTATTATTCAGTGGCGGAGTCAAGCTTCCATAGTAATTGTATGCCTTCCATCAGTAATTTTCTTTCAATTACACCCACGCTCAAAAAATAACTACTGGGTAATTTGTTAGTCAGAGAACACAATGAGTTTTTTTTGGCACATGCATTAAGCAGGGAACACAAATATTTATTTGGATAACTTTAAATAAAACGAGACCGTATTGCTTCCTATTGTTTTCAATGGCATTTGGATAAGGGTGTTATACGATTTTCCGAACAGCAGGAGGCGCTGTCTCGAAAAATGAGGGGTCTGAGAATGCGGGACTCTGGGTGCGGGACTGTAGATGCAGGCTCCGAGTCTGCAGCTTCATAATGTTGCAATTAGTGGCAGAAATTTAGATAATAAACCATATGAAACTGTGACAAGACGGAGGATTTTGTATTGTAAGAGATTAATACCTACATAGCCCAAAAAAACCGATTCTAATAATCATATAATTTCGCTGTTTACATCGTCGACATGGATTTGAATGTATGATGTTGTAAACTGTTGCGTCCGGAGTTTCCGAAAATTACGTCATGGACCGGTTACTCTGCCCTGATTGGCTGCGTGTTCGAAATGAGGCGGAGCTTAAGTTGGTGAATAAAACCAAAAGGGGATCAATCATTACACAGGAATACTGCGCAACAACACACAGGACGGCAGTAAGAATACGCGCTAAAATCCCTTCAAATCGACATAAAAAAGGACTAACGAAGCAAGGACCGGTTTATTTTGATTCATAAAAGTGAATCATATCGGAAACTGACAAGCTTTATCACCGGGGCTCCTTATTTTGAAGAGAAGATGTTGAAAGTTTACCTCATGTTGGTTTTGTCAGCGGCTGCTGCTGTTTTTGCTGAATCGGTGAGTATCTTGTGAATTTTAACTAATTATTAACTCTATTTAAGATGCTAAGGCTATAATCGAGCCAAATCGTGTTTTATAATCACACTTGACCAATAAAAAAGTGGTTATATTTGTGTTTGCTAAAGCGTTAGCTTTCTGACAACAGACCTGTTGAAGCAACAAAGGCTTCTAAGTTAACGTTACATGTTCAATAAAAGTAACAATTTAGATGAATAATTTCAACTTTAGGTTAATTGTCAAACGTCTAGGCAAGTCTGCTGTTGACTTGTCGATTTTATCGATGGGTGCTTATCTGAAATAAACCTAATATTACAAATAAATTATATGATTAACGTTAGCCGAGTAACAATTAATCGTTGTGTTGTGGTATTTTGTTAGTCGTTTGTGTGCGTGTGTATGTATGTGTGATGTAATTTATATATTTAAGAGAGTAACTTTATGGCTTTTGGCATCAAACTAGTCTTGCTCATTTTTGTTTGATGAGTAACCTAACGAGTAGCACTGGATTTTTCATGTGACAGTGTTTGCCTGCAGGGAATTTTTTTTTTAGCTCAATTTGATTAGACTGATTCAGTCCATGAGGTTTACGTTTCCATCTGTTCATTATGGAATCACCCACTGGAGCACCTGTGAATGGGATGCCACAGCTTTGTGTTGGCCAGTTCTTTCATAACTCAAAAGAATAGCTTGCTGCAGATGTCTTTGGAGCTGAAATAGAAGACAAATGCCACCCAGTGTGCTTGGTCAGTCAGACACACACACACACACACACACCCTCACACAAGTCAAAATGCAAATTCTTTGAGCCCAAAGCCTCCATTCTCACAGACCTTTGGAAAGGTGTTGTCGCAGATCTTTATCTACACTTCAACACCAACAGATGCAGCTTTTTTCCCGTCTCGTCTTGACCTTGTCTGCTTAATGGTTTAGTGTGTTTATATTATGTAATCCACTGGGAAATAAAGTAATAGAACAGTAAACTAGCTGTGCAGTAAGTAGTAAATTAGATGGTGTGATTTAATCTCAGTTGGGAATGTTGCAACAAGCTTGCACACTCCCAAAAGCCTTGTCCTTCGAGGCAGAGAAGGCCGCAGCATTCCTCAAAATTATGCTGAAGTGTCTGTGTTCCTTTCATCCCCCTCCCTCTCCATTCTTTTGCATTTTCCTGAGGAATTTGACCCCTCCTGACCTTGACCAGCCCTTCTTTTGGGATTTCACACACTTCGGCGGATTTAAATGGTCCACCTCTTTCATCCAGGTCCCTCCTCTTCAGCCACTGGACAAGTGTGTGTTGCTTAAACTCAACACGGCACGGACACTTTAAATCTCAGAAATAGGCAAAGTAGGAGTGGATGTTCTCGATTTGGCTTTGAGGTTTATTATATTTGAATACTTGTGCAGCTTTCACCTCCTTACCTGATGGGATGTTGCTATTGCCACTTTTTTTTGGTTTGCTCAATGTGTGTCTTTCTAACTAGATATTGAATAGATTATATATATTATAATGTTTGTTTTTTTGTTTTTGTTTTTCACAATAAAAACCAGACCGTTATTGTAAAACATAACATGCACTGTGAATATTTTGCTGTTATTAAGTGTAATGGCATGCTAGATGTCCTGGCAATGATTGTGTTATGAATTAGGCATGAGTTGATTTGCATTTGAATAGGTTTGGTTTTATCTATTTTATTTACTCAGTTATTTGTGGGGTGCAAAGCTCATCTGAATGGCTGTTGAAAGGCAGAGTAGTGAACATGATAAATACTTTCACCAGGATATAATAATGATTTCTGCATTGCTGTCCACTGGCCTAATAAAGCGCTTTTGAGGGTGGAATGTTGGCACACAGCGAGAAGGTTTTATTTGCTGCTTGGGTGAAAGAAGGATTTTGGTAATTTACGTAATGCTTAGTGTATGTGTCTTTCAATATTTATTTCAACATATACCATGCCTTATGCTGTACCCTTTTGTTTGCCAAGTCCAGAGAGGTATCTAGAGGCCATGTAAAGGGAACCTTGTGTGTACTAGAGTCATTTAGCAGACCACATCCTTCACCGTTCCAGATCTGTTGCTTGTGGAGCTATTAACCATATGCCAGACAGGCTTTACTTGGAAACGCTGATAACCAGCCACCAGCTGTCCTTCATAAATGACAGTTCCTCTTTCTTGAGTTTGCCTTTTTTTGGTTTTCCAGCTTAGTAGTGTGGATGATAACACTTTTGATGCTTTTATTTGTGCTTAAATAGTAGTTGTGTGCTTGCATCAGAATTAGGTTTTTTGATATTTGTATTGATCTGAATCAACTTTCCTGCCTACTCTAGTTAGGTTTCTTTGGACTATACTCTCCCCCTAAGCAATTTCCATCAAGCCTTTTGTCTTTTCCTGGCGTGTACATTTTTTGTGTACTTCTGAAAATACCCTTTCTTCAAATAAACCTCCAGACTTAAAGAAATTTAGTCTAATCGCCCCATTTATCACCCTAGAAACATGTGGTAGTCTTTTCCCATCTAATAACACATTTGCTGCTAACTTGCAGTATCTTGAGTCTTTGTATTGTTCAGATGCAGTTAGAATGCTCTTTTACGGGTCCTTTTAATGTGTAGTTATGGCGTAGTTTTGGAGGGAATTGTTTTCTTTCAGTCACAAGTTCATGTAAATAAAATCTGACATAATTTGTTTGTGTTAATAACTGAGACGGAGCATTAATGATAATGTGATAATTTTTGGCCATGTCTAACCATTCATCTTAATGCTTTTCGTTTCTCAAATAAATGGCTGTAAAAAGTTGAGTGATTATGCATAAGTAAATAATTAAGTAACTTTACCTGTGAACATCATTGTTTCCTCTTGAACTTGCATGTGTGTGTATTGGCATGGCATGGTGTTATTCTTTAGAGAGCCAACCAAATTATCTGCGTCTGATGTGTATAGTTTATTGGTGAATCCCTTGACATCCATCAAGAACATATTTAGCTAATTTTTGATTCCATAATCAAATCGCGGTCTCTATTAACTTCAGGTTTTAGCCAGCCAAGGAAGGTCTGTTGTCAGGAAGCTCAAAGAACTCCATGTTTTCAGGCCTAGACTACACAATACTGATTGTTTGGGCTATTCAGAACGGCTCATTGTGTATTAAACAGGCTTTGACTTAATGGTGAGAAGCTTCATTAATGAAAGCCACTACCAGATAGAAGCAAAGCGTGATCACGCTTCCTGTGGGAGAGAATAGAGGGTGACGCCAGTGAGGCTGAATAGTCCTTTTTGTTTGGTTTAGTTGTAGATTTTGAAGTCCAATCTTGTTTCCTTCACATACCCTAATGCTTCAGGGCTTTGAACAGGTGTTGGGGTGAGAATTTGGCGTGTGATTGAACAATTACGTATCGTTTACCAGGCAGGTGAGTCTTTCTGCCCCGCTGTGGAGATTCAGCTGGGGGTCTAGAAAGGGAAAATGCAGCTATAAATAGGCCTAGTTCCCACAAAGGTGGAAGGAATTCTCTTGACGTGCAAGTGTGTTAGTGTGTGTAAAGTAGGACATTCACTCTGTCCCGAGTGAGGAGTGTATCTCATGAGGAGATCAGATGACATGAATAAATCCGATTGGTGGGAGGGACAGACGCCGTTTGTATTGACGACTGGGGCTGTAATTGGTTGTGACCTGAAAGGACAACAAGGAGAGTCTCAGTCTTAAAACCACAACAGATGATAGCGGATAATATTTGTAGCGTAGCTTTAATAGGTCATCACCAGTGAATCTCAGATAGAATCTGTGGACATTTTCTACATTTTTTTGGAGAACATCTGAGAAATTTGTAGTGTCTACCAATCTACCAATGACTTTCCATACACATAAGTTGCTTTGTAAAAATCCGAAGCGAAACAGTCGTGGTTCTTTAAAAATTGGCCTTTAAACTCAAACCATGAATAATCACCTGATCACCAGAGACAGTTTACCACACTATTGGATGAGTCACTGATTGTGGTATCTTCT
The DNA here is from genome assembly GCF_951802725.1 of Rutilus rutilus. NCBI lineage: Eukaryota > Metazoa > Chordata > Actinopteri > Cypriniformes > Leuciscidae > Rutilus > Rutilus rutilus. Next base: position 37,383,538 of record NC_140217.1, on the reverse strand, counting down.
CTTTACCTCTCCCATTGTGACTCACTGGAACAGATGCCAGACCATTTGTCAGCAGATGGCCGGATTTGCTCCAAGATTTGCTAGTCTTGACTGAGGCCTGGTCTACTAAGCTGGTTAATTTACACTGGCATTACAGCTCACTCAAGAGCCTGGAGACTCAGTACTAGAGCATACTCATACTTGTAGACGTGTCATCATCTTCATATCAGACGTATTCATATCAGTCTCGACAGCTATCAGCTATTAGTTACCTAAGAAAATAGAACCTTTACTCACCACCCTCATGATCCTTTAAAGCTGTGTGACTTTCTTTTGATGACACTGATGCCAAATCAAAACACAAATTAGATAACGGCGTGAATAATAACTTAAATATCAGTTCAAGCTCTATGCACACCAGTTTTCAGACTACTTTAATAGTGCTTTTTGTTCTCTTTGGAGCTCAACAGCGCCTGACTCCAGCCATTGTATGGACAAAAGAAGCATGAACATTGATAAACCTCTCCTTTTGTGTGAAAGAAAGTCATACGGGTTCGGAATGACATGAGGGGCGAGTAAATGATGACAGAATTTCATTTTGGGTTAAATAAATGAACTAGCTATTATTCCTTCTAGAGCTATTATCTCAAACATTTGGGGTTGTTTCTTTTAAATGAGGGGGGGTTTTTGGTTATTGCTGAGAAGTTAAGAACAAAAACCTGAGAAATTTCAAGGGACTTTCTTTCGCAGTCCATCTTAGTCTAGATCTTTTTGTTTGCTCGGTGGGGTTTCTTTTAAACTCTTTCAAGTGGGTTATGTATGTTTACTGAGAATTTAAGGGGTTGTTTATGGGAATTTAAGCATTGGTTTAATTGAACCACGGCCTTGCGCCTCTTCGCAGTCAGAGAGCATCCGCTGTACTTTCTTAGACAGCTTTTTTTCCGACTCTGAGCTGAGTATTTCATAATGTCGGGGGATTTCGGTGTGGGGTTTCACAGCACTGTAAGACTGAAAACCATAAAGTATGTCGGTCTCTCTCCCCACACCCTCTTGTGGTTTCTGTCATTCTCTGTTTCTCGCTCTCCCTTTTTCTTTTATTATCCTCAAACAACAGAGCAGGCTAGAGCTGACTTGCAGTTTCATGTGACGTTTGCAACGATCCTGGTTTTCCTGGAAAATGAGTTAGCCCCCTCCCCGATCTCCATTTTAAAAACACTTCCATTTAACATCTAGAGCCATTTTAAACATCAAGTTTGTTTTAAAGATGATGGATTGTAAGATAACCCAGAAGTCATTGTCGCCTCACTAAAATCCTCTTTTAAAGTGTGTTTGAAATCTGTCTAAAGTGGTTACACTGGGTTAGGCGGCATGAGTACACACCTGTACTGCATTATGAATGTTTTTGATTTCCCGGTATGTGAAACTTTTCAGTGAGTCATGTTTGATTAAATCTGTTTTTGACAGCGAGCAGGCGAGCGAGACTGATAAAGACCCTCGGCCCCTGTCCGATGAATTCTTTCGTTGTTTTACACAATGGCGGCAAACCTGCGCTAACTTGTTCTTACCTCTCTGACTCACTTCAAGGTCAAGAAGGGTGTGAATGCAATCCAGTATTGTGTAAATCACGGGTGTGTGTGTCGTTCAGAATAGAATTTGACGTCTCGCAACCATAGCAACAGTGAAAATAAAAATGGCCACTTCTGTGGACGACTCTTTTGAGAGAGAGAGACGAGGAAAAACATAAATCAGTGTGCGTGTTCTACTTCCTCCTGTTATGCTAATAGGCTTAGTCCATTAATTGTTTAAAACCCACTCCCAGTGCTTGTCCAAATGGCTCTGCTAACGTGATTAAAAGTGTTGGTGTGTCTTAATTCAATTAAGTGTGCTCTCAGAACCATCATGATGCCATAGACAAAGGTTTGGACACTAACCTGCTTAAGTATTAAAGAGATTTATTTTTTTTCTCTCTCTTTGTAGGTACGAGAAACGGAAACATGGGTACCTCTTAAAAACGAGTCTCCCAGTGAGGATCTGGAGTCCTCCGGTGACACTCCGCATCAAGATTTTGGGTTTGCTGATTTAAACCCAATTGACGATGAGGATGTCTATGATGACGATGATGAAGATGAAGAGGATGATTATGATGACATATCAGGCTCAGGGTCTTCAGAGATCCCAGCTATCGAGGTAGCTATAAAACAAATTTAGTCATGATGTCAGATTGAGCAATTATTTGGATACTGCAGAAATGTTTGGAAACAATGAATTTAATGAGGAAAAAAGAAAAGCTCTTTAAAGAATTATTGTAAATTGTAATAATAACTAGACAACACATCTTTCTATTGCGTTTTCTCACTGATGTTGTACGATCACAAACACACAGTTCAGCTAGTGTCATTTGATTTGTGTCTCCTATTCTTAATGAATGTCAAAGTGACTCTTAAATGAATCACGGATCATTGGTCTAAAATGACTCATTCGTGGTTGCTTAACTGACTCACTGATCCAAAAGTCTTTAGTTCGGGTCATATCTGACTTGGATTACTGATTTGGTTGTTCATATGACAGAGCTTTATTGCATATTTTTGCAGCTGATTTGACTGCTGTATGACTTTTCTTATGACTTTTTCTTCCTTTCTCAGAATGATCTCTTCAATAACCGGATATCTGATCCTGTGGGTCCATTTGCCCCGCGGCCAACTATAGATGAGATTATTCTGGTTAAAAACAATGAGGTCGGCTTGCGTGAGTCGCCAAACCAAGAAAATGGCCAACAGAGCAATGTGCTCATGACCGTGGCTGGAGAAGAGAGTTTGTTCAACAACACAGAAGTGCTTGCAGGTGAGGAGAATGGTGTTTGTTTAATATGCCAAGTAAATAGTTTAATACATATTATTGGACTAAAAATGTAAATATATAAAGAGTTATTTCACCCAAAAATGACAATTCTATCATCATTTACTGACCCTCATGTCGTTCCAAACCCGACTCGTATTCAGAACAAAAATGATCTTTTTGATTAAATCTTAGAGCTTTATGTCCCTCCATAAACGGCTACACAACTGACACTTTGACATTTCAAGAAGTTCATAGAGAATGTGAAACTAATCCATATGAATTGAGCGGTTTAGTCCAAATGTTCTGATGAGACACAATCGCTTTATATGATGAACAGATTGAATTTAGGCTTTTATTCACATATAAACATTGATCAGTGAACATAAATAGAAGCTTGACTCACGAGAACAAACCTCATTGGTTCTTGCTGAAGCTCAAACGTGATGCGTAACACGAGAATGAACCTCAATGGTTCTCGGACATCCAAGCGAACATGCTTGAGCTTCCATTTGCCACAGCTGATGTGTGCGTTTATGAATGTTTATATGTGAATAAAAGCCTAAATTCAATCTGTTCATCATATAAAGCGATCGTGTCTCTTCAGAAAATGTGGACTAAACCACTCGATTCATTCGGATTCGTTTTACGATCTCTTTATGAAGTTTTTGAAGCACCAAATTGGTAGTTGTGTTGACTGTCAATGGAGGGACAGAAATCTCTGATTTCATCAAAAAGATCTTAATTTATTCTCTGAAGATGAACGAAAGTCTTATGGGTCTGGAATGACATGAGGTTGAGTAAATTTATAGAATTTTCATTTTTGGGTGATCTAGTCCTTTTTAATGTTATTTTAGTATTATTTGTGAATTAGCTTTTATTTTGATATTTTCAAATGTAATTAATTTTAGTAATTATGTGCATTTGTTTTTTTATTATTATATATTAGTATAGCTTTAATTTATGTTTTAGTAATGTTAGTTATTAATCTTGGTGCCCCTCTTCTTTTTTGAATATTACCTTTCATGCAGTTTGTGAATGTGTGGGTTTATGTTATGGTTTTTTGGCCGTGTCTGTAGGTTATGCCTCACATTTTCTATTTCTGTTTTATAGCTATTATTGCGGGCGGAGCAGTCGGTCTCGTCTTCGCCATCCTCCTCATCGTCCTCCTCGTTCACTTTGTTCTCCGCATCAAGAAGAAAGACGAAGGAAGTTACGACCTGGGCAAGACGCCCATCTACAAGAAAGCTCCCACCGCAGAAATCTACGCATGAGCATCCTCACCCACTCATACCTTCTCTCTCTCTCTCTCTCTCTCCCTCTCTCTCTCTCTCTCTCTCTCTCTCTTTTGAACTATAAGCTCACACGGTGCCTCGGCCCAACGGGCCGCCACCAACCTCTCACGTACCACAAAAACCGCAGGAGAACCTCACAAATAATTTACTCTGACTGGACATTTACATTGAAATCTGAGTGAATCGAAGAGGATCGCGAGTCTGTTGCCAAACTGCCCGATTCTTGTCTTTTTGTTCCCACACCCTGTCAGGTTTATTGCCTTTTTGTCACGTGGCGCATTGTCTCCAATATTTTTTTTTTTTTTTTTTTTTAATAAAACACTACAAGGTGCAATGGAGCTTCCACAGGGTAAAGGCTTTGGATTTACCATTTTATCCACCGTTATGATAAACAGTCAGTGTCATGATTGGTGCTACAGCGGGGGTGTTACTGTAGCCTTTTACGTTATCAAATGTCTTTTGTTTTTTAAGTTGTGCTGTAAAAGCTTTTAATTTTCATATTAAACATCAGAGGTGAAACCAAATTGAAGGCATGAATTATATGTTCGAGACTAAATTCTGTGGGAGCAAAATCTGAAATCGTGTACTAGACTTGACGTATACTCATTTCAGCCATGGTGTTATGGAACATTCCACATATCCGTATGTAATTGCTGTGGTGGTTTTATACGTCGAGAGACTTGATCCACTACGTGCTGCTTGACTGTCAGCTAAGCTACTTTAACAGGTACAGATGCTGTTGAGAATCAGTTCACTGCAAACAGACTTTGTACATCCAGGGATCTGTATATAGCCATTTGAATAAATGTAAAACTTTGGTACTTAGCCATTTCTTGACAGCCTTTTATTTACCAAATATTTAAATGCCAAAATCAGTTTTTATTGTTCTTATATCTCATCCCGGTATTTGCTTTTGGCGTAACCTGAAAGCAGATGGTTTGTGTCTGTATCTTTTGTTTGAGAACAATGACCAATGTTAGTACTAACTTTTTTTATTTCAATGTTTTTGTAGATGTTCTTAATTCCTTTTTAAATTTTTTTTTTTTTTTGGTATTAATTTAACTCATATTTTATTGCCTGCCTTCAGGTCGGGGGTCTTTCTTCCCCTTCTCAGCTGTTGTACATGTAATAATTTTTATTTTTTTGGTTGTTAGATTTGTTTTATATACAGTAGTGCAACAATTCAAAGGCTGTTAGTCTTTCAACAGATTTTAAGAGTTTCTATTTCTTTTAGACTTTTTAAGCCGAATATATTTATGTTTTGTAGAAGGATGTTCTGGATTAGTAAAGGGGAACGTGAATAAGCTGTGCATTCCTGTGCATGGTGTAAAATGATAAATTTGCTGCTTTGTTTGGTCACATCCAGATAAAATCACTGATCTAATGTTGAAGTCAATGAATCATTGATTTCTGCATGCAATTTCTGATCTGTTGAAAATAAAGCTATTTTATGCACATAACCATTTGAACGATCTTGAGCCTTTTTTTCATGCTAAAAAGAAAGGTTGCCTTTCACAGGGTGTTACTGTTTACACTACGCCGTTTTCAACTGAAAACTTTGTATGCCTTTTGGCTGTTCATTTACACGACAACTGCGTTTTGGAGGCCTGAACATGCTAACTTTTGAAAACTGGTCTGTGTAAACAACAAAAATATGAATCACACGCATGCGTATTACATGTTCAGTCTATAGGCGCGTAGTGTTTCTTTACGAAGTGACGTCACCAACTACTGGCCTGGCATGAATAATACAGAGTTTTTGGCCGTTTTTGTGGATCCGTGTGAAAGGGGAATCGTTTTGACAATGTCGTCTGTATTCGAAAAATGTAAAGAAAAAACGTTTCCATTTTTAGTACATCGTTTGACGTGTAAACGTACCCTTCATAACGTCACCATTTCTTCAGACGTGAAAGATAATCAAGTTAATGACAACTGAAAGTGTGAGCTGTAATGTCAACTAGTCCTCCCTCTTAAAGCACACCTGAATCAAGTCAAGAATTAGTTTATTTAGGGTTCCTATGGTGCAGAAAGGCTCTGAAACAGGACAGTGGGTAGCAAAGGTGGATGAGTGAAACATTTCGACTTACAAATTAGATTGAATTGATGTTCGGGTTCAGAGAATGAGGATCACCGATGACTAATGGAAAGAAGGTAGATGATGTTAAACACTTTTTTTAGCATTGGAAATTATTTTTATTGGTCTGTTGGGTCATCCATTTATGTACAAAGTTGTGTTGTTATTTTTTTTTTAAAGGAATCAGTTCAGCAAAAATCATACCTGTAAGCTTTTACTATGGTCCTTATCAGTAAAAATAGACACTTTATTGGTGAACACATTGGTGAAACCCTCTATAGAGAACCTCATGGAGGCTTCAAAATCCTATTGTACAACCTCAATATATATTTTTCAAGCACCTCAAAAATGATAAAATGGGGTTACCAGAGGAATCATTGACAGTCTTTAGAGTTCCTCTGAGAACTGACCTTTCTGCCTAAAGTCTTTTCACCAGAGTGAGAATGTCACTTCACATAATGATGACTTTGCCTATGTTTTGTTACTATGGTTTTGCAACCTGATACCTTTGGAGAAACACTGTAAGTTCAATGGTTCTTTAGAAAACCATCTACACATTCGAAAGTTTGGGATCAGTAAAATATGGGATCGTTTTTTAAAATACTTCTCAGCAAGGATGCATTAAATTGGTCAAAAGTGACAATAAATATATTTAAGAAAATAGTTCAGTTCTTTTAAATTGTAATAATATCTCACAATATTACAGTTGTATTGTATTTTGTATCACATTAATGCAGTCTTGAGGAGCATAAGGCATTTTTGAACAGTAGTCCAGGAGAGCTTCACCTTTCTTCTGTTAACAGGTGTAAATCAAGATCTTTTTAATCACAACTTAAAATCCCTACAGTGAAACTGATTTGTTTGCACTTTGGTAAACCTCAAGTGTTGCAGAAGAACCTGAATGATTGGAGAGCTTTACGTAGGGTTTGAACTGAATAACACTCACAGATCATTAAGTGTTAGTTTGAAAATGTCAGCTTTCTGGTTCAGTTTGCATATTATTCGTACATGAACCTGTTTGTGATGGATGAAAGTTGAATAATAGGACAGTCTTTAAAGCGTAATCTAATTGGCTCAGTGTTAAATCGGGAATTTCCACCCCTAGAGAAATGACTGTAAGAGTGTGTGTGTGTGTGTGTGTGTGTGTGTGTGTTTCCCATCATGCTGATGCCTGTCTGCCCTGCTACCAAAACAAATGAAATAGCATACCAGCAGAATAGAGTGAGTTTGTTTTCTTTTTGGATTGAAGGATAAAAATAGAAATGTTTTGATTAAAAAGTGTTCTAAAAAAGGGTGGCCTTGAACATTAGCCTAACTATTTTTGTTTCTTAAAAGGAGAAAGATTGACAGGATTTCTTTCTTTTAAAATAAATGCCATTTGGTTTAATATTTTGGTTTGCAATGGTGAGCGTGTGTGTGTGGCCTAAATTTAACACTCGCCAAGCACCAAATGCGAGTAAAAAATTCTGAAACCGTGTCAGTCGCCAACATTACACAATGGTAACATTTGTATGAATCCAAAAATCGCCACAAAAGCGCAAGAAGACACGAAGGGGGAACTCGATTCGTTTCTCTCGCACTGTGTGGGAAGTTGAATGCACACATCCGAAGCGCGCGCCCAGAAATCTGCATCTCACACACTGCAAATACTGAATTGAGTTCTCTTTCGCGTCTTCTTGTGCTTGAACAGACATGTTCAAACAGAATTATGTCAAAAATACCTGTCTTGGCGAGTAGCCTCGTAAACATAGTCAGTTACGTCTTAAGTGAACGTGAACAGTTGAGAAAAACGCATGTGTATCAGTATATTGGATTCGTGCATTAGCTCTTAAAATGACAGCAGCCTAATAAACCGTCTGCCATTTGTGTTTTTAATTTTAACCAAACAAAGAAAAATCACTGCTCTTGACTGAATAACTTTTGTAACTTTAATAAGGATTCCATTTATGTTGCATGGCTGGTAAAAAATGTTTATGGCCTGTAAATTTTCACTGGCTATTGGCAGGAGTGGTAAAAAGTTAGTTTTAGGCCCTGTGTGTGTGTATGACGATGCAGCATTATAATTGTTAATGACAGGGTGTGTTGAACACATGCCCACTTTCTGTCTATATACCTGAACAAGTCATGGGAAATGACATATTTTCAGTACAAACAGATGGTTGAGACATATCGGAAAACCAATTGAAACCTGTTTGGTTAACAGCAGATTAATCACTCATATTTCACAGATATAATTACATGACCTGCATGGGGAATTTATCTTATGGTTTATTATAGCCTATCTGGTGATGTTGTAGTGTAACCAAATCTCTTAATGCTTTTTGAAAATAAGATGCAAATTTTAATGTTTCCATGACGAGTTTCCCATTTAATCTTTTATCTGTTGAGAAAAAACAACAAGCCTGCGGTCACATGTTGAATGGACAACTAGACAAGGAAGTTTTTTTTTTTTCTTCTTCCTCATAGCACAAGGAACAGTTTCATCATTAACACACACACACGTTTTCTGCTATAGATATTTGAATGCGTATCAGAAAAACAAGTCTGTGGAACGTTCTGGAAAGTGTTCAAACTCTCAGGTAGGCCTATTACGCCATGCTATTGGAAGATGAATGGTGCCTTTTCACTTTCAACTACAGCCTGGGTTTGTTTACACAAGAGGTGGAGCAAAAGAAACAGCCGTTTGTGACGATCTCTTTAAAATAACCCTTACATTTACTGTGGATTGAACAGGGGTAGTTGTCACTAAAATGTAAGTATAAGATGGTGAATCATAACTCACAACACACACACACACACACACACACACACACACTTTATTATACTATTTTGCTAATGCAAACCTGATCAAGTCTTTTAAAATAGCGGCATGTTCTGAGGATGCATTACAACCTGTGTATCAGAGAGGCGTGTATATGATAATATTCAGTTTCTGGTCTATATGAGGAACCAAGTCAGACAAGGAAAGTAAACAAGAAAAGCAAATAAAGAAAAAGGCTGAACCATTTCATCTTACAAGGATGTTGGTGCCATGTGCATCTTAAATGCAAGGCAGGCAAATCTCATAAAATAATGCATCTCTTTACTTTTGTAATATGTAGATGTACGCTAGTATTCAATGTACGCCTATACTTAATAGTAGAGAAGTATGGGTGGAGAGCATTTGAAAAGCTCCAAACTACCGCCACCTGCTGATTTGGTTTAGACATTACAAATCCTTGTCCTTTTAGATCTTTTATGGGTTTGCTTCTTTTTTCAGAATATATCAATCATAAAAAGACTTTCTTAAAGGATTTTTTTTTTTTTTTTTTTTTTTGGTATATTCTTACATTATTTACAAATTCAGACCAAAAATATAGGCCTAGTCCAAGCTATTTTGTGCATGGTAGTTTTTGAGGATATTCAGTGAATGACAAACTGTCAATCTGTTTCTCACAAAGTAATCAAGGCTTCAGAAGATTGGAAATATTTTGCTCTAGTTACATAGATCACTTTTATTATACTTCTATTGATTTTTGTGCCTTTTTTAATGAAACTATTATTTAACAATTAATGGAAAATGTAACTATCAGTAATTACAAACAAAGCAACGGCTCCCAATCTGCCCCTGTTTTACCCATTCTGGATTCTTTTATTGAAATTAATAAAACAAATTAAATTTCGTATAAATTATTATTTTATTTAGTTTTTAAAAGCATTTAAACCCCCACAGAAAATGAATTAAAATCCAACGGCTCATGTAGTAACCTATATAGTTTGATCTTTTTTGTTTTTCTAAACGTATTTCCCGGAATTGTCCAAAAGAGGGCAATGTTGCACTTTTTTTCAGGCTGTTATTGTGAAAAACTTTTCAGGCAGCAAACATACACTGTACAAGGCAGCAACTCGATTATTCACGTGCTATCGGAAATTTCCTATTTCCTACTTCTGATGTCGTGATTACGAGTTCGTCGCGTTCAAGTGCTTTTCTGTCTGAAATAACACAAATCATGAAGGACATCAGGTTTAGTCTTGCCTTTTTAAAGCCAAATGTGTTGAAGATATTTAACTTTGAATAAAATGTAGCGTCTCTCATTCTTTGACTACCATATTCATCGTGCTATCTAGCTTTCTGACAATAATGGAATTTCAGTCGAATACATATTTTCGCGGTGTATAAAACATATCAAATGGTTATTCAAATATGTAAATATGGACTACTTTACTGACAAAACGGCTGTTGTAGAAAAAACTAATAAAGCATACCAGTCACAGCAATCTTTCTCCCCTCCGCCATGTTTAAAGATGATGGCATGCCCAACTCGGGAACTCGAGTATCAAAATTATCTCCGAGTTTCCCAGTAGTAAATACGACTTGAGAGGTCGTTCATCGGTTCATGTCCAATTTCCGAATAGGAAACTCGTATTCACGATAATTCCGATAGCACGTGAAGGCGGCATTGTATCACGCTCCGTGTGGCCCAAACCCTTTCAGGAACACAAGGTGAACAAGCTGCAGTGAAAACATCATAGATAGGCTATTATAGGCCTATAGGGTCCCTGAAGTCCATATAAGAGAACTTTTAAATTGTGATTACCTAGAAAAGTCATTGACGAAATGAATGAAATCTTTTAAAAAAAGAATGGAAAAGGGTTTGTTGATAGGCAAGCACAGGAGTTGAGACCACATGATTATTAGCAGAATGTCAAAACTCCTCCAGAACAAGAGCCCCTTTTATTTCGTTTGTCCACGACTGCACCTGAGACATTTCTGTGGTTTTGCAACGACTAACACCTCGACAGCACATTTCTCTGCACAAAGATACCAGCGTAGCATGGCAATTTGGGGGAATGTGAAGGGGGTCAAAGCCGTACGGTGGGGTCCCAGCCTTTTAAATCGCTTGGAAATCCCTCATTTTGCTATTTTATCACTATATATTGGGTTCAGTCTTTTTGTAAACTTGTTTTCTTTCAAATAGAACAGGTTTTGTGTTTCTTTTTTTTGGAACTGATTGATTGTAAGCCTCATTGATCTGAACTTATGTAACTCAGTGTTTAAATCCAAAAGTTCACTCAAGCTTATTCCTCTCAAAAGCTGAGGTGCATAAGCTCAGATCGATGAGGCCTACAATCAATCAGTTTCAAAAAAGAGATAAAGGAAACAAGGTGGGGGGGAAAGTACAAAAAATGATTTTAGTTTTTGGGAGAGTTGTTATACCCTGTGTGATCAAAGTCAGTAAGTTTTAGTCCAATGCGATAACAATACGATTTTCAGGAAAAAGAAAAAGGTCGGAACACAATGCGAGAGTTCCAAATTATAAATGCATGCCATTATTTTCAATTCAACTATATATAATTGTGTTTTACTCTATATACTTGTGTGCTTTGTAATGAGAACATTTGTATTAAATAAGAAAAATGTAAAATGGAATCATTTTCACTAGTAGTCTTTAGACTGTATATTCACACAAAAGAAATGTTCCTGGTGATCCATGCCACTGTGGTGTGGGGAAAACCACAGGCCATGTGTCCTCCGTCCTTCTGAAAACATCCTGAGACGCTGCACACACCTCGGACAGTTGGAAATGTGCTGCGTTCACTGTTATGAGCTGGCCAGCGCTGAGGTTTTCACCCCTGGATGAGCATGTTTATGTGTGTGTGTATCCTGAGCTTCACCTGCGTAATCCACAACTCTTCATTCCCTCGTCTGTTTGTCTACGGAGGTGGGTTTTTGTGTGTGTGTTTTTTTTTTTTTTTTTCAATGTTCAGAAAGGATTGGAATGGTCTGTGTGGGTGTCTAACATAGCGTTACCAATAGTCCATATATTTAACTTGAGGAAATAAACGGTTTCTCCACAGGTCTCAAATACGAATGTATGGTCGAGGTTGAGAAGAACCCGAGTGCATTGCCAGTTTCTACCTCCCAAAACTTAAAATGTGTCTTGTGACCTCTGACCTTACACCAGTGTGATATTTAGATGATGTGGCAACTAAATCCGGTCACCTCATTTGATCTTTTAGTGGTCAATGAAAATTGCACTACTTATACATTACTCTGATCAGACAGTATACTTAGTAGCTAACTCAAATCAATATTTACTTATTTATTTGAAATATACTATACAAAAGACAGAAACTATATTACATTTATAAATGTAATTTAATTAAATATGCAATACATAATATAAAGTTAGTAGCCTACATTTATTTTCTTTCTTTTTTTGTTTTACAGTACATTTTAAAAAAGTGAAAACATGCAACAATTTGAGTCTTAAAAACCAGACTCCGTTAACCTAATGTAGTAGCCAACGGCAGATTCTGTCTTATTACATTTTTTGGTTACTTGACAAAACACGTTTCAATCACATTCAGTTAAATCAAAATCTATAATTTTTTTTAATAAGGATCCATGAAGTTTAATAGCATTTGCACTCTTGGTTTGCTTATCAAGTCATGTATAATGCATGGTTCATTTGCATATCAATTCTGACCTATGGCTCATAAACTGAGGATTTATTCTGGTGACCTAATGCAAAGCTTTTGGTTTTATGTATTCAGTGACTCATGCTGTAAGAAGAAATATTGCACTTGAATAAATCTGGACAGCATGCATGACATCAGAGAGTAATTAAGCCAGTTTGCGTTGGAATTCCGTTTCCAATTCCTGCGCTCAGGTTTGCGCACAACTTAAGCACCTGCAGGTTTCTGTGTGTGCGTGCTGTTTTCACTGGACCATTTTCAAACTCCGAGAAAGAAAGAGAGAGTGAGGGAGAGAGCGCATTACGCCATCCTTCCCTCTTGGAAAAAAAAATGGGATTTGAAACAAGTCTCTTACAAGATATCAAGCAGAACCGCTGGACTTCAACGAGAGACACTGCGCTTTTGCACCTACTCTTGGATCTCCACTCCGACAGAGCTGGATCACTATGGTTCTGAAGAGAGGGGCACATGGCAATGGTTTGCGCAGAGTAATCGATCAGACGTTTCCAAAGCTTCATTTGTACCTCTCCAAACCCGTTCATGGTAGTTCGCCAAGAGCTGTTGGTCATTTCTCCATCACCGAAACTCAGAGGAAGATCAGAGGATGAAAGTTCTGACTAGTCTCCCTCTTTTACTGGGCTTCTGGACTCTGTTATACCTGGTCTTCATCCCGCACGCGCTCTCCCTCACCGGCGTGGCCGGTCACAGGGGCACCGGAGCGGCCAAACCCAATCCGCGGTTACCGGTGGCGCGCAACGGGACGACGCTCGTTAAGCCCTCTGACAACGCGAAGATCTCTCGCATCCGGGCTGGTCCACCTCTGATAAAGTCCGAGACTATCCCGGCTCGCGCCTCGGTACCTGTGAGTTTAGGGCGCAGGGAGGCCGCGCGCTCTTGGGTACCCAAGGATGCGGCGAGAGTCGCATCCTCTTCCAGCATCCAGCACCAAACGGGACACAATAAAGGAGTTTCTAAAGCGCCAGCTGCAATCAGGGCCGGTCAGCTCAATCCTGGCGTGATGAAAAGCATCGCACCAGCACCAGCCCATCTGAGAGCGAAAGGCGCAGTAAAACTGGAGGACAGTGAGGAACCCAAACACCCTTTAGTGACGCCCCATGACTACATGCTGTCCCTGTACTGGTCACTGACCAGCGGAGAGGTCAATACTAGTCTCCTGCACGAGGCTGGGATGGCCAATACCATCACCAGCTTTGTAGATAGAGGACAAGGTATGGTATACATATTTAAACTGGTTTGCATTAGAGAGTTATGTTGTAAATTACAAAAAATGTATCCTGTACTACTGTAGTTCTGCTATAGCTGTTAGGTAAACGAATGAACACAGTGAAGTCACATTGGTTTATTGGAGAAGGTTGTTACCTTTCTGTTTTATTAATTGCATTTAAAGTGACCCAAAACAATGATTTATTTTTTTCATGTGGTTTCATGATTTTTTTTATTTATTTTTTTTCATACTAAATTAACTATTTAAAATGTGCTGAAAAGCCCATAAAGTTATTTTATAGCAGCCTAGCAGGTTCCAAATGTGACAACTTACCCCATATACTGTGACGACATGGCCTGTTATTAGAGTCAATGTAATTATATATATATATATATATATATATATATATATATATATATATATATATATATATATATATATATATATATATATATATATATAAACGGTGACAAATGGTGAAATATTTCAGCTTTTTTGTAGTCAACACTTTTACTGTGTGTCTACAGAAACTGAAAAAAAAACATCCCCTAAAATATTTATTTGCGTAGGAAGCGTGACACAGCCCCGGTCAAGATTGTAAGTTAAAAGTTATTTGAATGCATAAAGGTATGTGTATATTAAAGGTTACTATACCATTTTAATTACTTTTTAGCTTTTGGAGTGCTATTAAATCATCTTGCAGTGTGAATTATTTTATTTAATCCCATTTAGATTAATATGAACTAATAAAAAGTGTATGTACGACAATGGCACAAAACATTAGAAAGGAAAATGTTTGATTTAGATGAATTGTAGCCTGTCAAATGGCAGGATGCTGCTGTGACTGCTTGAAATGTCACGTCAACTACCCGTCATAAGTCTACCGCATTTACGCTAAATTGTCCTTTTCTGTATATACAAAAGAAAAGTCATGGATATACATTTTTAAAACGTCTTATTTCTGCTTAGTATCGCACTACACACTAAATCTACACAATACATTTTTTTTTCTTTTCTTTTTTTATCTGGGTCTCTGACCCAAACCAACTGTGTCAATATGCATCTGGCATAAGACTTTTGATGGACCTCTGCTTAAAGTAAATAAACTCCTGGGCCGGTTACAAGTAGGTGGCCTCAATATGTTTTTATTTTTTCTAAGTAAATCTGTTTAAAACAGCATTTAAATGGCCCTGCTTTCTGTAGCTGCAAGGTTGACTCCTCAGAAGCTTTAAATGGTTTTAGTTTATGCTGTGTGAAATACCCTTTGCAGATTTATAGTTACCACATCCTCTGTAGACTTTGAGCAATAAATGCATGCATCTCTCTTCCTTTCTCACCTACAGGGAAAGTTTCCCTAAAAAAGATCATTTACTCACCCTCATGTTGTTTTAAACCTGTAAGACTTCTTCTGTGGAGCACAAAAGGAGATTTTTTTTCATTGTATGGAAAAGAGCAGCCTGGAACATTCTGCTAAACATCTCCTTTTGTGAAGAAAAAAAGTCCTACAGGTTTGGATCGACATGAAGGTGAGTTAATTGTGGCAGAAATTCCAGTTTTGGATTAACTATTTCTCTAAGTTTAAAAAGCCACAGCACATCATGTCTTTCAACATCAGTGTAATTTACGCCGACACACACACACACACACACACACACACACACACACACACACACACACACACACACACACACACACAGCACTAATCAGTTGCACTCTCTCTGCCCCTCTCTCCATGTGCTTCAGATGTGTGGTTTTTTTCAGCCTATGTTAGTGAAAGCCATATGTCACGGTGGTAGGCACACTGGTAAATAGCTGCAGGTTGATAATAATGCTGTGTTTACAGTATGTTGTGGTCTCTAGGCCGAGTTCGTCTGGTTTTAATAGTCTTTTGAAAGCAAACTGTTCTTGGATAAAATGAAACCTTTTGATTTTTATTATGCACTGCGTTCATATTGCATTGCATGCAGAGAGAAAGTGAGCTCTCACTCTCACACACACACACACACACACACACACACACACACACACACACACATACATTGAGTTTCCATGTTTTATGGGGACTTTCCATAGACATGTACAAACACTGTACAAATATTCAAAAAACATTACTTAGTATGATTTATAAGCCGTTTTCCTCATGGGGACCAAAAATATTGTCCCAATAATAATGTAGGGTTTACCTGAAACACAAACACACACACAATCACAATATGTGAGCTTTGATAGTGGAGAAGCTTAACTGTGGTGCTCTTAGAAAAGCTCAAAGTGATGGATCATTTTACTACTTTATAAATGCATATCTTCCAATTCTCTATGCTATTACCATTAAATATTTCCACAAAACCACAGTATTACCTTGATTGTCTTGTGCAAAAACATGGTATTACAATGGTAAATCAATCATATAGTAAATGTAAAAAAAAAAAACATGACATTGTGTCCAAAAATAATGGTAATGGCATTGTACGTCCAAAAAAAAACAAATTTATCACTCTGACACCGTGTGCAAAAACATGGTATTACCATTGTACATGTTAAAACGGTATAGCTGGTATGTGTTTGGCTTTTAATATGGATGTAATCAAGATAAACTGGAACTAATAAAGCAATGCAAAGTCTATTTTCATTGACCTATGACCTTAACTTTTGCAGACGAGCGAGCGCCCCTGCTGAGACGCCAGCGCTACCTCTTCAACATCAGCTCAATGGAGAAGGAGGGTCTGTTGGGCGCAGAGCTGCGCATCCTCCGAAAGAAACACATGGACTCTCGCAAGGCCACGTTTGAGCGCGCGGTGGCTCTGAGACTGTACACCTGCGCGTCAGGTAAGCACAGAGGCCTACTGGTGCACACTCTTCCCGTCGACCCTCACAGCGCCCCTTACTGGGAAGTGTTTGACATCTGGAAACGGTTCAAAGACTTCAGAAACGCTCCTCAGCTTTGCTTTGAGCTGGAAGCCGTGGATCAAGGCCGACCGCTTGACTTGCGATTACTCGGCCTGGGCCGAGCGGGAAGGCAAACCAAGGAGAAAGCCTTTTTTGTGGTGTTCGGCCGTACAAAAAAGCGAGGGCTCTTTTACAACGAGATCAAAGCCCGTTCAGGTCACGACAACAAGACGGTGTACGAGTACCTCTTCACCCAGCGTCGGATGCGTCGGGCACCGTTGCCACGTGGGAAAAAACCACCCAAGAACCAAACCAAACAGCGTTGCAACCGCAAGCAGTTGCACGTCAACTTTAAGGAAATGGGCTGGGACGACTGGATCATCGCTCCTCTGGAGTACGAGGCCTTCCACTGCGACGGTGTCTGCGACTTTCCCATACGCTCCCATTTGGAGCCTACCAATCACGCCATCATCCAGACTCTCATGAACTCCATGGATCCCAGGTCCACGCCACCGACCTGCTGCGTCCCCACCAGACTCAGCCCTATCAGCATTCTGTACATCGATTCCGCCAATAATGTGGTGTACAAGCAGTACGAGGACATGGTGGTGGAGAGCTGTGGTTGCAGGTAGCGAGATATGAAGAACCTTTTGAGTCTTCTTCATGACTTCCAGACTTTCCTTGACAAGAGCTTTATTTTATTGCAAAAATCAAGAGTACGACTTCCGTTTGTTGATCAGCTTTAGAAACAGGGAACAGGGTTGTGCACCATTCAGAATTGCATTGAGATTGTCTTTTAAATTCCAGTTTAATTCTTGAATTAGAATTATGGCAGCAAACAGGGTGCAGGATTGCAATTTGAAGGTTAATGTAAGGAAGTATAACTGGAATTCAAAAGAAATCCAAAAACCTGTCATTTTAACCAGAAAAGCAAATGTTGGCAAGACAAACTTTGATTACTGGATTGACTAAGCTTTGTTTGAAAGTTTTGAGGGGGGAAAAAGCTTTAAAAGAAGTGATATTTAAAGGTTTAACTTTAATAACATGCTATATTCCAGTAACCTTTAAGGATATTTAACAAAATTACCTGAAACAAAAATGTTACAGTCAAAAAACTGTAGCAATCCAGTCTGACATTTCTAAAATGTATGCTCATTGCACACTATCATTAAGTAATATTCTTATTATTTTCGGCAATATTTACATTATATTACACTTTATTCACAGGTGATAGATAGATAGATAGATAGATAGATAGATAGATAGATAGATAGATAGATAGATAGATAGATAGATAGATAGATAGATAGCAAATTCATCTTCCTGTCACTGCATTTCAACTTCCTATGGATTGTGGAAAATTTGATTCAAATTCACACTCCAAAATGGAAAGGGATACAATTCTTCCACTTTGAATTTTGCACAACTCTGACATGTACAGATCATTATTAACATCTGGAGGGTGACAGAGGATTCAGAACAAACAAACACTGTTGCCTTTACATCTTGTTCTTCTTTGTTAACACAAACCTGTGTCGATGTGCCAATAAAACGCCTCGGATTCCCTCGTCAAATGCAGGTGTCTTCTTCAAAACTAGCTGAGGGCTTCACTGCTAATACATTGGTCTGGTTAGTTAGCATTAGCAATGCAGTCAGCCCCTGCTGGTAGATGTCATAACTACACCATCTGGCTGCTAAAAACATCTTTCTCCACTGATTCAGTAAGTCTCCAAAAATTCTATAGTTTTTATTAGTGTATTCTGATGGAATACATTTAATTGCAAGCAACACATATTTAATTATATTATACACTAGCGCAGAGACTATATCTTTAGATTTGTGAATGTTTCTGGTGAAAATACCCCACTACTCACCAGAGGCATTTAAACAGGTTGATGGTTCTGTTCTCACATTAATAGCTGCACAACAGAAGTACATTTTGAAAGTATTTTTTATAATCATTAATGAAACTTGATTAAATGTCTAGTTGTTATATAAAAGGTGTTGTTTTTGAGCTAAATGTCATGTAGTTCAATACGATTACGAAGTAAATAGTTTACATGTTTTACAAAAGAAAAATGTTGCTATTGCTTTTAAAGTGCTTTAACTAAAGGGATAATAAACATGTGTATTATTATTATTATTATTATTATTATTTTCTTCTTTTTTGATTATCCAGTTCAAGGTTACTCCCCAAAGTAACAGCATGTAACGCATATTGTGATGTAAACCATTTAGAAACAAAATAATGGTTTCAAAACTTTTTGTACAAATATAGAAAGGTCTATAATTCTATTTGAACATGGCATTTAAATTTAATTCAACAATCATAGCACAGATAGTTTGTCTGCACTTTCTTTTCTTTTTTTTCTTTTCTTTTTTTGTATATAAATGGAAACTTTAAACTAAGATTAAGACGCAGCAGATATTCATAATAAACAAAAATGACCCAGAAAAAAGTTTCAAGTGATTTTCTTTGCAGGCATTTTCTATTCAAGGTATATATAAAAAAGTTTTTGCTAGTGAGACAGGCACAATGTTTTCTCTAAAAAAATGATTTGTCTGTCCAAGCTAAAAGGAAAAATGCTGAGAATTGTGAGAACAAACATTCAGAACATACAAGATGACAATGGCACAATTTCTATGGTAGCCTACTGCTCATTATAATTGATCCACAATTCCACATATAGCTTTGTTGTTGATGATGCTTCATTCATGACAATAATAAAACTATGCGCCAGAGAAAGCGCACATGTAGCCATCTTTAGAATTTAGTCTTTGAACTGCCATTATTGCGGTAGCTCTTTATATTTCTATGGCATCGCTGGTGAAGTCGATTTACTTATTGTAGAGTTAACGAAAGTTATCATGAGCATTGTAATGTTTGAAGCGGATGACATAAAAAACTTGCAGGAGACCAGGAAGATTTTAAAACGAGTGGTTTTCAGCCTATTCATAAATCATGCTGTGGAAATACAAACCAGAAGTCAGAAGACAGAACACAACGAGCGCAGTGCGGAAAAGCTGTTGAATGCTTGAATCTGATGCATTCAAACGCACGGCTAAAGTAGTTCCAGGCAGGTCTTGGCCGCATTACAGTTACAAATCACTTCGCCAAATGATTTCAGTTATTTCAAAGGTCCTTACAGACTACAACAGCAAAAGAAACAACACCAACAACGACACTGACCAAGCAAATAAATATAGTAAACAATAGGATTAAAATGACAAATTATTTACATGTTTTTGCCACTAAATTATGCTTTATACGGAAAGCACATAGTCTCTTTCTTCCGCTCTCTCACCCACTCAAACGCACTCACATACAGTAGCCCACAGACACACACTCACACAGAAATGTGCTGTCACTGTCAGCACTGCTCTCACGATTTTATCAGTAAAATAGTTTAACAACTTTGACAACAATGACAGTGACAACAACTATGGACGCTCATGCCGAACAATGTTAACATGCACAGACTCAGGTAATTCACACACGCTAAATCTCTCTCTCTCTCTCTCTCTCTCTCTCTCTCTCTCTCTCTCTCTCTCTCTCTCTCTCTCTCTCTCTCTCTCGCTCTCTCTCTCTCTCTCTCGCTCTCTCTCTCTCTCTCATACATTATCTATACTCGCACAGGAAACTTTACCTCAGAGAACCTTTTCTATGAGTAACAGAAAACATTAGTTCCAATTAATTCTCTTGGACTTCTGGTCAATTGTTTCTATATACACTCTCAGAAAAAAAGGTACAAAAGCTGTCACTGTGGCGGTACCTATACAAAAGGTACGCCTTTGTACCTAAAGAGTGCATATAAGTCCCTCAAAGGTACATATTGGTACCAAACGTGTACATATTAGTACCTAAATGGTACATAGTAGAACCCTTTTGAAGGGTATTGTCCCAGTGACAGCTTTTGTACCTTTTTTTTCTGAGAGTGTATAGATGAAATTATCATTACATCATAGGTTCTTTTTGAACAACAGACAAAGTTAGTTTGTGCTTTATTCCATGTTTGAATTTGTTGGACATTGGTGAATACACATCCTCACATCTAAAGTCTAAGAAGTATTCTGTATATAAAAGCAAGGCATCTTTGCTAAAATAAATATTTCACCACACGAGTAATAATAATTCATAGACTTAACTGTCGGTACAAATTACTGTATACAAAGTTTTTTTTATATAGAATTTCATGATTTTTATTCATTCATACTCATTCAACTCATATTTTAAGTCAGTTTAATGTAATTTAGGTTGAAATGACTTAAATTGTTAAGTTCAATCAACTTCAATGTTTAAGGCAGCAACTTTTTTTTTACCGTGTAATAACTGCATTACTTTGCTATCAGTGGCTGCAGCCTAAAATTATGTTTTGGAATTAGCAGTGGAAGCTTGGGAATAAACGTGTTTTGTGTTTTGAGGTGTGGTAAGCAGTAGAAGCGGAATAATTTACTCCAGGCTGTTGCATTATTGAAAAATAATGCACACCCCAGGTGTAACGTTTGGTCGCATTACCACATCGGGTATGCATTATTTTTCTAATAATTCAATGGCCCGGAGTAAATTGTTCCTTCCATATTCTCTGTGCAGCACATTGCTAATCACTGGTTTTAGAATATTCAATAACAAAAGCAAAATATCAGAAAATCAAAAGTGTAAAACATTTTCACTAATAAAAATATACAGACCTCTAAAATTCAGTCTGGTTAAATGTGGATGATGCATTTGAATGTTACACATTCATCTCCTGTATCAACAAGCACCATTTATTGTACATTCTCCTCTTATTTTTTTAAAGCATGAAATTTCGTAGAAGTGTCTAAGCAGAAACATGACTTGTTTGTAGGATCAAGTTTTGGTTTGTTGCAGAACGTGGGCCTAGATTGTGGCATAGTGTCAAACTAAATCAGATTGTACAGTATCACATAGTCTTCCAAAGACGTGTTTTGTTTCCACATATAAGCAGAAACACCTGCTCGCTTGGATTGGAGGGTAGTTTTAACCCGTGGAGCTAATTGAATACAACTTTAATTGCCCGTCCATTAGCCTGTGCAGATTTCACAATGATACTTTGGGAAAGCTGACAAAAACACGTCTACATTAACGCTGGCCAATGGACACTCGCTACTCCAGAGTCTTTACACGCTCTCACTTTTATAGAGTTCCTGAGGCTTTGAGCGGAGAGTGTGTTTCCTAAACCTTAATCTCTCCCTTTCCCTCCATCTCCGTCTTTCAGGCTTAACATTTTTGTTGGCTTGTTATCGGCTCTGGCAGGGAAACCTTGACCGATGTTTAACATTTTTCCAACGCAATCTTATATTTCCTTGACAGATGCCTGTACAATTCTATTATATAGCAGGATACCACGTATTGGAAAACGAATTAAAGATGTAAGCAAGCAGTGATCAAGAAAAAAAACAATGTTTTTGGAAGATTTTTTTTCCTTTTAGATGGGGAAAAGGATAAACTTTAACAAGGTTATAAAACTCAAGAGAGAAAACGTAACACCCAAACACTCCAGTAGAGCCTATGAACTCCACGCTCGGAGTTATATATTATGCACTTATGTCAAATACACTACTTCATTTAAATACCAAAAAAAAAATATATATATATATATATATATATATATATATATATATATATATATATATATATTCTCAGCAAGTTCATGACCCAAACTTCTTCTTGGCCTTCTAAAGTGTATCTATGAGGAAATATTTATCTATTAGTTTTACTATTAGTAACTCTATATCATTGCGTCCAAAAGCATGGGCAGCTGACTTATTGCCTCGCTGTCTTATCAGGCAGCATTTGTGCACATGCACACAAAGGTACCTCACAAAACTGTTCTCGGACAGACAATGATCTACAACAAAAGAGAGAGAGCTTTGGACATGACTAAGCAAATATTTCATTACTACAGTATTAATTTCTTGCTAGAGATGACATCAAAAGTGGAAAACATAAATACATTTACATACAAACTGACCACCAACTGCAACCTTTTTAGCTCAACTGTCACAGAATGGTACGCATACTGTAGGATTGTGGGATATCAAAGGCAGCGAAGGATACATCTGTTTCCTTCAAAAATCGATCAGATGAAGGGATCGATCAGGAAGTGAAGCTAACATTGGTTTCGGACGTGCCTTGATGCCTTCCAACCTTGGAATGTGTCCTCTGAAGGCAGTATTTTTAAGCTTTCGGCCTTTACAGGACCTGACTGAACACATGCAGTAGTACAGCATTTCAGCACAAACAAAACTGAATCATTTCTGCATATAATTTACATGACCATCATTTCTCACCAACTTAAAGGGAAAAAGACAGATTATGGCAAAGACTTAACTGTGAAATACAGAGTTCATAACATAAAAATAATGATTGGTTTATCAATATTGTCTAGAGTTTAATATTGGACACCTAAAAAAACATCACTGTAAAAAATGATATGATCAGTAAGTCATGGCAACACACTTTTATACAAGTTATACAAAATGCAACTTGATTTTTAAGTCATTTTAATCTATTTAATTTGAAATGGCTCATACTGCCAATTTAAATTTTAAGGCAGCAACTGAACTTAAGTTTTTAACTTATAACAGGTGGAATTTTTTTACAGCGAGTGCAAGCAAGTGAACAACGCTATCAGCAGATACATTCATTTTTATTGAATTTCCCTTTGGTATGTGCCGTGCTTTGGAAAAAAAAA
Organism: Rutilus rutilus; assembly: GCF_951802725.1. Lineage (NCBI taxonomy): Eukaryota > Metazoa > Chordata > Actinopteri > Cypriniformes > Leuciscidae > Rutilus > Rutilus rutilus. Next base: position 37,360,069 of record NC_140217.1, on the reverse strand, counting down.
AAACAGAGGCCAACTGTAGCATCAGCAATCCGAGCCAGACAAACTTTGATAACCCAGCCAATACAATGTCATTTGGTCAGGCAAAAGACCACCTTTGTCGTTCATGCATAACCTTCGCAGCTTGCCTGGACCTCCTGGTTTTGGCCGCCATGCTGACATTCTGCAGATTATTCCACCCCAGCTTTGAGATCTGCTGTTGAGAAAACACGGGAGAGCCTGATGGATCAATGGCATGCATACTTTCATGACTTCCGTCACTGGATTTGGCAGCTGCTTACATGCATCAAGGCATTCCAATGGAGGCAGATAATTTGATCTGCCTCCTCCTATTTTCTATCACTAAACATCATCAGAACACCATGTAGAGATCTTTCACGGCTAGACGAATTAGCAGTGACTTACTTTGAGCTTTAGTACTAAATCCACATTGCACATCTGCTCGTGGAACAAGAGTGAGAGGGGGTGTTTAAACTAATGGGAACGGGAGGGTCGCAGGTCTGTTCTGATAGGTTATGCAGGGGAAAATAACGAATCAATGCAAATAAAAAAATCCAATTATATAATCATGCATAGGTAAGACAAATATTAAATCATGAGTAGAGAAACATTTTTTTACAATTGCAGTTTTTCATAATTGTGACTTTTTTTCTCTCAAAATTGTGAAATAATTGTCTTTTTGATTATTTTAAACTTTCTTACATTAAGGTGGAAACTGGCTTCCATAGAAAACAAGGTAGGCTACACTTTACTATTAACTAACAATGAAAACACTTCTAAAGCTTTATTAAAGTTTACAATATTAAAGTGGCTAAATGTAAGAATTTTCATGCATTAATCGCATTTTATTGCCAATGCGTGAACAGCTTCTAACGAATCTTACAAAAACGAGACCTTCCCTGACTTCCTATGTTGCCTATGAAAGCCTGTAGACTGATTTTTAAGTGAAGGAATCGGGACGTTTTTGCAAGGAAAATCAAAAGGATGTGACATTTAAGCGAGCTCCCGACCCGAGAGCCTCTCTTCCGTTCATTGACACAAGAAATGAATGCTTATATTCTGTCCTTTAATGTCATTGTGTCATGCAAAGAAAAGGGATTAATTCATATAGTCTCACATAGATCTATAGTCTCAAATATTAATAACAGTGTCATTCTAATTAGGCAACCTCATCTGTCAACATGATGCCGGTGAGCTCGTGCAAACATATCCATATCGCTACGATCCGATGCTTTCTTAACTGCTGTTTTCTCACCGCTGTAATTTTTGTTGTGTGTTATTTTGTTATTGAGAGGAAAGCGCTCACATGAAATACTAATCTAAACGTCGCTCAGTCTCAGCAGCGTGGACAGCGTCTGGATGTTCGTTTACAGTATGTTGAGGCAAAGGTAGGCTATTTCCAACTTCTTTTTACTTCTAAGCGAAGAAGGAAAAAGAACTTCGCCGTGGACCTTGAATCACATTCAGTCTCTTGTGTGCACGAGCACCAGCAATAAGTTGCTGGCTGAAGTTCACTTGACGGCCACCGGTGTCGCTAATAACAAGGGTTTCTGAATTCTAGCCCCTAATTGTATCTGTTAATATTACTTAAAGGTACAATATGTAAGAATTTTGCATTAAAATATCCCATAATCTCAAGGCCAGTGTTATATATTTTGTTAAGTTGATTACTTACAATATCCCACATGTTTCCAACTATTTTTAAATCGTGAGAAAATTGCGATTTTAACCAAGGAAAAGGGGCGTTAGAACAGGGGGGAGCTGGGAGTCGCCAGTCAATTGCGTCATATCCGCGTTAGCCTCGGTTTCCGCTCGTACTGCGTGGAGTCCTGGACAAATGCGGAAGTTGTAGTTGTAGCGTCTATCAAGCAACAAACGTTAGCTTGTTTCGTGCAGTCGTTATGGAACACAATTATTCTTTATCGATTGCAGCTGGTTCTGTCGACAAAGCATGCTTAATTTAATATTTTCCAAATGTAGCATTCGGTAATAGTTATGTTTATGTAAGGGAAGTATTATTGCTTTAGATTTGTGTTTAGTTTATTGACATTGTTTATCACGTCTGGTGTTTATGGCCATGTAAATAAATATAGCATGTGTTATGCATAAAGATTAATCAGTATTTTGGCAAATGATGTGGGTATGTTCGAATGTACTTTTACAACATTTGTTTAGAACACGTAAAACTGCGGCGCGTTATCACAACAATGAATTCGACATACAGTAACATCTATGATAACCAATTTAGTATTAAACCTTACTTTTCTTGCGGTTAATTCATTTTAATGAAATAAAAGTGTGATGAGGTTCAAGAGTCAGGAATGAAGAAGACAGGGGTCGGCGTGACTGGGACTCGTACTTTATTAAAATAAAGCAAAACAAACAAAAGTCGTGCACAACGCGCATTCACCGTGGCAACCGCGACGGCTCAAAACAGTTCAAAAATGAGAGCTCGGATCCACCGGTTCGCTTTCTCGGCGTCCAATTTTCTCTCCAGTCTCTCTCTCTCGTTCCAGCGCGCGGCTTAAAAGCGGTCTCTCCACGCGGATCACTGCAATAAGACACAGGTGTTCGTCATTTGCACTTGACCTACTTGCGGGACGCTCGTCTCTTCTCTCTCCCATTACAGACCGCGCTGAACCACGCCCCCCTCGTCACAAAAAGCATGTCATTATAAAAAAAGAACTTAGCCTCAACCATGAACATGATTTTTCGATTCCCGTCTGACTGATTTACATCCACGGTGGAGTTTAAAACAACAGTTCCCATCATTCCACGCTCCTTCACATCGTCATCAAGCTACGCCGTTGTTGTTGTTTGGAATATAGCGCCCTCTAGCGGTAAAAAATTGTTGCATATTGTACCTTTAATGGACATGAGCTAACATGAACAATGAACAGTTGTATTTTTGTTAACCAACAAATGTATTGCTGCTTACTTAGTGCATTAACTAATGGGACCTTATTGTAAAGTGTTACCAAAAACATTCTGGGTGTAAAATCATCTTTCATGTGGTAGAAGCTATAGCCAAATAAGACAGATTCTCATGGACAGGTTGTGTGGCATTCTCTCATTTTCAAAAATCATAAACAATCGCGCAAAATAAAAACAATTACGACTCCAATGACATCAAACAGGTTAAAATCTGGATCCTGAAGCAAAACCAGTTGAAAACCACTGATTTAAACAACTTGTAACATGACGCGCTGTGGTCTGTCTGTCTTTTCCTTCGCTTTGACGTTGATTTTGTTCTATTCTTTCCAATGTGGCCAACACCTGCAGTACTACATACACATTTCTAGTTGTCACTGAAACTGGAGTCTCTCAAAACATTGGCAGGCCACCTTGTGGGAATATTTATTTTGTCCTTTACATCGTGTTTTATTGTGTTTATTGTAGTATGCCAGGCGTGCCCTCTCCTCACAGCAGACTAAAATAGGGGAGCTGAGGAGGCGGAATTTACATTAGAGCTTATAGTTTGTTGAAAGATGAGTACTGCATCCCGTAACAGTGATGTATAGCACATTGTAAGAGCAGACGAGAGTATTTCAGGCCCGGATCTACTTTGCGCACCCCCGTTCTTTCAGTGGTGGTTTATTTGGTTGATGGAGTGGCAAATCACACAAGTCATGCTTCATGCAATAAACGTTATTTATTATTGTTCAATTGCACATTTCGCTGGAAGCCTTCTGGGACCCAAGAATAGAAGAGAAGTGGATTTCCAACAAGAAAACAGGTTCCGCTGGGAATAACATGGCTTAGTATCAGCTGTCAAATGAAACCGAGTGCTGCTTGTTTTGGGATTTCTTGAGAATACAGGTATGTTTTGTTATAACATTTATTGCATTTGGCCAAAGTATGAAACCTAAGCCTGGTGGGTAAACACACAGTTATGCCATTTAAAACAATGCTGCAGCATTAGGCATCGAACCACCTGATGCTCATGTACACAGTGATGTCATTTCCCGTGTAAAAATGTGCACCCCCTGTAGCATATGAAGTTAAATTATTAATGAGTTTTACATTATAAAATCCTGCTTTAAAATGCGAAGGGGTAAAAAAAAAAAAAAGAGTAGTTGAGCTTAAAAATGAAAACTCTCACCCTCGTGTTGTTCCAAACCTGTATGACTTTCTTTCTTTCGCTGAAAACACGTAATTTTGAGTTTTGTTTAATTTAGGAATTTTGAGGAAAAGTCCTGTGCATGTATAGTCAATATAATGAAAGTATGTGAACAAAGGCTTCAAAACTGACCAAAAAAAACACCATAAGAATTTAATAAAACTAGTTCATATGACTTGTGCATGAAATTCTTTAGTCTTCTGAAGTTAGACTTGTAATATAGTGAACATGTTGTACAGACTACTTAAAATCCAGGATGGAAAAATAGGCTCCCTTTCAACTCATGAGTGTTGATTTTCAATAAATGGCCACACGCCACAGGAAGTTGAGTTCGAATTTAAATTTGAATCGGAATGACAGGAAGAGGAATTTACTGAATTCAAAATTTCTAGGAAATTACGTGTTCTTTCACCCTCAATCAATCAATCAATCAATCAACCAATCAATCAATCAATCAACCAACCAACCGCCAATCAATCAATCAATCAATCAATCAATCAATCAATCAGTCAGTCAGTCAGTCAGTCAATCAATCAGGCCTGTAAACCTTTAAACTTCAAGGCTTTTTTAACTTTTTTTCCCAAAGCTTTCAAACAAGGTTTGTATATCCAACATTCAAAATGTTGCTTTTCTAATTCAAATTCCACTTTCTAATGGTTAAATTCAAACTCTGCATCCTGCTTGCCACCACCATTAAATTAAATTCAAATTCAGAAATAGAACTATAATTTAAATTTCCAACTCAAAAAATGATGTTGCTTTTTTATTTGTAGAGCCTAACAGCCATCCACATTCACTTTCACTGAAGAGCAGCTTTTGTATTACACAGAAGAAAGCTCATCAAACTTATTTGGAATGGTATGAGTAAATGATGACAGAATTTTAATTTGTGGGTGAAATATCCCTTTAAATCACCATATGATTTACCTGTGTTTTATTGACTGAACGTATTTTAGGAATATTACAGTGGAGTGAAACAGGTCAGATTCATTTTCCATAAGTGTACAGGGCACCAAAAGTCAGGATCTCCTATGTCCTTTGGAAGCTTTCCAGTCTTAAAATCAAGGATAAACTAATGGATGGCTACAGAATAGAGAGGGAGTTTGGACAAATGTCCGGCACAAACATAGAGGCGCTTCTGTTCGGCAGATTGATGAATCATAATGACATCTGCGTGCGCACAGTTTTGATTTGGAATCAGCCAGGGCTCATTATTCAGGTCTTCAGAAAATGCTCAGGTGTTGAAAAATAATATTTGCAGGACGGTTCAGGGTCTCGGCCTCCACAGACTGTGTCTTTATACCTGCACATCCTTCTCCTGCCTCCCTGCCCAGCATCTGTTCAAACAGCCGTAATCAGAGCTTTCAGTAAGCAAAGGCTATTCCCACCGAGAGATTTCCAGTGCTTATACACAAACACGTCCTTAAGTCCTCTTGTTATGATTGGCCGTCATATTCCTACCAGTCACACACAGGTATACGAGCACTGTGTACGCACACACACTTAACTGTGACGCACAAGCTCGGTACCGGCGTGCTGTCATCTTAATACCCTAAAACACACAAAAAGAGCTTTCATCAGGGCAGGGTTTTTTTCTTCAGATGGGAGCTCTTAAAACCCAAGAGGATCTCGAAAACCAAAATGAGACTGTTTATGATGTGCTTCATTACTTCACACATCTACAAAGTGTAGCTCATCAGTCTGCCTGGCTGATAAATTGCTATGATATCATTAATCAGTAATTAATTAAATACATTATAAATTAGGGCTGGGACGATACACCTATCTCCCGATTCATTACTATCACGATACTTGGGTGCCGATACGATATGTATCGTTTTATACATGTATTGTATAAATCATCACTTCTTTCTGACTTTTATTTCAGAAGTATCATACAATACATCATTCTCTTGAATAAATGATTAAATAACAAATACATTTTTTAACAGTCACTTGTCAGTGTACAATGTAATCGATAAATGCGTTATTTTAAGCACCAAGTTTCTATCAAAAGCTGATTTCTGGAATAAAAAAAATCGATTTTAATCAATCGCAATAGCTAGGTGAATTAATTTTTTTTCTCCCAGCCCTATTATAATTCAGACGAGACCACTTTGCCAAGTTTACTTGAGTTTATTGAACACAATTTATCTTTGGCGGTATGGTTCCTTATGGGGGTTCTTGCTCCATAATTAATGACATACGTAGCTTTAGCATTAACCCTCCTATGGAACCATCAGCTTGAGCAATATACAGATGATTAAGACAGTTTAGTAATGTCTTTAAGCCGTGGTTAAACATGTAGAAGTAGCAGTGAAGTCCGGGACGTCTATGCTGTAGCTTGCTATGAGGAAGGGTGTGTCTCTCACGATGATGTCCGTGACTCTAGGACTTGGAAGCCTTGATAATCTGAAACAAAGAAGACAACAGCCAAAAGGTGCACAGAAATATGCTTGATACTTATAGTGGTGAGGGTGGGGGGGTTGCGAGTAGTTTAAGCATATTTCCCAGGCGGAAGTGCCGCGTATATATATCCTTCCGGTCTAATAGGAGAACGGTAGTGGTTGGAGCAATTTTGACAGCTGACCGCGTCAGCTGATCGCAGCCTATGACGTGGCCTGTCTGAACTAACGCTGTGCTCGATATGTATAAAATGTATAAAAATAAAGTTGCCTTGAAACTGAAGTTGCGATTGTCTTTTCTTTACTATTGTGACATATATCTGAGTGACATATATCTGAGTGAAACGACTTCTCGTACAAGAACAAATGTAGGGCGGGGCTTAATTTTGTCCACAAGGAATCGATTGGATGGTTGTGGTTTGCTATTTGTGGATCTCATGTGAGTGATCTCATTGTGACTAATATTTTTTGGGGAAAATATTTTTAGTGAATATTTGAACTATTGACTGATTCTGAAGAGAGGTCATGTGGAAGATAGCGAACTGGCTACATGCTTACATCAACTGTAAGTTAGAGATGTTTTAATAGTATTTAATAGTATGTAAAATTCTGTGGCAAAGACACCATTAGAATTGGTGTCACTCAAAAATGTTCCTAGAAATCTCTGTTTGGTATTTTTCATGTGAAAATGTCTTATAAAAACATGGAGTTTGCAGATAAATATTGCTGCAAATAAATATGATTATGATTATGGATATGATTAGGCCTACATATCATATGTCCTTGTGTGGAAAACCTGTCTTGATTAGATTTTTGCTGTGTTTTACTGATTAAAATAAAAATGTTATGGCATTTCAAAGCAAATTAATATCATCCAGCCTTACCCATCACAGACTCTATGCCTTTACTTTGCGAGCTGAGCGTGTTCAGTGTCAGAGACTGAGTCACTCCCGTTCTTGACGTTTCGGGGCATTTCTGCATTTTCCTGCTTTCTTTTAGCTTGTATCAGAAACAGGTGGCACCCGTAGAGCCGCTCTCTGATGAATGAGTTGAGTGAGGGATCTTGTTAAGTGTATTTTTATCGGCTTCATCTGAACCCGGCCTTGAACTGCTGTTTCCTGGGGGAACAAGTCATGTAAGAACCGACTTTTGTTCATCGTGGTTTTGTGCAACGTGGCTTCGACTAACATGCTGACAGTTTCTGCATCTGGCACCGAATGTTAACTTTACTCATGGTGGAGCGGGGCCCCAAACTGCACACACACACACTCACACACACAAGTACAAGATTCCCTGACATTCTCACCTATTACCCGTCATTTAGAAAACAGCGCACTCTCGCTCTCTCTGCAAGGTGCTAGGCAAACATACCGGCCCTGAAATATGAAAATATCGGCACTCTCCAAAGCAATTTCCTTCAGCACGGCTTTGCTCTGAGGAGAGAGAGAGATTGAGTAGCCCAAGATGAGAAATATGCTTCACTTTTAAATCTTTTAGGGTGTGTTCACACTTGGCATGGTTTAGCTCCATTAAAATGAACCCTGGTGCGATTGCTCTGTTAGTGCAGTTCATTTGAAAAAGTGTGAACGCTGCCATCCGAACCCTGGTGCCACTAAACAAGCAGACTGAGAACACAGAAAAGATGGGTCTCGAAACTAAAAGAACTCTGGTGTGGTTCAAATTAAATGAAACATGTAAACGAACGAAAAACAGCACATAATGTCACAAGATGGGACACTAAAAAGAACAGAATGCTCAGGTATACCTGTTTATTCTCGTCATAGTCTTGATGTTGCCCATCACAGTTCAGCACAGACATCAGAACCGTGTCTCCTCACTGCAGATCTGTGTTTGTGTGTGTGACAGAGTGTTGATTCCTGACACAGTTTTGACTCCTTTACACATTTTATAAGCTCTTCACGAGTTCTCAGCTGATCAGAATACCATCATATGCAGGCTACGCACCTATGAGAGCATTTAGCCCAGAACAGGGTTCAGGATCTTTAGGTTCAGGATCAGACTTTAGGTTAAGTGTTAAAATGCGAACCAGGACTAAATGTTGTTGTTTTTTGGTCAACTGAACTACAAGTGTGAACAAACCCTTATAGAACTATATTCCAAGTCTTCTGAAGGTGTGTAACAAGTTTGTGTGAGAAAGATCAAAATTTAAGTTTATTCTTTTAAAGGTTGTATCAGCGATTTCAGGCCCAAACATAAATGATCACATTCATCTAATCTTTCCTAACGATCCGCTAGCTACCCGCCCCATAAGCGTTTTTTTGACGGCATGCTTATGGGGCGGGTAGCTAGCGGATCGTTAGGAAAGATTAGATGAATGTGATCATTTATGTATGTCTTTAAAGCAGGGGTGTCAAACCGGTTCCACGGAGGGCCTAGTGTATGCAGGTTTTTGGTCTTTCCCTTCAATTAGTGCCCAATTAAGACCTAGACTACCAGGTGAGGGGAGATCTTAGCCAATTAGTGACCTACTCAATCAGTTTGGTTCAAGGTAAAAGAGAAAACCTGCATACACTAGGCCCTCCGTGGAACCGGTTTGACACCCCTGCTTTAAAGCCATACTATGCAGTTTCCGTTTTTGTCAAACAGCGCCCCCTAGAGTCGCCGTGGAGTAATTGTATTTAATGTTACTGTCGTAAATACCACTCACGCAGAGCGCAACAACATACAACATAGAATGCAAGCAAGTTTACAAATAAGAGATTTACTTACTAGTCCATCAGCAAGAACGCCAGGTCAGCATCGCTGTTGGATCCTTTGCTGCTTTTTAGCTCTCGCCAACGAGTGAAAGCCTGACCGAGTGGGACTCTTGTCCGGTTCCTCACACAGTCAGTATCCTGTTTTATTTTCCTTGACTCTTCTGACCACGCTTTCTTCGTCGACTCCGCCATGATTCACGTCTGAAATGCGTGCTAGTGTCTTCCATAGAGGCTGATTCGCCCTACTACGAGTGCATTTACCATCGAAATTACTTTGAAGCTGTTATATTAAGGTACAAATCTTGCATAGTGTGCCTTTAAGTCTCTTCAGATAATCATCAGAGCAGTAAAATGTTCTTCTAGGCTCTTCAGAATTTGATTATATATTTGCATGTGAACTCTTTTGGCTCATTCTTAATTGAAACTGTCCTTTATCGATAATATGCTTCATGTTCTAGCAAATAGTAATAGAGTATAACATATTTCTGTGAGGATCACAACCACATGTCTGGTGGAGGACAATCCTGTTTGTAGCTTAAAATATTGGGTTGTAGAGTGTTTAACATGTGGATGATCATTGTAGTTCTCTGGGGGGAAAACATAATGTATCTCTCTTTTTTTGCCTATATTAAAAAGTATAGTAAATTGTAGAAAAATGAAGAAGGGGGGATTAAAACATGAGCAGGCTGGATTCAAACATGCATTCCCTCAATTCCCTCTCTAAACTTTGAGATTACTGGGGTGTTTAAGAGAAAAATCAGGGAAAAAGTCTTCAGAAAAGTCTAAATTTGCTCTTATACTGCCTGAAAAGGCTGATAAATTATTATATTTCATTCCCATACGGAGTGCTAACTGCTGTACCTCAACGCCGACTGGTTTCGTTTTAAGATAAGGTCATTTAGGAATCCTGAACTGTCTCACGCACTATCAAAGGCAAAGATCACAGACTTCCACTTATTAGCTGACTCGTGTTTGTATTGATCACAGAAGTGAAATGACTCAAACCTGATACCTGAAAACACATCTTAGGCCCTTGTGCTGGTCGTCCGTCACCACATGCACAACACATAAACACTTTTTCTATGCAGCCACGCAAACACACAGCATGGAAACCATTCCCAAGACGCTCTGATCCGAGCAAACAAACAACAGTCGTGTATTCCTGGAGGAGAGACAAGAAGAATGAATCAGAGGGTAGTGTGCACGCTTAAAGATGGCCCATGAGATTACAAATGGCTTTAGAGTAATAGTTTGATCTTTCTGACATCATATTTAAGGAAGTGATATAATTTTTTGTACCTCAGGGGTTAAAAAGCATTTCATTATGTTTACATTAATAGACCTCACTAAGCACAATAGAAAAACATTTACACACACACACACACACACACACACACACACAAAATGGTGTTTTGGCACAAATAATGATAGTTGTAAATTAAGGCTAGTTTAGTCATCTTATCACTGAACTTTAACCTCACAACAACCCTGCTTAAAAAACCCTGCTTAAATCTCCCACCCTGTTTAATTTTTTTTTTTACAAAAATAAAAATAAATAAATAAATGCTATATTAATGAAATAAATAATTATTTAATCTATACATATAACGTTCAAGAGTCTAGAGTCAATGAAAAAAAAAATTAAAGAAAGAAATCAAACCTTTTATTAAGTAAGGATGCATTCAACTGATCAAAAGTGACAGTAAAGACATTTATAATGTCACCAAATATTTAAATGTTTAAATAAATGCTGTTCTTTTGAACTTTCCTTTCATCAAAGAATCCTGACAAAAATGTGTCATGATTTCCACAAAAATTTTAAGCAGGATTTCAATATTTTTTGTCATATGGTCATCTTCCAATGTCTATGTTGGTTACAGACCTGGTTTGGTCCTTAGATGGGAAAATATAATTTCTTGAAAGTTAGTTCTTTCAGCAGGAAGTTCATTCTAAGGAAATTAAATTCTTCTAGAGCTTAGCCCCAATAGAAGTACCTGTATAAGAGTTGTGCTCATCCCACAGACATACCTGAGGTTTATTTACAATCTGCAATGAGTTTTGTGGAGAGAAAAAAATATGAAGCAATAGTTTAGAATACAGGTTTCCTGTTTAACAGGCATAATTTGTTGCTAGACATCTGCTCGTAAAAGTAAAGTCCTGCAAATCCTTGTCTTGCGTAATCATTTACTTCATGGGAAAAATGTAATGCATATCTAACCAACAACAATTTAATCAAAAAGAGTAAGTACAGAAGGTTGCATTATGTAACAGAATGAGTAAAATCGGAAAAAGGTGTTCAAAACGAATTCAGGAACGTGTCGTATAGTAGAAATTCTAGTTCTGAAAAAATATTTTCATTGTTTCAAATAACAAAGACAGTTTTGCCCTCATTATGCAAATTCAGAGTCTAGAACGTGTGTCTGTAGATTAATTTCATTATGACTTTAAACTCTCATGATCTGTCAATCTTCCTTTAGTATAAAACCACAAAAAATGCCTGGAAAGACAAAACAAGCAGGTTCAGCCGACCACAACCACAGAACAGAATCTCACCAAACTGCACTTTTCACCATCTCTAATTTGTATGTGTATATGTTCCATGTTATGTTTAATATATCGTTTGGATTGTTGGCCGAGCATCAATCCTTGTCAATACGGCAGAATGGAAGCAGTCCTTGTGTGACACCCTGATCGGTTTCTTTGCTCCCAGATTCCTTGAGTCCAGATATCTCCGTCCGCAGTCTCCCACAAAGAGATCCACTGGCCAACAGCCAATTACTCCATCCTGGACTTCTCAACTTCACCAATAGAAACCAGATGGAGACTCCTACAACAATGCTGTATAGCCAGCACTTGAGAGAGAGAGCGATAAAGAAAAAGAGAGGTGAGACAAGTGTTGAGGATCAGTTGAGAAAGGCGCTAAATTCCTAAATCAGTCTTCTGAAGCCATGTGATAGCTCAGACTGAAATTGAAGTCCTTATTTGCTGTAAACTTGCCCTCTGGCGTTGCTCTCAAATTTTATTTTTGCTTGTACGCATTTAAACATGACACCTCGAGACATGCTATAGGTTCGACATTTTCACATGCAGTGTAAAAAAGAAACCAAGTTCAAATCAAGGCAACATGATGAATTAAGAACTTTCTTAATTTACTTTGTTTTGAATTTGCTTGTTCACTTAATGCAAAATGTTTTTAGCCAATACATTCTTGTCAATACATTTCTGATTCAGTAAATTTTCAATAAGCAACACATGGAATAATGATCTGCTATTTATATACGTTGTATATATATACAGTATATATATATATATATATATATATATATATATATATATATATATATTTACAAATACACTACCAATCAGAAGTCTGGGGTCAATATATAAAAAATTAATAAAAAATATTGAGCCAGGATACATCGGGGAGAACAAGTATTTGATACACTGCCGATTTTGCAGGTTTTCCCACTTACAAAGCATGTAGAAGCCTGTCATTTTTATCATAGGTACTCTTCAACTGTGAGTGACGGAATCTAATACAAAAATCCAGAAAATCACATTGTATGATTTTTAAATAATTAATTTGCATTTTATTGCATGACATAAGTATTTGATCACCTACCAACCAGTAAGAATTCCGGCTCTCATAGACCTGTTAGTTTTTCTTTAAGAAGCCCTCCTGTTCTCCACTCATTACCTGTATTAACTGCACCTGTTTGAACTCATTACCTGTATAAAAGACACCTGTCCACACACTCAATCAAACAGACTCCAACCTCTCCACAATGGCCAAGACCAGAGAGCTGTGTAAGGACATCAGGGATAAAATTGTAGACCTGCACAAGGCTGGGATGGGCTACAGGACAATAGGCAAGCAGCTTGGTGAGAAGGCAACAACTGTTGGCGCAATTATTAGAAAATGGAAGAAGTTCAAGATGACGGTCAATCTCCCTCGGTCTGGGGAACCATGCAAGATCTCACATCGTGGGGCATCAATGATCATGAGGAAGGTGAGGGATCAGCCCAGAACTACACAGCAGGACCTGGTCAATGACCTGAAGAGAGCTGGGACCACAGTCTCAAAGAAAACCATTAGTAACACACTACGCCGTCATGGATTAAAATCCTGCAGCGCACGCAAGGTCCCCCTGCTCAAGCCAGCGCATGTCCAGGCCCGTCTGAAGTTTGCCAATGACCATCTGGATGATCCAGAGGAGGAATGGGAGAAGGTCATGTGGTCTGATGAGACAAAAATAGAGCTTTTTGGTCTAAACTCCACTCACCGTGTTTGGAGGAAGAAGAAGGATGAGTACAACCCCAAGAACACCATCCCAACCGTGAAGCATGGAGGTGGAAACATCATTCTTTGGGGATGCTTTTCTGCAAAGGGGACAGGACGACTGCACCGTATTGAGGGGAGGATGGATGGGGCCATGTATCGCGAGATCTTGGCCAACAACCTCCTTCCCTCAGTAAGAGCATTGAAGATGGGTCGTGGCTGGGTCTTCCAGCATGACAACGACCCGAAACACACAGCCAGGGCAACTAAGGAGTGGCTCCGTAAGAAGCATCTCAAGCTCCTGGAGTGGCCTAGCCAGTCTCCAGACCTGAACCCAATAGAAAATCTTTGGAAAGTCAGAAAGTCCGTATTGCCCAGCGACAGCCCCGAAACCTGAAGGATCTGGAGAAGGTCTGTATGGAGGAGTGGGCCAAAATCCCTCCTGCAGTGTGTGCAAACCTGGTCAAGAACTACAGGAAACGTTTGACCTCTGTAATTGCAAACAAAGGTTTCTGTACCTAATATTAAGTTCTGCTTTTCTGATGTATCAAATACTTATGTCATGCAATAAAATGCAAATTAATTACTTAAAAATCATACAATGTGATTTTCTGTGATTTTTTTCACTCACAGGTGAAGAGTACCTATGATAAAAATTACAGACTTCTACATGCTTTGTAAGTGGGAAAACCTGCAAAATCGGCAGTGTATCAAATACTTGTTCTCCCCACTGTATATTAAATTGGTTAAAAGTGACAGCTATAATGTTATAAAAGATTTCTATTTCAAATAAATGCTGTTCTTTTGAACTATTTTCATCAAAGAATTCTGAAAAAAATTACAATTTCCACAAAAATATTAAGCAGCACCCCTGATAATGAGATAAGACAAACAATAAAAAAAGTATTTTTTTATTGTTTGAAATGTTTCTCAAGTGTCAAATCTGCATATCAGAATGATTTCTGAAGGATCATGTGACACTGAAGACTGGAGTAATGATGCTGAAAATTCAGCTTTGATCCCAGGAATAAACTAAGTTTTAAATATTCAAATATTGTGCTTTATTCATGAAAAGTCAGAGCTATTGGCATGGCTGCTGCAATTATTGGAATAACAATGCAAACAGCATGCAAATAAACAATGCCATCAGCGTGCACAGTTGATTTCTATAGTCATTTTATGGTGCTTTTTAGTCTCTTTTGAAGCTTGCCAGCCCATTCTGAATGCCTAAGAGGTGTAAAGGAAGGAAGGAGAGAAGTATGGAGGGATATGAAAGAAATGTGTGCGCATGTGCGTGTTGAAGTAAAAACTGGAGTGTCAAAGCAGCATAATTGATGTCTTTGTTTGGTTGGCTTGGTTTCAGTGACTATATGAATCCTTGCAGTGTAGCAGGGCTGTGAAAGAGAGAGAGAGAGGCAGAGAGAGAGAGAGAGGCAGTAAGCAGGGGGTTGATGGAGTAGCAGGCTGAAAGAAAGGAGCCCTTTCACATACCCATTGACCGCTAAGTAGTAAAGGGAGAACAGAGCCGTGGTGCTGACTGAGAACACCTGAAATACACAACAC
Organism: Rutilus rutilus; assembly: GCF_951802725.1. NCBI lineage: Eukaryota > Metazoa > Chordata > Actinopteri > Cypriniformes > Leuciscidae > Rutilus > Rutilus rutilus. The sequence continues at coordinate 37,344,988 of NC_140217.1, read as the reverse complement.
TGACCAGAGATCAGTGCTATGAACTCGCCATAACCCCCACAAGCCTTTCTGTCTCACTCTCTCCTTTTACAAGCCGACAAGTGTCCATTTTTGCCTCAACTTAACAAACACTTTTTCAAACACTTAATCAGTCTAATCCAAGCTAGACTTTTGACTACCAGCTATCAAGTGTACAGGGTTTTATTAGCTCACTAGGACACATGTTAACTTCTGAAGAAGAACTAGGGCCAGGCTTATAACAATCTGAAGGAACATTTTTCTATCCAAAATAATAGAATCGAGGGAAATGTTCAGTACTGAAAAACATAACAACAACTTTTAATACAAGTTTCACAACTTCGTTTCAACTATTTTAATTTGTTTATTCACTAAATGCAAAATGTCTTGTTCACACAATTTTTTTTTCAAGCCAACTACGGCTTGAATTTCTGATTGGGTACATTTTTAATTAACAACCAGTGTTATTTTAGATTTATTAATCATTTGAATTAGCTTTTATTATATAATAGTTTTCATGTTAATTTTATATATACACACATATATATATATATATAGCAAATCTCATACTAAATAGTAGAAAGTTTTGATAAAAATATTTCAGTCTAATTAAACATTTATTAATTTACCCAATTTTTTCAAAGTGTTTCTGGATTGACGTCAATGTGAACAAACATTATGCACCAAGTGAATACTGGCTTTTGAGTTGTCTTGAGTCATATGGACTATTTTATGATGCTTTTTTGTCCTTTCTGGTGCTTGAGAGGTCATAGTCACTGTACATTGTTCATTGTGTTGAAAAGTACAGCTTGAACATTCTTAAAAATGTCTCCACAGTATTCCACAGAAAAGATGAGAAATGGTATAATTTTCTTTTGTGTGTGTGTGTGTGTGTGTGTGTGTGTGTGTGTGTGTGTGTGTGTGTGTGTGTGTGTGTGTGTGTGTGTGTGTGCGTGCATGCGTGTGTGTGTGAACTCTTTCTTTACCTAGTTCCAAAAAAAGTTTCCTTCCAACTGAGTTCCATCAGTCGAGGAATTAGAAACATTGGCTTTCTCTGTCTGCAAAGAGAAAGAAAAAACCTTGAGTTTTTCATTTTTTCCTTCTCTCTCCAAAAAGCAGTTCCAGCTGTACTCTCTTTAGCTCTTGCCTAATCAGGTTTAAGCTAATTATGAACTTAGATCAAATTCTATAAACAAACACGGCGTTCAAATCACTTACTTACAACGTCCCGTCGTGGCTTATAGGTTGAAAGAGCGGCTATACGACCACCTGCCCCCCACCCAATGCAAACCATAAAATCTGAGTTTCCTTCCTTCCTTGCTTGCTTTAAAATCAAGGTACTGTTTCAGCTAGTGCTTGTGCAGATATAATGATGGTGGAAATGAAAAGCAAGAACATTTCTTTGTTCATTTGTTAACATAGAGGATGAAGATGATGATAAAGATGACACACTCCGTAAGTTTTCCTGTAATGCACTGCAGATCTTGCAACTGACATCCTGCAAAGAACAGAGGAATGTGGATTTGAAACAGTAAAATAAACTTAGCACTGGTTTTCTCTTGTCCTTTAGAGGCTCAGCTTAAAATCGCTGTTATTGGGACTGCCAGTAAAGTTAGAAATGACTTGCAGCTCTTGGTATTCAGTTTGGGTTTAATAATTTAGACAACCTGCTATGTTCCACTTATCATCTTTCTTAACAATCGCCAATATGCTACAAAATATGCAAGCTAAAACCTAAAAGCATGACTTTGAAAAATCGCCCGGCACACCTGCACATCTCTGCTGCACGACTGTTTCTGAAACTTAAACCACTGAAAACGCCAACGGTGAAAAGGAAGTGATGGAATGTCTCATAAACAGCATGGAGAAAGCCATCACTCTCGATACGGGCCTAAACCCCAACACAACCTGTCATACATGATTTTGTACTGGTCTGAGAGGAAGCCTTTGAGTTTTAATCTAATTCTGCTGTCAAACACAATTTACAACACGGCAGACAATGAAAGGTAAACGAAGCAGGGTTCTTGCAAAAGATTGCGTAATTAACTCAAGACTTTGCATTTTTTGAGAGATAAACAACTTGTCAAGACGGCAGCTGATGTGAATTTCTGTTAAATCGCAATGCACTCAGCATTTAGAAAAGGAAAATAAACGACAGATTAAAACAAAGAAACAAGGCTGGTTAATTACGTAACCTCCTAAACGATTAAAAGGCAACGTAGTACATTTAAGCAATATTAGTGTTCGTACTTATGACAAAGTTAAGGGTTCATTCAAATCCCTAACGTCGTCACATAACTCATTCTGCGCGATTTACAGCCATGAATGATAACTCAAATTGTGCAACTTGCAACAAAAGTTGTGCTATTTAATTTCTAAGCAATCAGATTTATGATTTGTGCCTTGTAGGAAATAAAAGATGTGAAAAATTACCCAGAACACCCTAGAAACCACGAGTAACACCACAGCAATGCCCCGTACAAGTACAACCCTAGCATTGGTGGCATGTCTTGCATTGGTGAGCACTCATTGTTTTGTTCAGAATATTTGAATAGAAATACAGAAATTAATCAGAAAATGCCTGCATTTGCAGCTCCAAATGAGACATTCATAGGTTGTTTACCCTAAAAATCTGTATAACGATAGTAAATTAGTTCAATCAAAGAGTTTAGACTCTACCAAAAGTGGAAGACATAGGGAATATTCATATTTTTTGTAATTCTGTTTTGGTGCTAAAGTTACACACTTCCCCTTTAATTTGATGAGTTGTGGTGGCTCCTCTATGAAGTGAATGATTGACATTTGATGCTTTTGTTTGTTTGTTCGTATGACAAGCAATCAGATATCTCTAGGTTTTTGTGAAAGCAAAAGCACATTAAAAACTGCATTGCACTTACACAACTTAACACGAACAAATCACCCCACAATCGGCCTTCACACCCAAGCCTTCATGCAGCCTCCGTCCGAACTCGACGCTTCTCGCCAAAGCGAAAACGAAACACTATAAAACACCATTTAGCCCTGTCATGATGTCATCGTCCCTGTACTCATTTTAACTTATCAGCTCTACATTTAATGACTCAGCAGAGGCTGAGAGCGCTTACCTCGGGCCAATAAATTCAAGCAGAGGAGTTTGGAGTTATTTTGATGACCTTGCTCCTTCCTTTTCGCTTTGCAGGGCACCATGCTGCAAACACCAAGTGTGTCAGGCTCCAGGGAGGGTCACACACCTCTGAACGCTTCTGACCGGAAACTTTATAACAGTGGTGACCTTGGAATCAACCTAATCTTGAAGAAAGACGAGAAAAAATTACAGAAAATAAAATACGAGAGACTGGTTCCCTCACATGGCATAACCATCTATTAATGATGAACAGGCCGTAGTGAGACCTAGCAGAGAGACAACGCCAACGTCATTTATGAGACAACACTTCCCTGCCATTGCCGGAATTTTCTGTCATTTATGAGACAACCCTTCCACACCTTTGCTGGAATTTTCCGTAATTTATGAGACAACACTTCGACACCATTGCCGGAATTTTCTGTCATTTATGAGACAACACTTCCACACCTTTGCTGGAATTTTCCGTAATTTATGAGACAACGCTTCCCCGCCATTGCCGGAATTTTCTGTCATTTATGAGACAACTCTTCCACTCCTTTGCTGGAATTTTCCGTAATTTATGAGACAACACTTCGACACCATTGCCGGAATTTTCTGTCATTTATGAGACAACCCTTCCACACCTTTGCTGGAATTTTCTGTAATTTATGAGACAACACTTCGACACCATTGCCGGAATTTTCTGTCATTTATGAGACAACTCTTCCACTCCTTTGCTGGAATTTTCCGTAATTTATGAGACAACGCTTCCCCGCCATTGCCGGAATTTTCTGTAATTTATGAAACAACACTTCCACACCTTTGCTGGAATTTTCCGTAATTTATGAGACAACACTTCGACACCATTGCCGGAATTTTCCGTCATTTATGAGACAACACTTCAACACCTTAGCTGGAATTGTCCGTAATTTATGAGACAACACTTCGACACCATTGCCTGAATTTTTCGTCATTTATGAGACAACACTTCGACACCATTGCCGGAATTTTCCGTCATTTATGAGACAACGCTTCCCCGCCATTGCCGGAATTTTCCGTCATTTAAGAAGCAACGCTTCCCCACCATTTTTCGTCATTTATGAGACAACACTTCGACACCATTGCCGTAATTTTCCGTAATTTATGGGACAACGCTTCCCCACCATTTTTCGTCATTTATGAGACAACACTTCGACACCATTGCCGTAATTTTCCGTAATTTATGGGACAACGCTTCCCCACCATTTTTCGTCATTTATGAGACAACACTTCTCCGCTATTGCCGTTATTTTCTGTCATTTATGAGACAACGCTTCCACACCTTTGCTAGAATTTTCCGTAATTTATGAGACAACACTTCGACACCATTGCCTGAATTTTTCGTCATTTATGAGACAACACTTCGACACCATTGCCGGAATTTTCCGTAATTTATGAGACAACGCTTCCCCGCCATTGCCGGAATTTTCTGTCATTTATGAGACAACACTTCCACACCTTTGCTGGAATTTTCCGTAATTTATGAGACAACGCTTCCCCGCCATTGCCGGAATTTTCTGTCATTTATGAAACAACACTTCCACACCTTTGCTGGAATTTTCCGTAATTTATGAGACAACACTTCGACACCATTGCCGGAATTTTCCATCATTTATGAGACAACACTTCAACACCTTTGCTGGAATTTTCCGTAATTTATGAGACAACACTTCGACACCATTGCCGTAATTTTCCGTAATTTATGGGACAACGCTTCCCCGCCATTTTTCGTCATTTATGAGACAACACTTCTCCGCTATTGCCGTTATTTTCTGTCATTTATGAGACAACGCTTCCACACCTTTGCTAGAATTTTCCGTAATTTATGAGACAACACTTCGACACCATTGCCTGAATTTTTCGTCATTTATGAGACAACACTTCGACACCATTGCCGGAATTTTCCGTCATTTATGAGACAACGCTTCCCCGCCATTGCTGGAATTTTCCGTCATTTAAGAAGCAACGCTTCCCCACCATTTTTCGTCATTTATGAGACAACACTTTCCTGCCATTGCCGTAATTTTCCGTCATTTATGAGACAACGCTTCCCCGCCATTGCCGTAATTTTCAGTCATTTATGAGACAGCGCTTCCCCGCACAAATTTCCCCCTTTCCGTGTATTCACCGTTATACGGTAGGGGGCGCTATGACACGTCTTCTGAAGGAGTACAGAATCTCTGGATCAAAACACAGGCGAAAAAGAAGCAGAAACTAGCGATAACATATGTAAGCAGATGCTTATGTAAAATAACGTGATCAAAACTGCCTAATGTTCCTGAATGAAATGTTGACCCAGGATGAGCTAACAAAGAGTTAACAATCATTCAAACATACATGCTTATGGTTTAAGTACCAGTGGTTGGTTGTCAACAAGGTCCACAGGAGGACTTAAAATTATTTAAATTAAGTTATATTAAAATTATCTAACTTAATTAAAATGCTAAAAACACATAAAAATCAAGGTGTCACCTGAATATATATATATATATATATATATATTATTGCATTTCTATTTCATTGTAAAATGTAATTATTATCAACATTATGAACTATTGTTTTATGAAAGATACAGTTCTTAAAACTTCTAGATTCACAAAAAAAGGTTGATTAATTGAAAATATTGACACTCCTTGTTTTTGTTAATAAAAAAGTTTGAAATCAAGCATATTTGTAATAATTACAGCAGAACCGGTACAGCAGATACAGGTGGAAATATTATATCTTATATGAGGGGATTTTGAATATTGTGTTGGATAATGGGGGACCACTGTATTAAACAACTGGCTCATAAATTGTGCGGTTGTTTGTGTTACGGACATGAATGAAATTGTGCAGTTAGTTGAGTAGAGATGTGCTTTAACTTTTCTAAACAATCAGATGTTCCATCCACATATTTTATGCAAATTTTGAGATAAATGCTGCATGAAAACACAAAAATGTCCAAAATGTTCATAAAAAATAAATGCTCACCATATGTGGATACATGTTTCTTCATCTTCCGTACAATCTTTTATTCTGTAAGAAACTACAAACTATAATTTACTAAATACACTTAGAATGCACATAAAAAAGTAATGGAACTTTGCAAGTCATGTGACCGAATAATTAACTCAGCGAAGAAAGTATCACTGGATCAATATCATGACACAGGATCTCAAATTTTACTCTATAGCAACATGTTAATACCTCCTCAGAACACAAACTGTACAGCAATGCCCTGGCAATCATCGTGGTGAAGAGGTAAAACACCACTTGCATTTACTTTTAGAAAATCTAGTTAGTAGAGATTGGTTGGTTTGAGCTGCGCCCAATAGTTGGCAAAGATTCTCCCTGGTAAGCAAACATCTTCAGAAAGACTCTTTTTAGTTTTCTGGAGACGGTTCCCCATCATAATTTTTGAACAAACGGAGCAAAGAAAACAAAACGTCAAAAACCACAATTTATTGCCGCTGCCCTTGAAAAGGCTCTCTCTATTCTGGCCAGCAGCGGCTCAGCGTTTACACTCGATTTCTACTTCTGGATGGCCGGATAGTAAGATATCTCTCTGTCATTCTCTACTGAGGAGCCAATTCAGTTCATTTACAAGCTCCTCGCCCCCCAAACCCTGTCTGACATCACTCGCTAGTTGAACTTTACTATACCAGTGCGTCATTTACTCAAGTGTGGCGTTTTATTATCAGAAGTGCTATTAGAGGAGAAAGAAGTCTCCTTGCGGTTTATAGGGCTTGGGTAAGCATTTCAGAAGTTGGTAGAACAAAAATATGGGCATTTGTTATGCAACCACGTGAGAAAAGAAGGAACAGCAAGTTGCCTGAAGGTTTAACTGAGCTATTAAATAACTCTCCATATTGTTAGCAGCCTATTTAGAAGGGCTGCACTCTTGTTTGGGAGTTTAAATTACCATTCAGGGTATGAAATGGGGATCTGGTACTTAAAGGGGGGTATCGAGTAGCTCAAGCCCTCCCGTTATAGCCCCTAAACTGGCCTGCTTGATGTCTTCTCCTCTGGAACGGCATTGTCCCACGTTGGCGTACCGTTAGTGTTGCATTTGGGAGCTGTTTGCTGCCACTGTAAAGAGTCAGATGGGACACTCAATGAAAAACAGGCAGCAGTAATAAAATAGCAACTAAACAAGGAGCCACTGAGTAGCGTCGGCCTCCTACAGCGCTACAGGGAGCAGAGTGCAACTCAGATGCCCACAGCCAAACCAGAGCATGTCTACAAACTGTAAACAGATGCGTGCAAATTCATGCCTTTAAAAAGGCTGAGAGTTGGCATTGGGATCCTTTAATTGTTTATTTATAACCTGTACTGTAATATTTATATAAAAAAAGATTATTGGAGAACATGTTACAAGAAAATATGGTAACACTTTAGACATTTAAGTAACTTTGCAACTACATGTCAACTATCTCTCATTAAAATATTAGTAGACTCTCTGCTTAATATCTGCTAACACTTTATTTTGATGCTCCTCAACATACATTCTACTGATTGTAAGTAACTTTACAACTCTGTTCCAACTTATTCTACTAACCCCAACCCTAACCTAACAGTCTACTAATACTCTAATGAGAGTTAGTTGACATGTAGTTGCAAAGATACTTATAGTTTGTAGAGTATCTGAAGTGGACCATCGAAATAAAGTGTAACCGAAAATACTATTTCAGTCTATCTTCTTTACTTTCACAAATTTCACATTTAAGTTAATGTGTTACTTGCCATTTCTTTTTAATTATTTGTTGTTTTAAAAATGAAAGTGAGTGAAATTGATTTAAAAGTAAAAAAAAAAAAAAATTCAGTGTTGAAACAATATTGAGATCACATGGTAATGCACTGTAAAACAATACAATCCTGGTAATGCCAATAAAAAATAAATCCTGTACTATGTACAGTAAAAAAGCTTGTGGCCAGAAATTCACCATAAAAATACTGTGACAATGTTTCCAGAATTACAGGATGCTTGTACATTTTACAACATGAAACTGTATGTTTCATTAAGTGATACAATAGAAAGCCACATGATGAGTTCATCAGACAATGATCTGTTCATAAAAATGTCCTTTTCTCACATCTAGATGGTGCACAAGGTCATAAACACAGACAAAACACCATCAACACACATGACACTAATAAAATAATGCAATAAACTTTAACTAAATAACAGAAAATGTAACATTACTGATAACATAAGGAGTAACAAAATTATTTATACAAAATATAATTATTTGTGATGTCACAGGGACTAGGGACTGGGAATGTGCTTTTACTGTTGTTCACCATAAATTATATGGGTAATTAATAGTTTTAACTTCCATAAACCATCAATTTGACAGTAAAATGACATAAAATGCAATGCTAAACCATTTATAATTGTTCACTGTATATGGTAAGGTATCTTACAGTTATCCAAAGGTTTTACTGTAGCATTTTTATAGTATTTGTCTATAAAAAATTAATTACAAACGTGTTGTACAGTGTAGGAATGATCATAGGAAATGCAAAAAATCATAAAAGCCTTTTGCACTTGGCACTACAGTGAAATATCCCTTGCTACAAAAACTAACCACTGTTTTGCTAAAATACCATAGTAACGGCAATTACTGTTACTACCGTAAAACCTAAATAAATTAACATGGCATATTCTTTAAACAGAGTAAGACACTTTTTTTTAGTGACTAATACTGAGTTACCACAGTTTTATTGTAGTAACTATAACTGCAACTGTGGTATTTTGGCAGAAACTATAGTTGCCAAAGTCAATTTTTCTCAGGGAAGGAGTTTAACTCTCCCAACCACAGTTTATATAAAAAATGCCACAATACAGTTATTGTTAATACTGTAAAACCATAGTAGATTAATATGGGATGTTCTTGAAACAGTGTGAGTGTCATTTTGTTTAGTTTTTCATGTAAGAGGTGAGTAATAGGCCTACTAAGTTACCACTGCTGTTTGTTTTTTTGTATAATAAGTGTAGGCCTATTGTGTTTTAGCATGGTTTCTATGATAAATATAGACGTGGCTTATCTAATAAATCATATGCTCATTCGATAAGATAATCAAATCGAGACGTTATTAGGCTAAGCCATGTTGCGGTAGTAAGTTGAATGATTTATAGAGGCTGATAAATCGTTGAGCGTTTCATTAGCCACACGCCTCTCAACAGCACTTAACTTACACCTCGTGCATTACATGCGCTTTCACAAATAGGCCTGTTATGCTTCGCAATTAGCGCTGAGTGAGTGTTGCACAGCTTCGGGCAACGCGTCAGATCTGGCGGTCTCTCTGAGCCCCTTAAACCCTGTGCAGCGTTTGCTGAGTTGTTATTGTGTTACCAAATACATGAAAGATATGAGGTCAGCGCTGTGTGTTGTGTACAGGGCCCGCAGCCGCTGCCAAGCAAAACACGCGTGGCCGTGCCACCGTTTAGTCCAAGCTAAGCGACGCATGCAAACACGTTCCCGCCAGTGCTGTCGAGTCACATTGCTGAGGTTTTCAGCATCTCGGCTTTCAGCACCAAAGTCTGTTAATTGATTCTCTGTAGAGTAATTGTGTGATATACAATTTCGCAGCGAGATGTCGAAGTAATTGGTGGTGTTGGAGCGGCTGTTGGCAGCCCATCATGCTTTCAGGGAAAATTTGTGTGTTCAGAGCATAAGAGTGAGAGAAAAGCATTTTATGCGTTGAAATACTCTAATCATTGTGTCGAAAATTAGCTCACGGCCTCAAAACGAGAGCATGGTGCAACTGGAAAACATTAAAATCACTGTTTACTATTCAAAATGTATTCTTGATTGAACACCCTGGTTTTAAGGGGTGTGCGAGCAGCAATGGCAGGTTAGTGTCTCTCAGATGTGTTGTGTGCTGGTTTTTATTAGGAAGGGCGTTTATGACATGTCTTTTCACCTAAGCATGACAGGCCGCGAGCCAGGAAACTCTGTACAAATGCATCCACTTCTTTGTTATTTTGTGCACAACTGAATAGCAACATGTGTGAGGCTTTAGGCTTTATGTGTGAGGCTTTTATCTTCACACATACTCTGTATGAGATGGTAAGTTTGGTAAGACAAGATACAACCCTAGCAACTTACAGTTTAGTAAATGTCAACTGTGGTTTACTATATTAAGAGTGGGCCTTCTTAGTGAAAATTGTTTTTTTCAGACACAGCCCCAGTCAGTAATGCTCACTCTGTATTTTTACTTTACTGTCTAAAAGTTTGGGGTCTGTAAGATGTTTTTTTAAAGAAGTCTGTCATGCTCACTAAGGCTGCATTTATTTGATCAAAAATACAGTAAAAACAGGAATATTGTGAAATATTATTAGCATTTAAATGAACTGTTTTCTATTTGAATACATTTTAAAATGTAATTTATTCCTCTGAATGCAAAGCTGAATTTTCAGCATCATTACTCCAGTCTTCAGTGTCACATGATCCTTCAGAAATCATTCTAATATGCAGATTTGCTGCTCATGAAACATTTCTAATTATTATCAGTGTTGAAAACGGTTGCGTGCTGCTTCGTATATTTGTGGAAACCTTGATACATTTTTTTCAGGATTCGGAACAGCAGAACAGCATTTATTTGACATAGAAATCTTTACGTATCGAATAATACGTAATACGACTGTGTCAAAGATCAGAATTGAAAATGTCAGATTCAAAGTGACATCTAACAATCAGATCTGTGTCAACTTTGAGGGTAAAAATCAAATTTGGGCCACATTTATCTGTAATATGTGACCCTGGATCACAAAACCATGCAGTCATAAGTAGCACAGGTATATTTGTGGCAATAGCCAAAAATACTACTCTGGTAATACAGAGTTCTCGCGAGAGCACAAGTTGAATTTGCTCAGCGAGTTTACTCTGGTGTCGAGTAATGATGCTCATTAAATATGCCCCTCGATCTGAGCTGCACCAATCACATCGGGTTATCTGATATAGGCGGGCCAGAGGTGAGCTAAACAGAAGACGACAGCGCTGCGACGTCAAAGTCATTAGTAAACATTGCAAGATGGCTATGGATGAACACCAGTTGTTTGAAACGGCTTTGGCCGCTACAATGAACGAGTTAGACTTGGCTTTTTATCTAAAAGAGGAACAGAAGACGCCGCTCGAATCGTTCCTTTGCAAGAAGGACGTTTTTACTGTTTTGCCGACCGGAGATTATACGGTAAGAGTATAATCTACCAGTTAGGATACGTAACCCCGTGTATTGTTGTGATTGGTCTTAGAGTTATCCAATTGCAAGCAGTGAGATTTTCAAATGCATGCCTGGTGCTGCCCCTCGATTTTCTTTTATGCCAAAAATCATTAGGATATTAAGTAAAGATCATGTTCCATGAAGATATTTATATAAATTTCCAACCGTAAAGATATAAAAACATTTATTTTTGTGAGTGAATGCTGCACAATCGTGAACATAAATGGACAAATTTAAAGGAGATTTTCTCAATGTTCCGATTTTTTTACACCCTCAGCTTCCAGATTTTCAAATAGTTGTATCTCAGCCAAATATTGTCCTATCATACATCAATGGAAAGCCTATTTATTCTGCTTTCAGATGATGTATAAATCTCAATTTCAGAAAATTTACCCATGTGACTGGTTTTGTGGTCCAGGGTCACATATAGTCCTGATCTAGTGTGGGTGGATAAGAGGCCAAATGTCACATTTATACCACCTCTAAAAATAATAATACAGTCTGAGTGTCACATAGCTGAGCGATACCCTTATATACTCACTTGGGAAACTGGGTGGACCTAAATGACCTTTGCAGTCAACTGAAACCCATTGCACTCCAAGATTCAACAAGGCATGTTGTGAGTAGCTGTAGTGTCAATACTGCCCCTGCCAAACATCCTCACCATAACTTTGGCCAACCTTACACAGCATGCCGAGTTCCGAGATTTGACTTGTGAGAGAGCGTTGGAATTGTTTGCCAGTGTTTTGCTGTTTATGATGCCCTGGGGCGATTGTTTTGAGAGCTATAAACTAATGCAAATTTAATTTGAAGTCAACCAATTAAAGAAGTATTAGGGTCCGTGCTAACCTTTCTTCACCTCGCGCCAGCGCTTCGAGAGGGAATGTAGATTCTTGGCGTTTCTCGACCTCTCCCAGTTTCCTTTTTAGTGCGAAACATTCAAGATAGCCATGATGTTGCTCGCCTCAATCCTACATGACTAAGAACAAAGCTATGCTATTGCTCATGGCTAATTATCCTCTTGCTCAACTGGTAGAGATACCAATAGCAATACAAATCACTTGCTGGTAAAATGTACATGTTGAATGCTGCTTTAGATAAGTGATTGCCAAATTAATTGTTGTACGGTAAATGTTCATGGGTTAGCAATCCATAGCTACCCAAGGTGAAATAGATCTTGGCTCTGAAAAAAAAAAAAGGAAATTGAATGTTATTAAATGTAATAGTGATGCATTTCAATTGTGTGAAAAGATACCCAAATAATAGGCAAAATCAACATGAAACCAATTTTTTGTCCATAATGTCTACCATTAAAAAGTTTGGGGTCAGTTATATATTTTTTTTAAAGAAATCAAATGCATTTATTAAGCAAGTGATGGAAAAGACACTTATAATGTTACAACTTTCTATTCATCAAAGAATCCTGAAAAATATATCATAGTTTTCACAAAAATATTTAGCGCAACTGCTAAAAATAAAATATAATGTATTGTAGTAATAATTCACAATATTACTGTTTGTACTGTATTTTTACTGTATTTGATCAAATAAATCAAAGCAGCCTTTGTTGTAAGGAAGTGATTAAAAAAAATTCATCCCAAACTCATAAATGGTACTGTATTTTCAAATGGAAACAGGACATTCAACGGGAATCATTTTTGGATCTGATTTTATCAATTGGGAATGGATTAGATTGTGAAAACTGGTTCTTACTATCAAAAATAATCCAGGTGCTTATATAAGGGTTTGAGAACGCATTCATAACATCCTCTGAAAAGGAAAGTGATTTCAGATGCGAAATAAACTACTGCATTTAGATTTCATAAAAAAAAAAAAAAAAAAACTTTTTTAAAGAAATATGTGCACCAGCAATGAATTTTGCAGAATTAGAAACCTGGGATGTGCACTGCAATTAATAATGTAGGCTAAATCAGGGTTATTTTGTAGACAGTAAAGCATGCCGCTGACCATACCAAGGTCATGGGTTCAATTCCCAGGGAATGCATGAATTGTATATTGAATGTATTGTAAGCAACAACATCATTAAGCTGCTCCAACATATGCAATCAATTTTATAATTTGCGCATATCACATATACAACATTACATTTAAAACAGCTTCAGAACAAGTTTATCCAGCTGTAGTTTGTTATGCTAATTTGTTAACACAGCTGTCAAGAACAAGATGTTCAGCGCTAACACTTGTTTGATTGTTTACATCAGCGGTGACAAAAAGAGTCCATTTGAAAGCACTTCTAGAAAGAAATCGCCAACCTTTGAACTCAGGAAATCTTTGCTTGTGGGCACACCTCCACCCTACCTCTCTACGCTGTACCCCGCAACTCTTTATGGTGGGGGTTTATTTTTCTAAGTCTAAACTTTACACACAGGCCAGCTAATTAGGCCCGGGTTTGTTGTTTCACCTCCATCTGTGTCACATGAGTGAAATATAATGATATGTGCTGACCCTTCAACTTTGCATGTGCTGAGTTCTGTCTTTTTATGATATGTGCAACTAGACTCAATTTCGTTATCTCAGATGACAAACCGTGATTGGTTTGGTATCTTTGTAGTTGATTTTGGCTTCAGGGTGTCTAGATAAAAGCCACATTTTTAGACAAGTACTTCAGTCAAGTTAAAAAAAAAAATTTAAGTACACTTAGGACAAGTCAACATTTGTGAAAACGTGATGTTCCCTTAAAGCGGACCAAGCTGTAGCAACAGCCTTTTCATGCTTTTATGGCTTGTAACCGACTGTGGACACCATACAGTATATTTACATATTTCTTAGTTCCTGTGTGGCCTGCAAACCTTTTAGCCCAAATGATGCGTCTCTGGGTGATTCAGGAGTTAAATACTGGAGAAAGAAATATATACTTGTATAGGTAATAACATAATATAGAATATATAAGGCTATTAACATGTTTCACCTCACTGAACTCATTGCATTATTGTGAATGTTTGAGTAATGGACTAATTCTGCAAAGAAAGTGCACACTTGAAGCTTTTGTATTGACATTTGCTGTGCATGATTGGTCAATATTTTCCTTGCCTTGTTTCCAAAATTTGTCGCCAGTCTGTCCTTCATGCCAAATTGACATACTGACAACGCACACACACTTGACACACTTCGACTCTCGCTCACACACACCCCACACCCACGACGTGCCTAAGCGGGATGGTCGTTGCACATGAACTGGCACTCCTTATTTATAGCTCTTTTTCCCATGGTTTTTCTCACAGGAACGGGAGCAGAGCAGGAATCAAACGTTTCCTCTCCTGTCTTCATCAATCACTCCTTATTAATCCAAACATGCTGGAGAAGGCAGCCCTCGCTTCACTTGAGGAAAAAGGCCCGCTTTGTTTTCTGTTCTCATTGAGTCAAGCCGGGTTTGAAATGAACCCTCTCAAGGAATCAATGGGTTAAGACCATGGACTGTAAAAAAAGATAAGCTATAACTGTATCTGTGAGAGAAATGTGCATCCAGGCGAGCGATTCACAGATGAAATTGTACACAAATGATCAGACTTACCATTTAAAATAAAATGTACAATAATATGAGTTATGATTACCTTTAGATGTTATTTCATTTAAAGTTTAGAAGTGTATGAATTGTGTTTTGAGATGTATCATGGCAGCCAATTCTGAGTAAATAAAATGGGTAACTGTAAAATAAGAAGAATAAAGTAAAAAATGCCACAATTTTGAGATGTACAAATTCACATTTTGAGATATAAAGTCGTAATGTCAATAAGTAAAGATGCAGATGTGAGAAATAGTCGCAAATGTAAGATTAAATCGCTATTGTGAGATACAAAGTCTCTTTTAAGAAACAGTCACATTGCGAGATATGAAGTCACATCTATGAGAAATCAAGTAATGGGTGCAAGAAATAAAGCCATGGGAATAGGAACAAAGATGCAAATGTAAGAAATTAAGCTGCAAATGTGAGAAAGATGCAATTATGAGAAATAGTCTCAAGCATGAGATTAAGTTGCAGAGATATAAAGTCACATTGCGAGATTTAAAGTCGCAAATGCGAGAAATACTCATTAATCAAACAAATACAGTCACAATTATGAGAAATAAAGTCACAAATGCAATGAATAAAGTAAAAAATGTGAGAGATAACAATCATGAGAAATAAAGATGCAAACATAAGATCAAGTTGCAATTGTGAGATATAAAGTCGTAATTATAAGGAATAGTTTCAAATGTAAGAAATTAAGTTGCAAATGTGAGAAAGACAAAATTATGAGAAATAAACTCACAAATGTAAGATTAAGTTGCAGTTGTGAGATACAAAGTCACATTTTGAGGAAAAAGTCACATTGTGAGATATAAAGTCGCAATTAAGAGAAATAAAGGTTCAAGTCGCAAACGTATGATTGTCACAACTTGATATATAATTTCACATTTTGAGATCGTCTCAATCATTACTTTTATATATACTACTACTGTATATATATATTTACTCTGAAACATAAACGTACTTCCATTGTTTGCTGACATGACCTTGAGTGAGTGAATGAAGCACTAATTCTTTGTTGGTCTGTAATATATATAAACATATATATATATGTTGGTCATAAGTCGTAAAAATGACTTTTAGTCTGTGCATAACAGACAAAGAACCAAATATGTTGTACTTACACACATCATGTCCCGTATGAATTCACCCAACTGCTTGCTTGTTTTTCAGGGATGGGTGACATAGGGATGAACAACATTTAGGCAGTTCCTCAAGAGGCCAGCTATATTACTACCATGTCCACCTCACCTCCTCCACTGTTTCCTGAAGGCATAAAGGTGAAAGCAGTGAAAGCTAGACAAATATTTCACTGGTAATAACGGTGACATTCTCCTTCCTGAGTTTGGAGTGTAGAAACAGAGGGACTTGTGACATTTAAGTTAAAGCTCCACAGCTATGAGGAAGAACTTCTCATCTAGCATAAACAGTCATTCGGAAAGCTAC
This sequence comes from Rutilus rutilus, assembly GCF_951802725.1. Classification (NCBI taxonomy): domain Eukaryota; kingdom Metazoa; phylum Chordata; class Actinopteri; order Cypriniformes; family Leuciscidae; genus Rutilus; species Rutilus rutilus. The sequence continues at coordinate 37,328,666 of NC_140217.1, read as the reverse complement.
GCAAAGACAACTCAAACATTACCTCATCGACTCCCTGCTGTGAAAACATCCCTAGTTCAAAGCGCCGGAGTGTTTTTGGTACTTTTACGTGTGTGCCATACAGAGGGGGGGGCTCTGTGTATTATTTTTCTAAATCGTTCATGCAGAAGGGGCATTACATATTTTTGTGATTTTTGGATGGAGCCAGGCAGGAAGTTGCTTCGATGCCCGGATGACTTTGAACAATTTGTGGACGCAGCAATGCGTAGTCTTGCTTATTTTGTGGCTCGGGAGCTGTGAAGCCAGGTACTTATTCAACATTAATCTTTAGTACAGACTACAGCCAGTCATTAGTCATGTCGACTGATGCGATTTCTCTGTTTAGTAGCCAGTCAGGCGCATGCCACTGTCTGACATCATCAAGCTGTTCACCTGTCGCTGCCAAAACACTAAGCATCCCTTTGCAATGCAGTTCAGAATTAGAGAGGGCCCACAGCTTATGAGGAAAAAACTTACCACAAAAAAATACCATGGTATGATTTCCTTTTACTAACTTTTGCTATCATCACTATGAAACTTTTTTACTTTCTAATAATAATAATAATAATAATAATATACAGTATTTATACAATAAACACAAAAAGTACCAAAATTACCAAGGAACTACAATTTTGGACAAGTACCATTGTAATATTTTAGTATTACTTTAACCAGAGGTGGACAGAGTACACAGCTACATTACTTGAGTAAAAGTACAGATACCCCTTGCTAAATTTTACTCAAGTACAAGTAAAAGTACTACAGTCAGATGTCTACTTAAGTAAAAGTACTAAAGTACTTGTTTTTAAAAGTACTTGAGTATCAAGAGTACATGAGTACATTTTCTAAATATTGCATTACTACTGCCACAGTGCTTACATTGGTAAACACAGCAAACACTTGAAGCGAAAACTATCATTAACTTGTTCAGAAAATTGAAATAGTCTGGCGAGGTGGGGCCACGGGTTCGGGATGCAATATTTTTTTTCCCAGGATGGTAGGGGAAGACTCATGAATATTCATTAGGGAAGTCATCCCTGATTGGTCTGATGACCTACCCCTAACCCCACCCCTAAACCTACCCGTCACTGGGGGTCTTATGACCTCCCTAACCCCGCCCCTAAACCTACCCTTCACTGGGGTTAAGACCAATCAGGGATGACTTCCCTAATGAATATTCATGAGTCTTCCCCTACCATCCTGGGAAAAAAAATACTCCCGGGATAGACCTGCTTCATCTATTGTTTCATCCATGGTTTCGTCTCTTATCTAAATCTGACCATGGAGTTGACTTTGGTGGAAAGCTGAAGGTGATTGCTGATAGGCTGTCCCAATCAGTGGCGCCTGCACAATCCAATCACGTTTGAGAGGGAAACAACAAATTGAGGGTTTCCGAGATGTTTCTTTTTTCCCTTTTTTTTTTTTTAGAAGTAACGGGTACTCACGGTTATGGATAGAAATGTAGCGGAGTAAAGAGTACAATATTTGCCTCTCAAATGTACTTGAGTAAAGTCATGAGTACTCCCCAAAAATGATACTTGAGTAAAGTACAGATCCCTCAAAATTGTACTTAAGTACTGTACTCAAGTAAATGTACTCCATTACTGTCCGGCTCTGACTTTAACCCCTGGTTTCACAGACAAGGCTTAAGCTAGTCCCAGACTAAAATGCATGAGCTGTTTTAACTGAAAGCAACTTGCACTGATATATCTTAAAATATATCAATGCCATTGGTTTGTCATAATGCACACCAGTAATGTTTATAAGCCACGTTTATAAAAGCTTCTTAAATGTCCTAATTGAACTAATCCTGGCTTAATCTAAGCCCTGTCTGTGAAACCGGGCCTTAAGTAACTTTTTTTTTTATTTGTCTTAGAAAAAAAGAACACTACTGGTGTGCATCTTGAGATAAAACAATGGCACTGACATATTTTAAGATACGTCAATGCAAGTTGCTTTCAGTTAAAACAGCTGAAAAGTGCATTTTAGTCTGGGACTAGCTTAAGCATGAGCCTTTTCTGTGAAACAGTGCATCTTGGAGTACCATGTAAATACCATGAAATTATGCACCATGGTTTTACCATCTGAAATTATTGTATTGTATTGTAAGTGTAGTTAGCTGGTCAACTCTAAAACATGATTAAAATATTTGTTACCTGCTGTGACTTTTTTCCAAGGTATGCATGGTCAAGAAACAAAAGTGGTGGAAAGGGAAAACTAAATTGATTTATTGGATTCTTATGGGAAAGATCACATAAATGAATTGGTTTGCCAAAGAGGACAAGGGGCAAAAAATGATGGCAAAGCTTACTTTGTGAGGCGTTACTGACAACAAATTTACAATTACAAACCCTCACATGGTTCCTCACCCAGCGGAACTATATTCCACAGCGCTGAAATCCACAGCCTTGATTTCCACACGGACCACTTTAAGAGCGGGACAGATTCTTTGACATTGCTGCAAAAGGGGAGGGACAAAAACAAACTGTTACAAAACGTGTTAGAAAGTATCAATCACTAATTCCTGCTTTATAGTTACAATAATACTATATTATTGTGATTTTAGCAGAACCATGTATCGGCGACCGCTGCAGTCCGCCGTTAGACAGTTATTAAACGCTTCAGCATCGAGAGCTGTCCTCGGAAAGGTAATTTATAGAAACAATACATACAAAAAGACAGTAACGTCACCTAAGGGGTTTATATTTGTGTCCTTTAAAACGTTGTCTAGATTTACGTTCTAAGACTGACATTATAATGTTGTTTGGAGTTATTTACATTATTTATAACATAATGATGGGCATCAGTAAATCTGACCTAACCTTTACTACTACTGCACCAGACGTGACATTATGCAAATATAGTAAATATTATAAATAATATATGTGTACAATTATAAAAGCACATCTTGCAATTACGATTATTGTTATTATCATCAATGCATTCTGCCATAATTCTTTCGAACCCGATTCATATTGCCTACTAGTATGTAATGTTCCAATTTAGAACATTTGCATACATCTACTCCTCTTGATCTGTTGGTTTATCAGTCATATTAAGACAATTAAGAGATAAGCAGTAGTCAGGTGTGTATTTTTATTTTTTTATTTTTTTAACTAGATTGAAAATGGAAAGCACTTGTCAAGAAATTTTTGCTTCCTAGGTCATTGTACAAGCTGCGTGTCAGTCCAGGGCTGTGGTGGCTTGCCAGATAGCAGCGGATGCTTGGGTCCCCAATCTCTCTCAGTGTCGATCTCTTCACATCACTAGAGAGGTGTGTGCCGCCTTTTCCAATCTCAGTTGTCCAGTTCTTTCTCAAGCTAAGGAATCCAGTTTCAAATCAGCTAAAGGGATCCATTCTGATCTCTGTATAGAATCTCAATTCATATCTAGGTGGAATAATAAAACTAAGTACATCATTTTATTACAGTAACAAAAATATAATGAGAGTCACCATTGCGAAAAATGATTTGTACTACAAAAATAACATGTCCAGAGTTTTACATTTATGAAAAATTGGGTTGTAATTTGTTATTTTTTTATGCAAAACTATGTATCTTTTTTTTTCATTTTGATTTTAGAGTGAAAAATGTATATGTATTTGTGAGATTGACCCATGATGGATTAATCAACCAGTCTTAAATCAGTAAACTTGTCTGATCGCGATCTGATCTGATCGCAAAAGAATGTCAATTAATATCTAGGTAAGAAAAGACCGCTTACAATAGCTTCTATTCAGATGCATTGTTATAGTGTAAACTGTTTTTTGACAGACACATTTTACCTGTTCTTGAATCAGTGGTGTCATAAACATGAAATACAGTACCAGTCAAACTTTGCACACATATACTGTTTCTTTATTAGTACTATTTATTTTCCATATATTATAATGATAGTTATCAAAACTGCAAAATCATACAAATGGAAGTAATATGGGAATGTTGCAAAAAATTTCGACAAATCAAAACTCTGATCATTTTAGCTTTAAAAAATTGTATATTTAGGCCGAGTTTTTCTTTTTCTACAAACGTTTGACTGCTATATGTTGGCCGTAATCATTTCCTCCCTATATGAGCCCAAAGGGCAGGTGCTGATTAAGTCTACTAAACTTCTTCTAGTTTAGCAGTATTCCCAATCATAGCAGTAAAACATAAAGTTGCTGTGAGAAATCCATTGGGGAAAGTTTTATTGCATCCATAGTGGTGGCTTGAGGGAATTAGCTGAATATTTTCACTGCAATGCCTCCATAAAGTTTACCTGGGTTAAGTTGAGATTTACAGGGACATTGTGAAATGCTGATCTTAAACAGGAACAGTTGATGGATTTGGCACTATAATGGCTATTTGTCAATATTAAAAACTAAAAACCTTAGAGATCCTTCAAAATGCAACTTCAGTTGGTCTTATAGGCACTGAGAATAGGTTGTTTTTCCCCCCAAATACATTTGGTTTTGTATTATTTTGATTTGTCTTCATGCTCTCACTTTGCCAGATGCCCATGTGTCAATGTCGATGTTTTATATAGCTCTAATATAAGATGTGTTTCTTCTGTTTCAAGCTGTGTACTGTTAAAGAGACCGCACAGACTACAGATGAAGAGGTGGGGACCTTCACCAAACTGATCGAGGCCATGGGCTTCACTGGACCCCTCAAATACAACAAATGGGTAAATAAATCTCACAGTTTTTTCCCATTTTAAAGTCCCCCAGTAAAGTCCCCTTTTGATCATTTGTTCACAGTCTTTCATCAAATTTGATGTGTTAATTTCACAGAACTTACTAGAGATGTTTTGATCAATGTAAAACCATCGACATATCGGCTATAGCATGAAAAGGGCTGATGAAACAAACCGATAGTTATTAACTAACTGTGTGAAGGCACTGAGTTGTATACTTCTTAGAGATATTTAATAGTCACATATGAGTTAATGATATTAATAAAAAAAAATATTTGATAACAAAATATAACCTCTGAAAGTTATCATGTTGTCTTGTTTGTATTTTGTTATGTTTTTTTTATCTAACTTTGTGCCTCTCTTATAATGTTGGCCTGTTGAATGATAAATAGATCCAATCCATGTTCTATGAAAATGATTTGATGCAGCAATAAACTAGCTTGTGTACCTTAAAGGCATAGTTCACTTTGAAATAAAATTTTGGTATGTTTTAGCTTACCTCAAGGGCATCTAAGATGTAGGTGTCTTTGTTTCCGCAGTAGTTTCAATTTTGATATTTTTAGGTCAAACCGTTCTTGTCTGTCAGTCATATAATGCAGGTCTATGGTCACCACCTCAAAGAGCATGCACAGAGAAGTCCAAATTACACAATTCCCCATCGTAAGTACACATTGATGGCCTAAGACACGAAACGAGCGGTTTGTGTGAGAAAACGAACAGTATTTATATCGTTTTTACCTCTTGTACACAACCACGTCCAAATGATCTGAGGGCGCGCGCGCTTCCTGGTGTGTGACGTGTGCGGGCGTTCTGGCTTCAGATCACTTGGACGTGGTTGTGTACAAGAGGTAAAAACGATATAAATACTGTTCGTTTTCTCACACAAACCGCTCGTTTCGTGTCTTAGGCCATTAGTGTGTACTTACGATGGGGAATTGTGTAATTTGGACTTCTCTGTGCATGCTCTTTGAGGTGGTGACCATAGACCTGCATTATATGACTGACAGACAAGAACGGTTTGACCTAAAAATATCAAAATTGAAACTACTGCGGAAACAAAGACACCTACATCTTGGATGCCCTTGAGGTAAGCTAAAACATACCAAAATTAAATTTCAAAGTGAACTATCCCTTTAATGCATGTGTTTTTGAATTTTGCTCATTTAAAACATGATCAAAACAGTAATCTATATTATGACAAAAGTTCAAATAAGTGAGCAACTGACAAATATCAATGTCGTAATCAGCCAATAGTTGTTTCTTAAAATTGGTATCGGCCAAAAAAAATCCTGATGCTGCATCCCTAGAACTTACACATGTCCAGGTTATATTTCACGCCAAAATCAACAGAAATAAATACACTTTTATTTTGCTTAAAGATAAATGTTATCAACATTTTTTGCAATTTTCCCCCATTATTTTATTTTATTATCGCAATCCCAAAAATCTTGCTTCTATTAGTGGAATGTGGGAAAAATTCATGATACATTATTTAGATTGTGAAGTTTTTAAATGCTGATATAATAAAATTATTTTATTTATTTTAGATTCACCATTTAGAATAATACTGGAAATTACACTTAATCATCCATAATGCATGTTGCAATGCAAAAACATTTAATAGTCCTTAAAAATAGGGTTAATGTTTTAGCTGAAATACAAAAATACAATCAATATGAACATTTTGGCCGATACCGATAATTCTTTATATTCCAAAACCGATATTTTGGCCAATAAATCTAAATCCAAATTTTTGCATAATTTTTGAGAGCCTGATTACAAAAGTCTCACCATTAAAAGCCATGTCCCAAGCACACAATTATAATGTTCTCATTATAATTTAATGTAGTCTATATGACAGCAGCACATGTTGCACATAATTGTATTATCCTTTTTTGAAGTGATTCCAATCAATTTTAAACCATCAGGGCGAACTGTGCTCATCTGAAGTGTCTCAGCTGGAGGAAATAATCCATTATTTATCGACTTTAATATATCGGCCAAATTTTCTTATCGGATCAATAGATAACATTAAAAATGAACATATACAGGCCGATACTGTTATGGTGGCCGATATATCATGCATGCCTAGCAAAAATAGGCATACTTTTATGATATATATATATATATACTCAAAGGAATCATCAACCAGATTTTTTGCATGTTCAGTTGAATTTAGTAGTTGAATTTTTGAATTTAGGTTGCATTTCCCGCTAACCCATCAAACGACTCGACAGTGAAGTGGACTCTATCAAGTTTTGGTTCTGGAATGATGACTTCATCTCGTACCGCTACCTGTTTTGTGTTTTCAAAAGCAGGGGCCACACTTTGTGAAATTTGAGATGACCTTCCATATTAGAGTCATCAGCATCACGGCTGTCTAAAACTTCAGCATGTCTGCTTCATTTTGGGGCACGTTCGGCTCGCTAGAACGGACTGAAAATGTGGTGTCTTGGCCAATTTCATCAGTTTCTGCTTTTGATCACACCGGATTGAGTGGCTTTTTGATCATGTGTGTCACAAATGTCTCTCTTCTTTTGCAGAAAATTAAGATAGCTGCCTTGCGCATGTACACATGCTGTGTAGAAAGAATCAACTATGACGAATTTTTTGAAAGTAAGTATTTTTGGGCCTGAATCTTTTCGTTTTTTTGACTGTATTTTGGCTTATGAGTCTTATGTCATGCTCATTTAAATTTTTTGAAGAACTCCTAAACACCCCTCACTTTATCCGAAATGATGAAATGAGTGTAAAGGGACCTTTTCAGCAGCACCTGAAAGATTTATGTGGCACTTTACAGCTGTGTTACGTTGTTTTCTTTAGCTGAGGAAAAAACAGGTGTAAACCCAATAGCGGTTTTGGAATCGGAGCCCAAGTTTGCATTGGTTTGGCTACATGTTGTGTTTTCTTGTTCCCCCTTATAATTCCCTCTTCTCCCTCTCTTTCTCCCAGAGTGCTCTCTCCCCGACACGCTTAACTCCTGGTTCTTGGTGGCACAGCTCCACGTTTGGTGAGTTTTTGGACACAGGTTTGGTTAGAACTGCGACATTGTGTCATGCAAATTCCAAATCCTTGATTGGTTATTCATGTCATGAGTTGATTAATATTCATCTACCAGGTGGATTGCAAATGGTGTTTCACTAGACCTATTCATTCTGAAGAGTGCAACCATACTTGCATACAAAGCAAAACAACATTTTAGTCTTAAAATATTATAATATCTTTATCCTCTGCAGTTTTTCCTACTTTTTAAGTTAAGTTTCCTTTATCCAGGTTTTTTTTTTTTTTTACTTTCTCGGTTGCCTTGGCTTATTTGATTGTACACTGATTATTTGAGAACGAGACTTATGATTAATGGTGGCGGTTTGGTGCCAACACTTCCAGTTAAAAGCACTTAGTGTTTGCGTGTGCAACCGTGCATTCGCATTGATGGCTAACTATGTTTGTGCAGAGAAACATGGACTGAGAAAACACTCTGCAATTAGTCAAACTAGCCAGTAGTTAATTCATGCATACACATGCACTCACGTCTTCTTATCATCTACAGTATAAAGCAATTATTTTCAAATATAAAAATGGGTGAAAACAATGCTAAACCAAGTGACAGTATCCATGCCACAGAAAATATTTTCAATTCTTGCCTCAGTTTGTAAAAAAGAGTTTCTGTGGTAATCAACATCAGGCCACAGATGCTGTCTATTTAACCCAGACGTGTCTTTTCTGCGAGTGTGTTGTCTGGCTGATCTCTGAAGTTTCCTGGTTACGCAGATCCTGACACAGGCACTCAGCTTGTCAGGCTGTCTTGAGTCAGCATTCTGCTCTGCTCTGACAGGATGTGTCTGGTCCGGATGCGGCAGGAAGGCAGAGCTGGGAAGTACATGTGCCGTTACATCGTCCACTCCATGTGGGAGGATGTGGAGCAGAGGAGCAAGATTATGGGAGTAAGTATATGTGCATTTGATTCAGTTGCCTCTTTTGAAACACCTTGCCATTAGTATTTTGTGTTTGGCCGTCCACAGTAGTGATAGACCGACATCTGTCAGCTTGAGCACTTAGCCGATATTTGACCATTTTGAGATTATCGGTGACTGATAATTTGAGTGTATTTTGAAGTGAATATTTAGATGATTCCCTTATATAGATACACTACCATTCAACATACCGTTTGGGGTCATTAAGATCAGCATATTAGAATGATTTCTGAAGGATCATGTGAGAATGAAGACTTGAGTAATGATGCTGAAAATTCAGCTTTGAATCACAGGAATAAATGACATTATTCATATTACAATAGATAAGTTATTTAAAATTGTGATAATACTTCACGATATTACGGTTTATGCTAAATTTTTCTAATGCAGCCATGGTGTAAAAAAATATTACAGACCCCATACTTATGAATGGCAGTGAATGTGAATGCATTAGATACAAGATATACTGTAGATGTGCATAAACAACATGTTCATAGTTAATGTGATGAACTGTGGTTCACCTGTGTGTACTTGACAGTACATCCACTAAAAATTACCATAACACCAGTTGTTGAGAAAAACAAGACTAACTGCCTTGCTAATGTTAGTGAAGAGAACAGATCCTTCATCATTTTTGTTTCCAAATGCCAGTTTGTTTGATATATCTAATGCAATGGCATTCAGACCTTTTTACTTGCCAAATACTGTTTGAAATTTGAGCCTATCAGCACTGGGTCTCATGAATCAAGTACTAAGTGCTTTCTGCTTTTTAAACAACATATATTTTCTCTCACAACTGTTTTAGCATGTGAAATAGCTGATCAGGTCTGTTGTTTGGATATGTTGAAAAATGGAGAAATTATGAGGATATACAGTGTGAAATACTGCCTGACTCACACACACACACACACCCTCAGGCTTTAGGATGTAATTACTATGCTCTACAGACTGTGGAGGCATTTTGAGCTGAGCGCTGTCCAGCGGAGTAGCAAAAGGTGTTTAAATCTCTGCAAGGTCAGTAAAGATGACATGCTTCTGCTGCGCCGAGTGTGTGCATATATGTGTGTGTTTGAGAGGAAGCCAACGCAAGGCGCCTTAGGGGAACTGCTGTCAGAAAGGGTGGGAACAAGACTTCAGCCCAGCTGTGAAAACAAAAATCTCTCTCTCTTTCCCCGCACTTCTCTTTGTTGACGCCCCCCCACCCCTACCCCTCCATCTCTTCTACCTTCCGTCTTAATAGTAGGACTGAATTAGTATTGATAGAACAAGCATATATATATATATATTGTGTATATATATAGCACCTAACATATAGCAATGACCTGGCCTAGATCATGTATTGCATAACCCTGTAAACTAGTTAACATGAACTAGATCAAACCAGCTGCGGCTAATCATTCATCACAACCTTATGGATATGCCAGCGCATGCAAGGGTTGGATGCGAGCCAGCCGTCGACAGAATTTGTTTGACTGTCAGTTAGAGTATTAGCAGTTTTGAGTCGTCGAGTGGTTTATTTATCCGAGGGAACAGCTCTTAGGTTTTATGGCTTAGACTTGAGGATAGAGAAAGCTTTGTTCTCAGTGAAAGGTCTAAACAAAAACTTTACATTTGAATTGTCTACAATAACAACATTTGGTCCAAGCAAACAAGTTATAATCTGTTAGACTGTTTGCACCATAAATCCCTTGTAAAAGTTTTATATGTACTGTGTCTGTAGCCATACATGTTTAAACACAAATCTTTGTTGCAGTTTCTCTTGCATTTTTATTTAGTGTCCTGCCATTAGTTATTTTTAAGGGGTTCGTGATTAATCCTGGGTAGTCAGGTTTGTGTAAAATAAAAAAAATAGTTCAACTTTTGGAAAAATTACAATTCTGAAATCATATTGGACAAATAAAAATTCGGATAAGTCGACTAAATATTCAGCAAACTAATTATCAAGTTGATTAACTACTAATATGCAGCTGATTCAATATGATGAACACAATGTACATGCAGCTTTAACTGCTTGTCCATGTGTGAAAATGTTGGAATGTAAAGCTTGTTTGTCTTAAAGCAGTGTTTCCCAACTCTTTCGTCCTGGTGTGCCAGAAGTACACTGCACATTTTGTACATCTTCCTAATCAAACACACCTGATTCAACTCTTCAGCTCCTTAGTAGTGACTCCAAGACCTGAAATGGATGTGTCAGATTAGGGAGACATCCAAAATGTGTGCCGTTGGGGGTTTTGGAAGCACTGTTTTAAAGCAATAGTTCACCCATATATGAAAAATCTCATCATTTGTGTAATTCCAAATCTGCGTGACTTCGAAAATTGACATTAACCTGGTAAGTATGTAAGTGTGAAAAGACTTTTTAATGTGATTGACCTCTCATCCCATGGAACTGGGCAAGAATCCTTTATGAGACTTGTGTGAGAGAAAGACGGTGAGCATCGCAGTAAAATACGTGCACTTAAAAACACTTTAAATTGTGTGTGTGTGTGTGTGTGTGTGTGTGTATTTAATGAACTCAGCACCTCTCTTACGCCATGCTGTGAAATGACTTTTTCCATAATGTCACTTTTCCCCCTCTCCCAGAGCCCATAAATCAAAAATCTCCATTTTCTCACGAGGACTCTTAATATAATCCTCTCGTTTTTCAGGTGTTCTGTTCAGCCAGTGAGATTTTACAAGCTTATTATCAATTTAACATTGGAATTGCAGTGAATATATTAATAATAAGCCTAAAATTTAGGGCCAGATGAAATTTGGGCTCCTAAAATTGCCCCCTAGCTAGGAATGTCAAACTCATTTTATGTCATGAACCAAAATGGCAGGGTTATTATTTATTTATTTTTCTTTGTTAAACCTTGGTATATCCATGCAGAGTCCATAAACTTGTTGTTCTAGTTAATGACATGACATGATTTATGAGTATAATGAAATGGAGCATGTGGAATGTATTAATTGCATTCATCAGCATCCCTTAGATTTCATATACACACAAAATCGGTAATTAGAGAATATTAATAACAATATTGAAAAGAAAAATGGATAACCACATTTTCCTTTGGTGGATAACTTTAATGGCTTAAATAAAACATCTTAAAATGAAAATGAACAATGTAAATAAAAAAATAAGAAATGTAATATTTTATTAAATATTTTCAATATTTAAATATTGAATTCCTTCGAAGCTAAATCAGCATGTGGGATTTTTGTATTTTTAATGAAATTATTTTGTTTTTCTTGATAAAGTGTACTGACATTTTCTGACACACATGGTATCCTTTCCTCCAAATGTTTATGCGTATATTTATTTCCTATAATTGTAATTGGCTCATAAACGAGCAATTAAATAAACATGCTCATTGCTCGGTCATCTGTTATGTCAAACTCTGCTGATCAGAACTCATTCACATATTCTATGAAAGTAAATGTGTGTGAAATGGAAAAGGCGTTTGACTTGTCACTTTGCCCAGCAGCTCATTTCCATCATGTGTATGAAGCAGAGGCAGCATTTGCGGAGCCATGATCATGCAATGCGGCTGCAGTTACTTTATTATCTCTGTTATATTTAAAGGGGTATTTCACCGCTGGAAAGATGAATGTGCATTTAAATTGGGTCATTTATGTAGTAGAAATGTGAAATTGTTTTAGAAGTTGATGCCCTCTAGACTGAGAAAAGACTGTATTTTTGGCTCATGTGGATGAAAGACAACAACTCCCAGAATGCACTTGCTTCGCTGCCTTACGAGGCCACTCCCAAGCTACGCCTACCGGTTACAGAGGGCAGTATCGGAAGAAATGATTCAACTAAGCTACTAGTTGACTCGAAACTGAAAAGATGCCGTTTTATCGTGAGATCCCCCTATGGGCGGGTTGAAGACATGCGGAACGAGCTCCTACTACTGGCTGTAGTCTCTCGCCTCTGGCCAAAAGAGCCTCCGATGACGCTAAATGACGATTTTTGCGTCATCTGAGTTTTTTTCCAGACACACAATACAGAAATCTCTCGTCTCAGGGGGAGATGAGGGAGGGAAGCACGGTCATTCGAAAATACTACCGAGTTTCTACTGATACAAAGCTTTATCCTAATCGGTGAAGTGTCACTTTACCAATGTTATCTCATATTTCACTCTTAATAGTCTATTTATAAACACATTCTATATCTACCACTATTTACACATTATATCTCTTTAACTAGAACTTTTGTTACTATCATGACCAAAAACAGTATTCACTCTCTCAAGAACTTCAGATAAAATGAAATGACACTTTTAAAAATTGAAACTAAAACCGCAAGTAGATGGCAGCACATCATTGTCTTAAAGAGTGAGTCATTGAATTATTCAGTCAAATGATTCGTTAAAAATGGTTAATTCATTCAATAAAGAAACATCACTGTGTTCTGCGGAGACGTGCAGTCACTCTTGTGGATTTGTTTGGAACAATTTTCGTTGGTAAACTAGAGCAAAAACAGACAATATTCTCAGTCTAAAAATGTAAGTCACCCAATATTATATTCTTGTTTATTGAACTGTTGTATAAAATCAGTATCACATTTGCAAACATGCTGATATTTGTAAAACAGCATTCTTGCTTGTATGGTTTTCCCTAACTATATCCTATTATATAAAAATACAGGGGATTTTCTTTGGCCCATATCTTGAATTTTGGGGGCATTTTTGATTAAATTTAGTGTCATTTTTGCCCCAAGCCCCTGGTGTGTGTGCGGTGTGATAGCGAGGGGTGGGTGCACAAGCGGAGGCCTCTTCTGTTGCGAGGCCCATTTCAAGTAAAACATAGCAAAGGCCGCTATTGGTATGACGTTGCCTTTAGTTTTTTGGAGCATGTATGATTTTGAATGAGATGTGAGGTGGATTGTGGTGTGATGTGTTGCGCAGTTTGGCTAAAGGTACATTCGGGTCTGAAGACATTTGACCCCTCAGGCCTGGCAGCGGCCATCGAGTGGCACTGTAGAAAAGTGACCTCATTTTCCATCACAGTCTTTCTCTCACTTGAGTTCTTGTAGGTTCTCCTGCAGAGTAAATTGGCTAACATTACTCATACATTAGCAGCAAGGCAACATATACCCTAATTATCTGCTTGTTTATTTTTTTGCTTGTATTTTTAGTTATACAGTGACCCCAGTGACATTCATACTTTTTTATTGTAGCTTAAAGGGGTGGTATAATGCCCTTTTCACAATTAATTTATGTAGCTTATGTGTAGTTATCTTCTAGTTATTGATCAGCATATTCTGTCTTGATGATCTATAAATCGCGGGCGAAGTTTATGTCAATTTTAGGGTTCGTGATGTCACTAACCCGGGAGGAATGTCGTGTAGTTTGTTGTAGTCCTTAAAAAGCAATTTCTTTAAAAGAAGATATCTCCCTTTGAACTTTGAGCGTTGTAACTTTGCAGATGTTGTTTATGCTCAAACAGCAACTTTACACACTCACTAAAGTTAGAAAAGTGAAATCATAATCAACTACCCCTTTAAAGTATTAGTTGAAAATGAAAATTCTGTCATAATTTACTCACCCTTCCAAACCTTGTAAGACTTTCGCTCATCTTCACAAATGAAGATTATTTGTGAGATTTCTGTCCCTCCATTGACAGTCTACCACTTTTGCTTGAGTTTGTAAAGAGATCGTAAAACGAATCCATATGAGTTGAGTGGTTCAGTCCAAATTGTCTGAAAAGTCAAGATCGCTTTATATGATGAACAAATTTACTTTAGGCTTTTTTAACGCATATGAACATTCATCAACTCACACATCAGATCTGGTAAATGGAGGCTCAAGCATGTTTTAGCTTCCGCAAGAACCAATGAGGGTCAATCTTGATACTTTCAGTGACTAATTTGGCAAAACAGCCTTTATTTATTGGGCTGGAAAAAGTTTTCTGCTAATGTTGTTTCAAATCTGTATGACTTTCTTTCTTCTGTGAAAAAATAAATAAAAATGAATCGTAGTATTATCCATGCAATGAAAGCAATGTTGTTTGGACCCCAATTTTCTTCAAAAATATCTTTAATGTTCCACAGAAGATAGAAAGTCAAACCAGTTTGGAATGACATGAGAGGGAGTAAATTAGTAATTTTGGGTAAAATATTTCTTTTAAGTTACTACATAATGAAGTGATAAAGGAATAACCCTAACAGCTTGTATTTGCTGTGAACACTGGCTCTGTGAAGACAGGCACATGTGCGTACACTCTGACCTGATGTGGAAGTCTGTTTTCACAGGTCAGAAGCGAGGAGTTATTTCGCTTTGTGCCCGAACACGTTATTTTTTAAGCTGTGAAAAATCGTGTGTAAACGGAGTGTAATCAGCGTGTCTGGCAGGTCCGTAACAGGTCCGTTCTGTTGGATGGGGATACAGTTACAGCGCTGGAAATGGAAGGACCCCCACTCACTCAATCCTCACTCCGGTTAGGTTACTTCGCCTAATTGTGCTAAAATACTTGTCATTTGTGCCATGTTAGACCAACCCCCCTTGAACTTTACCTCTACACACACTCACGAGTGTGCCGGGGCGTGTGTGTGATTCTGGGAGTTTTTCTAAGCCGTAGTAATAACAGTGAAGTGAGATATGACACTAATTTGGCGGTATAGGAGCGGGATTCTGCCTCTCAAGCAGTTTTTGGTCCCTCAGCCTGATTAGTGTGAGGGATTAAATATCCCAGCCTGGTTTTACCAACCTGCGTCACAACATGGGAAAGGAGGATTGAGGGACGAAGATGGATGAACAGGAGAGGAGATCAGGGTGGACACTGGGAGGGAAAAATTAAAGACGGGAAGCAAGTAAGAGGAGAAAAGAAACGTACTCAAGTATGCAAAGTAGTGTGTTGCAAGCATCCAGTTCCCATTGTATGTACTTGACTAATGTCTTGCTTTTCTGTGGTGGTGACACACATCCTTACTCAAGCATTGGTCCTTTATGACAGCGGTTAACCTAAAAAGAATCCATTCTCTGATTCCGAGGAATCTAGTCTGAAGTTTTGATTCATTCATTCAGTCTTTTGATTTTTTTTCAGCAAAAAGACTCATTCAGATTTGATGTGGCTTGGTCAATCAGGGCTTAGAAAGAACTTGTACTCAGAAATATTATTGATTTGAGTGTACTGACACTAGTGTATCAGAATTGACTAATGACACTGCTGACTTCTGTAGAGCTGCTTTATAGCTGAATTGAATTTGTTTCATAATTGATTAATTTTGCAAAATCAACACTGTTATTTTCCTGGTATTACTGTGAAGCTGCTTCAAAACGATATGTAGTGTGTAAAGCACTTTATAAATAAATGTAACTTGACTCCATTTATTAATTTGGTGACCCTATACTCTGTTACTTTATTACTCCGTAGTATCGAATAACTGAATCATTCACTCAGATTTGTTCAGAAAGAGTCTTTTGAATGAATTGTTTTGCAGAGTTCTCTGAAAGTGAAAGAGAATTGCTTAGAATTAACGTTCACATACTTGCGTGGAATGTTTCGGGCTGTAGGCATGAACACAAAGGAGAGCGAGCGTGCAGAGAGGACGGGGAGGGTAGAAGAGTTAAAGCACAGCCAGATGAGATTGATTATTTGCAGGTCTGCGTAATTATGCACAGGTGCTTTTCTGCCCCGTGTGTACACGAACACACACACACACACAGTGACCCGACGCACTCCAAGCATGCAGAAAACCTGACATACAAGACTTAAGAATAAACACACTTGTTTTGAAAATCTCCCCACCCAAAACCTCCCAAGGGTTGGTGTCTGTGACCGTTGTGCGTATGTGTGTTTAGATTCATTTGGAGCGAAGCACCTGGACAGGCCCCTCGCTTCAGATCCAGTCCTGCTTTTGTTTTCGGGCGCAAGATTGTTGCATTATCCTCCATATGTTGGATATTTACTGCCAAGGACAATTCCAGCTCTGACACTAAACACATAACTTTGATCTCAGAATTAGGCAGAGACTCAAATTGCTTCATCACCTGTTAGCGACTAAATGATGCTTCACTAATTATACAAAAATCACTGTGAAGAATCTCCACACAAAATTTTTTGTGTGTGATTGTACTTAACAGTGGCTGGTTGTTGGATCCGAAATGACCTGTTAATGGCTAAATATTTTTATTTTATTCTAGTCACTACCTTTAAGCACCTTTAAGTTATGCTTTACCTTGCTTCACAATTTAAACAAAAGTCACAGTAAAGTTTTTTTTGTTGTTGTTGTTTATAATTTTATTTGCGCAAGATAATACATGATTGTAGTTTTCAGTTACTGGTTTCAGGGTCCAAAATCATTTATTTATTTATTTATTTTATTTTTATTCCCTTTGACTATTATCTAAATTTTTCGACAGGATTACTGGCCAGTACCCATAATATCAAAATGGGCATATTGTGAATTATGATTAATTGTCCTGGCTAAGTTTTCAGATGGTTACTGGGTATGTCTAATTGGTCTGAATATTGTGTTTTGCTTCATTGTTTCACTTTGCATTTAAGTGTCTAAATGATGCATTAATATTTTATTTTATGTTTTATTTATTTTATTTTAGTCTGTCATTAGTTATGGTAAATTCATCTGAATATTGTGATTTGCTTCATTGTCTCACTTTATTTTTTTATCACAGATTGATGCTATTCATAGAAAAGAGAGCATGAAGGTGATGACGGAGACGTTCTACGCTGCACTTTTTGGTTATGATGAGGTAAGCTGTTGAACATTATCAGTTTTGCATATTGTAACTTATTCTGACCAAGATCCACCCACTTACACAGAAAGGTGATATTTCAGACTACCTACTTTCCAATCAATACCTGTCGAGAGTTAACAGTAAAGTTTAGTGCTCATGTGTCTCTACTGTATGTTTTAGGGAATTCTTTCAGACGATTGCGTTCTTGCGGCGGCGCTCTGGAGGAACATGTTTAACAGACAGTGTGAAGACCCCAGACAGCTCGAGATGATGGTTGAATATGTTCGCAAACAGGTCAGTGTGTATCTTTGCACACGTCTCTGTGTGTGTGAAAGGTCAGAGGCCAGTTCTCTACTCCTGTGCTAACAGAGACATGTTGTATATGCAACGCCGGCTTCCTCACACACATAAACACATTCGAGTGCTGCACGTCACCCACTCCGTCACTCAAATCAACTGGCACCGTGTTTAACAAGCAAACGCCCCCATCTTCTCCACCCCATAATGTTACATTCATTGAGTTGGAGGTCAGCATTTACAGTGTGCTGCTGGTGGAGAGCTTTCCTTTCCTTTTCACCCCTTCCTGAGCCCCTCTTCAGGCTCAACAACATGAATGCTAGAGCTGCACAATGAGTCGAAAACATAATCGAGAGTTGATTTTGACTGCTGTGATTGACTGATCATGAAAAGTGTCTTTTAAGCCAGGCACACGGTGCAATTTAGTGATTAGTTAAATTTGTGAGCTGTCGTACAAGCTTGCAATTTTTTTTTAACTTGAGCGGAATTACGAGCCGTGCCGAGTATGTTACGAACACCTCTCGACAATTTCCAAAAAAAGTTGGTACTCTGCCCGATTTTGACCAGTTTATAGGCTGTCCCCTATTGCCACATCATACACAACCAGGTCACATATAGCAAATAAAAATGAGCAAATTAGCTGAATGAAGGGATATGCAGCCTTCCGTTTAAGAAGCACCCAAGGTCTTTGTTTGATTCTGATTTGTTTTCTTTCCAATAAATTTGGGTATATTTCACTTATAATGTCAAAGTTACCATGCAAATTTAATTTAATGAAACAACACCTGGGGTTTTGTGGAAGACAGATGAGTTTTTGAATAATAAATGTAGTATTATAATAAAATAATATAATTTAAGTTGACTGCGATCCAGAAAAAAAAAAAAACTGTTGGAATGGAAAGTGCTGAGATCCTATACTAAAAAAGTGAACAATAATGTGGTCTGAATCTGCTTTCAACTCTAGGTACAATATGAACACAAAATTATTATTTACATGAGAGAGATTTGATATATTTAAATAATACTATTCAAAAGTTTGGGGTACATTTAAAAAAAAAGAAGATTTAATACTTCATTACTTCATTAATTCAGCAAATATATATTAAAACTAATTCTGAAAAAGAAATGTATCACAGTTTCCACAAAAATATTAGACCGCAGCTGTTTCAACATTGATATTAATACGAAATGTTTCAAATCAGCATATTAGAATGACATCTGGAGGATCATGTGACACTGAAGACTGGATTAATGATGCTGAAAATGATATTAATAAATCATATCTTAAAATAGACAGTTATTTAAATTGTAATAATATTTCACAATATTTAACTGTATTTTTGATCAAATAAATGCTGTCTTGGTGAGCCTGAAAGAGACTTCTTTCAAATATGTGAAACAATCTTTCCTATCCCAGAGTTTTGAATGGTAGTGTACAGGGGATGCACCGATATGAAAATGTTGCCCTATACCGATAACTGATAATTCTTTATATTTGAAAGCCGATAACCGATATATTGGCCGATAAATCTAAATCCAAATTTTTAGATAATTTTTGAGAACCTGATTACAAAAACAAAAGTCTCACCATTTAAAATGTCCCAAGCACACAATTATTATGTTCTCATTATAATTTTATGTAGCCTATATGACAGGCTTGTGCTGCACATGTTGCACTTTTCTGTATTTTCCTTTTTTGAAGTGATTCCAATCATATTTCAATCAATTCAAAACCATCATGGCGAACAGTGCGCATCTGAAGTGTCTCAGCTAAAGGAAATCATCTATTATTAATCGGATTTAATAGATTGGCCAGATGTTCTTACCAGGCCGATAACGATCATTTTAAAAATGGACATATATCGGCCGATACCGATATGGTGGCTGATATATTGTGCATCCGTAGTAGTGTATGTAATGAATATATATATATATATGAAATTGTCAAAATAATCACCACATGATTTTTTTTTTTTATCAAATCGTGCAGCCCTACACTCATATTGAGAAACACACATCTTAAATAATGTGTTTACTTGTGCCAAATCCTTTGTAATTCAAGGATTTGCAAAGTTTATACAGTACGTTACATTCATAGACGAGCTGATTAATTGGCGTGAATCTTTGAGTTATTCCTCCAGCACACACCTCACCCTCTGGCGAGAGTGGCATGACAACACGGATGTAAACACAAACAGGAACTGCTGACCTGCCGGTGTTGTCACGCCAGTGTGTTTCCGCTACGCTAACAACAGGCTTTTACATCTGTGAGTCCTGAGTTCTTGACCTGAAATAGAGCAGATTGAACTGTTTTGTTCAAAACAAAACAAAAAACAGGTAATATTTGTGCATCCCTAATAAATTCACCACAGGTTTCCGCCCTTGGACTTTTTCCCGGCATGTTTATCCATCGATACACGATTATCTGGAAAAAAGTCCGTGTGAAGACTCCATCGTCCGGTCTCCATCATTCAACAAAACACACAATGAGTGTTCTCCATCACTGCCGAGGCCATGAGCTCATTACAGGTGCGGGCAGGAGTTTATTACAAACGAGTGTGTTTGCGCGAGGTGTGTATTATACGCGACCGAGCAGGTGCCTGCAGGCATTCTGCGAAAAAAGAAAGAAAAACAACAAATAAGCGTCATCCGAGTGTCAGGGGCCTGCTTAGCTCTGGATGGAGGGAGAAGCAGAAGGTGAAACGAAAAGAAAACAGTCACAGGTGCAGCGACTGATGACAGCGCAGAGAGGGACACCGTCGTCATGGCGACAGCGGCCTCTCCTGATGAAGTCACACGCTGATGCATATGTGCGCGCTGGTGCTTGACTGCATCGTTATTCAACGCTAATTGCTCTCGACAAACACCCGCTAGCTCTGACATCATTGCGTGTGTATTTGAGTTTTTAAACTCCTGCGGCATTAAGAATGGTCCACCGGCTCATTTAAAGTGTGACGACTTTTTTCCAAGCTGAGATGTGGATACGTCCGAGTGTGGAAATGGAATGGACGACATATTTCGACCCCAAAAAATCTGACATTATTTACTCAACCTTGCGTCATTCCAAACCCTTATCACTTCCTTTATTTGGTGAAACACAAAATTAGATGTTTTGTTGCATTTTAGGATGCATTGACTTCCATTGTATCCCCCCCCCATTGTATATGGAAGTCGATGGGTGCCGTCACTAAGATTCTTTAAAATATCTTCTTTTGTGTTCGACAGAACAAAGCTGTAAGTGTCTGTTGGTGAGTTTTCATCGGTTTGTAACGAGTTCCCGTGACGCTGCTCTGGTCCTGCATTCATTAGCACAGCTGTCTTCACCGTAGTCGAGTTTTAATTAGTTTTCCTGCTTTAAACACTAGGAGGTGAATTCATAGAGGTCTGTCTTTTTACAGCGCTGTTGTAGAAATGATGTAAATTGAGCCTGGATTTTATCAGGCTCGCTGTGAGGTTCTGCCCCTGAGTTTGGATCACACTTGTATTTCATGAATTCATTGTTGTGGGACTAGTAGCCACACTTCTCACTATAGTGAAGTACTAACTAGTGCAGATTTATTTTATTTGTTTTTTTATTTAGTTATTTTTGGAAGTCAGTGAATACATTTGCTTGTCAATCGCAAAAAAAGCGATTGAATATGTTCATTATTGCCTATGAAAATTAATGCAGTTCACACTCCACACAGGCTTTTTACAGTATATTAAACATATGTGACAACAGACGTTTCTGAAAAAATAGCCTTTGCTTGCTTCCATTGTATAGTAGCCTAAGTGTCACCTGCAGATAATCCAGATGTTGTTTTCTCCAACACAGATGCAGTTCATCGATGCTCTGGATGGGGAGGACCTGCTTTTAACAGGAGAAGTCAAATGGCGCCCCCTGGTGGAGGAGAATGCCCAGAGCATCCTGAAGGTTCCCACCCCCACCTACAATGATGCTGGTCTCTAAGAGCTGCCAATCAGGACACGATCTGCCAATCAGGAAGAAGCACTCACCTGACTTGCCACACCCTCTTCCTGTCTGTGTCTTTCTCTCCTTCTTCTTCCCTGGCTCACCTTCCCCACTGATTAGTCAGCTTCTCATGTCAACTCAGTGTTGGAAACACGACAAACAAACGTACGCACACACACACACACGCACGCGCACGCACACACACATTTGTTCTCACGTGTATTGAGAGTAATAAGGACTCATCAGAATGGTTTTGCACTCTCCTTTTCTAAATCTAGAATATTCTTGTATTTATATGTGTCTTTACATTTGTTGCAATATTTATAGGAATATTTCCTGGCTCTTTCACTGTATCTCTCCTCAGCGTTTACAGTCCGAACAGTTGTTGTTTTTTATTTTACTCTCAATTTGTTGGAGGAAAATGTTTTGAGTGTGTGTGAATGTGAGTGGGTTTTTTTGGGGGGTTTTTTGTCAGGGTCGTCCACCAATAAAAGCACTTCTCGAGTAATGATCTCTTCTGACCTCACAGGAATTTCACTCTTTGTGTCTATTTCTGTTTCATTACAACCATTAACCACAGTATTCCACACAGTGTGCACACATGCATACTATTTTTGCAGTATACAGTAGCCACTCTCTCTCCGTGTGTGTGTGTGTGTGTGTGTGAGTTGATAGTTGTGTGTCAGCCGTAGGTTGTTGAAGCAACAGCAGGTGTTCTGTTTCGACCTCTTGGCTTCTGCTTAGTGGCATCTGCTTTGCGGCCACTAAGGGGTGTACATCCAAAAATCGTATTCATATTGTCTTGGTTATGTTGTTATGTTATAATATTGATGTGAGTGCCTGAACTCGATTAACTGTTACCGTGAAAGAAACGGCAGAACAAAGACATGCTTAATGGAGTGTACTGGGTCCATTATAATGGAATGCTGTTGATACCACAGAAAATTGTTTGAAGTTTCTTATAAAAAGACATGGTGACCGTACTGAAACTGATAATACACAGCTTGTCACTGCATTTACAGTAACGCATTTGAAGAGTGGATCTCCTGTCATGTAAATCCAAGCTGTAACTTCAGAACTATTTGCACAAGTATACCCGTGAAGCCACTCACACCAGTAATGCGGTTCTCATCACTACGAGGATCTTTAAAGCTCAAATGACATTCATGTTTGTACAGTGTGAAAGAACAAATATAAGTGCTTCAAAAAATATATATGAAATGCATTTTCCTGCCTTTAAATTCTCAGGAATGTATTTCCTCATAGACTTTCAATTGACATTGTCATTGATATTATTGAGAACTGGTTTTGAATCCAGGATATTCCTTTAAACAGAGCTAGGAATTCATTGGAGATGCTTTTTCCCCCGGAGACAACAGAGGGCGCTAAAATTTGCCAAAAAGTCTGCTGTACTGTAGTGCTCTGTCTTCACCAGTATAGTGAAGTTTGGAGGGATTATATAATCCTTCATGACAATGTGGAAAATCCTCATCTTCCCATATGTTAGCCAGAAGGTCACAGCATTTTCTGCTGCTGTTCTGATCAGTGTTTGCAGATCTTAAGTCAGTCAAGAGTGTGGACAGATGAATTTGTTATCATCGCGTATCATGTGCTTGACAAATCCATCATTCTTATATTGTTTGTAACATATATCTCTCCATCTGTCTGTCTATGTCTATCTATCTTATCTATCTATCTGTCTGTCTTTCTGTGTCAAATCAATTAATCACATCTAACATAAGTTTGTGTTTACATAATATGTGTGTGTGTGTGTGTGTGTGTGTGTATATATCTGTTCTGTTGTTCCTATCCTTCACTCTGTCTTTCTATACATGAAACCTGTAGAAGTTCCAGGTACCCAGTTTGTCTGGATATACTAGGCTTAGTGTTTCAAAGGTAGATCATGTTGAAGTTTCTGTGCTGTCACTGGGTGGTAAAGCCGATGAGTCAGTGGAGGGTAATAAACACAAGGATGTTGTTCATCGTCTCTGACCCTGTCGTCCTGCTCACATGATGCTTCTGTCACTCTTCTGTTGCCTGAGGTTTGCTCAGTTTTTTTTTGTTTGCTGAGCTGAGACCAGCTTTAGTGTTTGCTAACAAGCACCATTAAGTCTAATTAGTTAGTTGGAATCCATACTGATTTCCTCATGGCTTCTTTAGTTTCTCATAACTGACCTGTATAATCACATGGCTGTTGTTGTGTGATCTTATGACAGGCCAAAGACAGGTGAGTTGCATGCAGTTTAACAAGATGATTCTCGGTGCTGTCATTCCCTGGCAAGCCTTTTCTTAATCACTAAACATCCAGTTGCTTTGTACTGAATTGTTGTTTTAAACTTACGCACAGCGCTTTCACGTAAAGGAAGTGGTTTAGAATTATTCGAGACATTCCTGTAGGTGTTTCTCTTTCTTCTAAATGCACAACCAAAATGCCCTAGACCTGAAGGCCTGGAAGACCTGAAAATAGTATGGGGTTTTCTTAGTGTCATTAGTGGGTTTGTTAAGGTGCTATCTATCTGCTTTTAATATCACCAGGCCGAGGTTTTATTCAGAAAGTGTTTAATTGATGGAGAATTTCTGTCAAACATCAAACTGAAAGCTTAGTTTTATTTTTACGATTAATTTTAGTAATAATTTTGTTTTAAATTTGAATCATTTTATACGTTTTATTACATCTTACATAGTTTATTTTGTTTTTTTTATTTAATGCTACTGTTCAAAGCAAGATTTTATATTCAGCAAGGTGGCATTACATTGGTCAACAGTGATGGTAAAACATTTGTTACTAAAGATTTATATTTCAAATAAATGCTGTTCTTTTGAACTTTAAATAATGCACAAAAAAAAAAAGAAAAAAGATCACTTTCCACAAAAATATTAGCACAACTATTTTTAACATTGATGATAAGAACAAAGAAATGTTGCTTTAGCAGCAAATCATTAGAATGATTTCTGAAGGATCATGTGACACTGAAGACTGGAGTAATGATGCTGAAAATTCAGATTTGATCACAGGAATAAATTACATTTTAATATATATTCAAATAGAAAAAATTGCAATATTTCACTATACACACACACACACACACAGGGAATGTTTAGTTCTACTCAGTAGTTCGGTGCACAATTTTAAACAATAGAGTAGAAATCAACTATTGTGCTTCCTATGTGAAATTTTGGTCATTTGTTGATGAGCCAGAACAGAATGTCACACTTTGGTTTCATTGTATTCAGTCGTGTGCGTGTGCACTGTGCACATGTTAACATGAACAATGTGGTCATTAAACTTCCCTGTTAATCCTCTCAGCAGCCATTAGGCCTGTTACTAGCTTTACTTGTGTATTTTACAGAGCTGAGGAAGTGCACAGAAGAACATCAGCAAGACGCTGCATGCAAGCGCTCCTGTTTTTACATGAATGATTTGCTGTAGGTGTATTCTCCAAATGCCATCTCAATGTGGGAAGAGGTTTGAGCTCTGAAGCTTCCCAAGCGAAAATGACCGGCGGTTACACCCAAATGCTGCCAGTCTCTGGATATGATGTGCAATCTGATTGGCTGCTGCTGATTTGAATAAAAGCAAAATGTCCTGTTGTTGCATACCTTGTTTTTTGATTAACCCTTTCATCACCTAAACTGAAAAACAAAAACAAAAAAAGAGCACTTCGAAATTGCTAGTAATTATCACAAATAATTGCAAAGAAATGGCAAGCACATTAATATCTAAGTAGAAAGACTTTTGCAGAGCACATTGAGTCATGTCAGAGCATTCGAGTCATTAATATTAAGGTGTTCGTAAAATGTGCACATTGTTTTGTTGCTGAAGTGTGATTGCATTAAAGTTGTATTGCATAACAGGGATTTATTTAATGAGAATCAGAATGTCTGTAATGGTGCCGTTAAACTATGATACTGCGTGGCCTTAAAGAATTTGAATACTTGAGCATAATTTAAAAATGCCTGATTGTCGTTGTGTCCGATGACATCAGCTATTTTGTAGCTTTTCCTGTAACAAGGCTCTTTTATGAAAGTGGTGTAGGTTTACGAAACACTTCACAGCTGTATTGTTGTCACCTTTTATTGTGCCTGTAGTTTGATATCTGTGTGTATTAATAGATGATTAATAGATGATTTGTTTATCAAAGAAACAGTTCAGAGGGTTATTGCTTAATCACAGATTCGTCAAGCCCCTGCGAAATTTAAAAAAAGTTACAATATTTGTACAAATATAATCGGTAACTACTTAAAGCCTTTATGTAATGCATTATAAAGGTATGTATTCATAAACAATGTGATCATGCATTATATCTTTTCATAAATAATTGTAACCTGTTAAAATGCTTTATACTTTCTAAAGGTGCAACAATGAATAGGTAAGTATTATAATGTTTTCATGAGATGATGCATTACGAGGCATAATTAATGCATTAAAATACTTTTAGAATGCATTGTACATAAAGTCTTTAAGTAAAGCGTTACCATATAATCTTATAATTTTATTTGATTTTGATCAGTATATCTATTATTTTTTTATAACCCCAAAAATATTTAGTTCTTATTTGAATGTGTTCTTTCTTTCAAATGCCATTTGAAAGGAATGTGATATTTTGAATCTAACGCAATGACATTCAGACTTTTTAAGTGTGCCTTACTTTGGGGCTCACACTGTGTTGCATGTGAAATGATTTTAAAAGGGTTGACAGAAAGATAAAGCTAGTGTAGTATCTTCAAAAACGGCGTCCTTCTTTCAACAGTCTGCCTGTATTTTTGTTTGTTGACCTGATAATGAAGGTTGTGTGTGTGGTTGAGCAAGACTCTGGTGTCGTTGAAGGTTATCTGCTGAGATAAAGCTCTTCCAGTCAACATCAGGGGTGACGCTCTTCCTGAGATGACCTTTCCTCAGCTGCACTCCTGAAGGACCTTTGAATCTGATTTATGGATCACTCACGGTTTCTTCTCTGAAGCGAATGTCTTACAGAGCAAAAAACTGCTTGGCTTGTGGTGCTTTATGGTAAGTGCTCCACATGATCTGCTCTTACTAATAGGAAACATAAGTTGAGTTGTTCAATTTAGTAGCATGTTTCACTTAGAAGCGAAAAGCAGAATTATGAAGGGTAACACTTTATTTCATTAGCCCACTTTAGACATTCTACTAACTATAAGTAACTTTGCTTCTACATGTCAACTAACTCTCATTAGAGTATTAATAGATTAACTGCTTAATATCTTGCGAACACTTTATTTTGATGCTCCCAACAGATATTCTACTGACTGTAAGTAACTTTGCAAGTAGAAGTCAACTTATTCTACTAACCCGAACTCTATAACGGTTTACTAATAGTCTAAATGAGAGTTATTGACATGTAGTTGCAAAGTAGTAGAATGTCTGAAGTGGACAGTGTCTAAACTATCGAAATAAAGTGTAACCTTATAAATTATCATGACATTGATTGTAATTTATGAATTTAAGTTCAGCCTAAAAAGCTTAAATAGTAAGATTTTAAAAAATTAAATAACTGTGGCCATGTTGTATGCCTATTAATTTGTTCCCTTGTTTTGATTTGACTAAAACAATGGAATGATTTATATTGTGCGAACAAATTATTAGGCTATCGTTCACACGAGTTGTTAATTTGTGTCCATATTTTTTCCCCCCGCATGTCATATGTGGGGCTCCATTGTCCGCAACATTGGTAATAAAAAGAAATCTTCTTGAGCATCATATTAGAAGGATCATGTGACACTGAAGACTGGAGTAATGATGCTGAAAATTCAGATTTGCATCACAGGAATAAATTACATTTTGCAATATATTCAAATAGAAAAGTTATTTTAAATTGTAATAATATTTCACAACATTACTGCTTTTTTCTCCATTATTAATCAAATAAATCTAGCCTTGGTGAGCAGAAGAGACTTCTGTTTAAAAAACTCTTCCCAACCCCAAACGGTTGAACAGTATAGTGCATAAACTTGAGCTTGGCTGTCAGAGGAGACATAATGACAGGTGCGTCTCCTCTCAGACCTGTTTTATACGGGATCCTGCTGAAACAAGTGAGACTTGTACTTGCTCTTGCTGAAGGCTGTTTTCTGCCGTTAAGATTTCAACATCAAAATGACAGATGTGATTATCCGTCATGACTGATTAAGTCAAATTCCTTGAACAGAGAGACCTTAAACACAAAAATATCTGCAGCAGATTGAATGTATTTGTGCTATTTAACCAATATTATAGTAAATATATAATAGGTGGTGAACCAAGACGAGAATAATAAGTTCCTATTTTAATATCAGATTTATTTTTTTATGCTAAAATGAACATTGTTCCAGTGTCTTCACCACTTCCCTTACAAAAATGCAGACAGAAAAAGGATAATTGTCATAGAAAACAAGATTTGTACAAGTTCCGGGGAAAAAAGTGATGTTTGCCTGTGGAAAAACTCATGTAACAATGTTCTGGGTTGTTGTCCGGATGTTGCTATGTGTCTGGGTGGTTAATAGTGTTTTTAAGTAGAGCAATAGTACTAATGCTTGATCAAATTCAAATGTTTTTAAGCAGACATAGTTCACCGCAGGCTCCTGTGGAGTGTAAGTCTCTGGAGATGCACAGTGTCAATTTTCCTGTTGACACAGTTGAAGCTTTTATCATGTGAATATGTGAATTTTTATCTGGACAAACCGGCTTTGTCTGTTCTCAAGAGATGATGCGGTTATTGTGGCACCTTATAACATATAATGCACTATTGTCTCATGGATGATAGTGTGAGGGATAAAAGAGATTTCATTCATTATTGGTAACCCTGGTTTACACAGATATACGGCTGTTAATGAATTGACACTCATGAGCGCTGTCAGGTATGCCAAAAATGAAATGCTTATATAATGATTGCTGTCATGTGTTGGTATTCTGTTGAATTTCTGAGTAACACCTTGTTGTCATTTTGGGATTTCTAGACATGTTCCACTGAAAGAGCACAAACCGGTCAGGATCTGGTTTCATGGACCCGCAGGCCAAATCAAGAAGATCTTTTTGCAATTGCAATCAGTGGATTTCAACTTTGTTGATGTAAACAGAGATAAACAGAGTTTGGGGGATTTTGGACATTTTAAAACAAAGAAAATACAGTATGATGCATATCATCCATATTATAGTGAGATTTGGACCCAATCTAGAGTATGACCTAATATATTTTAGAATAAATATGTGATGCAAAGCTGAATTTTCAGCATCATTACTCCAGTCTTCAATGTCACATGATCCTTCAGAAATCATTCTAATATGATGATTTGCTCCTCAAGCAACATTTCTTATTATTATCAATGTTCATATTTTTGTGGAAACAATGATACATTTTTTCAGAATATGTTGGTGAATAGAAAGTTCAAAAGAACAGCCTTTGTTTGAGACAGAAATCTATTGTAACATTCTAAATGTCACGGTCTTGGACTTTTTGGACAATTTGGATGCTCTGCTCTGTTTCCTTTAGTTCTTGTTTTCCTGCTCTGTTTAGTTACGGTTTCTGATCATGTCCCTGTTAGTCTCTATGGTTACTTCTAATCAGCTGTGTTTTATTTAGCTCACTGTTATCTCATATATACTCCCTGTTCAGCTCAGTCCTCTGTCAGTTATTGTCTTTTTGTAATGGGTTTATCTCCTGCATTCATGATTAAAGTCAGCTTTGAATATAATGCTATTTCGTGTGTGTTCTACGACAACAGACCCTTTATGCTAAACGTCTTCACTGTCACTTTTGATCAATTTAAAGAATCCTTGCTGAATAAAATTTTATTTCAAAACAAAATAAAAAATGTAATTCAAATGTATCACTCACATTGTTATTTTGATAATATAATTTGTAATGAAATATTTTAGGTTAGAAAAACTCACTTTTTAACCTATATCTCTTTGTGTTGAACTCACAAAAGGGCAATATTTTCCGGCCTGAACACTTCTCTTGTTATATTCATGAGCAAAAATGCAAATTTTGCCCTTCATCATCATCAAAGCATGGACAGATAGTCCAGTGTACTGTCGCACATTACAGTGAAACCATTATTTGAGATCCACGTGACTCATGACAAAGATTGTGCCATGCGGTGTGTCCACAATGTGCTAATAGACATCTCATGATATGGCAGCAACAGTCAGAAATGATTTCTTCATAAAACAACTGCAGACTAATCTGTTTTATGTGTCATATGCACAGCTTCTCTGTACTTTTCGATGTGCAAGCATCTGAGATGTATTTTTATAATCTATAAAGTTGTCTATGAATGTTTTGTATGACTTTGAACAGCTTCATCTGAGAGTTTAAATATATTATTCAGTACTTTGAACAAAGGAAATGCTGCTTGGATGTTGGCTTGTGTCTGTTTCCCTTCTATATGTCATGGAAAAGTTATGATTCATGCGGGCGGCCGAGCCTCGGGGTGGCTGCTTAGAAAGACAGGAAGACCCAAAAATATCTCGCCGTTGGACAATGGAGACAAAAGACAACAACCGGTGTGCTATAGAAGGCATTTGAGAAGTACAATGCAACATGTATAAAGTTTGAGCTCATAAAGGTTGCACTTGCACATTTGCTTAAGACAGTCAGAGCCTGCAAAGACCTGCCTTTCAAGTATGTCTGCTCTCTGTGTGCATTTGCGCTCATCTCTGCATGCACTCATGTAAATGAAGTTATATCCACTATATTTACCATTCAAATAATGCAGATATGCGTCACAAACATAACCGCCATATCAGCGAGATCACATGATGTCGTTTTTGTCCCAGTTACTGTTGTCTAGATTAAAGAACTCTAACCAGAGTCAAAGGTCAATTACATATCAAGCAGTCAAGAGCATTGTGTACTGAAATAATGCAATTCCCATTTAAATAAATTATAAAGTTTGTCAAACATAACTTTTTTATTGACGCTCTGTCAAATAGATTTGAGGTTTCAGTTTCGGTCCTTGTTGCTAATGAACACAGGTAAAGTGCTGTGGTGGTGTTTGTCACTATTTCGTGTTTTGGAAGAAAGTAAAATCAAAAGGCCCTTATTGTATCTTGTGTATTGAAACTTTTTGCTAAGGCAATTAGTATCACATGCTGTTAACTTATATTCTGTATTACATAACAACTTATTATACTGTACAGTGTGTGGATACTATCTACAGTAATTAAATATACAGTCATTTTACTCTATCCACAGTGTGATGAGCGCCAAGTTGAGCACAATAGGTTGTGTATCGCTTGTTTTCTTGTGGCAAGCCATTTGAACATTTTTCTTTAAAAATAACTAGTATCAGTTTTATCATGTTTAATCCTAACGCTGAGACATGGCTTCAGTGATATTTTCATAATTATCTCCAAATGTGTTTTAAGGTAATTAAAGCAACAGTTTTTCAATAAAGGAAGAATATGTAAAAGTATTTGAGTTAAAAGGCTCGTCTGCTGTTGAGGTGAAACTGGCACAATAATTAACATGATAATAAACAGCCGGCTGACTTCTCCATTTATTGATATGACATTGTTAGATTCAGATGGTAAATATCATATTAAGTTAAGTGTCGACCTAGATACAGTATAATCACCATATTTATAATGAAACCATGTTCCATGAAACTTTGTTTCTCTGTATTTTTTAAATATATTTTATTTTATCATATTTTAATGACAGTATATTTATTGTACTTTTAGTTATCAAAATAAACTGAAAACAGTACAAACTTTGCTAAAGTGGTTGTTTTGAACAAGTATTAACTTATTCATTATTCAAAACATATTATTTAACCTAAAGTAAACCCATGCTGGTGTGTGAGGTAAAAGGCCCACCTTGCCACCTCATACATTTTTATGATTTTTAAACGAAAGAAGCCACTTTTATAATTTATTTTCGCACAAAATCTGTTGTTCCATCAATGTTCAAATCAAACATATATATTTTTTTCCTGCAATCATATACTATGGCAGTAGTGAAAAGCACATGTTTCTTAAGTTGTGCCTGTAGCCCCGTTGTACCCTATATGTTGAAACGGCCTGCCATAGTTTTCTTTCCACATGACGTCAGAGGAGGTGGAGCATCTGATTGGACGAGGCAGCCGCAGGTGAGCGCGCAGGTGGAGCGCAGCGTTGAGTTTCCCAGTAGCTCACAACAATACGCGGAGAGGCCTCTGGGAATAACGCACTCCAACTACCATGACTTCAAACACGGTCAGCTTTGGAATACACCAGCTTTAATAACCGAATGTTCGCTTGAACTTTTGTGAACCCCAGATTACTTGGAGAAACATAAGTCGTGGAAATGATGAGTTCCGAGGCTTTGCGTCCGACCGCGAACCCTGCGCGTAAAGGGAAGCTCGCCACCAGAGTGGAAGATGTGAAGAACCCCTGGAGACACGGATCAACACTCGAGCTCAGCCACAATGAAGCCGCGCGGCTCGCCACCGACGCGCTGTTGGAACAGGGCGAGAAGGAGTATAAAAAAGTCTTGCATGACGAAAGAGAACTGAGCTTTCTGTCCTCGCTGGAAATACGTTATATCACCGAAAATGTGGACAAAAGTAGTGGCGTGGACAGCGGGACTAATGGAGTGGACATGGAGGAAGGGGACACGGTGTCCGAGCTCACTTCAGGGACTTATTTCCCCATGATGTCCGACGATGAGCCTCCAATGTTGGAGCTGGGCTGGCCTGAGCTTTCCAACCGATGTGGACCCACTGAAGCGAAGATATACTTTCAGAGGGACAAGTCGCAAAATGTCAAAGATCTAATTCGGTCACTTATTAGTAAAGCCAAGAAGGTAAGAACAACATAAACCCACTTATACCATAGAAAAAATGTACAAAACATTGTTCCAATGCCATTTCCATACTTGCGGTTTACAAATATGTTTTCCACGAAACTTGCATTTCTTTGTGCGTGACGTCACACGTAAACAAGATACTTTTTAAGTCAGCTTTCAGATAGTTTTCATTTGGAATTTGTTTAAATTTTACGTACCACATAATGTGCCTAAGGAATAATTAGACTGACTCTGACCCCCCAAAAGTATTTTTGCTGCACATAATCATGTATGAATGTTATCGGTTTAAAATAAATGCTGTTTTGATATTTGTATTACAAGACAGCACAAGCAGACATTCCAAACAAAATATTTCACAATTTTTTTTTTTTTTTTAAACAGTACTGTTCAAATGCACTTCATAAATCCACTGAAAATCACCTTAACCGCAGTAAAATTAAAAGTCGTTAAAGACATGCCTCATGAAAGTTTGTTCTGAGAAAAACTTGTCATTTAGTTTGATGTTTTCTTTATCTAATGGAGGCAACATTTAGGCATGTATAAGTGTGACTTAAAGCCATAGTTTACCCAAAAATGAAAATGCTGTCATCATTTACTCACCCTTATGTTGTTCCAAACCGGTATGAGTTTTGTTTCTTCTGTTCAACACAAAAGAAACTCATACAGGTTTGTAACAACTTGAGGGTGAGTAAATGATGACAGAATTTACATCTTTGTGTGTACTATCCCTTTAAATGTCCAAATGCGTAAAAATTGTTACATTAAACATTATGAGCAACTTGACTGCTAAATTGCTTGATCATTATCATTAACATTGTCATCACAGAAAACACCTCAAGATCAGTGATGTACATTTTAAAGATTGTGGTTTATTGTAATGCATGTCCTAACAACTTTTCTTTGCAACACAGGTTATCGCAGTAGTCATGGATATTTTTACAGACGTGGACCTGTTCTGTGATTTAGTGGAGGCCTCCAACAAGCGCAGGGTTCCTGTGTATGTTCTACTGGACGAGAAGAATCTCTCCCATTTCTTGAACATGTGCTCTGAACTAGACATCCAGAATTCACACTTGAGTGTAAGTCAAACACTGACGCACTCATAGAAAATGCATTTTGTGTGGCCCAGCTCATGAGTTCTTATCCCTGCACATAATAAGAGGTTTTCTATGAGATGGGTGTTCTCAGTTTTATGAATACATCTGTCAGTCAACAGAATAACATAAGTCTTATAGGCCTACGTAAGTTGCCTTAAATAAGTCCATTAGGTCATTCCGACAAAAAGCTAAATATTTTATGTTGTTTCAAAAGCATTTTTGTCAAAACAAAGCAGCTTTTATTCAACTTTAACAAACGGAATATTGTGAAATATTATTATAATTTTAAAATAACTGTTTTCTATTCTATGAATATATTGTAAAATGTAATTTATTCCTGCGATCAAAGCTGAATTTTCAGCATCATTACTCCAGTCTTCAGTGTCACATGATTCTTCAGAAATCATTGTAATATGATGATTTGCTGCTCAAGAAACATTTTAGATGATTGTCAATGTTGAAAACAGTTGTGTACATTTTTTTTTCATGATTCTTTGATAAATAGAAGTTCAATAGAACAGCATTTATTTGAAATAGAAAGCTTTTGTAACATTATACACGACTGTTCAAAAGTAAAGAAATTAATACTTTTATTCAGCAAGAATGCATTAAATTGATGAAAAGTGACAGTAAAGACATTTATAATGTTACAAAAGCTTTCTATTTCAGATCAATTCTGTTCTTTTGAACTTTCTATTGATCAAATAATCCTGAAAAACTGTTTTCAACATTGACAATAATAAGAAATTATTAATATTACATAATATTACTGTTTTTACAATATTTTGGATCAAATAAATGCGACCATTTAAAAAACGTAAAACATTTTTTATAAAAATCTTTCCGATCCCAAGCTTTTAAACGGCAGTGTAGGAAAACCAGAACTCAAATTCAAATTTTATGCAAAATATACCCATGTTTTTTAATCAACTGATTATTTAACATTTATGTAATGCTGCTTTTTTTCCAGAATATGCGTATAAGAAGTGTATGTGGAGACACGTACTGCACCAAAAGTGGGAAGAAATTCACCGGCCAGGTTCAAGAGAAATTCATGATCATTGACTGTGAGGAAGTCATAGCTGGATCCTATAGGTATGTTAATCACGCCATATGTGTTTGTCCAAGCATTGTGTAATATAGTTTTAAAAAATGCATTATATAATCATAATTTTAACCAAATATCATAATTGCTACAGTGATATTTACTACTGTAAGTCTTATTAATTGAATGAAATCCTTTAAATGATGGCACTTTAAGAATCGTTTTGTTTAAATGTTTCTTTGATGACAGTGGTAAAATAATACCACATCATCTATAAAGGGCTGTACCAGTGATTTGATATAAGATACAATAATTAACAGAATTAGTTAGTGTTTAGTGTGCGACATGCTACACTAACATGCAGGTTAGCAGGTACAACATGTCACAGCACGAGTTTTGAAAGCCAACTATGCAAGAAGCAACTCGAAATTTTTCAGTTGCATTGAATTATTCACGTTGAAATACCCATCAGTCCAGGCTTATCTCATTTCAGTCATATCACTCTGTATTATGTAAAGCATTTAAGCGCATGGCAGCATTTTGGCAGGGAGATGACAGGACGTGCACCTCATGTGCTTGAGCAGCTTAGCAATGAAAACATGATGATTCTGCATTTCTCCGGCACAGTGTTAGCATTGGCATTAGCCATCAGCTTCCAAGCCTCAGTGAATCATTTAGTGGATTATTTTTTAGTGAAACTGATGAATTACAAAGGCAATATGTTGTTTTAAAAAAATATTTGGGAGCTGAGACCCCAACAGTCTTGCATGGATTATGTCTAAATGGCTAATCTGCTCCTCAGTTATGATGATTAGGAATGAGTTTGTATAGGAGTTGTCTTGTTATGTCAGGGTTAGTGCGACTGATAGCGGCCTGTGTGTTATTAGTGTGGATAGTGGGTGAGGCTTTGCCCATATAATAGACAACAGGGAGTTTTGTTTGAATAGAAGTGCATACAGTTTAAAGGGAAATTGCTTGCAAACATAGTTTTGAGAAACTAACGATTTAGAAGTTTTAGGACTTTTGTAACAGAGATTGTATGCATGCTGTCTTTTGTGCTCTTTTAACCTACAAACCGGAACGATGATCTAATGTAATGCTTATCACATGCTCTTTTATGTCAGTATCATGCAAGACATTTGAGTAATGCCACAAACAGATGGTTAGCTTAAACGCAGTTAAACACTTGTTAGCATAAGTCACCTGAACCATCCATAAAACTGTAATTGAGGATTCAGTTTGAACCTTTTCACCCAGGCTGGATGGAATCTTTGGACCTCATTTATGAAACCCAAGCAGAACAAATTTCTGTGTGAAATTGAAAGCATTCAGTGCGAAAACAATTTATGCAAAAAATGATTTTCTCAAGAGCTTTATGGAAATTCATTCTGCTCATGTTTCATGAATGAATCCCTTTGTGTTGGTGGGACGTTTGTTTTATAGTCTTAATTTTCTATAAAATGTGCATTTGTTCCAAGAACAATTTCAGGTTATGCTCTTTTTTCCCCTCTAGCTTTACGTGGCTTTCCGCTCAGGTCCATAGCAACATGCTAATGCACTTCTCCGGCCAAGTTACGGACTGCTTTGATCGGGAATTCCGCTGTATGTATGCAGATTCCCAAATAATAGACCGTTTCCACAATCCAGATGAAGACGAGCTGCCCGGTTACTCTTACACCGTGCCGGCCCCAATCTTTGGGTTGGACTTCCTTGCAGACTACGGCAGCAAGGAGCGAGTGTATTCTGAGAACTCTAGCAGCCAATCCAGTGGTAGCGTTTCCAGCATCAAAGCTGCTCCTCCAGGCATGAAACATGTTTACAAAGTCACGCATGACAAGAAGAACCCGGACAACTTGCAAAAGACTCCTGACAGGAAAGGAGTCACGAGTTCAGTGCTTCAAATGCCACCGGGAACCCACGTAGGAAGAGGTTCTCCTAACGACAACCGCCAAAATCCGACGGTTGAACGCCCTTCCTTAGTTCAGTCCGCTGGAGCGGAATGGGCCAAAGTCGGAGCCGCAGAATACCTACGCACAAACATTGCTGCACAGCCATCCAAGATCCAGTCTTTAGGTCTCTACAGTTCTCCAAAACCTCCTTCACCAACTCAACAATCTCCAGCCGACAACAGGATTTCCCCCAAACATCGACTCCCCGCCCCTTTCCTCAGTAAGTTCACTGATTTGTTCAGCATAAAGGACAAGGACTCTCACGTCCTCCAGAAGAAGCCTTCTCATTCCTCTCCGTTTGGCGGGCCAGATCTTTCTCAGAACGAACCAGAGAGCGAGCAAGTTCCTCCTCCACCAGGACCCATGCCAACGGACTGGATTGGCCCAGAGAAAGGGATACATCGGCGGGACGAGAAACGCATGACGTTAGGTCACAGCAAATTGGACCTTGTCAACCATTACAACAAGTTGAACAAATCCAAGCAGGTATACAGTCGCTTTGAGCTAAAGAACAACATGCCTCATTAATGCTGGGCCTGATCGATCATTCTTTCTTGGAGTGAGGTTGTTGCTCATTTTGTACACAAGACTAAAAAAAAAAATCAACCAGGAGTGAAAGGCGAGATGTGTGTGTTTTGAGTGAATTTGTATTTTTAATGAAAATTAAGTACTTTGTACTAATGCTGCTTTCAAGTTCTTCTGGGAAGTTCCTATAAATTGTAATCGCGACACGAAGTGATTTTGGTCATAATAAACTGTATGCAATGGGGGATTGCATATCTTTCTTGAAGACAAGAAGCTGCAGTGCTAGTGCAACAGCATAATAGCATGAAGGGTTAATTAATTGCATGTTTACATAAAAAATGTATATTAACTTATGTATATTATTCATTTAATATAAATGTACACACACACATTTATAGACATATATACTGAAAGTTTTTTTAAAGTGACATGAAGTATGATAACATACTCAAATTTGTCCTC
Organism: Rutilus rutilus; assembly: GCF_951802725.1. NCBI lineage: Eukaryota > Metazoa > Chordata > Actinopteri > Cypriniformes > Leuciscidae > Rutilus > Rutilus rutilus. The sequence continues at coordinate 37,291,208 of NC_140217.1, read as the reverse complement.
TGCTATGTAAATGTATACACACACACACGTATGTGTGTATATTTGACCTTAGAAGGTTGTATAGGATCAATATATATATATATATAATTTTATATCAAAATTCAAGTTCAATACCAAGTTTTGTTCGTTGTGATTCTTTAATTCACGCATGCCCCTAATTCAGACAGTCTGGGCTTAAAGCAAAGTTTCCCGACTGATGATTATGACATTGTTGTGGTGCTCATGTTGTAAATATGATCATTCTTACATGATTTGAAGGCAGCGTTAGTACTTTGTACCAGTACATTGTACTTTTTGTGTTTGTGCTGTATATAAAACCTAGTGTATATGAACCATTGCTTCATTGGGCATTTTTGTACTGGCAAAGCAGATGGTGTTGATTTAAATGTAGCCACTCTGTCTGACACTAAGTATTACCCTTGGATAGCATCATTCAGGAGGTTACACGTGTAGTCTTCCAAATGTTCTTGTGTTTTTACTAAAATGTGATTCTTTTGTCACTTAAGACATGCATTTAGAGACTCTAAAATGCACTTTGGGTAATGTTGCAATTAGCTGCTTAACAATAACGTACTGTATTACTTCAATGAAGCCTATAGTATAGACTCGCTGCATCTCACAGTGGTCTCTGATGCAATAGAAGCTAATTGCAAGGAAAACATGATTTACATTATTATTATTTTACTGAAACAGGTAAGCTTTTCCACCTTTTGATACTTTTTCTAATTAGTGTGTAGAAGTCTTTGCAACAGCCTACATTGAATGCCATATAGCGTTTGGTGGATTTGTTGTCACTTAATAAATGCCTCTTTGACTCAAATCTATAGATAACCTCCAATTCAATCTTAATCGACAAGCTTTTTTAGTAGGAGATACTGTGAATAGGTGAGCTTGAAAAGAAGATTCACTCTTCAGATGTTAAAGTGTCCTTGTAGAACTGATTCAGAATCGGCTCTGATCACCAGATACCTTCGTACAGAGAAGAAGTGGTTGAGAAACCCGAGATCTAGAGTAGAGGTACAAAAGCTTGTAAAGTAGTGCTGATCCAAGGTCAGATTTAACCGTTCATATTCACAACACGTAAACATAAATATGAGATCGATAGGAGCAGATCCTTAGCCTTTCCATTTTAATATGTTTAAACATGATTACAGATTACAGGTAAAGTGCTAACTTTTGCTACACAAGCCAATAACTGCCGATTCTGACTTGAAATGTATTCCCGAGGCCTTAAACATACTAGTATGTTTAATGTTTTATGGCATAATAGTTTTTTATTGTAAACATTTATTATTCTTTGTTCATCTTTTTGTCTTGGTAGTGCCTTCCAGTACTTTTTTATGTGTTGTTTGCATTTTTATGTACATATGAAAATCAAATCTTATAAAATGTGATCTATTAACGTAACTGTTTTGGGGAGTGTGTAACATACTTTTATAACTGCAGATCTTCACATGTTAATCTGTTACATGTGACTTGCATGACTTTTCCAACAGTGTTACCAAAGACTACAATAAATCAATAAAGTTTATGTTCCTCTTTTTTTTTTTAAACCAGATTCTGCAAGCGTATAGTAACAAACAGCATTCTAGTATGTATTTTAAAAAGGCAAAAATGTTAAATGTTTTGAAATTCATATAGGTTAAATCAGTTACTGACTAAAAATGGTAGTGATGCTAACTACTCTTTTCAGTCATGGCAAGTAACGTGACACAATTCAGTTCAGTGAATTGTTTTGTTCAGAAAATGTTTCTTTAGCAAACTGCATTTTAATGTCTTTACTCGTTAGTGTTTACAGAATTTCAGAAAACTGCTTTTTATTAGTTGCATTAAGTGCAAATCTGTTTTTAAGCTTAATACCATCATCTTAATTGGAATCCTTGTTGTTTTGTGGCTGGCAACAACCACCCAGAACACCCTAGCAACACCCTAACAACCACCCAGAACACCCTAGCAACCACCCAGGACATCCTAGCAACTACATTGCCACAGCAAGCACTTCAGATGTCTGTTTTTCATTGCTTTTTTATTAGTTGCTTTCAGTGTAAATTGATGTTTAAAGGCCCATTCAGACTACTATACTATATTAGCATCCACACAAGTGGATGATATTGTTCTGTTTATTCTATGCGCGTGCTTCTTTGTCACTTTAAATGCTCGAGGATGGATTCTGATTGGCAGCTGGATAAAATCTTTCTAAAAAGGATATTTCTCTGTGCCGTTATTGTTAAAACTGTGGTGTGAACTCTTTATTATTATCTTTTATAGTCCTTGGTGTGAATGTACGGAGCCCCTAAAGGCAAACATTCTGCGAGAGAACGCAAAGTTTCTCAGAGGAACTCGACTCGCGTACGGCCGTTACCGGAAGCCAGTGATTATTACAAAGCTATATAAATATGGATATTTTTCTTATAAAAATGCACAGCTGTGCTTCAGAAGGCCTTTATTAACCCCCTGGAGTCATATGGATTACTTTTATGATGGATGGATGCGCTTTTTGGACCTTCAAAAACTCTATTCACTTCCATTATAAAGTTTGGAAGAGCCAGAATATACAGGTGCTGGTCATAAAATTAGAATATCATCAAAAAGTTGATTTATTTCAAGAATTCAACTTAACAGGTGAAACTAATATATTATATAGACTCATTACATGCAAAGTGAGATATTTCAAGCCTTTATTTGTTATAATTTTGATGATTATGGCTTACAGCTTATGAAACCCACGAAATCAAAATCCCAGAAAATTAGAATATTACATGAAATCACACAGTAATTACACAGTAATACCATGGTCATTGAACCAGGTTTTGGTTATTTTGGCAGTGTGGGCAGGTGCAAATCCTGCTGGAAAATGAAGGAAGCATGAAGTGCTCTGAAAATGTCCTGGTGGACGGCTGCGTTGACTCTGGATTTAATAAAGCACAGTGGACCAAAGTCCTCTTTTCTGATGAGAGCAAATTTTGCATCTCATTTGGAAACCAAGGTCCCAGAGTCTGGAGGAAGAATGGAGAGGCACACAATCCAAGATGCTTGAAGTCCAGTGTGAAGTTTCCACAGTCTGTGTTGGTTTGGGGAGCCATGTCATCGGCTGGTGTTGATCCACTGTGCTGTCCACTCAACGCAGCCGTCTACCAGGACGTTTTCAGAGCACTTCATGCTTCCTTCAGCAGACAAGCTTTATGGAGATGCTGACTTCATTTTCCAGCAGGATTTGCACCAGCCCACACTGCCAAAAGAACCAAAACCTGGTTCAATGACCATGGTATTACGGTGTAATTACTGTGTGATTTCATGTAATATTCTAATTTTCTGGGATTTTGATTTCGTGGGTTTCATAAGCTGTAAGCCATAATCATCAAAATTATAACAAATAAAGGCTTGAAATATCTCACTTTGCATGTAATAAGTCTATATAATATATTAGTTTCACCTGTTAAGTTGAATTCTTGAAATAAATCAACTTTTTGATGATATTCTAATTTTATGACCAGCACCTGTATATATATATATATATATTTTTTTTTTTTAAGATTTATTTTGGGTGATTTTTGCCTTTATTGTGATAGGATAGTATAGATTGGACAGGAAGCGAGGTGGGAGAGAGACAGGGGACAGGATTGGGAAAGGTCCACGAGCCAGGATTCGAACTCGGGTCACCTGGAGCACAACGGCGCCATATGTCAGCACGCTGCCCATGAGGCTATCGGTGCTGACAGAATTTTTTTTAATATAACTCTGATTGTGTTTGGCTGAAAGAAGACAGTCATAGGATGGCTTTTTTTTTGTGCAAACTAACCCTTTGAGTCTGATACTATCACCCTAAATGACATCCTTAATGTTTTTGGTAGAAAACTCTAAAAGATATTTCCCCTTAATATTCAGTTTTTTTTAATTAACTTGAATTTCTCAAGTAACTGCTTAAGTACTTTACTATAATTTTTATTTAGTTTAATTTTAAATGCTATATTTAGATAATAGTATATGTTACTAATAATATACTATCTTTCAGTAGTAGTTACTACTTTCAGTGTCTTGTGGTTTGGCAAGCAACATCATCAGCGCTGCGTAGTTTGTGAAAGTCCTCGCTTGACCAGAACATCCACATTCTTTACACATAACACACACTGAATACACTAGTGCAGTTTTCCACATGATCCTCTATAGAAACAATTAGTGTTTACAATCCACGTTCTCATTGTGACCGCCATAAATGTAATCATCACCTGCCATCAGGTTATATGAATACAGCTCTCATCTTCTGTAGATTATGTTCCGGTGTTATTGTAAACCATTAGACAACATTGCATGTCACTTTATATAATCATAGGGTGTGATTATAACTCATTGCTTCAGAAAGACATCTCGCTTCTTGTGTCAGTTTGTGTGTGTGTGTTACAAAAGTGCCTCTATAGCTAAATGCTTGTTTGGCGAGACTGTGAACTGTTTTATGATGGTTTGTCGGCTCATAGCTTGTAGGCTCCAAATGCAAGTTTTGTTTTTCTTTTCAATATAGTGGTCGCATAAAGCATCCAGACACTTAAAACCATTAAAGACTTGTATTGAAACCATTTTTGGTTCCCCAAATAACCTTTCAGTAAACAGTTCTACTCTAAAGAGCTAAAGAATCTTTTCCCACTATAAATAACCTTTTGTGTAATGGTAAGGTTCCATAGATGTTACAGGTTCTTCATGGGTTTCAAGAGTTTAGTCGGTCTGAGATGTCTAAGTAGGTCTTGTTTCCAACCGAAGTGTGCAGAAGTGTGTGGGTGGACTGGATTTGCATGCTTCAAACTGCTGACCTGCTTTGCTGTCTGTTAGAGAGTAACTTTACCCTCATGGTCTTATTTCAGCTACGGCCCACATCATTAACCATTCTCAAAGTCAAAGAGACTGAGATGTGTGTAGTGTTACAGCAAACCTCTAACCGGTAACTTACCTGAAAGGACTTTATGTTGTGAATGATGTGGTAAAAGCTCATTATACTGTTGTGTGTAGTTAGTTTGCATTTTGGACATTTCCTTGTGAAAATGTTCCTGTTATGAAAAGTTTTTCACAGCCTATTATGTGAGGGGACAGCTCAGCCGTTCTCTATTGATCAAACGATACATGACATCAGATCTGACCCTATTTACTTTCTAATTCGTTTTCCTGCTTTTATTGTGAGTGATTCATATTCCAAAGAACTGCATTTCTTCATAATCTGTAATCAAAATAAATAATTGCTCTTCCCCTGAAGTGATTTTTGTTTTCCGCTGAACTCACTTTGACCACATGGGCTAATGATCCAATCAATAAAGTGGATAATGGATGTTTTTAAATGCATTTAATGGATGAATTTAATTGCATTTTCATGGATAAATTGAAGTCCCGTCTTACATTATTTTCTCTCTGAAATACGTCATGTTACAGAAGTTGCATACAGGGAATTGATGTTGACATAAATCTAAAGGAAAAAAATTTAGGAAGAGGCAGATTTTATACATTGCAATAATGGAATGGATCATGAAACGTGGACATTTCAGACCTGAATGTGAGTTTGCATGAGGATGAATAATATTTTGTCCCAGGAATCAGGTCATGTTTATTTGAGCCTCCGCCTGCTGGAAACTAAAATGGTCATCGGAACGTATAGTGGCTGAAGATCAAGTTCAACCTTAAAAGCAACTTGACGCATCCCAACAGTAACGCTTTTTAACTTATTATTGCCATGACCTGCATTACAATAGTGTTAACCAAGATTAAAGCTGAAGTGTGTAATTTCTCTACCCTCAGTGTCACCAAACAGAATTTTAGAAATGATGATTTTCCCTTTTCCATTGGTCAGACCAACAGATAGCCCCGCCCCAATCTCACGCTATTGGTGGAGCCCCTTAAAAAAGCAGTTAACTATTGGAAAGTTTTCAGAGAATCTGCATTATAAAATAACTAGACTGAATCTAATCGCAGTTATTTGAGCTAACTGTAACAACTGTACAGTTTAAATTTCAATTGCATTTTGCCATTCAAATAATAAAGGGAATTCTAAGTGCTTAAAGAAATGCCATTAAATGTGCAATATTGTGTTTCCTTTTCCGGTGAAAGAATAAAGAATATGAAGAAAGAAAGATGCACTGTTATAAAGTGTGCAAAGATATTTATACGAAATGAAGGTTTGTGGGTTTAATCAAACTACATTATATTATATTATTTCATAGCATTAAAGTAAATCGTATGGGCCTTTAAAATGAGATTATGACATTCATTTTCAGCACAAAATACATGATAGTAACAGGTGTATACTATAACTTGGTCATGGCATGTGAAAATGGTTTTAGAAGCAAGTTTGATGACAAACATTAATCTGCAATGACTAATCATTTTACAGTGACACCCGGACCGTTTATTATAGTAAATATAGGGTCATTTGTTCATTTTGACATGAAGACCCATGATGTTCCAGGCGGTTTGACCTTTCAATTTTAAGATTCCCCCAAAAGGACAAGCTCAAAGGCCTGTATGAATACTGCAAAAGAAGCTTTTTGTGAATGTAGATGAACTGGTTTCAATCTGCTGACTGTTTTATGGTTTTGTTGTGTAAAGCCATCAGTGCATCATTCCAAGCCACGTCGGTTGTGTGTTGAAAGGTGTTTTGTTATTTGCTTTCTTTGCCAGACCTCCTCCCTCTCTTACTCGGAACTCGGTACATTGTTTCTCTGAGGGTCACAACTAATACATTTACTCTATTTTAGGGTGGAATGATGTCCTTACTTTAACCACACAAAGGTTTCAAGCACGAAGGTGATGACGTTTTCAATTAGAGACTGACGTTGGTATTTTCAATACGCTGACTGAAGTTACTGCCAATAGTTTAAATGTAAAAATGAAAGCAATCATTACTTTTACATCATCGCATTTTAAGCTTGCTGCTTATTTTATTCTGCATTTTACTTCAACAGCTTTCGATTTTTGTTAACAATATCTACTTTGTCCTTATAGCCGAATCCAGAGCTTTCTGTACGTTTGGAGCATCATTTTTTATTTGATTTTCTTGTTGTTTATAATTTTTTTAATCTCATTCAAAAGTTTGGACACATTTAACATTGTCCGCCCCGAAATAATGAATGAAGTAAATTAGTTTAAAATAAATAATACATTTAAAATGAAATGTATGTTTTTAAAGCCTTTAAACCCCTTTGATCTCATTAAACATGAAACGTTATAAATGTAATATTTATAATAAACATTAAGTAGGTGCTTCAAATCTCTTGACTTGTAGTGCACTTGTAGTTTTTCTTGATGCTTCCTTCCAGTATTGACTAGCTCAGTGACAAAGGCCTTTTTTCCCCAAGTCTCCTCTTTAACAAGCATCAAAGCCTCAGGAGACAGGGTGAGTCAAAGCTTGCCAGTTTTTTTCCCAGTCAACCACATTCACTTCCCTAATATGTCTGGTTACAGTCTGTGCACTCCAAAAGGTGTCTGAGTGCTTTGAAGTGCAACTGGGATGAAGATTTTTTTGTGGCCTTATACACAAAAATGTGATGCGATATGGACCGAGTTGATGACATTTGAAGGTGTTTTTTAGCTGAAGTATGTGGCTGAGCCTGTTGGCTGAAAGAGTGCCAGATATCTGTGTGTTTGAACAGTGGGCCGCTGCCTGAGAGAGGGGGGGAGGGGAGGGGGGGGGGGGGGGAGAGAGAGAGAGAGAGGGGGAGGGGGAGAGGAGGGGGAGAGAGAGAGAGAGAGAGAGAGAGAGAGAGAGAGAGAGCTGGTACAGTATGAGAGTGTTCATTCAGTTATGCCTCATAACTGCCAAGATGATTCATTCGTTCTGACAATTAATGTTCTGTCATGTTCCAACACTTTTATTTAATTTGAATAATACACAGGGATATTTGATTCACATTGGATGGTTACTTTGTCCTTATCCTTAAAAAGTTCAAATCCATTTTTTTTTTTTTTTATGGATTATTTTGTGTGACGTTCTAGTAGAGGAGTGAAGCTTATAAAAACTGTAAGGTTTCCTGGTCATATTTCAACCCAAAATCAAAAGAAAAGTATATAAATATTATATAAATATAAATATATATATTTAACCAGACATATTAGGGAAGTGAATGTGCTTGACTGGTAAAAAAAAAACTGGCAAGCTTTGACTCACCCTGTCTCCTGAGGCTCTGATATAGAGGAGACTTGGGGAAAAAAGGCCTTTGTCATTGAGCTAGTCAATACTGGAAGGAAGCATCAAGAAAAAAACATGTTTATATGCACTACAAGTCAAGAGATTTAAGGCACCTACTTAATATTTATTATAAATATTACATTTATAACGTATATATATATATATATAATTTTTACATTTTATTTAAAATGTATTTATTTATTTATTTGTTATGTATTGTGTATTGTAGTGTTGTAATGTGACAAACAATGTTTAACTCTTAAATGCATGAATGTTTCACCAGTCATTATTACATATTCAGGTCTTTGGCGACCCGGATCTAGATCTATCACGAATGAATCTCTAACCACCAAAATTGCAATCAGAATCAATATCAAAATCAGTATTTTGATAGCCGACAGCTTCTTCACCAGATCCACCTTCAAGTGACAGTGACACTAATATTTGATTTGGTACAGTACTTAAATCTGATGATACTTGTAGGCTATTCTTTTGTTTTATGCCTGGGATTTCCTGCGGTAATTATGAGTGAAACATCACGCCATCATTGTGTATCATTGTCTTATTGAGGAATAAAGGTGAATTGCACTTGAGTCATCAGAGATTAAATTATTGTTGTGCAGAATATGCGGGGGATGTTGCAACAATATATGGTTTCTGTGTTTTTTTCCAAGTCATCTAGGATTATTTTTCCAACAATAAAGTATAGGCCTATGAATAATGCAATGCTAATTGACATAGCATTTATTACAGTGTAGAAACTATAAAATATATTTTTTTGCCTTATTCTGTGATAAAAATGAAAAAAGTCTTTGTAATAGCATAAACCAATAATACAATTGTAATTAGGAAAATACAAATTTTTGGTTATTGTTCAGCAGTGTATTTGACAAAGGTCACAAAATATCATAATATTCTATTTATATACCATGGATTGGAACTATGTGTTGTACTGCCTTTAATGATGCAAAAAAGCTGCAGAAATACATCTAGATGCATTATGGTAATGACAATTTTGAGGATAATATCATGGAAATAATGCATTTAAAAAATGTCTTTATGTAAAATATAGCAAATATATACAGTATATAGTTTCTTTTTTTGTGAAATATGAGCCATATTTGTTTTTGTGTGATTCATCCAGAGAGATATATGGCAGTTAGAGGTTTACTTTAGATAATGTGCCACAGGCACTGTTTAATCTGTGCTGAAAGCTGGACACTGTAGAGGTGGGGCTGAAACTGGCTTTGCTGCGGCATGTTAAAGTTTTAAACCTAGCCTGTATGTCAGCGTTTGTTGTTGCTGAATCCTTGACATCCAGAATGAGAAAAACGTTATAGATTAACTCGGGTGCATCTAATGCCATACAAATCTAAATTGTTTCCACTTTATGCGAGTCTATTTTAAATAGGCTATGCGTTGACATCAATAACCGCTTAAAACAGAGGTGGCACTGTTGCCTTATGGAAAAGTGACTGAATTGGTTCAGAATACCCTGTATTATCTCTCTGTAAGTTATCTCTTATTTACGTCAACAACAACAAAAAAGTATTTATATGATTAAATCATTCCGGCAACATGTCATGGACCAAAATAGGGTCTATTATCCCTGTTCAATGCAAAATGTCTTGAAGTAGGCTACTTAAAAGTTCGTCACTTTAAATTTTTATTTTTTTTCAAAAAAAATTTTATTAACTTTTAATTGGTCTATACAAAAGCTTTGAATGTTGTCACGCCTACATTTGCCATCATGCATGTCTCATTCTCTGTTCACTGAGGACAGCAGTTTACCGGGTTACAGGGACCTCTGCTGGTCAAACACATATATTCTGGTTATGATTTGCATCCAGATCCAGAATCAGAAAGAGCTTTATTGCTAAGTGTGCTTGCACACAGAAGGAATTTACCTTTGTGTGGAAACTTCCAGTACACACATTTAAATATAACCAGGGCATCTAACTGTCCAGGAGGGAAATAGCCTGTGGGAAGAAGCATGTTCTAGTCCCTGTACTCTGAGGCGCCGTCCAGACGGCAGTAGTTAAACTGGGTTGTGACTGGGGGGAATGGAGTCTGTTGTAGTCTCCTGATGTCTGATTCGGTGGTTGAACCAAACCGGACAGTTATAGATGAACACAGGACAGACTCAATGAGTGGAACATGTGTCAGCAGATCCTGTGTCAGCAGATCCTGTGGCAGGTTGAACATCCTCTACCGTGTCAGTGAGATTTCTTTTCACGAAAGAAAGTAATACTTTCTTTCAGCAAAGATGCGTTTTTATCAAATAAATGCATAAAAATGTCTTACCGACCACAGACTTTTGAATGTAGTGTGCTAAAACATTTTTAACAATAGAGTATTTATAAGTTACATTAATAAACGCTGTTCGTTGTTTGTTAATAATGCATGAACTATTGTTAACGTGTTGGACCATCATTTCAAGAATGTTCATAAAGAGCAAACAGGATATGAAATTTAAGACTCAATGGCCTACATATTTCCCTGAAATTACCAGCGGATAAGGTTAGTTTTCCCAGAGCTCATCTGAAGCTGTTGATGGATTAGTTTCCTGCAGAAAGGCACAGTTGTAAAGCAGGATTAGGTAGGATTGTAGCATATGTGCACACCAGCAGTTCTCAAACTACAGCCTTCTACATTTCCAATGGAGTGTATTCTAAATTTTCTTCATCTAATGGTGGATTACAGGAAACCATTGATTTATCTGATGAATAACACCCACCATAAGACTGACGGACCTGCTGATGATTGACAGCTTTGTAGCTCCCGACGACCTTTAAGGGCCCAAAAGGAATACAGGAAGAAAAGATTGGCTTGATTAGTTTTCACTCCAATTGTTTTGGAACATGAAATCAGTTTAATGTTTCCCAGACCAAAGATGACTCACCAATAGACACACAAAATGCGTTTAACTGCTCAACCAAGGCCAGGTTCGTCATCGCACAAACAAAGTTAAGTGTCTGAAGTGCATCCGGACGCAGGGGTCCTGAATCAGTTGATTGATCCCATTTGGCACGTTGAGTCATGTCTCTCATTACCTATACACGGCTTTGGGCTTGGACTTTGGATTAATCTTTAAAACAGATATTTAAAGATGATGTTTAACAATGGAAGATACAGCATATGCACATTACTCTCTTATTACTTATGCTTTCATGACTGGTTCTGAATCAACGTTATATGTTTTACTGCCCTTTCAGCATAGTGGTGACCTTTCTTAAATGTCAGCAGTGAAACCAGCTCCAACCTTTTGTTTATTTCTGAGTGATTCAGCATCAAGAAAGGCATGCTAATAAAGCTTTGTGTTTTAAAAACAATTTGCCTCCACAATAAAATGCCTCAGTGTTGTTATCATTAACTATAACTAAAACTATTAAACTAAAACTATTAAGCATTGTTTTTGGTCATTGAAATAAAGCTGAAATAAAATAATATATAAGCCATGGAGGAGCGAAGGTATGATCCATAGAAGAGTGGATGGTGGAAGGATCCTTGGAGAAGCGGATGGTTGAAGGATCCATGGAGGAGCAGACGGTGGGAGAAGCCATGGAGGAGCGGAAGGATCCATGGAGGAGCAGATGGTGGGAGAAGCCATGGAGGAGCAGACGGTTGAAGGATCCATGGAGGAGCAGATGGTGAGAGCAGCCATGGAGGAGGAGTTGGTGGATCCATGGAGCAGAAGACGGTTGAAGGATCCATGAAGGAGTGGACGATGGGAGAAGCCAGGAAGGAGCGGAAGGATCCATGGAGGAGCAGATGGTGGGAGAAGCCATGGAGGAGCGGAAGGATCCATGGAGGAGCAGATGGTGGGAGAAGCCATGGAGGAGCAGACGGTGGATCCATGGAGCAGAAGACGGTTGAAGGATCCATGAAGGAGTGGACGGTGGGAGAAGCCAGGAAGGAGCGGAAGGATCCATGGAGGAACAGACGGTGGGAGAAGCCATGGAGGAGCAGACGGTGGATCCATGGAGCAGAAGACGGTTGAAGGATCCATGAAGGAGTGGACGGTGGGAGAAGCCAGGAAGGAGCGGAAGGATCCATGGAGGAACAGACGGTGGATCCATGGAGGAGCAGACGGTGGGAGAAGCCATGGAGGAGCAGACGGTGGATCCATGGAGCAGAAGACGGTTGAAGGATCCATGAAGGAGTGGACGATGGGAGAAGCCAGGAAGGAGCGGAAGGATCCATGGAGGAGCAGATGGTGGGAGAAGCCATGGAGGAGCGGAAGGATCCATGGAGGAGCAGATGGTGGGAGAAGCCATGGAGGAGCAGACGGTGGATCCATGGAGCAGAAGACGGTTGAAGGATCCATGAAGGAGTGGACGGTGGGAGAAGCCAGGAAGGAGCGGAAGGATCCATGGAGGAACAGACGGTGGATCCATGGAGGAGCAGACGGTGGGAGAAGCCATGGAGGAGCAGACGGTGGATCCATGGAGCAGAAGACGGTTGAAGGATCCATGAAGGAGTGGACGGTGGGAGAAGCCAGGAAGGAGCGGAAGGATCCATGGAGGAACAGACGGTGGATCCATGGAGGAGCAGACGGTGGGAGAAGCCATGGAGGAGCAGACGGTGGATCCATGGAGCAGAAGACGGTTGAAGGATCCATGAAGGAGTGGACGATGGGAGAAGCCAGGAAGGAGCGGAAGGATCCATGGAGGAGCAGATGGTGGGAGAAGCCATGGAGGAGCGGAAGGATCCATGGAGGAGCAGATGGTGGGAGAAGCCATGGAGGAGCAGACGGTGGATCCATGGAGCAGAAGACGGTTGAAGGATCCATGAAGGAGTGGACGGTGGGAGAAGCCAGGAAGGAGCGGAAGGATCCATGGAGGAACAGACGGTGGATCCATGGAGGAGCAGACGGTGGGAGAAGCCATGGAGGAGCAGACGGTGGATCCATGGAGCAGAAGACGGTTGAAGGATCCATGAAGGAGTGGACGGTGGGAGAAGCCAGGAAGGAGCGGAAGGATCCATGGAGGAACAGACGGTGGATCCATGGAGGAGCAGACGGTGGGAGAAGCCATGGAGGAGCAGACGGTGGATCCATGGAGCAGAAGACGGTTGAAGGATCCATGAAGGAGTGGACGGTGGGAGAAGCCAGGAAGGAGCGGAAGGATCCATGGAGGAACAGACGGTGGATCCATGGAGGAGCAGACGGTGGGAGAAGCCATGGAGGAGCAGACGGTGGAACCATGGAGGAGCAGATGGTTGAAGGATCCATGAAGGAACAGACGGTGGGAGAAGCCAGTGGGAGAAGCAGAGGGTAGAAGGATCCATGGAGGAGTGGATGGTGGGAGAAGCCTTGGAGGAGCAGATGGTAGAAGTGGAGGAATGGATGGTGGTAAAAAATCCGTGGATGATCCGAAGGCCAATGAGAGTTTAGAGCAACCCAGGAGACAGCCAGGAAGGAGGTGACCCACGGCGAAAATTATGGAGGGAGGAGCCAAGGTGGACACTTGAGCCCAACTGACAGCGGCGGGGACCGGCGGATCAGGGCTGATGGTGGAGACGAAGGGTTGCAGGGATCCAGCAGAGGCGGAGTCAAAGGAAAACAGCTAACCAAGTAAATACAAACTAAAAGTTCATGAAAGCAAAAACAAACAGGCAGACCGTGACAATTTTATATTATATTATATTATATTTTATAAACAAGTCCTTGACCAATCTTCTGTCTCTATTAATATAAATGTATCTTTAAAGATCAATTGATTAGTTAGCTAAACTCTATAACCAGTACTTATTCTCTGTAAAATGTCTGAAGTAGTCAGTGAAAATCAACCTTTCAATGTACAACAAAGGAACATTTTGGAACAACAAAGAAACATGACCTACAATGACATGCTTATTTGTACAATCTAGAAAAATGAGGTGTGAGAGTGAGAGACAGATGGATGAGAAGGTCTCTCTCTCTCTCTCTCTCTCTCTCTCTCTCTCTCTCTCTCTCTCTCTCTTCAGATCCTGTTTACAAATGGAGGCTGGTGGTTGGTGAGTGGGTGAAATGTGTTGGTCGTCTTGTCTGAGACGCACTGTTCAGTGTGGTACAGTGTTTTATGGGAACTCCACGATGACTTCATTGCAGCTTCACTAGTAAATTGAGGTGTTTTAAATACATATTTATTGCTGTTTTTATTTTTAATTGCTGAATGCAGTTGCTGTGTGTCATGTTAATTCCAGCTCTATGTCCATATGAACTAGAACTATTATGGGTCACATTATGCATTAATATGAAATTATATATTTTACATATACATACACACATATTTATTTAACCATATTTTGGGGACAAATTTGTTCCAGAAGTGAGCTAAACCACAAAAACTTGGGGACATCCTCATTTGTTAAAATGGCACACACACAAAATGTAAATGCCTTTATTTTTTCCTTCTTTTTTTTTTTTTTTTTTAAATGCATGCAGTTTTCTGGTAGGGTTAGGTTGTAGTATTTATAACTGCATATAAAAACTATAGAAGTCTATGCAGTGTCCCCATTTTTAAACGTGTGTGTGGTTCAGGTAAACCCTACGTTAATGGCCCCCATGAGGAACCCAGCTTATAAATCATACTAAATTATGTTTTTTTAAAATGTAAAAATGCAGAACGTTTTCTGAGAGGGGGTAGGGGAAAGCATATACAGTTTGTACAGTTTCAAAATCCTTATGTGTATGGAAAGTCCCCATAAAACATGGAAACCCAACATGTGTGTGTCTAACTGCTTTAACACAGCTCCAGATGGAGAGACTGTTAGAAATCAGGCCTCCCCTGCTGCTCATCTTGGAGCTCTGGCTTCCATCCCGTGGTTGTCACACCGCAGAGAGGAGCATCTCCAGGGCTGGCGTATAGGCTCTGCACACTGTGACCCAGATACACGGCAGCGCACCCAGAACACAACCTGTCTCTCTGACTTCCTATTCCTCCCTTCCTCGCTATTGTGTCCCTTCCCTCAGACACAAAGCCTGCTGATCCCTGAACAGTGAACCCCCAGTGGCCTTTGAGATGGTTGTTAAGATGAACATAATTTACTGCATCACTGCGTCAGGTAATCAAGGTTTTTGAACCACCTTTCATGTTAAACACACTGTATAACACTGAAGTCCAGTGCAACGATTGACGTTAACCAGCAAATTACAAATAATTATTTGTATCTCAGATGAAATGGCTTAAAAATGGCCATGATGACAGTGAGTTTTAGAGTACATGCATTTCATTTGATTTGCATCATATGTCTCAATTTGCTCTTTTGCAGTATTAAAGAAGAACACAAAGGCTGCGATTAAAGTAGCTATACAACCAATATATATATATATATATACTTTTTGGTACATTTATGTGGTTGTTTACATCTTATTTTTTAGTGAATCATTTGAAAGTGAAAGTGCTTGTTCAGTTGACTTAATTAAAATGAGCTAAAGCAACATAACTTAATTTTGTTGTGTTCAGTCCACTTAAATATGAAATGTTTCTTAACTTAGTGAATTTTAATTTTAAAATGTACTTTAAACAGTGTGCAAAACATGCCAAAAAATGGAGTAGCCTACATTTTACTTATTGTTATTTGTGTATTCCGATCCGGACCGATTCCTGAACGAATGACTCTTATGAACTGATTCTTTATAATGAATCATCGACTTGTTTGACGTGGTTACTGAATTAAGCTAAACTCAGTATCCTACTGTTTAAGTTAGTTTGTGTCCGATTCTGAACGAACCAAGCTCTGTTATTGTCATGAGACTTAGGCTACAGTAAATAAGTGCAATTACTGACATGTTACTTATGACAACACGTAATTAGTTGTAGGCTTATATTTCATAAAATTAATAAATAATAGGCTGCGTCACCACATTTATAAAGGTACCGATTATTTTGCATTTATGTCTGTGAAAACACACTTTTTTTTTTAAATCTAGATTTATTTCTGATTGGCTATGTATCTTTTGAGAAATCTGAAGTGATTTCTCGATTTGGCTGAGTGCGTAAATGCAAAAATAAACTTTTTTTCTTTATATATAGGCCTATTCCTCCCTCAAAGATAATCGTTAAGAGGAAGCATAACCCGAAGCGTTATCCTTTTTTTGATAACCAAACCCCTTTTATTGGAGGTGACGTGTAAAAGTGGCCTAATTGCCGAATTGTTTATTAAACGATTTGTTAAAACGAACGATTCAAAAGAACCGATTCGCTCAATGACTCGGATTCCGCGGGGCTGTGCGCGCTGACGGTGCTGCGTTCGCTCGAGCGCATCAGCGGCGCAGCATCATTTTAACGCACCACCTTGAGGAGACGCAACACAAAATGGCTTTGCAAATTTAACGCTCGACTGAGAAGAAACTCTCAAAGCACCATCAGGAATACAGGACTCTCGTTGTTTTTCTTAAATAACAAAGACCATACACAAGAAACAAGCCTGGAAATCAACGGCGGACGGTGGGGGGAATTAGGGGACAGTCATGGCGGGGGTGGGAGCCAGGGGGCGAAAGACGGGACTCCCGGGGTTCTGTTGGAAAACATGCTATTTCCACATTCTCTTTTGGGTCGTGTCTGTTTGTGGAGAAGAGAGGACCTTCATTGTTGAGGTACGTGGAAAGAGACGACATGTCCACCATCCTCACCTCCACTGGCTGCGCGTGAAAGAACCTGTTCCATTGAGCAACACGGATGCGTTATAGCGCACAGCGTTTGGGTATCTGATGGCCATTAGAATGAAGTATATATTCAAACGGGTTTATTAGCTGAAGTGGATCAAGCATATAATAAATTAATGATATAGGGATGCATAAATACATAAGTGAAATTAACAACCAAAGCATTTTTTTTAATACATTTAGTTTTTAATCGTTTTAAACAATTAATAGCTAATAATCACCATTAAATACATATACTTTATATTTAAAAATTCGTAGGCTACGCACCATACCCGAAAATTGTAAACAAGCATGATACTACTGGTAAAACAATAACAATGCACCCAAACATCAATATCTGAATACATTTAGTATATTCGAAAACATGATTATTTCATTTATATGATATTAATATGTTTGTATTATTCATTATGATTTGTTATTTTTAAGGCATTGTAGGTAGTGCAAAAAATGCAACAATAACAATGTAGCCAACCCATACACATGTGAATGAAATCTCATTATTTCTCTCTGCTTCGTTTTGCATTATATTCAGCCCCAGACAGACATTAAGTGTTTTATGTTAGCTCTTCCTGGAAATACAGCACACTGAAACCATTATCAGGTTGCCAGTAATTGGATAATTTCATTGCGCCACTCACTCCACATGCATTCCCTTATTATACCCTATATATCTTTGTTGTGAGCATCAAGCCTTTTTGCTCAGTGCAGTGTTAGATATAAGAGATTGAATGACACATCGGTCCTGTTCAAGATACGTGCATCTTATTGAGCAAAGATAGGACAAAGAGCTTCAGTTAAGATGGAGATTAGCTAGCATAATAATTTTCCTTAAGGACCCAATAACTGTTTTGAATGATAGAGGTTGCATTTATAGCCACGTAATGCTTTTGTTTTGATGTGCAGCTGCTGTTTTTGTGTGTGTTCCAAATATAGGTTCCTCAATAATTGATAGGAAAGGCATGGGAGCAGTTCTCCTGGATTCAGCTTTGTTGTGGCAATAGGTTACTTGGTGAATAGAGATCTCACCCATTACGCTGTCATGTCACAATATTTAAAGATAAAACATTTCTATATGGCATAAATTGCTTGCTAAAAGGCTGATTTTCACTGCTATTATGCAAATACAGTGGATAAATTAGATATACAAGGTGCACAAATGTTGTGATATGCAGCTTGCTATTATTGTATTGTGCAAGCAAACCAAAAGTATTTGTGGATATCAACATGCGTGAATCTCCTTTTTACTTTGACAGAATGATTCTGTCCTAAACATACACACATTTCAAAAATGACAATATTATAGATTCATTGATATTTGGTGAGTTGGTTGTTTCTGCCCATTTTCTGTTCCCATGCCAGGAGCGTTTTAACCCTCCGTTTCTTTGTTTCATTCATGAGTGTGACTCGCAGCAGGTGCTTCAGCATGATTGCACATAATAGCACTGATGCTGTATACTGATTCTTATGGGCACAATTTAGATTGATTGATTAATTAATTACTTACAAAACAGCATGATCAAATTTCGGGTGTACACGATTTTCTGCAAATACATTATTTAGCTTCATGACCTAATTTTTAAATTGCAATTCATAAGATTTGTGGTAGTCCCTAACTTGCATAAACTGATATTTACAGGTGTTTACATGATTCGTTTTCAACTAAAATCGGAAAACCTTTTATATGTTTTAGCCGTTCATTTACATGACAACAGCATTTCGGGAGCCTGAAAACGCAAACGTTTGGAAATGGGTTTCAAAGTGCAAGTTTTTGAAAACTGTACCGTTATCATCATGTAAACTACAAAAACACAAATTTGTGAAACTGTGACATCATGCGTATTACGTGTTCAGTCTGTATGTTTCTTTACAAAGTGACATCGCCAACTACTGGCCTGGCAGCAGAATGCAGCGTTTTTAGTCGTTTCTGCGGATACATGTGTACGGGGATCGCTTTGACTAACGTTGTCTGTACGTGAAAATGTTCAAAAATGCAAAGAAAAAACTTTTCCATTTTTAGTGCATCATTGTTGTGTAAACGTACCCTTAGAAAAAGTTCCTGTTAGATATCGAAAATGGAGGGAAAATAGGTTTCCGATGTCAGTATCCATTCAAAACGAAATAATCTGTTCATGATGATCCAGTTAACTGCTCATTCTGTTTTCATATATTAATCTTTTAAGACTAGACTATGATATCAGATTAGACCATATTATATAGATTATATCTTCCTATCTCAGCAGGCCACATTCTGCTTCACTAAATAGCTTCAATCATCAGAGATTCAGTGATTTGGATGTGGATTTGGATGTATTTGCTGTAGTTTGGTGGAGTTGTGCTGAACAAATACCAGCAGTAAATATGCTTTTTGCAGTACCAGTTAAGTGTGTCATGAGTTCTGGCCAACCATGAAGAAGTGTCTGTTCCTTTACTAAAACAAGTTAATGACAAAGAACCGGGCGGAGCTGCTTATGTGGAAAATGATAATGGTGATTAAAGATGAAACTCTGTTCTCTGCGAGCTTCAGTCTCATACTCTTAGGCCATGTTTACTCCTGGCATCAAGGTCGACCAGTGGACGACGCTAAATACAAGTGTAAACGGGGTCAAAAACGTTTTAAGCTTTTCCACTTAAGTCCACTTCCTGAGGTAATCGATAGTGCATTTGACCAGATTGCTTTCGTAGTGTAAACGCTCATGTGGTCGAATGGGTTCCAACAGCCACAAAAGACGCCTACTCTACTGACCTAATGCTTAAACATTATGGGAAGCCAGACAGGATTTAAACTTTGTCGGCTGAAGACCCAAGTTTAGTTTAGAGATGAAAAACGTACCAAGCACGGTGTTCTCTCACCATTCCTGATTTCTAACACGCTTTTTTCATGTTAAATATCCCGTTTCACATTATGAAAGTAAAATGGGTTGCACATGTCATTTCATGTTGACTCTAAACAAAGGCTTTGACTCTCGGAGGCGAATTGTGCCGAGCGTTTTGACTTGAATCTTAAGTCATTTGGATAAAAAGTGATTTGTTTAGTTAAAAGCATGTCAGTTATCTTTTCTGAATGTCGTTTGACAAGATGTGAATGACTTGGTCTGACAGTGATGTCTTAGTGTGCCGTCTCCGCCTGACATCCGTTTTAATGGATGACAGCTGTTATCTGCAAAAGACAGAGTTCACAGGGCAAAGAGAAGGTGGTCTTCATCAGAATATTTTCATCAAAGGCAAAGAATACATCACTATTGCTCACTGACAAAAATGTTAAAGGGATAGTTCACCCAAAAATGAAAATTCTGTCATCATTTACTCACCATTTCTTTTTTCTGCTGAACACAAAAGAGGATATTTAGAAAAATGTCTGTAACCAAACAGTTGATGGACCCCATTGACTTCCATAGTAGAAAAAAAAAAAAATACTATGGAAGTCAATGGGGTCCATCAACTGTTTGGTTACAGACATTTTTCTAAATATCTTCTTTTGTGTTCAGCAGAAAAAAGAAATTCTTACAGGTTTGAAACAACTTGAGGGTGAGTAAATGATGACAGAATTTTCATTTTTGGGTGAACTATCCCTTTAAGTGGTAAACTGTGCAATTACTTTTTCCTCAGTGATCAGACTTGTTTTAACAACCCAGCAATCGCATAGCAGCAACTTTCTTGGGTAAGCACCACTCACCGTTTCTTCAGAAAATGTCAATATCTAGTTTGTAGATGCTGTATTTAAGCGGGCCTGTGATATCGAACTGCTGTCTGCACATTAGAGGAATCCCAGCGTCTAATCTAATCAAAAAAGGCACAAAAAGCAAAACCTAAGCATTTTTGAGGTTAACTCATTGTACCATTGTGCTTTGTTTCATACAGAAAGTAGCTTAATAAGGCATAATGGAGCTTTTTGGTCATTTGGTGGTGGAGCTCTATATACAGTCATGCAGGATTTTCAGTCTGATTCAGTTCTATTCCTGAATTATCAATTGATTTCTCTATTCAAGCCCTGTGCAGATAGAAAACCTCTTTACCTTCATGTCACAGACTCTGAGAAGCTGAAACCCGGCGAGGTTAGATTGCCGTCTCCATCTGACAGTTTAATTTTAGCCACAGGAGCAGTTAAGCCCCACCAGTTTGTTGGATTTGAATATAAATGCTCAGCGGTTGCTTCCTGTAATGAACTGCACACATTTACTGTACAACAAAGACTCAGGACCATTATGAGGGAATTTATTCAGCTTTTAGAAAAGCTTCATTTTTCAAATGGAGATTTGAGGATGTTTTGGTGTGGCACTATAGTTCAGCCGGATTGTGAAGCATGCTTGGTACCTTTATTGGCGTTTCGTTCATTTATAAAGATGTTTGAGAGGGACATTTTATGGCTTAAGCGTCTTGCTGAGCTCATGAGATTTATTAAAGATCTCATTGAATGAATATATAAACAGTCTTTACCTAAACTAAGTCTCTGAGATCCGGACACCTTGCACTTCTGGAGACTCCAGGTAGGTTGCAGTTCTGGAAAATGGTGGTGCTGGAGAATAAAGGGTTCCTGATGGTTTCACACTTAATTCTTCACCTTAATTAATTATTTTGTGTCTTTTCTTCTCCCAAAAAAACCAACAACATGCCTACTAATTCTGCATGCCTTGTATATGTAATTAATTGACTTATGCCTTAATGTTTGTCACTTTGATTCTGAAAAGCTTGGCTACAAGTGTTGCTGTGTCCTAAGCCTATAATCTGCTGAGAACAGTCAAGAGAACAATGACAACAACCGCCACCACCTCCTCACACAATGGCTTTAATGCCACAAAAATCCCCTAAAATACCTAATTTCATAAAATAGAATTTACAGTATTAGACATTTTTTTACATGTATAATGGTATTTTCTGAAGTACCTTGGTGTACCATGTAAATAATACGGTTTTATACATAAATATGGTAGTCATACAGTACCATAGTTGTATATCGATGTACTGTAGTACTACCATATGTTACCATCATTGCACAATACTGCTACAGTACTTGTTTTAACGGTTAAAAAATAACAGAGGATTTTGCTCTGTGTGGATATAGAAATGTAATATTTACTTGCCATAATTTTTGTCTCTGACTGTGAGATATGTATTTCGCCGTAGCCTTTAAATGATGTTAAAGCATGTCAGAACCTCTGAGTGTGTGAAGTGTAGACTGAAACACACTTCAGTCTACCGCCGCACGCTGCTCCGGTCCCTAGCGAATCTCATGCGGTGAAGGCTGTGAAAGGAATCTATTGTTGTGTTATTTTATGTTTGCTTTCTTCCCTCTTGACGCCATTATGGTATTTTTTTTTTCTGTTTATTATAGGATTAAAACACTGTTGTCTTTATGAAATATTCTGTTTTCTGTTGTAGAAGCTGTAGTGTTCGTTAGTTATGCTAGTGTGTGGTGAGAGAAAGCAGTCCTCGCTTTGACTGTGCAATTGATGCAGGGAACTAAATAAGGATGGCACAGTTTCCTCACATAAAAGTCTAATTCGTCCTGAATATGTCTCTTCAGGAGACTAGATGCTGAGGGAGAAAAAAAGTAAGGGGGGGGGGGGGGGGGGGGAATCACAAGGCCAAAGAAAAAACTAATTAGTTCTCACAAATCCTGTGCTAGTATCACCACTTGAATTGAAATTGAATGGTGCATTGCCTTTTTTTTAGCAATTCTGGTGGGCTGTGCTGTGTGTTATGTAGTTGTCAGGTTCCTCATAGCTCGGGACAAGCATCATGATTACTAGTGCTCAAAGTGTTAAGAGTTACAGTGTGAACAAACACTACCCCTACATTTTAATTTCATAAATAGCTGTGCATCCACCCAGAAACACATTAACAACTTCATGGCAATGTGCTAAAAAAAACAACTCAAAAACTCACACTAACAAGATAAGTGATATGTTTTGCACAGGAGGACCACCACTTTCCCCCCCCCCCGCATTTTGTAAAATGTAAAATATTTTGTTTATTTAGTACTGTTACAGTCATTATTCATGTAAATGCTTGACTGTAATGGCTGCCCTTTTGAAAAAGAAGTGTGCTTAATCGTATTTAATGTGCACTTTTGTCCTTCAAAAGCACACTAAAAGTGTATTTTCAGAAAAACTGTACTTGGAGATGAGATAATATTAAAGAAATAAAAGGCCACTTAAGTGTACTTATTTTACTGTGTACTATGTTTCTTGACACCTGCACTTTTTAGTCATTTCAAATTAAAAGGTTTTCTTTAAAGTACATTTTAAATCACATACACTTATTTTGAGGTGTTGACTAACATACTGTACTAAAGCACATGTAAAGTATTTGATTATACAATATTTTAACTGTACTAGTGTGTTATTCAATAAATCATTTAAAGTTAATATATTTTAAATGTTCTAAATTGCAACGTCATCATTACCAAGGTGTAGTTACAAGTGCATGACATTCAAGTTTCAATAGGAATGACATTAAAGAATATTTTAGTTTATCATAAATGCCTGTCAGTACATTCAGTGGTGCACTTTAACCATTTTTCAAAGACAATAAGTAATTATGGAATTACATGTACTTAAGTCCTACTTAAGTTGGTCAAAATAAGCAATAATTGCATTTGACATAAATTGAAACTATAAGATATTTTCATTTAATTTGCAAATAACATGCAATTAGAACATTATGTTCAGTTTGAACTTAAGTTTATTCCTTAAAGTATATTATTTCTGTAATAAGTAAGTGTGCTGAGTACTTGTTTTTCATAAGGGTGTTGTTTATGATAGGTTAACTGGGTTGCCTGCATTAGATGCAGCTAATGATGGATTTCAGACAATTATGGCTACATAACTGTAATAATTGTTACTGCATTGCTAATCATTATGGTGTTTAAAGCATTTGATCCATATTTTTTTGGGTCGAACACGAACACAAACGGCAGCTCTCCTCTCGGTCTTTGTCTGAGCTCCCCTCCCCCACGTCTCCATCTACTGTACGCTCTCATCTTCCTCTCTCCATCGCTCTACCTCTCCCCCTCCCCGTCGATATCCTTCGTCTCTCTCCTCTGTCTTGCTCTGTTTGTCTCAATGCCACTGCCTTTGTCTTTTTGTTCTTCGTTGTCTCCATCTCTGTCCGTTTCTCTCTCCAGTACTGTCCTTATCGTTATTTGTCTGGCCCTTGTGCCACTTGTACAACTGCGAAAGGACAGGAAGTGATGGGAAAAGAGGGTCGGGAAATGATGCGAGTCAGACTTGAACTCATGTTCAGTGTGTGTTAGCTAACTGCCAGGCCATGTGTAGCACTATTGTTATGTTTTACAGAAGCCAGACATTCATTTTTTTATGTCATCATAAGCTTAATTTAATATATTATTACATTAAATATGAACCAAAATAAGAAATATTACTAATGTAGTATTTCACTGTAAAAATAGTATTAAAGAAAAATATTATTAATAATAATCATTTTATTTTACAGTGCAACTGTAAAATTACATAACTAATATTAATTTTCTTTTTTTTCTTTTTCAAACATTAAACCATCAAGCTTTTATTTTGGCAGAAAACAGTCAGTAAGCACTTCTTCCCGTTACAAATTTGGGAAGATGGTTGGCACATATTACATTTTCAATTGCACATTATAAGCTACTTAAATTTATAGAAAATGCAGATATGAGTTCATATGCGATTACTGTGAACTGAGCCGCTTTGAGACACTGCGAACACCGAATCATTAAATGCTAGCTTGTAAATGAACAGTGCCGCGCTTCACTCTGAAACACGCACCGCATATATTTACTAAATTAAATTGCAGCCTTTGCGATCTGATAATCTCACATAGCCATATCGTGAATATGTTTTTATTTTGATTAATTGTGCAGCCCTAACCACTAGACTACAGTGTATTTAAAAAACTACTTGATCTTTTTTAAACTTTTTCTCTGCTTTTATTTATTGAACACTGCAGAAAGAACGGGAAATGACAGGGATAAGATAAGGAAACAGGAAATGACATGAAATGAATGACATGAGCCAGACTCAAACGTATGCTGCCCTCATGAGCACCATGGCTCAATTTATCCTCCTCTATTCTATTGGTCAGGCGGTATCGGGGTACCGCTGCGAGGAACAGATCCTTTATTGATTCTAGTGATGATGTGACCTGCGGTTTCTCTCTGAAACACAATATATGAAGAGTCATGAAGCAATGCCAGCCAATCAGTGCCCACAATTCCTCAAACTAAACGCACACACCGTCCTCTCAACTCCTTTTGTAACTCCCTACTCATTAGCACACATTTATGAGAAAGGAGAGTCAATATGACCTGAGCATCTTATGTTTCAAAGATGCCAATTACATGGGCTGTGATCACAATTTTACAGCCGGTAATAATGTCAAAGTGATACTGCTGTAAGTGCATGCTAGATATCTGCTCTGTAATATTCTGTATAATGCTGCTCAAAGCATCCACATGTTTTTATCAATGCACCCCATAATTTCAGTCTGATCTCAGCAGTTTATGTGGCACATTTCAGCATTGACTGTTTTGTGATCAGGGATGGGTAGCAATGGCACATTAGTCTACTAGTTGTCCAAAAACAAAGTATTCAAAGAGTGAAATTAACTTTTGTGTGCGCGTTTCAGGAATGCCCTAAGTTACGAGGACAAAGTGTCTCCTCAAAGATGGCAGTATCCCAAATTTTTTGGTCCTCATGAGGAAAACAGCTTATAAATCATACTAAGTGATGCTTTTTGAAAATGTACAAATGCAGAACTTTTTCTGTGATGGGTAGGTTTAGGGGTATAGGGTAGTGTAGGGGGATAGAATATACAATTTGTACGGTATAAAAATCGTTATGTCTATGGAAAGTCCCCATAAAATATGAAAATGTTGAAAATGGTTATGAAAAAAAAAAATCTTTTGGCACACAAAAAACCCCTTTAAATTCTAGGAGATGGATCGATGGTTGAATCTTCGAGAGTCAGATTGTTTATTTGAGGTAAAACACATGAAACTTTACACAGATTTGATTACATCAAATATCATGATGAGGTAATCGTGTTATTTGAGCTCTGCACAGTCTCGCTGGCAAATATTGTGCTGTTTCAGCAGAACAATCCAATGTAATTTGAGTCAGACTTCTTAATCTTAACCTTATACTGTTTATCAGTGTTAAACAGTATTTCATTGTGTGTGCCATAAGAACAGAACAAAATCGGATAACACTTTATTTTGATAGTCCACTTTAGATGATCTAATGAGAGTTAGTTGACATGTAGTTGCAAAGTTACTTATAGTTAGTAGACTGCCTCCAGAATATCTTGTCTCATTGACTTCCATTGTAAGAGCATTACACTACATGCACTTTACTTGTTTTTACAAACTGAGGGATGCGTTGGCGTTATTTTCAGTGGTAATCGACTGCATGTCACAGATGCTGTACATAGAGCTTAACTTGCTTTGAACCCAAAACTTTGCTCTAGGCATTATTTTCCACCGAATCCTAAACAAAGATGAAGATGTTGCTGAGGTGTGTTTCTTCTCGAAATTCATCCGATCTGTTTAGACTTAGTTTGGAGAGCACATGGAAGACTGCACACTGCTCATCAAGGTAGAATATCATCATCACATGCCACCTGGCAGAGATGACGAAAGGACTTCGAGTTTCAGGGGCAGCTGTTCAATTAAAAAAAAAAGACATCCAGTGCTGTGTTTGGAATGGAGTACTGGCTCACTGGGTACTCAGTACTGTATATCATGTATATTGTACTGTATAAATACTACATTTTAAAATAGTATCTTAAAAAGAATACAATTTGCAATGATTTTAAACAGTAGTATGCTGCGTTGTTGTCACATGACCTCATCACATTGCATGTTGAATTTAGTCAGTGGCAGTTCATCACACTAGAAATGGAAGTGAAGCGAGTGCATTGCATTGTGGGATGCAGGACTCTGCACGGTGTACTCCACTGGTGCACCACACATATCGGCAAATGTAATTAGTCATCTGAGTATTGCATGCATATTTGCTTACAATGCATATTATAAATATTATAGGCTATACTTAAATTGGAAGAGTAGTATGCAATTTCTGAACTTGTAGCCCTGGACAACAGTAGTGGCCAAAAGTCATGTTCGGACGCTATATATGTGTTTTTAATTAAACCATCAAAATATGAAGAAAATCTTTTATGTTTTTAAGTATTTAAAAATGAGGGGAGATCATAGGTAGTTAAGGTATTTATCTGACAAAATTATTCGGCCAAAAAAAGGCAACAGTTACAGGTTTTATTTTACTATGCAAAAAGAAAGGCATAAAAAACAAAAAGCTCACAGGAAAAATCATACATTGACTACAACATAATCAGTTATTAATATTTCATTGGTTCTTGCTGGTTTTTGCATGTGCTCATAATGTTTCTGTTTTTGTTTTTTTATGACAGCCTCGCCAAACATTGACTGTACAATTTGACATGTATAATTGTAATGTAATAATTTTTTCAGAATATTTGAATAAAGGGTGAAGATGTCAATTTTCCTATAGGCTGGATATCACTTTCGGCCACTACTGTATTATTGACAATTTTCCTGTTTTAAAAAAAAATCAGAGATCAGACAATAAATTAAATCTGGTTTCAGAATTATAATACCGGTGCTTTGTTAAACAAGTGTGCGGTTAGTATCCGCTCTTGCTTAATTTCAGAGGGTTCACTCTGAAGATTTTATTTGTTCACCCTCATGCCGTTCAAACCTCTATGACTTTCTTCTATGGCGTATAAAAAGGAGAAATGATGGAGAATGTATTGGCCACTCCAAAATGGCACATTAAAAGTCATGTGGGCCACATTTATGGTGCTTCTTTGGAGATTGACAACTTGTAAATTGTATCCCCAATAACTTTTATTATATGTAGAGGTGTGGCAAGTAGAGTTTCTCCTTTGATGTTCCACAGAAGAAAATAGAAGTCGTACAGGTTTGGAATGACACGAGGGTGAGTCCCTTTATTTGATTATCCATCCATGACATCAATGCAGTTCACAAGAACAATTTATCATTTATATTTCCCGAGAAATGTGGATTTCCGACTGTACTGAATTCCACCGAATCCCACAAAGTGCCAGAACGGAAATAGTCCTGCAGCTCAAATAAGGCTTATTATTCACGGAGCTGAACTGCCACAGTCTTTTATGTTCTTCAGATCTCACAGCCTTCATTGATTTATCAAAGTGGATGAGACATGTATAGTTAGGTCTAGCGCTGGTTTCAGACTTCACTGTATGCCATGCTATAATGAAGGCACCAGTAAGAGCATTGGTGAATTATTTAATGGGTGCGATTTCCCAGGGGGCCGTGCAGAGCCTCTGTTACCATGGAGGCTGATGCCAGCCATGTACTCGCTGATACAATGTGAAGTTTGCATTGCAGCATTTGGAATATGCAAAACAATGTTATTGTTTTATGATTGTGCATTATTTGATATGTAGAGAGGCTTTATCATTGCATATGACAAGTAAGAGTATGAAAAGCTAGTGTTGGTTTCATATTGTTTTAACTTAAATTATATATTACAGAACTAGATTTATATATTTTTGGTTTGTTTTTTTGGGAGTTGTTAATGAAATGAAAACTGATTATGGCTATCAAAAGATTTCAGAAAAATTACATTACCCTTTATATATTTCTAGTATACACTGCCTGGTCAAAAAAAAAAAAAAAAAAAGTCACTGTTTGGATTTAAACAGGCAAATGCTTAAGAGTCAAGGATTGGGTTATTATTGCAGTGATTGTATTATTGTATTGTATTATTTCAATACAAGATCTTGACCAAAAACTGATGCACCTCTTGATGGAAATAAATGTTGTGATGTTTTTCAAGAAGACGTGCATCAGTTTTTGGTCGAATCCAGCACTCTGTAAAGTCTCCTCCAGCACATCCCAAAGGCCTTTAATGAATTTAAGGTCTGGACTCAGAGGTGTCAATTAATGTGTGAAAATGATTCTTCATGCTCCCTCACAACCATTCTTTCACAATTTGATCCTGATGAATCTTGGCATTATCATCTTGGAATATGGCCATTATGTGTCTGTTTAAGAAATGAAAAGCTATACACTCTATCAATTAGGGTTAGAAGAACTGTTGCCAAACATATAACATACTAGAAACATAATAATCACTGCAATAATGATCCAATCATATACTCTTATTCTTAATCATTTGCCTATTTAAATCTAAACAGCGACTTTTTTTTTTTTTTGGCCAGGCAGTTTATATTACAATATTGGCATCAGTATTCAATCCCCTTTAGTCAGTGTTATTTTAGAATCATTGAGATACTATTTTTCTTACTTGCTTAAGTCATAAGAGTCGACCTTTAAATCACTCTGATGT
The DNA here is from genome assembly GCF_951802725.1 of Rutilus rutilus. NCBI lineage: Eukaryota > Metazoa > Chordata > Actinopteri > Cypriniformes > Leuciscidae > Rutilus > Rutilus rutilus. The sequence goes on along the minus strand of NC_140217.1, from coordinate 37,262,026 downwards.
TCTGTTCTCTAGATATGACTCAAATCCCTCCCATCTTCTTTGCCTATTTTATAGTATAAATTTATATTACAATGACATTTTAGACAAAAATCCTTGGTTATGTAGTACGGGTGGGAGAAAATTTCTATAGGGCAATATATCGTTGTCCTTCTCCGTGCGATACGAGAATCGTTACACTGGCGCCAAATATCGATATTTTAATTAATAAAATAAGGCGCTGTAAATAGATTTTCCTGCTCCCAGCGTCACTACTTCATGTCTCCTCGAGGTGGCGCTCAACACATGAATGAGGGAAACGGGAACATAAGTTAACTAGCCTAAGAAAAAGAGGTTTTTAACGGGATGGCGGACAGCAGTGTGAGTCAAATAATAGAATAATGTGAGTCAAATAATAATAAATAATAGCGCAGCCACGTTTAAGTCCAAAGTCTGGACCCACTTCAGTTTTTATACAATTGATGGAACAAACAAAATCGACAAAGAGTATGCGATATACAAGAACTTCCTGGTAAAATTAAAAAAATTTACTTAAAGGTATAGTGGAGGATTTTCTTTTTCCGGGTGGATCATCAAGACTATTGGTCCTCCTAGTTGTCAATCATTCTGGTGATATGTTTACGTAAGGCCGTCGTACGTGCTCGTCCCTAGGTAGTTTTTGCTTTCTGCGCATGCGCACATTCAGGTGTATGTGTGTGGTGAGCTACGGTTTCAGCCATTCATTGAAGCTTGCCGTTCTCACCGGGTTTTTTCAAAATGTCTGAGGGTCGCAAGAGAAAAAGTGTCTACGAATTGTATGACAAGAAGAGAAAGGCCTCTGAAGAAAGAAACAAGACCAGAGTGTTTTTGGGAGAATATTTCACATGCTGGCGTGCGCTAAAAGCACAGGTTGGGCTTCCCACTGATGCCTCAGTCGCGAAGTTTCTACTCGACAGGTAAAGTTTGGCATGCTATTTGGAGAAATCCATTTAAAATCACTGCTAGTAAAAGTTAATGTAAGCTATGATTAGCGATGCTAGCCCTGGCACAAGTCGCGCACTAGCCTCGTGCACACGTTTAATAGGCGTTCCCTCTCGGGAGCAGGTAGAGTATTGCGCATGTGCATTTTTTCAAAAAGTGGAGAGGGCGGTTCTTTTCTAAAATTCGGGAAAATCCTCCACTATACCTTTAAAATGTAAAAAAAAAAAAAAAAACAGTTTGGACTTGAATAAAGAGAGAAAACCTGCACTTAACCTTTTTCACAGGCATCTTGTTTTCATAGTTAGACAGATATCGTGATGTATCATTATAGGATTGTCAAGCAATATATTGATTATCGCAGAATTTCAGTATCGTGATATTACCGGTATCACGTGTATCGTATCGTGAGGTACCCTGTGATTCCCACCCCTATGCAGTAGTAGATGTGATTGACTCTATTTGCAGATACACATTTAGTATCGAGAGAGCACTCTTTTTTCATTTGAATGAACTCTACAAGGCTCTGTCTGATATAGAAACAGTGCAGTGTGTACGGGCCCAAGGTATATTGATATCCGTTTCAAGCATCGACTCACTGTTAGTGATGGGTCCTGCTTCATGCTGACAAGGAAAGGACCAGAAACTCCAGCATTAAAATATTCATGCTGAAAATGGACTCTAAGCCATGAGCTCAATTAAAGAGCCCTCTCCATGTGCAGTGCTTTAAAATGAGGGCTTTGCTTACCAGTTCTCCACTCTGCCTGTCCGCAGGGAGAGATGAAAGCTGAGAGAGGAGGGAATGAGAGGATGCTCTATATAAGTTCAGTTTTATTTTTATGCTTTTAAATGCGTTTAGATCAAGGAGCATGTGAAATGAACCGAACTTTGAGAACAAATGGAGTTTATATGAGGTGACTGACCTAAACAATGTCTTTTTTGTTTTTTGTTCACACATATTGAAAGCTGAAATGTGCACCAGTATCCAAAAATGTATTTGCATAAATGATTATTGTTAAATTAAAACTTGATAGTGCTCTTACTGCTCACATTGTTTTAGTCAGAATGATTTAAAGATGTAATTTTAAGGTCTTGTTTTAGTCCGTATTTTTTTACATATTCCATTCAAAAATCGAAAAAGCGGCAACTTTTTTCACCATGGTCAAATTGTTGGTCGTGTTTTCCAGTTCTGATACTGATTAACGGCTATCAGAATGGTTTTAGAAAGTTTATATCACCAAATTGTGTTTTTTTTATATATATATATATATATTCTATGGGTATTTTTTAGTATATAGCCTATAACAATCATTATATTAGCATTTCACAATTTTTTGAAATATTTTTTCAGTTTATGTTTATTTTATTTCAAGGAACAAATTTTTTTTTAATGGTTTAATTTTAGTTAACTATCATAACTCTGCCTTTAGTTCTCAATGTAATGTCTCTCTGTTTGCAGACGTGGCTGAAGAACTATGGCTACCTGCTCCCTCATGACATCCGGACTTCGGACCTGCGATCGGAGAAAGCCATGCAGTCAGCGGTCGCTGCCATGCAGCGGTTTTACGGTATTCCAGTGACGGGAGTGCTGGACCAAACCACCATCGAGTTAGTAACAACCTTTCTTTACTGCACAACTTACCTTTCAAAAAATACTGAACAGGCAATAACATAAGAAAAACTAATTTCATAACAGTTGAAGTGCAAAAGCTCAATTAATACTGGCTGGTTTTTTTTTCAAACTGTAATTAATTTTATAATTAAACAAGTGTAGTTTCACTTAAAAAGTTAAAAGTATAGTCGTTTTGATAAATATTTTTAAAATGATATCCACTTACATGAGAGGAAGATTTAAAGTCGCCCTGTAGTCAATAATTTTATCCCTGAAAACTCATCTTTGAAAAAATGTCATCATGTCTTAGAATAGCTTGAATGTAACTCTACAACTTTGCCTCATTTAGTATTTGCGGTTCTATGAATATGCAAATGAGCCCCGCCTCCACTCACACAGCTCAGATATCCAGTCGTTGACGATCACACGTTGACATGATTGGTTACAAGGTAGTTTGTGGCGTCAGAAACACCAGCGATTTCAAACCGGGTTTTTGAGACTCTTTGGTTCACTGCAGTTTTAAAGAGAAAATACTCAGCAATGATGTTGACTTACGAATTTGTACATGGTTTGTCTTAAAGCATATTAAAAACACCACAGAGACATATAAACAACATTAAAAATGTCAACATTTTTACCACAGGGGGACTTTAAGTCCAGAACAATTTATTTTACACTAGTGAGTCACCCCTCATGGGAGATGGCATGTTGAGATCACATGACCAGCCGAGTGTTACGCTTAGATCAAGTTCCAGAGCTGTTGGGGGCACAGCGAGACTCATTTTTATTTAGGAAGAAGAATAAATCCAGTGAAACATAAACATTATAATTTCGTAGTGCTTAAAGTCGGCATGAAATGGAAGTTGATATAGTCATTTCTTCCCCATTGTGACGAATATCCAAATGAAATGGCTTCTTGAACAAGTACAAAAAAATGTAGGACTTGACTTGATTCCTCCATGAGGAATTGATTGGATGGTTGTGGTTTGCTATTGGTGGATCTCATGTGAGTGACAGGTTTCCCCGCCCTCGTGTCAGTAAACACATCATCAGATAAGAGAAGAGATGTTGCTGCAAGAGGGAGGCTATTTTGAACATGTGCATGGATAAATCATTTATAATAACAAGAAACAAGGAAATTTGCTTACTGTTAGCTTTTTGGTGTCCTTTGGTGTGATCATTATCCACGTGTGTTAAGGTGGATGAGAAAACCACGGTGTGGGGTTCCAGATCACCCTCACATCAGCCGACGGAGGAGAAATAAACGCTATGCCCTCACTGGTCAGAAATGGAGGGACAAGAAGATCACATACAGGTAAAGTGTGCAATATATTCAGAGACCGTTTAAATGCAAAGCTTACATGATGGATGGATGGATGGATGGATGGATAGGTCGACTGATTCACTGAATATTGCACCTGAGGAACCTCTAGAGGAAACTACAGAAACTGTGTTTACTCTTTATTGAATGGCATTGCAGGGAAACTCCATATGCCTGTAACTAACTGCACCTCACATGATTCTCTTTAATGGCGGCCCATTAGGCATCTTGCTGTGGAGTATATTTGTTCCCACATTTTCAATTATTTTAGTACATAGTGCATTCACACTTGCAAGTGTGTTTCAGAACACATGCCATTTACACAATGTTCCAGACAGATGTTGTTGAAATGCTTCCCTCCAACCTTAAAAATGCTACAATAAGCTTCTTTTTTTTTTTTTTTTTTGCCTGATGGGAGAGAGAAAGAAACTAAGAAAGCAAGGAATGCGGCAGGTCAGGATGGAGGAGGAATAGTTGATAAAAAGCTGGTACTTTGATTGGTTTTCTTTGTAATTATCCCCAATTATCAACCTATTCATTTATGTATTTTTTTAAGTCTGCCTATGCCTGTCTCTGAAATATACACATCTATATATGTGTATATATAGCGTAGATGAGCTGAACAAAAAGGGCTTCTGGGACATTCTGTTCTTGTGGTGCATTCCTATTGGCATAAACATTAAACCATTTAAATAATTTGCAAACATTTGTTTGCTTTCATCTGTTTTTAAGCTCTATTAATTTCATTTAGTCATCAAATGCAGACTTGAGCTTAGTTTGTAGGCACTGGTTAATCAAATGTGATATTCTCACTTGCGTGTGCCTGCAGTTGTGTGCCAGAGACAACCATCTGCTTCTGCCTCAGGTGTCTGGCCTGGTTTAACTTTTGCCCTATATTCAAGGAAATTTATATGCAGATTAATTCTTATGTAACAGCACAGCGCTGTGAACTGAAATGGGATCCGCTTCAGTATAGCGCAGAGCTAATTCATATAGAAACAACCTTTCTAATTAAGAAACGGGACACTGATAGTTGCTGCATAGTTGCTGTAGTGTCATAGTTGATGTGGAAAAATAAATATGCATGCAGTGTTACTTTAGTATTATTAATATTTTGAATTAGCTTTTCATTTTAGATTTCTAGTTTTCAGTTAAATCTAAGATACATTTTTAGAAAATGTAGTTGTGTGCTTTTGTCAGTTGTATTATGTGTAAGTTATCTTTGGGATATTTTAGAACTTCAACTTATTTATTTCAGTTAGTTGCCAAGGCAACATTTCAAATGTTTTGCACTTTCAGCATAACTTTACAGTTTATGCACGTGCCAGATGCAGAATAACAGTACATTCATACTGCATATTTTGCACTATATTTTTCCCAGTTAAGGTAGTTTGAAAATCACATTAATAGTGCATTGTTCCTTGAAATATTTAATTTTAATTAATTAGTTAATATCAAGTCACCCAATTTAATATTAAGTATGCATGATCTTTTTTTCTGTATTCTTCCTCTTCTTCCTGTTTCCAGCATACATAATTTCACCCCCAAGGTGGGCGAGAAAGATACCCAGAGGGCCATTCGCCAGGCCTTCGATGTCTGGCAGACAGTGACCCCTCTGACCTTTCAGGAAGTGGCCTATTCGGAGATCAAGAACGAGGGTAAAGAGGCAGACATAATGATCTTCTTTGCCTCTGGTTTCCATGGTGACAGTTCCCCTTTTGATGGAGAGGGAGGTTTTTTAGCTCATGCTTATTTCCCCGGTCCCGGAATTGGCGGAGACACACACTTTGACTCTGATGAGCCCTGGACGTTAGGAAATGCAAATCACGACGGTAAGTGTCTCTTAATAGCAAAAACTAAAGAATGAACTGGTGTGATGTAATTTCGAACAATTTCTTGCCAAAGCAAACTTTTCTGGAGAACTTTCCTCCGGCTGGTAAACACCTTTGAACTCCCATTGGTTCGTGGTGATTACGTAATAGGTGGGTGTGGCTCTGAGGCTCCGCCTTCTTTGAGGTCCATCTGTTCAGTCCTTTGAGGTCAGACGCGAGTAAAACATGAACACACTGGAGAGCTGCATTGTAGTAGACATTGAAGTCGTAATTCTAATTGAAAGTGACACTGACATTGTTTTTTTAAGTGTCAAATACTATAAAGCTGCTTGCATTAAAGCAATATATTGTATAAAGTGCTGTATAAATAAACGTGACTTGAATGGAGAGCTGGTTCAAACACATCCTCATCGCTACGATCAGATGCTTTCTTAACTGGTGTTTTCTCACCGCTGGCATGTTTGTTGTGCGTTTATTTTGTTATTGAGAGGGAAGCACGCAGCACATATTTACGTATTGATCTAAATGGCACGCTCAGCAGCATGGATGGCATTGGGATGTTAGCTAACAGTATATTGCTGCAAAAGATATTTCCAACTTCATTTTATCCCTAAATGAAGAACGAAAAAGAGAGTATATTGGAGGCTTTAGTGTTACTTACCAACATTATGTTTTGATCTAATCAAATATATAGAATGGCTGACCTGACATGTCTGGTCTCATAATCTCCGACATTATTTTAATTAGCTTTTTTGCAGACATATAAAAGGTGCTGCAACAGTTGCAAAATGAGACAAGGTGCTGGTATATTTTATTATTTATATTTAATATTTTATTTTATATTCTGTTTTGTAATTTTTTTGTGGCTCTGTTTAATGATTAGTTTATGTGTAGGCTATTTATGTGTTTTATTTATTTAGTAGGGAAACGTTAGATTATTAATCAGGATGAATTTTCTCGAATTTTCTGCAGCTGTAGATGAATAAATCAGTCAGATGCGTAGAGGCGGATCTTCTCGCGTGGTAAACTGGAGCAGTGAGCTGAGGAGCATCAGTACATACCACAGGGGAAACATAAAGAAAACACAGAGAGCATTGCGTTCTTTCTTCTGTGCCTGCGTACTGCATATTTGCTGTGTTATCTTTGTCTGGGTGCTGCAATGTCAGCAGTTCAAGTACACGCTTTATAGACCACAGAATCTGTACCTTGTTCACGTACACGCACTCACACACACACACACACGCACATTGACTTCTTTACAGCTCTATTTCTCTATACACCATATCAACCCTAGTGAATACATATCAAAAGTAACCAGTTTTCAACAAACAGTAGATGTATTTATCTTCGTATTTTATATTTCATTTATTCACAATAACGCTCTTTTACAGAACACAAAATCTATTTCTTTTCAAAGAGACGGAGGATGAAATAGACTGTTAAATTGGACTGGAAGAGAGTGTGAGGGTTGATAAAGGAGAAATGCTTTGGCCAAGAGAACCTCTAAGAAAGGGGAAGCAGTGTGTAAAAAAAAAAAATGAACAAGACGCTTTGTGAGCCATCTGATACTTGTAGCACCCATAGACGCCAACCAACAGATCAGGCTATTTCTGTGATTTGAGTGATATGGTGTCAAGTCCCTTCTGTGTTTCCAAAGATCTGAACATGTCAATCTCGACTGAGTCATGTTCTGGTGATGGCATACACTCGCATCACATGTTTAAGATGTTCTTTTAGGATTCTGGGTACAAACAGCATTTTTCACATGACTACATAAGTTCAAAGATATTACCGTGAAGTGTAGACATAGCGTAAATGATGTAAAACTCATACGACAAAAAAAATATTTTTTCATATATATTTTTAAATGTTTACATGTTGCCAAAATACATTCCTTATATAATATATATATAATTTATTTAAATTTAAAATGTTACAGTTTTAGTTTTAGTATATTATATATATAGTACTTTAAAGGAGAACTCCGGTCAATTTTAACATTGAGCTCATTTTTTTGTACATTTGGAGTGCTGTCAGTACACATACCTGTATTTACATCCTGTTTTCGGTCGAAGTCCACAGTAGTCGATTGTCGAGTTCACGCGCGTGATCATAGGTACTAAACCTATGCGCGTGAACTCGACAATCGACTACTGTGGACTTCGACCGAAAACAGGATGCAAATACAGGTATGTGCGCTGGCTGAATAAACATAATTTTTATTAATATCTTTCACATCTACTGCAGTCAGATTCACCCGCGTTCACTCCGAAGGAATCACTCACATGACCTGTGCACTTGTAATGACACATCAAGGATGTTAAGAGCCTAAAAGCAGGTTTAAAACTTGCCCCATTGAAGTCAACAGGCTGCAAATTTTAAAAAGAGGATAACACGTTGTAGGCAACACCGATTTTTGTTGTTGTTCTCTGTACTGACAGCACTCCAAATGTACAAAAAAATGAGCTTGAGTTCTCCTTTAAGGGCTAGATTTGCACCAGCTCAAACTCTCTCTCCGTCAGGATTTACTAAAGACACGCAGAGAGACATCGGCGCTGAAAAGGAGTGGACAGTTATTTTTGCGGCTGACCTTATTGCATATGCATTTAGTTTCTCTGTAACACGCTAAATTTATGGGAGGAGAGAATTTCAATGAATCACGCAACGCGATTTACTAAGGTTTATTCCCTGGTATTTGCACCACTATTTACATCCCTAAAAAAGCTTGTCTTAAACCATTTTGCACCTGTGTTGTCAGTAGATCACCCGCACCTGATTATCAGCGGCTCCGCTTGTTTGCAACCCTACGTTAATCTGCACTGCTCTTGGTAGACTGTGTTGGGCATTATGGAAATATAATGTGTTCTTTAATGTGCACATTGTCAGTAGATCACACGCAGAACTTTCCACTCTCATCGGCGCTTTCATGGGATTACGCTCTCATGCTAATTTGCCCTGTTTAGTAAATCTGGCCCGAAGTATTTTGTCATACATTTTGGCATTTGAAGGTGTAAACAAAATACATTTTCACACTGTTTTACAGCATATATTTGAATATATTATTTTGGCTAGAAATATGTGTTGTTTTTGCAATATGCGAATCCATCAGTTCCTCTCTAAACTAATAACCAAATGCATTGCACCTGGTTTTGAAAGTAGACAGTAGAATTTGGTTTTCACACCTTTTACAGAAACTGACACTGATTAATGATTTAATTTGCATATGCAATTTCCCAGGTGCATTATACTGTACCATACAGTGAAAGTGAATGAGGATGGATGCTGTTAAGCTCCAGAAGTGACAAAAAAAGCAGGTATCCCAAGTGTGCTGAACTATGGGTGAACTATTCCCTTAATGATAGAATGAACACATTTATTCTCTGCTGATTCAGTGTTTGATGAACTTCTATGGGAGCTCTTATTTAGACTGTTTTAAATAAAATGCACATTAAATATGCAGAGCTTAGGCTTTGCATTGGTAATTCTCCTGCTTCCATATTCTTGATCATGCAGTACATGCCATACTGCTATATTTTTTTCATCTAATATCAAATTCTGATTAGTAATGATTCAAAGATGCATTTGACCTTTAACCTTTATCTTTCAGGCAATGACCTTTTCCTGGTGGCCGTACACGAACTGGGACACGCATTAGGTCTGGAACATTCCAATGACCCCAGTGCAATCATGGCCCCCTTCTATCAATACATGGACACGCACAACTTCAAACTGCCTCTAGATGACCTTCAGGGGATCCAGAAAATCTACGGTACAGTTAGGATCTCTATTAGCTCATTTTTAAGCAAGGATATAGATTATACTCGAATTGCCATGGAAGGCTGACTAAACTTTGTTCTTCTGCAGGAATTCCCACAGCCATGCTGGAGCCCACTCGACCTCTTCCTACTCTACCTGCACGACGCACACACTCCACCTCTGAGAGAAAACACGACCGGCAGTCTCGCCCCGCTCGCCCGCCCTCTGGAGATCGCCCCTTCTCTCCTGGCAATGGAAAACCCAACATCTGCGATGGCAACTTCAACACGGTGGCCTTCTTTCGCCGGGAGATGTTTGTTTTTAAGGTGAATTGCATCGGTTCCCTTTTTTATCATTAATAAATTACAATAAAGTTACCATAATACAGATCATTTTTGTCAAATTTGATAGTATCAAAGTATCAAGTAATATTAACAAATTATTCAGTATAAGAAAAATGCATTTGTTAACATGCAATATGTTGACGCACAATATATCTGTATTATATCTGGAAATAATTCTCTATTAATCTATATCTATTAATCTAAAATCATTAATTTATATATTAATTATTTTATTTAGTATAGAATAGTATAGTATTTTAATTAAGATCATTTATCAGTTATTAGAAAAAGGATTGGCTTATCAGTATTGGACATATATTTAATCGATCCTAATAATCTTTTATTCATCACAGGATCGCTGGTTCTGGCGTTTGCGCAACAACAAAGTTCAGGAAGGCTATCCCATGTTGATAGACCAGTTCTGGAAGGGTTTACCTTCTCGCATTGATGCTGCTTATGAGAGATCAGATGGCAAATTTGTGTTCTTCAAAGGTAAGATTTATTATATTAGCTGTCATGACTTTAATTCGAAGAATATTCAAACAATCATTAACAAAACTAATAAGTGATTATTGCTTGATATAATATGTGCAGCCGCAGGCTAGTTTTAAAAGCTCTGATTGTTTCATAACATCTTTTTGTAATAACTGCAAATTATGATACCAAATACATCCTGAAGTCTTAATAAAAAGCCCTGTATTGAAGTACCTGAATATGGCCTAGATAATAAAGTGAAGCCATATGCATTAAACATCTGTTGCTTTGTTTGGATCAGTTTCAGCTCAAATCAACATATTTTGCTCAGGCTGACTAATTCCTTTTATGTTCCTTTTTGATACAAGCATAGGTACACTGTGTTAGATAATGCTGTTAGATTGAGGGTTGATCTCAGGAAAGGTCTGTATTTATCCATAGTGTTTATCCTCCACTGAGCCTGACAGCCGTAGTGAATCTATTCAGTACTTTATTATTCTTTCTGTTCTCTCGAACGATCTCTCTCTATCTCGGCGTACTCTCCCCCTCTCTTTCTCATTAAATTAGCCCAGTGCAGTCTTGCTGCGCAACGAGAGGCTGGGTGAGATATTTATAGCCCGAGTCTCCTGTTCTGTGATGTTTCATGAGAAAACAAGCTCGTAGGATGCCTTATGGTTATCTCAGAGAATGCACATCAGTATTAATAGATAAAGGGCCGATTAACTACAGTCCTGCTGGCATTTCAGCATCTGAACTAGACACAATACAATTTACTGTGCTGAAATAATGCCGCATTTAAAATAAGCCATTGTCACTTTTTCAGTGCAAATGCTGTATATCTCCTTTTTGTGTCGGTTAGGCTCATTTTAGGCTGCGGGTTATTTATTCAGTGCACAACCACAATTAATGTTGCAAGCAAAAAACAAACAAACAAAAAACAACAACTATGAATAAAAAGATTTTAACACTGAAAAGACATGTTTCTAGTAGATGTAATGGTTATGCTTTACAATAAGGTCTCATTTGTTAAAATGAATGTAAAACTAACATAATATAATAGTTGGTGGCTGTATTAAAGCACAACCACGTAATCCAAATACGACAACAAACAATGAACTGACAACCAAACTAAGGGTACGTTTACACGTCAATGATGTACTAAAAACAGAAACGTTTTTTCCTTTGCTTTTTTCACGTTCACACGGAAATGCGAAAACGACAAAAAAACGCTGTATTCCGCAGCCAGGCCGCTAGTTGGCGATGTCTCGGATAAAGAAACACTACGCTCCTATAGACTGAGTACGCATGCACATGACATCACCGCTTTCACGAATTAGCATTTTTGTTGTTTACATGAAAATTATAACAGTATCGTTTTCAAAAACGTTAACTTTGACGCCCGTTTTAAAATCAGTCCCCCCAAACGCCTTTGTCGTGTGAATGAACAGCCAAAATGCATAAAAAAGTTTCCAGTTTTTAGTTAAAAACGGTGTCATGGTGCATTAACTAATAAATTAACAAATACAACTTTTGATTTCAACTCTTTCCCCGCCAGCGTTTTTGATCATTTTCACAAAAGTTTCATGGCACAGAATATTTTGTTATAAGAATATCTGAACATGCAATATATTAAAAGAACAGACCCTCTGCTTAAAAAAAAAAAAGGGAAAAAAAAGAAATATTCAGCTTAATGCATTTTTTTTTTTTATCAATGTGGGTAATTTTAATTTAAAAAGCCACATTTTGAGCAAAAAGCTGAAAAAATTGCATTTTTATCAAAGACTACGTCTGGAAACCTTATTGTAGAGTGTTATCAGTTTAATTAAATAATGATCCAGTGTTGGAGAAGATTTGGATAACTGGACATATATCCAAACATACGGTGTAGATGAGCATATTTTTGGTGTTATGCAATAACAATTGAATATAGTTAATTTAATTTTGACCTCATCTAACACTGCCTCTTGTTTTGACTCTAGGGGATAAATACTGGGTCTTCAAGGAGGTTACAGCAGAGCCCGGGTACCCTCACAGCCTGGTAGAGTTGGGCAACTGTCTGCCCCGCGATGGCATCGACACAGCCTTACGTTGGGAACCCGTGGGCAAAACGTACTTCTTTAAGGGTGACCAGTACTGGCGTTATAACGAGGAGAAGCGTACAGCTGACCCAGGCTACCCCAAACCCATTAGTGTCTGGAAGGGCATCCCTGATGCACCGCAAGGAGCCTTCGTCAGTCGTGAAGGATGTAAGTCATCGAGGTTCCAATATCCAATCAATATTTAATGTGGCAATCAGCCATGTGGTCAGTGGGCATTTTATCTGACTGCTTCGCTCCGGTTTGAGAATTTAAAGTAGATTGAGCTTCGGTCTTGAGTGTGTAGTACGGGTCTAATCTGTTGTGCAATGCATTATAATCAGTGAAGCTTGGATAGCTGTCATTGCACTGAAAGCAGATTTAAAAAGCCAATAAATGCACACCTGAAACCGCACGTTCAATATTAATGCATTGTTGCTTGGAAACCGTAAACATGAATGATATTACTTGGAGGAAGAATAGTGCATTTAACCATTTATTAAGTGTTGGTTTACTTTATCATCATCTGTTCCTGCTATTTTGACACCGTGTTCATCTTACGCAGCATGCTTCGGTATTTTAGTTGGTATATATGCGCTGAGGTCTAGTGTTGCGCTCATCCTTGTAGAGTAATTGATTAGTGTTTGTTTGGCGCAGTCACTGCAATATTGTGGTGTTGACAGAGAGTGTTTTAGCTCTGACTCATCCTCAGTGGCGATCGGATAGCAGGTCTGGATTGGCACAGGAGCCGGGAGAAAGGGCAGACACAACTTTTGGGTATTAAAATTCAGTCACAATCGATGCATGATTAAAAATATAGTAAAATGGCAGCTGTTCGTAGCTAGATGCAATATAATATTATGTTATGGTAGAGAGCTAATTTAAAGGGTTAGTTCACCCAAAAATGAAAATTCTGTCAGTAATTTCTCACCCTCATGTTGTTCCAACCCCGTAAGACCTTCGTTCATCTTCGGAACACAAATTAAGATATTTTTGATTAAATCTGAGAGCTGTCTCACTCCTCCATAGGCTTCTAAGACATTATAACTTGCTGGCCCAGAAAATGTATTAAAGACATCGTTAATATAGTCCTCGAGTCTTTTCACGTAGTGTTTAAGCGTAGCGCGTCTGTGTTGCACGTCACCACGTATGACACACATGACCAGCGTCGGCCAATAGTGAGCCTACGTGGTGACGTGCAACACAGACACGCTACGCTTAAACACTACGTGAAAAGACTCGAGGCCCAGAGAGAAGGAAATGAAAAGTGGAATAAAGTCGTTATTTTTGTTTGTTTTTGCGCACAAAAAGTATTCTCGTCGCTTGATAAACTTACGATTGAGCCACTGGAGTCACTTGGACTATATAAACGATGTCTTTAATACATTTTCTGGGCCAGCAAGTTATAATGTCTTAGAAGCCTATGGAGGAGTGAGACAGCACTCAGATTTCATCAAAAATATCTTAATTTGCTCAGAAGTTTTAATGCAGGGAACATAATATCCAAATGATTAGAAATCATTGGAAGGTACTTTGGAAAGAGGGAAAGTGCTTTAATTCTTTAAAAGTGGTACAATAACTGGGCAATATAGCCAAGAAACAGTATATATGGCTTTGATGGCATTCAGTATGTATGCCAATATTAATGTATTTGCTCTGAAGATGCTTAAAGATGCTGTTCCCCCCCAACCAAACATGGTTGCTCAGTAGCTTGAAAATGCTTAGAAATGAAATACAGTACATATCATGTAGTCCACTCGAAATGGACAAAAGGGAGCATTTTATTTAAACATTTTAAGCATTTTATTTATATGCACCAATATATTAATAAACAGTAGTATTTTTATATTTATATTTAAAATGTTTTTTTTTAATAAAAAAAATATATAAATATGTACTGTAAAATTCCATTTGACATTAATAAACAACATTTTTATCAATTGTTTTATAAAACCATGATAATATTCATATTTCATAATGTTGGATAATGTCGTATTACCAACAAAATAATATTGAATATGAATAAAGTAGAAATATGTAAATAATCTGAATTTAAATGACAGTTTAGCACTGTAGAAACTAAAATGGGCGACTTTGGATGTTGACCGAGATACATAGCTGTCAACATTGAACATTGAAAATAAGGGAGATTTCCCGGAATCCATCCCCAAAATAAGGGATTTTTTTTTACACGATTCTTACCCAAAAACTTTTTAAAAAAAGCACTAATCATTAACTTTTTTAAAGTTTATAACTACACAATATATATTACAGACCAATGGATATGTTTAAAGAGCTTTATTTATTAACAAAGTAAACATTCTGGGTTTCTGCAGGTTTCAGTAAGTCAAATTTAAGACCTTTTTAAGACATTTTAAGACCATAAAGATTCAAATTTAAGACCCTACACGTGACGACGCATTATCCAAGTTAGATAGATAGTTACCTCGGGATCATTATGTATCTATCTATCTATCTTTCTATCTATCTAGGATTATCTGATGTGTGTGTGTGAGACAGAGGGAGAGGTAGATATTTTTTTAATAGAAAAATTGTACTTTTGCATATTATACTGTAAAAACACAGTTATTGTTGATTGTTGTTTTAGTTGATCATAACTAGAGGAAATGATAAGATGATTAAAATGACCAAAATGATCACGGTTATCACAGAATCCTGTTCAAAAAGTACTAATACTACAGAATGAAGTCAATTCAACAAGTTTTATGTCGAAAAACAGCAAAAAACAAATTGATTAGCATCAATATGCACTTTTTGTTTACGTAAACATTACAATACCATTAAAAATGATGGCCAGATTTTAGAAGAGTGTCTTGCAACATGTTATCTACTAACATGTACAAATTCAAATAAAGTTTTGACAAAAAAGGTTTTATTCAAAGATAAACCTCATATTTCAGCCTTTAAATATTTTTTTATAAAAAGTCAAAAAAGATAAATTACTGACATTTACACATTATAGCTTATATTTATTAGTAGTGTTTGGGTGCACCCCCATCCTTCATGTTGACTGTGCTTTCAATGTTGTTATGGAAAGGGGTGATTGGTTGGTTCCTGTCACATGACCTGCGGTGCGTTTGCGGCATTCTGAAAAGTGTAGATTTTTTTCATCTTGTTGCGCCTGGTAAAAAAATTTGCGCGTCGCTTCAATTATGAGCGTGCTTGCCGCGCGCCTACATTTGAACAAACTTGAGCGCGCAAAAGACGCGATATGTGAACGGCCTCTGGCGAGCTAGCTCATATCAAGCCACGAGCGACTGGTAGCACGCGAGCGACGAGTTGGAGACCCCTGATCCAACGCTCCGCTTTGTAGGCTACAACTCCATACTTTTTGCTACTTTGTAACAACTTTCTGCGGCCAGCGTTTCTGGAAATGAACGAGGGTAAACACTTTTTTGGATCTGTCACCTGACTAAATGAAATTTAAGACCTAGGATGAAAATCTGGCCGTTTTTAAGACTTTTAAAAATACGGGATATTTTACGGGAAAATACTAAAACGGGAAGACAGCGGGAAAAGAGTTAAAATACGTGAGAAACCCGGAAAAAACGGGAGGGTTGACAGCTATGCCGAGATACAGTTGCCAAAATGATATTCTCACTTTTGCTGTTTTGGATTGATGTCAGTCTGGTCGAATGGTAAATACTCAAGTGTCATTCACTAGAGTCAAGTATTTCTGCTGTGGCTGCATAGAATTGCAGATTTCTCCTCCTTCTCTCTCTAGAGTATTATCCAGTGAAGGAATGATCATCTTTTCTGTGAGCCATGTCAAAACCTCCGTCTCAACATGGAGCCTAGGGCCAGGACTCAAGATAGAGAAGCCAAGAGGGTTATATGGACTTTTTGGTCTGCCTGTAGCTCATGATTTTTCTGTCACTCAGATTTTGCAAGAGGGATTTGGCATGTTTTGCTCGGCAAGATAGCGAGTTAGAGAGGAAGGATGAACACTTCATCAATCACACACTCAGGGGTTGCAGTCAAAAGCCTCCTCGCTGTATTTACGTGTAGTTTTGGGTCTGTGCCCGTCTATGAGTGTTTGGGATGCATTTGTTTATGTGGCATTGGCAATCAAACTGACAGCTCCCTGAGGGATTGCGTAACGCTGGAACAACTTTTCGAAATACTGTGTCATTGAGTGTTCACAAGGACAGCTATTTATGTGATCATGAATATGAGCTTTCTGCAAAGGACATGCATCTCTGCCTACATGTAAATATTTGCTCGCATTGAATGGCTTTCTACCATTGATCTGTTCATGTTTACAACTTTAGCTTGACAATTCATGATTCAAATTCTTTTTGCACAATAACTCGTTCTAATCGTGAATTTCCAGTCGGTAAAAACTACGGAAATTATTACTTAAATGTTCAAATAATTTACTACAAACCAACTATAAATAAGCTAACACTCTGGCTCTGTGGCATTTCAAAACATTTCCCACATTGTTTGAGCATCTCCACCAGTAGCATTCACTCAACCAATGGCGTGAGTTTGGGGGCGGGATTATCTGTTTGTTGACCAATAGTAGATGAGTTCCAGTTATGTATATGTTCTGATATCTTATTTCATTTCTCTCTGATTTTTTCCTAGTTTATACCTACTTTTACAAGGGAAAGGATTACTGGAAGTTCGATAACCAGAAGTTAACGGTGGAGCCAGGCTACCCCAAATCAATCGTCAAAGACTGGATGGGCTGCGATCAGTCGGAAGTAGAAAAGAACAAGGACCGTCACCTTCCACACGATGATGTCGACATCATGGTCGCCATTAATGACGTACCCAGCACTGTAAACGCAATCGCTGTGGTCATCCCATGCATCCTCTCACTGTGCATTCTGGTCCTTGTATATACTATCTTCCAGTTCAAGAACAAAAACGTCCAACAGCACGTGACCTACTACAAACACCCCGTGCAGGAGTGGGTATGACGGACCGAGGGGCGCGATGGACCCCAAATGCTTGAGAACATAAGTGAGGGCTACTGTATGCTGAGGTTTGACCAGTGCCTGTTTTCTGAACAACCTTGTCCCAGAAAGGGAACAAAAGACGAGGCAAGGGAGTTTCCTCTTCCTTCCCGCATAAGACAAAACTTTACAACAAATATTGCAATTTTTTTAGCATGAGCCCAATGGACAAATCCTCTGGGGTTTTGAACACGTGAAGTTATGCCCTGGCCTTACGCTAACCAGGTGAAGTCTTGACGGTTGAGGAACCATCACTTCAGCTTTGACCGAAACCATCACTTTCTCTTCTCTGGGAGAGTAAGAAGAACGGCAGATTTGCGAAACGCCAGCAAATCCTTGTTTCGTTCTCAGCATAAACTTGTACATGAGTTTCAAGAATTATCAAAGAAATTAAATGAGCAAAACGACAAAAAATGACTTGAAAACCATGTAGGTAGAAAGGCCATAGAAAAGAATACCAAGGAATTCTTGCAGTCTTTTTCATTTATGGGGAGGTTCTCCGCTAGCACTCCTCGAAGACTGCAACATGTTTTTAAGGGAGGTTAGGTGGCATTTTTAAATTAATTAGCTTCATAACATCAATCTGAATGTTTGTTTGCATTTTTTCCCCTTTTCTCTGCTGCCTACCCATTTTCACAGAGTAGGATGAACGATTTTTAAGAACTAGGGCAGTCTTAACAACTCCTCCCACTTGCTTCTGTACTCTATTCCTTTTCTTCTTATGCTGTATTTATCAGTCGGCAACAAAAGATCATTTCTTTTTGATCAGACAGCACTTGCATTATGTCTTTATAGGAGAGTAATTTTGTGTCATAACAGGCACAATTTGGTTGTTTAGGATTATGCCTATTTCTTGCAATCTCTATAGTATATTTTGTTTTTATTAGTAATGTCTCCCACCATCTTGTACCTTGTTACCATTTCACCAAGTGTAATATTTGAAACACTGGTGCCAGGCAGGAACATGAACAATGAACAGATCTGAATATGAAATAGCTTTGTTCCCATTGCCTACAGGAGATGATCTCTCAACGGTTTATCCGTCCTCTTCGAATGAACGTAATATGCTGTATGTATGTCTTGCGTTGAAGTGACTTCAATTTCATGTGTTCGGTGTGGATTGTCTAACACTTAGCTCAAAAATGTCTGTCGCCTGTGCTATTTAACAGTTAAGTGTGTCTGTACCATATTAACACATCATTTCGTGCTCATCTGCTGTGTGATTGGATAGAATACATTACACATTTGAAGGAGCTGAGATGTAATTGATGTTTTTAGAATTTCAAATGGAACTTTTTTGGATTAACCTGACAAAGCTTCGGGCGTATATATATTAAAGGTTTGTAGCATCCTAATCACAATATTAAGATGGTAGATTTGGCGAGACTCCCTATAAGGCTTCACTTGGCACATGGTTTATCATTTGATATTGGAGTTTTGCTGATATTTTTGCCTTAACTCATTTAGGTTGCATGTAATGAAATCCTTTTATTTTTCTCTGTGGAAAAGAGCATTTTTAGCTACAAAAAGCCACTTTTTGTTAACTCCGCAGAGAATAGTGTACATATTGTATTCACAGTTCAATGGAGCATGGATCTGCAACAGAAACTACCTGGCATCTACTTTTAGGTTTCTAATGTGTCTCCACCAATGGTTTTTGAGCATCTATACGAGCGTTACCATATTTTTACACTGGGCTGGCTCTATAGGCATGGTGTTTGTAACATTACGTCACTTTTGTAGTTGCCATATATACATCTGCCCAAACGATCGACCACTTGGAGATCATCTAATTTTGTAATACATTTCAACCACCATGAATGTTTTCTGAATAGTCCTGCTGTCTGTTGAAGGCTTTGTGGGTATGAGAAAATTAGTTGTGTCTTCCAAAGTAACATTTCACCCTCTTTTGTGTGGTCTGTAAAGCTTTTGAGCCTTCTTTAAAGGGGAACCATCACGCAACCACTGATTTAAAAGACAAAATAGAGCAAACTGTCAGTGCATAAAGAAAAAACTTGAGAACTATACATGAAATACATGATACCATGGTACTTTTTTGTCAGAAGAATGCTTGGTATAATGATTGACTATGGGATGTTTTAGAACATGGTGGAAAAAAATGTATATTTGAAGAGTTCAGATGCAAAAGCCTCTAAGTGCCATCTGAAATTTTCTTCTAGAATGATCATTTTTATCAAGCTCGTATATTTAAATGCAATAATTTCACTTAAATGGCAATAAAGATTACCTATTAATTGTCATTTAAGTGAAATTACTGAACTTAAATATACGAGCTTGATAAAAATGATCTATTTGCATTTTCAGATGGCACTTAGAGGCTTTTGCATTTGAACTCTTCATTTAGTCTGGTGTTCTGGTCGAATTAGCTCAATGCAGTAGTACTGTGGAGGGGTTACGTTGACCCCTTTAAGACATTGTGCCTTGTCTTTAAGTCCGCTATGGCACACTGAACACTGCTCATTTACATTGATTTCCACCTCATTATTTCAACAGTGGATACATGAATACATCCCTTGATATATTATTCAATGCCTTTACTAAGTGAAAACAATGCATATTTTTGTGGCCCTCCTTCTCGTATATCATTTATTTGGATCTGTTGTGCGAGCAGCTTGATCGTGGGTAGAGAAGTGGCATGAAACTAGAGCAGATTTTACATGTTTGTGCCCACTTGGGAAAGACTCGATGTTATTGTCTCTCAGATAAGCATTTTTATTAGTCAGCTCTGAATCTAGAGCACCTGTTCGCAACAACAAGCAATGTGGCCGTGAAGTGATCTAATGTTTCGGGTACAGGAAGTACTGGGTGGGAGTATTTTTAATGGAACACACTGTGCATCACCAATTGTCTTCCTCAACTTTCAATCCATCTGAAGAGCTAGTGTTGATATAAGAGACAGCAAGACCACTTGCTCTAATAAGCCATGAACTGAATTTGACAATGTGGCACAATAGTGTGTTCCAGTTCCTTTATGTGTTTATTATGTATGACTGACATCTTATATAGCAGTTCAGATGCTTCAAAAGAGTTTTAAAGTATGTTCTTTATCAATATGAAGATGTCTTGTGATGGAAGAAAACTCTTGTGGAAAGGCTGCTTAAGTACTCTGAGTAGATTGGGATCAAAATGTCAAATTCAAATTTATTTATAGAATATATTGGATAAACTCTAGAAGTCTTTACACATGGTCACGTCATGCATCTTGATCATTCATATTGCAATCCATAAGTTTTTCCGCAAATCCAACTATGAATCTATTTCTGAAACACAATATTTTTTAGTGTACAATCTATTCGCCAGATTTGGCAATTAACATCTGAGTTTTGTGGTTGCTTTGTTTGTGTGCAATCCCAAACATCTGTATGCTGCCGTAATTCAATTTGGGACGACTACAGATGTGCCCTGAAGACCCAGATGCATTTTTACTATGCCATTCAAAACATCTCCAGAATACAGGTCTCAAATGCCTTTTAGAAGGTATTAACAAAAATGCATGACGTGACCAAGTGTCTCAGAATAAGGTCTGCAGGCATTTTTATCTTTTAATCTGCACTATTATCACTTAAGGATTGGATTGGGAAACAAAACAGGACATTTCAGTTTACGAACCATGCCATTTCATGACGCTAACAGAGCACTGCGCAAGCCCGTATTATGTGTATATATTAACACAGTGAACATTTAGCAATGTCAGAAGTGAAACGTTTAACAGAACTAAAGTGTATTTATCAAAGGTGGATATCTTTAGAAATGGTTGTCGTACGGTCACGTGAAAGGTTTGTAAAGATAGAGGCTTATCGTATGAAACAAGCTATTTATTTATCATTAAAGGAGACATAAGGGTATTCTACACATTTTCATTTGAAATAAAGGTGAAGCCATGCCTATAACCACATTAGTTGCACAGAAAAATCAATAAATACAGAACTGTACAGGGAGATACATAAATAGGAATTCTCTGGTAATTTGCCTCTTTTTAATGGGTATGATCGTGGCTTTGGACAACAGTCACTTTAAACCCGAGCTGCTGTTGCCTTTTGTTTTTTATGGTCCTTTTATGAGACTAACAATAGGACAAACATATCAGAGGTAGTCAAGGAACCAACTGTATTTACGCTTTTTAATTACAGAGGCTTAATTTTAATGAAGATTTTATCTGAGATAGCTTTAACATTTTTTTGTTTTTATTATTCTTTTTCTTGACTGACCATGGGGGAATTTACTGTATATAACTGGTTCTTTTTTTTCCCTTTTGACAAGGATTTAAGAGTGAACATCTCACTCTGTGGTTTAAATAAATTCAGATTCTGTCCTTGGAGTTTTGATATTTTCTGATTTACAGGTCAAATGTCGCTGTCTGCTCAGCTTCGTCCGGGTTTTAATGGTCATGTAAATACAAAGATTTACTGAAACTTTTCAGACCTTTTGTATTTTTCTTTCACTCTAACGGTAGCCTATGATTTCACATTGTCATGCATAATGTTGATTATTAATAATGAGAGTGATTGCTTTACTAATATTAGATTTGATTTAAGTTTTATTTCTTGAATCCTGTTTTTAAATCCTTTGAACAATGAGTCGTTTTTATTTACGGTTTCAGTCTACAGTTTTACACTGTGTATCTAATATCACCATGTTCAAAGAAATGTCAATAAAAGAAAATTACATAAATGTGTTTGGTGCTTTCTGGATGGATGCTTTACAATACATATAACGATGAAGTTTATGACACTTGTACATACACATTTCATTAGTGCAAGTTGATATCAACTACATAATACATGCTTTTGATACAATGCAATCAGTACATAAGTGCACAGATGTCGAGAAGAACAGGTTGTGTTTGTAAATACAAACATGAGCCAAAACTTCAAGCACACTGCCATGACATATTAGTCATAAATTGCATCAAACCCATTTAAACAGCATTGCAACCCCAGCGCCTCCATGTCTTCTGTTGTCCCACACTGAATCTGGCACTCATTCATGGATGAAACGATTCATATAGTTGGTCTCTGGTCTTTAGTACCAGTTAGTGCAAGATATCATGAAGCTCATGTCGTCTACCTTTCTTGTGCCTATTCGGCATTGAGGCAGGTCGGTGTCTGGATCCAAATGATCCCGGGGGTCAGAACCAGTATCAGTTTGGATACTGGATGAAGATGCTTCACCTTGGAATGGCAGATTGCCTGGATTCCTCTGTCGCTGGTCAGCAGCTGAACTGGTACTTTGATCCGACCCCATTTCCTTAAAATACATTAGACTTAGATTAGCTTACATATTTTGCATTCACAGTTGCAAAAATATATTTAATTGATTGTTATTTAGATAGATTGCAAATACATTGTAGTCAGGATAAACAAGTTCTACAGTATCAATCCAATACTGTACCATGTTATACCATCCTACTGTATAACATGGTACTCTAATGTACTTAAAATAATACCATTGTAGATCTAAATGAAAAAAATGTTGTATAATTGTTTATTTTTCAGATATCTTTAATAATTCATATGCAATTTTTATGATAATCTTCAGCAGCTGCCTCACAAAACTGTTTGCAGGATTTGGTGAGGCAGGAACTCAAAAGAGACATCATCTCTCTAACTCTAACAGGACAGCAATGTATTGAAGACACTGCAAAAACTGCATACGAAGCAAGCACTTAGGGAGTGTTTGTCACCGTGACTGAGACAAAAACAGATCAATAGTGTGTTAACGAGCCGAGGCACGGCAAAACTTTACCCCACGCAGCCTCCAACCACTGGAATCTAGCGTTTTTTCACAGCTCCGATTAGCTCGCGATGTTTGTTTCCAGGCAGAAACCGCGGGGTGGACGTCGAGGGTCACGGGCGCGCGCTGCTGCAGTGACGTTTCGCAGGTGGTCAGCTAATGGAAGTGTCAACAAAAACGACGTCACACTGAAACTCAATAGTGATTGGCTTACAAATGCACATAGCTAGGAGAGGTGTGTCCTGTTGCTATGCAGGTTTGTAGTGGATGATAAAAACAACATGGCTCGCCATGTCTCAGCTATCCTGTCTATGTGTCTCAGCCATTTGGAAAACAACTGGTTATAGAGATATAAATGTGCTAATCTAAAAAGACATGGGAATATATTTGATTTAATTAATTTATTTATTATAGTGCTGTTAAATTGAATAAGGTATGGCAAAAGTGACTTGTTAAATTCATCAAGTATTTGTAGTATTTGTAAATTCCTTTTTTTTTTAATGTAATTAATTCCTTGTTTTTAAAATATTTATCTTCATTTTATTTTGATCGTATGTTGAACAATGCTATTATATTTTTTCTTTCAATAAAAAATACACTTATCCACAATACCACCAGCATATATGTATCAGTACACTAAACATTTACAATTTAAAAAGCAATTAAAATTCATTCATTTCACAAGGTATTTGTGTAATTCAGATTCTTATATGGCTTTATTAATTTTATTATGATATTTTCATTTGCGTAGTTGAATTATTTCTTATATTGCATCATTATTATTTTAATTACTGTTTAAAAGTACTCAGTAAAAATAAGACTTCGCAACCTATCAAAATATAAAATCAAATCACATCACTTTTATATTTTTTGTTTTTGTTTTACAGAAATAGTCTGTACCATGGTATGTACAGAGGGATATAAATGGATATAAATGCTCAGTCTAATTCAATACAAAAAGCCTTTTTTATTAAGAATATAAATCTTTTGCTGTTCAAGGAATAAGGATCTAACTTAATACACTTGAGAATAAAAACAAAGGCAGCACTGTGTTTCTCATGACAACATGGGTTTGGTTTATCGTATCACATTCATAGATCACGTACCGTAACGCGTTGACGTCACGTCACGTCAGCACGACAGGGAAGTGAATTGAACACGTGGTTTACAGCTTTCCACGCTTCTCCACAGTGACAATCGGTAAATATAAGATTACCGTTGCAATTGTCTTGAGTTTTATTGTAAAGTCATTACATTTAGCATGCAATATGTATTGTTAACCTGTGTTGGCATTTGAGGTCACATAATTGGTAGAGTTTAATGCCTGGAGAAGTTGAAATAACTACATTTAGCCGACTGCTAACTAACGTTACCTCGACTAGTAACTGTTGGCTTACTGTTTTAATTAAAGTTACGTACAACGTGTTTAACCCGCAGGTTTAGCTGAGAATTACTTTATTTAATATTTGTGCCCCAAATACCTATATGTAACGTTACCTTAAAGTACGATAAAAAAATCTTTTAAATAAAGAAAAAAGTTGAACCCGCTGTTGAGCCTAAAATAGCCTTTCGCTTTTTAGTAATATGATTGTTATTCATTATAATAATTTTCTGTTGAAATATGTTTGGTTCTCTTCTGGATCAAAAACTCGTTGTAGAAAAAGTACAATGAAAGCAAGAAATCCAAATAAACAACAGGCATGTATAGAACTTCCCAAAGTCAACTTGCCAGACAATCTTATGTAAATGTGTGTGTGTGTGTGTGTGTGTGTCAACTAATTAATATATTACTGTATATATCCAGACCATGTTACAAATGTTTGTTTTATTATGTTTTTTTGAGTTTTCAGTAATATTTAGGATATTATTATTATCTTAATATAAATGTTTCTCTTTAGTTTCAGACAGCTTTGACCAGTCCCATAGCAGAAAAATGGCAGTCCGTGCGGCATTTGAAAAGAATAATGAGATTGGATGCTTCGCCAAGCTCACAAACACATATTGCTTGGTAGCGATTGGCGGTTCAGAAAACTTTTACAGGTAAGTCATAAATTATATTACTGATGATCTCAACATGGCCAAATATCTGCCCTTACTATATACAGTTTTGGGGGGGGAAATTAAGAGACCACTGCAAAATTAGCAAAATTTTCTGTAATTACTCACCTTCATGTTGTTCCAACCCCGTAAGACTTTCGTTCATCTTTGGAACACAAATTAAGATATTTTTGATTAAATCTGAGAGCTGGCTCACTCCTTCATAGGCTTCTAGGCAATTTCATTGAAGAGACTCAATCGTTTTATATGATGAACAGATTTAATATAGGCTTTTATTCACATATAAACATTGATCAACTCGCACTTCAGTTGTGGTAAACAGAAGCTCTAGCTTGATGTGCGAGAACCAATGAGGTTCATTCTCGTGTGTTGTTTAAAAAAAAATATAAACTAGTTTTCTTTTCATTATTCGAGGTCTGAAAACATGATGTAAGCCCGTCTAAATCGGTCCAATGGTGATATCTGATAGAACAGGTGAAGGTCTCTGCGCGTTACTGTCTTTCCTTTCACACAATACAACAAGATTAAATTACATTTTCTCATATATATTACCTCGTTATTTCATCTGACTCCATGAATGAAAAAGGTTTTAATGATATCCGAGCATCATTAAATGTGAGCGAATATTTGATTATTCCTTTTTACTCTTTACTTATATTTTACCCGTTCATATTAGGAAGCTATGTCGCTCTGAGGTCCTCACGCCCTCTGCTTCACAAGCTCGTCAGTTTTGGTCACAAAACAGAAGTAATTTGCTATACTGTATACCTGAGATTAGCCGCATTCACGCTTACACAATCAAAGATACTTTTGTATAGCCCCCGTGATTGCATACACTTGGAATTAAAGTAACGTTTACTTCAGTACAGGTATGGCCACTATTACAGATATAAGTTGACCAACATTACTTCTCTTATAATAGCTTTGTATTGGCCATGCCGTGGTTTCCCATGCACACTTATCTAAAGTAACATTAAATTAAAACAGAGGTAAGGCACACCCAGATTTAGATTGGTCAAGCAGCATTTTTGCTGTTCTAAAAACTCACTTCTTGTCTTTGCGAACCACGTACACTTGAATTAGTGCCAAATATTAGTTGTCACTAATCTGACGCAAAACTTGCGGGAACATACGAATCTGTTTAATCTACTTGGGAAAACAATTTCAGAGTCAGTCGGAATAAAATCAAATGTAACAATTTATGATGTCAGGTAAATGTATCATGCCAATTTCATAATCAGTTCAAAGATAATAAATACAAAACATCAAATGCTCTGGAATAAAGAGAGAAGATGCGAACCTGATATTATGAAGTACATGATGCGGAGTGTCTTGTATAAACTCAGCATCATGGGCTGATTTGAATTACAAATCACCCTGAGCCTCTTGTTGCATTTCTTTATATAGACAGAGGCTTCTTTCACGTGGAAACATTTGCTAACAATGGTTTATACCTTTTGGGAGCAGGATGCCATTTGCCTGGAAGACACACCTTCCTCTGTGTGCAAGTTATCTCTAAACTCTTAAGAACTTTATTACCTTTTGTTTTACCTCTGTGGAGAATGAGACCTTTGTACCAGTCGCACTGAGACATTTCAAATGATACCAAATATGTATAATACTGTATGATAATTATTCACATTAAACCATATAGATTTTTGGGTGAATATCTGGTGATCTCAGTGTGAGAGAGAGACAACATGGGAGAGGTGATTGACTCTAGAGAGAGTTCAAATGTTAATTTCGAGAAAGGTCCTTTGTCTTCTCGGGGAGTGGGTCGTTCCTCAACCAGACTGCCCGGTATTTTCTAATTTCTCAATTCTTACAATGACATCTTTTTTTGTTATTTTGACCATTTTCTGCCAAAAAAAGCTCTAAATTACTGCTTGTTGCTTGACATTTGGAAGAAATGTTGTCAATAATTTATAGAATAAAACCAAATTGTTCATTTGATTCAGAGAAACCTCTAATTTTGCAATGGTCTTTCCAGAGATATGCCTTCATAAAGTCGCTTCAGAGTCCTTCATCACTTCTTTTCCGAAACACTTTTGGTTTTTCCCCACAGTGTCTTTGAAGGTGAACTGTCAGAAACGATACCTGTTGTTCATGCTTCTATAGCAGGATGTCGAATCATTGGCAGAATGTGTGTGGGTAAGAGCATTTATCTAATCCAATTTATTTTATGTTTGTATACATTTATGCAGGATTAAAGCAACACGAAGTAGGATTTTTTACCTTCAAATAATGTTTCCAAAATCATCAAGTCGTGACAGGGTGAAAGGCACTTATGCCACCGCTTTGCGGTCCTTTATCTGGTATATCCACGTTATGTAAGATTGCCAGATCGGGTCGCGTTTCTGTAGTTCTAATGAGACATAAGAAAACTACAAATTTGACTTGCTTTACGGCAAGCGTTACAATTGTTGATTCCAAGCCGGTGCTGGATAAACCATAGACAGTATATAGGGATAAACAGTGAGCGTGCGCGTGCGACAGTAGGCTAAATTATTTATGACAGCGGTAATAGACAATTCCGCTTCCAACCTGTAGGGCAACCGCAGAGGAAAAGTTCCTTGGTGTTGCTTTAACAACATTTATTTTTATGTTGATTAAAATACAAGAACGCACGTGTCCGTAAATAATGTAGCCTTTCTAAAATTCAATCTAGGTCAGATTAGGTATTTTTTCTGTCCTCATACTTGATGTATAATAAATGTTGTGTGTGTCTGTCTGGGGATGCTCTTCCACAGGAAATCGTCACGGTCTCTTGGTGCCCAACAACACGACAGATCAAGAGTTACAGCACATTAGGAACTGCCTGCCAGATACCGTGCGGATTCAGAGAGTAGAAGAGCGTCTTTCCGCGCTGGGGAACGTCATCGCTTGTAACGACTATGTTGCTCTTGTTCATCCTGACCTAGACAGAGTAAGAACATCCCTAATGGAAGACTGCATGAAATCAGAGCTTTCTCCAAACCCTAAATGGTCTTTATGGGTCTAAATTAGGGCTGCACGGTATTGAAGAAAAATGCGATAGGCCTATGTGATAACTCATTAAATAATGCGATACGATAATGCTTAAAGTGTGTAAAATAAACTTAAACTATCTTTAAAATATTTTAAAAATGATATAACTTACATGTGTTTTTCACATTCTTTTTGTGACAAGAAAACATCCCTACAACTTCTGAAAGTGAACAGCAGTGTTTTACTGTAGCATAAGAAGTGTTATTTTAACATCAGTGTAAACCACAGGGTTTAGGGTTTCAGGAAGGCCTACATTAGGTTTATTTAACAACAGAAACTGAATAATCAAATATAAACATAAAACACTGCTTAGTTTTCACTGTATGAATTAAATGTATATATACTGATTCTTAAGGCGAGACACTACAGGTGAATAGTGTAACATTTTTAGCTAGCAGATGTCACCATGAAACTTTCCCAGTTGATTAGCTACATTAAGATGAGAAAAAAATGTATTACAAGTTTTCTGTAATTTAATGTTTAAATATGCAAATTAGGCAATATCTAATTAAATGTGCGCTAATTTGCATATATTAAAAAAAACGAAATCTGAGTATTGGATAAAGCCAGGTTAAAAAAAATGTCATGGTGTTCACATATTAGATGGGGAAAAAATTACAGAGGGATTTATGGATATATACTTTTGTTATCCTGTAAATCAGACAATACTGTCAATAGCCTTAAATTTTTTATTTTTGCCATGTTTTTTGGAATAAAATGTTATATAAAGGAATAGGAATAATATATTTACAAATCCCTCTGTAAATGTCTTCATAATATAACTAGGTACAAGTCTGGAAAGTTTGGTCTATATAGGTGCTACTGAAGTGGAGATTTCGGACTTGGAGTATGAGAGAAAAGTAATTTTGAGAAAACCGGCTTTAAAGATTTATCATCAGCCAATGAGATTGCGCATTCAGCCCTTTTACTTTCACGATGGGTTGCTCATAAAAAGGAAATGACCATATTTGGATCCGACAGGATTGAGAGAGAGAGCTTCCTAGCGGTGCTTCTGATGACAGGGTGACGGCAGCGATCGCGGAGCAGCGGGAGGATTAGGAACGCAAACTTTTGTTGAATTTATGAGAAATCTACAGACGCAAACAGACAAAGTGTAATACAATGAAGACCTAAATGTGTATTTCAGACTTTTTTTCACCACAAGTCTAAAGGAAGACATGTTATTGAAGACAAATATCCCAAATCTCAAAATTGACCAGTAAAAAAACCCCGATGTTTTTGCCTGCCGTGTCTCGCCTTAAAGCTACAAAAGTTATTCAGCCAAGAGCAGTGAGTGATTTTCTCTTCGTCTTTTGTTCATGACCCCAGTTATTGCAAGCCGCTGCTATATGCACATCGCGATATATACATTTGCGATATTTCAATATATTGTGCAGCCCTAGTCTAAATGATTTCTCAACACTTTCTATTTCTCTAAAAAGCCTGTAAAATGAAGCTCCATGAAGAAATCAGACCGTTTTGGTTTTGTATTAAGTTTAGGGCATTATTGTCCTCAGGAAACAGAAGAGATTCTTGCAGACACTCTAAAGGTGGAAGTGTTCCGGCAGACGATTGCAGAGCAGGTGCTTGTGGGTAGTTACTGCACCTTCAGTAACCAGGGAGGCCTCGTCCACCCCAAAACCTCCATAGAAGATCAAGATGAACTCTCGTCACTCCTGCAAGTGCCTTTAGTGGTGAGTGACTGTTCTGTCACATCTGAGAATCTTATTGACTTGATGAAAAATTCTTCATCCACAGTTGTTATATATTATACTCAAAATATATGCACAAAAGCAAGAGTTTTAAAATATTTTTATTTAGCAAAGATGCATTAATAATTGAATCAAAAATGACGGTAAAGACATTTACGATGTTACAGAATATTTCTATTTAAAATAAAGGCTGTTTTTGTTAAACTTTTCATTCACACAGAATCAAGTAACAAATATATTAAGTAGCACAACTGTTTTCAACATTAATAATAATAATAAGAAATGTTTCTTCAGCTCCAAATCAGCATATTAGAATGATTTCTGAAGGATCATGTGACTGAAAACTGGAGAAATGATGCTGAAAATTCAAATTACGTTTTAAAATATATCAACATAGAAAAGTTAAACTTGCAATGTTTTTGCTGTATTTCTGATTAAATAAATGCAGCCTGGGTGAGCATGATGTTTCAAAAACATTAAAAAAGGTTTACCGACCCCAAACTTTTGAACAGAAGAGTAATTAATGGTGTTTGCTAAGACGAGCATCAGTATTATTTCCTATGCTTAGCTTTTGTATATCAGTATTTATCTATAAATGTGTTTGAAATTACTTAAATAATTTTTGTAGACTACTAGGGACACAAGTATTCACTATATCATCAAACCCTAGACTGAAGTAGCTGTTGTATTTCGGTGGAAACCCTCATGGCTGTATGCAAGAGTTCTGCTCGGCTAATTGATAAACGTGTTGTTTCCCCTCAAGGCTGGAACGGTCAATCGTGGTAGTGAGGTGATCGCTGCTGGTATGGTGGTGAACGACTGGTGTGCTTTCTGTGGACTGGACACCACGAGCACTGAGCTGTCCGTCATCGAGAGCGTCTTCAGATTGAGTGAAACGCAGCCCAGCGCTATCGCAACAACTATGAGAGACTCGCTCATCGACAGGTATGTGATGACAACTTCACATGAGGCTTCTCAGTCCAGAGGGACGTACATATAGGATTAAAATATGTATAAAATGAGCTGATCTTATGCAAAAGACTAATATCTCAAAGTTTGATCTTGTTTCAAGGCAGACTAAACCTCATTATTCCTTTTTTTTTCTTTTCAGTCTCACATAAAACGGTTTTGGATATTTGCGGGAAGATGCCTGAGTGGACCTGGAAGTCGACATTAGATGGTTTGAAGGCTGATTATGTCTCCCTTCAGGGAGAAGCGCACTCTTGCCTTCATACCATTAAGGAAACATGTTGTCATTGTAATATCCATGTGTGAATTGCCTGTCGCACTCTTTTTTTGTAAAATGCCAAAACAAAAAATACCTTGTTAGATGGCTGCTTTTATCTGAATTAGTCACTTCAAATAAAAGACCACATTCTTTAAATGGTGACAAATGTAGAACTTGTTTCCTTACACAATGCAGCATCAATAAAGCTGTGCATGATCAACACTGACTGGTTTATTAAATAAAAACCTCCACAGTAGGTCTTATTAGTGATTACGTATTAATGCTTATGCAGTCTGACGACCAATAAAAGGCTTTTGACAACATCCTGATGCAATAACTGTTTTATTGAGAGCTGTGAAAGTAAGACGATACATTCAGAAATGTGCCAGTATGAATAGTGCAGTTCAGCTGAACATGGTCATCTTTAACACGGCTTGATTCTTTGGTATTTTCTGATTTGCATATATACATTTTAGCACATTAAAGCATGTTTAATGTAGAATATGAAAATTGCGGTAATAAAAGTAACAAACGTAGTGACACCAAATGAATGGAATGCAGCAAAATATAAAAATAAAAAATAAACTAAATGGCAAAAAAAAGTTGACCGCTGTTCAAAAGTTTGGGGCTGGTAAGATGTTTTTGAAAGAAGTTTCTTAAAAGGCGTGTGTGTGTGTGTGTGTGTGTGGAGGAAGCATATTTTAAACATGGAAAAAATCATACAAATAGGAAGAAGAAAAAAAGGCATTTGCTTTTGGTCTAGATCTGTGTTCATGGTTCCCATCCAATGAGTTTCCATGTCTTTTACAGTTGCTCACTATTACCGTAGCCATTCATGGTTCAATTTTATTAAAATCATTTTGTAGAAATATACTGGATAGGAGTTCCATTTGTGACGCCAATCATTGACTTTCTGAAACTCAGAACCAGAAATTTAAACTCAGTATATAAATGGTCATGATGTTAACATTTTATGTTCCATAACATTTGCAGGCCTTGAAGGGCATTTCAATTTAAAGGTTTTTCATATCCGTGGGAACCCCATGTACAAGAACTGTGGTTTTTGCCAACATAAATGAGAATCATAAAAATGACCAGAAAATAACACTTTTAAGTCTAAAATCTAACAAAATGTAACAAGCTTCAATAATATATTTTGAGTAAAAAAAAGTTTATGGATATTGGGCATCACAATGGACTGCAGAAGCTACACAACAAGCCACATCGATGTGTAAACAGCAGATATTTGCAACACTATAGTGGGAGATCTGCAATAATAACACCATAAAAGTCATCTTAAATATTTCTAAGGTGACGCGTAGACGTTCTTACAGGCTGTCTAAATAAAACCACTTTGCAGAGAGTTCTCTCAATTATATTCTTAAAATGAAACCCTTCTAAATGTAAACGCAAAAGGAACGTCCTGCAACCTGTGCAGGAATACGAGACCCTTTCCTGACAACATTCAATTCTCTGATACTGACATACAGATATCACCGATTTATGGATCAGTTCTGATATAATACTCTAACCTTGATTTGTCAATGCAAGAATGATATGTTCAAATCACAATGATCATTCATATTCTTCATATCAATTAGTCACTCATCTGTTGATAGGAAATGTGTGGTTTGGTGAAGTTATGAAAAAAGAGGGCAGGGAAGCGTTGGCAGCGACGGTGACCTGATGAACTTCAGGAAGAGGTTTAAGATTGGCTGTGAAGTGCTCAGGGTTCAGTTAGTTCTGCTCTTCTTTCAGATCAAACCTGACAAGAGGAAGATGATACAAACAGATTAAATGAACAGTTAATCTAAACTCAACTATTGAAGAGGTTAAACAAAGGTATCAGAACTAAATAAATCAAACATATAATTCCATGAGGAATTGTTGCTTAGTAAAAATATTGGTATGTTTGTGCATTATCAGTCCCAAAACTCACCATTCTGTGACTCCGGAGAGAAAGTCGACCTGTCCCAGGTCTATCTGCACCTACAAGAATAAATCAAAAATATATATTATTAAATCAATTATTAAAAGCACATTTATACACATTTATAAAATATTTAATTTAATAAATATTTCAATATATATTTCTTTAATATATTTTTTAATTAATTTATATCAATTAAATTCTGTATTTGTTAGTGGCACAGAGTCCCAGGACACGTTGAAAAACAAGAATATATCAACAATACATTAAACACTAAACTTTTTTTATTACATGATTTTTATCATTACTAAATCAATTGTGAAGAATAAATGTATAAAAATATATAAAATGAAATCAAATACATAATATTATTGTATTCACATTTCAATATTTATCTAATCAAAATTATATTTTATTTAATTTTATATTTTTTAAATACATTTATATAAATGAAATAAATTATATGAAAGTCATATGACACATTGAAAAAAAAAATTGTCTTGTTTTCCAGTGAAAATATCTAAACAAATACATCTTACAAAGTTAAAATGTTGTTAGATTTATTAATAAATAAATAAAATACAAAAAAAAAAAAGTCTTTTCTAACCCAATTTCGTGCACATTTATTTTGTTAGGATGTTTCCAAATTTTGAACAGACAATGAGACACAAATACTGTGTATGAAAATGATTCCTGTGCAGCTGAAGTGAACCGGTGCGGACTGACCTGGCCGATCACATCTTTGTCTCGATTCATGAAGGACGAGGATGCGTTTTTCACACAAACGCTGAGCTCTCGTCTCTTCGCCTCCTCTGCACTCATGTCAAACTCAAACCTACGGAACAACATTCCAGATGATGACATACACTGGGTCAAGGACTCCTAAAACACACTTCAAACCACTTCACATCTAAGATAGAACATGCAAACACATTTGAGAACATAAAACCAAAACACTTACACAACAGAATGCTTTAAAGATTAATCAGACACACCATCCTTATAGTATTCAAATGTATGAATGATCTTATTTATACACCATGGTATTTAAATGGTAAAAATCAAGCTATTACCATGGTACATAGTTTGAAGAACAGATTACAATTCACTTAAATGTCTCTCTTACTCATGAACGACAGACACACACACACACACACACACTCATCTCCAAACCTTTCATTGAACTCTGGGTTCAGGCTTTTCTTCTTCACACTCGTCTTTCTTTTCGTGGCCTTGCTTTTATCCGGCAGCAGAATGAGGGAGACGTAGGTGTCTAAACTGTCTTTAGATGATGTAACCAGACCCCTGAAAACACACCAACACAGAGCGTCCTCACTTTACCTCAAACTTTAGACTTACACAGGCAACTTATAAACTTGAAAAAACATTTCTTGGTTGCTCAAACAGGTATATATAATCATGCCAACACTCTACACCCTACAATATAAGCACGAATACAATCCACAGGTAACCAGACCTGCACGCATGGATGGTCACTGTGAGCTGTTTCTGGAAGGACAGTGAGATTTTGATCTGTCCAGTGGTGGCCGTCTGCTTATTACTCAAAACTGGACCTGAACCCATGGCTACTAAGGCCGCCATCTTTGAATCCAAAATCTGGATAAAACAGAACATGTGGGTTTATAGTTTGAGCTATTGTCTTCATGTATACTATTATTTCTTAACTCTTTAGAAGTTCAAACAAAAAAAATATTGAAGATAACGTTGTCTAACCTTCAGCTGTGCCCTGAGGAGAACCTGGCTCTGTGGTAAAGCTCCATCCAGATCGAGCCATTGGTCCATCAGTAGATCTGGTTTTGAAAGCAGCTCTCTGATTGGTAGAATCAACGAGCCAGTGGGTTGATCAAAGGCACTTGAGAACTGCACAAAATGACAATAAATGAAAAGTGAGTATGAAATCATCATAGTTCATGGCCTGAAACAAAAAGCAAACACCGTTCTAAGTTAAAAGCACTATCCACTTCGTAATGCAGCACAACTGATTGTTGCGTTCTCGTTGTTGCCACAAGGGGCGCTAGAGCGGCATTAACACAAACTATCTTCTTCGAGACAGATTTCTTTTTCATGTTAACTACTGTCATGCTGAGCAAGTTAGTTATTTATAATGAGTGAAACTGTTGATGTATTTTTCACATGTTCTTGTTTTTTGTGGAATATTGCAGTATTTACCCTTGGACATCATTTTTTTAATTCATGTGCCCTCAAAATCTTGAATCAAAATAACTTCCCTCCCTCTTGTCACTTGGCAACTTGTCACTCACATGAGATCCACCAATAGCAAACCACAACCATCCAATCAAGCTGTTTCACTTCGATATACATCACAATTACCAGAGTTCTTGCGAGAGCACAATTTGAATTTGCTCAGCGAGTTACTCTGGCGTCGAGTAATGATGCTCATTAACTATGCCGTTGTATCCGAGCTGCACCAATCACATCGGGTTATCTGATATAGGCGTGCCTGAGGCGAGCTAAACAGAAGACGACAGCGCTGCGACGTTGAAGTCATTAGTAAACATTGCAAGATGGCTATGGATGAACACCAGTTGTTTGAAACGGCTTTGGCCGCTACAATGAACGAGTTAGACTTGGCTTTTTATCTAAAAGAGGAACAGAAGACGCCGCTCGAATCGTTCCTTTGCAAGAAGGGCGTTTTTGCTGTTTTGCCGACCGGATACGGCAAGAGTCTAATCTACCAGTTAGCTCCGCTGGTAGCTAAGCGTATGGGGCTTGTTGTGATTGGTCGTAGTGTTATCCAATTGCGTGCAGTGAGATTTTCAAACGCATGCTTGGTGCCGCCCCTCGAGCTGGCCGATTTTCATTAGTCGATGCCAGACCATTAATCTTTCAGATTTAGGTCTGGATTTCAAGGCTACATCACAATAGGGAAGACGATCACAACTTCCAATTCATGCCGACTTTAACAAGACAGACATTGACGTCCTGCACTGTGCTTACAATAATGACCATTTTAAATATATATGATCATATTTTGCAGTTGCTGAATGGTGCATCATTTTATTGCATGTCATCTTCACTAAATAGTATTTTAAATACTAAACTCTTTCCCCGTTATTGACGGATTTTTGTGTCATTTAGGACACAATGCTTCCCCATCATCTACGCAAATATTTGACAATCCACGTTTTCACTGTTATACGGTAGGGGGCGCTATAAGGCTTCTTCTGAGAGTACTGAATCTCCTCATCAAAACACAGGCGAATAAGAAGCAGAAACAAGCGATAGCATATGTAAGCAGATGCTTATGTAAAATAACGCAATCATCAACATTAAACAGCATATTAATCAAAACTGTCTAGCGTTACTGAATGAAGAGTAAACCCAGAATGAGCTTTAGGACTGTGAAGCTTTGGGGGTGTTGCTGGACTCGATCTACTCCATCTGCTTTCCAGACGTACATGATTTTCTCAGCTTTTGTTCAAAATGTTGCTTTTTTATGAAACTTGACCACATTCAAGTGTTGATAAAAAAAAAAGAACAAATGAAGCTAGAATAAAATGTTTTTTTTTGTTTGATCAAAAATGGCACTTAATTTTTTTAAATGCTGTTGAGGAAAGAGTTAATTGCATTTCTGACAACAATACCCTCACCTTAATGACAAGTATGTCCTTTTTGGGATCATGAACCAGAAAGTCAAAAGCTTCATTCCAGCGAGGAGAGGTTGAACGATCACACACCTTTACATTAGAGAGAACAGAAATATGAATTTAAATAGATTACACATAGATGAAAATATATGGCATATAACTTTTTACAGTACTGCATGATTGTCATTATTGATAAAAAATCTCCTGCCTTGGTTTTGTAAGATGTTCCTCCAAGTACAAGTTCAGCGGCAGCTTTGGGTTCCTTTCCACTTTTCTTCAACTAGACACCAATATAACCATGATTACTTACCAAGATTTATTACCAGGTTTTAATTAGCTTACGTTACTCTTCCAGTACAAATGTAATAATTCCATTAAAATGAGATTGCATTAATAAAGACCATTTCTAAATACTTAATTGACTAGAATAAATATACTGACAGAAATGCTCAAAATGTATAAAATATGTAAACATAAAGGAAATAGAAATATACATATAATATTATGATGAATACTTACATTTTATGATATATATACACACATTATCAATCATAAAGTATATATATATCAGAAAAAGATGTGATTTATTTGTGTGAATGACTCACAGGCAGTTCATGAGCTCTGTCTAAAAGAATAAACAGCAACGCTGCTGACGGCACAGATTTGTTCTGATAGGACTGAGTGCTTTGCATCTGCATTACCTGATAAAAATAAAATAAAAACTCTTTAAGTATTAAGTCATTTTTTGTATAAACAAAGAATCAACAGACTCCATGTGTCTTCATTTAAAACTGACTTGTTCCAATCTATCCCGCTGTGTTGCGGTGGGCAGCCACTCCAGAACCAAATGGACTCGACCGTGTTTTATATCATTCAAAGTAAACCACTGGAACAGAAAAGCAGGGAAAGATGAATGCGCTTATTGTGTTGTGATCTTACGAATCCGAGCCAAATGGGATGATTGATACTCACTTCATCATTGTACTGGGACCTGATGATGCCTCCCAGTTTGAGCTTGAACCTGAGCACACATGAAGACAAACGTGTCATTTATGTCGATTATAGTATCTGAAATAATATGTTTGACTTTGTCTTTAAATTCTCAGAAGCTCAGAAGAATCTCCTTTGTTCTCATTACTATAATACTGAGTGTGTATATATATATATATATATTCTTTGAACAAAAAGTTTAAAAAAGAACAGCATTTATTCATAATAGAAATCTTTTGTAACAATATGCACTACCGTTCAAAAGTTTGGGGTCAGTAATTTTTTTCTTTCTGTATTTGAAAGAAATCAATACTTTTATTCAGTAAAGATGTGTTAAATTGATAAAACGTGATAGTAAAGATTCATATTGCTAGAAAAGATTTCCATTTTGAATAAATGCTGTTCTTTTTTACTTTTTATTCATCAATGAATCCTGAAAAATTATTCGTTTCAAAAAAAATTTATTAAGCAACACAACTGTTTCCAACATTAATAATAACTGAGTATCAAATCATCATATTAGAATGATTTCTGAAGGATCATGTGACACTGAAGACTGGAGTAATGATGCTGAAAATTCAGCTTTGCATCACAGAAATAAATTATTTTTCAAAGTATATTCAAATAGAAAACAATTATTTTAAATTGTAATGATATTTCACAATATTACAGTTTTTCCTCTATTTTTTATCAAATAAATGCAGCCTTGGTGATCAGAAGTGACTTCTTTCAAAAACATTAACAATAGTAATGTTTTCCAACTTTTGAGCGGTGCTGTATATACACATATATTACAGTAATGAGAAATCGAGGGAAAATGTGCCTAATTGTTCAATAAGATTAGTTTAATGATGCAAAAAAAATGTTTCCACTTAGTAAAAGAGATTATAAATATACTAACCTTCCAAGGAAATCATCAGAGTCGACATCCTTGTCATAGACCTCAAACTTCACCTCTAGATTATGATCAGGACTCAGAATCATCTAGTAAATAAAAAAAAAGAGTAACAAACATTAAGCCCTTTTAATGTTTTTTTTTTTTTTTTTTTTTTACAGATAATAATTAAAAAGATATTTAGAAATATTAAAGAGTTGAGCAGAACTAGAGAAAAGAAAAAAAACATGATATCTCGAAATTTTTCCAAACTACATTATCTTATTCCCACCTCATACATCTCATTCCAGGTGGGGTTGAGGTTCTCCTTGATCACATGACTCTTAAAGGTCGTGTCTCCGATATGGATCTTGACATACGGGTCGCTCTTCCCCTTCACCATCCCACCCATCATGTTGTCCTTCGCAACTAGATCTTGAGCCTCCAAAAGATGGATACGCAGCAGCCCCTATGGGACAGATATTAAACAACAACAGCGACATTAAAAGAATGCTAATGTGATCCTGCCATGCAAGACATGTTCCAGCATCCTTAAACCTAATACTAAAAGCAGAGGGCATGTTGATCCAGGAACCTGAAAGGTCAAGAAAATAACAGACTCACTTTAGTGCCAAAGCTGGGGTCATGGCTAGTCTTTTGGGGTCGTGCGTCTGTTGAACTAGAGACCTTTGACTCTTCTGCAGAAACACTGGGAGAAACCTTCTTGTGAGCCCTGTTTAACATGAACACACACACACAGACATAAACTAATCTTTATATGATCATAATACACTATTGTTATGATAAATGGAATATTACTTTGTTAATTCAAGCTAAATTAGGTTCAATTATCAAAACCATAAAAAAAAACTCACTGTTCTACTGGTTTATCCACATGTTGTTGCTCTTCATGGGATGATCCAAATGTTTTTACTGGTTCCATATATCCAGCCACACTAGAAGTGGAATCAGGAAGTTTGCTGAGATCCTGTCAATGAAAAGCAACAAATGAGCAAATCATTTTTTTAAATAAAATAAAATAAAATAATAGCTGTGGTCACCGTTCACTTTCAACAAAACAATACTGTTTATTGTATTTTTTTTAATTAAATTTTTTAATTAATTAAAAATGTATTTTTAAAATAAACATATTTATATATATTTATTTAAATATGATATATACATACTGTATCTGAAATACATCTGATGGAAATGTTTATTTGATGTTGAATGTCAATTAAAAAACACAAATAATATCAAATTGTATTTTATTTTAATTATATTTTAATATAATATACAAATATAATCAAATAAATTATTTACATTAAAATTCAATGAATAATACAAATATAAATAAAATAATAAACAAAACATGAAATTAAATCAATCAATTATTAATTCATTCAAATAAAATCTTCGAGTGAGTTACGCTTTACACACACACACACTAACCTCAGTGTCAGGCTGTGTTTTCGGTGCAGACGGCGTGTGATGCTCTTCAACGACAAGGGCGGCTGTTTGTTTTTGAGGTTCTTCGGGCCGTGGTGTGGGTACTGGTAGAGTAAAGGCTGCTAGGTCACTGATCCTGTTGGTCATGAGCACAAAATAATCTGGTTTAGCTCTCAAGACAAAATGATATGATTTATATTAAATCAGTAATCATCAGAAAAAAAAAATCAAACCCTTTTGCTGGCAGCTTCTTCTTCTCAGACTCCTTACTGACTGCAGCTTGTGAATGTTCAACAGTGACTGGTGCTTTTTCTACATGCTGTTCACCCACCGAATGCTGTTCTTCAACAACAACAGGCTTTTTACGCTGAAGGACACTTGTATCCATTCTCGAGTCCAAAATCTGATAATAAAGTAGAGAAATTAGGCATTTATAAAGGTCAAGATTTGACACACCGATTGCAAAATATCCATGTATCCTTTTTTTGACTGTAGTTTCTAGAAAAAGTAATTCTTTCACCTTAAGTTGTGCTCTCAGCAGAATTTGACTGTCAGGACTGGCTCCATCCAAACTCAGCCATTGGTCCATCAGTAGATCTGGTTTTGAAAGCAACTCTCTGATTGGTAGAACCACACAACCCAAGGGCTGCTCAAAGGCACTTGAAAGCTACAGCAGTGAAATGAGAGAAAAATATGAACAAAGATGTTTGAATTATTCATTTAAATTTTAAATAAATGATATAATAAATGTACATGTATTATACTTTTAATAATAATACTTAATATTATTATTCCTATTATATATAATACTAATAATTAGATAATTAAACATTCTACTTAATATAAATAATAGACACAATGTATGATATTAAATTTAGATAATATATCATGTCAAACCCCAGGACATGTTGACTACCCAAATATAGACATTTAAACTTGTTTATTTCCAGATATTACTTTTCATGTAGTGTTTGTGAATGTAAAAGGTCTGCAAAGTTTCAAAGATCAAAGAGTTGTTACTGTTTCCCAAAAGAAAGAACCGATTCTGAACCGCCTGAAATGAGTCGTCAGTGTTTCCAGTCTCACTTCCTGCACGGTCCTACATAAGCCCTATTCGGACGGGACTAGTTTCACAGGGGGACGTTAGAGAAATTTCTCTTTCACAGACGTACTTTGAGATTTGAATCCTGTCCGAATCTGCCATGTCTGTCTTTTTCTCACACGACCTCTGTAAAAATTCCAGAGCAAATGACCTACTGTTTTTCGTCAAACTCGGCGGTCCTCAGAGAAATCAAATCCCGTCCGAATGCAAATGTCTGTGATTGTCGAAAATGTTTTTTCTTGTGTGTTTTGGTCAACGTGAACTACCGTACAATCTCTCGCTATCGCGCCGGTATTCAAGTTTCTGCTTTTTGCGCACCGATAATGGATGTGGATGTGTTCGGTACACTGCGAAGAAATAAAAAAATGAAATCAACAAGAAGAGCCAAATCACGTAAACTGTTAAGACTGGCTACTGTAATATCAGTTTCAGGTAAGATTACTTTCATTTCTGCACTTAATCACATAACGTGTAAATTATATAAGTTAAAACTTTTTATTCCAGTGGGTTTATTATAAGAACCCAGTTCTATAAAATCATGATGATAAATGTTTAGTTTTTTTATACTACAATTTTTATAAAATGTTTACAAAACACTAAATACGTCGTTAGGACGTTTTACTTTATATTTCAAAGTGCTTAATTTTAAAAGTACTTAATTTCAAAATACATTTGATCAAATT
Source organism: Rutilus rutilus (assembly GCF_951802725.1). Taxonomy (NCBI): domain Eukaryota; kingdom Metazoa; phylum Chordata; class Actinopteri; order Cypriniformes; family Leuciscidae; genus Rutilus; species Rutilus rutilus. The sequence goes on along the minus strand of NC_140217.1, from coordinate 37,220,237 downwards.
TCATACACAATCCACGCATTCTGAACACGTGATCTTCTGCAATGCCCACATGTAAAACAGAGACACTCCTACCTCGGTAATAAACACGGAGATGTTAGTCCCGTCCGAATCCGTACATGAAATCACAGACGTAGGTTGATAAGAACTGTAACTCAAACGTCGTTTGGAAAACTAGTACCATCCGAATAAGGCTATACAGTAGGTTTGTAACAGATTTGAACTTCATTGGCTGCCAGACATCTACTTTTCCCCGCCCTCAAACACTGTAGTTGTAGCTGAAGCCTAGAGGAGTTTGGTTCGTGTTGTCGACGTGTCAACGTCAATCCACTTCGCATGCAATTCAAAAGGACGAGGACTCGTGCTGGAATTGATACGGTAAAACCGACGCCATCGCTACTGTTACTATTGCTGAGGAAGATCCAGAGGTGAAATTCAGATATGGTAATGAGTGTTTGGTTTCCGACACGCGCTATAAGCGATAGACCAATCACAACAGACTGTGCCATCTGACCAATCAGAGCAGAGCAGGCTCTCAGAAAGGAGGGATTTAGAGAGACTGAATCTTTTGGCGTTTCAGACACTGTGAGAAAAGAGGTGATGCTGCAAATGCGAGAAAATTTACGTGGTTTTTGACCATGGATGCATGTAAACCTGTAAACCTCCAAAACAAAATTAGGAACCTAATCTACTTCACCTTTATAATAAGAACCTCCTCTTTTGGGTTGTGAACCAGGAAGTGAAAATCTTCACTCCACTGAGGAGATGTGGCGCGGTCACACACCTTTAAAGAGAACAGCAAAGAAGTTGCTTACATTAAGGGCCAGAAATTGGACACACAACTTTATCTTCACATAAGGCACAAGTTCCACCTTGGTTTTATGAGAAATGTCACCGAAAACCAGCTCTGCAGCAGCTTTAGGCTCCTTTCCACTCTTCTTCAGCTGCACACATGAACACAAATGAAAGTGTTTTGATCACAGCAGCTGAACTGTATTTGTGTGAAAATGCTTGTAAGTGCATGCGTGTAAGACGGTACCGGCAGGTCATGAGCTCTCTCCAAGAGGACGGAGAACAGAGCTGCCGACGGCACGGATTTGTTCAGGAATGAATGTTCTGACTGTAACTGCAGAGCCTGGACATGAAGAAACACAAGAACACAATTCAAAATGCAGGTTGAGATTGAGACAGAAATTCTAATGCCAAATTAAATCCTAAAAAATATATTCACATTAAATATACTTCATAATAATACTACAAAATAAACAAATATATATTTAAAAAATTTATTTCATATTAAAATAAAGTTTACACTTTAAACAGAAATTCTTATGCCAAATTAAATCCTAAAAAATATATTCACATTAAATATTTTATTTTATTTTAAATATTATTTATATTATATTAAGTATAGTATTTGTATTGCATGTATTTGATTAAAAAAAAAGATGGTAAAAACAGTTATATTGTGAAATATTATTAAAATAATTTACAATTTATATCATTTATTCCTGAGATGCAAAGACTTGAAGTAAATCATTTAAATAAATAAAAATAAGGTTTATAAAAAAGGTCTAGAATAGATGCATTGCACATGAATCAAATTACTATTGATACTCAAAAACATCATATGAATTAATATAATATAATTAATATTATATATGTCAGCTTTAATAATGACCTTTTGCAGTCGGTCAGGTTGTGTTACTGTGGGCAGCCACTCCAGAATCATATGAACACGGCCATGTTTGACATCACTCAGAGAAAACCACTGACACAGAGAAAGAAAACACAACGGAATTAATATATTACAATACTTTCTCACCTTACCGGTAAACTTACTAGCAAACTGAATGCCAATATAAGACAATTTGTCTAAACTGTTCAAAATCCAGTCACTAGAGAATGAGAAATGAGGAAAAGATACTAGTGATGATGCACTCACTTCATCAGTCAGCTGGGACTGAATGATCTCTTGTAAGCTGATCTTCAGCCTGTGGACACATACAGGATCAGTAAAATGACACGGACAAGCATCATGCCAACATGCCAACATGCCAATGCGTGTTTGACTTTCATCCACATGCCAGTGTTATTTTACTATTATTTATATACCATTATAGTATTTATCACAGTAAAGTTACTTTAAAACAATTTGTGTTGTATAAAGCACAAAAGGTGACTTGACTATTAATAAATAGCTTGAATTTATATGTCCAATTTTAATTTTAATTCTTGTGTGCTTTTGCATTTTTATTACATTTTTGATATTTATATTTAGCTTTATTTTTATTTCAGCTTTAGTAATTCTAGCACTTTTTGTTTCAGTTACATTTAAAAAAAAAAAAGTTAATAAACACATTTTAGATCCAATATTTATTTTAGATTTATTACATTTATTTTTATTTTAGCTAACACAAAGTATTTTTAATAGTTTTAGTTTTATTTAACAATTACAACGCTGCCACATACCTTCCCAAAAAGTCGTCTTTGTCCATGTCCTTGTCAAAAACCTCCACAAGGACATCAGAAGTCGAGCTGGAGGCCAGAAGCAGCTGGGAAAAGCATTGATCACATGATATTAGATATAAAACCATTTTAACATCAACTAAAACAGCATCTGAGGACCTAAACCCACCTCATACATCTCATTCCAGGTAGGATTGAGGTTCTCCTTGATCACATGACTCTTAAAGGTCGTGTCTCCGATATGGATCTTGACATACGGGTCGCTCTTCCCCTTCTTCATCCCACCCATCATGTTGTCCTTCGCAACCAGATCTTGAGCCTCCAGCAGGTGGAGGCGGAGCACGCCCTAAAAAACATAAAACGTTCTCACTATGTTGGTGTGTTTGCATTTATAAGCCATATCAACAATACCATCATCTGTCAGCCTAATATTTCTCACCTTGGTGCCAAAGCTGGGGTCAGGGCTGGTGTGTAGGGGTCGAAGGTCATCTGAGCTGGACACTTCCGTGACCTCTGGGAATTCATCCTCTTCTGGGACTGACACAGAGGAAGTCCTGCTGACAGGAGACGGTGGGACCTCTTCAATACTAGACCTAAAACCCCCCAAACAAACACAGACACGCACGTTAAAGTCAAAGTGAGTTTATTGTCTATGTGGTCAAAGAAGTTACATAACATGAAACATTATTCCTTTTAAACAAAATATCAATAAACACACATACTTAACAGTCGAGTATAATCATTAAAATAAATACACACATTTAAATACAGCTTTCTCTAGAACATTAACCAGCAATGGATTTATAGAATTCCTATTTAATTTTTAAGAGGAATTACGAGTGAAATATCAGGTGTTCAGCAGAACTGTTTATTTCAATGAAATGAAAGAACTTCAGTTTAAGGCACTGCTTATTAAATATCATCTTCTAGATTGTTAAGGTATATGTTTGAGGGCTCCATGACGTGAAATTCTCCTCCTCTCACTTTTGCACTAATTCCTCCTCCCGTTTTCTTCTAATGCTGGATGCTTCAGGACGTTTCGGCTCCTCGTGCTGGTCTTCAGAGCTCTCCGTCTCTTTAGGGCAAAGAATCTACAACATAACATCATAACATCACATGATAACATCATATCACGCCATCTCAGAGTCGGACAGCTGCCTTCTAAAAATCAGCATCCTTGTAAATATCCAATATCCTTGAAATAATGATAGGAAAAGCCTCGCCCCACACGATGACGGGATTGGTTACATGCTTCAGGGCTTGACATTAATACCTGCCAACCTGCCAAATGCGGGTATATTTCAGCAGTGCCGTGTAACGCAGTCACTCCTACTAGCCACTTTGGCGGGCTGAATTTGATATATATTTAATATATATATACAATTTGCACATGTTTGTCTTAAAGCATGCTAAAAACACCACATAGACATATAAACAACATTAAAAATTAGATTTTCACCACAGGGGGTCTCAATATTTAAAAAATTATTGCAATAATATTTCATAGTATTACTGTCTTTACTGTATTTTGATCGATTAAATGCAGCATTAATGAAGATGGAATATTCATGCGTGTGTGTTTTACCTTCAGTTGAGCTCTGAGCAGAATCTGACTCTGAGGCGACGCTCCATCCAGATTGAGCCACTGGTCCAACAGCAGATCTGGTTCAGAGAGAAGCTCTTTAATGGGAATCACCACAGATCCCAGAGAGAAATCCCAATTGTGGGATAACTGGTGAGAAAAAGTGAGGTTAAAGGGTTAAGGTCAGATGGTAAAGTGTGTTGCAAGACAAATACTGCATAAAAATGTGCTGTTTGCGAGTTCTAACCTTCACAACAAGGTCTTCATTAAAAGGGTTTCGAACCAGGAAGTGAAACGCTTCGTCCCATTGGGGAGCGCTGTTGCGCTCACAGACCTACATCACACAGAGTCAAAACAAGGAGAAAGAAAACTCATTTTAGCCACACATCATTGACCAAACATTTAAACAGTATCTGTGGTAAAGCAGTTTCTCACGGTGGTTCTGTGAGAAGTTCCTCTCAAAATCAGCTCCGCTCCAACTTTAGGTTCCTTTCCACTCTTCTTCAACTAAACACATAGAGAAAAAGTAAGACTTAAGAGAACCATTTGTAAAGCACTGTGGGTAAATGTTTCAGACATGTTTCATTAAAGGTGCAGTGTGTGATTTTTAGCGGCATCTAGTGGTGAGGTTTGCGAATTGCAAACAGCCAGTCACTCACGGCCTATGCAAACTCGAATGAGAAGCTACGGAAGATGTCGTCGTCCGAGTCTGAGTCAGCAGAGAGTAGCAAGTCAAGCAATGAGGTTTCTTTATATTATATTTTATATTAAATTATATTTACTTAATTATTCAGTAAAACCACATGTTATTGCGATGTTACATGTTATTATTTTTTACTTGTTCATCATTGTGTTAGTCTTTTATTCACTGACTTTACCATAGCTTGTTTCCATGCTAGTTAGTATAAAATAAGAGCTATGGAAAAGAGCATCAAAGCAGCTAGGTAAGGGGAAATAGCTAACGTTACGATGTCCGAGGCGTCGTTCAGACAGCATGTTTTTCTCCACGTTTGCAGAGTCAGGGACAACCTGAGTGTTCTGCTGGGTCTTTTTCTGCTGCTTCTCATTCAAGTTAGTGACGAAACGCGCTCTGTAGCGCTGTCTGTTCGCTGTCGGCTACGGTAGAAACATGACGTCACAATATGTCGACCTTCATAGAAGGGGGTGGCCGCGGTTATGTAGATATAAATGACTCATTCTAAGGTAATAAAAACATAACGGTTCATTAAGTAAGGTCTTTATACACCACTGAAAACATAGTTATGGATCTTATATTGCATTTCTGTCAATAGATCCTCAGAGATATTACACATTGCACCTTTAAAGTAGCAAACAGATTTTTCTCCTAAAATGTTTCTAAAACAAATCAGTTGTTGAAATACAGTACTGTTCAAAAGTTTGGGGACTTTTTGAAAGAAGTCTCCCTCACCAGAGCTGCATTTATTTGTTTAAAAATACAGTAAAAACAGTAATATTGTGAATTATTATTAGAATTTAAAATAACTGTTTTAATAATTTATTCCTGTGATGCAAAGCTGAATTTTCAGCATCATTACTCCATTCTTCAGTGTCATATGATCCTTCAGAAATCATTGTAATATGCTGATTTGCTGCTCAAGAAACATTTATGATTATTATCAATGTTGAAATCAGTTGTACTGCTACATATTTTTGTGGAAACGGTACTTTTTTTAAGGATTCGTGGATGAATAGAAAATTTAAAAGAACAGCATTTGAAATTTAAATCTTTTTTTTAAACATTTTAAACGTCTTTACTGTCACGTTTTATCAATTTAATGCATCCTTGCTGCTGAATAAAAGTCTTTTCCCCAAAAAATAGTAGCTATAAGATCATTTGAATAATGTTTGAGTTGATATTGAAATCTCTGACTTCTGATTGCACACTTTGTTTCCTGGCAAATCTGAGACATTGTTGAGGTCTTTTCTGAAACTCTAGAGGGGAACAGGGGTCTTTTTCTCAGGAGAAAAATCTGAAAAACGAGAGGATCTCAGTCTCTCCATTAATGTCATTACTGTCCGGCAGAACAAATGAGATATTTGAGAGATGCCACTTGTGTCATACTCACAGGAAGCTCATGTGCACGCTCCACATACACAAACAGAAGAGCGGCAGTCGGCACAGTCTTATTCATGTATGAGGTCTTTGATTGGTACAGCAACACCTGACGAATAAATCATACAGTTAACCAGTTAGTATCCTCAGTGTATTTTCAACACAGACAGAGACTGCTGGAGGATGAGAGATGGTTCTGCCCACCTGCTGGAGTTTCTCTGGTTGTGTTACAGTGGGAAGCCATTCCAGAGCGAGATGAACACGGCCACGCTTCACATCGCTCAGAGAAAACCACTGCCACACACACACACACAGTCACAAGAGGATATATGTATGAGTATCTTTATTATATATATTATACTTATTAATACTAATGCACATATACTCAACCTCATTAATGTATTGGGAGCTGATTATGTCACTCAGATTCATCTTCAGCCTAAAAGAAAAACAATATGAATATGTGCCTAAATAATGCTAAAACTAAATAATGCGTAAGAGTTATACTGGATTACATTGACAGCAGCCTTCTTACCTGCCCATAAAGTCATCTTTCATGTCCATGTCCTTATCAAAAACTTCCAATGTCAAATCCTGACCAGGAAGCTGCGTCAAAACCACCTTAAAAATAAAAATGGGAAATGGCAAGTTAAAACACTTAGTCATTTTTTTTTTACACAGCGTGTGAAACAGCATGCAACAATTAATATGTCAAACATTGTTATAGTACAGTATAGTTTAGTGGCAGTTTGTCATTCTCGTCATGGTTTGATTTATAAATGCATTTGAAAGTATTCCCACCTCGTACATCTCATTCCAGGTGGGGTTGAGGTTCTCCTTGATCACTTGACTTTTAAAGGTTTCACCTCCAATTTGTATCTTGACATACGGGTCGCTCTTCCCCTTCACCATCCCACCCATCATGTTGTCCTTCGCAACCAGATTTTGAGCCTCCACGAGGTGGATCCGCAGCAGCCCCTGCAGGAACAAAGAGCAGATCGTTTTACTTTGATTTCAGGGGTTGGTTATGATCGATCGGACCATCAAGGAGTGTATATTCAAGAACATATCGTACTTGTGTGGCTAATAGTGTTAAATATGAATAGCATAGCGACACTAATAGATGAGATCTGCACACCTCAGTAGCGAAGCTGGAATGGGGCGTCGTCTTCTGTGGACGCGAGGCAGAGCTCTTCGAAAGAGGGTCACTGGAGAGCAGGGAGGAAGTTACTGCAGCTTCATCCAAACAGAGAACCTGCAGGAAATGACATCAACACAAGCTAAGTTTACAACCAAAGTTACGAATTTAACTTGGAATATCACAAAAAAACATTTGCGAATAAAGCAGTTTCCATCTGTTCACGAGAGCACCACGACGCATACGTGGAGCAGATGTTGTTGGAGATTAATATTTTGTAAATAAAGTGGAAAATTATGTTGTTTTTTTTGCATGGTAGAGTATATGTATATGTGCACTCAAGCTTGTGTATTGTGTGTCAGATGGATTTACCCTGAGAACTGTGTTGATGTGGATGCGGCTGCCTGAGCCGGAATTCTCAAGATCAAACCACTGATCTAAAGTCAGATCTGGACTCGAGAGAAGATGGGAAACAGGAATGGACAGACTTCCCAAAACCTGAACACGGTCATTATCCTTCACCTGCAAAAGAGAGCGAGTCAATGTAAAAATGGCTTAAGTAACATGAATGTCAACCATTTGGAAAAAGAATCCTGGAAGTAATCACATCTGAACCCTGTTTACACCTGTATTGAGAGCTTGTGTATGTTCATAACAGGGCAGTTGATGTTAGCATACCTGTACACTAATGTTCTGTGTGCTGGGGTCTCTGATGAAGAACGTGAACGCGTCCTCCCACTGGGGGTTCACGGTATTCCAGCAAATCTAAGGAGAGGGGAAATAAGTGAGTGAGAAGAGCGGGTCACATGGGAAAGTTTGGTTGGCACAGGTGGTAATTGTGTGTCTTACCCGGCTGTCACGGGTAACTTCCTGCACTGAGATTTGAGCAATCGGGTTGGGATCCTTATTGCCTTTTTTCATCTAAAAACAGAAGAAACGGGTACAAACATACTTAAAAACAAACATAAAATAGCATATGCGTGACAGGTCATTTACCATTTTGTCATTTTTATGATTAGGTTTCCAGTTTAAACTAATAAAATAAAAAAACTATTTCATATAAATTAGGTTAGTAAGCAAATCTGTTTAAAGGATTTTTAAAATGTTTTTGAAAGATGTCTCTTTTGCTCACCAAGGCTGCATTTATCTGATCAAAATACAGTAAAAACAGTAATACTGTGAAATATTATTACTGTTTTCTATTTGAATATATTTGAAAAGATCATTTATTCCTGTGATCAAAGCTAAATTTCAGTACCAATAGTGCAGTCTTCAGTGTCACATGATCTTTCAGAAATCATTCATGATGATTTGGTGCTCAAGAAACATTTCTGATTATTATCAATGTTGAAAACAGTTTTGCTGCTTAATATGGACAAACGTTTACGCCACAGAATAAAAATAAAAGGTAATTGGATTTTTTTTATCTCATAATTCGGTTGTGAGGTTATGTGACACAATTCTGACTTTATAACTCACAATTCAGGAATTGCGAGAAAAAACGTTAGAGTTGCGAGTTTATATACGATATTAAGTCAGAATTGTGAGATAAAAAGTCACTTTTTTTTATTCCATGGCGAAAACAAGCCTGCATAAGCTTAATGTTTTTGTGGAAACTTTTGTGGATTTTACTTTTATCACAGGGCAAAGCACTATAGACTTACAGTAAGTGCATTACTGTAAACACAATTTATGCTTTAGAACTGAGGAAGGAGTTTTATTATCTGTCTAATATCAATTATTATCTGTGGTCAACCGTATTTCCCAAAACGTGCATAAAAATAGGTGGATGGAAACATAGCTAATGAAGCCGGGACATTCCTTTAAAATCCTCCAGACCGCAGAGCTGTAAGCTTGAGCACTCTGGGATATTCACTTGATGCAAGTGTATACTTGTTTCAAGAGTTTTAAGTATCAGTGTGTGCCTCTGAAGTGAACTCTTTTTGCATTGCACTTCTAGTAAAATATTCTGGATGCGGGAAACGGTGCGAGTGCTTTCACAGAGTGCTCTCTCAAGACCATGAGCTGAATAAGATATATCTAATGTTTCATTTAATAGTTCCTCTAGACATGGCTGCAGTCCTCCTTTAAGTTTGTTTCAGAATGGGCGGCAGCCGAGCATAAAAGGGAAACGGCAAGCTGTGTGTAACCAGAATCATTTACACACACATGTTTGTTTGGTTTTTCAAAAGTTGGGGGCTTGTAAGATTTTTTTTAAACAAATCATTGCGTGTATTCAGCAAGGAATGGATGTATTAAATTGATCATAATTAAAGCTAAAGGACAAGTTCGGTATTTCACACTTAAAGCCCTGTTTTCAGATCGTTTCTGATGAAATAGAACGAGTGGTCAGGGGTGGTCAGGGTCAGGGGTGGTCAGGGGTGTTCACTGATATGCTCACACAAAAATCGCTGCAAAAGATGCTTTCCAACAGGTTTTATCGTAGTTTTTGTCCAACTCCATTGACTTGTATTGGATGTGCTGTGAGGTACGGTATTACTCCGCCGCCGGAAACGGAAATGGGGTTGTTTGTATTCTTCCTGTAGTCTTATGCAGTCGCGGTATCGTAGGCTACGCTATCCAAACATTTTTAAGACAGCGATCTTCTGCTTCTTCTGTGTATTCAATGAAATGCCAGTGGTTTGCTTGCAATTGGCAAAGGTGCATTATCGCCACCAACTGGGCTGGAGTGTCTATTATTCAAGCTCTCAACGGAAGAACGTACGGGTGTGAGGCGTTTGGAAAAATAGGTCCACAGTTTTACAACGAATGGTAAAACACCTGTTGGAAAGCATCTTTTGCAGCGATTTTTGTGTGAGCATATCAGTGAACACCCCTGACCACTCGGTGAGTTTCACGTCTTTGTAAACGAAAGTTTAATGCGTTTTAGGAAGGATTGTTCCAGTGCACCTATGCACCCATTGTGGAGGTGGGGGGGTGCTACCACAGAAACCGAAAATTCTCGGGCCAGCAGCATGTGTCCAAATTTCAATCTTAACCGTTCTATTTCATCAGAAACGATCTGAAAACAGGGCTTTAAGTGTAAAATACCGAACTTGTCCTTTAAGACATTTACACTGCTGCAAAAGATTTCTATTTCAAATAAATGCTTTTGAACTTTCTATTCAGTACAGAATTATAAAAAAAATTATCATAGTTTCCACAGAAATATTAAGCAGCACAACTGTTTTCAACATTGATAATAATCAGAAATGTTTCTTGAGCAGCAAATCAGCATATTAGAATGATTTCTGAAGGATCATGTGACACTGAAGACTGGAGTAATGATGCTGAAAATTCAGCTTTGCATCACAGAAATAAATTACATTTTAACATATATTCAAATAGAAAACTGTTCTTTTAAATTGCACTAGTGTTCCACAATATTCCTGTTTTCCTGTGTACTTGATTAAATAAATGCAGGGTTGGTGAGCATAACTACTGTGTGTGTGTGTGTGTGTGTGTGTGTGTGTGTGTGTGTGTGTGTGTGTGTGTGTGTGTGTGTGTGTGTGTGTGTGTGTGTGTGTGTACTTGTACAACTATCTTTGTGAGGACCAGTTTGAGTTTTAGACCATTGGAGTGAGGACAAAGAGAGTAAAGTGAGGACATTTTGGCAGGTCCTCACTTTCTGAGACCCCTTTAAAGGCCTGTTTGAGGGTCAAGACTTGGTTTTAGGGATCAGGTTATAATCAGGTTCAGGGTTAGGCACTTAGTTGTGATGGGTAAGGTTAGGGCATGCGGCTAGAGATTGCATTGTGTCAATGAATGTCCTCATAAAGATAGATGTACAAGAATGTGTGTGTGTGTGTGTGTGTGTGTCTGTCTTGCTAAATCCTAAATTATGGGGACAAAGTGTCCCACAAAGATGGCAATATCTGAAATTCTTGTCCTTGTAGAGACAGTGTTTTGTCCCCATGAGGAAAACAGCTTATAAAACATACTAAATAAAGTTTTTTGAAAATGTAAACATGCAGAAAGTTTTCTGTGATGTGTAGGGAGGGATAGGGGATCGAACATACAGTTTGTACTGTATAAAAATCATTGTCAATGGAATGTGCCCATAAAACATAACATGTGTGTGTGTTAGAACAAAGAGCGCAGCAGGAAGATGATGTGAGAGTATTACTCACAGGAAGTGCCTCAGCCTTGTCCAAATACACTGCCAAGATGGCTGATGAGGGTGGCTTTGCTGTTTTACTCACCACACTTTCATTTCTCTTCAGAACCTGAGAGAAAGAGATAAAAAAAATGAGGGCAAAGTAGGGCGGAGCGAGGCTACTGTAAAAACTCCCGTTCGAAGTTGCTCTGTTTGTCAAGTGTGCAAAATAAGCTTTCTATCTCGTTAAAGATTTTGATGTTTTGTTAAAAGGTGGAGTAGGTGAACACACTGTTTGCATGTGTGGAAAACATAGCACACCCATTTCCAAGAAACCCCCCTGTGTTCTGTGTTTGTACGGTGTTATAGGACCTCTTTCAGTCTTCCTGTGTCGGCTTCTAATGTCAGCCACTCCAGTTGGAGGTGAACCCGTCCTGTAGGGGTGTCCTTCAACGTGAACCACTAAGAAGGGGACATTAAAACAGCAAATAATCACTCACGCAAAATTCTACAATAAACCTAAAAGACTGACATGATGAAATACATGATAAAAGACACAAGTATTCAATAAATAATCTGGTCACTATTGCAAAATAAACCCTTTCAGAGTGACACAAGACTGAATTGCGGCACAGATCACCATGTCAGAGGTATATTTTGCAGCTCAGCGTACAGTAGTACAACATCAGTGTTATTTAAGTATTATTTATCTATTATTATAGTATTCATTAATAATTTAAACTAGCTATTTGTATATGTTCAGATTTTATTTTAATTTTAGCACTTCAACTTAATTCTGTTATGACAATCTCTGAGTGTTTGGCATGGTAATGGATAATGTTTGGTCTTGGAGGAATAAATCTGCAAGTACGGGACTTGCTAGTGCCAATACATATATGACACGCTGCTGTGAGCAAATAAGACATGCTGCTGCTGTACAATACAGCATACATGAACTACCCATAGCAGATCTATACAGGTGGAGCTGGGGAAGGTGGAGGGTTTCTGAAAGTGCACAGCCAACTGCTACAGAAAATGCTGACCAGGTATTTGAAAGTTGAGCAGCGAGCTCATTGGCTGCTGATGTGACATGAACCAATCAGCTGCGCCCTGAATGATGTGATTGTGAACAGGTTGAGTTAAGGACCTGTCAGCCTGCACCATGTAGAGTTTTTCGACTAATATTTCTGTAATACTGAAAAGTTTTAGTGAATGACGAGGGATATGAAACAAGGAAGAAAATCAGAAAAATAAAGTTTTGCATCATTAAAATATTTGACTGCAGAATGCCTTGATGGACCAAACAGAATCAAGCATTCAGCCATGTGATCATTTTATTTATAAATAATAATAATTGCAATATACAATGGTTTTAGTTGGTTTGTAGCTAATAGTTTCATCGATATAGATTTCATGTCTACTTGTGGTGAAAGTTATGCACACACTTACAAACCAAATCAAGTTAACCACACACACACACACACACACACACACACACACACACACACACACACGGTGGTGCACCTATCATTATGAGGACATTCCATAGGTGTAACAGTTTTTATACTGTACAAACTATATGTTCTATCCCCTACCACCCATCACAGAAAACTGCATTTTTACATTTTTAATCAAACAGTGTTTAGGATGTTTTGTAAGCCATTTTTATTATGAAGATTCAGGAAATGTCCTCATAAACCAAGTTTATGTTATATAATACCAGTGTAATAACCATGTCATTACACAAATTTGTGTCCTCATAAATCAAAACAACCATACACACACACAGTGTGCACAGTGTGCTGGAATATTATCTAAATGTTCTCACCTCATCAACGATTTTAGATTTCTTCACAATCCCCAAGTCTATTTTTGTCCTGAACACAAGTGAAATTAAGAGAATCAAGGCAAGGATGAGAATAGAGATCAGCAAACAATAAAAAACACAAATCATGAGTTTATGGTAATGGTGGCTTATGGTAGGACACTATAACTGATGTTCAGAAGATGAAAATCTGGAACAGATCTATATCAAGGAGGTCATATTATAAGAAAAAGTAAATTTTTAAGAAACTTTTGGAATAAAAGAATATCAAAAAACAAGATATCCTCAATGTAAATTGTTTTAGTGCAAGATATCTTGACTAACATTATAAGGATTGTTCGCTTATAATGTTAAAACATTAAAGATATGACTCCTTTGAGAGAATAAATGAGAAACGTAATGACGGGAGATGAAAAGCAGTGATATGGTACCTGCCCAGGAAATCATCTTGATCAGGGTCTTTATCAAATACTTCCACCTCTAGCTCCTGACCAGGCACCTCATGAACGATGACCTGACAGACAGACACACACTCATGCATGAAACACCAAAGACACACCTACATTAACAACGTGGGTTATCAATGACAAAAAGCGGCGTAAATGATTCGACATTTAAACACACACAGATACATATGACCTTATGAAGTTCATCACATTTACATCATATATCAATATTATGATATTAAATGGCTTATACAGTACACCTCTTAAAACTTGAAATCAGTGTTTAAAGAGTTGCTTCTTTTGTTGATGTTGTAATGTGGTGTCATTTTAACACCCACCTCATACATTTCACCCCATTTGGGATTGAGTGTATTGTCCAGATGCTGGGATCTGAAGGTTTGCGGCCCGACTCTGAGCAGGGCGTATGGGTCAGATACACCAGACACAATGGTGTCCTTCGCAGCCAGACTGTCTGCCTCCACCAGGTGAATACGCACAACTCCCTTGAAGAAATAAAGAAAGATGCACAGAATATGAAAAAGACTGCAGTGCAGGGAACTGTTTCATTACTGCATTACTCCTAAATGAAAAGAACTAATTACATGGTATCATTATGTTTTATGGAAAGCGATGCTTCAGATACATGTATGCTACTTCTGCTTTAAAAACTATGGAAAAATATTTCAAATTACACTGTAAAAGTGGCACAGAACACTACCTTTCAAAAGTGTGGAGTCAGCGAGATTTAGATGTTTTTTTTCTTTTTGAAAGACATTAATATTCTTATTCACAAAGGACACATTAAACGTAACAAATTTGTTAACAAATGTAACAATGTTTTCAACATTGATAATAATCATAAATGTTTCTTAAGCAGCAAATCAGCATATTAAAATGATTTCTGAAGGATCATGTGACACAGGGGCGTAGGAGCCATTATACGAGGGGGGGACATGTCCTCCCCACATTTCAAAATCTAAGTTTTGTCCCCCCCACTATTTCCCAATGTAAGATTTTGTTTTGCATTGCCTGCCTATCTCTGCCGATTTCGGAGTCTCCAAATGAATCCATTCTGCAACTTTTAAATACATAATTAATTGGTTGTAGTTATATTAGATTGCTTCTCTCTGTTTTTATAATCTACCCAGTCCGTCACTGCATATACCCTCTTACAACCAAACTAAGTAGTACAGTCTGTTCCCAAAAGTCATTAGAAATGAGCATTTAAGTACTTTATAAATAAAAATAAAAATAAAAAAAAAATCGGGGAATTTCCCCCCGAACCCCCCTAGCAATTAGTCCCCCCCAGGTTCAAAATTGCTCCTACGCCCCTGATGTGACACTGAAGACTGGAGTAATGATGTTGAAAATTTTGCGTTGCATCACAGGAATAAATTACTAGGGGTGTAACGATTCTAGGGTAAAAAAATCGAACCGTAATATTCACCCACGGTTTCGGCACGCACTTGCACTGTTCATCTAAAATATGATGACACGTACACATCTATAATAATATGTGATAAAAACCGAACCGTGAGCAATTTGAACTGTTACACCCTTATAAATTACATTTTTAAATGTATTCATGTATTCAGTTATTTTAAATTTTTATAATATTTCACAATATTTCTGTTTTTACTGTAGTTTGGATCAAATAAATGCAGTTTTGGTGAGCATAAGAGACTTCTTTCAAAAACATTAAAACATATAACTGAGCCCAAACTTTTGAACTGTAGAGTAAATGTCAATTGCAAAAACCAAAGTATCATGTATTTGAGTGATGTGTGTAAGGTCTGTATGTGTGTGTTACCCTCGGCAGGGGGCTCCTCAACTGTGCCACATGCAGGTCTGCCACTAGAGGAACAGTGAGACGATTGGGCAAAACCAGGAACGAGGCAATCGCGTCCATGATCATACTGTCTGACATCATACTGAGAAAAGGAACAGGGACAAAAAGTGTGAAATAGATTTTTAAAAAAGAAACGGATGTCGATCAGGACAGCGAGTTCAGAGTATACTGAACTGAATAAAATGTTATTGTGTATGTGCAATGACAGAAACTCACTTGACCCCTGGAATGTCCAGCAGGTTGGTCAAACCGGTCCAGTTAATGGTCAGTTTCTAACAACAAAAAGGAAAAAGGAGATTACATGATTCTATTAAGAGTAATATTCTAATTCAAGCACTAATGAAAGAATAAAGACAGTAAGGATCAGTACACACTTGCAAGAAGACTAATGCAGAACATTTTAAAGTTCAATGGAGCTTCAAAGAACCCAGGAGGGTTTCAACTTCCTCAGTTAATGGATGTTACCAAGAACTAATAATGTATTTGATCTGAAGAACCTATAGGCTTAGATTAAGCCAGGATTAGGCCTTAGTTCAATTATGACATTTAAGTAGCTTTTATAAACGTGCCTTAGATATATCAGTGCAAGTTGCTTTCAGTTAAAACTTGTTCAGTTCAAAGTCAAACATGCATTTTAGTCTGGGACTAGGCTTAAGACTTGTCTGTAAAACTGGGGGATAGTGTAATGTCAAAAATGTCATCTAGTCAACCATAAAAGAACCCTTAATTTTCATAAACTTCTTTATTGGCATCTATGGTTCCATGAAGAACCTTTAACATACATGGAATCTTTCCGGTCCACAAAAGGTTCTTTACAGTGGTGAAGTACGTGTTTAGAGACACTCACGGGTCTTTGGATGAAGAACATGGTCACAGCACCCACGATTGGGACGTCACCGATCAGTGGCTCCAAAATCACACGCATCATTCCATGAAGCTGAAAGAATGCAAATGGAATTATCTCTCAAGATTTCATTTCTACAGTGGGACCATGTATCAGATGTACCGTCACAACTCGCAACACATAATCTCACCTGTATTCCCTTCACACCAGCCTTGCAGAAATACCTCTTCACCTCCACGTTTATCTCGACATCCCCCACGTAACTGAAAAAAGATGGCGGAGAGGAAACGTTAGGTTGCTTTTAACTCTTTACAAATTTAACCATTCTGCTGAATTTGTTCCAAACCACTAAAACTTGATGTAAAACTAAAGTCTTTAAAAAGGATATACACTTCTCTGGATAAACAAATCTGAGTTGGCTGCAGTTTGACGCTCTTGTTTTGTCAGCTTGTGAAATACAGACACAATATCGATTACACAAGACTTTTAAGTCAGTAAATAGATGTATGCGTCACCTGATGTAAACGTCAAGCAGAATTTGACCTTTTTCGCTTTCTGAATGAGCCTTCACTCCAACCACCTTCATCGGCTGTAAAATAAAGAAAAGTTCTGTTGTAGAAGATAAAAATGTGCAGCCAAAACTCTAATATAGGACAAATCAGTTGTTTCTTTATGCATATATTATTCCATAACATTGTAATATAGTAGTTTTGTAGGTCTGTAGATTTTAGGTTAATATATTAAAGTAATTTAACAACATATTTGCTTGTTCATGATTCTCTGATGTCGGCTAATGGTCACATGACAAACTATCTTTTAGTACTTTAATTTGATTGTTTCGATTTGATTTTTTAATTATTTATTTATTTTAATTTGACATTTTATGATTTCATTATTATAATAGCTTTTCATTATCAGCTCATATATACACCCCGCAGTAATAATTCAGTAGCTATTTGTTAATGAGCAAGATTTTCACAGCCATATGTCCTTCTAATCACTTTAACATAAAAATTTCACTCTTGCCTTGACAGGAATGTTTGCCGTGAGACATCAGATGTGTTTATTCTAACAGAATGCATGTTCAGACATGTTTCAAGGGCAGTGGAGCCTCTTTTAATCTCCTACTGTACTGGAATGAGATCTGCAGGAATCTGGAATATTATTTATTGTGTAGCGGTGTGTGTGTGTTTCCATGTATGACCTTGCCACCAAAGTCTATCTTGGTGAAGCTGAGAGTCTGTAGATGAGTGCTGGAGCCGCGGATGGATGGAGCAATGGTTTCCATAAGCAGCTTCTCCAAATACTGACCAATATATGGCCAGGCCTGCTGGATAACCTTGAGAAATAGACAGGAAGAGAAAGAGAGTGTCATTTTTATTTGATATTAAAGTCACCATGAAATCAAAAAATGGACTATTCTTATTTTTTATGGAATATTGTAGTATTTATTATAAATAGTTCATCCGTGCACATCTTTTTATTTTTTTATTCATGTGCCCTCATAATCTTTAATCAAAACAACTTCCCCTCCCTCTTTCATTCACATCTCATCTCTTCTCTGATTATGTGTTCACTGGGCGTGAGGGCGGGGCAACCTGTCACTCACATGAGATCCACCAATAGGAAGCCACAACCATCCAATCAATTCCCCATGGACAAAATCAAGCCCCGCCCTACATCTTTTTACATCTGACCAATATTCTTTCCTACAGAGTGGAATCAATAAAATTCCTACTAACCCAGTACTTTGATATGTATATACGTTACGGTCTTCAAAAATACCATGGTATTAACCATAATTCCATGTACAAACCCTGTATGTGTATGTGTATGTGTCTGTGAGATTGGGGGACTAGAGCTCTGACGCAGTTCCTTCTGTTTAATGCCCATGTCTGTTCTCTGCTCTCCTTGACGCTGTTTACACCGTGCCATTTGTGTTTGCCTAGTTGCTATAGTGACTTCTTGTTTGCGGATGTTAAGATGTGATAACAGAAGCTAAAGCGCCAGATGCCGGGGCATTTTTCAGATTGTTTCATTGCATGTGCAAACCACAGATTTTAGAAATAGCAATGTGACTCATGCACAGACCACGTGACCACAGGATACGAAGGGGGAAGAGTCTCAGCTGGAATAACTGCCAGCGTAAAATGTCTGCCTCGTGAATCACTGATAAAGTCAGGCCGTGATAAAGTGATACGCCGCAGCACTGTTATAATCAAACTACTACTGAAACGAAAAGAAGGATAAATGGTGTCAGGAAGGGATATATCTCTATCTGCTCCTCCTTTTTCTGTCTCTCAGTGAGTGAATCTCATGAAGAAAGTTAATTTCATCCTAAAATCAAAAAATATATATATAATTTTGAATAAATATTATTTTAGTACCATTAATACTAAATGTAATGGTAAAGCTAATAACTTTTATAAGCATTCAATGTATTATGCTGTATTTTATTATTATTAAAAATTATCCTTTTTTTATGCATATTATGTAGCCCATACTAATTGTATTTTCTTTTAAGGGGTTTCATCTTTAATCTTATGTTATATTATAGTATTTTGGTGCTTATTGGAGTATTATTATTAAGTTTTGTTTTGTTTGTTTTTTTGCTTTAGAGATGCAAAAAGACATTAAAAATTGAATTTCCTGGAAAAGCATGTATTGCACCTGATCTAATAATTCAAAGGCAAGGAACATATGTTGGTTGAATTAGTGTTCGGTTGAGAATGGATGTGTAATAATAGTATATAAAGCTTTTGTTCAGCAGGCGTGTGCCGCGTGGGTGGGCACCGGCAGCTGTGACATGAGGGTGGGGTCATTCATTTGATGGGTGGATCAGGAACACATGGGGTTACAGGCTTGATGTTAATAAACAAATGCAAACCTAAACTGTTTGCTGAATTACCTTGTTTAGCCATTCAACCTTCTCCACATCTGGGAAGTTGACCTGAAATTATAAAGAAAAAACAATAACATACTTCTAAGTGCAAAGACTGTCTATGCTTATGAGCTGTACAACAAACTTTAACAGAGGATGTGGTTAAAAAGAAGACAAAAACAGCACACGCAACCACCTCAGTCTATCATGTGTGTTTTTTTTATTCTCCATTTACAATATTTCCTTCTTAATACATACAATGTGCAGTGTAGAATTTGATTTGTCTTGGATAATTTCCCCCCCATTAATAACATGCATACCTTATTTTACCACATGATAGCCCTGAGACATGGCCAAATATAGTATAAACTCTTTTATGGAAGCATATGAGCACTTGGGGAGGAGATGACAAAGCAACAATGTATTCAGAGTGATTTGGACGATGGGAATTTTGCCAAGTACGCAGTTACTAGTATGCAGCACACCACCGATACAGCGCCACCAACAGGTCTAAAAATGTCCTCTAAATCTGCAGACCACTCCTACTCTTTCGCGGCGGCATTCGGGGATCAGATTCATTCGTTATCGAATCGATTCGTTCAAACAATGAACTGTTTAAAAAAATGATTCGTTCCAAAGATAAGTAATCGCGAGGCTTTTCTTTTTGTGTGTGTAAAATAGTTTTTTCTGTAACATACTGCTGTTTTCACTATGTTGTCGATTAGGTTGCGTCACATATTGTGGTTGTTTATGATTCTTAAATTTAACCTTCCTCAGTTTGACTTCTAAGCGAAGAGATTTCAAAAGCCGCACGACTCTGATTCATTCAAATGAGCCGATTGGAAAAACAAATCGTTCGCGATTCGGACATCGCTACTCTTTTTTTTTCTTTTTCTTTTTTTGTAGCGAGCGATGCAAATGTGTTTTACATAAAAACTGAATATTTCTCTCTTAGTATAAATATAGGTGGAGTTATTCGGACGTTATGCATTAATAACAGTGCTGGAGTGTTCATTTTTATTCACCTATCAAAAGATGCACTTCTATGCATTCTTACCCAAGAAGGCAGGTCTCCTCTACTCCTAAATGATTTGGAGGATATGTATTCTTGCTCGTCGTTGAGTAACTGTATAGCGGACCTCAGTCTCGCCTCCTTCGCCTCACGAGAATGTTTCCATCCTGCGTAAACCATCATCCCAAACACCACCAAACTAGTGCTCATGCGATAGTAACCAGCCAGGTAAACAGGCAACATGGCAGTGAGACATTTGCCGAAAGTCCATAAGATTGCCTTGGCGTCCAGTAATTTCGTTTTAGGGACGTCCATTTCTCCCGATGAACTCTCCTGGGCTGGTTCCGTCTTCTTTTCCGAGTCCGAGTCATTTTTCGGCCCTGAATCAACGTTCGACATTGTAGTCTGTTGGTTTGAATGCAAATGTTTTCAAAGTCAAGATACGATTACAAATGCAGCGATTTTCGACTCAAATTCAACATGTGCTGTTGATTGAAAGTCACGTTGCATTGGCGCATGGACTAGTGAAAATCTGCAGATTCGGATGCCTGATCACTGCAGATCAATAAGTCAGTCAGCCCGAGGAAGAGAAATCGCCCACCTCACAGCTTTTACCCTTCAGGCATGACACTCTTTTTCCTTCTTGCAGTTTGTCTGTCTGAAATCCCTGGCCTGCACCGTTATAGAGGCAGATCACGCCCACAGAAAACGACGCAGTTGTAAAAAGGGGCGAAAACTTTTAGTTGGAAGCTGCAGTAACGGAGTTTGTTCTTTGAAAGCTTCTAGCTTCACAAGTCTTGGGTCAATTCTGACTAGCCACAATTTAATTTAAATTACATGTAATGCAGTTCCGGCTGAATACTAGATGAATGATAACAGTCTAATTAAATATGTCTAACATAAAATAGTCAAACTAATGCAATACTGTTTTCTACACGGACCGTCCTTGTTATTTACTATAATAATAATAACTATAAATTAAACATACAACAACTAACCCTGCCTAAACCAAACCCTAATCTTACCCTAATCCTATAGTAAGTGCATGCAGTTAATTAATTTGACTCAGTACTACTATAGGAATAGTTCACTTAAAAATGAAAATTCTAACATCATTTACTCACCCTCAAGTTGTTTCAAACCTGAGTAAATGATGAGATAATGTTCATTTTTAAGTGAACTATTCCTTTAAATGTATAATTACACTGTAACAGGGACAAATTAAATGAAAGTGTAATCGTAATAATTTGCACACAAGGTATCTAATGACATTTTTACTAGTTATAATTCAGGGTGACTATAGCCATGATGAAATAGTTTGACCAAAAATCATTTTAAAAATCCTAAAGAAATAATTGAACATATATCCGAATGCAGTCAAAACAAGAGTTTGACTAGTTGCTTGTGACTGTCTAAAACTAACATAAGATATCTGGAATGCATATTGGACTGGTGATCATTTACTTTAAAGTATCTGCAATGCAATTTTTACTATAGTCATAATTCCAGGAGAAAATGTCCACAGTGCAATTTTGACCAGTTCACCTGTAAACTCTCCTAACAGAATCAAATAAAAATAACCTAGGGAAGATTTTAACAAATAAACTGAAAATCTGTAATAAAAATAGGATAATCAATTTATCACTTATTTGATTCTTCATTCATCCAATTACACTTAGCTTCCAATTCTGAGAGAAAATCCACTTTTTTGACAATTTTTATCTATAAAAATTGTCAAGAAAGTGGCAATCGGCAACATATCCAGAGTGTACACTGACTTGTAAAAAGGCAATAAAGGAATGCAAAAAGTACTTGCCATAGTAGGTGCTCTCATGCCAGGTCGAAGTCTATATTCATGGACATGTGACTGACATTAGATTTCAGATAATGTTAATCTGAGACCTGCCAAATTAAACATACTTCCGATGCAGCTAACAATACTATAACAATGGTTCTTTTTGCATGATAACCCTAATAATAAATCCCCCTATACTCTAAATCTGAGAGATCCCAAACCTTATTTGTTAGCTCAAAAACATAAACAAACACTGAAGGATGACAGTTCAATTATGAGCACTGATTATGAGCAATATTTCACTGTGACTGTTCATAGTGTCTTCTAGATATAAAACATAAATTGGTAAAAATCAAACATAAAATTAAAAGATATTTTAAAAATAAGAATGATTTCTACGATAATATTTACACATACAGCACAGGGATTGCTAAGATCCCATTCAGCCCAGATCTGTCTCTGGTGGTCTTATCATCAGTTGACAGGCCATGAGAGTGCAAACAACTAGGACCATACTCTCAACAGAATGAGAAAGCGATCAAACTAATGACAGAAGTCTGGTTTGATAAGAAATATATTTTTTCATTAACATTTCAGAAAGATACTCACTCAAGATGAAAGAAACAAGACCAATATTCTGACAGAAAAATGCAGTTATTTAGTTTCCAACAGAAAGAAATAAAACACTTTTTTTTTTCCTTAGTAAGATTTGACAAGAATTATTAACGAAGCATAATGTGTCTGATTCGTTTTTTTGTGTGTGTGCAGAATCCAAATAATCAGTTCACACAAACAATTCACAAAACGAACTATTAAAAAAAGTCAAACTAAAACTGACAGTAAATTCACAATTCTTCTGTAGTGATTAGTTGAATAGTTACATCTTTCAAAATGAGTTAATAAATGTCCTGTGAAGTCAATGATGAGTCTTTCCAAGGCAAGAAAAACTGAAATAAGTTCCATAAGTTCACAAGAGAACATCTGTATTCTATACAGAAATCTGTATGTTCATTCGGTCAAAACAGACCCTTCACCTGAGAAACTTCCCATGGTTTACTGGTGCTTTGATTTCCAGTTTGCTATTTGTTTCATGTATATATTGCTGAAGTGTGCCCTCATTAATGAGGCATGGTGGTGATCCTCATACTCTGACTGGCGATGGGGTACGTCACCATCGGTGTGGTCGCGTGGCTCATCGTGATGCCCGGCAATGGTTGTGCCATGGACACGGCCACCGGCGCCACCGAAACAGCAACAGGGGCCATTGAAACAGGAGGGGCCAATCCCTGGGCGATAGTCTGAGCGAGGGCGGCAGAGATGGGGTCGGGGTTCAGATGTGGAGGGGGTGCGGAGGGGGGCGCGGCATTAGAAGGAGGGGCGGTCGGTGCACCGGTCGAGGCCACCAGATCTTGTTGAGTGACGGGACGGGGCTGCAGACCAGCACTGCTCAGAGTGGTGTGTGTCTGGGCAATGCCATGGTTGTAGGAACTCACAGAACCAACAGGGGGCGCCAGACTCTGTTCAGACGGAGCCGGGGTGGAGGACAGCGTCATCACTTTAGCCTGGCTTCGAAACTGAGCGTTCTGCTCCAGAAGCACCTCGTTGGTGGCTATCAGGTTGGACACCTTGAAAACAAAAAAAAAGGAAAGGAAGGAATTTTGAGACATTTAGGATGTGGTTACAGTTGTTTTACCTTTTTTAAATAAGTGATTCTGTCACTGATCTTTAAAGGTAGGGTAGGCAATTTCAGACAGGCTAGCAATATCAAGCTAGCTTTGAAAACATGAGATCCCACCCTCCCTTCAGAGCGTCTCCAAAGCCACGTCTCCTTCAAAACACTTGAACGTGCACAGCAGAGTCTGCAAAGCGGCACGAGATGAGAGACGGTGTTAAAGGAGAACTCCGGTCAATTTTAACATTGAGCTCATTTTTTGGTACATTTGGAGTGCTGTCAGTACAGAGAACAACGACAAAAATCGGTGTTGCCTACACCGTGTTATCCTCGTTTTAAAATTTGCACCCTGTTGACTTCAATGGGGCAAGTTTTAAACCTGCTTTTAGCCTCTTAACATCCTTGATGTGTCATTACAAGTGCACAGGTCATGTGAGTGATTCCTTCGGAGTGAACGCGGGTGAATCTGACTGCAGTAGATGTGAAAGATATGAATAAAAATGATGTTTATTCAGCCAGCGCACATACCTGTATTTACATCCTGTTTTCGGTCGAAGTCCACAGTAGTCGATTGTCGAGTTCACGCGCGTGATCATAGGTACTAAACCTATGCGCGTATGGAAATACACACGTTGACAGGCAGGACACGTCGGACCGAATGCAATGATTGGACGAACATTTTTTGGCCCTGAGACGTCCACAGAAGATGTACATGTTTTAATATTTAGACCACTTCTATTATTGATTGCTATCAGGATGTGAAGAGAGTTTCAACCAGTAAAAAAAAATTGCCTACACTACCTTTAACATAAAAAGCACAATTTAGAGATGAAATATCATTCAAAATGTGTATTATTTGTCATCCATGGAACATAAAAGATCATCTATTGCAGAATTAAAAAGTAACTAAGAAAGTCAAACATGATTTTTAAGTATACTGGTATCAGCCAATATTAACATTATTAATATTTAACAATGCCATTCTTACATTTAGATTACATTACCCTCTCTCACACTCACTTAAAGTTAATCTTAATAAATCTAAATAAAAAGTTAATAAATATAATCTTCTTTAGTAAAGGAGTTTTAATCTATTTAATAAAATAGTTTAAATGCAGTATTCAGTTTTCATACTGCACATTATAATGTTGTGACGCCTAAATTCACTCATTGCATTTAAAAATAGTTTTATATTAGTTTTGATTAGTTTAGTTAAATTATTTAGACAAAAGACTACAGCATTTTAATATTGGTGCATCCCTACTAAAAAGCACTTATTGTTAAAAAAACTAAAACTATTAAAAAATACTTTTTGTTAATTAAAATAAAGCTGAAATAAAATAAGGGGGTGTTAGTTGAAATTAGACGAAAAACTTAAAAAACGTAACAATTGGAAATATTGCCATGGCAACTAATTGAAAAAATGAGTTGAAGTACTAACATTCCTATAACTGAAATATAAATACATTCAAATGAAATATAAATATAAAAAAAAACAAATAAAATTAACAAATGCCAATAACAAAATGACTAAAACTTAAATTAAAATGAAAACTGAAAAAAAAAAAAAAACGTATAAATACTATAATAGTTATATTATACAAATAATAATAAAACACGGCATTAGAAAGTCCATACGACTTTTGCGCTACACCTTGCAATACGTTTGTGTAAGGAACAGACTAAACTTTTTTTTGTTGTTGTTGCTAAAAGGCTTCTGATGTAGTTTTCAAAATGTATTATTTGATGTCATGAAACATCAGTGGTTCTTGTGTTGTCTGGTCTTTCACTACAAACCTGGCACAATAAATCGCAGTATTTGAACATTAGAGAACTAAGACAGACAGGAAGATTTTCAGTGACTAGTACAGTACACAGTTTGCATGGACTATATCCAGAGACTTTGATGTTGTTATTCCAGCTTGGAGAATGGAGACACTCTGCAATATATCTTCCTTTGTATTCCACTAAAGAAAGGAAGAGTACATTCCCTACCTGTTTCTTAAGCTCCTCCACTCTTTTCCTCAGTAGGGCGTTCTCCTCTTCTAGTAAGCGATACTCTATCGGTCGGATTGGCAGGGTGGTCTGAACCCCCAGGTCGTAATGTCCACTGCTGGTCCCATCGGTCAACCGCAGCCCATCCAAACGCCGTCTCTTCAGCTGGAAGGCCGTGTGGTCAACGGGGGCCTCCACCGGCCCGGCTTCAAACATGCCGTTTTCAAACAGGGGGTCGTAGACGGAGCAGGGGCCCCTGTCGTAGCGCCGATGACCCACCGTCCCCATCGACATACAGTTGCTCATCGAGCCCCCACCTCCACCTCCAACCGACAGGCCCTGGTCTCTGCATCCGCCCATGCTGGGACATCCCATTCCCATGTAGTTTCCCACGCCGCCGCCAACCAGGCCAGACATCCCACCGCAGGCCCCACCGCCACCAACCGCACCGCCCCCACCAGCGTTCACCATCCCGCTCACGCCACCGGTGACACTCATCATGCATCCCACACCGACCCTGGGCGAGGCCTCGTATTCGTAGTCCTTCCTGACATGTCGGAACTTGCACTTGTTGCCCCGCTGGCACTCTCCTTTCAGGTAGTCCCTGCAAATGGGCACCTCTCCGCGGCTCAACGGGAGGTCGGTCGGAGACAGTCCCAATCCGGCTGCCACCTTCCCCCTGAGCCGAAGTGGAAGCTCTCCGGTTTTCTTATAATAGTCCTCGTCTTCCTTCGAGCCGTGCACGAATCGGCAGTTGGGGCGCACGCACTCTTTGTTCTGATGGTCGTGGCAGAAGATGAACTCATTCTTCTGCACACCCAAGTCGGGGACCTCATTGAAGTCTGGATGGCGGAAGCGGCAGCGTTTGCCGCGCTTGCACACGTTGCGCAAAAAGTCCCGGCAAACGCCATCCGGTCCCAAACCGCCGCTGGCTCCGCTGCAGCTGTTGCCGTTTCCTAATGCCCCGCCGCCTCCCATGGCCCCAGGACCCCCGTTACCCCCCGTGCAGCCTGCTGATCCGCCCACCACCGTCACTCTACCCTCTCCTACACCTCCACCCAAACCTGTCCCGCCTCCTCCCTCGTCCCCAGTGCCCAAACCGCTCCCGCTGCCACCCCCGCCGCCACCTGCCAGGTAGGTGCTATCCCGGTCAGGCATGGCGCTCGGCCCAGCGGGAATAGAACGCTGCGCTCATGTGGGTGCCAGAGAGATGAAGGTCATACAAGGGTTCAGAGTTATAGTGCAAGAAAGACAAGAGCTCAGACCGAAGGCAAATGCAGATCACAGCTCCACCTGGGCACCTGGAAATATCATACAGACACAATTAGATATTATTCCAGAATCAACATTATATAATTTAATTTATTCACAATGAATAAACAATTTTTACTTTGTTTTTGTTTTTTGTGTGAATTTTGAGTAAAAATAAATGTTTGCATTTGGCCATACTGTTGTGGTCACATGAGATGCAGGTAAAAAATATATATATATATTTAGTCTTTTTAAGTGTTTTATTTAAAAGAAAAATAATTTTAAAATATTTTTTTTTAATGACTGAATACATTTTTAGCTTTTCACCACAAACCCCAACTCTAGATATATCTGCATTGGCCATTACAGAAGACATATATCAGTTGACAATTACTAACAACAAATTTCAGATGCATCATTATGGTGTTACGACTACGAGGCAGTAGTGCATTGATATTCTTCAAGCATTTTATGTCCAATCAAATGTTCTGCAGTTAAATCAGCCTGAATTACATTGCATAATGGATGCCACTGTATTGTGTAGACCTCAGCTTTCGGCATGCCATACATACTGGCTTTTGAAACTTTATAGATTTTGAAATTAAAGCCATACAGCACTAAAAGATAAAACTTTAATGCTATTATTTTATATATTAATTCTACATATTAATGAATTCCTTACCGGCATTAACAATTCCTCTTGGAAATGCAAATATTGATACAAAATATAATGCTGCTGCAATATGCATTATGTATAAGGCAATATAAAACCTTGGATTTATTTAGTAGCACAATGCTTTGCATTTTATATATATAAAATTATTCATAATTTTAAATAATAAAATTAAACGATTAGTTTTCCAC
The DNA here is from genome assembly GCF_951802725.1 of Rutilus rutilus. NCBI lineage: Eukaryota > Metazoa > Chordata > Actinopteri > Cypriniformes > Leuciscidae > Rutilus > Rutilus rutilus. Next base: position 37,192,447 of record NC_140217.1, on the reverse strand, counting down.
CTAATATCTGGTCTCTTATACAACAATTGCAACCATTTGTTTACTAGTGCTGTCATGTCAAATGTTGTGGGGCGCCATATACTCTACTCGATGTGCATGTCATGTAGTGTTACATAAGTAACCAGATATAGCTGACTGCTTCTTTTCCACATTATCTTAAATAAATATGCAATATTTTATATTTAATCCACAGCACATATAGTAAAACATGCTCTCTGGCACAAAGGCCTGGACAACGCGCATGGACAGAGCGCAACGATAATAACCTAAAACCATTATTACTAGTTAAACTCACCCAACTGCAACCAGTCGTATCAGCGAGATTAAAGAAACGGCATCTGTACATTGCTAATTACACGCATTATGCATGTACTGGCTGTGAGAAAGATTACATTAGAACACAAATTGGTCCATGAACAACAACTTCCGCTGTTCTCGTTCGAAGCACTTCCTGTGCGGTAGAACACTGGGAAAATGCACTTCAGATTAAAAGGCTTCAAACCACAAAAATATTATGGTACAGTGATGATGCTGGAATCAATATGGTGCTCCAATGTATTTCTAAAAAATACCGTGGTATTATCATTATGCATGTCAAAACATCATGGTTACAAAGGTAAAAGTAAAAAAATAAATAACTTTTTGTATGCAGTATGCACCTAGTGGTATTATTCCACTAAACACATTTATAGACAAGTACACTTAAAATGCAACAAGGTGCAATATTTCTTAGAAAACAGAAAAGAGCCAAATCTGACATAACACATGCAGCAAATGTGAATTCTTATTTCTGCTAAAGGTCAAAAGTATAAAGAAATGTCATGTTTAAGTGCCAATAAACAGTTTTTTTATGTTCTTAAAAGTAAATGTTAAGAAAACATAAAATTACAAACAAAAAAAAAATCTAACGTGTTAGGAACAATCACCACTCAAACAGCCATCAGTATGCTATAAAATATGTTGCTTGCAGAAAAATATCAAGAAAAAACTATTCTAGACATAATTATGACAACATTACCACCAAGTTGGGGCTAAATTCAGAGTTTAAATTTGGGCTTTTAACTCGTATCTTTATTAGATAAATAATAGGTAAACATCTGACCTTGTCAATGATATTAATGACATTTTCATTTTGAAATATAACATAGGAGAGACATGTTGACAAGATGCATTGCAATAAGTCACTACAGCGCGATGGTTGTCAACAGTTTATTTGTATCTTATTGAGAACATCAGACATCAATGTTCATATCCAATAATCTTATAAAGATTCAGTTGTAGAGCAGGAATGCAGGGGCACATCACCTGTAAAGAGAGAAGAAAAGTATAAGTCAGTGTTTTTTTTTTACATTGACACCACAGGTAAATAGGGTAAAAATATTAGTAATGAAAAGATACCGCTATACTTCCACCAGTTGACTAATCACAGTGCGTTATCAAGTTTTCTGAAATGCAATATTTAAATATGCACTAATCTGCATAAATTTCCAAAAAACAAGTGTGTTTGGAAATGTTATATAAACCAGACGAATGATACACGAACAAAACCGTCTGGAAAAACCTTCAGAATATAGATAGGAATAAAAGTGTACAGTTTGGTGCATGTAAAGCTGCTGAAGTGGAGATGTTAGGCTGTAGGAGGAAGAAATATTATATACACAATATATGTATTGTAATTGTAGCCTAAAGACAACAATGGATATTAGACACTTGTTATGTTATGTTATGGAAGCAAAATAGCTCAAGGTTTCAAACTCTCAAAATTGACTAGTGTATAGAAGTAAAATAATGACTAATGTCTTTGGGGAAAAAAAAAATACATTGCATTAACAGTGCTTTCATTTTAATGATTTGTATTTTCAGGGATTGCATTTTGTGGAGCTGAAATTAAACATGGTTGCATATTTAAGATGTGAATATTTCAAGTGAAAACATTTCATACACAATTTCATTATTAAAAACGCAATAATCCATATTCACCACATCAGCTTCGGGGGAGATAACATTGTATCTCCTTTGCAGTAGAGAAAGTTGCTTACATGTACACTGGGGGGAAAAAAGTGTGACCACGTAGACTTTGAATTAAACGTTAACACAGTTTCCGTGTCTTTATCAGGGATAGTACCCTATTTATGCAGAAAATCTGGTTATCATAACATATACTTACTGCTTGTTCCATTTCTGTAAATCAGTTTTTGTGAGCGAGTGAATAAACAAATTAATGAACGACTCTCTCTCTACCTGTTGCGTTGGTCTTCGTCATCACCCGCATGCATCGGTACTCTGCTGTTATTCCTGCAGTTCCCGCAATGTGCAATGTTGAATACTTTGCTAAATTGAACCACTGAATTTGTAAAGCAAAATAAATTAAATATTGCCTGTCAAATATAATTAAACAGACTGGATATTTTGGAAATGAAGTCTGGATGTTGAATATGGATTATCACATTTTTAATAATGAAATTGTGTATGAAATGTTTTCATTTGAAATATTCACAGCTTAAATATACAATATTTTTCAATTAGTGCAATTCAACGTGATTATTTGTTTCAAAGACAGTCATTATTTTTCTTCCAAACCAGAGCATAAAAATGACAAAAAAAATGTACAACCATGAAATGGCAGTGCATAATTATACTTGCTAAGTATTACAAATCACATTTATATGCACTTGAAAGGCCACTCACATCACATTGCTTTATTCTCCAGAAGGCCTGACACTCTGAAAAACACCAGCTTCTTTCATGGCGTTAAACTCCTTCATGGCATCATACTGTTTGTAGAAGTCAGCATACGCCTGTTTCCTGGGCTCCGTTACTGCGTACTGCAGGAAGACACACAACTTTCTCAGATTAATGAAAACCGGTCCATGGGCCTTGTAAAACAAGCTTCCAAAATTATTTAACTCACTTGCCTCAAAGGTAAAAGAATGAAAGATAGGGAGGAAACTAAATGTCCAAGATTAGAAATTAAGAAAAAAAATTCAAAACCCATATTGATCGAAAACTACTCTTAATGACTATGGAAGTTACATCATGACAAAAGGTGCTTTAAAAATAATAATTTAAAGTAGCATTTCTACGTACACATTGATGAACACAAATGAAGGCCACAAAGGTCCAATATATTGCATATAATCATACAAAACACAATACAACTGACCTTGAAAGCGGCTGCCGCAACCAGGGAAAGAGCAAATGCGATGGGCAAGTGAAACCTCAAACGCTTGGCCAGGAGGCCTCTCATCGCTGGCTTTGCAAGTGACATTGTTGACTTCTGGAAAGAGAAGACAATAAAAGAAATTTCATACACTTATAGTCAATTGACAACCTTGCACTTCCGATAAAAGGATAGATCACCCTTTAGTAATGCTACGTGCTATTCTGACCATCACAAATGGATGTCTTGCCGACTTTCAAGACAGACACAGAATAAGCCACGCTAACATTTAACTTTTACTTATGGGATAGAGACTGAGAAGATAACAATATGTAATAATAACCACGTATACTAATATGCATGTTTTATAGCTATACAAATGTGCTGTTCAGTTCGGGTCAAGGTTTTAGCGGTTTAGCTAATACGCAATTTGCATGTTATTTCTCTAGACGTGATAAAACGCATGCAAACGCACAGCCAAGCAAATAACCTGTGTTTTATTTTTAAAATGACACTTGTGATTCATATCATAGTGTCTTCTGAGATTCAGGACTAACGTTACCGGTCTTGCTAATATTACTAGCAAGCAATGACGACCAGCAGCAAGATGGTATTTCTAAAACGAGACGCGTTTAGTTAAATTAAATCAAGAAAAAACGAATGTTTAGTGTTATTAAAAACAAAACATGGTGATATTATATTTTATACATAATTCACTATAAAAGTTTTGTTATAAACGTATAGCAAGCTCGATATTTACCGTTTAATTCGCGACCTTCAGCACGCACGTCCGGTGACTCTGACAGGAAGGTGTTTATGGAGCCGAACTACGGAAACAGGCGAAGGACAAACACGTTGTAGCGACCATATATATATATATATATATATATATATAGACTGTACTTCTTTTTTAACTAGAATTAAAATGAAAATGGAAAATATAAAAATAAAACAGAATTTAAAATTATTTTAAAAAATATAATAATTTTATTATAATCTTGTACTTTTATTACTTAAATATTTTACTCACTGTATTGGCTATAGAGATTTGCCCTTTCAATACGTATAATTAAAGTCCCCATGAAATCAAAATGGACTTTTATTTTGGATTTTAGTATTATTTATACAGCCTTACTGTTATCCACAAGCTAGTGTGCTCCAAAACAATGACAAAATTTGCATTTAGAAGATTTAAGCATTCAAAACTTAGTCTCTCCACTTCCGCCAACATGTATCAATAATTTGGTTAAGTCACTCTGAACTTCAGGTTCACGTCAGATTTTCTGTCCAATCAAATGCTCTCTAGCTCTGCGACTGAAATCGGTCACTTGATCACACATTTACTATTTTCTATGGTGATTGGCACATAGTGCACTATATAGGAGATAGGAAACAATTCAGACAGTGTAAATATGTTTTCCATCAGGACGAATGAAATCTGGTTTCACGTTAGCGTCACGCGAACCGCCGCAGCTCCGGTCCAGAGACACGACAGCACAGAGCGGATTCATATGTGCGAGTCGACGCAGACCACAAAACGTATCAGACCCATTTGAATTCTGCACAGAATGCTGTATTTTAAAGCGATGGATGAGATTAGAAGGAGAAACGGTTAGAGATTAGGAGGAAACTGCTGCTTTACCGAGCTCAACGGCTCTTGACGAGCTGTGATATAAACTAAAGCTATTGGCTATATATTTTAAAAGGGGAGGAGCTGCTCGATATGTCCCGCCCTGTCTTCCTGTTTAATTGGAAATTACGTGAACAACACATTGAAAAATGCAGCGCGTTTGGGCCTTTAAAAAGAAAAAGGAAATCAATACGTTTTAAACCAATGAATGTTTAAGTTTTAAGGAACATCTGGCAACCAACGGGGGAAGCTTGGACTGGGTGAGGGTTGCCAAGTCCGTATAATTAAGAGCACATATTCGCATGTTTTTGTCGGGCCCTGATGCGTGCTGTTTTTGACGGATCTGGCAACACTGGATTGGGTTACAATCAACCACCCCGATCTTCAAATAGCAGCACCGGAGCTCGACAGCCGCTTCAGCCCTGAAAACTGAAACTGAAATTCAACACCATCCATTTCTTTAGAAACTCGGCCGGTAAAACGTGGTGTTTATCCCGGCTCGCGTGCGGGTATAGGAGAAGTAGAAGAAGAAGAAGCGGACGCGGATGTTCTAGTGAGTTCTAGAACAAGGACTGACTAGTTGTCTCATCACTAGCTGGTTGTTAAACACAATAACTTGTAACTTTAAACAGGCGGAGTTGAGCGATCAGCAAAGCCCTTCCGAAACCGTTTACCGGGTTTTCCAACATCAGACGGTGATTCATTCTACCGCGGTAACTTTGGTAAGTTTATACTTAAACACATTTACTGACAGTGTAATATGGATTTTTTTCCCATAATGTTACCTTCCTAAACTAAGTTAACACCAGTTAAGGATCTCACAACTGACTGGTCGTTACAGTGTCATCATGCCTCAGAAGCGGCGCTCGCAGTCGTGGATGGAACTCAAGCTAGCCGGTAACCAGTGTTTCAGAGCGGGTCAGTACGGAGAAGCTGTGACCGTCTACAGCCAATCCATCCAGCAGCTGGAGAAGTCTGGTAAGAGAAGTCAAATATCACCGTGCTCACCACCAGCGTTACAGTATTACCACTTATATAACTTGTTTTGTACATGTACCATGTTAGCACCATTGTATTCTTGCACTAGCACAAAATGTTCCATTGAATTCTTGTACCTTGCATTAGCATGTAAATACCATGTTCAATGAATTTCAGCACTGAGATTTTCAAAATGGGGTCCGGGACTAGTCTAGGGGGTCTGTGGAAAAGTTAAGAGATGACAAAATAAATAAAAATAAGATTAAAATCTAACAGTGCTAGTGAGGAGAAAATAAAAGCAAATGATAATAACACAATATTATGTAATAGACACCAAATATTTTCCAAATAATATTTTACACAAATGTACAATATTAATTTTCACAGTATAAATTGGGTCAATACAAATATCACATATTTTTGTCAAATACATTTTATTGAATCATTGGATTAAATTGAAATAATTACAGATTCCTGATATTCTTGTATGTATGCATAAACAAAATAAACAAAAAAAGAAAGAAACTAAGTTTCACCAGCTTCCCCTCCCCAGCCTGTTAATACATGATACGATCACATTAATACAACACTTCAGTAATTATACAATGCATTAAGGAATAGAATTCCTACGTAGGTAGCAGACGAAAGGGTTGCATATCTTGTCGAATTGCCCAGTGCTGTTTTTCAAAAGGTATCTAGTTCGTTCCAGATGTATGGCAGACATCAGTTCCTCAAGCCATAGTTTAACAGAGTCAGTCTTTTCCCAGAACAGCAATAACAGCTTCTTGGTGAGGAGAAGTGTATTCTATGTGTTACCTTAAACTGAATGAGGCTTAATCTAGTATAATCTGACCGATTGTTTATCAATATCCTCCAAACCACTATGCCAAATCTCCTCAGGGATTCCAATTCACATCTCTCGCTCTTATTCCTCTCTGATCAGGTTTGTATAGGGGGAAGTAGCTGCTTGTAACCTTCCATTAATTAAAGATAACTGATTTGTGTTTCCCCTAAACTGTGTGAAACAATAATCAATGATTGAGGGCCGGGACCTCGTCTAACGAAACATTGTGTGTACGTAAATAATTCCTTATTTGTAAGATTCTGAAAAATATTGCTGCCTTTTACATTTTTGAGGATGATAATATCTGGGGGTCTTGCAGCATCTAAAAAAATGACTGTACTGTACTATCTGACAAAACCTGACAAACCAATGAAATTGATAGTAATGTCATGGTACAATCATATGCTAATGTATGCTTGTCTAAGAATACAATAGAGATCCATTAATGTTTTTAAATTACTAACAATAGGGTTACCATAGCAAGCAAGAAGGTATGAAAGTTGCATAGCAACTATTTTTACAAAGATTGCTCAGACTGTTGTCGATATAAAAGGGCATTTGGTACTAAGGTAAATAAAGTAACCGTTCTGTTCACAGGTGAGAAGGAAAAGGAAGATCTGGCTATTTTGTACTCCAACAGGGCCGCCAGTTACCTGAAAGACGGAAACTGCAATGAATGCATTAAAGACTGCACAGAGTAAGGATGAGAAGACAAAAATGGTTAAAGTGATGATGTTCAGAGTTAATAATCTTTATGTGTACCTTTCAGATCTCTTAAATTGGTTCCTTTTGGATATAAAGCTCTGCTTCGCCGGGCATCAGCTTACGAGGCGTTGGAGAGATATAGACAGGCTTATGTGGACTACAAAACTGTTTTACAGATAGACTGCAACGTACCAGCTGCTCACGATGGCGTCAACAGGTAGTTCCGCGTGAACGGCATCCAGAATTATTAGGCAATTAAAGGGAAAGTTCACCCATAAATGAAATGTTTTTCCATCACTTACTCACCCACAAGTTGTTCCAAACCTGTATGAGTTTCTTTCTTCTGTTGAACACAAAAGAAGATGGAAGTCAATGGCTATCGTCAACTGTTTGATTACCAGCGTTCTTTAAAATGTCTTCTTATGTGTTCAACAGAAGAAATAAACTCATACAGGTTTGGAACAACATGAGGACGAGTAAGCGATAATTTATGAGAATAAGAATGCAAAAATTTACCATTTAAAGGGATACTCCACTTTTTTTGGAAATAGGGTCATTTTACAACTCCCCCAGAGTTAAACAGTTGAGTTTTACCGTTTTCGGATCCATTCAGCCGATCTCCGGGTCTGGCGGTACCACTTTTAGCATAGCTTAGCATAGATCATTGAATCGGACAAGACCATTAGCATCTCTCTCAAAAAAATGACCAAAGAGTTTCGATATTTTTCCTATTTAAAACTTGACTCTTCTGTAGTTACATCGTGTACTAAGACCGACGGAAAATGTAAAGTTGCGATTTTCTAGGCTGATATGGCTAGGAACTATACTCTCATTCCTGCGTAATAATCAAGAAACTTTGCTGCCGTACCATGAGTCCAGCAGGCGTAATGATATGACGCAGCGCCTGAAAATAGGTCTAATAGGTTAGACAAACTTAGTCCCGGTCACGTTGGAAGTTACAGATCTGGGGACTATTTTCAGGTGCTGCGTCATATCATTACGCCTGCTGCACTCATGGTACGGCAGCAAAGTTTCTTGATTATTACGCGGGAATGAGAGTATAGTTCCTACTACAGAAGAGTCAAGTTTTAAATAGGAAAAATATCGAAACTCTTTGGTCATTTTTTTGAAAGAGATGCTAATGGTCTTGTCCGATTCAATTCATTATGCTAAGCTATGCTAAAAGTGGTACCGCCAGACCCGGAGATCGGCTGAATGGATTCGAAAACGGTAAAACTCAACTGTTTAACTCTGGGGGAGTTGTAAAATGAGCCTATTTCCCAAAAAAGTGGAGTATCCCTTTAACACATTTTTCCTTCCCTTCAGAATGACCAAGGCTTTGGCGAATATAGACGGACTATCTTGGCGAGAGAAACTGCCACCGATTCCCAGCGTTCCGATGTCTGTGAAAGAAAGCCGAGTGCAAGCCGCCGGTTCGGCCTCGAACTCACAACAGAACAGCATGGTTGACGACAAGAAAAAAGGTATTTACCTGTGCTGAACTGATCGGACCCATCATACTTTGCTTCAGCACTTAATTTTCAATTGTTTTGAATTGATTTGATTTTAAGCACCAGGACCTGCAGCTGTTAAAAAGGCCAAAGCTCTAAAGGAAGAAGGCAATGCATTTGTGCGGAAGGGCGATTACAAGACAGGTGTGGAGAAGTACACGCAGTCGCTCGGGCAGGACCCCTCAGAAGTCACAACCTACACAAACAGGTATGAAATGCAACAAAAACAGCCCAATTATGCTGCCAAACATCGGGGGGTTCACATGGTGATTTGAATGTCTAGGCCTGGAAAAGTCGAGGACTTGGTTTGATAATGTGTTTAAATTAATATTGCTTGTAGGGCTCTTTGCTACCTGTCATTAAAGATGTACAGAGAGGCTGTAAATGACTGTGATGAGGCTCTTCTAATGGATTCTGCCAACATTAAGGCATTTTACCGACGTGCCCAAGCATACAAGGGACTTCGAGTAAGTTCAAATATGAAAAATGACTATTATCTTTGATTGGTGGATTGGTTTATAAATTGAAATGCATGCATTTTTTTTTCTTCTCATAGAACAAGGAGTCTTGTATTGAAGATCTCAACAGTGTGCTCAAAATCGACCCAAACAACATGGCAGCACAGAAACTCCTCCACGAAGCACAGAACATGAAATAACTGTGATTGTAAAGTGGACCCGAGGAAACTTTCCCCAAGTGCCTCAAGTTGATTTGCTGCTCAAAGCTGCAACGTTTGCTACAGATTTCTGCTCATCCTTCAGATATGCACGTCATAATGTTATTTAAATAATTGGAAATAGTTTTAGTGTTCATGTTCATATAGACACATTTGACTTGGGTGTATTACTGTCATTAATAAGGGCAATCAGGTTTCCTTCTGAAACTCCAATCTTGTGTTGTTGTTTTTTTTGGTCAGACTTGTTAAATTAGTCCATTTAATCAAATCTGATGTTGATTTGGCATGTGATTTTTTTAATGTCTTTCATTGCACTGAATGGCAATTTTTTTCGAACAAAATTACTTTTAAACAATTCCCACTTAAATCACTCAGTTTTAGGGCTGCATTTTCTACTAAATGTGTTGTTTTTCGCTTACCTTTAGTCTTTTCCAGAGAAAGTACTACGATATGTTGTATTGTTGAGGGTTTATGGTTATTTACTGTCAAAACCACTTAATGTTTATATACATTTGTAAAGACTTGACACGTGTATTTATTGATGTTTCGTATGCCATTTTGCATAAAAACCATGTAAACGGGTCTTTAATTTAAAGAAAGTAAATGCATCTGATAATAAAGGACAATGTTCAGTAATATGGTATTTTCTCATCCAGTAAATTGTCAGATGTAATGCTAGGGTCAGTGATTACGTTAGCAATACTAAAAAGACAAAACAGTAAATGCTATGCACACAAGTAGTATTAACTAATTAAAAGCAACTCAAATACAAGCTGTCAATTACCAGACAAAATCATTTTTTTCCAAGCTGTAAATGTGCCTTAAATTCAAGATAACTTTGCAAACAAGTCATTTAAACACTCGTCTCATAGACCTACAGTGCTATGCGTAAGTTTAGACACCCATGCTAAAGTTGACTAAAAAGAGGAATAAAAAAATCATCTTTTGGAAATTGAACTTAATGCCTTAATTAAAAAAATTAGGAAAAATCCAACCTTTAAGGACACCGATTTTCATTGTGAATGAATGATGTATCAAATAAATAAATGTTCTTCCTTAAAATACAGGGTGCATAAGTCTGGACACCCCTATGTTAAATTCCCATAGAGGCAGGCAGATTTTTATTTTTAAAGGCCAGTTACTTCATGGATCCAGGATACTATGCATCCTGATAAAGTTCCCTTGGCCTTTGGAATTAAAATAGCCCCACATCATCACATAGCCTTCACCATACCTAGAGATTGGCATGGTTTTATTTCAGTTAGCCTAATAGCTGGTTTGATTTGCATTGAGAGATGATCTTATGGAAAGTACTCCATGCCAGTCTCTAGGTATGGTGAAGGCTATGTGATGATGTGGGGATATTTTAATTCCAAAGGCCAAGGGAACTTTATCAGGATGCATAGTATCCTGGATCCATGAAGTAACTGGCCTTTAAAAATAAAAATCTGCCTGCCTCTATGGGAATTTAACATAGGGGTGTCCAGACTTATGCACCCTTGTATTTTAAGGAAGAACATTTATTTACTTACGATACATTATTCATTCACAAAGAAAATTGGTGTCCTTAAAGGTTGGATTTTTCCTAATTTTTTTAATTAAGGCATTAAGTTCAATTTCCAAAAGATGATTTTTTTATTCCTCTTTTTAGTCAACTTTAGCATGGGTGTCTAAACTTATGCATAGCACCGTATCAGTCATCAAGTAATCAACAGCTAGCCAGATGATTGAGATCAGCTTGCTCAAATCTTTCTTAAATGCTTATTTAAATATTTTATAGAACAGTGAAAAGCCCTTGAAAATATGCTGATTGTTTTTCTGAAGTTAACGTACACCACCACCACCACCAATGCGGGAAAAAAATTACAGCGCAATTTGGAACTGATAAAACTTTTATTTCACTTTAAATTGTCTTTTACACTTTCCTGATTATAACATGTAAGGTGAAACTAGAACTGTTTTAAAAGACATACACAAATCTAGTATTACGTCAATAACCAGGTTGTATTTTTTTTTGTGCATTTTGTAATTTTTTTTCCCTTAAGCTAGTCTAAATTTTCACAACCACGTGCGCGCTAAGCAATGAAACCGTCACAGAAGCTAACTTTAGGCAGAATACTGGTCAGTAAAAACAAAGCAATTGGAGATACCAGATATACAGACAGGCTCGGCTCCACATTCACTACTGTATTTTTTTTTTTTTTCGTAATCAAGCGTAGAATAACTGCCATTTGTTCAGCTAAGGGGAGAGAAAAAGAGATTTTTGTCTTCAGTGCATGAACATTGTCTTCAGCTCGAGACAGATGAGTTCTACACCTACGTGGAATGTTATGGTGATGTGACACTGTGTATTGTGACACTGAATGAGTGGCTACCTCCCTAGTAAATGATCAGGGTCCTTCAACTATTTGCCGAATCTGACCTCGTCTTGTGTTTCACTGACTTTGGGCCAAGATTTCGAAGCCTCCACTGGTCTGCGGCACTTTCCTGCACAAAATTCAAGTTAAATCCAGAATTTCTCAGTTTGAACTGCTGAGGTCTTACAAGAAACTCGTCTCTTAAAAGGAAAGAGGAGTAGTAAAGCTCTAAGTCAGTCTAAGGCCCCAAAACTCCTCCTGAATTACACTGATATCATTTGAAGAGGGAAACATCAAATCAAGCTTCGTCGTTCGTAAAGAGGGTTGAATAAAAAAAAAGTTTTTTTTGCATGCAAGTTGACAACATTTAGTTTTTAAGACAAATTTATAATTACCTCTATAATGTTTACAATTGTACATCTTTATTAAATGGCGGGGTGGTCAATATTATGCAAAAGGGAGAAAAAGAAAAAAACATACAGAACAAACCAGGAAAATTGTTTACTGATGTCAAACAGCACCTTTATGTTGACTGCCTTCTTCTTGACAGCACATTATAGGAAACTCTCCAGTTTGTTCATAAAAGGTCTGTAATCGTTAAACGTCACATACTGATGGAATGTCTTTAACTTAAAACTGAACAGACATGGAATGGCAAACCTCCGGTTCCTTGTGTCGTCTTTAGCCATGTACGCAAAAATAAAATTATGCACATGACAGCAATAATAGTAATGCATGTTAGTCAGTGTCACAATACAGCCTGTTTTTATCCCTTCTGTATGAGATCGCAACAGAATTGTACTGCTACTCGTACTGAAACCGTTCCGATTTTCCATTAAGCAACAAAGTTATCCAGGAGGAAAAACTAAACAATCACAGTGTTTGTTAAATTAATGGACAGTTTAATAACCTTTTGAATAAAACCAGCAATCGCGCCAGTACACTATTGGGAGAGAGAAAAGACAAGAGAAGGGAAAATGGGTGGAGGACACTATAATGCATTATTAACCTGCTAGACCAGAGAACGTATACCTTTTAAAAATGTTAGGAGGGATTTTTAGGAAGAGGGAAAAAAAAAAAAATAGATGGAAACCGTTTCCACTATTCAACCATTTTCCCTCATCTGGGGGGGTGGGGGTGGGGGGGATACACGAACAGACATGTTTGAGACAAGTCAGCCTTGGAAAAAACCAAACGTTACCCAGCCACTCGAGGCGTCAGGGGTACAAACTTGTAGGTCAGGTACAATTCATGCTGCTCGTCATACAGAAAGGTGGATAAAGGTGAGGTGGATTGGATGGAGCAGGGAATTATGGGCTGTATATGTGTAAGATAAAGAGTGTAGGTGGATTTAACAGTGAAGTGCAACGCCTTTAGTTCTCGCCCTCGCCAGCATCCCCCTCATCACCCTGGTTTTCTGATGTCCACAGCTGCAGAAAGAGAAAGAAAAAGTTAAAGGTTTCAAAATCTAAAATCAAACCTATTCATATTAGTGGACATTTGGACCCCTATTTTCCATGCATTACAAGCACATTTTGTTTCTAATATATTTTGGTTGGTTGCCTAATGCTAGCAAAATGCTATGCATGTTTCACACCACATCATATTCCAGATAAAAAACCTTTATACTAGATAAAACATCCACACAAAATTGTCGTTAGAAGTTGTGCGAGTCACAAAAGACGTTTAAATGTTACATTAGCGCAGCTCAGACCATCATTCTTTAAGTTTAAAGATTTAAACTATAAGTAATAAATAGAGTCCATATTAATGTTGCATTGTTAATTTGAAGTGTGCGTTAATTTTGGGCCCTGTCTATACCTATAAAACCGGCCAAACTTACAGTGAGGTTGTCCCTTAGTAACTGCATGATCAGGGTGCTGTCTTTGTAAGAGTCCTCGTTCAAGGTGTCCAGCTCAGCAATCGCCTCATCAAAAGCCTAAGATGAAGGAAAACATGAGGGTCACAGGGTCTGTTGTCATCCTGTACACTGGAAATGCACACTCGAGTATTCAGTATAAACTCATTTGGTTTCACGGCCCGAAACACTTTCTGAAGACACTCACAGAATGTTGCAGAGATAAGATGAGATGAAAGAGGACATATCACATTGCATGCACTCAAAACAAAGTCAAACAAGATGATTGTCTAACCGTCTTTGCCAAACTGCAGGCCTGCTCTGGGGTGTTGAGGATTTCATAGTAAAACACGGAGAAGTTCAGCGCTAGTCCCAGCCTGATGGGGTGTGTTGGCTGCATTTCCTTCTTGCTGATCTCGAATGCATCCTGGTAAGCCTTCTGAGAGTTGTCCACTGTGGCTGTAATTTGATAGAAAACATCAAATCAAATTCATGACCGCTAGCATCACAGCCTGAGTGTTTTAATGCCTTTTCTGTAGCTAGCATCTAATTATTCATTCTTAGGACATGGCTTCATACTGCAGCATTCTCAGTTCCCATCTTTATACGTTAAACTATCTTCGCCCCCTAATGACAGATGAGTCACAATTTGACACAATATTTTTTGCTTTATAGCTAAAATTATCTCACTTTTCTTTGATTCTCCGGCTGCCACCTCGGACAGGTATCTGTAGTAGTCTCCTTTCATTTTCAGGTAGAAGACTTTGCTCTCTGCCTGGCTAGCGTTGGGAATGAGGTACTTCTCCAGGAGCCCCTGAGAGAACAGAGGAAAGGCCGACATCAAGCCGTGAACATTAAAATTACATTAATAAAAAGAAAATCATTAGCCATCAGGAAAGAGGAAAAATCAACATTCTTAAAGGTAAAGTCAAGTGTACATTTTTGGATCAATCCAAATTGATGTTTCATATTACAAACACAATTGATTCCTTTTGCTCTGATCATAAACGTAGTGACATGCTTTGCTGCAGCATTTTTACTGAAAACAAACATATTAAGTGGTTGATTTGAAACCATTCATTTAAGCTTTGCACATGAAACAATAACTTGACAACAATTCTGACACAAAAGGCAGTAAGAGAGACGAGACAGTATGCTAACTAAATATACATTGCACACAAATTGTGGCTAAAAAGAGCCACTCTTTAAAAGCACTTCCTTGCTATAATGCCTTATAACGCTGCAGCTCACTAAGCTTTGAAACACCACCAATATTAATATTACAAAACAGACATGTATAATAGTGAAACTTTTTTCATTCAGCTGTAATTCTAACAAACTAAATCTATGCGGGACTTCTAGAATTGTCAAATGTTTATGTTTTCTTCCTTGTAACTCTCAGATTCACACGTCTTGTCTCTCACCAGCACGTCGTTGCAGATGTCCTGAAGCTCAGCCTCGATCTTCTCACGGTATTCGCGTGCCATCTGCTGTTTCTTCTCATTGCCCTCCGTTTTCTGCTCGATGCTGGAGATCACGCGCCAGGACGAGCGGCGGGCGCCCACCACGTTCTTGTAGGCCACGGAGAGCAGGTTGCGCTCTTCGTTGGAAAGCTCAACGCCGCCCTCCGTGACGGCCTTCATGGACGCAGCCATGTCATCATAGCGCTCCGCCTGCTCAGCGAGTTTAGCCTTCTGCACTAGGTCGCTCTTGTCCATGATGCAACTACAAAAGTAGGGGGGGAAATGTACAATTAGATGATAAAATGCACGTTGCTGGTGAGTTAAAGGTTTGATTAGTCTGGCGCATTATCCGGCCCCTGGTGTCTGTAAGCATATAATAAAAATAAGTCAAGATTGGTATTACTTAGAGAAGTTGGCTGACCTCCTTTTGTTGTAAAGAGGTCAACCTTCAAGTTGGTACCTATTTTGACCTGCACCAGATACTATTATTACATTTGGGTCTTACGAATATTTAAGTCTACCCATAAATGATTATGTAAGAGTTCAAATGAAAAGGCACAGTTATGATGTGGCATGTTTCATCGGTACGTCATTCACTGACTCAATTTATCTAAATGCATTCATTACTGAATCATCGTAAACAATATCAGTAAAATCCCATTTGAGGTTATAACACTTATTGAAAGTATGACAATACAACATCATCATCTGAACAAGGCTAGTTATACAGAGCTTTCTTAAGATTGACGATGACTTTGACAAAATGCAGTTTTCACTAGTTTAAGATGGCAAAATTACATCAGACCCCAAAACAATGAAGCACTGAAGTGAATTCAAAGAGCATACCAAAATAAAAAGTTGAAACATAAAACAAACATAACTGATCAAATGTATTTTCGCTATGACTAAAAAACTTGAACTTTGGTATGATGCATCTTGTATGTGTGTCAAAAATAAATACATCCCACCATAAGAATGCTCATCATTATATATATCTTTAAAAAAAAAGGGAAACAATTTCTAAGAAATACAGAAACACTTTAAATACATGCAGTTTGGGGGTTTTATTGTGCCATATAATGCATGATCATCTTTAAAAAATAATTGTATGCATCATAAACCAGGCTAAACCATAAATAATGGTATTAGTAGTACTTAAACCTAAAAGACTAATTTCATGTCCAATAACAAATACATGTTAACCTCTATAACAAGTTTTACCTGGTCTTTGCATTGAGTGTTTTCCATTTGTTCTTTGCACCAAATGACAATTATTCAGGTCATATTTAGCTCATACTGCACTAAGGCCAATATAATCAAATTTTTTTTTTAAAGTAGGTCAAAAACCAGTATTTCTAAAACATCCAGTGGTCTATATCCACCTCTGCATATTACAACTGGTCAAAGTATAACTCAAATCGCCTATGCTAACCCCAGGTGTCTCTGACTCCTGCTTAATATGACATTTATCCGTCTACCTTTGTGCAAGGTCATAGAATACGAATAGGAATCGTGATTTTAGCAGGTCACAGTGGGAATTCCAACTCTGTCAGCTATCAATACGTGTGTAAGTGCCAACGCCCTGAGCGTTGATGTCTCCGCCTGAGTCCTGAACCGCAGGTAACGGTGTCAGGCGAGCACACACACAGCCCGTCCAGCTCCTGGAGACCAACCCACCTGCGTGAGCTTGCTCTTCGGTTGGTTAATACGACCGAGGGGGGCCGGAGTACTAGTTAAAATGCGTAGTTTGCTCAGATAGTAGATGACATCAGCTAGTGTCGAACTAAATTTATTTACATAGGCCCTCACGACGCGTCCTGACGACGAGTCCGCCATCCTCTGAGGCGATTGTTTCGCGATTTTATATGATCCCAATCCACTACTGTATCAATAAATTAAGTTGAATGCGTTTAAGAAAATAGTAAAACTACGAATTTGAGCCGTAATAAGCGCCTAACCTTGCTAATACTGCACTGCAGCATATTCAAGGCTCTCCGCTCGAGCTAACAGCTTTAGCCACCAATGCAACGCCCTCTCTCTCTCTCTCTCTCTCACATTCCCTTGTGGAATTTAATCGAACGCTCTGATTATTCGCGGCAAATTAAATTTGACCGTTGCTAACCGTAATTCACAGGCAAGCGCTTTACTCCTCTAGTGTGTATTACCATTGGCTGGTTAGCCGGTTAGCTTTCACGACGGCCAGACGCTGAATAGACGCGGGAGCCGCTGGTCATTCCTCCCGTGCAGATGAGGGCTGTTCCGCGCTATGGTACTTTGATTAAGCTATTATATAATGAAAGTACAGGAACCGCGCGCTTCTAACATAAATCGGACGCAATCGGTAATAAATCGGCAGTAATCGTTATTCATCGCCCGCCTCGGCCTAAGTCCTTGTACCCAGCCCCAAACCACAATAGACACCTTCCGCCATTGACAATGATGAGGGGGGGCTTACATGAGCAACAATACAGCAAAATGCATCTCTAATATTCATAATATCACACGAGCGGCCATAATGGGCAATGTAACTCACAGTTAAATATATTTCGAGTCCTGATTTGTGTCTGTTAACGATGGGAGTATCAAGCTGTCCTCCGTTTCGCTGCTCGGGGTATTCAGGGCAGTACCACTTCCGCCTGCGCTGACACTTCCGCTTCCTCTAAACTCCACCCCTCCCCCCGCCAGTATCCATGGTAACCGCTATCCGGGGTCTCCTACACTGTTTTACACGGTCCCTCACGTCACAAGGACCATGGTAACCGAAGTCGTGCGTGACGTAGTTAGTCACCATAGCAACCGTTGCCAGGAGGCGCTCGACAGCTTGCTGAATTCGAAATGGAATCGTCAGAACGTTTGGGTTCACTTGTGAGATTAATAATAACAGAAGAAGAAGAAGATGTTTACTCCACTCAGACTGTCTAATAATGCGCATGATTCCTCTTTCCTCCAATACACATGCATTCTAAAACAAGGCCTTTGAGAGACAATCTCTTATTTCTGCTTTCGTTAATGGTATTTATGAGTAGGCCTGCTGAATATTTATTAGTAAGGGCCTACTTTTGATTTGTTTAGTAGCTAGCGCTTTCCACACATAATGCAGCTCAAAGTGATTCACGTCAGAAAGAGAAGATAAAACCATATAAAAAGCCATTTTATAAAAATATACAAACAGTAAGTGTTAAATTAATAATTAAAATAAAAAGAAGTGAAAATCACTGTCACAAAATAAATAGATAGGCTAAAATAGGCCAAAAAATTGATTTGATAATATTCAAAAGAGCTTCTTGTACTTCAAGTGATCAATGTCTCAGAATTGTGACTTGGAAATAGTGCAGAATCTTAAGTAGGCCTATTGATTCCTTATTTTACGTCATAACTTTTTACATACAAGCACTTCTGGGTCAACAATATACATCAACAAATTCTCTAGAATCATTTGGCCATCAAGATTTTGTCTTATGCATCTTTGCTGAAGCACAATGATAACAAAGACATTTTCATCTTATTTTAAATAGGCCAAAAATATCATATGACAACCCAGTTAAAGGGATAGTTCACCCAAAAAAATGGAAATTATGTCATCATTTATTCAGCCTCAATTTCTTCCAAACCTGCATGAATTTCTTTCTTCTGCTGAACACAAAAGAAAATATTTTGAGGAATGTCGGTAACCAAACAGTTTATGGCTTCCATAGTATTTTTTTCTCCATACTATGGTAGTCAGTGGGGACCATCAACAGTGTGGTTACCGACATTCCTCAAAATATCTTCATTTTTTGGTGAACTATCCCTTTAAACCCAGGGTTTTATAACATTGAAACCCAAATCAATCCTGCCAGATCTTGTCATGCACAGAAGTCACCAGTAGGGTGTAGTGTAGATCTCTCTACAGCAGGGCAGTCTGGTATAGTTGCTTCTGTTAAACAAAATGTTACATCCTACAAATACATTCTCAGACAGAATAAAGTTTGCCAGTTTAACCCCAAAGTAGATGGAAAATATTAAGTTGCTCCAGGAGGAATTTCAATGCAATTACTGCTTAATGGCAAATGCCATTTGTTAGTATCTTGGTCATTTTTTTATACATGTATGATGTCAAGACAAGAAGACACACAACCTTTTCATTTGTTAATACTTGCATTCATACAATCATGCATGCATAATAATCGAGTCTGATGATATATGAAAATTATGTTGAAGATATTTCTGTATTGTGTTTCACCTCAGCAAGAGCTTTGATATGTCTCTAATGTAATCAAAATAAGCATGCAAAGACCTTTTGAATTTAAGCTGCAATCTTGTATTTGACAGATTTTTTTTATATCATTTATGTATCTTAGAAAAAAAATATTCTCAGAACATTTAGCAAATGTTCCAGTTAAGGTATGAAAACATTATTTTTTACATGTTCTCTCAACATTCAAAACGTAAATTTTTTATATGTAAAAAAAAAAAAAAAAAAATGTTATGTGAACGTTAAGGGAACATTTCATTATATAATTTTGCAAACATTATGGGAACGTTTAGTAGCACTTTTATTTTACAGTAAAAACCTTAACCCATATTTTATTAACCAGTACTTTCTTAGGTAACTACACTGTAAGTGCACGTACTGTAAAATAAAGTGCAACTGTTACTTTTGAATATGTGAATGTTCTGCAACAAGTAGTAACATTTAAAAAACATTAAATGAATGTCCAACTAAAACATTCCATGATGATGTATAGCCTAAATAATGTGTTTATGCAAACATTTTGAGAGAATTATTGAAGACCGCACTCCGAACTAATGTTCTAAGAATGTCACTGAAATAAATTGTTGGAGTCTCGATTGTTTTCAAGCACATGACTTATCAATTATAACGGATCATATAATCAATAATATTAATGATTTTGTGATTATCTGCAGAAAAAAAAGTTTCTATCAGGCAATCAATGAATCATTCACTTCATTAATTTAGAATTGCAATGATCAAGATGGCCTTTAACCTCTCACACAAGCACGCAAGTAAACCTTCCTTAATGCATATTTTTTTGCGAACAATGTCCTCTTTGTAATTTTATGCATGCATATGAGAAATTACAACATTCTCAGTCATCCGCTCGTATGCCTACAACAATCTAGAGCAACCAAATTTGATTAATTTTTTTCCTGTGTTTGGGAAAAAACAACAACTTATTGTTCAATTAAACAGATACTGCAATGTGAAAGAATGTTTCATGCGACTAATTGAAAGCTTTTCAGCGATGCTATATCATATATGACTCAGACCCAAAATGAGGATGGGTTATTTTGGGACAGCAACCCAGATGAGAGAAAAAGACAGCATGGAATAACTGAACATGGTCATTTTTAAAATAGCTCTTTATTATTATGAACGCTCATTAATAATTTAAGCTTATCTTTTAAATACCCATCAACAACACATTCTGAAGCCAAATGTCTAAAATTAGTAGATGTATAAATTATAGAAATGAGGGGAAAACAGTTCTTTTGAAAGCCTAATGCATGGAAAGGTCTTGAAATTAACCAAAAAAAGAGAAAGAATCCAGCACAAAAGAGGCTGGCTGCCGTACAGTGACGAGTCTGTGTTCCCTGAAGGGACTTGAGAATAATATCAATAGCTTCGAGTCTCCAGGGAAATCTATACAGACCTGCTTAAGGCATGTTCAAGCAGATTTATTTGTTAAGCAATGGAAGGATGTGTTGATGCTGACTTGGTTACCTATTCATAAATCAAAGACAAAGTACGCCTCTATGTATTGTTGTTGCTGTTGTTAATGAAAGCTCTGCACAAAAGCTATTCAGGGTTAGGAACACAAACCCGTGTTATATTAGTATTAACTATATATTATAATATTTATTCATATTTGAATGAGCTTTTATTTTTATATTTTTATCTTAATTTTCATTCAAGTTTGAGTTCAAGCCTAAATGTAGGCCTAAGTTCAAATCTAATATATATATGTATACACACACACACACACACACACACACACACATGTAGCCCCGCCCCCTTTCCGCATGGCGCTCGTTGTGTATTTCCACAGCATGAAGGTAATATCTTATGGATTTATGAATGAACCTCTCGTTTTAAAATCTTCCCGGTCTACTGATATTTGATATGACATCCGCCTCAAACTTTACAATGTTCATGATAACTTTCAGTAACTCTACAATAAGTAAATCCACTTCGCCAGCTAATTACTCTTCAACAGCGATGCCATAGAAATATACAGAGCTACCGGAAAAACTAAGTTCAAAGACACAATTCTAAAGATGGCTGCACTCTAGTTTCTCTGGCAACCACATAATAATGCACTAAATCCACTCTGAATACCTTAACATCCATTTAGCAACATCCTGGAACCCATTCACAACACCATAGCATTGTGGCAGTGGCTTTTGCCCAGTCAAATAACCCTCACATTTTCCTTAGAAGAAGTACAAATCCAGTTATGAAGTAGGCCTATTGTGGATGATACTAGTGGTCTAAGCAGACTTTTCACTTTAGTCTTTTTTTCCTCTTGGTTGTATTCAAGCCTCAGAAGACGCACTGTTTGCCTCTCATGTTGGAGAGCGAACATAATAGTTTTGGACAATAGCAGACATGAATTGTTCAGCCACACAATGGAGAGAGGTGGAGATTCTTTACTATGAATGCCATGGAGAGAGAACAGAACTACACTAGCACATGATATAGCTTTTATGCTAGCATGCCATTTTTAGCTCCTAATCACTCCCTTGTTAGAAATTAACACAAATTACTGACAGCCAAACAATTCAAAGGAAGGAGTGAAGCACAGCAGAATGGCATATATCAACTTTGCATGGAACGTGGATGAGAAACTAGATTTTCTGAAGAAAAGTGAATTGTGCCTGCTAATGCAAAACTCGTTGCTATGCAGTTGCTTGAGTGTTCTGATTGGTTGCCAGGGTGTTACTTTCTACATTTGGAATCGGTGTTAGCGCATTGCTGATTAATGGCTTACATTTCAGTCGAAGCATATGGCTTTTTTTGGCATATGTTACTGATTTTTTTTTTTTTTTTACCATTTCTGTCAAGACAACTCTCGGATTGTTTGGTAATGGATATGACAATGTTGATATGTTTGGTCTTGGCAAAATAGATCTGCTACACTGCTGCTGTTATTGTTGCTGCTGCTGCAGAGCAGACGTTCAGACACATGCTGTGAGCAAGTAAGACATGCTGCCGCTGTACAATACAGCATACTTGAATTACTCATATAGTAGATCTACACAGATGGAGCTGGGGAAGGTGGAGGGTTTCTGAAAGCATGCTGCAACTGCTACAGAAAATGCTGAGCAGTATTTGAAGGTTGAGCAGCGAGCTCATTGGCTGTGATGTTACAGGAACCAATCAGCTGTGCCCTATTGAGAAAGATGTGATTGAAGGCATTTTGAGTGATCAGCCTGCGCCATCTTGTGTTTAATGACATAACTTTGTATTTCTCATAATCCTTTGCACCTGCAGTGCAATAGTTCCTTCACAAAATAATAAAAAACAGCAAATTAGTTTTTAATTTGATATTTTCCACCCTCAAAATTACTAGTACACTTCACAAATAAATACAAAGAAATGGCAAGTAACCTCAAATTAAATGGGAAATTTTGATGTAGAAAGAATGAAATGGTATTTTCTTGTAAAATGTCCTCCAATAATCCTTGTTTTATTTACAACTTAAAAAAATATTTTGTAATGAATATGTGCATAATGCTTTCACATGCTTGTATTTTTTTTATTTGAAGATCAGAGTGTTGTTGCATTAGTTGCACTTCAGCATTTTACAGGGGGAAAAGGTGAGCATGAAATGCTATGAAAGATCTGACTTGATAAGTGACAAGGTGTATTAGTCTGAAGAACCTCCTTAGCACAAATGAAATCATTAGATTTGATGTCACGTTGTGTATTATATTTTTTTAACTAATCTGATTCTTATATCTGACAAATGCAAGTGCATAGACTTATTATGTGATGACTTGTGCAGAAACTCTCTGTTCTGTTCCTCACTGCAGTTGCCAACCACAAGTTCTTGGCACTCGTTTTAAGAGTGCCATCGGTTTCCTCCAGTACACATCAACCTAGATTGCTGAAAATGGAGCAGCCTGCTGCCAGTTAATATAGAAATTGGGGCTCTGCGGACGATGTCGTGTCTTTCATGTCTGATATCCTCGGCTAATCATTAAAACCTGGAGGATGAAGGACAGGCTAAGTGTGTCAAGTGTGTCACTTGTTCACATCCTGAGATGGTAATGTTAAACAGAGAGAGGCAGTAACTATGCTAGACAGACTGAACCTGAAATCATTACTTAATGTCATTATACAGATATCATTACTGGCCCATTCCTTAATTGAAATCAATCAAATACTTTATAGACTGAAACACCAGAGGAGATGCAATTAAGGAAAATTAACCCTATTTTCTTTATTAATGCATGTTATTGGTCTTATTGTGAAGAATTCATCGGTGCATGTTATTCCGGATAAAATCGAAACAGGAATTTAAGCATTTTTTAGCAACTGAAATTGCATTCTTGCATTAGCATTTTCTATTTTGTAGTTTTACTCATCGCATGTCAGCTGTAATTGATGGAGCCTTGTAATTTATAAATCTACATTAAACACATAGTGAGGATAGTACAGTACCCCATACAATTTGTTATCAAAACCACAATTTAGATTTTGCAATGCAAAGAATAATCAATACAAAATGAAATATTCAGCAGCCCCTAAAG
The DNA here is from genome assembly GCF_951802725.1 of Rutilus rutilus. Lineage (NCBI taxonomy): Eukaryota > Metazoa > Chordata > Actinopteri > Cypriniformes > Leuciscidae > Rutilus > Rutilus rutilus. Next base: position 37,168,508 of record NC_140217.1, on the reverse strand, counting down.
GCAATATGGTGAATTTATTTATACATATCCATCTTTGATCTAAATCGTCAATGCTTATCCCATAAGACACGCCTGCCCCGCAGCCCTCCCAGAGATATATAGTGGTGGGACGTCATCTGTAAATTGCTTTCTGACTCAGCATGTCCGGGTAAAATTAATTCACATTTATACCAGCAGGTACTGGGCCCTCGGTGGTAAACAGCTGGCTGCGTTATTTGCTTTTCTCTCTCTGGTAGTCACTGGTAAATAGAGAAAGCCTGCATGCATCTGTGTCCTTGGATGTGCTCAAAACCAACCCAGTAGGTGAGCAGGCACCAACAAATGAGGTTACTACAGGAACAAGAGAGGGTGGCCTTAGCAGGTGTTTGTGAGACATATAGCATCTGCTGTGAATAACACTTGGACTGCAAGGCATCTTCCTCTATACCCCTATTCCTTCTGATACTGATGAAACATTTTCAAAAGTAACAATACTATTACATATCTATATATATATATATAATATAAAAACCAATGGAGCTCTATGATCATAATGTGCTTTGCTTATGTCAAGGGCAGGTGGCGGCTACATTCCTTTGAGCTCTTTGTAGATGCGGCAGAGGATGATGATGGCTTTCCTGTTTTCTAGGTCAGTCTGATACATGATTCTGTGGAGATGTGCAGTCTGTGAGTAATATGCATTTTTAGGGTGAATATGTTTGTGTGCGCAAACCAGTTCCAATTCAGTCATTACTGTAAACGTAGCCATTTGGTGAAGATATATTTCCTGTAGGTCCAGACCTATCCTTTTTTACAGTCTATGGTCCAAGCAAATGATCAGTGGACAAATAGCATACAAAGTTCATGTGAATCCAATGTTATGTACCGCTTTCTGCTTCAAAACCGAAACAAAATCACAATATGCTGCTGCCTTTGAGTGTGTGTCAGGCCCAAAACATACTGAAGTACACATGTAAACCATAGACCTTATTCACAGCAGCGCCATCTTTGAATTTTAACGGGAATGAAAGATACGTTTTTTTTTTTAAACAAATAAATGATATTTTCAACTCTAAAGTAAAAACAGTAAATATAATTTAAATATTTGAATAAATGTTGAATTGTTATTTTCTAAATAAATTAATAAATCCAATCAAACTTACTAACGTCTCCCCAATCTCAGTTAAGCAAGAAGTTGTCATGTGACGAATCTGCACTTTTGGCGGATAACAGACCAAGGGATGTCTGTTTTGAAGCAGAGGGTGAGTAATTTTTCACTTTTTTATTTGCTTTATAAAAGCCTACTTTAAAATATCGCGTTATAAGTCTAACGCATAACAGACCCAGCTCAGCTCAGCCCTTACAATTTGCGTGTGATCTATCCTTTTGCAGTCTATGGATGTATCGCGTTGTCATTGCTGCTCTCTGTAGTCATAGTGTGAATATGTAGGTTTACTATAGAAACGTTAAATGTGCTTAAAATAGAGACTGACCAATGCCTGACCAAGCTCGGATGTCACGCTTCTATGCCCATGATGCAAAGCTTCAATGCAAGCGTGGTTTCCGAACGTAACCAACAACAACTCAACGTACACACTGCATTCTCAGCATTACCTCAAGAGGCGCTATAGCAGGCATGGGCATTACCGGTATAGTGCACTGCAAAGTGCAAACTGTCAATTTGTTTTCAGATCAACTTGTTTCGTTACAGAATAAATAAGAAAAAGGGCTTTTGTCTACTCCGCTCCTTCTGCATGGAACTTTTTGCAAAAAGACTTGAAATTATTTGAACTTATTTCCTTAAATGCTTTTAAGTCCAGATTGAGAGAACCTGAAATGACCTGTTTAAATTGTAAATGTTTTTAATTATTTGTGTTGTATAACTTTTATAAATGTAATTGATTGTGTTTTTGCTGCCTCTTGGCCAGGACTCCCTTGAAAAAGAGGTTTTTAACCTCAATGGGACTTTCCTGGTTAAATAAAGGTTAAATAAAAAATAAAAAAAACTACTTGAATCATGCCAAAAAACAAACAATATATATGTATATATCTAGCTAGCTAAATAGTAGCACATCTGGTTAAATGACATAGATCCCTGAAAGAGTGCACACAGTCTATGTATCTATGTATGTTTGTGTACTTGTTTCTGGCCTAAGAAAGAAAGAAGATAGATCGATCATCAATAGATAATAATCTATATAATATTTAAAAAATAAATAATATAATTCTAATAAATTAAATTTAGCAACATTTGTGGAACACAAGAGCACAGAAAGAATTGGGCCAAGAAAGAAACAAATCTAATGAATAATAAAAAAATGAGCAGCTTCTGGCTGAAGAAGTTTCTAGAGATGTGAAGGGGGAAAGATGGTGCTGATGAGAGTGGTGCTAGAGGAGGTCAGTGATGAACTATTGTCAAATGAGACCAGACTAAAACATCTGCACCTCAGACAGCAACAAACAAAACCACAGTTTCTCCTCCCTACTTTGCTTTTCACTATCACCAACATGAAGAGCGAGACCAAGAGAGAGTGCTCGACCTTTACTGTAGACAGCCAGTGTAAGCGCAAATTACACCGGAATGATTTATGTTAGCTCCTCTCCCAAATCCCACAACATCAGCAAGTGCTCAACATCCAGATGCAGCCGTACCTCTCCCTCTCTTTCTCTCGCTTCCTTCTACCGTTCCACCGTTCCACCAAAGATGTCACAAGGACACATCGGCAGAGACATCCTCATTTCGTTCTGCTTGAGAATTGTGTCTCCTGGGTACCTATTTAATTACTTTGCGCTGTTTGATGACAAGAAACACACACACACCAGATACCTGATTGGAAGGTGATGACCTCTGTAAATGTTGAAGGTAATGGCAGAGAGGGATGGGAAACAGTTAAAAAACAATGCTCATGTAATTTATCCATCATCAACCCTTTATTAATTGATTATTATTAGGACAGAAAGAACTGTTACCTCTATTTTTGTGGGCGCTGATCTTCGGGACACACTATGAGGGTAGAAACATGTTCAGCATACTTTCGGAAAGGCTATTCCTTCTCAGTGTTATTTTAGTATTATTTATTATAGCATTTATTAATATTAGGCAACATTTCTCATTTTCATTTACGTTCTTTAAGTTACGTTTTTCCATTTAATAATTTATTTTTTTAATTCAGCTTTTTTAGCATTTTTAATAGTTAACAATAATAGGACTGCAGTATAGGTCCTCTATTTCTGTGTTCATTTTTCGACATATACTTCAATGTGAGTATATAATAGGAGATTGCGTGGGATGCTGTATCCCACAATGCAATGCACTCAACTTTCATTTCCGTTGTGGCCAATAATATCTGCTAAATCCAAGTTATTTTTTTAGCACATTGTGCACAAGATGACAATCAAAAGGATCAATAATTCAAAATAATCATTTTAGATGCCACTCACACAAATAATCCTGACAGAAATGTAGCAGAGTAATGTTTTAAATTTATATCATTGCATAACGCATTCTGTTATGCATACTGTTTAAAAAAAAGCAGTCGACCTGCTCCGGGCGGACGCACTTACAAGGACGCAAAAGACTGCGCACCTCTTGAGGCCGGGGGAGTGAGGTTTACTCGCCCAGTTCTAACTAACTTGCCTCCGTTACACCCGACTCGCTCCGAGCGGGATTCGAACTGGCGTCTCCGGGATAGCATGCTAACAAGGATGCTAAAGACCTTAGTAGTCTCTTGCATCAGTCTCTAGTGCACCTCTTGAGGCCAGGGGAGTGAGGCTTACTTGCTCTTACTAGCTTGCCTCCGTTACACATACAGCGATATGTAGTAAGCAATAGGCAGTTATTTGATTCTGAACATATTACTCTTGCTATTTCTGACATATAAAGATATAGGAGAAATAATAAGAGTAGAATAGTAGTATGCTATTCCAAATTAAGCCATACTATAAATATTTGAATGGTTTACCAATGCATTTCAGATGTGCGGTCATGTTGTACACACTCAATGTGTAAAATATTTTATTACTGTGTAACAAACCTGAAAAGAGCGATAATTCTGTGCCATTAAACCAGATGTGCTAATCAGGTATATTCTCAACTGTTGGGTGGTGACCATAACCTGTAACTGGGGGGGAAATTAGGACGAATTTAAGGGCTATGTTCCGCTCCCTCAAATCACTGAAATTCGGCATGCATTTAGAAACCAAACTGAGTTAAATGATAAAAAAAGAAAGCCTGTTGAGTTGTTCAAAAGTCTTTCAAAGTTAACATCAATTTATTTTCTATAAATAAATACAGTTCAATTAATTGAAAATAATTAATATTCATTTTTATTTATCAATGTGTCAATGGTCATTTACTAATATTACCATGACATTTTTTTTGGTTTGGTACTTTCTTGGGTCCAACTTACATTCTGAATTCAAAGTTGAAACAGAATGGGAGAGTGAAGTCAGCTCGCTTCACAAATGTGTTATCCACAGGATGTGAAAGCTGCAGCTGCTGTCCTGTGGCGCGGTGTGTCTCAGCGAGTGGCGCACTGATTGCACATGTAAACACACAGGTGGTCTGGGCCTATTTTGGAGCAACTCACATTAGAGCTCGATAAAGACTGATTTTGCTCAACATTATGACAGAACACGCTGTGTCCATTTCTGCACAGATTCACTCATATTACTACATCACACCTGTGCACTTGGACATAATCAGTGTTGGCAACTTTTCAGACCCCATTATTGGCTTTTTTCAAATCTAGAGACTTTTTGGTGGTTTGCTGGTTAACATGTCAGTCACTCCATCGCCTGACAGAAAATATGTAAATGAGAACATCTTTATTGGACATTTGCCAATATATTATATTATAATACAGTATGTGAGCATGAATTAGGAGAGAAAACGCATTGCATAATCTAGCAACATTTTTTGAGCAGGCTTTAGCTACTTTCCATTGAAAATAGTTGGTGACACTGGACATAATATACATGCTAAACCTTAAAGTGCCCTTATTATGCTTTTTCAGATATTACCTTTAATGTAGAGTGTAATATAGATGTTTGTGAATGTAAAAATGTCTGCACAGTTTTAAAGTTAAAAGTGCACAACAAATAAAGGTATTGTCTCCTGACTGTAACGAGTTGTCAGCGATTCCAGTCTCACTTCCTGTTACACACCTATGTAACAATGTAATAAATTTGCATAATTCTAGCCTATGGTCTTCATTGGCTGCCCACGAATGACATCTACTTTGACCCGCCCTCAAACACCGTAGTTGTAGCTGAGACTGGAAGAGTTTGGTTCATGTTGTCGACACGTCGAGAAGACGATGCTTTCAGCGTTACGAATCCACTTTGCCTCCACTTCAAAAAGATGAGGACTCGTAGTGGAATTGATACGAAACGAATTAAGCCATCGGTACTGTTTGTATCACTGTGTATTAAGTGCTGAAGAAGCCTCCAACACTCGCAGTAAGCCGTAGACCAATCACAACAAGACTGGGCCATCTGACCAATCAGAGAAGAGTAGGCTCTCGGTAAGGAGGGGTTTAGAGCAAAACCGTTTTCTGACTCTTTGAGAAATGTGATGTGCAATGTATAATATGAGAAAATTAGTGTTTTTTCTAATTAATTTTTTACCTTTGATGCATGTAAATCTATTAGGAGACCTCCAAAACAAAATTAGGGACCTTAAAAATAGCATAATAGGGGCAATTTTAACTTCTGTCATCATTTAATCACCCCAATGTCGTTCTAAACCTGTATGACTTTCTTATTTTGTGTGGATACAAAGTCTTCTTTTTGTCCATATGATGAAAGTCAGTGAGGTTCAGTGTTGTTTGCATTGTCTGGCTTCTCAACAAGCTAATGTTTCATAGTTATCAGTGTTTTGTTGCACATATATTAACTCACTCATTGTCTAATCTCCAGACTGTTGTATAACCCAGTCTGAGTTCAGTGTAGGACGTGTTTAAATAGGCCGACTCGAAGGAGACTCTCTCGTGTGGCAACCAGTGTCCTAAAAGTGGGACCGTTTTTAGAGCAGGAGCTGCTACAATTGTACATAGAGTAAATCAGTGTGTGGCTCTGCAGCTCCTTTTACGAGATGCCCAGCATTCAGACTATCAGCAGCCTAGGAAACAACACAAATAACAGACACCAGGAGTAAACGGGTGAGATTACATCTGTGCATGTTGCTCAACTCACACAGCCATCAACATAACAAGATTAGAGGATTAGATTATCATAAAAAAATCATGGTAAAGCCAACAGGATTCTGAATTAAGCAGTGTTTCAGTAACTCAAATGATGCGGGTCTAAACAAAAAAGAAGCTGTTGCATAATAAACATCTGGAAAAATAAGGAAGAAAAAGATTTGATGGACTAAGAAATAGAGATAATTGTGGTTTTATAATTAAAAAGAACTATAAATAACTACTTTTTTTTTTCAACTTTTAAATTTGTTCTGTATGAAGTCACTTTAAAAAAACAAAAAAAAACTAAACTAAGATTGAAATAAACATTTCAATATTTATTATAATATTAACATTATTTATAGAATTTATTTCATGAATTATATATTTTTTTTAAACGAATAAAAATTATGACCTGTCCATCAATCGTCATTTCCAGGGTTATTTTTTTATATTCATATATTATTATATGGTCATTTTCAGGACAACCAAAATATTTGTCCATAATAAAGTTAGAAATTAGAATACATAAGTTACCAAGAAGTCAGCATGTATCAACGGTGTTATTAAAAAGCTGGAGATGAGACCTGACAGCCTAAGAGGGTTTTTATCTGTTGAGACATCGGGACGCTGACAACACAAAGAGGATGTTTATTTTAATGGCAGCCCATTTACTGAAGAGGGTGTAATTTTAATGGATGCTGTCAAAATGCATCAGATTTGGTTTGATTTGGATTTTACGGATATCAGAAAAACATATTTTCTTGACTTTTGTATTAGAAAGCTGGACTTGGTGCGAGCTGTGGTAGGCTAGTATGTTCAGTAGGCAGACTGGCTAAGAATAGCTTTCAATTTGGGATAATTTATTAACCATGAATTGGTTCAGTTTGGCATCTTGGATGAGATGATCTGTGACATTACACCTCCTGCTGTGTGCATATACATTAAACACCTGAAATTACCTCTAAATGTACAGCTCTAAATGTCACACAGCCAGAGACGGACTATCGAGGTTGGTCTCTTGCTTTCACTTCCTGTAGAGAGCACCCGTCTGTTTCATGTTTACGGGCATCAGTCAGCCATGGTCATGATTGTGGGTTCATGTCTATCAAATCACCAGCTACAGATTACCAAAGTCTTTTTTTAGATAGACACGACTAATGCAAGTTTGGCACAAAAACATTTGGCTAAAATCAACATGAAAAGTTTTAGTAGTTATAATATAGTGATAAAAACAAAACAAAAAAACTTTTGGGTGAACTATCCCTTTAAGATGCCAAAAGCAGGCTCACCAGGGAATTACATAAATCTGTGGAATTAATCCCAGTTCTTACCTCAGTAGGTTTGCGTGCAGTGTAAATCAGAAGTGTTGTGGCGACCCGCGTGGCATTACAACAAATATTTGTCATAAACTGAAGTTAAATGCCAAAACGAAAGGGGAAGTCAGCATATTAGGAAAACAAGAGATAGACAGAGAATGAGAGATAAACGTGTGGCACTATGTTGATATTAAAAGCTGTTAGAGGGATTGGCCCTTGGACACAGCTCTTTGTAAATCCGATAAGTGGATTTTGCAATACTGCGATAGACTGAGTGTTTTTGCTTGGTTGGTAAAATGACGAGATCAAGCAAAGCTTCAATACGACATGCCCCAAAAAAGAACCAGACAATCACTTGGGTTTGTGTGTGTGTGGCACTTTTCACAGCAAGGGCCTCTTTTTTTTTTTTATCAAATAACCATATATTTACCGTAATTACCTTTATCGAAGTACTATTAAGTAATTAAAGTTTGAAAAGCTTTGGCAAACCATGGGCCCCCGCTCTGGACTGAGATGCTGGTGGCTGATAATGATTCTGCAAAATTAAAAGTGTTATGGCCCACATCAGCTTGACCTGGATGTCAGTTGAGCTCCACTTTTACAAGTTGCCTTCAGAGTAAGACAGTATGTTAATAAAAAATGCAGACAATTGGACCATAAAATATAGGCCATCCACACTGCGGCGCTCCACAGGAAAGAAATACCACAAATGAGATCTCTTTAATATCTCAGTTGTTTCTCCTTGGTTCTCTCCTTTTTCTTTTTTTTTTTTACCAATGGCCTGATTTTTCACCTGAGAAAAAATACCCCAGTAATCTCAAATGTGTCTCCACTACAAAGGTTCTTTATTGGCATTGATGGTTCCATGAAGGACCTTTGACATCAATGGAACCTTTCCATTCCACTGAAGGTTCTTTAGAGTGGAAAAAGTTTCTTTAGATTTTAGGGGGAAAAAAAATGTTCACTGAAAGGTTCTTTTGGGGAACCCAAAATGGTTCTTCAATGGCATCACTGCAAAAGCCCCCTTAGGAACCTTTATTTTTAAGAGTGTAGAGTTTCGAAGAGATCTCAACAATGTGCTCAGATTCCCCAAGATACTAAACTAGTCTGCATTTGAGATAAATAAGGTAAAAGTTTTCTTTCAAATACATTCTGACAGGATAATAGTGGAGGATGTGTTTGTACAGGAGGCCAGTGTGCTGAAAAATGAAAAAATAAATAAAGATGCTGTTATGTCTCTAATCCCATATGTTGTGTGTTCTCCTAGCAGGAAAAGCTATTGCTTCCAGAGGAAGGCATCAACTGAACAAAATGAATAAAGGAAGATATAATACCCTATCGTGATCATGACATCATATATCAAGAATTGGCTCTAAAACAATATGACTGACCAGAAAGAAACATGTTGAAGCATTCCAAAATCACCAATAGAGGCTGCAGCTGTAGTCACAAAAATCATTATGTCAAAATTGACCCTGTCTGCTTCATTTGTTGATAAATTATATGATAAACATTCCAACCATCCATAGGCTGTGTTATATTCTATAACTAGAAGTAATAACATTCTGATTCGGTTGATTTAGTAACCGCTCATGGATTCAGTGAAGGATTCGTGACGCTGATTCAAACAGTTCAAGTGTCAAATTATTGGCTGCATCCAAAATCACATGCTCTCTTGAGTAGGTACTTATTTTGAACAAGTATTTACTTCACGACTGCTAAAAAAGTACATTCTATATAGTATGAATGAGTGTGTGTAGTAGCCTACGAATGTAATCCAGATGTACTACATTCGCCATGTTGTCATTATCATGTGACCAACCAGCGTCTGTTGTGTTACTTCACTGTCGTTCACAAATCCTCTCCTGTGGCCTAATGGGATTGTAAAGTGTCCATCGTATACGAACTTCACAATCTCACTGGAAGTAGGTCATCCTGGTACTTTTTGCCTACTCTTTTATGAGTATTGTGAATTCGGACATACTTTTGTCACATACTGTTTTCGCCTACTATAGTAGGTAAGTATACGATTTCTGATGCAGCCATTCAATAACCAGTTAAAATAACCGGCTCATAAGAGTCATTTGTTCTTGAATCAGACTCGAACCAACTGAACTGAATGCTTCTCAAAATGATTCACTGTTTCGAAGCTCTCGAAACGCTGTGGACATCTGCTGGTTAAAGGGATACTCCACTTTTTTTGGAAATAGGCTCATTTTACACCTCCCCCAGAGTTAAACAGTTGAGTTTTACCGGTTTCGAATCCATTCAGCCGATCTCCGGGTCTGGCGGTACCACTTTTAGCATAGCTTAGCATAGATCATTGAATCGGACAGGACCATTAGCATCTCTCTCAAAAAAATGACCAAAGAGTTTTGATATTTTTTAAAACTTGACTCTTCTGTAGTTACATCGTGTACTAAGACCGACGGAAAATGTAAAGTTGCGATTTTCTAGGCTGATATGGCTGGGAACTATACTCTCATTCCTGCGTAATAATCAAGAAACTTTGCTGCCGTACCATGAGTGCAGCAGGCGTAATGATATGACGCAGCACCTGAAAATAGGTCTAATAGGTTAGACAAACTTAGTCCCGGTCACGTTGGAAGTTACCGAGCTGGGGACTATTTTCAGGCACTGCATCATATCATTACGCCTGCTGGACTCATGGTACGGCAGCAAAGTTTCTTGATTATTACGCAGGAATGAGAGTATAGTTCCCAGCCATATCAGCCTAGAAAATCGCAACTTTACATTTTCCGTCGGTCTTAGTACACGATAGTACACTTAGTACAGAAGAGTCAAGTTTTAAATAGGAAAAATATCGAAACTCTTTGGTCATTTTTTTTAGAGAGATGCTAATGGTCCTGTCCGATTCAATGATCTATGCTAAGCTATGCTAAAAGTGGTACCGCCAGACCCGGAGATCGGCTGAATGGATTCGAAAACGGTAAAACTCAACTGTTTAACTCTGGGGGAGTTGTAAAATGAGCCTATTTCCAAAAAAAGTGGAGTATCCCTTTAAAGCAGTGTAAATGCAACGAGAACACCGCAAAAACAAAACAATAGTAAGTGTTTTCACTAAAGTGCAATCTATAATATCAGTAAAAATCAATAATTTTTATAATATATAGTCCTTTATTGATCTGACGACGGAAAAAAGTTTTGCTGATTTTTTACGAATCTTGATCCAAAACAAAAGATTCGCAAAGGACTTGAAGCTTCATGCCGCCGTTTTTTCACTAGTATAAAATCGTTCTTGGGATTTTAGGAATCTATAATCGATTAAGTTCAAATGAAGTTCACAATTGCCATGGACTGTACAGTATTTTGTGAGCGTATTATTTGGAATAGCCACCCTTATATCTGGAGTGCACCTTAAAATGCTGTTCAGGTTGGCTCTTTGAGTTAATAGTCTAAAATGAGGTACAGATCTTCAATAATGTCCATCATATAATAGAGCAAGAGGGTTTCTGGGAATCACAGAAACACATTACAATGGTAATTCTCTTTTGGAATATCAGACCATGATAATGGGTTTCTACAGAAGGGGCTTTGAACAGAAGGGGTGTCAACTGTTGCAAGTACATGTTGTTTGTTTCTTGGAGGGAGAGAACAATCCTCTTCCTCTCGTATGTTGTCTCCTTCTAACACGAATTTGTCTTCACTTTTACTCCCAGCATCTGTCAGGTTTCATTGATGTCTCGCACTTAAGATGTCATCACCGTGAGACGGCCCCTTTCCCCTGGGTCCTGCTGGTAGGAGGAACAACATGGTAAAAGGTCAGTGAAGCACTGAAGAAGAACCAACTCAACTGCCGTTGGCTACGATACGAGACAACTCTTAATACACACACACACACACACGTAATGGTTTTTAGACTGTCCCCTTACACTAACCCTACCCATCACAGAAAACCTTTGGCCTTAAAATGAATTTTAAGCCATTTGGTTTAAACCATGTTTATTCTAATACCCATGTCATTATACACATTTGTGTTCTCATAAACCATATATACAAGAACGCACACACAAACATTCAGGGATGTGATTCTTCCGTATTAATTCCTGTTATTTCGGCCTAAAATCATGACGCACATGAATCATGCAGATCAGTAATAAAAATAAATAATTTGAAGTAATGCATGTTTGTGCAGTTTTGTTACACTGTTTCAGGCCTCTTGTGGGATCAGGTTCAAGTTCATGGACCAAAACTGTTCTCTGTAAATGATTTGTAGAAGTTTGAGTGGAGTTTTATTTACTGAATGAGATTGATCGGTATTGGAAGCACAGCTGTTTTATTTACAGAACTACAGAATAGCACTTATCGCGCTTACATTTTTCCCGAAGATGTTAAGACGGCCTGTTTTGTATTACTAGAAATAAATTATAGCTGTTAAACATATTTCCATTTGTCACGCTTCACAGAGCCTGGTAGTTCATGCAGTAAATGACTGATTCAGGTGTTTAAAAAAAACTAAAAGTGCTACACACTGGGTCCTGCTTTTTTCACTCGCACAATCACATCCCTGAACCTTGCACTATTCAAAATATCTCATACAATAAATTGCTTTATTATTAGTCTGTGGTTCAGTTATGGTATCAGATGGAGGTTCCTTGATACTCCAAGGCAATGTTATTTTAGCATGATTTATTATTAATATTATAATTTTTTGAATTAGCTTTTATTTTACATTTTTGGTATGTTTTTTTACATGTGCTTTTGTCACTTTTTTTTTTTTTTTGCTTTATTTTTATTTCAATTTTAGTAATTTTAGTATTACAACTTATTTATTTTTTAGTTAGCTGTCAAAACAACATACATTTTTTTTTCATCTAATATTTATATTTATATTTTATTTTATTTCAGCTTTATCACTGCTCCAAGATACTTCCAAGATTACTATGGTACATGTTCAAAGCTAATGGCAGTATCATGTTACTTTTTGGTACTTTGTTTTGTGTAGTGACTAAAATAATTACCTTTATAAAACCTTACTGTGACACTACCATGGCACTGTGTGATAATACTGTGGTACTAGAAATACGACATTTATCATTGTAATCTGTGGTATTTGTTAAGTCAGACACCTACCCAAAACACCTTAGCAACATCTCCCTAAAACTTCCTTGCAATTGCATAGCAGTGTGCTAACAGACGCTCAGACAACCTTAGCATCCACCCAGAACAATCCAGCAACCACAAAGCAACATGAATGAACTACAAATTTGTCAGAAAATTTTAAAATATAGTAAATAAATGAGGGTTATCACACAATCTGATGAACTTTGGCAACCCTCCTGAGGCTAAACCACACATAAATCTATTCAAAAACTGACAGGATGCACTTTGAGAGAGGCAGAGATTGTCAGCATTGGTTATGAGGCGTTCATAACTATGAGTGATGCTTCTGCGTTTATTATTTGCAGTAGAGCTGTGATTGTTCATTGAGGTGGCACAGGTGACATTTTCAGCCCTCACACACACACACACACACACACACTTAGCCTCTCTTGCCAGACACACAGAAGAAAAAATGCGTCTTTAACAGAAGATGACTGTTCTCAGCTAGCAGTGTCATTCTTTTATTCCACTTCTTAAAGGTACAATACAATACAGCGGAAGCCCACGGGTGCTGTCAATGGCTATGTTTAAATTACCAATCATCAGATGTTATTCTCTAACAAATGGGGTGGTTTCACTGTCATTTTGTTGCTATTTACTTCAATCCACAACATGAGTCAAATGCAACAGGCCTGGTCATGGATGCGGTTTCTACCATTCCTCAGTTTCTAAAAACAAATGAAAGGTAGCCTACAAATAAAACAGGTAAACCTGGTAAATTTCACATAGAGCATAATGAAGATATTTCACTTGAACTTGGCCTTTATTTCATTGTGTTTTGTTTCTTTTCTTTATGTATATATTCATGTTCAGTGTCAATTACCATGTTTGTGTATTCAGCTAATAACTGTTGTTTTGGCACGGTCAATTTTTTTTATGTAAAACCAAAATAGAGGCTATACTAGTTATTATAAGACCATGAAGATAGAGGGGTAGCAAGCATAATATTAACAAAATGTAACAAAAATTATTATTAATGAAAATAAACCATTATTAAAAAGGTTCTTTATAACACCATTAAAGGGCCCCTATTATGGATTTTTGAAAGTGACCTTTCATATAGTGTGTAACATAGCTCTAAGTGAATGAAAACATCCTGCAAAGTTTTAAATCTGAAAGCTCACCGTATATAAAGTTATTGTCTTTCAAAAGTAAGAGTTGACTCTGAGTCAATTAAATGAATCGTTTTTCAAACAAAGTCATAAGCCGTTTCGTTGTGACATCAAGACAAAACATTAGTATATTGCCCTTTTAATGCAAATTTAATGCAGATTGTCTGTCATTCTCACAACTTTGAGGAAATATTTGTTTTACCAACGTTTATGTTACATCAGCTCATTCACTCTAGAGCTCGGCTAATGTACACTCACCTAAAGGATTGTTAAGAACACCTGTTCAATTTCTCATTAATGCAATTATCTAATCAACCAATCACATGGCAGTTGCTTCAATGCATTTAGGGGTGTGGTCCTGGTCAAGACAATCTCCTGAACTCCAAACTGAATGTCAGAATGGGAAAGAAAGGTGATTTAAGCAATTTTGAGCGTGGCATGGTTGTTGGTGCCAGACGGGCCGGTCTGAGTATTTCACAATCTGCTCAGTTACTGGGATTTTCACGCACAACCATTTCTAGGGTTTACAAAGAATGGTGTGAAAAGGGAAAAACATCCAGTATGCGGCAGTCCTGTGGGCGAAAATGCCTTGTTGATGCTAGAGGTCAGAGGAGAATGGGCCGACTGATTCAAGCTGATAGAAGAGCAACTTTGACTGAAATAACCACTTGTTACAACCGAGGTATGCAGCAAAGCATTTGTGAAGCCACAACACGCACAACCTTGAGGCGGATGGGCTACAACAGCAGAAGACCCCACCGGGTACCACTCATCTCCACTACAAATAGGAAAAAGAGGCTACATTGGACAGTTGAAGACTGGAAAAATGTTGCCTGGTCTGATGAGTCTCGATTTCTGTTGAGACATTCAGATGGTAGAGTCAGAATTTGGCGTAAACAGAATGAGAACATGGATCCATCATGCCTTGTTACCACTGTGCAGGCTGGTGGTGGTGGTGGTGTAATGGTGTGGGGGATGTTTTCTTGGCACACTTTAGGCCCCTTAGTGCCAACTGGGCATCGTTTAAATGCCACGGCCTACCTGAGCATTGTTTCTGACCATGTCCATCCCTTTATGACCACCATGTACCCATCCTCTGATGGCTACTTCCAGCAGGATAATGCACCATGTCACAAAGCTCGAATCATTTCAAATTGGTTTCTTGAACATGACAATGAGTTCACTGTACTAAAATGGCCCCCACAGTCACCAGATCTCAACCCAATAGAGCATCTTTGGGATGTGGTGGAACGGGAGCTTCGTGCCCTGGATGTGCATCCCACAAATCTCCATCAACTGCAAGATGCTATCCTATCAATATGGGCCAACATTTCTAAAGAATGCTTTCAGCACCTTGTTGAATCAATGCCACGTAGAATTAAGGCAGTTCTGAAGGCGAAAGGGGGGTCAAACACAGTATTAGTATGGTGTTCCTAATAATCCTTTAGGTGAGTGTATACATTGCATACATGCACTGTTATTGATACAGTTTCCACATACTCAAAATACTCGGTAAATAAATTAGTACAAGTAAAATAATCGGTTTGTTGATGGACATGCACTTGTTAATGCTGATGGTGAGGAATTACAGTTGCAACATCTCATAATGTACCTCAAACTGAGTAGTGTATCACTGAGAAACGTCCCGCTCGAGTCGTCCTTGCGATGGAGGTTCGGGTTGAATGAATAGTTCTTCCAATGTTTCATCATCGCACTCGCATTGATATGGTCAAATCAACGTCATTGTTCGTTACTGTGTTTACAGTGTAGGAAGCCTCAGGACAGCTGACGTTGTTATGGCAATGGGCGTTTTTGTTTTCGACGCGCTGTACACGGTAGGCCAGTCACAACAGACTGAGCTGTCTGGCCAATCAGAACAGAGTAGCTCGTGGAAAGGAGGGATTTAGAGAGATTGATTCATCTCATGAGTCGTTTGAGAATCATTGAAAATGTGATGATGTGCAAATGTATATTATGAGGAAATTAAACAGTTTTTTTTACCTTTGATGCATGTAAACATGTTGTAGGAGACTCCACAACAACTTTATTGCACTTACAAAGCATGATTCTTTATGGAACCTAATAAAAAGGGTTCTGCTGTTGTTACAAGCCGAAGAACCCTAATCTGGTCTATTCACATCAAACATACTAGGAAAGGATGTTAATATAAATTCACAACACACAAGTTCAAACCTAGAAAAGAAGTCCCACTAAAGTAGATGGTTTAGAAAAATATACAGCTCAAATAACCAGTTATTTTTGTTATTTTATTATTTATATAAAATTATAGTATTTTTTAATAGTTTGAAGTAGCTTTTATATTAAAATTATGTGCTTTTGTCAGTTTTATTAGTTTCTGTTTTTCTATTTAGCTTTGATTCATTTTTATTTAAATTTTAGCTTTAGTAATGTTAGTACTTCAACTTATTTTATTTCAGCTACTTGCCTAGGCAAGTTTTTCATCAAATATTTTTTCTTACTTAATTGAAATTAAGCTTAAATAAACTAAAATGAATAGTTTTAGTTGACAAGTAACTTTGTGGGCGGGTCTTGGGCGCTGTTGCTATAATTCCGGCGGGATAAATGACTCTTGCGCCCGACGCAAATCTAAAATGGGTTGGTCTGAAGTAGCTTCGTTATTCATAGGTGTGGTTTGGCCGTAACGTGAAATAAACCAATCAGAGCGACATCTCACATTCCCTTTAAGAGCAGGCACGCTTGTTCCATGGCGGGTTGATATTATAATGGCGGATTTGCCAGACACACGCCAGGAGCAGTTCACAGCTGAGGAGACCGACGTTCTCGTCAGGGCCGTAAAACACAGAGAAGTGACATTGTATGGGGATGGAGAAACACACCCAAATTAGCTTCGGTTAAACAGGGGTATAAAAATCTGGGTAAATGTGTAAGCTAGATTTATGCCTATTTTTTTCACATCTTCATGGACACAACAATGATTTCCCTCGTGTGTTAATATTGTTCCTTGTAATAATGTATGGTTTTCTAAAAATGCGAACTGCTGCGTCTGTGTGTAGATGAGATAAGCAAAGTGCATGCGCGTCATTGATTATGGCCAAGCATGCACCCTTAAAATAGCATATGAATAACATGCGCAACGCGGAATTGTTTTCTAAACTTGCAAAATAGCACTAGGGAACGTTTGGGCCGGAACACACCTCCTCTTTTCGCTGAACCGCCCCCGGAAGCGCAAGTTCATTTCCTAGTTTACCGACGTGCGTCTGTGGAGGGAAAAGTCCGCTGTGCGTCGGGTGCAAAGGAATGATACATGCGTTGGTGTACAAAGCGCTGGGTGCAAGATAGGACCCTCTGTGTGTGTAAGAATTAAGTGCAAAAATAAAATAAAAAAAATGTACAAACTGGTCGATGAGTACATTTTTTTTATCAACTTCATTTATTATTTAAATGTACTATTGTCAATAAAAACATTTACATTAATTATTCAGTATAAAAAAAAAATTGTGTGTGGGGGGGGGGGGTTTGGGTTAGAGTACTTATTTTGACATTCATATTCAAAACATTATTGATTTGATACATCTTAAGAAAAAGCCAACTGTTGCAGTTTTTTGTGAATGCGTGTGATTTACTCTTGCAAAAACATTTGGCAATCAAACCATGTCTGAAATCTCCCAGCTTTCACTTCACCGTGTTAGCTAAAGAGAGAGCAAGCCGGTCGATGTCTGTGAACGGATGAAAGATATTCACAGTTATTGTGCCTGTAGACTGTGGCCACGCCCATATCCAGACATCTGGCCTGTGATTGGCCAGTATCCTGAATCCCAGCAGCAGCTCTTGGGTGCCTCCTCCCCCTTTTTGTCTCCACAAAGAGCTCAGCGCTGAATGAAGTGAATCAGCCTCAGACTGCTAGAATAGTAAGAACCTTTTCTCCCCGTCTGTCTCTCTCTCTCTCCGTCTGTCTCTTCAATCCCATCTCTCCTCTCTCTCTCTTTCTCTCTCTCTCTCTCTGTCCATTTGTCCACCTCTCTCTCTCTCTCTCTCTCTCTCTCTCTCTCTCTCTCACACACGGCATTATATGCTATCCATCCATCCATCCATCTATCCAGTGCACAGCCCGGTGAGGGATCAGCTAGACAGAAAAGCAACAGATCATGTTCTCTGAAGCAGATCCAGGACAGCTCTGATACATCAGCTTCTGAGATGAGACTCCATCCGTCCTAATTCTCTGTCCTGAAGACCTGGACAGAAACAAAACAAAACAAGGACTTTGGAGACACCAAAAGAAGTCTGGACATTATATCTTCACAGGATTCTTGAACCCAAACCAGGTCCACAGGGACGTACGAGGGTGCTTTGGGGTTTGTTTTTCTCTCTTGTTCGTGGCTGGCGAAGGGGCCGGTGAAAGTTAGCCAAGACGCCGCGTGCCGTGCTCCGCGTGAAGAATGCCCAGGCACGCCTGCCCAAGCCTGCGGACACGGCGCCGGCACCCACGTCGGGCCTTTACATGGAGCGCTCACAGAGTCGCATCAGCCTGTCCGCGTCCTTTGAGGCCCTGGCCATCTACTTCCCCTGCATGAACTCCTTCGATGAGGACGATGGCGGTGAGTGGATGTATATGTGTGTCCGAGGATGTGGGTTTGCTTTTTCCAAACTGTGACACCTGGAAGTTAGGGTTAGGGTCGAGAGTTTGAGGTTATCGGTTGGCTACTGGTTAAGAAAATGTGGCTTTGTGGTTCAAGATCTGAGCTGGAAGTGAAATGAGGTTATGGGTTCGAACCCCACAAGACTTTTATGAGGGATAGTTCCAGACTGATCTCTTGGGAAAATTGTACTATTTTACAAGGTGCCGATTTCGTATATGAATTTGATTTATATGGAAACATACAAGTTTTAGAAAAATGTAAGCATGAAGGTCCACCCCTAAACATAACCGTGAGTGGGGCGTAGGCAGGTCGTTAAAAAACATATGAATAAAATTGTATGAATTATCCACCAATTCACCAAAATGTACAATAGTTACAAATTGCCATGAGCTTGGGTTTGATAGTTCATTCAGAAATGCAAATTATTTCATCATTTCAAACCTGTATGAATTATAAGCTATTTTAAAGAGTGTTTCAGCTGTTTTTCTCTATACAACCAAAGGTCCATTTGGGTCCAAAACAACATGGGACCCTATTGACTTTCATTCTATGGACAAGAAAAAAAAAAAACCCAGATACATTTTGAAAATATCTTCTTTTGTGTTCAACAGAACAAATGAGGTCATACGGGTTTGAAATGACATGAGGGTGAGTAAATGATAGTTAAACCATCTCTTTAAGCAACACACCACATACTCCAGATAGTACGCTTTGGATAAAAGTGTCTTAAATCACAAGTTGAGTGTCTTCAACCCATATATCCGAGATAATAATGGTTATTCTGTGGTTTTGTGACTCATTTGGGTCATTAGTGCAGCATTTAATTTTGTACAAAATGACGCTCAGTTTCTTTGCCAGTCTTGGGTTGTTTGCAGGCCCCCAAACTCTTGAAAAATGTGGCCACATGCGTGGTTTGGGTGTATGGCCGTGTCAACTTGCTCATTTATTATGCAATAAAGAAAACGGTGTGGTTGCTTACTTGAGTGGCGTTTGAAATCCGAATCTTAATCTGAAATGGTAAAAAAAAAAATATATATATATATACTCATGATGAATACATGCATATGCACACACAAAACGCTTCCTTCAGCCGGCATTCTAATCAGACAGAGGTTTTTTTATTAATGAAGACATTTAATCACTGCGTTGACACTCAAATGCTAATATAGCTGTGATCTTCTCTGGGTACGGCTGTGGCTCATTTCAAAGAACGTCTGATTGCAGGTTAATGTCTGTCTCAAATCCATCACCAGACATCATGGCGTTAATTTAGCGCTCATTAGAAATGTTCCGACTGCTCGGTGTGCTACTTACTGAGTGTTTTAGGTTTGCAATTTTGCATAATTTCCCAAGTGCTTTTAGTCTAGGCATGCTATAAATCTCTCTCGCTGCCCCTGTGTGCTCTCCTCCTTTCTTGATCACCCTCATTTCCTTGTTTGCCGTCCACTCACCCAAAAAACCTTTTACACAGCCGCCGTCTATCCGAGACATCCACGCACCCACCCATACCCTCGCCCTGATTACAGATTACTCTGCAGGAGAGAGACTAGTATTGACATGAAAAGATTGTGCCTAGCTGATCATCTTCTTCGTTCAACATGTGCGCATCGCACTCAAACAAACACACACACGCTACAAAAACAGTGCACACTTATAGCACTAGTAACATGCACTCATATGTATCTTCGATTTTACTCTAAGGGTGTGTTCACACTCGGCATGTTTGGTTGGATTAAAACGAACCCTGGTGCGATTGCTCTGTTAGTGCGGTTCATTTGAATAAGTGTGAACGCTGCCATCCGAACCCTGTTGTGCACTAAACAAGCGGACCGAGAACACTGAAAAGATGAGTCTCACTCCGCTTACAAACGAACTCTGGTGTGGTTTGAATTAAATATGAACCAAAAACAGGACATGATGTCACAAGATGCGACCCTAAAAAGGACAGAATGCTCAGGTATACCAGTTTTTTTTCTCATCATAGTCTTGATGTTGCCCATCACAGTTCAGCACAGACATCAGAACCGCGTCTCCTCACAGCAGATCTGTGTGTGTGTGTGTGACGGAGGGATCCCTGCCACTGTTTTGACTCCTTTACACATGTTATAAGCTCCTCACGAGTTCTCAGCAGGTCTAAATACCATCATATGTAGGCTACGCACATACAGTGAGCACATTTATCCCAGAACACAGCATTGTTTTTGATGTTCAGTAAGTTCCGTCGCTAAATATACGTAATAAAAGCCGACCAATCAGGTTGTGAACATATCCCTGTGCCTTTAGGTTCGGTATCTTTAGGTTAGGTGTTAATATGCTATAATGTGAACGCTAATCGGTCCAGAGCTAAATATTTTTTACGTTTTTTTGGTTTGGACCAACGAAACAAAGCGAACCGAACAACAAGAGTGGAAATATTAGTCTATAAAATATTGCATACATGATAACTGAGATCAATTTAGGTTGAATTATACGCTGTACTGTACATTCGTACGACCTCTGCTGTCTTGCGTTTGAATTATTAGCGTATTCTGTTGGTTTTAGACATATAGGCCTGTCATTTAACTAATCAGCTCACCACATCTCCTTTTTATGCTGATACATTCTTGCCTAAATCAACTTAATCAATGCAAATCGCACTAATGAATATGCTAATTACTGGAACACAAACGACACATTGCAAGTGCTTTAGTTTAACACCTATTGCTGAATGTTAGATGACTGCAAATGCAGTGGTGATTTGTAACAAATAAGACTTGCTTTCTTTGATTTTTGATATTTGAAACACTATTTGGGTCTGTTTGCCATCATTTTAAATCTGTTGTTTATGAACATGAAGATTGACAAGTTTTCTTCAAAAGGAGGAGAAAATGCTGAACAAATGCAGTAACAAATGAATTTCGCCAGTGATTTCGTAATAACACCCATTACTCACTGCTCAAACCCCGGGACATTTCTGACCACAAATATAGAAGCTAAATTATCTAGTGGAAAAAAAAAATGAACTACCGCAATGATATTAATGCTCTTCAGACGGATACATTTATCAGAAGAATGAGGGGAGTTAATGATGTCTTTGTCAGTCCATGTCAGAGAACTGCTGAAGGGTCCTTTGGTTGTGTTGTTTTCACATCTCAATTTCTGCAACTGATCTGATACTTTAGAAATTCAAGGGTGATATTGCAATACTTAAACATGATGCTTTCTCAAAAGGCTCATACTGAAACAGATGTATAAAACCGAAGCTATCAGAGAGGCGACTGCTGGAGTCTGCGGGCTAATAGATCTTTTAAATAATGAGCCATTAATGACTACAATTCACTCTTTAACTAGACAGCTGTGTTCTCATCTTTGTTCTAGCATTATGCACCCAAACTAACACATGTCCTTACCAGGCACAACACAAGGTAGACTAAAGCAATAAGAGTAATTTACAATGGGTTATACCACAGGGCTGTTGAATGCTTGAGTCTGATTGGTTGACAAACGTTCTAAGGTGTGCAATTATTATCAGGGAAACGCACGACTAAAGTAGTTCCTGGCAGGTCTTGACCGCATTACAGTTACAAATCACTTCGCCAAATGATTTCAGTTATTTCACGGTCCTTACAGACTACAACAGCGAAAGAACCAAAACTCACAACGACACTGACCAAGCAAATAAATATAGTTAACAATGGGATAAAAACTGCCACAAAATTACGTTTTTTTTTTTTTTATGTACGGAAAGCACACTCTCTTTCTCCCGCTCTCTCTCCCACTGAAACACTCACACATACAGTACAGACACAGAAACGTGTTGTCAGCACTGCTCTGATCATTTTGTCAGTAAAATAGTTTAACATCATAAAAGCAACACAAAGCTACGCGTTGTTCTTGGAGAAGATAAACTTACAGTTTCGCTATTATTAGAGACGCTGCTGCCGAACACAGTTGACATGCACAGACTCAGGTAATTCACACACACTCTCTCTCTCTCTCTCTCTCTCTCTCTGTATAACTGCATTAATATGCTATAAGTGGCTCAAGTCTCTGTTACTAGCTCTCAAATGATGTTTTGGAATTAGCACTGGAGGCTTGGGAATAGATGTGCAATAAATTATTCCTACACACAAGAGCGATTTGCGCTGTGGCCGCATTACCACCTCGGGTGTGCATTATTTTTCAAATTATTAAACGGCCCCGTCATCAATTATTCCTTACTTTGAATGCGGCTCAACCAATCAGAATTAAGGACCGGAACTATCCGTTTTATAAAGCTACATTTTTGCAATGTATTTGCCTGTTCTTACTAAAAGTGAAAATGTGACCGAATTTTTTTTTATTCTATTTTGTTTATTATTTCTATTTATTTAATTTTATTGTACGTTTTTTTATCTAAACCCTCTAGGCTTTTTGGTATTTGTATAGTTGAATTTTGTGGTATTCTATCTAAAACGCTAATAAAAAATAGACCACTATTAAATGTAATTCAGTAAAAGGCATTGAACAGGTAAGTCATTACGTGACAGATGGGTTACCCTACGGTTATGTTGATTTCACGTTGTTGCTTTGCAGCATTTTTGCTTTCAGTGAAGGTGAAAAAAAAAAACTTGCTGGAAACTTTTGTTGCATCCCATCGGGTCATGAAATGGCATCAAACTGCACATATCGTGAAGAAATCACCTAGAAAAAAAGAAGCTAAAAAGACACATTTGGGGGATTTTTCAAGGGAAAATACAAATATAAGTTCTGTGTGATCACAGACATAATTGAACTACGACTTCTGGGACACTTATTTTGCATATAATATTTTTGATATGGGTTATCCTACAGTTTCGTGGACTTCAAAGCATTTTTGCGTTCAGCGTGGGTAAAAAAAAAAAAACTTGCTGGAATCTTTTTGCATCAAACTGCACACGCATCTTGAAGAAATGATCTAGAATAATCTGCCTATAAGTAGAAGTATTTGTAGAATTTTTAAAAGCAACACACAAAATAAAGGCTCAAAAGACATTTTGGGGTATTTTTCGTGGTAAAATACAAATATATGTGCTGTGGGATCATGGAAATAATTGCGATATTACTTAATCTGGTACGTTTATTTTGCATATCAAATTTTTGATTAGTGTCCTTTCAAACTTAAACCACTCAAAGTAAAAGTTTCAGTGTTCAGTCTGACCTCACCCTATGCTTGTTTCTTCATTCTGTGTTCAGATTTAATCTAACAGCCACATAAGGGGGATCAACACCTATATAACACACTCGCTCTCCAGCCACGTCGACAAAGAAGGGCCCGAAGCCTTTGCGACACACATCAGACCCAACGTTGCCTCCCACCGCATGTCTTGGCGCATTCAGACTTCATCTTTCATATCCTGTTTGCTGTTAACGCTGTTTGATGCAATGTGTACCAAAAATCCCAAAGCACAACATGTCTCGCTCCCCCCTCCACCAGCACAGGAACAAATCTCAACCGAGGAAAAGCGAAACGCTCTGAAGTCTCGAGGCTTATTAACCCTCCTACACTGACAGGTCTTGCATTGATGCTGCTGCTCAAAATAACTCGCAAACAAACACACACGCCATCAGCGAGATGTCATATGGCGGCAGGCGCACATTCTGTTGCATAAGAGCGTAGTGAATCAAGGACAGAGGAAAAGATAGGAGGAGGTCAGGATGATTGATACTCGTAGCATCCGTCTCCAATGTGCATGTGTGTCCGTGTTTATGAGATTTAATGGTGACATTGATTATCAGCATGTCTTTGGTTTTCAAACCAGGTGAAGGATGACGGGTGAAGAGATATATATATATATATTTTTTTAAAATCCGAGTCACACATGTGCGTCAGAGAAACAAGCGCTGTTTGAACTTCTATTATTGCGGTAGCTCTGTATATTTCTATGGCATCACTGTCGAAGAGTAATTAGCTGGATTTACTTATTGGAGAGTTAATGAAAGTTATCATGAGCATTGTAAAGTTTGAGGCGGATGTCATAACAAATGTCAGTAGACCGGGAAGATTTTAAAACGAGCGGTTCATTCATAAATCAGTAAGATCTTACCTTTATGCTGAGGGAATACAAACAGGTTGCATAAACTGCTTAGACTATTCTTACAAGTGAGTCATCAAAATAATTTTTTTAAGACACTTCATAACTTTCATAACACTTCATAAAGTCAGTTACATAAAAACGTAGATTGGTCTAATTTGATACTGAAAAGTATTACCACTAATTAATTTAGTTGTTCATACTAGTTCTTACAGTCTTAACATAATTAATGGGCTACATAAGGTCTGTACACTGAATGTTTTCATCTATGTACACAACCGTAAAAATCCAATAAAAACTTTTATATGTTTATAGGGATTATGTGTTATTAGCGACACCGGTGGCCGTTAAGCGAACTGCAGCCAGCAACTTATTGCTCTTGCTCGTACTCGTGCACACAAGAGACTGAACCTGATTCCGGACCCACGACGAAGTTCTTTTTCGTTCTTCCCTTAGAAGTAAAAAGAAGTTGGAAATACCTTTGCAGGGTTAGGGTTAGGGTTAGGGTTAGGCACCTCCAAATTCAGGCACTGGAAAGGACAGTAAGGACCCTGGCTCACTACACATTGGGACACTGATGGTGACATGACAACAACCTCGTACAACATAACTACTGGAACATAGTGAGCATCATAGCTCCCTGGTTTTTTTACGGTGCATTGTGGCACTTTTTAGGAAGCCAAAGTTTCAGTGCACTGGAAGGATTTCCCGATTGAGACAGCCCTAAAAATGTCAGACTCCCAGATCAGTGCCCTGACTACTAAACTCGGGAGCTGATTGAGACGCACCCCAGGTGTTGTGCCGAATTCTGTGAACCACCGAATTATGTGACCTTAGTAGGCAGTGTATTGAGCTAATCCAACCTACACCTAATCCCAATCCTAATCCTAACTCTACCATCACTACAGTGCTTACTAGGGTAGGTCACTTAATTCAGTCACACTACAATGGGTCCTTCACATACAAATCAGTCTACAGGCTTTCATAGACAAGTCAGGAAAGGTCTCGTTTTTGAAGTTTCGTTACAAGTTGTTCACACATTGGCAATAAAAAAAAGCAATTAATACATGAAAATTCTTATATACAGCCAAAACATATATAAAACTTATATACATAAAAAAATAACTGTTTTCTGTTAGATTTTAAAATGTTATTTTAACTAAAGTTGGATTTTCAGCATCCAGTCTTCATTGTGCAATGTGTTGCCAGATCTAAATCTTATAACAGACAAAAATAATAATAAATGGTTAAACAAAACAAAAAATGCATGTTTACTATAGGAGTAACTCGTTTAAAACTACACAAATTTTCGGTGTATTATAAATTTTTAAGCTCCAAAACATGTACTTCTACAAATTACACAGCTTATTAAAGGTAGGGTAAGCTATTTCAGAGAGGCTAGCAATAGCGAGCTAGCTTTGAAAACATGAGATCCCACCCTCCCTTCAGAGCGTCTCCAAAGCCGCGTCTCCTTCAAGACACTTGAACGTGCACAGCAGAGTCTGCAAAGCGGCACGAGATGAGAGACAGTGTTAAATTACCTCATGCCTCAAAGCACATAATGTAATAATGAACGTAAACAACTTACAGATCTCTAACTTGTACCACCTGACTGCTGCAGATTTATTTCGGCATTAATGTGTTGACATAGAAACGCATAAATCCGAGTCTGAAGTAATAATTCGTTACATTTATATAGCACTTTTTCTGAGACCTCAAAGCGCTTTACATATGGAAGGGGGGAATCTCCTCAACCACCACCAATGTGCAGCATCCACCTGGATGATGCGACGGCAGCCATATTGCGCCAGAACGCCCACCACACACCAGCTTACTGGTGGAGAGGAGACAGAGATGAAGCCAATCAGTGTATGGGGATGATTAGGAGGCCATGATGGACAGAGGCCAAGGGGCAAATTTGGCCAGGATGCCGGGGTTACACCCCTACTCTTTTTCGAAGGACATCCTGGGATTTTTAATGACCACAGAGAGTCAGGACCTCGGCTCTTTTGGCAGTATAGTGTCCCCGTCACTATACTGGGGCATTAGGACCCACACAGACCACAGGGTGAGCGCCCCCTGCTGGCCTCACTAACACCTCTTCCAGCAGCAACCTGGTTTTCCCAGGAGGTCTCCCATCCAGGTACTAACCAGGCTCAGCCCTGCTTAGCTTCAGTGGGCAACCAGTCTTGGGCTACAGGGTGATATGGCTGCTGCTGGTCAGGCTGCTGGTGAAGTAGAACGTCTCAAGTTGTCATCTCGTAATTACGGTCACAACATGGAGTGAGCGCAGCATAAACTGGTTGTTTTGGTTCAGGAGGAACTGTAAAAGCTGCTGTTTGTTTGCGGCGCTCTGTGACTGTCTGTCTTCAGCTCTACAGAGCCTCAATGAACGCGCTGATGACGTGATGTCTGTGCAAGCAGGTGCGCAGAGGTATGGAAATACACACGTTGACAGGCAGGCATGACATCCTATCACTGCATTCGGACCGAATGCAATGATTGGACGAACATTTTTTGGTCCTGAGACGTCCACAGAAGATGTACATGTTTTAATATTTAGACCACTTCTATTATTGATTGCTATCAGGATGTGAAGAGAGTTTCAACCAGTTTATAAAAAAAAAAATTCCTACCCTATATTTTCTGGCAAATTTACTATAGACTTGCATTGAAGGAGCCATATTTAGATTAGAAACCAGAATATTTCTGGAAGCACAGAGACTTGTGCTTGGGTTGTTTGACTTGAGCCAGTGAGCAACACTCTAGCAACCAAAAACCACCCTAAACATCTTAGCATCAAGGTTTGCATGATAAAGAACCAAGAAATGTGAAAATGTAGTTTCATTTCTTACTTTTTAACAGCCTTTTATTTATTTACTTTTTTTATGCAATAATATCTCAGTCGGGTCTCATTCAAGTGGGTCTGGTTAAAGACAATCTGAAGTGGCATCACTTTATCAAATGTTATGCGCTTTTGAAAATGTCATGAAACAATCTTTCATGGCAGAGATTGCATGTCTGTTTTCAGTGCACAAGTTCAATTATTTAGAAAATGTCAGTGTGATAAGTGTGCAGTAGTGGATTCACATCAGTCCATATGCGCTGGTGTGTGTCTGTGTAGTGAACTTAAATCAATGGCTGCTGAAGTAATGTTCGATTCCCAGCAATCATGCACAGGTGAGAAAGCAATCTGTTGTTTTTTTCCCAAGTGGAAAAGAGAAAAAAAAGTCAGCCAGGATGAGAAATCTATCACATGATGCCAATGTGAAAACAACAGTCTGGCCAATCAGATAATCAAATTCCCTGTTTCACACTGATGCCTATTCTGACTCATAATATAATCATCATTCATTGTTCCTGTTAAAAGCATCTCATATGCGAAATATTCTTTGTTCTAATTCTGACGCATATACATAAAAATCACAAATATGTCAAATGAAATGCTTTCGGCATATAATCATAGATGCCTTTTCTATTTTCTGTTTTAATAAGGTCACTACCGTAGCATTTTATCACAATGTGTTTAAAAGTTAAATTACTTTGATTACAAGCATACAAGCTTTAATGCTGACATTTCAAAGATCAAGTTTCAATCATCAGTCGACATTTTAAGATCGTACACAATATGGCTATAAAATATTTTATGCTTAAATATTAATTGTATAATTTCTGTGTTATTTTAGTATCATTGAGATAATGTTATAGTTTTTATTATATTTTGAATCCGTTTTGCAGAAAAAGGGTTATTACTAAAACCACAAAAAATGCCACTTGACATTAATTAAACTTTAACTGAAAAAAATATTAAATAAACATATTTGCGATGGCAACGTTTCTTATTTTCATTTAGTTTAACCATGTGCTAAAAAAAATAATAATAAAATAAATAAAAACTATATTGACATTTAAAAAAACAAAAAATATTATAAATGACAAAAACACAACAAATGTCCTAAAACTAACTAAAATGAAAAAGAAAGCAGAAAATATAAATCACTACTGTACACACTTAAAGGCAAAAAAAAAAAAAAATGTTGCACTTGCACTTCATTCTCTAAATGAAAAAATAAATCATGCATTATTTTAAGGATGTAAAATTGATTATATTTCTTCTCACTCAAGCCTTGCAGCAGCACTGATTGATCTCTCTTTTGACCTCTGATGGTGTAGCGTACAGGTGCATTTGCTCTGCACCCTTTGTGTTGGCATATGCAGTCGGAAAGCACAGCGATACACTGACGCGCGGGAGCAACAACAGATGGGTGTGCACAAATGCTCAGATTTACCTGCTGTCATGTCCTTTACTACAGCCTGGAAGTAAGAATCACGTTACGGA
Source organism: Rutilus rutilus (assembly GCF_951802725.1). Lineage (NCBI taxonomy): Eukaryota > Metazoa > Chordata > Actinopteri > Cypriniformes > Leuciscidae > Rutilus > Rutilus rutilus. The sequence continues at coordinate 37,139,802 of NC_140217.1, read as the reverse complement.
CTTATATTTTGATCATCAATAATCATTATGGTTGTGAGTGAATCTCACAAAAACAGGCCCAGGCCACATTTCACCTCAAAAAAAAAAAAAGAAAAAAAAAGAAAATTAAAGCCTTTTAAGACATATTCTTGACATTATGACTATTATTCTGAATAGTAAATCTAATTAGAACCTCATTACTTTTTATTTTATTTTTTATTATGCAAACTAGAACATAAAATAATGCAAATATAATATAAAACATAACTTATATTTTATCACTTTTTGTTAAGCTTGGGGTGAAATAATTATTATGAAATAATGAAAGGTACAGAGCAGGATTATTATCGTTAACAGGATTATTATCGTTAACTAAAACTATTAAAAACATTTCTGGTAACTGAAATAAAATAAAACTTAAACTAAATGGAAATTAAAAATGTTAACTGGAAATTAGTAAAAACTAAAACTGAAATAAAAATAAATTAAACCTAAACAGCAATATTTAAACAACAACAAAAAAACGAATAAAATGACAAAAGCACATAACAAAACGATATTAAACTAAAATTAACAGTAAAATAAAAATATACAAATAAAATTTATTCCAAAATATTAATAAAACTACAATAAAAAAATAAAAATAAAAGAATGCAACGGATGCTAACAAAAAGGCCAAAAATGAAATAAAGAAATTAATATTTTTTGGATTGTGACATTATTATTATTGTTTTGACATTATAACTATTATTCTGAATAGGAAATCCTATTAGAATCTGTGATACAGAATTTTTTGGCTTAATTTTCTTTATGCAAAATAGGATTTAAATACTGCGATCCAGTATGTTCTTGACAGGCTTGCGTGAGATTCACCATCATAGACCAATAAAAATAAAAACATTACGTACTAGCAGGGAGTTCGTCCTTCAGTCAATATAACATCATAATGACAATTATATCTGCATAATGATGGAATAATGAAATAACAGGTGTGCACCCAATGTTACAAATGAAGATCATAATTGAAAATCCTAACCAAACATGCATTTGTTTTTAATACACCGCTTGGCAGAAGCGTTCAGAGAGCACATCAGTTTAAGAGGCTGTTGACTTGTGTAGTAAATCACAGCGTGGTACGTCTGTTTTGCAACATTAAGTCTCTCTGCAGAACGAGTCTGTTTGAAGCTTCACACAATGTCGACACTCACTTGCTCAGTTATGCCGCCTACACGTTATTATGACTGAAGTATCTGAAACAGCATCCGGTGGCCTACATTCTGAATGAACATGCTGTTCTGAAAGTCAATTAAGTCTTGAGCTGTGACTTAGTGGTAGTGGTGCTCATGCAGGCAAAATGAGTTTGAGTCCGGCTTTTGTGTCACAACCTGGATCGGGTTTACCTCCTGTTATCTTTACACTCAATTTCAAAAGCACTTTATTGTCATGGTTTTGTTCTGCCAAATAATTAATACTAATGCAACACAAAACAAATGGTGGCAGAAAAAAGTTCAGAGATGCAAAAAAGAATAAAAGGCTATTTTAAAATAGTATAAGAACGTCTTTTTTAATAAATGAATACATTGACAGTAAAGGCAAAGAGTTACGGTAACACTTTATTTTTATGGTCCTTTTTGAAGATTCTGTTGACAACTAACTCTCATTAGAGTATTAGCACAATTCATTAGCACAAGTCTAACATAATTAAATAACCTCCAATAGAATTATTATTCTGTACATACACGTCCTCAACCTAAACACAAGTGGCACTCTTCACCACACAACGGTAACCTCCAAAACTCCAACAAACTCATTTAAAACCCAACCCAACAGAACTTCAAATAAGACATCGCATTTACATCTTGCCCAAGAACATAAAAATTAACATTTAATAATTTATTTCAACATTTAATCTCCCTATCCAGTCTTGTACAATTTTTTGAGTGTATTGAAGTGCCTCTATTATGCTTTTTAAGATATTACCCTCAATGTAGAGTATAATCAGAGCCCGTCTACGGAGAGCCTGCCCACTCCCTATTAAGTCCTATTGTACCGAATTTTGGTTGTAGTTCCACCAGAGTTCCACTGGGGGCGATCGCCCATGAGTGCAGAATGAATGGGAGTCTATGGGGCTAGACGGCTAAATTTGTCTCTTTCACCCGATTGCCGTTGAGAAATCTCAGATTCGATAGTAGGTTTTGCAAGTTCAACATGGGTTATAGGTCGAAAGTTGAATGAACGAGTACTTATGTCCTTTCGATTTCTTACAGGTTGAGTTGTTGTTGCCCATAACACGCTAGCATTCTGCTAATGAACGCTGATTGGTCAGTGAAGGACTGATTACGACCAGAGATACCGCTGGATGGCATCGTGGCATCCGAAGCGGGACCAGAAACAAACAAAACAAAAACTCTTCTAGCCCGTGTGTTTACCTGTGTGAGCTGTGTTGTCGATGCCTCGAGAGAAAAGAGAGTGCAGAGCGCGAAAGCACCAAAGTGACTGAAGGATTGCCGTAAAGCAGTATCTCTGGTCGTACGATGTGTATGACGTCATTGACACTTTAAAAGACTTTTTAAAGCAAATAAGTGACTCTAAAAAATCTAACACCCAGCAATGTGTAATTTCTTTGCATCTCCTTTCGAATACAATATTCAAATTACTAGACAAAAAATTATATCCTGAGAAAAGTGGATTTTGATGGGTATAGCGCCATAGACATCCATTCATTCTGCACTCGTCCTGTGAGCGCCCTCATATGGAGCCAGAGTGGAACTGCAACCATTTCAGAAGCCGGAAGTTTACTGAGAGTGGAACTTCTCGCCTTATTAGACATTCTCTGGTATAATATAGCTGTTTGTGAATGTAAAAGGTCTGAAAAGTTTAAAGTTCAAAGTGCACGACAAATAGTGCACAAATAGTGCAAATCGATTCTGAACTGACTGTAATGAGTCGTCAGCGATTCCAGTCTCACTTCCTGTAATATAAATACGTAACAATGTAACAAACAAATTTGCATAATGTCCGCCTATGGTCTTCATTGGCTGCCCACAAACAACATCTACTTTGACCCGCCCTCAAACACGGTAGTTGTAGCTGAGACTGGTAGAGTTTGGTTCATGTTGTCGACACGTCGAGAAGACGATGTTTTCAGCGCTGCGAATCCACTTTGTCTCCACTTCAAAAAGATGAGGACTCGTAGTGGAATTGATACGGAAAAATCGTGACGCCATTGTTACTGTTCGTACCACTGTGTATCAAGTGCTGAGGAAGGCTCTGGAGCTGAAATTCAGATATGGTAATGTTGACCAATCACAACAGACTGAGCCATCTGACCAATCAGAGCAGAGTAGCTCTCAGAAATGAGGGGTTTAGAATCTTCGAACAAACCATTTTCAGACTCTTTGAGAAATGAGGTGATGCGCAATGTATATAATGAGAAAATTCAAGTATTTTCTTTTACTTTTGATGCATATAAAATAGATTAGGAACCTTTAAAAAAACTTACTTTATTTTTCAGTTCAATGCTAATCAAATAATGAAAATATATAAATTATATAAATATAGATCGATTTAAACCATCAACAATGATAAAACACTCCAATTATAAAACACAAGACAAATGTTTTAATCTAATGTCCGCCGTGAACAGACTCTTGTGTCTAGTCTGCAGTTACTGAAGCTCCAATATGAAAAATCAAACTCATAAAATCCCAGAAATATCTCAGGTATATTAATATAACTCTCATATATTTGCTTCTGATAAATGACCTTCTGAGGTCATTTTCCCCCCTTGTATCCATTTATAGCTCGGATCACTGTCTCCTGACTCCTGAAGCTCACTTCTCTTTTAGCCTGTATGGAAAACGTCAGAGCTGAATTATGCCAGTATATGAGTAAATATTTGGCATCATTTTTGGCTAAGACGGACGCATCTGTGTATGATCCGACCCTCCGCTGAGATTAAACAGATGGGCTCTCATACCAGCACATGCTTAATACTTGTGTATTTGGGGCTTTTAAAATGATTTTAACACATTCATAAATGGAGCATTAAAAAAAATGACTTCAGAGTAAATATTTAGAAGAAAAGGGAGCCTTTTATTCATTTTAATTTGATTCATTCTGATCTCAGTGTTTTGCCCCATTTTCCATAATGCATAGATTTCCCATAATGCATCTGGAAGTTGTTTTTGTATTTTGTAATTCCAATTATTCTCAATTCTGGTTCTGTAATATAGTGAAATATTTTTTGTTGACAGGGAATTGAACATAAAAACTCAAAATGAGAACCTTGTAGGGTAAAAATATGTCCTGGAAATAAAATAAATATAAATGTTAAAAAAAAGAAATAATATGAAATGCCTTTGCATTACAGTAATATAAACGAAATAAGACGTAATTGACAGGTTTTGTGAGAATCAACCACTTACATTAACTTACATTGTATTAAAAAAAAATTTGTTTTGCTTTGGACTGAAAAGCTTTGAAAGAAAGAAAGAAAGAAAGAAAGAAAGAAAGAAAGAAAGAAAGAAAGAAAGAAAGAAAGAAAGAAAGAAAGAAAGAAAGAAAGGAAGGTCTGGATATCCCTCTTTACTACAACAGTATAGTGTTAGATTTTGCATCTGATTAGAAAGCACAGAGGTTATAGCCTCCAACCAGGCATCTATCAACATCACTGTAGATCAATAGGCCTCTAGTGCTACTGATTTATCAAAGAGTTAATAGGTAATTAAGGCAGGCTGAGGTAACGAGAGGTAATGGCATGATCGATAGCATGGACAAACTAGAAAACTGACATGCTCATTTAGATGACAGTCAATGAGTGCCTTAATGATCTTCAGCACGCTATGTTGAAATCAAACCGAAGTTAAGAGCATCCTATTCCTGTTCATCTGAATCTGGGAAGTGTGCAGTCCATTAGTGACGCATCAACACAGTGTGCTCTTAAAGAGACAGTTCACCCAAATATTAAAATTATGTCGTTATTTTTTTGCTGTGCAACAAAAGGAAACTTTCTTGATGCTCTTTTCCAGCTCCAAAACGGTGTAAAGGTATCCATATATAGCACACAAGCGATGAGAACTATACTTTTATGGTGCTTTTGTGTCCTTTTTGGAGCTTGAAAGCTCTTGTTGGAAAAGAATTTCTCACAAAAAAAAAAAAAAAAGGTTTAGAATGACATGAAGGTGAGTAAATGACATAAATGACCTATTCCTTTAATCAAGCAAACGATGCAACTATTTGCATTTTAATTCACATATCACTCTGCTTTAGCAGTAGGTCTTAAGTCTGATAATAGGTTTTCTATAAGCCTCTTTGTTCTTTTAATCAAATTATAAATCTAAACACTGTCAACTGACAAGTGTGGGCCATAAACCACAAGCGAGATGAGATAGCAACTAAAAGGGCTTGTTAGAAAAGCCTCTTATTTATTTATTTTTTGCAGTAAATTCATGAATGCCACTTTGATTAATGGCTGTTGGCCATACTGATGAAATGAGATACTTTATCTGTTGTTGTCGGTGAGACCTATTTGTAATTGCACGTGTTGGTGAGGGATGTCCAGGGATCAGAAACATCACACTTAAACAAGATATAATTAATGTCCAAATTAAGTGTTTTAGAGCCAATTCATTTTTGCTCATACTGTGAAAAATCACCAAACAACACCCTGGCAATCCACTTGGAACTCCCTAGACACCAACAAACAAATCCCTAGCAACCACATAGCAACCACCCAGAACATTCTAGAAACCACTTAACAACACCCTGGAATCCACCAAACTCCCTAGCAACCACTTAGAACTCCCTAAACACCAACAAACAAATCCCTAGCAACCACATAGCAACCACCCAGAACATTCTAGAAACCACTTAACAACACCCTGGAATCCACCAAACTCCCTAGCAACCACTTAGAACTCCCTAAACACCAGCATGCAAATCCCTGAACATTCTAGAAACCACTTAACAACTGCCCTGAAAACCACCAATCAACTCCCAGGCAGCCACATAACAGCATGTTCAAACCGATCAGAACATCCTAGCAACACCCTAGCAACACCCTGGAGGCCACACTGAAGACCCTAGGATTGTGGTGGCAAGTGCATATACAATGCACATCTAAAAATCAAGTTTTTGCCCACACACTTCCTGAAATGTGACTTTTTTTGTGAAAAGATTAAATCATTGTTTCAAGCATGTTCACTAAATAAACACTGCAAGAGAGAAAGAGAGAGTGAGAAATCCATTGAAGCACACTGCTCTTGTCTCCCATAGCAACCCTGGCATTTCTAGTGCGTTTCCTGATACACGATGTTCTGTTTTGGAAGGTTACGATGACATGCTAGTTAGCATGTGCCGAACGCACCAGAAACGCAGGATGAGACAAAAGAGGACTGTATTTTTAGGAACCGCCTAACTAGGTCATGTGCTTCACGGCCAGGAAAAAGCTGTGAAAATGGCTGGATTCCCATCACTACAGAGTGAGCGTGTCCATGCAGATAGAACACGTTTCAGTGGATAACGTGTTTTCAGTGATGACTATATATATTATATCTATATATCTTACTTTCTGTTACATTATAACAGACATTTATAATGTGTCAAAACATTTATATTTCTAATAAATGGTGCGCTTTCGAACTTTCTAGTCGTCAGAGAATCCTGAAAAAAGTATCACGTTTTGTTTCCTCAAAAATAGTAAGTCGCTTTGGGTAAAAGCGTCTGCTAAATGAATAAATGTAAATGTAGTAAGCAGCACAACTGTTTTCTACAGTGGTAATCTCTTTTTCTTTTCTTTTTTTTACTTGAACAGATAATCAGCATATTAGAATGAGTTTCACTTTTTGATGATTTTGACGATATTTTTACGTTTTTTGATCAAATAATAAACTTCTTTCAAAAACATAAAAAAAAATAGTGTGCTCACCTTGAATGTTTTAACAGTAGTGTGCGTGTGTATGTATTTATGTATAAAATAAAATTTGGACATCAAACATCCCTCTTTTGAGGGATTCAACCTCATTGAATATTCATACAGGTCACAGTGATTTTGCCAAGACAGACAGACATGTTCCTGGATCAACATTTTCTGTCTAAAAATGTAGTCTTAACCCTATCCATACCCCTAAACCTAACCCTACCCATATGTTTTCCCTAAAATCAATGGGAAATGATAGGTAAATAACACTGATGTAGAACCATCTAACCCTGGTTGTAAGCCTAAACTTGACAAGCCTAAACCTCAAATCTGATTGGTTGATTGGAATGTTGTTTCAGGATCAACAAGGATGTTGTACTTGTTGCACTTGGTGAAATCAGGTTCACCATCCATACCTCTCATAAATGGGTTAGTCTACGGAAGTAAAATGGGTCATGTTTTATGTTGATGTATATGGGGAAAAAAAACATTATAAAATGACATCCAGCTTTGAAATTACTCTGAAAATCATTCTCTGAATAGAAATATATTCATGAGGTCATGGGCTAGTAAAGCGATCAGTCTGCGGCTGATCCCCTTCACCTTTACTAGGAAAAGTTCAGGCTTTGTGAATCTGTCCTCTAAGCTATCTGAGTTCAATAAGGCACCACTACACACTTGCATTATACAAGAAGATTATATTTTCTAAAGGATTTATTTTTATTACAACCAGTGCTCTACCTGGCAGCAATGTTATCACAACACTTCATTCGCAATGATATGGAGAGGATTTTATATAACTTGCTTTTTCCAGTGCCTTACTGCTCAGAATATCAGAGATATTTCACAATCATTTGTGGCGCTTGCTAAGGAAAAAAAAAGCATAACCATACATATTAGAGCATTTTACACGCGACCTCATTCCTAAATGACAACGATTCGAAACCTTTGACAAATCCAGTCACACAGAACATTCAGATCTGCGTTGGCGCTGGCGCTGACCAGAGAGAGCAGTTATCATGTTTAGGCATGAACACAGTTCGGCCACACGGTATTGTTATTTCTGTGTTGCAAATATTCATATTATCACAGACGTACTGGGATAAAAGTTTATAGATCGGATATAAACACTGATTTCTACGGAAGCGATCAAAATAGAGTAAATCACCTTTTGTAAGAAACTTGACGTTCAAATAAAGACTGTTTTAATTACATTGTTACACCAGTAGGTGGCGACAAGTGACTGCTAAACAATGTATTTGTCATTGAATCATTCATTCAAGGGATTCATTCAAAAACACCAATAAATCCAGTAATGAAACAAGTCTTTTTGAATGAGTCATTTAATCATTCATTCAAAACTATTTTCTTTTTTAAAGTACTCAAATCAAATTAATTAAATGACCTGCAGCAATTTACATTTTGCCAGAACCTCCAGTAAATTACATTAAATTGTTTATTTGTCTACTCTGAATCGTAGGAGAATCATGATCTCTATTTTAAACAAACTTTGATTCTCAAATTATCCAGAATCATGAAGCTCTAATACAATTTAAAACTGTTTGTCCTAATGATACCTTAAAAACCCCTTACCTGTCAGGGATCACTGGTGATCCCAGATTATTTTAGTTCAAAATATGTTTGAGCTTATATATCTCAATATTAATAACAGTCTGGTTAATTTTGAGTCTTGAACTATAAACTCTCAAGGGTTGGCTTTCTAAATGTATGTGTGTTATGTTTCTATTCAGAATTACTTATGAGCAGTAACCTTTTTATTTTGGGCATTTCATGTATGCAGCACTTGCCAAAATTGGGGGTGATGAGGAAGGGGTTAAATCATGTAGCTTGATGAAGAGAGGTGTGATGAAATTCACAATTTTTACCTACTGGAACAGGCATAAAAATCCCACAAACTTACATTGAAGGAGGGACTAAAAGTAAAAATCAAAGAGACTTCAGCCAGTAGGCAACAAGCTAAAAATATAAAGAAAAACATCTTCTGAATTAAACCTTGGTTTGGTGAACTGACCTTTCTTTCCTTGTTTCAGACCCCGAGGGCCGCAGGTTAAAGAGCATTCAGAGGAGTACAGAGACAGGGCTGGCTGTAGAGATGCCCAGTCGGACGGTCCGGCAGGCGAGCCACGAGTCCATCGAGGACAGCATGAACAGCTACGGCTCAGAGGGAAAGTGAGTATTAGAAATCAATGTACCTTTATAGTCCCATCAGTAAGGCCCGACACACAACCAACAACACATGTATACAAAGTCTTAGAATAGAAAGTTCGATATCCGAACCTTTTAGGGATTTTAGTTTAAATTCATTCTGAACTTTTCATTAAATGTTATTAATTAAGCAGCTCGTAAACATACTTTATCACTTGAAAAACGTATGCAATCACTTGAGACATTTCTCCTTATGTAGAACCTTTTTGTCATTAAGCATTCTTGAAAATCAAGTCAAGAACCCTTAGGTTTGCGCTGCAATGCCATAGAGGAACCATTTCTGGATCCCCAAAGAACCTTTCAGTGAACAGTTCTTAAAATAAATAAAAATTCTTAGTGTGAAGAACATTTTAATAACCAAAAAAAAAAAACTTTTCCCACTTTGTGCAATGGAAAGGTTCCATGGATGTGGAAATCAGTTTACTAAATAATGCAAACTTAACTGACTGATTCCTTTCCACTTTAAAGGTTCTTCATGGAACCATCGATGCCAATAAAGAGCCTTTATTTTAAGGAGTGTACATATTATAAGTACATGGGGAGTGTACTTGGCGTGAAACAAGCTTTCATCCACAACAAACCAGAAATGTGTTCATTTCAACTCTTATTATACTTGATATGATTTAGCATTATCGTTAATACCATAAAAAAATAACCATATCACAATGACTCACTTTTAAACTACAACAATTAATACTGAGGGTAAAAAACACTCACAAAGATGATGCTTCCTCTCAAACTGAAATATAGAATCTGTTATTTTGCAACCGCAGTCAGTTTGTTATCGGTTTGATTGGCTGATACATAATTATGGGATAAAAATAGGAAGGACTGTTGTATAAAATTGTGGAAAAGTGCAGGTGAGATGAGTAAAGAAAAAAACACAAATCTAACTCTTTACTCAGCCTTTTGTTTATATTCAGCTACAGACAAAATCTTTCTTATTTTTCTTTTTTTTCAGCTAAAAGAAAACATGCGATACTATATAATACGTTTCTGTTTTATCAGTTTAACAAATCAAAATCAGAATCATTACATGTACCCTCTGGACCTATATGCCCCTAGATTGGAATCACTGTTATACAGGAATCAAAAGTCTCACGTTCCCATTTTATTGATTTGGGATACACTGCATGTGTTATTGCATTACATTCCTCTAGAAACAGGGATGCTCATCCAATAACACAAGAAAAGCATTAAAAGTGTCTTTACTGTCAGAAGATTGTGCTTATATCTGCTATATCAAGCAATAAATAAAATGTGTTTGAGGTATTCCCGTAAGTTACATAACCAACCATATAAACCCCTTTCTCAGTAATAAACCTTTTCTCTGCTGGCTCCATTTCTGAATGAAATCCAGAATTCTGTGTAGACGTACTGTAAACTCGTTTCAGATCTGGACACCGTCTGGTGTGTCACATCAAAGCCACAGGTTTTGGGTTTTGCGCGATGTAGTCTTATTTTAGCTCTGTGGAGGACAATAGCTGTTTAACTTCAGTTCCAATGTGCCAGAAAGTTTGGATACATAAATGGAGAAGATATTTGCAGGTTTGGGCTAGTTCAGACAAATATGCTTAGATGAACTACAGTTTTGTCATTTTATTTCATTAAACGAACTGATTATCAACCAGGACGCGTGCCGGTAAAGAGATTTTTCAAATAAATCAAAGATTATTAGTGTACGGTAAATATATTTCATTCTTTCTACTTCAAAATTTCACATTTAATTATTCTATGCATTACTTGCCAATTCTTTGTAATTATCGGTAATTATAAATAATTTTGAGTGAAAATTGTTTTTACACCATTTTTTTGTGTAGGCCAGGGCCAAAAGTAAGACATGCATGATTATCATTGCATTAGATAACAAAAGTGTCATTTTATTTTATTTTTCAAACAAAACATGATGATTAAGCAATAGACATTTGGTTCAAAATGAAGACTAAAAAAGTATTTGGACACTTTGTGGTTGTCAAATGCTAAAGTAGATGACATGATGTTTCAGGCAAAACAATAAAAAATAAAAAAAAAACACTCATTTATGACAAAAACTTCTGAAATGTGCTCGTGTAGTTCACTTCAAAAGAGTATGTTCAGTTACATAAAAATAGCAATATGTTGGTTGATTTTGCATAAATTTCCCCTCAAACTCCATGTCCAATACCCAGACATCTATTAGAAATTCACAAACAGACAAAAACTCCCCACACACCTTACGTAATGCAGTTGAACACTCTTCTTGTGCAGGTCCATCATGGGAGTAAAATCCAGCCCAATTCAGCTGGATTACTGCACAGTTTATGGAGCATGGGGATTACAGTTTTGGCTGCAACTGCTGAGGATATTTTACCATATTACATTGCATCTTATGGTTCTCATGAATACATAATGGAGTAAAACATATTTGAAATAAACACGCGCTGTCAGTCTGAGGTCTGACAAACAACAGTGATGGAAAATCATTGCGCAAGGTTGATTTGATTCAATGGTATTTTTTTGATAGACTTCTGTGGAAGTTTCTGCAATATTTATTCAGTATCTAGTGTCTATTTTATGCTGTTTCCATTAGATATTATTGGTAACTTGCCTTTTAGGCCAGATAAAGTTGGGCTTTTTGCCCTTAAACACATTAAATGTTATAAAAACATGATATAAAAAGTTATACAACATTATGAAGAGTACATTTATAAAAACATTGACAATATTACAATTTTACAGAGCATTAATAAATCAGAGTTGTAGGCCTCGGTTCTGAATTCTGAAAACAATTTTTTTGAAGAAATTCCAACAATAAAGTGAAATTGATAGTGAATTGAATTACAAAAAGTAAATAAAAAAAATATATAGTGTTCTATAATCTTGCTGCAGCTGTTATACTGATGTAGAAGCATAGTTTCTTGTGCTTTTGTGTTATTAAAACAAAAATAGTATGAATCTAAATTAAAGACTGATGCACTCTCTCAGTTACATTTACAAAGATCAGAATATCTTGCCTGAACTCCCACTTTTACCAGTAAAGTCATCTTTTGGGGAGCAGGAAGTTTGAAAGAGGTCACATGAGTGACATTTATGTAATGGACCTGTCAAAATGCCCTAGAAAGCAGAAAGTGCTCTAATTATAACTCCAAAAGCAGAACTGCTCTTGGTGCATGGACCAAAAATATGATCATATTAGATGTCCTGAATAAAATCATATTTGATACACACTGCATTTTGTCAGAAACTATCAGTGTGAATGCACAGGTGTTTTGACAAAGTTACCACTAGTTTGACGTTTGACAACCAAAAAGTGTCAAAATACTTAATTATGAACCGTATATATATATATATTGTTTCATCATTTAAAAATGTTTTGCTTGAAAAATGTGTGCTAAATGCCACTTAGGTTAGATATTTCATATGCAATGACATTCATGCGTACAGTAATCAATTTCTGAAAAACGGTGTTGAAAGGGGATCGGACTGAGCACCACAACACACTTGTAGCCAATCAGCAGTAGGGGGCGTGTCCACCCATGATGAAGGAGGAGAGAGCGTGAGCCAATCAGCAGTAGGGGGCGTGTCCATCCATGATGTGGGAGGAGAGAGAGTGAAAAAGAGGGAGGTTTGAAGAAAGACTGTAGAAAGAGAGATGCTGAGAGACATTACAAAAGGTCATGAAGTGGTTCTCAAACAGTTCACCTGGATAAATAAATAAATAAAAAACAAGAGAGAAAAGGTCAGAGAAATATCACTGGAAAAAGAAGGGTTATGATCATAGATATCATATATAAAGGCTAGATGTCTCGTGCGCGCTGCTGGCCAATGGAGGTCGACGTCCGCACGTGGCGGCCATCTTGCCACAGTGCGCTCGCTCACTGTTTAATGGTGCAAATACTTTAAAATAACCATAACTTTCTCAATTTTCTACCGATTTTCAAACGGTTTGGTTTGTTATAAACGTCAGAGATGTAGTTATGAGACTACATTCATACACTGCATACATATGAAAAATTATAACATACATGTTCAAGCATTCGGAATTATAGCCACGTTAATAACGTTTGTAAGAAACCAAACCGTTTGTAAATCCGTCAATATTTCAGCGAGATATGAGGATTTGTGTGCATGTTGATCATTCACCTTAATGCACAGAGCACTGAGACAAGATGGCCGAACGGTGATACCGGAAGTGACTGCGCCATAAGACATCTAGCGTTTATATATGATATCTATGGTTATGATCAGGCAAGAGCTTCAGGAATGACATTAATATTAGAGAAGCTTTCCAGTGCTGGAGAGACCCAAGCGGGAAGGCCTGAAAACGGACGCAGAGGTGGAGTTGTTTCTGCTCGGAGTAATATTGGTTTTGCTATGTTCCACAGAACCAATATATAGGCCTACTGTTGTGTAATGTTAGCTGTAGTAACAGGACAGTTTTTAGTGTCATTGTTTTTCTGAAGCTGATGGCGACTAACAACCAACTCTTGCTTACATATACTCTTGTGTACTGTTTGTTCATTTTTTGTCCTCCTTTGTCGTTCGTTCGTCGTCTTGGCTTTATTTTTCGCTAAGCATTCATTTGCTTGGCTTCTGCTATGATAAAGGGACATCCACTCTTGCATTGCACGTTTATGCATTTTGGGGGCGGAGCAATGAAGGGAGGGGTGTGTTTGTTTGGGTTGATTTCAAATATCAACATCGTTTCTCAGAAATCGCCAACTGCACTTTTAAGTGTCCAAATTCTTTGTGGGGCCACTGTATAAATCGAAGATCATCTCCATTCTCCACCACATTCAAAGATAAGCCGTCACCTCTGCGCTCTATTTTAGATGCATAAACATTCCCTACATACTTTTCACCTTCTTCTGGTCAGCACTAACTCTTGTACATACTCATGCATGCAAGAATGCAGCATCTGTTTAAAAAGTTTGCATGCAATGAGTGCCAGAAGAACAGCGCAGAGACAGTGATATATAAAGCAATTGAAAGCAGTGCGCTGAGACGCCATGATTAACACATAACGCAGACAAATGTTTATTCGAGTGACATCAAGAATGCGGCGTGTAATATGTGGAGCGGTGATAGGTGTATTTGTCACTCTCCGAAGCGTTTGTAGTAATGTATGTGTGTTTACTGATGGCTGCTGCTGACGCCAGTGCACACAGGGACCAGTGAGTAATAATGACTCTGCTTTTGCAAGATAGAATGATGAAATGTCACATGAGAGAGAGCAGAGGGGGAAAGGAATAGTTTGTCCAAAAATGAACATTCTGTCATCATTTGCTCACCATCATGTTATCCCAAACCTGAATGAATGTCTTTCTTCTGTGAAACACAAAATATGTTTTGAAGAATCTTCACGCAGCCTATTACACACATTTCTGTCAATACTTTTGTTTCTAAAAAGAATGAAACACCACAAAAAAGTAGCCAAGCCTTCCAAGTTGTTTTTAAAATCAGTTCACTTGGCTGCCATCTTTCTGCCATTTCCAGTACAAGTACAGATCCCGTCTACTTGAATGGGAAAATCAAAGCTTATGTTACATTTTTAATCAGCAATAAAATATGACAACAATGGCATCATATATTTGCTTCTTTAGCTTAGTTGGTTTTGAGGCTATGATGCACTTAAACACTTTTGGTCTGTTATCATATGGCTTCAACACTGCATAAATACTAGTTTTTTTATTTATTAATTTTTGTCTTGTCCAGAAAATACACTACCGTTCAAAAGTTTGCTAAGAAAGCTTAATATTTTTTAAAAGAAGTCTCAAGGCTGCATTTATTAGATAAAAAATACAGTAAAACCAGTGAAATATTATTAAAATTTGAAATAATATAAATTTTTCAGGGTTCTTTGATAAATGGTTCAAACATTATAACATTTTTTTTTAACAATTGAACACGTCCTTACAGAATAGAAGTAAAGTAAATTTCTTAAAAATAAAATCTTACTGACCCCAAAACTTTTGAATGACAGTGTAAATCAACCAATATTTAAAGCATTGCATAAAATCTCAAGTCTTGTTTAAGTGTATTTTGTCTGCACTGGCAGATTTATTGTTAAAAAGTGTTGCTTCTCAAGTTACATTATTTGTTCATATTTTAATTGGAAAATTAGAATTTTGAATTTAATATGAAATATTATTATAGTGAAAATAAGTTGTTTGAAATACTGATTCTCCAATGGTTAGTGTGGTTATATGAAGATTCTTCAAAAATTCTCAGTGTGTGTTCCAAAAGGTTCCGGTACGACATCAGGGGGAGTAAATGATGACTATTCCTTAAAGAACAGAGAGACAAGCGGATAGATACACCAGACGAGAGACTAAATGATGAACTAGATATTGACATGGGACAAAGAGACAGGGTAGAGTGAAAAATGAGCAAGAGAACGAAGAGCGGATGAAAATGGGGTCTCTTGGGATGACCAGTCTGAGTACTAGGCATTAGGATTGTCTGTACCCTCCCAAAAGCATTTTAAAAATAGACCTGTGCGGACACGGCAGGCAAAAGAGACAGAGCGCCGGAGAGAATCGAGGTCAAACCGCAGAAAGAAAATTAATTATGAATCCGTCCACATTAGTGTGGAGGATTATTGAGAACAAACACTGAGCAATGGGAATGGAGAAAGGAGGGAGAGACGTGTTTGAAAGGAGGCTTGAAGGAGAATGTGATATAAGACCACCAAGGACAGCTTTTAAAAATGCATATCAATTTCTTTTTTTTAATTGATATAATTACAGATGAAATGTGTGTAATTTCTTGCAGAACTACAAAAAATAATGACTATTTTCAAACAGGTTTCCTGAACACTGTTGCTGTGTCGGACAGTTTAAATAAAAAGAAAAGTGTTTCAATAGTGCCACAGTATTTTCAGGAGAATGAATCTACAAATGGCTCGGATTTAGTGAGAAGTCACAACAACAGCCACATCAAATTTGCCCAATGTGGTATTACATCTTCACACAGAATGTAAAAACGCCTGATGTCAGCAGAGATGTACAGAGCAGGGTGGTTACGTTGGGCTCAAATAAGCACACCTTTCTCCTCTTTGGCCCAAGTGACCTTTTTTTCTTGCAGAAGGAAAACACTTTTTTCACCACCATCTGTTTCAAAATGGATCTCTTGTTACAAAAATTGGACCTAATTAATCTCATCCATGCACAAGCGGCTACCTTCTGTTTGCTGAAAAAACATGAAAAAGCTTCGATAAGCAAATATGAGCTTCTTCACTTGTGTAGATAGCTGAAATTAAGTCCATTTTAACTGAGGAATAAAAAAGAAAATAAGAGGCTTGCCAAAGGAGAAACATTTTATAAATGAGACAAGCAGGTACATGGCCATTTCTTTGATAGTATATTAATAATTAATAATATTATTAATATTATATATACTTTCAAATACTTTGTGTGTGTGTGTGTGTGTGTATGTGTCTATATACAGTATATATACACTTTTACTATATATACCATTTTATCATATATATATATATATATATATATATAGTATAGTATACAGTTTATACATACTTGTATATGTAAGACTAGTTTATTCAATCATAAAATACATCAAGTACACATTAGTCTTGTACTGTACCTTTGTATTTTTGCTTTAAATTTTATACAGTTTTTTTATAGGTTTTTTTTAACGCCTAGCATTATTTATGGAAGAATTTTTGGGGGTAAAAGTAATCAGAAAAACATTTCCGGAAACCAAGGCTGATGAAAAAGCGTCCAGTCACTGTCGTGCTGTTAGATGAAGGCCAGGCCTCCTATTTCAAGGGGTCACGAGGGTGAATATGACATGGAGCATCGGGCTCATCTCCTACAAACACACATATACTGTTAGTAATGAAATTTTTTTTGGCCACATACATCTCAAATAGGAGCAGGAAAGCAGTGTGATTATATGTGTCTGTGTTGGCTTTGCTCCAGTGGAGCACTCTCACTATCACTGTCAGGCTTAAAGGCTGTCTATCTTCATTACATAAAAGAGAAGTACCTGCCGTCCACCGATCCCGTCCCATCACAGAGCCATGCCATTATCGGTCCAGCCACAACAGAATAAAGCAAAAACTCTTAATGTCTGTCATACATGTTGTTCGGCTAATGTGAAGATTTCATTAGCATCTTCAAAGCGACAGATAAATTTGATCAATTCTGAAAGCCAGATATTTTTGACTTTAAAGAGAGTGCAAGCTGAATATAAAACGAACAAATTGCACTGAAAAATGTCTGCACTGAGCTTCTTAACATTGTTTTAATACGGCAGTATATGCATTCTATCCAGCGAAATATGTGGCCGACAAAACACAGCACACATTAAATGGTATATACGTAAACCTTTAAATAAAATGAATACAAATGTGCACAGTAACACTGCCCTGTTTTCTTCCCTTTAGTCTGAACTACAGTGGAATGTGTTTGGCATCAGATGCTCAGTTTAGTGACTTTCTGGATGGGATGGGACCGGCTCAGTTTGTGGGGAGACAGACACTAGCTACAACTTCATTAGGTGAGTGCATTTATACATCAGACAATTGATGCTACCTCACTTCACTTCACTACTACAGGTACATTGAAAATGTGCCCTTTTCTTTTATGCACAAATCGACAAGTGGCTGGTAATTGTCAGAGCTTCTGTTAAAATATTCAATTAAATACTTGGAAATTAGGATGCATAAAAATAAATATTATTTTCCATCTTGATGCTTCTAAGAAATTATAATGAAAAAATAATTCAATGAACCTCTGACAAAATCAGTTTATTAAAGAAGCTAAATCTGAAATTGAAACAGAATGTAATATCGATTGTGCAGGAGGTAATTACAAGAAATGGTCACTGAAAGCTAACCAATGCTTATTTCGTTCTCAAATGTGATGTAAAATGATAGAAATCAATTATGATTATCGATTTTGTTGGGAGTAGTGTAAATAATAAGAAAACGTGTTCTTTGTGTGGGTTCTGAGCATCTGTGTTACTAATATACTGTAGCAGCCATTTAGCCAAAATGCTGTGTTGACCGATTCCAGCATCCAAAATCAATAAATAAGATTGCAAAAGATTTTTTTTTTTTATTGTCAGTAAAATATTTAAATTGCTAAGGAAAAGGAAGAAATAAAGTCACTTTACCTGTATTCCCCCACGTATCACTTGACACTGTTTAATGTGTGTATTGATGTCTTGCAGGAGATGTAGAGATCGGACTGATGGAGAGGAACGGGCAGCTGGAGGTGGAGATCATTCAGGCTCGAGGACTCATCATGAAGCCTGGATCTAAGGGCCCTCCAGGTGATTCTTCATCAGACAGAACCTGACGTACTGAGGGATGAGTCTGAAAGAACTGTTAGATTTATTTAGCCAGAGGACAAACTGACTGAAAATGTTTATAGATGGGTCCTCAAAATACACAAATTTCTCTTAGATCCAATCTGTGATTGTTCTCTTCTTATTTGAGCATTCATTATCCAGAAGAGAGAGTGTGTGTGTGTGTGTGTGTGTGTGTGTGTGTGTGTGTTGAAAAAAGAAGGGAAATTGAAAAGAGTCTAAATTGGTTTCTCTTCAGGGTTTTCAAAGTGATTTTCAGTGTCTTCCAGATTTCAAGGATGCAGTTTGAACTATTATATTTTTTGTTTACTCCCTCCTTTTCAGCGGCCTACATTAAAGTGTATCTTCTGGAAAATGGTATCTGCATTGCCAAAAAGAAGACAAAGTCTGTTCGGAAATCGCTAGATCCCCTTTACAATCAAGTCCTTGTTTTTTCAGAGAGTCCGCAGGGAAAGGTTGTACAGGTAAACAAGATTTCTACCTTTTCTTAAGGTTGCTTGTGCAAAAATGACCACAATAATACTATGTTCCGTCATAGGTTTTTTTTTTTTACAAAAGTAATATTTAGGGTTAGGGGATGTTCAAATCTCAAACTCTTAGTATGAACAATAGATGTAGTGTTACTTACCTTATAGAACTGCATCATTAAACCAGCAAACTAACCCTAGAATACTTGCATTTCTTAATGCATTGAACATTACGCTGTCAAGCACTATTTAAATGACAAAGAAAGAAGCAATTATAGGCTCTAATTTACAGCAAAGTTTACCCACGTCTTTTCCAATTTGGTGTAATTTCTCTACAGGTGACGTTGACATCAGTGAATGATCATTTCTTGTACATTCTCTCCATCACTTGTGAAGAGAACTGGCAGAGAAAAAGCAATGTAGTGAATGCTTTATTTTTAGCAGTGGAGAAGGAATAGGGGGAAACATTTCATATCTCTTCTAATTATACATTTTTCCAAGGACAACATTTATGAAATCCTGTCACAGCAAACACTAAAGGTTAGAACAGACTGCAGGATGTTCAGGCACATCGTGCGGCGGGAAAAACATCATTTGCATGCGTTTATTCACTGATGTATGGCGTCCTCCGTTATGAAATGAATCTAAGGGAACTTTCAGATTGGCGTAGGCCACTTGCTTCCCTTTTTTGAGATTATTCTTTAAAAATGTTCACACATTCATTATCATATTTGGGAATTCAGTTATTCAGTTTTGTGCTATTGAAGATGAATGAATCACACAAAACCTATTAAAACCATGCCTGCATTATATTACACCACAAAAATATAAAGAAAGAACTAAGAAATCTTGTTTTGCTTAAAGACAATGTAGCCTAGTTTAAAGAACTTTTGCGATGTGACATTATTTTCACGACAATTAAGCAAATTTCATAAAAAAAATATATATATATCAATGCTTCTAAAATATGCTTTATTTTCTTTATGCAAAATATAATTTCTTTTAATTTTAGGGTGATCTGGACAGTGTGTGTACTGGACATAAGATTAATGAAACTGACACATTTTGAATAATTCAAAATTGAGAATTATTAATTTATGAAAAGATATGATACATTTCAAATTGTGAGATTAACTCAGATTAATGGAACAAACAAAAAATCCGTATGAATCAGAATTATGAATTTTTGAGGATTACATACATTTCAAATATAGTCACCCAGATTAATGGAAAAAAAAAAAAAAAAAAAAAAAATCTTATGAATTATGATCCATTCAAAATACAGACTTATGAGGATTACATTTCAAATTGCGAGGTTGTTCCTAGATTAATGGAACTAACAAAAAAATCGAGAATTATGAAATGATATATTATATTTAAATATTATATTTATAAATGTTAAATTAACAATATTATAGTCAAAAGTGTTGCTTAATACTTCCATCTCTCACGAACAGGTCATTGTTTGGGGAAACTACGGCCGGATGGATCGTAAATGCTTCATGGGCGTGGCACGCATCCTATTGGAGGAGCTGGATTTGACAAACATGGTGATTGGCTGGTACAAGCTTTTCCCCACCTCTTCTATGGTGGATCCCACAATGGCGCCGCTGATCCGACACTCCTCACAGCTCTCTCTGGAGAGCACCGTGGGCCCGTGCTGTGAACGCTCCTAAGACCAACCACTCAACTAGATTTATTTTTCTCTGGAAGGGCTCTCACAGCCCCTGCCCTAAAAGTGCCGGTTGTGCATGACTGCGGCACTGGAACCCTCTGGAATGTTCTAGAATTTCTTCAGAACTAATAGCCTTTCTGGAATATTCCAGAATCCAAAACAGAGGAAATGCTCTTTTTCAGCCTCTGAGAAAAAGACTTCAGGACGGTCACAGAATGCAGAGCAAACGTCTGGGCCTTTATTTTAGCTTTCAACACATTAGCTTGTGATGGTCCGTATGTCTTTCAGAGGAAACGTCCTCAATTTTGAATTGATTTCCAGAAAACAGGCCGATGTTTGTGGGTGCTGCAATGGATCGATTCCGATTAGATGAAACGGATGGGTTTGTGCAATATGACATCCAATAGAAAGAAGAATGTATCGGTAAAAAAAAGTGCGGGTTTGCATTCATTATCTTGCGTAACTAACAATACAGGAATAGATACATGTCTTAAAAAGATCCAATATGTGTAGTTTGAAAAGAGTCTTTTTTGCTTCATGATTTGGTTTGCACACGGATCTTTTTCTGTTCGTGTCTCTTCTGTTTCGTCTTTCTCATTACTGAACAGTGCCAATGTTACCAGCAAGTGGCTTTATTTGTGGTTATCTGTGTCTATATTCAGTGACTAGATGCTTTGTGAATCAATAATCTAGGCAGACACACATTTAAAAAGACAGATGCTAATTGTCCACAATATTTTCCCGAGGTAACAGTGACATGTTCCAGTCGAGGAATATTTGATGTCACTGTACATTTTTTCCACTCTAGGCCTAATAGTGTGGGTGCAAGTCACTTAAGTAACATAGGATTATAGAGTGCTTATGGAATAAATGTCAGTAAATTATATACAGTAGTGGCCAAGAGGTTTTTAATGGCTGATATCTAGAGAGCAGGGTGATAGAAAGCAGACATGATATGCACATATATAATACAATTGTATAATAACAAATGACATGTACACCAAATGACAAATATTTGAAAAAGAAAATTTACAACAAAGTTGACCACTTCTGTAAATCGGCCAATCGGACAAAAAAATGTGCCACATTTCTGTCAAATTAATCGGCCTGGGGCGCGTTTCCCGTACAACGACGTAACAGTCAAGACTGTTTCCCGAAACCGTATCGTCGCAAATTTGTCATTTAACCGGTAAATGATGTCACGCATGTGGTAGAGTAATAACTTCTTTTAATGAATCCGTTTGAGATCAAATTAATGCTAGATGTTTTGCTATGAATTACAGACATGGCATCTGAGGACTAATTCTCCTCTTTCTTTTGCTTTATTTCCAGCTTCAATCATAGGCTTGTTCTTACGTACTAGGGCATGTATGTACGCACATGCGCACGCTTCAAAAACTGTGCTTTAAAAAGACGTAAATGACATTTGTATGCATCCTAAATAAAATACACAGATTGAACCGAATGTCAGCATACTTATTTTGGATTTAAAGGAGAACTCCGGTGAATCTGACTGCAGTAGATGTGAAAGATATGAATAAAAATGATGTTTATTCAGCCAGAGCACATACCTGTATTTACATCCTGTTTTCGGTCGAAGTCCACAGTAGTCGATTGTCGAGTTCACGCGCGTGATCATAGGTACTAAACCTATGCGCGTGAACTCGACAATCGACTACTGTGGACTTCGACCGAAAACAGGATGTAAATACAGGTATGTGCGCTGGCTGAATAAACATCATTTTTTATATATTTCTTTCACATCTACTGCAGTCAGATTCACCTGCGTTCACTCAGAAGGAATCACTCACATGACCTGTGCACTTGTAATGACACATCAAGGATGTTAAGAGGCTAAAAGCAGGTTTAAAACTTGCCCCATTGAAGTCAACAGGGTGCAAATTGTAAAAAGAGGATAACACGGTGTAGGCAACACCGATTTTTGTCGTTGTTCTCTGTACTGACAGCACTCCAAATGTACCAAAAAATGACCGGAGTTCTCCTTTAAGTCCACGTCATGCATGTTCACATCATGTTCGTTGGAACTATGCTGATAACAACGAAACTTGCAACCATAGTTGGCTAACAATGCTTTCGGGAAACGCACCCCTGGTCGATCGATGTTTGACAGTCTGTCACGAATTATAAAAAGATCATTTCTTTTTGCACTTTGTAATCTTAAATGTCTTTCTTACAAGCAATCGCTAGTTTGGCATAAGCCATTTTCTTCTTTATATTATTATATTATTTGTGACTTTCAGGATGCAGAATCTTTAGTAGCAATGATAAGGTTGTAGCATTAGATAGTAGCATTCGCATGAAAGGCATCTTAGTTTGCCACGATCTAATGAGATTTTGCATGGAATTGGATTATAGAGCGTTTTCGCTGGCAGTCGAGCAAACATGTAGCAGCGAATGATCAAACAAATACTGTTACACTGCACAGAGAAATACTGTGTGACATCTTTATTAATAAATAATACTGATACAATTTCTTTTCATGTCCTGAAATGATGAAAAGCAAAACATTTATAGGCCTACATACTAGCACAGAAAACTAAAGGGAAGAAAACAGCATTCTGCATAGAGAAGAATTTTTATGTCCAGCATAAAAATAGGACTTTTTGTGAAGAAAAATACACGATTTACCACCAGACAAAAGGATTTTTTAAAAAGATTTATTCCTCTCTGAGAATCTCGGGAGTGATTATTTAAATTACCGCTGAAAAACATACCTCAAACACCCTCGACATAATCATGTTGTTAAGGCCATATAAAAGCACTGCCACATTCTTTCTGAAGAATTAAATGTTCATCGTCTTAAAAAGCAAATCAATTTTTGCTCACTTTGTTTGTTACAGGGAGTAAAGCCAGATTTTCTCTGCATTACATTAGAAACTTCTGCATCCATGTAGCAATATAGAAAATGCTCAATTTTAGACGAAGCGCTGAATGTCTGAGATCCTCAAGAATTTAGTGCCAAAAAATGTGCATTTCAAAGATGTGTTGATGATGGGCTGAAAGAAATGAACGCTTAAAATTTGTGCAATGTAGTGATTAGCACTATATTACAGGTACACTATGTAACTTTTGGGCCTCAGTGGTTAAAAAAACAAAACTGAATGCATTTTGTGGAAGAACATTGTTTTGGTTGTGCTTCGGCTCTGCGTGACTGTGCGGATGAATATGGTTATCCTACTGTTCATACGACGTTCACTACTAGGCGTAAAAGAGATATAACCAGTTTAGATGGAAAGTATCTCAAGCTGACTAGCTGAAGAAGGTAGCTTTACACATTTATTATTAACGCTACTTCCTTAAAAAATGTATTCCAGCAAAGCACTACAACAACCATAATGAAATGAGCCTTCACTATAGATAATGCTTTACAATGAACTCTATTAGAGAGCTACATATGATATTTTATCTGTTCAATAAAATACCTTACTCACCTGTTGAGTAATAAACATGCCATCTCCGCATCGCTTTTACCACATTTCAGATCCCTCAGTTCTCGCCATCTCCGACATATGGAAGTTTGTTTCCGCCACAAAATAAAACATTTTAAAAGATAATTGCGACTTTTTATCTCACAATTACGAGTTTACCTCTCGCAATTCTGACTTTATTTCTCAGAATTGCGAGATATAAAGTCAGAATTGCGTGAAATAAAGTCGCAATTGCGTGTTATAAAGTCAGAATTGCGAGATATAAAGTCAGAATTGCGTGTTATAAAGTCAGAATTGCGAGATATAAAGTCAGAATTCTGACTTTTTCTCGCAATTGCGACTATATCACGCAATTCTGACTTTATAACACGCAATTCTGACTTTATATCTCGCAATTCTGACATCTTTTCTCAGAATTGTGAGATATAAACTCACAATTGTGAGATATAAAGTCCAATTCTAAGGAAAAAAAAGACACTTTTTTTTTTTTACCTCAGAATAGTTTATATCTCACAATTCTGACTTTATAACACGCAATTGCGACTTTATATCGTGCAAATCTGACTTTATATCTCGCAATTTCGACTTTATTTCTCAGAATTGCGACTTTATATCACGCAATTGCGACTTTATTTCCCAGAATTGCGACTTTATAACACGCAATTCTGACTTTATATCTCGCAATTGCAACTTTATTTCTCACAATTCTGACTTCATATCTCGCAATTGTGAGAAAAAAAGTCAGAATTGTGAGATAAAAAGTCGCAATTATTATTATTTATTTATTATTCATTGGCGGAAACAAGCTTCCATACCGACAAGCCAAGCCAGTGTTGATTCTGGTTTTATCACGAGCTCTGTCGCGTTCCCTTTTTGCCAGCAGACTCTTTAAAACGGGTGATTCCCTGGAGGTTCGAGATTTAGCTGCTCCATGTAAACCTTCTTCTTCTGTTGTTTAAATGGCGGTTGGCAAATTTCAACCTTTCTCACTTGTTGTGAGAAACTATCACCAGACACGCGTCAAAGTAGGCGGAGCAACTTTTCTTACGGATATGACGAGACACACGGGTGAGTGACGTATGCATGCGATTTCCCTCCAAAACCATCCCGCTAGATCCAAAATATAAATAGGCTTACCAGAGTGAATCAGGGTAAGACAAAAACACGTTCTTTTGGAAGAGCATTCATGATGTATGATATAAATTTTGTTAATTTTGAGCAACAAAAAAGTTACATAGTGTACTTTTCATGTAAACCATACCATATATATTGATATGCATCGATTTAATATAGCAAAAAAACTACATGTTCCATTTTATTGGTCTGTTTATTGTAAATAGACACCTTGGATTTAGTGGGCAAAACAACAGTTAATCATCAAAAGGATGTCAATATTGACATTTTAGTTTTTTTTTAGGCTGTAATAACTTGGTTAAGCAACATAATTCTCCTGTTTCTATCAGCATGATGGTCTTGCTGATACCGTAAACTGGATTGGAAATATTTACATAATAGCTTTTAAACGGCAAATACACTCCAGATGTTTAAAAGAATGTGATTTATAGAGTATAAAAATAAATTATCTCCATTCCACATGATGAATTAATAGGAATACCTTTTGTAAAGCCTTAACTTGTAAACCAGAGGTCTTAACACAATTCAATTGTACGGCGGAGAAACGAGCATGCAAGAATGTCATTCTGTTTTTATGTGTATTGCAACTCTAATTTTCTGTCTTTCTCTTTCTTTTTGTAATTCATTTTATTTTAATCTGGTAAATAGTCATGGCCTTTCGTCGTCACATTTTTCACCACATATTTTTGTTACTAATTAACGATTTACCATATCAAATATACTTGAAGTTGATGTGGCAAAATAATCGACATATTCCTAAATTGGATGCTGTGATATTTTTCTTTGTGGAGATACTTGTTTATTCCTTATTATTATTTATTATATGTAAAATAATGAATTTGAATTCGTAATAATGTCACTGTTAATTAATGCACAATTTAGTGTATTGTTACTCTGTTGCAAATGGTTATAAAGAATAAATAGCTCACTCTGATTTACAAAACATGCGTGCGTGTGATGACTGCATGAGCTCCCTGAAGCACTGTGGTTTAGAGAAGACTTACTCTGAAAACATCTGATAACCTTTGACAACTGACAGATAAAGATGAGCTTATTGAGCACGTCAGAGAGAATCAGATATTTCTGACTGCTTGAGTGTTATAGTTACCCAGTCTGTCTGTTTCACTCAAGTCTTTATCAGGAGAAGAAATGGCTTTTTAAGAGTTAGATCAAGGAAAAATTAGATCAAGCACTCTTGATTTGGGAATTGAGCTGGATGTTGGTATTTAGGGGATGCGGCGGTTTCATTATTCTGTGTGTGTGTGTGTGTGTGTGCGCGTGTGTGTGCGTGTTTAGCCACTATTTGTCACTAACAAAGGGACATGAATAATCTCATCCCTGTTTGATGTAATTACAAAGGGTTTATTTATACACATCCCACACACACGTCCCCACACGGACAAGATTTTCAATTATTGCCATCATTGTGGGGCATTTTGTCCCCATAACTTGGGGAATATCTGAAACACACACACACACACACACACACACACACACACACACACACACACACACACACACACACACATAGACTCACACAGACTCACACAGACTCACACACACACACACACACACACACACACACACACACACAGACTCTCACACACACACACACACACACACACACACACACACACACACACACACACACACACACACACACACACACACACACACACACACACACACACACACAATCTATTGCATGTCCTCATTAGATTTAGCTAACTGAAATTACAAGACTAACTCAAATCTCAACCCTAAACCTAAAAGATTTTTTTCCCACATTTTTATATTTTATCCACATATCTTGTTTATTAATATATTATTTATTTATTAATATAGCATATTAATATATTATATATATACTGTATATACACACACAACTAATTTGAAGCATGAAGTAAACACAAAACTATGTACAAATATTTAAGCAAATTCAAACCTACAAATAATGAAAAATTAGACATCCTCTCATAAGGTCAATGTTTTTCTGTGGTTTTATTTCATCCTTATCTGGCAGAAGAATAATTCCACATCAAATAAATTATTTTCTATACTGCATAATCAAATATTTATAACAAATCCTTCTGTAAGAAGACAATCATGCTTTCATTTTGAAAGAGGTTATTAATATGAGTGACAAACAGTGCACAATAAACCAACAGGAGATAATAGACGCAAATTAACAAAATATTCAGATGGGAATTAATAATTGTGCAAAAACATAAAAGAAACCCAATCTCTGCTCTCACAGGGATCAACATGAGATTATTACCAAAACATGTCTGGACATCAAGGCTGGTGTGCTGAGCACTCAGAGGATGCCTGATGTTGGATGAACCGTCCATTCTCTCGTGTAAACTGTGTCACCGTCCCACCACTAAAACTAAACCCTGACGCCTCATGCACCAAAAGAGCACGTTCATCTCAGATTTCTGGAACGTTCTCAAGGTTCTGCTATTTCATCCTGCTAAATAAAATTATAAATAGTGTAAGAGAGGCTAATTTGAAACTAGATAGCTTCTTAAAGTAGTTCAACTACACTCAAGCTATCCTTTTGAAAGTAGTTTTTATCTGGTGCAAACAAAGACAATCTTTGAATTTGCACAGCTTTTGCAATGCGTAAAAAACAGCAATGTACATTTTGAGATGCTACACCATTACTTGTTTTTAGGGGAAAAGCTACAGTATTTTGAAAAGAATTGAGACACTGTCACGCTACTGGAAAATAAATAATAAGTTACTTTCCAGAACATTAAACCAGTAACTTGATTATAACATCATCATCCTGGCCTTTCCAGAGCATCTCGCCCTCAAAGTCCACCATCTTGTGTTTGCGACAGCGCAACAAAATTCCCACAACTTTATCAGAGATTTTGACGTATCGGTCAAACAGGCGGCCGAATGACATGCAGAGAAATCCCTCCTCATCTCTTT
Organism: Rutilus rutilus; assembly: GCF_951802725.1. Classification (NCBI taxonomy): domain Eukaryota; kingdom Metazoa; phylum Chordata; class Actinopteri; order Cypriniformes; family Leuciscidae; genus Rutilus; species Rutilus rutilus. The sequence continues at coordinate 37,111,701 of NC_140217.1, read as the reverse complement.
GGCCCATGTCGCGAATGATAAAGCACATCTCATCCATCTCACGATGGATGTGTTTCTGGGCTCGATCGGCACGCTGGGCCGTCTTGGATCCCTCTTTGGGCCGGCCGTATCCCGTGTCGCCCTTGTGGAGTCGAATAGCCATGGCATGCTCAAAGTCAAACTCCTCACTGAAAGGGTTGAGCTTCTGACCCTCAATGTGTTCTTTAGCGAACTGCTGCCACCTGCTCTTCAGGTCATTCATCGTGGCTATTTTAATCTGAAAGGACCAGAAATGACACTGTTATTGAGAACCACATAGTCAATGGGATGTTTTAAAGAATTACATGCAAAAAAGAGAGGTGCTGCAAAATAAAATGGATCAGTTTGGATTAAAAAAAAGTCAATACTGAAAAAAAAGAAAAAGATTCAAATCTTTAATAATCTTTACTAATTTGCATTAGATTTTTAAGGAGCCCCTAAAGGGAAATGGTTATGGACATAAATATGAGTCAATGCTTTTGCGTTCTCTCACAAATGTTTTGCGTTCCCCCGAGAAATGTTGTGTTCGCTCGCAAAACTTTTAATTTCACAAAGTTTCTCATGGGAACGAAAATGTTTTGTGAGCGAACGCAGGGATTATTTCAAGCAGAATTCCAAGGACAAACTTTAGTTTTAAAGTATCCTTGGGGTTTCAGGCGAGTGCCTAAACGATAATATACACAAACGTATGCCAAAATATGTCCGTCTTGCCCAATATTTACATAAAGACAGTCAGTTATGTCTTCGGATGTGTGTCATTATTTTAGATCCATAGACAAAGACAAAATCATACTGCTCTTGACAGAATAACTTTAGTAGTTTTAATATGAATCAATGTATGAATTAAGTCATACAGTGAAGACTATGCAGTATTTTAAAGTTTAACTCTTGGTTTAATGACTATTTTGACAACTGATTTTTTTAATGCAATACTGTGTTTTAAATATTCCATAGGCTTGTTCCAGTCTGGATAGTCTAGTTAGTAGGCGGTTCAGATCGTGATTGTTTGTCATAAGATCGTGATATGAAATTTTGGGAAGATCGTCCACCCCTAGTACTGATTTCTTGTTGACTGTATAACGCATCTGTTGACAATAATATATTATTCAGGTCTTGTTTGAGGTGTAGACACCTGGCTTGTCACCAGACAGTCATATAACACTACCGTGTGACATGCCTGAGCATTACTGCTAAATATTTGCCATGATATCTCCAAGGGCCACTTATTTCACAAGTGCACCGTTTGAACCAGTGCAAATGCGTCTTGTGAAACGCAAGATGGTGAATCAAATACCACGGTGACACAGCTGTGATGGATCTCACTCGTCAAGTTGAGGGTGAGCATGCTGCTTTTTGAAGGTCAGATGTAAATGATCCATCACTGTTTTTATTTACATATATTCCATTGCAGCGAAACATATCTGAGTTTATGATGGAACATTGTGCTGAAATTACAGTATATATAGACTGTGACTATTATTTACAGGCTAAATATATTGTTTTAAACAATGCTGAGTTAACTTGAATTGTTTTGATTAAAGCCTTGAATGAATAGTCTGTTCACTTCTGCAGGGATTCACATCTTTTCAAACAATAAACTCTTATTTGACAATTTAAAGATTCATTCAAAAACATCAAAACATTTTTGGTCATGTATAAACTGCAAATTTGTGTCAACTGCATTTAGATTAATCTGAATCATTGATTGACTGAATCAAATGATTGTTTTAGTCTTTCTGAAATCAAACTTTTAAGTGATAACCAAAGTAATGTTTGCAGTCCAAAAGAGAGTAGCATAATATTACAACTAGTTGTTCAGTTTGGTTCGCTTATCCTTTTCCCTGATTGTACTATATTTTAGTTCGATAATATTTGTTATTTAATATTTTGTATTTTTAGGGGATTTTATGATACTAAATTATATTTATGCATTAGTTATAATCCATTTATTCACTTTTTGAGCATGGACCTGAAAATCTTTAATGCTTTGGAGCACTTATGTTTGGTCTCTTTATAAAGACGACACTTGGCAGATTATTGCTGAAGTGAAAAAAAGTTAAAATTTTACATTTATTAAAAATACCATTTAACATTTTTATGTGAAATATATATTTTCCAAAACACGTTTTACTCTAAATCTGTGATAAAATCAAAGTCATAAATCTAAACAAGCTGTGCTTCAAATTTGAGGCCAATATCTCAAAAAATGAGCTTTCAGTAAGACTTGGTTTGGCCAAACGTTTCCAATAGATGAAATTCTTCTCCCATTAATTTCCAATGCGGTCATTTTTCAGGACAATTTAACCTATTTTTGAATCATGTTTTTGTGTGTTCACACAGCAAGTGCCAAAAACCTTTACCAAGTTTTATACCATTCCAATGAAGTAAAAAATAAATAAAAATAAAAAGAATTTTTTTTTTTTAGAATGTAGTAATAACAATACAACAATGTTTCTTCTCTCAAAAAAGCAATATTGAACCAGTGCAACATATAGTCAGCTGCGACTTATTTTCTGGAAAATACGGTAGTGTTACGATTATGGACTCTTATTTTGATATTTTGTTCTGTTTCCTTTAGTTCCTGTTTCCCTGCTTTAGTTTCGGTTTCCTCGGTTTCTAATTATGTCCCTGTTTGTTTCTGCAATTAATTATCATCAGCTGTATCTTATTATAAAAATATCAAACATTTCACTACGTGAATCAGAATGTTATTTGTACTAAAGCTAAAACTGTGGGCGGGGTTAGTGGTTATTTGCCTCTAACTGCCAAAACACACCCCATAATCATAGCTTGATTCATACAGATAAACCTACCTTGTGTCTGGTGACATGTTTCTTTGGTTCATTCTCATTCTGATCACTGGTGTCGCTCAGAGACGCTTCCTCCCCAAGACCACTGTCCTCTGCATCTAAACTGCTACTTCGGGATCCCATTGTCTTTTCCTCTTTCTGTCCGAGCGCCTTCGCAAAGGTTCCAGCTTTCCAACCACAGTAACGTCTCCTGGTGGGAGATTCGTTGCCAAGGAAGTTTTTGGTGTCCTCTGAGGTTAGCTGATTGGTGTTGATCTTGTCCTTGATGATGCTCACTTGGTCTTTTCCGTATTCGTTGCATTTTGGTGTGATGGCTTTAGTCACGGTTACAGTCTTGATCTGGTCATCCGCACAGTCGTCGCTGTTCACCGATACCACACGAGGAGTGACCAAGAGTTTCATCTCACTCTTCTCCTTCTGCTTCTCTTTCTCATCCTCGATGATAGTGTCAGGCATCCAGCCGCTTGGGATCGTGTCTTGTTGGTCGGTGTGTTTATTCGCCCAGCTTTGCCAGCTTTTGGCAAGGCTGTTCACGGCTGAAGCCACCTTGATCTTTCTGACGGCTCTGCTTAAAGGCTGGTTTTGTTGAACGGCAGCCGTACTCATGGTTCTTCTTCTTGTGTTTTACTGGTTTGGTAAGCTGTCGAGGTTCAGATCTCAGGGTATATAATCCGTTTGGGCTCTACTGGTGGTCACCAGTCTTTTATATGAATGGGAAGAGGAAGTGTCCTCTGAGGTGGGTGGTGTGACATGCACACGGTGATCACCCTGACCCTAAACATGCTAATGGAATTTCCCCAATGGAATAACAGGTGGCCACGTTATGACCGACCAAAAACACTTCTGTCCAACTGTGCAACCATGCAAAAATCACTGACATCCCACCTGACTGTGTCTCTTGTTTTAGATGCACCCATGACCTCATCAAACACTAAAACTGCTCAAAGACATCTACAGATCCTTATGAAACGGCTACAAATGCTTGCTCTTCTCCACTGCCATGGCATATTTTTGTACAACGTGCCAGCACTCAGTGTGATGATCTATTTTTGCAGACCGGGTGTTGAATTGTGCATGTGCGCGCTTCTGTTGATTGATACACAGGCCTGTTCTTAAACCGCAAGCCAAGCTATTTAAAGCAGGAGTCGTGCTGAGGGAAAATTTAGGATTTGCACATCCTCTGTTTCATTTATGCTGCTTCTCTGATAAAATGGTGATTAGGAGTATTAATCTGTTAGACACTTTCATAAGGTTAACCATTAAACAACTAAATTACTGCTGAACTGCAGAAACAATGTGTAACGCAGTGGTTCATAACTGGTGTGCTCCAACCCAAAAAAATGGGCAGCAGATCTGTTCTGATAAGGTCACGGAGAGCTAATTTGAAATAATAACACGCAACTGGCCATATAATCATACATCGTTAGGATGGTAAAATAGACCAATTTTTTAAACGGGTGGAGAAACACTTCCTATATATATAATGCATTTAATCAAACTGCATATTTTGCAGCAAATTCAACTGTTACGTGGTAAAAGTTATATACAGACTGCTTGATCATCAAATTAACTTTTCTATGCCAGATTAAAAAAAAAAAAAAAAGACCCAGACTACATTAAATACACATAGGTTCATCTGCAGCAAGGGTAAACAATGTTTGTAAAAATTTGTATTTGAGATATATTTAGAAAAACAAAATAAAAAATGTTCTTGTTCAGTCTGGGTCATGTCATGTTAATCATTTTGCATACTGTGAGGCACATGTGACGCAAAACCAGAAGAGAAAACCACTGAATTTGTTGAGTTTTTAAAAAAGACAAAAGCAAAAGTTTGACCCAGACCCTGACCCAGACCCAGTTTACACTGTTTTATACAACATGCTAATGTAAAAGCTGCTGAACCTCACAGTCAGTTGAAATAATGTGTAAACTGGTAGTTCTCAACTGGTGTGCTGCAAAGTTAAAATATAAATATTCTAAAATCGATAATCCAGAGACAATTATATTATGCCACCTTGGTCGTGATAATAATTTTACATAGTTCATGGTAATAATACATTTCAATGTCTGAGTGTAAAGACATTTTTGTTTAGGGGTGAATTCAGCTTGAATAGGACACTTTCCCCCAGTCACCTCAATGGCAAAAAGTGTCCCATCAACCTTAATTCGCCCTACTTTTGCATGATAATGTTGGTACTTTGTCACTATTTGTAAAATAAACAGCATTGTAAATTAAACAGATTTATTAACGTTTAAACATAAATGTTAACATTAAGGATAAATAATGTCTCTAAAATCGATATTCGAGAGACATTCACAAAGCACAGTTTTCTTATTTTGCATAGTTCATTAATGGATTTCAATGACATTTGTATGTACTTTGGTAAGATCATTTTTTCATTTTTAAAGTGAAAAACTGAAGCAAAACCAGTTGAGAACCAGTTTAAGACTCAGTTTGCACTGCCTGTTAACGTGAAAGCTGCTGAACTGCACACAGTCACACTGAAAAAAATGATTCATTGAAATGAATCAATGTTTTTATCGTAAGTGGTTGCATTCAATTGATTTTATCCACATTTAAACAAATGCATTAAGTTGAACTAAAATTGATTTAGTTCAACTTAATGCATTTGTTTAAATGTAGATAAAATCAATTGAATGCAGCCACTTACGATAAAAAAAATTGATTAATTTCAATGAATCTTTTTTTTCAGCAGGGGGAAGAATGTGTTGTGCTACAGTAATAAAATGCAACAAGCCGTTTAATCATGCATACTGTAGTTAGGATAGTAAAATAAATAGGCTTAATAACAACAAAGTATAAATAATTCTCTAATATCGATATTCAAGAGATATTTACAAACCAAAATTGACTGAATTCAGCCTTGGTCATTATAACTGTGCACAGCTCATGCATGGTAATAATAGAATGCATGGTCCCATAACTCAAAGGGATTCTAAACCTTAATTGCTCATGGATTATAAGAAATCTATGTGCGATAAATTTCCTCCTCATAAATGTCTTTGCCTGTTTTTAGCTCCCACACAAGATTCCTGAGTCTTTGGGGACAAAAATAAAACGACTGTCATTTTGGGTGTTGTTCTCGTCTCTTCCTGCTTCCTCTGGCTTTTGGTGACTCACATACTGAGGAGGAGTGTACCGTGGAAAGAAACCGTCACTTATATCACCGCTAACACCACCAGCTGGATGCACTTACTGGCTCACAATGCAGCTCAACATACTCACATTAATGCTTATTAAAAGCTTCACTGACTCCTCAATGTAGCATCTCATAAAGTATCTGTAAAATCAAGACATTCACAACCTCAGACAATTCACATTTATCTCATTCGGGGACATAAATGGCTTTCCTTGGGAAGAAAATAACAAAGGAGGTATATTGATATCTCAGTAATAGCTTTAATATTGCAACTGTTAATCTCGACAATAAGGTTATAAGAAGAGCAAATGGAGTCTTACTGTTTCAACATCAAATCCAAAATATGTAAATCTCAATATGAACTTCTTATTGGGTTCTTCCAAGACCAAATGATCCGCAATCATCCTGAAATTTCGGAAATGTATTCGTTATTTAAAGAAAATCTTGCCTTCCACCACAACATCTCATTTGTACCTCTGAATTTACATACTGAAATGATACATAACTGAGAACTCTATTAAGACTCTGTTGTCCTAGACGTAAACAATTCACAGTGACTTAAATGATAAAGCTATTAGCATCGAAAAACACATTACGATAAATGTGCTTTATAATAAATACAACGAGCCGACATTCAACTCTATAACCTGAATGCATGTCTAATCTCACTTGGGCATTAGCACAAAGATTGAACTGCACATAAAATTATTTCTTCTTTAACACAGTCGTCTCATTAACAGACCATGAGAAATGGGCTAATCAACACCGTGCTACACAATGACGTTAGCCCTGCACAGTAGTCAGTCTTTTCATTGGCAGCACTACATGTCAGCGCAACTAGCTTTAGCGCACGCAGCAGTCGTGGTTTGACAGCTTGGGTATCATTAGAAACCAGCTTGGATGAGACAATTAGTGTCCTCACACTCCGCGTAAACAAGCCAACCCTGCATTTTAGCTCAGAGTTAGCACACAGCTGTATCGCTAATTGTCTCTGCTTATGCTAACCAGCAAAAACATGGTGGATTTTGTACTTTTTCATACTAAATAATGCTTTGAATGTATAGGAAAGCCAAGTTTATTATTAGCCCAGGACCGGTTATTTATTGTGGTTAGCCAATGCTAACAAAAAAAGTACTATGGTATTACCACATGTTTTTAGACATGGTCTCATCATGAGCAATCCCTCAGGATAAAGTTAAGACTGCAGAACTTTTTTGTTTTTTTTGCTAAACATGATGAATGGACTCTATTAATAGTGAGTTACCGGACCGGGTAGCAATAATATTAGAATGACATAAGCTAGTTGAAGTCACTTTGTATTTCTGTCTTTGTTCTATTAACAGACAACCTGACCTACAAAATGTACCCTTGAACTATATATTCACCACCATATTTTTACTGTGCTTTGTAAGCAGCTTTGGTATGACAAGCTTGTCGTGCTGTCACTAATATAGCTGCATTACTTTCTTTTACGCTAATTCGACTTTTTTTTTTTTTGTATGACATAGATGAACTGAATATATCAATTCACAAGTCAGATTAATTCTAGTTTAACTAACAAAAAGTACCACAGAGTACCATAGAACAGTGGTTCTCAAACCTGTCCTGGCGTACCCCCAACACTGCACGTTTTCTTTGTCTCCCTAATAAAACACACCTGATTCAACTCATCAGCTCATTCACCCATGTTATAATGAGCTGATGAATTGAATCAGGTGTGTTTGATTAGGGCGACAAAGAAAACGTGCAGTGTTGGGGGTACGCCAGGACAGGTTTGAGAACCACTGCCATAGAATTACCATGAATTAATGAACTTAGTAGGCCTAGCCTAGAAATCTAGACGCACCCTAGCGGAAGCAAAATTTATTTTGCAGCCAGGGTAGTCTAGCGACTCTCCGCTGACTTTCGGAGCTGTAAAAACCTAAATTGGGTCAGGCCAATCACATCGTGTATAGAGTAGACGGGGCGGGCTTAACATAATGACGACAGAGTTGCGACGGTTCCCTGCTACTTGAAAACAAAGAATGGCGGCTGCTGCTGGCGAACAGTCTTTCGAATCGGCTTTGGCTGCAACTCTGGACGACTTGGAGTTAAGTTTTTCTTTGAGAAAAGAGCAAAGAACGGCACTTAAGTCATTCTTAAAAAAGGAAGATGTGTTCGTAGTTTTGCCGGCCAGATTCAAAAGTTGAATCAGAGAATGTCTAATAAGGCGAGAAGTTTCACTCAGTAAAACTTCCGGCTTCTGAACTGGTTGCAGTTCCACTCTGATTCCATATGAGGGCGCTCACAGGACGAGTGCAGAATGAATGGAGGTCTATGGCGCTATACACATCAAAATCCACTTTTTTCAGGATATAATTTTTTGTCTAGTAATTTGAATTGTATTCGAAAGGAGATGCAAAGAAATTACACATTGCTGGGTGTTAGATTTTTTAGAGTCACTTATTTGCTTTAAAAAGTCTTTTAAAGTGTCAATGACTTCATACACATCGTACGACCAGAGATACTGCTTTACGGCAATCCTTCAGTCACTTTGGTGCTTTCGCGCTCTGCACATTCTTTTAACTCGAGGCATCGACAACACAGCTGACGCAGGTAAATACACGTGCTAGACGAGTTTTTGTTTTGTTTAATTGTTTCTGGTCCCGCTTCGGATGCCACGATGCCATCCAGCGGTATCTCTGGTCGTAATCAGTCCTTCACTGACCAATCAGCGTTCATTAGCAGAATGCTAGTGTGTTATGGGCAACAACAACTCAACCTGTAAGAAATCAAAAGGACTTAAGTACTCGTTCATTCAACTTTCGACCTATAACCCATGTTGAACTTGCAAAACCTACAATCAAATCTGAGATTTCTCAACGGCAATCGGGTGAAAGAGACAAATTTAGCCGTCTAGCCCCATAGACTCCCATTCATTCTGCACTCATGGGCGATCGCCCCCAGTGGAACTCTGGTGGAACTACAACCAAAATTCGGTACAATAGGACTTAATAGGGAGTGGGCAGGCTCTCCGTAGACGGGCTCTGGTTGAATCTATCAACTAACGTTAGCTCCGCTGGTGGGAAAACGCTCTGGTTGGTTGAAGCGCTGTCCTATTGCGTGCAGAGGGAATTTGAAAGACAGCCGTTTATCCCGCCCCTCGGATTGAGCGTGTCTATGGTGAGTTGCTAGACCTAACATCTTGATGTAGGTCTGGCTTGCCAGGCTAGGGACATAGTACAACGTTTAAAAAAAATTATATATATATATATATATATATATATATATATAAATATAAATCCACGATAATATATTAAACAAAATATTAAACACTCATTTTTATAACCCCAAGATTGTCCAGAAATTATCATGGTTGTACTATGGTACAATGGCAAATAAAACAAAAACAAAAAACATCCGTGCATTTGATACCATGGTATTTTTTGTAAGGGCATGGTGTTTTGGATTTGTAAAATGGTAGGCTAATACTTTGGTATGAAATATTTTTATGGCAACGGGTTTCCTCACTTTTTTTTTTTTTTTTTAAGTTAAGTCAACTGATGACAGTGTAACATTAAAATGCAACTGTATGAAATATGTCACAGTCCAAAGTTGACATTATCATCTGATACGATTACTGTACCATGGAACATTTTGTAAGGCTTAGCGCTTGGAACTGCAGTTATTTACTTGAAAGAGCTTCAGCATTCTCAGAGCGCTCTTGAAGTAGGTGCCATTTTACCACAAGGGCCAAATTTAGCCATCCAATGAGTCTGAATTAACAAACCAGAAATACAAAGCTTACATAAGGGACTGTCACCAGGTACTGCAAAAGGTGTTAAAAGACACCCAGACGTCCCTCCTCTCTCTCTCTCTCTCTCTCTCTCTCTCTCTATGTTAATAAGGGCTGGTGTGTTTTGTGAGTCATATCTGAGTATGACTCAGATCAGATACTCAAACTGTCCTCAGACACTCTCAGCACGCAGTAGCACCTGCTCAAGATGCACATGCTCGAAAATAAACCCTGTCTCTCCACTTTTCCTTCTCACCTCCCCATCTTCCCCCCCTCTCTTTTTGAATCTTGATTCCCTTTTTTGTCAACCGCTTTCCTGCTTTTCTTTCTCCCGTTCTTACTCATATCAATAGATGCAATCAGGTCTGCTTCGGGAGCGTGTCGCGACCCCCGACCGCATGCACACTAAAGTCACTGATTGTGCTTTGTTGAACACGTCTGATGAGATTTGACAGATTATCACGCATGCGATTTTTGAGATTTCGCCTTTCACAACCATTTCTTCATGTGCAAAACTAAACAAATTCTCTTCTGTATGTTCAATGTTCAATGATCAAAAGCAATCTACTGGAAAGAGCTACAAGTAATACAAAAGCCTCTAATTTCATGCTGCATTTTGAACATTGTTATTTTAAATTTCCTGAAATGATCTGCAACAACACATCCATTAACTGCACAGACATCTGAAGGTACCTCTATCGCCCCCTTGAGGACGGAGGTTTGTTACATCATACTTTGAACGCGTTGGACAAGTTTTTGCATAAAGTATATTTTCTAGGCATAAAATAACTGTTTCTCCTCTCTGAAAATAAATTAAAATGTCAATTAAAATGTCAGTTTCAGTACCTCGGCTGCTGCATACACCCTTCAAAACCCACGATCTGCATGCTGGCATCTTTTCATGGACAATGCTGATTGGTTGATGGCACCATATGAACAAAAACAGTCCCACCAGTGACTATCCTGAGCTGTGAAATGAAAGCAGAAAAGGAAAAATGTTCATTGCACACAGTTAAGAACCCTTTAAAAGTGTAGAAGAGTAAAACATTTTATAATATAACAATAAAATATTTGCAATTATGTGACACACACACACAAATATAATGAAACAAAACAAATACAAGTAATAGACCTGACCTACTACTACACATTTAAATAAAACATGGTTTAAACAATCTCTTTTGCATTACAGTAATGACTATGGAATATTTTCACAATGCATAAAAATAATAATTGTCCTGAAAAATATTTATTAATATATATTAATAACTTTATTTTCTTTATGTACAATATATTTTCTTAATTCTTTCTTTTGATCAAGCATGTTCTTCTTGACAGACATGAGATGCACTTGCATGTGAGATCACGGTCTGTGTTTGTGTTGTGACACAGTGTGAGTCTGTCACGTCGCCCCTAGAGAGGCCTCTGCATAATTTGAATGATTTATCGATTTGCCTGTAATAGCCCCTGCGTATATTTACTTTATAACCTCTTGGACAGCAGATTGGAAACATGTAATGAAAGGTGAGGGGGACAAAATGCTAAATTTAAAAACAGAGTCATGTCTAGTATTACCTAATAAGATGTACAAACACTAATGGAAACATACAGCACAGCATGAAATAATTTAATATAAAAATATGTCCATAACATATGTTGAGTTCAGCAGTTTAATTATGTGTCTCTACTTTGCTTTTTACATTATCAACCAGTAGATGCCAAGGTTTTAACATTACCAAGTACACAGTGTTTCAAGTAAACAGTCAGCCATTATACTGATCCATGTGAAAACAAACAAACATGCATGTACACACGTTTCTTCGCCCCACTGTTGACAAAGGCAAATATAGTGCACAGCAGTATCTCTGTAATGTACACATCATTCTGTCACTGTCATGCGGTTTTGATGCATGAACATCAGCGCTATTTCAATATACCATCCATTTATTCACTCTTACACGTCATATATATTCATTGGCAAAAGCAAACAATCCAGATTTTCCTATTCAGTTCTGAAGAAATAAAGAAATGTAGATATTGGCAAAAATATATAAAAAAATAGTGAGATATCCAACATTTTCATTATGACATTCGCCTAATATGGTTCATGTATAATTCAACCCTAATAATGAATCAGTTTTTCAGTGGTGAAGTGCTAATAAGTTATTGATGATAGAGTGACATCACATTTCTAAATACACTCTGATGCTTCAATAACATTCATTTAGAAGAAACTTCACTATATATATATGTGTGTGTGTGTGTGTGTGTGTGTGTGTGTGTGTGTGTGTGTCCATCCAAACAAATAATATAAAAACATGGTAAAACCATGGTACTTCAAAGAATTTTACACGTTATCATGTCTAAATACCATTAATTTGAAACATTTTTGCCATTTTTTTTACTTTTATAAGTCTGACATGATACTGCAAGCAAGATAAAAATATATAAATATATGTACAACAATGAATGTCCTTGCATAAGCAGACAGTATAAAATACTTCATTATCCAGCTCTATAATTATGCATCAGCAAGTGTGTAAGAATGCATGAAAACAGACGAACATCAAAGCAGCAGTGATACATTAAACCACACAAAAATAGATTCAAACTGCACCATAGTCTCAGTATCCTCAGCCCCCCTGAGCTAGAATGTTTACGATCAATCTAGAATAGCTGAAGCCGAGTGCATGCGCAGACCCCCTGCTTGAAGAATGATGGGACGGGACAGCTGCATTACCAACCACTGTTTTGGAAAAGTGTTTAACATGCCAACATTGCAGGCAAATTTTCCATGTTAATGGCACATGAGACATCAGTGACACGGTGAATTCTGCTTACGTTCATTTAGTTGCTATCTGACTAAATTAAGGTTGACTAAATTAACCCAAAAATTTTATTATGTAATCATTCACTCACCCTCATGTCGTTCCAAACCCGTAAGACTTTCGTTCATCTTCGAAACACAAATGAGGATATTTTTTATGAAATCTGAGAGATTTCTGTCCCTCCATTGACAGATACGCAACTACCACTTTGACACTTCAAAAAGTTCATAAAGAGATCGTAAAACTAATCCATATGAATTGAGCGGTTTAGTCAAAAATTTCAGGAGATGCTATTGCTTTTATATGATAACAGATTTAATTTAGGCTTTTATTCACATATAAACATTCATCAACTTACACATAAGTTGTAGTAAACAAGAAGCTCAGGCATGTTCGCTTGACTTGCGAACAAAACAATGAGGTTCATTCTCGTGTCACGCATCACGTTTGAGCTTCTGCAAGAACCAATGAGCTTCATTCTCGTGTCACGCATCACGTTTGAGCTTCTGCAAGAACCAATGAGGTTCATTCTCATGCGTCAAGCAGGTTCGGTTGAGCTTCTGTTTGCTGATCAATGTTTAAATGTGAATAAAAGTCTAAATTCAATCTGTTCCTCATATAAAGCGATCGAGACTCTTCAGAAAATTTGAACCGAACCGCTCAATTCATATGGATTAGTTTTATGATCTCTTTATGAACTTTTTGAAGCGTCACAGTGGTAGTTGCGTAGCTGACAGTGGAGGAAAAGAAAGCTCTCAGATTTAATTAAAAAGATTTCGATTTTGTGTTCTGAAGAGGAACGAAAGTCTTACGGGTCTGGAATGACATGAGGGTGAGTAAATGATTACAGAATATTCATTTTGGGGGGGAACTGACCCTTTAAAGTAATGTTCCCCACTCAATACAAGTTAAGCTCTACTGACAGCAGGAAATACTTTTGACAAACAAGCAAGAATCACATTTACAGTAATGCACTTACAATGGAAGCCTATACATGTTAAAATACACAATATTTTGAGTGTAATCAGGTGTGTGATTGACAAGACTAGTGAGATAATAAAAATTGTTTGTGCAAGGTTACATGCAATATTTCAACCCCATTGTAAACTCAAATAACACAATTTTGCATGGAAGAATTAATATAAGCATTTTAACAAGTACATATTTGAGTTGCACAACCCCATCATAAAGCTTTGCCCCACACACTCTTAAAAACAAAGGTTCTTTATTGACACTGATGGTTCCATGCAGATCCATTAACATCCATGGAAACTTTCCATTCCACTAAAGATTCTTTATAGTGGAAACAGTTCTTCAGATTATTTAGATGTTCTTCACACAAAGAAAAAAAGTTTATTTTAAGGATTGTTTATCGATTTTCGAACCTTTCTTTTTTTAAGAGTGTAGATGTGAATTGTAAGTGCTTTACTGTACATTTTCAGATGTTATCGTACACTCTGATCAAGCGTTATCAATCATAACTTGATTATTTGCACAATAGCAAGACTATTCAACTTATTTTATTTAACTTGAATTAGGATGTCGACTTTAAAACGATCAAGCTGATATCTGTAACTGTATCAGACAGCATGGTGTACAGTATTAGAGTGAGAAAAAACTAACATCACATAACTCATAAAATCAAACCACTTATACTCACTAATGTTTGCACTGCACTGTTGTTTTCCCTCCAAAATGATGTCACTTCCTGTAGATGATGTCATTAGGAAATAGCTTTTGTAATTTAAAGCGATATTACAAAAGAGACTATCAGGTTGGAAAGTGATGTAATTTTGATGATTAGCGATTAAAGCAATATTCTCAGTAAAACATGTTTTGCTTGAAACAGTTTGCGTAAAGAGAGAAGCAAATGAAGAAACTTCTGTTATATTGTAAATATTGAAATATTTCTTTAAAGGGGTGGTTGATTATGATTTCACTTTTCTAACTTTAGTTAGTGTGTAATGTTGCTGTTTGAGCATAAACAACATCTGCAAAGTTACAATGCTCAAAGTTCAGAGCAAAGGGAGATATTTTCTTTTTTTTTTAAATGTAAGGACTACAACAAATGACATTTCTCCCGGGTTAGTGACATCACTAACCCTAAAATTGACATAAGCCCCGCCTCCGGAACACGATTTATAGATTATAAAGACAGAATATGCTATTGACTAAAAGATAACTACACATACGCTACATAAATTCACCAACTAACCATTCCGAAATGTTGTCTACATGTTGTCACTTCTTCTCGAGTCTCTCCATCTTTGTCTGACTCCGGTTTGAACATAAAAGACAAAAAGTTTTTGAAATTTCCAGTGCAGGTCTGTGTGAGGTAAAAGGACACAAGCTATTGTAACTCCACCCTCTGCGCCGGGAGCATCAGCTCATTTGCATTTAAAAGGACAGACACAAAAACTGTGCGTTTTTGCTCACCCTCAAAAAGTGACAATTTTAACATGCTATATAAAAATATATGTGGGGTATTTTGAGCTAAAACTTCACATACACACTCTGGGGACATCAGAGACTTATTTTTTACATCTTGTGAATAGGGCATTTAACCACCCCTTTAAAAACTGCCAGCTTTTCGAGTTAGAAATGCGGCTATGAGAAAATTACAGTAGTCTATCAACTCAAACCAGGATAAAAAAAAAGCACAATTATTTAAAACTCACATCTATGTTAACTTAATTGTTAGACATGATATATTTGTATGCGTATGCATATTTTATGCAATTTATTAAGATGAAAACAAATGAAAACATACTGCACAACACCAGTGACCCTGGAAATCTTTGGTCATTTCACCATACTAATAAACCACTGTCACCATCTGCCCCCTACTGGTGAAGTCTGACCTTCTGATTTCTCAAGAACATCATTATGGCACTTCACAATGATGATCTCTTGTATCTTGGTATCTTGTTAAATATATGGATTATAAAGATAAATATTAGTCAAACAGAAATCAACTGCAACACGCTTCACGCAATTGCCTAAGAGAATTTTCATCATAACCTAGATTTCCCTCTAGCTTCTCCAGAGGAACAAGAGCTGGAGGGGCAGAGCAAAAAAAGAAAAAAGAGAGAGACAGAATCGAGGTCGGAGGAGGAAGGGAGGGAGGGAGAGAAGGAGAGAGAGAAGGAACAAGAAAGAATGAATGATATAAAAGAGCCAAATTCAGTTGTCATGCAGTACTGCTCTGACCTGAATGTGCAACCTACAGTCTTCATCCAGACCTGAAAAACTGTTGATAGTAAACTGGTATAGATATACAGTAGATTAATATTTCATAAACATTTAGAATGATCATTTATAGAGGTCATGCTGTAGACCTGAAGCATAAGGTGTGCTAAATTGATATCATAGAGTTGATGTGACTGGGCTGGTCAGCAGATGGAGCTAGAGAATAACTGCATGAAAACAATAACCATTTTTTCTATGAATGGTGTTGAATGTAACATTTCCTATCTTTGTTTTGGTTATAGTTTCTTGAATTTCTATAGGCTTCTGTTTGCACGCAAATGAGATTCACAGTTGAGACTTGTCTCAAGCATCTTACACTTCTTGTGCACAGGTGACCAAACATCTTAAATGCGCATTATTGGCTTTTTTGCCCCATGACATAGTTGTAGTGCAAGGTAGTGTTGTAGTACTCGACACTTGGTCTTGAGACCGGTATCGAGACTTGGTCTTGGTCTTGTCTCGATCTCAACACACACTGATGTTGGTCTGGACTTGGCCTCGGTTTAGGTTTACTAACTCTAGTGCAAGGGTTAGTGCATCCGCTCACAAGAACAATCTCATTCTCTCTACTTGTCGTGTTGTATAAAAGCAGTGAAATCCTGTAAATAATTGTAAAAAAAATTGGTTAAAATAGGATAATTGTCCTTAGCGTGGCTCAGTTTCCCCCGCTGGCAGATGTTGTAACTGCACCATGTTTCCATAAAGCATCTTCCTTCATTGCCATTTAGAGGTATCCTTGTATTATGACAAGCTTATATAAGCATCATATATAATTTGCTAATATTTCATAGATGATCTACTGGCACTCAATTATTTTTGGAGGCTCTTAAAAATGTGACAGGGACTCGTTTATTTTCCCCTGTCTGTTTCCCCTTCATGAATCTTCTTGCAAGAATAGTGAAGAATTTGACATTTGACACGTTCTTGTCATGCCATTATAACGCAATCAGCACCTCTATGCAGTTTGATTATTAATTAAAGATCAATCAATATAATTCAATAAATATACTATAAATATCATGCATGAAATATTAGATCATTAAATACAGTACATGTGACCAAAGAATGCACCAAACATCTATATAAGAAGCAGTTTATTGCTCGTGTAGACCTCTTAAATATATCTGACATGACAAATTGACATTTTGACACAGCGAATGAAGAATGATCAAGGGGGAATGTCTTCCATATGCTCCTGCTGTTCTTGGCAGAAAAAATGAATTTTAGTTAAATGAAAACACAAAGCCTGAACCACAAAAAGACAGGAAAGCCTTTGGCGTCTTCAACTTCTTGTACAGGATAGTAAAATAAACCCGACCTGTTGAAAAGCTGTTATCCAGTTTGACTTCAGAACTGATCTGAAGGGTTTATTATCAAACAGTATTGACATGTGATGAAAGGTTCATGGACAGAAGGTAATAATGCATGTTGAAAGGTTTATGCTCAGAATGTGTTCATGTATATACCACAGCAGCAATTAATAGTGTTGTTCATATTGTACAGTTATAGGAACAGTCAACTCCTATATCAGCGGATCTGTTGTTTAACCCTTGTACTTTGCTCCTTAAAGTGCATCCTCCTTAAAAAAACACATTATATTTTCGAAATGGAAACAACAGGTCACACAGAACATCAGTAAACAAAATATAGTATCTTTCTCTTACAAAACAAATCACAAATCACACAGGTACAATAATTATAAGGCCAGAAACAAATGCAACACATTGATTTTGCATTGCTGTAACAAACTTCTGAACTCAACAGGGCAATAGAGTTACCTTCAGTAGCTAAAAACATGGCAAATACAAATCACTTGCAGAGCAAGTTTTTCTTTAAACTGTTGCTCCGCCAAGACAGTAAGCAAGGCTGTTGCCCGCTAAAGTGGCTCTTACAACAATGCTAAGAATGTGATGCATATTAAACTGTGTTCTGACACATTTCAGACGACAGCCAGATCTTGTGCAGCCAGAAGCGTTTGTGTTCACATACCTGTGTAGAGTATGTTTCGGGCATAATGAGCACAATAAAGAAAGATGCAAAATATAATAAAATATCCAGTTATTAAAAATACACACAAAATGATGCAATGTCTCAATCTATCTATCGTACTAGTTGTCTTACTAGTTAGCTACACAACCGTTCAAAAGTTTGAGGTCAGTAATATATATATACAGTATATATATACAGTATATATTGTTAAAAAATGCTGTTCGAATGAACTTAAAGAATCCTGAAAAAATGTATCATGGTTTCCACAAAAATATAAACTGTTTTTAACATTGGTAATAATACAAAATGCTTCTTAAACAACAAATCAGCATTTTAGAATGATTTCTGAAGGATCATGTGACACTGAAGACTGGAGTAATGATGCTGAAAATTCAGCTTTGCAACACAGGAATAAGTTATATTTTCAATTTTATATTTAAAATTTAAATAATATTTCAAAATATAACTGTGTTTAGTATTTTTGTTTTCAAATGAATGCAGACCTGGTGGGCATTTTCTTAAAAAAATTAAAATTCAAACCAACCCCAAACTTTTAACAGTTGTCTACCTACTTAGTCAGCTGCCTCGCTAAGTAGTTACCAGCTATTATCTTTTACAAAATAGTATAAAACCTCTCAGACATGAAGGAGCCTCTGGTATTCCTCTGGAACATCCAGAACAGTTCCGGAATCTAGTGAGGCTCGTGAACCTTTAGTCTCGTTAAGTTCGAAAGGTATTCCTTTGGAATTTTTTCATGCCATAAATGATGTTCTGACACCAGCGAAAGTCGCCATGGCCATCATTGAGAATGTTTTAGGTTATGAGCGACACTGGAATTCAGCTGTGAAGGTGAAGCATGTTTGCATGTGTGAAAGGTGAACTGTGGCATGAATTTTGGAATTAAGCAGAATTTTCAGTCCAATTGCTTTTTTTTTTGTCCGTTCCAGCTCCATTCATCACTGTTCATCCATTAAATGACATTTTTATCTGTCTCCACCTCGTTGCTTCTACGTCCCAAAGCAAGCTGCTCGAAGTCCTGTCATTCAGACAACATGACAAGCTTCATTCCCGTCAGAAATCAGCTGGTCGGATCATCATGGAAGTAGACTGGAGTGAATAGCTGGGTCCTCGGAAGTGATGCCACTTAATGCCATTGAGCTTGCGGATGTTGTGACCCACGGTGTAGTAGATTCCGTTAAGGTTGGACAGACCACAAGCATCAAACCACCAGCCTGAATGAATGAGAAGAGAGAAGAGATTGAGATAAATACTTTTAAAAAATAGAATTGAATGCTTAGGCCACTTTGGGTCTTAATCAGGGTTATTATTGGTATTGAAATTAAGCCTATTACATTTTTTTTTAACTAAATGAAAATGACATGTTTAGTTTAGTTAACAAAAATTACTAAAAATTATAATAAAAAAAACCCTAAAAAAAACAAAAAAAAACTTTACAAATATTTAAATAATACTAAAATATCAGGGGTCTTAATTTTACATCCATGTTTAATTCTTCTGGGAATTTTTTTTTTATGAAGTCTATACATTTTTTAATATTTAAAAACTGTTTTTGTTATAATTTTCACATTAATCAAATGGACTATTTTTATAGTTCTTTTACGCTGCTTTTGGAGCTTGACAGACTTGCCTTCACTTGATGAAAAAAGCAACCTGGTGATAATACAAAATATTTTATTTTGCATTCCACAGAAGAAAGAAAGTCGTACGGGAATGGCATGAGGGTGAGCAAATGAGGATAAATATTTCATCTCAAAACAACCAAACCCTTTGACCCATCCCTCTCCTCTATATTATGTCTTTTTATTTTTCTCTCTGCAGTCTGTCAGTGTTTCAAAGAGTATGTAATTCCCATTGTGCGGTTGATGTCTCAGCAAGACCTGTCAAAGCAAACTGTGATTCTTCAATAAAAACCAGACTTTCACTCTTCAGAGAGGACACCGTCTATCTAACCCTGATTAAATCAGTATCACCTCCCTCAACGCGTGTTTAGTTTGGACGGTCCGCACAGATGGATCCATCTTTCGATCTTTTGATTACCATTTGAAATGCAAACATAAAGGGCACTCGAAGGTCTCCAGCCGGTTCGACTGTAATTAACTCCAACAACTTTCAAAATCAATCGCAATGCATGCTATTAAAAAGCTGTTTATCTTGGAGCTCAGAGGTGTGGGATCTGTAGTCGAGTGCAGCCATAGAGTAAATTGTTTGGATAGCGGGCGTTGAAAGCAGGTCTGAACTCTGGACGTGTTCTACATAATTCTGCGACGGGGTTGCGTTTTCTTCGATTAGCAGAGGATCAGAGGGGTTTTGCATGACCGTTTCGGCTTCAGATCCAGGCCACAATTGAAGAAATGTGAGAAGTGAGGAGATATGAATGTAACGCTGTAACGGTGAGTACCCATCTACAATCAGATTAGTCTTTATGGGACAAGTATTTTAAGTCAAATGACGGTTTATAATCTAAGATCAAGGTCTTTGTTCAATTCTGGTGATGTTTTCATCATATGGTTGAATGAAAATCAACTCTTTCCTCGCCATTGAGGAGTTTTTCCGTTGTAGAAGAATATCTGCGTTAACCAGAATTTGTAAGCTAACGTGATCATCAAACATTCAGCAGCATATAAATCAAAACTGCCTGAGAAAAATGTCAAACCCACAAAGAGGTATATGACTGAGGAAGCTTTTGGGGTGTTGATGACTCGATCTACTGAATGATCATCGTTCTGAATCTGATTCGGACAAAGGCTGCATCCAAAATCGCATACTTCCCTACAGTGTGTGACAAAAGAAGTATTGAATACACAAAAGTGTAGGCAAAATTACCCGGATGACCTACTTCTTCCGGTGAGATTCTGAAGTGTGCAGCATACAATGCACACTTTACTTGCCCATGAGGCCACAGGAGAGGATTTGTGAATGGCAGTGAAGCGACATAACTGACGCTGGTTGGTCACATGATAATGACAACATGGTACGTCTGGATTACATTCATACAACACACACTCATACTATATAGAATGTGCTTTTTTAGCAGTCGCGAAGTCAATACTTATTCAAAATAAGTACCTACTCAAGAGAGTATGCGATTTTGGACGCAGTCAGCATCAGACAAAAACATATTTTCTCAGCTTTTTGTTTGAAATGTTGAAACATTCAAGTGTTGATAAAAAAAGAATGCATGAAGCGAGAATAAAATGTTTTTGTTGTTTTTGTTGTTGTTAAAAAGCAGAGGCTCTGTTCTTTTTTTTTATTTATACTGAACGTTCTAAGGTGCGCAATTATTTTCAGGGAAATGCACGGCTTAAGTAGTTCCAGGCAGGTCTTGACCGCATATCACCTCGCCAACTTATTTCAGTTATTTCAAAGGTCCTTACAGCCTGGTAGCTGGTTACTTATCAATTATCTACTTCTTGATAAGTACTCCTCAACATTGCATCAGTGCATTCAATAATGCTGTTCATATTTAATATTTTAAATCTATGTTTTTGAATGAGATAATGTGCAGTAGTTCACCTCCGGTCATCATGAGGGCGCACTTGCAAACGCACTTGTCATTGTCAGCGTCGCGAGTGCTGAAGCCTGTGCCATTTGAGGCTAAGCTACTTTGTTGTCCTGATGTTCCACTGTAGCCCCCTAGCAAGAGTCTGGGGAAAGAGAAAAACGTTCAAGATTACGATTAAGACATGTTGCCGAACATTATCTGAAATATCTCATTAAAATTAGTCTTAATTGTTACAGTATTCAGGTGATACCTGTACTGCTGTTTTTCACTGGCCAGCTGAAATTTGTCATACAGTGCATAGGCACCGTTCTCCTCCCAGTCCTTAAGTTCCACTCGGAGGGAATACTGGGCTTGACTGGTGATCAGGTGAACAGCCTCATTACCCAACCAGTGCTCTCCGTTAGGATCACCAAATCCCTGTGGGAACAACATATAACCGAACTTATGCTGTGTTCCATTCATCTTGTAAAGTTGGGATTTCAAACTTCCTATTTGGGAAAGCAATAAAACTGCACTTGAAGTTAAGTGGAAAATTTCCAACATATGATTAGTAGTTAATGATAAACACTTTAAGCAAGTAAAATGCATCAAAGAGTTCAAGTTTATTGTGCAAAACAAAGTAAATAATCATCTCTGTTGCCATTTTTCTTCTTTATACTTCATCTTCTTATCATTGGACAACACTTTATGGTTAGATATCAAGTAGTATCACATATCCAACTTTGAATCAAACGCAACATTAGACACAAGTCAGCAGTTTTGTTTTCTATAAATAAATCAGTACACTGTCAGTCTTTTATTATTACGTGCTTCCCAGAAAAGGGACTTATCCTTTTCAGGACATTTGGCACAAGATTAACAATAAAGATAGAAAATTGCTGTATTGATTTCCACTGCTGTGGTCTCACAGACCTGCCAGTTTTAAATCCATTTCAGCATATTTAAGCACTTAAAATATCAGCAAAATGTGCCGCTATTAAATACACAATGCACCAAACATTAAGGCTACTGCCAATGACGCCAATCTGTCACGTACGATTTTAGACTTTGTGCTTCATTGTGCTTTGGCCAGTTTTTGAGTCTGTGTCATCAGAATTATGTCAAGCTTTTAATCAAGTCTTCTCAGCACAGGCAGAAAAACATTTCTCAAATGTCACCATATTCTTTAAACATTATCAATAAAGATTTTCCTCATTGTCTACAAATGTAATGAGTAACATTTGTCTGTACCCAGCAAGCAATAGCCGTCATTTCACCATCTAGGTTAACTATAGACCTGATATAGTAACCCATTTCTAGTCAAAATAACCTTGAATTTGGTTACATGTCTTTTTTTGCCAAAATAACTTGCGAGATGTATGATATTCCATCATGTAAGCAAAGTCAACAGTGATTACAAAGTGTTTGGTTTCATTTCTTTGACGTGTTCTATACTTAGCCTGTGCGTCTATTCTTGGGCTATGGTTAGACGTATTAAATTTTCACTGACAGCCTAAATTTTGCCTTGGTTTAGCCTAGACGTCAAGGCTGCGTTTGGACGGCTATTAGACATCTTTTATACGCAAAATTGCTTGCTTGGTACTGGCATGATGCTAGAGTGTTCTGGGTGATTGCTAATGTATGGTTGCTTGACAGTTTTTTTTACAGTCACATGTAAACGTTATGTGATTTTTGGCTGTATGTCCACTCACCAGTTTGTACTCTTTCCAGTTTTTCTGGAAGTTCACACTTCCATTAGCTCTGCGTTGGAATACTGTCCAGCCACCTCCACTTGTCACCATATCACAAAAGACCTGTCAGAAGCATATGATACATCTCAGTCTCACTCTCTTACATTGTGCATTGTTCCTCGTTCTGTATGTCACAGATATATCACACTGATTCCCCATACTTGTGAAAGAACGCATCCCACACCTTGGTTGGCTCCGTCATGTCTCCGATGTAAATGTTGTAGACTCCGCTGGCGTTGTGACCGGATTTATGGGCCTCGGCACAGTCTCGGAAGCGCTGCTTGTTTGGCGAGAGGCCTGTAAAGAAAAAATACAGTGAAACTGGGGTTCAGAATTTGATTTGAAGGTAGAAAAGATAATCATCCAACAAAAGGCCATTATGGCGTAGCCATTCTAGACAAAATGTTATAGTCTTGTGTAAATCCAGCATGTGTCATCTATACATTATTTAGTATAATAAACTAAAATATTTACTGTTGTGCCCCATAAAACCGTTTTCAATGTTATTATCGTTAACTAAAACTAAAAATATGTTTTAAAAAAAAAATGTTGTGTGTGTTTTGCACTTAAGGTGACTGAAACAAAATAAATGTTAAAGGGATAGGTCACCCAAAAATGAATATTTAATAATATGTCAAAACCCGTAAGACTTTCGTTCATCTTCGAAACACAAATGAAGATCTTTTTGATGAAATCTGAGAGCTTTACAGTATGTCCCTCCTTTGACAGATACACTATACCACTTTGACACTTCAAAAAGTTCATAAAGAGATCGTAAAACTAATGAATTTAGCAGTTTAGTCCAAATTTTCTGAAGAGACTCGATCGCTTTATATGATGAACGGATTCAATTTAGGCTTTTATTCACATATAAACATGCATCAACTCACACATCAGTTGTAGTAAACAGAAGCTCAAGCATGTTCGCTTGACGTGCGAGAACCAATGAGATTCATTCTCGCGCATCAAGCAGGTTCGGTTGATCTTCTGTTTATGTCCACTGATCAATGTTTAAATGTGAATAAAAGTCTAAATTAAATCTGTTCATCATATAAAGCGATCGAGTGTCTTCGGAAATATTTGGACTAAACAGCTCAATTCATATGGATTAGTTTTATGATCTCTTTATGAACGTTTTAAAGCGTCAAAGTGGTAGTTGCGTAGCTGACAACGGAGGGACAGAAATCTCTCAGATTACGTAAAAAAAATCTTTATTTGTGTTCCAAAGATGAACGAAAGTCTTACGGGTTTGGAACGACACGAGGGCGAGTAAATAATGACAGAATTTTCATTTTGGGTGAAATAACCCTTTAACTGAAATAACCTTTTATTGCAGTTAGTTGCTAAGACAACTCTTTAAATTTCTGTTCAGTTTAAGTGGAAGTACTAAAACTGTAAATGAAATAAACATGAACAGAAATGTATAAAAAGCGAATAAAAATGACAAAAATGAAAACATTAATAAATACTAAAATAGTATTAATGATAAAATAGTAAAATAACACAGATTTGAAATTGACCTCATTAGCATAGAAAGACGGTTACGGAAGCGTATTGCATTCACTTGAGGAAAAATAATCTACTCTGTTTTTATGAATTAACGAGTTAATTATCTCAGAATTACGAGATAATTTTTCATGAATAAAACGTTTTTGCTCTGTTTTTCTGAATTAACGAGTTAATTATCTCAGAATTACTAGATAATTTTTCATGAATAAAAAGTTTTTGCTCTGTTTTTCTGAATTAATGAGCTAAATATCTCAGAATTATGAGATCATTTTTCATAAAAAATATTTGCTCTGTTTTTCTGAATTAATGACTTAATTATCTCATAATTAATTAAGAGATAATTAACTCAATAATTCAGAAAAACAGAGCAAAAACTTTTATTCATTAAAAATTATCTCATAATTTTTAGATAATTAAGTCATTAATTCAGAAAAACAGAGCAAATACATTTTATTTCAAGAAAAAATTATCTCATAATTTTTAGATAATTAAGTCATTAATTCAGAAAAACAGAGCAAAAACGTTTTATTCATGAAAAATTATCTCGTAATTCTGAGATAATTAACTCAATAATTCAGAAAAACAGAGCAAATACATTTTATTTCAAGAAAAAATTATCTCATAATTTTTAGATAATTAAGTCATTAATTCAGAAAAACAGAGCAAAAACGTTTTATTCATGAAAAATTTTCTCGTAATTATGAGATAATTAACTCAATAATTCAGAAAAACAGAGCAAATACATTTTATTTCAAGAAAAATTTATCTCATAATGTTTAGATAATTAAGTCATTAATTCAGAAAAACAGCAAAAACGTTTTATTCATGAAAAATTATCTCGTAATTATGAGATAATTAACTCAATAATTCAGAAAAACAGCAAATACATTTTATTTCAAGAAAAAATTATCTCATAATTTTTAGATAATTAAGTCATTAATTCAGAAAAACAGAGCAAAAACGTTTTATTCATGAAAAATTATCTCGTAATTCTGAGATAATTAACTCAATAATTCAGAAAAACAGAGCAAAAACGTTTTATTCATGAAAAATGATCTCGTAATTCTGAGATAATTAACTCGTTAATTCATAAAAACAGAGTAGATTATTTTTCCTCAAGTGAATGCAATACGCTTCCGTAGACGGTGGCTATAACTTTAAATAACAATACATCTGTGTAGTGCTGCGTTAAACCAGCACATTTACCGTAGAGCCTGGTTGAACTACTGATGATTAGTAGTCATGCCGTATGATGCGGGTTTTGGTGCTGAAACATCACATGTCAGCTGTTTTGTGGATTCGCCACACAACATGACACAACAAAACGATGTGGTTTCTCTTGTCAAAAGAACAAGATTTAAATTCATTACATGACCTCAACTTTTCAAATAGAAAGTCCATTGTGGTCAAATTTTGGGATGAGTCAGTTAAACATTAAACGCGATGTGTTTGTTCATCTGAGAGAGTTTATTTTTAAAATCCGGTACATTTGGTTCTTCGAGTGAACCTCCACTCAGACATTTATAAACTGACATGTATTCTGTCCGTATAAAATGCTGCAGTCTTGATTTAGCTTATCAGTGCGTGTTGTGACGCATGTGAGCTTCATCCAAGACATGAGAGAACGCTGCCAAAGACATCACCAACGAGAGCTTATCCCCTCTCTCTCCATGAATCACGGCTGCTCGATTTATCATTAGTGTCTCAGTTAATTAACCAGAACTTTCAGGTCATGTTAAGAATCTGCCACCAGATTTAAAAGCTGTTGTAAGCCCAAGATTCAGACATGACCATCATTCTCAGACAACTAACCTTACATTAGAGCTGCATGATTAATCGTCAAAAGATCGCGATCTCAATTCAAACACCCACGCAATCTCATTCCTAAATGACATCGATCCGCCCGTGTCTATTAAACCTTTGACAAAATCACAGAGAACATTAAGATCTGCGTTGGCGCTGCCACTGACCAGAGAGAGCAGTGGTCATGTATATGAAACAGCTTCCCAAACAGTCTTTTCAGCCACACGGTATCATTATTTCTGTGGTACAAAGATTCATATTATCACAGAAGTACTGGGATAAAAGTTTATAGTTCGGATATAAACACTGATGTCTAGCCTACAGAAGTGATCAAAATAGAGCATCCCTTATCTGAAAGTAACTTGATGCTTAAAATAAAGACTGTATTGATTACATCGTTACACCAGTAGGTGGCGAAAAGTGACTGCTACAAAATGTACTTGTCATTGAATCATTCACTCAACAGATTTGTTCAAAAACGCTGATTCATCAATGAAACAAGTATTAATTTTCAGTCATTGGATCATTCATTCAAACCATTTAAATAAAAAAAGAATTCATTCAGATTGATTAAACATATTAAATAAACTGCAGCAATTAACATTTTGTCAGAACTTCTAGTAAATTACATGTTATTTCGTTTAGTTGTCTGTTCTACAATCCTTCCTAAAACGCATTAAACTTTCGTTTACAAAGACGTGAAACTCACCGAGTGGTCAGGGGTGTTCACTGATATGCTCACACAAAAATCGCTGCAAAAGATGCTTTCCAACAGGTTTTATCGTAGTTTTTGTCCAACTCCATTGACTTGTATTGGATGTGCTGTGAGGTATGGTATTAATCCGCCGCCGGAAACGGAAATGGGGTTGTTTGTATTCTTTCTGTAGTCTTATGCAGTCGCGGTATCGTAGGCTACGCTATCCAAACATTTTTAAGACAGCGATCTTCTGCTTCTTCTGTGTATTCAATGAAATGCCAGTGGTTTGCTTGCAATTGGCAAAGGTGCATTATCGCCACCAACTGGGCTGGAGTGTCTATTATTCAAGCTCTCAACGGAAGAATGTACGGGTGTGAGGCGTTTGGAAAAATAGGTCCACAGTTTTACAACGAATGGTAAAACACCTGTTGGAAAGCATCTTTTGCAGCGATTTTTGTGTGAGCATATCAGTGAACACCCCTGACCACTCGGTGAGTTTCACGTCTTTGTAAACGAAAGTTTAATGCGTTTTAGGAAGGATTGTTCCAGTGCACCTATGCACCCATTGTGGAGGTGGGGGGGGTGCTACCACAGAAACCGACACAACATGTGTCCAAATTTCAATCTTAACCGTTCTATTTCATCAGAAACGATCTGAAAACAGGGCTTTAAGTGTAAAATACCGAACTTGTCCTTTAAAATCGACATGAAATGGTTTTCGAAATGCATTTTAGCTTCCGTATTAGGACACACTTTCAAGTGAAACAGGCCTACCAACCAACAGCACTTCTCTAGACAATCTAGTTTGCAGTAGACTAATATACTGAGATAATATTCCACAATTTATGATGATAATCAAATACAAACATGAAAGTTACAGTATAAGTGTAGAGATGTGTTAAAGTATATATTTTTAAAGGTGTATTCTTACCTGTCCCAGAAGACACCATGCCAATAAGTGTGTGTACGGACTTCATGAGCTGCTGATGCTGTCTTTGCAGGGCTGAGTTGTTGCTGCTGGACGCTCTCAGCTGTCTCTCCAGAGCCGTAATGGCGGCTGTCTGTCTCTTCACCAGGTCCTGCAGTCGCTCTTTCTCCTCCCTTATGTCCTCCAACTCTGTCCTCTGCTGCGACTCCAGGACTAAGACCTTACTCTCCAAACGACTGGTCGAAACAATAATGTATTCATTAGAAAAACCTTAAGTCAAAATAGAAACCTTTTTAAAGTATCTCCAGATGTTTCTGAGAAATTCCTAGAGAGAACAGGAATGAATGCCTAGGGACTTTCACATTAGGATGGACATTTCTGAACTAATTAATGTTGTTTGCAACCATTAGGGGTTTGTTTGAAACATTTACATCTAAGTATTACACTTTGGCCCTTAACCCGTCCCTCGCCATTTACTACAATAATGTGCTATTATTTTAAGAACACCTGAGCGAAATGGTTGGAAAACCCTTGTAACCACCCAGAACACCCTAGAAATGTAAAAATGTACTTAATTCTGCAGTTTATTTTTATGAAAACATTTACATTTACTTATATAAAGTGCCATTGATATAAGCATCATATTATGATATCATGAGTGTGATATTATCATCTTGAAATGGCGAACTATTGTTAGATTGTTACTCTAGCAGTTTACTTGCTACCGTCTAGCGGATTGCAGTGTCATGTGAAATAAGTCTACTGAACTCTGGGCCTTTAGGAAATGGAGATACAGATTTCCATCAGTGCTTAGCTGAGCTGTATGTAGATTCATGATTTAGTGTCTGGATCAGAGGAGATAGCATGAATCGATCAAGCCTGCTGTCAAAACAATTTACAGCGGCACAACAATGAGCCACTGCTTCAAAAACGCCGCAAAATCCTGCCGACTTCAATCTGTGAGTGATTTAGTGAGTGAGTGTGTGAACGCTGAAAAAAAACCACATCACCCGAGGGTTTGAGGCCGAAAATAACTGGAAAGCAAATCAAAACTCCATCGAGCCATGTAACTGAACGCTTGCTTTGTTAAATTACGGTAGATATAGTCATTAAACATGCTTTTGTTGCTAGTGGTTCTCGATGCTTATATGTTTATAAATTGTTCATGATTGATTACACAAATAGTTTTCGCACAATCGATTGGCAAGGACTGTTGAAATCCCTTGCCAGGGTTTGTAATGTGTACACAATGCTGAGCAATTGTTTGCTGCTATTATACTATGAAGCTGACCCTCGCTAAACCCACATCAATTCTGGGAGCAATTATGAACACTTTCACTTGCACAGTTGTAAGTCGCTTTGGAAAGGTCGAAAACTCTCTGTTCTCACTCATCCTGGCAAACGTGAAAAATTTAATAGCTCTGGCTCGTCTGTAACGTAGTGGTCCACTATAATTACGTCTGATGCCCCCATGCAGCTACCAAAACATCACTCGCAACACAGTTCAATTGGTCGTCAAAGTTGAATGACAACAAGCGTTATCTGTTTAATCTAGCGAGAGCCAAGTACAAAGCTTTCTGGGAAAACCCTTTGTCCCGCTCTGGAAGTGTGCAGAGGAAACTTGCCTGGGGTCTGCTTTGTGTGCTGTGCTTACTCCGTAGTTATTAAACATTACAAACAATCAATTAAGTGGCTGATTATTTCCTTTTACAAAGCCTTTCCCCCTGTTGTGCATTCAGAGCTGGCCGACTATGGGAAAATATAGTTTTGAGAACAACAAGAGGGACAAAAGTTGCTCTACGCTGTGCGAACGTGCAGTTGCAGATGCGACCTGACCCTTAAAAATGACTTGCACTGGAAGATCGTATTGCTCTGTGGTTGTTTGGAGTTGTAATGAGCACAATTGCATAATGGAGTCCTCAGTTATGATTCATTCAAGGATTTTTTCTTTGATGTTTCTCCTATTACAATATCATGGGAGAAATAAAAAAGTGTCTAATTGTTGACATAGAGTAGGAGTATAGAGCTAAATGAATTTCTCTTCATCTCATTGCTTTTTAGGAGCAACAACTGACATACAGTATATAGTTTAGGTTGAAACAGTCACATTAAAGCTGCAGTCCGTAGTTTTTCCTCTTTGTCGCCATCTCTGTTCGAAATCTGCAATTGCAGTTATTCGCGGAATTATCAACTTTACGTGGGTTGTGCCTTGGCTCGGCACAGCGCGGATTAATCCAATGTTTTGAGGAGAATGTGCGGCTGTCAGTCGCCGCCGGTGTGGATACTGGCATTCGCAATCACAGATTCTACTTTTTGGAAGTATGACCAACATAAGAATTTTCACCGGAAAATGTCTTCTGAACAAGTAACATCCACTTTTGTTCTGAGCAACTAAGGGAAAAGAAGCATGGCAGTAAATCGCGCTGATTAAATCTAACGATCGCTTATCATGTCACGTCAAACCGTGCAAATTGTACTTTGTTCTCAAATTGTTAACGGTAACAACATGAGCATTGCGCGACTACATTTAATGCCCTTCCGATATTATCCTTGTTTTCGCATGGGCCGGTTGCAGTCTCTTTTATTCTGTAGCCACTCCGAAGTTTTTTGCGTTTTACAACGGGTGAATCTCCAGTTGTCACTGGTGATTGTCGTTTGAACCTTTCTGGATCCGCCATCAAATTGATAAGTTTAATTATATCAAGTGCTGTGAGAAAAGGCTATAAATCTCCTCACACTCATCGCCTACTAGCCGAGACTCTTCTTTATGTGGACAGACGTGACGTAATGACGCAAAGACATGCTCGAATTTCCCGCGGAAATCCACCAGTACCGCTGGAATAAAAAACATTATTACAAGCTTACCGTTTTGAATCGAGCTAAGGCAAGACTTGCTAAAAAAAAAATTTCGGATAATTTTTAACCCCAAAAAGTTACAGAATGCAGCTTTAAATAATCTCTTTAACTTGACTAAAATATTTCATTTACAGTTTTTAGTGTAGATTACTCTTGGGCTTTCTTAAACAGAAAGAAAGAAATAAGAGAAATAAACAAATATATTCATTAAATTATATTCATTAAAGTCTTACCTGTTCTTGTCTCGAAGTTTTGAGATTTCTGAAATCTGCGTTAAGAGCTCCTTCTCCAGTTTGTTTGTTGACAATGAATTCTCTAATAACTGAATTGCAATTCTTGAAGTCTGGTTCATAACCTGGAATACAATGAAAATAATAATGGGAAATAACAGAATATATATTTATAAACAATTCTGTAGATCTCCTTTATACACCAGTGATATATTGGGAAATTTTTAGTACAATCTAAAACTGTTTTCTGTTTGAATATATTTATTGAAATGTCATTTATTCCTGTAATGCAAAGCTGAATTTTCAGCATCATTACTCCAGTCTTCAGTGTCACATGATTAATTGATATCAATGACAGATATTAACAGTTTTGTGCTGCTTCATATTTTTGTGGAATCCGTTTTACAGTTTTCTTCAAAATCCTTTGATGATGAATAGAAATTTCAAAAGAAAAGCATTAGTTTGAAATGGAAAACTTTTGTAACTTTGTAAATGTCTTAACTTTCGCTGTTTAATTCATTCTTGCTCAATACTACTAATCCTACTGACTCCAAACGTTTGAATGTTAGTTGTATGTATACTGTATGTATATGCACTTATTGTATTTAATGACACTGGAGAAGTACGCATCACTGCATTTCTCCGATGTGAAATGCGGTTACCTTGGCTTCAACCACAGTGAGTTTTCTGGTTTGCTCAGCAGTCTGGGTGAGCAGATTGGTGCCGATCTCCAGCATAGTGGCCGTCTGGTTATGGACAGCATCAGCTTGAATATGCACCATCCCCGTCTTCTGCTGGATGTAGTTTTCTAACTGTTGAGCAAAGGAAAAAAACGTTATGATGATGTTGTACTTTGTTTAAAGAAAATACATGTCAGAAGTTCTTGACAGAATGAGGAGGAAAACATGCATAAACTTCATCGGTTCCCATGTGTACGGAGAATATGTAGAAGAATGCTGCATAGATTTGCTGCATAGTCACACTGTATCATGTGGATTTCCAGTGTCATGGCCTTCGTTTGCATGTAACTATAAAGTTGCATTTGTCATTTCATGATTGAGAAGGGTGCGTACGAGGGCCCCTTTTGTGTCCTTGATGCTCCCTTTTGTGAAGCACTCAACAGTGTGGACTCAAGAGCTGGAGTTGATCAAACACAGTGTTTTTCCCCCTAGCCAGTGGGTTTTAATTCCTCGGGGAGAAGATCCAGTGCCAGGCAAAGGTGCGGTATAGTGACCCTCTTAGTCCCAAAAGACTCTGAGCTCTGCAAAAATAAATATGGAATCACCAAGACCGCATGGACTCTGAGAGAAGGACTAATGAAGGATAATTTTATCACAATGGAAATAAACAGGTTAAACCCTGAGGGAAAGTCATGTGCTTGATGTGGTCTGTTAGAATAAAGATGTGTTAGAAATAGTAATATTTCAACTTCAAGCGCTCCAAAGCACACTCAATGCCCTGGCATTTGTGCTTCTGTTTTTTATAGTCATAATTGTTGGCATGATGGTTGGTTTAGAAAAATTAATTAACGTAAACAAGATTGCAAAAGGTTGGGTTTTCTTCTGTTGCTGTTGACTCCCCAAAGACGCAGTGTGCCCTGACCGATTAATTGACCCGAGCTTCCTGCCTTGGATTAAAATCACATAGGACAAGTCCTGCTTGGGAACGCTGATCTGGATTCAGTTGGGTCAGCTTTACAAGCATTAACCAAAACCAGATGTTTCATCTCATTTTGACTGGAGCTTCCTGGGATGTTCTGTAAGTCACCACCAATGTGAAGGTAAAGTGTTTGGGAGCTGCTTTCTGCTGACTGGCGTTTGAGTCATGACAGTCTGCATGAAGTCCCGACACGGACGATCATTCATGTGCACCGCAGATGTTTACAAGTGATCATTTCAGAGAGACTGTGTTGGGTTGTTTGCTTCATAAAGATTCATGTAGATTACATCATTTTCAAAAGCAACAGCATGAATTCCAGTAAGCGTTTCGTGATGGCCTCTCACAATGACAATGAATCATCGTTTTGCTTTAAAACTAGTAACTATTTTGTCATTTAGCTGACAAAGTGATTTAGAGTACACTTACGGAGCAACCTGGGGTTAAGTGTTTTTGCTCAAGGGAACATTGGTAATAGTTCATGGATCAACCTTCCTTTGGGGGGTTTGAACCTATAACTTTTCTGTTAACAGACCAGATTTTGAGCCACTATAGAATATATTATGGGTTACACAAGGACAATGTATGAATTACGTTCATACGTTGGACAAATATTCAGGACAAATACTGAATTACAATGCTTGGAAAAAAAGGAGGGTCATAGTTTAGAATTACATATAAATTTCATCAGTATTGATTTTATAAGTAACTTTTATAAGGTACCACAAACATATTAAGCAGCACAACTGTTTTCAACATTGATAATAAGAAATGTTTCTTGAGCACCAAGTTAGCACATTAAAATTATACATATATACAAACACATTTATACATACTATGTGTAATTATAAGCACGCACACAGACACACACACAAACACACACACACATATATACATATATTACCTTAGAGGCTTTTGCATCTGAACTCTTCATATATATACACATTCTATATGTAATACACACACACACACACACACACACACACACACACACACACACATTGACCAAATTGTTTCAGAATGACAGAAATGACTACTTGATGTCTGTTTTATAACCTTTAAATTAAATGCTAATAAATTTAAAAACTAAAAATTACAAAGGATTATCATATGATATTGCATGATTTGATATATTATAAAGATTCATACAGACTGCATCATTTCCAAAAAAATTAAGTATTAAAAGTATTTACTCACAGCCTCTTATAATGGAAATAAGTAATTTTGTTTGACTGTTTTGTCATTTAGGTGATTTACAGTTCACCTATAAATAAAGAAAAAAAGTATATCGTTCAATTATTATTACATTATTAAAAAATGAATAACGAATAATAAATGATACATTCCATCAATATCTGTTTTATAAGCAAAATAAACATCCTTCAGAATCCCTTTTCACCAACAGAATAAGAGACGCTACTCTCTTAGGTCAACATGAAGTCAAAATAAACTCTATATTTACTTTCTTAAACATGTTCCTGGCCTTATTGCATAAGATTCATCAGTGCACGTTATTTTAAAGAAAAAAACTGTTTGTCTTTGTAATCTTTCATCAAAATGTAATAACTTGCTCTGCCTCTGAAACAACTTTCCTTTTCGGGTGACGTCAAAGTCCTCGGCAATCACATTCAGGTCTGCCACTTTTCATGATGCAATCCATTCCCAATGACCAAAATAAAGTCTTATCATTATAGAAGTCAAATGTGTTGTACAGGCTGGTTTCTGTTGTCTTTCTAAAACAAAGAACCAGTTTAACGCACAATCTCTACCACCAGAACATCTCAGAAAGTGAGAATGACAGCAGCACAGAGAGATTAACCTTCTCATTAAACCAGTAGCAAAGCAAACATGTGAGCATGTAGATCTCTCCCTGCAGGACGTCTGCACCCCCACATCCACTAAATCTCCTCTAATCCTGACTCTAGATCCTCTGCCATCTCAGACAAGACCCCTCATCAAACTCACCAACCTACAAAACAATCAGCAGCTTCCTTACACCTTCCTTTCTTCTGATTCTGTTTAGTTTGGTTTTCAGTCTTCTCGGTTTTCATCCCGCATGGCTATTTCTATAGACACACTTACTCAGCAAAGCCTCCCAGCCAGGACACGAGCGACAGAATTTATTTATGGCTGGCTGGTGGAATGCAGTGGATTATTATAAGGTATTCATTTCCTAACGAGGATTATTGAGCATAACAGACAGGAGGATTCTCAAATCTCTTTCTAAACAGAGATGGAAATATGCTAAGAAAAATGTTTGGTTAAAACTAATGGACCATACAAATTTGCTGTAGTTCAAAAAGATACTGTAGAAATGCTCAAAAGCCAAGATGTGATTAAAAGTAAGAAATGTACATGTACATCTACAAAAAGGAAGATTTTCATCATCATTTACTCACTATAGTGCCAATTTCAAACCTTCCTTTCTTCTGTGGAACATAAAAGAAACATGTTTTGAAGAATGTTCACACTGCTCTTTACTCAATGCAAGTGAATGACCACTTCAAAAAGTGAATGGCAAACTTCAAAAAGCATCATAAAAACATCCATACACTCTTAGAAAAAAGGTCCCTAATTGGTACCAAAAGTGTACATTTTAGTAGCGTCTCGGTTACGTATGTAACCCTCGTTCCCTGAAGGACGTGACGTCGAACGTGAGCGACTGATAGGGAACTAAATGGTACATATTAGAACCTTTTTAGTGGGTATCATTCCAGTGGCAGCTTTTACACCATTTTTTTTCTGAGGGTGTATGATGTGTGAACTATATTTCAGGTCTTCTGAAGTCATACGACAGCTTTGTGTGAGGAATAGACATATTTTTCAGTGAAAATTTAGCTTGACACTGTGGTCACCCTTCACTTTCACCAGTTGAACATTGAGCAATACATTTCTCCTTTTTTCGAGACATGCGGTTTTGGAACGACATGAGGGTGAGTAAATGATGACATCATTTTCATCAGAAGTGTCCCTTTCATGTATCTGTAACAGACTAAAACAACAGAAATACACTGGAAAATTGCTGTCAATGTTTGGCCTTTTTAACACATTTGATTGCGTTCACTCATCAAACGATCTTGGAATCCGAGATTTACCATGTTTACACTGCAAGAAAGCGGTCTGTAGTGCAGACAGCCTCGTGAATTATAACGGGAATGTTCTAGTTTTATTGTGTCATGTTTCTTACTGTCATTATAAACAGGGTTTAAGACTGTCAGAAATAGCCAGTGTCATTCTGCATTCTGCATGTCAAATCAGATTTTAGTCTGATCCTGTCAGGATTCGCTTGGACATCCACTACTACAGGCCTGAAAAGATTGTTTTTAATCTGAAAGACTTTATCCTTAAAGGGTTAGTTCACCCAAACATGAAAATTATCCCAATCCCAAGGTTCAAACAAATAGGGCTGGGCAACAAACTCAAGCTCCTCCCACATTTCTAATTTGTGACCGGTGTTTCGTTTTGTTCTATCCTCCGGATTCCGGAGTCTCGCATTTCACGTTCGTCAATGCATCGGGTCAGAGGTCGTTCTTCCGCTGGAACTCGACTCGCGCATGGCTGTTACCGGAAGCCAGTGATTAGTTTATAAACTTATAAGTGGATATTTTTCTTATAAAACACATCGCCTTGCTTCAGAAATCCCTTTAATAACTCCCTGGAGCCGTACGGATTACTTTTATGATGGATGGATGTGCTTTTTTGGGCTTTAAAAACTCAGGCTCTATTAACTCCCATTATAAAGCTTAGAAGAGCCAGGATATTATTTAATATAACTCCGATTGTGCTTGGCTAAAAGAAGAAGATCATATACACCTAGAATGAATTGAGGGTAAATTATGAGATTATTTTAATTATTTTTTGGGTGAACTAACCCTTAAAGTTCTGTAAAAATGATCAAATATGGAGATACATTACTGACAGGTTTCTAATCATAGAGCTGCGAAGAAGTGTTGGCTCCAGTTCAGTGTTTTGCTCAGGAAGTCAAGAATTGACAAGAAATTAAAAATTTGGGGGGAAAAATTAACTTTACTTGAGAAGCAACACTGTATAAAATATTAAAGCAAAATTCACTTTTACATGGTGTTTGAACATAAATGTGTGTTGGCAGTGTGTGTACACAACCACCCTATAATGATAAAAATCCACCAAGTGCTTTTTTTAAAATCCCCATAAATCATAAGCACTGTCTCAGAACGAGCTGTTGTGATGTCACTTTGCACAGGCCCCTCCCACGACTGTTGATTGACACTGCAGTTTGAGCATAGACCCGCCCTGAGTGAGCTGGACACAGAGTCCGCCATTGTTTCCACGCTGGAGCAACTGTAGACAAGAATGTCTCCTAAGCGATTGAGGTGTTTTGTTGTTGGATGTAAGAATGAACTTGGCAGTCTTCATTTACTCTGGTTGTTACTCGAGGATGGATCTGTACTGTTCGTGATTCAGCTTACAGTCTCCGGAGCGACAGGCCTAACGTTACTGATCACGGCAGAAATGAAAGTGAGAGCGCGCACTTTATGATAGCTCATCCAGTCGTGGATATACAGTTTACCAGTTGATTAAGCACCCACTGAAAAGGTGGGTATATATTTGTTTACTGTTAGTTCTAACGAGTGTTTTGTGTATTTCGCTGTGTATGTTCCATGATAATGAAAGGGAGAGAGAGAGAGTTTATGGATAAGACTTTAATGCGCACTTATATACTGTGTTTATTCGGCTCTTGCAGTGATTTTCTGGAGTAAAACTAAGGCTTCATCTTTTGTGTGAACTTAATTGAACCCATCAGTATATTTTGGTCATCATTCGGACGGGGTCTGCTACAGCAGGCTTGTATTAATAGTGGATAAAAGCAGGTGACAAATAGCCGTAATTAAACTAAACTATACCTGTTCTATCTCCATACAGCATATATTCTCTGGCTATGTGGGCATAATTGTCCGACTCCGAGTCGAAATGAACACCACTACTGAGAGTTTCTGTTTTGATATTATCAGATGAGATTGTCCTGGCTCTTAGCGAGCTCGTGAGGCTCCGCCCCCTGGGCCGGCAGCAGCAGTTAATTTGCATTTAAAGGGATACACACTAAAACGGTGCGTTTTTCTGAGCCCTAAAAAATGACAATTGAAACATGCTGTAAAAAATTATCGGTTGGGTATTTTGAGCTAAAACTTAACATACACACTCTGGGGACATCAGGGACTTATTTTACATCTTGTGAAAAGGGGCATAATAGGTGCCCTTTAAAACTTGTTTTCATAAAATGTATCTTTAATTCATTTAATATGTGCATTTTGTTTCCATGCAGTGAAAACACAACAATGAAGAAAATGAGCGGTGCATTTTCTTGCAAAAGATACCAACTCTATACTAAAGTGTTGAGGCTGGTTACCAGGGTGTTGCTATGCAGTTTCTAGGCTGTTGCTTTAGCTAGATGATTGCATACTGGTCCAAGTCAAGAGAGTATGTGACATTGCTTGAGTGCCATCTTGAATGTATAGGTCTGCAAGATATTTTCATGCAGTTTATCATCTATCAGGCAAAAATACTAGACCTGCATGGTCACTTTCAAAAGAAACAAGAAGTCACACAATTTGAGGAATCATTCACAAATGGTGCAGGATGAGTTACACAGTGAATTTTGCTTTATTCATTTTGGCAGAGGTTTTCAAAAAGGAAGAGCCTTTGTTCACCCTTAACTGTAGTGTACTGTTCACTTTAGTGCTTTTAGGGGTCACCGCACCAGATTTGACAACAAATCATGTCAAATTAGGTCTGACAGTGTAGACGACCTGCAGAGGGAAACTGTTTTTCTTTGTGAGGGTGAACGGGAATGTGAATCTCGATTATTTTCATCTTTTATATAATAATAGTGATACTGATCTTCTGTATGCATTTTAGCAGGATATTCGGTGGAACACTGTATGTAGAAACATTTTTGACAGGCCGTGTCGAGAAAAGTGCCGGTTCTGTCAAGGGTCCTTTCAAGGGAATCTTTTCCATAAAATCTGTGTGGTCTATACAAGAAAGGTTTTCCATCCTTATATATATATAAAAAAAATTCTGTTTTGACAACCAGAAAACCCCAGATTCAAGCACAGGTGGTCAAGTCTTCAGCTGTGATGTTATTATACATATTTACTGGAGAGCTATTTTGCAATAGATATATTACGCACATTATGCAAATTTTCAGAATGCATATACCTCATACATACAGGCTACATTTAGTGTGGAATGCAGTGTTCACTTACACACACAGCACACTGTATACTGCCTACTGTAAAAAGTATGTAAAACTAAATGCAGTATCCAATAATAAATTTACTTTAATGAATCAAATTATTTTTTTATGAAATAAACGAATGAATCAAATTAATTTAATGAATAAATTAAAATCAAATCAATTAATTTAATTAAGATACTCTATACATTTGCATACTATAGTATGCATACAGACACCGTAAGATTGGTGTATATGCAGTTCAAAACATTGTTCAAAAATGCTAAATTATTTACAAGCTGATAATTAGCCTTTAGCTGAATTAACTATAACTAAATCAGACCACGTGACAACAATTTACAGAAGCATATTAATAACACCATAATCATTATGCCTGTATTCCATTCGGAACTTAGCTAACGTGTTTCTGTATTCATTCCAAATAATACATGACACTTTCTAAGCTTTAATATCTGCCATTGTTTTAAGATTGCTCAACATCCCATTCCAAAAAAAAAAAAAAAAAGAATCCTGCACCATTGCTTCACAAATACAACATCATTCTAAAACCATTTATTACATTTAAGCACTGTTTATAATGTACTGTTCAACGTCTGCAAACAAAGCCTGCTAGGTTGAAAATATTCCAGTTACAGAGCTTTTTTTCCCCTTCCATTTATTAATATTCCGGGATACAGAGTTTTGAACATCCTTTTATGGATCTGATTTTGTAAATCTGTAGGTGTGAGAAATATTTCTCGGAAGAGGAGATATTTATACAGACCCCTGTGTGCTGCCTGGTTCAATTTTTATCATGTTATCTTTCTACTTTAAGACCCCAGCATGCCTCACTGCTCTCAAACATGACTGGACAAACGTGACCTTTCATGCCTTAGTGTGACATTGTGTGTTAAGACAGAAACTCAGGGTCAAAGAGCACAACAAATAACATGACTAACATGATTAACATGACTAGATTTGAGCTCAATTTAGCAGGACTGCTTTAGTCACAAGGACTTCTGGAGTTGAAGGTTTGCGTTAATACTTGGACCAAGTGAACTAAATTGTGGCTTGAACGAGGCCGCAACGAGCAGAACCAGGGCTGACCCGCAGGGAATAATTCCTGCAACAATCCTCAAACACACCTCGCTTTTAAACTAAAAACAGATGAACAAAGTCTGTGCTGTTGAGCCTATACTCGCTCTTCACATTTTGCCTCTTCAGTAAAAAGGCATATTGATTTTTCCACCCACTCACACCATACAAAAGCTAAATAATGTCACAAATGTCAGTCATTGATCATTTAAATTGATACAGACATGGCACGTGAATTCGGGTCTCATTCCTCATTCACTATACTAAATGCATGCATCTGTGTGGAAAACCTTTACAGCATGTGAAGTTTTGTCTAAATTTAAAATAAAATGTAGGATCAACTCATATACTTCTGAATGCTAGTGGCCTCAGAGACAAATTCAAACAAAAATGATGCATGTTATACAGTAGCTCGCTCTGAGATATGTTACACATAAAAAATAAAAATATATTAAGCAAAAGGCTCGAAACATGATTGTGTAGTTTAGGTCAAGGGGTTTCAATCTTTTAAATGCCATTGATACTCACATTTAAAGGGCAGCTACATAATTATTTTCATGTACAAAGACCAAATTTAATAATATTCTAAATATGCGTATACTGGTATTTGGAAAATAGTTTCTACACACACACACACACACACACAAAAAAAAAGCCTTTTCAAAGATTTACAAATTCCAATTGTATAGTAAAATTCCATTAAATTGAATTGAATAATCCTTTTCATATTATTCATATTATGAATAATCCTTTCAAAAAAAAATTATATTATGAATTAATTTGAATTTTAAATAAGTGTAAACAACTAGAGCTTAATAAAACATTTTGTATTAATTGTTAATGGAACAAGGGAATGGACCATTTAGTTTATGTGAATATAAAAAAAATATTAGCACTGAAGCACTGATTCTTGGGCAGAGTGATTTGCTCGCAGCACCTGAGAACCCCGTGGTGAGGAGGAGCAGAGAGTTCGCTCAGAGTTGGAGTAAATCACTCCGCAGAAGTAGCAGTGCTTCGCCTTCTGAGAATATAGTTCCCAGTATGTATACGGTTAGAAGATGGCTGCGTCTCATGCGACCTTGTTATTTGTACACGCTGCGACTATACAAATCACATGTAAATAGGAAAATGTTGGCGTTATTTTGTCACTTATTGGGAGCAGTATGCTAGCTGGAGCCATTTACCTCCAGTCTTTGTGCTAAGCTAGGCTAGCGGTGGGTGCGTTAGACAGAGTTACGGCACGCACGGAGATGAGAAGGGTGTGTATGGACTTATCTAAATCTGGGGTATACGGTGAATAAGCTACAGTCCCCAAAAGTCGGCGTGTTCCTTTAATACTTTTTTTCCGCAAAGACACATTAAATTGATCAAAAGTGACAGTAAAGACTTGTCTATTTCAAATAAAAGCTGTTTTATCTTTCTATTCATCAAAAAAATCCTGAAAAAAATTTATCAACGCTTCCACAAAACTATTAAAGGCAGTTGCTATGGTATTCTGAGTGGATGCTAGGGCATTGCTAGGCAGTTGCTAGGGTGTTCTGGGTGGTTGCTAGGCAGTTGCTAGGTGTTCTGGGTGGTTGCTAGGCAGTTGCTAGGGTGTTCAGGGTGGTTGCTACGGTATTTTTGGTGGTTACTTGAGCATTTCTAGACATTGCTAGGGTGTTCAGGATGGTTGCTAAGGTATTTTTTTTAGTTGCTATGGTGTTTCTAGGTGGTTGGTAGTTGTCAAAGATGGTTACTATGGAGTTTTTATAGAGTTATTAAAATCTTTAATAACGAGTGCCTTCAGTACGGTTTAACAAGGCAGGTTTTTTCTAAAAAAAATTTTTCCAAATTTGTTTAAACTGTCTTTATATACCAATACATAATTACAATGTAAGTACTCTGAAAAGGAGAGTATAAAAATCGAGTGTCTGTAGTCCTCTCAGGGCTGCAATAAACACAGCTACTTATATCCATTCGGAACGAATGAAATGATTGGCTGGGCGACTGTCACTCTCCCTCGCTACCATGGCTACCACCCCTGCTGCTACAGGAGCTGCCCACATGCGCGCACCCGTTTGACTCGAGGAGGGGAAGAGGCACGGAGAGAGGCACGGAAGCTGTGGCAGAGAAAGAGCAGTCAAAATCCCCAGTACCTGCATATACAGTCAGCGAAGGCAAACAAGGCAAAAAAAGGAACTAGTAAGGTAGAAAGGTAGGCTACTTCTCACCGGAGTGTAACGTTAGTCCTCATCAGAGCCAACAGTGCTTTCATCGTGGAATCTCTTACATGCAAAACACTGTATATGTTATGAATCTTACACGAAATTCACCTTCATCACAGTGTAACTGATGGTAATGGGAAAACGTAACTTGTAATAATATTTCACAATTCTTGATCAAATCAATGTCATCATTTACATACCCATTTTAGGCTGAACTAACACTTTACTAATAGTATACTGTAAAGTTTGTAGAGTTTATAAAATATGCATAGGAAGCTAGCTTTTAAAATCCTAAAAGATTGTTTTTTAATGTTTTACAGGGGTATTTTATCCTATTTAAAAATGTAATACTCCTATTGGTAACTATGTGTCCTAAATGACCTAGTTTTGTTATGTTTGCTACATTGAAATTCAACAAGACAGATCCCTTTAGGATTGGTTCCAAATTATGATAGAAATTCCAATAGGCATCTTTGACTAGATCTTTTCAAAAGGGTCTCAGAGTGTCAGTTTATTGTAAATGGAGAATTAACAGTGCATAAGAATGACTGTGTTGACGGTCGGGCTGTGCGTGGTGGCATTGAGCCACTAATCCATTATGACAGTGTGCTGTGACGGGACAGGAATGTGCACATAGGAACCAGACTGGACAGGAATATTTCTAGCTTGTCCTTCTGACAGCTAAATATGCTCAGTTCATTTGTGAACAGTATTAACATACTCTCAAAATCACGTGATGATGTGACAACAAGTTGTTTCCTCAGACAGCAATTAGATACTCATTTATCATTAATAATGCACCGTATGTTTTTGTACCGTGTATGGATTATGATTAACATTCATCACACAGGCAGCGTCCAGAGAGAGACCGGATACTCAGAAAAGGAAAGAGTGGGATGTTATGTGTCCCTCAATGGCTAAAAGGGTTTGGCTTAATGTCAAAGGGGAACCCTGTTGAGTGTGTGTATGTTCATACACATATGTGTGGAGTCTGGAAAATCTCCAATTTTCCCTTTACACTACAACCCAATTCCACAAACAGAAAACACAGAGAGGCTTTTAAAGAACACAAAGATCCTGCCTCTATTCTCCAGTACTGAATGCTCCAAAAATAGCCCCGGGTCTGAGAACATCCTATTGCTAATTCAATCAGCATGGCTACAGAGAGCCGCCCCACTGTCACAGCCACTGGAGACTTCGACAACACTGACGTTTGCACAGATTCTTCCCACTGACACATACTCGACCTGAGACTATGATGACTGAACAATATTTCCAAATTTATACTGTATAAAGAGGCGGGCTAGTTGTCACATGAAGAAGGACAAACTAGGCCTATAGGTTTTAAATCAAAAGTCTAATTGCATCAATTCTTTTTTATTTTTACACAATATCGGCAGTTATTTTGTCTGTTTTTGCTCTGCCTACACTAATAGTTTCAAATAAACCTGAATCGTTACACATCGATAAGCAACAAACAGTAGCGGCACTCTGTTCCTGAATCATTTTGAACGAATCAGTTGAGAGAATGATTCAATGACTTACTCATGAAGTGAGTCAGTCACAGAATAAAGCTGTGTTCGAAATCGCCCCTAATCACTATTTTC
The DNA here is from genome assembly GCF_951802725.1 of Rutilus rutilus. Taxonomy (NCBI): domain Eukaryota; kingdom Metazoa; phylum Chordata; class Actinopteri; order Cypriniformes; family Leuciscidae; genus Rutilus; species Rutilus rutilus. The sequence goes on along the minus strand of NC_140217.1, from coordinate 37,067,816 downwards.
TACACTACTCCACTAATATAGTTCACTTGAAGCAGTGAATAATAAAGAGTGAGTGAATTCGCACACTGAGTGCGCTGGGAAGCCTGCCGCTTTTGCATAGTTTGTGCTTGCCGTTTACTAATCATTTGAAATTTAGCAAACTGCCCACTCCTGTAGTAGTGAAAAGATTTATCTTCAACTCTGTTATGGAAACATTTTAATAATCAATTTAAAAATACCTTAATATTACGCTGTACCCACATTGGACCAGCGGTTTGGAAACTGGATGGATGGTTCAGCTGTGGGCGACATCTTCTGGCGAAATTCATTTGACACGACCCTCACAGTGCATTATGGGTATAATGAGCGTACATCACTTGTACACTCGTTATTGTGGTGCATTATGGGATTGAATGAGTGTACTCGATAACAGCCACTATGGTTTCAGACACCACTACAAAAAGAGTGCCCTATTTAAGGATATAGGCGGCGATTTCTGGCACAGCCTAAATGTGCTTTGAATATTGAAATTTATAAATACAGTCCCTATTGATGTATGATGAGTCACTGAAAAAGAATCCCCACCACACAGATTATATGATATATGTTGTGGAAGATGATGTAGCTCATAAAAAGGTATATTTTTTTCTTTTCACATTTCCTACCCCCTATAGCGAAATTGTTCCCTCTCGGATTAAACGCCAGAATTACCTTCCGTCTTCGGACTATAATTCATAAATAAGCCAAAAAAGTGCTTGTGTTAAGCCAAATTTACGATTACATGGATTTGGTTATGGCTTTATTATCTGTAAACCCATCACAGATGGTGAGGCTTTAAAGATTATGGAAAGCAAATGCAAAATCCAGAGTTGTGCTAAAAGATGTGAAATATACGATTTCCCTGTCAAAGTTAATGTATATTTAACAACACAGTCTGATAATGCGATCTGCCAAGGAGACCTTTAGGGAAGAAAGCAATCCATCATACTCACTAGAATACAAGAAAGGGAAATAGAGGATATCATATCATGCAATGTTTTACACTTTTATTGTACAGTCACCATTTCTGGTAATGCAACCAGATAAGGTTGAAAACCATCTGCAACTGGCAGGACAGATAACATCAGCAGAATTATTTATATCCGAGAACAGCTGATTTGAATGAATCATTTTTTTTCTCAACTGAATCAACTGATTCATTGAAACGATTCATTATAAGAAATTGGACTGTGGCAGTGGATTATGATGCAATCAATTCTTAGTTCATTGTTAATGCTTGTTATCAGACTGTTGTGCAATTGTTTCTGTTATATTCAGGGAAAAGTGTATTTTCAGTTTACAGTTGTTTGTGTAATGTTATTGAAATGTTAGTGTTTGAATCGTTAAAGTTAGTTACTACTGATGAGAACTTGTTACTATTGATGTTCAGCTAAACAAATGAAGCTCTGTTTGTGCAAAAGCCGACTTTGCATCATCATGAACCCACAAATTGCCACAGCACAATGGACCAGTGTTACTTTAGTTTTATTTATATTGTAGTTTTTAATGATATAAAGTATTAGCTTCTATTTTTCATTTTTAAATTTACATTTTATTGGAGTTTAATTTGTAGTTTTTATTTTTTATTTTTTTATTTCAGTTTAGTTTTTATTTATGACTGGTTAGTAATTGTAGTGCTTCAGCTTAAAGTTGTTTCAGTTAGATGCCAGGGAAATATTTCACATTTTTATTTAGTTATATTAATTCATGCAATGGGCACATATTCAAACTAACATTTATATCAATATATCTCACCATGAAACACACTTTGGGAAATGATTGCAAAATATGTACTGTCCATTTCACACATTAATTTACTGGAATTATTTAACAAAAAAAATTATACAATTAATCACACCTTCAGATCTGACCATACATTTTTTTTGACAATGGAAAATGGATCGCTTGATTCATGTTTAGTGATATGAAAATAAAACAAACAATAGTTTGACATTTAAAAGCTACTTTTCATCCATTTCATGCCAGAATAATGCCTCTAAACATTTTTCACATTTCTTATCAAATAATGATATGATTTAATACAATTATTTAATGGCAGTGGCTATTTACACTAAGTGAAAACATCTAAATGATGGTATTTATAAAAAAAAAATGAATAGATGGCGCCTTATTGGGACAATAAAGCACTCCCTACACCTACCCCTAACCGATAAACACTTTATTATTAAACATAAAATTCCACTTTTCGAATATTTTTAGGGATGCACGATGATATCGGCACAACATCGGTATCGGCCGATAAAAGCTTTAAATGACCATCATCGGCATCGGCCGATATGAATATTTCTGCCGATGAGCCTTGCCGATAGGGTGGCGTGTTTCATGTGCACGTGACGACCGTGAACATAGCATGAGTGCCAGCAACTTAAACTTCCAACATGTGGAGGCATTTCTAGCATGAGCATCAGTTTGGTTTGAGATGTGCTGGGGACAGAGACGCATTCGCAAGTGCATTTTCAGAAGTGCTGGGTAGAATGCCGCAGTATTTTTTTTTTCTTTCGTGCAGGTCATGTTTCGAAAGACGATGTCCTGTAGCTTACTTATGTAAACTCTCCAAGCTACTATGCTCTCCACAGAGCATAAAATATTCATTTTATTTTATTTTTCGTGTTCGCATTTATGAGGAAAAACAGTGACAGTTCTCGGTTACAGACGTGAACGCTCTGAAAGCGGCACTGATAGAGACTGCTTTAAAACTTCCACAGAGACCTCAAACAGAAAGCACAAAGCCTTTCTAAGTGAATTTCGTTTTGTATTAATTGTATCTTAATTTTAAAAAATGTTTCATCAACCACTTGCCTGGATTTAGCCTAATAAATAATAAGTAAACCAGATAATAGATATCACGACACAGAGGCGCGCGCGTGAACTGGAGTTCGTCTCATAAATGAAACGAAACTCAGCATATAGCTTACTTGCCTCACAGACCTGATAAATATATCTATTATCTACAGAACGTTTGAAATCATATTTTTTAAACATAACAATTCAAAACGAAAGAAAACTATGTAATCCGAAATGTGCATTTCTCCCTGGCGCGTTCACTGTGTCGGCTGCAAAGATTAAGTTGACTGACTCGCGAGCCTACTCCGAAGATCGCGAGTCAGTCAACTTCATCTTTGCAGCCGACACAGAAAACACTTGTTTATTAATAAACAATTAAAATGTCTCCTTGCTATATTTGACATATTCATAATCATTACTTTTGCGCTTCTCTGTGACAGTTACAGTTGCTTTATTGCAGTGTTGTGCCTGAACGCGTTCATTGAACGATAGTTCATGAACTCGTTCATATTTTGGGCGAACGTGAACTGAACGTACCGCATTACTGCCTGATGAACGTTACTGTGAACTCGTTCATTCTGGTGTCTGTGAACGCCACGCTCTCTCAGTTTAACTTCGTTCAGTAGGATGCCAGATTTCTATAAAGCCTTCCAGGCGAAAACCCACCTAAAACCCACCGTAAACCGCCATTAATATGTAGCGGAAAAAACACCCAATCTGGCAACACCAGCCACCCGTGTTCGACCTCTTGTTCGATCTCGTTCATCAAAATGAACAAATCTTTTTTCGAGTCATTTCGTTCATTTAAGGGGCTTTAAATGTTACTATTAACTGGCAAATTCCCCGAACACATCCACCTACGCAATCTTGATCATATTCTGAATTAAGAAATCATTATAATGCAGTCAAAAATCGTTTACAGGGAACATAAATAATTACTTCACCTCGAGTCTTTCATGAACGACTCATCACTTACGTTACAAATCAAAACAAAAAGCAGCAAGGAGGCGTCGTATGATCATTTAAACGAGTTTTATGATAAGGTCGGTGAAGATGGGAAAAAATCTGACGCATATCTTCAGTGTTAAAACTGATAAAATAATTGTCTGTGGGGGCTGTGGTAATCATTTTGAAAAATAATATCTCGCAACACCATGGAAAAAAAGAACTATGAACTAGTTCATTTTTGGAACTGTGAACTTAGTTCAAAATTTTGAGTAGGCCTATATGAACTATGAACTGAACTAGTTCATTTTAAAATTTGTGAACTGAACTTTGAACTAGTTCATGTAGAAAGTGAACTTTCCCAACACTGCTTTATTGGCAGCGCCACCCTTACATGTTACAGTACATGAACGGGTCACCACCGCATCAGCACCGAAAACAGGGGAGCATTTGGTAGACCTGTTCAAGTAGGAGAAGATGTAAAAAAAATTATTTGATTTTTTTTTTCTATTTATTTTACTTCTAAGGACTGAAGTTTAATGTCTGAACTTAAAAATAAACTGTGGCAATGGCATAAATAATTTACCTATTTTTCAGGGGTGAATGTCTGTCTACATTTGTAAAATTATACATTTATGGTAGAATCAAATGTTGTTTTGTTTGTCTTGTAAATTGCCTTATCTACAACACATGAGTGTAATACAGTAAAGGTAGTACAGGAGAGAGACTTGGATTTCTCTTCAGTAAAATTAAAGTGTAAATATATCAGGGGGAAAATGTGTATATATCGGTATCGGTATCGGCATCGGACAAAATTAGTTTGAAAATATCGGCATATCGAATATCGGCCAAAATGCATTATCGTGCATCCCTAAATATTTTCTTCATTTTTATTGAAAATAAATTCCTTTCCGATCTGATATGTTCAGATAAGTTCGGCAAAAGGCGGATTTGACTCGGGTTGATTTGCGTTAAAACTTTCTTGATGATCCAGCATTTTCCGTAATTTTGTCTGGCCCAACCAGACGTCAGTGGGTGTAGTTAGTGTATATAGCCTCTGTTGCACTTAGTGTAAATAGACACTCCATTAATTTAATCAGCATATCATGCAATTCTATTCAAATTTCTAATGCTATAAACAAGCCACTCCAAAAACTGCTGCTTAATTTGTATTTTCTAATCTTGGGCCTGTGATTACTCTGAGGTGGAAGGGTTAAGACTATATTTGATTGAGCCAGACTCTACCATCAATTATGATTATCAAAGTAAATGCTCATCTGGAAGACAACCGTGTTTTCTTTGCAATTCAGATGGAGCTGCAGCCAATCAGAGAGTGTCTGCTGACCCTGTGGCAGACGGGAGTGCAGCTGTGCAGCGAGAACTGTGGTTCCTCTTTCTCCGAGCTAACATCAACAAACAAACGCAGGGCTAATGCTCAGGGCCGAGGAACATCCTCACGGACGACACGAGACTGAAGGCCGGTGGGTAAATGGCTGAGAAATGTGCGTCATTTGGTCTAAACATCTAGAGATAAAGGGATCAACAGTTATCTTACATAATGGTAGCTTGAAGCGAATGTTTTGACATTTTGATATTTTTTAAACTGATTCCTGAATTGAAACAAGTTAGGCTTTTATTTTAGAGTGGCACACACAAACCATCTTATATATGACAAAACATTACAGGATTTATCAGATCCAATATTTACTAAGTTTGTGCTTTTTGCTGTGCTGATTTCCCTCTAACTGTGATAAAAAACTAATATGATTTAAAAATACATAGGCTATATGTAAGTTTTTTCCAGCATAATTAAATCATTCATTTCAAGGTTTAAAGTAGATTTTGATTTCCAGATTTCCATTGTGATCTTGTACGTTTGCAATATATGTAACCAAATATATGACATCAAAATGTACTTTTTATTGTAATGGCTAGATGGAAAGGCAGACAGACAGACAGACAGACAGACAGACAGACAGATAGACAGACAGATAGATAGACAGATAGATAGACAGACAGACAGACAGATAGATAGATAGATAGATAGATAGATAGATAGATAGATAGATAGATAGATAGATAGATAGATAGATAGATAGATAGATAGATAGATAGATAGATAGATAGATAGATAGATAGATAGATAGATAGATAGATAGATAGATCGATCGATAGATAGATAAGCCATCTACACATTTGTTTATTATTGATGTGCAGCCATGGAAACGCATGAGTTTTTTTTTTTACACTATATTTGGAGAAAGTAATGGTATAAGAGTCCCATCTGTAGCATCTCTTGTAAAAGCATCAATTTTATTCCATATAATGGATTATTGCAATTGTGTAATGTGCCGTTGGAAATTCTGGCTGAACTTGCCCAAACTGAAATTTTATACGAAAGTCCTTCACATCGACAAGAAGAAAAAAAAACAGAAGTGCAACAAGACAGTGTAAAAGAACAGAGCTGAAACTCAGCACAAGGAAAAGCGCAACAGATGGTCCAGTACTTGAGAGGTTTTCTTTTTTTTTGTGCTCGTTGAGGGTTGCAACACTAATGGGTTCTCAAGTGGGGACAGAATAGGTTGAAAGCATCTATTTCCATGTGATCTCCATGTTTGACCCTAAAACAGGATGCACATTTATTATCTTGTGCTTTTGTTAGTATTAGTATGCCTTTTTAGGTTTTTAAAGGAAAATGAGGAAGACGGTTATCACAGTTTTAGTCTGCTGCATATGCAGTGGTGGTGGGGGTAAATTGCTGCTACCAGTTAGTGTGAGTTGACTTAGAAAAAATGCCTTTGATCAACCCAAGACAAAACCCTGTGCCACATAAGAACAAACAGCAAACCACAAGACTCTAATCACTCATCTGTAATCTGCAGAACTCAACTGAAAGAAGACCAATGAGCCACTGGTCTGGAATTAGAGTTCCAGGTGTGGGATGGAAATTGGTTTTTGAGGATTCAGTCTTACTGGAAAGCCTTTAACTTTAACAGGTTAAAATGAAAGAATGCATTAGTTCTAATTCACAGCATGTTACTTTATATGTAACATATTTACTTTTAATGTAGTGTCAGGCTTTTTTACATTGCTTGTACATCTTAAGCCAGGCGTACACTGTGCGAGTTTAGGCACTTGGGAGCTTGTGAGCCTTTGCACACGTTACAAGTTCTCCTGATAAAAACCTGCGAGCTTGTACAACAGCAAAAAATCTAGTGTTACCAACCAAAAGTGCAAAAATAGGGTTGTTTTTTAGCTTTTACACGAGTAGCGTGATGTTGAATCTAGATGCATGCACAAGAGCAAAGAATGAGAAGTGCTGACTCAAGAACCCATAACCTCACTTGCAATGCTAGACAAAGAACATGCTTACTTCAACAATGTTTGCTTTCGGTCCCTTATCATTACTGAGACAAACTCCAGGATATAAGCGTGATTAGGGCCTGAGATTATGATATTATAGCATGATTGTGTAATTAAATCACATAGCAAAATCAATGCGATACCACATTTATCAAAGTATGTTGAGGAAATAATTGCTGTATGTTCTAATTATCACTGTACCATGGTTTTGCCTTCAAAATGTAATAGAATATAATCGATTAAGAAGATGTTTTAGAAGATTAACAGGCCAAAAGATGATTTATAGTTTAAACATGAGTTTTTTATTTGATGAAGGGCTTGGTTTGCATTGAAAGGCATCTGCTGTGCAAAAGGGAATAGTAAAGATACATTCAAGGACTGACAAATGAAATTCTTTTGGCCAAGCCAAGAACTGTTTTTCACGTATGCTGTTGTTTGCTTCCATATTCCATAATTGAGCCTAAAAGAGACGCGCACTAGTTCAAACCACACACAAACTTACAAATGCAACGCAAAACACATTTAACGTTACCTTATCATTAAAACACGTTTATCACAGTTGTTAAAATTGTACTTTTTGAAAGTAACAAGTTACATGTTACTTTTAGAATTGTCATCATAAAACCAGGAGTTACTTTTTTGAATAACATGCTATTTGTCCTGTTTACTTACAGACAATTGAACCCTGTGGAAGCTAAAAAAAGAAAGAAAAGAAAGTTAATTGTGACCTTTTTTTTATTGTTTCACGTCTCATAATTGCAAGTTTATTTCTTGTAAATGTCACTATATTTTCCAGTGGTACTGTTATGATAAAAATACTATAACAACTGCATAGCAACTCCCTATAGAATCACAAGCAAACACCACTCACAATTTCATAGAAGCTGCAAACATCTACTTAGTTACTTCAATTAGGGAGCAAAACAGCAATCTAAGGTTTCCAATCATAGCAGCATGTCACTGATACTGACAGCTGAATGTGTTCAGTAGATGGACTGCATACAATGCCACTGCCAAAGCGGCTGTAAAGTTAAAGTTCAGCGCTATCAGCGAGGCTGTTGTCGCTCTGTAGGAGTTCTGGCTCCAGGGGAGATCTCTTAATGTTGACTGATGTCAATGAAAGCAACACAAGCGAGCCCACGTCCAGCTCTTCTCCAAGCCCGGCATCTCTCTTTGCTCTCAAAGACACTTCCCCAAGAATGATAAACACGAGCACAATGTTTGTTTAACAAAGCGAAGCCTTCTGCTGTGATCTGAGCCAAACTCAATATACGAGCATGCATAAACAGAGACGACATTTATAAGAGACAAGAACACACACATTTAACACATCACTCCCGCTGTGCGTATTATCCAAACTCAATGTCTCGCTGTGCCACTGGACTTCTGCAGAGATCCAGAACGTTTAGAGTTCAAAGAGGATATTAAAATACTTATATGCAATTTGAAGGCATTTGGCTTGAGGAATCATTCATAGCTGTCAAAAATGTTCATAGATTTTTTTTTTACAGCAGACTCGAGTGAACGTACAATTAATCGAAAATGGCATTCAATTCAGTCTGGACTAAAAGTTAGGTCACAATCAATGCAACAATCAGACTCCCAGTCTCCCGCAATGGGTAAGACTTTCATTTCGAGCTATCCGAGAACATTCTTCGCAGGATAATGTGTGCTGAGTGAGCGTTTGATGTGTACGGCTCAGATTCGGCACGTTGATAGAGGGAGTAATCACCAGTCCAGCCCTCGCTCGACTCCCAAGGAAGCCCAGCAACCGTGTTTTACGGGATCATTAAAGACAGTGCCCAGACATTATAAACTCAGCAGGATTTGTGTTTTCCCATCCTCTCCTCCAGCGATCCTTCACTCCCGTCGATCTCTCTCAGTTCTCCATAGAGGAATGATGTGCACAATAGGCCAGAGAACCAAAAAAAAAAAAAAAAACATTAGCCAAGACGCTGGAGGCTTGTTAATGTGGTGTTGCATTAGGAGGAACAGCACGTACTAAAACCAGTCACATGCTGAGAAGTTTTACTGTTGTTGTCTTCTTTTAGTATTTACTTTCTAACTTTCATTTTCTAAGTGGCTCTTTTACAAAGTAATAATTGAGCCACCTTTGCTCAAAACAGTTTAAAGTACATTTGGCTCTAAATGTTGTTTTTTCAGAGTCCTTGGAAAAGAGCATTGATTGCAGAGTGATGAATGCACAGCCATTACCAAATTGCAGGTCTTGTTTCAGTTCTGAGGCCTGCTGACCATTGGCATGGTGTTGTATTGCCAATAATTAGGCAAGCATCATAATTATTATTGCTCAAACTTAGGGTTAGGGATTTGAACAAACCCCTAACAATAAGTATTAAACTTTGGTGCGTACTTGTCCTGCACAATTTGCGCTACAGACATGAATGATACCTCAAATCGTGCAGCTCATTGAGGAGAGTTGGGATTTAAGCATTTGATTTAAGCATAAAACTATATATATATATATATATACACAGTAATATTGTAAAATATTACTACAATTTTATATTTTAAAATGTAATTTAGGCAAAGCTGAATTTTTCAGCATCATTACCCCCGTCTTCAGTGTCACATGATCCTTCAGAAATCATTCTAATATGCTGATTTGCTGCTCAATAAACATTTCTTATTATTAACAAAAATGTACTTAATCAATTGAATGCATCCTTACCGAAATAAAGTACTAATTTCAGTAGTATATTAATAAATTTTTTCTCCTCCAACGAATATAGTTCTATACAAAGCAGCAGAAGAAAGCGTCTTAGCAACACACAACAGTGTTACGTTGCTAAAAGAAGAATCCGTGTTTTTGAACGAATTAGTTGGGTCTCTCATGGGCTTAAAATGGCTGCCTTCAGAGGATGCATTCCAAGGTAGAAAGGCATCAAGGCACGTCCGAATCCAATGTTAGCTAAGCTTCACTTCCTGTCTCCTGAGATACCTTCATCTGATTGATTTTTGAAGGCAGCGTGTATCCTTCGCTTCGTATCCTTCAAGCTAAATAAATAAAGATGGAGTCTGAAAGTTGCGGTTGGTGGTCAGTTTGTGTGTAGACGTACATTTTTGACCACTTCTGATGTCATTTCCAGCAAGAAATTACTAATGCTTAGTTATCACCAAAGCTCGCTCTATTTTGCTGTAGATCATTCAACCGTTACGCTGTCTGAAATCAGTTTCGCGAGGTACCTTTTTGCACAAACGCTGCCTACAAAGTCATTGCCTGATAAGGCAGAAAGGCAACAAGTCAGCTTGTCGCCACCTACTGGTATAGCGATGTAACATGCAGAAAAAGTCACTCCAAAATCTCCACGCCTAAAGAATTCGATAAAATAAACAAGTGCATATGATTTTAAAAATGTTGTTATATGAAGATGTTTTTCTCAGCTTCACATTAACAATCTTTTTTTCTTCTTCTATACCAATCAAAGCATTAAGCCAAACCGTTGTGAATTGAAGTTGAGAAGGTTCTTTTCTTGTTATTCTGCATCCAGTGAGGCTCCCACTCACAGGGGTCTGGGGTTTTGCCATATCTCAAGCTGCTCTAAATGGGACGTACTATCGCTAATCCCTTGGCCTTTGAAGAACTCTTTTCCAGGGAGATCTTTGGTCCACGGCCATTACACAAAAAATAAGCAAAGACTTCAAATGGCTCCTCATGCTTTCCATATACTCCTATAGTCTATATACCACCCCTCCCCTCCCCTCTCCTTCTAGTTAATGGAGTCAAATACATGGCATGTCTCCCATTGCTTGTGAATGCAGTTATCAGGTAAGGGGTGAGCAGCAAGAGCAATCTAACAGAGCATATCCGTTTAGTTTCGGTCATTTGCCTGTAAACTAAACACTCCTCCTCCATAAACATTTTGCCCAATTATACAGCCAGAGCAACACATGTACCAGGCTCTCCAAAGGATTTTAATAAGCTTGCAGAATACCTAAACTCAAGTCAGCACATTGAGTGGCCTGTTTAAATCGATAGTTTACAAAGAGTTTTAAGTATTCATATTTACATGTGTTTTCTCCATTACATATTACAGTGAATGAATTTCACAGCTTTCATAATTATCAAAATCCTAAATGTTTCTGCTTAATGTGGTCACTAACTTTTGGACCTCACTGTGTGTAAATGCATCATTTGCAAATTTGGTTATAATTTTTATACTCGCACCTTGAGGGAATTAAAAGAGAGCTTTATTGAGCTGATTATATAGGCCTGCTTTTAAGCATTTCATGCTCCTTGTTATTTACCACCAATTTAATTCATAAAGGCTTGAATGCAATGAAAGCAGCAAGTGTTTATAATTAAATGACTCTTATCGCAATCTGACCTCTTCTTAGACAGAGTCAAGGGTCGCGTCTCTTTCCTGTAGAGGTGCAAGCTGTCTTCCTTTGAGCCGTATTGATTGTCAACTTGGGTGGTGGACTGAACACATAGACACAGATGCAAAACATGCACACACTTGGCAAACTTTCACTCTACATCACAGCACTTCATCTATTCATTAGCTCAATTAATGTCACTGAGCAAAGTTCCCTTGAAGTGCCAATCAAGACTTGCATTCTTCACATTTGAATGGAGTAATACATCATCGGCAGTCACTTATGCAGATCAAATGCTTCTCTGATTTTGTCATCTGGCTCCTGTTTAATTGCCACTTCTCTATTATTAGCGAAATGAGTGTTTCATCTATTTATTCAGATGTGAAAGTTCTTGCAAGCTCACTTTGATGTTTGAAATGGTGCTTAGTCAATGCACTTAGCTGAAATTACAAATAGAGTTCTGTTAATGGAAATCACACGTGACAGTTCCAAAAGCAACGGAGGTCTTGGAATCAAATGGCTGAGTCGCTTTCAACAGGTTGTGTTTTTGGAAACGGCACAGTATTGAGAATTCAAGCAGATCTTTCTTTCCATTCTATTTTGATAAATGTATTTGCATCGCTCAGCTTCTCAAACCAACTCAGCCAACATCTACATCTGGTCTTTTGGCCAGCATCTGCACCCTAACAGTTCACCCATCTGAATATAAATGAGCTTCAGGTTTTTACATCTGAAGAAGGGATGTAAATGTTTGCTCTGACCGGTATTCATTTTGATTGTGATAATTTATTAAATGATGCAATGCATCATGAAATCTGCACCTTGGTCATTATTTCATTTTGCTGAAGACACACATTCAACTAAGGGGATAATTGACTTGTACCTTTTTAAATGTACTTTTCAAACAGTTTTATTTAGACAATTCACTTTTCATTTTAAACAATAAATTATAGGCTCAGTAATTGTATTTTGGATAAGAAATGAATGCAGAATTCATTGCATATTGTTATAGTAATTATAATCAATCATTGCATTCTGATGCATTGAATTTTCCTTGTCCGACTGCAATGTATCAATGCAGTTTTATGCAGCCTTTAAGTTCTCCAGGAAGTTATGAGTTTAAAAATCATAATAATGATGTTCAAAGTCTAAAAAGATGTATAATATTGGTCTACTTCATATTTGTTTTTGCCTTTTCCTCAAAGACAGGAAGCTTTTTTGGCACTAGTCCAGCAGAGGTGTGAAATGTATGTATTATCTTGAATTTTAGTGTTCTGGTGCTGCCACAGAGAATGATGGGATTGGGAAGTGTAGTTTTGTTGCACAAGCCTGTCGCTTCAAACATTTCTGGCAAGGTTTTACACTATTCTATATCGTCTACGAATGCCAAATCGTGAACTAAATTGCACAATGAACATTAACAATTTAAACTTAATTATGATGAATTCTGATTGCTTCTGCCATGATTTTGTAATCAGCATGCTTCACCTGAGGCTTTAAAAAATGTGTGCAACTCGTAAATACAACCATTCCCAAAATGACTTGAATTACACCTCTGCTGAAATACTGCCAGGTTTGAGGAAGTAAAGGACGTAATGACGCCAGTGTCTCATTATAAAGTCATTCTCACCTTCTGCAGCCACTGCGTGTTGTTTTCCATGGCCGTCTCCAGATGCTGCAGCTTCTGAGAGGACCATTCGCCGTCCGCCGGTGGAGAGTCCCGCTGAACCACGCTGGTCCCGCTCGTCTGATCCGCTCCACCCTGACAGCTCTCCATCTCTGGAAGGATAAAGGTGTAGCTGCACTGGCCGTGCTGCACGCGGTGAAGCTTTCTCTTCCTCTCGCCTCCTCCGCGTCTCCCCTGACCGTTCCCGTTTCCGGAACTCACCAGGCCAATCGACGCCAGCAGCAGAGCCAAATGCCAACCACCTCTGGCAAGCCTCATGGCAGCGAGAGCAAAAGGAAAGGCCACCTGCGGTCAAGAGAAAGCGCCAACTCAGTAGTTCACCCTCTTTTGATGAAGGAAAACATGGTTGGATGGAGATGAAGAGGCTTTTTGACTCTTTTCTCTTCTTTTCTTCGCAGTTGGACTTTGTTCTTTGCTGCAGGACCTTTGATGCTGGAGAAGTTCCTGGTTTCCACGAGGTTTCCCCGAGGAACTGGGCACAGGCACTGACCCTTGAGTAACTACAACAGACTCTCACAGATAGATAAGAAGGCAATGAAAAGGAGAAAAAGAGACAGCCCGTCTAAATGAGTCTCCCAATCTGTAGGGCTCTTAACACGAGAGAAAAGTAAACAAAAGAGGAGAACTTTCCTTCCTATCCCAGAGCGGTGTGTGAAATGACCGGAGTGAGAGAGTTCTGTCCTCTTATCTGGGAGCGAGGGAGTGTGTAGAGGAGCGGGGGGAGGCTGAGGGAGGTCTATTAACACGCGTTCTGTCTCTCGTCTCCTCCGCAGCATTTTCTCACCCCCGCGGCCTGAAGGATACAGAGAGTTTTTTTCTCCCTGTTCTAAAATTGATTATAGGTCAGATTTTGCTCATTAACGACAACTAAATTCTTTCTAAAGTATTATTTAGTGGTCTAGTTGTGCACCATTCAGAATTGGATTTGGAATGCCTTTTGGAATTCGAATTCAATTCCGGAATTTGAACTGAGGTAGCAAAATAGATGCAGATGTGCAATTAAAATCGAAATGTTAGGAAGTAGAAATTCATAACTAATTAGACAAGTATTGTTTGTAATGACAGAAACTTTGAATGAAAGTTTGAAGCTGACAGACAGACAGACAGACAGATAGATAGATAGATAGATAGACAGACAGACAGACAGACAGACAGACAGACAGACAGATAGATAGATAGATAGATAGATAGATAGATAGATAGATAGATAGATAGATAGATAGATAGATAGATAGATAGATAGATAGTGTAACTTGTGACCAGTTAAATCCAAAATTACACTGATGAATTAAAAGGGATCCAGTTCTTTAAATCTGAATTTTGCACAATCCTGCTTTGAAGATGAGTGATGCACACGTTTAAAAAGGCTCACAGTTAGGCCAAAATCTTTAACAGTAAGTTGATCTGCAGTCATTCAGAATAACATTTTAAACATTTAAAGATGGGATTCTGAAGCAGAAACGGCAATTTGTCATTTTAAGTGGTTGTACAAGTACAGCTTCATTTTTTGATTACATACAAATGTTTTGCAAGCTTTTTTCAAGTCTGCAGATTGATGTTACTTTTCATGAGACTTTTTAATGCACTATGCCCCTTACCCACTTGTTTATTTTTACATAATTCTTATTTTGGTTCAGTTTGTGGTGAGGCTGTGCTCTTGGGGATAGAGGTCAAACTGAGTGACTCTTTGCCCCGACTGAAATCATTCTCATGGGAAACACACGAGAGAGAGAGAGGGCCAATGCCAGAATGCTCCTCACAATTACTGAAACTTAAGGGCCCTTTTCTGAAGGTGAAACTTTACACGGAGCTATTCACCTTTCCTTTGGGAATTCCACAGCCGGATTGATCTGATGTTTGTTTTCACACATTGCGCATAGCTCTCCTTCACTCAAGGATAGCTGTGTTTTATTGAGCCTCCAACTCAGTTTTATGTGAGGTGCTTGGCAAGATTGACACGCCGCTTTTAAGGTACGGATCAGGGTTTTTGTACAATTTCCAGTAAGTAATCCTGACCTTTTGTAATTGCGATGGATTGACTGCATTTTAATCTCCTTTAAATGCTATGTAGTTTAATAAGAGTGAACTGGGTGGTTGGCATGCCGAGTAACATGCTATATGCCATTAGGGGTGGCACGGTTCACAAAACCCACGGTTCGGTTCGTATCACGGTTTTAGGGTCACGGTTTTCGGTTCTGTACGGTTCATGTTGTTGTTTTTTCTTTTAATCTTTAACACTCCAAAAATTTACTTCAGCATATGATATATAGCTGAATTATCTAATTATTTATTTATTTATTTCATAAATGGGGTGTGTTTGCAAAACGCAGCTTCTCATTTCCCATTCTGAAGTAATATGAGTGAGCAGTCACCCTGAGGAAACTTTCAGTGGCCCTGGAGGTCCATCATCTGTAGAGCTACGTGGGCTGTGTTGGACCGTTATTTGTCAATTTATCCTCGTGTCTCGTCATCATAGGCGGGACATGTCCCCACCATTTTTTGCCAGGGTTGATATTATCTTGCAGCACGGGTGTACCAATACAAATAAATAAAACATTTCCAGTTAACTAGCAAAGTATTTGTTTCATTCGTTTGTTAAATAAGAAGCAATTTAGCGCTGAAATGTGTTTTTTTAATCAAGTGATCAAAGTGCTCGTTGCAGTTGCGATCAGTGGTGCTGATACAGTGTTCTCGTGGCTCGCGCACACACCGCAGCGGCCGCACATTCATCACTCGGACGCGCGCTTCAATCCATTGAGGAGACTCAAGGCTACTCGTTCCGATTAAATAATAAAACAAAATTCATACAAATCGGTCCCTGCTTGATATACAACCGCTGATAAACATAATCGGTTTTGATAAAGAAAAAAATATATACGAGCGCAGATTAGAACTCAGAACCTTTGATACGCTTGGCAAGTTCTGCCACTGGACCATTAGGCTACGTGGAACAGTCGATCTATGTAGCCTATTTATTCACATGAAAAAAACAACATATAGTGGAGTAGATCTCATTAAATGTCTAGGTAAACTCAGTGTACTATATAAATCGATTGCTGGACATTGTAATGTAATTCTACATATGTCTGATTTATGATTTAGCATTGTATTAGCACGGGCACGAGGCTACATTGCGCATGCGTCGAACCGTGCAAACCGCGCGACGCACACGCGCACCGAACCGAGACAAGCGAACCGAACGGTTCGGATGTTTTTTCATGTACCGTGCCACCCCTATATGCCATCTAAAACTATTAACAAGATTTTGTTTAAATAGTTTTATAATTTTATGCATGCAGCTTTTAGATCATGCTGTATTGATTGAGAGTCTACACAGTGTACTTAGGTAATTTATTTGTTACAGCACAGGAATATTTAGGTAAACTGAAAAAAGTTTGAAGGGTTATTCACAGTAAACATGCCAGAAAATGTAAGGACAATTATTTTATTATTATTATCAATCATCGAAAATGGTCTTTTCAGTGTCATATAAGAAAGTTTGAACCATGTGGTTATATCCATATACATATAGACACTAAAAGCATAGCATTTTCATTTGCAAATGCAAAATTGTCCGGTAAGCCAATGAAAAACAAACATTTAAAATAAGGGTACGTTTACACGACAACAATGTACTAATAACAGAAAAGTTTTTGCTTTTTTACAGGCGACAGTGTTGTCAAAACGATCCCCGTTCACACAGATTGACGAAAAACGATTAAAGACGCTGTATTATTCATGCCAGGCCAGTAGTTGGCGATGTCACTTTGTAAAGAAAAACCAGGTCTCTATACACTGAACAAGTAATAAGCATGCACATGACGTCACCGTTTTTACAAATTCGTCTTTTTGTACTTTACACAGAGACGATACCGGTATCGTTTTCAAAAACGTGCACTTTTAAACCCGTTTTCAAAAGTTTGCATTTTCAGGCCCCGAAAATGCCGTTGTTGTGTAAATGAACGGCCAAAACACATAAAAAGTTTTCCATTTTCCATTTATGGTGTCGCCATAAATCTCTTAACCTAAAGCATTTTTTGTTTAGCCTTTCACACAAAACTGTCAATAATCAAATAATGCGAGTGAGTTCAGTGTCCTGTTGATTGTATAGACACACAGCACATATGGCACATGTGAACAACCTGATTACACATCATCCCTTACACATTCAAATGACTTTTACCTAAAATCTTGATGTTGAACAAAAGTTCATGTTATTTGTCAGCCGCCCACTTACCCTTCAATCAGGAAATGTCACATTATACATAACAACAGCCATGTCTGTGAGCATTGCTTTGGCTGTCGGCCTGATTCGGTCAAGGCCGCTGGGTTTGAAAGGGCCAGACTGGATTTAGTTACCTAATGTAGAATTTTTGTTTTACAACAAAAGAAAGTGACTAATTCAGACCAGAAATGACCAGGGGAGAGAAAAACAGCTCCCTGTCAGAAATCATCTGCCCTGAAAATTCACTCAAGGTCATCTTTCTGGACAGTTCCAGTGTTGTCCTTTTATGGAGCCCCTGTCATCCCTCAAACTGTATGATTTAATTGCATTAATTGTGTAAATGGTTTGCGATTTACAGAGTGGTTATATAAGGTGTAAATTAAACAGAGACCAGATTTTTTTTTTTTTTTTTGGAAATAAACCTTATATGGTGTTTCACACCCAGAAAATATATTCAAGTCAATTCAATTAAGTCAATTAAAAGGGTTGATGTACAGGTCAAGAATGTGATGAAATGTCTCAAATGCAATTTGTCAGACAATGATCAAGCCCTGTGATTGGTTGGCATCTCTGCTGACTGAAGGATCTCTGGCCCTGCATTGCTCAGATAGTGATGTAAGCTGTTCTGCTTTACATAAAGTTATTTTCAAAAGATTAACAACTTTACATTTAGCATTTTAAAAAATATTGATTACTGAGATAATCTAATGGTTAAGAAATTCCCCATTTGAAATGTGGAATTGTGTGAAATGATTTTAACTACACATACTGCAGTTATATGAATTAAATTGAATTTCATTCTATTTTATAAAAATGTTTTTTTATTTGTATTCTAAATGGCAATTTAATTAATTAATGTAATAAATTAAATAAAAATTATTCATTTAAATCAAAAATCTTACATCTTACAATCTTACATCTTACAATCTTACAAGACATATGTAACATTTTTGCCTTTAGATCAGATACTTATTGCCTACTCTTTTATGAGTACAGTGAATTCGGACATATTTCTTTTGTCCCCTATACGGTTTTTCGCCTACTATTATAGCAGGGAAGTATGCGATTTCGGATGCAGCCACTAACACTGTTAAAACTAGACCAGGAACTGAGGAAAACCAAGAGCTTAAAGACTAAAGGGAAACTAATCAACAGAAAAGGGAACAGGTGTGAACTAATTAGAAACCATGGAAACTAACTAGTGGCATGAAAATGAGAACAAAGGAAACAGGAAGAACTAAAACAAACCAAAACACAATGAAACCAACATACAGTACATGTGACAACCAGGGATGTGGTGGAGGCTAAACGCAGGTAAACGCTGTTTACGCACCTCCCAAAATTTGGAAATAGCTTTTGCCCACCTCCAAAGTGCGTTTATCCACCTCTACATTGCGTTTATCCACCTCTAAATTTCACGTTATTTGCGCGGACTTTGCTTTTCCAGTGCGTGATCGCCGATCGGTACATGATTCGAGCATTTAAATCCCATTAAGGACAGAGCAGAACGCGCAGCGCAAACATTGAGCAGAGAGCGCAGCGCGCCGACACACACACACACACACACACACACACACGGAACAAAGAGAACGGCGCACACACGTAGCGGAAAACACACGCTCGTGAAGTTACTAAACAAGCTGCGCGAGAATGAAACTTGATCGCAGCCGCAACAGGAAATCATTAAAACGATGCAAAAAAAAGTTATTTTTTTATTATTTTTTATTCATTACAGGCAGCTGGTTTAATGTAGGGAGCATGTCAAAACCCAACTGTACAAGAGATTCAGAGGGAATCAAGCCTGCACCAGGTTAAAGACTTTTCCCTCTACAGGGAAACACTGATCCACATTTTTCTGATAGACCAAACAACTAATCAATTAATCGAGGAAATATTCAACAGATTAATCGACTATGAAAATAATCCCAAATCCCTAATCATTATGCACAAGTGCATTGCATTGGAAGCCCTGGATATAAACCTCCCTCTCGATCTCTCTTAAATATTTTTGTTCTCTCTGTTTTGTCATTTAGTAAACTTTATAGATTTCAATATTATTCCTTTTTGAGTCTCTTTAACAAGAACTTAGATTAATGTATGAATTGAATAGTGATTGTGTGACCTATGATGAGGGAACAACCAGTGATTGTAGATACCAACAAATGATAGCCTATAGCGATGTCATCAGGATACACTGGTAGGCAGTGGCCCACCTTACCGGGTTACCAAGTTGTGGTCCACCAGAATTTATAGTTTACCCACCTCTTTTTTTACCACTACACCACTGGTGACAACATTTTATAGGGTAGTTTTTATTTTATTCTCTTATTATGCAGGTTTATTTTTGTTTTCTGTTATTTATTAAAGCCTAAAGGTGCTATTTAAATTAAATAATAATTTATATACTTATTATTTTTTTAAATACATTCTAATTTAATTTCTTAATGGCAAACATAACCTTGCTAGTCTGTCGCATATAAGGCAAACTTTGAAGCACCAAAACTACTCCCACCCAAGGTAATTGTTGGGGGAAATGTTATGTTGTGTTTTTTGGGGGTCTGACGTCTGACACTGCAGTATTAACACTGCTGGTCCTTATAATGAAAGCTCTTATCATGCCTAAAGGGACCGCTAGCTTCCAGCTAGCAATTGGCTGCATAATTTATCAGTAAACCGCTGATTTATCATGCATGCGTTCGTGGTTCCAAGTTACAACATTGTTTATAGTACAGATGTTGATAATAGTTAATGATCCTAAAGGTTAATTTCACTCTTTCAGCCTCTGTTGAATCAAAGCGTGGTTCGTTGAAATACAACAGTGATTTTAAAGCACATTTGACATTTAGGTCATGCATGCATGTGCGAGGTTTGTTGTACCGATACTGGTTTCAAAGGAATTACCTCACAAATACGGCTAAAATGTTTGAGAAACTCCTAAAATTGCCACCATGTGTCATTCACACACACATTTTTTTGTTGGACTCCAAAGGTGATAAATGGTGAAATTTGAAAACTAATTAAGTAGATATTTGCTTACATATTGGCCATTTCTCCTACATAAAAATCAGTCTTTGAGAGATCAAACATGTGTGAAGATTTATTCAGACAGCATTTATGTCTGAAAGATTGGCTGAACTGAAAATAATACTGATGTATAAGCCATAATTATAAAAATTTTGGCACTCCATGCTTTCTTTTTTGCTCTTGTTCTCTCTCATTTTCAAAGATTAGGTCAAGACGTGCCTCACTCTCTCAGTAATGTTCTCCACCTGCACAAATACACACACACTCACTCTTGAACCCTTACAAAAATAAAACCATCAGAACAGTATGACAGCCTCTCAGTTTGGGCTGTCTGAGTGTGATGATAAGGATGATTAATTCACTTCCCCTGCGATGATTCAGTAGCCTTTATGATTGCCCATGGAAATGCATTAAAGACCTCATAAAACCCTTCATTAGGCTGAACAGAAACACATATTTTGCTGAGCAGGCTTTAAAAAGAGATCTTATTAAAGTGCTAGAATTACAATGCTCAATAGATGAATCATAATATACCCCCCCTAACTCTAATATAACATAGTGATAAACGGTAACATAAATATGAATAAATGGTGATAATAAACAACAACTCACAAATCTGGAAAAAGGAATCACACATGAATTAAATAAGCTACAAATCAACGGAAAAGTGCAATAAACTAGCCTCTTGCCTGTCATTTTTGAGCATACACTGGAAAATTACATACTTAAAGGGATACTTCACAGATTAGCATTAAGCTTTGTATCAGTAGAAACCCGGTAGTATTTTTGAATGACTGTGGTTCCCTCCCTCATGTCCCCCTGAGACGAGAGATTTCTGTATTGTGTATCTGGAAAAAAACCTCAGATGACGCAAATTTTTTAATTTTGCGTCATCGGAGGGTTTTTTGGCCAGAGGTTAGAGACTACAGCCAGTAGTAGGAGCTCGTTCCTCATGTCTTCAACCAGCCCATAGGGGGATCTCACGATAAAACGCCGTCTTTTCAGTTAAGTCAACTAGTAGCCTAGTTGCATCATTTCTTCCGATACTGCCCTCTGTAACCGGTAGGCGTGGCTTGGGAGTGGCCTCGTAGGGCAGCGAAGCAAGTGCATTCTGGGAGTTGTTGTCTTTCATCCACATGAGCCAAAAATACATTTTCTGGCTTTTCTCAGTCTAGAAGGCACCAAATTCTAAAATAAATTCACATTTCTACTACATAAATGACCCAATTTAAATACACATTCATCTTTCCAGCGGTGAACTATCCCTTTAAAGGCCCGGTGAAGTGCCTTGGAACGTGCAGCTTTGTATTATGCGTTGACGTGATTTCCACTGAAACAGGAAGCTAAGGCGGGACATATTGAATGGCTCCTCCTCCTTTTCAAATAGCCAATAGCGTTTAGTTTACTTCACAGTAAACTAACTGCAAGATGTACTTGACAGCACCATGAAAGCAAATCCGAGCGCTGATGATACGTTGGATTCAATAGTAGAGATGTGAATAAATTCTAGCCATTTCATTCTTAACCAACAGTTGGAAAACGGAATAACACTCGAGCGTTTGAGCAACCAAACACACATCTCAAACCCATATTGCTCTGTGACGTGTCAACGGTCGCTTTGGCCAGGTGGTATTTATAGCTGAGTATTCATATTTATAGGCTGGACGCTTTACATTCTAGAGAGCATTTGATTGGACAGAAAAATCTGTGTTCTATTTTAGCGGAAGTGAGAGACTGTAAGTTTTGACTGCTTATATCTCATAAATGTGAATTTTGTCATTGTTTTGGAACACACCAGCTTATTTATAACCGTAATGCTAACACATTCATACTAAAAGCTAAAAAAATTACATTTTGATTTCAGGGGGCCTTTAAATGATTGCAGTGCCTGAATACTTTACAGTCCAGGTCATGGTTTCTTTTTAAAAGAAGACACTTTGGAGTTTTTTCGGTCAAGTACAAGCAAGTAGCAATATAACTGAAATAATAATAAAGAAGCTTTATTATTTTAACGGCGAATGCTAATGGAAAAAATAATACCTATGGTAACTGTGCTGCCATGCATAATTAACAAGTTATTGTGATGTATTACACTCACCTAAAGGATTATTAGGAACACCATACTAATACTGTGTTTGACCCCCTTTCGCCTTCAGAACTGCCTTAATTCTACGTGGCATTGATTCAACAAGGTGCTGAAAGCATTCTTTAGAAATGTTGGCCCATATTGATAGGATAGCATCTTGCAGTTGATGGAGATTTGTGGGATGCACATCCAGGGCACGAAGCTCCCGTTCCACCACATCCCAAAGATGCTCTATTGGGTTGAGATCTGGTGACTGTGGGGGCCATTTTAGTACAGTGAACTCATTGTCATGTTCAAGAAACCTATTTGAAATGATTCAAGCTTTGTGACATGGAGCATTACCCTGCTGGAAGTAGCCATCAGAGGATGGGTACATGGTGGTCATAAAGGGATGGACATGGTCAGAAACAATGCTCAGGTAGGCCGTGGCATTTAAATGATGCCCAATTGGCACTAAGGGGCCTAAAGTGTGCCAAGAAAACATCCCCCACACCATTACACCACCACCACCAGCCTGCACAGTGGTAACAAGGCATGATGGATCCATGTTCTCATTCTGTTTACGCCAAATTCTGACTCTACCATCTGAATCAGTGGCGTCATGCCCATTCAAAGTGAGGGGGCACGTGCCCCCTCAGATTTTTCCTCCCTGATAATTTTTTGTCACAACTTTATTCCTATTATGCTCCATAATATACCAAAGCCTATAACGACTCAAATGTATTCTTCTGGATGTGTAATAAATCGGTCAGCATCAGCCCGCTCCTTTTTCCTAATATGGTGTCTGTGTATCAAATCTACGCGCATAGCGCTCTAGAATCTTTGCTGTGCATGTTCAAGCAACTCACTCGTCTCGCACGTTGAGCTGGCAATGTTTTACAGATGGTCTTGAAGTGGTAAGTGGGCAAAGCAACAAATCGGCATTGAATTAGTTATCGGATGATATTAAAAGGTAGTGGGATTATTTGTGGTTGACAATGGTTGGAAATTTTAACTTGATCAAAAAGTTATGGATTATTAGCTGCGAATTCAGAGCATTAACTTAAGTTGTGTCAGTGTAACGTTATCGATAGCTAGCCTAGTCTAACTGTAAACTAGTTGGCTAACGTTACTGCCACACAAAGCCATAGTAACGTTATCTGATCGGTTTTGAAACATCTGTTCTGTTTTGTCTTGTGTCAAAGTCTCCAGCTGGTTCAATTGTTTTCAGCACTGAAATCTGTCAAACTTCTTTCAAAGTCCTTCATCACATATTAATATTAAAATAACTTAATTTCAGAGCACCACAAAGTCAGACCTCAGCACCTTTATGTACCTTTAATGTAAGATCGTTCTTAGGTCACATACCAATTTAAAATCATAACATAAAAACTGCAATGGTACTGTTTTTAAAATCATGTGTAGTAGGCCTAAGTGTACAGTAAGTGTGTGTGTAAACATGCTTTAATGAAGTAGACTTCAAAAGCTTTTGAATTTGAGCTTACAGTTCTTTCATCAACCTGTCTTTTACATAAACTTACAAAATAGATACTTTAACTTAGTCCTCAGATAGAGGAGGGTTGCTGCTAGCTCCGTTAAGGTATTTCTGTCCATCCCAAACTGCATTGAAATGGTATGTTTAGCAGCCAGAATTAAAAAAAATTCAGGGGGAGAAACCTCCTGACCCCTCCTAACATGATCCATATCACCCGTCAGAAAACAATTGCAACGTCTCAGATTGTGCCCCCCCAGAATTTTGGCTTGCATGACGCCCCTGATCTGAATGTCTCAACAGAAATCGAGACTCATCAGACCAGGCAACATTTTTCCAGTCTTCAACTGTCCAATTTTGGTGAGCTTGTGTAAATTGTAGCCTCTTTTTCCTATTTGTAGTGGAGATGAGTGGTACCCGGTGGGGTCTTCTGCTGTTGTAGCCCATCCGCCTTAAGGTTGTGCGTGTTGTGGCTTCACAAATGCTTTGCTGCATACCTCGGTTGTAACGAGTGATTATTTCAGTCAAAGTTGCTCTTCTATCAGCTTGAATCAGTCGGCCCATTCTCCTCTGACCTCTAGAATCAACAAGGCATTTTCGCCCACAGGACTGCCGCATACTGGATGTTTTTCCCTTTTCACACCATTCTTTGTAAACCCTAGAAATGGTTGTGCGTGAAAATCCCAGTAACTGAGCAGATTGTGAAATACTCAGACCGGCCCGTCTGGCACCAACAACCATGCCACGCTCAGAATTGCTTAAATCACCTTTCTTTCCCATTCTGACATTCAGTTTGGAGTTCAGGAGATTGTCTTGACCAGGACCACACCCCTAAATACATTGAAGCAACTGCCATGTGATTGGTTGATTAGATAATTGCATTAATGATAAATTGAACAGGTGTTCCTAATAATCCTTTAGGTGAGTGTATAATTGCGTCATGATGCAGGCCGTTTAAATAAGTCCAACATAACGTTGTCAACTATTATTTTTTTTTAGTTGATATCAACAATGTTATTGTAAACATATTGAAATCTTCTAAAGTACTAAAAGGATATTACTTTCAATAAACACGCTCAATTTAAAATCACTAAAAAGCTGTCACTCATCTCAGTTCATAGCGATCTCACAAAGTTCCATTATAATCAATGAAGCAGTCTACAGTGCACAATGAATCTCTTACTTACATCGTGTCTACACTTCGCTTGTTATAATGAGAGGATTCGCAAGCATGCAGAACTCAGAGTCAGCACTGAACAAAACCTCCGGCTTTGAGCGGTAAGTGGATTCTGACAAACTTAAACACCTCTGATTGGCCATTGATCCACAGACATGTCTGTGATTGGCTTCATTGCTCAACGCTGCAAAAACACGTTGTAAATAGACGCACTCCAGAGCGCAAACACAAATACGCACTGGAGCATTTGTCAATGCTGCGGTCTGGCCACGTAGCTCTCATTTCATCTGTCATCATTTACTCACCTTCATGTCATTTCAAATCCGCATGTTTAGCACAATGTTCACACTGTTCTTTTTCATACCACATGTTTCATACCAGACTCTGAAAAAGACAAAACGCAACATAGTAGTAATTAAAAAGTCTTCTAAAACCCCATATGATCCCAATTTGTTAAACAACACGAGAAGCAATGAGCTTGAAATCATCAGGTCAAACCGAGTGTGATGCATCTTCTTACACTCTGAATATAAACACATTTAGGTTTGGCAGTTAAAGAACAGCTGTAAACTGTAAAAAGTTTAAGTAGAACAAGCCCAAAATGTGTAAAAAGAGGTCAAAAAGCTGATCGCTACCTTGTGATCGCATAATGTTATGCAAGTCCAATTGCATTGCCTGCGGAAACCCCAACAATTAGTCATATCTCAGTTCCCAGAAAGTTCAATCAACTGGACGCTATTTGGCCCAATCATTCAGATATGATGAAATCTTGACAAATTGGCTGATATATTTTGAAACCGAGTAGCTATATGGCTAATTGCTTTGGATTGCTTTTTAATCATTATCCTCAGCTTGAAGCAAGTCAAGGTGATGACTGCTGCCAGAGAGCTAGACCGTGCTTTCAATCACATTTTCAAGCTTGTTTAATCATGTACGTGATCTACAGTGGTCTAATACTCCTGGGGAAGCCTTAGCTTCAGATTTGACCTAAACTTCTTAAGGGGCTTGGCTGCATTGCAATTAGGCTGTTTTTAGGCAGGTTTTCCACAGATATGTGACAACAGAAAGGTGAGCTATGAAATACAAGAGCAGCCTAATAGTAAAACTTAAAGGTGCTCTAAGCGATGTCATGCGTCTTTTAGGCCGAATTTTTTTTTGTCACATACAGCAAACATCTCACTATCCGCTAGCTGCCTGTCCCCTGAACACACTGTAAAAAAAACGCGGTCTCTGTAGACAGCCCAGGCTCCACAAGCGGCAACAAAAACAAACTGGGCCAACCTGGACCACGAAACATAACAAACAGTGTCCCAGCCAATAACCGACAAGAATGATTTGGGGGTGGGGGTTAGTGTGCGTGCACATGAAGGGGGGTGTGAAGGAAGGAGAGAGAGATAGCTAAAGGAAAGATGTCCTACCTAGACAACGGCAACGACTAACGTTAGAATTACATTCTCTTGAATTTTGATATGGCCGACACACGACCAAAGAAACGACGTTCCGATGAACAAATAGCAAAGAAGAGGGAAAAAGGAGAAGGAACGCGCAAAGTCACGAATTTACATCGGAAAAGCACGGAAGGGAGCGGGAGGGGACGGGATGAGGAGGAGGGAGGGTTGAGCTAGCCTCCGTTTTGTTTGACAATACTTCGAACGTCAACAAGAAGCGACGTCACCCAACATCGCTTAGAGCAACTTTAAGAAACGTGTTGACTTTTCTTGTCCTTGGAAATGATTTCCTGTAGTATCATCTCATTAACTTGAACTTGTTAACTTGAATGAATATGCTTTTGTTATTATAGTATAAAGGTACACTATGGAGGACTTCTCTGGTATAGTGATCACAGGCACGGTGAATAAACTTGCAAAAAAACATAGATGGCATTAGAGAGCCCAGAATTTCATAGTGTAACAGAGGTGCGCTAGCGACTGATGCTAGAGGCTGTGGTCTTTAGCCTTGTTATAGCGTGCCTGCCTCCCATGCCGGAGATCTCGGTTTGAATCCCACTTGGAGCAGGTCGAGTAGGACCGGTTATAATAGCATACCTTTAAAGTCCTTATAAAAAGGAAGTTGTGATTCTTCCACGTTATGACATATATCTGAGTGAAACGGCTTCTCCAACTAGAAAAAATGTAGGGTGGGACTTGATATTGTCCATGGGGAATTGATTGGATAGTTGTGGTTTCCTATTGGTGGATCTATATGCCCTATTCTCAATCTTGATATGATAACATCCTTCTTTTTCCCTAAATGAATCTCTCAGCACCAACACACTCCTGAAACTGATATAAATGTCTTCCTTTTTTTTTACTTAATGATGTTTAAACTGTATTTCCAACTAAAATTATGCCACTTCTTAATGAGGAGACAGAAAGTAAAGCTGAAAGTAGAGTTTTCATTAACATAAAACTCAATAAAGTTTTTTTTTCATGACAGTCAGAATAGCAGCATTCGCTCAAATCAAGGAAGTGAACTTATTTAAAATATAACACTGTATCCCTTAAAGGTACAATATGTAAGAATTTTGCATTAAAATATCCCAAAATCTCAAGGCCAGTGTTATATATTTTGTTAAGCTGATTACTTACAATATCCCAAATTTTCCAACTATTTTTAAATTGTGAGAAAATTGCGATTTTAACCAAGGAAACGGGGCGTTAGAGCAGGGGGGAGCTGGGAGTCGCCAGTCAATTGCGTCATATCCGCGTTACCCTCGGTTTCCACTCGTACTGCGTGGAGTCCTGGACAAATGCGGAAGTTGTAGTTGTAGCGTCTATCAAGCAACAAATGTTAGCTTGTTTCGTGCTGTCGTTATGGAACACAGTCATTCTTTACCGATTGCAGCTGTTTCCGTCGACAAAGCATGCTTAATTTTATATTCAAATGTAGCATTCGGTAATAGTTATGTTTATGTAAGGAAAGTATTATTGCTTTAGATTTGTGTATAGTTTATTGACATTGTTTATGACCATGTAAATAAACATAGCATGTGTTATACATAAAGATTAATCAGTATTTTGTCAAATGATGTGGGTATGTTCGAATGTACTTTTACAACAATTGTTTAGAACACGTAAAACTGCGCCGCGTTATCACAACAATGAATTCGACATACAGTAACATCTATGATAACCAATTTAGTATTAAACCTTACTTTTCTTGCGGTTAATTCATTTTAATGAAATACAAGTGTGATGAGGTCCAAGAGTCAGGAATGAAGAAGACAGGGGTCGGCGTGACTGGTACTCGTACTTTATTAAAATAAAGCAAAACAAAACAAAAGTCGCACACAACGCGCATTCACCGTGGCAACCGCGACGGCACAAAACAGTTAAAAAATGAGCACTTGGATCCACCGGTTTTCTTTCTCTGCGTCCAATTTTCTCTTCAGTCTCTCTCTTGTTCCAGTGCGCGGCTTATAAGTAGTCTCTCCACGCCGATCACTGCAATAAGACACAGGTGTTCGTCATTTGCACTTGATCTACTTGCGTCCCGCTCATCTCTTCTCTCTCCCATTACAGACCGCGCTGAACCACGCCCCCCTCGCCACAAAAAGCATGTCATTATAAAAAAAGAACTTAGCCTCATCCATGAACATGATTTTTCGATTCCCATCTGACTGATTTACATCCACGGTGGAGTTGAAAACAACAGTTCCCATCATTCCACGCTCCTTCACATCGTCATCAAGGTACGCCGTTGTTGTTGTTTGGAATGTAGCGCCCTCTAGAGGCAAAAAATTCTTGCATATTGTACCTTTAATACAGTGTTTTTTTGCAGGAAAATAATTGATCTTTTCAAATGTTAATTTAATGTTTATCCTATATATATTAAGGCATACAGGCTATATGATAATGACCCATGTATAATGCAAGACAATAACAGAAATAAGATGCTAGCACCTGATGGTTTTATATTGTTATTTCACTAGATTTTGTACTTTGCCTGTCTCTCTCACCGTTCATTGTGTTTATTGGACCAGGTCTTCATACGGATGAAATGACTGTGAATAGCTTGGACGTCTTGTTTTCTGGCAAAAGCTGGACATTTTAACGGGAGCAACTTCAGAAGGTCACAAGCAAATGCCTGTATTGGTTGACAATTTTAGAGTCTTCACATAAACACAGCGCTCAGTTCCCAAGACAACATGAACCCACTGAAATTTAATTGCAGTCTCAGGCTTGTCTTCTTAATAACTCTTTTTGATTATTCTGTTTATTTTAGCCTCTGGTGCCGTTTTATCAACCAGCGGGTACTTGATTGTGAATCGCAATTATCTCCCGAAAGCCAACAATCAACATGTTACTGCTGCGATTCCATCAGGTCCTCTTAAACAAATTAAGGCCGGGGTGTTTAAACTACTTGTTGAGTGTTGCCATTTGGATTTCTGGCTGTGTTCAAGCTCTGCGTAAATCCTATCTTATCTCTGTTTTTCTTACGAGATTGGAGTACGTTTCTACGAAATCAGAACCACTCGTAAACACGTTCCCTACAAGCTTTGTTTCCTTTGGAGTGACCACTGGAGCTGGCAACATGGACCAGATTTGCAATCTCAAAAACCGAGCCAGCGAGAAATGTGTTTAAGCCTTAAGGAATGACCTTCTAAATATACCAAAAGAGAAAATATAAACAGTTTCAAAGAAAAAGCAATCAATCTTATCTGGAGGAGTGCAGTATCAGCGATTTAAATGTGATGTTGTACACACTATATGTCCTTTAATATATCATTCAGCAAATCATTAATTTTATGTGGAAAAGCTACACTTACATGTGCACTGTTGATCTGAAAACAATGAACGTGTCACAGTAATCAACATCTGAGATAAAAGTTTTCGGGAATGGCAGGATATGCTTAATATCTCTCAACTTCTGTTCAGCTTAAATTGTGCAACTGGAGCGGCATTTCAATTCGTGTGTTTAGATTTATACGAACATTTTATTCGAGCTTTCCCTGATATTTAGTACAGATGCTGATTGTACATGAATATGATAATAAATAGAACATCTAAAATCACCTCAGATGTCTCAAATCACACTTTTATTTTTATTTCCAGAACTGAAAATTGTCTGGCCCCAAAACATGTATTCAAACTAAGCTGCAAGAATGGCCAGGAACTTTTCATGGATGCCATTTCAGAAATTTTCAGTGATTCATCAATTTTATACATAATTTTTGAGTGAAATGATCAGCTTTGAAAAAGGTGCTGAAGGATGGAGCACTGCAAACTACACTGGATCTGACAGAAACCCCCTAAGTAATCATTGTTGCTAATTTCACATTCAAAGGGGTTAGCCAACGTTTGCTGATACAAAAGCAAAAACAGCTTTATTTAATGCAATGGCTCAAAAAGAGGGTGTAAAATGCAAGAGAAAACTAAATTATGACTTCTTCTGTCGCAAGGAAGCTCAACTATAGCACTATAAATAGACTTCGGGGAAAAATAAGATCATTAAAAAGACAGATGTAACCACCAGTCAATATGTGATTTACAAAGAATGCAATGTTTGTATCATACATTACGGGTTTCATTGTACTATCAACAGTATCATGCAAAACCTATTAATTCAAATGAAACAAAATGTGCTGTTTGCGATGACAATTTAAACATGGTACTGAAGTAATTCCCAGGACCAGGGAGGTATTTGTTTAGTTTGGTTTGCTTTTGCTCTATTGTGGCAGTGTCTAAAGGCATATCAAATTGTCAATCAAATGATATCACCCAATGGACACTGAAAGGTCACTCAAGGTGACAATGTCTTGTCTAAAACTGCTCTAGCAATGATATTTAAGAAACACTAAAGTTTGATTTATTTTTGATGACATTTATGCAATTTTCGCCTTTCACAAAGATTAAGAAAAAAAGAAAAAGTTAAGAATTGCACTAAACCTGGCAATATAGGCCTACAGTATGTCAAGAAAAGTCTGCTAAATGACTGTTTAGAAACTGAATCTGCATCAGCCTCCTCCTCCTCCTCAGAGAGAGCATGCGAGGTTTAAGGGGGCATGTTTAACTACGGTCAGAGTTTCAGAGGGTCTGGGGTCTGTGCAGTGTTCAAACTTCCCTCATTAATCCTCCTTTGAGTAGGAAACTTCCTGCAGCTAAGAGCACTGCTCCCTAGAGAGATGTAATTTACAGACTGCAGAACAATTGGTTCATGATCACTGTCCTCAGCATTCTCTCTTTCACATGTGCACACAAACATAAACACACACCATAATGTCCAATCCCCAAGACCGCGATTGATGCCTGTTCAGGTCAAAGCTGACAATGTCCCAGAGGGGTTGTTTCGCACTTTGCAGTTTGACAATGGGAAAACATTTTCTAGAATGTGGCCCTAAAAGCAACACAAGGGTAAGCAATGATAATAATTTGTTAATGTCTGTATTCCCATAGTTGAATTGATGCTTTGAATTATAGTCTGTGTGTGAGTGTGTTCATGGAGCCTGTGTGTGCATGCATTTGCGCAATCTTCCAAATGCCAAAGTTATATGTAATCGAAGTTTATACAGTAAATATATTTTAACGATTTACTTTTTCTTCATTTGCCATAAGTACTTCAGAGCTACATAAATCTTAATCTCTCTCTCTCTCTCTCTCTATATATATATATATATATATACATACATACATACATACATACATACATACGCACACACAGTACTGTTCAAAAGTTTTTGTTTTTGAAATAAGTCTCTTACATGCTCACCAAGGCTGCATTTATTTGATAGTAATACTGTGAAATATTATTACAATTTAGCCTAATAGAAATGTTTTCTTTTAAAATATATTTTAAAATGTAATTTATTCCTGTGATCAAAGCTGAATTTTCAGCATCATAACTCAAGTCAAGTCAACTTTATTTATATAGCGCTTTTTACAATACAGAGAGTTTTCAAAACAGCTTTACAGTGATAACAGGAAAATAATGCAACAAAGTTTGTTTCGGCTGTACAGTAGATTTATAATAAGTGAGCGTCACATGATCCTTCAGAAATCATTGTAATATGCTGATTGGCTGCTCGAGAAACATTTCTTATTATTATCAGTGTCGAAAAGAGTTTTTCCTCAATATTTTTGTGGAAACTGTGATAAACTACTGTTCAATGTTTGAGGTATAAGTACGTTTTTATGTTTTAAAAGAAACGAATACTTTTATCAGCAAGGACACAATACATTGATCAAATATGACAGTAAAGACTTTTATAATGCTACAGAAGATTTATATTTCAAATAAATGCTGTTCCTATGACCCTTCTATTTTTCAAAAAGAAAGATTTCTAAAGTCCAGTTCTCAGTTTTCTCAGAACTGCGAGTTTAGTTTATATCTCACAATTCTGACTTTATGACTAGCAATTGCGAGTTTAGCCTGTATCATGCAGTTCAGAGGAATAAAAAGTTAGAATTGCGAGATATAAACTCACATTACAAGAAAAAAAGCCAAAATTGTGAGGAAAAAGACCGCAATTCGCAATTATCTTTGTTTATTTTTTATTCTGTGGCGGAAAAAAGGTTCCATACCATATTCAACACTGAAATAATAATAACTATTTCTTGAGCACAAAATCTAATAAATGCAGGTTTAGTGAGCATAAGAGACTTATTTCACAAACATTTGGTTAGGCTAGTTAGCTACTTTCTAGGAAATTTCAACAGCCTATAATCTATTTCCTTCAATGAATAAGTTAAAGCCATAGACAGTAGTGGACAGAGCCATCTCATTGGAACTCAATTGAGACAAGTGAAGCCCATTTTTAGTGATTTTTTAGCACTTCCGTTCCTGACGCGCAGACTCAAACCGACTCAAACGAAGCTTGATGACATGAGCAACCTGTCTGACAGATGTAAATCCTCTAGTAGCTGTGCGTGCAAACTGCCAAAGTTAATCTTGCAGAGACGGCGAGCTTGAGCAAAGAGTTCTTTGGCGTGAGTGAGCAGGAGTAAGTATTCTGATTAATTATTTTGACAGTATAATATATCTATGGGCTTCTCTCTTGACGCCCCCCCCCGATTGCCTGCGAGCTTCTCCTCCTGTCTATACGGTAATTTCTCTACTGTGCGACAGAGAGTCGCGTGGTTATGACGCAATCGTTAGCCTATTTTTACAAAAACTGTTTCTACGGGGCCATAATGTAACATAGAAGGAAATGGAGCCCTTTATATATTGTCGTGTTTCTTTAGAAATAAATAATGGACAAATGGAGTCTTTAAACGCCTCAGATGTAAAGTTATTCGCTGTCAAAGTGACGCCAAAATGAATGGGAGTCAATGGAATGCTAACGCAAGTGAAGTTCTGCTACAAGATGGCGGCACGCGGCCGGCTTCAACTTCCGGTCGATGGATTACCCGCCTGGTTAAAGCAGGGCTATGCAGTTTCGGGAATTTCTTCGCTGTTTTCTCGCTTTTTGCTCGCAGGTTTCTCTCTAGAGCTCCCCCTACAGCTTCGGAATAGATATTTGACAACACTGTCGAAAAACTCGTTGGCGACTCTCAGATACCAGAGGCTATAGATCAACGACATCAAAGCAGATGGGACATTCTTTAAAACGTCTTCTTCATTCGGGTTCGAACAGCATGAGGGAGCGCAATAATGACAGAATTTTAGCAGATTTTTTTGCCGTAAAGCAATTCGTTACATCGCGAGACCTGATATCAAAGTTGCAAGGGTGGCCCAAAGTTGCAAGGGTGGTTTTTCGGCTCACAGGCGCTTGCGAGACGACCACCATTCAACCCGAAAAAAGTCATATAACTATTCCAATGACTCCGAAGCTGTTTTAAGTAGGCCTACCTACCGTAATTTAGCATTACCTACCTTCACTTTAACTGTAGAAAACAATAAATCGCTCAAGAAATGCTCTGTGGGTATAGGCTAAAGCAGTAATAGGCTTGTTCGACTTCAGACCGATCAGTGAATGGCATCAAAGTACTACCCTGGTAATCCAGAGTTCTCGCGAGAGCACAAGTTGAATTTGCTCAGCGAGTTACTCTGGTGTCGAGTAATGATGCTCATTAAATATGCCCCTCGATCTGAGCTGCACCAATCACATCGGGTTATCTGATATAGGCGGGCCAGAGGCGAGCTAAACAGAAGACGACAGCGCTGTGACGTCAAAGTCATTAGTAAACATTGCAAGATGGCTATGGATGAACACCAGTTGTTTGAAACGGCTTTGGCCGCTACAATGAACGAGTTAGACTTGCCTTTTTATCTAAAAGAGGAACAGAAGACGCCGCTCGATTCGTTCCTTTGCAAGAAGGACGTTTTTGCTGTTTTGCCGACCGGATACGGCAAGAGTTTAATCTACCAGTTAGCTCCGCTGGTAGCTGGGGTTTATTGTTGTGATTGGTCGTAGTGTTATCCAATTGCGTGCAGTGAGATTTTGAAATGCACGCTTGGTGCCGCCCCTCGAGCCCCTTTCATTAGTCGACGTCAGACCATTTATCTTTTAGATTTAGGTCTGGATTTCCAGGCTATCAAAGTACCGCGAGAGCGAATAGAAAGCGAATAGAAAGTAGACGCCTCCTTATGCTTTTGAATTGTTCTCGCGGTACTTTGATGTCATCATAAACCGATAGGTCTGTGTAGCGCCGGTTCAAGTCGAACAAGCCTTTTGTTTCGTCCGTGAACGAATCTGTGCTTTTGAACGTATCATTTAAGTAAACGAATCTTTCCTTCTTGTATTGTTCATATTGTTCGTTCGCTGAGGTCTCTCCCTTTTTGAACAATATAAAAAATAAAAGACCAAAAAAGATTAAATAACAACAACAACAAAAGATTATTTGTTTACCTGCATGTCATGTGACCTTTAACCTACACCAGAGAACCGTGAACAGATAAAAATCTGGTGGATAGTAAAATTTATAATAATAAACAACAAAAAAAATGCAGGTCATATCTATAGACACAGTATCTAGGAAATTTTGAGACATTGAGCAACCACCTAATAACCATCCAGAACTCCCTACCAACTACCCAATTATAACATATGTATTAAATGACGGTGTTTATTAATAGCAGAGTTTGTTGACAATTAACAGATGGTGGGTGTGTGCATGTGTGTGTAGGGTTAAAAGGTTATAGGCATCTGAGCAATTTGGAGACAGCTGAATAAACGCAACTTAGAGACCGTATCATAAATTGTTGCAGCATATATTGTTAGAGCAATAACATTACTCTATAAGCAATGCTTCTCTTATAGAAAACACCACTGATAACAGTTCAGCCAGAGGCGCTTTAATCATATGGACTCATAAATCTTAGAAAAAAAGAGGGTGTTTGCATTCTTAAGACGACACGTGTCAGGTTTGATGCTGTTCGCTCAGCATCAAGCTCACAGCACATCATATAATGTGTCACTTCACATTGTATTTGGCATGTTTTCTCCGAAACTCCCACAGAGATGTTTAAAGGTTTGTTGTGAACTTTCATTGGGAGCTGGTGACCCTGAGCTGAGCGGATGACCTCTGAACTTAGTGCCTCCAATATGATGTTCATTTCCAACAGAAGGACTGACTTTAATGTGTATGTATTTTTTTCAGGTGAACCCTGCCATCTAGTGCATGAATATGGAACAACGACACTCTGAGAGCAAGGCCTGGTAAATGGTTGTTTCTACTCATTTGAGGAACAATAAAAAGTCTATATTTTTTAAGCTTTTCACTTAGATTGAATGTGGGTTAATGCTCTGAGCATTGCCCTTTAAAAAGATCTATGCTATTCAATCCTAGTTTAATGCTAAAGAATGATTTTCTTTCAAAGTTATACAGTTACCAGGGTTGATTTTGATTATTATAAATCACCAAACAATTTAGAAATTGGCTGAAACATACACACTAATGGTTATTGACAAGTATGAGGGGAGGCCAGGGTTAGTTTTTACTCCAGCGAATATTTCTCTTTTATAAAAGTCAGTTTTTATGTATTTCCTGAAATTGCAGAGGAAATGCATATTGACTTTATATGTTGTCACACTAAATGCACAGAGATGCCACTATGAGAAGCTGCTGTTTATTGACACTAACATGAGAAAAATACTCTTTTTGAAATATAACTCTATCTAAAAAAAATAAAAAAAGCGAACAAAAAACGCATTATTGGTTCTTCAACAAAAATTAATGAAACAATTATGAAACACAAAACGATTCATGAATCAGCAAAAACTAATAAGGTGACATAAAAAAACAGGCATTATAATTTATTAGTTGTAAATGTACATAGCAAAAATACAAATTAGTTAAAATACAAAAGTCAAAGTTAACATCTGCAATCCTCTTCAGAAAAGGCTTTTATTCTCAAATAACTTGGCAGTCTCATAATATCATGATATCAGTATAATTTTCATAACTCCTTAAAATCTTCCTTTGGGGCTAATAGCTTTAGAGAACAAAACTGTGATTTTTCCAGTAAATACAATTCAACAGTTGAGAGAGTAGGGGTGAAAGTGCAAATAAATCATATTCATTTCAGCACATTCCCATCCATCTCAAATCAAAAGCAGCATGTTGTACAACATTTCAGTTTTCACAGGGGGACGACAATCAGTTACGAAAGGGAAAATAAAAATATACAATGAGTTTAACGGTACAGTTGAGGCTCTAAGAAAATAATGCAATATTTAATTTCAGACAATATTTTATGTCAGTCTTTAGACAAAGAATGCACACTGGTGGCAAGTTATCATAGGAATTTACATGAAAATAATTAATCACTTATGAAAGGGGTGGTTGATTATGATTTCACTTTTTTAACTTTAGTTAGTGTGTAATGTTGCTGTTTGAGCATAAACAACATCTGCAAAGTTACAATGCTCAAAGTTCAAAGCAAAGGGAGATATTTGCTTTTAAAGAAATCGCTTTTTAAGGACTACAACAAACGGCTGGTAGAGACTACAGAGCTTCCTCCCGGGTTAGTGACATCACCAACCCTAGAATTTACATAAACCCCGCCCCCGGAACATGATTTATAGATTATCAAGACAGAATATGCCAATCAATGACTAGAAGATAACTACACATAAGCTACATAAATTCATCAACTAACCATTCAGAAATGTAGTCTACATGTTGTCACTTCTTCTTGAGTCTCTCCATCTTTGTCTGACTCCGGTTTGAACATAAAAGGCTAAAAGGTTTTGAAATTTTCAGTGCATGTCTGTGTGAGGTAAAAGGACACAAGCTATTGTAGCTCCACCCTCTGTGCCTGGAGCATCAGCTCATTTGCATTTAAAGGAACAGACACAAAACTGATACATTTTAACATGCTATCTAAAAATATCTGTGGGGTATTTTGAGCTAAAACTTCAAATACACACTCTGGGGACATCAGAGACTTATTTTACATCTTGTGAAAAGCGCATTATACCACCCCTTAAGAATAAACCTGTCCCACACATTAGGTCACATGACATCTCCAGAGCCAATCACATGGCTCAATTCCAATGTGACGTGGCACTTGTATCTTGTTGTATTGTTTTAGTTTAGCAAAATCATCTGCTGAAGTCTATTTCATATATAGATATTCACAAATGAGTCTAACTATGGTTGCAGATGCTCAGTTAACTTGCTCTCGAATGTTCACACACCTTTGACCATTCCAATATGGCGGACGGCTTACGTATAGAGGCCCATAGAAACAGCTATCAATGAGGAATCTATGTGTATATGTCTATGGGAATGATGCTGCGTTCACCGCATGTCGTACTTACCACAATTATGAGATGACAACGTGACGTTCTGTTCACGTTATCAGAATGGGAAGTATACATTTCTTTGGGAGCACTATCAACACCTAAATCAATCAGCAGCAGTCAGGTGATACAGCGGTCATGTGGTACAAGTAGGAGCTGTTAGAAATTCCCAGCTTACAAGTTATAATTACGAGCTCTATGAGGACGCTTTTTACAAGTTGAAATCACGCAATTACACCATGCCGTGAATGCACCTTGAATTAATGGAGCACAAGTTCATGATCTTGGCATCTCTTTACACAACTTTACGTTGTTCCATGTCTCTTTTTTTTTTTTTACTCTAATACAATTATAGTAAAGAAGTGCAAATATAGGGAGAGTATGTGGTTGGAAAACGCAGAACAGCCCGAGGCATGTACAGAAATCTGTGGAGATACAGCTCAAATCACATGAAGCTGTTCCGTCTGTTATTCATCAGATGGAAATGTACAGTGTCATAGTCCAACATGGATCTAGTCTTTTTTAAACCGCTTGCGGGTTTAAGCCACCCTCCCCGACTTGTCAATAAAATAAATGCATAAATACATGTTAGGATCTGCCATAATAATGTACTATAAACAAATACATCTGCATTAAAAAAGATGTGCAACATCAGATTGTCTGATGATTAAAGTAGCAATATTATAATTAAAACATTTATACAAAAATATATTGTTTATAAAAAACTGTTTACATATATTACTAAGAAAAGGAATAAAAGTGTCTTCCGTTCCAGAATTTTACATTCCCCATGGAGGTTCTGTGACGGGTGAGAGCTTCAAATGTTTCTGTGCCTTTCTTCTTTCTTCTATCCTTTCATTTTTCCTTTTATCTGTCAAGATAAAACCATATCATATAGTGAATCATATTCAAGTGCATTAATGTAGGAACCATATAAGTCAAAATCTGCTAATGGAACAAGAGTTTTAAAAAGTGATTATTCACCATTATTTACAACAGGATCTGCATTTTCATGGGTTTGAAAGATTTTGTTATAAGAGGCAATAAAAACTAGGCTACTTTGTGCATCAAAACCACTTTCCTGGTAAAAAAAAATGAACTTTTTTTAAAAAGTCAACAAATTTGCGACAGCTGAATATAACACTTGTGACAAGCCAAACATGTCAGTCTCTGAGTGATGTAATTTTTTCAAGCCACGAAATAAACTTCATTCCATAAAATAAGTATAATGACCTACGCAAAAAGCATCTCAAACGTCTCCATTCTCCACACTCTCAGGAAAAAAGGTACAAAAGCTGTCACTGTGCCGGTACCTTTTCAAAAGGTACACTTTTGTACCTAAAGAGTGCATATTAGTCCCTCAAAGGTACATATTGGTACCAAAAGTGTACATATTAGTACCTAAATGGTACATTTTAGAACCTTTTTGAAGGGTACTGTCCCAGTGACAGCTTTTGTACCTTTTTTTCTGAGAGTGCAGCACGTTGCATAATTACCCAAAAATCAAAGAAAGTTCACCCCTCATGCAGGTTATCACGTCCATCAAAACCTATAGGCTGGCTTTCGGTTGGAATATTAGAGATAAAAACATCAATATAATCACACTCATGGGCATCAATCACTTCACTGAATACTTGCCAGCTTAGAAATAAATAATTATTCCGTTACGATCCATCTGTTTTCAAATCCACATCATTTGAATATCACAACATTGATGTCTGTCAAAAAATAACGCGCACAATACACGGCAGTGTTTACAAGAAGCAGAGGTCCAGCGAGTCACGCATTTCCTGGAAAACACACACCGGATGTTTTTACTATCATCGCTTTCCAAGAAAATTCAACACACTGTCTGTCAGAGATGATAACATACGTGATGCATAATACACGGGAGTATAAATTTGTTCTTCACTCGCTGAAATTGAATCGGAAGGATCAGGGAACTGAGTGAAATACTTGAATCCAACTGAAAAACTTCGCTGGGCTGTTGAATATCGTTCAACGTGTTGGTTTTGACAGATATTTTTATGCACAAACTACACACTCTGATTCTGACATTGACAGATCTGACATGATCTTTTTTTCATAATTTTAGTAATAGATGAGCTGTTAAACGAGTAATCTTGAGACAAGTCCCTGTAGTCGTCCAATTTGACTCATATGCTGATCTAATATTATAAACTTGACAGGTGATTTTTATCAAATGGAGTTTGATCATTATCTTCTCATTCGTTTTTTTTATGATTTGTTACATTTAATTACCCCTTAGCAGATTTTGAGTCATATATGTTCATTACTGATGTAAAGCATTAAGAATTCAGTTTGGCTATGTCAACATGTCTGTCAAGTCCAAAATGAGTGACATTTTTATTACATCAGCACTTATAGAAATTACTTTTTTTAAATCATGGTGACATGATTTTTG
Source organism: Rutilus rutilus (assembly GCF_951802725.1). Taxonomy (NCBI): domain Eukaryota; kingdom Metazoa; phylum Chordata; class Actinopteri; order Cypriniformes; family Leuciscidae; genus Rutilus; species Rutilus rutilus. The sequence goes on along the minus strand of NC_140217.1, from coordinate 37,027,567 downwards.
ATTTAATTTGGACAGCAAGAACACAAATTGTCAATACATTTTTTTTAAATAGCCTCTTTTTTTTAAAAGAAATCAATTAAAATATGAAAATTATCCTGTCCTCATCTTCAACTGTGAAATATGTGAAACATGTCAAAACGAACAATGCTTTAAATATATTAGCATTATCTAATAGGGCACTGTTTTTAAAAATGTAAATTTACACAAGAATGTCTCAAAATACTAATTTGTCACCAATTATTGAGCCCTGTGGAGTGACTCACAAAATCCATTTTTAATTGGGCAATCCCTAGAGAGACTTTCCGAATTAATAAGCAAAATGAACTTCTGTTTACTGATTTGTGTGGATGTAGCATATGGGAATCTAAAGGTTAGAAACAATGTGACAAATACCTGAATACCTTGAGTTTATTAAAAAGCAGAAATGATGACCAGTTACAGAATCTAAACACACTTTCCCATATACAAATATATACAGTCAGGCTAGCATGCACACATTTTTTTTTTTACAATTTTCTTTTTTTAAAATGCAGTATTCACATAAATGCCTTATCATCATGATATCATTATTATATTCTTTATACAAATTATATATTTATATTGACTTTCATTGCCTTAGTTTTAATTCTACATCCTAAAAGCAAGGATTCATTTATATAACTTTTGTGTTAGTGGTCAGTTTCTGTCTGACAGCTCATAACCTGAGAATGGTGCATCCAGTTTCTAACAGTGCTTCAAATGTTCATGTCTGGTTTGACTAAGATTCAAAATCAACAACAGAGGAGCTTCAGGGTGGTATGTACTGTCATTCTCAGAGAAGAGCTGAAAAATTACACTGGAGCCAAAGCGGAACAAATAGTCTGCAGAGCTGGGTGCTTACGAGTATTTATTCAACATTTTTGTTTGCTAAACCAAATTATAATCCATGTTTGTCTTTTTAAAGGGGACATAATAAAGGCATCATAAAACTGGAGTAAACAGTTATTATGGCCTAAGGAATGGGGTCTGTGGTCTGGAAAACACCACGGCCTGGCAAGAACATCACATTCTCTATCATTTTTCTTGTTTTCTCCTCTTGGTTCTCTTTCAGTCTTTTATATGCTGTTATTCAATATTGGCCAACTTTGCCCTGCTTTTTACTTGTTATGATTAAAGCTTCCTATCTTTTTCATTTTCTCCACTTACGCGCAGACAAAGCACTAAAAGCCGATATTTACTGCCCTGCATCATCTGGTTTAGGCCCACAGCGGCACCACCCCACCCTTTAATCCCAAAACCAACATAAATCTCCAGGTTAAGATCAGAGGTTTGTGCTTTATGATTTCGGCAGGTAATTTTGGGTCACCTGTTGGGTCCTGAAAGAAAACACTGTGATGATCCGTTCTGAGATGTGCGGCCTGCCTTTCATTAGCTCTCAGAGTTACACAAGAAAAGGAAACTTGGGAAGAAAGGAAATGATCTTCTGTTAATCTAGAGGACACCCTAGGACTAAATTAATTCATCGGGTTCTCATTGGTCACACCATGAGTAAGTCTTTGAGGTGACAACTTCAGAGATAAACCACAATGGCACTGATGGAGAACATCTGGGGTGGATAATAACAGTAAAATACTTCTTACTGTATTTGAGTTGACTTTCTGTTGAATTCTGCTTCACTAATGTTTATCTCTTATATTATATTATATTATTCAAAAGTTTGTGGTCTTTAGGTTTTTGAAATGTTTTTGAAAGAAGTCTCTTATGCTCACCAAGGCTTCATTTAATAACACTAATTAACACTACAATTTCAAACAACTGTTTTCTATGTGAATATATAGTTAAGTGTAATTTATTCCTGTGGTCTAATATGATGATGTGATGCTCAAGAAACATTTCTGATTATTATCAATGTTGAAAACAGTTGTGCTGCTTAACATGTTTTTTTATCAGGATTTTTTGATGAATAGAACATTCAAAAAGAACAGCATTTATTTGAAATTAAAATCTTTTAAAACATTGTAAATGCCTTTAATGTATTTTTTTATCAATTTAACACATCCATGCTGGATAGCAGTATTAATTTCTTAAAAAAAAAAAAAGTACTGACCCCAAACATTTGAACGGCAGTGTATGCAAATATTATTTAACATTATAATATCATTTACAATCATATAAAATGTAATTAATATAAGATAAATTAATATAAAAAGTATAATTTTGCATATATCATTTTTTTCAAATATTATTTAGCATTACACTACTACACATATTATATTAATAATATGTTATTTTTCATTATTAATCCAATTAAAATGTTTTCCTCTGCCCAGTGAGTCAAGGACATCATGATTTTTTTCTCATCAAACTAGAAATGTAGTATCAAGTTGAGCGCATTGCATTGTAGGACACAGCATTATTCTCCCCAAAATAGTATGTAGTATGCCATTCCACATTGTCAAATGAAAACAACAGCCAATGAAATGATGATGACAGAAATAGAATGAAATGTCATGAAGTCTTTCCATCACACATGCCTGCCATTAAGGGCGGCTGAAGGTGACAGAGAGAAAATATCACGTCTCGTTTTCCAAATGCCACCAGACATCCAGTGACAATGATGATTGCTGCAAACAAATCATTTCCAGTAGAGCATCAAATGGAAATGAAGTGACATAAATAACCATTTAGTCACTAAGAGGTGTCACTCAGATGCATGAGATCCAAACAAGAAACGCTTCCATTCCAGTACTGCTTTTATCAACTTTATTTATCAGAAAGCCTGTAAAGGTCCTCTTAAACTCACAGTTGCACAAAAACATAGTAAATCCCACAAGCTTGCTTCCACCTGCTCATGTCCTGACATGGGCTGTGTCCAAAATCGCAAAAAAAGAATAGCGGTGTCCAAATTTGGTGTCCAAATTAAAACCATAGTGGACGTTATCAAGTGCACTTATTCAATCCCATAATGCACCACAATAAAGAGTGTACAACCCATAAACATATATCTATGGTACAACCGGCGTATGCTCAATGGCTAGAGAATACCCATAATGCACTGTGAGACACGCGTGCCGAATGAATTGCCACGTCTCGCCAGAAGATGGCGCTCTCAGCTGAATCATCCATCCCTCCATTTTCCAAACCGCTGGTCCAATGTGGGTACAGCGTAATATTATTCAGATATAAATTCCTTTTTGATTGATTATTAAATAGTTCAATACATGGATTTCTCGGCGACGTCATCACTGCTTGCGCACGCAACCAGGAGGCAAAAAAGACCCGCGGTCTTCGTACCAGAGTAAAGGGTTTAGGCTAGTAGCATAGTGGTGGTGTTGTCGCTAAGTCAAAATGGCATCAAAGTATTTGACGAGCTGCACATGACCACATAGCACGTAGTTGTATGCATCAAGGGATTTGAACGCTCTAATCATTTCTCTAGTACACACTTGGTGTCTGAATAAGATAATTATATATATCAGGCCTTACAATTGCTGGCCACTTCTTGTCATCCACAATCCAAAGATCGTCATGTATTGCGTAGGGATCCGGCAAGATCTCACCATTGCTGAGAGTAAGTTTTTTAATATAATCGCCACGGTCGGAGGTACTAAGGCTTCCCACATAATCCATCGTCAAATCTTTGATTTACAGTAAAGTGTGCAGTCATGAAATGTTGCAGGTCGTAAAGTAACGTAAACAAGGTTAACTTATATAAAAGCAAATTCGGGCTCTATAGATGCTGCACTGCTAACATTGGCTATTACATTACTAACTTAGTCTAACATGATAATTCATACATGCATCACAGTATGTCCGGATTTTGATTCGTAAACAGTTGGACGTTTTACATAATGTTATATTAATATGAAACACAAACAAACAGATCCAACCATGAAATTGCAGTTTATTATTGAGTCAACAAGAAATAACAAACAATGCGAAATCTACGTTAATAGGGTATATGTCGAACGTCGCATTACGAAACCGGAAAACAGAACGCATCGCTTCCGGTTCAGGTCTTTTGTATGTGCTTCTTGCATTTTTTTACTGTTTTACTCAAGATAACTTAAAAGGAACGAGCAAAAATGATCATAACCAATGTCCCTCGCATGTGAAGATCGATATTTAAAAGTAAAAAAAAAAAAAATCTTCACACTAATGTTTAGATATTTAAATAGAATAAAACGCCAATAACAAAGTGAGATAGGTAGGTTAGCTGATTACCTTAAAATTCCATAGATATCGGCGTCAGTTCATACGGCTGTTAACACTTTCTATGACAAGCGGATGCGATGAGACCAGGTTTCCGGTTTCGTCATGCGACGTTCGACATATACCCTATTACAATGTTCTTTTACAAAACTCGGCATAACAGATAGCGTTTTTTTGCCTCCTGGATGCGCGCGCATCCGGTATTGTTTGTATACAAGAAACCCGTGTATAAGGTTTACACATTAGTTTCTATGACAGAATTCAAGATCAATATTTTCACTACTACTGAAGCTGCCAGTTTGCTAAGTTTCAAATGATTATTAAATAGCAAGCACAAATGCACATAAGCGGCATCCCTTCCGGAGCACTCAGTGTCCAAATTCACTCCCTCATTTTCAATCACTCCTTAAAGTGAATTATATTAGTAGACTAATGTAGGGAATAGTGAATAGGGTATAGGAGGCAATTTCGCACACAACCATGGTCAAAAATGGTTGTGCTTCCCTCCATTATGCCTGACTTCTCTCACTTTCCGGCTACCTATATACTAATTAGACTCACACGCCAATTATCTGTGTCTGGGTCCATGGACTTTTATTTTGATATTATTTTGTCTTACTTTACCTGTGCTTAGTTCCCTTGGTTGCCGCTGTCATTCATTGTTTCATTGTCTAATTGAGTCTCACCTGTCTCCCACTGCCACTATGTATTAGCTTCTGGTCTTTGTCTTGTGTTAACATTGCTACCTGGATGTTATCTTCGTTTGTTTACTAGATTATCCCTGTTTGTTTCTTGGTTTCTATTAAAATACTAAAAGGTAGTCTGGCTATCACCAGACCAAGTTCAATCTTTTAAGATTGAACATTGGTCTGGGGAGTCTGCTATTTATTTTCTACATAGTGAGTGTGATCAACGGGAATAGTTCAAATGACCCTCTACGCAATTGGATAGTCCTTCAACCAATCAGACCAACGATCCGGGTGACGTACTTTGCAGAGCTACGCGAAAACTCCAGGCAGGAAATGTGTAACCAAACGTGTTGATCAGCGGTTTGCGATGGAATTGAGCGATTTTTGCAGGTTATGCAAAAAAAACAAAAACATTAAAGTTTGTGGTATTTACACCCACTCGAGCGATTTGTTTGCTAAAAAGAAGCCATTGAGCATCATCAAGAGGTTAAAAGGAATTGGACAGAGCCGTAACGGCTTTGGAATTGGATTGAATTAAACCCGCCAATAGCGCACCAGGTGGATAAACCAGTTTGTAATTGTTTTTCAAGCCTCATCATTCTAGATCAACCAGCCAGCAGGTGTGACACCCAGAGTCAAAAAATTTAATTACAACAGACATTCAAATACAACATAATGGCTCTGACAGGAAACAAAACACAGTTTCCCAAATTTGGTCAAGGAAAAGGGACCATTTCAACTGTTTGGATCTTGTGTTTAGTGTAATGTGTAAATCATTGGGCAGCAAGCCGCAACAAGAAAGACGATATAGAGAAGCTCGATGTGGAAACAAGAGAGGATTTAAAGTTTATAATGTCACATTGGGTTTCTGTCAGCTATTGAAAGAAATTCTGCAACTGGCATGAACAACACAAAAAATATTATTTACCTTTTGGACACCTTTTCTTCATCCGGCACTTCCTGCTCTCAGTCTGAGGTGGACATAGCGCTTCTGCTTCTTCAGGCGTTTTGCTGGACAGCTCATGGGTCCTGATCTGCTGCCCCCATCTGACGCCACAGCTTAGGCCATTGTGCTGACACAGGCTCCATTCACTCCAGACGCCAAAGACACGGAACACACACCCTTCTGGAGTCCAAAGAGATTAAGAATACTGAATCATAAAAGCAAACTGCATTACCAATCTGCAAAATATGTGCTATTCCTGATCTGATGAGGTCTGCAACATTGACATTGTTATTGAACTGAAGTGGTTACACCTGTCTTTCATTATTTTCGCCTTGTTGGTTAGCGTATAATCTAAGTGAGTTCCTGTGTTTGTTGGATTAAAATAAAGACTTCGCGAGAGCTTACCACAACAATACCGTTATTCTGTCATTCATGACTCACCCTCATGTCGTTCCAAACCCGTAAGACTTTCATTCATCTTCGGAACACAAATGAAGATCTTTTTGATGAAATCTGATGAAAGCTTTCTGTCCCTCCATTGACTGCTATGCAACTACCACTTTAACGCTTCAAAAAGTTCATGAAGAGATCGTAAAACTAATCCATATGAATTGAGCAATTTAGTAAAACTTTTCTGAAGAGACACAATTGCTTTATATGATGCAAAGATTTAATTTAGACTATTATTCACATAAACATTAACCAACGCAAGCATCAGTTATGATTAACGAAAGCTCAAGCATGTTTGCTTGATGTCCGAGAACCAATGAGATTCATTCTCGTGTTACGCATCACGTTTGAGCTTCAGCAAGAACCAATGAGGTTTGTTCTTGAACGTCAATCAGGTTCGGTTGAGCTTCTGTTTATGTTCGCTGATCAATGTTTATATGTGAATAAAAGCCGAAATGAAATCTGTTCATCATACAAAGCGATCGGGTCTCATCAGAAAATTTTGACTAAACCGCTCCATTCATATGGATTAGTTTTATGATCTCTTTATGAACTTTTTGAAGCGTCAAACTGGTAGTTCCATAGCTGTCAATGGAGGGACAGAAACTCTCAGATTTCATTAAAAAGATCTTCATTGTGTTCCGAATATAGTCTTATATAAACTTACGGGTTTGGAACGGCATGAGGGCGAGTAATCAATGACATAATTTTTATTTTTGGGTGAACTAACCCTTTAAGCTTGCTTCATAATTTGATGAACTTTGCACTATTATTGAACTAAAAGATTTAGGAAACATGCTAAGTTCACATACTTGTTTCTCCGAAAAACAATGCTATACAGCCAGTTATTCTACTTTGAAATGTGGTTCCGTTTCGGAAAGTTTTTGATTGGAATCTGTGTGATCCCGCCCACTGCCGATTTACCCAATAGTATTTCGACACCACGGGTTGCCATTTGGCGGAAAACACTGCGTATTATAGCTACGGAAGCCAGCAAACAAACTAGGTCAGAGATCGCAGATTCTACCCGACCTAAAATGCCTCGGCATCCTCCTAAAAAGCACTATGACCAGAGGCATATTAAAACGCGGATAAATCAACACATCAACTTACAATGTAAAGCTTGTCGTCTTCCATTGTCAATTGCACTTGTTCCTGTTGCGTGTCCTCAATCTGGCAACCAGCGTGAGTGTCAAGTCGGAGGAGTGGGAGGGAGAAACAACTCTCTCCGATATTTTGAATTTGGACTGCAGTACCCATTTCAACCACTAGCTGACAATATTACACACTGCACCTTGAAACAACATTGAACTGACTTGAGCAGAATAATGACACTATTATCTTCGGTAGAACTGCTTCATAGATGAACTGAGTTTGCTTTAAAATTAATTCACTTTGCAGCACAGACATGGTTATTGAACTAAACTGAGCTGAATAATGACACTATAGTCTTTTTTTCTGCATTCGTTTCATAATTAGCGAACATTGCAACATTAATACTGTTATTTTCATGTTTATTACTGTAAAGCTGCTTTGAAACAATCTGTATTTTATAAAGTGCTATATAATGAAATGCGACTTGACTTGATATTTTTTATCAAAGCTACTGTGTCAGTAAGCTATATTTTTGCACAACATCAAATTAATGTGAATACACTAGTAAATGCAACCAGAAAGCCCAAATCTGCTGCTTTTTATTGCCACACAGAGAAAACATCTTGATGTAATTGTTCCACGTAAAACTTGACTGATAGGTTTCTTTCAGTATGGTAATGAGAGTTTAATGGCATCGACCCATACAGAAGGTCTGTAAACGAGTAAAGCTCTTACCCACACAGTCTGTGGACTGAGGAAATGTGCCCTCTGGACAGCTTTTGAAGCATTTGCCTTTAAAGAGCAGAAATCCTCCCTTGCACTTGGTGCAAAAGTCCTTGCTGAAGCACCTCTCGCACTCTGGAGCTTTGCATTCTGGGAGATATATGAGGATTGCAGTCATGGTATTGTTACAGGCTTTCTCCAGATATTAAATTCAGAGATTAAGTTAAGAGATGAATGGCACCAAAAAAAGAAACAGGTTTTTGGAAGGAAGGAATGAAATAATAAATAAAAAAAATACATACATAACTATATGATTGAATATTAAGGACATTTAATTTAAAAAATGTTTTTATTATTTTCAGCACCATGACACATTTCACTGTTTAAATTCACCCCACATATATATATATATTTTTAAAATATTAGAATTTTAAATAAATAATAAAGAAATGAAAACTTTTGGACTTTTAGATATTACTGTACACTGATTTGGCCTCACTCATGCAGCGGTTGAGATCTGTGGCGCGGAGGCCGAAGTGTCCAGCGGGGCAGGAGTGAAGACAGGAGCCGTGGTGACTCATGCCATCTCGGTTCAGGAACAGGAAGAGCCGCTCAGAGCAGCGCAGGCAGCCATTTTCCTTCGAACACTCCAGACAGCTCCTGCACTCCTGTCGCCAGCTCTCTGAAAAACAGTTCAAATGATTTATTAGTAAACAGGCAATGTAGCATCGCAAGGGGACGCATCTCGGACTGTGCATAGGGATTTATGTGCAGTCATATTCTCTGACACATTACACCTTCTGCGCTGACATTTGGGGCTTTGAGGTGACGTTCTAAACTAAAGGCCATAAACACGCATGTCATCTCTTTGGCTGCTTGCTAAACTCAAAAAAGTATTTTGCAGCTTGCATTTTGTCAGGGCAGTACAGATTTTAATTTTGACGTGTGAATTGTCATGGTTCATATATGTATGGTTTATGTGTGTGTGTGTGTGTGTGTGTGTGTGTGTGTGTGTGTGTGTGTGTGTGTGTGTGTGTGTGTATATATAGGCCTACACACACACACAAATTGAAAATAACTTTACAAATATATTACAAAATGTACTATTCAAGAATATATATTTATTATGTGTGTGTGTGTATACATACACATCAGTTGTCATTGAAATCAATAGTCATTTCAAAGTCATTTTCAATTTATTTATTGGAACAAAATGTATTGGATAAACACATGCATTTATGTAAACACATTTTTAGCCACTTTTTAGATTGTTCTATCATTAAAACCATGGTTAAACCCATTATGGATGAGGAACAACAATTGGCCTATAGTGGTCAAAGGTCGTGGCCAGTAAACAAAGTTACTGGTTCAATCCCTTTAAAGGTGGTGATATATGCCTTCACCATTGTACCCTTGAGCAAAGCACTTAACCCTGCACTGCTCCAAGAGTTTGTCACTGTAGTAATTCAACTGTTTAAAAGCATCTGCTATAACCATTTACTCTCTCTCAGTCTCTCTTTTTCTTTTCGCAAAATGTGTTCTTAATGTACAGAGTGCATGTATGTTCACATCCGACTAATGCCAAAGCCAGAGACTGGAGATTGAAGGCTCTTGTCTGTGTGTTGTGTCACACTGAGCCACTAGAGAGGGTTCACAGGGGGGAGATGTGAGGAAAGTGGCAGATGGTTCTTATCTTCATGTCCTTCATTAGGGAAATAAAGAGAGACACCACTGTCCAAAAAGATGTTGGTGAGCCAAGCTGAGATGCATCTGCTGCATTCTCTTCATTATATCCTTCTATATTTTGTACATGGATGTCAATCAAATGAAATTGAGAAAATATGGGAGAAAATACCAGTAAGAAATGAAGGCCAGATACTTCTACAACGCTTATGGAGAAGTGAATGTGCTCTTTAATGGTTGAGCTTGAAAGGTTTATGTGCAATGTATTACGTGGAGGCTCATCTAAAGCTTTGTGACTATTCTGGAAAATCAGTGGTAAATCAGCTGATAGATATTACTGCTGTATATCAACGTTTATTACCAAATGGTCTATATTTCAGTCATGTTCTGCTGAAAATAAGCACATAAATATGAAGCAACATCATGGATAAGACATCAGCAGCAAAATGATATGTGCTATATAGAATACTATATAAAACAACACCTGGCTAAATTAAATATAGTCAGATAGAAATGTTATTTTTGTTTAAAGATCAAGTTTCAGACTTTCATTGTAACACTGTTCATGCTGGGAAATTCATGGATGTTTAATTCTAAAACTTGGAAAAGTGGATTATTTACAGAAAAGCCACAATATCAGCTCTACAGCAAACATATTAAACAATGATATCAAATGATGTAAAATGTAACTCCACTATCAAATACAAACCTATATACAGTCCTATACAACTGAACCACTGGGTGCCTAAATGAACCTTTGGAAACGAAGTTTTCATGCAAGACAAACCGAAGCTTCACTAACATACACACACACACACACACACACACACACAAAAAAAAGTCTAATTAAAACTAATTTGAACCATACATGATGGGCTGCCGCTTTACTTTCATTTTGTTGTTTATGTTTCTTTTATGGGTAAAGTATGTTTAATGTTCGCCGGTTCCAGCCACCTTTTTCCTCTCATCAACAAACCTTGTTAGCTATTTTAGCACTTTTCATGGTGGCATGGATAGCTGCTGTAAGAACACTGTTTCCATGTTACTAGATGACAACAAATCGCAGTAATGTATGAGAGAAATCTTCTATATAGCAGCACTGAATGGATGCTATAAGACACTCATCTATATCACATATAGACTCATAAACAGCTATCAACTCCATTCAGCTGTTAGACCCGTGCCTCCCAATTGGACACATCCCATATATTTTATGATTTAAAACCACTCACAAAGCGTCATTTTTAATTTTATCTCAGTGAGTTCTAAAGCTAATCCATAATGCTTATTCAGTTATTTCTTTCAACAGGATGTCAAAACATAGCAACAAGAATACAATACAATCCAGACATACAGTATTTCATATTAAAAGGCCCAGGGAATCACTGCAACACAGCAATTTACAAATTAGCAATTCCTCACATTAATATAAAATTCAACATATAATCATTCACCTGAAATCACATTTAAACGTCTTTGAATCTGGCTTATCTAATCGGGTTTGGGAGACGGAACTATACTTTCCATTAAAAAAATGTAACATTTGTCTAAATAAAAATGCAATATTTGTGTATTGGTGAATACATTGAAATTACTGTTACAAAAAAGTACCATGGCACATGAATTGCACTACCATTGTGCATATAAAAGTACTCCAACACTGAAAAAAAGTAAAATGTACTTAATTTTTCTTTTGAAAGATTTTGCACGCATATTTAAGTAAATTTCACATATTGCATTAAGTTAAATCTACTTAACTAAGTTAAGTACAATTAACAAAGAAAATAAGTAACTTTAACTTGGCCAGTAAAAGTTTGAGTAATTTCTACTTAGTGGAGGTTTACAAGTTTATGTTTCAAGTACATTTATATAACACTGGTTTAAGCCATGCTTTGTTGAATATGTATGCTTTACTTAGATCATCCAAGTAAATTAAACAGTAAACAACATATCTACATAATAGAAGTAATGTGGTACCCACCAGAACACAGAGATTACAATTACACAATAAAGGTAACATTCGTTAGATAATTTTTAAGTATGAAATGTGTCATTTTGAGTAGAAAATGAACTCCAGATGTCACAAAACAGCAAGTTACTAAACCTAACGACAAAAGCAATGATAAAACAGTGTAAATATAGCTGGAAACCAGTGAAAAGTGCAACCTTGTTAATTATTCATGCCCCAGTGCATGATGGGAACACCAGTATCAGAAAGTTGATTTGGTTTTACTTAAATTTTTTTACGTTGAAATTTACCCTTACATAATATAGAATTTACTTTGTTTTTTAAAATTCTTGCCTGAACTAACTTTTTCAGATAGATTTTTTTTTTTTTTTTTTGCATTTTTGCAGTATTTACTTCACCACATAATCATTTTTATCAGTGAAGGTACTTGCAAGAATGCTATTTTGCATTCTTTTATACGCAGATATGAAATAGAAATTATCAGTTGATAAAAGTTGTCTTACCACTTCTGTTTCCCGCAGTTACCGGCAGTATAAGCGTCTGACAAAACAGCGAGACGAGAGCCAAATGTTGCCAATGCATCTCGACAAGGAACAGGTTCCGTAACATCTGCCTGAAAGACTGCCTCTGAAAGAGAGCCGGCCTCATGGAAACTCATCGCTAACAGCATGATGCTCACCCTGCCCACATCACCTGATCTCCACAAACATCTGTCCAATTTACTTTTCAGCTGTTGAGTAATTGTGCTCGTTTCAGGATGTTGTTTCGCGTGTATTCCACCTTTAATTTCGCATCCCTGAGGCAAGACTCAACTTTTGACCTTTCCGTCAAACCATAATCCTTAGCCTAACTATTTCGTCCCTTTATATTTAGACGGTTTAGAAGTTTTAGGGTTATATTTCCAAACACATTGGGAGACATATTGCAGTTTGCTGTGGTTGTGGTGGCCTGGATCATGCAGATATCCTTCCTGTTCTCTATCATTAAAAATCTGTGGGGGGAAAAAGTGAGTTGTATAGGCTATAGGCCTATATATATACAAATTAAATAGCCTACGTTTTGTGGCTGCCATCTGCAGTTTTTCATGGACCTGTCTTAACTTAACCACAAAAAAAAACAAATGCAGGAATTAGACTGAAAATGACCACATAAACAGTCAGTGAAAACAACGCCGATATTGCACGATGCGCACGCATTCTGAGGAAACAACAAGATACAAGCTACATGGACAAGGAATTGCAAAGTGATGACACGGCTAAATGGAAGACCTGAAGAAGCCAAAGTACTCACAATTAGAGAACTTAAAGAATTGGACCAGTACGGATACTGTATGTGGAGGAATATCCATGATAAACGACAACTGTGGATTGTACAAGTGAGGACTGTGTGGAGGAATATCATATGTACTCATATCACCAAAATAAATGATGGACATTGAAAAGGATTTTTTGTTCCCATTCAGAGATATTGACGACGAGGGGTTTGTTAATATTCATAAGGACTGTGTGTCTGACCGCTTACAAACTCAATACTGTAAGTACGAAAACTTGAATTTTAAAACTTTCAATCACACAGATTATAAAATGTATGATATTGAAAATGCTATTGACCCGGAAAACAATTTTTTTCAATAATGTAAATAATAATTGTTGTGAGTAGGCCTATTATACGGAAGAACAATTTAATAGAAATGTGAATATGGAAGGGGCATTATCAATTATATGGCTACATCTTAATAGTAGAAGTCTTCATAGAAACTTAATACAAATTAAGGATTACTTGTGCCAGTTTAACTAATTGAATGTGATTGCTGTGTCAAAGACTTGGCTTGATAATGAGAAAGTACAAGATGTAGATTTGGAAGGATATACAAATTGTTTACGATTAACCGAGTTGATAAAAAAGGAGGTTGCTTTGTATGTTGATACTGCGTTAAGATGCGATTTGATTAAAAGTAGCCTATGTCAATGACTATAGAAAATATCTTGGAATGCTTAACCATAGAAATTTACATCGAAAGATCTAAAAAATATATAATTATTAGTTGTGTGTATAGAACACCAGGAACATGTATCGATATATTTACAAATAAGATAGTTGGTATGCTTGACAAATGGAATGAGAACAGGGTACAAATTGTATGTGGAGATTTTAACATTGATTTGTTGAATTCAAACGGACATAAGAGGACAACATATTTGTAAAGTGTCTAAAATATTAAAAATGGTATTGTTTGCTGATGACACAAATTTATACTGTTCGGGAAAAATTTGAGTAAAACAAAGTTCATAATATTTAGCAATCGACAAATAAAGCTAAAATTAGGATTAGTAATGAGGAAATAGAAAGACTATATGAACATACATTTTTTGGTGTTATAATAGATAATAAATTATGCTGGAAATCACATATAAATAATGTAAAAACAAAAATGTCTAAATCCATTGCAATATTAAATAGAATTAAATATATTTTGAAAGAAAAATCATTATATATATTGTATTGCTCGCTCATAGTTCCATACATTATTTATTGTGTGGAGTCAAACGTATTAAACTAATACAAATTCAATATATGTTACAAAAGAAAGCAATAAGGATTGTAAAATGGGCTGACTATTATGAACCAACAAATAAATTATTGATTAATTTACAAGCTTTAAAATGTGTTGATTTAGTTGACCTTTATACTGCACTGATCATAAAGTATATCATTTACTTCCAAATTGTGTTCAGAGGCTGTTCGAAATAAGAGAAAGTCAGTATAAACTAAGAGGAATGTATATGTTTAAAAAAGTAAGAGCAAAAATGAATAAAAAAAAATGTGTTAAAGGGGTAAACATATGGAATAATTGTGATAAGGAATTAAAATTGTGTACTTCACTCTGTAAATTCAAGGTGATAATTATGTAACTCAATATGAATAATTTGTGTATGTCATATGTAACCTTAGTACATATGATAATAGGCTATCTGATATGGGTACCTTTGTAATCATGTATGTACATCTTGGAAATTGTCTTATGTAAGACAATGTTTGTTTATTTTGAATGGCATAATAAGCATAGGCTTTTACGTACAACGGTTTAGGTTATTATGTATATAAATATTTTTTCTTTACTTTGGAAAATGATGTGTGAGGACCGAAATACATTTTTGTTGTTGTTGTTGTTTCAAAAAAAAAAAAAGAAAAAAAAAAGTGAGGGTAATTAGGCTACTCTTGCTTCCAAATTGGCAAGAGGGCTGTTTACAACACACTTTAAAATTCCATTAGTATGCAGTTAGATCTTTCTTTAGGCTTTCTCCCTACTGCTGCATCCATTTCCCGTGCATTGCCTTTTTAAATCAAAACATAAAAAAAGAATAAATGACTGATATTCATTTAATGTCACCATGTTCTCAATAATACAAGAATTAGGTAATCAATATACTTTAAGGTAATTTGAAGAATACCATGGTTTTCATCAAAAAAAGTTTCAGAAAATGTTTATTAGATGATGGTATGATATTACTTACGAAAAAATACCAAAAGTTACCATGTTTTGTTTTTTTTGGACATGGTATCATGGTACTACTATGGTAAAGGAATACCATAGTATTTTGAAATAAACCATGGAACAAAAATGTATGTACTGTAGTATTTTATATGTTACTCCAAGGTACAACGAATAATACCATGGTGCTATCATGGTATTCATCCAAAAAACATGGTATTACCTTGTTTTTGTTTTGTTTTTTTAACAAGTGATGAAATCACATGATAGCACTTACAAAATAAGTACTAAACTGTATCATGGTACATCTACTATGGTGTTTTGGACATGTTACCACGGTACTACCATGGGAAGGGGGTAGTACATTGAAATACACCATGGTCCTAAAATTATTGTACTATGGTACTCCAAGAGGGTATTTCCAAAAACACCATAGTACTACCATGGTACATTTCCAAAAACATAGTAGAACCATGGAATGTTTTGGTACTTTTGATGTAAATTGCATGGTGGTAGCCTACCCTTAATATGGTAATCATTCAGTACCACGGTATATTAAAAAGCAACATTCATCAAACATAATTCTCCTTACAAACAATAACTGTGTCAGATGGAACCATGGTATATTTCAAACTATCGTGGTATTAGCATCTGATATTGCTCTAGAATGGTATTAAAGCCTATTCAGCTTCTCTGGGGGACTTACAGTAACTAAGTTATGCGTTATATGACAGCGACTGAAATCTTACGCCATGTCTACACCGAATGCCCCATAACAGCTTGTGGTTGTCTACACTGGACGCTACGAAGCGACCGTTACAAATCCATTTGTTCTTCATATCAGAAGTAGCACAGGGCATCAGTTTACTCTCGGTAATTCGTCGTGTCGGGCCACGCGGCATCCAGTGTAGACAGCGTCGCTGATTATAATGGGTTCTATTTGCTTTTGTCATGTCGCACCATTCTCGTTTATAGACGCTGTGTCATGCACACACGTCAAAAACCCAGCGCTGAGGTGTGCAGCTCCAGTAAGGTTGTGAACTCTTGAATTGGCACTGTGTGACTGTGTTTGATAACCGGGCTGGAAGTGCATGGAGGGGGATAGGCGCCGTTGTACTCATGACATCCAACTAAATACACACCAGATGCAGCGGGGAAGACACTGGCCGTTTCGGAGGCACGCCATGAGGCAGTGACACCACACGTCTCTGTTGAACTCTCTTCCAATCAAACTGGATTTAAAGCGTGCCGTCAGCCCCTGGTCTGTTGTGATGTCGGGGAGCCCACTTCCCTGCTGGTTCTCATTTGTTGGATTGTCTCTCTTTCTGGTTTCCTTTGAGGCGGTTATGGATGTAGTGAGAGGGGCAGCTCCCCACCATGGGCTTGAAGTACTTGGTACTCAAGTTTATCAGAAGATAAAGACATGCACAGAGTTACAGATACATAACAGATATCTTTTCACCCCCTATGGCAGATATTTTTTACATTTTATCAAACCTTTCAAAAGTCAAATGACTTTTCCCTTTAACATTTCCTATGACAGAGATCATGTTTTATACATGACTCCTGTAAAGCATGCTTTATTTTAGCAGGAAAGTTGAAAATTGTGCCATTATTTACTCACCCTCATGTTGTTCAAATTCCTGCAGGATGAAACAAAATAAGTTGTTTTGGAGAAATACGCAGCACTTTTCCATAAAACGAAAGCATATTGTGTCCTTGGCTTGTCAAGCTAATAAAAGCACAAAAAAGCATTATAACCATAGAAGTGTTACGAGGTGAAGAAAGGTTTCAATAAACAAAAGGGTTCTTTAATGAAAACAAACTCAAGTAATACACGAGATGAAGGCGAAGTAACAGCGTGTCTACACACAAACAACAACTAACAACTGAAGGGTGAAACAGAGCAACTACAATACACAGTGATAGTGAGATGATAACGAACAGGTGTGATGATTAGATGAGTGTCCATGACAACTGATGACTGGTGGGAAACTACGGGTAGGCCTACGTTAACACTACAACGATATGCTTAATACAGAGAAGTTTTTCCTTTGAGTTTTCCGCGTATAGACGACACCATTGTCAAAACGATCCCCATTTACACGGATCCGCGAAAACGACTAAAAACGCTGTAGCCTATTCTGCTGGCAGGCCATTCGTTGGCGATGAAAAACACTAGACTGAACAAGTAATCCGCATTTGCATGGCGTCATCATCTTCAGAGACCATTTTCAAAAACGTGTACTTTGAAACCCATTTCAGCACCCAAAACGCTGTTGTCGTGTAAACGAATGGCCAAACCGCATAAAAAGTGTTACGTTTTTAGTTGAAAACGGTGTAGTGTAAACAGCCCCTCAGACAAAGAAACACATGTGACTGATGAACACAAACTGAGGCTACGTTTACACGTGGATGGCTATTTTCATAAACGGACATTTCACCCCTCTTCGTTTTCAAAAATAACATCGTGCACACGAACCCGTGTATATGCTGTCAAGAGCATGCCAAACTTGTAGGTGGCAGTGTAACGAGAAGCTCAAGCCCACGTTAGCCAATCAGAATCCCGAAAATAGTCACATTCTGTGACGTCGCTGCCTAAAACCCAAACTTTTCCAGAGCCCGTCTACGGAGAGCCTGCCCACTCCCTATTAAGTCCTTTTGTACCGAATTTTGGTTGTAGTACCACCAGAGTTCCACTGGGGGCGATCGCCCATGAGTGCAGAATGAATGGGAGTCTATGGGGCTAGACGGCTAAATTTGTCTCTTTCACCCGATTGCCGTTGAGAAATCTCAGATTCGATAGTAGGTTTTGCAAGTTCAACATGGGTTATAGGTCGAAAGTTGAATGAACGAGTACTTATGTCCTTTCGACTTCTTACAGGTTGAGTTGTTGTTGCCCATAACACGCTAGCATTCTGCTAATGAACACTGATTGGTCAGTGAAGGACTGATTACGACCAGAGATACCGCTTGATGGCATCGTGGCATCCGAAGCGGGACCAGAAACAAACAAAACAAAAACTCTTCTAGCCCGTGTGTTTACCTGTGTCAGCTGTGTTGTCGATGCCTCGAGAGAAAAGAAACTGCAGAGCGCGAAAGCACCAAAGTGACTGAAGGATTGCCGTAAAGCAGTATCTCTGGTCGAACGATGTGTATGACGTCATTGACACTTTAAAATACTTTTTAAAGCAAATAAGTGACTCTAAAAAATCTGACACCCAGCAATGTGTAATTTCTTTGCATCTCCTTTCGAATACAATATTCAAATTACTAGACAAAAAAATTATATCCTGAGAAAAGTGGATTTTGAGGGGTATACTGCCATAGACCTCCATTCATTCTGCACTCGTCCTGTGAGCGCCCTCATATGGAATCAAAGTGGAACTGCAACCATTTCAGAAGCCGGAAGTTTACTGAGAGTGAAACTTCTCGCCTTATTAGACATTCTCTGGTTTTTCTCAGTTTACATGCAAACGTGCAAACGAAGTTTTCCAAAATCTCCACTCTGGCCTGAGTTTTTAGAAAGAATCATTTTCTGAGGCGAATTCTCCGTTTGCGTGTAAACGAAGGGCACAAACGAAGGAAAATGTCTCCGTTTTTCAAAATAGCCATGTACGTGTAAACGGGGCTGGACACCATTTTCAACTAAATTTTTTTTCTTTTATGCGTTTTGGCCGTTCGTTTCGACGACAATGCCGTTTTGGGTGCCTGAAAAACGCAAACTTTTAAAAACGGTCTCCGTGTAAACAACAAAAATGCGAATCTCTGAAAACAATGACGTCATGCACATGCGTATTACGTGTTCAATCTATAGCGTTTCATCGCCATCTAATGGCCTGGCAGTAGAATACATCGTTTTCGTGGATCCGTGTAAATGGGCATCGTTTTGACAATGGTGTCGTCTGTACGCGGAAAACTCAAAGGAAAAACGTCTTCGTTTTAAGCATATCGTTGTCCTGTAAACATACCCTGAAGGCCCATGAAAACGGAAACTAAGAAACTTAATACGTGTGACAAGAAGTTACATACAAGTGAAACCAAGACACTATTTCAGTAATTCTTAAAAAAAAAGATTTCCCAATGGGAGAAAATAATAATAATTTAATATATATATTAGCAGGATGTTTTATCTTGTTTCAAAGATGTTTCAATATTTATACTGAAAATAAAAGATTCAAGATATATTTTCTTTAAAAATAAATAAATATCGTTTAGATAAATGCATAGTTTTACTAGAAAACAAAAGACCAAACATGACTTTACAATGCTATAGGCCTATATGCAAAATCCAAAACCTTTTTTTAAAATTCAGAATATAACTTCCTCGAAGGAAGATTGATTCGCCTCTCCAAAAAAGATAACGTACTGCTACTGACTTTTAAAGCAAGCAGTTTCATTTAACACTGACCCGGTCACCTTCTTGTTTCCCTTTAGCCTGAACCCATTCATCATCTGACTTTAAAACACACACGTAATGATGACTGACACTCTTAAAATCTGCAGGACTGGAGTGTAGAATGTATGGAATGCATGAAACACACATTTCTTCAATGTTCCACAGATGGAATGTGGGAGCGAGTTTTGAAAACATCATATTTCTGTCAAATATCTATAATGTAGAATGATGTTTTATGCAATTTTTTTATTATTAATGTCTGTATGATTGTTAATGTTATTTATAAAATCATCCAGGGGCCAATTTACACTCCTGTCAGATATTTCCAAACTAAACATTTCAGTTGACAGCCAAGTTTAATAGACAGTTTAACGATGTGAGTTGATTGACAGACTGAAGAGATGTACGTAAATGGTCTAGCAGTATCTGTCTGTAAAAGAGAAAGACACGAAGTGGAGACTCGCTCTGAGGTGCAAAGAAAATAAGTTCAAGTGCTTACAGACTTTAGCTCACATCTATAAAGTAGCAGGGCATCCCAAACAAGGACCACATGCTCCACCAGGACTGTGTGCGCTCAACAGGACAAGAGCGGCCAAAGCACGCTAACAATCATAAAGCACGCTAACAATCATCGCCAACACTTCATTTTAAGGTGACGTAGAGACTCCTTCTCTTCAGTTCAGCTCACTCATTTTCTATAGGGTTCAGTTTAGGGGATGGCAGAAGCTTCAATTTGTGCTCAGTTCTTGTTGATTTTGATTGTCCTGATGGAAGATCCAACCATGGGGTATTTCTTATCCCTGTTTGCTCTAATCTGGTGGGTTTGCTGCCAAAAAGTTTTGTTTCATCTGATCGTTTCCTTTTGAAGCTCCAGTCGTGTCTGACAACTGAATATGCTGGAGTTTATTTTTGGAGGAGCGAGGAGGATTTTTCTTGAAACCCTCCCAAACAACATGTGGTGATATAGGGGTTGTTTGATTTGTTTAATGCTTTCTGACCCCCGAGACTCAAGTAATCTCTGCAATTCCACTCAAAGACAATATAGACACAGGTCCTCTTTCTGGCAGATTGGTGACATCTTTAGTTGATTGCAACTTCTTAATTATTTCCCTGATGGTGGAAATGGGGATTTTCAACTCTTTAGCTATTTTATACAGGCACTTTCTATTTTGTGATGCTCAATAATCTCTTCCTGCACATCAGAACTATATTCTTTGGTTTTACTTGTTATGATGGATGATTTAGGGAATTTGGCCTTTGTGTTTCCTCATATTTAAACTCCTGTGTGAACCAAGAAGTCATAGACAATTTCATGTCCCTAGTCCCTAGTCACCCTGGTGTGCTAATTTCTTTTTAAATATTAACGGGAATATACTTCATATATTTTTCTTTTGTATTTTATAGCTCTGTTGCATGTGTATCTGTAAGTCTGTTTTTAATGAAATGCTTTCAAGATTTCATGCGTTCTTTGGACATGTTTGGTTTTACTACAATGCTACTAGCAACCACATTATTATCATAATTTTGTCATGCAGTGAAACCTTTACTAAATAACCACAATTTGTAGTTACAGAAATGTTTTTGTATCTAAAGTTCTGCAGATGTAATGGCACAATGCTAAATAAAAAGAAAATAAAAAGTAAAAAAAATAAATAAATAAATAATCTCTCTTCTCTCTAAAAAGACTCTTCATAATACAGTTTATTTGGATGTTTAATCACGATGTCTTTGGTGTGATAGGTATAGCTTCATGGAGCTGGTCCGGCTGAATAGCTCGTATTTCATGATAACAATGTGTCATGTCTGGACCTCATTAGGTAACCAGTGGAAAACCTTCGCACATGGTGGCCTTATTTTCAGACAAACCTGAACCTGTGCGGACAAACCTACCGAAACTATGTGCTTTGAGACCTTATGTTCTGCGTGTGATCTGAAGTCACCATATGCCTTCAAGACGGCTGGCTCTAGAACTTCATACCTATCAGACTTACAGTAAATCCTCAAGACTCTGAGAACTGAACTGATCTAATCTTTCCAAGCTGAATACCTACAGTCTTTAACAAGGTAATGAAAGCACCTGTTTTGTGTTTTCCTGCACGTCCAACGAGACAAACCTGACAGATGCTAGATTGCTGTGGTTGCCAGGATGTTGCTGTTTTAGTAATTTGCAGTGTTGTTATGGTGATCTCAGTGGATAGGGTGATAGCCTCTAAATATAGCTCCTTCAGATTTTCACACATTTTTAATTATTTGGCAGCGAAAATCACAAGTCATATTGCTAATAAAAGTATAACAGCATACCACTATTCTTCTCTTAAACAGCACATCAAAATGAAGAACTTGTCCATCGTAACAACCATATGATGTCAAAAGTCTAGCTAGACATCAGATACTTTTGCTATGATATATCACTTTTCATTAAAGCAGATTCTTTTTGAGTGCACACAGCACAGAAGTGCAGACAGAGTCGTGCAGTACTACTGATGTAATGCTGAGCTAATAAACCTTTCTAGGAGGGAGAGCCATGATTCATACACCCTTAAACCTTGAGTGCCATCATACACGGTCGGATGTTGGCATCAAACAGACATCTGGAGGCCATAATGGCAAAATGACACTCGTCAAAGCGCCCGCGAAAGCAAATGGATAATTGTCATGAAATGACAGAAGTGTTTCTGCTCTGTGTGAAATTTTTGGATATGTTAATTATACACTACCATTTATGATTTTTTTTTAAATCTCTTAATCTCTTGATCAAATTTTGTGAAATACAATTACAATAGTTTTATGTAATTTATTCTTCTGATGCAAAGCTGAATTTTCAGCATCATTACTCCAGTCTTCAGTGTCACATGATCCTTCAGAAATCATTTTAATATGCTGATTTGCTGCTCAAGAAACATTTATAAACATTTAAAAGTTAAAAAGCACAATTAGAAATCTTTGTAACAATATGTCATTACTGTCACTTTTGATCAATATAATGCATCCCTGACCCCGAACATTTGAATGATAGTGTATGCATTTTTTACTACGTTATATTAATTGAAACACTACGTACAATTTATGTAATGCAATATCTTCATATGCACAAATCAACAGTGCACTTCAGTGATCATATTTTCAGTACATTGTGATTTAGTTAAATACAGTATTTTGTTTAATACAGTATACAACTAGTCACAGAAATTCTGTCAAAGCAGTGAATCTCAACATGTATGAGTGGTCTTTAAATAAAAGTTCAAAGGTCTCTTAAGAACTGTAATTGAATGTAAGCAACACTGAAGCACTGATTAGATGGCAGGCCTGCTCTCTGAAGTCAGCTTCTGTGCAATATGTTTTCAATGCACCGTAAGTCGAACCAGATGCTGATGTTATCCTCATTCTTAGCTTGAGAATGTCAAGTAAAGCCATGTACATGAACAATGAATGTGAATCGTTTCATTCTTTCATGATTTCTGACACAACAATGATTAAATTGATAACTTGAAGGGATCCAATGCACCATTGCATTGTGATCAAGTATTGCTTGATTGCTTGTACTCTCTCATCCTATTTATAAATGAACATTGCAGCCTGCAAATATCATATGCATAATAAATAAATAACAAATAAAAACATATAATGAAAACATATTTCATGAATTAATCATGAATTAATCAAAAAGCTCAATTACAAGCAGGTGGTGATAAAGAGAGGAACGATATATTGTTGCTATTTCAAGAAAGCACGGTGACAGTACCATACAATGATGGTTTAAGGTGGTATTTCCTTGGTACGTGGTAAAGCATAAATAAATAAAAGCTGTAATACTTAGCGTACACTGTAATCTTTTGTAGGATAGCACACAAACTCCACAGATAAAACGCCCATTTCCAGGCAATTTAAGGTATTAAATATTACCTTAATATAAAGGTATTTAAAATTACAGTCATTTTAAGCCAAAATGGGGGTCAACCTTGAACAAATTGCAACAGAAGCAAACTCAACTGATTTTGTATCCTCAATATGTCCTGAGTGAGGAAAAAAAAAGTCCCGAAGAATCCCATTGGGGGAAAGTTTTGAAAAAGACCCAAATATTCATACGCCTATTCATTCTTTTTCTTACGTGAACAGGGTAAAAATTTTAACCTTTAGATATCACCATGAAAATTACTGAGTTGATTACTTACATCAAGACAAACAAAAAATGTATTACAAGTTTTTTTTTTATTGTTTGTTAACATGGACAAACGGTGCATAATCTAATTACGTATGTGCTAATTTGCATAAATACCACAACAGATCTAAACATTGGGTCTAGCCAGGTGAAAATGTCTTGTTGAATCTTGTTGACACATAACAGTAAAATACTTAATGTTAAGGTCTGAATGGAACCCATTATGGCTACCCATGAACATTAATACATAGAGGCAGGAAGAAGTAGGCCTACTTTAGAAACCAGCCTTTATTCATTTTTAAGAGATTGGGTTTGGGGCTGGGTCCGTGGGACTGTTTCTGGGGGACGAGTCTGAGGGAAGAACATGAGACAATGGTAAGGAGAATGCAGAAGACAAAAGGTAAGTCAAATAAAAAGTGAATCCCCAGAAACAGTCCCACAGACCCAGACCCAAACCCCATCTCTGCAATAATAATTAATAAAGGCTGGTTTAAAGTACTTCTTCCTGCCTCTATGTATTAATGTTCATGGGTAGCCTAAATAGGTTCCATTCAGACCTTAACATTAAGTATTTTACTGGTATGTGTCAACAAGATTCAACAAGACATTTTCACCTGGCTAGACCCAATGTTTAGATCTGTTGTGGTATTTATGCAAATTAGCACATATGTAATTAGATTATGCACCGTTTGTCCATGTTAACAAACAATAAAAAAAAACTTGTAATACAAGTTTGTCTTGATGTACATAATCAACTCAGTAATTTTCATGGAGATATCTAAAGGTTAAAAATGTTACCCTATATTCACGTAAGAAAAAGAATGAATAGGCGTATGAATATTTGGGTCTTTTTCGAAACTTTCCCCTAATGGGATTCTTCGGGATTTTTTTTTTCCTTACTCAGGACATATTGAGGATACAAAATCAGTTGAGTTTGCTTCTGTTGCAATTTGTTCAACCTTTTTTCACAAAATGACTGGACTATTTACCATCAACGGAATGAACGTTCGGTCAGTTGTTGTTTCCAGTCGGGAACATTTCTCGTCGGACCACTTGTGCATGACCAACAAATTTGGCAATAAACTTTGGTAGAATTTAAATTTAAATAAACAAATAGTTCTTTCAAAGCGCGCGTAACGTTAAAATTCTAACGGAATATTACTGTCACATCTGCGGCGTCCATACGCCATGCATTCAGAGTTTAAGTCGCTCTTTATTTTTGCACAGACCGCGGTTTGTTTTGGTTTCATTTCTGCTGAATATCACTCTGTTTAAAGATGGCTGGACTGGAGCTGCTCTTCAACTGCGTATCAAACTCTATAACCTGTTCTCAAGATGCTCTGATCTGTTTTGTACACTGGGAAATAGTGAAAGCTGGCTATAAATGTCTCGGCATTGGAGATGATGTAAGTTAATGACGACTGATGATAATCTGTTACAAAAACTAGAAGTCTTGTGTCCTAACTGAAATGTCATACTAAAAGACACTTTTTCACACTTAAAACAAAAATGTCTGATTGTCATTGCATTAGATAAAATATCGCGAATGCTTTACTGTTTTGTTTTGAAGGCGCGCCGTAATATTTGCCTGATTATAAAATATCGATTTTCCACACAGCCTAAAGATGGAGAGAAGTCGTCAGAACTGCTTCCACCCGGCTGGAATGAAAGCAATGAGCTGTATGCACTCAGATACAGATCAAATGATGACAGGTCAAGCCTACTGCTCAAAGCCTTCACAGTGGATTCAACCCTGATCTTCAATTTAATGGTAATTCAGTTGTATTATAATGCAATGCATGTCGTGATTCACAGATGACAGAATAGTGTCAGACTGGATGGTTTTCAACACTTCTTTTTAATCTTTTGCAGGACTCCACGACAGAAAAAGTTACCGATCTCACAATTAACGTCAGTGAGTATGTCGATGAGGCCAATATGCAGACGTTTGAAAGGTTTGTGAATTTATTTAGTACAAAAAAGAAGTCTCTTATGCTCATCAAGCCTGCATTTATTTGAGCAAAAAACAGTAATATAGTGGAATATTATTACAATTTAAAATAATGGTTTTCTATTTTAATATACTTTACAGTATAATTTATTCCTGTGATGCAAAGCTGAATTTTCAGCATCATTACTTCAGTCTTCAGTGTCACATGATCCTTCAGAAATCATTCTCATTTATAGTGATTTGATGCTCAGTTATTATTAATGTTGGAAACCTGTATTTTTTTGGGAACCTGTGATCATTTTTTTCAGGATTTATCGATGAATAAAAAGTTTAAAAGAACAGCATTTATTCAAAATATAATTTTCTTTATTTTATTTTTTATCAATTTAACACATCCTTGCTGAATAAAAGTATTAATTTCTTTCAAAAAATAAATAATTACTGACCCCAAACTTTTAAACGGGTTGGCTTAGGGTTAGGATTTGTTACAAAAGGTTTCAGTTTTAAATAAATTCTGTTATTTATTATTATTATTTTACTTATTCATCCATGTCAGGTTATAAAAAAATATTAAGCAGCACAACTGTTTCCAGCATTGATGATAAATCAGCATATTAGAATGATTTCTGAAGGGTCATGTGAAACTGAAGACAGTAATGATGCTGAAAATTCAGCTTTGCATCACAGAAATAAATTATATTTTAAAGGATATTGAAATAGAAAACCATTAGGTAATAATATTTTACAATATTTTCTGTATTTTTGATCAAATAAATACAGGCTTGATGAACTTAAAGAGACTTCTTTTCAAAAACATGAAATTTTTTTTACAAAAATGATTATTTTTCCCACAGTTTTCTGAACATATGCAAACTTTCTCTGGAAAAAAAGCTCAATGCCAGCATATCTGTGATAGTGGCCATATCAGATGAGTAATCAGTTGAGGTAAATCAAAAAAAGGTGATGCATTTTCTAACTTATTATTTTGCTTTCAGCGTGTTTAAGAACACAGATGAGTTGACCGCAAAGCTCAAGTCCTCACTGCTGCCCACTAAAAAAGAGGAGCGTCAAGGAAAGACAGAGAGGAAGACAGACAGCGAAAGAGCTTCAAACTTAAGGGACCCTCACCGTGATCCGCTCCTGATCCCAACCAGAGGCCCTTCAAACAGACAGCCTCCTAACTGGTGAACGTTCATTCTCTCATTCTTGTTTTCATGCAATTTATACGTTGGTTTTCAAGGGTATCAGCTTTCTAGAGGAATGTGTAGAGGTCATTTTCAGGTGCAGTCTGTGGAGATTTGTATAGCGCAGTTATCCGACCTATCAGCACTCGAGCAGCCAGCTGTTGCTATGGTTACCGCCTCAGGTGATCCGAACTTCTGTTCGCAGTCTGTTCAGTGAAAATAGGCACTTTTGTGGACTGTACTGTTTAATAACACAGCTAAACTATGAAATAAGGACCTTTTTTAGAGCGTTTGTGTATTCATGGTCTGCACTGGGTTATTATTATAACTGAAACTAAAACCATATGAAAACATTTTTGTTACTTGAAATAAAATAAATGTTAACGGAAATAAAAGATTTAGTGTAACTTCAAAACTAAAACTGAAATAAAAATGGATAAAATCTATATAGTCGCACACCATAATTACAAATAAATGAACGGAAAATGGAAAATATAAACATAAATCTAATTCGATATATTAATAAAAACTATAATAGTATCTTGATAAAATAACACTGGTCTGTATGACTAAGATTTGTTTTGTTTTGTTATTTCATGAACGAAAAAGACACATTTATAGAGTGCAGTATTATTTATTTATTTAATTGTTAAAATGTGCAAAATGTCATTATTAAAAATAATGCTGCAATCTATTCTGAGAACAGTGAACCAGCATGATAAAAGTTCAACCATGTTCTTAAAGTCACTATGAAACCAGAGTAGACAATTGTTTTTTTGTTTTGTTTTTATTAGAATTGTTTTATTCTTATTTGTGGAATATAGCAGTGTTTATTATAAATGATCAACCGTGCACATCATATTGATGTATATTTATATATATATTTGTTTAAAATCATGTGCCCTCATAATCTTTAATCAAAATAGCTTCCCCCACCTCTCGTCTCTTTTCTGATGACATGTTCACTGGTGGAGGGCGGGGCAACCTGTCAATCACATGAGATCCACCAATAGCAAGCCACAACCATCTAACTCTTAACTCTATATTATAACTCTATATTAACTATAGCAAACTATATTAATTCTAATAGATTCAAATAGATGTCTCTGTGAGTTTGCCTGTAAATGAAGTTAATCTTAGTTTGTGTGTGAAGGACGTTATGGGGTGCGCTGGGACTTTGCGAGCGAGATTTGTATGTGTGTTGTGTAGGTGTCAGCTCATGTCCTCTGTCCTGTTTAATATTTCCCAGCGTGAGTCCTGCGAGAGCTCTCGCTGCTGTACTGTGTCTATTTTTGAAGCACTTGAAGTGTTGTGGGTTTTGTGTGTCTGGCACTGCAGACTGAGAGACTGAGAGACTGGGGTGCGTCTCAATCAGCTCCCTAGTTCAGGAGTCAGGGCACTGATCAGGGAGGCCGACATTTTAAGGGCTGTCTCAATCGCAAAATCTTTCACTCCCTAAAAAGTCTAACAATCACTATGTTCCCTTAACGGAAGTTCTGAAGCCTAAACATAAATCACGTGAGCCAACTCACTACACATAATGACATGCGATAGATGATTTTTAAAATACAAACCATCATTTCATTACATTTCAGCATGAATTAAACATCGCTAGACAGGTAATGAGCATAATCTATCCAACACTTATTGCTTATTTTCGGCTGAAGCGTTGCACGTATGTAACAAGCAAAGTATTTATCCTAATGTACTTTAAATAATATAAAAAAATGATCTTAGAAAGATATCAGTTCTGCTGTTGTTCATAGATACCAGTAGTGATGTACAATGAGGACGTTGTCATGTCACCATCAGTGTGTAGTGAGCCATGCATGGTCCTTTCCAGTGCATGAATCACAACAGCTGACTGAGATGCACCCCTGGGAGAGAGATGCCCACAGTAGGGTGGTCCTTATTTTTAAAGTCTCCAATTGTCATGCTCTTAACCCTTCAAATTGTTCCTTTATATAAGAAAATACAGCATGCCAATTTTTATGGCAGTAACATAATAATTACTGGTAGCTCAATAGCTTTAAACTTTCTGAGATTTTGATGATTTTCGTAAAAAACGATCATTTGAATTGGTATTGTACCTGGCTAGTAAAACTCCAAAAAAATCTCCACATATTCCATATGCTCCATATATTCCTAAATATGTATTTTAGATGCATATCTCAGTTTACTTATTGTAGAAACTAAATCCAAATTAATCCATCCATGACCTGGTTTAGCAGATTTACCTTTCCTGGTGGAATCAATACATATTTCTATTGATGATCACCTTGGTTATTGTTTGGGTTTAGAGCACATTTTTGGGTTAAAAAAATTACATTACGTTCCTTGAAATTGACGCGGAACTTTGGCCGAATCAAGCAGATTATCAGGAGGCACAGGCAACCATACATGCAATGAACGTAGTCAATGATCACGCCGAGAGAGGCGAATACAATGGCTATCTCACACACTCTGAAGAACAATTGCAGTTTCTCCTTCATGTGGTGGAAGATCACCGACGGATCTATCCAGACAACACTGGCTGCTGAGCATCAGAAATGAGGGATTGTTGAAAACTTTGTGCTTTTTTTTTTAGATTGTTGTCATTGTTGTCATGTCAGTGTTGCTCTGATTTCAATAAAATGTAGTTCATTTGCAGCAACTTTTAATTGTACTTGCATATCACAATAACGCCGCACAGCTTAACATAGGCAATCTTCCACATGATTGAGCTACCTCTAAATATAATTTTTTTGTCAACATTTTTGCATATTTCCAATTTTGAAGTTAAAAGGAACAGTTTAAGAGGTTAAGACACTAACATTTTGCACAAAAAAAAAATTGGACTTGATAAGGACCACCCTAATGCCCAGTGCCGGCACCACTTCCATCAAACACAGACAGTTTGGGAGATTTAGTAACGTCTGTTTGGTTGAAACCCACTCAAACAATTATATATTTTTGTCACATACGAGGAAGGAGCTGTGGGAGATGCAGCCTGCGTTGTGACCTTGATTTCCTATTTTCTCTGCAGTCTCTATCAATAAAAAGTGGCAAAAACAAGAAAGAATAGTTTGCAGGGCGAAAGAGAAGAGGAAAGTAGTGGTTAGAGACTGCGCAGTGGTGTTCTTAAGGTCATGGCAGAAGCCCAGAGGTGGATTTCGGTGTTTGTCTTCCACTTCCCCTTCCTGGGTTCACGGTGACCCCTATCAGATTCTTTATGATGTCAGCGATTTATCGACTTGCTGTTGCTGTGGGCGTGATGTAATTCAGTCAAACGGACACTCAGAAAGTGTCCCGGGTTAAAGCCAAAGAGCCTGTAGCCTTTCAAAACACTGAGCCGAGTCACAGCCAATCCACATTCTGCAGATGGAGATTCACAGATTAAGCCAAATAATCTTCTACATACTGAAAATGTATCAATCAAATATATATATATATATGCACACACACACTATCGTTCACAAGTTTGGGGTCTGTACGATTTTTTGAAGGAAATTAATAGTTTTGTTCAACAAAAAATGCATTAAATTGATCGAAAGTGACAGTAAAGACATTTATGGTGTTACAAAAGATTTATGTTTCAGGTTGAAAAATGTTATATTAATCAAAGAATCTAAAAAAAGAAATAAAAACAAAAGTAGGATCATGTAACAATTCAGCTTTGACAGGAATAAATTACATTTTAAAACATATGAATTTGGGAAAAGTTATTTAAAATATCACATTGATATATATATATTGTATATGTTCAATACAGTGTAACAGACTGCTTCTGAAATGTCTCTCTTTGTGTGTGTGTGTGTGTGTCTTTTAGGCCTGACCCGATGGCTCCTTTTGCTGCAGGTGGTGCCGATCTGGATCCCTTTGGGTGAGAAATCCCATCACTTATTTGCCAAAACACTCATCTGTAAATGCGTCATGCATGTTGACCTGTAGGTTACAGACACAGAGTCTTTCTTAGGGGGGTTTTCACACTGGTCATGTTTGCCACGATCCGAACCCGATCGGTTTGTTCTAGGCGCTCCTTGTAGAGTCTGGTTTCACACATTTGATTCTATCGAATCCCGGTGCATCTTACGTCATCACAAACATGCACGGCGCATGATGGAAGACAGAATCCGGTCAACATATAGTGATTTTTAAAATTAATTTAGTGCTATTAAACACAGCAGTGAATGCGTCTACTGTATGTGCGTCGCATGGACGCGGCTTTCTGCTGCTTGCAAACGGACGTCTTTGCTCCATATGCTCAAGGGTCCATATGACCGCTTTCACATTAAAGGGTTAGTTCACCCAAAAATGAAAATTCTGTCAGTAATTACTCACCCTCATGTTGTTCCAACCCCGTAAGACCTTCGTTCATCTTCGGAACACAAATTAAGATATTTTTGATTAAATCTGAGTGCTGGATCACTCCTCCATAGGCTTATGGACATTATAACTTGCTGGCCCAGAAAATGTATTAAAGACATCGTTAATATAGTCTAAGTGACTCCAGTGGCTCAATCTTAAGTTTATAAAGCGACGAGAATACTTTTTGTGCGAAAAAAAAAAAAAAAACGACTTTATTCCACTTTTCATTTCCTTCTCTCTCTGTGCCTCGAGTTAGCGCGTCTGTGTTGCACGTCACCACGCATGACCAGCATCGCCCAATAGTGAGCCTACGTGGTGACGTGCAACACAGACGCGCTGCGCAAAAACACTACGTAAACTAACTCGAGGCACAGAGAGAGAATGAAATGAATAGTGGAATAAAGTCGTTATTTTTTTTTTTTTGCGCACAAAAAGTATTCTCGTCGCTTTATAAACTTAAGATTGAGCCACTGGAGTCACTTGGACTATATTACCGATGTCTTTAATACATTTTCTGGGCCAGCAAGTTATAGTGTCCATAAGCCTGTGGAGGAGTGAGACAGCTCTCGGATTTAATCAAAAATATCTTAATTTGTGTTCCGAAGATGAACGAAGGTCTTACGGGGTTGGAACAACATGAGGGTGAGTAATTACTGACAGAATTTTCATTTTTGGGTGAACTATCCCTTTAACAATTTTTCATGCGAACCGTGCTGTTTCGAACGAAACTGCCAGTGTGAAAGCACCCTGAGGTGTGCACAATGTCATTTTTGGACCATCCTTATGTATAATAAAACAGTTAAAAGGCATCACAGAACATTTAAGAATGAAAATGAATGAGTGTACCTTCAAGGAACGACCTTGCTCGCTGAATTATTAATAGGTCTTGTCTCTTGGTTCTTTCTCCAGGGGAAGGGCAGGAGGAATGATCGTCGATCCATTACGTGCCGGGTTTCCTCGCTCAGGGTTTGACCCCTCCTCTGGGATTCCTGGAGTCCTCCCTCCAGGCGCTGTGCCCCCTGGTGCCCGCTTTGACCCCTTCGGTCCGGTTGGGCGACACAGACCCGGGTAAGAGCTGTAATGGGATCTTTCTTTATTGCTGCCAATGATCTGAGTTTAGCTGTAAAACTGCACTTACCTCATTCACATCACATCCTCACCTCTAATGCCTTTCGTTTGGCTTTCTCTTTCAGGCCAGACCCTGATCACATGCCTCCACCAGGCTATGATGACATGTTCATGTAGAATAATGAGGACGCACTTACGCAACATCCCATAATTATCACTGCTCTGCAGTCTTATGCACTTTGTGTTTGAATAAACTGTTGCGAAACAGAATTCCTTAAAAAAATAGCACCACTCGTTTTCATTTTGACATTGATAAAATAATTCCATTTTTTCCACTGTTATTTGTGCTACTGACTTATTCTGCATTGGTAAATTAAACTGCTTTTATTCTGTCCCATTTCTCTGATGTGATTGATCTCTTTCTGATAATAAATGCAAAGCAAGTTTATATATATAGCATTTCATACACAATGGTCATTCCAAAGTGCTATACATAAAAAGGAATTAAAAATAATCATTACAGATTATTAAGGAATAAAATGAATAATAAAAAAGTAAAAAATAAGGTTATAATAAAAATGATTTAATTTAAAATAAAACATTGGTTTAAAAATAAATATAATTAAGAACAAATAAAACGAAACGTGATATTTTATTACAATTGAGATACTATAATAGTTTTAATATTTGAATTTATTGTATGAAATTTCTCGTTTTCATTTTAATTTTAGTAATTTTTTTTTTATTTTGTTGTGTTTTTGTCAATTTTATTAGTTTTTTTATGTGTCTTTTTTTATTAATTCTAATTTCAGTTTTAGTTATCTAAGTACATAAAGTTACTAAATAAATTGAGAAATTTTGCCTTTGGCAACTAGCTAAAATAAAGAAAATTTTAAGTAACAAAAAAACGTTTTTTATGGTTTTAGTTTTAAGTCAATTCAACTCACCTTTTTTATATAGCGCTTTATACAATACATATTGTTTCAAAGCGTCTTTACAGTGATAAACAGGAAAATAATGATCAATGATGCAAACAGATTTATGCTGTAAAGCAACTCTAAAAAGACAATAGAAAAGACCAATCACATTTTCTTAAAAAAAAAAGTTGGAGTCATAGTTGGGCAAGTGTTGTAGTAAAAATGGGGCCTCACTTATAAAACGTGCGTACGCTCAGATTTGAACTTTGAGTGCATGTACGCTAAAATCCACGCCAACGTTCATATTAATAAGACCGGTCTTTGACATGGAAAAGTGCTTATAGCCCCACATCAGGGTCTAAGCAGACGTACGCACTTTTCCTTGTGGCAGAGAGTCGGAGAACTGCAGGTATTCGGAAATCTAAGCAATTCTCGAGTAAGGATTTGGACGTTAGTCTTCTTTTATTTGTTAATGACATTAATTTGCCGTCGTTTACCAGGCGGAGCTCTGAAAGCATTCCTTCTCTAATACACTGATGTCATATATGCATTCGAGAAATGATCGTAAGACCAAATGTAGGAAGGTTTCTACGCAACATTTTATAAATGAGGCCCTTGGTGTGGTGGCAATTCAGGCGACCCGAGTTTGAGATCTTTTCCCGGTCCATATCCCCTCTCTTCCATGATTTTCTGTCTGTCCTCCTACTGTCCTAACTAAATAAAGCCAAAAAATATATAAAAATATACTTTAACCAAGTCATCTGAAAAGTTACAACTGCTTTGATTTGTGTGAGGGCTTTTCTCCTACATGCAGCTGCAGTGAAAAGAGACTAGTGAGCACGACTAGTCTCTTTAAAGTACCGATAGATGAATGCAAAGCTTCTGAGAAGGTTGATTCAGTGAGAGGAACACGAAGAAGCAGATGCAGTGGAAATCAATGCCTGTAATGTCCACAGTGAGTCATGATGTCCGCAATGTCAGTGTGACTGTCCTTTACAGCCAGAGATGAAGACGCTCGAGTGTCCTCTAGGCATGACTGCACTAAAATAGTGGATACCACTGGGAGAATTAAGTGCTTATTTGTTAAGGGAATTTAGAAGATACAGGCTAGAACTGTCAGTCACAATAGAGTGAAAATACTTCTGTGCTTCACATTTAATGTGAAAATGTGTTTCACAAAGTGCCCAAACACTTTTAAACAAC
Organism: Rutilus rutilus; assembly: GCF_951802725.1. Lineage (NCBI taxonomy): Eukaryota > Metazoa > Chordata > Actinopteri > Cypriniformes > Leuciscidae > Rutilus > Rutilus rutilus. The sequence goes on along the minus strand of NC_140217.1, from coordinate 36,993,100 downwards.
AAATAAAGCAATCGAGTCTCTTCAGAAATATGGATTAGTTTTACGATCTCTTCATGAACTTTTTGAAGAGTCATTCGTATCTGTCAATGGAGGGACAGAAAGCTCTCAGATTCCATTAAAAAGATCTTCATTTGTGTTCTGAAGATAAAAGAAAGTCTTACGGGTTTGGAACGACATGACGGTGAGTAATTAATAACAGAATTTACATTTTTGGGTCAAATAACCCTTTAACTTTGATCATCCGAAGGTTATCATTAACAAACCTCTTTAAAAATGTCTTGCTTGAGAAGTGTGTTTGAGCTAACTTTTTAATCAAATAAATGGCTCTTTTGTTTTGTTGTGCAATGATATTCAGACATTTTAAGTGATGCATTTGTCCCATGCGATTCTTTAAAGTTCCTCGGCGTTCCATGCATCAATTCAGTCAGACAGGTATAGCAACAAAAAAGATTTATTTCACGCATGGAAACAGTATAAAAAGGTGACACGTTTCCACATGAAGTGGTTACAGACTTAAATGCACAGCTGACGTTGAACACATGCAATTCAAACACCCCTGCTCTCCACATAAAAAAAAAAAACAGAGTGTGACTGGCCCAAAGTACCGTGGTACTGCATTTAATTTGAATACATAACAGTCTGTTTGGTTCACACAAGTATTATGCACATCATTAAGCCTCTGCGGTGTTTGTAATTCTCAAGGATTTCTAGGAACTCTTTCTGGCTCTGACTCCATGATTAACCTTCACAGATTGTACAACGATAATCATTTTAACAAAGATGAGCAGCTGCTCCTAATCAGCCCAAACAACCATAATTGTGCTCATTTGGATAGCATACTATCATACTACTCTTACTATTTCTGCAATATATGCACATTTTTTTTGTATGCGTTAAATACACGGATTATCCATTACATTTGATCAAATGCGCAGTACGCAATTGTATTGAAATAATCACATTTATTCAGGAATTATTAATGCTACTCGCTGAATATAACATGCAGTATGGTGAGGCTGTTTTTTAAGTACACTACCGTTTAAAAATGTGGGGTCGTTATGATTTAAAAATGTCTCAAAGATGCATTTATTTGATCAAAGTACTGTAAATTTGTGATATATAATTACAATTTAAAATAACTATTTTCTATGTGAATGTATGTTAAACTGTAATTTATTCCTGTGATCAAAGCTGAATTTACTCCAGTCTTCAGTGTCACATGATCCTTCAGAAATCATTCTAATATGCTGATTTGCTGCTCAAGAAACATATTCTTATACATTTTTTTTGTAGAAACCATGATACATTTTTTCAGGATTCTTTGATGAATAGAAAGTGTTTGAAAATGACAAATATATTTACTGTCTCTTTTGATCAATTGAATGCATCTATGCTGAATAAAAGTTTCAATTTCTTAATATAATTGCCAAATATTTAAACAATAGTGCAAGTATACTAATATTCCACTCTCAATAGAGTCAATGTGACTTGCTCAGTTCAGGCTGTCGTGTTGAAAAAGTGTTACAACATTTCACAATGCATTTTAATGACATTCACATTCATATAGGGGCTTGTGCGTGAGCAATGTGATCAGCAGCACACGTTTGGTGCAAGATAATGCTTAGTGTGCTCAATACTAGATCCTCTGTGCTTACAAGACAATACTTTACACAACCGAAGACATGAAAAACAATTTACCACTTTCCTTTCTCCTTATAACTTTACATCACACCATAACCAACATCTTACAGGTAATACGTGACAGATATATTTACTATAATTTAGGGATGCAGTGAGAAACATGATGGCGTCAAAGAAAGATTACAACAAGTCCATTTCACTTTAATCAGCACTTAAACAGCACTTAAGTTAGTGATGCATCAAGCAGCATGTGAACGCATCACACTTTACACCACCGAACAACATTATAAAGTCGATTTCAAACAATCTTTAGACTTTAGTAAATATATTGTGTAAGGAATATTTAATACGCTGGAATGTTAGATAAATGATAGTATGTAACATACTCTCTTCTGATACAATGTGCTCTCATTAACCATTTGATTTAGCGTTACATTGACAAACTCTTTTTGTTTTTTAAGCTAATCTCCATTATTCTACAGTGACTCACTTGCATTCTGTTAATCAAGCGCACTTTTGAAACTCTATCGACACAATGTGAATTTTGCTTTCCCCTATCCCAGTTACCACTTCCATTAATACCATTATAAAGCTGTTCTGCACAGAGCGATATAGTGAGCATGTATATTGGATGCCTCACACCAGGAAATATATAATTGCAGGCCAGGGTGATCTTTACTACATCTAAGACGTGTAAGACATCTGCTCTTATTAGGTTTCTGCTTAGTTTTGATTACAATCTCTGAATAGTGTACTAATAGAAAATAGTTACTTCAGCAGTAAAACCAAACCACGGTGCAGGCAGCTTCATCAGGGATCAAGTACACACAAATGTCAAATGTAACCTGCTTATGTGCTATTACAATAACTTTGTTTTAAACGGGGTGATGAGCATATTCTTAAAGTGCCCTTATTACGCTACTTTAATGGTTCCTAATTTTGGAGGTCTCCTACATCAGGTTTACATGCATCCAAGGCAAAAAAATTATAATTCTCACAATATGCATTGATTGCAGCATCACCTTTTTTTCACAGTGACTGAAAAGGTTTGATAAAGGATTTGGTCTCTATAAACCCCGCCTTTCTGAGACCTACTCTGCTCTGATTGGTCAGATGGCCCAGGCTGTTGTGATTGGTGTCAGAATCAAAACGACCATTACCATATCTGAATTTCAGCTCTTTCACAGTGATATGAACTGGTGTCGTTTTTTACCATATCAATACCGTATCACCCTTTAGAAGTGCATGAAAAGTGAATTTGCTTTCGCAGAGCTGAAAACAGCGTCTTCTCGACGTGTCGACAACATGAACCAAACTCTTCCGGTCTCAGCTACAACTACAGTGTTTGAGGGCGGGGCAAAGTAGATGTTGTTCGTGGGGAGCCAATGAAGACTATAGGTGGGAATTATGCAAATCTACGCAAAACCTACGTAGGTTTGTGCATGAAAGTCAGACTGGAATTACTGACGACTTTTTTCAGGCAGTTCAGAATTAAATCTTTTTTTTAGGAGAAAATAACTCTTTGCAGAACTTTTACATTCACAAACACTGCATGAAAAGTACAATCTGAAAAAGCATAATAGGGGCACTTTAAAGCATACAGTAACCTAAATCTGTTGTGTCATTGAGAAGACAACAACGTTGTCATATACATATATATATTTCTCTACTGGAATCTATGCATATTGCACCATTACAGTAAAACTTCACATTTTTTGTTAATTGTTAGCACAAATCTACTAAAGTACCATAATGATAGATATTGTAAAATAGATATCTTGGTTAAAACATTAAGCATTCATATGTCTCTTCCCTTGGTTGCAGTACATTGTCCTCTACTCCAAGAACGTGGATTGATGACAACGAGCAAGTGTGTGACACATATACAAAACACGAACAGTAGACAAATACAAACAAGCCAATGTTTGTGTTCACGGTGAACATTTGTAACGTCTTAAGGCATATTGCATCCTTGGATAATAATAGCTTGTATATATTGCACTCATAGTGTCTTTAGTGATGTTATAGGTTATACAGACATTTACTTCAAGTTTTGTAAAGTAGCAGATGGCGGTTTGTTCTGCAGCATGTTACGTTATTATGAAGCTTCACCATTGTGCTTTCATTCACTTGTCTTTTGAGTCTTTAGCATCGCTTTTGCACCATCACATTGTGTGTTTTGCGTGTTTGCCTACAAAAATGAATTAAAATGGTTAAAATGATGCCAGTGCTCGCAGGGCAGCATGAACAAGTTAGCGTATATGAAAACATGTCACATTTTGCCCCAGAATTAAATGGAAAAAATAAGAATGTATATTTCGGCACAAAGAAAATGAAGCCTGTTTTAAGAGCATCAATTATTTTAACATTACATTAATGAATCATTTTGTAGTAAAATGAGAATGTCCATGAGAGGTTTCTTTCATTTCAAACTTTGTTTTGTAGAAAATATCAGTTTTTTTTGTTGTTTTTTTAAGGAATTTAAGATTAAAGTGTGAAAATCCGCCATTGACTTTGAAATTTGACAGATGGCGCCTTTGTAATATATGTTAATTATTTTTAAAAATTTGCATATTGAATCATGAATGGTATTTGTTTTCTATTTATTCATATTATATAGCCTTAAATGTGCACTGATCACTGTTGTCATGACATATAATAAAAATGTTATGCTGATTGTAATAATTGGTTTTATGTTGATCAATTCAATTGAGCAATTATTCTATTTTCCTAATATTATTTTTATTTGCTTAATGTTTAATGAGGAAATTTGCTTTATTGGGGCTATTTTTTTATTATTAATTTTTTTAACCAAGTTGCTTTTTGAGATCTGGCAACACAGCAGACAAAACAGACGGATGCTGAGTGTCATGGCTACAGCAATGAGACGTTTCATTTGCTGATAATTGAAGCCAAAGCCGTGAACTTACCTAAACATGTTATTTATGCTGCCTTGCAAGCACTATTTCCTTTTGGGAATGCAAATGTGTTTTATCAATGTGATTCAGTTGTGCTACGTGTTTAGTGTTTCCGAAGGAACCTGATTACCGTTCGCGGCGTCGGCGGTGACGTTCGGTTCACATTCCACGAGCGTCTCCCTTCCATCACCTTCGGCTAGCTGCCTCATCCTCATATTAATGGATCCATAAGATTTCATGGGTCTTCTAGCGAAAGTCCTCCGCCGATACAGTTCCCCTTTGCATATGGACACCATTAATAAAACGGATAAGAGCATTCCTCCCAGAGTGAGCAAACCAAGTCCCGCAATAATGCATTTGTCGAGGTGAGAACCGAGTTGTGCATAATACATCTCTAGTTTCTCCATCTGGCGCGCTGTCACTTGGTCCGGGTTGACTTTAGCCTCTCTTGGGATTGTATATGCGATTACCACTAATATGATTCCGCTCACGAGGAAAACAAGTGCGAAAATGAACCCGTAGTCCACCGATTGGTCATGGTATTCAAGCTCAGGTTCGTCTTCAGTGCGCGGTGACGGCACTTCTCTCTGAATAGGCAGCGGATTTGACTGATAGTCAATTCCAGATGTTCTGGAGGTAACGCGGATCCTCGTTCCCGGGTCCTCATCTTCAAACGATGCGTTTTCGATGCCGGTGGCCGGCCGTGGTCCTGAGGAGGCCTGAGGAGGTTCTCGCCTGCTCCCGTCCCCCAGTTCACGGAGCTCCACAGCGTTCAGGGACTCCATCGATTCTGAGCGCTTGCACTCATGTTCAATCAAATGCCTCTTGTTTCACCTTCAAAAGAAAACATAGCCTAGATTACACTTTAAACAAAGAAAGCATAAAATAGACATCTTTGAAATGTTTAAAAACACAAACTAGGCCCTCTTTACACCTGGTTTTCAATAAGTAGACGAGGGAGAGATTCCGGTTTACACCTGGTGTTTTAATTCATCTCTTTTGTCCACATTTTAAACCACTTCTGTCCTGATTTCTTCAAGGGGAGAGTGTATGGGCAGGTAAATGTAGGGGCCTTTCCAGATCCAATGGACAAAATAAGCTTGAGAAATTTACATATGAACGTGGCCAGAGAAGTCGGAGAGAGAGCGGGAGCTTTACTTTCTGCTCTGACAGCCACAAGACCTGTGAGTTTGTGTAAGAAATCAGGAATGGTGAGAGAACATTGTGCCTGGTATGTTTTTCAACTTTAAACCAAACTCGGATCTTCAGCCAACAAAATTTGAATCCTGACATGCTAGTGTTCTTCCATAATTTTTTAGGACAGTAGGTGGAGAGTAGGCGTCTTTTGTGGCTGTTCGAGTGCATTCGAACATATGAGTGTTTACACTACGAAAGCAATCCGGTTGAATGTGTTTTCGACTATCTCTGAAAGTGGACAAGGTCAAAATAGACCAGGTTGAAATCACAAAAATGTGCCTAAATAAAAATCCTCAGGCATTTTTGAGTAAAAGTTGGCAAATAGACTATTCTAGGGGTATTTTTTATGCTGAATCCATTTTTGCTGTTTGCCAAGCTGTATCTCTTACATGAAACTCAGTAGAGTGCAAAATCCAAGATGACCGCCTCATACGCCAAAATGAGCAAATTTCTCAGCACTGGCTCAAAGATAAACTGTTTTTATTGTGCTATAGCATTTATTGAGTAAAGGAAACAAACAGAATAGTCAGAACAAGTTAGTCATTCTGTCTTTCAATATTTCTGGTAAACACTGACTTGTAATTTTGTGTATTTGAGTATGTCCATGTAAGAACATCAACATCATGCTGGTGGCAGCAAAAGGCCTATATCTTAAACCATCATCCTATTACATTATGTTAAGAGTGTTTATTACTTTTCAACATTTACATGTCCATGTAAACAAGTTTAAGGACTTAAATTTAACCAAACTAAATTCTCTTTTGGTTTATTTATGAAAAATATATTCTCAGAAAGATTGGTTGTAAATATTAAGAATTGAGACAAATTAACAAATTACCAAAACATATCATGGTAATGTGTCACACCACTAACATTAGCTTTGAACAGATAAAGGAAATAAACACAGTAAACTTGGCCTAAAATTACCTTATAAAGTTGGACATAACATTAGCTGAATAATAACTAAAACATGAACTGCATGGCATATAAAATGTAATGTTATTTAAACAATGGTACAACAAGATTCTCCAATATGATCACAACAACACAGAGCAGTGCTCTTATTCAGTTCAGCAACTGCTACATTCTGCATCACTTGTCTTGCACTTGCATGCAGCAGAGCAACGCAGACGAGACTTTTTACATTTACATCGTGCACTCATACATCTTAAGGCGCAGTTGCAGCTGATAAATTCCAAACAGTAGTCTGACTAACCGAGGTTACGTTAGGTAACCAAGTACATTCTCTTAGGAGAGGTTCTCTCGTATTGCCTAAATTGCTTACGCTACGGGAACCCCTTGTCAACGCCGTGCGCGCCGAGCATCCACTGCATGAGTCCCAGGGAAGCCCGGGGAACACAAAACGCGGGCCAGCACATGTACATAAGCACTTCATAGGGAAATACAGAGCGGCTCCGCCGGTCTATGTATAGAGAATATCGCCCTTAGTACAGCTCAACCAGAAGAGCTAATAGTCACGTGAGAGTAGCCTGCACACGAACAAACTGGGCAGAACATACACACCACTTAGACTGATAAAAGTCTAGCCTGCAAGGCGGAAACTTCCAGGTTATAAAACTTAACAAATGTAGAGGGGGAGTGTCATGAATAGAAATCCCGCTGGACCAAGCCCACGACGAGGCCATGCCTCTAGTGGAATGGGCCCTGATGCCCATAGGGCACTGCAGGTGTTTGGACGCATAAGCTGCTGCGATAGCGTCCACTATCCATCTGGACAGGCTCTGTTTCGAGGTGGCGAGACCCTTGGTGTGCCCACCAAACGAAACAAAGAGCTGCTCAGAACGTGTGATGTAAACTCTCAGCGCCCTGACGGGGCATAGGAGGTTTTCACCGCCCTCGCTATCAGATGCTGGCAGAGCCGATAGGGAGATGAACTGCGCTCTGAAGGGAGTGCCAATCGCTTTGGGGACATAGCCATGTCTCGGTTTGAGGATGACTTTAGAGTCATTTGGTCCAAACTCGAGACATGTGGGGCTAACGGATAGTGTGTGTATCCCCCACGCGTTTTACTGATGACAGAGCTATCAGAAAAACGGTCTTGAGCAAAAGGTATTTTATGTCCACGGATTCTAACGGTTCAAAGGGAAATGCTTTCAGGGCCTCTAGGACCAAAGTAAGATCCCAAATAGGAACCAAAGGGGGTCGCGGGGGGGTTCATCCTCCTGGCTCCTCTAAGGAAGCGGATGATGAGCTCTTCCTTCCTATCGCGCGGCCGTGCGTCGACTCTGCAAACGCTGCAATAGCCGCAACGCAAACTTTGAGCGTGGAGGGGGACCTGCCCTTGTCCAACAGCTCTAGAAGGAAGGAGAGCACCCACGAAACCCCACATGTGCGTGGGTCCAGGCTCTTTGTAGCGCACCATTTGGAGAACACTGACCATTTAGACGCGTAGAGTCTTCTCGTAGAAGGAGCTCTAGACTGCGTGATCGTGTTCACGACCCCTTCTGGCAAAGCAATGGTTATTCGTTGATTATCCACGCATGCAGAGACCAGCGCTCTGGATGGGGATACCGCGAACGCATAGCACAAGCGGTGCCAGACCACATGCTGTTCTGTGTTCTGGACAAGAAGCACTCTGTCAATTGCTTCTCTGTGTTGAGGATCGTGAAGCTTGCCTCTACTTTGTGCAGCTGCTTTTAGTGTCAAAAGGCCCTGTTCTGTCGCATTGTATAGCTTATCTTTCTTGGATTCTTGGCATATAATGCAAGTATCCAATGACATTGACCGGTCAGGCTTCAAACTACACACAGCTTCCATAATTGGTGATCTTATAATCTGACCAACTTCATGGGTACAATTCCACAACTGGAAATATTTTGTGTTGGTTCATGTCGCTCTTTGGATATAAAAATTAATTCTGATGAAAAATACGATGTGTGGAAATAACTGCAGAAAGTAATAGAAAGTAGAAAGTAGAATAAAAAACCTCTTGGATAACTCTGAACTCAATTCACACACTTTGATCCAAAGACAATAGTATGCATGTGACTCCAAACAAATGACTCTCGCATTTTAGATATTCTGTTTGTCCATTTGAAATAAGGAGAAAAACAGATATTTTCATGACTACAATGAGAAATAATGCAATTATCATTGTCACATACAAGTATCTTAATTCCCACCTAAATAAACTTTCTCGTTAATTGATGTCGTGCATGATGTAAAGTTTATAAATATAGAATTTCCTGACATTTTAGAGGTCATCTTGAAGTTTGCGCTCTACTGAGTTTCACATAAGAGATACAGCTTGGCAAACAGCAAAAATGGATTCAGCAGAAAAAATACCCTTAGAAAAGTCTGTTTGCCAACTTTTACTAAAAAATGCCCAAGGGTGTCACATTATCTGAAAATCGACCTAGTCTAAAATGTTTTAGCCCCCGTTTGCACCTGTATTTAGAGACATCCACTCGTGATCCGATCGAAAACAAAACTCATCTTAATACCAAATGTAAAAGGGCCTGAGAGTCCATTCTAACGGACATCAGGTTCCTATGTGTGTTTAATTTTTTTTTCACAAAGTACAGTGCTATGCATAAGTTTAGACACCCATGCTAAAGTTGACTAAAAAGGGGAATAAAAAAATCATCTTTTGGAAATTGAACTTAATGCCTAAATTAAAAACATTAGAGACCTACCTAGAGACATACCTAGAGATTGGCATGGTTTTATTTCAGTTAGCCTAATAGCTGGTTTGATTTGCATTGAGAGATGATCTTATGGAAAGTACTCCATGCCAATCTCTAGGTATGGTGAAGGCTATGTGACGATGTGGGGATATTTTAATTCCAAAGGCCAAGGGAACTTTATCAGGATGCATAGTATCCGGGATCCATGAAGTAACTGGCCTTTAAAAATAAAAATCTGCCTGCCTCTATGGGAATTTAACATAGGGGTGTCCAGACTTATGCACCCTGTATTTTAAAGAAGAACATTTATTTATTTACGATACATTATTCATTCACAAAGAAAATTGGTGTCCTTAGAGGTTGGATTTTTCCTCATTTTTTTAATTAAGGCATTAAGTTCAATTTCCAAAAGATGATTTTTTTATTCCTCTTTTTAGTCAACTTTAGCATGGGTGTCTAAATGTATGCATAGCACTGTAAATCTATTACACTTTTTGACAAAAACATATTTGAAAATTAAACATGGCAGCCTGTGACATATCTCAAAACTTTGTTTATCTCGGTAAACAAAATAACTGCACTACTGTAAATCTGCTGAATGTGGTTTCAGTAATCAGCATACAAACTGTTCCCAAAATTCAGATTACCTTCAGACCATGTCTGACAAAAGTAATCAAACTGATAATTCTGGTATTCAAAACCGACTGCCTGGCTGTGCAAGAGAAGTATAAGTGTAGAAGCGCTGTTTTCATGGCTTAAGGATTGTAATTTAACTTGTCTTTCTCTTTGGAAACATGTAAAAGTTGGGATGTGTGGCAGAGTAATAAAATAAAACTTGAGCTTGTTACCAAAATGTTACAGGTTAGATTCAGCAGAGGCCAATCCAAGAGCCTCAACTGTCTGGTTACCAACATTCTTCAAAATATCTTCTTTTGTGTTCAGTAGAAGAAAGAAATTCATACAGGTTTAGAACAACTTGAGGGTGAGTAAATGATGACAGAATTTTCATTTTTGGGTGAACTATCCCTTTAATGATCTCACACAGTTGATGTGTGTTTACAGTTAAAGGATTAAAATGTCACATTAGCAGCATAACTCTGATATTGATCTAGTGGTTTCATTAATGTAATAAATAATAACACTGAAATGAATCAACATTCAATCACTGCAAGCTATTATGAACAATTGCCACAATATTATGTTTTTTTGAGGGTAAATGGATGGGAATAATTTAAGATTAGGTTATATTCATATAAAAAAACGACTGAATATCCAAAAGTAATGTATCATAAATGATATCTGTGCATAAGCAGAGAAAAAAGAGATGTCATTTTATATATTGGGCCTAACCAGCAAACAGGGAATGTACACAGAACTGTACACAGACTAAATGTTATTAGCGAACATTCTTCCAATAATGTTAATGGAATGTTAATTCAAATTATGTGGTATTCAATAATGTTCTCAAAACATTATTTATACATCGTTCGCGGAAGTTTAGATGTGCATCTAACATTTTTAAATGTTAATATTTGTTTAAGAATGTTCAAAGAACATCCCATAAGAACATTCCAATTATCCCACACAATGTAAAATGATAAAATGGAATGTTTCCATTCGCATAAGCAAGAAATAACTTAATTTTTTTTTAAATGGACATTCTGAACAGAGAACATTCAGAAATAATGTTTTCATAACTTAACATGAACTTTAGCAAAACGTTCTTCGTTACGTATTAATAATGGTGTGATTTCCACACCCACCTCCCCAAAGCAAAATATGGAGGGTGGGGTGACGGGGTGTGAAGTTATTATTTTTTCATACACAGATTACAAGAGAGCGCGAGCACGCTATATTTCGTCGCGTGCGCATGGCAGGTAACCATAGCAACCACTGCGATACGTTTAACAGGCAAAGGTCATTAAGCATCACTTTATCATACAATCACCACAACTACAATCTTTAATTTAGGCTACTTTTAGATTACTGTGATAGTGGACGCTAATAGTCTAACAATTTGCATAGATTGCACCACGAAAATTACCTTTACATTTACCAAATAGATGTTTAAAATTCCTTTTTGAAAATTCGAAAATGATTTAAAATAGACCGTTCCCCCTTAAAGCCACCGTCTATTTCGCTGTCTATAAATGTGCACATACACAAGAAAAACAACATAAAGAAAGACGGTAATGTAGGAAACATGTCAATTTTAACTAGCCTATTATATATGTAAAAAAAAAATTAAAAAAAAATCTCGTTATTTCTCAACCCATACACTAATTTCTTACATTTTTGTAATGCCATGGCATAAACTAAATTAGAATTAACTGTTCATTTACAACAGGCTGTTTGTTTCTTTGTTCACAATGATGGTTTTGCATAAAAATTCTCTGGCCTGTTTTAGGCTACCTGAAAGAAGCAGTGATGACCAGGAGGACTTGGGCTTGTTTTTGCGACACATTTGTAACGAATAAAAGAGACACTAATAACACACAACACAAATAGAGGTCTGGACAATGTGCAGAGACATGCCATCTAATTCTGCTCCAGATGATTTACCACAGACTGGCCCATTTTACCTGACTTCACCCTGAATACGCGTAAAATCTCATTCCTTGAGAGCGAGCGATAATAGCGTCAGGCGCGTCGACTATTATTTACCCGTGTAAAAGCTCACATTAACGCGTTCTGTGCGTTTATACCTTCAAATATGACCTTGTAATACCTCAAGAGTTTTATGTTTCTATTTGAATATTTAACAACCAGGCTTTAATAAAAGACAAATGTAGCGTGCGACCAACACCTCCTAATATTATTTGATGTGATTGGTAAGAAAGAGAAGGCGCACTCACCTCCAGGCGCGAGCGCGATCGCTCCACAGATATCATAGTAACGGTGGGATGCTGACAGGAAGATCTCGAGGGGAGATTTAGCCATGCGCGACACAAACACGGTCATTTTCAGGCAGCATTAAACACAAATGAAAAAAAAACGTCAGACAATTCGTCATTATGAACGACACAATACACAGCTGCCGATGCACATTTTGCGTGGTTCTGAAGTGTACCTTTAGTATGCACTAGATCAGCTTCAATGGTGTCTGTTAAGATGCCCACATCAAGGATGTGGTATAGGTTATGTTTAATTATTAAAAATGCCACTATTAGAATTGATTTTACATGCTGTCAGGGCTTCTGGCAGACTTTTTGCTCTGAATTGCATGTTATATTCAATTATATTTGATTTATTGTCAGTAATATGTTATATATTTACACACACACACACACACACACACACACACACACACATTCAGTTTTGCTATCTTTGTGGGGACTCTCCATAGGCATAATGGTTTTTATTGGCTTCTGTTCAAACATATTCTATCCACTTACACTAACCCTACCCATCACAGAAAACGTTCTGTATTTTTACATAAAAAATAAATTAATAATAATAATAATTCATCATTTAGTATGTTTATTAATCCATTTCCCTCATGGGGACTGCTGGCTGGCCCCCACAATGTAGGTGATTTCAGGTTTTACTATCCTTGTGTGGACATTTGGTCCTAACAATGCAAAATAAACCTGTACACACACACACACATTGCATTTCTAATTAGTTCCCAGTCTGAATGGTATGGGATGTACAAATGGATGCATCATAAGCACTAAAAACCAGGTGTTGGACCAATGGCATCAGTATGTAGACATATAGGTGAGCAAAACACATTACAATAGTTTGCTTTATTATACAAAGATACACATTTTTTCTTTCAACCTTACATCAATAATAAACACCCTATATCCAATTTAGAAAACGGGCGTGATGATGGGTAGACTAGACTGGTACAAAAACCATGGTATTTTTGGACACATTACTTTGGTAGATATATGCAATAAAACAAACTGAGAGAGAAATGCTAAAATAACGATATAAAAATGTATCTTGGTTCTTTTACATCTTAGAGAAAAACAGTGAATGAATTTTCATCAGGCATCTGTGGGACACAGGCCGTCGGTCGGGTCCTTAGAGTTCCACAAATCTACGCAATCACCTAAAGAGCTCAATGGCGACGGCGTATATGCACGATCGGGATTGAATTTAAAGAATGGCAGGTCTGAACATGATCAGTACAGTCTTTTTGAGTTTTAAAGCTTGCTTATTTGACACTACCACAATTATATATGTTTACATTTGTGGTCGGAAAGTTTATTTTCGTGTAACACCTAGCCACATGCTAGATATCCGGTTAGCAATCAAGCTAACATCACAATGTTTTTATTGTTCATATGTGGGTTTTTGTTTCTATTTTTTTTTTTTTACATGATTTAAAAACACAAACTGACTTTTTGGATATGTTCATATTAACTATAATGTCACACTACTTGCCAGATTTATAGCTTTTTGTTGTTTATTGTCTATCATTCGTGTAAACGGTGTGGGAAGTCAAAATGGGAAAATTTAACTCGCATTTAAAATGTCTGGGGTGTGCAAAGAAGAACAATTATCCAAACACAAAGTGAAATATTGGAAGTGCACATAATTAATTACAATACCTCACTAATTATTAAATTTGTATCTTTGTTTGTTGTTGTTTAGTCGATCCTTCGTGTAAACAGTGTAAGGAATGCCAGTCTAAATTGGGAAACGTTTATCATTTTCTTAAAAAACTGGGTTTTTATTACGTGTTTTGCCTTTTTGTCATACTCCTAAACATTTTAATAAAAAAAAAAAATATATATATATATATATTTATGGTTGTTTTGCTCTTTTTTTAAAATATGTTGCACACCCCTAAATCTTTTAAATGTATGCTAAGCTACTAAAATAGCCTAACCGTTTTAGTATGAGATTAATGGCTATTAAATCTTCCTCTTATGAAACATTTGATGAAATCAAGAGTTTAACTAGCGCTAGTCACATGTACGTCTTAAGGTGCTGTCATGTTTATGTAGATAGAAGTTAGATTCGAGGCCAGGAACTAAAAATAGCCTTCAGCTGCACAATTTCTTAAAATACACACGGATCGCTTTGACCTCGGTCCCTTATAAGGTGGTGTGAGTCGAGTATCAAATTGTTTTCTCTTTCTCTCTCCTTCTCCAAAGGCCTCGCCTGGTATTTGGATACTGTGTCTAATCCCTTGCAGATACACAGGGGATTTGTGATTGTGTAGCGTCACGTCGGATATCTGAGCTCGAACTAGGCGGCCCCCACGCGCAGAGACCATGTACTGCCTCCAGTGGTTACTCCCGGTCCTCCTGATCCCCAAACCGTTGAATCCAGCCCTGTGGTTCAACCACTCCATGTTCATGGGCTTCTACCTGCTCAGCTTCCTGTTGGAGAGGAAGCCGTGTACCATTTGTGCCTTAGTCTTCCTGGCGGCGCTGTTCCTCATCTGCTACAGCTGCTGGGGAAACTGCTTTCTGTACCACTGCCACGATTCTCCACTGCCGGACTCCGCACACGACCCCAGCATTGTGGGCACCTAGACTCGGTTTTCACCCCCCAGACCCCGGGCCGTCTCAACCCGGACTGATAGTAGAAGAGCCACGGGGAATGCTGGGAAGTTTCAGTTCGCTCTACCCATGTTGAAAACCGCTCTCCGCTGTAACCCGTAACAAAGCGCCCTCGCTCCCTGACTTGAGTCTCTCCTCCCCGCGGCGAAGGGCGTCTGAAGCTTGCATGGGTTCCATTCTCGTTGTGTTCGGTGCACTTTTTCATTTCTGAATGCTGAATTTTTCCAAAGGGGTAGATGATAATGTGTGTGCGTGTGTATACGTTGGTATATTGCGATTTTGGGTGTCAATAATCAGTATGAGTCCAAGTGTTAAGCGGATAAACGGCGGATGAATTTTGTTGTGTACGTTGAGCTGAAGGCGTGCTTATACACTGCTGAGTCAGCTCAAATGCTGTCACCACTTTTAATTCAATAAAGTTTCTAATGATCAAAGTCCAGCTGCTGTGTGTGTGTGTAGATGAAAAAATTGTCTTCTTTTTGACAGTGTGATGCTATAGACAGCTTCAGAACAGCTGTGTGGATCAATCATGAAATAATCTTTTTGTCTCATCAAAGCAGTTTTACTCGACAGACCGGGGGCCTGTACCATGATGGTAGTTGAACAAACTCAGGGTTACAGGATTAGTTTTGAGTTGACAAAACCAAACCAATCCAACCAGGCTACCATGATGCTGATCATCAACTTTCTCTGTCAACTCAGGCTTTGATCCTGAGTTTAGGTGTGACATCAGTGGCGAACAGCCAATCACATGCTGAGAAAGAGTGAAACTCAGATTCATTTCTCACGAGAGAAGCAGCGCGATTCACTACAGAATATTACGAGATTGAGAAATATAAAGAATTTAAACAAATTCACACAGCAAGAAGAAAATAGCTGTCTATGAAAGAGGACAACTAAAATAAAAAGTCTTGCTGTATCAGTGCAAGTAAAAGTTGTGAAGTTAGTTTATACATTTGATAAAGGTATAGAGAAAATGTAACATTTAAGCTCACATGTAGTCATTTTATAGCTGTATCTATTGATTCTAAAGTGTATTTATATTACCTTTACATATTTATTCAACTAAACTGCGTAATAAACTAAAATTGTACATGTGTGATCGATTAAGGGTATAATAATTACATAATTTTGTATGATTTAGATATTATTTATTATTCTAAATAAGCATTACTAAAAGCCGGACGATTTTGTCTTTAAAAATCATTTGCTGTGTAGTGATCTTTAATTTGGAGTGGAAACCGGTGGAGTGACTTTATCGCATCAGACATGTGTCACTTTGCTCACAGCTGATTGGTCCAAGTTCAGTTTGCAACCTCTTACCTGGAATATCACCTGACCCGGACCAGGTTAGCCGTGGAGAGTAAGTTACACACTGCTAAAAGCGAAACCACTTTCATGTTGCCTAAAGCCAGGGTTGGTGCAAACTAAACAAACATATCGGGCTAGCCACCTAAACCGGCTTCATGGTATAAGCCCCTGCTCACTAGGTAAAGGTTTATTCATACAGATGTTTTTTAAATGTCGATAAAAAAAAAAAATTCTATCAAATTGAAATTTATAGTTTGTTTATTATTTGTCATATTCTGAAATATTCTGTTCTCGCCTTGAAAAAGTCAAGAAAGGTTCAGGTCATATCTTACCTCAAAAGAAAAAAAATACACTCATGGTAATTAAGCATATTTTCCCCATCAAATTCTCATTACTGTAAAATAATTATAAAATATAATTTCATAATTATTTTACGGATATGATAATTTGATGGGGAAAATGTGCTTAATTACCATGAAAGTAACAAAGTCAGATTTTTTTTGCATTTCCTTTATACAAAATAGACTTTTTAGTCTTTTCTTTTTGATGTGAAGAATGAGGTCCATTTGTGAGATTGTGCTTTTTTGTAAAATATTGACACACTCATCCTAGTATGATGAAAAACCTTGACATGGAATGGATTGCTTGGGAAAGTATATACATTACATTAACTATAACTACAACGTTACTTAATAAAAATACAACTATTCATTTTAATTAATGTTATCTCAGGTCTATTAAATTGACATAACTTTTTATTTTAATAATGTATTAGTAAATGTTTAAATTAATATGAATTAAGATCAATAAATGCTTTAGAAGTATGTTAAGTAATGTTACAAATGGAAAAGTGTTACAGACAATTTTATGTAAACTAATCCAAACTGTTGATGTCTGGAGATGTGAGCATATTAATCATCTGATTTTGGGTTGTTTATTATGGGGAAGTTGTTATAGTGGTTTGACACAGTAATTGAACAAGTCAGAAGTTCTCTTATGTACATTTATTATCAATATTTTTCATGTTTACTCATTTTGATACATATGAAATATAGAAGACAGTTTATTTATAAATATTTCACTTATAATTAAAAATTAAAATTACATAAAAAGAAAATAATAAAACTGCATATTAAATACTTGGCAATATGTGTACACACAGATGGAATGTATTCAAATCAAAACCTCGCAGTCTCTCAGCACCATCCAATCAGGTAACAGATTGAGTTTGTGATCGTCCTATAAGATTGTGATTTCTGTTTCCAGGTTCTTGTAAGCCTCGTCCTGTAGCTCATAGATCTGATCCATGCGCTGGAATGCCATGTGACCTTTCTTACCTAAGAAAGAACAAGGGCTCAGTCTGGGAAACAACACAAAACAACGGCGACGGCACCTCTGCACTTTACAAGAAGTGTTATATGTCGTATGGGGATCAATTACATGTCATTTAAAAGAAGATAAGCGCTTGTGTGAACGTATATGATTCCCTGTGAATGAAAAGAAACTTATTAGGAAAATGCTCATAAAAAATAAAAACTTTTTATGCAAAGTTTGCATAAAAACGTATGAGCTCAATTGAGGCAGATCATTTTTTATGCGGTAAGAAGACATTGACAAACTACAATGGAAACACATTTACTGTATAAATCTCCCTTGATGCGAAACAAAAAACTCACATGACTGCCTCAACAGAGGGTGTGATTGGATAACATGGCGTTTTCACGGTTATGCTGATGATACTCAGCTCTAGATTTCTTTGCACCCTGGCAAAACTTACCAATTCACAAAATTAAAGGAATGCATAGTTGATTAAAAAATATAATAAAAAAATGTATAAAAAAAAAAACAAAACTATGACTAGTAATTTCCTACTACTAAATTCTAAAAAATAAATAATTATTGGACCAAAAAACTCTGCATGTAATAACCTAGAATACTGTCTAACAGTTGATGGATGTTCTGTCAAGTCTTCGTCGTCAGTTAGGAACCTGCGTGTGCTCTTTGATACCAATCTTATTTCCAACATCTGTAAAACCACATTTTTCCATCTTAAAAATACATCTAAATTACGACACATGCTCTCAATGACAAACGCAGTTAGTTCATGCGTTCATGACCTCAAGGCTAGATTATTGTAATGCTCTGGCTGGTTGCCCTGCTCCAGCTGGTCCAAAACGCATTAGCTAGAGTTCTTACCAGAAACAGGAAGTATGACCATATAATCCCCGCTCTGTCAACACTGCATTGGCTCCCTATTAAACATTGCATACATTTTAAAATCTTGCTAATTACTTTCAAAGCACTAAATGGTTTAGCTTCTCAATACTTGAGCGAGCTCTTAGCGCATTATAGTCCTTCACGTATATTGCGATCTCAAAATTCTGGCCAGTTGATAATGCAGCTGGAAGATCCTTCTCCTATTTAGCATCCAAACTCTTGAACAGTCTTCCTAGCATTGTTCGGTAGACACACTCTGTCAGTTTAGATCTAGACTTAAAGGGTTAGTTCACCCAAAAATTAAAATTCTGTCAGTAATTACTCACCCTCATGTTGTTCCAACCGCGTAAGACCTTCGTTCATCTTCGGAACACAAATTAAGATATTTTTGATGAAATCTGAGCCATGTTTCACTCCTCCATAGGCTTCCAGTGTGACCGAAACTTGCTGGCCCAGAAAAGTTATTAAAGAGATCGTTAATATAGTCCAAGTGACTCCAGTGGCTCAATCTTAAGTATATCAAGCGACGAGAATACTTTTTGTGCGCAAAAACAAACAAAAATAACGACTTTATTCCACTATTCATTTCCTTCTCTCTGGATGTCTAGTTGGTTTGCGTAGTGTTTTTGCGCAGCGCGTCTGTGTTACACGTCACCACGTAGGCTCACTATTGGCCGACGCCGGTCATGTGTGTGTTGCGTGATGACGTGCAACACAGACGCGCAGCGCAAACACACTACGAGGCCCAGAGAGAAGGAAATGAAAAGTGGAATAAAGTCGTTATTTTTGTTTGTTTTTGCGCACAAAAAGTATTCTCGTCGCATGATAAACTTAATGTAGTGCCACTGTAGTTACTTGGACTATTTTAACGATGTTTTAATAACTATTCTGGGCCGGTGAGTTTCGGTCACACTGGAAGCCTATGGAGGAGTCAAAATTCTGTCAGATTTCATCAAAAATATCTTAATTTGTGTTCCGAAGATGAACGAAAGACTTACATGGTTGGAACAACATGAGGGTGAGTAATTACTGACAGAATTTTCATTTTTGGGTGAACTAACCCTTTAAAACACATCTCTTTACCTTGGCATACACATTATCACATTTCTATAATTCACATCCGCTAAAGGATTGTTAGGCTGTAAGAAATAGGTCAGCTGGAACCGGGAACACTTCCTAGAACACCCGATGTACTTGTTACATCGTAAGAAGAATGGCATCTACGCTAATATTAGTCTGTCAGTCTCATCCTTATCCCGAGGTTACCGTAGTCAGCCGGATCTGGTCCATATCCAGATCAGATGGTGGACCTGCACCTAGACACGACCACAACACATCCCTGAATGTCAGCAGAGATTCTGTCAACTAGACAATCCCCTGTGAAGGCCTCATCGACACGACAGCCATCGGCACAGATCCTCAGCAGAGACCACAAGAACCAGACGGGTCCTCCGCACAGACCCTATGGCCAGTTTCGACTCCAATCTCGTGATGAATCCGATCTTTAAGCAAAAGGAACTAGATGAATATTTGAATGGTATGATGAATTCTGACTTGTGACGGAGCCTGAATCATAATCACACCGTGTTTGTTCGTTGGCCAGAGGAGAACTAGACTGAGCCTGGTTTCTCCCATTCTGTCACCTGATGGAGTTTGGGTTCCTTGCCACTGTCGCCTCTGGCTTGCTTAGTTGGGGACACTTAATATTCAACAATATTATAACAATTATTGATCTGACTGTACTGACGCAGTTGAATGAGAACTGAACTGAGCTGGACGATGACATTGTTTTTTTTGCAGAACTGCTTTATAGATTAATGTCATCAATATGATTTGGTATAATAACTTCCCAGAACTGTCTCACATGATTGCATACACAAACATCAGACATCTGAACATGACGGCGTTTATTGCTTTCGTCTGCGTGCTCCAAGGTGCAAGTCATTTATAATTTGTGAAAAAAGAGCCACTGGCTTCTCCAATAGCAGCAACTTCCATTTTTATTACAGAGAATATTTTCTGCCAATTTCCCATGAAGTGATGTTTTGTTCTCTTGAACACTTGGGGCCCTATCTCGCAGTTGACTTTGTACACCGACGCATGTATCATTCCTATTTTGCACCCGCACACAGCGGACTTTTCCCTCCACAGACACACGTCGGTAAACTAGGAAATGAACTTGCGCTCCCGGGGGCGGTTCAGCGAAAAGAGGAGGTGTGTTCCGGCACAAACGTTCCCTGGTGCTATTTTGCAGGTTTAGAAAACAATTCCACCACTGACCAGGAAAAACCTAGTCTAAAGTCAGTGGCGCGTTGCGCATGTTATTCATATGCTATTTTAAGGGCGCATGCTTGGCCATAATCAATGACGCGCATGCACTTTGCTTATCTCATCTACACACAGCAGTTCTCATTTTTAGAAAACCATTCATTATTACAAGGAACAATATTAACACACGAGGGAAATCATCGTTGTGTCCATGAAGATGTTAAAAAATAGGCATAAATCTAGCTTACACATTTACCCAAATTATTATACGCCTGTTTAACCGAAGCTAATTTGGGTGTGTTTCTCCATCCCCAATGTCACTTCTCTGTGTTTTACGGCCCTGACGAGAACGTCGGTCTCCTCGGGTGTGAACCGCTCTTGGCAAATCCGCCGTTTTAATAGGAATCCGCCATGGAACAAGCGCGCCTGCTCTTAAAGGGAATGTGTGATGTCGCTCTGATTGGTTTATTTCACGTTACGCCCAAACCACACCTATGAATAATGAAGCTACGTCAGACCAACCCATTTTAGATTTGCGTCGGGTGCAAGAGTCATTTATCCCGCTGATATAATAGCAACAGCGCCCAAGACCCGCCCACAAAGTTACTTGCATTTCGCACTTGATACTTGCGTTTCAGATCGTTAAAATAGGGCCCTTGGGATGGAAATGCTGCTTTATTCGCAAATGTTTTATGCGATATTCCAAATTTTGCACACAAGTTAAATTCACAACTTTGGATGGAAACATAGCTACTGACTGACTGACTAGACAGCAAAGCAAGCATATGAATGTGCTGATAGAGTGAGAAATACAGCACATGACATAGATGCAGTAATTACAGCTTAAGGGTCACGTACCAAAGGACAGTACGGTCTCTCGTGCGGCGTTCCTCAGGTCTTCGTCTGCGGAGCGCCACAGCTCAGCTACATGCTCTGCACTCTCTGAGGCCTGAGAAAACACAAAACCTCTTCATCTCGACTGATCATCTCAAATAATACACACAAAACTCATCACACAAATGCATATTCTTTAACATTCAAAATTTAGAGTCTGTAGGATTTTTACATTTTTGAAAGAAGTCTCTTATACTCATCAAGCCTGCAATTATTTGATCAAAAATACAGCAAAAACATTAATATTGTGAAATATTATTACAATTTAAAATAACTGTTTTGTATTTGAATACATTTTAAAATGTAATTTATTCCTGTGATGCAAAGCTGAATTTTCAGCATCATTACTCCAGTTCCTTCAGAAATCATCCCAATATGCTGATTTGCTGCTCAAGAAACATTTCTTATTATTATCAATGTTGAGCACAGTTGTGCTGCTTCATAATTTTTTGGGGGGGAAAAAGTGATAGTGTTTTCAGGGTTCTTTGATGGATAGAAAATTCAAAAAGAACAGAATTTTCAAAATGACATTATAAATGTCTCAAGTGTCACGTTTGATTGCGTCATAAATATCAACAGAAGGTAAAAAGTAAAAAATTTACCTTCAGACTTTTCAGAGCCAGACAGGCCTCATGCCGCACGTGTGTGTTGCTGTTTTTCAACAGGTCTGTGTAGTGAACCACTGCCTATAAAAGCCACACAACTATATCACATAATCCACACTTAAAAATGCTTGAATGTGATTACATTAGATAACAATAAGCAAGATAGCTTTATGAAGTAGTATTTGTGTTTGGTAGCAAGTTAAGGCCCATTCACACCAACGATAACTATGAAGATTTACCTATATTAGCGTCCACACCAACACACAATAACATTCTGTGTATTATAAAGCGTGTGCGGTCTGCCACATTAAATGCTCAAGCTATTTAAGGTAGGATGGATTTTGATTGGCTGTCAGTATTTTTATTGTTCATAAGCTGTAAAAAAAGTGATTCCAACAATCTGTCATTTTCGTAATAGTTGTGGTGCGGACTCAGCAATTGTTTTATATTTAGAGTTATTTTTAATACTATCTCATTATCATCCATGGTGTGAACAGGCCTTCCGGCTTCTTCTACCTTTGTCCTGAAGGATTTGGAGCGCGAGGCCCTGCCGAGGCAGGACGAGGCCGCTGAAGACACCTTGTGATTGGCGTCTGTCTGTAGCTTGGCCAGGAGCTGGAGGACTCGTCCTGTCGGCTGCAGCTCAGAGATGCGCTTCCCTTTCAGCTTTTGCAGAGCTCGCCTCCTCTTGGGACTCTCCAGACAGGCTATCAGATACACTGCAGCAAGCCGATCCGAGGGAGAAAGACAGGGGGAAGTCTCTTAATGAGATCTAATGGGAAGAATCCTTGAGGGTGATTGAGTGATTGATGCCGAAAGCAGTAAACTCGCAGGGAACCATCGAGGACAGAAGCATCTGTATTTAAGTCTAGGTTCTGTGACGTTTGCATCCTAAAGTGAGATGTGTCTGCAAACACTCTGTGCTGTTACCTTCTTTAGAGAGGAGAGAGATGTGCTCCCCAAAGTCACTTATACTCCATCTGTTGAGGTAGACTAAGAGCTGAAACACAGTCACTCGGTCTGTAGTGCACAGAGTCACAGACGCCATCATACAGCTGCACTGCACCTGATACAGCAACTGACTGAACACTGCAGGACCAAAGAAAACCACAAACATCTAGACTTTAGAAGACTAGTTCAGTAGTGTGAGGATGACATTCTAAAGGAACAATACAATAGAACAGACAACACAAAATCTATTTATTATTTTACAAATTATTGGATGCTAGTTTAAGAATTAAATTCTGATGAAACACTAAATATAATAATAATAGTAATATAGTAAAATAAGATGTATACAATTATTTTATATATAATAAAATATTAAATATTTTAGTTGACAATGACAATGAATAAACCATACATTTACTTTATTATACAAAGTTTATTAGATTATTTCAAAAGACAATAAAGTATTATTTCGAAGAGATCTTAATTATAAGATACAATGAATAGAACAATTAAAATATAATATTATACTATAATTATAGTAAAATAACAATATATAATAAAATAATATAATTTAAAATATAATAAAATTATACTATTTAGTAAATTATACAATAAAATGATATGCAATTATTCTATATATATTATTAGATATTATATATAGATTATTAGAAATTTATTCACAAATTGAGGGATTTCAGTTGTTTGAAAACTAATTACTAAATTCAAAGGGACAAGAATATACATTTATTTTATTATACAAATATTATTTCGAGGACAATTAAATATTATTTCGTATTTATACAAAGCTTTTTTAATTATTTAAAAATTAAAAAATACTATTTCAAAAAATATATTAGAATAGAAATATCCTGCAGAAATGAGTACAATATTTTTGTGAATGAGATTCTCAAGAAAGAATAGAATATACTGTAACTTTATTATTTTATTTCATTCCATTCTGCCTCGGGTTTTTTTTTTATTTTTTCAGAAGTTTGTGGATTACATTTCTAAGGAACATTAGAAGAGAACATCTGCACCTGCATCAGTCTGGCCTGGCTGTTTGGCTTTGACTTTGTGGATGTAATGTTTGCGCAGTGTCCTGAGAAAACCATCCGCAGGGCAGCAGAAAGGCGAATCACTCTCGCTGCAGTCCTTCCAAAATACTTCAATCCCCTTAGGAGCTCTGGCCAACACTGAGACACATCCACACACATGACTAATGCATATACAGCGCTTCACACTGACACGGGGAAGAGCCTGTGACCGCCAACAGTATAAAGTAACAGTCATAGCTTACATTACATATTCTAGTGTTACCCTAAGATGGTATGGGAACAAAAACGTGCCACAATCAATCATAAACTAAAGGTTAGTATTAGTGTTTGTGGGAAATCTATAAATCTAGGATCTAAGGAGAGCTATCTCAGTGGTATAGCTACTCACTCAAGGCCTGGTATTTTGCAAGACTTACGCTCTGTCACTGAGATTTCATCTATCATCCTCTGCGCCAGAGCACCGATTTTTTCCAGCACGTCAACTTGGCGTGACAGTTCCTCCATGATGTCTTCACGCACAAGATCGGAGTCAGAATGCTTCAGTGCCTGGGAGGAGACAGAACTTGAGCTTACGCACACACTTACACAAAGTAACAATAGGCTACATAATGATTAGTGTGTGATTAATCAACACTGGTCTAATGAGACTGATTCCTCACCGTGAGCAGCACTACACACACACTGAGGTGGCTTTCAAGAGCTTGATCCAGACTGTAGACTCCTGTACTGAATGATGGCTTTACTGTACCGTCTCCTCGCTGTCTGACCTGCGCTTCACCTACAGCCTCAGAGGATGGAGAGTTCTTATCCTGAGATAACAGACCCACGCTTTTCAGGCTGTTCTCATTAACTAAACCAATCCTGAAATCAAATCAAATCAAATAAAGTTTGGCCTTAAATGCATACACAGAGCAATTTATATATTTAAGCAAATTTACAGCACTTTGAATCACCATTGTGTATAAAATGTGCAATATAAATAAACCTGCCTTGCCTAAATTATTTGATTTTTTATAAATTAATTAATTGATTATTATTTTTTATAATTTAATTATTATAAAGATAGAAATGTTTTTTTTTCCCTTTTTTTTCCTGAAACCTATAAGGTAATAGATTTACAATTTTATATGCAAAAAAAAAGTTGTGGAATATCATGATATCCATGCAAAGGTAAATTAAACATAATATCTTACTTAAATATGTGATTGTTAAT
Organism: Rutilus rutilus; assembly: GCF_951802725.1. Lineage (NCBI taxonomy): Eukaryota > Metazoa > Chordata > Actinopteri > Cypriniformes > Leuciscidae > Rutilus > Rutilus rutilus. The sequence continues at coordinate 36,967,661 of NC_140217.1, read as the reverse complement.
TACATAAAATAACATGATTAGGCATCTGACCTTTGCCTGAGAAATAAATGTGAGAATGCACATTTCATGCATTTCTCCACTTCGTCCACAAGATGGCACTTTAAGTATTAATTTAACATGTTAGCACAGCAACTTTCCTTTTTTGCATGCATTTATAGACTTGTATTCATTGGCCCATATGGTCAGATCAATGCTGAAGATCAAAATCTTTATTTTGCACCAATAGATTTGCCATTTAAACTCTCAAAAACATGTCCAAATTTTATCCCCCCCAGTAAAAAAATTAAAACTATTTTTTAGTACCATTCCCACCTCTGTAATGAGAAAAAAAGCTACTTTATTTTAAAGTATTTATATAACATGTTAGTATTTGTTGTACTACATTTAGTTGTAATTCTACATTTTAGCTACATTTGTTTTGTCATTTCTTTATGGGATTCACTTGGACAGCCCAGCTAAAAACGTGTTGACTTACCCAGTGTACCCGAGTCTGATGCTGCCCGTACATGAGATTTCATCTTCATTACAATCAGCAGAGAGGAAGTCGAAACTGCCCAGCACTTCCTCTTCCTCTACTGCTAATGAGGGCATCTGTGGAGGGTCGAGGTCCTTCTAACATCAGGAAAGATGAAAAACATGCCGATGAGACAACAGCAAACAGATACTTATCCACAATGCATAGAGAAAAACAGTCGAACTCCATCACAATGTAGGGTCAATCTCATGAAAACATGTTCAGATCAATTTCACCCCACAAATTAAATGAAAAGAAAAAAATAAACTACATTATATATATATATATATATATAATTGTCATAAAAATCATTTAAAATATATATTTAACAAAATATATAAATATGGTCCTAAAATATGCCTACTTGCTTTACACTTTAAAAAAATTAAAATAAAGGTGTAAAAAAAAGCCTTTTGATTTTGGGGTGAAACATGTCCCGGATATGTTTGTACACATTTACACATCCATCTATAATTATATATTTTTTTTTAATTACTCTACCAGTCCGATCTCACCTTCAAGACCTGACTGAGTTGGTGTATCTGCAGATCTAGTTTCTTTAACGTCTCTACATTGCTTGTTTCCTCCAGCTCTTTATTCAGTTCCTCTAGCAGTGAACCAACTCTCTTAGCCACGGCTCTCTTCTGTGCTTTGCCTGCTTTTCTGTCCTTCAGTGCAAGTCTGTCTTCAAGTCCCTGCTTGAACGTGGTCTCCTCTTCAGCGGCCGGCGTCTCTTGAGTGTCTCCTTCACCTGTGCTAGGGCTCACCTCTCCATTCTGCTTGAGGATGTCAGGCGTGCTGTAGCGGTGGAAGAGGAATATGGAGTCTCGCTTGCTGCCCGCAGGACTGGGGGAAGCCGTGTCAGTCTCCGAGGGCCATTCCACACTCTCCTCTGCCTAGAGGTTATCAATGGAAAGAAGTCATTTCTGACGCAACTGTTTAGCTTTTTAATTATTTAAATTGTTAAATATCTTAACAGATGTTTTCTTTCTATATCAAACATTAAAAAATTTCATGTAATTTTAAAACAAATATATAATAAAAAAATTACAATAAAGATTTTTATTTTATTATAAAATTGGTTATTGCTAATAATAATAAAAATGTAAAACAATATACTAAAATCATTAGGGGCCAAGCAGCAGTAATGAAAAATGTATAATGATTTATTTTATTATAAAATTGGTTATTGCTTATAATAATACATATTTGAAAAATACAGTAAATATGACATATTTTTTCATATTTTAATAATCAATATCTAAAATATTTTATATTTAAAATATGTATATTAAAACAAATCCACCAAAAGCAAAAAGTGATTTATATACAATGATATACATATATACATATACACACACACACATACACATATATATACACACACATATTAGTGTTGTCAAATCAATTAATCGCATCTAACATTAAAAGTTTTTGTTTACATAATATGTGTGTGTATATATATTATTTGTATATATATTATATATGTCTGTGTACATACCTTATACACACACACACATATATATACATAAACTATACACACATATATATATATATATATATATATATATATATATATACATACATACAGTATATGCATATATACACAGACACGCACATAGACACACACACACACACATAACATAAATATAATAATATATACACACATATATTATGTAAACAAAAATGTATGTTAGATGCGATTAATCTTTTTGACAGCACTATATATATATATATATACACACACATATACACATATATATATATATATATATATATATATATATATATACATACATACACACACACACACACACACACACACACACACACACACACACATACATATATATACACACACACACACACACACATACATACATACACGCACACACACACACACACACACACACACACACACACACACACACACACACATACATATATATACACACACACACACACATACATACATACACGCACGCACACACACACACACACACACACACACAGTATATATAAACAAAAACAAAAAAACTATCAATTCATACATCTTCTGTGGGCGTCTTTGATAGATCATCATCCTGTAACTTAGTGTCAAGACCAGGGAGGTGTGTAAGTGGCGGGTTTCTTGTCTTCTCATAGGCAGGAGGACTAAGTGCCTGGGTGGAGTCAGCAAGGTAGCTGAGTAGAGACACACCCCTAGATTCACGTGAGCCAATGGAAAAAGAGCCATCTGCATCCTGTATCTGACGCATCATAGACTACAGCATAAAAACACAGATCAAATCACGTGATGACATTTAAGCTCTTCAGGACAAAGACAACAGTTTATTGAGGGCGAAGTGGGTAATTTCTGCATAATTAGCGTCTTTTTTGTCCAATGACGACAAACTCCAGACCAAACCTTTCCAACATCAGCAAAAATCTTGTTTGGGTTTGTGTTGCACCATTTCAACTTGAGGATGTCAAAATGAGGATTTTTTTTTTTGTTGCACAGTCTGCATTGGCTTTCACCCAAGATCCCACTTGGGTCACATTGTTCTATCTGTCACATAACAATCAAAAAGCACAGATAAAATCTCGCAGCGCACACCTGGCTTCAGTTATCGTTGTCTCTGCATATTAAACCAAGATAGGAGAAAATATTTTAGCTTCAGAAATTACACACTTCACCTTTAAGTGTTTGTGAGCGGTCATGCTGGGAGTGTGTGTATGTGTGGTTGTAGGTCACAAACTCACTAGAAAGTATTTCTCAGTGAAACTGGGTGTGTTGGGAGGTGTCCAGCTATATACGGATCCCTTTCTGCTGTGGATGGACTGGCGGCTGGCGGACGCTGTGAGAGGCCTCACCTCAGAGCTATCAAATGGACTAAAGGAAGAAAAAGTGAGGGAACAAGACACTGTCAAGAAAAATGGACTCTGGTGCGCTTAGATGTCCAAAATAATTCTTTTCTGAAAAGGCACGAACAGTAAACAGAATGCAGAAGGATTAAATATTGGGTGTTTGGATTTAAACTGGAATGTCCATTGTGTTTAGAGCTAACTACAGATCTAGCTAGTTGTTACCCGTATAGTCACAATTGTAGGTGTGACCTCAACCTCCCACCTTAACCATAGCCTTACACATAACCCCACCTCAAACCTTAAACATAACCTTACCCATAATCCCACTCCTGTCCTTAAACATAATTCAGTCTCCCTGAAACTCCTATACTTACTTGCACTCAACAATAAACTACCAACTGATGTTCAAAATGCTTTAAGTTACACTTTTAAATCTGTTTTTAAAAATATACAAAAGATTTATTTTATATGATACTTTTATTCAGCAAGGATGCATTAAATTGATCAAAAGTGTAAGTAAAGACATTTATAATGTCACAAACGATTTCTGTTTCAATTAAATGCTGTTCTTTCCATTCATCATAGAATCCTGAAAAACGGTATCATGGTTTCCACAGAAATATGAAGCAACACCGATAAGAATAAGAAATGTTAAAATAATTTTGGAAGGATCATGTGACACTAAATATGATGCTGAAGATGATGCTTTGCCATTATTGGAATAAATTATATTATTTATTGTTACATAGTTCTTTTAAACTGTAATAATATTTCACAAGTTCACAGTTTTTATTTTATTTTACAAATAAACAGCCTTGGTGAGCAGAAGAGACTTCTTGTGGTCGTGTATATAATCAGTGCTTTAGTTAGTTAATTGTTAATTATATTGTTAAATATAAAATATTCTCTCTAGGTGTGTTATTTATCTTGACTTTTTAAGATTAAATAATTTTCCATTAAATTACTTTATCAGAATGTTTAGCACTCAAAATTTAACCATTGTAATCTGACTTTCCAACTGAATTTTGATACTAATTGGAGAGACTGATGTTATGTCTAAACATAGTTTTCTTTTGTTCTAAACAATGTTTTTATTTTTATTTTTTGACTTTCACGATTTTACTCAAAACATTATTACACATGATGTGTGGAGTGGCAGTGTGCGTTTGTCATCACTGGTTGATGAAGAGTGACACTGTGAACAGAGACTAAGCAGAACCAAAGAAAATGAGGTGACAGCAGTGAACTAACACACACACACACACACACACACACACACACGGAGATGCTGAACAGGCTGTGAGGTGTGTTTAATTTAGTGACGCTGTAAAAAGAGGCTATGAAAAATCGTTTCCACCTGGACTGTGTAAAAACCAATGTAATTCGATCGGTGTGTGTGAGAGGGATGGGGTAGTGATGGACTATTTATCCATCTCTCTGCAGTCAGCTGTTCTTCCACAGCTGGTGTGTGTTAGCTGATAGCAAAGCCGTACTTTACAGGGGGTGTGTTTGTGTGCGAGATCAGTGTCTTGTTGACTCAATTACATGAAATATTCTGTGAATAGCACTCTTAATGTATTTGACATGTTTGTGAAATCCAGATGTTAGAACATTAAATGATCCATCAAGTGTGCTGTCAAGGCATCTGAGCTATCCCTACGAATGGTAACCTCGCTGTAACAGTGGCTGGTATCCGTTGATATATTTAGTTGATGCAAAGCTGATTTTAAGCATCCTTACTCCAGTCTTCAGTGTCACATGATCCTTCAGAAATCATTCTAATATGCTGATTTGCTGCTCAAGAAACATTTCTTATGTTTGTGGAAACCCTGGTACATTTTTTCAGGATTCTTTGATGAATAGAAAGTTCAACTGAACAGTGTTCAAAAGTTAAAATGTAAAAGTCTTTTTTGCCTATTTTGATCAATTTAATGCACCCTTGCTTTATGATTAATCATTAAAAGATCACTTTCTCAATTCAAACACCGGCGCAATCTCATTCCTACTTGACAAAGATTAGTCTGATGTCTATTAAACCTTTGACAAAAATCACAGAGAACATTAAGATCTGCGTTGGCGCTGCCACTGACCAGAGAGAGCAGTGGTCATGTATATGAAACAGCTACACAAACAGTCTTTTCAGCCACACGGTATCATTATTTCTGTGGTACAAAGATTCATATTATCACAGAAGTACTGGGATAAAAGTTTATAGTTCGGATCTAAACAATGATGTCATCAGAAGCAATCCAAATAGAGTAAAATACCATTTGAAAGTAACTTGGTGCTTAAAATAACGATTATATCAATTACATCGTTACACCAGTAGGTGGCGAAAAGTGACTTATTATAAAACATTTATTTGTCATTGAATCATTCATTCAAGAGGTTCGTTCAAGAACACTGATTCATCTAGTAATGTAACAAGCGAAGTCTTTATGAGTGAGTCTTATAATTGAGTCTTTTTTTTTTTTTTATAATTGATTGAAATTAATTAACCATTTTGAAAATAGACTGCAGCACTTAATTTGTCAGAACCACAATAAATTACATGTCATTTTAGTTGTCTGTTCAGAATCGTGGGAGAATAATGATCTCTATTTAAAACAAAATATATATATATCACACTTCTCAATTTATCCAGAATCATGCAGCTCTAACCCTTGCTATATAAAAGTATTGATTTAAAAAAGAAAAGAAAAAAGTACTGAACCCAAACTTTCACATGAGGTGTGTAAAAGTCAATAGTTTGGTGTCACTGATATTAAACCTGATCAATAATGTCTTAAAGTGCCCATTGTCATTCACTTTTTAAGTAGCATTTTTAGCACTTCATAAAAGTTTGTCTGTCTTGTAAATTCCACGCATGCACTTACTTCCAAACCACCTCTAGCTGTAGCTTGATGGTTCCCAGTTCTGTTATGTCCACAACCATCATCTGTGGCCGTGCTGTGAAAAAATCTGCACTCCTGCACGTTACCATACCGACCAGGATAGAGCTCAACCCCTTGACCTCTGTTACCTACAGGATAAGAGACCGCACGGTGTAACATGCATTAACAGTGTCAAAAAGTACCATGATAAAACCATGATATCATTTGAAGCATCTTCATCAGCTTAATGCATATCAGCGAGTTTCTATGTAGAGTGTTGCTGTGTGGTTGCTTACTAGTCCATTTCATCATTGATCAGACAAAAATAGTAAGTCAAATCACTTAGAAAAGTAACAGCACACCTCTCCTCAAAAGATCTGAGATCTGATTTTGAGTGACGAGGGTTTAAGAGAATAGAAAGAGGAAATCATCATTTTCATCTGAATTAGTTTGGCTCCATGTCTGTATTTTCAGGGATGGAATTCATTTCAGACAACCAGACCTTTTATAAGCATTGTTACACTGGTCCAAAAAGCTTCAGGCAGTCTGTCAAACATCTCTATCATTCTCTCTCAGGGGGTCTGTGGGCGGTTTCTTCTATTTAGATCTAACAAACAGTATATGGACAAAAGCCCTGGAACCTTCTGTCATCACAACCCCCACAGACGACCCTGACAGGAAGTGGTATTTGCGCAGGTGTGAGCGCGAGTATACGTGGACGAGCTCACCTTGATCTCAAAGTTCCCATGGATGTGAGGGAGGAAGACCATCTCTTCTTCGTCCCACAGCTGTCGGTCATCCGTTTGGATTCGCCCTCTGATCCTCCATCTCTGACGGCCCAGCCGGATCAACACCTATATAACAAAATATCAAACCAGGTGGCATTAATATTAAAGAAAAATAGCACGAGCACACTTTACAAGCAAAACATTTAGCGAAAGAAATGTTTGTTAGGTTTTAACTGAAAAAATGTCTGTTCAAAATCAAGAAAGAATGTTGAAAATTGTTGTAAAAGATTTATAGTTAATGTGACGAACTTCATACAACCATTAAGAATTACTTTCTCTTATGTCTAGCATAATGTTTGCATTCATTTTGATATCCAACACAATGAAATTCATGCATCATCTAAATTTTCCAAATAGTTTTTGGGGCGACTGCGTGTGAATGTGTGGTCTTGTGCATCAGCCAGTCGACGGCTCCTGTGACCACATTCCATTGTGCATGAAGTCACTGGAAACATGGCCTTAAAAATGTAATCGAATAGCTGGTGAAATATGTCATTTCTGCCTAATATTTTAACATAAAAGCACCATAACTCATTTGTGTCTTTCATAGGCTGATAAGACACACGAGTCTTGGATTAAGAGTGATGGTTTAGGGTCAAATGCTAAGGGTCAAATGCTAGGGTCAAATGCCTCAACGACTTTTTTGCTTTTGTGTATTAAAGTGATAGTTCTGTGATTATTTACTCACCCTCACGGCGTTCAAAACCCGTATGACTTTCTTTCTTTCAGTCATATATTTTTATGGTGCTTTTTTGTCAGTTTGGGAGACCATCAATGCCTTATCATTCATTTTCACTGGAAAACAGCAGTGTGCTGACATATGAGGGTGCGTAAATGATGACGGAACTATAATTTTTGTGTGAGCTATCCCTTTAAGTGTATAACAACAGTGACTGGTCCAGCAACAGGATGTTGGGTTAAACCTCCTCACCTCATACTGATCTCCAGGACAAAGCCGGGCAAAGCCTATCAACCCTGCCTCAGCAAAAGAGAGAAAATATTAGATGTTTAGGAGACCAACGTTCATCTGAAACTCAAATTCCTGCATATGTGAGGTGCTGTGTATGTACCTTTCATTTTGATTTGTAGCTCTCCCAGCAAGATTTCCAGTTCTCCTTCCATTGCACACATGTCCTGCAGGTAGAGATGAGTGTGAGATGTTAGAATTTTTCATCAATGCACTGGTTAGATATAATTCGCAAAACAAAGGAAAAGCGAAGTGTGGTTAAGCCCGTTTTGTTATGTTGGGCTGGTCGGGATGTTTTGAAAGAGCCACCGAGCCACAGTGTTTACGCTTGTTGGGAAAATGACCACACAAATGGCTTACTTATAGTTTGTTGTGTGTGTATGCTGTCCAAGACAGGCTTTACCTCCAGGCTGTGTCTGTGGTTACGGTTCAGCTCCAGTAAACTCTCTCGAGACTGTCGTGAAGACGGGGACAGAGAGAACGCTCTCTTCATGTTCAAAGCGCCTTGGCACAGCCGCCACTGGATACAGTACGACTCGTAGAGCTCTTCAACCTGTTGACATCCACATTCACACAATACAAATCTGACCAGTGTTCATACGCAATCAAATTAAATGAGTATTTTTAGGTTGCGTTACCTTACTAATCTGAAACTCCAAGCGTCGTATGTATCTTTCTAAGGCTCGTATCTCCTGTTGTTAGCAAGCAGGGCATAAAAATATTACATTTTGTAACCATTTTTGACACAACACTCAAATTATTGAATATTAGCATTTGTTAATGACAACGTACCTTTTCCAGGTCATAGAAAAAACCCTGAGGAATGAAGAATAGTTAATAATAACACATGAAAAAGATGGATTAGGACTTAGTTGAAGTTATTCTCAGTACAAAGTCTCACCAGTCTGGAGTTCCTCTTTGTGTCTCTCTGCTGGGATGACAGGAAGTCCAGCTCTGTTTGATGGTTTTCCAAGTAGTCCCTATACAGGATGAGATGTCATTAACATTCACAAGACTAGTGTGTGCGGTCCACAAATGGCTTCATTACTCTACACATACTTGAGCCCTTTCCTCAAAGCCTGGAAGATTCTGTCCACCTGCTCAGGCTGTTGCCCCCAGACGCTGCTGCCCACCCGACCCGAAGAGGGAATTCTGGGAGATTTCCCTGCTATGACTTTTGTGCGGAGAGAGCTACGAGCCGAGGAAAGTCTGCAGGGTGAGATGGAATAGTCAAGATGGCAAAAAAAGACTTATGAAAAACACTTATATATACTATTGTCCATACGTTTAATACTTTTATAGAACAAGGGCACATTCAATTGATGAAAAGAGACAGTAAAGACATTTATATTGCTATAAAACATTTCTATTTCAAATAAATGCTGTTCTTTCTACTCATCAAATCAGCATAATAGAATGATTTCTGAAGGATCATGTGACACTGAAGACTGGAGTAATGATGCTGATAATTCAGCTTTGTCATCAGAGGAATAAATTACATTTTAAGATATATACATTTATTTTAAATAATAATTCACAATATTACTGTTTTTATTGCATTTTTGATCAATTAAATGCAGTGGTGGTGAGCATAAGAGACTTCTTTCAAAAACATTTAAAATAAACGTACAGACTCCAAACTTTTGATTGGTGGTGTACGACAATTCAACATTTGAAATCACTATTAAATCAATGTGAAATTCAATAATTAATAAAAATGACAATAAAGACAGTTATAATGTTACAAATGCCTTTTTGTTCCAAATAAATACTGTGTTCTTCAGATGCTCTGTTTATCAAATCTGTTTATCATTATGCTTTCTGCACCATTTCCTATAAGTGTGATTTAATTTTAAGACACTTATCACAGATCAAACTGTTCCCACAACAGCTCAAGACCTCATACTTAGATTTATCCATCCATAATAGTCCTGTCTAATCATGTACTATCCAAACCTTTATGTTTTTCTGCTTATTTGTTTTACATTTTGCCTTTTACTTAAACTTTATTGTTGTGCATTTTGGTTGTTCCCTCTGTCCAGATTAAATCCATTTTGCTTTCTATTTTAGATAAAGTTGGGCACCCTCAAGAACCACCTTCATCTCTTAAAGTCCCCCTGTGGTGAAAATCAAGCTTTTAATGTTGTTTATGTCTCTGTGGTGTTTTTAAATATGCTTTAAGGCAAACCATGTGCAAATTCACAAGTCAACACCATTGCTGAGTATTTTCTCTTTAAACTGCAGTGAACCAAAGACAGTCTCAAAAACGCAGTTTGAAATCACTGGTGTTTCTGACGTCACAAACTACCTTGTAACCAATCATGTCAACGTGTGATCGTCAACCAGTGGATCTCTGAGCTGCTGTGAGTGAGTGGAGGCGGGGCTCATTTGCATATTCATAGAACCGCGTATACTAAATTAGGCAAGGGTGTAATAGAGTTACATTCAAGCTATTTTAAGACATGATGATTTTTTTTCTTCAAGAAAAACACGTTTAAATATGTCATTTTGGTGATCAAGGGAGAGATTTAAGGGATGAAATGATTGACTACAGGGGGACTTTAAATGAACTGAATAATCAATTTATAGAGAAATTTATTTCTTTTGGCCATTTCTGAACACATAGCTGAACTTCACAAGTGCATGTAATAATTCATAAACCGAAAAAAGACTGCATTGCCATTTCCACACTTCATTAAGTAACACAATGGTTTCAGTTGGCCAGGAGAATAAGAACATATTCTCACATTAGAATGCTTTCCCAAAGCAGTGTTGGCCACTGAAAATGATGGTTTTCATTATCACATTGTGGTTATTTCAAACTATAAAAAATTCGAAACATTAATAATGGTTTTGAATGTATTTTTAGTAAATTAAACACTACTTTGGTCAAAAGAAATATCGATTTCTTTCCAAAAACAACATTTGTTTTAGCAATTCCAAACTTTTGAACAGTAGTGTATGTTTTTACATTCTGAATTTAATCCTCACATCCCATTTTAGTTACACCCACAATATAATCTACATATTTCAGCGATGTTCTGACAGTGTATGCTTACACAGCATTCAAACTCAATGACTCAATGACAATGTCAATAAACTCTCTTAGGGAAGGCATTCCTCTGCGCTGCTCTGGGGGTCACCACCAATAACACAAGCTTTGGCTCTCTCACATCAGTATATTCCTTCCTGGCTCCATCACTGACATCTGTAACTCGCTGTAACTCGAGGTTCCTCAGCGGACAATGACACAAGTAAAGCCTTTTTTCTCAAAAAAGAGCTTGATTCTCTATACTTTCTCTTTTGGTGTATTTTTTAAACTATTTATGTGAGTGTAACAGCAGACTTTCCGTGAAAAACAACTTACTTAATGGGGCTATATTACAAAAATATATATTTTTTTTGATTATATCCTTATCCATTTAGTTAAGAGTGCATTGCGCTTGCCAAGAAAGCCTGCCACACACGCTCTTCTGATCGGCTGTGATTTTTGATTGATTTTGTCGCATCTCGTAGTCACGTTGCGTCTGGTGTGGACAAACAAATCGATTGTTTCTGGAATGTTATCGCATCTGGTTAGGACTGGTGTAATACAGCCACTGTAATGTAGCCTAATTAATACAGGTTTTGCTTACATAAATTAGTCACTACCCAAAGAGGTTGTACACAGTCTCAAGAAAAGTAATCTGGTCATTTTTGCAGAAAATCAACATAAAATTGTTGATATGCAGTGCTCATTTGACTACTGATCGCCCAACTACCAATGAAGGTTAAACAAAACTACAGAATTGGACAGAATTGGAAAAATAGAACACGTTTATTAAAGTTAATCTATTAAACATGTTCTGGGGTATTCATTGCAACCCCCTGCTTCTTCCAATAATAATAATAATACTTGTGTTAGTTACTAATAGGACCTACTTAAAATGTAGGTTACAGAAATCTGGGTTATGGTTTTAACACACAAAAAATAAAGGTTATAAATAATTAAATGATAAAAAATAAATAAGAAAAATATCAGTCAGCCCTCATTCTGAAGATATTGCCTGATTTGTAAAAAATGTTTTCAAAAAAAAATTGACAAAAGAAGGGATAAATTAACCGTATCCAATTTACTCACTGTACAAAAGTCAAAAGAGTTGTTTAATCTGTTTCTTCATAACTGTAAATCCATGATCTTAACAGGATTGTAGCTGACAGCATTGATTCATATTTTGAATATGCTTAAAAAGCATTTTCTCACAATGCGGTTTTGTGAAGCTTCTGCCATATAATAAAGAGTTTACAAATTGGAAGCAGGCGGATATGTCTCTGAAGTTGTTTTGGCCTTTGTCTGCAATCATTTAGTTTCAGTCTTTTACTTGGATGGGAATGCAGGAATGTAATGCTATTGTGACAAAATAAAAACTTAAACAAATGCACACACATACACACAGCTGTGTTTACTTATGTAAGCTGTCACACTGCTCACAGAGGATGCTTGTATTTGAATCCGAACCGTGCATCCTCTCAGGACCTTTGGTTCTTGAAATAACTATTGCTGTTACATAATAACTCAAGCTTGTTTATGTTTCGGATTGTGTGGAATGCCGAATTAGAACTATAAGCAATCAAAAAAAAAAAAAAACTGTAAGCCACATACGATATAAGCTAAGCTCAAAAACATAGTGAGCTGCCCTACAAAGCATCCTAACTGAGATGGAGCCTGTGACTGATTTAGAACATCAGTAGAGTGCAACAGTTGGGTTCCGGAAGTCAAAATCTACTACTGTAAGCTACGAGGTTATTTATCCATTATATTTGCATTATACTGCATTATTTCAGTTTTTTTATTTTTTATTATCGTGTTTAACAGTGGAATTCCTGTTGAAAAACTACATTACCCATGATGCTGTACAGAAAATTACACCAATCAGAGTCGGAAAAAGCAACATGCTCCAAAATAGTTCTTTAGTTCCGCCCACTCCCATGAAGCACTGCGAATGACGGAATCAAGTCGATCTCCCTATACGCTATGTGCAATATATTCATATTTTGCAATAAACTTAAAATGTAGTTTTTATACATACAATCAACATCTGTAAATGAGTAGTTTCATAATTCTCTCCCGTTTTTTATTTAATTATGCTGTTCACAATGCTTCACGGGATTGTAGTTCTTTAAATAAGTGCATAACAGAAACATATTGGATAAAATAGGTCATTTTTAAGATGAATTACAACTTTTTAGTACTGAGTGAAATATATTTACGATTCGTAAAAAAAATGCTGTTTAGAAAAGTACAATGCTTTTATTTTTAACTCTAGTGAAGGTTTTAGTAATTTGTGCTTTTGTAATTTTAATTAGTTCTTTTTTACTTCTGTTCTATTTAACTCTATTTTCACTTCAGTTTTAATAATATTAGTAGTTCAACTTTAATTTTTTATTTACGTTAGTTTTTCCTCAGAAAAAGTAATTTTTCATATTCTATTTCAGCTTAATTTTAATTAGGCCAACTGTAAATTTTTTATAGTTTTAGTTTATTAACTAAATAGTTTAGTTTATTAACAACAACATGCATGGCCTTACTGCAGAAAAGATTCAGACTCCTCACAAATGTTTTAGTGCAACATTTTGAAACCTCCCCAAGATGTCCTCATTTCATAAATTCCAGTGAACAAGAGTCATGCTTTTCGTGAGCTTCCATGGCCCCTGCTTTGAGGACATTTATCTTAAGAAAAGTTAAGTAATACAATCTGACACAGATGGTAACAACACATCATCTTGTCTTAAACACAAACAATCCTCGCTTACCTTCTCCGGCCACCGAGTGCGTTTACTCCAGTGAAGGAGCGGCTCCGCTGCACCATGCCGCCGTCAGCCGGACAATCAAACTTCAGCTTTACTGACATCTCGCCCCCGCCTACAACATACACAAACACAAGAAAAACAGTTAGAAATCTGCTTTTTGTTAGAGTCATGAACTCTCTAGCTTAGCCTAGAACATGTCAGCAACTGCATAGCAACACCTTGGCAACCACCCGCAACACACTCACAAATAGAACACATCATCATCTGCATGGCAACGCAAACCACACATCTAAGCGCTAAAAACCTCTCAAAACACCTTAGCAACACCCTGGCAACTGATCAGAAAACCTTAGCATTCTTGCAACCATTCACAAAGCTTAAAGCTCAAAAATTAATTAAAGCTGCTCATAACGAACTCCTCATCCTTCAACCTCAGTGACAGCCACCCCTTTCTCCTCCATGAGAAATGTCCATGTCTCTCCTTATCCCATAATTCTTCTCTCCTCTGTTATTGTACACAGTTTTTGAACATTCCTCAGACACTAAGGCCACACAACACCAACAGTGGCCCCAAAAAGACACTTAAAGTGGTTGTGAAATGAAAAATTCATCCTATCTATTTTCTACATGCATGTTATAAATATTTTTTGACCTTGTAATGTTTAATCAAATTGCTTGATCTTCTAGGGAAAACGTCAAATTTCTCTCTGGTGATGTATGCAGGATGTACATCACAATACAGAAGAAAAGATACGCCGCTACTTTCGTTTCACTTAAAATGTCTTTGGATTAGATAAGAAAAAACATCAAAACTAACTGCCATTTGTTTCAAATAAAGATAACACAACATTGAAAGATCCTTTCAAATGGTCACAAAAAATCCTGCAGCATTTGAGCACAAATGACACTTTGCATTTGTGTGCATAAATGTGATTTAAGTGTCCAAATACTGTTCACTTATAGCTTTTGCACCTGTTTGGCTCAAGAAAACGTTTTTGTTGACAGTGGCACACAAGAGAGACAGAGCGGAGAAGAGAGAGGAAGAAAGGATGAAGAAGAGAGACGGAAGACAGGAAAGGGACAGAGAGAGATGTCTTGATTGCAAACGCAGAGGCAACTATCATTCTCTCTACAGGACAGTAACTCATGTTTCTTTTCCTACAAGAGGAAGAGAGAGATCTGAGAGCTAGATGAAGAAATGTGGGGGGTAATGTTAGATGAGCAGGGAGTTTCAGAAAACCATGTTTGTAAGAACCATGGAAACAGCACTATACTACCATGACAAGTGCAGCCCATGAGAATTTAAAATAACAAAAGTACTTTTTTCTTAAGAAAATGAGAATTGCTTGCCTGTAAAAAAATAAAAAATAAAATAAAAATCCGGGTGGGTTGCTAAGGCGTTGTTAAGTAGTTCAGGGCGGTTGTTTACTAACTTGCCTCAAAAGAAACGTTGACTCGGGTCAGTCATTCACTGTAAGTCTATTAAGTCTGTAGGTTAATTTTTTTCTAGCGCTGGGTAAAAATATTGATTTTCCAGTTAGCAATCGTAATCTTTATTTAAACGATCTCGATATCTCTCAAAAACGAGCTTTTTGTCAGTTGTTTTTCCTGCACCGCTTTTTAGAGGCGGACAAAACCGCGCCGCTGTTAAATAGCCACCTGCAAAATAAGTCATACTTTACAATAGTAAATGTGATAAGAGTAATAGCCAGTTTACCTCGAAATTTCCATCAAGTTGTCCTCCTCGAGTTGTCCTGCGTAAGTACACAGATTGATTCGCGAACTAATGAATCATTCAAAAAGACTCAGGAACTCTCGTTTGAATCAGCCTGACTCACTGAAGCCATAGTTGCGGTTATATATAATAAATTACATACCGTGATATTTAAATATTTTGCACGATAGATGGATGCAATATTTTATAAGTTAATCTCCTTCTCTACGTTACATCGATAGCCCAGTAGTCAGCGACAAGTGACTGTTTTATGAAATATATTAGTTCGTTCAATTCGTCAGATTCATTCAGAAACAAAACATTTTTAATTGAGTCATTGAATTATTCAATAATTGTAGCCTACTTGTTCAATTCGTTCAAAACACAGATTAATTCAGAAACGAATCTCCACATAGGATCTGCTCTTCATGTGGTGAACCTGTTTTCGTTAGAGGAGCAAAATAGTGAGTAAAAAAGTAAAAGCAACTGGCAATAATCTGTCTGAAACTGTGTATATTCAACCCCATTTTATCAACTGCCAGGTAAAATCGTAAGTGTGAATGCTTAGAAAAGTGATAGCCTGCGTTTTGTGACAAGTTTTGCGATTTGGTTCTAGGCCTATGTCTATAACAAATGTACCATTTTTGGCCATGGTACTATAGTAAAACTATCTTTTTTGGACGTGATAGTGCCATGATCTGAACACAACAAGTAGCCTGAAATCAGAAAAAGCGTTGTTAATATGTGCCTTGAAACAAGTGTTGAAATGTTGAACCTCCTCCTAACAAATGGCACTGAGGTAGGTTTACCACAAAAAAAAAAAAAACAGCACAATATTGTAATTAACCCAATCCATCTGTGTTTTGGATTGTTTTCCCCCAAAACCAGGAAAAAAATTAATAAAAATCATTCTCCAAAAGTAGTGGTGGCATCCAGATGCAGTGAAAACTGAGGGATTCATTAAATCCTTGTGGACATAAACACCAGAGACAATGTGTGCGTCCAGACTAAAACAGAGATCACAGAGATGCATTAAAAAATTTACAATAAATGATATCAGGATTTTAATTAAATTTAGGCTAGTTCACCCAAAAATGAAAATTCGGTCACCATACCCCTCATGGCATTCCAAACCATGTGCAAGGCATAAGTCATAAAAGCTTGGAACAACATGCAGGTGAGTAAATAATGACAACGTTGATGATAATTTTCTGTGTACTATTCCTTTAAGACAGATGGTTTAAGAAGCTTCAGTCATACTGTACATTTGATAAGCACAATAATATACTTATTTGCAAATAACATCTAGTCCTGCGTCTATAGCGAATATGCATTTATTTATATACACACACACACATAATTCTCAGTGGGATGCACAGTAAGATATCTGAGGGCTGGCCAATCAAAATATTAGCACAAGGATCATGTCTAGCATGAGAAACTGCCATACTAAGACTTTTTTCCATTTGTTTTTTGGCAGGAGGAAGAAAAACAGAAGGGTGTAGAGGGGAGGTATTGTGGATTTACTGGCTTGAACTGTGATTCAGAGTATGATGGCTGTCATTCCAAAAACTTTTTTCTTTTTTTTTTGTGTGTGGCATTTTGTATATTTTCAGCCATGGGATAGTTGAACGGCATATGTGTTAACACTTTACAATATCGCTAAGCAATCACGTATGTAAATCTTCCTGGAAACAGCCAGATTGCCATTAATCATTTACCCAGGGGACTCATGGGATTTTGCGCCAAAGGGAATAGATAACTAGTCCAGAGCACACAAAGCTGTGGATCAAGAAAAGCACAGGGTAATGATGCCATTGAAGAGTGGAGGGTTCACAATCTAGGTCAGTTGGGTGGGACGTAACAGGACATAACGAATGTAATGATTGATATGAAAACTTCTGTACAGGTAATTCACCAGTTATTTTATAAAACTACAGATCACAAAAACGTATTTTAAAGAACGATGGGGTCTAAACAACATTGGACCCCATTGACGTTTTATAATATGGACAAAAAAAAAAAATCTAAATTATTTTTTGTGTTCAGAAGAAAGAAAGTCATTCAGGTATGACAGGAACTATCCCTCTGAATCTACAATCATTAGCCTTGATCGTTAACCAAGAAACCACCACCTCATGTGAGATGAAACTCTAGCCTCAGCATCTTTTGAAGTCCCTCAGCATCTACTTTCATAAATGTTTGAAATAGAAATGAGTTTTTAATGACACTCATTAACATGCTGATATGTAACCTGCCTATTTTCATGACCCAGATGGAAGTTGTAGGGACAAGTAGACTACAACCATCAATATCAGATGTTAACAGAATTTAATAAGCTTCATCAAATTGGACATTGCATAGAACTTAGTCATAACAAGAAACAGACCAATCAACCAAATGTCCATACATTACAGCCAAGAACCAGCTTGGAATGTAGCTTAGTCAGGGTCAGGCCGTCGCTTGCATTCACACAGTCTCGGACAAAACTTTAAAGACCACAGAATATCTCTAACGTGAGAAATTCGAAAGCATTTCCATGTGCATTCCTGTGAACCCTGCCGTATGTTGTGTATTAAGAGTGATTTGTGAGCTCCTTGATTGCACAATTTTTCGTTCTGCCTTTTGTTTTGCATTGTTTATGGTTCTGCTGTTATCTGGAACTGAATCTCTGCTGAATCGTGCTTGAGTCATAGATTTCACTCTTAACTTTCAAGAAATAGATCTCAGGGGATCTTAGCTGTAATGAACTCTGCACCCCTCAAAGCGAACCCCATAGACCTCATACACACCCACACACAAACACATCATCCCTATCAATCCACTCTGGAACAAAGCCATGGATGACAGCACACAGAACATTAATTGAATAATGTTGAGTTTTGTGAGAAATCATTACCTTTATTCTGCTGTTTAAGATATTATTACCCAATACCCACGAGCAGGACCGATGTGTAATGGGAGTTTTATGTGGTGCTTACTAAGGCAAAGATCACTATAACTATTGCTCATACTTGGAGTTGGGGATTAAAACGGGCTCTTAAACGTAAATAATCGTTGCAGTTTAACTCTTCCCATAAGTGTTCATGCTGCAATCATGAATGATACCTCAAATTGTCCTGATTTTTGAGAAGAGGTATACCAATTCTTTTCTAAATGGTCTGCCTATATGACTTAACCACAACTTTACAACTGCAACTTACAAGACTCAGAGGTGAGTTCTGCACAAGTAAAGCTCACTATTCTTCTTCGGGGCCTAATGGTTAGAGAGTCAGACTGGTAACCCGAAGGTCTCGTGGTTCAATTCTCAATACCAGCAGGAAATGACTGAGGTGCCCTTGAGCAAGGCACCTAACCCCCAATCGCTCCTGAGGCACCGCAGCAAAAATGGCAGGCCACTTGTCCACGGATTGCTGTGTGTGTGTGTGTGTGTGTTAACTACTCACTGCTCATAATGTGTGTGCACTAACTTGGATGGGTTGAATGCCGAGGAGAAATTCCAAGTAAGGGTTACCATTCATGACCTTCACGTCATGTCACTGTCACTGAAATTGTAAAAATCTACCTCTATCTCTTTAATAAGACTTATGTGGAGGTCATGAATTAGTAAAGGTGCTAAATTACTTTGTGTTTAAGGGCTCTTGTGAAGAGATTAACAGGGGAGTTACGCACATCAGTCTTGTAAGTTATTATGAGTACACACACATCGCACGTGGTCCAAGTTTGGCCATATTAGATGACAGAAACATGTTTTTATTGCTGTAATGAAAAACGTGAGTGGAGAACGAGGAGTTCAGAGAAAGGATTGCCTCGGGAGAAAGAGGCGTTTGACAGAATAGCGAAGGAAAAATCTAAAATCTTTTAATTTAAAAATAAAATCACAGCCATCTGAGGACTTACCTCAAGAAAGGGGCAATACAAGATGATTTCTTTTTCATATTTGAGTAGGTACTTATTTTGAATAAGTAATTACTTCACCACCGCTAAAAAATATGTTCTAGCATGCAGGCCTATGAGTATGTGAAACACGAATGTAATCTGGATGTATTACATTCGCCATGTTTTCATTATCAGTTATGTTGCTTCACTGCCGTTCTTAAATCCTCTCCCGTGGCCTCATGGGAAAGGAAAGTGTCCATCATATGCACACTTCAGAATCTCACCGGAAGTAGTTGGTCATCCGGGTACTTTTTGCCTACTCTTTTGAGTTCTGTGAATTTGGACATGCTTCTTTTGTCACATACTGTTTCTCGCCTACTATATAGTAGGGAAGTATGCGATTTTGGATGCAACCATAAGTGCACAATGTATAGTGTGTCATTTGGGACAGAACTTTCAAATATGATTTTAACGTGTACTGCTCGACTAAGTTGATCTGATAGAAAAAAAAAATAAAGAAAAAAAACTTTTTTTGTTCATTTGTAACATCATGCATACTTGTGAGTCCACTAGGTGACTACAATTGTCTTGTTTCTTTCAAGAGCTAGTTAAAGAAGAAGACTGAAAATGTATGGTAAGAAAAAGCAACAGAAGTCAAAGGTGAAAACAACAAAAATCTATGTGCACTCGTGGAAAGAGGTAAGAAAATATATGCATCTTGTTCAACTTTTGCTTGCAAGAATAACATATCTAGGTTTTAACTTCTCTTCTTCTGTACTTCTTCCTGTACTCCATGCTATCCTCTGCTGGTTAGGTGTAGTATCACTAATTAGTTATAGTGCGCATGCGCTAAAGCTAGAATTAATCATTTCTGCGTAAAATATGAAGGTGGAAACTCCACGCTTTAGAGTGAGGGGCATTCTCAATTTAGACAGCAAATGATTGGATGGAATGTGTACATGGCCTTTAAACAATATGTCATCAAAATTTCTATCTAGGGCCATCTATAATTTTTTGTAAACTTTGGTAAACTTTTGTAAACTTTGGTAAACTTTGGTAAAAATCCGTTTTTTTTTACCCAGAAGTGGGTAGAGACAGTAAACACATGGAAGGAAACGGTCGTCTGCTCGCATGGCTTTGTTTATGTTTTCTGAGGGACGTTTGGCCCCTCTGCTTCCCAGTGATGTATATGGTGTTGTGTGTGATATATGAGTGAGTGAGTGTGCATGCTTTAGAAAGGCCGTATAAATCACAGGGAGGTCAGACGTAATTGTTAAGAATGCTTTTTTTCCACTGCATCACATTGGGACCCCAGAGGCCTCTGCACATACTCATGTGCTTTCACTCACAATTCAAGATGATCACATTAGTATTCATAGGTAGTTGTACGTAAAATGCACTCATACATTTTTTAAATGTTCATATGTAAATTATCAATGTGGGCAGCTTCCAAACCTTAGACATACAAATGTGTACCAACTCTGTTTAGATTTTTAGAATAAATAGTCTGAAAATTTTTAATTGATTTTGTTTTACATGTATATTATTTTCTTATTGTTTTATATAAATATGTATTATATATATACATTTTTTTATATTGTTATATATTTTGGTTATTATTTTATTAATATAGATTCTGGGGTGAAATGTGCCCTGGACATGTATTTGTGATAATCAACCATACACATATTTTATGTTCAGATGCCTAATGTATAATAATAAATAGGCTGCACAATGTTTTTCTGTCTTTTTTTTCATGCAAATGAATGTTAACAGTCATTTGATGAAGGCTGTTGTTGAAAGGTCATAACAATGTGGGTAGATTGTAAACCTGTCTTAATTTGGTAACCTAAAACCACATGTTGTACTATTACAACAAATGTCCTCGTAATTCCTCCTTAAACCCAAAATGTGGCAAAGCTTAGCATGTTCGTGGCTAATGGAGATGGTCTTTATAAAAACTCCTGATGTTTGGTGGTTGAATGGAATGTTTTTTCCAGATGTTGCATCTTCCTCTCAGTCCTATGATGATTCATGACCTTGTCCCTCAATAATCAGTTCCTGATTTCTGTCCCATATCTCTTCTATGCCAAAATAGGTTCCTATGTATTCTCATGATAGTAATACTGAATGATCGGCTATCTCAAGATCAGCATTAATCATTGGGCTGTTTTTCTCCAAGTGAATCTAGGAATATAAAAGCCCAGAGTTGGTGATAGAAATACTTTTGTTTGGCTACATGCAAACATCCCTCTAGAAAGCTTGTTAGTGAGTTTTTAAGCTTAGCTTTCATGCACACAAGGGGATTTTTATGTATTGGCAGTACGTTTACGTATAAGTCTAATAGATTTCTTATGGGTGTACTTAGTGTATGACGTTCAGTGTTTCTTGAAAAGGCTGTGCATGAGTTGAGACTAGACAGACATTTTTCCATGTGCTTTGTGAAGTTGGTTAACTACCGGGAGTAAAGCATGGATTTGGTTTCTGAGCCCGTCTGGAAGGTTGCGACAGCCACAAAATTGGTTATTGTCTCGAGAGTTTAAGGTCACTAGACGTCTAAATCTCCTCTGAATAATAGCTTAGAAAGTGAAATCTTTATATTGAAGTTATTATTTCAGTGCAGTCTCTGGATTCATTTGTCCAGTAACGTGAATACAGTGCTTTGTGTTACAAGAAAAAATTGTGAAATAAAAAAGTTTTGAGCCAATGAGAATGTAGGTTGTTGCCAGAGGATGTGGGCTAACATTTCATCCAGTATTTCTCAGTGAGGCATTGTCTCCATTTTACCTAAACCACTTTGAACTCCCTCACCTCCTTGGCTGGTTTCTGGTGAAGATTGAACATCGGCTTGAACGTTTTCTTGGATGGCATGAAGTATAGATGGCAAAACACTAGAGAAGCAGCTCTCCAATCCAAACCATCTATGAGGTTTTTAGATTATTCAGCAGATGTACATAAGATGAATTTAGGTGAAAGGGTTTGTGGCTAGATGGTTTGTTCTGTAAACTGTCGTCAGGTCAAAAAGGGTTTAATGCTGCTCAGCCACATCCTTTGTCATTCATTTCCTAAAAGTGTTAATGGATTTTTGTTCTATATCAAAGGCTATATTTATTCCATATAGTCTATTGTTTTGAGCAGTTACATTTCAAACTTTATTTTTCCATAACACTAAGCCAGTATTTTGTCAGAAAACAATTCATAATGCAAGTTATGCTACACAAATGTGGGTTGCATTCTCAGATTTTCCACAAGGGGCGCTATAGAGACAATTATTAGCATGTGTTGTCTTGTTCTATGGTTAGTTTTGTCTTTCAGGTCAACTACTGGCATTGTAGAGCAACGGTTTGAAGTGAATCTTGCTGGGTAAGTTAGTAAAACCGTATTTGTTTACCTGAGGTGCATCCCTATTCACGTACTTGTGCACTATTCTATGCCAATTTGTAGTAGTACTGAAATTTCAAAGCACTTCAAAAGCCTGGGTGATGCATTTGGGACACAAATCTGTTTACATTGTACCAGTAACATGCGGTATAATTTTCAGTTCATGCAACTCGTTCAGTGCATTAAGTGTGCACAAACATTTGTCTCTTATAGTGGATTTAATGTGGGAATATAAACATTATTTTGTATAAACCATTTTGTAATTTTAATATGTACATGTAGTTGAGTGATTATTAAAGCATACTTTGTGTCCTGTAAAATATTGAATGGTGCTCGTAAGCATCAATGTTATCATTGCTCATCCTTATGGTTTTTCTTTTCAAAATGTATGTATTTTTCAGGCCTATATACATAACCACCTAACCTAATCACCCTAGCTACCGTATAGCAATGCCATGGCACCATTATGACAGTGAGTTTTGCCTATTCACTTTTTTAAAAATAGAAAATATTCAACATTGTTTTGTCTTTCTCAAACACCACTAAAAACAGTCACTGACAAAAAATGACTGTCCTCAAATTCAGAACAGCATGAATGCCTTCAGATCTCATGATTTATATGATTAACAGAGGAAATGCATTACGCGGTTAGAGCATTGACTGTCTTCAGCTCTGTTCTTAGATGTAAACAAATCCAAATGACTACCTTGCATCTCGGCGGCAAACCAGTGGCCACTTGAAAGTGCAAGAGTCTTCAAAGCAGACAGTGGGAATGCCAGCTAAAGGTTCAATTAAGGATTCTTTTTATTTATTTACTTCTTGCTCTGGTTGCATTTGAGTTTTAATAGATCCCAGAGCTTTAGGGGGCTGTGCATCCTGTTTGTGTGTGCCATATGAGTTTAAGTGTGTGAGAGGGCAGTCAGTAAAGAAGGCCATGAACAGTGTAAGCGTAATTACTCTTCACTCTCTGTCTGTTCTTGTTTCTCTCTCTCTTTTCAGTATCCTTCTTTTTCTTTCCACTGTAATAGTTTACAGAGATGTTCCTCGTGCACTTCCAAGTCATGACTTGTTCTTGAGTTTTGAGGTCACATTTTACAGTCCTCACATATTATTTCCAAGCAGATTTTATATGTAATTAAATTAAAAGCCATTTCATTAAAAAAAATGTAAAAATGTGCGGTGCTGCCAGTGCAAAATTCAAAGCTGATTGCCAGGGTGTTGCTATGCTATGGTGTTCTGAGTGCATTGCTTTGCAGTTGCTTGGAAAGTTATGCACTGAAGATTACTTTAAAGGGATACTCCACTTTTTTTGGAAATAGGCTCATTTTACAACTCCCCCAGAGTTAAACAGTTGAGTTTTACCGTTTTCGGATCCATTCAGCCGATCTCCGGGTCTGGGGGGTCCCACTTTTAGCATAGCTTAGCATAATGAATTGAACCGGACAAGACCATTAGCATCTCTCTCAAAAAAATTAACAAAGAGTTTAGATATTTTTCCTATTTAAAACTTGACTCTTCTGTAGTTACATCGTGTACTAAGACCGACGGAAAATGAAAAGTTGTGATTTTCTAGGCTGATATGGCTAGGAACTATACTCTCATTCCTGCGTAATAATCAAGAAACTTTGCTGCAGTACCATGAGTCCAGCAGGCGTAATGATATGACGCAGCGCATGCCGCCTGATAATAGGCTACTGAGCTGGGGACTATTATCAGGTGCTGCGTCATATCATTACGCCTGCTTCACCCATGGTACTGCAAAATATCGAAACTCTTTGTTAATTTTTTTGAGAGATGCTAATGGTCTTGTCTGGTTCAATTCATAATGCTAAGCTATGCTAAAAGTGGGACCCCCAGACCCGGAGATCGGCTGAATGGATTCGAAAACGGTAAAACTCAACTGTTTAACTCTGGGGGAGTTGTAAAATGAGCCTATTTCCAAAAAAAGTGGAGTATCCCTTTAAAGTCACAGTGAAATCAAAATGAACAATTCTTTTTTGTGGAATATTGCAGTGCTTATTATTATTATTATTATTAAAACATGCCCTCAGAATCTTTAATCAATCTCTTCTCTGATGACGTGTTTTCACACTGCACGATTTTCAGAGTAGTCGGGTCACTGTCCTTTTCACACTTTACGACTATTTCACATTGCATGACTTTACATAAGAAAGAATCACCGACAACTTCCGTCTGGTTGAACTACGTTTCACAACCAAACCCATGCGAGAAGTGATAAGGAAATAACGCAAGATCACACGTGCGTGAGACCGAAATTGTTATTAAAAATGATAGCCTGCAAGAAGATTGCGATTCAAATTGTCTGTGTGCTGATTTGCAGTGAAAAGGAGGGTAAAAAAAACAGATTATGCAGGAGGAAATGGTTGGGGAGACGAGGGGAGCAAGGATTGTGTGTTCTGCAAAGAGAGTTGGGGGTAAATAAATCATTTTGCAATGTGCTGCTGTTGCTGCTGGTCAAGTAAATGTTTGTGCTTTGTTTCTGTTTGATATAATTGTAAATATATCTATTAAAATACTGATATTGTGGTCTATAACTCCTCCCCGAACGTCCCGCTGTCCTGTTTCTTGCTCTCTCATTGGCTGTAGGTCATCGCCGGTGTAGTTTTCAGTCAGAACACATTCACACAGCAGGATTGTGAATCGCCGACAGGTCCAGATATTTAGCGATTCTCTCAGATCGCGTCTTTGATAATTCACACTGCGTGATTGTCACTCACGTGAACGAGCACCGATTTGACTATGATTTTGGGCATTTGTGGGCGATCTCACAAAATCTGTCGGCGAGCAAAAATCGGGCCTAAAATCGTTCAGTGTGTCAAAGTTTAGTCCTCTTTTTTTTTTCTTATTCAAGAAGCCATTTCACTTGGATATACGTCACAGTATGGAAGAAAAGATGAACACAACTTCAGTTTATACTGCAATAAAGGCGTTCAACAATTAGGCTAGTGACAATTAGATTCTCCATTTATTTTTTGTTTTTAGCCTTAATATTTTAATGATTTTTTTTTTTATTTGAAGATAAATGTTTTAGCTTATTGATAACACTATCTGTCAAAAGCACTAATTTTCCCTGCTGAAAAACGGTTTAAACCAGCCTAAGCCGGTCCTGGTCAAGCCAGGCTGTCAGCTGGTTTTAGAGGGATTTTGAGTACTTTTCAGGACCAGCTTTCTGACCGGCTAAACACCAGCTTGGCCAGACTGGTTTGTAAGAACTTAACTGTAAATTTCGTGATAATTACATGTCAGGATTCATAATGATTGATGTGAGCAATGTGTTATTATCTTGTTTATTTATTATAAGAGTAACGTGTCTGATGGGTGTCAGGTAGACATGACTAAACCCAACCTAGATTTTGAAAATGTGCAGGTTAAGATTTTGAAGAACCTCCTCAATCCTTGATTTTATGATATGCCCTTTCTGACAGTCCTCACAATTAGTAGCCCTTCGTTCTTGCGGATGGAACTACTTTTGGCGGTGTGTTTTTACAAAGTGGGGCTTTCCGCTCTGGCTTCGGTCCACCTGGGTCCACCTCACTTTAAGTTCTTCCACCAGAGCGATTGTACTTCTGGCTGCATGTTTGATGTGCAAATCCCTCCTTTTTCTGCACTTCCTGCACTTCTCTCCTTTTGTTTTTCTTGTGTAAACGAATAAAGCATTTCAGAAATGGAGTGAAAAAAGTTTTGAGTTCATCGGGGATGAGAGCGTATTGGATATGTGGGTATCTCAGCAGGGTGTACCACCACTGAAGTCAATGACTTGATGTTATGAAAACACTGTTCGTCTTGCTTCTCTAGTACATACGCTTTCTCTTTCTGTGTGTACCCATGCCACACCTTTTAACAATGTAATCTGCTCACATTCCAGTACTTTTATAGGTAATATAAATACATGGAAATTGCATTTCATATCTGATCGAAAGGGGAAAAAATTGCTTCCAGCTCTCCTGCTTGGCATTAATGTATGTAACAGATATGAAATCGGCTCACCCCCTGATGGCATATAGCATGAATGTGGCAATTTACAGACTGAAATATGCACTTCTTTTCTCTTTTTCTACAGGATCATGTAGTCCACCCTATAGCCTCTGAAATTCATATATTGTGTGCTGTTTTCATAAATTACATTTCATTTTGGTGGACTAACCCTTTCCACCAGTTCCTGATTGAGCTGGTGAGCCAATGATAAAGGTTTAGACAGATAGTATCTTGTGTTTTTGTGCCTGGGCATGTGCTATCTGAAGCAGACCACCAGTTGACTTTTGGAGTTGTCGTCTATGTGCATGGGTGTAGATAGTGTGAGACACGATTGCATGTACACATTTGGTCATATGTAAACAGGATGGAAGAGTGTTGTACATTAATGAAATGCAAATCCTTGCACATATTTCCTGAACAGGAAAGCAATTGATTTATCAAGCATTTGGTGAGTTAAAAAGTTTATGTCGAGGGTTTAAATTAGATTGAACGGGTGTGTTCAATTCTCACAGGCAAAAGCGAAGACAACATCACTTGTGAGACGATCACTTCTTGGGAAAGCCCCACCAACTCACACACAGATGTTGAAGAATCAGTTATGGCTGTTCTGAGAACTCGCATTCTTCCAGACACAACTAATCAACTGCAGAAAATTTGATTCTTGTTCTATTAGTGTGTCTGCCAGAGCCGGTGCGATACTTGTTTGTTCACAGGACAGATATGTCAAATAGCAATGCCTTTGCCATAGCAATGTAATTAATATTCCATATTTGTTTATATTGTGCTTGGGTCAAAAAGGGTATCTTGTATTTGGCATCACAATAACTGTTAATCCATGAATGCTCATATATCATAATCCATAAAATGTCTCCGTGGAAAGGTGCACTCTCAGAAAAAAAGGTACAGAAGCTGTCACTGTGGCGGTACCTTTTCAAAAGGTACACCTTTGTACCTAAAGAGTGCATATAAGTCCCTCATAGGTACATATTGGTACCAAACGTGGACATATTGGTACCAAATGTGGACATATTAGTACCTAAATGGTACATATTAGAACCCTTTTGAAGGGTACTGTCCCAGTGGCAGCTTTTGTACCTTTTTTTTTCTGAGAGTGTGGAACCTGTTTTTGCCTTATATGCATATTCAGGTTGATCAGTTACAGACCTGCACACACTTTCTGATATATATCATCAGCACAGCTAGCATGTCTTCAAATGTAACATGACAATCCTGTAACACGGCCGACTGTCGACTTATTTGCCTTTCCATGAAGCAACTGTTGTTTTTAATTGGAATTCTAGATTCCCAGATTCTTTTAAAGGGTGTTGTATCCATTCAAATGGAAACAAGGCCAACAAAGGGAGACAAGTGTAAGAAACAAAAGAAAGAGAGAGAGATAGAGAGAGAGAGGGGAATAATCTGCATTTTCATAGTCTCACGGTTTTCGGGGCAGTCTTGTAACAGGGAATTGAGTTTCAGATTCCTACAAAGGGCCATCAGGGAGAGAGAGGTGGGGAAGTCAGGAGAATGGAGGGATGAGCTAAACTGGACTGTGAAGGAGTGTAAATTGAAAATCGTGAGGAGCCTCTCTGTGAACTCATTCTTCGAGGGCAGTGGAACCTGTCTGAGGGTTTTTTCCACAACCGCTGGTTTGTATTAACGCATGACAAAGAGCTCCATTAAACATCATTTGTCTTCTTGGAAATGCTTGTAGGCCTAGCCTCTTTCATTGCCTTTAAAGCAGTGTTGCAGGTTAAATGCAGGTTAAGCCCTATCATCAGCATCTCATGCTGTCGGTTATCACAGAAAATAATTTAGACTCTTCACTCAGTTCATATAAACAAACAAAAAACGCATTTACAGTAATGCACTCACAAAGGAACCAACGATTGTTTCTGTGACTGGTATTCTTTATTTGTTTTTTCCACCACAGCAACATCACCTTTTTGTCTTGTAATTAAAGTAGTGCATATTTACATTTATGAATAATCATTTGAAGCATATTGTGTTTTATACACAGCGAAAATATAGCCTGACTACGTCAGACTTCGTACTTCCGCTCAATTTCAGTTTGCTTCTGTACTCAGTCTGAGATAGCGACCGTTAACAGCCGGCCAATCAACGAACAGAGGGCGGGCTGAGAGCCGTGACGTAGACGCTGATTGTATCGTGGATGCGTAGATTTACTTCACATAATCTGCAAAAGTCGTTCACAGCCATGTTCACTCCGGTATTTCGCTCAATGGTTTTGTTTTCACATCATACATGTGTTTACAGTGGAAGTTAGATGCGGCTGAGCATGGGCATAACACACGCCATAACCAAACGTTATGTGATTGGCTTACGGGAACCAATGATTTTAAACTTCAGACAAGCGCCTCCCCGCGAGAAAGAAAACGCTTTTCAATTATGCCATGTCAGACTCTGTCTATGAAGCAAAGCGAAGTAGCAGAGTTTGGTATTACCAGGCTAGCGAAAATAGCCTGTATTCGACCAAAATTCCAGAATCGTCTGCAAGCTTATTATCTATAGCGTGGTTAATGTTTATGTTTGTCAGTGAATGAGATGCTAGATATAATTTTGGTTTTAATTATATTTAATATGTTTCTCCCAATAAAAGAACCTAGTGTCATGATTCCAGTACTTTCCGACAAAAAAGCAATGGAACGCATCAAGCTCGTAATAACGACTTCAGAAGTGGGAAGTACGAAATTCCTGATAGCACATGAAGGCAGCATTAATCTATAAAGTCTATTACGTACATTACTGTAAACTCAATTTCTGTTTGGTTAATTTGTTACAGACTAGAGTGCAAGTCATAATCTACAGATTTTAACGTGTTTCTATTTATATTTGATTTTAACTTAAACTTATATTGACTGGTTTGTCCATAAGTTAACAATGCCCAATATTATGTATCTGTTAATTGTTTTTTTCCCCCTAAGGTTAATCACCTAAATACATCCCTATTTCTCTCTCTCACTAGCTTAGAGATCTATTACTTGCCATTTTTCCAAGAACACGTGCCAGCAGCTGCAAAAATAAACATCAACCCCAGACTGAGAAAAAAGCGTACAGTTTTTAGCCTGAGGCTTTTTCTTTCAGCCAAACCTTTGCAGCGAACCTCATCCCTGTCCAAACACTGCAGATGACCACTGATGCACAAAGACGTCTGTTTGGTGTTAATTTAGCGATACAAACACAGGACAGCAGGGGAGATTCTGACAGCCTTGACCCAGGTGTCTTTTGATAACATGGCGTTGAAAGTGATAAATTGTTCATAACAACACAAGATCATGCTTTGAAGGGTTAGTTCACTCACAAATTACTCACCCTCATGTTGGTCCAAACCAGTAAGACTTTCGTTCATCTTCAGAATACAAATGAAGATCTTTTTGATGAAATCTGAGAGATTTCTGTCCCTCCATTGATAGCTACGCAACTACCACTTTGATGCTTCAAAAAACTTCATAAAGTAAAACTAATCCATATGAATTGAGCGGTTTAGTTCAAATTTTCTGAAGAGACTCGATCGCTTTATATGATGAACTGATTGAATTTAGGCTTTTATTCACATAAAGATTCATCAGTAAATATAAACAGAAGCTCAACCGAACCTGCTTAAACCTCATTGGTTCTTGCTGAAGCTCAAACGTGATGCGTAACATGAGAATGAACCTCATTGGTTCTCGCACATCAAGCGAACATGCCTGAGCTTCTGTTTGCTAAAACTGATGTGTGAGTTGATGAATGTTTATGTGAATAAAATCCTAACTTAAACCTGTTCCTCATATAAAGCGATCGAGTCTCTTCAGAAAATTTTGACTAAACCGCTCAATTCATATGGATTAGTTTGGCGTATTTTTGTTCCAAAGATGAACGAAAGTCTTATGGGTTAAGAACGACGTGAAGGTGAGTAAATGATGATAGAATCTCTTTAAGAAAGTAAACAAGGTCCATTTTAATTCCGTGTTCAGTTTAAATGTGAAATCAACTGTTCGGTGATTGTTTTCAAACAGGTTTCCTGGACATTCCCATCGTCTGCCATTGGTCAGGCAAACAGCTATAGTTCGCCCCAAACACATGCTATTGGCTGAGCGTGTAGTGGTAAAAATATTAGTTAATATCCAAAAATTACACGTATCAAGTTTGAAGCATTCTAATTTTTATATTACTTGAAAAATAAAATAAAATAAAAAACACTATAATTTTGCATTTTCAGTGGAAAAACAACTGTTCTTTCTGTCTAAAAAGTGAAAACAAAGCAGGACTATTATAATAGTCTGTATTTATAATAGTTTGTCTTACCTGGTTCAGAGCTCTTCTATTCCAGAGCCGGGTTATGTCTGACAACTAAGCAAAAGCACATTTGGGCTCATCTCTGCAGCGGCGTGCATGTGTGTGTGTGTGTGTGTGTGTTGCAGCAGCAGATGTCTGTTGACTCCTGATAGCGTGTGTTTCTCCAGCAGGCAGAAATGACACCAGATTCTGAGAAGCTGCTTATACAAGGCGAAAAGCAAAGCGACTGAATGCATCAAATGCGACTGTAGCTTTCTCTTACATCCGTCATCCTGATCCTGTACTGAGCCGGTCTCACAATGCTCCCTCGTCGGCTTTAACTTTTCTCACTCTCTCTCCTTTTCTCCTCCCATTTTTGTTCATTTGAGTCTCTCTCACACACACACAAATTTCTCTCCTCTGTCACACCAGGCAGGAAACACATCAAAGCTGTAAATTCAGAAATCTTCCATATTTTCTTGGCTGCTTTAAACATTTGGCAGTGTGGATGAACTGAAAAACTTGGAACTGTTTCCGTGCAAACTGTACAAATCCATTAAATATCCTGTGAATGCGCTCGTGGGACGCTTGGCCAAGACCCCCAATGACTCGTCTGAATTAAACCGTACTGCTTGCCACATATTTCCAAACACAGTCTTGTGTTGAAGGAGGAATAA
This sequence comes from Rutilus rutilus, assembly GCF_951802725.1. NCBI lineage: Eukaryota > Metazoa > Chordata > Actinopteri > Cypriniformes > Leuciscidae > Rutilus > Rutilus rutilus. The sequence continues at coordinate 36,935,957 of NC_140217.1, read as the reverse complement.
TTCCTTTTAATGGGATCGATGGGATCTGCATACTGAATTTAGATTTGGACAGGCAAATATAGGATGACATAATTTTTGTGAATTCTGTCGTCCGAACTAAAGTTCAAGATCATATTTTTGTAATGCTGGAACACACACATTCAAGTGAATCTGAGTGGTAGGTTGTCTCATTTATATTGGGGCAAGTTGTCACACTTTACACTACTATTTATAAGTTTTTGAAAGACTTCTCTTATGCTCACCAAGGCTGCATTTATATGATCAAAACATATATATACAGTAATGATAGATATATTGTGAAATATTATTACATTTTTAAGTAACTATTTTCTATTTGAATAAACTTTAAAATGTAATTTATACAACGCTGAATGTTCAGCATCATTACTCCAGTCTTGGATTACTCTCATTACTCAACAATGATTTGATATGTTTTGTTATGTTACTTTCCTATATTTGCTCTAAAAGCAATAGATTATACGTAAGTTTTAATATAAATATGTTGTGGAAGAAAAAAAAAGGGTGAAATCATCATGCCCCGTTATGCATGTCACAAAATGTGTGAACTCACTGTATATTTTTCCTTGGATAGTAATGGTGGAAATGTTCAGTAGCTTTTTAAGTAGTCAAGACCTTAAGAATTGTGTCTATATAGAATTGACTATATGAGAAATGTTCACTGGAGTAAAAAGTCTGATAAATGCCTCTGCTCCTCTCTACTTTCTAAAATAATGCCACATCTGCCCCCTGTTGGTTGTACATGATCACCACACTTGTGTCCGGTTCCAGCTGTTTTAAAGATGTTGGATTTGAGGTTTAGGCTTGAGAACGCAGAGACAGAAATAGAAAAATGAAGTTTGTAGTAAAGCAATGAACTTCTTCAACTCCTGCCAGAGGCACTCTGGGCTCAGAGCCAGTGAAGGAGAGGCATGGAGCTTAAGGGATTTGTTACGTGCTCCTAAACAGATGCCCTGATAATTTCCTTCACGTATGCCATCTTACCTGCGCATTCTCAACCTCTTCACCACTGTAACACAATATGCATATAAACATGAACCAAACTTCATCTGGCCCCTAAAGTATTTGGACACTTGAATTTTATTGCTTGAAATCAAGTTCCCTTTGTGCCCAAGATGCTGCAGGATCTTTTCCTCTTCATTCATTTTTCTTCATCATTTTTTGCTGTCTTTTTTAATCAGCTGGTGTTTTAGTGGTTTTCAGTAAGTTCACACAGGTGTAAGCACAGGTGAAGGTCATCTAAGAACATGTTCCACTATATGTTTTGTATTTATTTGGATCAGTACACTCTCAGAAAAAAAGGTACAAAAGCTGTCACTGGGACAGTACCCTTCAAAAGGGTTCTAATATGTACCATTTAGGTACTTGTATGTACACGTTTGGTACCAATATGTACCTTTGAGGGACTAAAATGCACTCTTTAGGTACAAAGGTGTACCTTTTGAAAATGTACCGCCACAGTGACAGCTTTTGTACCTTTTTTTCTGAGAGTGTAGTGTACATAGTTGTATGAATAATTTGAAACTTAACAAAACATTTTTATTTAATTTTTTGCTTAAAGTGTCAGCTGATCTGCATATTTTGCAGGGTTTATAGTTAAGTGAGACTAAAACCATTAAATTTTTTCTTGAAATAAAAATAAACATTGCCTAAAATAAATGACATGGGCTACAAAAAATATTTTATTTCAGCTATTGCCAAGGCGACATTATTTATTTTCATTTAGTTTAACTTGATGTACTAAAATAACTAAACCGTTTTTTTTTTTTTTTTTTTTTTTTTAAGGTGTTATGGCATAATTGTTTTGCTAATTCTATTGTGATTTTTGTTTATTGATTTTTTGACCAGTAGTATTGATTTATTTTATTTTTCATTGTTATTAATTTTGTTTGCTTTGTGCTTCCTTTTATTTTGCTTTCTTGTCATGTGTGGATGATTGGGGTTGTGGTATGAATGCATGGGGAGGTAGGTGGGGGGTTTGAAGCTTGTCTTGTTATTTTACTTGTAATAAAAAAAAAAAAAAAAAAAAAAACTAAACCTGAAATAAAAATGAATAAGGCCTATAGACAAAAAGCTTTATAAAAATGACAAAAGACACAACAAAATAATTAACTTTAACTGAAATTAAAATGAAAGATAAAAACAAATTCAAAATATGAATTAAAGACTACAATAATACTGATATTTTAGTCTGTGTGCACTATCATAATGCTAAAAAAACAAGGAAAAGGTCTAACAAGGAATTGTTTAATTTAATAATATTATTATTGCTTAATTATAAAATTAATAATAATAACGTGCATTTGAATGATTAAAATTTCAACATTTTGCTATTGTCTTCAAGATTTTAAATGGTGATGGTCAGACATGCTCAGAGGACATACAGATGGGAAGCTGACTTCCTAATAGTTCTATCGTTCTTTCTTTGCTTCCATCTCTTCCAGTCAGTTTACCATATGTGCAGCGAAGGAACAGATGGTTTGGAGATCATCTGCTGTGAGGAACCTCAATCAGTGTGAAAGTGAGACGTGCGCAGGTGAACACACACAAGGGGCACATCCCTTCACTGCAGCGCTGAATGAACACACCTTAAAAACAGACTCAACAGAGGTATTGCATGTGTTTGCCCTTAATATTATGGTTATGTGCAAAATGGCCATTTGTGTCAATGAAAGTGAGTGGTTCCGTTATAGGTGTGATATCATATATATGAGCCATCACTTCTGTGGCCTTGGGCAGAGTTGTCCTTGACTATAATGCATGCTGTGAACTATGCATTATACCTACAACTTCTAAAAAATAGTATGTGACATAATATGCAGTATGCATGAACATTTCAAACCATATGGCATTGTTTTGATCAATTAGTGGCATACCATTATCATCTTGGTTATGCATTATGCATTGAATTTTTTTTCAAATTTAGCAGTCTATAATATAACGAGTCAAGAAAGAGACTGAACGGTCATGATTGTGGGACAGTGTGCTCTGTTGCATTCTGCACTTTTAAATACAATTACTCATTTAGTGCACTTCAATATATGTTGACAAAAATAACTTGCATCCTAAACTACATGCTTTGTAATAGTTTATTACAATATTAGTATAGAAGAGAAAGCATCTTCCAAGCAATAAAAACGTCAATTGCATGTAAAAAATTCAACAAATGAATAATTTATACATTAACAATCACTGAGAGCTTTACAGTGTGCTCCTCAAAGTCCTAGAGTCATTTCAGCAGAGTTCATCTACAATGCTCTTGGCGGAGTTTTATAAATAAGGTTGTTTGGCTCAGCGGTGCACATGTAACTCAGCCCCGCAACAACACGATTACAAGCCAAAACTACTACCAGAAACCTTTAGCGGAAGATGCCAACTTCAGCTTCTCTGTCCTTTCCCTGGGAAGTTTTGCAAGGTTATAATACAAACAAGTTCAATATACATTCATACATGCAGATACATATATGCAATAGTTCTATCTGGAATAACGTTATAGTGTGACAGCACTCAGTTTGTGCCAGCAGGTTTAATGCTCATAAATGGCACAGAATAAACTAATATAGACACTAATTAGCAAGAAAGGAGGTGAAACTGGTAAAGTAAAATTTTTTTATTGCATGCAGAAAGTGCAAACAACTATACAGAAAGAAGTGTTTTTGAAAGAAGTCTCTTATGCTCACCAAGGCTGCATTTATTTGATCAAAAATACATTAAACAGTAATATTATGAATAATTATAACAATTTAAAATGAACTGTTCTACTTGAATATTTTTTTTTCCATGTAATTTATTCCTGTGATGAGAAAGCTGAATTTTCAGCATCATCACTCCAGTCTTCAGTGTCACATGATCCTTCAGAAATCATTCTAATATGATGATTTGATGAATGAAAAGTTCAAAAGAACAGCAGTTATTTGAAATATATATTTTGTAACATTACTGCAATTTTCATCAATGTGTGCATCCTTGCTGAATAAAAGTAGGCTATTCATTTCTTTCACAACAAACTTACTGACCACAAACTTTTGAACAGTTGTGTATTTATATGATGGCATTTTTGTAATTCATTACAAAAAAAGTACTGTGGTGGTACCAGCACTAATGTTAAGATGTGCCACGGTATTACCAGGGTTTGACATGCACCATGGTATATTTCAAAGTACCATAGTATTACCATTTGATACCATAGTCTTACCATGCGATTTACTGTACATGCATGGTACTCAAAGAAAACCCAGTAGATGTCCAGAAGACCATGGCACCATGTCCAAACAATGGTACCATGATATTACCATGGTACTTTTTGGTTAGTGCAAGACAAGTACGCCTGAATTACAGCAATGACATACACTAGACTAGACTGTTTGATTCACAACGTGAATTTCTGTCTATGTCAAACACAGCTTCGGAATCCTCAAAAGAGCTTCAGGAAACCCAACACATCACAAGGACATATGCAGCTTCACCCACACGCTTCATTATAACCCCTGCTATTCTCACATCCGGGATATGAAACATGAGCAAAGACGTGGAATGTTACATTTTTTTCCCCTCTCTCTCTCTCTCTCTCTCTCTCTTTCTCATGCGCCGTAATGATGGAGTAAAAAGCAGCATGATTGGTGGATGCAGGCGAGAAGAAAAATAAAACCCAGAACGTTGCTTTTGCACTCCGGACGCGACGCGACAAACGCGAATGAATCCAGCGCGTGCTTTCGATCACCGGTGAAGAACTGAAACGGGAAAACCTCTTGAATCACAGCAAAAACATCCACATCCACACAAGGAGCTAAAAGTACACAATGGTCGCTGGCGATGTGTGTCTCTCAGACAAGCTTGGCGCAGCGTCGCTTGAGTGACAGCTCGCTGGCCAATAGGAACATCCAGCGGCCCAGCTGCGCTTAGAACCGACCAATGGCGAACGGCAGAATACGGGCCTAAACGCAAGTTAGGCTGTTGTAGCAGGCGGCCAGCGCTAAACTTCACCAAATAATAGCTGTTTGTATTTTGGCTGCCGCAGTAGCCATTTTAGGTAAGCACATTTTTAACTTTTTTTAATTTTAACGCGTCGCGCGCAAAACTGCACGGGGTAGGTGGCGCGCGGACGCGTCAAACTCTCGCATCCCCTCATGAATGAACTGCTCTTGTGCGTTAGGATTAAAGAAATTGCTCTGAGTTTTTTTTCCCTTCCCCGACTCCCACCCCCTCTAATTTTTTATGCATTTTTCTAAACTGTCATGGCGTTTAGTGTCCTTGGAAATAAATGCGGAGAGAGGAACGTGTAGGTTTTTGCGCTAGCTGATGTCCGGAGCCGGCGTGTCCAGGTAGGTGAGGTCGCGTTTGACGGTCCCTCCGCGGAGTTTGAGTGGCTCTTCACGCGTGTAACGCCTGAAATATAGAGCACCGTTGCCGTGACATTACAGTTAGCAAGCTGGCTAGCGCCCTACAGGGGCTAATGTATATGGGACACGATGTTAGTGTTTTTATAAGAGTGTTTTATGAGGCAAGTTTGGCATCTGTTGAGGCACAAAGCATCCCATGACTGTTATCAAGTACTAGGAACAATGTAACTTCTAGCACTCATGTGGTTTACTTCAACCCCTGGTTTTTGCTGCATCCCTATTGAAATGAACGTGTTATCTATTGATTTTTTTTTTTTTGTCATTAATAATGTTGTATTACTTTAACAACTTTATGCTTTTCCTTTTTTTATACAATGAAAATGCCTTAGGGCTTCATTGACACCTGTCTTAACTCCAGGAATGGGTTAGTTAGTATCAAGGGGCCCACCTGGCTTATAATGAAACTTAATTAATTAAATTAATTGGTTTTATATATATATATATATATATATATATATTCATATCACCAATGATGTTGCGTTAGTGTCAACACTTATTCTTTACTTTTTATACAATTATAATTCATGACAGGTAGATTGACGCCTACATACCTCAATCAGTATCTTAGTTTGTGTTTGGGGTAATTATGTGATTATTATAGATTTATGTCACTAATAATGTTTCAGGACTGTTACGTCTTTATGTATTTATTTTTAATTCAATGTCAATGCACCACAGGTAGATTGATTTGTCTTATCTGAAGGAATGGGTTAGTTAGCATCACTGAGGTCCATCTGGTTTATGGTGTATCAGAAATGTAGGAGATGTTCATATGGGTTTGTCACTGATAATGTTGCTTTAGTTAAACGCTTTTTCTTTTCAATATACTTCCAGTGCATCACAGGTAGATTGACAGCTGTCTTACCTCAAGGAATGGGTTAGTTAGTTTCAGGGGTCTCACCTGGTTTATGATGTAGGCTAATTATGTGATTAATATGGAATTAAGGCGTTAATAATGTTGCATTACTGTGACAAAATGTTCTTTATTTTAATTCAATGACAATGCAGATGCGGTACATGTAAATTGACACCCATCTTAACTCAAGTAATAGGTTAGTTAGTATCAAGTAGCCCACCTGGTTTATAATGTAACCCTTTTGAAATTAATGTGTTCAAATGGATTTATCACTAATGATGTTGCATTAGTGTCAAAACTTTATGCTTTTATTTCGTATGCAATTAAAATGCACGACAGGAAGACTGACACCTGTCTTACCACAAGCAATAACTTAATTATTGTCAAGGGTCCGACCTGGGTCATGGTGAATATTTTGTGATTAATATGGATTTATGCCACTAATAATGTTGTTTTAATGTCGAAACTTAAATTTATTTTGAAAATAATTACAGTGCATCACAGGTAGACTGACAGCTGTCTTACCTCAAGCAATGGGTTAGTTAGTATCAGGGGTCCCGCCTGGTTTATGGTGTAATTCTGTGATTAAAATGGATTTATGTCGCTAATAATATTTCTTGCAATTACTGTAAAAACACACTGTTAAAAAAATATATTCAATGACAGTGCAGGGCCTTTTAGTGAATATTTGGACCTATTTCAAATTATTTTAATCAAACCCATTAAGAGATTGAAGTTAATTAAATAGGCTACATAAGTGGAAAGACGTTTGTTGTCGTAACCTGCTATTAATGCAAGTCATTAATTTGAACAAAACACTTTTGTTGTTATAAAGTGATGCCTTGGTCCCAGGTGGTGATAGTGATAGATTAAAGTTGACTCCTTATAGTCGTACCCCAGTACAATATATAAACCTTGAACAATACTTATAGTTAGTGTTGAATAAGAATACATTCATTTATATTATATATCTTAGACATTATTAATGTCTACTGCAGTCGTCTTCATAATATGCACTTTTCCCACTTTATTTATTTATTTATTGTCACAAGAATTCAATGATTGCCTTTAATTCTTTTGTGTGTGTGTGTGTATTCTGAATTTGAATCACATTCTATGCTTTTTTTTATGTATTATTTTAGCAGTTGTTTTTCTTTGTTTGTTTTAATTTCTATATTCATGAATCCTTATATCTCTGTATTCCAGACGCAGACACAAAGATCAAGAAAAAATGAAAATACAAAAGAAGGACAAGCAGGTCAGTGTATCACATGTGTTCCTGTCAGACACTCAGTGAGAGTTCCCTCAATCTGTCTCTCACACCGTCTCTCACACTTTCATCGTCATCAGCATCATTTTTTAGTCCTTGCACTATAGCTATACTTCAGAAAGATCCTCAGTTTTATTTAGCATACTTTTTTACTTTAATATTTGACTTTAATGGACTAACCTCAGCGCACAGCATCTCAAATGTTGGTTTGATCATTCTGAAATGCCCTTACTTAGCTTCTTAGGTAGGTCAACTTACCCTAATGATAACTTTCTCGAGGGCAACACACGTGAGACTATAGGTTTACGATTAGGATTTAAGTTGCATGCAAAAATGAGAAGAAAGCTTGTGACATTTTTTTGATAACATTGTTTCCTCCCTGAAGATTATTGAGATTTTGAGGAGATTTTGGAGTTCTCCGTTATGTTGCATAGCAGTATCAACTCTGTGATGTGTGCCCTACAATTCCTTAGGATAAGTACAAATAATCAAAGGTGAAAAATGTTGACATAGTGTGTGTATAGAGCTATACAATTGTGGATAGCATAGCTCCGATTATCTACTCATGGAAGAATTTGATGAGAAATTGTTGAATTCATAATGACATTTCTGGATTTAGATTGCAGGCAAATCTGAGCAGAGTTTGTGTTCAGTTTTCTTCTGAAAATATTCTGAACAACAGTCTCAACAGCCATGTTTCCTTCCAGGTTTAATGCTCATTTTGGGATATTGCATTAAAAACGCTAGATAGAAGCACCAAGATGTGCTCAATTATGGTGTATACATTTTTATTTGAAAAGAAGAGATGTGCATAAACTGATGGAAACACATTTTACTGAATAAATCCCTCGATGCGCAACAAAAAACTCATGTGACTTTGCCTCAACAGTGAATGTGATTGGATAACTGGACTAACCTCATCGCACAGCATCTCAAAAATTTGGTTTGATCATTCTGAAATGCCTGACCCAAAAAGTCTGTCATCAAAATGTTTGGTATAATGACCTCCCAGAACTGTCTCACACGATTGCATACACAAACATCAGGCATCCGAATGCAAGATAACATGACGGCGTTTATTGCGTTTCATCTGTGCGCTCTGAGACACAAGTCATTTATGATGTAGGAAAAAAGAGCCACTGGCTTCACTGATTGCAGCAACTTCCAATTTTATTACAGATATCCAATTTACCATGAAGTGAATATTTTGTTCTCTTGAACACATGGGATGGAAACGCTGCTTTATTCGCAAATGTTTTATGTTAAATTCTGATATTTGGATGGAAACTGCCTATGAGAAGCAAGATATTCATAAGTTCTCTTTCTTGTGGACTTTTAAAACACTTTTAATCCCTTTTTCACAATTAGATTATTGACCAGTTGCATAGCCACTATGTTAAGAGTAGACTGTGTCTTATGAACTAGTTTGACCAACACGCATTTTGCTAATAGGCAATCAGTCTTACTTCTAATTCAAATTAGACCGATCTACCTTTTTATGTAACTGACTTAAAAAAATGTAGAGAAAAAATAATTACTACATTTTAAGACTAGTTAAGACAATGTCCTTGACTGTGCCCTTTTGATTGAGAAGTTTTACTCTTTAATTCAATGTAGTTGTTTTCCGGAATTTAGAATTGGAGATGTGTAAATAGACTTCAGTCAGATTCTAGTCTTAATTTTGATTTCTTTTGACTGATAAATTCAAACAAAATGCCTTAAAGCTACACTGTGTAGGATTTACTCCCATCTAGAGGTGAAATTGTATATGACTACCAACTGAATATTACTTTCTAGCTCCTCCCATTCCGAAGGCGTTTTAACTCCTAACGGTGGCCGTATTATTTCAAATCTACCGGCAAACGCGAGCAAATCTCCCTCTCGCATTCGTCACGGTGCCACTGTGTGTAAAAACGCGAAAGGCGAAGCTTGTATGTCCCTTTTTGGCTTATGTATTTTCAAGATGGATGCGCAACATGGCTTCCGCCATTCAAGCGACTCGCTCGTATGTTTTCTAAATGGCAGATTATACACTTACGAGAATACTTAATTAGCTGGTTGAAGTGATTACACATTAATGAGAACGTATAATTTTGAAATAGCGTGTTTTTTGCTAAAAATCAACTTAAAATATTACACAGTGTAGCTTTAAGTGTGTTCTTAAATAAACGATTCTGTCGGCTGTAGGCTGTTTATGAGCATTAAAGCAGCTTGCCGTGGTATATAAAATGTGATGCAGATGTGTTCATATTTTATAATCTCAAGTACATGGTCACAATTACTGGTGACAGATCATTTCTACATAGCGTAAGCTTATAAAAACCTGTGGCGCATCAAATGTTTGGAAAATTGCATTGAAAACATTGGTGGTAGCTTTTCCTCAAGAAGAATCAAAGAGTTTTTATAATGACAGTTAATGAGTTACCAGGCAGGAGAACGTCTGTTTGACATAACTGACCACAGCACTGCTGTTACGTCTGCTCTCAGTTGACGCTCGAGCCAAATGCTTTCTAGAAGAGTAGGTTCACTCAGTGCAGGCTGGCTGGTGCAATGATTGCTTTCCTATAGGCAAATGCTAAGATTTTGAATTTAATATCTGTTGGCATATGCTGCTGCACCTACATGGTATGACTTAAACTCAGCATAAATGTTGCTCACAAAGTTGCAAGAAATTTGAAATTTTGGCAAAATTGGCATTTAGTTGACATTACTGCTACATATCTAATTAATGTGCACCATCTGTGCCTGTTATATTACAGCGTTAGCATATAACTCACCTATTAAGTATTGGCTCTGTACACACTTGACACTCGTTTTTGGTGATCCAATCGCAAGTGGTCAGTGAAGACCTTGTATTAGCATGCATCTCCAATACATCTCTTTTGTCTACTACACTTACTACTTCAGTTTGTACTGCATATTAATATCAAGCATACAGAGAATTTATTTGCACAAGCTTTTGCACATTTTTTTAAAACCTTAGAATAAGAATAACATATTTTTACGTAACTTTCTTGTATGCAATGAAATTCATGGGATTGATTTATACAGTGAAGTGTTAAACAGAGAGCTAAGAACGATTATTGTCTTAGAAAGTGGAAGGAATATGTGTGTGATGTGAGTCTGAAGTCTGTGGAAATCCCCTATGTCTGATAAGTACTTCAGTTAGTTGACCTCCATTCATCTGATACTTTCAGATGAGGACGTTGAGATGATGACGATGATAATGTTTAACTTTGTTTCAAGTTTTGCTTTGTTAATGTTTGATTAGGAATCAATGATATTCTCTATGAAATCCAACTTAAGTTCTTATAAAGATGGGGTGTAGCATTGTGTTGAAAGATTCACTTTGCCGTTTTTCATGATTTGCCTTTTTAAGTTGTGTTGTACATCTCGATCCAATCTGTCTTGCGGCTTGTTTTGATTTTCAGGCTAGCAACACCCAGCTAATCATGCTAATTGTCAAGGAAAAATTGGCTGCGCTTTTGAAACGTCATGGGAAAACGAGGTCAAAGTTGAACGTCGCCGCATTATGCTTGGAGTTCAATGCATTGGAGCGTGAAATCAGTATTTAAATACATCTTAATATGTATTTATCTCTGTGGTAAATTTGAGTTAGTCGAGATTTAATTGAAAATGTACTAATCCACAATACAGTACTTTAAACATTTTGATCAATTGCCTTTTATCATGGATCAGACATGTCTGTGTATTCCAGTGTGCCTGTCTGTTTCCACAGACCATAGTACCATAGTAATTAGCACAAAGAATCAGTTGTGACATTTATGAGTTGTGAATAAATCCTAGCCAGCGTTGTGATCATGTATCAGTTAGGCAGAACATAAATCAATGTCAGCATCACTCAAAATTCTTCTCTCTCTCGTACTCCCCCCTTGATAACTACATCTGCGTCAGTAAATACATATCATTGTTTTACTTTGTAGTATTTCTTTCCCGGTTTCAAGAAATGTACAGCGTTTTGCACCTTTATGTGGAAAACCACCTGAGGACACTTCTGTGGAGCTGTCGAATTGTCAGCCGGATCTGGGAGGCTTTTGGTCTACTGTCAGGCGCAGAGGATCTAGACTCAGCGCTGGGATCTCTTGAAGTGAAGAGTGGTTGTGTGTAGTCAGTGTAGCAGAAACCTCTCTGTCACTTTGTCAGTTGTATGTAGTGTTCAATGGGATTCATGTGTTGTTTGCTTTGAAACTGTGACCACCTGAATTTCGCTGCATTTTACGATAGAAGGACATCGGGGACACCGGCAGATTAAAAAGAATAAGAGATTAAAAGGTAAAAAAGGTCAAAGAAACATTTTCACACCGAGAGACTTATCAGTAAGGTTCATGACTCTAAGTGCCTTTACATGCACATTCTTAACCTGATTATGCTTAATTAGCCGACAACGCACGTGATCATGTAAACGCGTTAACCCGTTTTCCTTTATCGAAGGCCATAAAATGATCAGTCACATCCAGATTTTTACCCCTTAGGCCGATTTCACATTAACCTGCCTTCTGTTGGCCTATTGAAGTACTCGTATGTGATATGTGACATGAACGCAGAGCCGGACAGTAACGGAGTACATTTACTTGAGTACAGTACTTACCGTATTTTCCGGACTATAAGTCGCACTTTTTTTTCATAGTTTGGCTGGTCCTGCGACTTATATTCAGGTGCGACTTGTATATCAAAATGAATTCAGACTGAGATAAACCAAGAGAAAACATTACCGTCTACAGCCGCGAGAGGGCGCTCTAGTTGGCGGAGTTGTTCAAAAGCGACACCAAGGATGAAGAAAATGATGTGGAATGAGATCGCGGGGGCTTGGTGAACTTGTTTACTGATAACTTGCTTGTTGGACTCGCTGGCTTATGTTAATTTAGCCTATTCAGCCTCCCAGGTATATGTTCTTCATGCTATTGTGTTGCTGAATAACTGTTAATGTGTTGCGTTAACATACCGGACACCTATTCAGTCTGTTGTTCTGTGTAGTTGAAGAATTTGCCTTTCCAGATTAAATGTCTGTTCTTGGTCTTGGATTTTGTGAAATAAATTTCAAAATAAATGCGATTTATAGTCCAGTGCGACTTATATATGTTTTTTTCCTCTTCATGACGCATTTTTTGACTGATGCGACTTATACTCCGAAGCGACTTATAGTCCGGAAAATACGGTAAGTACAATTTTGAGGGATCTGTACTTTACTCGAGTATCATTTTTGGGGAGTACTCATGACTTTACTCAAGTACATTTGAGAGGCAAATATTGTACTCTTTACTCCGCTACATTTCTATCCATAACCGTGAGTACCCGTTACTTCTTCTTCTAAAAAAAGAAATCTCGGAAACCCTCAATTTGTTGTTTCCCTCTCAAACGTGATTGGATTGTGCAGGCGCCACTGATTGGGACAGCCTATCAGCAATCACCTTCAGCTTTCCGCCAAAGTCAACTCCATGGTCAGATTTAGATAAGAGACGAAACCATGGACGAAACAATGGATGAAGACGCAGCAGGTCCATCCCGGGAATGTGCCAACCCGTGGCCCCACCTCGCCAGACTGTTTCAATTTTCTGAACAAGTTAATGATAGTTTTCGCTTCAAGTGTTTGCTGTGTTTACCAATGTAAGCACCGTGGCAGTAGTAATGCAATATTTAGAAAATGTACTCTTGTACTCTTGATACTCAAGTACTTTTAACCCCTTAACTGTCACCCCCCCTTTTTTCGCATAGACAAAAAAATCACTATACAAACTTAAATGGTTGTAGTTCAAGAATGCTTTGGAATATAGACATATGGTTGGTCTTGTTTTTAAGAAGACATTTGCCAGATTATTGTAGAAGTGAAATAAATGATGAAAGTGAAACAGAAAAAAAGTTATATAAGTTTGAGTTTATGAAAATATAGAATGTAAAAATATAATTATTAATATTTTATATAAAATATATATATTACAAAATATATTTTACTCTAAAACTGCTAGAAAATTAAAGCCAAAAATCTAAACAAGTTGTGTTCCAAATTTTAGGTTGATATCTCAAAAAATGAGCTTTCAGTAAGATTTTATTTGGGCGCAGTACCAAACTTTTTCACTAGTTGGACAGCCAGCTTCCTTACTGACCATATAAGGGCGTCTCCATTTTCATATATGTTTTGAGTGATCTGAACCATTTATTTCCATAATTTCATACAATTTATGAAGCATACATCCTATTCAGAAATAGTATGGGTGTTTTGGCAGTATTTTATTTGATTTCAACCTCTAATAAACATAAAAAGAGCACATATGTGCATTATAGCTCGCTGCCGCTGCGTGCCGCATCACAAATCGAGAATCCATAATATTTTTCTTTGTATTCTAAACATTTTCAGACTTTTTTTTCTCATAACATTTAATCTTTTGAACTCTTGGCATGAAAACAAACTGAGGTTTCTACCAATCTTTCATGCTTTTTCATGTTTATTTCTATTTCAAAATAAAGGCCTAAACACGCCTAATGAATATGAAATATTCTTGTTGCAAATTGATAAATTACTGCTCCTCTGTAATTTATTTTAAAAAACAGTCACCAAATATGAAAACTAGAGATTGTAAGCTTTCAAATGATATATAGTTTGTCAATATTACTTTAGGTTTTTACTAAGATATTATTGTTCTAAATATATATGGGCAAACGTCCCACCTGTGGGACGGTGAAGTACTTCAGTACTTTTACTTAAGTAGACATCTGACTGTAGTACTTTTACTTGTACTTGAGTAAAATTTAGCAAGGGGTATCTGTACTTTTACTCAAGTAATGAAGCTGTGTACTCTGTCCGCCTCTGCATGAACGCGTCCTCACTGTGGCTTTAAGCACATCCAGACAGAGTGAGCATTTTGCAGTAAGGGAGGAAGAAATATATCGCAAACTCATTCTTTCTTGATCACACCCTTTTCTTGAAATCTCGTGCAGCAGAAGTGGTGGTATAATCAAAATGCTGCATCTGTAACTCTGCATGAGAGGATAATATATGAGGCGTAAGTTTCCCTCTCACATGTCGCAATACTCTTCTTCGGTTCTTAATGCTTTATTTAACATCACAACCGACAAAAGAAATGAAATACTCTTGAGTCAGATACGCAAATTATTGCGTTTTGACATTACTACCGGGAAGTAACCTGATTTATTAATAAAGTCTTGTAGAAGCGGATTACTTGCGTTGTCGGGTTATCGGTTTGCATGTAAACCACACAACAGGTTATTTGAATGAGCTGATTTTTGTGAGTTATCAGTGTACAGGTGTGCATGTAAACATGCTGGCTGTCATACAAATGATCTGATCTACATTTTGATTTGAATTTTGGTGGTGTCAAATCAGAGTAGCCCAATTTAGCTTTATTATTTCCTCACTGCGAAGATGAGTGATTCAAAAGGCACTTCCGACCCTGAGGGCTTCATTATCAGGCCTTCCTGAAGAACCAGCAGGGATTCCCAGTGATTTGGTTATTTGATTTTGACCAATTTTATATCACTGCAGGTTTATAAAAAGTGATTAACAAGTCAAAGGAGGCTTTACAACTACAAATAAAAAATTTGCCTATGTATGAATTTATTTACAAAAGTAAGAAACTATTTTATACACACACTACCAATCAAAGTTTGCGTTCAGTAAGATTATTTAATTTTTTTAAGAAATTGATCATTTTTTTTCAGCAAAGATCCAATAAATTGATGAAATGTTTCCTTGTGACCCATGCCTTCTCTTCTTCTCTGTCTGTTTTTAACACAAGAACATATCGTCTTTCCATTCATTCCAAGTGTGCGATTTTTATTCGGCTTTTTGTCTGAATCCATGAGCAAAACAATATGGACTTTATTTAGGGAGGTTTACAGATGTATAGAGCAGTTAAAGGACAAAAACAATGAATTCTTTCATGATTTTGCTTTTTGTTATTGCAGTTAGCTTGACTGCTATCGTGCATTTGGTGGAGAGGTGAATGCATGTTAGTAGGAGCGATTGTGTGTGCATGTTTTATAAAGCACATTTGAGCAAGGTGTGTTCAGGTTTGGATCTGGCATTGACTGAACTGCAGCTGTCGCGTTTGGGAGTTGGGAGTTGCTATTGATTCATAGGGAATTTGATTGCAACGTGTGTATGTGTGTGCGCTTGCGGTTGGCAGATTTGCCTGGCAAGCATGCATACTGCAGCACGTCACGGGAATAGTCTGCAGTGTTTGCTTCCGTGCATTAGCTTTGCGTGCATATGTGTGTGATGCATAGAGAGAGCATTAAAAAAAAGAGGTCAAGGTAAGGGCAAAAGTGAAAAGAGCAGTTCAGTTGCAGGTTGCCGTTTACACTTCATGTTGTCTTGTACAGTGCAGTTAAGTAAAAAGTAGTGTTTTTTTCACCCATGTAGACATTGGCAATAGTACCTTCAGGAACAATGAGGTCGATGCTTTTTAGACCCCAGAAAGGAAAGGGTTACCACGGAGACTGCGTGTTTACGTTCCCGCTTCCCACAGTTTGGTCCCGAGCCTGTTGCCATGACGACGGCCCTGATTCCAGCCCGCTTGCTTTGGAAAGCATGTGATTCATTGACATTATCCCCATACCTGCCTGCAGTCGCATGCCCTGTCGGGGAGTGCGTATGTGTGTGTGCGTGTGTGTGTGTGTATGCCTGCACATGCGCGCTGTTCCACGTGTTCACTGCAACACTAAGGCGTAGTTAAAAATAAACGTGCTTCGCGGAATAAGAGATACAGGGCTAAATGTGTACCAGAAACACAAAGCTCACAGATGGCAGTGAATTCTGTTTAATTCATAAATGTTTTTTTCCTGTAGAAGTAGAAGAACAGTTTTAATTTAATCTGCCCTATAATGTGTAATTGGGCATCTCATGACTGCACTACAATTTCTTTATGATAGAGCACATATGTAAATAGGAGTGAATATGGATTGAATACATCATAAAGCTCATTCACTTTGTGCCATAAAATAACCTGTAATACATGCATTACCCTGCTGATAAAAACAGCTTTTAAAACTTGAGTGCTCTTTAAAAGAGCTGTGAGTGGATTAAAAAGTGAACCAAGTGAAAACAACCCCAGTTCATTTTGCATTCACACGGTCCGTGGACCCTGATCACTTTTTTAGTTTGTTTTAGTTCAGTATATATATATAATGTATAATAAACCAGCATGAAATTTCCCAAAACATATGTTCTATTGATAACTAGCAGATGGTTTGACTGGACAGGACAGTCTTTGATGTATCTGTTTCAAACAACACAAATGGTGTTTAATTAGAGGAGCGAATTCTAATCTGTTTTCTGTTTTCCCAGATGTCTGCCACCCATGTACTAAAGCACACTCCATCCGCTGCTGCCTCGAATGCCTCTGACCAAAACGCACAAACTACATTTCCCATCGGCCACTTGGGCAAAGAACAGTTACGGATTATCGGAGGGCCGCCCAATCATTGCATGACTCACACAAAGGCTGGGTCTGCGGCCAGCAGTCACAGTCTCCGCCCTTCATCAATCAACAGTGAGGAGGATGATGGAGGGGGCGGGACCAGGGTGAAGAAGAAACGAAGGAAAAAAGACAAGACTGAGTCAGAGTGGAACAAAGATGGAGAGAGCAACGCTAAACCAAAGAGAAGGGTGCAAAAGGAAGGGAAGGAGATTCTTCCGAGAAAGTCAAAGGCGGTGAAGGAGCAAAAGGATCATAAGAGGGAGGCGAAAGGTCAAAAGGAGGTCAAAAAGGTCAAGAAAGGTCAAGATGTGAAAGTGAAACCACAGCCCAAGAACACTGCAACACATCCGCCCTCCAAAAGAGGGAGGAAGCCAAAGTGAGTTGGTTAAAAGATAACAGAATTGTCATTTTTGGGTAAATATACATAAACAACCATTCACAAGTATGATTTTGGTGTAAGTGTTTTTTAAAAGTCTCTTATTTCTTATTATCAATGTTAAAAACAGTTGTGCTTCTTAATATTTTTGTGGAAACTGAGATACATTTTTTGATTTAATATAGTTTAAAAGAACAGCTTTTATTTATTAGAAAGCTTTTTTAACATTTATAATGTAAGTATCTTTACTGAATAATTTCTTTCTTTCTTTAAAAAAAAAAAAAAATCTTACTGACCCCAAACTTGTGAACGGTATTGTACATGACATGAAATGGAGATGTTTTCAATGCTACAAACAATAATATTCAGTCAGTATTATTTGTCTCACAATGGAGTTCTATATGAGCTTTATAACAAGACCATAATTGCCAGTATATTATATTCAACACACTTGGTGCCTGGTTTACTAAGAGACATCTTAATTGAAGGCAGCAAACTAGTTTTATGTCAGTAAATAATTTTTAGTTTAGATTAACAAGTCGGCCGACAAAACCGTCTCATTTCTGTAAATTGCATCTTTTATTATGTGACACAGTTTTGCATCTCAGCGCTGTTCTTGCTAAGCTCAATCATAGACCTTTTCATATCTTGATTAGGTGAAATGTGATACAGGGATTGTGAGCGTTACAAGGTGAATGTGGGTGCTTATGGGTTTCCAATTTGAAACCAAGGTCAAAATATGAAACCTGCAACCGTGTGAAGGGCTATTTGGACTTTTGATTCAAATTTTCTTATTTTATAGTGTATTTGGTAAAAATAAAGGTGCAGTTTAATGCATGCATTCATTAGGTATTCAAATATGTAATTTGCCACAGGGTTGCAAGTAAACAATAAATACCACAATTATGGCTCTTAAAAATGACCCTCCATGAACTTGTAAAGTTTATGCCAATCGTCTATTATGGGATACATTCCCTTATTTAACTTCCTTATTCACTTTGTGGTTCCCTTTCAACTCTCTCCAACAGTAAAGCAGTGACATGATTTTATTCAAAACTCTTGTGCTGCTTGTGTAAGTTGTCCGCTTATAACCCAGGAAGCGTCTGCACAGCACATGTTGGTGTTTTGTACCATAATATGGCCTGATATCAGTCAAAGAAGCCATTGGTGGTTTGCTATACGATATGTCAACCTGTGCAAAAACTGTGCCAGTAAGATGGATTTTTAAGAGCATGTGTTGCTGTTATGCAGAGAGCAGGGTGCCATGCCTCCGGAGAAGAAGAAGAAGGGAAAGAGGAAAAGTGATGCTGTACTTGAGATGGTGGAGAGTGATGACACAGCCTCTCTCAGCACGCTCGCCACCGGCGGTGAGGAAAGCACCGACCCTATGGATAACACTGTGAGTCCTCCTGAACCGATCTTCATCAGGCCTCCGGGTTTCAAATTTCATCATTCCGTCATTTTTAAAAGAAATAAAAACTACAGTAGAAAGAAAACATGGTTAGAGTGACCATTTAAATGCAAATTTTTGAATAAGAGTTTTGAATTTTTTTTAACCATTTAAATGAGAGCAATTTTAAATTGGAAGTCAGGTTGGATAAATGTTAAAGTACACAGTAGTTTCCAAAAAATGTGAACATTAAATGTGTTATGAGTGATCTAGTGTGATTTGAAATCACTTACTGATCACGTAACGTACCAGTAATCTTTGGATATGCACAAGATTTTTTTACACAAACTAAACGACCAAATTATTCTTTCTTCTTTTTCTTTTCTTCTCTGTGCAGAAGAGGAGATCAGGGCGTCAAGTGAAGCGGCGGAAGTACAACGAAGATCTTGATTTCAAGGTCGTGGATGATGACGGGGAGACCATCGCTGTGTTGGGCACGGGCCGAATTGCTGCCATGTCTTCATCTACCCTCGCTTGGCAGGCTGAGGTAACTGTGCTAACATCTGCCATTATGCCACACCACACACCTGCCCTACTTCTGGAGGGGCAGAGCAAACACACACTGAAATAATCCCTCCCGCCTTCTTTCTTCCCAGGAACCCCCTGAAGATGAGGCTAATATTATTGAGAAAATACTCTCTGTGCGAACGGTCAAGAAAGAGGTAAAGTGATCAGATTACATGTTACATTTATAAAGACTTGATTAACAATTTGCCACAATTTGTCTAGTTGTATAAAATTAAGCAACAATATTTCTTATTTGGCCATGAAGTTAACTTTTAAAGTGTGTATTAAATGTGTTGTTCAATTTTAAACCTTTATATTTTTTCCACCACCACCTTGAACATTTGATTAAATCCGTGATTTACACCACTGTGCTAAAAGAACAAAGTACTGAATACACCTAAATTCATTACCGCAGCATATACTATTCATTACGGTGGGGTGCAAATAACATCTGCCTAAAAAGAACATTCTCAGTGTTTGATCTATGGTTTTCATTTAGACATCCCCTGATGAAGCACCAGAAGAGATGGAGGAGTTTTACGTCAAGTACAGAAATTTGTAAGTGTACTCATGCGCATCGGACTGCTGTTACCTTTTTGTGCTCTCAAACTCTAGAACACTCAGCTTGTCAAACTGTCAGAGCAAACGCATAACTCACCTTTATTGTGTAATTCATTACTTCAAATCATTTATGCATTAAATTGTCCATCTGGTAGAGTAGTAATACACTCTGCCTCATGAAATGATTTGCTGAATCAACAATGGGGTGGATCTTTTTCTGGTGTAGTTTTGGAAACTACAGTACTAGTTAGTGGGTCAAGTTTAACCTCAAAAACTTAAAGACAGGTGGTTATTAGGATTTTCGTGATGAGCACAGTTCCCCAAAATATCTTACAGCAATGACTGTATATTTACAGTATTGTTAAATTTACTGTAATGTATAAATAATTGACAATTTATATAATATATCGTTTTTATTTTTGCATTACAGTATTGATATAAAACAGTGGTTATGTGCTTAATTTTCATGTCAGAAATACCTCAATACAGAAATGTTGTTAATATATACAAACTTTGTTGTTAATGTAAAAAAGCTTAATTTTCTTTTTGCAGAATATAATTTCTTATTTCTTTCTTTTGATTTTGTGTTTAAATGTGACTTAGAAGTTTTGTGTGACGCACACAAATATGGATGGAGAAACGCTACAAGGACATATTGTGCACACAATGCTATTTTAAATTAAATGCATGCATGATAAATGCATTCAGTGTTGTTTAGAGCACATTGTCAGCAATGAAAGCTTTTTTCTCATTGCCAGCTCCTATCTGCACTGTAAATGGGCGACCTTGGAGGAACTGGAAAAGGACCCACGCATTCAACAAAAAATCAAGCGCTTCAGAAACAAGCAGGCGCAAATGAAGCACATTTTCACAGAGGTTTGTCTGCCATAACATGCTGTTTGTTTGTTTGTTGCTCATTTAAAGTTAAAACCTGGAAATGCATCAAAAATAATGCATTTTGTGCAAGTACTTCACCTTTAAATCTGTGGCTTTGCTATAGACCACTTTCCTGTCTACATGTGTATTATTTGCCTAAATATGCTTGAGATGATGTTGTGTTTCTCCTCAGCCGGATGAAGACCTTTTTAATCCAGATTATATTGAGGTTGATCGGGTTTTAGAGATCGCTATCACCACTGATACAGAAACAGGAGAGGTGAGGCACTCTTCAGACGAACTCCTGAAAACAAACCTGTGCTTGTTGTGCCAGTCTTTTGAGGTTTGGTTTGTTTGCATGCATGAAAACAGGAAGTTACCCACTACCTGGTGAAATGGTGCTCATTGTCATATGAGGAGAGTACTTGGGAGCTTCAGGAAGATGTTGACCCTGTGAAAATCCGAGAGTTTGAAGACCTCAAGAAAATTCCAGAAATTAAACTCGTGGTAAGCACTCAAATGCAAATGAATGGGAATGTTTTTTCGATTAAATTTTTTTTTTCTTTACGAGATAAGATTTATTGGATGTTTCCAGTGCGTATGTTTACATTATGATCACATGGTTCAGCTCTATGTTTGATTTGTATTATCCAAAACATGTTTATTCTTCTTTATAGTATGTATTTTGAAGGAAGTGGCACTTCTCTTGTCTTTTGTAATAATACAGGAAAGGCCTCTGCCAGAACAGTGGCAAAAACTGGAGAAGTCCAAAGAATACAGGAATGGGAACCAGCTCAGAGAATACCAATTAGAGGGAATGAACTGGCTTCTTTTCAACTGGTACAACAGGTGAAAGAGACTTTTAATATCAGCTCTTGTAGGGTCTACACACAATTATGATCCTAGTTTAAGGTATAAAGAACTATTTAAATTAAGGTCAAGCATAATGATAGTAATATAATGTTTGTTTTAAGTCTCAATTTAATTAATAATGCATAGTTTCAGTATCATTTGCTGAAATTCGGACTTTCAACTTAATTATTTTGATCAATTTATTTATTTTTATAAACAAATGCTAAAAAATGAAAACGCGCAATATATAGGTTTCAAAATCCAATTTTTGTAATGATATTGTCTAATACAATGCAATGTCTTTTGTCTTTTATCTGAAGACTTTTCTCAGCAAATATTAAATTATAATTGACAAATGTAATTAATTTGGTTAACTTATCAGCATATAATGTAATACTTTTTTTTTAAATGATTGATTAACAACCCTAGCTGTAAGCAAATACTTCATTATTATTTTTTAACCTAACCCTTACCTAATAAAAATTCTAGTAAACATGATCAAATAATTTCAGACAGCAGAAAGATGCTCAAATCCTGTTCCTCATAACTGCAATCTGACGTGATTAATGAACACCTGACCACGTTTCTCCTGATGTAGGAAAAACTGTATTCTGGCTGATGAGATGGGGCTGGGAAAGACCATCCAGTCCATCACGTTCCTCTTTGAGATTTTCTTCATGGGTCTGAGAGGACCCTTCCTCATCATCGCCCCGCTCTCCACCATCACCAACTGGGAGAGGGAATTCCGCACATGGACTGAAATGAACGTCATTGTCTATCACGGCAGCCAGATCAGTCGGCAGATGATCCTGCAGTATGAGACGTACTACCGAGATGAACAGGTGGGTCAAACAGAGTGACAGAAGATTTCTGTTTCAAATCAACGTGGTTCTTTTCTATTTATCAAAAAATCCTGATAAAATATAACATGGTTTCTTGAGACGGGAAATCAGCATATTAGATTGTTTTCTGTAGGATCATGAAAAGGACTTTAAAAAAGTTTTTAACCAAGTAAAATTAAGTTTAATCTTAAGGTTTTTAGAAAAAATGTAACTTAAACATCTTGTTTATTTTTTATTTTTGAATAATTAAACCTGGCTCTTGCCATGAACATAGCCATAGAAGCCGGAACGGCTTTCATTTAAGAAGGATTCAAATTAAAGAAGGATCATGTGACACTAAAGACTGGAGTAATGATGCTGAAAATTCAGCTTTGCATTACAGGAATAAATTACATTTAAAATGTATAGAAATTTTTAAAAATAGTTATTTTGAATTGGAATAATATTTCACAATATTTTTTTTTACTGTATTTTTAATCAGTTAAATGCAGCCTTCCTGAGCATAAGGGACTTTCAAAAACATTAACATGTTCATGACACAGATCAGTAAGATTTTTTTTTTTTTTTATGTCTGACCTCACTTTACTTTTTTTTTTTTTTTTTTTTTGCTCCTTCAGGGAAACATCATGACTGGTCAGTTTAAGTTTCATGGCGTGATCACTACATTTGAAATGATTATGGCTGACTGTCCGGAGCTGAAGAAGATTAACTGGCGCTGTGTGGTGATTGACGAGGCCCATCGCCTAAAAAACCGCAACTGTAAACTGCTGGAGGGACTCAAACTCATGAACCTGGTCAGTGTAATATGCTTGTTTTTATTTATTTGTTTGCTCATTTGTGGACCAGTAACCTGAAGCAGACATTTTTGTCATAGGGTTCAGGTTTAAATGCAGAAAAGGGGAAATAAAGCCATCTGCAGTCTAAACTACTGTGCCATCTCTCTTGCACACATCTCATTTAACTGCAGAGTTCTGCTTCACTGCATTTACATACGCACATCCTCTCTGGACACAGAATGAGTAATCTCATCTCACTCGCTTTACATATCACTGCAGCGAATGGCCACTGTGTGCAAACTACATTTGATGCAGTGCTGGTTTCCCCCCTCACTGCTGATTAGGTGTTCATAGATGCATTTTGATGTACAGTGACCCTGTTACGACCCGGCTCAAAGTCACAACATAAAGAGGACAATTCACAAGATGGGTTTCAATAGAGAAAATCTAGGTTTATTTAAAGTTAAACAAATAATGTCTAGGGTCAAAACATAAGGTAATAATAGTAAATATCAATACAAGCTCAAATCAATAAACTGTTGGAAATGGGGTTTGTAGAGTCGTGGAAATCATATGGGAACTCAAAAACGCAAGAACCCACTCTTCAAACAAAGACACAAAACAAAAATGAGAGAGAACTAGACAAAGGCCCTGTCCCAAATGGCGCACTTCATGTGGACTTTCGGTCTCGTGGACTTGAATTGCGCGTGCTCGCTGAGTCTACGAGTCCGTAGGCCGTCCCATTCAGCATTTTACCGCTCTGAGGTGTGCTCAGCAGCGCCCCCTTTGTACCATTGAAGCGGTCTTCCGCGAAGCCCGCATAGAAGCAGGCTCCACGCACTTTAACTACCCAGGAATCCTTGCGAAAGGCCAATCAGACAACGGATGGGAGGAGATTTCACTCACGGATAATTGTTGACATGGCTGAGAAGAAAATATTACGGTTTTTATGACCTAAATGTACATTTTACCAGTTGTTACCTACAGTTTATACAAACATTATGGTCATCGACCAGTGATTGATGTCTCAAACATAATAATAGCGCGTTTAATAATACGATCGCATTATGATTTATTAAATAAATAGAACCGAATGGCAGGGCTTTACTGAGTCGTATGTTAACATAGTATGAATATTGAAACCTGTAAATTCATCTGAAACGCATGCACATTTTCATTATGTTTTAAAATTGTAATCTTAGTTCAAATGGAACATTATGTATTATGTACAACTGTATACATCATTTAAATAAGCATGATATATCTATTGTCTAATGCCCAGGTGGCATGCACAATATCAAAATATAGAACTGTAAAATTAGGCTGTGTAGTTGACATGGAGATAAGAGCAAAAATGTGATTTCTCCTTTCCAACAACAACCGGGCCGTTATTTCCAGCGTGCCGATCGAGTCTGTCCCAAAAATACCTCTCAATGCGCCCTCGTGGACTCGCGCCAAGGGCCCTATTGGTCTGCACTACATGACGTCACCAAAGTGTGGACTCTGAGGAAGTCCACAAGTCCG
Source organism: Rutilus rutilus (assembly GCF_951802725.1). Lineage (NCBI taxonomy): Eukaryota > Metazoa > Chordata > Actinopteri > Cypriniformes > Leuciscidae > Rutilus > Rutilus rutilus. The sequence goes on along the minus strand of NC_140217.1, from coordinate 36,911,195 downwards.
GAGTGTGCCATTTGGGACAGGGCCAAAATCCAGGAGCTCCTTAAATAGGTTGCCACAGGTGCAGCTGGTTTTCATTAGGGCAATCCCGCCCACCAAGGAGGTCCTAGGTCCTAGAATTCTCACAAAAAAAAACTAAAGTTAAAAAACAGGGGAAGGGCTGTAACAGGCCCCAAAAAGTATTTGGATAAGGCACATGATGCAATAGTGAATGACAACCAGAAAGTGACTCTAAATTGTGTATTTGTGCTATATGTAAAATGTGTAAATAAATACAACCTGGTTTGATAATTTGTATCTAATACATAAATTTTTTTTAAGTGAGTCCAAATAAATTTTTGGTCCACGATATAGAAATATACCCCCTTGTTGGAGACTAGATCAAATCCATCTTAATATTTCCCAGTCTTGTCCCCATCATTTTCTGTGCTGTCTTTCACCGTCTATATAGATAAAAGTATTAAAAAGTCCAAAAATGGACAGTTGAGAGAGTTAGCATAGATCTCTTAAAAATGTACATACATTTTAGCCAATCAGTAGGCTGAACTTAAAGTTTCTATGTGTTTTCTCCCTCAAGGAACATAAAGTTCTTCTAACAGGAACCCCTTTGCAGAACTCAGTTGAAGAACTCTTCAGTCTTCTTAACTTTCTCGAACCCTCACAGTTCCCTTCCGAGACCACGTTCCTGGAGGAGTTCGGAGACCTAAAGACCGAGGAGCAGGTGAGAACTAATCCTCAAATGCTTGATAGGGAAGTTTGTGATCTTGCCTAATATGTATGTGTAGTATGGACTCGATAAACATCTACACACCTTCACCTCCAATTATCCGAGCCATCTATTCTAGAGGATAGTAGGAAACATCCTTGTTAACATCCTAAGTAGCCAATGCTGATAAACTCAAAATAGCCAAATAAAGTGCTGCATGGATGACATGTTTTTGTAGGCCAACCTGAAAGTTAGCATCACCCTGATTCCCTCAACAAAATGCCAATAGGATTTTTCCATTAGCTTTTGGATTTGTTGCAGAAAATAAGCTGTGACCATGAAACATTTACGATTCAAGATAATCTTCACAAATGAACACAACTGAATTTAGAAGCCTAAATACAATCAACAGAAATAAAAAGTTAATATAAGGCTATAAACGAACTCACCACGGTCACATGACTTCTACGTCACCACCGCTAAAGCTTCTGACAGCTCTTTCAAAAAATCTATAAGTTGGAAAGTTAGTTTGCAAGAGCATGAGTATAAACACAACAAGGCTGTACAAGTGAACTAGTGAGTAGATGATTTGACCTGTTCGGCGCAGTTATGTTTAGCCACTCATTTAGCCACTTGTTAGCAACCATCTTTTAAAGACCCTTTTAAGTAAAAGCTTTTAAAAAAACACAAGTGGGGTATTACTGATGTGTTTAATGTCATAGAATAAAACTTGAAAATATCTTGAGCTTGTATGTAAACCACAGACTTTATTTGAGGCATTTAACCAAAAACCCATTGACTTTGGGACGATGGAACCAGAAGTATTATTTCCAGGCAACATGGCCTGATTATTGTTGATTTAGGTGAAAATAAATATGCCCAGCTTTAACCTGAGAAACATTAACATTCCCACAGGTAAAGAAACTGCAAGCCATTCTGAAGCCCATGATGTTGAGGAGACTGAAGGATGATGTGGAGAAGAATCTGGCCCCTAAAGAGGAGACAATCATCGAGGTGGAGCTCACTAACATTCAGAAGAAATACTACCGTGCCATTCTGGAGAAAAACTTCACCTTCCTTGCCAAGGGAGCGAACCAGCACAACATGCCCAACCTCATCAACACAATGATGGAGCTTCGCAAGTGTTGCAATCACCCATACCTCATTACAGGTGACGTGTGAAAATGACAATTCTTGAAATATCTTGGTTGCAGTTCTCTACATCTCAGGAGTCACACCTCTAATTTGTAGTGCTGACATAGTCTCCCATCTACCTTTCTGTCAGGTGCTGAAGAAAAGATTCTTGAGAGCTTCAGGAAAACCTACAGTTCTGACGCTCTGGATTTTCAGCTCCAGGCAATGATCCAGGCCGCTGGTAAACTAGTGCTTATCGACAAGTTACTGCCCAAACTGCTATCCGGAGGACATAAAGTGCTGGTGTTTTCCCAGATGGTTCGATGCCTTGATATACTGGAGGACTACCTCATTCAGAGGAGGTGAGACAGCTGGTTATTATCCAGTAACATTAGTCATACTTCTATAAAAAAAGCTGTTTTTGAGACTGCAGGTAAATGAGAAAATAGAATGTCAACATGAAATTAAAACACGGTTTACGTCATTTGTTGCTTTTCTTCAAGGATAGTCAAGAAAAACAGAATTTTAAAATTGATATTTCCAGGCCTAAAAAGGTAGTGGAAATGTATAAAAATCGTATCAATTAAAAAATCGTATAAAAGTCATAGAAATTTCTGTAATGCCTATTTAAGAAAATTGTAGCTGTGCTCATTTTTAAAATTGGGAAATTCATTGGTCAAAACATATGGGTCCGTAAGTTTTAAGTTTTATGTGGGTTAGATGCAAAAACTATATTTCATCTGAAATTTGTATGCTGCGTGTAGATATACATACGAACGGATTGATGGGAGAGTTCGAGGGAATCTAAGGCAGGCTGCCATCGATCGCTTCAGCAAGGTGGACTCTGACCGCTTCGTGTTCCTCCTCTGTACACGAGCAGGGGGTCTGGGCATCAACCTCACGGCCGCCGACACCTGTATCATATTCGACTCAGACTGGAACCCGCAGAACGACTTGCAGGTGAATGCGGAGCGTCTTTTATATACAGTGTAACTGACTCTCTCCTTTAGCGATTTCCATCCCATATATAAAAAAAAACCTTTCCAAAAAACACAAATATCACATTTGTTATAAACATGCTTTGAATTCCACAGGCTCAAGCTCGCTGCCACCGGATCGGTCAAAGCAAAGCGGTGAAAGTGTATAGACTTATCACGCGAAACTCATACGAGAGGGAGATGTTTGACAAGGCCAGTCTGAAACTGGGATTGGACAAGGCTGTTCTGCAGGACATCAACCGCAAGGGCAGTCTCAATGGGGTGAGGGATCCAGTGTTGAATTCCAGAGTTATTTCCCAAACTGTGGGCTGCGAACCCCTGGGAGTGATGAGAAGCTAATAATTAATTAAATCATGAAAATGAAAAATTAAAACTTTATTAATTAAAGTTAAAATTAATTAATTTTTGTAATGTGACCCTTAAATAACATCAGAGAACCATAAGGATGTGAATGTGTTGTTAAATTTATTGAAATATTAAGATAAAATCTCAAGGGAACTTTAAGTAAATATTTTAGGCCAAAGGGTTTCAGGTGTCAAAAAACTTTTGGAATCTGTGCTGTACGGTCTCTCCAAGAAACACATGTAAATAAAACATCAAGACCCATCGTTATTTGGAAAAAAAAAGATAAACTATTTCAATAAGAATATTTTTAAGAACGTTTTGCAGATAAATTTGCTGCTTGTGTTCGATGAGTTTAAATTTTGAATCCTGGGCCGACAGAAATTGAACAGTACACCACGACTGGCGCGTAGACATCAATTGCAGAGTCTTATTTCTTCCTCAGAAGTGTTATATTTAGTTAATGCCATGACTTGCTACACTGACTAGGACAGTATTGTTTAAAGTCGGCATGAAACGGAAGTTGAGATTGTCATTTTTTCCTTGTTGTGACGTATATCCGAGTGAAACGGCTTCTGAAATTAGAAAAAAATGTAGGGCGGGGCTTGATTTCGTCCTTCGGGAATTGATTGGATCGTTGGAGGTTGGGCGTTGCAAACCAAATGGAGGCAGATTTGAATGCCAGTTTACATTCAGTTGTGGAGGATTTCTCTCCACCGGACTCCCCCACCGTTAACCTCCCATGAAGGATTTTTTATTTTATTATTCCCACGAACCAAGATGAGTCAAGTCAAGCTATCAGCCTTATTAGACATTCTCTGTTATCAGTCAAGTTCACCCTCGAGAGCATCTCGATAGCCGCACCCTTATCGGCTCTGGCCGCACCCTTTCGCCATGGCACGTGACCGAAAGAGAAGAGAGGTCGTTTCGAGGGGGGAGGGAAGGGTAATGTATTTGATTAAAGATTATAAGGGTACATGAATTTTAAAAAAATAATGAAGTGCACAGATAAATCATTTATAATAAACACTACAATATTACATATAAAAAGAAGATTTGTCAAATTTGATTTCATGCCGACTTTAATTACCGTACCTTCCTCTTTCAGGTTCAGCAACTGTCCAAGATGGAGGTCGAAGATCTTCTCAGGAAGGGGGCGTACGGGGCGCTCATGGATGAGGAAGATGAGGGCTCTAAATTTTGCGAGGAGGATATTGATCAGATCCTGCAGCGCCGCACACAGACCATCACAATCCAGACCGAGGGGAAGGGATCAACTTTTGCCAAGGTATACACTACCTTATGCTCACCAAGTCTGATTTTATTTGATCAAAAATACTGACAAAAGAATGATCTGTTTTCTATTTTAATATATTTTAAAATGTTATTTATTCCTGTGAGTTTTCAGCATCATTTACTCCAGGCTTCAGTGTCACATGATCCTTCTACACATCCACAATCCATCTCTATATATAAATGTCAACGAATGTTATATTGGTTTTTTATGTGCTAAATTGAAATGTTTTGAGACGTGGAATGAATCAAATCCAATTATTAGCGTTTTTTCTTGTTATCTCTATTTTTTGGTTCGTAAATATGGCAGATGAGCTGGAAAAGTTATGCGAATGTAAAAGATGAATAAGCATTGCATGTATCAATAAAACACAGGCTTTTACATATGTGATCTCTATCTTGATAAAGTGCTTATAATCCTTTATTATTTACCATTTCCAGGCTAGCTTTGTGTCTTCAGGGAACCGTACAGACATCTCTCTGGATGATCCAAACTTCTGGCAAAAGTGGGCCAAAATTGCTGAACTGGAAATTGACTCCAAGGCAGAAAAGGTAAAAAGTATGATGGTTTAAAAAGCTGAAGCTTTGCATATGAGCTCACTGTGACTCAGGTGGTGCAATACTAGAGAATCAGCTCATAGACTTCACCAGAGAGAGAATGTGAAAGGGGGGGTCATTTGAATATCAGCTGATTCAAAACAGATGGCTTGGATTATGTGTGATTTGTGAATGTGCGTGTTCTACACTGTTTGCGTGTTGGTGACATTTAAGGAGAAAAATATTGAGATGGCAACACTTTCTGACTAATGTCTGTGTCTCTGCCAGGAGAGTCTGGTGATCGACACGCCTCGCGTAAGGAAGCAGACGCGTCACTATAATTCTTTTGAGGACGATGAACTGATGGAGTTCTCTGAACTTGACAGCGACTCAGAGGAACGACCCTGTCGCACAAGACGTCTCAGTGATCGTAACAGACGCTACCTCCGAGCAGAGTGCTTCAGAGTGGAGAAAAACCTTCTTATTTTTGGGTCAGTGTTTCATTTGCTTTCGGCTGCCCACTCATTCCTTCTGGGTCACCTTCTGTTGCCCTACAACAGACTTTTAATCAAATTAAGTATTTTTTACAAGCAACTAAAGGAATTCAACATATAAGTTTTCTGCCGTTTCATTTGCAGATCAAGCAGACCATATATTGGAATAATCTTTGTAGCCATAAATTAGGCTATATGAAGTTATACATCTCAGACTCTGATGAAATGTCTTTGCTGATTGTACAGGTGGGGTCGCTGGAAGGATATTCTCAATCATGGGCGTTTTAAATGGCACCTGTCGGAGCGAGACATGGAGGTGCTGTGCAGGGCTCTTCTGGTCTACTGTGTTCGCCATTATAAAGGAGACGACAAAATTAAAAGCTTCATCTGGGATCTGATTACACCTACTAAAGATGGACATAATCAAACACTGCAAAACCACTCAGGTTATTAATGGATTTGTTCACACTCTCTGACATTTTTTGCATCAATTCATTAATTATTTTTGGGTTGACTTTATTCACCATTAGACATAATCAATTGACATTTAAATAGAACAATAAATTAATCAATTAATAATTAACATTAATGTTACAATTGCAACACATTTTTTAGAGCTAATTAAACATTTTTAAATTCACAGTTTAATTTGTTTGCTACCAATTCAATTACGAATTCAATTAATTATCAGTTTAAATTATTTGCAATTTATTTTCATTATTTTAATGTCAGGATATTATTTAATCTACCAATAACAATTTTAAAAAGTACATAATATAATTTATATGTCCATATATAATAGTAAATATATCCACAACTCTTTTTCTTTTTTTTTTAAACTTTGAACAAGTCACATCATGAATGCTTGAAGGATCACTGAAAACATTTGTGCTGAAATTGATTGACAATCAGTATGTTTAATCAATAAAATTGACAATTGAATGTTGATTAATCATAAGCATCCCCAATCCTTGATTATTTGATTGTTCAAATTAAATGAACTGACTGCTTTTCATACAATTGTTGCATAATGATCAAAATAAAGACATTAAAAAACATAACAATTGCGTTTCACCTGTCCAGGTCTGTCTGCTCCTGTCCCGCGTGGTCGTAAAGGAAAGAAACTGAAGAACCAGTTGAGTCCACCTGAGCTGAAGAATGCTGACTGGCTGGCCCACTGTAACCCAGAGGTCGTGCTTCAGGACGACAGCTACAAGAAACACCTCAAACAACATTGCAACAAGTAAGACTTCATATAGAATTCAAGCATCTTCAAAATTGCATGTTGTAATGCATGCAGATGAACATGTAGATATTGTGTAACATTAGTATGCATTTAATGTCAGTGTAACAAAAGTACATTTTGCACCCTGGTTATACCTACATAAATAGTAGGGATGTCCCGATCCGATCCACGTCATCGGTATCGTGCCGATACTGGCCCAGAACGCTAGATCGGATATCGGTACCTATACCTATGATCCGATACCTATTAGGGGTGGAACGGTACGTGTATTCGTATTGAACGTACGTTCGGTACGTGCGTCACGGTTCGGTGCATAGATTTACACGGAGAATACACGGTATAAAAATAAATAAAACTCGCATGCACATTAATTAATGTAATGCGGAATTACTGTTAGATACGCGCATAGACATATGCAGGTTCTTTAGGGACACCTAATCTGTAGCCCCACCTTAGCTCTGAACGCGCGTCTATTTCGCTTCAAACGCTCGCTTTATCATTATACGTGCGAATGGATTCAAACTGTTCAAGCATCGAACTAGACGCGAATTTGACGCTCTATTCGTGTTTGGTGTGAACGCAGCAAAATGAACAGGCTGTTATGTCAAGATTGCAATGCTGGAGTGTGTGTGTGTGTCAGAGAGAGAGAGAGGCACGGGCGCGATCGAACAGTGGAAACATACTCCGTCATTTTGTTCATACAGGACATCATTAAAACTGCAAAAAGTGTTTAGCCTTATATTTGTGTAAAACACAGCATTGTGCTTTTGTCAAACTGTAAACTCTTGTCAAACTGTAACCTACAACTGTCACCCAACCAATATCACACACACACGCTGTTTAAAAGCAAAAATTATCTCATCTTTTGGATATTCATCATATTGCATTGGTTTTCATTTCTTGTCCTCAAACTAGAGCGCTAATCTGTTTATTTTGAAGTTACACATTCTACATTGATTAAAAAAGAAAATCAAATGTGTTTTTAATGGTAGTATTATTTTATACAGAAATAAATTATTTATAATTCAGATGAGAATAACGTTAATAAAAATTTTAAGGAAAAAAATATATTGATTTGAAATATAGCAAATTAATTTTAAATTCATTCAGGTACAATTACCAAACATATATCTCAAGGTCTTTTGAATAAAGGGTGTCAGTCTTTCATTATCAGCTGTTGTTGTGGAAGTCGGTATCGTATCGGAAGTGAAAAAGTGGTATCGGGACATCCCTAATAAATAGTGAGTACTATAATCGGGGTGCATAATTGACAATTTCCTACATCCTGCCAGTAATACAAATATATTTGCAATATGTCTGATCTCATTATATTGTATTGTAATGACAACAATTTATGAACAAGTTTTAATTGTGTGATCATGTATCCTGTCATGAACAGGGTGCTACTGAGGGTGCGGATGCTGTACTACCTGAAGGTTGAAGTGCTGGGGGAGGCTGCTAATCAGGCTCTTGAAGGGATCCCAGCCAGGTACTACATGGCCCACAGCCCATTGTAACCTCATGAATACTTAATGAATTCTGGATAAAGCAGTTGTCATTGTTGAGTAGCCTAATATGTAAGGATCTGTGTGTTTTATGCAGTAAACTGGAGGTAACCCTGCCTGATATCGACTACATTGAGATCCCTACTATTTGGTGGGATTCTGAGGCGGATAAATCGCTGCTTATTGGAGTTCACAAACATGGTGAGACATCATCATAGAACAATGGGTGTAACCGTCACACCCAGTTTTGTGATGCAATTCTCATGCATGCGCAATATAGCAATGGAAATATGTGCAGACACAAATACATACAGGTCATTTTTTAATATTGCAGCGGTGTAATGCATTTAGAGCATCTTTTAAAGTGTTTAAAATGTCCATATGGTTCCTATTGACTTCCTCTTGTTGCTTTCATCATCTGCACTAACTTGTCCTTGTGTCCCATGTAGGGTATGAGCGGTATAACGCCATGCGTGCAGACCCTGCTCTGTGCTTCCTGGAGCGGGTGGGCATGCCTGATGTCACTGCGCTGACGGTAGAACAAAGTGGAGCAGAAACTGCTTCAGATGCACCTGATAGGTAATATCCTTTAAAATCAGCAGCTGAGATAATGTAGCTGTATGTGGGAATACAACAATTGCATCTTTTGACTCTTATGACCATAAACGCACGTTTCTTCTTGTGCAGTATCAGCAAAAGTGATGAAATTAAAGAGGAAAACGACATGAAGTCTGAGGAATTAGAAGAGAAAGTAGAGATCAAGGTAATAATAGGAAGTCAAAAGAATATGAAGTCAGATTAATTATGCTAAAGAGTTTTAACCAAATGCACAGACTGTTACTTTAAGTAAAGTTTTCTTTCACAAAGGAGGAGCCCATGTCAGAGGAAACAGGGAAAAATGACACTACAGTGACAGGTATTAAAACCTGCCCTTATGTTTTTATACATGCATGTATGTTTTGAAATGTAACTGTTACTGTTGTAAGTTGTAACTAAACATTTAATTGTTTGTTAATACTGTTAAGGGGTGGTCACATTAGCTCTTCAGCATGCACAGTTATTTCCCACCCTACGTCAAACTTAACAGGATATGATGTCACACTCCAGGAATTCTATTTTGAATATATTCTAAATGATTTACTTTTGTAACATCTTCCAATACTGGATAAATTGAGAAATATTTATCAGCCATTAATATTTTGACACTATAAATAAATAAATATATTGCATTCTCTTGTATATTTGTGTCAAATATGAGGACATTTTGTTACTTGTAGAAATGCCACTATCTTGTAATTTTGTGCAAGATCATTTAGTTTTGATTCTGACAAGAGTTTTAAGACTATAAACATTTTGACATCCTAACTTACTTTGGTGATACACAACTACTACTGATCCTTAGTAGAACATTTGCATTTCACATGCAGACTGTAAATGTTTTAATTACTTGCCAAAACTTTTTTGTGTGTTCGTTTTGGACCCTGCTGAGAATTATTTTTCCCCATTTACAGATTGGAGGTCAGTTTAAATCCCCTATTGTTCAGATATTATCATTTTACTTTGAAAAAAATTACAGGTCAGAATTCTCTAAACTTCTATGCAACAAAAAGCGACAAAAGGCTCACTCGCATTGGTATCCGTATGAATCCAACACAAAACCTAATGTGACCACCCCTTAAGATGATCTTATTTCAGGTTGAGTCTAATGTAGCATTTCTTTTAAAGGGGGCTTCGTAGCATCATCTCTCGCAGGAGACCTAATTACAGAGATGATGGAACAGGGGCGGATACAGTGGCCGGCAGGTTCGGCTCTTACAGCACGTTTACGCCGCCTCATTACTGCGTATCAGCGTTACACACGTCGTGAGCCGCTTCGTCATGATTTCCTCTTACACGATGGAATTGCACCTGTGACGTGGCAAATTGGAGAGTTTAGGCACTGCGCAACTGAGCCTGACCCACTCTTTTTGGAGTGGCAACGAAGGTAGGCAATGTGGCGGCAGTTTTATTGTTTAGTCATTTTATCAAGATAAAATGTAAACTGTCATGCTATTTTGCAAATGGAAAAATCTGCTTATTTGGAGAAAAATGGTACTATTGCTGATACTAAAGGTGCAAGACATGTTGACATGATCATGATAAACGATGAGCACACAAGATCTCAGGGTTTTCTTCGTTGGGCAGGTAGCACAATAAAACCCTCTTGGAGAATTTTTTTAATGTTTCCTTTAAAACATCTCAGCTATGCTGTTTTTGAGCACCAGAGCATTGTGTTTTTAAGATACCCTGTCATATAAAAAATAATCCATTTCATTGCACCCTATCTTGTTGTTTTTTAAATGTCAGTACATTTTCTTAAGTCTTAAGGCTCCTGATTGAGGTGAGGTGAACCTGAAACCAGACTAATTATACAGGGCATTCATAAGACTGATTAGTTTGCAGCAGCAACAACAGCTAAAGAGGATTATTGGTTAGCATAAAATCCTGGAGGATAGTATGAACACTGAAACATGTTGAAAGGTCATGATGAACATTGGAAGAATAGTATTTTGGTACTGCATCAGGTAAGAGGTTAATAGTTTATGATAGCTGAAAATCTGTTAATTCAGTAAATGAGGCAGATTTTAAGGTTTATGTACTCCTGAGATAACATATTGCCTTTAACACAGGTGGACACGGCGTGAGCAGGCTGACTTCTATCGCACAGTGTCCTCGTTTGGAGTAGTGTATGACCCAGACAAGAAAATCTTTGACTGGGGCCAGTTCCGTGCCCTTGCTCGATTGGAGAGGAAGACTGACGAAAGCTTGGAGCGATATTTCCACAGCTTTGTTTCGATGTGTCGCACTGCATGTAGACTGCCGCCTAGAAAAGATGAAGGTAAAATGGATATTAGAGTTGAGACGAACAAACCAATTAGAGAGAGTTTGGTGAGAAGATTAATAGCAACTCAGTCTGTCATAACGTATACACAAATTCTTGTCTCATGTAGGTACCGTTGATCCTTCGCTGTTTGTGGAACCCATTACAGAAGAGCGAGCTGCCCGAACATTATACCGTATTGAGCTTTTGAGAAAGGTCCGTGAGCAAGTATTGCGGCACCCACTCCTGGGGGCCCGACTGCAACTTTGTCGCCCTAGTTTGTACTTACCCGTCTGGTGGGAGTGTGGCAAACATGATCGTGATCTTCTCATCGGTGTTGCTAAGCATGGCTTGAGTCGAACTGACTTCTACATCCTCAATGACCCTCAACTATCCTTCCTGGAGGCCCATCGGAACTATGTTCATAAAGAAAACCACAGATATCCAGTCCCAGGCTTGCCTCACCATCATTGCTGCTTGTATGATGCCAACCTTGGACATTGTCAATCCCCACAACCTCCGGAGTATCACCACACACCTTCACCCCACACGCCAACACAACTTGTCCATACTCATGGGCATCACCAGCCCACTGAAGTGGTAGCGTCAGAGCCAGGAAGTTCCCTGGGAATAGGTTCAGGAAACAGGGAAGGGTTTTTAGACTGCCCTCCATTAGATGACTCACTGGAGTTGGGGTCTTTACAACATGAAGGCTTGACATCAGACACACTACATAGCAAATCTGGTAAAGAGGCCTTCAACGGATTCCCGTTCAATTCTGCAACTGGTGGGCTGAATATGCTAAATTCGTATGGTGTGCAGGGGGAGCTAAATGGGGCTCAAGGAGATATGGTGGACTCCATAGCTGGGAAACTTCGCAGCGATGTTCTGGTGGGAGAGCAAGGGTCCTCGGAGGAGACTGGCTTAATGGCTCCTTCTGTGGAACTCGATGAACTTCAAACTCCATGGGAAAGCTCAGACCATGTTGAAACCTCTGACATGTTCAACGAGACTGATCCCATTTTGGGAGCACAAGCTTTGGAACCCAGCTTTTTGGATGCTCCTCAACCAGACGATGGACGGGAGGGTGATGAAACACTAACCGACTGTTTGAGCATGCCCAGTTCGGACTCTCAAAGCAACCCTGTCGAGCCACTGGCACCGAGCTTTATGTTGTTCAAAGACCTTAATGTTGGAGAGGCATCTGTGGATCAGACAGATTTATCATCCAGTCTTCCAGAATATGTTCCACCACCTCTTGGTCTCCCGGATGTTAGTCTTGACCAGGCAGATCCCATTAGTGAGGATCAAGAGGACAAGCTTAGTGATTCCAACATCACACATGGTATTCCCAGTCCAGGAGAAGGTGCTGAAAGCATAGGGTTCCATTTTGAGAAAGAAGACCTTTCTCCAGACAGTCTGAAGACTAAGGATTCTCAAGATGAAATTGACAAGATGCCTTCAATAGAGTCTCCAAGGGAAAATTGTCTTGAGGACTCCCAGAAAGGGGACTGCAAGGTGACATTTGATGATTCCAATGAAGGAGACTTGGAAGAATCTTACGCGAAGCCTCTTAGAGAGCCAGAAAAAGTGCCTTTAGAGGAGTCTTATGATTTGACTTGTGACGAGACCCTGCAGGAACCTTGTGAAGGGTTTCAGCAAGACTCAGCGGAACAGCAGTTGGTGGAAGAACCCTCTGAAGAACCCTGCAAAGAACCATCAGAGCCAATGGAAGAGTGCAATCTAACTAACACTACTCTCTCAACAGATTACCCTTTGCCTCCTTCACTCCCATCATCTCCAACTACCTTACCTGACACCTCTGTATCTCCGGTCCTTGATGTAGTCCCAAAACAAGAGTTCCTCATGGATCCAGTGGTGTCAGATGTGAAGCCTGAGCCAGACAGCACTACGCAGACCCCTCAACTTGAGCAGACTGAGGTTTTGGATGTAAAGGACAAGATAAAAGACGAAGATGCAAAGACATCAGGTATTGTGGCTGTAGGCTCCAGCTTTCTACCTTTTTTATGTTTTGTTCTTGATTCTGTTGAATACTGACGTATGTAGCTCCAGGTCTGTTGACCACATTCATGTTTCTTAATACTAAGCAGAGGTGGAAGTAACGAATTACAACTACTCACGTTACTGTAATTAAGTCGTTTTTTTGGGTACTTGTACTTTTTTGAGTATATTTTTAAATCTGTAATTTTACTTGTACTCAAGTACATATTAAGCTAAGTAATCTACTTCGCTACTTGTAAAATAACATTTCGTTACTGAGTACAATTTGAATTGATATTCAAATCTTTGAATGGCATTTCGGTAGCCAATAAAAATATTCGATCGTAAACGGACCAATAAAACCCCTGATATTTGGACTGAATGAAAGCCGCCGCAGTCGCAGCAGGTTTTGAAGAGCTGGTCATGAAGGAGGCGAGGAGCTCAGAGTGATTAATGGCTGGACTGAAAGTTTGGAACAACAAACTACATAGTAGTAGTGTCAAAATATCTATATTTTGATATCAATACTGAAATATCTGTCAATACTCATTTTGGCCTATACACCAATACGATACCAGCTGCGCGTTCTCATTCTCTCATCTCAACGACAGCGAGTTTGACACACCCGCCTCCTCTCAGCGCGGGATTGCAGGTAGGCCTATTACGCATAATTTTATTAATACCTGCAAGTTTCTATGGCATATTTTAATGGCAAATGTCAAGAACAATATTATAACGCGAGGGCACATTCATGTAATCGCAGAAAACTGGACGCGAGCTCTCAAATGTAGGCTATACGAATGAACTGGACTCGGATATTGAGTGTGCGCTCTCGGACTGTGTATATCATGTGCAATCGCGAATCTCTCCAAGTGGTTCTCACTGCAGACTCAAATGACGTCCAGCTCCAATCTCTCCATGCTCTTGAATTAAACGCTGTCAAAAGTTATGAAAAATCTAGTCTTTTTGCAAATTAAATTCAGTTTGAATTGAAATCAAGCCTTGTGCTGTGTGAGCTATTGCAACAGTTCACGTTACCCTATTGTAAAGACAAATACACTGAGTGAGTAAATATTAGATTATTGTAATGGTTATTGATCAATGTTTAAATATGTAAACAAAAGCCTAAATTAAAATCTCACCTTATAAAGTGGACGTGTCTCTTCAGAAGACTTGAATTAAACTTTTCCATTCAAATAGATTACTGTTACAATGAGTGTTGTGCTTTTCAATGCTTGAAAATAATGATTGCCTTGACAAAATGGATGGACAAAAATGTAGATATTAAAATATTTAGTATGTAGTAGTTTTCCCGATGGTATTAAAAATTATAGGCTAGGCCTACTGAATATTGACATATTTCAAGGTGTCATATTGAAGTTAGAAATTCCAGTATCCACTAATTAATGTCCTTTGACAATAAGGTAAAAACGTGTTAAAAGTAGCTATTTTCTACATAAATCTATGATTTTGTTGAATATTTTAACTATCGCCAGCTAAAAAGTAATTAGTAACTAGTACTCTGAGTAGTTTTTGAGAAGAGTAATTTGTACTTTTACTTAATTACTTTTTTGACACCAGTACTTTTACTTGTAATTGAGTATTATTTCAGCAATGTAACGGTACTTGTACTTGAGTACAAATTTTCAGTACTCTTTCCACCTCTGATACTAAGCAATTTTTTTTAATTTTGTTTTATACAAAACTAGTAATGGCAGCTTGGGCTGTTTCCCCTTTTGGTGAAAAACATTTGCCTGTCTTAGCTGGTGTAAACCTGTCTTGCTGATCCTCTAGCCTGACCAAGTTGGTGTTCAGCTTGTTGGGCAGCTGTTCTCCAAGTCTGACCACCTTATTAGTGTCCACAAACTAACCAGATCAGCTTGAGCAGGTTGAGACCAGCAAACTAACTTGGGCTATTTTAAGCTCACTTGTTTGGTACCATGAGGATGTACAAACCAATTTTAAGGACTAACCTGTATTAGGCCAAAAAGATTATATAAGCAGAATAATTGACTCCTGACTGAAAATGATTGATGTTTGTCACTAGTTATTTCTAAACGTTGACAAACTCTAGACCGATCTGGTTTATGGAATCACTTAATATTTTTTTAATATTTACTTTGCCAACTTATTCAGACAAATTACATGCTGATGAATGATTGTTTCTTTTAAAACCAAAGAAAACAAATTGAAGTTAGTTTTATTTAGTCTCTGTCTAGCAACATGCTTTGAAAAAACAGTTTTCCTTTTTTTAGCATTATTGGGAGATGTTGATGCACCACGCTTTGCGCTGCCCATGTGCGAGATGGCAGACAGTGTCCATGAAATAAGGGAACCAACCATTGCTCAGCTTTTACAGGAGAAAGCACTCTTCTCCTTCTCAGAGTGGCCTAAGGTTAGTGATTGTTTCCTGCCTGTATTATTGTCTTTTTCCATGCCTCATTAAAGGCAGGGTAGGTAGGTTGGTTTTTCCCAAATTTGTTTAAACTGTCTTTATATACCAATACATAATTACAATGTAAGTACTCTGAAAAGGAGAGTATAAAAATCGAGTGTCTGTAGTCCTCTCAGGGCTGCAATAAACACAGCTACTTATTTCCATTCGGAACGAATGAAATGATTGGCTGGGCGACTGTCACTCTCCCTCGCTACCATGGCTACCACCCCTGCTGCTACAGGAGCTTCCCACATGCGCGCACCCGTTTGACCCGAGGAGGGGAAGAGGCACGGAAGCTAGGAAGAATCACAATTATGGCAGAGAAAGAGCAGTCAAAATTCCCAGTGCCTGCATATACAGTCAGCGAAGGCAAACAAGGCGAAAAAAGGAAGACAGTATTCGAAAAGGCTATGACCAAAAAGTCTTTGAATAAAGCAAGAAGTCAGACGAGAGTCAATATCAGCCAACAGTGCTTTCATCGTGGAAGCTCTTACATGCAAAACACCGTATATGTTATGAATCTTACACGAAATTCACCTTCATCACAGTGTAACTGATGGTAATGGGAAAACGTGTATCAATGCAACCTGTTTTTAGCTTTGCCTTATGTTACTAGCTCGTTACCGAATCAAACTCAATATATTTTAAACTTTACCAGTATCAGTATGCTAGCTTGATAGTGAGTACTAACAGCCATGTTAGTTGTTTATACTCATAATGATAAAGTTAGGTATTTTATTACATGTGATTCTGACATGATGTCACTACATGCACTGCGCTCCTCTCTGCTCGGCGCTGGCAAACGCGTCCTCCAGCTGAGCGGTCGGCATCACGCGTTCATGTGTTTTGGGGGCGTGGCTTTAGAAGGAGCCCAGAAGGGAGGGGGTGGGAGTGAATGGAATAAGTAGCTGTGTTTATTGCAGCCCTGAGAGGACTACAGACACTCGATTTTTATACTCTCTTTTTCAGAGTACTTACATTTTAATTATGTATTGGTATATAAAGACAGTTTAAACAAATTTGGGGAAAAGTTTTTTAGAAAAAACCTGCCTACCCTGCCTTTTAATTAGTTATACTGAAAATAGATATTGAATATATATTGCATATTCTACAGAACATGTGAAAATCTTGTCTTGTAATGTAAATGGTAAAGTTGGTTTCAGCTCACAGCATACCACTAGACATGTATCAGTCACCTATTGCTGCAGTTTGACCCATTTCATACACCGTCTTGTGTTTTTGTTCTCTACAGGACAGAGTGATCATCAACCGTATTGACAGTATCTGCCATACTATCTTAAAGGGGAAGTGGCCTTCCTCTAGTCAACAGTATGAGTCTCCCTCTGCATCGGCTAACACCTGCATGCCCAGCAGTGCCCACCAGAGGGCAGGATTTCTGACTACCAGAATGCCTATATCTCAGAGCCTTAATTTCAACCTCCCACATACAGTACCCCACTTACCAAAGGTAAGAAGATCACATCCACAGACAGGATGTTTTTAAAGGTGTCTGCAAATCCTTCAAAAGTTTTGAAATGTCTTAAATTCAGAGCAAGTTTTGGAAATATCTTGAGATTAAAAAAAAAATATCAAGACATTTCCGACGTGTGATTTTTGAGGCCTGAAAAGTCATGGAAATTAATGAGATCTTGAAATGTCACACACACACACACACACACACACACACACACACACACACACACACACACACACACACACACACACACACACACACACACACACACACACACACACACACACACACACACACACAGTCCCATTGATTTACAACTCTTGTCCCAACAGGACCGGTTAGTTGCCCCAGCATTTCTCTCTGAGCTCAAACGTCCCAGGCGTGGGTTTGAATTCGAGGCAGAAGTTCTTGCCAAACCAAGCCATCTTGGAGAAAAGATCCAGGTTGGCGTGTCTCATCGTGCTAACGCTCTTCTACTTAATGGTTGGCAGGATGCCGCTATTGACCTCTCCAAACCAACAGAACTAACAGCTGGTGGAGACAGTGGGCCAATCAGTCATATGAGCCACACTGTCCAGTCAGCGCCCCACAAAATAACCGGGATAGGCTCCATACAAGGCTCACTGGGATTGGATATGGCTGGCATTTTGCAGGCTGGCTTAATTCACCCTGTCACAGGGCAGATTGTCAACGGCAGTCTTCGTCGTGATGATTCAATGTTGAGACGGAGAAGAGGACGAAGAAGAAATGTAGAGACTCCTGATCTCGGCTTTATGAAGGGACGAGCCATGAACTTGCCTGAACAACAGGTTTGTGGAACCGCATATCACTGAAATAGATACAATAGGACACCCAAAAAGGAACATGTCCCCATGTCATTCTAGCCTCATAGTATTCGTTTTGTGAAACATAAAAGCAGATGTTTGGCAGAATCTGCTGCTCTCTTCTATCCACCTTAAAAAACACTTTTTTTAAAAAACCACCAGCAAAAATGATAAAAGTCGTATGGGCTGCTTTCATGTTGCTTTTTGTGTTTTTTGGAGTTTGTATTATAAGTAAAAAGTAAATACATTACGATTAAGATGGCTTTATAATAGTAACAATGGCATTTTTTTTTTTTTTTTTTTAAGTTTTTTTTTTTATAAGTTTTACCAGAAAAAAAAAAAAAACTGAATTACTGTGATTTTGAAAGAAATTTTTATTTTTAAACTTAATTTTGCCATGAAAATAGCATTTGATGCTTATGACACTAAAATAAATAAATAAAAATAGTTTATATTTTATTTTATTTTATTTTATTTTATGTATTAATCCAATCCAATCCAACTTTATTTGTTAAGCACTTTAAAACAACCAAAGTTGACCAAAGTGCTGTACAGGAAAATAAATAAGAAATCATAAATAAAAAACATAACAGCTCACATGAGGCACAAAATTACATATAAAATACAACAATAAAATGAAACGACCTAAACATGAGTACAAATAATAGCCACGCAAAAGTTAAATAAATAAGTAAATAAAGTCGATTAACAGTAGTATTATTTTAATTTCTTATTAATAATTTTTATATAAATAAATATGAATCATTCATGTGTTTATCTTTGTACATTACACAGTGTGGGTCAGAGAGCATCAGCCAGCCCGTTGTGTCCTCAACATCCTCTCAGTCAGAATGCCCTCCATCCACCCCGACTACACTTCCTACTCACCCTCCAGCAAACTCTCCAGCTCCTCCTCCAGCCTCAGAGACCCTGAGTGTGAGCGTGGACAGGGAAACGGCCAATAAAGGCCTAATGGAATGGCTCCGACAAAACCCCAACTACAACATGGAGCTTTCTGCTTTTCCATCGGTTAGTTAGAAACAGAACAGTTTTATGTTGTGAGACTAAAAAGTCATATTTCTGTGGCTTTTTCTTTTGAGAATTATAAACATTCTTGTTAAAAGACAACATGAAATCAAAATTGACCCCATTTCTGAAATCATGTTGCTCTTGTTATCGGGCATAATTTCGTGCACATTATTCCGTAGTTTACACAATCCATTCAATTTCCATTGGATAAAATGATCACATTAGTAGTAGTACTTCACATTAGTGCTAAAATAGATGTGAATGCGGTTTCATGTTGACTTTAATGGTATTGTCTCTTTATTTTTGTGTACTTTAAGGTGCTTTAAAAAAGGTCGACAACACAATTTTTTCATCCAGAAAGATATTTGAATGATCCTAATTGTGAATGTTTAGTGTGTACAGCTTATATACGCCTTAATATAAATAATATAATTGACATTTAATACATTACTATAACTTAATTCATATTGTATGTCTTTCATAGTCTCAGAATGCAAGCATGTTGCACAGTTTCTTGGAGCGTCCAAAGCAGAGAAGGCATCGCTGCAAAGATCCCACCAAGCTCGACGTCAGCTCTCTAACTGGAGAGGAGAGAGTCCCAGTAGTGCACAGAAACACGGGCCGAAGGGTAACAAAAACACACATGCCATTTTTGTTTTTTTGTTAGTTTCCTCAGATTGATTTCATTTAATTTTAATACCACAATTCCTCTGGTTGCAGCTTGGAGGCGCTATGGCTCCAGCCATTAAAGAGCTCTCTCGATGGCTGGATGCAAATTCAGAATACTCTGTGGCTCCTGATTGGGCGGATGTGGTGAAGCATTCAGTGAGTCCTACATATTCTGTCTAGAAAGAGACAGACACCGAAACCACTTGTGAATATGTAGTTTGTAGTAATACAGTATAACTGAATATATCTTAATTGTCAAGGTTAAGCAGCTAAATGTTGCTTAAAGTTTAAAGGTTTAGAGTAGAGTTGAGACAGAATCGTAGTAAGATCACTCTTTCTCAAGCACCACAAAATCCTTATAGTTTTCCTTGGATGAAAAGCATTTGCTAAATGTCTGCTAATCTCTTGATGCCATTTCACAGATTCTGAGTTCATGTCATCTGCATGAAATCCCTCATAGGGATGTCTGTAATAGTCTATGCTATAGTCTGCAATACTCTATTGTATATTAATATGTTATAAGGGTAAGTAGGGTGTCTAAATTTGTTTAAATGTCTAAAAAAATTGTATTATTCTATAATTTAAAAAGTTTTGATTTTAGAAAATATTGTATCTGCTTATTCTGCATTTTACTGAAATCCATTCAAGTTTGAATTCTGCAATTGACCAATCAGAATCAAGAAAGAGTTATAAATTATACTGTAGTACTTCATTTCTAATTAATTATTAAACCTAATTATCTTTAAACTTGTTCATTTATGTCCAAATGTAACTTCTACTTTATTAATACAATCTTTGATGTACTGAATGAACATATATTGTTTTCATATCCTAGGGTTTTCTACCGGAGGGCAAATTCGCACGCATCCTCACTGGACCTGTGTGTCGGGATCCCGGTCCACGCAGAAGAGGCAGGCGACCCCGCAGCGAGATGCCCAAAGCCCCCGAGCTCCCCGCTGGCATGGCTCCGCTCTTCATGAACGGTGGGCTCATTGGCAGCATGGACCTGGTTAGTTTACCCAATCTCCGCAATGTCCCTGGTATCCCACTCACCGGTATCATGGGCTTTCCTCATGGTTTCGCCACTGCTGTAACATCAGGAGATGATGCCAAGAATGGTCTCGGCATGTTACCCATGATGCTCCATGGCATGGCGGCCGTGCAGCCGCCCATGTATAGCGCTCACATGAGTGGGATGATGAGTCAGTCACTTTCCACGGCGACATCCACTATGTCCACCGTAACTGCATCCACAACAGCGAGCGTGACTACGAACTCCGTAACCTCAACCTCAAGCCCGCCGGATAGTTCGGATACTGCACTTCAGCGGGATAACACGAGCTCTCCGATGAGCACGGAGAACTGGATTAAGGAGGAAGCAAAGCAAGGAGGGGAAGAGAAAAAAGTGTCCGCTTCGGTGTCTACAGCTGCGGCCACTAGCAGCAGTAGTAGTAGTTGCATCACAAGCACCGGCAGCCATTTGACCTTTAACCCCTTTCTAATCCCGGGAATGTCACATAGTCTGTTGTATCCGCATATGTTCTTGCCACCAGGCAGTATAATGGCACTCCCCGCTATGCCTGCAGCAGACAGCACGGGCAGCCCTAAGAGGAAGAGGAAGAAGGTCAGAGAGGAAGGACTCGTGGAGGGAAACGGGAACGTTGGTGTGCAGGTGGACGGCGAGGAATCGAAGGGGGTTAAAGTCGAACAGACACCCGAACGAAAGAGCCAAGAGGGTGTAATGGAAGAAGATGGACATGATGTAAATTCAGCTCTGGTCAAGGATTCTTCTGACCATATACAAGGTCCTTCTGAGGATAAAAGTACTGAAGAAAAGGAAAAAAACAAAACGGGAGAAGAACCTGAGCAAGATTCTCAAGGCCCGTGTGACGGTGGAGACTAGAATGCATCCTCACGTTTGGGCCGCAGTACTTTTGTGTGTGTCGTGTCGGTAAAAGTTTGTGTATAGGACTTTGATTATCAATGTATTGTTTATAGATCTGCCCTTGTAATTTCACTGACATCTACTCTACCTTCTGGGTGTGTGCTAAAGAATGGACACTTGAAGCATGCAAACGCTCAGAGGTCTTGAATCCTACTAAGGGGCAACATCATCATTGTTGTTAGCAGGTTCCTTTTGCATCATGGGAATGGACACTCAGAAGATTCTGTCTATTGACGGAGAACGCTCTTAGTGACCCCAGCATTCCCCCCCCCTCTCGAATAGGTGTTATTCACTAGCATCTTTCACAGATTCTCAGAAAGTGGTAGGATGTTGGTATTGTGCAAAAAAAGACGGCAGTCTCACTCCATAATGGTGGTTCGGATCATGCTTTTATAGTTGCATAAGACCTAGGTTCATGTTTTGAAACATTTCTCTGAATAATATAACGAAAACGCTCATCCCATTGGTAAATTACCAGCAGTGCTGCGTCTGATTCGTTCTTGATGGACCACAGTATTTTGTTCTTAGTTGCTTGCTGCTATGTATTCATTTTAGTCAAGATTTTAAACCTAAATCTTTTACAAAGCTATAGATGGCATGAGTGCAACATGGTGAGTGCAATGGAAACTCAAAAAGAGCAAGGCTTGAAGTTGATGGCAAAGAACAATCCAAAACAAAATTGATTTATCTTTTTCTTTTTTTTTTTGTCTTATTGTTTTTGGTATCGTTTCCACATTGTCGCTTTTGATAAGGTGCCCCCGTTGCGATACTACTAATCGTTTATATAGATGGTTATATGTACTTGGGGGTTCTGCAAGTCCAAGGGCGAAGCATTAGTGCCACAGATGAGACTCGGTTCTAAAAGGTTTTGGTTCATGGGCGTACAAAATAAAGGCCTGACGCAAAGCGTTTGTAGCAAAATTGTGAGAACTGTGTTTTAGTGAATTTAAAGGGATAGTCCCCTGTCATCATTTAGTCACCCTCATGTCATTCAAACATGTATGACTGACTGTGGAGCACAAAAGCATAATGCTCACAATGCGCTTTTCCATACAATGAAAGCATAAAATGGCTGTCAAGCTTCAAAAATAACCATGCAACTACACTTTTCCTCATGCAAAGCTATTGTGTGACTTGGAATATAGTGCATAATTAATTTGGACTGTTTATAGTGTTTTTGTCCCTCTTGGAGCTTGATAAGTTCTGGTCATTGTGCTTTTGTTTCACTGAGGAAAAGCAAGTCACACAGGTTTGAAAGTGAGTAAATGATGCCAGAAAGTTTTGTTTTGGGTGATTATATTGCGTCACCCAGAATAAGACAAAAATATCTTTGCAAATCTCCCTTTTTTTTTTTGCGTTCACTAAAGCCCTGTGGGTTGACAGGAAGACGTCAGACCGTCTCGTTCTCATGGGTTTCATTGCTCGTTTTCTCTGGTTCATTTGAAAATATTGTAAAGTAAAACCTACCAAGATTTTTGAAAACATGTAAATCTATCTAGCTGTATCTTGCTGTTACTTTTGTTTACAAGCACACGATGTTATTTTTTGTTCCTTGCCAGTATGTCTCATATTGGGGGGGGGACGTGTGAAGAAAAAAAGCAGCACTAGTGAGTTTTTTTATTATTATTATTTGAAATACTTTACACTAGTTGATAACCAGAGATAATTTAACTTGTTTTCTCCCCCAATCGCAACAGGGTCTCTCTTTTGTGGGAGTAGTCATTTTCCACCTTCTCATCTTACTCATTTTTTTTCAGTTTTCGGATGTGAAAACGTTTTTGCACAGTCTTTTTGGTGAATGTTTACCTGTAATTGTGTTCCGTCTTGTTTGTTTGTGTGTTTGTGTGGACGCATGCGCACGCTTGCACATGTCACTTGTACATTTTGACCTATGTAAACCTGTACTGTATATTTCTTGTCTAAACAAACAAAAAAAAAAAAACAAATCATGGTCACCTTCAAAAAACATGCTGTTGTTGCCTTGTCACACTATTTGTGACACCATAATGTAATTTATTTTGCTTTTATTTCTCTTTTTTACTTTTCCAGATTCACCTAATACGACATTTCCCTTTTCTCATCACATCTATCTTCTTGTGTTCACTTTGCAATGCCTTATTTAGCATTTTATATATGGATGTTTGTTACATCTTTATGTTGGGAAAATATATATCAAAGTACTTGTGTACAGTGTCAACGTTTTGGGAAGCAGACTCGGTCATACAAGTTAAAATGCAGACGCTCTAGTTGTACAGATACTGGCCTCTGTGAAGTGCTTTTCAAATCGTAACACTTTTCAAATAACATAACAAGGTCTATTTCCTCTCTCGACTCATTCAAAACAGTATTGCAAAGCACAAAGTCTATTTGACTTTCAAAAATGTCTCATTTTTAGTCTGAAAGCTTAGTTCTGATCTTTCTCTTTTGTCCCTACAATGCTGTCTCAGTAACATCTGGTGAACAAAACCTACAGACCTCGTCTAGACCTGTGGATGATTACGTTACCCTCGCTTTTTGACGTTTTGATAAGTTCGTAACTCTATTAAAGGCCTTCAAAACTGCAAGGAGAAGCACAGCCAGTATATGTACAACTGGAGAGTTCAGACTGTTAGGCTGAGAATGCTGCATTGCTGGTTGTAAGTGTATTGATTTTATTAATGTACCGTTTGTTGGAAATATATAGTTTGAAAACCCAACAATATTGTTGCAAACTCAAAAACACTCCCGTTTAATTCAATTTGAAACATGGTGTTTGAAAAGAAAGTCTCCCTGGTGCAGTATCTGGGCCCATTTGAAGATCAATGAATATCTATTCAATAACACTCCAAATAACCATTTTTGCCTTTCTCTTTCAACTGAAACGGTTTGGTAATTCATCCAAGAGTCTGATCAATTTCAAATGTTACCTGTATTTATTGTGTTTTACTGTCTCTAAGTTGTCTCCTTGTGTATTGCAACATGTACATAAACTTTCTGTCTCCAGGTTTTGGATGTTTTTCAATTTTTGATTTCAACACGGATTCATTTTACTTTCCATAAAAGCTGAACTGTTCTGCAAATGGTAATGCTGACTGTATCCACTTGTAAAAATATGTCTCTGGATACTCTGAGAGCAAAAAGCCTTTCCCCTCAGCCCCCCTACCTCCATTTTTTCATGGATTAATCAAAGGGAGATTATTTGATTAGCTTTGCATAGTGCATTTCTGATGGGGAACAAGAGAATTGGGAATTGTTGGGTACCATACGCCAGTGTAATTTGGTCAGACTCTGTCTGCACTGAATATTTCCAATGCTTTTAAATATGCACGTAGTAGGAGACTGGATTTTGCTTGGCCACTGTCAGTGTTTGCATGCCAGGACCTGCTAAATAAGACCCAGTCTTTACATTTTGAAGAAGTTCCCATACTTAGGTGTATGCAAGGCAGGCTACTATGGAGTGTTTCTGATAACAGAGCTGCTTAGCCAGACAGAATAAAATCCGGGGTCAAGTCCTTAGTGTCCGAGGCACATTAGAGCATTGTGTACCATGTAGTAATGCGCTTTCATCTCTGTTGAGCCTATATAGGAAGTTCTGTTCCTCAAGATCTTGTAGAATAATATTGAATGGATTTGATGCAACTAATAATGGTCAGTGTTCATGACAAGGAAGCACCGTAAGTTTGTGGTTATATTTGAAGCAAGTGCACTATATTGGGATGATTACACAAGACAAAAAAGTGAACATACTCTTGGTATGAAACTGCAGCAATGCTGAGAGTTGTGGGTGTTTTTATATATATTTTTTTTATTATTATTATTATTTGGGATATTTTATTTGTTTTGTTCAAATAGCTCCTGTACACCGATGTGGACC
Organism: Rutilus rutilus; assembly: GCF_951802725.1. Taxonomy (NCBI): domain Eukaryota; kingdom Metazoa; phylum Chordata; class Actinopteri; order Cypriniformes; family Leuciscidae; genus Rutilus; species Rutilus rutilus. Next base: position 36,885,851 of record NC_140217.1, on the reverse strand, counting down.
AATCATATAATTCAAACCATGGTATGTGATCTTTTATTGTGCAATAAAAGATGACTTTCAACTTTCAAGTCAACAAGTCTGATGTTAATCAGTTGTTGTATGCCAAACTTTTATTTTTAAATATCCAAGCTTTTTTCTAGTTTTAATATGTAGATTTGCTGATATTCCTTGTGTCGCATATCAAAATTACACATAACAAATAATTACAATTCTAATTATATTTATATAAAGTATAACTTAAGTATTCACGGATAAACGTCACATAATACAAGATTACGTTACAATTTAAGAGCAGTTGCGAAATTCACAAATAGTATTAGACAATGTCTGTACGAAGTGGTAAATACATATTACATAAGTATGGAACAGAAGTAAAACCGCATGTATTTATATCCTTTACATTTTGTATAATTTGGTAAACACTGTGGGGTAATTTAAATCCTCCATGCTACCTCGCTGTCGTCTTTGTTGTTGTAATGACGCCATCTCGTCCTGTTCTCCCATTGGCTGAGAGGAGCCCGTTTTCGCGCCATTCGTATGTCTCGGCATTGTGGGATAGCATCAGGAGGTCAGCGGCACTCCGGGTCAATTCCGTTTTACCCAAACACTTTTCTTTGGATATTAACGGATTTTACGGATTGCAGCGATGCGGGGAGATGAAACAGATTCGGAGTCGGTTAAATCGGACGATGGCTCGATACGGAGGAATCTCGAGGCGCTTTGTCAAGAGCTCAATATGGACGAGGAGACGGCAGCCGAAGCGCTCCAGAACTTCAGCTCCATCTGGAACACGTACACGCTAGAGGTTCCACTTTAATTCACATTAACGTTACCACAACAACCAAACGACAGGAACCGCTGTCATCTCGCGCTCTGCCTTCAACTCACCCTTGTTTTCATGCAGATATATAGTCCAAATAACCATTACCAGCTAGTAAAGCTTCCTTTACAGACCCTAACTAGTCTAAGAGATTGCAACAAGTAACTTAACGTTACGGGGATTCACTGGACTGGTGCTCTCCTTGGCGTACCATAAAATATACATTATTTACATGGCACTTCCAAGAATACTATAGTAGCCTACACACTTAGTAGTATCAAGGTATTTTGCAACATGAATTTCAAAGTGACATAGTATCATCATCTGATTCCACTGGTTTACCATGGTATCACGACCACAGTGTTTAGTCATTATTGTGCCATGGTAATTAAAGTACTTCAAATAATATCACGGTCAATATCCAAAAATATGTCAAAGTTATGAGACCATTTTCAAAACAGAAACCAACAAACAAACTTGAATTAATGTTCTGCGTCTAAAGTGACAGAGGCTTCTATATGTCACATGACGTAAACAAATAGAAGATGAAGTCATTGTCAAGGGAATTCTGGGAAAGATACAATTTTCAACACTTTTTTTCACTGTCAGATATAGATGATCTATGTTTACTAAACTTGTTTACTAGTGGTGTTCATTATTCAAGCTTAACCCTGTAAAGACATACAATTAGATATTTTTTATTGTACCTTTAGACAAAATAAAATAAATATGCATATTTTTTATTTTATTTTGTCTCAGATTTTATACATCATGCTAGTGTGTCTAATATAGTATGCTCTAGTCTAGTGTGTATATGGAGCTCATAATTGAGAAACAAATTATCAATATAATCAAGTCGCTTTAGTCCAGAAAATGTTCATCTTGAACAATATAAAAGTTGTTTTTATGTGTACTTAATAAAAATAATAAATATTTCACAGCAGAAACACACGTGACCTGAAGGTAAAGTCGTGCAGTTTTGATCATGTTGGTAATTTAGAGGCCTTAAACATTCATGTATTAAATATGATACTGATACATTAGGTTTTATGGGGTTAGCCTAATTCAGCTGTACGACATGTATATCTTAATTTCTGTCATGTGTTTGGTTGTCTCAGGGTGATGTCGTGCACTGGCTGGCCTGTTCTCTGTATGTCGCCTGTAGGAAGAGCTCTATCCCTACAGTGGGACGGGGCGTGATGGAGGGCAACTGTGTTTCCCTCACGAGGATCCTGCGCTCAGCCAAGCTCAGGTAAGGACCTCAAACAGACATGGACAGATGTCTGCGGGATGGACATCTTCTCTCGTAATTTCAGTTTATATAACGTAAAAGTCTTAGTTTTAAAGAATTAGATGAGAAAGAGCATTTATTTCATGCATTCAAGTCTTTTTATTTCAAATAAATGTAGGTGTGTATGTTAAGATGTGTGAGTGTTGTGCTATGTCTTTCTTCTAGTTTGATCCAGTTCTTCAGCAAGATGAAGAAATGGTCGGACATGTCGAACCTCTCTCAGGACTTCCGTGGCCGCATAGGTCGACTAGAGCGCAATTTCGAAGTGTCGACGGTGATTTTCCGAAAGTTTGAGCCGATATTTCTGGACATGTTTCAGAATCCTCAGGGCGAACCTCCTCGCCTGCCCAGAAGCCGCAAACACCGGTAAAACGGCCTGCCTTTTATCGCCTTTCTCAGCTTTCTTTTGAAAAAGAAAATGGTTACAAATATATTTATTTTTCTGTGTAGGCGTCTTCCATGCCACATCAGTGACGTCTTCAAGTTCTGTTGGACTCTCTTTGTGTATACAAAAGGTAAGCTGACTGAAAGAAGCCTTCGCTGTTTCAACCATAGACCATCATTACACTTTAGATAAATCATGCTATTAACAACATAAAATAAATTAGTTCATTAATTCACAGTAATAATGAATGCATAATTTGTGTGGTTTTAGCATCAAACAAAACCCAATGCATGCCATGAAGCCTCTTTTAATTGATCAAAATATCGTAATAAATTTTCAGCATCAATACTCCAGTCTTCAGTGTCACATGATCCTTCAGAAATCATTCTAATATGCTGATTTGATGCTCAAGAAACATTTCGGTAGCACTTTATTTTAAAATCCTGTTTCGCATGAACGTACTATGTACTTATTGTATTAATGGGTAATAATTAGGTACTAACCATGAACCTACCCATAAACCTTAGTTACCTTTCACTACTCAGTACTTTTGTGGGTAAGTACATTGTGAGTGCACGTACTGTAAAGTAAAGTTCAACCAACATTTCTTATTATTGTCAATGTAGAATACAGTTGTGCTGCTTAATATTTTTATGGATGTACTTGCTGAATAACAGCATTCATTTATTTATCTTACTGACCCCATTGTATTTTAATCTACGTACATATTTGACAGATTTGGCCAAAGCTTTCTTGTTGACTGGTCTGAACGCTATAGTAAACTTAATGACATGATTTGTACTTTATTCCAGGTAATTTCCGCATGATTGGAGATGACCTGGTGAACTCCTATCACCTCCTGCTCTGCTGTCTGGACCTGGTGTTTTGCAACGCTCTCATGTGCTCCAACAGGAAAGATCTCATCAATCAACACTTCAGAGGTAACGTTCCCTTCACTTTGCTGTGAGAGAATATGTTTCCTTGATTGATTACAATGCTTACAAATCATTATCCTTGAAAAGGCAGACAGAGATACAAGTGAGCGCATTGCTTGTGAGTTACTAGCCAAGGTCGTGCACTTAGTTTTGAGATATTTTTGACTATTTATAAAGTTAATGTGCTGTTGACTGTGAAGTTGAAGTTTTAGTGCATTTAAAACAGTACAACTTATTATAACTCCTAATGAATGACCGTATGAAATGTTCCGAGATCTGTTTTCTTTCCTGTATGACGTGTTGAAGTAGGAAGTTGTGGGAAACAACAGAGCATATCAAGCGCTTGTCCCCAACAGATTTTCGTTTATGTGACTAATAATGCTCTTGACAGTTTCAGTCCACTTTGTTTAGTCAACTTTGAGTACACTAGCATACATATGGCACAATTTAGGACTAAAACATGAGCTAAAAACTTTATGATTTCTAAAAGATTAATTTATTATCAGATTTCCAGGAGTTTATGTGTTTCTGGTCATACATCATTTGCATTGTATTGATTTCTAACAGGCATACCAGTGGTTTAAAAGCTTTTACAACACTCTACAACAATCCTGAATCACCAATCATAGTACTGTATTGTTTTTATCAGATTCAATTACAGAATTGAATCTGTATGTTGCTCACTTTGTGTAGGACTGCCAAAGGACACAGAAAACTTGGAGGAGATGCCCTGTGTCATTGACAAGTTGTGTGAACTGCATGATGGTTTGGTGGTGGAGGCCAAAGGCATAAAGGAGCACTACTTCAAACCCTACATAAAGACACTGTTTGAGAAAAAAGTGAGGAATACACACTTTTACAACCAATCTACACTGCTAGAACAACACAATTGCTGGTTTACAGCTTGGTCTAATGCTTCCCACATTCTCAAATTATTCCTTTATTTTTTCTCAGATATTAAAAGGTGATGCTGACACTCTGATTGAATTACTGGACACCCCAAATTTCCAAGACAACAAGTAAGCATAAGCCATGAAATTTATTTAAACACAAAATGCATATAAACGCACATCAAATTGAATGCCTTTTTTCAGTATGCACCTGTATATGAATCTTTTTGTCTTTTCAGTAAAGCCATAAATCGCGAGTATGAGGAATATGTTTTGACTGTGGGGGATTTTGACGAGCGAGTGTTTTTGGGGGCCGATGCAGATGAGGAGATCGGCACACCTCGCAAATCCACCGCTGATCCTCCGTCAGGTCAACTATCCGCCCGCATGCAGGTGGAGAACAACCTTCAGCAGCACTTTGAAAAGGTACTGAAGCTTTCTATTACCGTTGCTACATTAGAGTAACATTTAACATCCTGATTGTCAAACTTAGTGTACATATTTAGTATTTCATATAGAGGGATGTTTAATCTAAGTTTGGGGTCGGTGAGATTTTTAAAAAGTCTCTCGCCAAGGCTGCCTTTATTTGATAAAAATACAGTTCTACAGTATATATTGTAGAATGTAATTTATTCCTGTGATGGCAAAGCTGTTTTTTTAGTCTTCGGTGCCACATGATCATACTAAAATGCTGATTTGGTGCACAAGAAGCATTTCTTATCATTATCCATATTATATAGTTTAATATACCTTTTGGACCCTAACCTTTTGAATGGAGGTGTATGTCCTTTGACCTATCCTTCTGTGATTTTGTGTAGACACGGTCCCTTGCTCCCTCTACACCTCTAACGGGACGACGGTATTTGAAGGAGAAAGAGGTGCTGGTCACCCCCGTTTCCTCAGCCACCCAAAGTGTGAGCCGACTGCAGAGCATGGTGTCCGGCCTACGAAACGCGCCAAGTGATGCTCTGGTCCAAATATTTAAGCAAGTATTAAACCCAAAACCAAACCATGCACAAATAGTTTGATTTTTGAAATGACACATCCGTCTGAGCATGCATAACCCATCATGATGGCCCTCAGGCTTCAGTCTGTTTTCTTATAGAGATTTTGTTTTTTATTTTCACCATGATTTTGTAGCTCCTGCTCTCGAAATCCCACTGAATCCATTCTGAACCGAGTGAAGACCATGGGAGAGATATTTAAACAGGCCTACACCAAACCCACAGATGACCTGCCAGGATCACATATGGGTCAGACATGCTGCACAAGTTAACTGTTAAGAAAAACCTCACATTTGATCATGTGACTGAGTGCAGGTTTTTGTGTGTAGATTTCGCAGAGAATCGTCTGAAGCTGGCAGAGATCTTGTACTTCAAGATCCTGGAGAATATCATGACTCTGGAGATGAAGAGATTACAGGGCAAAGATATGGCGGTCAGTCTCCATGCCTGCTAAATCATATAAATATGCTAGTAAATTTGAACTCTTCACTTCACGGTTTATATTACCAAACAGTAAGAGGAAAATGGATTTTTCCAAATATTAATTCAATGTTCTATATCTACAGCTCTCACTGTCTGCTTTTGTGTGAGATTATCACCTCTTCCTCTCTCCTCCTGATCTCTATCAGGTCCTGTTAGAGCAGGAGGTGCTCCATTGCTCTCTGTTGGCGTGCTGTCTGGAGGTGGTGCTGTTTGCGTACAGCTCCCAAAGAACCTTCCCATGGATACTGGAAATCTTACAGATCCCACCTTTCTACTTTTACAAGGTACTTAACGGTGTCAGCTAGGATCGTAGTTGATCCGTGATCCGTACGGACCAGGCCCCATGATTCAGCACGCATGTGATTCGCGTATTAATTGCAAAGTTCAACCATCATGGAGTAAAAGTTTATAATTCGCACATGTTTTGTCTTGCCAGTTTACACATTCAAGTCATTTAAAACCATTCCAGTGCAAGAATAGGCGAAAGAGAACTTAATTACTCAATACTCGTGCACTGTTATCTGTGCACACACAGTGAGTCGCGTCTCAGAACACCGAATTGATTCCTCTTTCGCATGTCCTTGCGCTTGAACAGACACATACGCACAAAATTATGTCAAAATACTCATCTCGGCAAGTATTCTTGTAAACACAGTCTGCTATGTCTTAAGTCAGGGGTGTCAAACTCAGTTCCTGGAGGGCCACTGTCCTGCAGAGTTTAGCTCCAAAAACACCTGCCTGGAAGTTTCTAGTAATCCTGAAGACCTTGATTAGCTAAATCAGGTGTGTTTAATTAGGGTTGAAGCTAAACTCTGCAGGGTTGTGGCCCTCCAGGAACTGAGTTTGACACCCCTGTCTTAAAGGGTTAGTTCACCCAAAAATGAAAATTCTGGCAGTAATTACTCACCCTCATGTTGTTCCAACCCCGGAAGACCTTCGTTCATCTTCGGAACACAAATTAAGATATTTGATACCTAGAAGCCTATGGAGGAGTGAGCCAGCTCTCAGATTTCATCAAAAATATCTTAATTTGTGTTCCGAAGATGAACGAAGGTCTTACGGGGTTGGAACAACATGAGGGAGAGTAATTACTGACAGAATTTTCATTTTTGGGTGAACTAACCCTTTAAGTGAACGTAAACAGCTGAGAAAGAAATCTGATGTGTATCATATTGAATCCGTGCATTAGGTCTTAATGTGACAGCAGCCTATAAACACCTGCTGCTGTCTGTGTCATTAATGTTAATCAATCAACAAAAGACAGCTTTAATCTATATTTAATTCATACAGTGAACACTACTGTGTTATTATAAATTCTGAATACTCTATAGACCGTTCATTTTTTGTAACTTTGTTATAGTGTGTTTGTCTATGCTTGTAAGTAGTGTACAGGCATTAGTTCTGTACTTTTTTTTTTTTATTGACTGAAAATGATCCGATCTGTGACTCAAAAACTATAAAATGATCTGAACCATGAGTTTTGTGATCGGATGAACCACTATTGTCAGTTCATATTATCTGCTTGCAGAGACACGCTTCAGTTTTAGGGTGTGGTTTTTATCTTTGTTAGAGTTTTTAGTGTACTATTGCATCACATTGCTGTGTAAATATGGATGTGTCTCTGAAGATCACAACAAGCTGTTAAGTGCTTTTAAAGGAACCTGAAACGCAAAGTAAATGTTCATGATGTGTTTGTGTAGGTGATTGAGGTGTTCATCCGCTCTGAGGAGGGTTTGTCCCGAGACATGGTGAAGCATTTGAACAGTATCGAGGAGCAGGTGCTGGAAAGCAAAGCCTGGACTAGAGACTCGGCCCTGTGGAACGCGCTTAACAAATCTAACAATAAAATCCCTACTGTGGAAGAGGTATACACACACACTCACAAACTGCTTTGTTGGGAGAACAGATTGTATAAGCATCATGGGGGTCATTTAAATAACAGATATTACCTATTTTGTGTGTGTGTGTGTGTGTGTGTGTTTTTTTAGGTAAATTTTTCCAATAGTTTTGACACGGGCAACAATGCAGGCGGTCCCACTCACCTGCCGTTGGTAGCGCTATCCCCCATCATGCACCCTCGCATCAGGGAGGTCCGCACAGGCCTGGGCTCCAGCGCACGCAAAGGTACTGTCTCAAAATGAGGCTGTCCTCTATGATGCTTGGCTTTAAGACCCTATAAATGTTTATAGGCAAGGGAAGTTTATTTATATAGCACATTTCATACACAATGGCAATTCAAAGTGCTTTACATAGAATAAATTAAAATAATAAAAAGAAATAAGAATAATTAAAAAGTTTATAAAATTACAAACAGTCGGACGAACAGTGGCACAGTGCTCATTCAGTAAATGCATAGCTAAACAGATGTGTTTTGAGTCTGGATTTGAATGTGATTACTGTAGGAGCACGTCTGATCTCTTCTGGAAGCTGGTTCCAGCTGCGGCTGGCATAATAGCTAAAAGCGGACTCACCATGCTTAGAGTGAACCCTTGGTATTTCTAGCTGATATGATCCTAGTGATCTGAGTGATCTGTTGGGTTTATATTCAGTGAGCATATCTGCAATATATTGAGGTCCTAGGCCATTGAATGATTTATATACCAGTAATCATACTTTAAAATCAATCCTAAATCTAACTGGGAGCCAGTGTAAAGACCTGAGGACTGGTGTGAAATGTTCATTTTTTCTGGTTCTGCTCAGAATAATTCAATAATTAATTATAATTAAAGGGGAGGGATATTCTAGAGAGCATTTGATAGGACAAAAAAACTTGATTATGAACGTATTCGGTCCATTTACCATTTTAAAATGCATGTATAATTATGTGTTATATTAATTGTATTTATTCTATATTTATTATTTTTAATTTAAATTTAAATTTTTAACTAACCGAAAAAAATGTTCCATCTTAGATTGGCTTTAATGCTTTTTTTTGAATATTGAATCAGATGTACTCATACTTTTGTCCTTTCTCTCTTAGACGTCCCTCAATCTCCCCTCTCTCTCCATGATCGCTACAGCTCTCCAGCGGCTGGCAGCGCTAAGAGACGCTTGTTTGGTGACGACGCTCCACCACAGTCCCCAGTGAAAAGAATCTCAGTCACTCCCATCAAAATCATCCCGAACTCCATGGAAAACAACCAGAACACCACCGCCACGACGACCGTCCTCTCCATGGCAACCATAAACGGCCAGCAGCTCACTATTCCATGTCCGAGTACCACTCTTATTCTATTTCAACCTCTTATAGCAAGCAAAACATTTTCCAAAAAGATGTTTGTTCGATTTTGTTGTTGATGTGCTGGTGTTCCGTATCCTTTAGTGATGAAAAACGAGATGGGCGGCATCACAGTCATCCAACTTCAGTCCAATGAGATGAACCCTCTCACGGGCCATGTCTTTCTGACCGCCTCCCCCAGCCGAACCGCAGCTCCAGTCGCCAGCTCCGACACACAGCCTCCGGCAACCAGCAAACCCCGCCGCACTGGATCCCTCGCGCTATTCTTCAGGAAGGTGAGGATGCGTGTTCTTTGCTGACTTACACCATCTGTGCTTTTTGACATCTGGTATTGAATGAAGATCTTTGTTAGCGGAAGTGCATAATTCTGCTGCTCGTTCTTTCAGGTGTATCATTTAGCCAGCGTGCGTCTGCGAGACCTGTGTCTGAAGCTGGATATCTCCTCAGAGCTGCGAGGGAAGATCTGGACGTGTTTCGAGCATTCTCTGCTTCACTGCACTGACCTGATGAAGGACAGACACCTGGACCAGCTGCTGCTCTGTGCCGTCTACATTATATCGAAGGTATGTCTTTTAGATGCAGAACTAGAAGTGTCTTTTATGCCGACCATGGGTGCAATTATTTGATCAAAAATACAGTATAAACTGTAATATTGTGAAATATTTTTCTATTTTAATATATTTGAAAATGTAATTTATTCCTGTGATGCAAAGCTGAATTTTCAGCATCAATACTCCAGTCTTCGGTGTCACATGATCCTTCAGAAATCATTCTAATATGCTGATTTGCTGCTCAAGAAACATCATGAACTGTTTGATCAATGTTGAAAACAGTTGTGCAGTTTTTGTGGAAACTGATAAAAAAACAATTCCCAGGATTTTTTTATGAATAGAAAGTTCAAAAGAACAACATTCATTTAAATATAAGTCTTTTGTAACATTGTAAATGTCTTTACTTTAACATTTTATCAGATAAATGCATCTTTGCTGAATAAATGGTTTCAGTTCTTTAAGAAAAATGTAAAAAAATCTTGACCCCACACTTTTGAACATGTATATTACTGAAGAATCAGATGGAAATATAATATCAAACATTTTCATTAAAATTTTCTTCTTTTATTCACTTTCTTCTTCTGCAGATAACAAAAGAAGAGCACACTTTTCAGGACATTATGAAATGCTACCGAACCCAACCTCAGGCCCACAGTCACGTGAGTATCAACAGTCCTGGGGCCTCATTTATAACCGTTGCGTACGCACAAAACAGGCCCTGAAAGAGGCGTACGCCACTTCCGACGCATGAGGTGTGATTTATAAAAACAAACTTGACGGGAAAATTTACGCACCTGCACGCAAACTCTGACCCATGCGTACGAACGTTTTGGAGATGGAGCAGTTTGGCGACACTGATGGTGATCTGGAGTTAAGTGTCTTTTTGGTCACTTTTAGACAGAAAATCTAAAGAAAATTAAACCTATACAGAAAGATAATACAAATATAATTTTGACTTGAAGCAAATATCCATCCCTTCTTAAATGTCCGCGCCAGCGAGCGCGTTGGGCCGTTTAGTGAAACTGAGGCAAATAACAGTTTAAATAAATAAAATAATTGTTTTACTTCTGATATAAACATTTAGATTAAATATGCCATTCAAATTAATGGAGTTAAACACTTAAACATGAAATCATTACTGAGAAGTTACAACATTTTTAATATTCAATCAACAGAAATATTTGTTGTGGATGCGATGCTTCTGAACACTTTCCTGTGGCGTGCTGTGTTTTAATGTTTTAACCACAGAGATAATTGCTTATCATGATAATACCAGATTGTCTGAGAAAATAGTTTCGTGCAAATAATGCCCAAGGCCTCTCTGTTTCCATTAAAAAATATAAATCAATTAAAAATACAATTCGGTCAGTGGAAAAGATTGAGAAAAACTTTCTCTGAAATGTATTTTACACTATTTAATTTTGTTTAAAAAACAAGGCAAGGATAGGCAACTACATGATTTTTATTAATGTAATATGTCTTGTACCGTTAAACGTTATCACGTGGATGAATAATCATATGCAAATGATATGCAGATTAGGATCTGCATAGTAAAACTAGGCGTTGTAAGCTCCATATATGGTTATTTCGGGGTGGAGAAATAACGTGCGCACAATAATGTGCGCACAATCTTCCGCTGACTGGGATTTATAAAGTGAATTCTGCGCAGGTTCTGGCGTACGAACGGTTTTATAAGTCTGAATATTTTTTGCCGTACGCCATTTTTGGCTTTCGGACGCACGTACACTTTTAGTAAGGATCCTACGCACAGTTTTATAAATGAGACCCCTGGTCTTTCCAAACCTGCGATGTGGAATTGCACATAAATATTATTGATAAAGGTACAAGATGGATGCGTGCCCCAGCTTCCTAGTGTCAAAAAGCTTGGAGTTTGAGCTGTGATGAGAGCATCCACATCATCCTGTTTGTGTGTTTGTAGGTGTACCGCAGTGTTTTACTGAAGAGGCGTCCCAGAGAGCAGCAGGCAGATGAGAACATGGAAGTGGATCCACCAGCAGACCAGTGTAAGAATGATGTAGACAAAGTCCCAGATGTCTTTTTTTGTTTTTTTAAGCACAATATTACATTAATGTTCAAAAGTAGTGTAAGAAATTAATACATTTATTCAGCAAAGACATTAAATTGATCAAAAGTGACGTAAATACATTTATAATGTTACAGAATATTTCCATTTCTTTCTTTTTTTTAACTTTCTATTCATCAAAGAATCCTGAAAAAAATGTATCATGTTTTTGATAATAAACATTAATAATAATAAGATTGTTTTTTGAGCATCAAATTATCATATTAGAATGATTTCTGAAGGATCATGTGACAGTAATGATGCTGAAAATTCAGCTTTGATCACAGGAATAAATTACATTTGTAATATTTCACATTCTCACTGTTTTTTTACTATATATTAATCAAATAAATGCCTTTGTGAGCATAAGAGACTTCTTTCAAAAACAAAAAATCTTTCTGACCCCAAACCTTTGAATGGTTGTGTATATATAATGTTTTTATTTATGTTTATGTTAGCAGCCAATGAGAGGACGGAACAGGCTGACAGCGAATCAGAGGACAGAGGAGACCTCATCCAGTTCTATAACTCTGTTTATGTGTTAAAGATGAAATCATTCGCTCTCAAATATGCACATTCCACGCTTGATAACAAGGTTGGTGAATTGCTTTGCTTCATTTGAAAATCTTGTCTTTAAAATATTTTAAAGAGTTTGGAAACAAGCATTTCACTCTCTCTCTCTCTCTCTGTTTCTCTATAAAGATGGAGGCTCCTCCATTATCTCCATTCCCATCGGTTCGGGCTCAGCCTCTCTCTCCTCGCCGTGTGTCTCAGAGACACTCCATCTTTGTCTCTCCTCATAAAAACGGCTCGAGTCTCACCCCCAGTGCCTACACGTACAAGTTCACTGGCAGCCCATCAAAGGTTGGTCACAACGCACATCAACAGCAATAATTCCCTTAAAGGGATATTTCATGAAAAAATTAAAATTGCCATCATTTCTTTCTTCTGTCGAACACAAGGAAGATAATTTGAGAAATGTCCATAGAATGAAATACAAAGTAACTGGATACTATTATTATAGTCTCTATAACTGATTATTACAATTATAAATCACAGGGTTCCCGCGGGGTCTTAAAAAGTCTTAAATTCTGAACTTTGAATTTAAGGCCTTAAAACGTCTTAAAAACAGCCAGATTTTCATTCGCGGTCTTACATTTCATTTAGTCAGGTCTTAAAGATTTTACCCTCGTTCATTTCCAGAAACGCTGGCCGCAGAAAGTTATTACAAAGTAGCAAAAAAGTATTGAAGTCGCTGGCCAAGAGGCAGTTCACATATCGCGTCTTTTTTGCGCTCAAGTTCATTCAAATGTAGGTGCGCGGTAAGCGTGCTTATAATTGAAGCGACGCGCTCGTTTTTTTCCAGGCGCAGCGACATGAAAAAAGACATGAAGGATGCGGGTGCACCCAAACACTACGGGTGTTTTTCTCTTCTCTCCGTAAATAAATCTTGTAACAGAGCAAGTGTTTTTCGGCGGTGGAAATCCATTAGCCACTAAAACTTTTTTGTCATTGTGGAGAGCGCAGTGCATGGTTGCATAGCAACGACAGACGCCACGGGAAAATCGGACCGAATTTTACTATTAAAAATAAAAGATAAGCTAAACTGTATTGTAAATGTCAGTAAATCATTTTTTATAAAAAGAATGAGTCAAAAAAGATAAATTAAAGTCTGAAATATGTTTATCTTTTTATAAAAACCTTTTTTGTCAACTTTATTTGAACTTGTACATGTTAGTATATAACATGTTGCAAGACACTTTTAAAATCTGGCTATCATTTTTAATCGTATTATTTTAATGTTTATGTTAGTGTGTATTGATGCTAATTTTATTTGTTATTTGCTGTTTTTCGACATAAAACTTGGTGAATTGATTTCATTGTGTAGTATTAGTACTTTTTGAACAGGATTCTGTGATAACAGTGGTAATTTTTGGCACTATAATAATTAAATGAAATGTTCATGCCATTTCATCTCTAGTTATGATCAACTATGATCAACTAAAATCAACTAATTATGTGTTTTTTACAGTAGGCCTATAATATGCAAAGTACAATTTTCTATAAAAAAATTATATCTGATTCTGTTCTTTTCTCTGACACGCGTTGTTGGGTCTGGAAGGTTACTAATGTGATTGCTTTATCTGTAAATTAAGTTAATGCTTTTTCAATTACTGAATTCATTGAAATAAAATGAATTCTTTGATTTGAATATTTTTTTGGCAATGCCCTAAATTTCAATCTTTATGGTCTTAAAATGTCTTAAAAAGGTCTTAAATTTGACTAACTGAAACCTGCAGGAACCCTGAAATCAGTTAATTTAGTTTCATCACTATCCTTTTTTTTTTTTTTTTACCTCCATAAAATAGATATAGATATAGATTGCGTTTTTTCAGTTATGGCTGTGGTTAAAGCCTACTACTTTCTCTTTCTCTTCAGGAGCTGAGTGACATAAACCAGATGATCCGTCAGGGTGGGGTGAGCAAGAAGCGGGCGTTCACAATGGATGGCGATGAGACCGAGTCTCCATCTAAATGCCTCCGGCAGGAGAACGACGACGTGCTGCTCAAACGCCTGCAGGATGTGGTCAGTGAGAGAGCGAGTCTCTGACCTGTGGGACGCCCAGTCTCATTACAGACACAAGAAAAAGCCAAAAACTCTTCCTATGTGCTGCTCAACGACTCCAGGATGTAGAGAGAGATGCGACAACAATCAGTCTCTTATCGGTTTAGAATCGAGCGCATTAATTATGTCACAGAACAACAACAACAAAGCCAAAAACCATCACAGCTGATTTTTGATCAACCCATGTGGGGTTTACTAAGATCAGGGAGATCAGTGCAAACTTAAATGATTTGTATTGAATCTAAGAAACATTTATCACGTTTTTTTCACGATTCGCATCATCATTCATCATCATCATTATCATATTCACATAATGAATTGTTTCTTTATTACAGAGATATTCTGTAGCTGTTGCTTTCTCAATCATCGGTTTTGCAGTAGATGAGTCGGTCTCAAGTATGTAAAGAATCTCCCAGTCGTTTATATCCCCTCACATTCTGTAGCAATATGAAAGGAACATTTTATCACATGGAATAATTGGATTATATTCGTTTTTATTATTTTTATTATATACTGGCACAATGTACAGGGCAATTTAACCTCGCTTTTGTGTGAGCGTGAATTTGAGCGTGTGTGTGTGTGTGTTTGGTGAACCAACACAAAGGTAATTTTAAAGTTTTGCAAGCATCCTGCAAATGCTCTGTGCAGCTCTATATTCAGATGTGTGGTATCTACACCTCTCCATTAATAATGTATTATGCCTTTTAAGGTTCATTCATTTTCTCTTATCAGAACAGGTTTTTTTTTTTTTTTTCTGAAATGGTCATGTTTACAGTTAATTTTAACATTTAGATGTTAAATTTGTTGATTTATTTTTCCATTGTCTTGTGTGTGTGTGTGGTGTACAATAACTTGCTTAACACTTTTTTTTTTTTTTTTACAGTTGCTGTTATAATTGTATTATTTGTTTCTGCTCATGTTAACTTTTATTGGTCACATGCCAAAAATGAGTAGTGAAATGGTTTTTTTCCCCCCTTCAAATCATGTGACCAGTCTAGTGCTATAGCAAGCTGTATCTATATTTCTCAGTATTGACGGTTCATTTGGTGTTGAAATTTTAATTATTGTACAAACCTTGTTTATTTGATCCATTTATGTTCTTTTGCCTTCATCTAACTCGATGTCCAACACTGTTGATCTCTTTGCAGTTGGTGCTTTGTATTGTAGCTTTGGAATATTCTCTGAAATATTTGCTTATACACCCTCCATATTTTAAGTTTAGAAATAATTCTTCACACTATATGTTTTCCCCCAAAAAACATGTTTTTTTTTTTTTTTTTTTTTAGTGACTGTCTGTAATTTATCTTTATTGTATTTGTTGGTTTGACCAATCAGCTGTTGGTCTGTTCTACAGTCAGTGCCTTAGCATGTACATAACAATAAAACATGTTTTATCAATTCTCAAATTCGTTTTTCTATATTTATAGGAATTGACGCTGTGCTTGCTTCAGAAGATCTCTAGTGGCACTGTTTTCAGGCTCATTTCTGCAGGTTTGAGCCAGAGATGTAGGATATATTTGTGATCTGGAAAGCTCTGATCCAACCATAAACCCACATTAGACGATATTTGAATTTACCTGCAATACAGTCAACTTTGGCATCTGCAAAATGAATTGGGCTCTAAGGGTTCACGTTCATCTGAACAACATTGTAAATAATAAATGTAGATTTACCTGGATTTCTGGATAATGTCCCTGATATCCTTTAACTTTACAGAGAAATTCACTAAAATATAATGTCCACTACAGTGGACAAAAGTCTATTCCTGGGTACCAGGAGGATATAATTATAATAAATAATAATAATACATTTTTTTTTTTTTTTTTTTTTAAATATACTACTAAGATAACATCTCAGGGAAAACGGATAATACAAACGCAGATACACAATGAAAGCACATAATTATTACTGTGTATTACTGAAATAAGTGAACGATTCGTGATTATATTCCATGTTCTGCCGCTAGAGGGCTGCCGCGGCCCGTCAGTCTGAGCCAATCAGAAAGTTCAGAACGTGTGACGTACATACGTCTTGTACTTGCAGGCCTACGTGATGCGCGAGTGTAGAATCAACTGATGCTTTGAGTCAATGAACCCCCTAATGTTACGTGATTCCCCAAGGTTTCCACGCCGCGAAATGTATGAAGAAATGTCAGTAGAGAGAAACTGGACGGACACCGAGACGAGGGCGCTGCTGTACATCCGACAGGATGAAGAAATCAGCAGGCAAATCAGCGGGACCGTTCGCGACTCTCTTATTTACGCCGAAATATCGAGGCTCCTTCGGGCGCAGGGCATCCACAGAACCAAGCGACAGGTCACCACCAAACTGAAAACACTCAAGCAGAAGTTCCTGAAAATACACGAGCATCACAAAAACACCGGGCACGGCAGAGTGTACTGGAATTATTATGATCTCTGCAAGTCCATATGGGGCAGCAACCGCCCTACGAACACTTTAACACCTCATAATAATGTGAAACTCGAAGAGCCCCAGAGCACATCCATCGAGGACGCGCGGAATGAGAGCAGGAGCACGTCCACTGACATCGACGCGTCCGTCAGTCATGACGCGGAGACGGGGGACATGATGACAGGAGGTGCGTTGATGCGCAATGCATGTTAAATACAACGCAGTCTAGACAGTATGCTAGATAATGCGCACTATACACTGCATTTCGTTTACTACACAAACTGTGAAACAGAGCTGTGCAATGATAAACTATACAAACAGTGTGCAGTTATAAACATGACAAACACTGTATTTACAGTACTGTGCAAAAGTCTTAGGCACGTTGGTATTTTCACCAAAAAATAAATAAATATGGTTTTAAGCTTGTTATTTATATATTTTGAAGTAGTGTGTCAGTAGGAAATATCAGTTTACATTTGTAATTATCCAATGATATTTTTGTCTGTCTCAGTTTTTTCTGTTTCTTCATGTAATCACAGACGGACTCGATGATGGTGAGATCAGATCATACCGACTGCTGTCAGACTCCTTGTGCATACACAAATCTCACTGGATTATTACAATTAATGGCAAAAGGAATTTCTGGAAATGTAAACTGATATTTTCTTATCGCACACTACAGCAAAAGATATAGCCTAAATTACTGGCGTAAATGTGCCTAAGACTTTTGCACAGTACTGTACATTGCTGTAAAATGACCTTACTTGGATGTTAATTTGGCTATTTTATGTGCAATACGGTTTATTTACATTTTTAATTGCCCAAACAAATTATAAATGAAGGCGAGGCTGTGTTTTGCGTACAATACTAGCTTTATGCGTCCTAATGCATAGCGAACACTTAGTAATGTGCACAAAGCTGTTCAAAATAGTTTGTAAGTATGCATGCATACAGTATGCTATCTTGTTGTCATACGACCTCTTTTGCATGTTTAATTCCACAAGTAGTGTCCAGTTATCATAATCTCAGATATAAATAGGGTTGCAGAATTCTGGGAATTTTCAAAGTTGGAAACTTTCCATGGGAATTAATGGGAATAAACTGGACAAATGCAAAATTACAGGTTAGCCTATAACAGGGACCTTTGATGTAGTTGGAAAACACATTTTAAAACGACCAGATTTAATGCAAATTCAGTTGAATTTCCTGTGCATTCCTCAATCACATGCACACTACTTCCTGCAGAGCTCTTGAGGCCACACCCCCTGCATGCCCTGTGCATTCCTCCAACACATGCTCAGATCATTTCTAGAATCCGCACAGACACTACAGCAGGACTATTGAAGCCACACTACTTCATTTGAGCCCAAGGACTACACCAAGTCAAGTAAGTTTTGAGGACATTACCAGGGTAAACATATTTGACCTATGGTCTTAAAGTTAAACTATCAAATACGAAATCAAAACGTGTTTATACAGTAGCTAGCGATCCAGGAAATCAGATATGCTAAATGTAAGCTAGCTAATACAATTTCATTGACAGTTGAAGAGGCTAGCTATCATACCATGGCATTGCATTAGTTTTCATTACAAGCTTTTTTTTCTAATCTTGTTCTACAGAACAATGCCACGTGCGCCATCTGATGTTTGGATACATTTCACCTCAGCCAATGTAGAAGGGAAGGATGTGTACATTTGCAAATACTGTGCAAAGCCCTATGTTAAGAATGCCACAAAAATGCAGCAGCATATAGTCAAGTGCCTAAAGCTTCCCCAGGGCTCAAAACAAGCGACCCCAGGCAAGAGTTCCTCTCCTCCATTCAAAGTCACAATGAGTCTGATTCAGACCGATCCTGGTCACTCTGCAATCAAAATGTTTATATTTAGGTTTGTTTATGATATAGTTTGTATAAATTTCCCTAAATTTCCAATTAATTACTGTAAATTCCCATAAAGTTTCCAACTTGGAATATTTCCTAAATTCCCCAGCTTAAAGGGTTAGTTCACCCAAAAACAAAAATTCTGTCAGTAATTACTCACCCTCATGTTGTTCCAACCCCGTAAGACTTTTGTTCATCTTCTGACCACAAATTAAGATATTTTTGATGAATTCTGAGAGCTGGATCACTCCTTCATAGGCTGTGTGGGATAACAAATTTAAGAATCTGTTTAAGATCTGCTGATCTTATGTCCGTACATAACAAACTAAGGTTGATTACATTGAATTTAGCATTTAAGGTTATGATGATGATATCAGCTGTTAAGCAAAGTTTCCAGCAAGAGATTCCTGTCAGTTCTGTTCTCTCTATTGTAAGTTAAATGAGTCAACTCTCTTGTCTTTAATGGCTCTTGGAGCCCCTGTCCCAGTCTTCGAATAGTTATGCTGATTGGATTAGGATTGTTAACACTCTAGAGTCTAGGGCGGGTTCCTAAACCTGGATACTTCATTTCCATGCTTAGTTTAAAGGAGTCATAATGTTGTTTTAACTTTGGTACCCAATGCTCTATTATAGTCTTTCAGGCACTTCTAAAAAAGAAAAGTGGAAAAAAAATAAACACAGAGCCCCTCAGACCCTTATTTCTAAAGGCATTATTGTCTCGCGAGATCTGATGCGATGTTTTGGCTGTCGTGGACGGTCATTATAATAATGCAAATGAGGGGCGCGTTGATTGGTTGCAGGAAGGAGGGGGGTTGACACCGCAGGTAACTTCAGCATCATTACAAACTGACATGGCGCAAGTTGTCAGAACCCGACCCGGCCGCGACATATGGGATTCAACCGTACATGTTTGAGCCGGACTCTGAACCAGAGCTGGAAAGGGAAGATGTAGAGTTGTTGGATGCACGTCTACATCAAGATGTCTCTGAATGGTAAATACAATCATTTTGACTGAGACATACATTAACATCAGTTCGAGCAAAAACGTGTGTTGCTATTTTCTCCCACATAAATTTACCTTTTATTTAATGTAGATTACATTAACGGAGATGTAGTTTTTTTTTTTAATCAGCTTACAGTGGTTTTGAGATTTTTACTATCATGTGGTGTTTTTGCCTTGTTTCACGTTGTGGTTATTTAGACATTCAATATGTTTCTTCTTTAGACATGCAACGTGATGTTATACTTGCATTTAAACAGTTTTAGCCACTGAGCATGGACTCCTGTACCGTCACTACTGTAGCTGCTAGTGTAAAACAAAGTGGAAAGATGTGGCTAGCATTCGTAGAGTCCATTCCCCGTGTTTACCTCGAAGGTAACGTTACATACAATAGCCGCATTAGCAGTTAGCTGCTATTTGTTAACCACAGTAGAGCAATAAAAACACAGTCTTACCTTTTCAATTTCTGGCAAGTCCCTGATGGTTGGGATGGCACCTTTTCCCAAACGGAGCTTCGAGGCCAAGTTCGCCTGATATTGCCCCAAATTTGTAAATGATTCCGGTGTAAAATGTTTAGCGCACACACCTAATGATACGCCACTTGAAAGAGTTGTTGGGACAGCGTCATTAAAAATGAATTTCCTCCACTGTTCCCTGATAGTTTCGTCCGTTTTTGGTAGATAAAACACATTTGCATGTTGTTTGTGGCAGTCACCCACAGAGCATCTCAAGTGTAGGCTACACTCGGTTTCTCCATCTTTCTCGAGTCGACTAAACTGAATCTGAGGGGGAGAGGGGCGGGCTTCCCGCGGCATAGGTTTGCGGTGTCCATATTTGGTATATCCTCCCCCGTCTTGACGTCAAAAGGGGGAAGAAATCAAAATCTCGTTTTTTCGTGCGCGTGCACGTGGCCTATTTTACAAACCCCGAGGTAAACAAACGCTTCACTTTTAAATATCGGCTTCCCGGCCAGTGTACAATCATTATGCAATCATAACATACATTGATTCTCGTGGAAAAGTGAAATTTCTACATTATGACTCCTTTAAGGTCGTCACCCAGGTGCTTTGTCTCCATATCTAAGCACTGCCCACTAAAATCTATATACACTACAATGTACACCACCTTTGATGACTGCAGCTATCGACAGCTCGTGTTCTTAATGAAGAATCGTGCTGAAGATACAACCAAGCCTCCTGGTCTTCGCTACAGCTGCTAGGTAATTGATATCTGCCAGACCAGAAAAGTTAGTAAAGAAATCGTTAAAATAGTCCAAGTGACTACAGTGGCTCAACCATACGTTTATCAAGCGACGAGAATACTTTTTGTGTGCCAAAAAATAACGACTTTATTCAACTATTCATTTTCTTCTGTGTGGGCCTCTGAGTGAGTTCAGGTAGTGTAAGGCTCGATCACACCTAAGGCAGTGAGCGTTCTGCGCGCTGTTTATGCGCCCCAGGCGCCTCGCGTTTTTGCAGTTGAAAAAAAAAGCAACTCCGAGCGGAAAAAGCACCCGACGTCATCGTTTTTTTCAACTGTCCAATCAAATGAATTGAAGGCGGGCCTTCCGTTGTAGTGATGAAAACTACAGTTGCTTTGAACGCCTGGAGAGTGCGATGATGGAGGATAAACTTGAGGTGCTCTCGCGGATTACCAGGAGCTTACCGACTTCACGAACCAACTACCACAATGTTAACAGAAAGTAAATAAAGTTAATAAAAGGCTGATTTGACGTTTACTTGACTGACAGGACAGCTGTTTCTGTGGTTGCCAAGCAACATCATAAACGCAGCGCACCGCTCGTTCTGTGTGATCGGGGCAGTGCTGTGTGCCTCGCGTTTTCGAACCTGAAAAACGCGTAACAGCGCAGCGCTTCTGGGTTGTACGTCAGAACGTATTTCTGTTTCCGTATCACTATTTGGCCAGCATCACATGTATCACACACATGACCAGCGTCGGCCAATAGTGAGCCTACATTCTGACGTACAACCCAGAAGCGCTGCGCTGTTACACTACGTCAACTGCTTAGGAGAATGATATGGAAGAGAAGAGATGGTTCAATAAAGTCTTTATTTTTGTTTGTTTTTACGCACAAAAAGTATTCTAGTCGCATGATAAACTTAAGGTTGTTTAAACTTAACACTGTTGTCACTTGGACTATTTTAACTAGGGATGTCCCGATACCACTTTTTCACTTCCGATACGATACCGATGCCACAGCTTTGGCTATTTGTCGATACCGATATCAATCCGATATTTTTATTTTATTCTTTAACTAATACTACTAATAATAAAATATATGGAAGCACTTTGCTCAATTAGCCACATAAAAACATCTCACTCAAATGGAGAACAAATACTTACTATATAGTCCACAACAACAGCTGATAATGAAAGACTGCCTCCCTTTATTCAAAAGACCTTGAGATATGTTTGGTAATTGTACCTGAATGAATTTAAAATTAATTTGCTATATTTCAAATCAATGTATTTGTTTCCTTAAAATTTTAATTAACTTTAACGTTATTCTCATCTGAATTATAAATAATTTCTGTATAAAATAATACTAGCCTACCATTAAAAACACATTTGATTTTCTTTTTTAATCAATGTAGAATGTGTAACTTCAAAATAAACAGATTAGTGCTCTAGTTTGAGGACAAGAAATGAAAACCAATGCAATATGATGAATATCCAAAAGATGAGATAATTTTTGCTTTTAAACAGCGTGTGTGTGATTTTGGTTGGGTGACAGTTGTAGGTTACAGTTTGATAAGAGTTTACAGTTTGACAAAAGCACAATGCTGTGTTTTACACATATATAAGGCTAAACACTTTTTGCAGTTTTAATGATGTCCTGTATGAACAAAATGACGAGTATGTTTTTATGTTTCCACTGTTCGATCGCGCCGGTGCCTCTCTCTCTCTCTGACACACACACACACATTCCAGCATTGCAATCTTGACATCGCAGCCTGTTCATTTTGCTGCGTTCACACCAAACGCGAATAGAGCGTCAAATTCGCGTCTGTCGCGTCTAATTCGATGCTTGAACAGTTTGAATCCATTCGCACGTATAATGATAAAGCGAGCGTTTGAAGCGAAATAGACACGCGTTCAGAGCTAAGGCGGGGCTACAGATTAGGTGTCCCTAAAGAACCTGCATACGTCTATGCGCGTATCTAACAGTAGTTCCGCATTACATTAATTAATGTGCATGCGAGTTTTATTTATTTTTATACCGTGTATTCTCTGTGTAAATCCATGCACCGAACCGTACAAATACACGTACCGTTCCACCCCTTATAGGTATCGGATCATAGGTATCGGATATATTTTTTTCTCCCCTCCGATATCCGATCTAGCGTTCTGGGCCAGTATCGGCACGATACCGATGCCGTGGATCGGATCAGGACATCCCTAATTTTAATGATGTCTTTACTAACTTTTCTGGACTGGCAGATGCAATTACCTAGCACTAGCAGCCTATGAAGGAGTGAGCCAGCTCTCAGATTTCATCAAAAATATCTTAATTTGTGTTCAGAAGATGAACGAAAGTCTTACGGGTTTGGAACAACATGAGGGTGAGTAATTACTGACAGAATTTTCATTTTTGGGTGAACTAACCCTTTAACTTCCCATGGAAAGTTTCCGAAAATTTACCCTAGATATAAATAGGGTTATTTTGTGTTTTTAATACAAATATAAACATAATTCTTTTGAAAAAAATAAAGTTTTGCAAATCGGTTTGAAATGAATAATAGTAATAAAAAAAGATCTGATTGATTTGGGTTTCCCAAAAAGCTAGTCATTATTTAAATAAAATTAAATAATTTAAAAATAAATAAAAATAAAACGCTTACCCCAAAAAGTTAATACTTTATTTGTTTAACAGCATGTCATGTGGCCATTAATCGACATCAGAGAACATTGAATGTTAATTTATTGAAATATTAGCTCAAAATCTCAGAGGGAAAATCAAGAAAATATTTTGGGTCAAAGGACAAAAAACGTTTGTGAATTATGATATGAACATGCGTAACTGACTGTTGTGCGCTCTTATTTTCAGCTGTTGCTCACCCTGCGAGGAAGAAGGCCAAAAAGCATCCTATTACTGACCCTGTAAGAGATCAAGAAACTCTCCATGTGCAGAACCAGAGGGAGTACGAGGAACGGTTGCGGAGGGAAGCCAGAGAGGAACAGAAGGAGGAACAGGCGAGTCTGATGGCCATGTGGAAGGAGATGATGGAGTTTCAAGGGAACCTCTTGAGGGAGTTTATCCACCGGCCGTCTTACCACAGACACGCTCATCACAACCAAGGACACTCTTCATTTCCGAGCACGAGCTACATGACTCCGTACGCTTCTCCAGGGTATGCCCACACAACTCTGATGTCCTGTGTTCTTTTCATTTCTAATCATGTCCAACTTTCTAAATGTAAGCATTCGACATGATAATTTAGTAGTGTTGTCAAAAATATTGATATTTCGATATGTATCGATACTGAAATATGCAATGCTTTTCACCAATACCAGCTGCACGTTCTCACTCTCTCTTCTCTCCGACGGTGAATTGACACACACCAGCCTCTTCTTACTCACTCGTGACATTCGCTGCGGTTCAATAGTGCTTTTATTGCGGATAATTGTACTAATTCCCGCAGGTTTTGCGCTTACACCAGACGCGCGTGCGCCACTGATCGCTCCTCAAACAGCCCGCGAGTACTAACTTGACTTCTTTTTCCTGCTTATTGCGCTTAAACGGTCAAATACATACACAATTATGTCTAAATGCTTGTCTTGCCGAGTATTCGGCTAAATACCGTTTTGGAGCATAAATAGATGAGAGAAAACGCATGTTGTATAACAGTATATTGGATCCGTGATTCCTTAAAATGACAGCGGCCTAATAAACCTGCTGCCATCTGTCATGTTCTTCAAAGAGATGATCACTCGCTGACTGAATAACTTTTGTTGTAAGCATTAAACTGTTTAATTTTTACAATGAAAACTATTCAGTGTTATTTTACATTAAGTATTTCTTTCCTGAATATATTGTTAGACCCTCCTGAAAAGAGTAAAGCCATGTTTATTTAATTTTTCTTTCATTTGCAATTTGTTTATTTGTTCTTATTTTATTACTGACTGTCTTTTTTTGTAAATAGTTCAACGATTCAGATAAAGCCTCCCTGTGCTATGTGTAAGCTATTACAACTAAATCAACAAAATTATCAAAAAATTAGGAGATAACATCTGTACATTAACGAAGAAAATCTTTTATTCAGCAAAACATTTTTAATGCTTAAAAATATTTCTATTTGAAATAAATGTTGTTCTTTTAAACTTTCTATTCATCAAAGAATCCTGAAAAAATCCACAAAAACTATTAACTGTTTTCCACATTGATAAGAACCATTAATTAACCATTATTAATAATTGAGCACTGATCATAATTAAGCAGCAAATTAGCATATTAGAATGATTTCTGAAGGATCATGTGACACTGAACACTGGAGTAATGATGATTTTAAGTTGTAATAATATATCACAAACTGTGTTTTTTTTATCAAATAAATTCAGCCTTGATGAGCAAAATAATGCATAGGCTACTATTAAAAACAGCCTATGGGTTCGGAATAACATTAGGGTGACAGAATTTTCATGTGTAACATATTTGCCAATCACCGTTTTGCTAATTTAACAGCTTTGTCCTCTCACAGAGCTGAAACTGAGAATGAAAGTGCAATCTCACAGGAGGAAGATGAGGTGGAGGAAGAGGAGAAGTACATTATTCCAGCTGAGATTGCACCGGCGCTGGACGCTCAGCCAGTAAACAGTGCAAATGACAGCCAATCAAACACCACAGAGACTGTTGCACCCCCGCCTACACAAGCAGCAGGAAAGAGCGATCTGGAGACGTGTGTGCTGCGCAGACAGGAACGAGTCCTACAGCTTCAGGAAGAGTACTATTCACTCAAAATCAAGTATCTGAAAGACAAGATGGCCAAGGATTCAGGACAGAATGATAAAGAGGAGTGTTAACAGTTTGCTTGATTGGCAAATGTAGATGTTCTCAGCTGGACTGTGAAGAATATAGCTGTACTGTGCCTGTGTATTTAAGTGCTTTTTATGTTCCTTTACACATTTGTAATCCATATTACATATTTTGACCTGTAGATGGCAAGGTGGTTACTTCATATTTGCTCTGGTGGTGTTACTAGACATATCTAAGAGAGATTTACAAGCAGGTCTTGTTTATTCTTCAAACGTGAATATTTTTATATGTATTCACTTAATGCCAGTTTACTACCAGCTGTTGGTTTTTGGGACATTAATTTGCCTTTGAAATCAAAATTGTCCCCATTTACTTGTTCTAAACGATTTATGTTATGTAACACCCACTTTTCACAATCAATTCCTAATGGATACAAGTCTTGCTCTACCTCTTTTAAAGTTCTGTTTGACACAATACCGCAGTAAAATGGGTTGTACTTTAAATGCAGTTTATTTTGGACTGTAGGAGCATGAGCTAGACTTCGTGCTCCGAACATGAAGTATGTCTGTTACCGTGATTTTTCATTAAATGGATAAAAAACTCAAAGGCGTCTGCCTTTCATCAAAATCGAATATTCAAAAGACTAAATCAAAAGCAAAGGTCATTTTCATAGAAAAATGTAAAGCAGATTTCCAAACCGTTTTTTCAAAAATATTTTCTTGAAGCATATTAAGTTAATATTTCACTAATTTATTAACACATTTGCAAGTTCACAGTTCTATGATTTTAGTTGACATGCAGGTAAACAAATAAAATCTTTTTAAATAATTTTTAAAAAATGTTTAAAGTTATTTTAATTTTACATTTTTATAATCAATTAATTATTAGCTTTGCATTATCACACAAAACCTCTGCATTTCCTTAGTTACTGTCACCATAGAATCAAAATGAACAATTATTGCGTTTTTTTTTCTGGAATATTGTAGTATTAATTATAAATGATTTATCTGTTCACATCATTTTTTTAAATTCAAATCATACAAATGCCCTCGTAAACATTAATCAAAATAACTTCCCCTCCCTCTTGCATTCACTTCTCTGATGATGTGTTTACTGGCACGAGGGCGGGGCAACCTGTCACTCACATGAGATCCACCAATAGCAAGCCACAACCATTTAATTGTGATTTTGTCCAAAAATGCGATTTCATACAGAAGATATTTATCATAGCACACAAGCTATATGGAGTATTTTGTGTTCCCTTACATCTGTCAAACTCAGTCACTATGAACTGTTGGTGAATGGCAAGAGATGTGTAACAGGTCTTCAAAACCTCAACATTTGTGTTCCACAGAAGAAATAAGAACATACAGATTTGGAACCATTTTTTTTTCCAATTATCTTTTTGGTTCATTATCGCTCTGTTTCTATTTCACTACCACACCAATTTTATTTCACTCCATTTCCGCTTCCATCTCTCTCTCCTTCTCCCTCCTGCTATTACTTCTCACAGGAAGAAATTGCATTTACTTGACACAGACCTCTGTCTTTTGTTCAGTGGTTTTGTTTTGAAACAATATGTGATGCCAAATTGGCTAGGATTTTCACTTTACTGTTGCTTTATATATATATAATATATAAAGCGACTTGCATTGCATTCAAAGTGCACATTTTATTAAGTTGACTGGAAATAAACCCATGATTTCAGTGACTCTAGCGCCGTGCTCTACAGTTTGAGCTAAATAATGATAATAATTTTGACTGTTAAAGGTACACTATGTAACTTTTGGCCCTCTAGTGGTTAAGAAAAGAAAACAATGCATTTTGTGGAAGAACATTGTTTTGGTTGTGCTTCGGCTCTGCGGATGAATATGGTTATCCTACTGTTCATACGACGTTCACTACTAGGCGTAAAAGAGATATAACCAGTTTAGATGGAAAGTATCTCAAGCTGACTATTGGACTAGCTGAAGAGGTTACTGTAGCATCACCCGTTAATAGACACCATAATAAAATAAATTCCAGCAAAGCACTACAACAACCATAATGAAATGAGCCTTCATGTTTTACAATGAACTCTGGTAGAGAGCTACATTATGACAATTTATCTGTTCAATAAAATACCTTACTCACCTGTTGAGTAGCCTAATAAAAACTCCATCTCACTTTTTAGTTAAAAAGCCCAACAGTTCATTGACCCCATAGGCTAAACATATAAACATGCTCTACAATTTTTTTCTATAACCGAGAGGCAAGTAGACGTCGTACACAGACGTTAAGTTTTGTTGAACTTGAAAAATTGAAAGTTTGACGTCTGCAGCAGAAAGTACATTTTGTAACCTGAAAGTATCTGTCGGAGCTTCCTAAAACCTGGTACACCACAAAATGGCCAAAGGCCTTTGTGGTAAAGCTGAGTGCTCCATGAAATGACACCCCTGTGAAAGCACAAAGCAATAATAAATAACTGGAATAAATATATAAGAACCTGACAAGACTTCTCCCGTGGTTTTCCAGCGAGAGGCTGATGAGAAATGGCAAACATAATGGGCATGATTTTCTGTGAAGCAGCTGCTCTCGGGGTCTTGCTGAGTGGGATTACACTTAACACTTCCCTCCTGGGTGAAATGTTGGCCTTAGACTCAGAGAGATGACTGACTGTTACCAAGTGCTGCAGTCAAACTGAAAAACATCTCGACTCTTGAGATCCTTTCGAGTTGGTCTAGAGTCTGGATGTTCAGCAACAGTTAAGCCAAGATCTCTAATATCTCAGATTTGATGTTCTTTAAAAATATATATACATTAATACTTTACTCAGAACGATTTCAGATTTGTGATGCTATTGTGAATTTATGCCTCGTTTACAGGGTATTCCCAGGCAAACACTTGAAAGCGAACACTTACATTGCGGGAATATCCCGTGCCTGGTTAGTTGAAAAATTCATATGCATTTTACTTGAGAATGAATGAGAAATTTTTGAGCATGCTCACAGTCAAATCTAGATATGTTTAGTTCAAATTTGTATGGGTTAAAATATTTTCTTATATATATACACTCACCTAAAGGATTATTAGGAACACCATACTAATACTGTGTTTGACCCCCTTTCGCCTTCAGAACTGCCTTAATTCTACGTGGCATTGATTCAACAAGGTGCTGAAAGCATTCTTTAGAAATGTTGGCCCATATTGATAGGATAGCATCTTGCAGTTGATGGAGATTTGTGGGATGCACATCCAGGGCACGAAGCTCCCGTTCCACCACATCCCAAAGATGCTCTATAGGGTTGAGATCTGGTGACTGTTGGGGCCATTTTAGTACAGTGAACTCATTGTCATGTTCAAGAAACCAATTTGAAATGATTCGAGCTTTGTGACATGGTGCATTATCCTGCTGGAAGTAGCCATCAGAGGATGGGTACATGGTGGTCATAAAGGGATGGACATGGTCAGAAACAATGCTCAGGTAGGCCGTGGCATTTAAACGATGCCCAATTGGCACTAAGGGGCCTAAAGTGTGCCAATAAAACATCCCCCACACCATTACACCACCACCACCAGCCTGCACAGTGGTAACAAGGCATGATGGATCCATGTTCTCATTCTGTTTATGCCAAATTCTGACTCTACCATCTGAATGTCTCAACAGAAATCGAGACTCATCAGACCAGGCAATATTTTTCCAGTCTTCAACTGTCCAATTTTGGTGAGCTCGTGCAAATTGTAGCCTCTTTTTCCTATTTGTAGTGGAGATGAGTGGTACCCGGTGGGGTCTTCTGCTGTTGTAGCCCATCCGCCTCAAGGTTGTGCGTGTTGTGGCTTCACAAATGCTTTGCTGCATACCTCGGTTGTAACGAGTGGTTATTTCAGTCAAAGTTGCTCTTCTATCAGCTTGAATCAGTCGGCCCATTCTCCTCTGACCTCTAGCATCAACAAGGCATTTTCGCCCACAGGACTGCCGCATACTGGATGTTTTTCCCTTTTCACACCATTCTTTGTAAACCCTAGAAATGGTTGTGCGTGAAAATCCCAGTAACTGAGCAGATTGTGAAATACTCAGACCGGCCCGTCTGGCACCAACAACCATGCCACGCTCAAAATGACTTAAATCACCTTTCTTTCCCATTCTGACATTCAGTTTGGAGTTCAGGAGATTGTCTTGACCAGGACCACAACCCTAAATGCATTGAAGCAACTGCCATGTGATTGGTTGATTAGATAATTGCATTAATGAGAAATTGAACAGGTGTTCCTAATAATCCTTTAGGTGAGTGTATATATCCTTCAAAAATCATTCTATTATACCGATTTGCTGCTGAAGAAACATTATTACTGATGTTGAAAACACTTTTGCCATGTCTTTCTATTCTTCTAAAAACTGTATCATGGTTTCATTCATTTTACTTTCACTTTTGATCAGTTTAATGCATCTTCGCTGAATAAAAAATAGTAAAGCCTAATTTATATGGATTGACACAGTGGATTTATGATGTATAAATTGGTCATTGTTAGATCATGTTGTTAGTTCATTGTCCTTTGTTAAAAAATGTTCCCTTATTGAAAAGTGTAACCAAATCATTTGTTTGGTTCTTTTATTTTCGGTTTTGCTGCTATTATCTATTATGAATGGGTTCTGCTTTGAAAAACAACGGATATTTTTTGTTTGCTTAAATATTTAATAAGTCAAGTGTACTGAGATATATTATTGTGTCTGTTGAAGTTTTCCTAGATGATGGCCCACACAGAATCTGCACCCACTGAAAGCTCAGCAGAATTGGACCGCCTGTCCTTCACAAAGCTCTATACATCCTCCGCCTCCTCCTTTATGACGAATTTTTGGGAATATTTTGAGCACATTTTACTATTTGAATCCATTCCACAGATGTGGAGAATCAGCTTGGGCCTCATTTAGCAGCTCTCAGGAACATTTAATGGGTCACTGCTATCAGGCTAAACAATGGCTCCCCACGCATCAATCTGCCTGAGCCGCACTCTCTGGATCTCTGTCCATCTCTCCGTTTGTAGTCCTGTCTGTCTTATTTTCTTTCAGCTGAACTATTCGGGCAAACTTGAAGGACGCTTGATCCGTCGACCCCGTGTTCCCTGCAGATCTCTGCGAGCCGTGGGTAAAAGGCAGCACACGGGCTCTGCTCATCCGCCAGCTTTAGGTGGCTTTGTGACTGTACACGAAGGGATGATATATCCGCACAATTTCTCTGTGACATTCAAGAGCCCAAATATAACCGGCGTGCGCGGGGCTGAGTCAACTGTCACAGAGAAACGTTGCGAAAGAGCTGAGAGGAGCAGCAACAATGACTGTAAACAACTTTGAAAATACGCGAAACCCCCTTGTCACGCCAATGTGTCCTGCTCCTCAACAGACGGAGGTAGTGACACTTTTGGTGGGGCGTTCCATTATAATGAGGACTATTCTTGTATGTTAGTTTAATTTTTGTTTTTTTCCTGTCCTCCCAAACTGTCACAGGAAGGGTTTGACAATCCTTGTCACATGTAAAGGTAAAGCTTTGCCTTCCGAAAGGCCATCTGTATTTAGAACAAGTTTGACGATCGCACCGTGACACACAGTTTAATCTGTCACCCGCTTGGAGTGGCATTTACATTTGCAATATTCCCAATTCGTTTTACATTCATAATTCATTTTAAAACCCACTTACCGTGCAAAGGATATGGGATCATTTTAAGAAGGAAGCATATGTCAAATGTAGAACGCTTACATAAAGGTGCAGTAAGCGATTTCTGGGAATCGTTGAACACTGTTGATATCTGAAATCAACCCACACAAACACACCCCTCCCTTCATTGCTCCGCCCCCAAAATGCAGGAACAGGCAATGGAAGAGCGGATGTCTCTTTATCATAGCAGGTAAAAATAAAGCTTCGCGAAAAATAACTCAAAGATGACGAACAAACGACAAGGCAGAACAAAAAATGAACATACAGTACACAAGAGTATATACAAGCAAGAGTTTGTTGTTAGTAGCCAGCAGCACACACTAAAAACCAGTATTACTCAGAGCAGAAACAACTCAACCTCGGCATCCGTTTTCAGGCCTTCCCGCTTGGGTCTCTCCAGCACTGGAAAGCTTTTCTAATATTAACGTCATTCCTGAAGCTCTTGCCTGATCATAACCCTTCTATTTCCAGTGATATTCCTTTTCTCTTTTGTAATGTCTCTCAGCATCTCTCTTTCTACAGTCTTTCTTCAAATGTCCCTCTCTCTCCTCTCACATCATGAGTGGACACAGTCCAATCCACTTTCAACGCCGTTTCTCAGAAATCGTTCACTGCACCTTTAACCACCAGTGGCCGGTTGCATAAACTACTTCACACAAAAATTCATTTCACACTCCTCTGCTAATGTTTGCTAACTATCTTTTACTGTCCTCTAATGTAGGAACTAATGTCTTTATTGACACTATTTTGTCATCATTCTTATTTAGCCCTGGAAGCCATTTATTGCACTTGGAAATTGTGACTTTTTAGTTGCATGGACTGCAACATAAGAGCCAGCAGAGCATGATTAACATAATAAGTGCAGTTTTATATAAAAGTACACATATTTAAGAAATTGAAACGGGCAGGTCTAGACGCACTGTGCCTTATTTAGACAGGGAAACATTTGCCACGGTTGCATCACCCAGAGAGAGACTTCACATTAATGCACGGACATCCTATCTGACACTTCAGGACGGGATTTGTAGAAACTGCATAACAAAGGAGAGGCCAATAGATCTGCAACACTTTATAGATTGATTATCTCCCTTTAATTGTTTCCTTCATCTGCTTATGAGTGAATAAACGCTACCAAGAACCAAGAATTTCAGAGAGCCGTGCAATAAAATGACATAACTTCCATGGTTTAAGTGTTTTCATTCTGATATCGATAACAATAATCTTCTCTCAACTCTATTGGGCTTTATAAGGTAAAAGCTGACACATCAGTCTGGCAAAAGCAATTGCTTTTGATTTGAGGAAATTATAACCATGCAACCTGTCATATTGTTATCAACTGAGATGCTTTCAAACTCTGTTAAAAAGATTTGCCTTTGCCTTTATTGCTAAAGTTAGTCATTATACATCGGAGCATGTTATTCCACCTTCCCTCCAACAGAGGTCCTTCCTCAGAGAACTGACTGTTATTTTTTCAAGCCACCATTGATCAAATGTTTGCATTTTTAGCGCAATTTTCCACCGGACAAAATTGCGATTAACAACTCATGATTTCTGTTCTGCGCACCAATCTTGCACTTCTATCTACTCTTCAACCAGACCACCTAGAGACTTCGGGTTTTCGGCATTATGTTAAGGAAGGTCTAATCTCGGGAACGCACAAAAAAAATCCAGGAAAAGATTTTGGATTTCCTGGAAATTCCAGAAAAAATTAAGTTTTTTGCAAATTTCTCGGCAACCATAATAGCTATCGAGTTGAAACAAATTGCAATCGATAGCTTCTAAAATTTACAATAATATTAGAAAAAAAAGAATTGATCAAAAATATTTCCTTTATGCTTCAAAAATTCATTAAAACTTTATATGAAGGGAAATAAGAAAAATATTGCCTTTTCACCTATAAAACTATTGTTCCACAGAAATACGTAAGGAAGGTATTCACAAGAGTCATGAGCACAATTAATTCCACTGAATTACGGCAAGAAATCAATGAAGGTATCGATCAAGATTTGGAGAAGGAGCAAGAATATATGAGAAAACGACAAGAGGTTGTTGCAAAATAAATGGAAGAACGTTCAGCAAAGCGACAAAAGATGGCGACATCCACACCAACGGCTTCCTCATCAGGCGTATCTGATTTCTACGATGACTCGTGGCTTTCAGAGGATGTTTTGGCAAATATCTCGAAAGCAGAAGAAGAGTTTACAAAGTCACAAGCCAATAGTCAAGCAGAAAAGAAGGAAGAATCTGAAGAGGACAAAGCAGAAAAGGAAGCTGATACAGAGAAAATCGAGGATATTGAGTGAACACAAGATGTAAAAAATAATGAGCTAATAAAAAAAATGATGTTCAACTAGTCAAGTGATTGTGCCTTTTTTATTATCCATTGCTGATTTGATTTCAGAAAGTTCATTTGAATTTCAAGAGAAAGTTATATTCTCGAGCAACTTATTTTCTCTTTCATTTACTATCTCTTAGTGTTGTGATCCCATGACGTGAGAAAATTGCGCTAAAACACTCACTGAGTTTTTATTACTTGTTTCAGTTGTCTGGTATATGTTTGTAGCTCAGGCCAAACACTTGTGTCAGGTTTGTTATAATTTTCAGCATTCTTGATGGATTCTCTGGGTAAGTGTGAACTTTTTTCTGCTCATGGTTCAATGAGCAATTTTGGATTGTTATTAGGATTTACATATTTGATCGGGCTATCTATCTATCTATCTATCTATCTATCTATCTATCTATCTATCTATCTATCTATCTATCTATCTATCTATCTATCGATAGACACAATCAATCACAAAATGCAGTCAATCTGTTCTCCATCCATCCATCCATCCATCATTTGATCTTACCAATGGCAAGTCATTCATTCGGTTCACCAAGTGGTCATGATAAGTTTGAGATCAGATGTCTCCAGCGGTGAATGATTGTGTCATCAGAAGTTGTGTAGTGGTAGTACTGTGATGTAATATTTCAGTCACTGATAAATCTCTGACATTACAACTTTTGGTGGACTTTTTAGTGTTACCTTCCTTGCCTTGTGTTTTTCCTGTCACCAACTAAATATTATGGATAATGTATCAGGTGCCTAAAACAAGTTATTTTATAGCACTATATTGCACAACCTAAAAATATACGATATTCTGAGCATCATATTTCTTACCATTAACATTATTCAAAAAATATTGAAGATCAATATAGTCAGCTTTTAGCCCTTAAATTAGTTGGGATTGGGAAAGACTATTCTAACTTATGAGTGTAATAAAGAAAATAGGAAAACAAATGAAACGGTGTTATTGATCTTGCATTTTGCAAAGACACTATCAAATGAACATTAGGACACCCTCTAAAAGGCTGAATCGTATTGGTCTGGCATTTTCATTGCAGTGAATTTGTACCCAGGAGAGCAGCTCAAAAAACATAAACAACGTTTGTGCGTACACAAACATTTTAAGGGAAATCTGTGCAAAGTTTTATGCATGAATTCCCAGGTTTGATAGTATCTCTCTCATATGCGCCTCTAGCCAGGACTGTCTGCAAATGTACTGCACCTTATGATGAAAAGAAGCTTCATTTTGGTTCAAATGAGATGTGCATTCCGTTGACAGAGATTTATATCCTGTCTGGAGGAGGAGGAAGGCTTTTTCTTGTTTGTCAGTGTATTTAGTTTTAGCTGACTGAGCAATTCCCTACATGTCAAAACTATACCGCAGAGTCTGTACAGCAATGAGCTTCTTCAAGTTCCCTGATGAAGTGAAGGTATCAGAGAGAGGAAGGATAGTAACAGGTAAATAATCAAAGCTTAACCATATAGGCACACATGCATAAACAGTTGGAGTGTAGTCAAATGCAAGATTATAGATTATAAATTAAGTCACGATTAATTCCATTGCATTCTTCCTGATAATGTGACTCAATTTTGTAATATTTGCATATATAAATAAAAATGTCTAAAATATACCCCCGGTTTCACAGACCAGGCTTAAGCTAGTCCCAGACTAAAATGCATGTTTGAGCTGAAAGCAACTTGCACTGATATATCTTAAAATATGTCAGTGCCATTGTTTTGTCTGAAGATTCACACCAGTAATGCTTTTTTTCTAAGGCACATTTATAAAAGCTACTTAAATGCCCTAAGAACTAAGACCTAATCCTGGCTTAATCTATGCCCTGTCTATGAAACCTGGCCATACACACACACACACACACACACACACACACACACACACACACACATAAATGTTCACAGATTTCTCATTACAGTTTTTCTGAATTGCTAAAACACATTTCTTGAAACTATCACTCACTTTCTCAAAACCTTAAACACAAAACCAAATTTTCGCACCACATTCAGAGAACAAACGATTGCCTCAAAACCCTTTTATCTGTGCTCAAAATCAAACAATGCTTTCAGATCTTACACACAGCGAGTCAATATTATAAACACTACAGATCATTCATTAGACACTACATAAAAAAATGGAGAACACAGAATCCAAAGCATGCAGTTACAGAAAAAAAGTATATTGTAACAAAGTAAACAAAATTTGCAATTACGTAAAAAAGTATAGTAATGACAACTTACATTAGTAAGGTGAATAAATTGTATACTGTATGCACTGCAAGTATAGTGAATATTGTATAGTATTGAATGTCTGTATTCAGCACTGTGAAAATACAGTGACCCAACTGCAAAAGCCAAAAAGGTTACAGTAAAAAACTCTAAATGAAAAGCATGGTACAGTACACTCAGAAGAGTTGTGCAACTGCAAAATCAAGGTCAGTGAGAGAGATTGTACATGTATTCTGCTTCAGCATCACGTCTTCATGTTGAGTCTGGCGGAGGAGTTTGTCCACATCACACACACTGTCGTCTCTGCAGGCAAAGAGAAAAACCCTAAAGCCAGATCCAGCCTTGACAGCGTTCTCCACACCTGCTCTTCCTCGTCCTCGTCCTCTTCCTCCTTGTTCACCACCTCTTACACGCACTCTTCCTCCTCTCTCTCTTATATCGTTTCAATCCATATAGGTATCAACATTCAGTGCAACATTTTGAGTCAATTTTGGCACTCTAAACTGACTTGTATTATGTACAGTTGGTTTGGTCATAACATTAGAAATAAGTGTGAACAATTTTGAGTCAATTTTGTGTAAATGATGACAAGAGTGTTGTAGTTGTGCTGAACTTTTGCCTGTCTGTGTTTAGAGTTTTGCAAAAACATTGCATGAGATAGTGTTTTAACTACCTTAACTTGTTTAATGCTTTACAGAAAGAGTGATTTATTCGACAAATTGGTTTAGGCTATTGAGAATTTGGTTCAGAGAATGGGATTTAGTGTTTTAGCAATTCAGAAAAACTGTGATTAAAAACGTTCAATATCCAATATAAAATAAAGACTATTATGAAATGACAAAAGAAGAAAAAAAAAGGGTGAATTCCGGTTAATTGGGACACTTTTTGCCATTGAGATGACTGGGAGCTATACATATATACATTAATGAGCCAAAATAGTATGACCAGTCACTGTTGAAGCGAATATCGTTGATCCTAACAAGGCCACGTATTCCGGTCTGGGCAGATTAGATGGTAAGCAAACAATCAGTTCTTGTAATCAACGTGTTGGATGCAGGAGAAACTGGCAGAAGTAAAGATCTGAGCAACTTTGACAAGGGCCACATTGTTATGTCAAGGCGACTAGGTCAGAGTATCTCTGAAACGCCAAGGCTTCTGGGTTGCTCCCAGTCTGCAGTGGTGTGAATTTACCAACAGTGGTCCGAGGAGGGACAAACCACAAACCAGCGTCACTGCGTCAGGGTTATGGGCGCCCAAGGTTCACTGACACACAAGGGCAATGAAGGCTATCCTGTCTAGTCCAAGCCAACAGAAGGTGTTGAGTGTGGCACAACTCACACAAAATTGGTCTTTGTCAGGACTTGAAGGACCTCCTGCTAACGTCTTGGTGCCAGAAACTACAGGACACCTTCAGGGGTCTGGAAGAGTCCATGCTTTCCTACTCCGACGCATCAGAGCTGTATGATAGTTAAATCATAAATAAATTCAATTTGTGATTTTATTTTAGAAAGTATTCTCACTTTACAGCATTTTAACACAAGTGCCAGTACTTTTCACATATTAACGTGCCTAAGACTTTTGCACAGTACTGTATATAAAAAAGTAAATATTTTTCATTATTCAACATTACTAATACTGATGCCAATGATATTATGGTGGTTGAGCCATTTTTTTTTTTTCACTTTTAAAGTGGGACATAACCAAACTGAGAAGGTAGAAGCACTGATTTAATAGACATAGCAACGTACAAAGTATTTACCGAACTAGAACCGGAACACAAAATGAGCCATAAGAAATTTGAACCGACACACTGCTAAAATATAAACACAATGAGCAGAGGCAGACTCATGGCGAGATGGGACAAAAAGCATTAGCATATGTTAGTTGGAAGCAGCAGTGAGTGACGTCCCGCTCCCGCTCCACAGACTGCCTTCTGGCCACAGACGGCCTATCCTCCCTGCTGCTCCTGAGGCTTTTGTGTTCGGCTGTGATCCGTGGATCCCAGATAATGTTCTGTTTGCTCGTTCTTGGCTTTAACATGCCCAGTTGTCTCTGTACCGCCAGGGGGTAGCAAGCGGGATGAATAGAGAGCAAGCCCATGTTAAGGTTCTTCTCCTGGGGACTGGCATTGGCAGAAATCATGTGGAGCGACAGACGCACCGCTATGAACACTAGAATGGTGAGAGCTAGTTTGTTCTCACTGTTTAAAATGTTGTAAAGTGTCTCTTTGTATACTTGGGCTGTTAAAATAATAGTAAATTAGCATTTGAGATTAATTTAATACGTGTAATTTATTTTAGGGCTTTTCAAACTGACCCCATGGAAAACTTTGGAGGAAAAACAGGGTTACACTTCATTGTTGCAGTGTAATTATATATTTAAGTACTAATATTAAGCAACTACATGTACTTACTATAGGGGATTAGGATTTGGTTGAGGGTTAGTTGCATGTAATTATGCATAATTTACTGTTGTTACCATGGTAAGTATACATGTAACATGAAACAAGGACACTGTAAAATAAAGCGTTACCAAAAACAGTGTATAAATAATTAAAATAAGATTAAACGTACTATTTTTTTTTTAAATAAACGTTTAAAATAAAGTTTATTTATTTAAATAAATACATTTGATTAAAAAATAATAAATAAAAATGTATTGATTAAAATAAATCTGCGATTTAAAATAAACACGTTTTAAAATAAATAAATAGAATAAAAAAAAATATTTTTAATTAAATAAATAATACATCTAAAAATACAGTATAGTGAGTAGGCAAAAATGTAATGCAACACAATGGAAACTAAATATTTTAAAAATAATATTTTACACATTTAAAATATAATTTTTTTACAGTGGGGTCTTTATACATAAAAATATATATAGCTGCCTTTTAAATTTTAGGATGGGAGTTTCTCAGACGAGGAGGATCATATTTGAGAGTCTGTGGCATCTAAAAGATCGAAACCCCTTTAAATGATTTGATACATTTAATGCTTATACCTAATTTGACTTTAAAATGGCTGTTCTGTGTGATTGACTGGTCATAATAAGAGGACCAGCGCATGTGTTTGTGTTTAAAACAGTGCTGTAGGCTTGTTTATCGCCTAAAGACTTACGCTTATCAGTTAATGATGGAGGAAAGCCTTTTTAAATGCAAATTTAAAAGTTTTGGCTCAAACGTGTATGATGCAATTTAGCCTTGTGGATGAGTTTCCGACCATTGATCAACCCCCCTTAAAATGCATTATGCATTTTATCCAAAACGACGTGCATTGCATTCAAAGCACATATTTCTTTTTCCAAGTTCATGCATTCCCTGCATGGGAACTGAACCCATGATCCCTGTGTTGCAAGCGCCGAGCTCTACCGTCCGAGCTGCAGGAATGCACAATAAGAGTAGGAACGCATAAAGTAAACCAAGACCATTTGGATTTCACGTAAACCCAAAGGCACTGCATTTTGAAAGAAAAACTTCAGCTAATTCTACACATTACTCCCAATTAATTATTTAAATCTATTGACAGCCCTAATCTTTATCTAAAGCTCTTCCTAGCCAGTGCCAGCGTTTTGTCATTTGTCATTATCCGTCCTTTATGATAACTTGACCTGCCTGGATGTTGACGAACTGCGAAGTCTTCTAAGCCGCAACAGCACAGCTCAGATGGGATAATCTGCTAATCCATTATCTGCTTAGCCAGGGAGGTGACTGGCCATGTGTGTGTCATTGGCCCTTATTTAATGATGAAGACACTTTTCACTGGGAGCGAGGACTAAGAGGGGGATTTTCAAGGCCAGGTTTCTGTCAGCTCCGAAAACCCTGCAGTGTCTTTTCTACTGGACTATCCTTGCCTGACCTCTCGACGTGGGTTGCCGTTTACGTGCCCTATTATTGACGAAGAAAACCTTGTAAATCCTCTTTGTGATTGCTTTCGTGGAAAAACATGCTTCTCAACTACAAAATGTTGCGTCTCGCTATTCGCATTTCATCTCCAAATCCATCTCTCCACAGATTCACGGCAAAAACACTCTGAGCCAAAACCATTCTTAGAGGCCTAACTGTCAAACTAGGAGTTTTTATGTTCCTTCAGGAGGGATTTTATATCTTTTCTCAAGCCTTCCCTCGTCTTTCTTTCAGTCACACTGTTTGACGTCTCTCTTCCGTAGGCAACTGATAGCTGATGTCTCTCGTTGCGCAGAAGTCATAGGGAGAGGTGTGAGCGGGTGTTTCTCAGTGAGGAGATTAGTATTAGCATTGGATTAGCAGAGGGTGCTGCCTTCGCAAGCTTCTTGTGTGTATCCTCGAAATGTAGCGTCAGACTGTGTTGTGTGCAAAGCGAAAAACATTGAGACGTGTATATACACACATATGTTAATGCAGTTGAGTTGAGCTACTTCCTCATATAGGTAAAGATCACGTTAGCCTTTAGTGGCTTACTTTGACTAGCTGTCCGTAACTGAAGCGAGAACTGTAACTGTCTCAAGCCCACTACTAATTCCTAAAACCTACTGACTATTTATTGTATATATTACATATTACTCTAGGTGCATTTCATAAAATATTTTAGTGAATAAAAGCAAAACATAAAATAAAATAATGTTTGCATTGAAAATTGACATTGTGCTTTGAATATAACATTGATAATAATAAGAGTATCAAATTAGCATATTAGAATGATTTCTGAAGGATCATGTGACACTGAAGACTGCAGTAATGATGCTGAAAATGAAGCTTTGCATCACTGGAATAAATATGTTTTAATCCATCTACTTCAACTTAACAACTTGTGTTATGTTCATGATAATATTTCACACTATTACTGTTTTCATTGTATTTTGATCAAATAAATGCATCCTTGGTGAGGAAAAGAGACCTTTTGAATGGTAGTAGCCTATATGAAAAATCGAATATTTATATGATAAATGTCACAAATTATGTTTGATTGATTATGATTAACAAACTGCACAATTTAGATCCTGACTTCAGATCTAAAATTAATTTCTATTCTACCGGTGCAATAAAAATATTAAGAAATGGTTGTCTCTGTGTAACTGTGTGTGTGTGTGTGTGTGGTATACCGCTGTGCTATGATGATTTAATAACAGCCCAGAGATGATTTCACTAGCACAGATCAATGTTGAGCGGCCAGAGAAAGAAAATTATTACTCTGCACTCCCAATACCTTTTACTAGAGAAGCCTCTCATAGCATCCCATTGCACCACTTTTATAAAACTGATGTGGAGGGGTGGAAAATCATATAAAAATGCTATTTATTTTTCATCTCCTCTTATATTACACTTGTGCACTTCTCTCCCCTCGTCTCCCCGAAGGTTTCGAGGTATTGTTTAGGATGGAATGCAGACAAATGCTGTGTTTTCTGTGCGCGTAGGCTATGGCGCACCGTCTAGCACTCTAAGAGAGATGAATGAAAACCATATATGTGTTTTGACATGCCATTATAAATTCGGAACCTGGTTGTGTAGTGGTAAAATACAGACTGACTGTACCTTCCATTTTTTAATATAATGCATCGGTTCCATTTTAATGGAAGAGAAAGAATGCTTATTTTATATACATATACCAAAACATAGTTTAGTCCACTTTTATAAGTACACTAGCATGCAGATGAGCTCAAAGTAACAGACATCGACCAAAATATAATGCAGTCAAGGAAAGATTTGACATCTCAAAGCTGTCTTTGTGACATGGACAATGTGAGATTTAACACTCCATTCAGAATGCAAATTAACTATCAGGTCCTTTGTTATGAGGCTTGACGTCCAAAGCCTTATTGCCAATTTAATAGTTTGTCCTAGTATATTCTCCATGAGTATGAGTAGGTGGGTATTGTATTTGTATGAAATTCCAGAAAATTGTATTCATGCAAGTTATAATAGTTGACAGGCAATCATTTTTAATTCATGTTCACAGCACTGGTATCATCTGGCAAATATTTACCTGAAATTACACAAGTTCACAAACTTGAGCGCATATACACACAGAGACTCAAGATGGCAAACATCCTGTTCACTGCTTCCACTGCACAGATGAATATTTTGAAATATGCTTGAACACATGAATTATTCATATAGTTAAAATCTTAATTCCCACGGCAGTGACTGCTGAAATCCAGACTGGCGTACAAAGAAGTTGTGAGGCTGCGTTAAAACACGGAAATGACTATTACTTTTATTCCTCCACTTTTTCTTGTTCTAAATACCTTTTGTAACTATTTTTTGTTGTTGTTGTTGGTAGATGGTTATAATCTTTATGGAATAGTTAAAGGCTGTCTGTGTATTATTATTATTTATTTTTTTTATTTTTTTTCAAGTTCTTTCTCTCATCCCTTTTGGTGTGTCTAACATAAATCACCTTATAAATCATGTGAATATAGTTCTATAGATAGCTCACCCAAAAATGTAAATTCTATCTTCATTATTCTGTGGAACACGGAAGAAGATATTAATGTAATTTATTTATTTATTTTGTCAATGCAATGAAAGTCAATGGAGTCCAATGTTTGGACACCAGTTCTTTTGTGTTCCTCAGAAGAAAAAGTCATGCAGGGTTGAAACAAATGGAGGGTGAGTAATAATGACAGAATCTTCTTTATTAAGTAACCTATCCCTTTAATATTTTTATTTTTCAATTCCTTTGCCTTGATATAGCCTATCTCCTTTAATTTATCAATTTTCTTTGTAAAATTGAAATCTAATCTTGGCCTTTTGGGAAGTGTTTACCAAATTATCCATAATTGGCCATTTTCAGCCACTGTGTGATTAAATCAAAAATATATTAACTGTCATGTGCACTTACTAAGAATATGATTGTGCATGCTAGTTCTGTGTTTTCAGACTCTTTTCAGCCCAGTCCTCGTCCATGCCCTTTGGTGCTTTCCAAATGATAGCCTCTTAATGTGCTCAGCACATGAGATTATGACTATTGATCATGCAATCATTAAATTATGTCCAAGGTAGTGCATCAACATTGATCCATGCAGTTCTTTAGATGAGTAATGGGCTTCCATATTCGCTCAAGTTTCACTCTACACTTCCCTTCTCCATCACTTACCTTCTCCTAAACACTTTGAACTAACAACGAGGTCTCCAGGTCATCATCTGCATCCTTGAGATGCGGTCGTGACATCAGAAGAGTTCAGAGGAAAATCGCTTCATTTCCACAAGAGGTCTTTGTCCCTCCCGGGAGCGCGCGCTTCTGGCAAACAGCGGGGAGTCCCGAGTCTCTCAAGCACACATGCGTTGGTATTAAAAGGCCAGTGGTGAGGTTCTTCTCCAGCGCTGAGGTGAAGCTGATATTACACACATTAGTCATCTCATTAAGCGGCTCCACGGGGAGAGACAGTTTTAATTGAAAGAGAAGTCATGGGAGGGAGCATTGCGTCCATGTGAAGTCACGCAGCGGTATCTGCCCTGCACGGAACAACTACGCCGACGCAAGGCAAACAACTGAAACAAGATGAAGTTTCCGAAGTTTCACAGCTGTGTAATCGATTAAAGTCAGTGACCGGTGATACAGAGCTTCATTACACAAAAGTTGGTTTGATTAAACTTCACTCGCAATTACGACTGTTTGTGTAGGCCTTGTTTAGCTTGACGCCAGCGGAGTTAGTTAATTGAATTGGAAGTTGTAGCTCGGTCATGATTGGATCTAGAGTTCTTTCTGCTTTGTCAAACAGTTTACAAACCCTTAAAATCTATTGTATGCTCATTGACTCAAGAATATTAGGCTACTAAAACAAGCAGCTCTTTGTCATAAAATGAGTAGTTGAATAAGTAGTTAAATGAATAGTTTATTTAAAAAATATATACTAAAATTATAACACCATCATTTACTCACACCTTCATGTCGTTCCAAACGTCTATGACTTTCTTTTATCTTTGGGAGAAGGATAATGACCGAATTAAAATTTTTGGCTGAACTTTCAATTTAACCTGAGTGAAAAATGCGTCGCTCAAAAGTAAAACAACATCGGACAAGATTAAAACCAAAATCTGTAAAGTTTTATGTCATTTATGTAAGAATAATAAAAAAAAGATTTCTTGCACAAAAAATGAATTTTTAATCAGATTTGGGACATAAAAGTGTGCATAATTGAAGAATCACCTTAACATTGTGTCAAATTATTGTAAAGTTAATCTTCATTCACAATTTCAACTTGTTTACCTTGATACCAGCAGAGTTATTTAATTAAATTGGAAGTTGAAGGTTGGTTATGATAAGTTTTTTTCCACTATATATCAAACAGTTTCTTTGTATGCTCACTGACTCCAAAAATGAAAATACTGTCTTTTACTCACCCTCAATTCATTCCAAACTTGTATGACTTACAAGTCCTACAGCTTTGGAACAACATGAGGGTGAGTAAATAATGAACATTTTTGGTGGAGCTATCCCTTTAAACAGAGGGAAAATTTAATACATTGTCAGTGTTCCTGTGATTATGATAGGAGGCATTTGAAGGTCCCAATGAGCGATTTGTTAGTTTCACATCACAGCCATAATATCCCAATAAACCAACCTCCAATCTAACACTGGTTTCCAATAACTTCCTGGGTGCTGGAGTACCTGATCTGGCTGATCACAATTATCTGTTGTGCACAGTGTATTTAATGAAGGACAGAAAGTGTTAGGAGGTAGTGTGCGGGATGAATTAAAATGAACTTCTCGAGGAGTTTTGAAGGTCGTGGGGCCTATTTGCAATGGGAGAGAAAATGAATATTACCTAAGGAGTTTCAGTAAACAACAGCCTTTGTATTATAAAAATATGAATCAATATTTTAAAAAAAATCACAAAGATACAGGCATAAAGACTAGCCAATAAACTGTCAATGATGACGTTTTATAGGCTGATAAGCTTTGCATTTCAGTACA
Organism: Rutilus rutilus; assembly: GCF_951802725.1. NCBI lineage: Eukaryota > Metazoa > Chordata > Actinopteri > Cypriniformes > Leuciscidae > Rutilus > Rutilus rutilus. The sequence goes on along the minus strand of NC_140217.1, from coordinate 36,841,102 downwards.
CATCTGTGTATTATCTGAACTAATGGTTGTTTCTTCACCTAGCCACTCTTGGACTATTAGTTTAATTTGAATGTATACGTCATATAAAACTGTTGGTTGTGATGGAAATTATGCCATTGCTGAGGGATGTCACTATCGAGCATTAATTATTGATGGTCTATGGTTATTTTTGTCCTTACATTTTTAAAACTATTGAACGAGAGTAAAACAAAGATCTAAAATGCATTTGCTAGCAAAAGTTTTAATGTGTCCTTAAACAGAATGCTAAATGAAATCTGTTGTTTTTAATCATAAAAGTTCCCAAAAGAAACTCCCTAATATTGTGTAAAATACTGTAACTCTACTATAAAAAATTACATGAATCACTTGAAGAAGCATTTAACTATAACTTTTTATAATTTGCATTTGGAGGTTGTGGATTCCAGGCATATAGATGAATCAATAAGTTGAGAACTAATATTTATACATAATGCATGAATTTAACACCACACATCTTTCGTGTCTTCTAGTTTGCTATAGAGACATTTTGAATCCTTAATAGCCAGTCCATCTCTCTGGTGATTAGAAAGCTATTTTTAAACTCATAAAAATACAGTCTAGCTATTTCCCTACCACCATTTCATATGCTGCCCGAAGAAATATTGTTATAGTTCAAAACATTTTTTAGGGGCGCCTCTTAAATCATCGAACTCAACCCAGCAGGCTTTAAGCCACCCAATTGAACCTATTGACTAACCGAGGGATGTTCGCTGCATATTGGAGAAAACAAGTGAGGCTGGCACATTGCATGCATTTGATGGGGGACAATCAAGTTTATAACAGTTCTTTATGACCTTTCCAATGATTGGGATTATAGCTTGGTAAATGGTTGAAACATTTGAGCACAGAGTAGGCTACATATTACACACACACACAATTGGCCTATACCTTTAACCGTGGTAAAGATATTTGTAAGGCTGCCATGATTCCTCGAGTAAATTCAAGGGGGTAATCTTTCAGAAAAAAACTAAAGCTTCCCCGGGGGCCGCCATTGATTAGCAGACCATCACCTGCTGTTAGCATTCCATTGACTCCCATTCATTTTGGCGTCACTTTGACAGAGAATAACTTCACATCTGAGGCGCTTAAAGACTCCATTTGTCCATTATTTATTTCTAAAGAAACACGAAAATGCATAAAAGGCTTCATTACCTTGTATCTTACGTTATGGCCCTGTAGAAGCAGTTTTTGTAAAAATAGGCTAACGATTGCGTCATAACCACGCGACTCTCTGTCGTACAGTAGAGAAATGACCGTATGGACAGGAGGAGAAGCTCGCGGGCAATTGGGGGGACGTGGAGGCAAAGTGACTAAATAATTAATCAGAATACTTAGCAAAAGTTGCTCCTGCTCCTAGCTCATGGACACCTCCTACTCACACTCTCCGTCTCTGAGGTAATATGTTGCAATTTTATATATACATATATATGTATATATACACACATATTTTGTATGATTGACTCATCCATATCAATGCACTTGAAGTCGGCGTGAAATGGAAGTTGCTATCGTTTTTCTTCTCTATTGTGACTCTATTGTGACATGCAAGAAAGGGTGGGACTTGATTTTGTCCATGAGGAATTGATTGGATGGTTGTGGCTTGCTATTGGTGGATCTCATGTGATTGACAGGTTGTCCCGCCCTCATGCCAGTGAACACATCATCAGAGAAGAGATGAGATGTTGCTGCAAATGGGAGCAGAAATTATTTTGATTAAAGATTGAGACACATAGATTTAAAAAAATAAAACAATGATGTGCAATACACTGCAATATTGCATAAAAAAATAAAAAAATGTCCATTTTGATTTCATGATGACTTTACAGAACTGCTAATTCTGTGGTTATGGCCAAATGCCTTGAATTGGGTGTCAGTCAAAAGTATCTGGTTATTATATTTTATATGAAGCGTTATTACAGACATGTGCACAATAGTAGAGTTTATCATTGTATGTCATATAAGCTTGAAACAGGTCCACTTTATTTTACCCTTCTAAGCTTTTTTGAAAACAATATCACACTGAATATCACAATGTATCTGTGTGCATTCAGAGGAAGGGGGGGAAATCACACACCGGTGACTCTTGTCCTCTTATAGTAATTCTGATCTGAAGCCATTCTATTTAGCATGGACATAAGTTCTTGCTGTCTTGCCGAGTTATGAGATAGGGAGTGGCTGACTGGGGTCATGGTGGTGCACATTGATCTTAAAGTTATAAGGAAGTACATTCGAGATATGCTCTCTCATTTTGGACAGAAATGTAATATAATGTTTTCTAAATGCATGTTATTTATCTTATTTTGAACGATTCATGCATGAATGTGTTTTAATTTAAAAATATATCATAACTCGTGAAACAGACTTTTCTCTGGTGACGCATGCAAGACTTTTCTAATAATTTGGTCTGCCCCTTTCTCACAATTGAGTGCAAGCTTGCATTCAGTGCTGCCACCGTCCAATCAACAACTGAGGGACTGAACCAAGACCCCATACATTTTTATTTTATTTTCAATAATCCGTTTTACTCGGATGTACGTCACAATATGGAAGAACATCTGTTGCTACTTCCGTTTTATCACCACTTTAATAAGCACTAATAAGACATACCAAATACACAATGTGCCATAACCTGCATTGTTGATAGCTGTTCTGCTTTAATTCAGAGATGAATTTTGTTTAAAAAAAAGCCTTTATGCTACTGAAACCTATAGGATGAGATGATAATAGAAGATTGAGAGTGGAGTGAAGGTTCATGGACAAGTGTGGGCTGGTATGAAGAATGAAAGGGCACCTTTCTGTGTTAATGAGGCATTGATTTCCACATCACTAAATAATGAATTCATAAATTAGGCCTAACCATAAAACACTGTAACTGAAATCTGCCCACTCAGGGAGTTTATATCTTATAAATGAACCATGGAGTTGACCATGAGCATTTCTATACTAGATCTTGTGTTCTCTTGCACACACATGCACAACATATATCTCAAAATGGGGATTGTGTGCAGTCAATGGTTGTGTTGGATATGCTGTAAGCTATATATACATTGGCAACAAAAAAAAAAAACAATTGAACACAAATATCAAACAAGTTCCATCTGCAAATCAGTTATGCTCAGACTACCTGTACTTTCGTGTCTCAGATCTCCCTAGCCTTTTTATTCATCAAAGAATCCTGAGAAAAGTGTCTCAGGTTCCAAAAAAATATTAAGCAGCACAACTGTTTCCAACATTGATGATAACTGAGTATCAAATCAGCATATTAGAATGATTTCTGAAGGATCATGTGACACTGAAGACTGGAGTAATGATGCTGAAAATTCAGCTTTGTATCACAGAAATAGAAAACCATTATTTTAAATTGTACAAATATTTCACAAAATTATTATGTTTTTTGTTTTTTGTTTTTATCAAATAAATGCAGGCCTGATGAGCATAAGAGACTAAAAATACTAATGTTTCCAGAGTTTTGACTGGTACTGTATAGAGAGTGTGTGTGTGTGTGTGTATGTATGTATGTGTGTTTGTGTGTATGTGTGCGTGTGTGTACATATGTATGTATGTATGTATGTGTTTTTGTATGTATAAATGTATGTGTCTATGTGTGTATGTGTGTATGTGTGTGTATGTATACACATATAAAGTTTGGCCACAAGAAAGTCTCCATATACTTTTTAAATTCATGTTGAGCAATAATTATATATCCGTTATTTAGACAATGATATTTTTTTGTGTGTGTGTGTGTGTGTTATATATATAGCATTAAATGTGCTTCTGCTATCTTTGAAATTGATGCTACTTGGTTTGATATTTTATGTAATCCCACATTATTCATACAGTTGAAAGTGTGGCTTAAGTAAAATAATCCAAATACTTTCGGGGCCACTGTATATAACACCATGGAAAACAAAGAAACTAGAGTGTCCTAGAACCTCCCTCACTCATTGCTCAGAGGGTGTAGAATTACTTTTAGGCAGCGCGCAAGTGCGCACCGTAGCGTCTTCAGCGCGCGCTAGTGTGTAAACCATCATCTCACCAGTATTTCGTGTCAGAACGGGCTGGCAGGCAGGTCTAAGGACCTGGGGGATATATTGGAACCCTCTCCTCGTTCATTCGCACCCACTCTCCTCCCCAAACACCCTGTCGTAGCAGTACAGAAACCCAACAATCAGACAGCTGTCGACTGCCGGCTTGAGTCGCGCGCGCTACATCACCAATGCCGGGAAAGCGTCCGCGCAGTCAGCTCTCTCGCGCACGCACGGACAGCGAGTGTGTGAAGTAGTGACCGCAAGAATGGACCAAAGGAACTACTTCGCCGTTCTGCTGCTCGTTTTCCACGTTCAACTCACATTTGGAGAGTTCTTTCCAGGCAAGTTTGCATTCCGTTCTCTTTCTTTTGGCCACTTTGCGGAGGTTACGCGAGGTTTGAATGCCGTAACCCAAGACGGGATGAAACTTTAATAATTGTATCTTGTTTATTAATGACGGTGTTCTGACGGGAGATGTAACTTAATGTTACAACGTGAATATGAATTCTACCAGATTTGGTGTTTGCTTTATTTATCGTTTGTGACTTTTTATAGTCATATCAGACATGTTTTAAACGGAGCTGTATTGGTAGGCTATTACCTCAGTACTAGCGTGTGGACTCAAGTTTATTTGATTTTGTCTGGAAAGACGACCGTTATAAAACATTGTATTGCACTATTATATATCATATTGCATTATATTATATATAAAAATGCTGTTTTTTTTCACTATATGTTTGGGTCAAATATGGACAAACCCATCCGTTGGGTTAAAAAAAAATAATTAAAAACCCTAACCCTAAGCAAATATATATATATTCTGTCTGTATGATAGGCTACCTCAGACTGGGTGAAGAAAAGTTTACTCAGTCACTTCTCCTAATTTTAGCTATTTATAATTTGCGTTGGGGGTCATTTATAAAGTTTCTCATTTATCAGTGATCGGTTTAAGGGAATTTTTGAGCTCGGCGATGATATCTTAAAATAGTCTCGTATAGAGTGAGGGAAGCGGCCACCGCGTCCGTTCCGTTCCTGAATGACTGCAGTTCATCCTTCCGCCGGCGGGTGGCGCTCTGGGCACATCCAAACCCCGAACCACAGCATCACCGGTTGAATCGTGGGTCGATGAGAAATTGTCCTAGAGCAGGAAAGATTTCTCCGTTTCTTTTGTTTTAAATATGATAGCTTAATATATATTTTTTTTGAATATCATATTTTCTTTGTCTTGAATAACCCGAAGTGTTCAAAGAAAATACTGAAGAGCTAAATTATAACAATAATGATGCAGTTGATGGGGATGATTTATGAAAAGAACTAAGCAAGTTTTTCAGATGTGCTTAGAAGAAATTATTGACTGTAAAGCAACATAGAGAACTGCCTATTTTAATCTTTCCTGGAAGATTAGAAAAGTCAATTATATTTCAAATAGCTGTTTTAATGTTGAAATAAGCCAATGACTTCTAGAAGAACATGTCCTGGATTACTGTAAAACGCACAAAAATTGAAAACTTAAGTTTAATTACTGCCTTAAATGAAATAAAGTGATTCCAAAATTGCAACCTGTGGTGATAATAAGTTCATTGCACTTGTTCAACCTGAATTTAATTGTAGAAAATTGAGTTGAAACTGTGAGAACTTGTCACAATAATTTCTACCATTTTTACCCAATTGTACAAGTTAGACAGGTGGAAACAGAGATGTTGATATATAATGATGGAAATACAGCATCTTCACTAAATTTTGGACAAATGATTAAAAACATGCAACAAAAATTATTTTAATCAATGGACAGAATGTTAAGTTCAGCTAAAGTTTAAGTAATGCCGATTATTATGTTTAATAAACAAAATTTTCCTGCCGTTTGTGTATTTCAGCTTTTGGCTGTAGGTCTGTGTGCTAAAGACTGACACTCAGACAATAAAGTTAACAACAGAAAACCGCAATGGACAAATATTAAAACAGTAATTGCTAATTCTCTTTCTGGGCATGGCAATTTCAGTTGACTTTTGGAAATATCTTTAAGCTTTGATTGTTTCACACTTCTCACGTGCTGTTGACCTGTTGAGCAAATACGACATGCTTCTGTAATATCTTTCATGGCTTAACATGTTCATATAATAAGCCCCAATAGACCAGTGTTTTTAAATTTCAATGCTTTTTTAGTGTCACGTCTGTAGCCTGGCTCTTGTTGCGAGGATAATTTGTGTTCCATTCTATCTTTGCTTGTAATTTTGGCAGGGCCAACAAGACTTTCTCTGTGCTTCAGTGAACAGCTTGACAAGTAAAGGCCTATCTTTATTCACCAGTCTGAGGAAATGAAAGCAAGGCTATCAACATAAAAAGACTATTACAAAAAAGTACATCTTTTTTTTGGACTTGATTCTATTGTGTGCATGGTATTCTTTGAAGTAGCATGTAAATACTATGGTATGCGAGTCATTTAGTACCATTATATATATTAAAGTACCATGGTATTACTGTTTGATTCCATTACTGTACCATGGGACCCTCAGGACATACAGGACTAAATGCTTCCATTACATTTATTCCGCATATTGATGGATGTCTCTTGTATTTTATTGATGTTTGCTTCATTTAAAAGCTGTTTTAGTGCACAACTGGTGCAGTAGATCTAACTGTCTTATGCCTATGGGCAAAGCGGTTGAGTGTGCCATAATTGATTTAAAAGTGGCAGTTATCCCACTGAAAGATTTTCATTTGGCATTTAATTGAATATATTCAGCTGGCAGCAGAGAGCCAAAGAGGGAAGCCCTAACGTGACTCTCAGCGTTCCTTGTCATCTTCCAGTCGTCAGATGTCACACTTTCAGTAGTCTTCTCTGTAGAACTTGTCTGTCTTTGTGTCGGCAACAATCCATACCGATAGTTTTCCCCTGTTGCGTTCATTGCTGGGGCAGCTGAGAAGCGCCCGCTGTCTTTATACAGTACGAGAGCGGCCTCTAGAGGCCAAATCACTGATGCCTTCAGGAGTTTGTTTTGACACGTGAGAATGAGTGGGACACTTTAGATGCGGGTTTAAAACACGACAAAAACAACAGACGACAAAACGGTATGTATACAGTACACTACAATACATATTTACATATCTTTATTAAAGTAGGCTAATTAATTTGTTGACTGGAGTGGAGAACAGCAGTACGTTTGCTGTCGAGGCTTAGAGGACGCTAACATTAGTTGTAGCCTACCTCAAGCAGTTACAACATAACTAGTATCCATCTAGTCACATTTATGCATTTGTTATTCAGTGAAGTTGCATTTTTCAAGCTAGTGATGTAAATAAGCAAATTGATAGGCCTATGTTCATGCAGCCCACAGAAACATATAAACAAATCAGAAATGCAAATAAAGTGGGAGAGAGGATACAAACAATCTACATTTGTGCCTAATTTCAATGCTATGGCCTTTGTGTAGATATTTAAATATGGCCATCTTTAAGCATGATTGTATTTATATGAAATGGTAACACTTTACAGTAAGAGTCCATTTGTAACATCAACTAAGGTTAATAAAAGTATTGTTCATCGTTAATTTCAACGTTTGATCATACATTTTTACATTTTAAACTCGATTCTCTTAACTTTAGTTAATGCACTATGAACTAACATGAATGATCAAGGTATAATTAATATATAAATATTTACATTTAAAAAGTATAGTACATTTTTATGGTTCAGTACTGTTTTTTTTTTTTTTTTTTTATTAAAGTTCAGCACTATTTTATGTGTTATGATTGTTTCATTCACTATCCATTTTTCAAATTATCGGTTGATTAATCGGTTATCGGCCAGCGTGGTCCAACCTAGTTATCGTTATCGGTAAAATCCATTATCGGTCGACCTATAGACGAGAGTGTGAAATTCCTTACAATGAGTACAGTGGCGTGATACCTTGAGATGGTAATACTATGGTTATACTGTATATTATCAATGAAAGGTTTTGATGGACCTGCTCACTTTATTTTGCACATTTTAGAACTAATTAGTTCTAAAAACGAATAAATAACAACATTTAGTGTTATTTCTGTTTTATATTTCATATTTAAACACCATTGAAGAGTTTCAGTTTGGGCTGGACACTTGTTGACTTCTTTTTTTCTCCACAAACTGGTCCAACTTTTCCAATATAAAAAGTAAAAAGTAAAAAAAAAAAAAAAATGTGCTCAGGCTCTGAATGAATCTTTTAAATAAACAAAATTTAAAAATTAAAACGTATTTTTACAAAGATAAAGGAGAGTGAACCAGCTGCAGTGACGTATACCGAACTGAGCTAAAGCTATTGGCCTCTCGAAAAACTGCCACTTTAAAAGCTGAACACGGTATTTCCAGTGTTTCTCACCCATTTCTTCTGGACACTTGAGGCCCTTGCACACTGAGTCCGAAATTTCCGTTTGCGTTTTTTCGTATTCGTGATTCGGTGGCTCTCAATCGTCAAAACACAATTCAAAATGTTTGCTACGTATACAAAAAACGCAGAAAATAGAACCCGATCCGATTTATTTTATGACGGGCGAAAGCTTCGGAGGTAGTGTGCAAGCGTGATTGACATAACGTGAGGTCGTATTTATTTATTAACGTGCGAAAATATCGGATGCGAATTTTCGAATTTCGGGCCTTTAAGGCCCTTGCACACTGAGTCCGAAATTATCGCATGGGGTTTTTCGCTTTCGTGATTCGGTGGCTCTGAATTGTCAAAACACCATTCAAAATGCTTGCTACCGATGCGAAAAATGCAGAAAATCGAACCTGATTTGATTTTTTTTTTTGACGGACGAAAGTTTCGGAGGCAGTGTACAAGCGTGATTGACATAACGTGAGGTCGTATTTATTTTTTAATGTGCGAAAATTTTGGACGCGAATTTCGGACTTTTCGGGCCTTTAGAGGTATTTTTTAATCCCGATATTTATATTTCATTTATCCTAATTTTAAGAATTAATATCATGAGAAATTGAACTTAGGTAAGTGAGTCCAGACTTTTGACTGGTAGTGTATATTTTGGTACTGAACTATATTCACTATATTCAAGTACCATGTCTTTAACTTTGGTATTTAAATGTATTTCCCATTGTATACTTTTGGTGCTCTTTTTTTTTTATTGATAAGTCAAGTCAAGTCAAGTCATCTTCATTTATATAGCGCTTTTAACAATGTAGATTGTCTCAAAGCAGCTTTACAGAGATAAGCGTATAATTTAAGGTAACAGAGATTGTTTCGGCTTTACAGCAGAGTTAAGTTATTTCCATCTAAAGTTAGTTTTAATTGATTTGGTTCCGTCGCAATGATCATTTGTTATTAAATTAGGGGCCGCTAAGACGACACCATTCTCTCTACACAGACTTTAAACGCGAACCTGTGAGAAACGCTGATGGCGGTCACATGCGCATTTAGAATGGGTTCTATAGTTATGTGCGTTAGAATATACGCAGGTTTGGAATTCCCTACAAGCCAAGCCTAAACAAAATACTTGTCTTTCCTTATAAATTTTGATAAGGAATTTTATTTTATTTGTTGCTTTGGGGTAGGACCGCAAGACGAATTTTCCCGACAACGCCTTATCTGTAGAGTGGTAGTGGGATCCTCCATAGGGAGAGACTAGTTGGCACTTCAGCACTGCGTTGTCATCGGTCCAGGTGAAGGTCCTTCGTCAGATCTGGATACGGCCCGGATCCGGCAGGCTGCAGGAAAAACCTTGGGATAAACACAGACACTAAAATTAGCGTAGATGCCATTCTTCTCATGATGTAACGAGTACATCAGGATTTTTGGGAAGTGTTCCCGGTTCCGGCTGACCTAATCTATGCAGCATAACATTAAATTATAGAAGTCTATAATGTATTATGTGAAAGCTAGGTCAAAGAGATGTGTCTTTAATCTGGCTTTGAACTGACAGAGTGTGTCTGCTTCCCGGACAATGGTAGGAAGACTGTTCCAGAGTTTTGGTGCTAAATAGGAAAAGGATCTACCGCCAGCAGTGGATTTTGATATTCTAGGTATAATCAACTGGCCGGAATTTTGAGATCGTAATAGACGTGACGGACTATAATGCGTTAAGAGCTCGCTCAAGTACTGCGGAGCTAAACCATTCAGTGCTTTGTAAGTAATAAGCAATATTTTAAAATTTATGCGATGTTTAATAGGGAGCCAATGCAGTTTTGACAGAACTGGGCTAATATGGTCATACTTCCTGGTTCTGGTAAGAACTCGAGCTGCTGCGTTTTGAACCAGCTGTAGTTTGTTTATTAAGCGTGCAGGGCAACCACCTAGTAGAGCATTACAATAATCTAGCCTTGAGGTCATGAACGCATGAACTAATTGTTCCGCATTTGTCAATGAGAGCATATGACGTAATTTAGATATATTTTTAAGATGGAAAAATGCAGTTTTACAGATACTAGACACGTGACTTTCAAATGAAAGATTGGTATCAAAGATAACACAAGCGTGCTTGTGAATAGAGCTTTCTTTCAATAACCTAGTCTTTAAATATTTTTGTGTGTAATTTCACCTTTTATATGGCAAAATGGGTTCATTAAAGCAAAAAATGATTAATTTGTATTAAAAAAAAAACACCCGTTGATGACGAGAGCTCTCTATGGTCCTATGATAAATCATAAGTTTATTCATTAGGCCCGGGGTGAGGCGGCCCACCCATGTAAATTTAGCCCCCGGCCCTGTCTGGTTTAACAGCAGCATGATAATTTATTGCAGGGCAAGTTTATCTAACTCAGATGCATATTTTTTATTTATTTATTTGCCTGACAGAATTTTTAATTTCTTCGATGTTGCGAGGAGACGCCTATTATTAATAAAAATGATTAATTAAAACTAATGAGAGATCATATACCCCGAGGGAGCTGAGGATTTGTCTCTCTCTCTCTCTCTCTGTCTGTCTCCTGCTCTCTGACAGCTACTCGTTTGCAGCTCAGTGAAGTCTCTTATCATCTGTGCACTGCCTAATAGCTAATCCAGAAACTGCCAGACTACCGGATAATCCAGTTCACTCAGTGTGCGTGTGTTTCTTTAGGGCTTCTAGATGAATTTAAATAAATCCTTGAGCCTGAGGCATTTAGGAGTTTGTATATTTCTTTTTGGCTACTGTTGATTCTTTTCCCGTTCATCTTTACCTTTGCTATGTCTGTCTGAATGACAGACCGTTTCTAGAGAGTTTTTATTGCGTAGTTGAAGGATTCATTAATTGAATTCACTTAGTATTTTAATGCATTTAACCCTTATAGTTTTGAATCGATATGCACTCTTAAAAATAAAGGTTCTAAAAGGGGGTTTTCATGATGAACCATTTTTCATAGGGGAACTATTTTTCAGTCACCATTTCTTAAAAGAACCATTTTTCCCCCTTAGTGTGAAGAAAATCTTAATAATCCTTAATGTGAAGAAAAAGAAGAACTTTTTCCACATTATAGAACTTTTTATGCAGTGAAAAAGGCTTATATGGAACTTTATGGAACAATAGATGCCAATATAGAACCTTTATTATTAAGAGTGTGGTTATGAATACATATGCATTCATATGTCACAATGTCTGCTTCACAATGAATATTTCACAATGTCTACAGATTATTCATTGTCCACACTCAGGGATCATCAACCTTTTTCAGGCCAAGGACTCCATGTAAAGATGGGGAGAACATCCCATAAATTTTATAGTATAAAATATGTTTTTACAGTATAAAATATGTGTTTTTGTTTAAGCCTGGTCTATAATAACATCTGTATACTATGTTTAATTTGTTGTACTTTGTTATGCTGCTGTCTATATATATTTATAGATATTCAGAAAAAATAACACAAGTTACATTTAAATTTGTATATCAAAACCACAATATAAAGTTAACTCTAATCAAAGCTATCAAAAGTTTTTTTATTCATAATTTTTTTTTTATATATATATATATATATAAATTAGTTTAGATTTTTCAATAGAATATTCAAACAGGATATTTTTTACCATTGCAATTAATTTTCATCTGACCTTCAGCTGTCATATAGAGCCACTTTTTAACAGAGGCGGACATTTTAATAGAATGATCACTTCTTTTTTTTTCTTTTTGTTGTTGCTTTTGTAGTAATGAGCACTGATAAATCTTTCGTAATGAGACCAGGAAAGCGTCTTAAGAAATGTTGATTGTGTTTGACAAGATTTTGCTTTATAATTGAATTTGACTGAATAATTTGTACTTAATTAAGATGCAAAATTATGTCCACATCAACACTGTCTACTTCCTGTACTTTACTTCTTTTTTTTTTTGTGCCAACAGTCTGATTTACAGACATTAGAAACGGCATAGATGAGCCTTGAACACACGGCCCAATGGGTAAAAGCTCTATATAATGAACAGAAATCTCATTCCTTCTCCAACCACTTTTTCTGAGCCCTTGAATGAGACACTTCATGTCTAATGGCCACCCCTGTGCTATAAGCAAATCCCTCTCAAAGTCAAACAAGAGTAAAAAGTAGAAGAACCCCCCCCCCCCCCCCCCCCCCCCCCCCCCTGAGTAAAGTCACATGATGAATGGAATTTAAAAGGAAAGAAAAATCCTTAATTGAGAGAAACCGCCACATATAGCGAGAGTGAATTCTCGCCGAGGCTGCCAGGGCTAAATGAGCCTCACTCCGTTTCAACGTATGGAAACCAAACGAGTTGCCTTACTGTGACTGATCTATGTTTTGTTGTGATTGCCGCTCTAGACCGGGATGGAAAGCTCGTCTGAGTGGGTGGATAAACAATGCGAGAAATCAGGGAGAAATGAAACGCTGAAAGCCGCAACTGAGAGATAGACAGAAAAAGAGAGAGGAGGGGAGAGGGGGAAGAACAACACTTGAAGTGGTCGAAAAAATGAGACACCTGAGAGGACCAACAAATGACTTTGCAAGGGCTGTCGGGACATAATGGATTTCACACACAGACGCACACATGCACACACACACACACACACACACACACACACACACACACAGGAACATGATTATCTCCCGTGTGTCCATTAGAAAGCGCCAGGGCCGTAATTGTTTTCTTTGACCTGCTTGTTATCGCCCTGCTCCTGGGTTGCCAGGTTTCAGCGCTCCACTCTTGCCCTCTGACAAGCTGTCACTCAGTGGCCTGTTTAGTATTCGAGCGAGAGCGAGAGAGAAAGGAAGACTGTCAGAGGTGTTATCTGCATGACTGTGCTGGTCTAATCCTCCCCACTTATTCTATTTGGCTGACTAAATGACAGCTCAATACTGGAGTGCGGGCCAAGTCCACTATAAATGAGACGTCTCCTTTTCGTACTGTACAGAAAGTGAAAACCTTGTTTAATATCTGAGGCGTTATGAGCCAGTCAGTATTTAAAGGCGCAGTTCACCTAAAAAGAGAAAGTCCGCTCAATTTGTGCATTTGAGGTAACTCAAAACCGATAATAAAGTTTCTTTGCTCATACAGTGAAAAGTGTATGAGGTAAGGAAGTGAAAGTTGTTTTTATTCATTCTGTTATTGTTTATTGTATTTTATTTATTATTTAATCAGCCCCCTTAAATAGCTCCTTAAAGTCAACATGAAATCAAAAATGGACCATATTCACTGTTTTAAAACACGTTGTGAACGGTTTATTGGTTTGTTATTTCCAATGTTTGTCTGCTTAAAATTTCATCAAATTGACCAGCCTCTGAAATGCCTTTCCTTTTTAGATGATGACACCAAGTTAAAATCATGTTTTAATTAAACCCTATTTACTTTCCAAATCCATGTTATATAGGAAAATATAACCTTAATTACAATTATAGTTATGTTTTCTTAGATTCTTTTCTCAACCACCTGTCACATGGAGACTGTTTTTAAATATTTTTATAATTCCAGATGGATACAATGAAGTCCCAGCCTAACTAATTATACATTTCTTTTTTCCCCTGTGGTTTGACATGCATCTTATTCTCAGATAGGCTAGGTTTCGTATAATGTCACTGACATTAAATCAATTAAGCATGTGACTGTGATCCAGTCTTATGCTAAGAGAGAACATGAAAGCGAGATCTTCCACTCTTCTTTCATCCATTTCTCCAGGGCACAAACATCCGTTCCCCTTCAGTCAGCAGGGTCATGCTCATTCTGGAGGGGCAGAAAGACCCTCTCTGATGTCCAGGGTGTCGAGGGATTTAATGTGTGATAAAAAGTAATTATATATTTTTTTCTACTGTGTGTGCAAGGCCGGATTTACAGACATTCTCCCTGAAAGATTCATGAGAGTTTAAGAGGAGAGAGAGAGAAAAAAAGAGACAATGTCAAAAAAAGACAGAGAAAAATATTTTTTATATATTTTTTTTATGTCTTATTCATAGTTTTAAAGTGATTTTGTTTGGTTTATGTGGAAAAAAATACATATTTATTATATATTTAACATGAATTTTTGAGATTTTGAACTGATTCACAAGAATAAATTTAGTTGATTGCATTGTGCATTAGGACACAAAGCATTCACCGATACTTTGTAATAACAATGTAACATAACACGATACTTCACAATGTTTCACGTTATTTCCCGATAACACTGTAGGTGTTTTGAAATGTTAACCGCTTTGCAGCTGCTCGCCATTTGGTAAAATACAGCACTTTCTTAAAACACTTCTGGATGGAATTAACTATCTGGCCCATCATTCGTTTATTAACCTCTGTGTGGGTTGGAGATTGAGCTGTTTTTGTTTCCGTAACGTGTGAGGCTCAATTACAGTGTCATTAAAGAGACACAGACTCATTTGACGCCCCATCAAATCACTGTCAGTCTCCGTGCAGCGCTGTCATCTCAGAATCAATAGAGCAATAAAGAGCTTTGGACAAAAACAGCGGGGGACTCGTTTGAATGTGACACCTTATACCTCTCTGTCCTGAGCGCACAAGCAGGGGATGGATTTCCATTCACAGCCGTAAGTGTCTCAAAGAAAGCTTTCTAAGAGGTTCCCACTTAGACCAAACCGAAAGAAGAGGGGAGGGAGAGAGACACAGGAAAGATTTTATGATTTTACTAAATTGTTAAGGGCTGTTAAGCACAGTCAGAAGCATAAAATGTTGTTGTTAATAATAATTTCATCAAATTTTGTAGTCAGTGAGCTTAGAAAAATTGACCTCGTGCAGTAATTGATGTCCTGTCACAGATTGGCTTATTTTGGCTTCAAACGTTACGTGACTCTTAAAGTAAAAATTCAAGGTAGAACTGCTGGTTTTAATGAATAATTATGCAATTAAGTACATGATGCTGTACTGTATTATGAATATATACACAGTGAGGTACCTGCAATTTCTGCATTTACAATACAGCAAGGCCTCGAGTGTTTTATTGCTAATAAAAGTTATACATTTTCATTAAAACGTTTTTTTTTTTTTTTTTTTATGCAAATGTAATACTCTTCCACGAGAAGATGTGACATGTGACGTGTTTTGTGTCACAGCTGTTACTATATTGGGTTTTTAGAATTCTTGCAATGTTATATTGACCAATCAGCATCCAGGAATAGAACTACCTGTTTAATGAATTTATGGTATGTAGTAGCGTTGTCAATACCAGTACTTTGGTACCGATACTTGAGTTTTAAAAATGTAACGTTTTTTTTTTACTTTTACAACCAAGTACTGGGTTGGATCAGCGGATGCTTTCAAATGCTCCCATGCTTATTTATGAGCAATTGCATTTGGGCATTTAGAGGCTTTTCTAATAGGTCAGAATCCAATTTATTCTGTGTGAGCTCTACATGCTCGCAAATCAATCATTTTTTTTTATTACCAAAGTATAAACACAATGTAAATAAAACATTCATTGTGCAGTATTAGTAATAGACAGATTTTTTATTTATTATAATGATAGTTTTCACTCAGTCACTGAGCTCATGCTGCATGTGAACTGAAAATCTTTAATGTATGATTTACTTGTTAAATAAATTCTATTAATAATTCTATTGTTATTTTGAATTGATAATTAAAAATATATAAAAATAAAATAGTTTTTGCTATGGTACCGATAACTGTGAAATTTCACTGGTATTGATACAGACTACAGAAATTTTGGTATCATGTAAACACTAGTACCAATGGAGACAAATGTATGTTGTTACTACATACATTAAAGTCATGTGATCGTATTTACACGCATTTTGTGAAAAATAGCAATAAATCTCGCCTCTTATAATTTATCGCTCGTGGCTTGTGATCAGTCTCGGTGGCAGCGCGAAATGGATAAAATACAAATGCATCAATTACACAACTAATGAACATCCTTTGCTCTTTATTTTGTTGCAGTAGTGCTAAAAAGTTTTCTTTGTTTGTCAGTAAGCGTAAAAGAGAGCGAATAAAATGCACTTCATAATTATGACTTCTGAGCTCATAAGTACAAACTTCCCAGGAGGAGGACTTGGACACAGCAGAAACTCAATGTTTGTAAGCAGTGAAGTGAATCGGCATAGATGTTCCTCAGAGAGGGAGTGAGGTATGGGGAGGTTGAGATAAAGAGGATGAGGCTCAGGTTTTCTGGCAGAGGGTTATTCTAGAAGTGGATGAGAGAGAGAGAGGAAAAGGAAGGTGTTGGCAGAATGATTCAGACGGTGCAGATCTGGAGAGCTGAGCAAACATCATATGGCTGGCATTGAGAAATATCCTGTCCTTCTGTTTACTCTACAGTTCTTTCATGGAGAGGAACATAGTCAAAGAAACCTGCACAGATGTGTGCGCACATGCAAACGCGGTAATTGCCATCAATGAATCCATCAATAAATTCAGTCTAATTGGATTGAGATGAAGAATGTCTTGATTGTCAGTTAAGATTTGATTAATTTGATAATAAATCTCTTACCATGAAGACAGATTGCAGTTCTAAGCGAATCTTAATTTGAATAGCGTTGGAAAGGTGTTGAAGGACCCCATTCTGGCCTGGCTGTTCATTTGTAATATGTGGTAATTATCCCAAATCCAGCTGTTTCTCCATTTATTGCTGAAAACAAAGCTTTAGCCCTGCACTGACAAGTGAAGATCTCTGGGTCTGCTGAGTTTAGTGTGCTAAAGTTCACTCAAACTTTGAGACGCAAGAAGTTTGTGTTCTAGCATCATGAACGAGTGTGCAACTTTTGTCTTTTGAGTGTGCATTTATTTATTTATGCAGTGATATTATTGAAAACGAATTTACTATATACTACCTGCCAAAAGAATAACCAAAAAGTATTATGATTTTTTTAAGGTTTTTGAAAGTATCTTATTTTCACCAAGGCTACATTTACAGTAAAAAACAATAATATTGTGAAATATTATTACAATTTAAAATAACTGCTTAATTTTTTTTTTTAGAATGTGTTGTTATTATTATTATTAGTATTATTAATGTTGAAAACTGCTTAATATTTGTTAAAATCATTTTGTAACAGGGTGTATTTGATCAATAGAAAAAATTCAAAAGAACAGCATTTATTTGAAATTGAAATATTGTGTAATAGTATAAATATCTTATACCATTAATTTTTATCAATTTAATGCATCCATGGTGAATGAACATATTGATTTTTTTTAGACTTGCTTACCCAAAACTTTTTGAATGGTAGTATATCACAGTTTCCACAAAAATATTAGGCAGCACATCTGTTTTCAACATTTATAACAATAAGAAATGTTTCTTGAGTTACATAATATGTTAACATTTTAAAGCAAAAAAAAAAAAAAAAAAAAAAATATATATATATATATATACAGTAGGGTGACCATACTTCCTGTTTAACCAGGACATATCTGGCCAGGATTTCGAGATCGCCCAAAATGCCCGGGATTCGTCTTTTGCTTTCTACAGTCACCATTCATTATGTTTACATTATTACGTTATTTGACACTGACACGTACGTGCCAGCTTTGCAGGTCATGCATTCTGATTCACACGGATCCCGATCGAGACGAAAACACAGGAATTTTCTTAGCAATGCTTAGACGCACATCAACCGATCACTTGTTTAGCATTCATGTAAACACTACATTCAGATTAACCAATCGGAATTAATTCAGTACTACTGAATCAAAAGGTGTACATGTAAACAAAATGAATGGCGACGAGAAAGCAAAAGCCGAATTGCGGATATTTTGGGCGATCTCGAAATCCCGGCCGGACATGACCTGGAATATGGTCACCCTAATATACAGTATATATATATATATATATTGAAAGAAAATATAGATAAACTCATTAATCAAACTCATTACCCTACTAGTTGACTGTTGACAAGTAGTCGAGCATTCTGACCTTAAAATGTGCAAGATTGGAAAAAGGACTTTAACCTCACCTTTAGTATGCACACACAATTCATTCTGTCAATCTAATAAATAAGAAGCTATCCAGACCCATGAGATAAAGTCAGACCCTCGTAAATCACTGCTTATCCGATCCCCCTCATTAGCCATTAGAAACCCAACTGTCTGCCACATTTTGCCCCGCTCCATGCAGTTGATTCACAGAAGGAAACGTGTGGGCAAATGCATTGAGATGAAGTACGATTAATTGGCTGATTCATTTTCGCACTGAAAGTGCTTTGCTTTTGTAATTCAGCTTGTTTCACTGTCGTTATTTTACTCACGCTGCTTCTCAATGACTAAAAACAGCTGTTGTTGCGTTGCTTTTTCATCCACCTGTTCCTATTTGAAAGAACTTACCTTTAAAATGTATATATATATATATTTTTAAATGTCCCTATAATATAATAATCTATTTCACTCTGAATAATCTCAAGTTGTGACTGCTAGTTCATGTTGAATTAAATTGCTTGCATAAAAAGGAGTGAGTGCAAGAAAACGTGACCATGAAGATGGCAGGGGCAGTAATATTTTCAGAGCACAGTGGGATGAACATAATAAACTGGGTGGCTCTTATGTCAGGGCTCTGTCAGAAGTCAAGGGAAGGAAGAGGCGAGTAACAAGACCCACACACATTCATTCTCCTTACATTTCCCTCTACGGAGACACCATTAACCTTTAAGGTCTGTGGTGGACATCCAACAGATACTGTTGCCAATTCGAGAAGGAGGCTTTGTTCCCCAGTGGAAGATTAAAAACGTTTTTAATTGGTGTGGGTAATGGCGATTTTCTGGAGTGGATTCACACTTTGGTGCATTATTTGGACGTTGTGAAAAGGTCATCCACTAGAGCAGTGTGTTAGAGGATAAGATGAGGCCATGGTAAAAGGATTTAAATGAGAGAGCGAGAGAAATGTGCGCACTCTTTTGCACTCTTTGAAATGTATTGTGAGCAATAAACTAGATAACAGAACCATTACAAGGTGGAAAGTTGGATAACTAATGATCTAGGTATGCGAGAAGGCTTTTGACTAGGGTGGCTCAACTTCAATATATAGCCTATATTTTCCTTTGGTGGGGGGTCAGGACCTTGCAGAAATTTGCATCCTTGTACTGTGGTAATCTTGAGGATCAGTCCAAAAAAAAAAAAAAAGAACTATATTATTTTCCAAAGTACTAAAATCCACAAAAAAGAAAGTGAGAAAAATATGATCAACCAAATAATACTATCTTATCATTAAACTGTGTACATTGTAGCTCAAATCCTCATTGAACATTATACATCCATAGCTCATCCTGTGTCACGCTCTGCCTCCCCAGAGTTCTCTTTGAATCATGAATCTCTACATAATCATATTAAAATTAATATTGAAAATGTCAGCAAAATGTATGACTTTCAGACACATTGTATTGTTTTCAAGGTGTACTCCGATGTTCATACATCGGTTTTGCCTGCGCTTAAAGATAAATGCTCCGCTTTTCTCATTTTCTGGTGGCTACTTCATCTCCTGTGAATGCGACCGCAATCGTCTTTTCCAGCTCCCCATTGTTCAAAGTGACAGTGTTAATTTGAATGTTTTCCCATTCTTTCATCTTCACACATTTACATCCTGCTGACGGCCATTAATTACGTGAAAACCAAAGCCATCGTAAAAATGATGGATGAGTTACGGCTTCGACACGACAGTGAGATGCCAGAACCCAACAGGAACTCCTTTGTGCAGACCATTTGCCTTGATCGCCACTAATGGGAAGTATTAAAATGATGACTTTTGACCTAAATCCAGCAAAGCACCCCTCATTATTTGAAATGGCAGAGCATTAGGCCGCTTGTTGAATTGTGAGGTGGAATTTCATGGAACGCTGGTTCATTCATTTGAATGGAAATTCAGTCTTTTTTTTATCTTTCTCTTTGTATATAGATATAGTATATGTATAGTTTTAGATATAAAGTTTCACTCAATAGATTGACCTTACTCGCGCAAGTACCTGGAAATGCCTCTGGGATCCATTGACTTACTCAAGGACGCAGAGACATTGATCTGAGGTGGTGCTCAGGTTTGAAATAAGACCTTTCTTGCTTAGACGCTCTTGGACTCTATTTGAGGTTGCGTTTAACCTTAAGCACAAGGTGATAACTTCAGCAGGTTTTGCATAAATAAACAAGGTGTTTTTCTTTGAATTTGGCTGTGGTGTAGCTTAAAATACACATTGAATACACTGGAGTTGAACCTAACTCTATATACCAATATACACAATCTAAAATCAACCAACATGCTAATGCTGTTAATAGGAACATCGGGAGTAATAGTTGTGGGATGGACTAGCTTGCACCTTTTCACATTTTATTATCTCAGGCTATAAGTGAAAGATTTTGTAAAATGACATTTTACAGGCCAAAAGAGTTAGCAGTTTGTTTCAAAATGATTTAGAAAGTATTTGCAGGGGGTTGGTTTATTCTCCCCGGTTAAGAAGCTATTAATTTTCTCTATCAGCATGAAGGTGGCAGAATATGATGAAAGCTGCTGGTGTTTCGCTGTTTCTGCTCTCTCCTCTTTTCCTCCCTGCAAATCCCCAAATACAATATTTGATTGTGTTGTGCTCATTGGCAGTATCTTGACAGTGTTTTGACTTTTTTTTGCTGTTAGATAAGCTAGCAGGAGATCATTCCATGTTTCGTCAAACCAAACTAGTGCATTGGCCCATTTTAAATGAATCTTTTTTTTTTAATTGTTAAATTTCATTTAGAGTTAATGTAGTACCACAGATGTCTATTTCTCACTAGCAATAATACATGCCTCCATCACAGTTTGTACGTGCTCAAAGTAGAATCAAATACACTGGATTTTAGTGATTAAAGGTGAAGAATGTACATGTGTTGCATTTTATTTATTTATTCGTTTATTATTGATATTTATTTTAAGTATTTTGATGGTAAGGGTTAATATAGGTGAATATATGTACAAGTTTGCAAATTTCAGTTGTATTCAGCTATTTGTTAATGCTTTGGAAAAGATAAAAAAAACTAAACTTTCTAGTACTTTCTACTATCCCAGCTTAATATTCAGAGATGTAAGTAAGGAATTTGTAGGTTTATTTCCCCCCATAATGCTTATACTGGCTCTTGGGTACAATCCAATCATTCTGACCAGCCCAACACAACCATACTAGCTTAAAGGAACCGTATGTAAGAAATGTATTTCAATTAATCATAAAATGGCCCTGATATGTCACTAGACATTAAGAAATCATGTGCATTTCAAATACTTATATCACTGACAACAGTAGTCCGGCCAGGATATTGTCATTTAAAAGTGAAGTTGCAGCCCTCAACTGATGTTGATGTTGTCATGTTGTGTTTTGGCCTGATGCACCACCCTCCACCTATCTACCAATCACGAAGTCAGTAGTATTTCGGCATCCGGGTTGCCAGCTCTGCTCTAGTTACCACAGCTGCAGCTATGAACGTGTCGGATAAAAAATGTCTAACGTTACTAAACATAAAAGACCTTGTTATGAATCCGAAATACGCAAAACATCTCTCATGAAGCATAAACATAATTAACAGAAAAAAAACTTACTGTGTAGGACTCGTCACTTGCCGTTGAAAGCTCCTTGTAGCAGCCTACGTTCCTGCTGGATCCTGCAGCCTAACTGGCAACCTCGAGTCAGGGGGGAGGGGGAGGGGATACACCGCTCTACAGTCATTTGAAAGTGATTGCAGTACCAGTTTTGGCCACAATCTTACATACGGTTCCTTTAACCAATAGCATCAGTTTGGGGTGGGGCTATCTGTTTGTCCAACCAATGGAAGATGGGGGTGGTGTTTTAAAAACTGTTAAAACAGGAATTATTTTTGAAAATTTCATTTGGTGACAGTAGTCGTGACACTAATTACACATTTTTCAACTTTAAATTTGACAGGGCAGTACTAACTAAAATGTATATTGTTATAGATTTTGCTCAGTTGGATCAATGATCAATGAATCCCTTGAAATGATCAGTTTGTTTAATAAATGATAGATAATAAATTGATATTCCAGGAATGCACATTTCTTTCCTGGTGCGCACATTTCTTCCTTTCGGCTCGCCCCGCAGTCTATTAGACACCGAGGGTGAGTTATACTCTCCAGTGAAATAGAATCATGGACAAATAGAATCAGGTGGGAAAGAAAACTAAAATACCATTAGCTGTAATTTGCCCCCATCAGACCTGCATTCTGTCTCTATCCACCGTATCATCTATCTCTCCTCTTCCTTTCATAGGCCTCGTGTGCACCTGTGTCTGGTCAATACCCCCCCCAGCCATTAGTTGATTTATCATCATTATTGTCTTTTCATACTTGCGGTTTATTTGATGAAGCTTTAGTGCGCTAGGCTTCCAGCCGCTATAATGGCCAACTCTCCTTCATCGGGACTGTAAATATGTTATATGAAAAAGCTGAGGATATAAAATGAATGCGGACAGTGGGAGGGGATAAAGAGGAAAACATCAATCTTTGGTGGATAAGAGTCATTTGTATGGAGTTGAATTGTAGTATGTAGTATGAATTGAAGCATGTTCCACAACCTGCTCATAAAATGCAGTTGTTTATTAATCAAGCACTGGACGTATGTTATTTGTTTGATTCACTTTTAAGAGTCAGCTCATAAGAGCCATTTATTTTGTGTTGAACTTGATCATATACATTTTTGATTCACTTAAAATATTTGGTTCATAAACCTGCTTTGTTCGTAAATCAGACGACATCGGTTGCGCTGTATGTTTTAATTAATAAGAGTTTGTGTGAGAAGACTGTCTTTTTATCTTGTTTTTATATGACTTTGTAGATTGTAGAGGCAAATTTGAAAAGTGATGTAGGATAGCAATGCCCCGGCATTGTAGTGGTGAGTTTTTCATATAGAACAGCAGTTTGGCTTCTCTGCTGATATTTATTGTTGGGTTGAATATTCTATAAACTTTTAATAAAACCTATATCGTATGTTCCTCATCGCTGCTCATAAATGACACTGTGACATTATAAAAGTCTGTTGTCCTTGTATGTGTGCTTGATCCCTCACTATTTTCATTAATGCAATTGTAACATTGTATCAAGGACACTATTTCTGCAGACAGTGTGTGTGTGTGTGTGTGTGAACGTCCTCTCTTTATGAGCGGAGTCAGTATCGTAGCCTCAGAGGTTTATTATTAGTTCTGTGTTTGATGTGTCAGCTGTACATTGCAATATTGTTGGATGACTGTCATAAAGCCATAACCCATTATATTTAATATATCTTTATTCGCTCTTGGTATGCTGTGACGGTCTGTCATAAAGTACAGAGAGAGGGTTAGCCAAAAAAAAAAAAAAAAAAAAAAAATTAGATCTCTTCGATATCTCAATTGTTTCTCCAAGACAGCAATGAGATTAGGTGAATGGGGAATTTCTTTGCAGTTTTCAGCTTGTTTATTTTAATGTCTACTATAACACCCCTTGTGGCAACGTTGAGAAAACAATGCATACTTGTATTGCGTTATGTTGTAATATTGGAATGCAGTAATGCACAATCAGTTTTTTTGGACCGAAAATGAAGTTAAAGCCTCAATTTTACTATGCAGCACTTTTCCTAAGGATTACTGGCCAAACATTGCATCACGTAATTAATATTCATGAGTCAATCTGTTAAGTTCTGTTTGTGTCCCTCCACTTTTCTTCATCCCTGATCACAAACTTTGGTGGAAAGGATGTATTAATGTGCAATGAAACACAAACCCTCATATAAACTCCCGCTCTCACCCTCTTTGTTGTGTAAAAGTTACATCAAAAATGTCACCTGTTAAACTTTAAAAGTTAAAGCTTCATGCAAATTATATGCTAATGCCGCTCTCCCCCTTCCCCCACACCAGTGTGTAATTGGTCCACGGCAGACACTATGTAAATATTTTCTTTTATTTTTGATGCGTGTCATAATGGCGGGGAGACTAATTGAGTTTACTCAAAGTGTCGCCTGGTTTCAGCCTCAGTCTGTCAACAGTGCACAGGGAGTGTGACAAGGGAAAGTGGATCTCGTACACTAATGACATGTTGCACGCCAGCGAGTCACGCATTCGCATGGCGCCAATCTAACAGCTAAAAACCACGACCCAAGCACTCTAGGCTGCGTTTACGCTTACAGGGCTTATTGTCTGTATGCATATTGAAAGATGGGGATTCAGTATATTTGAAACCACAGCCATAAAATTGAAAAACAGAATTTGTTCTGGCCTGAACCATAACAAATAAGGCAGTAAACAAAAACAATTTTTTTTGCAAATGTATTGCTTTTTTATATTTGTAAATGAAAATGATAGTTAAAATAATAATAAAAAATTATATCAAGTAAAATTTTTATAAAAGTAAATATAATCAAAATAAAAGTAACACTAGGTGTTTCTGATGCAGAACAAATACATACATATTATGAATGCAATGAATGTTATGAATATAAATCTTTTACAATACATTATATAAATATGTTATGAAAACATATTTTTTACGGTTTGTGTGCACATCAGTATAACAGACTCTCGCGTGTTTACTGTATGGCTCCTGTACGTCACCACAATCGTCTATCGCATCCATCAAAACTTAACTAGCGAGATGCTGGTTTGCTTTATCCAACTGAGAAACAAAGTTTGGGTATCATCTGGCCATACAACGGTGGGATGTTTTGACATTCCGTTTAGTCTACGTATCGTAAGGGCTCGAGCTCTTCAAAAACAACCACAACATATGACAGAGCATGTGTTTTAAATCGAAACACTCGCTGGAATAGATAATTCACTGAAAACGCAACTGGAGTCACTCTGCTATCTTTGATGTGATCAGCCTAGTTTTTGGACTGCTTGTTTGAATGAATACACTTACTGGATCATTGGACTGAAAACTTTCCTGGAGTTCAGTGGCTTAAAATGATCTGATCACAAACAGAGAAGCGAAATCCGGTTGAAGGGTTAGAATAGAAATGTCCTCCCCCCAAGGTTACAGGATTTTGAAGGAAAATACAGTACGTGAAATTTTTAGGTTGACTTTCTGAGCAGCCAGTGTTGTGAATGTAGGACAGGACTACCTGTTTGCTGAACACTGGCAGCTGGTGAATGTTTGGGAAGTCTGTTTTGAAGCCTGTTTAGTAGTGGAGCAGAAATGGCACGCTTCAGCTTTAACGAAAGTTGTTTACGATGAAAGTTCTTTGGCTTGTCTGTTTGTAACTGCATGTGTTCTTTCTAGCATTAGTTGAAATGCAGTTGACCAGTGAGATTAGGCAACAGCCGCATGGTGCGAAACGCATGCCAGCACACACGCTCTCATGCCCAGAGACTTCAGAGGGCCACAGGGGGAGATCTTCATTTGTATGTGCAGCACTTGATTAGTCTTGCCTGTCAGGCTAATGATAGATCAGGGCAAATGTGCCCGCTACTCAGCTCCTAATGGAACGCTACCATTCCCCCCGCTGGCCCTGGAAGCATTTTACTCGATCAACCCTGGCCCCTGGAGTGTGAAAACACACAAACACAAAGCCGCACACACACGCTGACACTGATCATAACCTACACAGCTCGGCCTGGCACCCCATGACCTCCGTTATGCTCTGAAAAACACACACAACCTTCGTTCTGCCTCAGTGGTCCTGCCGTTGCCCCGTTTGCCACAGGGTACCGATGCTCTTGATGCCAGCTGACGAACCACAGAAGAGCAGGCTGCTGTAGAAGTAGATCACCTGCTTTTTGTTTTTCTGCTTTATTTTTTATTTCACTGCTCATGTGTTTTCAAGGACGTTGATGTGAGTGTGTGTGTGTGGAGTTGCGATGAATACTCTAGACACTTGACCCTACGGCTGTTTGTCTCGAACCTGCACTGCGTGTGGAACCGGTGCTGCTGTTCTGCTTATACAAAGGTCAGTGTGTCCTTTGTATGTATGTAATTTGTGCACTTTTGTGGTCTTTGCTAAGGTGTGCATTAGTATTATGAGTACTATTATTATTGCTCACAGAACACAACTTTATACTTTATTTATTAAAAATTATTAGCAGATGTGACCTATTGACTTTTTGTTTAGAGCTCTGTAATAAGTAATAAGATTTTTACATCCTGGAAAACATGTATCACGGTTTCCACAAACATATTAGCAGCACAAATATTTAAAACAATCGTTTCCTTAGCATCAAATCAGCTTATTAGAATGATTTCTGAAGGATCATGTGACACTGAAGACTGGAGTAATGATGCTGAAAATTCAGCTTTCCATCACAGGAATAAATTACATTTAAAATATATTAAAATAAAAAGTTATTTTGAGTAATCATATTTCACAATATTACTGTTTTTTTTGGTCAAATAAATGAATCCTTGGTGAGCATAAGGGACGTCTTAAAACAAATCTTACCAATCTCAAACTTTTGAATGGTAGTGTATGTCTACTGTACTGTATATACTGTATATTTTTCAATTGACACATATATTTTTATATAATTTAATATACTGTATATGGGTAGGGTTAGGGGATAGAAAAATATCATCTCAGTATAAAACAATATACGTCAATAGAAAATCCCTACCGTAACAGAAAAACAAACGTGTTTGTGTATGTTTGTGTGTGTGTGACCCACAGTGATGAGAAGTTCAGGTAATACTGATGATATCAAGTCAGGAAGCAGTGCTGAGAAGAGCTTAATTGCTTCTTGAATATCAACAGAAAGTGTGTATGTGTGCATTGGTGTGTGTGTGTGTGTGTGTGTGTGAGTGAGTGTGTGAGTGTGTGTGTGTGTGTGTGGGTGGGTGTGTGTGTGTGTGTGTGTGTGTGTGTGTGTGTGTGTGTTCAAATTATCTGGTGTAAAAGTCACAAGCACTAGTTTCTCCACTCAGTAATGAGTAACACCACAGGAGGAGCTCTTGCAAAGCCCACTGACGTCCACACACACACACACACACACACACACACACACACACTGAAGCTGTAATATGCAGAGATGTGACTGGTGGCAGAGTGCAGTTGAGGGAACAACCATTTGCATTCTCAACCTATTTGTTCTCATTAAGTCTCTCTCGTTTGGTCGGATTTGTCTCTGTGGGCCCCTCAGCTGCAAATAACACGTAAGGCTGCACCCTCGGCCCATCACGGTGAGACCACGGGCACTTTAATTAATAAATAAATTAATAATGCTTACTTAATGGTTGGATGCCCAACAGGCTGTGAAAGATGAACAAAGGCCAGTGACAAATGACAGTTCCTTTCATCCAGGGGTCCCTGTGCTAGTGTTACCTGCATTATGAATCATTTTTCTCCTGTTTTTTATGCAGTCTGACCGGTTCTGAATATTTAATACAACAATCTAGTTGAGCAAAGGATGGCTATGATTACAGGACAGTTATTTCTCTTTGAAATGCCGAAATGCTTTGAAACACCCGCATGGATGCAGACACACGCATATGTGACTTCCAGATGGGCTTTTCGTGTAATTTATTTATTCAAATTTTTCTGTATTTTCCCTGCTGAAAAGACCAGCATATTCTATCTATCTATCTATCTATCTATCTATCTATCTATCTATCTATCTATCTATCTATCTATCTATCTATCCATCCATCCATCCATCCATCCATCCATCCATCCATCCATCCATCCATCCATCCATCCATCCATCCATCCATCCATCCATCCATCCATCCATCCATCATTTGTTCTGTCGCTCCATCGTTCATATCTTTTGTTCCGTCTCTCTATCGTTCGGTCTATCGTTTGTTTCGTCTCTCCATCGTTCATATAGTTTTTTCCGTCTCTCTATCGTTCATATCGTTTGTTCCGTCTCTCTATTGTCCGGTCTATCGTTCGTTCCGTCTCTCTATCGTTCGGTCTATCGTTCATTTCGTCTATCGTTCGTTCCATCTATCTCTCGTTCATTCTATTTTTCTGTATATCTATCGTTCTGTCTATACTTCTATAATTGGAACTCATGGTAGGCCTGTATATTTGCATATCCCATCATGTTCCACTATCCCCAATTATAAAAGGAAACTCCTCAATCCTCTGCATTGGTTATCTGTAAATGCCTTTGCTGAAATATGTTTTAACCGTGACTAAGCCGCCCTGCATTACATTATAAAATCGCAAACAGGAAATGGCTCTCTTTCGCCCTCCATCTTTGACTTCATGATAGTAATGTTTGAGTCTATCCTTTCCTCTACCAATTCACCTTTAACCTCTCTCTTATCACAGGCAGTCCAATAGGAGTCCACGAAACTATGAAATTATTCTCTGACCGCTCACCATCACCCTTCCCAGCACTCTTTCACTTTCTTCATTTTATCTTCGTTTTCTCTCAGGGCAGTCGGATCACTTTTTTAATATTCTATTCCTCTCGCTGTATATGGTTATACTATTTGAGCTAATTGCCTCATAGCTCAGCTGCAAAAAGGCCTCCAGTGTCGATTGTTAGCTTTATCACGCAGAGAAAAGGCTAGGATATATTAGCATTTAAATTAGCTGGAGACGAATGCTAATAGAGAGGAGTGACACTGGCGGTCAAAGAAGATACAATCTGTAGAACACTTTAAAGAAGTGGTGTCCTACCTTTCAAAGGCGGTCACTGGTTTGGGATATTTTCATGAGCCTTTTATTCACATTTTCTCTGAGAATTAGCATGCTAATTGTTAATATGTTGATGTTAATGGTGCTAGATTATTATTATAGTTAATTAACTAAATTCCATTGCTGTTTAATTGCAAAATTAGTGCATGTAGATGTGGTTTTACTGCCTTTTAGGAACATTATTGAATGTTTATTGTGAGAATGGCTACAGTTAAAGTACTTGTGTAAAATTGGACTGCTCAGGTTATTCTACCATATTAAGTGAGATTCCAAATTTGTATTCATTTTTATAACTAATTGAGTTTTTTGAACTAATGAACTTTGTTCATTTGAGTGTATATATTGACAGTGTGTCTGTGTGTGTGTTTATTGATTGTTAATTTATAATGTTTATATAGTTGTTTTTTATTTATACTAATGTATTTATTTATTTAATTTATTGTGGAAATTATTTTAAATATATGTATACACTCACCTAAAGGATTATTAGGAACACCATGCTAATACTGTGTTTGACCTCCTTTCGCCTTCAGAACTGCCTTAATTCTACGTGGCATTGATTCAACAAGGTGCTGAAAGCATTCTTTAGAAATGTTGGCCCATATTGATAGGATAGCATCTTGCAGTTGATGGAGATTTGTGGGATGCACATCCAGGGCACGAAGCTCCCGTTCCACCACATCCCAAAGATGCTCTATTGGGTTGAGATCTGGTGACTGTGGGGGCCATTTTAGTACAGTGAACTCATTGTCATGTTCAAGAAACCAATTTGAAATGATTCGAGCTTTGTGACATGGTGCATTATCCTGCTGGAAGTAGCCATCAGAGGATGGGTACATGGTGGTCATAAAGGGATGGACATGGTCAGAAACAATGCTCAGGTAGGCCGTGGCATTTAAACGATGCCCAATTGGCAATAAGGGGCCTAAAGTGTGCCTAGAAAACATCCCCCACACCATTACACCACCACCACCAGCCTGCACAGTGGTAACAAGGCATGATGGATCCATGTTCTCATTCTGTTTACACCAAATTCTGACTCTACCATCTGAATGTCTCAACAGAAATCGAGACTCATCAGACCAGACAACATTTTTCCAGTCTTCAACTGTCCAATTTTGGTGAGCTTGTGCAAATTGTAGCCTCTTTTTCCTATTTGTAGTGGAGATGAGTGGTACCCGGTGGGGTCTTCTGCTGTTGTAGCCCATCCGCCTCAAGGTTGTGCGTGTTGTGGCTTCACAAATGCTTTGCTGCATACCTCGGTTGTAACGAGTGGTTATTTCAGTCAAAGTTGCTCTTCTATCAGCTTGAATCAGTCGGCCCATTCTCCTCTGACCTCTAGCATCAACAAGGCATTTTCGCCCACAGGACTGCCGCATACTGGATGTTTTTCCCTTTTCACACCATTCTTTGTAAACCCTAGAAATGGTTGTGCGTGAAAATCCCAGTAACTGAGCAGATTGTGAAATACTCAGACCGGCCCGTCTGGCACCAACAACCATGCCACGCTCAAAATTGCTTAAATCACCTTTCTTTCCCATTCTGACATTCAGTTTGGAGTTCAGGATATTGTCTTGACCAGGACCACACCCCTAAATGCATTGAAGCAACTGCCATGTGATTGGTTGATTAGATAATTGCATTAATGAGAAATTGAACAGGTGTTCCTAATAATCCTTTAGGTGAGTGTATGTGTGTATATATATATATATAATAATATTATTATTATTATTATTATTATTATTTTAAGAGGCAGTGTAGAGAAAAAATTCTCTGATAGCCGAGGCACTCCTTAATTAAAATGTCTTTATTACAAAAATGACATGTCCTAACTGGACAACTTTAAAATGCCCACGCGTAGCGGCATAATTATTATTATTTATTATTTTTACATACACAAGTACTCAAATTAATGAATGTACATTTGTGATAAACTATTTCTTTCAATATTTTTTCTATTTCTTTGTAAGTGGCAGAAAGCGGTCTGTGCACCGTATGGACCCTAAAAACAGCCATGTAAGCTGTAATGAACATGGACACACACACACATTTTGTCACACGCACACACACATATTTTTAGGCCATTATGGTCCATATGGTGCAACGCAGCTGGTTCAAGCGTGTATGTGTGTGTAGTAGTGCAAGGTAAACTCTCCTCTCTCAGGGTGAAAATTGCTGTCTTTGTCCTTGTGGGTAAAAGCTCTCTGCGAACCTCCTCATTTATTACCTGCTCACAGGTGCAAATGGAGCAAATCGTTGCCGTCCATCAGACAGTGGGAAGCATTGGAGTGTCCTGCTGCGTTACTGGCCGTTCTTTAACCACAAACACATGCTCAGTGTAGGGGAAAGATTTGTAATAAAATCTCTTGAATGTTAATGTGTAGGTCTAATACTGGAGAAGGTAATGGCTGTAAAAAACTGCTGAATTCAGGAGGACGAGGCCTTGCGCCGGCCCCTACAGAACACACTGCTTAATGAGCCATCTCTGCTCCGATCAACATACACACACAGGCATAAACACTCCGCTATCACTGTAGACAAGGTTTGGGAGAGCACAGTAGCTCAAATGAACCCAGAAATTAAGCGTGTGACCTTGAATATACAATTTGTTTGGTGTTTAAAAGCTTCCTCTTTAAGATTGGCAAGGGAATAAGGTCTCCTGGTCTCTCGCTAGCAGGGACCAGTAAAGACCTCGGCTATGATCCTTTGTTTGTGTTTCTATTTTCAGGAATATCATGTACTCATGCAGAGGAATTCAATATGGAATACTGAATCTATTTGTTTTTGCAACTTTCACATAATGTCAAACATAAACTTATTTCACCAATACGCTTTCTTCAGTTCATCCATCCATCCAGGCTTTCTTCCTATCTGTCTATCTATCCATCCATCAGTCTATCCATCTTTCTGTCCCAGTGTCCCTCCCTCCATCCATCCATCCATCCATCCATCCTTTCTTCCCTCATCTGTCTATCCATCCATCCGTCCATCTGTTTTCCTTCCCCCATCCATCCATCCATCCATCCATCCATCCATCCATCCATCCATCCATCCATCCATCCATTTTTCTTCCCCATCCGTCCATCCATCCATCCTCTTTCTTTTCCCATCCATCCGTCCAGCCATCCTGTTTGTCTTCCCCATTTGTCCATCCATCCATCCATCCATCCATCCATCCATCCATCCATCCATCCATCCATCCATCCATTTTGTTTTCCTCATACTTCCATCCATCCATCCATCCATCCATCCATCCATTTTCCTTTCCTCATCCTTCTATCCATCCATCTGTTTTCCTTCCTTGCGCCCTTGCATTATCCTTGTCTTTCTTTCTTGTTAATGTTATTTTATAAGACTCTAATGATGAACTGTTTTCTGTCTGCTTTTTCCAAGTCATCATTCAGATGGCTTCTTTTCTGCCACGACAATGAATGGCACTGAATACTGAGCAAGTGTTTTTCAAATCAACAAAAGCTTTATTTCTGTGTATTTGCAGTCAAATAAAAGACGCAGTTGGATGCCTGTTTAACTGATCGTACAAATTGACTTTGATCTCAGGGTAGTAAAGCCCATTATTTGCTTGAAGGACACACAAACATCACAGTACTAATATCATTTCTTTTCACAAATGTGTGTGTAATTCTTTATACAGCTCTTTTCTTTTTGTTGTTGTCTTGACTGTTTTGAACATATTGAATGACATTGTTGCAATGTGTACATCTTCACTGCATTCAGTAATGTTTGAAGGATGGATGCTTGGTAGTTTGAAAGTATGAATTGTAAAACATGAAACTGCAAGAGACAGAAAGAGACTTATTTTTTGGGGCATTAGAGGTATCATTGGTGCTTTCTGTCAAACACATACGTTTGTGCAGGTCTGACTGGCTTGACCATATTGCTCCATATCTCTTTCCAAGAGGTTTTGTTTTGAGTAGGGAACGTTCAGAGTGAGCGTTTAAGTGTGTGTGTGTGTGTTTCTGTGAGTCTCTCTGTCAATGTTGGACCCTAAAACTGCTGACAGCTCTTTGAGGTCACAAGGGCCACTGAAATGAACTGAACCGAACCACTTACACAGACTTGTATTCTTCATCTGCCAGTCACTCTTTCAGCTCTATAGACCAGAGAAAGGAAGCAGATAGAAAGAGAGAGAGAGAGAAAAAACATTTTTTTTTTTTTTTTTTAGAAACCTTTGAACAAATCTTGTATGCTAAGAATGAAGCTTCACCATTTGTGCTTGAGGCATAAATGATACCTTAAATCATGTGGCTTGTTGAGAGGGATGTGCTATTATTTTTCTAAACAATCTTCTACCTTTGCCTGATAGATGATAAAATGGGCAAAATTATACTTTTATCGAAGGAGATAAGTGTTACTTGAGCAGCAAATCAGTACATTAAAATGATTTATTAAAAGGATCATGTGACACTAAAGACTGGATTCAGCTTTGCATCACAGGAATAAATTACATTCTAAAATATATTCAAGTAGATTTTCTTTTTTCTTGTAACAATATTGCTGTTTTTTCTGTATTTTGATCAAATATGTGCAGCATTGGTGAGCATATAAGAGACTTCTCTCAAAAAAACACAAACTTTTGAATGGTGGTGCATTTGGTGAAGTAAACCAAACTGCTAAAAACTGGACAAATCTAGTCTTATAATTCTCTGTTATTTTAATTAAGATCCATTTTGTGTGGCTGCCTGCGAGGAAGATGAGTTGTAATACATCCTTGCATATTAGAGAAAATGTCCTTTAGATTGCGGTGATCTTAGGATAACAGTGCTGGGCATTTATGAGTTATTTCTCTCTCTTTTATAGCTGTAAGGAGTCAGGAAGGAGAACTTTTTGAATGGTAGACTCTGAAAGTGTCTCTCGTAACTCCGGTGAATTTTAAGATGGAGCCATTCATCATTCTTGTCATTTTTGTCTCGAGCATCTGTGTCTTTTGGGCCAGTGGACTTTTCTTTTTTTTTGCCTTTGACGGGCTCACAGAACCTCATTTTATTCCCACTGCGGTTCTTTATGCAGTCCATCTGTTGGTTTTTATATAGTTTCCTTATAGTCCTGCTTTAAGTGTAAAACAAATAAAATGGTATCTCTCACAAAATGTCTAAATGTACCATAATTGTGCTGTGATCCTGATATGTGGAAATTCAATGCTTGGCCACTCCAGAGAAAGGCATTATGGGTGATTTAGTTTCGGTTCAGCCTGCCTTGCTGAGATATGTTACCCAAACGACTGTGGATGTCTGAGGTGCTCTTCAGATATAGGAGCTGACAGGGAAATATCTGTCCCATTTAAAGGTTGGCTTGTTGTGCAGTAAACTGTATGGCTGGGATATCTGAAGATGTAGCTGAACACACAACCTTCGACAGGCCTCCTCAGCATCCCTCGCTTGAGTAAACCACTAGTTGATTGGAAAATTGCAGCGTTCAATGTAATGAAATGGCAAGATTTTTACAAATCGCACACTCACACCTCTCTGGTTCGTTCTTCAATTAATCACAGTGCTTTTAGATTAGTGGTAATAGGCAATAGGTCAAATTTGTTAATGTTTGTACATAAAAAAAAAGAAGCTTAATACAGTTGGAAGTGTCTGGATTCTAGATGAGCTTTTTGGCTGTACTGAAGGCCTAAAGGAGTGTCTGGATCCTCTTAGCACATTTATAGAAGTTGGAGGATGTTGGACAGTTTTCTATCTATCTCTCCCCTTCCTCAATCATTGAGTATGTGGTGACTGATGAGGCCTTTGGAGACTCGTGTTGTGTGTGTACTAGCAGTTCTGTTTCAGCCCATACAAGTGTTTTTGTCATTATCACCATATAGAGTTTTGTAAGCATGTTTGTGTGTGTGCACTTATCTACTCAAGAGTATGTCTGAATATGTTCCTAAGTGGGCATTTTACTTGAAGGAAGTACTAATCACATGATGACGAGTTGCTTAACAGGGTTACATATCTAAACCGCTAATTAATATGCTTTCTAATTGCTGTGTAATGAATTGCTTGTTAGGCGACGAGTTGCAAGTGCTCCTGTAGTACGGCAATGTCATTTACGACTAAAGGCAAACATGGAGGATTGCGTATAGTCTCGAAACGATTCAGATGAACTGCTAGGGTTAGTATGCACTTCATATTCAGTGCAGCTCATGGGCTGATGCCATTCAGATCGACATGTACTCTTGTGACCTCAATTAAGTTTTTGTTTGCAGGCAATAATGCTTAGCATGGATCAGCAGTGTGTGTGTGTGTGTGTGTGTGTGTGCGCATGTGTCATACCTGTCCAAACTTATAAACCCTCTGCTAGGTGTTTATAGGAAGCCCGCAGCCCATAGCAATGCCTCAATGCACCTTCACTCTCTCAGAGCGAGACATGACCTCTTTTATGTTCTGCGCTGGGCAGGTTGACCCCAGGTGTGTGTGGATTTGTTCATGTGCACATGACACACTCCCCCCACAGCCAAACTACTGGCTTCCTCTGTCTGTCAATGTGACCGTCTGAGCAGTATGTCTTCTTCTTTTTTTTTTCTTTTTTCTATTTTAACTTTAAAATCTTGATAGTGTTCCAAACAATGAGTGTAATTCATCAGTAGCATCAGCCCTTAGCCAGCTAGAATCCATCCTGCAATGATTCCGCTAAAGTGAAGCGCTAATAAAGCGGAGTCATTTCCACAGAGATCAGCGGGACTGGTTCTGGATCAGTGTTCCACGTTTGGCTGAGATCATGAATCTGTGGGTTGGAGAAATCTGCTGTCTGAACAGGTGCTCTGTGTGGTGAGGAAGGTAGGAGAGCTGAAAACAGTGAATAGAAACAGTACTGAGTGCATACTTTTGAATTTGGATGGCTAAGCTTCTTTAAACTTGTTTTTTTTGGGGTGTTTTCAGCCTTTTTTCTCACTTTGCTTTTTATGATTGATGCTTGCCAAGGCTTTTTTAATATAAAAAATACAGTAAAAATAAAGTTAAAAGTAGGCTACTGTAAAAAAGAATACAGTAATATTGTGAAACATTATTACAATTTCAAATAAGTTCTATATTGATATATTTTAAAATATGATTTATTCCTGTGATGGTAAAGCTGAATTTTCAGCATCATTACTCCAGTCTTCAGTGTCACATGATCCTTCAGAAATCATTCTAATAAGCTGATTTGCTGCTTAAGAACATAACTTATTATTATTATCAGTGTTGAAAACTGTGACCAGCCCCCCAGATTCTTATCAGATTCATATCCAACAAACTTAATTGAAAGTAATGTCCCAGTGAGTTGACTCAGTAAACACTTTTCAGTGAGTTCATTCGCTGAAGGATTTGTCAGACTGATTCAGATTCATAACTGCTGGGTTTTTGAAAGTCAATTATAAAAGTCATTTGTTGTGATTCAGACTTCAGATTTTGCTGTATGTTTGTTGTGTACAGTCTGTGAGGACAACTCAAAAGTTTTCTTGACATTATTTTGCGTTACACAGGGGTTTTTTTTTGTTTTGTTTTTTAATCTCATAACATTCATTTTTGGCAATTTTTTGGGAAAATAAATGTAAATGTAATGCTATCTATTTTATAAAATTTTGAACATCTTTAATTATCAAAGTTGGCATCAATGGTTCCATGAAGAAACTTTAACATCCATAGAACCTTTCAACTGCACAAAAGGTTCTTTATAGTGGAAAAAGGTTCTTTAGATTAGTAAAATGTTCTTCGCACTATGAATTATTTTTTTAAGAACTGTTCTTTGGGGAACCTTAAATGGCTCTTTAATGTCATCACGCGAAAACCCCTTTTAAAAACTTTAACTCTGTGTGTTGGTTTATCTTTGCAAATTCCGATGATGCTTTCAGCTACCAATAAAAGTGTACTATTCTTAGCTCTGTTTAGCATATTTTTCCATATCTAAATCCATTCCGCAGAATTCCACAGTTTCCCCCACGATCAGCAACGAAAATGTAGAAAATGTGTGACAGATTCCGGGCAGACCTAAAGTTGTGCTGACAGTGATAGTACTGTTTACCTAACCGTGTGTGTGTGTGTTTGGGTGTGTGTGTGTGAGTTTAAATTGGCGAAGTAATAAAATGTCATATCAGCAGAGCTTGGCTAAACGGCAAGAAATCAGAACGTCTGCTAAATATTCATGACAGGTTACAGGAGCGTGAAGCCATGTGTGTGCGTTTTCTGGTCCCTGCGCAGAATCTGCCATCACATGCCACCAATCCAGATGATAATGAACCGTTTGCATGCACGCTTCATTCTGAAGGTCACACACCCACACAGGACCTGACAGTAAATGAAGGACAGGTGAAGAGTCTATCAATCTAGTTAACATATACATGACTTTGACAGCAACCCAGTCCATTTAGAATATCCAGTGGCAGATTATTCCAGAGAGTGACATTCAAAATGTGTGTTTGTGTCTCCGTGTGTGTGTATGTGTAAGGGGCAGTGGATTACTGTAAGATTAGATGCTTTGCTTGACTGGGAATCCTCCCATAATATATAATAATTACATGGATCATTGCTTTCCCACCTCAGAGAGAAAGAGAGAGATAGAGAGAGAGGGCCAAATGAATTCAATTTCATCTGAGCTCCTCCATGCTGATGAGGAGAACGGTCTTATGGGATATGGTGAGGATGACAGCATGCATTACTGCTCTCGTTTCACTAATCACTCCATCCAGCACTTCTCTATCATCCGACTGTCCTCTTTCTCCTGTCCTTCGCTCACCCATATGTTTTATGCCTCCACTTTGTACTTAACTTACTGAAACTTTGCTTCATACAGATCTTTCTGAAGCTTTCCTTTCAGTTTGACTGACTTTTCTTTATGCCTTAAAGGGACAGATCTTCTAAATACAAAGTTCTGTCACGAAACTCTTGATGGCACAGGTCCTTAAAGGGGCATTCCACCCATTTGAACATTGTTTTTTATTTAAAGTGGGTCATATATGTAGTCGAAATGTAATATAAATTTTGAATTTGGTCCCTTCCGAGGAAAGACAAAAAATAACTTCAGGACGCATTTGTATGAAAGACAACAACTCCCACAATGCACCACATTGCACAGCTCCGCAAGCCACTCCCACTAATCCAGAAAGCGCATATCTGCCTATAAGAGAAATCACTCTTCCGTCTACAAGGCTAGGTACCACCAGAGCTTGAAATTCATTTCACATTCACACAAAATGTCTAGTTAGTTGGCGAACTCATTACTCCTCGTTTGTATTTCTTTCGAAAAGGTGAATTATTGCATGGTACCTGGATGTTCAGTCAGAACATATGCGGTGCGAAACTAGGATAGTTCTCAACACAAACGTCCGTGTCCTCGTCTGATTCAGAGATTTCGTCCAGGAGAAATTGTCATCGTTGAAATTCTTTGCCGCAGACGGACTCTATCTCTGTGTTCGTAGTTGCATAGTGAGATCACCGGCGCCACCAGTCCGCCCTAACTCGAGCCAGTCTGGGCTCCTCGTCCGCGGCAGGCAGGTCTTCTGCCTCGGCTGCTCTTCGCTATAATGTGGCTTGTAAAGGTTGCCACAAACACCTGATTCAAGCATCAGACTTCCGAAATCCTCTTCTATATCATATTGATCACTCTCCTCCGCTATTGTCATAACTTTACATCTGTCTCCACAGCGCCTGTTAGCTTAGCTTCAAACAAGATGGAGGATATTGCTTTCAGTTTCAGAGAGTAAAGTCCCACCCACTGATCTGTAATAGGTCTGTAGCGTGAGCGGGTCCCGCCCCTTGGGAAAGATGAGGAACTAGTGCTTGTAGTCTCAACAGAAATCCCCCCCTCTTACACTTCACAAAAAATGACGATTTTTGCGTCATTGTAGGAGGAAGTGTAAAAGGTAAATAACGGATTTCTCCCGTCTCAGGGGAAAATGAGAGAGTGTTGCACGACCATTCAATAGTATGACTGGGTTTCTAACAATGCAAAGCTTAATGCAAATGGGTGGAGTGTCCCTTTAATTCAACCTGCTTGCAATCACATCATTCTCTATAGGGCACAGCTGATTGGTTCCTGCTGTATCAGTAGCCAATGAGCTCGCTGCTCAACCTTCAAATACTTGGTTAGCATTTGCCTTAGCATTGCAATGCACTTTCAGAAACCCTCCACCTTCCCCAGCTTCACCTGCATAGATCTGCTACAGGTAATACATATACATGTTATTGTATAGCAGCAGCATGTCTTAAGGCCCGGGTATACTTAATTTTCCGCATTCAGACGCGTCTCCCGTGCAGTCGTGTCGGCACAGCTTTCAAAGTATACTCAACCGCGGATGAGCGCGGACGGCCAAGTTCGACTCATGCGCAGTACAGTTGTTGTGACTCTTACAGATGCACATTAATGATTTCTTTTTGGCCATTTTTTATATTATTTATATACATTACCGTTAAAAAGTTTGAGGTAAGATTTTAATGCAAATAATAAAACTGCATTCTTCTGCATTCAACACAGTACGCACAATTACAATGTTACAAAATATTTCTCTTTCAAATAAATGCTGTTCTTTTGAACTTTCTATTCATCAAATAATCCCGAAACAAATTTGTCAGTTTCCACAAAAATATTAGGCAGCGCAACTGTTTTTAACATTGATAATAATCAGAAATGTTTCTTGAGCAGCAAATCAGCATATTAGAATGATTTCTGGAGGATCATGTGACACTGAAGAGTAATGACGCTGGAAATTCAGCTTTGCATCACAGGAATAAATTACATTTATAAAATATAATCAAATAGAAAACAGTTATTTTAAGTTGTAATAATATTTCACAACATTACTGTTTTTCCTATATTTCCTATAAATTCAGCCTTGGTGAGCAGAACTCTTCTTTGAAAAACATGCGTTGTCCTAAACGTCTTATTTTGCATTCCACAGAAGAAAAACAGAAATAATACAGGTTTTAAGCAACACAAATATTCGTAAATGAATCCACCCTGTTTCTCAGATCAGTTCTTAAATCCTTTAATTCATTTCTGTGTCTTTTCCCGCCTCTCTCTCCTCACTGCAGGACAGCACGACTCCCTCTACAGGCAGTGATAAGGGTGAAAGGAGGGAAATGAGAGAGGAGGGAGTTAGAGGGGAGAGAGGGGCTAAGACAGGAAGAGAAGGGGGTTAGTGGGCATCCCTGCGGAGCGCACGAAGCAATAGATGGACCTGTAATGAGCACCTGAGAGAGAGTGGTGGAAAGAGTTAGAGAAAGACAAAAAGAGTGGGAGTTAAGCTTAAAAATATTGCAATCCTCAAGCAAGGATCAGCTCAGAAATGTGGCAGTGTTTCTCCTGCACCCGCACAAAAACACACTGACGTGACGTTAACTCTTTCTCATTGTTATTGTGTGGTGTTCGTACAGCACTGTTAATGTAGGGGTTTAATTATTGCTTTAACATCTGCATAAAAGCTGTTGTGTACACACACCAGCGCATAGTTACACAATTTAATCACAGTGCCGGGGACCTGATGCAGCTGATAATTCAGCAAGTGGCGCTGGACTAGAATACTGACAATCACAGCCTAAGAACGGTAAACACACACACACACACGTGCGCGCACACACACAAATAGCCTTGTAGAATACTAATACACACACCACTCCCACCAGAGGCCACTGGGTGCTAAATTAGATTGGCAATTGAAATATGTTTTTCTATGCTAATTTACTGCCTCTGTTTCTCTCTGACAGAGTTTCATTAGCCACTCTCACTAACACCTCACTTGAGGCTGAACGACAACTTTAAAAGAAGTAAATGAGAATACGTTTCCATTTTACTTGCATATTTGCATAAATAAGTGCCAAATTGACAATCACACATGCACACACGCAAATGTTTTATTCAGTTTTTTTTTTATTTTTTAATGTAAAATGAAACTAAGCAGAAATTAGCAAGCAGCTAGCTACACAATATGACTTCCAAAAAAATTCCCCTGATAATTAAAGGAATAGTTCATCCATAAATGAAAATGTTATTGTATTGTTTATTGCTTTGTTACTTTTTTTATTAATAATAATAACAATAGTGTTAACATCTGTCTTCTCTAAAAGTAGTCAGTTGGTAGCTCTGTGTGAGGAACCAGCCCATTCTCATCCCAAGGCGTCATATACTGACGCTTTTGACATTTCGTCTACATCGAACGCACATGGCACCCTTTAGCGTCAATATGAGACGCAGATAGATACGGGCCAGAAGGCGCCTCCTAGCGGTCTAACCCTAACCCTACCCCAGACCTAAACCTACCCATAACCGAACAAAGCTCTGTGCGTGTCATATTGACACTAAAGGGTGCCATGTGCGTTCGATGTAGACGAAATGTCAAAAGCGTCAGTATATGACGCCCTAGGATGAGAATGCGTTGGAGGAACAGACCAAAATTCAGGTTATTTACTAAAAATCTTGCTCTTGCAATTCTCCTTTGCCCTTATATAAATGTTTGCATTGCATTTGGTCATGACATATTCAATGGCATGATGTTGAGGTGCCATTTTGAACCTCAATGTAAAAAAAGTTTTCCATGAAAAATTACCTTCAGAACATTTGGAATATACTTACGGTGCTTTTATGAAGTTTCTTTGGAAAATGTCTTATTTTGTTGCGGTGCACAAATATATTTTTTGGGTGAACTTTAATCTTTGCACCTCGGCATGAAAGAGCAGTTCAATTATTGCACTATAAACTGCAACATTACACCTATTAATGTAAAACTTCATGCAAATTGCACAGTTAAGCACGTCACTGTGAGCTTTCCTCGAGAACAGTCATGCAGGTGAAGATCTCTGACACTCATTTCTCACTCAGCACTTGAACTTTAGTTTTTTTTTTCCTCTCTGGTATTTCACACGCTCAGGTTTTTGACAGCCTGGGTGCCGGGAGTATTTCAAATGAGCATGTTC
This sequence comes from Rutilus rutilus, assembly GCF_951802725.1. Lineage (NCBI taxonomy): Eukaryota > Metazoa > Chordata > Actinopteri > Cypriniformes > Leuciscidae > Rutilus > Rutilus rutilus. The sequence goes on along the minus strand of NC_140217.1, from coordinate 36,799,224 downwards.
AGTTCAAACCCCGTACAGAAGGGCACTTTGAAGTGCACTTTGACAATGCTTTTAGTGTTCCTCCTTAAACGCTCTCAATATTTTTATATTGAGAGCTTCGCTCTGCCACTTCAGTCATTTTTTTCTTTTCTTTTTCTTTTTCTTTTTCTTTTTCTTTTTTGGGCTGATAGGTTTTGTCGAACAGGTGACGCGTAACAAGCATCTCCCCAGGTGAAAATTTCCCAAGAGGCATGCATGACCCTGAAGCTTCAGCGTGACATTAAATCTAACAAAGCGCATTGCTGGAAACACTCACTATACGTTTGCAGTTTTCAGACACAGAGATCCATTATGGCTTGTACAGAGTGCATGGGGTTTCAGAGCAGTGTTGCATTGGCGCAGGGAGTGCTCTGCGGTCGGGATGTTCATAGAGAGCCGCTACTGTATTAATGGTTAAGGGTTGGTATAAATGGGCTGACAACACATATGTATGGTATTGGAGACCATATTAGTATCAGCTAGTGTTTGCGGTTAATTATATGCATTGATCTGTTTATTAGAATTATGATGCCTGCTTTTTACATGCAATTCTATGGCATGTTTGTTCACCTGTTTTATGGTCTCCATACCAAGATGCACAATTTGAGGTATTATTCATGTTCGTAGCACAAGCGGTGTGGGGTGAGTTAAACTCCAAATTCTTTGGGTTAGGTCCTTGTATATAGATCCTAGAGAACCTTTGCCTCCTGGGCTGAATCCCTTAAATGGGAAGTTTAACAGCTCTTTGAAGCGTGCATTCCTCTGGCATGTTTGTGTTTGTTTGTGTGTGTGTGTGCATATGAGCCAGTGATAGCAGTTGAGCTGATTGGAACGGACAGAGATGGATGGCAATGTACAGACATATAAAAGCTGCTGTGTGCATGAGGGTGTGTGTTTGTGAGTGGCTCAGTAATAAAAATCTTCAGCTGTCTGAAAAGTGCGCTGCTAACCTTATGAAAACTGTCAGGAACATTTCTGTCAAAAAATAAAATTTAAATAAAAGAAATGAATAAATAAATATTTAAATATTAAATATTATTTATTTTATTTGTTGTTATAGAACTATTAAGATTTTTTTGTGACATGTTTACATGTATTTCATTCTCTGTACTGTAATGCAAAATGTATTTATTTGTTTTATGCTTTAAAAATCACTGTATTATAGTAAGTTTTACTGTAAATAAAGCTGACAAAGAAATTTAAATTAAAAAAGTGTATTAACGTAGTGACAATCTACTACAAGAATCATTGAGAATTATGGAATTTACAACAAATGCATTACAGTAAGCGAATGTGGGGGAAATTTGCTTATTTGTGATTAAATTAATGTCTCATAGCAAACACTCTTCATTGTCTTTACGGAGATACTATTTTGTAGGTCTTTTTGTCAATTGTGGGGTGAAATTTGACACTTTTTGAGACCCCATAACTTTTACAAAAACATCAGTTGTAAATTAGTCATTTGTAGAAGATGCTGAATATATAGTATGATCATAAAAATATGTGAGAATTGGTATGTAATGTTTGAAGTTTGTGAGCACATTTGCTGTCTGTGTGTGTATGTCCTCTCATTGCCGACCACGGGACGAACAAGAGAGCGGTAGGACGTTTTTATTTATGACCCGTCCAAAGCGGCAGAAACAGTTGTTTAGAGTTGCACACGCAGACGTGTTTTACTGCCCGAATGAGCTTTCATTTCTCTAGTAATCATTTTTTAAGGGAAGAAAAACTGCAGGACATGCAGTTTGTGGCAGCTAATAATTTTTATTGGCAAATTTTTAAGACCCGAAGTGCAGCACTGGAACATTTGTCATTTTTAATCAGAGAGAGAGTCTCCTGAGGTGTGTTCTGTGTTACCTGAGGCGGCTCTACCTTCCCCGAATGTGAATTCTGCTGTTTCGGCTGCCAACCTCCACTTGGCCTCTGTGGAGGGGGAAAAATAATAATTAACTTCCAAGGACATACAGTATTGAGACTATGAGTCTGTCTGTCTGCAGGGGGAAACTCCATAAAATGAGGTAGAAAAGTGAGCTGTAAAGACTTAAACGGACAAATACACATCACTAGGAAAAAGTAACAGGTATTGTATATACAAACCATTTGTGCTTCAAACATGGTTGGTACCTGAAATTGCATGTGGTATTACTCTTCTAATCAACTTTCAACTTGGACCAGGAAGAAACCACCCAGAACACTTTAGTAACATTGAAAATCGAAACAACTGCCTAAAGGTGCCATGGATTGCCATTGAAGTCTTATTTCGCCTGCAGAACATTGCCGAACAATGGTAAATGTTTCCTCACATTAATAAGTGGTCACTTTTAAAAATGCATTAAAACCACCTAGAACATCTTAGCAATGTCCTGACAAACAGCTTAGCATCATGGTGGCAAGTTTTGCATGAGTTTAATATATAGTAAGATATACTATTTGCTATATTGGCATATACTGTATATTAAAGCCAAAATGATATTTAGCATCCCATTCATTGACAACCATATAAACATTCACAGCACTATCTAGATAACAAGCTGGCGGACAATTCTGGAAGTTCGGTCGAATACAGGTTATTTTCGCTATATATAAAACATACAATATGCTTCATATATGTAAATATGCACTACTTTAATGACAAGACAAGGTGATGTAGCTGTTGTGGAAAAAACTAATAAACAATACCAGTCAATCGTTCTTCCCTCTGCAATGTTTAAAGTTCGTGGCCCGCCCAACTTGGGAACTACGTAAATGAGAGGGTGAGAGGGTGTTCATGTCCAATTTTTAACTAGGAAACTTGTATTTATGATAATTCCGATAGCATGTGAAAGCAGCATAATGGCTGATGTCCGTAGGAAGTTTCATTCCAGCTGGAGTCAGTGTGTGAGAACAAGCCAGGTCAAGAGAAGACTTCCCAAGTTCAGCTGAGTCACCTTTTAGCACTAATCAAATTCCCAGAGTTTTTGAAACACAAGCATTTGGTAACTGGTTAATTACCAATTATTCAACAAAAAAGCTCTGTATAGGAATAAACACGGCATTTGTCAGCAGAACGGCAGGGTATTGTAAAAGGTGAGAATTGAGTATTTGGCAAAGGCATGTTGCATTTTCACTTGGTCTGTGGGGGAAAGTGCTTTGGCACAGAATGTCCAGTCAAAACTGCTTTTCTAATGCTGATATTTAACTCCAGAGTGTTGCAGCCGAAGGTGTAAAATGTGATTTTTAGTTACACAACGTGTGGATCCATGGGAGTGGTGCGGGGTACAGAACCCCGTAATCCTTGTAGCGTTTTAAAGGTGCGAAAACCTACTCGAGCAACACAACACTTCCCACTCTCGCTGGAGAAAGTGTGAATGTCTGTTGGGCGCCTGTTCTTGGAGGACCCGAGTCCTGCTGTCTTTGTGTGGGTGTAATGTGTACTAAATGAAGGAATCACTGAGGTGTGTACAGCTAATACATGGGGACGTATGAATGAGTTTGAACAATTAGGAAGTTGGCGTTGGGTAGGGCGGTAAATATCCGCTCGGGCGTGGGTGGACTGGCACCTCTTTGTCCTTCTGTTGTAAGTGAAACTAGGAAATCAGCGTCTGTCCGGCAGGCACGGCTGCACCTGTAGCACAGATGATGGATGGGAGAGATTTGCGGCGCACAATGGATTCTGTGGCCCGAACGGACAAGGTTAAAGGCGGCAGGTGAGGTGGAAAAAGTGGCATTAGCTTAGGTTGACGGAGTTGCTACATTGAATGAGTGACAAGCTCGCTAGAGAGCCGCTGCACGTGTTTGTGCGCTAAAAGGTGTTGGGAGCCGGGAAACAAGTATGTGATGTGGAGTTTCCTTTCTCGTTGTATGCTCGTGTCAGGCCTATCTCTTGCTTAATTCAGAGCGACAAGCCATGCGAGGTTGCCTTCAAAAAGAGTGTGTGTATGTGTGTACGTGTTTCACGGATTAAATTGGCCGACTTACTCCTGGTTCATGCAGCATATAGAGCTAAACATAGAGGGTTTTTATAGTTTTATGTATCTAAACAGTAAAAAACCTAGCTCTTTTGTATTATGTTTTATAATGTATACATACATTTATTTATAATGTATACATACATACATACATACATACATATATATATGTATATTAGAGGATTAGAGTAGATTTTCATTTCTTCCATATGATAGATTTGAATGTGGCTTGAAACTGAAAATAAACTATATAGATGATGAGATTTTAAACATCACTTTGATCGCTGCATTAACAGCAGATATCTGAGCTATTATCTGTGTTTAGTGGGGTGGACATAATCACTTTAGTTTCAAACCGACTATTTGTCTTCTCGACTGGAAATGCCGCTGGTGAGGGCCAAGAAAGACACAGCATATGCTTATGACTAATGCACTTAAACTCTCAAACATGAACATAACTTCAATATCTATTAACTAAGATCTTAAATAAAGTAAGAAAACATTCAGTTAGTTGACATTGACAGCTTTCCTGGCTTTCCGTGTTTTCACTGTTATACGGTAGGGGGCGCTATTATGCATCTTCTGAGAGTACTGAATCTCCTCATCAAAACGCAGGCGAATAAGAAGCAGAAACAAGCAATAGCATGTAAGCAGATGCTTATGTAAAATAATGCGTTCATCAACATTAAACAGAATATAAATCAAAAGTGTCTAACGTTACTGAATAAAATGTCGACCCAGGACGAGCTATAGGACTGTACAAGCATTAGGGGAGTTGATGGACTCGATCTACTCCATCTATGTTTTGATCACCGTTTTGAATCTGATCCAGGCGTAGTCTTTGATAAAAACACAATTTTCTCAGCTTTTTGTTCAAAATGTAGCTTTTTATTAAACTTACCCACATTCAAATGTTGATAAAAAAAGAATGCCTGAAGCTATAATAAAACTTTTTTTTTGTTTGTTTTTTAAAGCAGAGGCTCTGTTCTTTTTATTTATATATTGCATTTTCAAATATTCATAAAAAAAAATTATGAAACTTATGAAACCATGAAACTTTTGTGAAAATGATCAAAAATGCTGCATGAGCTGGCTGGCAACTTTTTTTTCAAAAATTCTGATGGGGAAAGAGTTAAATTAAAAAAGACACATCATATTGTTTTCTGTTTTGTTTTGTTTTGTTTTGTTTTTACAGAAACAGGCCCAACTTTTTAAGAGAACTGTAAGACCCTTCCACCACTGTTCCTGTACATGCCAGTTCTTTTTCAGAGCGTAAACAAATCCTTCTGTTAATCTAGCAGATGTTACCCACCCACCTCTTCCACATCTGCCCCAAATCTCACTTCTTCATTTCCTGAGCTGTGAAATCATCTCGAAGTTCATCAAGAGCTCCTGATAGGGCAGCACGAGCGCTCTGTTCGATAAACATGGTATTGACAGCGTGCCAGCGGTAGGGCATATGCCAGCGAGCTGTGAGAGGTGTGGAGCAATGAGCAGCAGATGTGAGGGACGAGTCCAGCTCGTACCGATGCCACGTCTGCCACTGATGAGTTTGGAAACTCTTGCTTGTTGCTGTGGGGCAACTTATCAATAATGGATCAAATTGGTAGGCAACATTAATTAGAGGAGAGATACATTTGTGCGAGTGTGTGTGCAATGTGATTTCATTAGCATATCGGTACTAGCTTTTTTTAGTACATTTCTATACATTTTGATAGACAGTGAGTACATTTACATGCACGTTCTGAAACCGATAATGCTTAAGCGACGGCGTAAGATCATAAATGGCTTAAGAATAAACCGATTGAAAGAGCTAGATTTTTTTTTTTGCCCATTACCCTGATTTTGGGAGTTACCCTGATGTTAACACCTTAACCTGCGTTCTGTCATCTTATTGAAGTGCGCTGTGTGACAAGAAACTAAGCGTCCGTGTTTGGCAGATTTGAGCGCATCCAGCCACAGTGAATGATTCGCAGTAGAGAAATATCGCAAATTCTGACTTTTTCATGACCCAAGAAATATAAAAAGATGTGTTCTCATCTTGTGCAGCCAAAGGAAAAATGGTACAGTTGAACAAACTTCAAAAATGAGAGGAGAATGAGTCTGTGTAAGTTTCCCGCTGACATTTTGAAATACTCTGGGTTTATTTAACATCACAACTCACATGATAAATAGCGTGAAATACATGGATGCCTAAGTTTTGACGTCACCATCGGGGAATAACCAGTTTTTTTTTTATACAGTCTTGTAAACGTGGTTTACTTGCATTGCCAGGTTATTGATTTGCATGTCATTGCAATATTGCAATAAACAGATTTTTGGTAGTTAACAACATATTGGTGTGCATGTAAACGTGCTCAATGTTGACAGCATAAACAAGGCATTGTTTGACTTTAGAGACTTAGAGGTTCATAGAACACAGTTCATGGAATTTACAGGTTGATTTTATTTTATTTTTAATTAAGAAATGTTTTTTTTTTATGTATTACTTTTAATCACTTTTTTTTTTTAAACTTGACATTAGTTTCACTACACTCTGTTTCTGTACAGAACTTAACAGGATTTTGTCAGGCGCTTCATATATAGAACCTTTTAGGGGTTCCCATCATGGGATAATTTTATGGATTTAGTTTTAATTAACCAATTTTCTTTCATTTTTAATTTTAATTAAATTTGATGAATTAAGCGGTTCATAAACCTAATTTATCGCTAGGAAAATGTGAAATAACAGTTTAAACATGAAAGTATTATGCAGTCATTTAAGACATTTCTCCTTAATAAAGTGTTCTTTAAAATTGAGTCAAGAACCTAAGGGTTCTAAATAGAACCCCATTGAACATTTTGTCTAAGACTGTATGTTCTGTGTGATTTCTACAGAATGAATGACTGAAATATGTTTGTTTTACCATAATATTGTTTCACTTATATTTCATAGTGATTGAGCTTTCTTGAGCCATACATAGAATGCAAATTACTTAACTTTTTTTAGTCTCAATTGAATTGAATTTATAAACAAAATAGTCATTTATAAAGGTCTTTACTCTGTTATTTATTGATAAATTCTAAGTCCTGCAATGTGTTTGAGTTTTTAACACAGTCACCTGTGGGAGTAAACTCAGAGTAAACAAGAGTGACAAATCAGAGATTTAAAAAGTCTTTGTACTAAAGTTGTACAAATGTAAAAAGCTTTTTTTTTTTTTTTTTTACTTTAGATGCTATAAATGATACAGTGTTATATACTAATGTGTACAAATACCTAAACATCCCTCTACAAACCCAAAATTCAGTACAAAAACATGCACTGTAATGCTATGCTAATTGTTTGTCACTTTTTTTTTTTATTGAGTATGAAAACGTCTTCTTTCCCCAGCGTAGGCTGAGGACAAGCAGGGTGGCAGTATGAATGTGTGCACACTTCAAAGTCAATTAGGAACCGAGAGTTACATAAACTACAAGAGACCCTATTTCTTCTTCTGCTGCTGTCTGAACTGAACCCCAGTGGGCAGAAGTGTTCCACAAAATCACGTCTTTGACTGGTTAATTCTTTCCTACTAGGCCCTCCGATCGCTCCCCCTGGAAAATTCTGAATATTTTACAATTGTTGTTTTTACGGTTGTGCGATTTCTTTGAGAATACCTTTGATGTGGTTTGCGAATCTTGCTAGTATTGTAGGATTCATCGCCTTTCGGCGCTCGTGGCAAATTAATTATTTTTGTAGCATTTTAATCCTCTTGTGTTGCTTAATACGCAGGGGCAAATTAAGACGGCAGTGAATATTTGGTCCTTGAAATCTGCAGAAATATAAATGTAAGTATCCTGCAGGCAGAAGTTTCATCATGTTGAATCTGAGCACTTAACGTGCATACAAGCTAAAGAGATTTCCGCGTTGTGTCGTACAGAAACAACGCCCCAGATGCTGATTGGTCAATACAGTATTCCTGTCAGAGTAATATTATTTGAAAACCTGTTTATTAACTCACAAAAGTCTGTACGTCTGACACACACACAAAAAAAATACAATGAGTTCTTTTTGCATAAAGAAAATAATATTTAAATTTAATTTATTTATTTTTTAATAGATTTTTTTTTAATGACAGTTTCACATTTTGTCCCAAATTATCATTATCATAATGTATCTGGACTTTTTTTTTGTAATATCAATCAGATTAAAATAATATAATATAATGATTTTTAAAATTAAAATAGGAATTTATCAAAATTAAACTGAATACAGCATGTACAACCATAACAAACAAACAAACAACCAAACAAATAAATATTCAGAGAATATATAAATTTGCTTGATAAAGCAATATTTTAATAGAAATCTGTGATCGTAATATTTTTTATTTCATAAAAGCTGTGCTGCACTGTGTCACTCTAGTGCACGTCATATAGTATTGACCATTTCTATTCACAATACAGTACACCCTTTTGCACCTTACTGCTTAAATAATCCCTCTCTCTAAAATAGGAGACAAGAAGACGTGTGCTATTTCATCCTGGGTTTCTAATCCTTGGCTCCCGGCTAGCATAAAGCTTAATGCGGTGGAAAATCGTGTTTTTAGCGAAGATGAAGTAATGATGGCACTCCGTGGCTTAATCATGTTGACATATGCCATCTTCCCCTCTTTTCTCTCCTGTGTGTTCTGTAGGCAGCTGTTCGTTTGAAGAGCACTACAGTAATTGTGGCTACAGCGTGGCGTTGGGGACTAATGGCTTCGCCTGGGAGCAAGTCAACACCTGGGAGAGACCCTCCATGGACGCGGCCGTTCCCACAGGTATGGGATACACCTACATGCCTCACTCTTTCCTGTTTTATTTCTCTCTTTCTCTTCTATTGAAGACTTTTTAAAGGAATAGTTCACTCAAAAATGAAAATGGTAATTTATGTGAAGCATTTCTATGATGCTCCAAACTGACATAAAACACCATTACAATGCATTATAGAGTGCATCATTAGAGTTCCAGAAGTAAAAATTCCACATATATATTCTTGTAATATACATAATCAACATCTTTAAAGCTGCAGTCCGTAACTCTTTTGGGGTTAAAATGATCCAAAATAAATGTTTGAGCAAGTACATAACCAGCCAGTGTTCAAAACTATCTGCTTGCCGTAGCTCGATTCAAAACGGTAAGCTTGTAATAATGTTTTTAACTCCAGCGGTACTGGTGGATTTCCACAGGAAATTCGAGCATGTCTTTGTGTCATTACGTCACATCTGTCCACATAAAGAAGAGTCTCGGCTAGTAGGCTATGTTGAGTGTGAGGATGTTGGAGGTGGAGATTTATAGCCTTTTCTCACATGATATAATTAAACTTATCAATTTGATGGCGGATCTAGAAAGGTTCAAACGACAATCACCAGTGACTGGAGATTCACCCGTTGTAAAATGCAAAAGACTTCGGACTTCGGAGTGGCTACAGAAAAAAGGACTGTAACCGGGCGTAAGCAAAAACAAGGATAAAAACATCGGAAGGGGTTTTGAAAGGTGGCGTGAACTCCGTGTTTTGAAGGGGTTCAAAACAGACGATGAGACGGCTTTTTTTCTGCTGGACAGGTAAGACATAAGCGATCGTTAGATTTAATCAGCGCGATTTACTGCCATGCTTCTTTTCCCTTAGTTGGTCAGAACAAAAGTGGATGTTATTTGTTCAGATGACATTTTCATCTGAACAAATGGACATTTTCATTTCTTCCAAAAAGTAGAATCTGTGATTGAGAATGCCAGGATCCACACCGGCGGCGACTGACAGCCGCACATTCTCCTCAAAACATTGGATTCATCCGCGCTGTGCCGTGCCGAGGCACAACCCACGTAAAGTTACGCACTGCAGCTTTAAATCAGTAGTTTTAAAGTTATGCCTTTTGTAAAACTATTATGTAATTTGCAATGCTTGTAGTTCTTTCCCTCTTTAAAGCCGTTTAGTTCTTTTTTGCTTCAAATCAAAATTTGTGATGTTGTGATTTACATCGTAGCTGTTCGGTTTTGGTTATGGCGTACATTATAACTCTTTGACTTTTTAAAAATCCCTTTAGGAAAATGTATTGGTAAAAATATTTTCAGAACCAATGCCACAGGAAAAAGTGGGCGGGCACTGTTACACTAGGTTGATGCACTATATTGCAAGTCTCCTGATGTGGCTACACGTCACATCACTTTCACTTTCTATGACCATACGCACACCAGCGGCACCACTCGGCATCTGTCCAACTGAGACTCCAGCTGTTCAAAATCATGCTGCGCCACAGCGTCACCCACATATAGTTAACATTCAAATTAAAATACAACGATTTGGGACAAATATATGTACGTACTGACTTCACCCTAGGAGAGTATATAAGAAATGTGTATTGTGCATTTTTCAGAAACAGGTTTGTTTTTGTGGCTTGAATAAATATGCTTAATATAGAGAAATAATATAGATCATCCTTTCCGTTTTCGTGTTTTTTTTTCTTCTTCAAATACCTTAATTCAAACTCATTGATGCCACTTTGTTCTTTCTTGAAGTGAACTTTGTCCTGTATGGTGATTAGATTCACTGTTTTGGACTGCCGCCTTGAAATACAGAATGGCACGACCGGTGTGCATAAGCCTGCATGTGAGATGTCCGAGGCTCGGCGCGGGAAGCCACTTTTTCCAACTCGTTCTCATAAAGGCCGAATGTCCAAGACTTTTGGGCAAAAAGTGCCCTGACATCTTTATTGCTACGTGCAGGTAAACTCATGGCAATTATAAGAGAAGTCACAGAGAATTAATTAAATTTTATTTTTTATTTTTTTGTGTGGAATCCGCAAACAGTTAGCCTAGAAATCTAGACGCACCCTAGCGGCAGCAACATTTATTTTGCAGCCAGGGCAGTCTAGCAACTCTCCATAGACTTTCGAGCTGCAAAAACCTAAATTGGGTCAGGCCAATCACGTCGCATATAGAGTATGCGGGACGGGCTTAACATATGACGACAGAGTTGCGACGGTTCCCTGGCTGCTAACTTGAAAACAAAGAATGACGGCTGCTCATCGGCTTTGGACGCGACTCTGGAGGACTTGGAGTTAAGTTTTTCTTTGAGAAAAGAGCCAAGAACGGCACTTAAGTCATTCTTAAAAAAAGGAAGATGTGTTCGTAGTTTTGCCGGCCAGATATGGCAAAAGTTGAATCTATCAACACGCTCTGGTTGGTTGAAGCGCTGTCCTATTGCGTGCAGAGGGAATTTGAAAGACAGCCGTTTATCCCGCCCCTCGGATTGAGCGTGTCTATGGTGAGTTGCCAGACCTAACATCTTGATGTAGGTCTGGCTTGCCAGGCTAGCAAACAGTGATTGACTGTCTTAAAGCTGAAAGCAATACAATGATTCCGAATCAGATTTAATAATACATATATTTAAATCTAAGCTGTGATTTTGATAATCTGGTTTATTTCTGATATTTTTGTTTTGGCTAGTAGAAGTTCTGAATGGCAACTAACTTAAAAATTTAGCAGCCAAATTGGCTGGTGAGTGAAAAAGCTCATTTCAAACCCTGTGGAGAAGGCACTTTGGCCTCCAGTCTGTCTCGAAGTCTATCTCTTTCTCTCTCAGTCCATCTCTCTCTGAAGCTCGGCAGTAGTTCACAGTGAGACAAATGGCAATCAAGTTCGCTGTCACTCTCACTCAGCCATCTCCTGCAGCGCTCAACAACCTCTGTCTCACAGCACCCTTAAAGACAATAGAGTCAGCTACACAACTGCGTCTCTCCCCGTCAGCTTATTTAACCCCATTTGCTCCCTACACACTACATCTGACACAAAAGCACCCCGTCTTACAGACGCTCCATTGGAAAAGATGCTTAAAAAAGACATCCTTATAAATGACGATTTTGGGGGGTTAGTGTGCTCCTTTCAAAGTGCTAGAAGTTTAGGATTACTCTAGTGAAAGCACCTTTGCCAGAACGGGTACAGTGCTTTATAATGTGATTCCTGTTTAGGACACTGTATTGAGTCACCACTTGATGTCCAAAGTAAAATCTGGGTCCTGAAGCAAAACCAGTTGAGACGCACTGTTTTGAGGAAACGAGGTCGTCAACAGCATCAAACAAAATCTAGCCGAAAACATCAAAGTCTAGTAATTTTTCTCTATTGGGGGCACTAGCATCAGGCCCCATCTGATAAAAATACACAAGCACTCATTAATAAATAAACGGCTGAAGAAGCACCATCTGCGCGTGTTGATGTCATCAGGATCTGATTGTCTAATCAGGGGAGGAAATTGGGCCGCGGCATGATCCTTCCGTCATTAAGCCCTGTGGAGATGCACCGATATCAGTCTCTCCTTTCTGATTGTAGACGGCACTTAATACAGTGTTCAGTGAATTACACCCAGGATGCAAAAGACCTGATGAAAAGTAGCAATTGAAGACTGTATCCACAGGAAAACTGTATTGCTCAGAGGTTGCTCTTTTATAGCTCAGGAGACCTAATCAAAGACTTTAGATATAAAAAGACGACACACTCATGTTACTATGAATGGGAAAAAGTTCAACGTGCAATATGGAATAAATCCCGCCTTCTAAATAAAAGAGCCAATCACTGATTGGTAAAGTCATTGCGTTAAAGGGACTTTTTTGGAAGTGTGCTTCTTTGCATAATAAGTGCTACTTAGATTACAGCCAGTGTTGAATATCCTAAATTCCATGATGATGGAATTCAATATCTCCAGAGTAAATAAATGAATAGGGTAAAAATTTTAACTAGCAGATATCACCATGAAACTTTCCCAGTTGATTACCTACATTAAGATGAGATTAAATAAGATGATAATTAAATATGCGCTAATTTGCATATATTTTAAAAAACGAAATCTGAGTATTGGATAAAGCCAGGTTAAAAATGAGTTTTTCATTGTGTTCACATATTAGATGGGAAAAAAATTACAGAGGGACTTATGGATATATACTTTTGTTATCCTGTAAATCAGACAATACTGTCAATAGCCTTAAAAAAATGATTTTCGCCATGTTTTTTGGAATAAAATGTTATATAAATCAGGCTAGGAATAATATATTTACAAATCCCTCTGTAAATGTCTTCATAATATAACTAGGTACAAGACTGGAAAGTTTGGTGTATATAGGTGCTACTGACGTGGAGATTTCGGACTTGGAGTATGAGAGAAAAGTCATTTTGAGAAAACCGGCTTTAAAGATTTATCATCAGCCAATGAGATTGTGCATTCAGCCCTTTTACTTTCACGATTGGTTGCTGATAAAAAGGAAATTACCATATTTGGCAGAGATACGGCAGAGATCGCGGAGCAGCGGGAGGATTAAGAACGCAAACTTTTGTTGAATTTATGCGAAATCTACAGACGCAAACAGACAAAGTGTAATAAAATAAAGACCTAAATGTGTATTTCAGACTTTTTTTCACCACAAGTCTAAAAGAAGACATGTTATTGAAGACAAATATCCAAAAATCTCAAAATTGACCAGTAAAAAAAACAATGTTTTTGCCTGCCGTGTCTCGCCTTAACTCATTTGGTAGCGATTGCATTGTCATCTACATTGCGCAGCTGATTGGTTGCTGTTGCATCAGCGGCCTATGAGCTGCGGCTCAACATTCAAATACTGGTAGTGTTTGCTGTTTGCAGACTGCAGTGCTTTTTCAGATACCCTCCACCTTCCCCAGCTCCACCTGTATAGATCTGCTGTAGGGTTATTACATGTAATGTAATGTTATTACATGTTATTACATTTTTTCCGCCAAGACCAAATACATTAATATTGCCATATCCATGACCATGCGAATCTCTATTACCATGCCAATCTCTCAGAGAGCAAAAAGATAGAATCATAATATGATCTTTGAAGAGTAATGTTTTAGGGCATATTCAGATTTTAAATGTCAACTTCAGTATCTTGGCAAGAGTGTGTGAGAGAATATTAGGATATTTGTATTAGAAGAAATCTTGTGGATTTAAATGCATATCCCCTTTTCTTCTCCATTTAGTCTCATTGTTGCCTAGGAGAATCAATTGCTATAATATGGAGGTATCATTTGTGGTTTGTTTTCTTTACGGGCAGAGCAAGAAAAGGTAGAGCGATAGAGAGAGAAAGGCGACTCAGGTGGGGATGAAGGCACCTTAATGTGTTCTTACAGGAAGCGTAATGAAGCCTGTCAGTCGCCACTGTTTCATTTTATTCCTCCGTGGACCGCGGGTCACTAGCATCAATACAATCCATTCCTCTCATTACTGCCGCCCTCTGAGGGCTTCAGAGACCAGCTCCTCCAGGGAAAATACATCTGTGAATGAGATGTTGTGGCCAGGTGCACATGCTCTTATTGCTCTCAGAGAGGAGACCAATCATCCCTGCGATGTCACACTCTAAAATGTTGAGCGAGGGAATGTGCACCAGTACTTTTAGTTAGTTAATTCATGTAGTCAAGCTCAACAGTGGCTTTGATGCCAAAAACATCAAATTTTAGGCAGCAGTGTGCACATATGAATTGAGAAAGTTTCTGATTAACACGTACAATAGTATTCATATGTTTTTTAGACATCTGCTTTTGTGTTCCAAGGTAGAAAGGGGCAAAAAAATAAAAAAATAAATTGGTTTGGAGCAACATGAGAGTGAGTAAATGATGACAAAATTTTCCTTTTTGGGTGAACTATCCCTTTAAATGTAAGATTGGTCTGGGTATTTTTAGTCTGTGAGGTTTGGGGTCACTTGTTTGTTTTTTTAAAGAAAAACCAAGTATCTTTTTGAACGGTTTAGACTGCGTTCATAGCTTTGCTATGTGTTTGATTTCTAAAACTTTTTGGACCTTTAATGAACTCACAGAGGCCATTTATTTCCTAATGCATTTACTCTGTCTTTGACGGACAGATGAAAGACCGTAGCCTAATTTTTTAATGTTCTTTCACTTTTTGTGTGAAAGAACATTAGAAAGAGAGTTCGTTCTCTCTTTGTTTCTCATGTCTTTATGATATTTGTCCTACTATTTCAATCCTCTGATTGGCCAGAGCTGTCAACAAATCAGAGCCAGTCAAAAGAGCTGTCATTTAATCATCATAAATGATTTCTGTGCAGCCGTCCTCTTGGGTGTCCAAAGTCCCTCTGCATACTGTGCACTTTTTGTAATGGTAATTGAGTTCTGAATTATAGGTTGTCCGGGCAGTATTGTGTTAATGTGCGTGTTACAGATGGTTGGCATTTTTAGCCTTTCACTTTTACTTTTTCATATTTTTTTGTCCTTCGTGATGATTTGAGGGCTCTCATGGGCAGCAGTGCTTGATTGTGAGTCTGATTTCTGTCCTCTAAGATTAGAAAGTGGGGCGGAAAAGGTTGCAATTGAAAAGAAATTGACAGGGAAGGAGCTCTAGGCAAGCACTTGCGTACACCCACTTACACATGCACTTAATCATATAGACACATAAAAACCAGTGTTGAGTGAATCTTTGAGTTGCTCATAATTTAAAGTAGTTAAACTAGTCATGTTACACTACAAGCTAATGAATTAATAAAAAAAAAAAATTAAATCAAAGAAGTGTTTTTCTGACACAAAAACATTGAGAATCTTAATTAAGATGATTTATGAACAAATTTATTCACGAAATGCCACTAATATATATATATATAATAAAACACATTTATATAATTGAGTAAAAACATAGTGATCAAACAGCAGAATTTAGCAAAATACTATGTTGAGAAGTAAAGAAGATGGGCACACACACATCAGCAATGAACTGGTGCATTTAAATTAACTGTCCAGGTGAACAGATGCACTAAAATTAATCTTCCCAAAGGTTCATTTGAAAGAGTTAATGTTTAGATGACAGTTTGCTTGGCTATAAACCTGCATCCATAATGCATAATTTTACAGTGAAATATTACTATATTTTTTATTTTATTTTTATTTAACGACAATATTGTTATTATTATGATTATACTGTAGTCGTGTTAATATATTAACACAATTTTTTGACAAATTGCGCAGCCCTACAAACAGGTGCAGCAAACCTGAAGCTTTTTTGAATTGATGCAATCACAATTTTTATCAGAAAAATATTAGATATTTTTTTTCCCCTCCAAATTCAAAAGTTTTAGCTGGAAGTAATAGGATAAGAGGCTTTGTTGTATAAGAGGTTTGTGACAATCTGCCATTTTAAAGTGGTAGTAAAGTCTTATCTGGTAATTTGGAAATACTGAGTAGGTGGTTTTGAACATTAAACAACAGTGACTATGTTCAAATGTTACACAGAGAGAGATATGGAGAATGAGGGAAGCTGGGTATCCAGCAGCACATTGCCATGAATGAGATTGACAGGTCAAAAGAGACAATAGACAGAAATAGAGAGCGATAGGCAGAAAAAGACAGATAGAAGGAGATGATTGAGAGTGAGGTAGTGGATTTAGCAACATATCCCAACACACATCAGTCTTGTTTACTGATTTCTAGGCTCCAATAAAGCAAAGCTATAGCCTCTATGAGTCTCCTGTTGCGAGCTGCCGGAATCACGCTCTCACACTGGGGACCCGACTGCTAAGAGCCCTCCGCTCCTCCCTTCTCTCACTGTCTCGATCTTCCCGTTTGCCTTTTCTTTCCTCTGCTTTCTCGCTCTCCCCCTCCCATGTCTCCCAAATTCATCACACCTTCCGCTGACACGCTGCTTTCATTAAAGCCCCGCTCGGGCCCTCTGCTGACTTACATGTCTCTGCTCTGGTTTACATGCCTCGGTGAACATACTCCCAGTGATGCATTCTCACTTTCAGACTCGCACACACTCTCACTCACTTGGTGGCTTGGGTCAAGAATCAGAGCTTGTGATTAACAGGACAAAACATGCATCTGTTCTCGCCAGGAAAACAGAATGTTTTTTTGTCCATCTCTGCTTTGTTTGGTTGCTTGTTCATGCCTCCCTTCTCATCGAAGAGCGAATTAGGATTTAAAGAGGTTAAATTATGCAATTTTATTATTTAATTTGCCTCCCTGAAGTGTACTTATAACGTTAGTATAGTTCTTTTGAAAAAAAACATGTTTTTAATGTTTACATCCTCACGATTGGGTGTATGTCTCTGGGCTGTTGAATTTGACAGACATACACTGTTAGAAAAATCTGTAGAAATTACAGTATTACTGGCAGCTACTTGCCAGTAACTTACTGTAGATTTAAATTGATGTTATTTACTGGCAACAATTTGTTCAAAATTAAATGAACATTAAACATTAACAAGTCTTTATCTTTACAGAATAAAACTAAAATAACAGCCTCATGCAAAGCATTCTGGGAACCAAAATCTGAAGGAAAAAAACTGAAAAAGGTTGATGAAGATTTCTGGTTCCCAGAATGCTTTGCATTAGATTGTTATTTTATAGTTTTATTCTGTAAAGACAAAGACTTGTTAATATTTAATGTTCATTTAACTTTGAACAAACTGTTGCCAGTAAATAACATAAATTTAAATCTACAGTAAGTTACTGGCAAACAGCTGCATAACTACAGCAAATTTTTTACAGTGTACGTGCTTGAAGGCCCTGTGATCGCCTGCCAGAAAAACAGTGTCTCTCCGCTCGTACAGCACCTCGTAAAGTGAAATGCTTCATTTTTCCATCCTCCCTTTATCCCTCAATATTTTTTCAATATATCCCCCATTTTTCATTGTCCCCATATTGCTCACATTCTCATCTCCTCTGTGTAGTAATCCTTTTATCTCTGTACTTGGATAATACAATTTTCTGATCATTTGTCGGGATGAAGGAGTTTCTGTTATCCATCACTCGTAACGAAGGCCAGAAATTTGTTGTCTGGTGACGACCTTGAGCGGTGCGTGGTTACCTTTTCCTTTGTACGCATAGAGAAAACAGGGATGGGTAACCATAAGTCAATGCCATTGTTTGACCAGCAGAGCATTTAAAAGCCATTGCTGTCAGGAGCAATGTGGCCCCAGAGAGAAATGCAGAGAGTTGGTACTTCTTTTCATGCTGAGTATATATAGTAAGCTTTATGCAGCACTACCTCAGTCAGAACAAATCAGTCTTGATCATACTTTAAGAATAGCATGCGCTGCAGTAATCATACTGTAATGCATTACATAGGTCATTCAGTTCTTAAGGTTGATGCTGTATGGGAGTTCTGAAGACATGTAATGTCTATGTCTACACAGAGCAGTATATTTAAAGAGGGATGTTCCAGCTTTCTCACACAGAAAACATGAAATTAAATTAGTGGGTTTTATAATAATTAAATATCATATCTACATTTTATATCATAATTAATATATTCATGTCCTAAAATGTAGAACATGTACTTTTTCACTATAGAATTGTCAATTTATGTTAATTTGGTTGCAAAAATCTCTCCTGAAATAGTTGTTAATAATCCTTATCCAGTGCTCATAAATGACTGGAAAAGTCATGGTCAATTCAAAGTCAAAAAGTCAATTCATTGATCAAAAGATGTAGCAATCTGGAAGTTCATTTGAAAGAGCAGACAGGCCTTTAAATCTGTTCCCCTGTTGTACCAACCTGGTTGAGTCTTTAAATGGTTTGCATGTGCATTTGTTAACCAAGATATTAAAATTGCTATGCACATCATTAATGTTTATCAAGACGATGCAAACTAGATTTAGTCACAGAGATGAGGAGTTGTTGCTCATTATATGTTGTATTCATGATGAGTTTTTTGTTTTTGTTTTAAATAAACAAAGGAAAATATTCTGCATTGTAATTAAGCAAATACAGAGGCTAGCTAATTTAGAGTATTGCACATATGGGTGATGAATCGCACAATGGCTTTTCTGTGCAAAATACTGTGTAATACTTTTTAAGCACATTACGTTACTGAATTACTATAAAAGTAACTAATTGTGTTGATCTATTCATTTTGTTGAGTTCTATTCTTTTGCCAAAATTCTCTCTCTCGCTTTCAGAAATCTATCACTATGATTGGCTTCCAGGTGTTTTTATTTTTATTTTGAAATGTGTTTTTTTCCCAGTAGATAAATTTGACATATAGAGAAGTAGCATCTTTTTAGGAGTGCCCTAGCATATAAATGACCTCAGATCTAATAGATATGGATAAGGTTTGAAAAGACATCAGGGCGTTTTCAGTTCCTTTGGGTTGACTGTCCCTTTAAAATCTCTCTTTTGAACATCTGTTTGGATTTTTCGCCTCTTGTTCGTAAGCATGCTATTACAATTCAGCAAATTGTCCTCAACAAATCAGTTAACTCTCTTCACATTACATCTGTTTGAAATGATTTTATGAGACAATGCACCTTATGTTCCACCAAATTTCATTCATGGGAGCCATTTCTTCACTGGAATAGTTTAATCTGAAATAATGTGACCAGAAAGATTACATTGGGCTGGCAGAGAGAAGGGCATAATTAATTTGATGGTGACTTAATAAATCCAGGGTGACATATGAGGCACTGCAAGGCATGCTTAATGAGAGCGGGAATAAAAATGAGAGAGAATGAGAGAGAGTAGAAATGTTCTACTCTCTCTTTCCACAGATTGTGAAGCAGACAGCAGAGCTGGGCGATGAGAGGGCCACTTTACAGCTGAAATTAAATACCGCAACAGAGCTTCAACTCGGAACAGTTGAACCCAGTAGATCTATACTGATCCTGGATTTAAAGTGATGTAACCTCAGTCGCTCGCCAAGAAAGTTTGGGTCCAGTTTGTGACAAAGGCTAAATTCAGGAAGTGTTAGTTAGTGACTTTTATTTATCTGGTGGTGTTCAGACCCAACATATTGGGTCATATATTACCCAAAAAATCAAAAGAAAGAAATAAGAATTTTTTTTTTTTTAGAATCATTTAAATTACATTGACATTATTGGCATGGCATTATTAATCTTATTTCTCACCTTGTACCTTGCTCGGACCGAGATTTAGTCCACAAAAAGTATATTTGCACTCCTTATATCATGTGTACCTGTTGAAAAGAATCTAAAGAACACGTCTGGGTAATATATCTCACCTCATTAATCAAAAGAAAGAAATATGATTTTGCTTTGCAATGTTATTTTCATGGCAATATTAAGCATATTTCCCACCCAAGTTCTCATTACTTAAATGCAAAATAAGTACCACTATTCTGCTTTTTCGAATATTACCTTCCATGCAGTGTTTAATATAGCTGTTTGTGAATGTAAAAGGTCTGCAAAGTTTGGTAACACTTTATATTACGACCCGCAAACAACTGCGTAAGTAAACCGAAATTACGCTGTATGTTTCTGTAATTATAGTATACCTCCGTGGAGGTATAAGGGAACAATATGTTAAGTTTTGGGTAATAAAGGGGTACAACCAGATATACAAGCAAATTATTTATAATGTAATTATTTGAAAACTAACAGGTAGCCTACCTATTCTGTTAATATATTCCAGGCAAAAATTGTACGTCTGTTGTATATAAAAGTTTTTATCACATTTCTGGCAAAATATGTTCTTATGCAATGTAGTTACAGGGTAATTTTGACATCTGTGGGTTGTAAATTAAACTTATATAAAATAAACAGCTGATTTCGAAAAACATTGGCAATGCTATTTATTGGCTTTTTTTTTACTAAACTACTTAACGTTAAGCCAAGTAAGTATTGCAATGACACTTAAATGTCAGGGCAAATATACTGTGTAATTAAAAGGTTTTTTTGTTTGTTTTTTGTTTTTAATAAGAGTACCTTTCTCTGTAATTACTGTGCAAATAGTGTTGTTTCGTATTGTTACATAGTAAGTAGTGTTTGTTACCCGTTTCAACTGTGTATTTACAGGATAAGTGTAACTCCTGGGGGCTGTAAATTAAAGTGGAGCTTGTTACCCCCTTGTTCTGTGTAGTTACAGGGTAAGTGCAGTACATATACAATAAAGGATCCCATTTAATTTCTTAAATGGGAAATTAAGAATTTTTTTTTACAAAAAAAATTCAAAACACTTTTTCATCTTAATAAAGCATTGTCTTTTCTACAATATACTCAAACAACAAAGTTTAATTTACAACCCACAGATGTCAAAATTACCCTGTAACTACATTGCACAAGAATTTTTTTTTGCCAGAAATGTGATAAAAAACGTTTATATACAACAGACGTACAATTTTTGCCTGGAATATATTAACAGAATAGGTACCATTTTTAAAATAATTACATTATAAATAATTTTCTTGTATATCTGGTTGTACCCCTTTATCACCCAAAACGTAACATATTGTTCCCTTATACCTACACGGAAGTACACTATAATTACAGAAACATACACCGTAATTTCGGTTTACTTACGAAGTTCTTTGCAGGTTGTATATTTGCTTGTTACCCCTTTATTACTCTAAACTTAACATATTGTTCCCTTGTACCTACACGGAAGTATACTATAATTACAGAAACGTACACCGTAATTTCGGTTTACTTACGCAGTTGTTTGCGGGTCGTAATATAAAGTGTTACCCAAAGTTTTAATGATCAAAGTGCATGACAAATAAAGTTATTGACTCCTGAAATTATTAATAGATTCTGAATTGCTGTAAGAGTTGTCAGCAATTTCAGTCTCACTTCTTGTAACACATTTGCATAATGCTAGCTTATGGTCTTCATTGGCTGCCCACAAATGACATCTACTTTACCCCTCCCTCAAACACTGTAGTTGTAGCTGAGACTGGAAGAGTTTGGTTCATGTCGTCGACACGTCGAGAAGACGATGTTTTCAGCGTTGCGAATCCATGTTGCCTCCACTCCAAAAAGATGAGGATTTGTACTGGAATTGATAGAGAAAAAACCCAACGCCATTGTTACTGTTCGTATTACTGTGTATCAAGTGCTGAGGAAGGCTCTGGAGCTGAAATTCAGATATGGTAATGGACGTTTCGTTTTCAACACGCACTGTAAGTGGAAGAACAATCACAACAGACTGAGCTATCTGACCAATCAGAGCAGAGAAGGCTCTTGGAGATGAGGGAGAGACTGAATCTTTGAAAGAACCATTTTCAGACACTGAGATATTAGGTGATGTGCAATGTATGTTATGCAAAAATTAAAGTGACCTTTAAAAAAACAAAACAAAACTTTTAAAATAGCATAACAGGGCCACTTTAAGTAATTCAACTTCATGCTAATTTTTATTTTATTTTTTTTATTCCTTTATGTTTATTTAAAAAAAGTTATTTACTGTAATACAGTAAAAATATCATTGTATTAGACTAATGGAAATCCAATGTAATGAATTTTAAAAAATCCCTCTAAAGTAAATGGCATTACAGCAATATAAGATTTGGAGGGAAATGTGCACAAATCTAAAATAAAAAAAAATACACAATTGCAAAAAAATGTACCGCACCTAGAACAGATTTTTTTTTTTTTTTTTATGTACAATTTTGTAATAATTTCATACAAAGTAAAACAAATATATACTCTATATTCTTTCTAATTTCTTTTGATTTTGGGTTTAAATGTGATGACAGTTTTGTGAGATACAGCCATATACATCATCAGTACATCTGTGAAAGAAGGCATCATCTGCTAATCATATTTATACCGACATCTAAAAATTCTAAAAATATATCAGTTCGCCGTTCTAAGTAATATAACTCATCAGCATGAAAGTAGGCTGTTTACATTAGCTAAATTGGTGATTGAAATAGAATTTATCTGCGGTCATCTATTCAGGGATTCAGAGCAACCTCCTCTCATCAGATATACTTCATGTTTGCTAAGCGTATTAGGCTGTTCCTGTTTTGCACCTGTTGTTATGTCTTGCTAACTGCCTCATGTAACGTAATGCTTAATGACTATTCATTATAGAATGACCACTTGGCTTTTAAGTACCTATTATGTGTATATTGCATGTGTGAGTGTAGCTTGTATTACAGAAAGCTGGGAGGGCAAAACTAAACAGTCAATCTCGGCAGATGCTTTGCAAGAAAAAGGGACACCCTCTGGTCTCATTTTTCTCCCAACTCCTTTTAGAAAGACTTGCCAATAGTATTACAACTTCATTATAGGAGTTCAAAGCACAGAAATTGTGTTTCCAGCTAAAAGGAGCATTACTTTGCCCTTAGATCTCTGTTCTTGATCTCTGTTCAAGCCCAAAAGTAGCATCCTATATCACAACACACAACACAAATCTCATTCTATACGGCTTTCTTAGTTGCTACAAGTCATTTATCGTAAGTCTTTGTCCTTCTTTACTGTTTTGTTAGCCTGGTTATCTTCTTCTGTGTGTGTTCATGCACATGTGTGTGTTTAGACATTGCTTATCAGCAGATATAATATGGTGGTTCCAGCTGAATGCTCTCTTTGTCCTCCTTGCAATCAGACCCTGGCGTGGCCTTTGTTGACGGAGCATTTCTCTCCAACCCTCGGGGAACGATGAAGGCTCATCTAAAAGCTTGATTCAAGAGTGGCCGTCCAAAACCACCAGGCTGGGCGTATGTGCGATATTGAATAGGCCCTCTGAAAGCACTGACCTTTTCTTTTGCCAAACCAACAACAGATTTCACTTTTGCTGCTACCTTGGGGACAATTATGCATCTGCTTTCCTCCCCCACTTATTTCTTACCTCTCTCTATCTCTCACTCTCTCTCTCTCTATTTTCCACATTTGTTGCATTGTGTTAGCGGAAGGTCAGCTGCCTCAGTGTGCTTTGAATCATTCTTGTTTCACAGAGAAAGCCTGAGTTTAGGAGGATTGCAGCCTTTGGGAAAAGACTGAGATGTCATCTTTGATATTTTGCAGAAAATGACTCGTTCCTTATGTCTCAGTTAAAGCTTCCTCTGATCTTAAATGAGCACTTCTCCTTTGTATTGCAGGTTTAGCAAACATTTCACCATCCAATGCTCATATATTTGCCCCATTGCAGTTTTAGCCTCTCTTGGTGTACTTGGTACATTTGTACACTAATAACTTGTTCCACTTTCCTTTTTTACTAACGTCACCAAGACCTCTTACTTTTTTCAACCCCTCCCCTCATTTCATGATTCAATCATTTCCTAATTAATTTCCATGTAGTTTTTTCGAATAGCCTATTGTATTTGGAAATAATGTTGTTACGGAAGTAAAATGCAAACATTGTTTGATGTTGACCTTGAAACACAATGTTTTGGAGAATTTGTAAAGTCTTTAAATTTGGAGGTTCAACCTCATTTGAAGTATTGTACATGTGGCGTTTCTTATAATTTGGTTGTATTAGCGTTATTGTTACTTTAATTCATCTGCCTGTTAAATCACGGATTATATATCTGTGACAGATTTGCTCCAACATTACTCCCTCACTACTATCCTAATCACCTGAGTACTGATGACCCGCACCTGCAGCTCATTCCCACATCTATCACCCTCAGTGTAAAAGCACACACTTCAGTTGCACTTCTTGTCTAGTCTCGACTTGGACCTCAGATATCTTTCCGTGCTCTTGGAATGTATATGCACCTACCTCCTGTGATTACCTTCTTACCTTGTTCCTGTATTACATGCATTACCTGCCCTTGTGATCCAACTCAAGTGTCTCTTATGCGTTTTCTCCATTCCCTGTAAGACACATCAGTTCATTCCTCAAGTTCATTGGCCACAAAAAGGTGTGTGTGGTTGTACTCACCAGTTCCAGCTTGTCTGTCTCCTGTTGTTCCATTGACTACCTTCTACTTAAAGTGTTCACCTCAACCATTATTATCACTTACCTGTTTGACATTGTCCTGCAAAGAAAGCGCTGTTACTTTCCACCTTTCTCTCTGAGTCTGTCATATCCTAACCATATCTTAGACTTGTAGACTTACACATGTTGATGTGCTTATAGTGTACCGAGTAAACGGCTTTTACACAAACTAATGTTGTTCATGTGGTGCTGTCATTAACAAATATCAGACTGTTGTGTTGTTTGAATTGTGCATCCTTCAAAAACTTGATAACATCTGAGGATAACCAAGGCTTTATTAAATCCTCTGCAACAGGGTTTTGGTAATCCAAAAGAAAAGCTGGGCTAGATACAGCTGTTATTTTCTATTTCCTTTTATTTTATCAAATGGAGGCCCTCACCGGGTTATTTAAAGGTAATAAGTGCAGTGCATCTACAACAATAAGCCTTTTCATTGGTCCTCAAGACTTACTACACAGCTGCACGTGGTCCGCCAGTACTTCTGGATCACTTCCAATCTCTTTTCTCCCCTATCACAGATAAAGTGTCATTTGACCTACTTTTCTTTTTTCTTTTCTTTTTTTCTTACAAATAAACCGAATTCCTCTCTTTTCTCTCTCATTGCTGCTCTGATAGTTATAGTGATTGAGAGAGAGAGAGTGTGAGTGTGAATTACTTCTATCTCCACCATGTCAAATCCAGGGGATGTGGAGTTTTCATTTTTTTGTAGTACCACCACACCTTTTTGCTTAAGACTGGCTTTTTTCATCTTCTCGTCTCAACCCAATCCTCAAATCTTCTAAGTGTTGAAATTGTGTCTGGATAACCTGAATGACAAAAATGTTTGATAAAGCAAGAAAAGTACTTTTTTGTGTATGTGCCCATGGTCTTTATGGCCTTCATGAGTTCAAGTTGCAGTACTCTGGAAGTCGTGTCAACTTGAAACTGCATTCGCAATCCATTTTACTTCTGTCATTTGACGTAGTGAAAGGTCAGTAAAACTGTTGTTCAACTAGAAACAAAGGACTTAAAGCTCCACTGTATGAGCTTTTGAACGGGGAAAACAAAAGTTCACCCTTCAGAACGTCTCAATGCATCCCATATGACACGGTGACTTTTTTTCTTGTTGAATATTTATGTAACTTTTAAATGCATTATAGAAGGAAAATAGTTTGTGAATGACATTTCATGTTGATTTAGCCTGATTAAACCTGATTTAATATCTCAACAGTGTTATTTTCTGTATTTTCAGTTTTCATTTTTATTTTAGTGATAGAAATAGTTTTTTCCCCTATATTTTATGTTTTAAATATATATATATATATTGTTACATACCTTTTAATTGATCTTTTTAAATGTTTGTTTACTTCAACTTATTTTATTTCAGTTAGTTGCCAAGGAAACATTTCTTAGTTTTAATTTTACATTTTCATCTAATATTTATTTTCCAGATTCATTTAAATGAATAAAAAAAGGAGAATACCAACACTGTCTCTTTTATTCGTTTGATTTTTAACAAGCTGTCACGTACCACTGAACACATCAAGATGTTGTTGAGATTACAGTTGTGTTCAGAACACTTTCTTCCTAAATTGAATCACTGATTATGTGTATTGAAATATATGTAAAATGAAAGTGTTCTCATCCTCAAGAGTCAGTAAAGAACAAAATAATGTGTGTTTGCTGAGAATTACATCACTGTTCAAGATCTAATTATGTCTGAAGAACATAAATCTGCAATATTGATATTTATTACGCTTGTGCATTTGTTGAAGGCAGACAGGTGATTTATCTCAATGTGTGAGTGTACCTTGCACCTTCTCTCGCTCTCCGTTCCTCTAAGCTCCCTGACAGAACGTCATTAGAGTTGTGGTTATATGCATTCTTCATGAGAGATGCCTGCTGGAGCCATTAGCTAATTATGGTCATGATTTGATCATTTATGGATTAGTGCACAAGGCCCAGTGTTAACTATACATTGCATGCTGTCTTGCCTGCGTTATAGACTTCAATTTCTAATATTTTTTTGTTTTATATATAAATAACATTGAATCTGTGTGCCGTCTTGCACATGTTTGATGTGGAAATCATCTGGACAGGCTAATGCACACTAAATATTACCTTTGGACAGGTACCCACTGTTTGCCCTTTTGCTCTGTAGACACCTGGATTGACCCCTGAGAGCTCTTTTAATTATATGCTGGTGGAAATTTTGCATCAAGCCTCGAGATTTGAGTTTGGAATGAAAATGGCAGAAGCAGGATGGATGTTTTGAGGAAATGTATCTTAAGAGCAAGATTTAGGTATCCACTGTACGCACATAAAACATTTACATTTTGTCATTCACCAGACACTCTTATCCAAAGTGACTTACAAAAGAGGAACATCAGAAGCAATTTATCATTAGAGCCAAGAGCCACATTGTGAAACTTTAATATAATTTAAAATAACAGTTTTTCTATTTGAATATATTGTAAAATGTATTCCTGTGATGGCAAAGCTGAATTACTCCAGTCTTCAGTGTCACATGATCCTTCAGAAATCATTCTAATATGCCGATTTGCTGCCCAAGAAACATTTCTTATTATTATCAATGTTAAAAACAGTTGCACTGCCTAATATTTTTGTAGAAACCATGATGCTTGATTTACTTTTTTTCCAGATTCTTTAATTAATAGACAATTCAAAAGAACAGCATTTATTTAAAATATAAATCTTGTTATATTTTGTAGCAAACAATACATAAAACGTATTATTTCGCAATTCGTTAAAACAAGTGAATGTGAACAAGTGAATTTTAAATGTTTGTTACTTTTCTATTCCTTTGTTGTATAAATATTGTTGGTTTTTATGACAAATGACTTGTGATGTTCTTAATTTGAAAGTCATTTTTGGATAAAAGGGTCTGCTAAGTGAATAATTGTAAATGTACTTACTGATAAATGCAGTCTCTCTTTTTAATAAAGTATTCATGTAGAACTACCCAGTGCATCTAACACCACATCGTCGTAAGTTACGACAGTGTGACAAACTAGATTGTTCACATTACAAAAGCGATCTACATAGCAAGTGGCTTGTGACATGCACTCTACTTACAGTACCTTTTTTAGGAGTAACATGAGTAATAATGTAACACGTTAAACTTTAAAATGTAACACTTCTGTCATTGCCTTCGACCTTTACTATTGTTCTTTTCACAAGCTAGAAAATGCAATGCCGTTGAAAGATAGGATAACGTACATTCTGCTGGTGTCATCTTTTCCCTTGGGTTTACGCTTCTCACTCTAGATACCTATGAAGAGAAATCACTAACATCAAACCAGAGGAAGAAGAAAGAGAGAGACAAAAACAGCATCCTGCCCCAAAACAGGATAAATGTCTCCCAGAATTCCCATTTTCCCTCCTGGCCTCACAACAATTGGCCAGAGTTTGATAAATGACAAGCCTACAGGACCAATGACAGTTTTGTTGCTCAGGGATATTTTTATACCCAGTAGGGTTTTTAATGATAGATAGCCTCTGGTATGAAAGGCCTGCCTCCTTTTTTCCTTTTGTCCTATTTGTTCTGTCACAATCTAAAATTAGCTAATGTGATGGCAGATAACCAACATTTTGCTTCTACCTCAATCTCTTTCAGTTACATACATTTTTTTGATGTCTAAATTTAGTGAAAAGCAAAAGAGATGCTTTTTTTTTTCTTTTCTCAAATGAGATTTACTATATCAGTTATATCAGCTTAGATGAAGTGCTGTTCAATGGACGGATGCTTCTCAGAGATTTCATGTTTCTCAATGTCTCAAACTGTACAAAAATGGTTCTAAGATACAAAATTCTGCAATAACAAGGTCAGAAATTCCAATATAAACTCAAACATTCCTCGTCAAATTCTTGTTATATTAAAATAAACATCTGAGAAAATGTTGAAACGAATCCTGAAATGTCCAAGAGCAATCTCTGAACAATACAATGTTGTTTTTTGATTAGTTGTCCGTACCAAAGTTTCTCAGCTGAAGTTTTTATTGTGTTGGGTGTCTGTGACCTCATCATTAGTAGATGATCTCAGGCACATCCAACACAGCAACCAGCAAAAGGTTAGCGCTTTGTTGGTGTTTGCACCACCGAGTGTATCTATTGAGACTAATAGAAGACACACGTGTGTGTGTGTGTGTGTGTGTGTGTGTGTGTGTGTGTGTGTGTGTGTGAGAGAGCAGAGAGGCTACTAAAAAATTGTGTGTGTGCGGGCATGTCTGGATCGATATCACTACACACTATGTTTTTAGCCCTTGTCAGTTGCATGATGCACCGTGTCCAACGAAGTGTAAGGTTCCAGTTGAACCATTGTATCATGACTGTGTGTGTGTGTGTGTGTCCTAAAGTGCTGTAAACCCCAGGCTCGTGATGCTCTCCGTGCCACTACTGAAGCAGAACAGAGCACTGGGCGATGTTCCAGTTGTAGGTCATTATCCCCTACGCCATACACCCTGATTCCTGCCAAGTGCACTTCCCTTTCACTGACTAATACACTCTACTAAGTAATCTTGATGCCACCATCTAGTCGAGAGAATCTTTCTTACCCTTTGTTTTTGGCTCTTATTTATAGTTTTATATAAAGGATTATTCTTGGATGTTTAAAATGAAGTTAATTTAATTTAAAATAATAATTGATTTTAACTTAATTTGATTTAAGGGGTGGGGGGAATACATGAAAAGGGCATGAAAACACTTCTGACAGCTGTGCTGTGCAACACACGCAGCTCCTCTTTAGATTAACTGATTGCTTTTCAAATTAAATGACATGAAGATTGTGACAAGGTAAAGACTTGGCTATATTGTTATTGTTTGTTGTTCCTTTAGATGACAACGCTTTTCCAATGGGCGATGAACATGTGTGACGCATGTCACAAGTCACGCATGTTCATCGCCCATTGGAAAAGCGCATATTGAGACTGTAGGGAGTGAATGAATGTAGAATGAATAGTAAAATGTGGTGTTTCATGCTGTCATGTGGGGTAGTAAAGAGAGAACATAATCGGGAATACCAAATCAAAATGACGAGTCTCTATCTTCAATTCCAAGTCAAGTCGCAAGTCAATTTTTTTGAGAGTCCAAGACAACCATTGTACGTGTTTCTGTAAACTCTTTTTCCATTTGTTCTTACAAACTGAGTTACAAGTCAAAATGATTGATCCGTAGAAGGCCACACGATACTATTATAGACAGCATTAAAGGTAGAAGGAAGATGACCATTTCCTTATCCAGAAAGTGCACTTGGACTTCTTCTATTCTTTCTCTCTCAATATTTCCTTTGTAACTCTTTGTCATTCTCTCTGATCTTCCTCCTTCTGCTCTGACGCCCTTCAGTACGTTCCCCGGGAAACCCCTATGGAGTTTCATTGGACACGTCTAATTTTCAACTTTACGAGTGCAGCTTCTGTTTTCATTTTCACCCAAGGTGGATCCATCCTGATTGTTATCCGTAAACGTCTTGTCTGTCGCTGTGATTTGAGTGCCTCAACTTGGCTTTCAGCGGCTGTCCCTGTGTGAAAGCATACGGACAACCTCAAATAACCGGCTGACAAAATCGCTCGTGGCTCACTCTCAAGGGCCCAGGACTACACTTCCCTCTGTGAGGTTGAAGAGTTCAGCTGGAAACATTTTATAGCAGCAGCATAGGCGAGAGTGTCCAATTGCTCTCAAGGGAGCAGTAACAGGGACTACTTAAGCAGCAACGGATTTCTGCCCACCATAACAGTTAAAAGAAGCCAAGATATCTCAACCAAACTGGCAAGACAAATCTCTGTAGGTGTCAAGATGATAAGTGGTGGATGATATATGCAAATATATCTTATATCAATTTTGTTCGATGACAATATAAATTGCACTATACGCTTCTTTTTCACTTGTTTTTAAATGTGCTTTATAAACAAATGTGACTGACTGACTGAAGTATCATTCTTTTCTTTTTTTATCCATTGAAGTCAGGCTTAACACACATTTAAATACATTTTCTTTCTTTTTTCCTTAATTTTTTTTATTTCATTTTTTGAACAGTCAGAGTACATTGCAGTGGAGAAATTGTTTCAGTCTTTGCTTCGATTCTAAAGCATTTTCCCCCATAAATTCATTATATTTATTCTATTGCAGATAAACCAGAATTTATATGTATTGCATGTGTTTGTAGATCACATTATGAAATAAATGCTTTTCTCCAAAACACGCTGGCCATAATTATTGGCTCCCTGTCATTAAATACTTTTTGCAACCTCCTTTTGCCCAAGATTACAGCTCTGAGTTTTCTTCTATAAGGAATGATGAGTTTGGATAACATCTGACAAGAGATCAGAGACCATTCCTCCATGCAGAATCTCTCCAGATCCTTCAGATTCACAAGTTCTTGTTGGTGCTTCTTCTCTTCAGTTCAGCCCACTCATTTTCTATAGGGTTCAGTTTAAGGGACTGGGACGGTCATGGCAGAAGCTTCATTTTGTGCTCAATTACCCATTTTTGTGTTGATTTTGATGTTGTTGTTTTTTTTTTACCGTTGTCCTGATGGAAGATCCAACCACGGCCCATTATAAGATTTCTAGCAGAGGCAGTCAGGTTTTATTTTTTATCTGTTGGTATATGCTAGAATCCATAATAACCATGTATCTGAACAAGATGTCCAGGACCTCCAGCAAAAAAATTGGCCCACAACATATAAGATCCAGAAGTATATTTATTATACTTTTTATAATTTTGTATAATACTTTTTATCCCTGTTTGCACCAAACACATCTGTTGGGTTTGCTGCCAAAAAGCCCTTTTTTTGTTTCATCTGACCATAGGATCCAGTTCCTTTTGAAGTTCCAGTCGTGTCTGACAACTGAATATGCTGAAGTTTATTTTTGGAGGAGCGAGGAGGATTTTTCTTGAAACCCTCCCAAACAATATGTGGTGATGTAGGGGTTGTTTGATATCTTTTTTTAGGCTTTCTGACCCACAAGACTCAAGTACTCTCTGCAATTCTCCATCTGTGATCCTTTGAGAGGCCACTCAAACTTTCCTCCTCACCGTGCATTAAGACAATATAGACACAGGTCCTCTTCCTGGCAGATTGGTGACATCTTTAGTTGATTGGAACTTCTAAATTATTGCCCTGATGGTCAAAATGAGGATTTTCTTACAGCCACTTTCTTTTTTGTGATGCTCAACAATCTTTTGATGCACATCAGAAGTATATTCTCTGGTTTTACCTGGAACTCAAGGACACCTGGTCTATGCACGGGAAAGATCGTCTCAGCAAAAAATAGAAGTAATACAGTACTGGATATATGGTAGTGTGACAAGGTGCAATAAGCATCAAGTTTGCCTCGTTGCACGCTGCCAGTAGGGTGCCGCTATTGTGCCCCTCTTCTCAGCCACCTGTTCCTGTCATGAATCTGGACGTGAGCCGGCAATAAGAGGGCCAGGGCTACTGTAAATTTGGAGCAAACAGGTCCTCTGTCCCAACACAACACAAATCTTTTGACCTAGAGCTAAATTTACTTGTTACTTGAGTATAAATGGAGCTTGAGTTGAAATAGTCTTTCTCTGCTTCTGAAAATACTGACACAAATGCACCAATTTAGACAGTTCCTTTTTTGTTTTAAAAGGTTCCACATTCATACACATATCTGCAGTCTGTCAACTGCGAATCATTATTCCGTACCATTTCGCAGCAAATATGAAACTTTTCCAGACATGGAGACGTGTATCTGTTTAGAATGTATTTTTAGACATTATTGGACATTTTTGCATCTCCCTTTATCTTTCTACCTTCTCTTCTTTCTTCTTCCTCTCCCTTGTTAGTCTAGCTATGATCTCACCAGGCAATTTGACCACCTTTGGATCTTTTCAGTCCATTCCTTTTAGATGCTAATAATAAATAGCCAGACTACAATCAATTTGAGACAACCTGAGTATAATTCAACTACTTGGCCACTGAGGGAGACTTTATTAGGAACTGATAAAAGGCCATCCTTTGTTGCAAAATGAACACACAAAAGTAGTAGAATAAGAAGCAGAAGAATCCTTTTTCTTTTAAAATCCATTCTGAAATGCAGATTTCAGAATTTCAAATAACCGTATAGTAATTCAAATGCCAAGATGCCCAGTTTCAGAAAGCAACATTCAAATGCCAAATGCCAAAATAAACATAACAAATTGGACCAGCATTCTTAAAATCTGCATACACAGCGGCCACAAAACTATCTGGAAAGACTATGAATTATGAACAAATATCATTGCAAGTGACAAGTTTTTATAAAGAAAGACCTCATTTAAAGCAGTAAAAAAAACACGTTTTACAAAAAGTTAAAATGAAGTTAAAGTACCTTTGTAGTTTCTCAAACACTAGTGAAACATGTTCAGAGTTTATGTTATGAACTTGTGATTTCATATATTTATTAAAAATCACTGCTCATCACCAGTTATTAAAGTTAAATGGCATTTAAAAAGTTCTGCGAAAATTCATGCAGAATTTTATTCTTGTAGATGCCACTTGGTTTACTTGGTTCTAATGCAATTTCATAAATGTGGAAAATTCTGTCATCATTTACTCACCCTCATGTTGTTCCAAACCTGTTTGACTATCTTTCTTCTGGAAAGTGCAAAAGAAAATATTTTGAAAAATGTCCATACAATTAAAGTCAGTGGGGTCCAATGTTGTTGGACACCAACATAATTCAAAATATCTTTTGTGTTCTACAGACGAGTGTTAGTAATACTGGTTTAAAACGAAATGAGGGTGAGTAAATGATGACAGAATTTTCATTTTTCAGGTGAACTATTCCTTAAAGTGTCCAAATACTTCTTGTGTCCACTGTATGTCTTCAAAACACATCCTTATTGGAATATTAATTAGATGTCTGTTCTGTTAAAAGGCAATTGGTGGGATTCCTATTTACATATGCATTTACCCTTGATTTAAATAGTCACCATCAGTTCTTCTGTAGCCAATCAGCAAACATATACGACAATTCACCATGACGTCACAACAGTAATAGACGTTCTTCCGGGTGGCAAAAGCCGAAGCGTTCCTATGGCAACGCTAGTAAATTGCTTGGAAGGGAGGCCCACCATCGACAGTAAAAATGTAATAAAAATTTAAAATGTAATTAAATGTAATGCATATTGCGTGTTTAATGATATAAGTAAAAAATATAATAAATATGTAATATAGTAGGCCTACACATAATTAGCAAAATACTCTCTATAGCTCTTTTTTCTAGCCAAAATAACGTGCTATATAGCCTATCATGTCATTAAATGGCTTTCCTGAGGTAAATGTTATGTGACAATTGTTCTCCAGCTGTTATATCGACCTTTGCGCGGTTGAAAAACACTGATTGGTCGATATTATGTATGAGGAATCTACATTTCGGTAAGTTGCGTGAGAAAATGGATGTGTGGCGTGAGAGCGTGTGAAAAGTGACAATTGCGTGAGTCTCACGGTGAATGCGTGAGAGTGGGCAGCCCTCTTTTACTTCAGGCAGTGACTGGCAATGAGTCTCTTCATCAAAAGAGACAAGTTTACTAATATCAGTCTTGAATTTCCCCGGCGGAAGATATGCTCTGCTGTGATTTTGTAGATGGACCGTTTTGAGAATACACGAAGCAGAGTTGAAGGGCAAGCAGGGTTGGCTGCAGAAATGTAAACGTTGGATGAATCATATAATTTAGGGGATCGTTAAGATTTCCTACTTATGACGACACGACGTCCACTCGCTATAACCTCCTCACCCACAGGAAATCGATGAAACCCCTACACCTTTTGCTGTATATCTAGCCGCGCAACCCCAAACACCACACGTTTTCATCATAGTTTCAACTTTGATCAACAACAATGTTTTTAACTATGTAACTGTTGCAGTCGCCGGCTGGATCTCTTCAGTTAGTCAGTGGAAGCCGCTCGCGTTCCGCCACCCGGAAGTTACTCGGTGCCTATTGTTTACAAACATTCTGAAAAGGCCTATAGTGAAGCAGAGAGTGTGAGCTGCAATCCTTAACCACAGATGAAGTTGTATCTATTGGATTTGCCATTGGCCGATTCACTGATTTGCATTAAGGTGCCCAACCATGGCGTCTTCATTCTGATAATGACACTTCAATTATTGATTTTCCACTTATCAGATTATCACAGTCTCTGGGGTTTGCGACACTGTCCACTGTCTGCTTGAAAATAGCTGTGAGAGCTCATGGAAAGAGGGAATCGGAAGTAAAAGCTGGCGCGATTTCAAAGGGCCATGGCGAATTGCGGCATACAGCCAGTGGGTCTTGTTGACTCTACGCCAATCACGTGTCATTTGGCGCGACAAGCAGGGCGAGGCTGTTTCTGCTCTGATTGAGATCATGCATGTGTGAAAAGTAATAATGAGGGCTTCGGAGAGGAGGAAAGGACATGGATAGTGTCACATCATGAAGGTCCATTACACATCCAGGACAGCAAACATATGGGGCCTGACGGAAGTACCCAACTGTCTCCCATCCTGCCTCTCTGCCATAAAAGCATCCATTCCATTCCTTTTACACTTTCACAAATACACCCTGGATGAGGTGAGAAGGGAATTGGGGAATTTACTGTGCTTGAATGTGTCAAATGGACCACAGCACAGATCCACTGTGCTCTTGGGACCCCTATGAAAAGTATGTATGCGTTTATAATGGGACGGCCCATCTGCAGCCTGTCATTGGGGGGAGGGCATCAGGCACGCATCTTCTCTCACTCGCAGCTGCTCCAAATGAAATGTTTGCAGCTGACACATTACCATTTCCTCCAAAACAGGGCCGTATAGTGGACCTCTGATATGAGAAGGCAAACTGTGTGGGTTTTTATTTAGTTTTATGTAAATTGAAGTCCCAGATGCATCTGGTTTTTACACATTTATTTATTTATAAATACTCAAGCTTGCATCATCACAAATTTTTATTTGCAGTGTTTCGGTCAGCTGACCTTCCTCAGGTTTACACACAAAAGTATTAACCAAGCTGAGAAGTCACTACAAACTGACTCATTGTGTGTTTCATAAGTCATTTTGGATGTGACTCAGAATGTAATGTCCGAGTGGGTGAATTGTTTACTTAGCAATTAGTCTGTCCATTTCCCTCTCAGGTTATTTGCGGATCAGTTGTGAACTTGATACGTGGGAATTATCTCATTCACAGTGTAATCAACCAATGCAGTCCTATCATGTGACTTTTCGCATGCATTTTCCAATTTTCCCCCTCACATTCACGCTACAGAACCTCAATTTCTCAATTTAAAACTCTGAGGTTGGTAAGATTACATTAAAAAACGTAGTAGTGTAAAATGTTAATACAATTTTAAACGTTTTAATAGCATCATTACTCCAGTCTTCAGGATCCTTCAGAAATCATTCTAATATGCTGATTTGCTGCTCAATAAACATTTCTTATTATTATCAGTGTTGAAATAGTTGTGCTGCTTGATTGTTTTGTGGAAACTGATTTCCCCCAGGATTCTTTGATGAATAGAATGTTCAAAAGAACATCTTTTGTTTGAAATAGAAATATTTTGTAACATTATAAAAGTCTGTATTTCTTCTGATATATTTTATGCGACCTTGCTGAGTAAAAGCATTAATGTCTTTAAAAGAAATCTACTGAAAACCAATTTTTTTTTTTAATGGTAGTGCATTTGTAAAGTTTTTTTTTTTTTTTTTACTGTCTGAATATTTTTGCGGATTCACAAAGCGATACTGATCTATGATATACTGTATGCTGTCACACCTATTGAGGCTATTTCCTCACTTCCTTTTTATTCCTCCCTGTGTTTTTCCTCTCAGCGTATTAGCTCTTCCATGGTACATTGCAGATTACCGCCCTTGCCTGGCTGAATGGTAAATAAGTACTTTATTGTTCCCGGGATAAAACTGCCAGGCAGAAATGAGGAATGCCGTGACTTTATCAGACTGAGCAGCAGAGGGCCCAAAGTACAAAGACCTGCCATAATTGCATATTAAAGTGACAACTTGCAGAGTTTTTGCTATTTGTCATGTTGGGGATCATATTATGATGGCGGGAATGTGACATTTAGTGCAAAGAGCTCCCTGTGGAAATACTCAGAGGGAATAATGACTTTCACCGGCAAGTCCTCTTGGTACTTTGCAGTCACGCGCAGAAGAATCCTCTCAGAGAAAATGAGCTGAAATTGCTGCACAAGGGCCAGGCGTCTCAAAGATTGATGTGAATTGCACGCCATTCTAAAACTGCTTCTTAGATGTTTGAACCGATAAATCTTCCAATCAAGGGCATATAGACATAAATGAATTCACATAACATCTCTTCATATTAACACAGAGATGACAGCTGTCAACCAAGCGGCACCGAAGCGATACCTTATCAGGTTGCCTTGTGTGGCCCCTGTGAAGATGCTTTACAGACTGTTGCGCTGTCCTAGGAAAAAAATAATGGATCTGTCTTGTCGTTGGTCTCGAAAACCATGTGTTGGTTATTAGTTGATGTCAACAACATTAAATCACCAGCAGTGTAGCTGTGATTCCGTGAAGCTTCTGAGGACTCTATTTTGACGGCACATTTGCTGATAGGTGAGAAAGACTCTCATATTGCTATCGATTTTAGTAAAGGAGATCGCCAAGTGCTGCGTTTTACTCCAGAAGCCATTTTCAGTCTGCAGTAAGTATTGAGAGAAATCTTCATCGCCATTGATCTGTGTTTATCTGTGCCCACAGTTCTAGGAAAAATAATTATCATCCAAATAGTGTTGCCCTTGAGAATGCGCAAGTATTTCTCAAATATATATATATATATATATAGACTATAAAATAATATTTTGATTCAACCCAGAACTCATAAAG
The DNA here is from genome assembly GCF_951802725.1 of Rutilus rutilus. Classification (NCBI taxonomy): domain Eukaryota; kingdom Metazoa; phylum Chordata; class Actinopteri; order Cypriniformes; family Leuciscidae; genus Rutilus; species Rutilus rutilus. Next base: position 36,761,792 of record NC_140217.1, on the reverse strand, counting down.
AAACGAAACGTACAGTGAATGTGAGTGTCTCCAATGGATTGGGACTCCTGGAAATAATTGAAATCAGGTAATACCATTACAGCAATTTAGAGACGACATGTTTTCCTGCGAGAGCTGCGGCAACATCGCATTCTTCGTGATGTAAACATTCATTTCCATTTGACATTCTCATGCAAAGTCCCACCGCAAGACTCTGCCAATCACAGCCATGTTTGTAGTGTTGTCATGCTTGTGCGGGCTGATTTATCAAGAGTGATTTGTGCATCCAACAGTCCACCTGGAATAAAACGTGTTGAATTATTTATCATGGAACCATTACATCCGATTTCTCATTAGCTCAGCTTAAGACAGTGTAATTTACTGAAGCGGCCGATGGTGTGATTGAGGACACTCGTATTGACCGTGGTAGTGGGGCTGATTGCATGCTTGTAGGTTCGGTCTAAATTGCCTCTTGGTTCAAAGGCCTCGTTTTGCCCGAACATATATATTGGCAATCATCAACGGTAGGGAATATATAGATGTCTGCTCGGAATACCTGATGGAAAATGCACGTGGGCCGAGAGGGGTGAATATGAAATGCAATCAGGCGAGTTCACTACCAGCCCGCTGTTTAGGGGGCCTTCGCTAGATTGGATCAGTGTGCGGAATTGATTGGCCTCATCCCAGGGCTCAAGGTTGTGTTGATTGATAGATGTGATGCGCCCGGGTCTTGTGGTCATGTCTTAGATAATACTTGTGATGAATAGGGTGTTATGGCAATGGCTTCTTCTGCCCACCTAGCAAATTATGCACTGTGATTTAGCACAGCCAGGCAGAAAGGTGTCGGGAAAATTGGGACTGATTTTGACCTACATATGTGATGTTTTAACCTAGCCCTTAACATATGCACATAGCTTGACGTATGTATACCATCTGGATCCAAAAAGCCTGGTTCTGCATTGGCGGGCATCCCGAAGTAGCCGTGTGTTCTGATGAAATACAATTTTTGCGAGCAGCATATATTGAGTATAGTAGATTAGCTTATATTTGTCTCTAGCGAAAGGAGCTGCATATGCACACAGTTTCTGAAATGTTTCTAAGGCCTTTGAGTCACCTAGCCATGAACAGGCCAGCACTATAATTGCTGTAAAAATACCATTGAATAGCCAGAGTTTTGATTGATTACCAGGCTGTCACTTCTGTTAAGGCCGAAACGTTTTAACCGACATGAATAAGTTGAAGTCTTTTGTGGGAATATTTAAAGATAATGACCATAATTTATATATTTTTTTTAAAAAGCCACCTTTGGGCCTTTAGCTTAACTAAAAATCATGATTTTTGTATCCTCTAAAGCCCTGCAATCTTTCTTCTTTCTAATGTAGTGCCGTTGTTAATAGAGACTTGTACAAAACACTAATAAGGCTGCACATTGTCTCATAAAATTGGAGTAAAACAGATGAAAAGGTGTCTGCAGAATCATTTCATAAATAGTGTCTCAGCACTTACAATCTCAATGTGGTTTTTTATAGCAGGCAGTTAGCCAGTTATGTGCTGTATTCTGCTTACAAAGGCACAAAAGGCCATAACATGATTGTGTAAAATGACAGTGTAGCCTTCAGTGTGTGAAAAGAGTACGAGAAACTGAACATCAAAACATCCTTTTCATTTAGAGGAAGAGGAAGAGGAGGAAGAGGAGGAGGGGGGGGGTCTATTCTATTCTATACTATACTATTCTATTCTATTCTTCTATTCTATTCTATTCTATTCTATTGCTTCCTGTTAAGTTTCTGGGAGTTTGTTTGACCTATTGTACATTGTTTTCCTCTTATAGGTTCCTTCATGATGGTGAATGCCTCAGGTCGTGCATCAGGTCAGAAGGCCCACCTGCTTCTCCCCACACTAAAAGAGAATGACACCCACTGCATAGACTTCCACTACTCCTTGTCCAGCCGGGATGGGACAAGTCCCGGAACCCTCAATGTCTACATAAAAGTGGATGGTGGACCACAGGGGAATCCCATCTGGAATGCCTCAGCACCCGTCACTGAAGGCTGGGTGAAGGCTGAACTCGCCATCAGCACCTTTTGGCCCAACTCCTACCAGGTAAGCATGACGCTAACAATGCCAAAGTCATGGGTTTCTTCATGGGTTTCTTCTGGTTTAAATAAAGAAAATGTTTTGCTCTTAAGCACTAACAATGGAAGTGGAGCAAATAATTGCTCTCTTCTCTTGGTCATGATTAGCAAGACAACTAACTTTTTTTCTTTTTAGCAAGATGGAGCCCTATAGCAAGCACAGTTAAATGTACCGCAAATTTTGTCCCCTAGCTTGGCCACTGAAATCGACTAAAGTTTATTTTCTGCCTTATATTTGTGGTGAATGGCTCCAATTGAACTGCAGAGTGGGGCAGTAGATTGCTCTCTACTCCAATTACCACTGCAATCTCTGTCCCCTAATCTCATCCACAAATGGCCCTGGTGAATAAGCTTTTAGCTGTTAATTTTAGATCTGTCTTTTTGCTTATTACCTCTCACTCTCGCCCCCTCCTTCTTTTTCTCTTTTGATTCTTTACACCCAGATCTCTCTCTCTGCCTCTTATCCTCCTCTTCCTTCTGTCTATAGATTCACCCATCAATCTGTGGATTGAAATACCCTCATAAGATTAGCAGTGTAATTGAATTAACTAATGAGAAGAGCAAATATTTAGCCTGTGCTGGGAATACTGAACTTCACTTGGCAAACAGCAGACCAATATTTGCTAAAGGCAATATTTGCTGAGGGCATCTGTTTGATCAGCAGGCAATATCAGAGTTTTTGTGCATGTGTGTGTGCTTTTGGGGTGAATTTCACAAAAAGTTAATATGATCAATAAGTATATATAACACACATTTATATATATATATATATACACATTTATTTATTTAGTATATTGGTAGTTGGGATGTCAATTTTCACAAATTCCCATGATCGATCGTCGTTTCAATTAACGATCAATTAATCGATTAATCGTTAGCCTTAATACTGCAATTTGCGTCCACTGCAGTGGCATTTAGCCAATGACGGGGTCTGCAAATGCAGCTCAAAACGCTATGTTCCTCACCAAATGAATGAGGTGGGTTTTTATTATAAATAAAGGGCGATTGTAAAATGTTTCGATGTGATTGATCATTTAATTAAATGACTTATTTAATAATCAAATATAACGACTAATACAACGTGTCACCAACGCCGCCTCAGAAGCATGCTTGTTAGAAAGTGTACGCTCTTCCTGGGACAACGGGTTGAAAACGGTAGCTAAACCCAATGAATTCACAGCGATTTAATAAAAGTGTTCTCATGTTATGTAATATGACAGTCTCAATCATAGTTATTATTAGTAGTGCATTGCTGATTGAGCTGCGTGCTGAATGAATACCGGTAAAAGGGAGCACTTTGCTAGGGTGTTATTTAACTCAAAGAAACGCATCCTATATGAGATTAATCAGATATATACAAAATAAACATAATATTATAATTTGTATCTGCACAAAATGACGCAAATGCACAAGTGAACTTGAACTAAGTTACGTGCGTGCCATTCAGAATGATGTGTTGTGGACGCGCTCTTCCTGGAGCAACGCGATGAAACACGGAAACTAAACCCAAATAATTCACAATGTTTTATTACAATATTGTTCTCTTTATAATGTTATATGACAATCCCAATCATAGTCATTATTAGTTGTGCATAGCCGTTTGATCTGCGCACGCTGAAGCTGATCACGCTTTACAGCGTTATTTCTTAACCAAATGCGTCCTATATGAGATAAATCAGATATGGATAGGCCTACATAAAATAAACACAATATTACAATTTACATTTGCACAAAACAAAAGGCTGCGAATGCACACGCAAACTTATAGTCATGATGAAGGTGTAAAATGGTCCCAAACGTAACTCTGGTGCGTTCGCTTTACGTGTTTGCGGTTGAGCCGCACGCACGCCCATGAACCTGCTTAATCGACGATCGATAAGTTTTATCGATTAAATGAATATCGACAATTAATCGATCGTCGATTAATTGTTAACATCCCTAATTGGTAGTAATTGCATATTATAAATATTATAATTTCAATTAAATTTATATTTAAGAATGCTGTTGCCGAAACGCGAAAAGATCTTTTAACTGGTTTTAACGATTTAGCGGTCACATTTATCTGGACTTATTCATCTTTAGTTTCACTTTCATGTGAAGAAAAAATAGATACTTTTGAGTGTGTAGCAAAAGAGTACACAAGCTTTGGGACATTCTATCACGTCATACAATTGCGTCTTTAACAGTTGCTCTCTGTTGCATCCTGTCAAAATAAACTGGCCTGTCAATCATCTTGTCACAGTTAAAGTCCTCCACATTTCATTTAATTTCATTTAATTTCATTTCCAACTTATCGGAGAGAAATGCAGAGGCATGTTGATCTGCAGTTGTGGGTCTTTCATGCAGAAAACTCTCCTCATATTAATGCATAATGATGCATTTAAAAGTAAATGGTCAAACGGATCTTTATAAAAGTCCACATTGTTATTGCAGATGAACTATAATATTTTTTTATCAGGTTAAACTTTTATTTAAACCTTGTATGGTGTTTTCATTTTTTTTCAAAAGAAAAATGATATACGATTAATTATTTTTTAAATCTCAGACTCATTGGCCTTGGCTCTTTTTCTGTGAAGAAAGTATTCATTAGATGCTAGTACTTATTTATTGTATCCAATTACTTTTCATTCGATACTAGTACCTATTTAATAGATATTAGTAGTTATTCGTTTGGAACTAGTACTTAGACACTAGTATCTTTTTTAATTGTAACTAGTAACATTTCTTATCTTTTTATTTACTAGTAACATTTTAGATCAAATATATCCTTACCTTAATAGATACTATGTAAATAATTAGTATGCAAATAATGTTGAATATTAATGAACCAACAACATATCAACGAGAGATGACACAGGAAACGGACTGAATTGCAGAAGGCCGTTTTTATAACAATATAATGATAGCCTACCTTTTTATTGGTATTAGAGTAAAAATATATAATGAATAGGCATATGTAATATAGCGCATAGATACTCTTATTTTGACATGACTCATTCTCAGATGCAGATTAATTTTCAGAATTTTTGATTGAAAGGAATTACTGTATGAATGCTCACCAAAAATCCCAGTCTCTGGATATTGTTGTTGTTTGGCTGGTATGTATGAACCGTTTTTTGGATCTACTTAACTGTTGTTTGAATTTTATTATTGGCAGTTAAGCCTTTCATTCGATACAGCTATTACCTATTTAATAGATATTAGTAGTTATTCGTTTGGTACTAGTACTTAGACACTTTTTTAATTGTAACTAGTAACATTTCTTATCTTAGTCACAACTGTTTTTTTTTTTTTACTCGTCTTATGTTATGACAAGTCAGAACGGCCACTGTAGAGTTCAATTAAAAATCTTACTAGTAAAATAAAAAATCTTACTAGTAACATTTGGAATAAATACTAGTATCTATCTAATAGGAACTATCTAATGAATAAGTACTAGTATCTATTTAATAGGTACTAGTATCTAATGACTAACTACTAGTATCTATTGAACAGGTACTATCTAGTAGGTACTAGTATAAAAAAAAGTACTAGTACCTAGTGAATAACTACTAGTGTCTAATGACTAAGTACTAGTTACAATTGGAATACATACTAGTCAGAACTGAATAGTTGATATCTGAATGACAGATCCCCATAGAAGTCAATGGCAAAAATTAAAAATGTGTTATTAGTAACAAAAGAATAGTTACTAGTCACTATCGAAATAAGAACTAGTATCTATTTAATAGGTATCTAATGAATAAGTATGAGTATCTAATAAGGACTAGTAACTAATGAATAAGTACTAGTATCTAATAAATAAGTACTACCAATTTAATAAGTACTAGTGTATATTTAATAGGTACTAGTATCTAATGAATGAGTATCAGTCTCAAAAAAAAAAAGAACTATCTAATGAATAATTACTAGTATCTTTTAAAAAGGTATACCAGTATCTAAAGAATAGGCACTAGTACCTAAAGAATAAGCACTAGTACTTAATGAAATAGATACTAGTATCTAAAAAAATAAGTACTAGTAGCATGAAAATTGATACTAGTAGGTTTTAAGGATTAAATGTTAAAACGGCTTGCCATAATGTGAGTGCCTTGGAGTATTTTGTCTATATACATTTATATTGCAATTTCTTTTTTAAATGTAATATTTCTTTTAATAATAAAAATGTTATTTTATGATTTATGATAAAATATTACAATTATATTTTATATTTCATATTTTTGTTTATTTTCATTTTGTGGTGAAATATGACCCGTACATGTTCTCGACAAAAACTGTGAGATTCACACTTGTTCCCAGTTTGTGTTCAGCGAACGGCATTTAAAGTTTTTAAAAGGACTCGCTTCTCTTGCTGAGTTGAACTTAATAAATTGCCTGTTAAATATCGAGAACTAATATCTTCTAGAAAATCTGCCCCTGGGAGCATAAACTATACAGAAAAATATCCCACTAAGAGTTTGATTGCAGCAACGACTTTGCCAGATAAGTGGCCAATTTTGCCAAAACGAATCTCTGGATTAATTGACTCGTTTCCTGCCGTGATGAATTTTAAATCGTAGGGTGCCACTTTCATCGTGACAGTGTTTAAAGGGTAAAGTTTTATGATATGCATAAGGAAAAAAGGCAAATTAATTCTGGCTCTGTTTGAACTTGTTTTAAAAAAGCAGTTTTTTCCCCCATGTCATGACCATTTTAAAGATCATTTGAGTCAGCCATAATGCTGTGAATAAATTATGAATACAGCAATGTCCTTGAGTAGAAGCAAGGCTGATAAAATTACGATGCAAAGGGTTTGCTCATTCAAAGTTGAAAATACTCAAGTCGTTCCAAACCTGTATGACTGTCTTGAGGCAGGACACTCACACTGGTCTCTTGTAGGGTTTGGAATCGAGAACCAATCTACAGTAAATAACAAGACAAAGCTAAAGCTACTGAAAGTAGATTCCACAACATTTCTTATCCGAAACGTGACATTCTCTGGTTGTGGTTTGTGAAAACACACACCTTCAGTCTCTACAATCTCACCCTTAATAACATGGTGAGAATTGAATCTGGGCAAGGAGATTCAGTCCCTTGACTGATCACAGTGAGGCCTTTTTTGGAAAGCCAGGGACTCGAGTGCATCCTGTGTCCAGGTTTTGGCATTCTAGTGCCAGCCCTTGGCAGCTCTGAGAGAGAGGGCATTGTTCAGACCACACATGTCTTCACCACATGGCATGTACAGTATGTTATGCAAACCATGCCAGTCCCATATGTGTGTGCACAAGATTATCAGATTATTATGTCTTGCTCCAGCTTCTTAAAGTTTGGGGACTCGGATTGGCTGTCAATATTTTTACCATTCATAAGTTGGAAAAAATAGTTCTGAAAGTGATTCCAATGATATTATTCCTCAGTGCCATAATCATTATAATTGTGGTGTGGACTCTGCTATTCTTTCAAATTTAAAATGATTTTTAAAACTATACATTTATAGCAGCTAAGTTAAGACTAGTCTGGCCGACTAGCAATTAACTTTTCAGCTAAAAATCTTACTTTTCAGATTCATAATTGATGCCTTTTTATATAACTGACTTAAAGTTATGACTAGTCTTGAAGGAAAAATTTGTGTGACTAACTTGCAAGACTAGTCTAAGCAGTTTTTGCTACCAGCCACAGGCATTTAATCTAGCAAAAAGATCTTTCCTGTGCCAATTTAAATATTTTCAATCCTTTTCTTGCTTGAAATAAATTGACCATCTCAGTTCAGTCTGAAACAAGCTGACTTGATTTAAACGCTTGGTTTCCTCTCCCCTCTTCTCTCATTTAGGTTATTTTTGAGGCAGTATCTGTACAAGGGCATCCTGGGTTCATCGCAGTGGATGAGATGCACGTTTTGGCCCACCCTTGCCGTGAGTACACACACACACACACACACACACACACACACACACACACACACACACACACACACACACACACACACACACACATACACACAGCGCCTGCTTACTTTCACAGTCTTGGTTACGCTGTAGGAGCTCAGTCTGTCAACTACTGTGAAAAGCACTTCATGTGGATCGAGGGTTGAACAGAGATGGAAAAGGCTAGCAAACAAGCAAGTCTGTGGATGAGAGAGAGAGAGAGAGAGAGAGAGAGAGAGAGCGGGAGACAGATTGCAGAGCTGAGTGCTCAGACTTCAGGCCCCCATCATTCTTGTTATGACAGGAGAACTTTAGCCTGTGACATCCATTGTCTTAGATCTCTCTGTCCCTAATGCAAAGCCAGCAGTGCCAATGAGGAAATTAGGTTAATGCGTCTTATAGAAGACCCCGGTCTTACTGTGCATGTTTCATCATTGCATCTTATTCCAGAAAAATGTTGACTGTAAAAAAAAAAAATCATGTTGAAAATCCCATTTCACTCAGAATTATGTCCGATTACAGAAGTTAAATGGGTTGCGAATGGCACATCATGTTACGTATCACGCCTTCATTCAGATGACCTATTGCATTCAGAGGCTGCATCTTTCAAAGGACGTGGACTTCGAAGGCATGGACACAGCTATTGGTTGAACCGAGTGTTGTTAAATGGGACGGTCTAGCCTATGTGATAACTGAAAGCCAATGTAACGTGACTGTGACATGTATCAGTTTAGCAGACACATTTATCTAAAGCATAGCAATTCATCTTAACACAATGGATCTTTGCATAATGGATAGTTTCATTTCACATGCAATGTTTAAAAAACAGTAGATAGTGTACAGTGTATATTAAACAGTATGCAGTAAACTAGTATTTTATTTTACACAGCCAGAATTAAAAAAAAAAATTAATAATAAGAGCTGATTTGAAAAGGCACAAATATAGATCTTATCTTGACTTTATGTGCTATAAGAATATGTGTGGGCAATTTTAAGATTTCATCATTAAATCTTAATGCTTTCCACATGTTAAAGCAGAGGTACTAAAATTGAAATCCACATTCTGAATTACTTTAATTGAAAAGGAATGATATTGCTTTTGCGCAGAATGCTTACTGTACATTCACAGATAATGAAGCTGGCTGGGAGAGTGGGTGGAGACCGCTGTAGTGAGTTCAGATAGTGCAAGAGTTGTTGTCGTTAAAGACAAATGCACCTGTAAAGAGAGAGAATGTCTTTTGCAAATAGTATTAAATATAATACAAGCTCCATTAAATTTCTTGGTTTCAGATGTTGATTCTAAATGTACAATCAGAAAAAAATGTGTACCATCATAGAACATACAAGAGCTCAAAAGAGCATTTGGACACTTCAAAAAACAATGTCATTAAATGTACAATAAAAGACATTTGTTTTGATATTTTGTAAGAAAAGATAGAAAAGCTAAATGTTTGAAAAAAAGATGTTTGTTAGGTTTGAAATGATTAATTGATATGCCTTAAAACAATATACTAATAAAAATAAAAATGTTTTTGAACACTTTGTGATTGTCAAATGTTAGTGGAACATGTTCATTGCTAAAGTGATGAAGTACACCTGTTTTAAGTGGAGCACAAAATAGTTAACCATCAGTGTCTATGTGCTTTATATCATTTGCATGGGTGCTATGGGATGTTTTTGAAGGTATATGTGTTTTGTTTAATAGGCAAGACGCCACATTTTCTGCGGCTGCAGAATGTCGAGGTGAACGTGGGACAGAATGCAACCTTCCAGTGTATTGCTGGAGGCAAATGGTCACAACATGACAAACTCTGGCTACAGGTGAGTTATACACACAACCTCACACACTTCCCACACAAAGGGACAACAACATACTAAAAAACATTCATAGACACACCAAACCTGGGCTACGTCTACATTAATCCGGATACATTTGAAAATGCCGTTTTCCTTTCAAAACACTCTCCGTTCACACTAGCGTTTTCCAAATGTTTCTCATCCACACTGAAACGTCGGAAAAAGCTAAATTCACCTTACTGTGCATGCGTAAAACCTCATAAAAGCTCACTGAGATGATACAGACGGAACATACGTAAAAAAGCTATTCTTCTGGCAGGATTATTTTATTTAGCAAACTATCTCACCATTCACTGATGCGTCCAGGTCGCACTCAGTCACCAATACATTTTTGGTCTAAAACGCAATTTTCTGCGTAAATTTTCTGTCATCTTTGCAGGACTGCGATAAGAAGTGTACAAAGTAACATATCTTTAGCGACAGTGTAAAAGTGAATAGCACATAACAAGCACAATAGCGGTACCAATATGTGTCACATGACTAAATATGCGTCATCATTTTCTAAAACCTCCGTTTTCACAGTCGACACTACAACGCGAAAAAATGTATCCACTCGGGAAAGCGGTTTCAAAAAGCTCCATTTTCGCAGGACAAAAACGCTGTCTCTGTGTGAAGAGAACATATTAGTGTGGACAAGGCTCTGGTTTGATGATACATGCTTAACATGTTTTTTAAATCTCTATGCATCTCTGTTATGTGTGAGCGTTGGGAGGTTTTGAACCTTGGTCCCGAGACACATCACTTGAGGAAACTTAATATCTTGTTGGAGATTTTTGTCAGCAAGATTTCTAAGCCAGTGTCGGTGTTCATGTCTTATCGAAGTCTTGGATAAAATTACTTGTTCCCTTGGCTGGAGACCTTAAGCCTCCATCAATCCTGTGCAACAGCTCTGAGACATGAAGATATAACACCAGTTCTCACTGTGTACAGTGTGTTATAAGAGCTTGTGCCTCTGTCTTGATGTGACACTATGGACCATCTTGTAAAATATCTTTCAAACATATTATGTGTGCTTCTTATCAGTTATAAGATTTTGCAAGGATGATCATTTTCCTGTCTTTCAGCAATGGAACGGTAAAGACACGTCTCTCATGGTAACCCGTGTGGTGAACCATCGGCGATTCTCCGCCACCGTTAGCGTAACAGACACGTCACAGCGGAGCACCAGCCGGTACCGCTGCGTGATTCGCTCCGATGGAGGATCTGGTGTGTCCAACTACGCTGAGCTGAGCGTCAAAGGTGCGTATGGACACCTGAAAGCATGTATGTCACTGGTTCTAAAGGATTTGTTCTTTCCAAACGGTGATTGGTAATTTGTAATAATAATCCAATTACGTTTGGGCCTATGAAATGGTCTTATATTCATATAATATTTGATATGCTCTTCAATTGTCAAAGACAATTGTCAGTCTTATACTTGGCCACATTAAAAGCTATTTAATTCTGTTGGCTGACTGGCTGTATCTAAGGGTGTGTTCACACTTGGCATGTTTGGTTGGATTAAAACAAACTCTGATGCGATTGCTCTGTTAGTGCGGTTCATTTGAATAAGTGTGAACGCTGCCATCCGAACCCTGTTGTGCACTAAACAAGCGGACCGAGAACACTGAAAAGATGAGTCTCACTCCGCTTACAAACTAACTCTGGTGCGGTTCGAATGCAATATGAACGTAACACAGTCCAAAGACATGTAAACGAACCAAAAACAGGACATGATGTCACAAGATGCGACCCTAAAAAGGACAGAATGCTCAAGCACAGCTGTTTTTTCTCGTCATAGTCTTGATGTTGCCCATCACAGTTCAGTACAGACATCAGAACCACGTCTCCTCACAACAGATCTGTGTTTGTGTGTGTGACGGAGGGATTCCTGCCACTGTTTTGACTCCTTTACACGTTTTATAAGCTCTTCACAAGTTCTCAGCTGGTCTAAATACCATCATATGTAGGCTACGAACATACAATGAACACATTTAGCCCAGAACACAGCATTGTTTTTGATGTCCGGTAAGTTATGTAATAAAAGCCGACCAATTAGGTTGTGAACATATCCATAGGCCTTTAGGTTCAGTGTGCTAATCGGACCAGGACTAAATGTTTTCTTTTTTATTGGTCCGAACCAAGCGAACTGAACCACAAGTGTGAACAAACCCTAGACAACAGCCATCCTCCTCATGTTGATTTAGCCAATCATAGCAAATGAAAAAGAAGCATCGTTAGCTAGATGTTTGGTTGTTTTTGGTTGGCTGTAAAAGTGCAGATGTTAATACAAATCCATATCTATATATTTCACAATTTTATATTTATTTATATATTAATATAAAAATAAACGAATATTTAATAATAATGTTCGGTTTAAAATCTCTGCCGTTTCTTGGTGTTTCCAAACTACCTTGTAACCAATCACGTCAACGTGCCGGCGGGCTTTAGCATATCATTAACTATTCTCTGAAGCAGTGGAGTCTCAAGAAGAAGCCAGGTTTTCCCGGTACATTTTTCTGTTGATATGAAAAATCGGGTACATTTAGCAATATAGCGGGTGAATTATGTATATGATGTATATTACGATGTAATGATGAACTATATGCCTTTCTCCACTGACGTTCTAAGTTGTTCAAAGCGTTTGTAAGGATAGTGATTTTTAGAAGGCAGCTGTCTGACTCTGAGATGGCAAACAGGAGCATGGTTTGTACATTATTAGCTGTTTGATAACATAATCAAGCAAAAGGCTAATCATATTAATTACCATTATGTGTCCGACGTTGTAAAGAGCGAAACCATTGTGCAGCGAGCGTTTACTTCAGTAAAGTTGACAGAGTAGATCTTTGATCGCGTGAGTGGAGGCGGGGCTAATTTGCATATTCATAGATCCATGTATACTAATTGAAGCAAGGGTGTAGAGTTACATTCAAGCTATTTTAAGGCATGAAGCATTTTTTTTTTTCACAGGAAAAAAAAAGTTTAAATGTGACATTTTTGTGATCAAAGCTGAGTTTTAAGGGATAAAATGATTGACTACAGGAGGACTTTAAATAAAATATCGCAATAACAGTTTACTATTATTGTGCAGTGTAATTTAGCAGTTGCTTACTAGAATAGAAATCTTAAGTTTAATTTAGTTTAAGTTCAGTTAAGTTTTAAAGCGGGGCTCAGTAGTTTCGGGATTTCTTCGCTGTATTCTCGCTTTTTGCTCGCAGGTTTCTCTCTAGAGCTCCCCCCACAGCTTCGGAATAGATATTTGACAACACTGTCGAAAAAACTCGTTGGCGATTCTCAGACACCAGAGGCTAGTAGATCAACGACATCAAAGCAGATGGGACATTCTTTAAAACGTTTCATTCGGGTTCGAACAGCGTGAGGGAGCGCAATAATGACAGCATTTTAACAGATTTCTTTTGGCCGTAAAGCAATTGTTTACATCGCGAGACCTGATATCACGCGATACTCCCTTCCTTGCTCAAAGTTGCAAGTGCGGATTTTCCGCTCACGGGCACCAGGGGGGTGCGAAACGACCACCATTCAACCCAAAATAAGTAATATAACCATTCCAATGACTCCGAAGCTGTTCAGTTAAGGTAAAAGTTACTTAGTTCACCTTTAAGCAAAATCAAAAGATATTTTGATTTAGTTTAGCATTTGTTCATTGCACTTCTTGACCTTTTTAATTAATTTACTTTATTTGAAAAATCAAGCAGAAATAATTGAAATGAAAACAAAGATTTTGCTATAATGATGCATTTTATTTGACATTTTACAATTGCATTCTGCATTCTTGTTGTCTGTGTCCTGAAAAACCTATATGTATGCAGAAAGTTTACTTTGATTTTATGCAAATTACTATAACTCACGTTTCATAAATGTGGCCCAGTGTACAGGGACATTGGCTTTCAAATGCTGCCGTGCGCGTTGAGAGATCACTAAAACACACACACAAACACAGCCCACAATACAGCACTTATAACTAGCTTCAACCATCAGCAGCAGGATTCCTCCTGAATTGTTACCCACAGAGTCTTCATTATTTCAGCTAGCATTGCTAACGACTAGTACAGAGGCCTTGATTCTCTCTGTTTCTTAATATAATGGGGTAGAGCCTCAGCTTCGCTACAAAGACATTGTACCGACAGAAATAACAAAAAGTGTTGGTCCATTTCTGCAAGGCTTGTTAGCGTGTGGTTGTGGTCACTGAACTTGAGAAAATTGCTAGCATCTGTTTGGCTGTAGCTGCACTGTGTGTGATTAGCATGGCCAAAAACATCTTTAGTGGTGCTCTCTACCCCTGACAGGCTTTGCCTGGGATTCAAGCATGTCTTAAAATATGGCAGTTGGAAAGAAAAAAAGGAGAAATAGCTCAAATCCAGCAGTTTCTCACAGCTGTTTTTGGAAAAAGACATGATTAAACCCTTTAATCACTGCAGAGACATCACCGCTAATTGTCTTTAGTCTTTATTAGGTGCTATTATTCATTCCAGATAGCAATAGATTAGTTAAATTGGCTTTTTATAAAGTACTAGAACATCGTTTGGCCAGTAATTCAACATCACCCCTTTATTTCTATGTAAAGTGTATTTGCAGCACACAATTTGTTTCATGTTGAGTTTATACTGATATATTATGTTTTTTTTTTTTTGTTTTTTTTTTTTGCCAAATTAGTTATATGTGGGTGCTACTATGGGTGCTAAGCATATTTAATAAGTCTCACTTTTTAGGAATACGCTAAAATTAATCTATCTGTTCAATATTCTTTAAACCTAAACAGAGGATTTTGTATTTCTGTGAAGTCATGCATAAAAAGCTATCCATATGTTGATATTATATGTATCAGTCTATTCAAATGTAAAAATGTATGAGTATCTATGAATACTAATGAGATAACTGTAAAAAAAAATGTTTAAGGTAGACTGAACAATAATTGGTGGATTTTTGATTTAATTGACTAATCATTTAAGGTGAAGTGTGCAATTGTTGTGGCCCTTGTGAAATTGCAGAAATAATGTTTTCAAATAGGTTTCCCAAACTCCTTCTGCCATTAGACAAAACAGATTGTCTCGTCTCAAGCTAACACAATTGGTTGAACTTTGAGAGGACATATGAGTGTTAATATTTTCTTATTGCTTAGGCTTCACTTTTGACTGTTTGTGTGTAAGACTGCCCGTGTATAACCTATTTCCATTATGTTATGTGCGTTTACAGATATGACTTACGTATAACTGTCAATGCACATTAAACTCTGAATCAAAGCACCAATTCAAGAAGAAATGAATCTTTGACTCAGACAGTAAAAGTAAGTTTAAGGCCTGACAAACCTGCATTACAGTTGGAGTTTCTGGATTTCCCAGGTGTACCCAGCATGACAGCGAATCTAAAGCTTCTCTTTGCAGATGATTTAGCATTGCTGTTGCTGCTAGAGTGAACACTGCGGGACAGTTTCAAGTCCTTTATCTGCTCTCTAAGACCTGGTTGTCCCAGGATCATTTTGGGAAAAAAAGGAAAATAGAAACTTTAGCTTAAGAACCAACTAAAAACCTCATTCAAACCACAATCATCATTCGTTCAATTGCTTATTAATACCTCGAATAGTTTGCATATACTGTTCACAATTTAAAAATGTACAGTATGCGTGATGTGATTCATTATATGGATATATAGACTATACCGTTCGAAAGTTTTGTTTTTTAAAGAAATGTATACTTTTATTCTGCAAGGATGCATTTATATATAATATAAATGAATTTCTATTCATTAAAGAATCCAGAAAAAATTGTTTTCCTCAAAATTATAAAAACAGCAGCTGTTTATAATAATTAATGTTTCTTGAGCAGCAAATCAGCATATTAGAATTACACTCACCTAAAGGATTATTAGGAACACCATACTAATACTGTGTTTGACCCCCTTTCGCCTTCAGAACTGCCTTAATTCTATGTGGCATTGATTCAACAAGGTGCTGAAAGCATTCTTTAGAAATGTTGGCCCATATTGATAGGATAGCATCTTGCAGTTGATGGAGATTTGTGGGATGCACATCCAGGGCACGAAGCTCCCGTTCCACCACATCCCAAAGATGCTCTATTGGGTTGAGATCTGGTGACTGTGGGGGCCATTTTAGTACAGTGAACTCATTGTCATGTTCAAGAAACCAATTTGAAATGATTCGAGCTTTGTGACATGGTGCATTATCCTGCTGGAAGTAGCCATCAGAGGATGGGTACATGGTGGTCATAAAGGGATGGACATGGTCAGAAACAATGCTCAGGTAGGCCGTGGCATTTAAACGATGCCCAATTGGCACTAAGGGGGCTAAAGTGTGCCAAGAAAACATCCCCCACACCATTACACCACCACCACCAGCCTGCATAGTGGTAACAAGGTTGTAACGAGTGGTTATTTCAGTCAAAGTTGCTCTTCTATCAGCTTGAATCAGTCGGCCCATTCTCCTCTGACCTCTAGCATCAACAAGGCATTTTCGCCCACAGGACTGCCGCATACTGGATGTTTTTCCGTTTTCACACCATTCTTTGTAAACCCTAGAAATGGTTGTGCGTGAAAATCCCAGTAACTGAGCAGATTGTGAAATACTCAGACCGGCCCGTCTGGCACCAACAACCATGCCACGCTCAAAATTGCTTAAATCACCTTTCTTTCCCATTCTGACATTCAGTTTGGAGTTCAGGAGATTGTCTTGACCAGGACCACACCCCTAAATGCATTGAAGCAACTGCCATGTGATTGGTTGATTAGATAATTGCATTAATGAGAAATTGAACAGGTGTTCCTAATAATCCTTTAGGTGAGTGTATAATATAATATAATATAATATAATATAATAATAAAAAAATACATTTTAAAATATATTTATTTCACAATGTTGTTGTTTTTACTGCATTTGTTAATCAAATATATGCCACCTGATGAGCATAAGAGACATTTTTCAAAAACATGCCCCCAAACTTTTTGAACAGTAGTGTTTGATTGGTTATAGCTTTCATGATATGGATTTCAAGTACAAATGGACATAATCTCTTATTTTGGTCAATGTATGAAGCTATATTTATTAAGCACAGTAGAGTTATTCATTAAGCATTTGCAAGTATGCAAATAAGTTCAACATAATATTATCCTGTGATACAATGTTAGGCATGCAGGTGAACTATTTTCAAGGCTGTTGTCAAATCTGTCATTTCAAGTGTTTAAGCAGTGATTGCTTTAATTCCACATTTTATTGAAGGTCACTAATTTGTGAATGAATTGTAAGAGTACATTTTGCATTTCCGAGTAGCTACAGCAAACTAGGGATGTAACTAAGTGTATTTCAAGGATACCTGTGTTAAATTAAAGATTCCGCACTGATAAATCTCATTTATTAAAAATATGCTTAAATTAATCTATCAATTCAATATTCCTTGAACCTAAACAGAGGGACCCAAACAGTGGCACTAAATCAAACTTATGGTTTATTGATTTTATGAAATGGTTGCAACAACTTGAAATAAGACTGCCATGTTCATTAAATATCTATGATTATTAATTATAATTGCGATAAACAATGTTTCTACCATCTAATATACACTAGTTTAGTATGTGAAATTGTGTATTGAGTATTATCATTTGCATATATTGACTATTTTCTGTAACTCATCCAAACAGATTTTCTTGTACAGTAACGACTCATCTTTGTAGTATTAGTATGCGTCTGATTAACATGCCAAATATAGAAGCTAACAGAGGTGTCACTTATAGTGGCTGCATGCATGATTTCTTGAGCGGCATGTTTGTTGCTTTCTTTGCCAGCGATCACTGCCATCTGGCCTTACCGAGCATGTCCTGGGAGGGGTGTTTCACAATGGGGCAATATCCCTCAGGCTGTGAGCGCCTCAGGTGCTCAGAGGTTCCAGTGTCGTCCTGGGAATTCAGAGGTGTGTGGATGCGTCTGAATATGTGTGTGATTAGGAGAGCCAGCAGAGGGGTGATGTATAACATCATTTCCCTGGGGAAATGAATAGAGTGCAAAGCAATATGCTGCACAGCACAGGCATGCTAAATGAAATATGCATTAATTAATGCATGCAGTGCCAGGGATTCAGTCCAGGGGGAGAGGGTGGGGGCAGCGTGGATGGCATGAGTGGCACCATTCCAGCCAGACACTGACAATTAATAAAGAGAACTTGCTGGGGGCGTAACTTTCAATGTTAGCTGAGCTGGAAGGGCCAAAAGCTTGACCCGAAGATATGAAGACTAAGTAGACTTGCAGAAAAATAACATCCTTAATGCAAGATACATTTACTGGAGAAGAAAAATCATGCCTGACTCGTTGGCAAAACATTATTATTATTTTTTTTGTTCTTAGCCAGTTAGCAAATAGTTTTTTTTTTTGTTTTTTTTGCACGAATATCATAACATTTGTTAAATAGTTTTGGTTGTTGGTTTTCTTTTAAATAAAATAAAATAAAATAAATGTTCAAAAGCTTGAGTTCGGTAAGATTTTTTTTAAAATGTTTTTAAAAGAAGTCTCTTTTACCAAAGTTACTGTAAAAACAGTAATAAAGTGAAATATTATTACAATTTATAGTAAATGTTTGTTGTTTTAATGTTTTAAAATGTCATTTATTAATATTTGATGGCAAAGACTCCAGTCTTCAGTGTCACATGATCCTTCAAAAATCATTCTAATATGCTGATTTGCTGCTCAAGCAACATTTCTTATCATTTTCAGTGTTGAAAAAGCTTAAAGGGATGGTCCCCTCAAAAATGAAGTTTAACTCACCTTCAGGCCATCCAAGATGTAGGTGTCTTTTTCTCTTCAGTAGAACAGTAAAGAACATGTTTATAATGCAAGTCAATGGCTAACATCACTTCAAGAGTCAAAAAACATATACAGTACAGGCAAAACAGAATTAATAAACTCCTGACGATACATTGAGGTTTTCTGAAGTGAAACAATCAGTCTGTGCAAAAAACTGAACATTATTTCCTCATTATTACCTGTAATCCACAGCCTCAGCAAACAGTCCTGAGCGTGTTCATGAGATTCTGTAGCGCAAGCTTCCCGTCACATTATCACACATGCGCAGAGAATCTCGCATGTGAGCTGACGCTGTGTTTGTTTACACGTGTGGACACGTGTATTGTATTAGTCATCAGAATGGTACTTATCCTGGATGCCAAGGCTTGCGCGATCCCAATCGGGAAGATTGACTTTTCACAGATTCCCAACGTTTGAGTTCCCACATATACTTTGTCAGGAAGCTCGCGCTCAGGACTGTTTGCCTAGGCTGTGGATTACAGGTAATAATGTTGTAAATGATGTTCAGTTTTTTGCACAGACTGATTGTTTTGCTTCATAAGACCTCAAAGTATCGTCAGGAGCCACAGGTATTAATTCTGTTTTGCCTGTATATGTTTTGTGACTCTTGAAGTGACTGTAGCCATTGACTTGCATAATATGAATCACCAATGACCACGGTTTCAGCTAAACATCATCTTTACTGTTCTACTGAAGAAAAAACACACACACACTTGGATGTCCTGAGGGTGAGTAAAGTAACAGAAAATTTCGTTTTTGGGTGAAATATCCCTTTATTTATTTTTTATTTTGGAAACTGTAAAAATTCTATAAAGTTCACAGGAACCGCATTTATTTGAAAAAGATTTTCGTAACATTATAAATGTCTTTACTGTCAGTTTCGATCAATTTAAAACCTTTCTTTCTGAAAATAAATATTCTTACTGTAAAAAAAAAAAACAAGCTTTTGAATGGTAGTATCAGAATATATCTGAGTATGTTAAAATAAACAGTCAAATAGTTTTTGTCTTGTTTTAAGCATAAACCTCACTATGTTTTTTATTTTTTCCATAATTTTAAAATTTTAAATGAGTAATTTTAAAGAATCTTAACACGGCTCAAGTTTTAAAAAGCAGGGAAACACCATAAAAGACTTTAAGGAACATTGTGGATGAGTTGTATAACTGGTTAAGCATCTGACAGAAAAAGAGAGAGAGAAGGATGGTGTGTAAATATGAGGAAGTGTGCTCAGTTTTGGGCAGGTGCCTGAACTGTAAGTACTGGCCATTGCATTCTCAATCCTCCAGAAAGGTGTCAGCCACTGAATGTATGAGTGTGTTTGGAGGCTGAGGGAGCGTGGGGGAGTAACACACACTGAGAGAGATTAAAACGGTGAGTTTTATAAATGGGGTGCTCACAGAGGGGTGCAGGGGTCATTAATAACCACCGGCTGATGGCAAGGAGAGAGAGATAGAGAGAAAGACAGGCAGAGAGGTGGTAGTAATTGTGATATGAGGGAATGTTGCTGCTGGTGACCATGGAAAAAGTCCCATTATTTGTCTTTTTTTTTTTTTTTTTTTGCTGTTTTATTCATGTTTGCTTTGGCTCTTTTGGGATTTGCTTTGTAAATATGTTTCCCTTATGCATGCATGTGTCCCCTTTCTTGATTGTTTTCTCAGCCACAGGAACATTTTATTGCTAACAGGTTGCTCGTTCATAGCTCATGAGTTTTAATGAGTTCACAATTATGTTTCATTACATTATGCAGTAGTGTAGATATTCTTCAAACAATTAGTTTGTTCTAAACTCCTAAACTTAATATTAAACTGCTGCAACTAATTGAGCCTAAATCTTTTGACATAATGTACAGACTCCAATTTTAAAATGTATTCTGTATAGATTCATTTTTGTATTAGCAAATGTTATGCTTGATATCAAATTTGAAAATCTCCCATTGACTTCCATTATGTTCATAATGTACATGACACACTCATGATGTCATTGATATATTTATATAGAATTGCTATTGGTCTTCTTTCTAACACTTATTTGCATACTGAATTGTGATTGGTTTGACATTCTTGCATAAAGATGAGGCTTCCTTTATATAGATCCAAAACCTGAAACCTAAACTTTCATTAACACTGTTCTTTTGCCGACTTGCAAGGAAATCTAAATGTCGTTTAATTAAAAGTCTTTTCATAGATAACTTTCTCCTAAAGTTAATTTAGACAAATAAATACAGAGACAAATGAGATGATTGTTGAAGTACAGTAAGATATTTTGGTCTTGTTTTGAAAATGAAGCACTTGGATTTATCTAATTTTATTATGAGCTTATTCTATGACGCCAGCAGCCATGTCACCCTGTTGCCCAAGACTGGTTGCCCACTGAAGCTAAGCAGGGCTGAGCCTGGTTAGTACCTGGATGGGAGACCTCCTGAGAAAACCAGGTTGCTGCTGGAAGAGGTGTTAGTGAGGCCAGTAGGGGGTGCTCACCCTGTGGTCTGTGTGGGTCCTAACGCCCCAGTATAGTGACGGGGACACTATACTGTCAAAGAGCACCGTCCTTCGGATGAGACGTAAAACCGAGGTCCTGACTCTCTGTGGTCATTAAAAATCCCAGGATGTCTTTCGAAAGAGTAGGGGTGTAACCCCGGCATCCTGGCCAAATTTGCCAAGTGGCCTCTGTCCATCATGGCCTCCTAATCATCCCCATATACCGATTGGCTTCATCACTGTCTCCTCTCCACCAGTAAGCTGGTGTGTGGTGAGCGTTCTGGCGCAATATGGCTGCCGTCGCATCATCCAAGTGGATGCTGCACATTGGTGGTGGTTGAGGAGATCCCCCGTTCTATGTAAAGCGCTTTGAGTGCCGAGAAAAGCGCTATATAAATGTAATGAATTATTATTATTATTATTATTATTCTTGTCCACTGCATGTCTTAATTTTCCAGCAAGATCTGGACACACGAATGAGTCAAAGCTCAATGGGGCTTTCCCTGTGGTTTTCTTGCACCGTGCACATACAGAAGAGAGATCGCTGATGACACGCGTTTGATTACACCATTAACAACTAGCTGTTCAGTTCGATTCCGTACACACTGCGTAGAAGTTTTGTAAATGTGTTTGCCACTCCCTGCATTTTTCAGGAGTCAATTTGGTTGTTAAATGCGGTTGTCACTCCTGTAAATTACTGTGTGTGTACAGAACGGCATTAAGCATTAAAGGGGAACTGACAACAGAATTTACTGCGAATTTTAAGCATAGCGTTAGTTCTGGCAGTCATCACGTCAGTCAAGCTCGCATCAGCTGACTCTCAGCTGATCCACGTCTACCTATAGGAGTACGACGCCTATCCCAGCATCCCTATATATAATGAGCATTCAGTAATATCAGCACCTTTATCGTGTTGCTCAGGAGCTAATTACCCTCCTCCATCCCCAGCTCCTCCTCTTGTCCAGTCAGGACTTGGCCTTCTGATATTTCTCTTCGAATCAGACTCATTTTTCTTGAATCATGTTGTACATTAAATCATTGAACATTAATAATATTTGCAATACATTCATGTTGGTTCTGTTCTGTTTACCCGTTATCGCTGCTCTCCCTGCTCTTTTCCATGCTAGGCTGCATGGATGGGCAGAGAGTTCTTGCCCATAACAGAAACACATCGCCAATCCAAGCTGTATGCTAACTGTCAATCATCTTTGACGATAGTGGACCTGACAGAACTCTTTTTCTTTGGTATCTTGGCAAATCTGAACACAGTCTGAGACGTTATTGAGATTCCAGAAGACAAACATATAGGAGACTTAAAACTTAGGGTTCTTTTTTTTCTCGGGAGGAAGAAGACCTCTCAATTTTCCCTCTATTTAATCTCCTTTCGTCTATGAGAAACAATTGAGATGTCTTTTGCGATTTATCTTTCCTGTGGGCAGCACTATCCTGTCATTACTCTTGGTTTCTGTCTCAGACACATTTGGACGCACAAAAATTTTCATCTCCCTGCATTATCATCTTTATTTCATTTTTTTCTCTTTCGTTTCTGTTTTCTTATCTCTACTTCAAGCCTATGTGGTGTCAAACCTCTCCCGGTTTTCATATTTAATGTATGCTAATCTGTGTTAAGTAATATTCTTTCTGACAGTCGCTTTTCACTCTCTCATGTCCTCTCTCAATCTCACCCTGATGCAATTTTAACCCAAAACCCTCTGTGCCTTATTAGCCCATTTATACACATTTGCATCACAGTGTCAGAGGCTGAGAGATGTGGGAGAAAGAAGAGTTTTAGTTCATTCTGGGAGAAAGTATAGTTACAGTACATTTGCACAGTTAGGCCTACTTTTTAACCATTTGCTCAGGTTATTAAAACAAATCTTTGGATTAAATGGGGATTTTGGAGGGAACTGTTTTATCTGGTTCATCGTTGAGATAAAATGAATGCAATCACCATATGTTTATAAAATCTGCAGTATTCTAATGTAGAAATAAACTCCTCTTCTTGAAGATTCACTATCTCTCGTTGAATCCCGGGCCTGTGCGCTGTAACCTCACGATGTGACAGAGGCAGTATGCGCTAAGCTAGTTTGTATGCAGGTCTTGGCGTCCCCATGGTTCATGAAACCCCTTTCTGCCTCTGACAAGACATGAGCCCTCAGGGCCCTCCACACCACACTCTCCCCACTGACTCACATCAGCAGAATAATAGCAAGCTCTGTCCAGTATGGCCTTATTGATATGCTGCTGGTCAGCGTTCGACCTTTCATGTGAGGATGAATGAAAGAGAATAATATTGTGTTGATATAGCTAATGCATTCATAGACCGAGGGATGGCCTCAGGTAGAGGTGCTAATGACAGGTGACAGCTGTAATCTGGGACTGTACTTCACGGCGTAATCTGGATCGATTCTCTGTAGTCTCTTGTTTGGTATGATGTACGTGTAGTTGATGAAGGACATGTATGGAATATTAACCTACTGTAAAATAATGCAGTAGACTGCAGACTGCATTCTTTTTGGCATTTAATTGAATTGACACAGAAACTGCATTTAAATAAGATTTCTTTTTGATTGCCAAAGCAGTGTAAAATAAATTATCAATAGTGCACATTGAGTAAATAAATAATAATTAACTAATGAAATACTGCTTATAAATAATTGAAATGTTATACTGTTTTATCAATTTCTGTTCCCAATCACTTTCTGTCCTCTCTTTCAAGTTGGCAATTATTTTATTTTATTTTGTTTTTATTCTTATTATTTTGCACTATTCTTTTGTTTTATTTGTTAATTATACTGTTCATTAGTAGCCTATGTATATTACAGTTTGTATGTTTCCAAAGTATGCTGAAGGTTTTTTTTGTTGGTTTGTTTTTACATTTTGTACCAAAAATTTAATAATCCAACAAAAAAAGGATCTTGAAATTTATTATTATTTAAATTAAGGCAGTCTTGACAAGATACTCTAAATTCATCCAAAATGTAAAAATGTACATATAATATACATGTACATAATGTTATAAATATATTTTATTCAGTATTGCAAAGTATCAATAAAAAAATGAGCTCAATCTCATTAAAAACCATATATGTTCATTTTTTATGTGTATTAAAATGTTGTACAACATTAAGCAACATGCTAATATCACAATATTGGATTTAATTGTGAGTCGCATCTTTATTGTGAGTGTGCTTGTCTTGGACGTGCGTACTGATTTTCAGCCTATGTAGAGCGTTCCACATCAATTATTTATGAGGTGCCATGTTAGGCAGCTGTCTAAGTAGGTAGCTCACTAGGTTTTTGAACAGAGCTTGTGTGTGGTTTCAGGATATCGGATAGAAATACAGCTTGATCATTTAGAGTTTCAACACAGTTCTGTCTGCCAACATCGCTGGTCTGTGTGCATTTTTTGAGAGAGGTGTTTATGTTTGTGATGGTGATGGTGATGCACTGAGTTATCTACACACCGACAGAGAGAAGTATTAGTGAAGGATTTTGGAAGTCTGTGTGTGTGTCCGTAGACTGCCTGCGAGTGGGCTTCACTACAGAGATGGATTAGAGCACAGTAATACTACAGCCCAGATAAGCAGGAGCCGAGGAGTTAGCACTTCAAACACTCGCAGCCACTTTATTTGTCTGTGTGAATATTTATTTATTTAGTTTGATGCACTGCTCTCCAAGTACCAGAGACTTCAAAGTATACGCAGCATACAGTATATGCATTGAAATAGCTCTTTCACAGAATACAGTAGTTATGTTCCAAACCCTAGTGAGCTGCCTACCTAGATAGCATTTTAAGTCATCGTACTGTAGGTGAACTACCGATACAAAGGCTGCAGAGAGAGTATAAGGAATATAAAACTGACCACTTGTAGAAAAATAAATTGCAAGAATCACAACACTCCATATGGGGGCTGTATAAATGTAAGTTACTCCTTTCAGTTAAAAGAGCCCATGTTTTCTCTATGAACACACTGAAAGGCATTTAAGAATAATTTATTATACCATTGTTGTCAGATGTTATTGCTCAACTTATTTTTAATAAAACAAACAGTTTAACAAATGCTGGGATAAACTTTCTTTGTGCTGTATTTATATGCATATTACATAAGTCGAAAATAGCCAAGATGGCTGCAAAGTGAACTGACTTTAGAAAAAAATAAGAAAGCATTATGCATATACTTTGCAGAGAATGCAATCCCAGAAAGCATTGTGGCAATCTAAGGGTACGTTTACATAACTGCGATGTACTAAAACCAGAAAGGTTTGTGTTTGTCGTGTAGAGGCGACAGCATTGTCAAAATGGGAAAACTACTAAAAACATTGTTATGCCAGGCCAGTAGTTGGCGATGTCACTTTGTAAAGAAACACTGCACACATAGACTGAGCACATAATACCAATGGACATGACATCACCGTTTTCACTGTGTTTTTGTAGTTTACATGGAGACGGTTATGTTATCGTTTTCAAAAACGTTTTTTTTAGCCCCCCAAAACGCCGTTTTCATGTACATGAACGGCCAAAATGCATAATTTGTTTTCCGTTTTTAGTTGTAAGCGGTGTCGTGTAAACGGCCCCTCAATGAAGAAGTTATTTCAAGACAGTGTTCAAGTCTAGAAAATCTTTTTATACATATTAGAGTATTGCATCTTTAGCTTAGCATCATTCTTATCTGAAGGTCATGAAATCAGTTGTAAGTAAAGTTGTATTGTGTCCTTCACATAAGCAGTGCTGTTTGTGTAGTTATTATACCTTTGTAGAGCATTCCAAATTGGTCACTAGTCCCAAAACATGCTCTATGCAAATATGCAATTGCATCAACACAATTATTTATCTAATTTTATTGAAAATTAATGTAAATTGTCTTCTGCTGTCTGTGTTGTATTTCAGATCTGTGTTTGCATACGTTTCAGGCCTTATGAGTCTCCGTTTCGGCCTCTGAAGGCAGCAGACAGTAAGGCAGCTCACTAGGTTTTGGAACAGAGATTCTGTGTGTGTGTGCAAGTGTGATTTACGTCCCACTGAATCCAGAGATGTTTTTAGAACTGAATTTTGAATTTTATGCACAGGTGTCCTCAGCATGCTGCCTTTGAACAGCGCCGGGTTTGTGAATTCAGTCTAGCGAAAGACGCCTCCTCCCTTATTTTCACTCTCTCCCTCTCTTGTCATCCATTCCCCGTGCATTGCTTTTATTTGTCCAGACCTGAATGTACATCTTCAGAAAGAGGGTTTGAAGAGCCTTCACTCACCTCACGCTGTTCTTACTGCGCTTGTATGTTTACAGCGTTCCTCCTCTGTATTTCTCTTGTTCCCTGCTCTTCCACAATGCTCAATATGGTGTTTTGAATTAAAGCATTCTGCTAGGGCATTCAACAGAAACCTTTCTAACACCAATGCACAACTGAAAAAAAAAAAATTCTAGAGGAGAATTAGTTTTTAGATGGAAGGAAGAAAAAAGGGGAAATGTAGTTCCTCGCCCTGACAAAGAGAATCAAACCTCCAAAGAGATACTGCATCAAGGGATAAGGGTCAGGTCAAAGGCACAGACAGCATCTCTCGTCTGGTTCCCCTGAGCCATTCTTCTGAGGTTTGATCCAAACAATAAAGTGAATGAGACGAAACAACTGTCTAAGTCACTCAGAAGTCTTTCCCATGAGACTGCAGGTATGGGGGATGGAGGATCTTTGTGGGTGCTGCTGAGGTCTGATGTATAGGTGTGCAGAGAGCTTGCTAGTCCTATTGTTACATTTTTTTTGGGCATGAACATTCATGTCTTGCCCAACATATTAGACATGTGTTTTTCAATGATAAAAGCAACAAAATGTGGAAGAGCCTGACATGATGCTGAATATAGGTTTAAGGTTTGTGTGTGTTTGTGTTATAGAGATGGGTGATATAACTGACTGACAAAAAAAAAGCTTTTTGACAATATTTGATCTATGGGGTCATTAAGGTTTTGTTTTAATAAATTAACAATTTTATTCAGCTAGGATGCATTAATTTGATCAAAAGTGACAGGAAAAACAAAAGATTTTTATTTCAAATAATTGCTGTTCTTTTGAACTTTCTGTGAACATTGAAATTTCTGTTTTCAACATTGATAATAATCAGAAATGTTTCTTGAGCATCAAATCAGCATATTATAATGATTTCCGAAGGATCATGTGACACTGAAGACTGGAGTAATGATGCTGAAAATTCAGCTTTGCATCACAGGAATAAATTAAATTTTTTATTAATATATATAAATACTATTTCACAATATTTCTGTTTGTGCTGTATTTCTGATAAAAAATATTAAATATATATAATATGTTTAATTTCATTGTCACATTCCCAAGAAAACACTTGCGCATACATGCGTATGCATCATTTAATGCGTCAGTTGAAATGTGGATATTAAGAAACACTCCAGTTTTAGGTTAAATCTAACTTTCTCATACTGTGGCCATATTCTCTATCTATTTCTTGGCTCTTGGTCTCTGTTGAATTGGTTGTTCTGACAGGTGAAAAACCATATTGCAATTATTGTTGTTTCACAGCTACAAATTCCCATTTGACGGTGGAGCTCATCTCTCTTTCCCCCAGCTCCGTTATCAGACAGACCCGGTGGGCTTTGATCAGATAGCGGGGTGGGATTTCTGGAGATTTCTCGCAAATCCAGCTGGTTTTTAAACCTCCCTGCGGACACCAGGTGATAAAGGATAAAATTACAGGGGTGTTCGGCCACATGGACACAAACACACCTGCACGGGGGCTTCGAGCCGACTCCAATAACCACATTCCTGCTTATATTCCTGAACGTATGGCAAAGTATGAGTGGAAATGGGGATGAACTTTACGTATCAAGGGAATTTGATAAGAAAAGAGAGTATTTAGGATTGTGCTTCTACACTTGAAATAGTAAATAGTGTGTGCAGGAAACCTCTCATGTCTGTAGGAAATGGGTTTTCCTGGAGTGAAAGGGACCCCTGGTGAATGGGTAATGCTCCTTTTGTTATCTGTAACCATACTGTGTGGCAGTGTGTGTCTAGTCTGTCTGAGCTTACCATATTTTCTTAGTTATTCTAATCTTGCGTGAATCATACTATTTGAGAGAATTTACTGACATCAGAACTGGAGAATTTAAAAAGCTGAGATTAACTGAACTGAAGCCTTTGTGTAATTCGTATATTTGCTTTTTTCTGCCAAAGTATTTATATACAAGCACTCCCTCTCTATCTTCTTGCACTTTCGATTATTAGTTGCTGTTTGTCATGATACTAAAATATCTTATTTCTTTGTCAAAACTGTTGCTTCCTATAAGCAATAAGTGACCTGAATGGCACTACAAAGTATGTACAGTAATAGACATCAAATGATTTAACATTCCCATATTGAACATCTGTTGATCTCTCTAGCCACAAACCACTGTGCTAATCAACATCCACATTATATATATATATAGTACACATCATCAGGGCTGGAAGCTCAAAATAGTGTGTCAATCATCCAGAGCACAATAACACTCAGCCAATCATCAACAAGCAATCATCAAGATTCAGCCAGTCATCAATAGCACCCAAACCTCATTTCAATCCAGCTGCAATCATAAATGTGCAATCCAAAAACACTCCACTAATCGCCGAGTTTATCAACTGCAGGACCATAAATGCCCACGCCAGGACAATGTGCTGACATAAAGACTGCTGAAAGTGCATTAAACGATGGAAGTGTATTAATGATTTGAACAAAGGCACTATTTCAAAATTGCAATTTAGATGTGACAGCTACCTTGATGAACAACAAGCTGGAGTTCATTATATGATAAATAAGACATTGTCCGTGAGCAATATCTCATTTCACACTAAAGAGTTGAAGATATGTTTTGCAGTCATCATTACTGGGGCTTACTAAAGCAAATTATAGCTTATGGTTAGGTTAGGGATTTGAACCATATGCTTAAAACACCTGTGCTTCAGTATTACATGTATATTAGTCTTCTAAGACAATAAAATGGGCTAAATAATAAATTAATAGATTTACATTAAATGAGTCTAAAAAAATATCATAGAGACTTTGGGTGGACAGTGTCTGTAGAAAAATGTAAAATACAGTTTTTCTTGTTTCTTGTCTTTTTTTTTTTGTGGTAATCTGTTTACTTTTTATTATTCCACCTTCCTTCCTGTTATCGTTTTTATTTTCTCCCACCTTCATTTTCATTTTAAGCACTAAACGCTCTTAAGCTTCGGAGGTTGACGGGTCACGTCTAAACTCTCTTAGCGTATCCTTTCCGGGCAACGGAGGGAGTCAGTGGTTATCAGCTGTGGGTAAATGGGCTTTGGTAATCTGGCTCAGTTGATTACATGGCACAGTAGAGACAGCAGCCTCTCATTAGAGTGGGCCTGGGTGGCTCTTCCATGCTCGGATGAACCCTTCATGCACTGCTACTCACCTCTAACCCTGGATTAGTGTCTGTCTGCCCCCTCTCCTGCTGAGAGAGAGTGCCAAGAAGACGATTAGAAGATGGAAGCCAGGAACTGAGAAATAAATAATCAAATAAAATAAATGAATTTTTCATTTTCTTTTTTTTTCTTTTTTTTTCTTTTTTTACATCAGGGACATATAATATGAATTTGGAAACAATATTGTTTGAACTAATTGAATTATTACATTTTATGAAGAAAATGTTAGTTTGGGTGGCTGGCTGGTTGCCAGGTCATTACTAAGGTGTTCTGAGAGGTTGCCAGGGCATCACTATGTGGTTGCTAGGGTTCTTTTATTTACTTGAAATAAACAAGCCTGTAAAAGGAAGGAAAAGGGAGAACGGAAGAAAAAGGAAGGAAGATAAAAGTACTGAATTAAAGAAGAAAAGAGAGAAATGAAGAAAGAAAGGAAGAAAAGGGAGAAAGGAAGAAAAAGGACGGAAGATAAAAGTACTGAATTAAAGAAGAAAAGGGAGAAATGAAGAAAAAGGGAGAAGAGGAGAAAGGAAGAAGAAAAAGGGAGAAAAGAAGAAAGGAAGGAAAAATGCAAGAAAGGGGAAATGATTGAAGTAAAATGGAGAAAGTTAAGAAGAAAGAAAAGGGGAGAAAGGAAAGATGGAAGGTTAAAAATGGAGAATGCTAACCAACTTACACTGCTAACCAACTAAATGTAGACGTAGTAGACCTGTAATAACTATTTATTTGTTATTATTTGCTGTTATCATTATATATATATATTTTTTTTTTACTTTTTTTATGGTAAGAAGAATTTTTTTTTGCAAATAAACAGTTTAAAAAAAATGGAGAATGGAAGGAAGAAAAAAGTGAGAATGGAAGAAGGAAATGGAGTAAGGAAGGAAAGAGGGAAGAAACCAAGAACATAAGGAAAAAAGAGGTAAGGAAGAAGGGAAAGAAAAAAAGAGAAATGAGGAAGGAAGAAAAAGGGAGACGCGAAGAAAAGAAGAAAGTAAGGATGATTGAAAGAAACTTGGAGAACATAAAGGAATGAGTGAAAAAAGGAAGAAATTAAGAAAAGAGAGAAAGGAAAGAAGGAAAATTAATGGGAGTAAGGAAAGGAGTAAATTATTGAAAAGGAGAAAAGAAAGGGATAAATGTATGAAGGAAGAAGGGATAAGGAAAGTAGGCTATCCTAAAAAGGAGGACAACAAATAGTGGAAGGAAGGTACGGAGTAAGAAAGGAAAGAAAGCATGAAGGAAACTAGAAGGAGGGAGGAAAGGAAGGAAGGAAAGATGAAGGAAGAAAAGAAGAGCATAAGGAAGTAATGAAGAAGTCAAAGCAGAAAGGAAGGAAGGAATGAATGAAGGAAGGAGGCAAGAAACAAAGAAACAAAGAAGGATTGTTTACCTTTCACAGGTTTGAGGGTAAATCTGAGGTGCTCAACGGCAGAGAGAGAAAGAAGGAAGAGACGGGCAGAGACAGGAAGTTAATGCAGTGCAAGCCATAAGCTGTCTCCAGTGGATTTAATGTGAGTGGGTTAGAAGCGATGGAGAGAGAGAGGAAGAGAGAGAGCTTAGCTAAGTGTTTAGGGAAAAGCTATAGCCCACCTTCTCAACTGGGATTCCAGGAAACGTTTCATTCCATTTATTCTAACAATTCTGCCGGCCAAGCAAGTCTGTGTGATATCCCTTAATGAGCTCCAAAGCTTCGGCCGCACGCTTCACTGTAATTCCAGCCTTCATTTTCCTCTCACCATTTTGCACTACAAAAGCAAATGAAATGATGGCTGAATACAGTGTAAAAGTGAAGTGAGATTACTTGCTACAGCCCTTAATTGCTCTTTCAACAACTTTTTAAATTTGCTGAAAAAATATTCCCAGAGATGGCTCATGAACCTTAGTGCAGTCTCTTTATTTCTCTAAATATGGATTTGTTCATGTATTAACGCTGCTTGGTATTGCTCATAATAGTTTGCATTAGATTGTAAACGTTTTGTGTGATATTGATGAAGAATAATCTTCAAAAATAGATTTTAGATTTTGTTGCACTTGTGCTAAAAAGCTTTTCGATGTAAAGTGCAAAAAAAGAAAAAGAGAGAATCAATCAACACATTTCAATAATTATGTCATCTTAATTTGTAAGTAGGAACTTCCCAGAAGGTATAATTATAAAATGGCAAAAAGACTTGCCATTCTATGATGCTAATGCATGAAAGTTGGTTGTGTGGTGATAAATAAAGATCACCTGATGTAAACTTTCTGTCTTCTTCTTTTTCTTCAGCGCCCCCCACACCTATTGCTCCTCCTGAGCTTCTTGCAGTTGGCGCCACCTACTTGTGGATCAAACCGAACGCCAACTCCATCATCGGCGATGGCCCCATCATCCTGAAAGAGGTGGAGTACCGCACCACCACTGGGAACTGGGCCGAGACGCACGTCGTGGATGCGCCGACTTACAAGCTCTGGCATTTGGACCCTGATGTGGAGTATGAGATTAAAGTTCTTCTGACCCGACCTGGGGAGGGTGGCACTGGGCCACCGGGACCGCCCCTCATCACTCGGACCAAATGTGCTGGTAAGTGTCTGTGTACTGCACACAATACGATGAGATGAGCAATGTAATAGATCAATGTTTGGAGAGTTTAGCAGTAACATACTTGTTTCTGGTTGTTGCTCTTCAGTGTTTCTCTCATTCTGCAAAGGAAACTCAATCACTACAATAAAGTGCCCGTTCTGTTTAAAGCATCTGAGTTTACTGTAATGCAGGAGCTGTGTGTTATTAGTG
This sequence comes from Rutilus rutilus, assembly GCF_951802725.1. NCBI lineage: Eukaryota > Metazoa > Chordata > Actinopteri > Cypriniformes > Leuciscidae > Rutilus > Rutilus rutilus. The sequence goes on along the minus strand of NC_140217.1, from coordinate 36,729,429 downwards.
GTTAAACCACTCTTTTATATATACTGTATTTAATTTAATAATTATTTGAAATGAACTGAATTCCCAGAGGCTTGTGTAATATTTGCATATGATGTTTTTGAGTTTGAAGCCTTTATTTAGAAATTAATTTGCATAACATGAAAAAACATAACTCAAAAAAACAATGTGCACAGCTATTATGTTGAAGTTAGTGTTGATTTAAATATTTTAATATGATTTTAATATGCTTGTATTTACCAGTATTCGTATAATACACTGCCATTCAAAGGTTTGAGGTTGGTAAGCTCCTATATTTTTTTAAGAAAAATTAATTAATATTTTTATTCAGCAATGATGCATTAAATTGAGCAAACGTGACTGTAATACATTTCTAATGTCACAAAAGATTTGTCTTTTAAATAAATGCTGTCCTTTTGAACTTTCTTTTCATCAAAGAATTAGTTTTATCAATGTTTCCACACAAATATTAAGCAGCACAACTGTTTTTTTTAAAACACTGATAATACAAATCAGCATATAGAATGATTTCTGAAGGATCATGTGACACTGAAGACTGCAGTAATGGCAGAGTGAGTGAATAGACAGCGCTTATGCCCTATCAGTCAGTACTAGATACCTACAAAGAAAAGATAGAAAAGGGACAAAATGTTATTGTCTAGTTTCCTGATGAGCTATTGGGAGAGACTGGGATGATTTGATATGATTTATGAGGGGGTGAAGGTGTTAGTTGTAATGATAATTGACATTGTTACATTTCCACTGCAGAATGATGGCAGGGAGCAGAAGAGAAGACAAAGGCTGTAGGTGGGAACAATTTTCGGGTGTAATTATAAACGCAGTTGGGTGGCATGTGGAGCGGCGCTCAAATAGACAGATACACTCTTGATCTGATAAAGTGACAGGTAATGAGATGATGGGAGCAGATGAGAGAGCCCTTGAAAGTAGGGAAGTCTGTGATCCAGGTGAAGGAAGTCACTGTGTGTGTGAGTGTGAGATCCAGGTGAGGGTTACGTGATGAAGGAGCTGGATTGTTATTGATGACACAGTGGGGGAGATCCAGAGAGGCTCCTCTCTCTCCTCTCTCACTCCCTCATTCTCTTTTCCTCTACCTTACTTCCTCAGATGCTTTCATTCTTTGACATGATCATGCATACATGTATGTGCATGTGTGAGTGCTCACACATTGTCTCTCATAAATTCAGCCTGAAACATCCTGACGGACATCTGGAGGCAGAGGCAGAGTTGTGCACCATTCAGAACTGAATTGAGAATGCGTTTTAGATTCCTAGTCAAAGAAAACCAAACTTTGTTTGCAAACTAGACAAAGTTTAGACAGATGGATGAATTTATGGATGCCTATAGAAATGAGCTTTTATGGACCAGGGTGGAACAACAGTTCATTTCCCAGCACTAGTACTTTAGTACATTCCTCTTCCTGTTATTCCAAGACAAATTTAAATTGAACATGAATTGAAAGGGAGCCAGTTCTTCAATTCTGAATTTTTGCACAAATCCGTTCCTTTAAAATTTGGCCTCTGTATTTTTACTAACATACTAGGCTTCGAAAGTGCTAAATGTGAAGTTTACCTTGAAAATGTCAAAATTTGATTTGGATAACCCAAACGTCAAAAAAGTAGTTAAAAATCCCTGTTCTGGTGTGATGTGCACTGCACTTCTGGTTGTATTGATGCAAAAATATGCATGTGTCGTAAAGGTGAAGGCGTGTTGATGACAGAATTTTCACCATCCGTTTTCTGCTCTTTTTTTTTATTGTTTTAGAGTATTTGGCCATGGATATGTGTGCGAGTTGAGTATGTGTGTGTGCTTGTTTCAGATTTTTACTTGTCCAGGTGAGACTGTTCTGCATAATCAGTGCGTTCATGCCAGCTCGCCGCAGGTAGCCGTCTATTAAATATATACACACACACTCGCACACATATTTGATCCAATGAAGTTGCTTCCAGCCGACAGCACTGATCTTCCTTGTCCTTCCAATTCAATTTTTCTCCTCCGCTCTGCAGCACAGGAGCTCTATTGGTATGCTAATACAGTCACACAGAAGTGTGTCCTCTTTAAAATACACCAGCAAACTGGAGGGTGTCATTGTATGCGTACAGAAACACACACACACACACACACACGCATACAGTATATCTTGCGCTTCTGTTTCAATATTTACTCAGAAATACAAGGATAGTATTGCATGTTAACAATACAGCTGCTATACTTAGTGCAGGGATTTGTACAACCCTCTAACCTTGTAACAATAATCAGAACTTAACAACCACATAACAATGACCTGGCAACCATTCACAACACCTTAGCAACCGCATAGCAAAATATTACATTTTCTCTCTAATTTTCCTGTGTGTATGTTTTAGGGCTGCCCCCTAATACTTCATCTTTGCAGCTGATACTGACTCAGAACACACTAGTTTATTAATAAATAATTAAAATGTCTCCTTGCATTTTTTTTCCAACACATTAATAATCATTACTTTTGCCGGTGCTTTGTGGCTATAGCTTTATGTGTGCGCTTGAGCGCTATGTTACGTCTATATATATTAAAGGCTCATGATGGTTCCCTTCAGTATATATTTAAGTAATTCAATTAATATAAATGTGCGATTAGTCAACTAATGGCTGAAATGAACGACGTCTAGTCGACTAGAAACATCTTTAGTCTGGGGCAGCCCTAGTATGTTTACACCTGTTATTTTACAAGCCATGTCCACAATTTATATTGCACAAGACCTACAAATATAAACCCCAGGACACATAATGTTTGTATTTTACCTTCGTACACTTTCTGTAATGGAACAAAACCACTACTGTCCCCGGTGACACGCTGCCCTTGAGATTCAAGCTACAGCCTATCTAATGAGCTGGAAGCCAGGCATCTAACTCACACGATTCTGACTCTTGCCCGCAGCACAATGAGCTCTTCAACTTTTGGTGTATAAGGGTCCAATTGGCATTCAGGTACCACAAAAAAAAAAACGTCTATGGCTTTATCAAAAATCCACACTGTCTAAAATTGCTGATATAGCAGGAGAGTTTGAGGGATAATAAGAGAGAGAGGTCAAAGAACGCAATGATAAGGCTGATTGCAGCACCTATCAAAAGCCTCATGAGGCACGTTTGTGTGTGGAGATCAATGTGAAATCCACTGTCAGCTTTCATCGCATCAGGCAGGGAGGCATTTTAGGAGTGAGAGGCCAGGACAGACAGAGGGATTGGAGAGAGGTGAAGCGTGTCGGAAAGAACATGTGTTTATGAAGTGACGGCACTGTCTACCTGTCACACACGCATGCGCGCACACACAGCGGTGCACATCTGTCACACAGCACTGATTAGAGCAGACAGGTGTGGAGGTGTTGGCTAGGTGAGGCCTGCTTGAGGAACTGTGTGTGTGTGTGTGTGTGTGCTGCGGGACAATTAGGATGGACACACACTCTTCAGGGCTCTTGTTCTGCTATTGGACATGCTTCAGTTATTATTACCCATGAGTCAATGCAGGGTTTCAAACTTTGACACAAGCTATAGAATTTGGTTGGACTCGTTTTTAAGGTGTCTGTGTTACAGTGTAATTATACATGTAAGAACTGAGTACTAATAATTAACTACATGTACTGAGGATTAGGGTGTGGTTAAGTTTAGTTGCATGTAGTATACAACATTTACAGTAATTACTATAGTAACTACATGTAACAGGTGTAACTGCTAAAAATGGTAAAAAAGTATTGTTGTCATCACAGGAATAATTGAAAATATATTCAAATGGAAAATGGTTATTTTAATTTGCAATAATATTTCACAATATTACTGAATAGATAGGTTATCCGTTCCAGTAGATTTATGCCTAGTTATCTTATCCTATTAAGTAGGCCATGATCAAAGAATGGCACCCAATATCCATCTGATATTGACTCAGTAATATTAATATTGTTTGAGTCAGTGAAGGAAGTTTTGGATAAGATGAAAATACTGTTGACAGTTGAGATCTATTACAATAACTTTCCTGGAGTTCAGCCTCTCATCTACAGCACTGGTGTAATCCTTCAGGATATATCTGCAGTTTCACAGACTTACTAGCAGGATTCATACGGAAAGATAAATAAATTGCTCTTTCTTTCCTTTTTCTTTTCTTTCCTTCTGACCTTTCATGCTGTCTTTTTTGTTTATGATTTAATTTAGTCATTAATTTAGTCTTCCTTCCTTCCTTCCTTCCTTCCTTCCTTCCTTCCTTCCTTCCTTCCTTCCTTCCTTCCTTCCTTCCTTCCTTCCTTCCTTCCTTCCTTCCTTCCTTCCTTCCTTCCTTCCTTCCTTCCTTCCTTCCTTCCTTCATTCTTTCCTTCCCTTCCCTTCCCTTCCCTCCCCTCCCTCATTCCTTCCTTCCCTTCCCTCTCTCCTTCCTTCCTTCCTTCCTTCCTTCCTTCCTTCCTTCCTTCCTTCCTTCCTTCCTTCCTTCCTTCCTTCCTTCCTTCCTTCCTTCCTTCCTCCCTCCCTCCTTCCTTCCTTCCTTCCTTCCTTCCTTCCTTCCTTCCTTCCTTCCTTCCTTCCTTCCTTCCTTCCTTCATTCTTTCCTTCCCTTCCCTTCCCTTCCCTTCCCTCCCCTCCTTCCTTCCTTCCTTCCTTCCTTCCTTCCTTCCTTCCTTCCTTCCTTCCTTCCTTCCTTCCTTCCTTCCCTCCCTCCCTCCCTCCCTCCCTCCCTCCCTCCCTCCCTCCCTCCCTCCCTCCCTCCTTCCTTCCTTCCCTCCCTCCCTCCCTCCTTCCTTCCTTCCTTCCTTCCTTCATTCCTTCCTTCCTTCCTTCCTTCATTCCTTCCTTCCTTCCTTCATTCCTTCCTTCCTTCCCTCCCTCCTTCCTTCCTTCCTTCCTTCCTACCCCTGCTTTCTTTATACCGCTCTACATCTTCCCCTTTACCTTTTTGTTTTTGACCTGCTCTATCACTCTCTGTGACACAGCAAATTCAGGTCTAAAGATCTCTCATCAATTCATTCTTTCTCTTCTCTTCCATCCAGAACAAATGATGGATAGACTGTAGTCCTCTGCTTGACTCTCCAGCAAAGTGGATTTATTTGAATATATTTCCATATCACTCACGATAAATCCTCATCCTCTGCAGGGGCAGGAAGATGGAGGTGATAATGTGTGTGTTCTTAATTGCTGAATATCCATTGAAGTGACTGTGCTGCTCTTAATATTTAATATAGCAATTTTTCAACAACAAAAAAAAGCTCTCAGTGGCAATATCTCATCTTTTTATCCCCTCGCTATAAATTCTACACTGAGATCTTAAAGCAAATTTATTCTACCTGTGGACGGTCCTTCATCATCATTTCCTGCTTTTCGTGGAAAAGCAGGACACACACACACACACCCCTAAGGTCAATTACCGTGCCCCCTCTAGCCTGAAACCTTGAGATAAGGCCTGTCATAAAGAACCTCTTTGATTTGCTGTGGCCTTTGGGACTAGTTTTTTGTTGAATTTATGACATTTTAAAACACCTCCACTTTATGAGTTAATTACCAACATATTTCTGAGTTAGAGGGCCTAATGTGTCTTCTGGCTTATGTCCTAACATTATGAATGGATGTGCTCTGAGAGACCTGCACTCTGCATTCCATCAGTTAATGATATTATATATATGCAGAGATTCAAGCAGCTTAACGTGTCCTTTACTGTCTTTAGCACTGTTTGAATAGAATCAGCAGGCATCTATTGCTGATACCTTTAAAATTCAATGTCATTTTTATCAACCCAGGAAAAAAATGCCTCTGGTGACATTCCTGCTAATTATATAACGTTTCGTCTTGCACATTTCGCGAAACTTTCAAAGTGAAATGTCTAGTGAGCGGCGATAAAAGTGCATCCAGTTTTACCCGAAACATAACCATGAATCGATAGTCTTTATCAACCAAGCAAGCGTGCTGCGTTAGACAAGACACACATATGGAGCTGGTTATATGATGCAAACATCAACATGTATTATTTTACAAAACATCGACTGTGGTGAAAGAGTTTTGAGGTCATAGCATTGTGTAAGGAATTGCAGCAAAATGATAATCTTTATTTATCAATAATCTACCCTGTGATTATAATTTGTGTGAAAAGGAATAAATGTTGTTGGTGTTTTATGGCCACTAGAGCCGCTTTTCCAGCGTCGGGCCAAACCATTCTCATCACTTTACCCATTCCATTCCGTGCTGAGAATTCCGGTCCGGTGCCGAACCAAACCAGGCTCAAGTGAAAATATAACTGGAACTGTTCCTTACCATTCTTAGAACCGTTCGGCCCGACAGCGGAAAAACGGCTTAGTATTCATTTCTGCTGGAAATTGCAATAAATTGTATGCATTGATATGTTTTTTGGAATTTAAAAAAATTGTTAGAGGGACAATTTTCCAACGAGAAATTTTTCATGTTTTTAATTTAAAATTAATCAAATTTAATTGGCCAACTTTGTGCCAAATATCCAGTTTCCTATTACCTTGCTAAGTGTCAAATAATAGCCCTGTGGCACTTATCAGTAGTCAAAGATTACTCTCAAAACTCATTTTTGGCCATTTTCTCTTTTTTAAACTCAGAGTTGGCAATTCAGATGGGAATTAAATTAAACAGTAGGTCAATCAGCCTAGACTTTTTCCTCTGGATAATGGGTGTAAAAAAAGAAGACATTTACATTTCAGACAGCAATAAAATCGCCTATTAGCTCCTGTAGATGACCTCATGTCCTCATGAAACAATTACAGTCTCAACTTTTGTCAAGAATCTTTGGACGTCAGCACGGCAGCAACACACATGCCTGTGCACTATTGTCTTACCTGAATGAAAATAGCTGTTTGCTCAGTAATGGAGAACACAGCCTTATCATTATCAGTGAGAGGTTTTTGTAATGGATTTTTGACTTTTGAATAAAATGCAGTTGCATAAAACATGTGAGTGGAACCTTACAGTGACAGAATGGTAATGAAAGTTGACTCTTTAAAGGAGCAGTGATGCGGTTTTTGTTAAAAACCACAGTATGTAAAAACCACTGTTATCATCGTGCATAGACATCTTCATTTAAGACATTTCTAGGTTAACTGCCTGAAGAGTGTCTGACTAAAACATTGTTTGTTTGTGGTTTAGCCAATGGCATGAGTTTGGGGCGGAGCTCCCTGTTTGTAGTCATAATGATCTAATAATGATCACCTAGCAACCTCCTTACCTTTTTGAAGCATGGACATCTTTATTTCTTGATTACTGTAGTTTCTGTGTGATGGTGTATATTAGAGATTTTTTTAATTTAAGAAAAAAATGTTTTATAAATCCAGCTTTTTATTTTTAATAAGACAAGCTAATGAGGCAGGAGAGAAACGTAGAGGAGATTTCTGTATCGGAACAGAGCAGGCACATAGATACGCCGTATTGTCTTTCCCAGCACGCCAGGCGGTCACGGTGCAGAGATGGTGAATAATGCACAGGGGGCAGAGAGAGAGAGAGAGAGAGAGAGAGAGAGAGAGAGAGAGAGTGGATGGAGATAGACAAGTATAGAGAGAAAGAGAGATAGAAACTTTGTTTTTTGTGATTCTAAAGTTGGTTTTGTGAGGCCTCTGCAGTAGAGCCTGTGGCAGTGATTATTTAAGTCCCTGGAAACTCAAGAATATTATTCTTAACTTTCATATTAAAGGGATAGCTCACCAAAAAAACAAAAATCCTGTCATTTCAAAATCTTCAGAAGAAAGAACGACATGAGGGTGAGTAAATGGTGACACGTTTTTTGGGGGGGTTAAAATTTAATTTAAGTGTAAATAAATAATGTCTAATAACTTGTGTCGTAAAGAACTTTATTTGTTTATTTTGTTTTTATTTGACTTATTTTCTTTCATGTCATGGGTCAGGACAAGAATATTTTGCAGTCAATTTCCATTCAGTCAAAGGAAATGGCGACACAAGCTATAAAAACCAACGCTATCTCACGACCAATTCGTACGAATTCGTACGAATGATAAAAAGTTGGCTAATTCGTACGACCTCACTCGTACGAATTTGTACGATTTGTCTATGGGTAGGTTTAGGGGCGGGGTCAGGATTAGGTCATTCGTATGAATTCATACGAATTGGCCAATTCGTAAAATATGTACGATTTTGAAAAAATCGTACTAATTCGTACGAGTCAGGTCGTATGAATTCGTACGAATAAGTCACCTCGTAGAATTTGTACGTTTTCCCGTGAGATCGGGCTCATAAAAACACTATAAATGCACTGTAGTATTTACACCAATTGAATTATTGTAGGATTTACTTTGAAATATTTTTCACTCAGAGATTGCTAGTAAATTTGACAAGTACAAAGAAACAAAAAGGAACACATTGAATTAAACATGTCAATTTGAAATAGAAATATTTTCTTGTAAAACATTCTCCAGTATATTAAATATATAAATATATATATTTTACTGTGTGGCTCTTGTATTATAAAATCTAAGATATTTTGGTAACACTTTTCAGTCTCATTTCTTTACATTAGTTAATGCATTAGTTAACATAAACAATGTGCAATATGTAATTTTACATTGTTTATTAAAATGTGTTAATATTAGTTAATAAAATACAATTGTTCATGTTCATTTGTTTGTTCACAGTGCATTAAATAATGCTTTTGATTTTGCAAATGTAGTAGTGAATGTTGAAATTAGCATGAACTAATCATTGCTAGTTTATAGTTAACTAATGTTTACAAATAAAACATTATTGTAAAGTGTTACCAGTATTTTAATAGCTTAGTGTACTGAAAAGTCAGAACATTTCCGGAAATCACATTCAAATACAGTATGTTACTTCAAGATGTGTTTGGCATCAGTTAACGAAAACTATGACGAAAATGTTCCTTGATGACCTTTTTCAATGACTAAGACGAGTCGACGAAGAGATGACACCAAGGACATTAAACGATAACGTGCGTTATCGTTGACGAAAAAGACGAGACTAAAATGTAGTTAAAAAAATGCAATCTTTCTTTTAATTTTTTGTTTATTTTATTTAGGAAAAAAAAAGAGAATAAAATATTACTGACTGCTGTACAAGCCTCTACGAGCTGTCATGCTTGCGGTTGCCAGATGTGAAGAGTTTAAATCCTCCAATCAGAGCTTTTCTGTTTAAAGGATCCATTGTCCATCCGGTGTTTTACTTGATTTTTGCATTGATTTTTCATTGTTTTACTTAATCTCTTATCCATTTGAGATATGTTGCTTAAATGAAAGTGTCATCCAGTCTGTGTTCTTTCACAAGCTGACGTGCGCTGTTTACCGCGACTAAATCTGCCATCAAACCTTCTGTGATTTGCTGTAATAAGTCCAAACATGAATCTCGACTACTGTTTGCGATTGTGGTTGAAAAATAAATGCACTTATGCAACCTCTCTGTGACAATACAAAGTTTTCATTGACTAAAACTAGACTAAAATGCCCAAACATTTAGTCGAATAAAACCTGAATAAACAATAACAAAACAATGTTGACTAAATATGATAAAAACTAAAAAGTATATTTGGAGAAATGGACACTACGTCAGTGATATCAAACCTCATTGGTTAATATTGACATGCATCTTGATGTGCCGTATGCAAATGAAATTTGAGTAGAACAGTTCTAGAGAATATACATTTCAAATTTGGTCTGTTCCTCACAAAGCTATCATATAGCTTCAGAAGACTTGGAAAAGCATATGGGTTTGGAGCAACATTAGGCTGAGTAAATGATGATAGAATGTCATTTTCAGGTGAACTGTGCCTTTAAAAATATGTCCATATAATATTACAGACATGTTAGTATGCATAAGTCCTTTCTACACCTGTTTCTGTAATGCAGTAAGCTTGTGTGCTTTAGGTGCTCACAGTATTCCAACAGGAGTTCTAAATCTTTCTTGTGCCACGTTTGAGGCCCCATCACACCCCATTTGCCAAACACAGCATCCGTCCGCCTCCCTGAGCCACATCAGAATACATTGTATGTCTGCTCGAGTTTTTGATGGTTGATCACACCCTCAGATTGCCCTCTGGGAGATGTTCCCTGAATTACAATACAGTTGCCGTTCTGTATTTTACATCAGCTGCTGTAGTTCCCCTCTCACTCTGTCATCACGATCTCTCATCAAATGTGGCTTTCCGACTGAATGTGACTGAAGGGATTGAGCTCCTAAAAGACTTGTACTTAAAGGAACGCTCCGGGTTTAAAATAACCTAAGCTCTGTTGACAGCATCTGTAACATGCCATAGACGATTAGCACAAAGAATAATTATGATGTGTCCCTCAGTTTGTAAAAACAAGCAGACATCGAATGTGCCGTACAGTAATACACTGACTATGAAAGCCTGTGATGCTTTTAAGAGGGTTTAAAAGAAATGTGCAAAAATGTATTTTTGTTAAAGCACTTTATTAATTCTTCCTGACAAATGTGTTGTTTGAGTTTTAAAGTTGTCTAAATCATCTTTTAGCGGGTGGGGCTACTTTTCTAGGTGGATGAATTGCTGTAATTGTTCTCCATGTAAACTGAGTTATGTTTGCACATAATATTTGAAAGTTACCAGGTTTATTGGCTTTAGATGGTCATTACAGGAGTTGAAATATTGGACATAACTTACAAAAGACAGGGTTAGTAACAGTGTTGGGCAAGTTACTTCGAAACTGTAATGCGTTATTTATTACTTGTTACTGTCATTTCAAAGTAATCCGTTACATTACAATATTACTGTATTTAAAATGTAAGGCATTACACTACTATTGCATTACTTTTAAGTTACTCTCACCAAAATAACTGCCAATATGGATTTGGCAATCTAAATGTAGCGTATGATGCTCAATTAGCTCATTACACATCCAGTAGAAGGTGATGTGGTATCCGACTGAGCTTGGACCCATAAGAAATTTTACCATGATGTACTATAGTACATACCATGGTATACCATGGTAGTACCATGGTACCTTACATCTAACCATGGTACATACTATATAGTACTTCAGATATTATCATGGTACCATGGTACATTGCATGGTACTGTATATGTTACTATGGTACATAGTATGGTACCTCAGATTTACCATGGTACCTACCATGGTACATACCATAGAACCTCAGATATAACCATGGTACATACTTTATAGTACTTCAGATATTATCATGGTACCATGATAATATCTGAAGTACTATACTGTACAGTATGTTACTATGGTACATAGTATGGTACCTCAGATTTAACATGGTACATGCCCTAGTACTTCAGATATAACTATGGTACATTCTGCCGTACATATTACCATGGTACATACTACCTCAGATATAACCATGGTACCTCAAATATTACCATGGTACTTTGCATGGACGCATGGTACAGACATCTTTTTACTTTAAGCCCGGGGTAAACTTTAGGCTTAAACTTTAGCAAAAATAAAAATAAATAACTAAGCCAAATATTTTTATTTTATTTTAATTATTATTGTGAGTGACTGCAGTAGTGTGGGCATAGGCCATTTGGTCTATGAACGAGTCATAGATCTCCAAAATCAGTTTTAAATGTATAATTTAATATTAATGAGATTTTTATTTAAGTAATGTCCTAATTCTAGATGTTTGTAAATGCTGCATGATTTTGACGTGGTTTAATCAATGGCCGTGCGCGTGAACTTTGAACATTCATGTCGCTTTCAAACACTGGAGCGGCCGCGGCGCAGAGTTGCCATGGAAACGGCGCTGGACCACTGCGACTGGTAAGCAGGAAACTCCCATAGACAGTAAAAGAAACTCCCTCTCTCGCTGTTGAGAATGTACTATCCGCTGCAGGCTCACTCATCTCGGCTCTGTCTGATTAACGTACAGAAAGTGAAACATTTTGCGCGGACGTTTCTCCTCTGCTGATCTCTCGCGGTGATTTTGGCGAATTTGTATGAAGAAAAAACTCCTTATTCCAGGTTAACTAACAATGCTTGTAACGCGCGTTACTGACATTTGTACCGAGTAAAATATTACTTTTTTCCCCCCTGTAATGCCTTACATTACCGCGTTACAGCAAAAAGCAATGCATTACAGTAATTAATTACTTTTGTAACGCGTTACTCCCAACACTGGTTAGTAAGTGGTTTTATCACACTAGCATCATTCAACATTGATAATAATCAGAAAATATTCTTGAGCAGCAAATCAGCATATTAGAAAGATTTCTGAAGGATCATGTGACACTGAAGACTGGAGTAATGATGCTGAAAATTCACCGGAATAAATTACATTTTAAAATATTTTCAAATAGAAAGCAGTTATTTTAAATTGTAATACATTTCACAATATTATTGTTTTGCAACCTTGAGCATAAGAGACAAAAAAAAAAAAAAAAAATCTATATTAAAAAATAAGTTCCAAACTTTGGAACTGGAGTACATTTTAATGTTTATCCTCTAATAACTGCGAACGTGATTTTTGTCTGTTTTTAAAAGTGCTCTAAGCGATGTTAGGTGAAGTCACATCTTGTTGACATTCGAAGTATTGTCAAACAAAACGGAGGGTAGCTCGACTCTCCCTCCTCCTCATCCCGTCCCCTGCCCCTCCCTTCCGTGCTTCCTGAAACAGTGAGGAACGCCGGACTGGATTTACCCACCTGTCCAGCAAAAACAGAGCCACCTGAATGTCGGATTGGAAGCCCTTCTGCCGGCGGAGTTCTCGCCACCTTTCGAAGGCTTTTCCGATGTAAATTCGGGACTTTGCGCGTTCCTTCTCCTTTTCCCTCTTCTTTGCTCTTTGTTCATCGGAATGTCGTCACTTTGATCGTGTGTCGGCCATATCAAAATTCAAGAGAATATAATTCTAACATTAGTCGTTGTCTAGGACATCTCTCCTCTTCATGCTTCTCTCTCTCCTCCACTTCCCAACATCCCCTTAATATGCACGCGCACTAACCCCCACCAAATCATTCTTGTCGGTTATTGGCTGGAACACTGTTTGTTATGTTATAGGTCCAGGTTGGGCCATTTTGTTTTTGTTGCCGTTTGTGGAGCCTGGGCTGTCTACAGAGACTGTGTTTTTTTACAGTGGTTTCATGGGGACAGGCAGCTAGCGGATAGTGAGGAGATGTTTGCTGTATGTGACAAAAAAATGTCAGCCTAAAAATGCATGACATCGCTTAGAGCACCTTTAAAGACTGATGGATGAGTTAAATTACTTTTTGTAGTAATCAAGGTCTTATATTGAACCTGGGAAATTCATTATGGAAAAACCTCTTTATTTTAAATACCAGTAACTTGTGCCCCGAGTAGCAGATATATATATATATATTTTGTATATCATATGTTTTTTTGCTTTATTCTTAAGTTTTAGGCATTTCTGGTAAGAGCTGGTGCTCAGTAATGTCAGGTGACTTTGTTCAAAGATTCATTTTGAAGAAACTGTAATGAATGTTATTGTGAATTTGTTTTGACTTGAACAAAAGACTTGAATGGGTGAAAAACAGAGGGAGAAATACTGAGAGGAGGAGAAGAGAAACATTCAGCATAAATATTAATTTCTCTTTTGTTCAACAAAAATGACCCAATCGGATCCTCAGTGGAATCCAATTCCTCTCAAATACTTTTGTTATTCATATCATGCCTCTATATATTAACATGGAATACTTCAATACAGAATCACAGCAATCCCTCTGGATCGTGGGAAATGTGGCTTTATTTGTTGATTTACAAAAAATTGGATTTATCTGTGGACATAAATCAAACTTTTACAATGAATAAATCAATATGTTTACTACAAGGGACAAATATAGAATTGTTTAATGTAAACACATTAGAAAGAGAGCGGGAAACCAGGTTAAATGTAATGATTCGCAATGCTGTTAAGTTGTTCTGCTGTTTTAAATGAACATTTTTCCCTCCAAAGTGGTTGTCAAGCTTTTATTTGTTTGTATTGCATATAAATTAAATAGATGACAATATATCAAACAAGGAGAATTGTGGGTGTAATTGCTGCAGATAGCCACATAAATGTGTCTCACACAAGACTGCTCTAGAGAGAAGGAAATAAATGAAGAATTTCAAATAATTTGGAAATGCAGCTACTGTTTCAGTAATGGAGATGAGAGGAAAATTTGCTTTTCCTTAATTAATTTGAACATCTTATAGAGGGAGGATGAGGCGGTTGCTTGTTGGGAGAGTAGCGCCCACTGGGCACCAACATACGGAGGCTGTGTTTGGCTTTGGGTGACGTTTAATGAACTTCTCGTGATTATGAGTTTCGATGCTAAAAATAGCCCCCAAAGGACCCCCTTATCTACAGGAGAAGCAGACCTTGTGATGTAGCTCTAGGTTGTATCCTACTGTGATTCAGACTTACAACATCGCGTTCACATTCGCCTCTCTGACAACCAGATGTTTTTCGAGACTGGAGTCGTGTTTTCGTGTAGGCCTGGCCTTAGGCCATCTTTCCATTTTGATGGACCACTGAACATAGAAGAATGAAAAAATTGGAGAGGGAGGGAGGGAGGGGGAGAGAGAGAGAGAGAGAGAGAGAGAGAGAGAGATAGAGAGAGAGAGAGAGAGAGAGAGAGAGAGAAAAGAAGAAGAAGAAGAGAGTGCCATTAATTACTTGTCTATGAATAATGCAGGTTTTCTTGATGAAGGCTTTCAGTAATCTTTGGGTCATCATCAGTTGCTTTAAAATGAGTTTGTTTGCAGCATTTCTCTTCCCAAATTATAGTGTGGAAATTTCGTCCCAGAGTTCCACACTGTTCTCTTGATCTACACTGTTCAGAAGATGTGGGTCAGTAAGATTTTGCAATGTTGTTCAAAGTCTCTTATGCTCACCAAGGCTGCATTTATTTGATAAAAAATGCAGTGAAAACAGCAGTATTTTGAAATGAGTCCATTACTCCAGTCAATAAGTCATTTATCAGGGCTCAACTGTAAGGATGTCGTACTGGCCCAGACCTGCTTTGCCATTGAAAAGTGCGTTGTCATTGATCTTGTATATTGACCTAAATTATTTTTTTGATTAATTTATTAAATGTAAGTTTTATTTTCTGTGATTTATTTTACATTGTTGTCTTCAATTCGTTTGATGTGTCACCAAGATAATTAGTTGGCTAATACAGATAGCTGGCTAAGTTTGCAAAAATTTGTTAGAAACAATAATTAATCAAAAACCAGTCAAATTAATCAGTGATGTTTTTGCATAATAAACCATCATTTTCCAGTATTTTGGGATTTAATTAAATTACATGAATATTATAAATATCACATAATAGACTGAATTCTTGAGATTTTTCCTTCATACAAATCCCTAATTACACCTTTGAAACATAATTGTGATGCTCACCTTAGCTAACACCACTGTTAAAAATGTTCTGCATTTAAAAATTAAATGATTCTGTCAGATGCCATATTTTAATCATTTATATCAGCCATGAAATCACAAACTTAGGTTGTCGGTTAGCATCGAATGATACATTTGGTTTCATCCACATTGATAAAGTAACATTTTTAGTCTTTCTTTCTTTATATCTGTCTTCCATTCTACTCTGCATGACTATATTTGGACCCGTCAACCAGATGCACTGTGGGTTTTGGCGCATTAGGGAGCAGGTACATAAGCTGCCAATGACAATGTCAGATTCTCAGCATGCAAAAAATGAGGAATCATTAATAACCAGCCCAGGCAGACTCAGGTGGTACGTTCACCACAGCACATTAAAAGAGTAACGATGATTTAATTGTCAACTCTTCTGTAAATTGTTTCCAGGCAACCCATCCTAAACGCAATCATCTCAGTTTGATAAAAGAGCTGGAAGGAGAGTTAAAAGAGAGACGTGAACGAGCGCGGTGCAGCATGGGGGGGGCTGCAAGGGAAGTGTTTTACTGCACTGTCAGATTTTTTTGTCTAGAAAAGTGAAATGTACTCACAGAGGACGGCGTTTCGTAAGGCATAAAGGCTTGTGTTCGCTTTCATTTTAATGGTGCATTTTGTTCATCTGCTTGCTTTTTCATGAACCAACCTTTTGTTTAAAGATCAACAGATCTGTGCAGGGATTAGAGAGTTAGTTCTCCAAATGAATGAGAGAGATGCTAGATGGGGGGCTTATCTTGAGGGGAATGGCTGGTTGAAGAGCTATTTGACTGGAGAGCAGGAAAACAATGTGAAGAAAGAGAGTTGGAGGGGAAAAGCGAGCACAGCCTTCTTCTTTAGTTCCCTTTGGAGCTGTCACCCGTCTTGACGTGCATGACTGCAGATAGCGTGCTGACCAGAGGCGGCTGACAGGTGGAGCTGCCCCCCTCATTCAGGCTCCCAGAAACACCTACCAAATACACGGCGTTGGGCACAACCATTAAAGTGTGTCCAAAAATGACAGAAAAATGTGAAAGTTTCCTTCACAGCAGATGGGTATAAATAGAATCCAGTGAAAATTCAATTACATTTGTTGTTGGTTTGTAAAACATTTAAAAACCGTATAATGTGATTATTAATGCTGCATGCACTGTAAACAGTTTTAACCCACTTCAGCGTGAAAATTTGCCTTAATGTTTTGAATAAAATCAAAGTGATACAAGTTGCAACTTACCAGTATTTGGACACTTACAAATGTCTAAATGTCATTGCATTAGATATATAATTGTAAATTAGATATATACTGGTCAACTTGGCATTGAGAAGGGTCACATGTGATCAAAACGTTTGCCATTTAAGCAGCGGTTTTATCTCGCCATTTTTGTCATTTTCCTCATTGATAGAGTAGTGCGTAGATTGATAGATTATTGAATCAAAATACAAAAAGCAAACCATGGTGTATATATATATATATATATTTTTTTTTTTAATTAGCATAGGCATACTTTTGAATTTGAGGTTTGATATTAAAGTATATATAAAAAAAGAGTCATTTGTTCATGAATCAGACTACACCGTTCTAAATCTTTTTGTTGCATTTAATGTAATGGCATTCAGACATTTGACTTGCAAGTGTCCAAATACTTGAGTCTGCTGTAGTTTATGTTCATTGCACTTTATTCAACAATTTTACATTTAATTAATCATACGAAAAATGTAGCTGCAATTCTGAAAACCCAGAGTTTTTTCCCCCTCAAATTTTGATAACAGAGTGGATTGAAACAAAGATACTGCTATAATGATGCAATCATTTATTACAATTGTTTTTTATACTCTTTTAGAGCTTTGAGTGAATATCACAGATCTACTGTCTACTGAGGCGTTTGGGTCCTTTGAGACTCAGGCTGCTCAGAGTGACTTCATAATTCACGCATAGCAATGTGCTCCTTGGCCTTTTCCAGTCGAGGTCATCTGAGACAGAAAGGTCTTTCATTCTCGATAGGAGGGGAATAGCAATATTGTAACCTTTTTCAGCCTCTGATTGAGCGGCCAATTAAAATTTATATCATGTAACCTCATACTAGTGTCACGTTTATGTTCAGTTACTTTCACTTTCATGGACTTTTAGTTTGTATTCATCAGTTCCCTGTTTCCTTTGATCAAGTTTCCCTCCACTCATTAGTTTCCATGGACACTCATGAATCATCACAGCTGTTTGTCATTATGTTCATCACCATTGTGTATTTTATCACCATTGTGATAAAATGTTGCAAAAGTGTGATACAAACAATGTTTATGTTGGCATTACCTCATCTACCGTCTTCTTCATTTGGATAACTAGCACCCTTACAGCTGAAGTCTTTGTTCCTAGTACATTATTTCTTCAGAAAATGTTTTTTTGAGCACTTTTATGCACAAACTTTTTAAGGCCAACAGTGAACTGAAATAAATACAGCTATGGAACTGTTTTGTTATGAAGATGTCCTCTAGTCAATTTCATTGCTTCTCGCAAGGCAAGCGAACATGCCTGAGCTTCCGTTTACCACAACTTATGTGTGAGTTGATGAATGTATATATGTAAATAAAAGTAAATATGCGCAAGATGATCATCATTGACCGTTAAGCCACGCCTTGTTCAACGTGTCGAATGGATACTATTATGCGCTGTTCGTGTTTTTAAGAGCAAAAACGCAATCTGTTTGATCATCCCTTTATGCCTTTAATTTAGACGTCAAATAATTTTGTCAAATTGAGCAGGTAGTGAAACTAAAGCGCTTCTTCTCACAACGACGCAGCATTTAAAGATCACTTCCGATGATTGACGTCACAGAATTTACCGGTATTTTGGAGCTGATGTGAATGGTCTCTTATTGGTAAAAAGCCAGAAAGGCGTTGCTTGTGTGAACAGCATATTTGTGTATTTACCGGTAAAGTCATTCTGGCAATTTTAAGGCAATTTACCGGGATTGCTGTGTGAAAGTGGCTATTGAGAAAATTACGCACACATGTGCATTAATATTTTTATGCTAATTATAACGTCTGCAGTTTAGAGAAAGCGATCATTGTGTGATGATTGAATTAAGCAGTGTGACATTGATTATGCATGAAAGTGGGTTGAATAATGTGATGTTTTGGATTTATTCTCATCTTTTCATCACAGTGGGCCGATACTGTATATGCTTGTGATTGGCTTAATTATTTTTTTTCTGCAGTTATCAGAGTTTTTATTTTATTTTTTATTATTAATTTAAGTTGATATTTTTCTTGGTTTTTCATCAAGCCAAGGCCAGAAAGCACTTCAACTCTGAACAAAAAGCAAAGGAACAATCACCTCTTTGAGGAAACAAAGCTCAATTTTGTTTTATATGAAAATCAAATTGCATGTTCAAGCATGCAGAATTGCTTTGTGGGTTCAGAATGTGATTGTTTGGTTTCTTGGTCTGTAGAATTAGAGTTCTAAATGTTAGTTAAACTCTGTTCACACCCCAGCAATCCACACAAAAACACAGCAGCGACCACCACACAAGCTCTTTTTTTGATGCCTGCTCCAACCTTTTCTGATTCAAAAGCTCTCCAAGTCTGTTCACAATTGCCCTGCATCGCCCCCTTTCTACAACAGATTGCTTACAAGTACTCCCATTCTTTCCGTAATGTCCTGAAACCTCCCGTGGAGTTCATGAATATAAGCACTTTTTCCCTCCACTCTTATCCCAACTCCCACCGATCTGCTCTCCTCCTCGCCGCCCGCCGTTTGATATATCATGATCCTCGTTGCATGAAGTCATTACGGCAGGAAGTGGAGAGAAAGGCAGTTCACACTGTTTTGATCTTGGAAGGTTTAAATGATTGGAATCTTGGAGCTTATGATTGACTTGGGAAGAGGGAAGGGTGATTGCTTTTTTTCCCCATCCAGCAACCAGTTGAAGGCTGAACAATAACAAGACAGACTTGGAGTCGTCTTTTGGGAATAAATTGCGTGAGGGTGTCTTATGGCTTTTCGTTTTAAAACCCCCCTGTGTGTATTGTTTTTTTTTTTTCTGTACAGATTTTTTTTTTTTTTTTGGTTTATTTTTATTGAAACAATGCATCTCTCTGCTTCTTGTCCATTTTTAACCCATTTATGACCACCGAGTACCAGTGGATGAAAGTTAAAATGGCTGTTTTCTGCAATTGTGGGAAATTATTCAGCATCTGCAATCAGCAATTAACATAGCAATAACCATAGCAATGAGGTAACCTGAGAACAACAGAGTATGTCACCTTACTTCACATTGTCTTGTTGTAGTTTCTTTCTGTAAAAAAAAAAAAAAAGTGAATGAACCAATAAGATATGATAAAGAATTATTATATTTTTGGTCAATGCAAAGGCTGCTTCTCCACTTTCAGACCAACTGCTGTTCTCAACATCTTTCATTTGTGGCAGATTGAGCATTTTCTTAAGGATTCTGTCTTTGTATTCAGCTTTCAGTTTGGATTTGTCTTCCTGCCTGTCAATGAATAGTTTGGTTGACAAAGCAGTCTCAGTTATTTAGGGATTTGAAGAAGTAGATAATTTCATTCTTGCAGATGTTGAAGGAAAGAACAAAGATAAGCAAGAGAGAACTTCCTGATGGTACCTGATGATAATACCATTATATTTTGATATATAGCATGCTACTGAATGATGACCATATTCATATACCAAAATATAAGTATAAACCAATAACACTGCTGGAATGTCTGGAGTAAGTATGATGTTTTTGAAAGAAGTCTCTTTTGCTCATCAATCATTTATTTGATCAAAAATACAGTAAAAACAAAAAATGTGGAAATATTTTTTACAATTTAAAATAACCTATTTCTAATAACCTTTTGTTTCCTATTTCAGTACATTTAAAAATGTAATTTATTCCTGTAATGCAAAGCTGAATTTTCAGTATCACTACAGTGTCACATGATCCTTCAGAAATCATTCTAATATGCTGATTTGCTACTCAAGAAACATTTCTTATTATTATCAATGTTGAAAACAGTTGTGCTGCTTAATATTTTTGTGGAAACAAAATTTAGTATAAAAATCAAAAGAACAGCATTTATTTGAAATATGATTTTTTATTTTTTTTATTTTTTACTGGTTTACTGTCATTTTTAATCAGTCAAATGTGACCTTGTTGAATAAGTATTAATTTCTTTCAAAAAAAGAATGTACTAATGTACTAATGTATACCATGGCATTACCATAGTATCATTATGATACATGTTCAGAAAAACACTTGTATTGCTGTGGAACATGTCCAGTATACCACGGTGCTGTTACATTTTCAAGGTAGGTATAAAAGGGAAAGGAAAAAGGATGTAGTCAAGGGTTTATTTGTTTAGATGAATGCCAAGCACTATGGAATAGACAGTATAGTTGGCTGTTGGAGGTTATTGTGTTCTACAGGATAAACCACAACAGCAGCAAACCCACAAAGGGACAACCAGACAGACGGCAGTGTCGGCCTCACAGAGAGTATATTGCCTTTGATCTGCCAAGTCTATCTCTCCGTTTCCTCTGTTTCCCTTCTACTTTTTCCCCCTCAAGATCATCAGTGTGAAATCGCAACGTCTTCAAACCAAATGTATTTTGTTGCCTTTGAAACTCTTGCTGATGTTGCCAGCTGCTGCCGCTTGAAGAAATAGCTCACCCAAAAATGATGAAACCAATTACTCCCCCTCTTGTCGTACCAAACCTGAATTCATTTATTTCTTCTGTGGAACACAAAAGGTTGAGTGAATGATGGCAAAATTAGAATTTTGGGTGAACTATCCCTTTAAATTACCCTTCTTTCCTCCATCCACACACTGAACGTACTGAATCGTGTGAAATTGCAACGCAGAACTTTAACGAAGCATCCTTTCTGGTATCCTCAAGAAAATAGAGTTTTCCTCTTTATATAACACAGTTTAAAATGTTCAACTTTGCCACACAGTGACACTCGATCCTTCAGCGTGCCCTTGGCTAAAATGCAGTTGCACAGTGTAGCAGAACTTTGCCTTGTGTTTTAGTACTCAATGCTGTAGTGAAGGTGAAAACTGCTTATGCTGAACATGTATGAGGAACTCCTCTATATGATGCCAATGTTTGTGAGTTCTGCAGCCGTAAGATGATCCTTAGCTGTAAATGTAACCCGACATAAACGTCAAGTCCCAGCGTGATTCACAAACTCTCACTTCACGCTGCGCAAAGTACAGCGGTTTTGCTTTACGCATCACCTAATTAAGAGAGAAGTTTTAAAGTTACATCCAGAGTTAAATGCTAAGTATTGTTTACTGCGTCAACAAAAAAGCAGACAGTAATTAAAAAACACTCTGGAGAGAAACGACCCAACATCTGTTCCCAGTGTTAATCTAATTGATTTGAGTCGTGTCACTGCATGGGGTGACTCAAGTCTTTGGGAGACTTTGGATATCAAATACTATAAATGCATTAACAGCACTCAATGCGTACTTCCTGTCCACATCCAATATTCCTTAATTGTGTTATGTGCTGTGAACACAATGACTATAGCTTTGTTCTAAAACTTTGTGAGATGCCTACCAAGACATCAGTTTCATTATTAGTCATGCTTATTGAGATAATCTTGAATTGCACCTTTTGTTTATATCAAGACAGCAGTCTATGGCAATATACAGCAAAGCAGCTCACTGGTTTTTGGAGCAAAGCTTATATACAGTATTTTGTGTCCCTCTACACTGTCTTTTAACCTTTTGAAGTGTTTTTTTTTTTTATCTTCGATTGGTTGGAAATGTTTTTGAAGGTTGGTCATGTTTTCATGTAACCGATGGTGCCACTTTGGCCTACAAATGACCATTGTGAGTGAAGGTTAGTGAGTTTTGAAGGCAAAGTGCAACCTTGAACAAGTATCTGAACATTTTCACTCAAGAAAAGCACAGACTCTTTAGTACTGTACTAATGAATCTGTCGGCCTGCTGATTTTTATTGTTGGTTACACTTATATTAATGTGTCCCTGTTACAGTGTAATTATACATTTAAGTACTGAGTAATAGTAATTACAGTGCCCCTATTATGGTTCTTCGCATATTCCCTGTCAAACAGTGTGCGATATAGCTGTTTGTGAATGTAAACGTTCTGAAAAGTCAAAAGTGCACGCTAAATAAAGTTACTGTCTCCTAAAAAAAAAAATCAACTCTGAACCGCCTAAACGAGTCGTCTGTAATTTTAATCCCACTGTGTTATGGTTCTACGTTGCTAGATAATACATTTGCATAATGCCTGCCTATGTTGTACGTTGTCTGCCCGCGAATAACTTGACCCGCCCTCAAACACGTAATTTTACTGACGACTGCTTCCCAAATCTCGGAGTTCAATGCGGGATTCGCAAAACGCTTGCTCTTGAAAGATGGGTCAGTACCCAGTTTATTTGGTCCAGCTTGTTCCTCAGAATCACAACCTGTAAGTATGAATAATTATTGATGTATATATTTTCTACCGAGTGTTCAAAATATGTAGTTTTGTGTTTTATGTTGTTTAAGTTTCCGGCTATCCGGCTAACACACGTTATTACTGTCTTACCAAAATAGTTCATGCTAATCAGCTGTGGGCCACTATTACCTAAAGCTGTATCTATTAATGCAGATTATCTGTCGTTCTTACTACTTTGACTAAAGATAAAGGATGGAGCAAGATTTGTTTTGCAAACTTTAATGTTACATTAGTCATTCACGTTAGTGCATGGGCTAACATATGCGCTGTTATTGATACAGTTCCTGCATGTGCACCGCAATAAATTTGAAATATACACATCGGTTTGTTATCATCGGATTGATATGGTAAGATCGACGTCATCGTTATTTAGGAATCTAAAGGGAGCTTTAGGAATCTACCAATCACAACAGACTGGGCCATCTGGCCAATCAGAGCAGAGTAGCTCGCAGAAAGGAGGGATTTGAAAATGTATAAAGTGTTTTTTTTTTTTTTTTGATGCATGTAAACCTGTTAAAATATCTAGTTATAATTTAGTATTTTTGATTGAATTAATCTAAAAATAATTTATAAATGGGTATTACGTCATTTTTAAATAATTAAGTAAATGATTGTTAATTTCTTTTTTTAATTAATTTTATTTACAATTTTATTAATCTTTCCATTTTTATGATGCTTTCATTTTATATGTATATTTTTTACTGTTGTTTTTCCATTCGTTTCATACAGCAAATAACTGTTAAAATGCTTTCATTTAGCTAAAATTAAAATGGCTCATCATGTCGTTTTCAATGCTCTGTGCTGATATCTAGGAAGCAGAGTGGCTTTTGGCCGATATATAATTTCATTATGGCGAATGAGACGCATTTTGTTTTATTTTATTTTTCACAGTTGTTGTTTTTGTGCTGTTGTTCATTCCCTGCCTCTGTTTTTCCCTCATCTGAATATCTCAGTTTAAAAACCCCACGCATCTGGGTATGGTGGACACCTATTGATATGTTTATTGCTTGCAGTTTCCTCTCTCGTTCCAGAGAGAGCAAGAGGGATGGTGGAGGTGTGATAAATGTTGCAGGGCGTTTGGGTCTGAAGAGATCGCGCCAAAGCAGCGCAGCAGCAGTACTGAAGATTGATTTCTCTTATGCAATTCTCCCCAACGTCTGCGATTAATGACCCTATTCGCTCGCCATCCATCAGCATCTCCCCTTGCTAAACTACACCAGCCCTCATCCAGGCTCCATAAGCCCACCTATGGCACCACGGCGTACCCCGCAGCCGAGCATTAGCGTGTTGCTAATGCTCTCACACATTCACCTCTTTCTGTCAGCTTAATGGTGATATTGTTACCCTGCACCTGTCCACCAGGCAAATCCCCTACCCCTCCAACACCTCCCCTCGACGGGGGGTTACATGTTGGGCATGGACCCTTGCTGGCCGAGAGCCTAAACATTGCTCGATCAGACATATGTCTCTGCATTTATAGCCATTCTACTGAGGCTTAGTCACGTAGGATTTACAGTCTCAAATCTGCTTAGATGACACCTTTAGATAAGAACCAACTCTGATTAATAGATTAGCTGTAATCTGGTCTTCAGGAACAAAAGATTTGGGGTTTTGGGTCATTTGTTGTTGTTTTTCTGTAATTTGTTCAGCTAAGATTAAGCAAAAGAGTTAAGCAACAGTGCAAATGTACCACAGAGGACCTAAAATGAGGCTTTGGCTTCCTGTTTATTATTAGGTACAGACAACAAATCAGTTATGGATCTTTCCCCCCCCCCGACTTTCCTACCAATCTGTCTGGTTTGCTTGATCTTGAACACAATGCAACTGAACACAATTCAGTTCAAACTTTGTAAGTCTAAGTCTAAGCCTCCCATGTGTGAACCACTGATGAATGAGCCATTGAAGCTGAAAAACGCTGATGTCTGCCCTAGACGTGACACAGTTCTCACATTGCTCAAATTGCTTTGCACACAGGAACTCTAAGAACTTTGAGAATGAAAGCGCCCTAAGAGAGCAGCCATGATGTAAACTATCTTAAGACGTTAAAACTCCCTTTCACATTCGGCTCCCTAAAGATTCGTCCAAGGCCAAAGTCAAAAACCAGTCGCCTGCCTCTTTTATGCTTTTCTTCTAATCTAGAGGACTTAGTGTGAGAGATTTTGTCCAACAAGCCCACTGGATCCACTGGCGAGTCTCTGATACTGTTTAGCCCCTTTCACACAGCATGTTGATCCCGGGAAATTGCCTTAAAAATGCCTTCTGTGTGAACGCAAACACGTCCCGGGATTGATGCCGGGATGGGGACCTAGTAACATTGCCGGGATCAGTCCCGAAACGCGCCCTGTGTGAACAAAAGCCAGGATCAATGCCGTACGGGGTGTGTCGTAGTGATAACTTGACGCACAACGTAATGACGGCTTAACGAATTAACACGTTGAAAAGAAGTCATAATCGGAAAAAAAAGTTGTGATTTGACCACGAAACATGTTGCACATAAACAACAAAGTTTGAACATCAACATCTAATGCCTGATCAGCTGCCATGTTGTTCAAAGCAATGCAAACACTTCCACTGTTGTACAACATGTTTTTAAATATTTAACTGCAAACTGCAAAAATTGACCTGTCAGAATCAAGTATTTCAGAAAACCATGCGATTGATAATATTTAATGAGTTCACTGTCACAAACAAAATTATATGTCAAACAAATGATGTTTCCACAAAAAAAGATTTCAACATTGATAAAAATAGTCATTGTTTCTTGAGCAGCACATCAGCATATTAGAATGATTTCTGAAGGATCATGTGACACTGAAGACTGGAGTAATGATGGAGCTTTGACATCAGAGAAATAAATCACATTTAAAATAATACTTAAATGGAAAGTTATTTTAAATTGTAATAATATTTCACAATATTACTGTTTTAACTGTATTTTTTTTTTATCAAATAGTTGCAGCCTTGATGAGCATAAGAGTATAAAAAAAAAAGACCAACCCCAAAACGTTTGAAATGTCGTGTACATATATTAGAAATGTACATTATCCATTCAACATGGTTGTTGGTGGAGTATGGAACAAGCAAAAGAGGAAAAATATCTCTTCTGATAATTGTCTCAATGTCAAGATGACCTTGTAATCAAAATTTCCTGTCAAATTTATCTCTGACCTTCCCTTTCCTTCCTGTTTCTCCCCACAGATCCAGTCAACGGTCCCCAGAACGTGAACGTTGTGGACATCCGTGCCCGTCAGCTGACCCTGCAGTGGGAGACCTTTGGATACGCGGTGACACGCTGCCACAGTTTTAACCTGACCGTCCAGTACCAGTATGTGTTCAACCAGCAGGAGTTTGCCGCTGAGGAGCTGATACCGACCTCCTCTCATTACACTCTGAGGGGACTCAGGCCTTTCGTGACGGTCAGACTACGGCTGGTGCTGGCCAACCCTGAGGGCAGCAAGGAGAGCGAGGAGATCGTCAAACAGACAGAGGAAGACGGTGAGCTTGAATAAGCAAGATGGTGGAATCGAAAAGAAATCTCTTTTGTAAATGTTAAGCAAAATGAATATGAGTATTTTATAGTATGCATACAAATGATTAAATTTAGTGTTGCTGTCAATGCTGTCAACTTTAGCTCACAGATAAGCAAACAAACATCCAAATTAATTTTTTTCTCATTACAAATTAAACAAATTATAAATGCACTAATCATGTTTGCATGGTTCACATGGTTCATTTAATTTAAAATAAGTTATAAAAGTAGACCTGACTGAACATAACCATGGCTACTAAACAATAAATACACAAATAAATAAATGTAATATTGATTAAAGAGGAAATTATTTTATATTTTGAAAGGAAAGAGACCATGGAGTGCTATGAGAAACATGAAAGAAACACAGCTAGTAGGAAATCGATTGCCAGACACAACAATTGTACAGTTTAGTGGTCATTATATTTCATTATTACAGATTCAAGTATTTCAAAGAGTCATGTTCACATTTTATATATATATATATACTGACAGCAAAACTCTCAAAACAACTATATTTGAAAGTGAATAGCATGAATAGCATAACTTTTTAATACCAAAACACTGGTTTAGCCTTATTAGAAAAAGTCCCAGAAGAGAGGTATAATTGTAAGCATTACAAATACATTGATTGTCTATTTCTCATTGAATTGATATCTTTTTACTTGAAGGTTGTTTGAAGAACATTTTAAATGGAGGTTTGTTGGGTACAGAAATGATTAACACTGGTTCCTGGCATCGCGCTAGATATTTGAATTAAACAAGAATAAGTGAATTAACCACTAACCTTCGCTGGAAGAATGGCACATGTACAGAAAGGCTGGAGGTAATATTTTTCTTTTGTACAGTGAAGTAAACACAGCTATTACAGGCTAGAACATCCTTTCATATATAGCCAGTATTTTGCATCAGGGACTCCGCTGTTATAGATAAATGTTGACAGTTGTAGCTATTTGAAAGTTAGTTTCACAACATGCCGTGGCACTTTCCACATCCTTAATGCGGAAATGGGAAAAGTTCAATAATCCCAGGCTATTATTTCAATTATCCATGTTTTAATGAATGACTCTTACCTCTGGTTCTTGAGGACTGAAGGGTCTTTTTCAAGTCTTTGTCTTGGAGCGCTCACATGTTCTTTCCGGCTGAATGCAATTCTGAAGCTTTTCAAAGTGCAGGGATGGAAATGCCGTGATCTTTTGGGAAGTACTCTTCAATAGTGGTCATTCATCTTACTTTTGTGTGGCGGTCAAAAATAAACTTAGTTTGCCAAACTAAACTTAGATTGCCGAAAGTGATGGCAAATTCTGTACTTTGTTTCATTTTATAGCCTAGGAGGGAGAGAGTATTTCTTTATGTTATAAGAGCATTGGAACATAAGATAAGAACAAAGAAAACCAATAGTCCTGTTTTTAGTGACAACAAAAGACTAATCTCACTAGAGATATTCTGAAATAAAAAAGCAGCTTTTTGCTTTTTATTAAACTATAATCTCAGGGATGTAATTTTGTAATTAGTGCAGGAGATTCACAGTTTCTTCTGGGGTTGTTTAATTGCTTTTAAATCTGTATGTGTGTATAAACGGTATACACACATACTGTAGTTTATGCAGATTAATTGGCAACATTTATTCCTAAGAGAATCTTTTTTTTTTTTTTTTTTTGATTAGATTTTGGTCAAGTGTGAAAGTTTTAGTTGCCTGTAGTAGCTAGTTTGATTATTTACATACGTGTACATTACCTTTCAAATGTTTGAAGTTGAAGTACGATTTTTTTTATTTTAAAAACAAGTGTCTTATGCTCACCAAGACTGCATTTATTTGATAGAAACAGTAATATTATTAAATATTATTAAAATCTAAAATTTACTCTTGTCTTCAGTGTCACATAATCCTTCAGAAATCATTCTAATGATCAAGAAACATTTATTACTATTATTATTATCATACTTTTGTGAACGTTGGATATGATTTTCATGTTTTAATAATTCATCCTCTCAGATCTCAGTAGTTGTAATGCTCACTGTGAAAGCGTTTGTATTACAAGATACTAGATTCTCTGCATTGTGTATTTGGGAATCACTACAGTTCTGTGTAGAAGTCAGATCCACTCAGAGAAGTAAATGGAAACAGAATTGTTAGACCATAGCACTGCCCTGCTCTTCCTAAAGAAAAGCAACAAATATGAAACAAAGATGATGAAAGCCATCCTCCTTTAATCCATCTGTTCCATTGATGTGTTGCAGTTAAAAGGAAATCCCAAACGTAGAGCATGTTAAAGCTTCACAGTCTGTGAAAAGACACAATGTTTCTCAGACGGAGGGAAGGTTTGCTTGCAGCGCTTAATTCGAAAATTTCCCAGAGGGAAGCGCTCAGCCTCCATTTACAGTTAATTTCTCCCAGCTTGTTTTTAATGCTGTGCTATAAAACCATGTGAAATAAAGCTTGTTGTCAGGCCTTAGATTATTAGGTTATTGTGTATTATTCAAGCTCATCTCATGTTCTTTCAGATTTTCATTTTCATGTTCTGATGAGTATGGTTTGATATGGATAGAACTCTTTTGGTTATTCAGTATCTGCTCTTGTCTGCCGCACTGATGTTTTTCCTTTTTTATGTATTTTTGCATATGAAAACCTATAATTGCTGTCCTTTGTGTTAGCAAATTGACGGACAGCTGCAACATATCAATAGTGAGGCTGTTCTGTCTCTCTGTGTAACCTTATATGGTGATAATTGAAGGAGGGTGAAATTAACATGAGGACGGCAGACAATTTTCACCTTATAAGGTCAACAACAACACCGAACCCTGTACTGAAACCTGCTTACCCGTAAACAAGCATAAACAGGAAAAGAGCGAGTGTGTTGTTCGTGATTTATTCAGAGATGAAAATAATCAGTAAGATTCAGAAACCAAATGGAACGTGCGACAATTACGAAACCTTTTAAAAGGTATTTGTATCTTGAGAGGGGCAAGCATAAAATGGGGGGAAAAAACCTCAAACTTAATGAAACATCACTCATAGTCTCCCCACGGGAAGCTAATCAGCTGGATTAATATGTAAAGAAGCATTCCAGGCACAGGCATGGTTATGTAGTGGAAAAGACAGTGGACGGAGGACTGGATCTAATTATATTTCATTGTAACAGTGATTTAATATGCTTGTTGGCTAGTGCCCAATCAAGCTATTTGAAGAATTGTTGGAAATGTAATTTAACTGGCCTCACTTCGCAGTACAATATCTTACATCAGCTCCTCAGTGAGAGAGTGTTTTTCACCTTTTCTTTGATTAGCTCAATTCTTTTTTCCACTGAAGAATAAATGCCAGTGACTATTCAGCTTGTAATAGCTATTGAGGGCAAATATCTCAACCTCGTTACCTTTTCAAGAGGAACTTAGTCGCGATAGAATTAAACAGATAAAATTATATTAGATGAGATCCGTTCAGTGAGGTAAATAGAAACTTTCTGTTTTTTGGCATAAGTGAGATTTCCATTGACAAATGATCTGTATTCACTCTAATTTGTATTATATTCATATCATTTTTATAATGGGCCCCATCTTACACCCGGTGCAATGCTGCGCCAAGCGCGATGCAAGTGTTTT
The DNA here is from genome assembly GCF_951802725.1 of Rutilus rutilus. Classification (NCBI taxonomy): domain Eukaryota; kingdom Metazoa; phylum Chordata; class Actinopteri; order Cypriniformes; family Leuciscidae; genus Rutilus; species Rutilus rutilus. The sequence goes on along the minus strand of NC_140217.1, from coordinate 36,699,495 downwards.
TTGCTAGTTTCAGTCCGACGCAGTTATCATTTTCATGTCCTGCGCCACGTTGTTTAAATAGCAAATGCATTTGCGCCCATTTGTGCGCCCATGGGCGTGCTGGTCTGAGAACGAGGTGTGTTCTGGGGCATTGTTGGCACGTTGCTATTTGTATTTTTTTTATTTAAAGAGCGCGTTAGTAATGTGCGCCTATAGGTGGGTCCACAATGCGCGTACACTCTGCTTATTAAACACACAGGGACGCACGTAGAGCAGCACACAAACATGCCAAATATTTCAAATAAAAGGATTACAGTGTAAAAGATTATTATTGTGTACATAAAGATATGGTGGAATCCGACTTGTCCCGTAGATGTTCTGCTTGCGCACTTTTACCTCGCGCACGAGCAGATCCGTTTGCGCTCTGGGACGCGTTCAGTCTTTCCACTATCAAATTCCGACATGTAAATAGCGAATCCGCCATATGGCGCGGGCGCAACTGGCATTTAAAGGTCCCGTATTATGCCCCTTTTCACAAGATGTAAAATAAGTCTCTGATGTCCCCAGAGTGTGTATGTGAAGTTTGAGCTCAAAATACCCAACAGATCATTTTTTACAGCATGTTTAAATTGACATTTTTTGGGGCTCAGAAAAACGAGCTGTTTCAGTGTGTGCCCTTTAAATGCAAATGAGCTGCTGCTGGACGACCCAGGGGGCGGAGCTTCATGAGCTCGCGCTCAGTCTGTCAGGACAATTTCATCTCACGGAATGATGATAATATCAGAAACTCTCAGTAACGGCGTTCATTTCGAGTCGGACAATAATGCCTACAGAGTCAGAGTGCTGTATAGAGATGAAACAGGTATGGTTTAGTAGTTTAATTACGGTTATTATAACGTATTTGTCATCTGCTTGTATGTATCCATTATTTATTAACAGCCTACAAGTCTGCTGTTTCGGACCAGGTCCGAATGATGGTCAAACATGTACTGATGAGTTTAATAAAGTTTATTGTACATCACACAAAAGATGAAGCGTCAGTTTTACTTCAGAAAATCACGGTAAGAGCTGAGTAAACACAGTAGCCTAAGTTATAAGAAGTGCGCAAGTAGCCAGTAGAGTTGAGGGAGCATTCCTGTGGGCGGAGGTTAGTCTAAACACGGTTCTGGTGATGTCACTAATGAAGGAAGTAGAGGGGTGTAGTCCAATCGAGCCGTTTTATGTAGTCAACTTCTGTTAAATAAAATATCTCGCTTGGCATTGAACTTTGAGCTTTATAATTTTACAGATATTATTTATACTCTAACAACAACATTACACACTAACTAAAGTTTGAAACATGGGATCACGTAGAACGGGACCTTTAAAGGGAATGGGAGATGAGACTCTGATTGGCTTATTGCATGTAAATCCCAAAACACATCCATTACTCATTAAGAGAATTGGGACAACCCTTTTAGACCATGAGCCTTGCATGCTGACCATTTTTCCCGTCGTTAAACTAGCAAAAGTGGATTCGGACTTGCCCTAAGTGAACTTGCGCCCTGCACTTTTAGTCCATGCGCTTAGATCGTTAAAATAGGGCCCATAGTTTGTTGCAGTTGTTCTCAGGTGATTAGTTCAGGAAAGTTATTTCTGCTAATAAAGCAAACCAGTACTTCAGTTAAATCAATCCGTTTTGAACTAAAACTCATATGCACATGAAATTGTTGTTCAGTAATGGTGAAACTTTTGGATAAAAATGGCATTATTGCATAAATCATAATTTTGTGGAATGATTTTCATGTTTTAAGAATGCATCCTCTCAGATCTCAGTTTAAACACTCACAGTAAAAGTGTTTGTATTTTAAGTCTTTTCCCATTGAAGATTATTCAGCTTTTAATTATGATTAAGGGCAAAAATCATGAGATCGAAGAAACTTTGTCTTTTGTGAAATATAAAAGATTTCCAAAATAAAAGTACAGCTAGATTAGCTTTTCCTCGAGGAAATAGCAGCGCTTGCCGAGCAATGATAGTGTCAAAGGTTTAGGCTTTTGTGTTGTTTCCGTGTAAATGAAATGCTGCATGAACAATAGATGTTTTAGTTCTTTTCTTTGGCGCTCAAGATGACCGCCAGCTAATCTGTTTGTGCCCGAGACGCTTCTCCCGTTCGCCCCGTTGTGGCCTTGCTACGCTCATCTCTTTAATCTGCCCTCCCAATTAGCCACGACTAAGTGCAAAGCAAACAACAGCGCTATAGGGCTGCTAAGTTGGACTAAACGGCCTTTTAGCTAAGTCATTAGCTCTTTTTACACACACCGTCAGGAACAGTCTGACTCATTAGTGTGTCATCGCTAACAGTCAAGTTAAAGACACAAACCAAGACAACTAGCCTCAAGTTAACGTAACGTATGGGCTATTGTCAAACTGGCACAAATTAGCACATTTCCATGTTGATTTATAAAATTGTCACGTCATAGCATCTCTGAAAATGCCATGCTGGCATATGAGAGCAGAATGAAGCTTTGTGTGGATGATGACATCTTGGAAACAGGTTTTTAGGGTGTTAATGATGTTCTAACAAGAATATATTTGGAAAACTTGCAATGTGTGCCAGAGGGGACGTGCACACAAAATATGCAAATAGACACACGCAAATGCGCGCAGTTGTACTCGTAGCACTTGTTAACACCTCTCGGTACTGAAGGGTAGCAAAGCTGTTACAATTCACACTTCGAATATTGCGGCTGAGGTGTGTTTGACATAGTTTTACTTCTTTAGTCAGCCAATCTCTGCTCACCTCACTTTACCTTTTACCCAGCAACAGAAGCCATTTCTGTCACCCTACGTCACCTCTGTTCTCAAAACAATCACGTTTTGTATCAAGGTGTTGATTTAATGGGAGAATGTTTGAATTATAGATACAATACTGTTGACTAAACATTTGGCAATGTAACCTAGAATGCTAAATGTGTGTTTGTGTGTCTACTCTAGTTCCTGGCCCCATTCCTATGGAGTCCATTCAGACAGGCCCATACGAGGAGAAAATCTTCATGCAATGGAAGGCCCCGAATGAAACTAATGGAGTCATTACTCTCTATGAGGTGAGGAAATGTTAAAAATACATATTATTTTATTTGCTTCTATACAGCAGAGGTGAAGGTTTTGAGCGACTTGAATGTTTTTTTTCCCCATATTGACACACAATCTAACTTGTACTTATAGAAGTTTTTATAAGTAAGGTAGGCTATACAGTTATCGAATAACTGAGGTTAAGTACCTGAGGTGATTGTTAACACAGTTAGTAAGAACAGTTTATCTTTATTTGTGTATTTCTGTGGTAAAATCAGGTAGCAGTATACGTTTTGGTAAAAGTCATTTTTGTTGCAGGACATTTTGTTGGACAGCCTTATGGATATACATGTATATTTATTGTAATGCACATTACAAGCAGAGAAATGAAGTCACTGCATGACAAAAACAAATTATGGCCAGATTGTGCTTTAATGTGTGTGTGTGTGTGTGTGTGTGTGTGTGTTTGAGAGGGCTGGAGGCACAAAAGAGCCTCACAATCTCTTTGATTTGATGAGGAAGAGAAACCACACGCGAGACATTGCGCATATTCTGCGACATCATTAAAATGGGGTTACTGCATGTGCCATCTTGGTGATAAGAAGATTGACAGAATTTACTAAATGTATCGAGCGGACACAATGCAGTCCCATTTGGCCGGATAATTGCTATAATAGCCCTCATTGATTTAATTAGAAGCGTCCAATAGAATTATCCTGGAGATCTGAGCAGCCGTATGCCTCCTCTCCTCGCTTTTAGTGATTCAGACAAATTAGACTTAGGACAAAGAGCTCAGAGGCAGGAAAGGGAAGGTGCGGAGATGAATGCAGCGGAAGGGCCACAAAAAGACCCTGTTTGTAGCAAGCAAGTTTCTTGCTTCACAGCTTTAGAAAAGTTTGGACTCGCAAAGGAGGAAATAAAATAGAGGTGCAAAAAAATTGCAATAAAAACAAAAAAATTATCTTTTTTTTTTTTTATAGCGTGAAAGATTATTTGCAATATACTGTATATGATACCCTTAATATTTTAAACATTCTTCATATGTAGTATTATATATCAAATGCACTATATAGTAAACCATATGAATATGTATTGCTTTAAGTGTTATGTTATTATAAATGTATAAAAATACTGTTTATATATAAAGCATATTCAAAACAACATATCTATCTATCTATCTATCTACACATTATATGATTGATAGATAGATAGATAGATAGATAGATAGATAGATAGATAGATAGATAGATAGATAGATAGATAGATAGATAGATAGATAGATAGATAGATAGATAGATAGATAGATAGATAGATGGATTTCAGATCAGTTTCTGGGTACCTGAGATGTCCTGCATCAAAATCCATACTTTTGATCAACCCCCCCATCTCTCTCTCTCTCTCTCTCTCTCTCTCTCTGTATGTTTCCTCTGCCTTCATTTCTCTGCACAACAGCCTCCTGTTATCAAACCATCAAAGCCTTTCAGAAATTAATTGCTTTGCTGACAAAATAAGAGTGTGCATATGAAAGGCGCAGGGAAAGTAAGACAGAGAAGATCCTCAACAGCTCCTTAATCAACACTGAGTTGTGTAAAAGGAAGGTGTCTTTTGTCCTCATGCTTCTTTATTTTTCTTTATCTCCATGCAAATGAGGAAGAGTAAATAGCGGAACATTTCTACACACGCCAGGTTTTTAATTCTTGATCTTTGTTTTGTTTAACTTGCGTGACATGTTGTGAGTTTGCGATGACGTGATGTCTTTCCCCCACCGCTGTGTCTCGTATGCCGTTTCTGGTGGCTTCCTGTCTGGAGTTACATGGAAACAAACCACCCACTTTGTTTACAGAGAGAACATGTCTGACGGTTTTTTCTTTGGAGAAGTGATGGACAGGGATATTGACACTCTCTGCGGCTACTGTTATTTATGCAGAAACTTGAGTGTACCATATCTATCTAACCATGTTTTTTGCACCATTGTAGTATAGTTTAACATTGTATTTTAAGTTATACTGAACTAACAAAAATTGACCATTGTATTATACCCTTTACATGAAGCATCATGTAAATATTATGGATTATGAATATTCATCAACAAAAATGTAACGAAATGTACCATGGTATTATACCATGACTTTTTGCACTACTTAGTACTATCATGGTATTTTAGACATCTAGCACCATGATATTCTTATAAGTACAATGGAGTACCATTTAAAAAACATGGTACAGTAATTTCAGTAATGTTGTATATTTCAAAGTACCATAGTATTACCATCAGAGACCATAAATGTACATTGTACTTCTTTGTAAGGGTCATGATACCATGGTAATTCATGATCATGATTGCATAGTATTCTTAGAATGTACACTGCTGTTCAAAAGTTTAGCGTCAGCAAAACAAGGTAATGCTTTTATTCAGCAAGCAGGCTATGTGACAATAAATACATTTATAATACAAATGCTGTTCTGTTGAACATGCTATTTATCAAAAAAAAAAGAACAAAAAAAAGTGGTTTGCACAAAAAAAAAAAAAAAAAAAAAATCAGTTTTCAACTTTAATAATAATCAGAAATGTTTCTCTGACCAGCATATTAGAATTATTTCTGAAGGATGTGACACTGAAGACTGCAGTAATGATGCTGAAAATTAAGCTTTGCATCACAGGAATGAATTGTATTTTAAAATATATTTAAATAGAAAAAAAACTGTTAGATATTTTTATATATATACTGTATTTCACAATATTACTGTTTTTACTGCATATTTGATCAAAGAAATTCAGCCTTGCTAAGCATGAGATTAATTTCAAAAACGAAAAAAATCACACTGATTTCAAACTTTTGAATGTTAGTGTAAATACTATAGTATCTAAAAATTATAATTCAGTGCCATGGTATTATTATTTGACATCGATGTGCCACGGTACCACCATAGTAGTCTTTTGTAAGTAAAAAATCTCCACCCTCCTCACGTCATGGTGTTGTTTTCATTTCCATCAATAAACGGTTGAGTTGCAAGCACTCGAGTTAAGAGAAGCAGTAACCCCTAGCTCTCTAGAGCAGATAAACCCGGTTAATGGGCTCACGGTCCTGCATGTGTGGTCTACAGACAGCTGGAGGAAGGTCTAAATCTGGGTTAATGTTGAGAGTGCCGGTTTTATTTACCATTTGTCGTGTATCATGAGACAGTGAGATTTAAGTGCTCTTGTTTTGTCCGACACAGCAGACATTAGTGTATCATTGCTAGTAGTCGGCAGGGAAGAAGGACGTACCCGGTTGATGCAGTGAGCTGTAGTTACTGGGTTTGTCAGGTTTATGGCATCTTTGAAAGATATTCAGAGTTTTAGTAGCATATTGTGCATGCTTGTTTCTGAGTCATATATGGAATGTAATGTGTACTTATTACTTTTAGGATCACAAAGTCTATAGACATTTTCCACTAATTTCTCTACGATTGTTGTACACTTTTTTTGGTTACAAGAACGCTGCACCGCTATTTGAATGATTCGTCTGTTATCATTGTTTAAAGCAGTGATGAAATTGCAGAGATTCACTGGGGGACTTGGGGACATATTACATTTTTTGAACCATAGATGCAGAAAATTCCACTTTATTTGTGTATGAAATTTGCATAGTTTGTGGAATCTATTTGGCAGATAAAATATGGAAATTCTCTAAATTTTGAACTGGAACTCTGTCTGACTGTTACTACTATTATATTACTAGTGTTTGTATGGTGCTGTATTTTCTTCAACACTTTTTTGATTTAATATTTTATGCATGCAGAATTGAGTGCAATATTATTTTCTACACCAAATGTTGTGTAACCTAGTTACTTTCTGGCATCCCAAACCCTCAAAACTTACAAAATACTAAATATTCTGTTCTCAGCATGTCTGTTTACCAATTATAAATCTCAAGAGATGACTAGCTTCAACGAGGCTCCTGCCGATGAATTACTAACCAATCCAGCTTGGGTTTTTAGTTTTGCATTTCACGTTTCTGCTTGTATAACTCTTGCTAACAGTTGCCGATTTGCCTACTTTTCTCATAAATGTCTGATAAGGAACGAGTTATATAGGCAGCAACTCAGAAGACTTGAGACAACAGCATGTATATGCTCTACACAGCATGGTATACATAAAACACATTTTTTTTTAAACGAATAATGGTTATAATACTCAAATAATTTAGTAATTATTTATTGAGCTTTGCATTTTGCATCACAATGCATTTAACCAAAACAAGGTACCTTAAGAGGCAGCGTACTTAACTTTTTTGTTGCAAGTGCACATGATGCCTTAAAAGGCAGCTCACTATGTTTTGGAACAACATTTCTCTCTTTTTTTCTCTTATTGCTGAAGCAAAGTAGCCATAAATCCAATATCTCCCACAAACAGGGCTGTTTTCTTCACATTCCCATCTCCGCTGCCTTACTGAACTGGGAAATGAACCCTTTTCAAATCAGCTGTGGTCAATTAAACTCAAGCGGCTCTTTTAACAGAGAGCCACAGTGCGTTCAGTAGTGCATTAGGCCACTTTTAGCAGTCTGTCGCGTGGCATCAAATGCCCCCTGGCCAACACTTCCTGTCTCCCCTGACAACAGAGTCTGAAAAGAGAGAGGGAGGACAGGCGAGAACAAGAGATAGATCCCCCATCCTCACCTATTCATTTCATACTTTCAGTCTTCTACAGGATTGATCATCACTTGTGTTTTTTCCCCATCAGGACATTTAAGTGATGACCGAGTAATTGGAGGCCTATTGATCTCCATGCTGACCTTAGATCTCTTATGTTTTTTTTGTGTGTTTTTTTTTCTCCATTTAGTGACTGGAATATAATACTGGACAATTTTTCTATCTAATCTCAGTTTACAGCCGAATTATCCAGCTGCTTGTATATTACATGAACAATACCCTTCAGCCAACTCACGGTTTCTTTTTCATTGGGCTGTGAAGAACAATACGACCCGCTGTTGGCTTGAGTATATTAACACCGAACAAGGGCACAAATTTACACTGGAGCTATGCTAAAGGCAATAGATAGTATTTTAAAAACACCTTTAATAAAAAGCCTGCCATCAATCACTAATGCCCTTTCATTTACAGGAAAACCTGTGAAAGTATCTAACTGACCGCTTCAACTTTTTAAAAGTTTTTCTCAACTGAGAGATATGTCAGAAATGTTGTCTGTGGCAAGATAGGGCTACATTTAAGAGCAAAAATAAGAATGGGATGATGTCTTTTGAATTGAGCATGCTGTTTATAACGTTGAGAGAGGGAAATACCTGTCCAAACAGGCATGAAGAGGGTTTAAACATTTCAGTTCACATGTACAGTCAATTGTCAGCTGTAAAAGCAACATTCAGGCTGTAATTCTCTATTAAGACTGATTTATAATCCATAATCCAACATGTAAACTTGTGTTTGGCAGTATATTACATTGGGCTGCTCCGCCACACCTCAGTGGCACTGTGTGATTTACTGACCGAACATTAAACATGATAGCATATTAAATCAAAACTATGCCACTGGAAAGCATAAAAATGTGATACTAGTTTGAAAAGGAAAACCTATATTTGGAGACTGTTACTGCATGTCTTATATATTTTAAATACACACACTTTATATAGTGGTAGTGTATATTCCAGGGGTGTCAAGCTCAAAAAAAAAAAAACCCAGCATGTCGATGTCATATTATTTTTAATTTCAGAATCACTAGAATGACAAGTCGTCTTATTTTGATGTCTGAAAAATTTCATCATTGCGTCTTTCTCTCATGTTTGTGTCTGTACGTGTGTGTGGATTTTCTGGAGTGATATTTGGTTTGAATGTGCAGATTTGCTTCTCCTGACTCTCTTTTTTGCCTGTGGTCAGTGAGCAGTCACGAGCGTGTGTGTGTGTGTGTGTGTGTGTGTGTGTGTGTGTGTGTGTGTGTGTGTGTGTGTGTGTGTGTGAGAGTGTTTAGAGGGCATTCTGAATCACTCCACTATGCATGAAAAGCTTTTAGGCAGCAGGCCTGCCAGGCACCCAGCTGTCAATTTATTTGATTTGAATTGTGGAATGGAGTTATGAAGTGTGAAACGTCAGGGCTAAAATGTTTTGATTACCCATATACACTGTGACCATCAATTTCCATCAGCCTCCTCTGAGATATGACGAATGCGCGTCTTAGCATGACAATGGTTATCTGTAACCTAGTTTAGTAATTGTTTTGGGGCATGTTAATTCTTTGCTGGATATTGTTTTCCAACATATACATGTTTGAAGCATATCCACGTAAAAGTGTTTTAATAAGCAGCTTGTATTTACAGCACAGTGCACTGAATGTGCTTGTTATTCATTGTAAGCAGATGTTATTCATTGTATTTGGGATGCATTTCTAGTCACTGAAATTCTCTCAAATATTTGGAGAGAAAATAAGTGCAGAAAAGCCAAAATAACTGAAAGAGATCCAGCAAAAAAAAAAAAAAAAAATCAGTGCTAAATTTCTCTCCGTGTTTCAAAAGGTTGATGTTATTAAGAAAAATGCTTAAAGGAAAAATTCATCCAAAAATGAAATCTCTGTTATTTGCTCAGCCTCATGTTGCTCCAAACCCGTATGACTTTCTCTCTTCACTGATACAAATGTACAAAAGGACATAATGGTAAACAAACTATGTCATAATTGTCATTTCTTAGTATAATACATTTGAATGCATGCTTTTGTCTCCACTGCATCTCCAAGACTCTTGATGAAGTGATTGTGATAATCGAATGGACTCGTCTCTTTCATTAGATCACCTATAAGGCTCTTGGCTCCCTGGACCCCAGTGCAGATTTGACAACACAACGTGGCCGGGTCTTCAAACTCCAAAATGAGACCCATCATCTCTTCGTTGGGTTATATCCTGGCACCACATACTACTTTACGTTGAAAGCCAGCACGAACAAAGGCTTCGGCCCACCCGTGACCAGCCGTATAGCCACCAAGATCGCAGGTGAGGGTTTCAGGCAAGGGTTCAGCTCAGATTGTTGGGTATTTTCCAACAGTGAAGTGATAATTATACACAATTATGGTAAAACAGACCCTCAGGTTCCATTTTAATTGAGTTAATGTGACAGACATTTGTTCTTCATGGATATAGAGCGTTCATGTCGGACAGACTGATGATAATGTATGAAATTATTTCAGAGAACATGAACTGATTGGGTTAAATAAGCTTCATTTGATTGCTTACCTAATTATCACTTGCATTGCTAAAATTTGCATAATTAGTTCTGTCATTTTGACTTTTTCCTGTATCTTAAAGAAGCTTTGCTGGAGCGAAAATCTCATTAGCGTGTTGTGTTATTGGAATGAATATCGTTGGAATACAGTTAATGTAAAGTGAACGGAATAATGAGAACATGAATCGTAAACAACATCCTCCACAAGTTCAGCCCAATTTCTGTGGCCCGCGGCTGTCAGTTCGTTCCGTTTCATAATGACGTGGCATTTGTGCAGCACGCCAGACACCATTTATTAAAACCGTATTGTTCACTGAATCTAAACACTGTAATGAGAGAGTGACATTTTCAGTATGATTACATAGTAATGACCTCTGAGTAAGGCTTCCGAACGGTATGCTTTCTAATAGGAGTAAATACTGTGAAATGAATGTTTTTACAAAAGCATGAATATTAATTATACATAATATTAAAACATAGTGGGTTTGAATGGCAGCTGAGTTCAGGCTTCAAAACAAGCTACACTCATACAGACACAGACAACAACTTCGACATATTTCTTAGTTTGTAAAAACAGTCAAGAAGTTGTACAGTACTTACAGTGGAGCATTCATGCAGTAGTGACCAAAAGTCATGTCTGGAAGGGGTATTTGTCTTTTTATGACACTGTAAGTTTGATTAAACCATCAAAATATGAGGAATTTTTTTTATATAGATTTTTTTTTTCATATTTCAAATATGAAGGAAGAAAAAAACTAAACTTGGTCATGGTATTTGTCTAAAAATATTAGTTTTTAAAGCTACAGGTTTTATTTTAATATGCAATGCAAATGCATAGAGAAACAAAAAGCTCACAGGAAAGAGCATACATTGACTACAACATAATCAGATATTAATATTTTATTGGTTTTCTCTTATTCTTGCATATGTTCATAATTTCTTTGTTTGACAGCCCGGCCCAAAATTATATCACACAATTTGGCAGGTGTCACTGTGTTATCACAAATAAAGCAATTTACTTTTACAATACAATTTTTTATATATATATTTTTTTTATATATTATTACATAATAATTTCGATTTTTTTTTTTTTATATTATTACATAATTTAGATTAGAATATAATATTTGAATAAAGCGTGAAGATGTCTCATTTCCTAGGATGGATATCACTTTTGGCCACTACTGTATACTACACTACCAAATATTGGTCATTTTATACATGCAAATACACTTAATTCATGCTTGTGTTACATAGACCGAAAATAAGGGCTTTTTAGACAAAAAGTGCTTTTTATAAAAGTTTTTAGACATCTTTTTCTCTTCCATTTGTCCTTGTCACTTGAGATGAGGTTTTCTGAGCTATACAGTATGTGCTTTCTTTATATCCTTTCTTTCTTTATAGTCCTTGTCCTTTAACATAATTCTGTGTCTGCAGCTCCATCCATGCCTGAATATGAGACCGACTCTCCTCTCAATGAGACAGACACGACAATCACCGTCCTCTTAAAACCCGCCCAATCACGAGGGGCTCCTGTCAGGTGAGTTTGCCTCTCATCATGCCACTGGCCAGTCCAATCTATTATGTTTATTTGTTTTACATTGATTGATAGTGTGTGCAATTAACACATTGTCTTAGAAAGTACTTGTCAATTGTGGTCTTTTGACACTTTCATTCAAATGTGAATATAGAGAGGACAGGATATGATGAGTGAATTTAAAATCGTAATTTGCTGCTAATTAATGAACGAGATAGGAGCCTGAAAGTTGGTCCAAACATCAGCTGTAGAGCTGTAGATTCTCATTGACATGCTTAAAAAAAACACAAAAAAAAAACCTTTACGAATTATTTTTAAATCTGCAGACAGATGCGAAACACACACAAGAATACACTAAATTACCCATGACCCCTCTCTCCGATCATCAAAGAGGGGTCCAGCACGTAGTCTGAAAGAAGAAGTGCATTACTGTTGATTCACTCGGGGTCCTGAGGGTTTTTAAATGCAGTCATTCAAATAAGCATCATTTGTATGCTAAGCCTTCGAGGGGATCCTGGTCCATTTGGCTGTGTTTTGGCACACAAACAGAGTCTTTCTCTGTGTGGAAATTCAGTCTGTGAATGTGCAACAGATTTAGGCAAATTCTCGAAATTGCAAGTCGCCACTAACTTGGAAGAACTGCACAGTTGATGTGCAATGGGAGTTCATCAGTAATTATGACAATTATTTGATTGCATGCACTATTCTGAGTTGTTATTATTATATTATATTATATTATATTATATTATATTATATTATATTATATTATATTATATTATATTATATTATATTATATTATATTTTTACAATTGTTATTCATTTTTGTAAATTTATATTTATATATTTAAGGGTGAAACAAAAACCTAAAAAACTGATGCATGTTTAATAATAAGCAAGTGGGGAAATAATTTTGCCACTGTTACGGATGTTTTTCCATTGTTAGTGTGCTCTATAAAGCATATGACCCTGGCAATCCATAAGCGTCTTTATGAAAAATCCGCAACTGAAAATTGTTTATAATTACAGAAGCTTTCGACCGAGGTTACAGCGGACACACAACACACGACATCCAGCGTGCACTTAAAGCCATTAGTTTGAAATGGAGATCCTGTGTATTTAAAAGAGAAAAGCAGGCAGGCCTCTTTGGTCATGGGAAATTATCCCTTATGAAAGATGCCAGATTAGAGGCTAGGATAATTTGCCACATCTTTTCGGCGAAACAGACATTTCCCTAATTGCACATAATTGGGAAGTATGTTCTTGGCGTAAGACCACATAATTGCAAACAAGTACTATTAGCACAGGGAGCTCAAAAAATGTCCTTATCTATTCACCGTGTTCTGAAACACACACATCATGCCTCTCTCCAATCCCTCCCCATGATGAGCACTTTCAAAAAGCCCCATGCACACCTCCCCTCCAGCTAATTACCGTAGTAGAGATTTCCCTCTGCTGGCACTCTACCGCATCGCCTGCCTCATAGTTTTCTCTCATGAGGAGAAGCTGTGTATTTTTGGATCTCATGCAGGTTTTTTTTTTTTTTTTAAGAGAGTTCAATAGAGGTGTTTAGCAGCTAGTTGTTAGCGTTTGAGAATTCTTGATGGTTTACAGGGCCTTCTGTGATTCTTATAAAGCTACGGGAAGAGAAGTTGTTGATGGTTTTAATGACTTGTTAAATTGGACACAACTGCCTCTCTCTTTTTTTTGCATGTGTCATCACTAGCTGAAGATATTTCCCAAATCAAGAGGCGGCAAACAGATGCTTAAAGAAATATGAAATCAAAATGGACACTTTTTACTTTTCATAATGTAATGCTGCTGGTCTTATTGTGCACAATTCATCAGTGCATGTTATTCTTAAGACGAAGGGTAGTTTTTATAATTCCCAATGCATTGAATCAAGTCTTGTCCTACTGATTTCTCATTGAATGTCTTGTTTCACATTAAATGTCTTGTGAACAGGTTTCATGTTTTACGTAAAAAAAAAAAAAATTAAAAAAAAAAAAAAATTAAATTGAGCCTCTTCATTAATATTCTTGAGAAACTACAATAATGACATATTAGGTCCTTGTTTTGATATTTAGTTCATCAATGCAACTTATTTTTTCTCTAGTGCTTATCAAGTGGTGGTTCAAGAGGAACGGAAGAAGAAAGTTCGCCGAGCCGCTGATGTGCTGGAGTGTTTCTCCATTCCTGTTAGTTTCAGAAATGCCTCCATCTTGGATTCACCTCACTATTTCGCTGCTGAACTTCCCCCTGTTAGCCTTGCTGTGGTACAGCCCTTTACTATAGGAGATAACAAGACTTATAATGGCTACTGGAACGCACCGCTGTCACCAGCCAAAAGCTACAGCATTTACTTTCAGGCCCTGAGCAAAGCCAATGGGGTGAGTATTTCATTTACTGCTTAATTCATTTACCAGTTCATTGTTCTTGATAAATGTTGACGCTTGAGTATTGATTTGGAAATCTCATGAATCCTGGCTGGGTCATATTTCACCCCAGAATGAAAAATAATGAAACGATAAATTATATTTTAAAAATGAAACTTCTTTGCAATGTCATTATCTTCATGGCAGTCAAGCATATTTCCCCCCCAGTTCTCATCATGGTAAAAAGTCTAGTAGAACATGGCCTATATGTATAATATATATATATATATATATATATATATATATATATATATATATATATATATATTTCACACATTAGCATTTAGCAGGTATAATGCGCTCTGTAAAGGCTCTGCTTGGGCCTGCTGCATTGCACTGCGTTTTGAAGTATGTGGTTCCCGATTTGATTGGATTTGATTCAATTCGATCTCTCAGTCTCAGGCGGCTGGAGAAAAGCACTCAAAAACAACCTCAGACCGTGACCCAGATAATTTGATTGGAGATTCATGCATAAAATATGGATTTAGGTTGGTAGTTCAGATTTGTTTTCAACTTACCTTGTTCCAAGTGTGTTCGAGAAACGCTTGGTGTAAATGTGTGCCATTTGAAAAAAAAATGTCCTATTCCACGGCGCAAAGTAACAGATAAATTCACAATACAATTCGGTGGTTAGATTACCTGTCATATTGATAGCTATTCAAACCGGCTTGATCTAGCAGTTGTCATTAGTAGATTCATTTATTGACTTGATGCATTTGGTGCATAAATGATATTTAAGCATAAAAACAGAAAACAATATCACTGCTTTATAAAGTGTCCCCAAAATGTTTTGGGACAATAAAGCATCACTTAATAATGTCTGAATAATATGATTACACTGGATAACACAATATCACACCAAGTGAACGTTTCAAGTCTTGTTTTAAACTGTAAAAAATAAAGCTGTAAATATCCAAAGATTATTGGAGTTTGTTTTTAAAGAAAATACTATTTTAGTCTTTCTCTATCAACATTTGTTCAGTGTATCCCAATATATCTAAACATTCAGAGATGTTTAAGTGTCACTTAGGTGTCCAAATACATGTAGGGGCCACTGTAAAAGTTACTTCATAAAACCAGAACATCGTTTCTAATGAGTAATACAATAATGAACGATCTTTGCTCTATAATGTCAGCGTGAGCAGGGAACTGTAGTCCACATTAAATTTGCTAGTCATCATTAATACTTTCCATAGAGGCGAAATGCCAGCATGACTTTTAAAGGCCTTTTCATTTGCTTAAAGATGAAGTATGTAATTTTGGGGTTGTTAAAATACTTTTTCTTATCTCTGTTCAAGCCAATCATAGGCTGCTTCCTCCTCATCTTCAGTTCGACCTTTAAAGACAAAAATACTGTGGTTTCTTGATCTCTCAGTGTAGCAGCAGTCCATAAACGATGCCATCTCAGAGCGCCGCTGCCCACAGAGCTTCTCCTGGCACTGCTAATAGCACCAGGTCGCTTTCGATAAACTTTATCACATCAGTCTTGCCAGAGATGGCGAGAGGGGGAGGGACAGTCAGGGGAATAGTGGTCTCAAACTGTTCTAAGCTAAATTAGGATTCCTCCACTTGCTTTTGTCCCTCCGGTGTGTTTGTGAACAGGACCACAGACACTCGGGCTAAAAGAGCAAGTAATTGCCGCTGCAGGCGTCTTTTGTTCTGAAAGAGGGATACGGAGTTGTGAAGAGGCACTCAGTCGTTTAAGTGGCTGAACTCACACTAGACAGAGATTGAAACAGACACATGCAGCTTTTAACAAAATGGAACCTGCAAAGAACGTCCTGTCTTCGGTGTGTGGCGGGTGACAGGATAAGTTTGTGGCACTTTGTTTCCACTGGCGTGTCGCTCTAATAGGAACAAACACTCTAGAGGAAAACAGCTTGCATTTAAAAGCCACGACCTGTCAAAGGGGAAATCACTGATTGTTGGAGTGTGGCAGCTATTATTAAAAAAATAACCAAGCAAACAAAGTGTTTAATGGTCAAGTGTTAAATGGTCAGTTGACATGTCACATAAATTAAGAAATATTTAAGAAATATTTATTTAGCTGCACTATTTCTAAATCAAATTTTGAAACTTTTTTCATTTGAAGTACAAGATGCTCTTTAGAATTTAAATTATAATAATAAAAATTATAATAGGAATAATAAAATGAAGATGATTATTATTCATTTTTTTTGGTTTATTGGTAGGTTTTTATTTTATTTTAATATTTATTGATTTATTTTAAAACCCTATGAACTGTCCAAATTGTGTGCCTTGTTGCCTACTATCCAATAGGTTTGCATTTAGAGTTTTCATTTGCTCAATGTGGAATGGAGATTGTGGTTTTTAGCATCTTTGTTAGCACGCCCGCCTCCATGCCGGAGATGGAGGTTCGAATCCCGCTTGGAGCTGGTCAAGTAGGACCGGTTACATTGGTGGCGTGACCCGGATGGGAGGGAGGTTTATGGTGGTTAGCAAGCTAGTAAAAGCTGTGCAAGTAAACCTCACTCCTCTAGCCTCAAGAGGCGCATTAGCGCGTTAGCTCGCCCGCCTCCCATGCCGGAGACGCCGGTTCGAATCCTGCTCGAAGCGGATTGAGTAGGACTGGTTACAAGTGCAGTGAAATATTTAGCTGTATTCATATATTCATGAAAATGATTAATTGCTTCTTAATTGAATAAATGAAATAGCCTTAATCAAGGGTTAATTAGTATATCACCCTCTTCCTGTTGTTCTGTACAGTTCATCAGCGGCTGATAGTATTTGGATGGAGACAAAACATTTCTCTCTTACGGCGGTTGGGAGTGTTTTTGAAGCATCTCGTGCTTGTTTCACACGTTTTTTTAAGAATCTCTTGCTGTTTCTTTCTTCATTTACACCTAACACTGCACTCAGCTGTCATGCTTTCCTTTGTTATTTATGAAAAACAGAGTGCTCTGTATTAATGGAAAGACTATAGACAGCAAAAGCAACTCGTGCCATTGTTTTTTGTTTTGTTTTTAAGTTTCTTTTGCCTAATCCTCTTGGTAATACATTTCACCAGACTGGAGGTGCTACTCTCGAAAGCAACAGCTCCTGAAATGGTAGCGCCGCTGTCTCAAATACCTCCAGACGACTGGCTGATGACACTTTCCTTTTGTCATTTTGTACTGCACGTTTCTTTTATTCATTCTCACTGGAGCGTTGTTCCTCCCGAGCCCCTAATGTGTAGATGATTGCCTCAGGAGGTTGTTGTAATCATTCATACCCATGTTCATAATTCATAATTATAAGCATCCATTTCAAAATCTGTTCAAAATACTGCAGAAACTGGATGAACTCAGCTTAAATTATGATATCGTTAGCCTCATAGCATAATTGCCTAAGTCCTATTTTAGGAGGCAATTATGCTATGAGGCTAACGATATACTTTAATTTGTGATTTTGTTATCTCTCTTTTGTTCGTCTTCTAGGAAGTGATTTTTTTGATTGTGCAACATGCAACAGTCGATTATGACAAAAATAGAAAACAACTAGATATTTACTTTTATTCAAAATAAAAACAAATAGTGCTTGCTCGTGCAGAACTCATCGTCCCAAGGTCTTGTGGGTGGTTACCAGGGTGTTGCTATGTGGTTGCTAGAGTGTTCTGGGTGGTTATTAGATAGTTGCTTACTGGCCCAAGTCAAAAGAGTTTAAGTCTCGCTGACATTCTTGTCCCAAGATATAGTTGCTAATGGTGTGAATGGCTGTATCATTGCTATGGCATTGTTGGTGATTGTTAGTGAGTTCTGGGTGGTTGCTTTTTGGTTTTGGGGGAAATTAATAGTTTGTCTATAGCGTATACAGTTTGCAATTTATTGGCCCAAATTTTGCAGAAAACAATGTATTTTCACTTGTTTACCATGGATAGATATGTGTTCCTGGGTTCCAGCAGTAGCTGTTGTCATCAGAAGAGAATTGTGGCCAGCGTGTCAAGAAAACTGCTGTAATGACTAACTAATCCATAACATGCTTCAGAATTGAGTGAGTGACCAACTAGAAAAACTTATTGACTGTAAATCTGCTGTCATGTGGATTAGCTCTAGTAGGCATGGCAAAAAGCTGGACAGTGACATGAAATCCATATTCTTCAGCTTCTCAAGCTAACCATTAAGCATTTGTCATAAGAGTCCCGTGTTCTTTTTAAACACATCAATGCAAACGTGTCATTCAAGCTTAGTAAACTGCAGTCAGTTGGATTGGTCTGTGGAGGTATTAGCTTATTTTCTCTCTTTTTGCTTTTACGTTCTTTCCAAACTGTCATGCATGTCCCTTTTTTCATTTCTCTTTATTGATATCATTTTGTTTCAGATTATCTTAACCACCATAGCAAACGCACAGCAGTGTGCTAAGAGCAACTTGCCATACCTTAGCAACACCCTGATAATGAGCCACAACACTTTAGCATCATTGCACAGACCAGCATCACTTACCTTTCCTTTAGAAAATGTAACAGTCCAGTATTGACATGCGATCTGCCAACAGTAATAGTGTAGTCTATCAGTAATAATTGAGTTAAATGTTTACATGAAGTCTCTTTTCTCACCTTGCAGTTTCCCCTGAGCTGCTAAGATTTGTTCTTTTTCATACCTCTTTCTCCATCTTTCTCTGCGTTTTTCTCCCCGTCATTACCCAGTCATCGTAAAAAGCCTTTGACAGTCTGTCAGTGAATTATTTGACTTGAGGGGCAGACAGTATAGCTCAGCTGTCACTTCCTGTAGGGATGTTTCCCATCAGCCGAGACCCTCTCCTATTATTCCATTCCCTAAGTCCCAGCGCTCAGGCTGCTCTCAGAAACGAAGCACTGTTAACATGCGGCCCTCACCTCCTTCCTCTCACCCTTTTCTCTTACAAAAAGTACTGGAGAGGTAGCATAATTCAGTGATGGTATCAGAGTTTTGATATGTACTATGGTACTGAAGTTCATTTACCATGATGATTACTCAGTTAGTTTACCTTACCATGGTACAATCATAGTATTCTTGGAAGTACCAAAGAATAACATGTAAACACATGAATTTCACAGTTTCACAAACTTGAACAGTATTACTTTCACCCATTTTACATCGGCTAGTGTGTTTGACCCTGCATGTCCGATAGCACTCTGTGACAGACAGATGGTCTGCTCACATATGGACCCTTCTCTGCCTCACTGTGTCAATCCACCCCCTGCTTCAATGCCACAATCAGATGGGACAAACCGCCACTGACAGCAAGGTCACATGTTAGTATTTGCCCTTTTCCACTGCATTGACGGTTAATTCTTCAGTGTCAACAGTGTGAGTTGAGGTCTGTGTTGTGTTTGCATTCATCAGCATTGGATGTATTTGAGAAACTCATATTGGTTTTGATTCTCGTGAGCCAAATTGATACGTGCAGTGAAGTGTTGCCAAGGGGACTTTTAATGTTTCTGAAGAGTGGCACAGATAATGGCAAAGTGAAGTTATAAAATAAATGCTAGGAGAGAGACTGCCTGTATTGCCTCTTCAATATGCTTTTCTGATTGATTTATATTAGTGGTGTTTTCCAAGGTGAGCTTCATTACTATTATGTTAGGGTTAGTCATTTAATAATTTGCAACATGCAAATGATACCTGAAATCATGGGTCCTGTTGAGGACATGTGTGCTTTTACTTTTCTAAGCAATCAGACTTAAGGTTTTGATTGGCAGATGATAAATCCCATAGACTTACTTTAAAGGAGGACACTGGGGCTACATGGGGGTCCGAATATGATTGACTCTTTTGACTTGAGACAGCAAGTAACCAACTAGCAACCACCCAGAATACCCTAACAACATTTTAGCAGCATTTTAGCAACCAAACACTAGCTATAGCATCAAGTTTTATTCCACGTTACTTTTATAGCAAAGAATAAGCATTTACCATGCTAACAAACTACTTTTTAGGCTGTTTTTTTTTCATGTCCCTTGGTAACAACATACTGTACTTGTAAAGGAAAGGCAAGACTAGGCAATTTTATTTATATAGCACGTTTCATACACTATGGTAATTCAAAGTGCTTTACACAGAAAGGAAAATTAAAACAGTTATAAAAGGAATTAAAAAAGATTTAAAGATGATACAGTTATAAAAGCAATTAAGAGTAAAAAGATTATACATAGATACACTTCTAATCTGGCAAAACACTGGCGTATCATCGGTGTAAAGAATCAGTTGTCAGATTAATTTGAATGATTTACATTTAAGTGATATTGAGTGGTGCTAAATAAAGCAAAAAAGAACAATTAGTAGTGAATTTTGACAACTGCGTGTTTGTGAGATTTGTAGAACTTGTAGTGCACTAATCAGGGTATGAGCTCAAACACAGGTGTGAATGCTCAGCCAGTGCATTGCAAATGCAACTTAATGCTCATTCTTGCATTGCTGTGTTGGTAATAAACTAGTTACCTTCAAATGTCTGTGCTATTAAACCAGAGGTGTTTTGGGGCAGCTAGCTTGCAATATTCTTATCAAACTGTTGCTCCGCCAAGACAGTAGTTTACCTAAAAGAGAAAGATGAGCGTAGAAGAAAACAATGAATGCTGAAGAGCTCCCTGTGGCTACGCTGAGATTGGCACACTTTTCAGATGTGTAACACAGGCTGCTATACAATATGACTTCATGAAATATTACCATTAGCAAACCCTTTCAAGACCCTGCGATGTGAAGGCATTATTGTTCACGTGTCTACGTGAGGACAGCAGATATTCAAAACAAGAGGCTGTTGTAAACGCTCACAGAAACACATGGTAGCATCTGGCTTCCTGTCTCAGAGCTCTAAAACTTCCATGCAGACTTCACACCGAAATCTGCCGACTAATTAACACCTGTCACGCCACACATGACATTCCAAGTGCGATTTTTATCATCATAACTGGCATTCCAGGCAGCCACGAATGCTTTAGAATAGATTAGAAATGTTGTTGTTTTTTGCCAGCGTAATTAACAGTTGTATTCATATTATTGTTAGGATTAAGATTAGGATCAAAACAAGTAGTATGTGGTATGATATGTACAAATTTGGTCACCTTAAATGCCTTTACTTAACTTAGCTGCAGTGACTTTACATGCATGGGAAAATGTAACAGTAATGTTGGCTTCTCTCTGTTTTGGCCTCAGCACTGCATTTGTGAATCCTTCACTATCATTAGAAATGTTGTTATATAATTAACTGTTTCTTAATGTCATGCACCTCATGATGGAAAATAACCCGCACTTCATTGTGTTGCAATTACTAAGATAACTCAAGCTTGACAAAAACAATGTTCCTCAATATACAGTATCATTCTGACATTTAATTAAAACACAAACTTTCCTCTCCTCTTCCAGGAAACCAAAATCAACTGTGTGCGACTAGCTACCAAAGGTATGAGAATTGTTTCACTTATTGTTAGTTTGTATGAATGACACATTTTATTATTATTATTATTGATTTATTCACTTATTTTGCTTGTTTCTTTGTATATTCAGATGAGACATGCTTTGGAAAAGTTCTTTGGCTGGGTTGATATTTGGATAGTTCTGTTTAATTTAAGTTCCTGTAGCCCAACACGCTCAATGAAACTCAAGTCATGTTTTGGTTGAAATTAAGCAGATCTAATATTATAAATGTTATTTCCTCTGTATTCTTAATAGACCTTTGATTTTATAGTGGAACCCATTACTAAACATGATGAGGTGTATATAAATATTTAAAAAAGGACGAATTCTTTTCATTGCACAGTCTGAAAAACCTCACTTGCATCAGACTGAGATTAGCGCTCCCGGTTTCATTGAAAAAAAAACTGAAATCCCATTTTATTTTACCTGCATGATTATCTGCCTCTGGCCAACAATTTTGTTCAGTTTCTTTTGCTCCATTTCATTTCCCCCTCTCTCCGTAAAAAAATACCCTTTTACATAATCACTTCCAGGAAAAGAGCAATCACAAGAGACTTTCTATTATTTAATGGACATCACGGATAAAGAGACACTATAGCCGTGCAGCGCTTCAGCCTCATCGCATTTTTTTCCTTCCCCATTCTTTCTTTTCCAGTTTTCTTTCATTCCTTATGGTTTATTCTCCATCTTATTCAATAAGCTTGCTTCTGCACACACCTGTTTGTTTGTTTTGCTGAACTCATTTTATTTTGCTCCATGTCAGGCTTTTTTTTCTTCCCACGGCCTGTTTTCCTTTCATATCCCAGATAGATCCGTCCTGAGTTGGGTTCTTATGATTGTAAAAAAAAACAATTACTTTTGTTTAGAAAGACATGGTTTAAAATTGGTGATGCCTTGAATACAGACATTAAAGGTTTATCTACCTTTCCTTGTCTTTTTAATGTTGGAGTTTTTAGTAGGTTTAGATTACGGGGTGAATTCACTAAAACGGTTGCGTGACTTTTGCGCGTTCTATTTAAGTAAAAACCTTATTCGTCTTATTCACTCTCCATCTAAATTCTAGTTGAATGAGAATGAAATAGCACTGCACTGTACATTTCTTTTTTGTGTGCAACTGGTTTAAGATTGCGCCTTATTCACGAAACCCAGTGTTTTGTGCCTGGTACGATTATTGTGGAAATATTACCTCCCACGTTGAGTAGGCGGTCAGCAAACTATCATTAAGATATGTTTGTCTTCAGAGTGCACTTTTTGTATTTTAAAGAACCAATTCAGGTGTGTGGGTCGCAGTTAAGTATGTCAAAATGCAGGAATCTGCTGCATCCTCCACATCTTAGCACTATTATATTAACATTCAGCACACATTTTGTAGTCTCATTAGCACAGGCACCTCATTAGCATAATTCCTTTATTGAATCGAGTGCTTAAACAATGCAAATGCAAATAAATGACAGTAGACGCAATTCAGTCTTAGTGTATTCCCCCTCATTTTAAAACATTTTTTATTACAGTT
The DNA here is from genome assembly GCF_951802725.1 of Rutilus rutilus. Taxonomy (NCBI): domain Eukaryota; kingdom Metazoa; phylum Chordata; class Actinopteri; order Cypriniformes; family Leuciscidae; genus Rutilus; species Rutilus rutilus. The sequence continues at coordinate 36,676,390 of NC_140217.1, read as the reverse complement.
TTATTATTCTTTTCATAGAATTGCAGACAAAAGCCACATAAGGCCTCAACTTGGAGAAATAAATTGCATTTTTTATATATATATATACGATTTTCTCTAACTCTTATGCCTACTCTGTCAGTTCCATTAGATGATTCTGGAGTAATTGTAATTTTCCCTTGCGCATTAGCCTACCTGTTGTATCATATACATTTCAGTTTCCTTTCCAGCCAAATATTACTCACTGGAAGGAAGCTCAGATGATCAAGTTGAAAGCATAATTCTTTAGACTATTTTTTCTTTCCTTCTTTTCTCTCATGCATGCCGGCCTGGAACGTAAAACCTTGTCTTAGTGGTAATAGGTAGGGGACAAAATACCACGCCCTACATACTTGTCATTCCCAGTGAAGGTGAATATTATACCATAGTCAAACTTTTCTTTCTTCTTTGTTCTTTTCATCCACATTTCTTCTGCTGTTGTTTCCTTCTCTCTTTTTTTTTTCCAGACCTTGTTCCTTTATTCTGCTTCTCTCCATCGACATCTCAATGCATTTTTTGCATGTCTGGTCCACTAAAAAGTCTAGCTGATTCTCATTGACTTCATTGACACTAATGTAATTTGGTACCCTGAGAATGTATAGTGCCGCCCACATGTTTTAAATGATCATATTAAATATTAATATTTCATGTTTAAAAACAACAAATATCCCCTTCTACTATAGTTTTGCTCATGACCTTGTTATGCTCTGAAAAACTGATTTCATTATGATTTTTATTCAAATATTGCCTTCTTAGAAATTACATAATCTTGCTTTTGAATGATCTGTTGCTTACTGGGGGTCAGTGTATATATACTTATTATGGCTTGCTATATATGTGTATAAAATATATACTTTTTATGGCTGGCTTTAAATCCATTTTTTTATTAATTCAGACCATTGTTTAAATGTGGATATGCCTAAAGATATTTTACAGTAGAGCTTAATAAGTTTCTGAGCAAAATGTGAGCGTAAAGTGATATACGTTGCCTTACCTCAAAACTCCACCCCTTACATGTGACCGCTTCACCCGACATAACCCCAGTCATACACTCTGACCCTGCCAGCCTAACCGGTGTGTGTGTGTGTGTGTGTGTGTGTGTGTGTGTTTGCATGTGAGTGTGAGTGTGTTTGCCAGCATGTTTTTTGTGTACATTAGTACGCTTGTATGTTTGTGTGTGTTTCTATTACAGATATATATTCATGTGCACATATACAATGTGTGTGTGGAAGTATTGAGTGTGTTTGTTATATTTGCTTATTGTATGTTCATATGATCCTCCTTCTATTTCTATTATATATTGAAGGGTGAAGGGTTTTGTTGTTCAGATCAGATGTCAAGCCCTCGCACACATGCACACACACACACACATGCACAGGTGTCAGCTCTTTAGTTCCAGTGCAATATAGTCCACGTCTCATTGCTTCTCCATTTCACTCTACAGTCACATACAATATGCTCAATTGCCCTGACTGAAATTACAAATTGCTTGCACTAAAATGTCTCACATTTCTGAAGGGTCTTGCTGGATATCTGCGTTGCACAGGAGATAGTCGACTTTTAGCCAGCTAGTGAACCGTTACAATGCTTAATCGTCTGAATTATGCAGATTAAAGCTGTCGTCATTTTTTACATTTTGAATATATATATTGACATGCAGTTATAAGGATCATAATTATATTTTGAGAGCTGAATTTGAGTGCACACTGGCCCCAAAAAGTAATTGCAAACTTAATTGAAAATATAAAAAAATATCAAAGAAAGCAGCTTTTATTGTAAAGAAAGAATGTACAAGCACACTCTTCAAGCAACACAATTTACTAAAAGAAGATTGTTGGGCTTTGAATGAACATTTATACAGTATTTAACTTAAAATTTGCATCAATAAATAATATCTATTTGCAGATACAAATACACTCGGTTTGATATTTTGTTTCCTATGCAATGAAATTCATACATTTTTAGATGTGACTTTTCCAAACACTTTTTTGGGCCAGTAATATTCACTAAGCATTAGAAAGCAAAACCTAGTTGTGTTTGCCGCATTGTCCCAACAGTTCCAAAAACAAGCAAAAGAAACAAACACAGCACATCATGCATTATGCATGGGCACTTTGAGCTTGAAATCAATTGACAGTTTGATTACACAAATACCCTTTGTTTCTCGATGCTCCCATCTGGAATTTAACAAAATTTAACAAAAAACACCAGCAATGCTTTAACCCAAATACACTTGTGAATTAGAAACAAATGGGATTTTAAGTCAAATGTATTTAAAATCCACCCTTTAACCTCTTTGTATTTGGTAAAGGGGGACACTTTTTTGAGCCATTAGCATCATGGGTTGTTTACATGACTGCCTAGTCTTAATCTGAGTCCATTTGAGATTATAATCCTATTAGATGCATCCAACGATGCATCCGTAATCCTGTCGACTGGCGAACAATAGGCGTGGAGATTTCAACGGTGATATGCACCCCCATAAACCCTTGCGTAATCCCTCGGCCTACAGACCTGCTTTAAATAAAGTTATACAAAAGTACCTTTTTCACACGCTAACAGAACCACAGAGTATCGCTGAATGTCGGCAATTAAAATGCACCCACTCCAACGCCCCCTGTATATGGTAGGGATTAAGTTTTAATATGATGGGCTTTGATAATAATTCCTCTTTTATACTTAATTTTACCCCATCAAAATAAAAGGATTTGCATACTCACATATTTTTATTGGGCATACAAACAGAGCAAGTGGTTGAAGGGAAATGCATGGCGAGTGTTTCTAATCAAGGGGAGTTTGAGGTTTTTTTTGTATTATTTTGCAATCGTATATTGGGAAGGAAATAGCATAGGTCTTAAAAGAGCACTTCTGCATGATTGCGAAGATCCTTATGATTCAGATAGGTGTGATAGGTGTGAGAGTCATTAGAACCAACAATATGTCAAAATTATAGAACTACAAGCACATAGAATAGCTATTGCATTGCCTTCACTAGGTTGTGAGTGGTAAGTGTGGTAACTGTTGTAAAAATCACCATTGAAAGCTGAAGTGTGTCATTTTTCCGTATTGTATTGGCCATCTTTTACAATGTGGAATTGTGTTGGGTAGCATTATCTTAGCAATTTTGTTTGGATAAGCTTTCTTGAAACCCATCAAAGGGGTTTTCCTTATTTTTTTTAAGTGGCCAATAAATTTTACTTTAAGACAAACTTCCAAAACTATGATGTACTGCTTGCTATTACTGGTCAGAAGTAGGTGGCATTTTCTATCCAGATGGCATTTTGAGGGTAGATTGGACACACATTTAAATTGATCAGTATTTTAAATGTATGTGCTATAAATTCATCTGGTTTTTAGGTGTGTGCTGACGTATAGAGCTCTATGAGAAGTGATTTTGTGATGTCTTAAAGGGTTGGTAAAATGAGTCAAAATTGGTAGGTCAAGATTAATATTGTTGTTGTGAAGATAGTGCTGGTTGGGAGGATGGTATCAGAAAAAAAAACACATCATGGCGAAAGTGTCTATTAGGATGTGTGTGAATGTGTTTGTGTGTGTGAATCATGAACTGTTGAACCCAATCTGATCAGAGCAGACTGGAGGACATGGAGTTTAGTTACCACATTGATAGAGTCAGGAGAACACATAGTCCATCCGCGTAAACCATCCATAGCGCTGCCTTCACCTTCTGACAGCTCTGGATGGAGCTAAAAAGTGTTTGGCTAGAAAACACTCCAAAGACTAGCAAGGTTAGAAGAGATTGGCTTAGTGTTCTTTCAAAGGTCAGAAGAAACTAAACTTGTGATCGTTTTCAAATTCCAGTTTAAAATATATGTGTCTTGCTTGCCGCGTTCAGACTACACAATCAGCCCAATTTTGGCGCGATTCATTTGTCGTAGGGTGTCGTGGTGATTCGTAAATGACAATGGGCATCGGGACGCAAGAATCTATTGTTTTATCTATTGTAGTGTGTTATAGTAGACGACAACCGATGCTGCATCTGCAAATCTTCACAACGTCTCGACAGAAAGACTAGCATTTAAAAAACGGGTTCCGTCACATCTGTGACATTGACCAATAGGAGCACAGAAGCTCTTTGGCAAACCAAAACTGTTGTTGGTGCTGCTACAGTAGGTGGAATTATGCAATGGAGGAAAGGTTTGTGAAGTTATGGAAACAATACTCCTGCCTTAATGATGTGTCCTCGAGGGACTACCACAACAGAGTGAAAAAAGATAAATACGATAGCGGAAGCGCTTCAGCAACCCGGCGAGTTCTAGAATTAGCATTTACCTAACACGCCACTTTGGTAGCCAGTAAAGACATGTTTCTTCGACAATTCTACGACAAGAATTTAGTAGTCAAAATCTCAAATCTGTCACACTTTTGAATAAGAAACAATATCAAGACTATAAAACTCGTCAAAACTCTGTGAATCACAACAAGCGTATCAGTGAGAACACTCGTTTGAACAGCGCACACACTCGAACCTGACTGCACATCACATTTTTGACTTAGCTCAGGAGTTTTTTAGTTTGTTTTTTCTGAGTGGCTGCGGACGAATTCTTTCTACTCTCACACAATATTACGTAACGCTCTGCGCGTATGTTTTTAAAAAAACATAATTTAACATATAAATAACACTTTTTAAATAGCCCACTTAAATTGTTTATTACAAGTAAATGACTAAATGCTAAAAATGAATAAATGAACAAACATTTGCGTTGCATTTACAATCCTGTGAAAACAGAGTTTAATTACTTATTAGTAGTAATAGAATAGTGATGTAACCCCTTGTTGCTGAGAAATATAATGTAGCGTTTCAGTAGCGAAGCTATTTTATTACTTAAAGTTGGGGGGCAGCTTCAATGAAAACAACGCATTAATATATATACCGGTGATTAAACTGACTTAGATCTACCTGGACTCTGAATGAGCCAAGTGGAATGGATTTGAAGAAGCAGCAACGTGGAAGTCAAGGCTGTTGCTAAAATGGAGTTTAATGTTTTTAGGGCATTCCTCAAGTGGAATGGATTTGACTGACAGCGCTCTGAAAAGTGAACAGACATGAATTAGAGACGGTAAAAGTGAGTGGGTCCAATTTCTTTGGCCTTAAAAGTGGCCTTAAAAGAACCATATCCAATGGTTCCGACGCCCATGGGTTTGCGTACGTTGCTTTTGGGCAAGTTCACACGTAATGCATCTTTCCATTCCACCGCGCTACTTTTCTGTTGTTTTTCAATGTAAATGCGCTACATGGACATCTTTAACAGTTGCGCAATTGTATCGCGTTTTTTGCAGCGTCTCATGCATGCTCATACATAAACAGAAAATATTAAATGTAAAAGTAGATATTTAAATGTTTCTATATTTGTCGGTGTGGCAAGAATTCGCTGAGTTTTGTTTCATTTTTGTGACGCGCTCCAGAAAAAAAGTTCACAAACACGAGACGGCAAAAAGCACACCCTATTTTTTTTTTTCTCTTTATTTTACAAAAGCACAATGTTTTGTTTTCATTGTAAGTGGACACATATAAAAGTAGTTTCTAATAATGTATTGTTTAGCATAAATGACCACCAAAAATAAAATGTGTAATCCATAAAAAATCAACCAAAAAGTGCCAGCACGTTTGTCGACCCCAGAGGATTAAAACAAGTTAAAAACACGTCTCTAAAACTCCACTGACCCGAGTTTTTAACCGCAAAAACATTCTGTGTGAATGGCAAACTCACTGGAAATGAATGATTTCTGATTGTTATGTCACTGCAAATCGCTGTCGGCACACATCCGCAGTATTTACGTCATGGTTTCTTATGTGAAAAAATCTCAACATCCTTAAACAAAATTGCATGAAATAGTGAGAATTTCTTGAATGTGTTTTTACACCATTGGCAGTTTAGAACTGAAAAACAAGCCAAAAATACTGATTAATAAAAGGACTTTTTGTGTAGGTTTAGCTCTTCAGCATACAGTTCCAGAATTTTTTTTTGAATGTTTAATCTTCTCACGCTTAAAAGAACTGTACGGTTTGAGGGAAATAAATAAATCAAATGATTGAGCTTACATGAAAGCAAACCACCCACATAGAGAGATCAATGTGTTAATATGCAGCAGATTGTTAAAGATGTCGCACTGGCAGGTTAAGAAAAATTCTCAAAGTGCAAAGTGAAGGTAAAAATAACAACATAATTGTTTAATCATTGAAGGCAGGGATTACATGCTTTTCTAAGGTTTGTGCATCTTTAGATATTTTATGCAACCATTTATTTATATATAAAAAATGTTTTTGTATGTATATGCATCCTTTCTTCTTTGCATTATTAAGATTGATGTAGATTATGATCGAATGGTGGAATGTTTCATTTAGTTCATATTTTGAAAATAAAATGCAAAAATATCAAGATGATTATGATCTTTTCAAAAGTGAATTACGGCAACAGCAAACAGCTGAAATTCATTCATAGAAATAATGGCAATTTCACAGTAGAATTTCATGCCCGATGAAGGAAAAAACGAGCCGTTGGTGTGGAGCCACGCTAATCCGAACAGTATTTTCTAAAAGTCATGCATGGTTGTATAGATTTTATACAGATATCAAAATAACAATATATCGTCAACAAAACGTCCTGCAAGATGTGGTGCATGCGAGTATGCAACACCCGTATGTACACAAAGACACACATACTGTACATCTGCATGAATCTCTACCCTTGTTCTCTGCCTTCATCCTCTTATTGTTTTTCTAATCATTCTTGTATCCATAATTCACGCCTGCATTTATTGCATTGAATTGTCTTTCAGTTTATTTGCATTCTCTAACCCAAAATCCAAAGGCCCTAAAGTGTTTCATTTCACCACAGTGATCCAGTATTTGAAAAGCTCCTTAAGGTCTTTTTTTTTTTTGTCTGTTGCCTGTTAATTAATGCCATTCAATAAACGATTCCCCTTTGCCATAGACCCGCCACACAGTAATGATCAGTGTCACTAGTGCATTTGTTTTGTCTAAATTTAAATGCATTTAATTATTTTAATTTTGAATGTGTTTCTTTTGAATATGTTTCATTTGGACTGATTGTGCAAATGAAAGAGTGTGAATGTGGGACGTGCTTGATTGGGCTTCATTATTATGTGTTTTCATTTGATTCTTGTATGTGTTGGTTTTGTGTGTGTCACCATAGAACATTTCTCAACAGCTCTTGTCTTAGTTAAAGACCGTTTCTCTTCTTTGTGATGTACTTGTTGCTTTAAAGGTGCATCTACCCAGAATTCCAATGACATAGAGCCTGAAAAACAGGTGGACAGCACTGTAAAGATGGCAGGCGTTATTGCGGGAATCCTCATGTTTGTCATCATTCTCCTGGGCGTTCTTCTCACCTTCAAACGCAGGTACTGCTTGCACACACTTTTAGCTTAACATTATGATAAATAATAGAATGTATGTACTGTATATATATATAGTTGCTCATGTTTGAATGTACAATAGCTGAGGCACATTTCTTTTCAGGAGAATTTGAAGGTGTTAGTTAGCATTGCTTTTGACATAATCAGCTTTTGTGTCTCCTGGTGAAACATGCACACTGGCTTTCTTTCATTACATCACTTCCTCTCACCATCTTTACCCCCCCCCCAGCACACCCCCTCATGTCATTGTGCCTTACAAGAGCCCACCATAGTGCCTCTGCTGTCCCTGCCGCACGCCAACACACCTCGCTCTCAGCTCTACACTCCTATAGGTCTTTCCTCTAGTGTCCGTCTGGAACAGTTTATTCAGTCTAGACAGGAATTACGGGGGTGTTTGTCCGACCTGCTATTTAAGGTCTGAACCCTTTAAATTGAAGTCAAAACTAAAGTTTGAGATAGATGGGATGCGATTAAAAATATCCTATTAGCAATAAACTGATATATCAGATATCGATAAGCCGATGTTTGGCCATTTTGAGATTAATAGAAATAGTAGTTCCCTTTTCTCAGTTACAAAATATATCTGCAGTCTTGTCTACATTATAAATGTATCGATATTTAATAATAAACTTTATTTTTAAATATTTTAGTGAATTTTCAGTAAATATTGTTAAATCTTTTATACATTTTATGCATACCTCATTTTGCATTATTGATATTTATAAATACTAATATTACATCATAAATGTTTATCCTATATTGTATTGTTGTCATGATACTGGAATTTCTAAATGTGATGTGATACTTTGAAAAATACTGATATTTGATACCATTGTATGTTTTTAGTATTATTCCTTTTTTTTTTTGTCTATCCATTGAAAATCTAGTCAGTCAATATTTTCAAGCTTCTAAAAGTACATGACACATCGTAACAGCTAATCCATATGAATTGAGCGGTTTAATCCAAGTCTTCTTAACAGACACGATCGCTTTATATGATGAACAGATTTTAATTTAGGCTTTTATTCAAATTATATTGATCAGTTACAATGTCTCGGTTACACATGTAATCCTCGTCCACTGAAGGAGGGAATGGAGACGTACGCCGAAAGTGACCGACTGAAAGGGAGTTACAGTTGTCTCACCTCAATGTTTGGTTGTTTTTACAATGAGGTCATTTTGTTGCAATAGCTAACACACAGCATATACCTAACCGACTGTGTTTACGACTTGTGAGCTGTTTTACGAGGCGACTTTATGTGTGTATGCGAAACCTGCGAGAATTAATAAAATTATGCTAAAATGCAGGCACTTCAACACCAACACTATACAACCAGAGCGAATAAGAGGAGTGAGTGAGAGAAGGCGTGTGTGTCAACTCAGAATAGAGAATAGAGAGTGAGAAAGCGCAGCAGGTATCAGTGTTTTGATACCGCAGGAAATTAGTATCAGAACAGTTTCATATATTTCAGTATCGATATGTATCGAAAAAACTATATTTTAGACAACACTACTACATTGGCATTCTATTGCCCATATAGATATTTGATGATAAACTGTTTCTGTTTTTAAACATTTTGTATTAATAATAATGAATTGGCACTATATTCACCTTATAGATAATAATAATTTAATGTTATATTGCAAAATAATTCAACTTAATATTTAATGAAAATTCACAATAAAAAAAATGAAAGTTTATAATTAAATATATATGTCTTTATAAGAAATAAGTTTGTGCATGTCTCATTTTGCATTATTAAATTGAATTATTTATAATATATTGCCAATATATAGGCCATTGACCACCAGCTACTATATATCACATACTAAACATAGTATGCTGCATTGAAGAAAGTAAGTTTGCCATCATTTAGGTTAATATTTTTACAAACATCAGGACTATTTGCCTGATACAATTAACAATGTCCTATAATTGAACACTGAAAACTGGTGGTAAATAGTATTTTATTTTAAAGGAATATTTGTGTACATTTTCTTGAAGACACAACAGAAGTACTTCGTCAAATGATGGAGAAGAGCATGATAACTAGGCACATATCCAGACTCACACTGTAGTTAAGCACACTTTCTGCATTTAAAATAGCCAATTTAAGTGTCTAGAGCGATTCTCGAGTCCTTGCTTACTAAAATCGTACTTATAATTGACTCCTACTGTACGTATCTTACTTATAATTGGAGAAGATATTTAAAAAATTGAAATATATGGATTACACATTTAAGAACCAATGGAAAGTCCTTTAAAACATTGACATCGATGAAAGTTATTATATAATTTTCACATTGTCCAATACTAGGAGGGCAGTAGTGAATATAGATCCCACTGTGACCATTCCTCTTCTTTACGGTATAGTTATGGTCCGCACTCATGCTGCTATACTCAAATAGCTGATTAAGTTGACCACGTCTTTATGCATATTAGCCTAAACCTAGGACTTTTTAATTTATTTTTATTTTTGTTTTTTAAACCTGTTTGATTGTTCACAAGGACAAGGCGATCACGGGGAGCTTAGTTAGAGTGCACTGCACATTGCCAATACGAGCCACAGTCAGAAATACAATAGTGGTTGAAAACACCAGCTAAATCATTAAGCTCTAATTACCATGAAGTGTAAAGGAGTGCTTGACAGCACTATTGTTAATGCATCACTGTCTGGAGCAGTGTGAATTGAAACTTAATGATAGATCTCGCTATTAAAAGAGCAGGAATCAAAAGGTTAGCCATGAATGGCCTTAGTAGGTGTTCATCTTCCACGGTCGATGAAGGAAGGGCTCCTCTGCTATTCATAAGGCAGAATCTTGAAGCTTGAATATTACAATAATAGTTTGTGCTTTTTTGTCAGTTTTCTGATGTGTGGGAGTCATAGTAGCAGAAGTAAAATGCAAATACAAAAGTTCTACAAGTCTGGATTCACATAAATAGATCAGACTGTGGTTGGTTTGAAAACTTTACAGCTATCATGCATACATTTAGACACCAATGTATTGTAGCATGTGAGCCGCATCCCTGTCAGCTATCTATGTAGGCAGCTACCTTTTAAGGCAGTCGGTTAAAGTTTATGTTTAAGTGTTGCTGAGCTAGCAAAAACAAAAATACATAGCACATGCACATGTTTAAGCACCATTTTAAGTACCTTTCTGTACCAGTGAAAGACTATATCAGGCAGTGTTGCAATTCTGCATCTCGTTTTCCACCTCAATTCAAATTCAGAAATTCATTTGGAATTTTAAAGGCATTCTTAAATCAGCAGTGATAATGTCAGATATTTGTTAATTTACTGATTATCATGCAGCAATGTCGTCTATGTTCATTTTGCTGTTTAAAAGGTCAGCCATGTTAATAGATAACATACGTTGAGGTGAATTTAGGGAATTTGGGAAGCGGCTCACGAGGATGTGGAACCAATTCTAGGGCACAAGAATTTAGCATCCGAGAACTCAAGAATTCAATTTGCAATGATTGTAGATGTCTGCTCTTTAGTTGCTTACTAATGCATTTTGTATTCGGGAGAAAAGACTAAATTGCTTATCCCTCAACTTCTTTTGATCATTCATATTTTAGCCACTGACACCAGCACTTAAGTCAGGCGATGATGTCTCATGAATTGCAGCATTTTACATGTCTTTCAGTCACCATGAATTATTTCTGTGCATGGCGTCAAAAATGCTTGCGAGCTCATAAGCTATGCTTTTTTATCTCTCAGAGCTTGTGTAAAGCATGTTTTTTTTAAAAGCAGGAGAGATGGACTTCATTTTTAAACTAATAATACAAGGACGAATGGAGTGGACAGGCTGAGTCTAATGGCAAAGTGATGTTTTACTTCTTGGTAATAAAATGTCCCCTCAGGCATCTTTGACCAAGCCTTGGATAGATTGTAATTAATAATGGATGGCTCGCATATCTTTTTAAAGTTGGAATTGTGTCTCTCCTCTTGCATTGAGTCACAGGAGATTTGGCTCTGGTGCCGCTCAGTTTGGATACTTAAACGTACTCAACCTGAAAGAACATGCATTGGGGATGGTACTCCATAAAGTCTAATGTGCCGTTTCACATTTCTGCCTGTGCAATACGCCATATTGTTCCTTCTCTCGCAAAAGCTGTCAAGAACAGGTTTAGGTCACATTTCAATCCAAATCAAAGTATTTTTAATAAAAGAAAGCCTATTATGGGCTATTTTTGCACTGTGACAATTTTCATGACAATTAAAAACATTTTCCCTCGAATTCTCATTTCTCATTATGATGATTGTCATTAGATTTTTAAATACTTCAGAATTCATTAGCACTTTACCATTATCATGATGCATACATTCATATTTATATATATATATATATCTATCTACATATATTCTCCACATTACCATAATGAGAATTTCAGCTTATTAAAAAAGATTTAAATTTACTTGAAAGGTCTTAATTTTTTCTTTTGATTTTGGGAAGAAATGTGACCCAGACATGTTCCTGACACTTCAAAACTAACCTCACATGGATTAATATCAGATGTATACTGGCCATTTTGCATTTTTAAGGCATACTTTTTTTTTAAAGTTTATAATGTAGATTGATGTATAACAAGCGCTAAGCTGAAACATTTACATGTGAGGCATGGGACAACGTAACATCTCCATCTCAGCACTCAAGCTTCTCCATTTCAGCTAGAGTCAAACCTCAATGAGTTGCATGCAACGCAACATATACACTCACTGTTTGGCCTAACACACAGGAAACTTCAGATGCTGTATTATTTGCTGTGAAGTATGAAGAGGTGATGTCAGTCTGTGTGCGTGTGTGAGCGTATGTTACTTAACCTAAAATCATACCCTGTCTTTTATTTCTTCTCCTCTGGGCTACGTCTGCTAGAGAAATCCACACCTGGAGAACTCTAAGTGTGGGGTATTGTATGTTTAATTCTAGCCACAGTACGCATCCTGAGCCCATTCGCACACCATTATGTTTTATTTGATCCCATTTGTGTCGTGTTACACACGTATCTTCATTTATTTAACTTTTTTTTTGCTTGTATTTGCCATTCACATTTTGGCACATGCATGGAATCTATCATCTTGATTTGTTTGTATTAGTGATTAAATATAAGCTCTGTTCCGAAACCTAGTGAGCTGCCTCACGGCCTACTTAGCCACCTGCCGTCTAATGCAACCGATTTGGAACACGCTGTACATATGCAATAACTCCATGCGTCATACAGAATGTTTATTTCAATCGAATTTACCATGCAAAACACTAAATTGCCTAAAATAGCTTATATAATTTATTATCAGTAAAAAGAACTGAAATTTTTCTTCGTCGTCTCTATTTTAGATTTTTTTTTTTTTTAATGAGCTCATGATGCATTTTGGGTTTGCATTGAATATATACCAAGAGGTGAAAGATACATCGATGACTCATTAAAAACAAGGAGTCTCATAAGGCAGCATCTTTTGAGCATCTATGATGCCTTAAAATGCTTACTCCGTAGGTAGTTCACTAGGTTTTGGAGCAGAGTAATAATGGTTGTTGGTGTTAATTGTGAAAGTATTACGCTTTTGCTCGCTATCAATGTGGCCTGTGTTTAATGTGTTTTTTTTTTTTTTCTGCATTCTCACTCTTATTTTAATTGCTTGTTGTTGTGCACTGTCGCTGTTAAATGTTCGAGAAATCTGCAGTGATTTGTGCCGGGAAAATTTAAGGGCGGTTCAAATGTCACTACATTAGCATATTAAAATAAGTTTAATTTCTATAGCGAATCCTGTTGCCTGTTAGATCACCTTCTCATAAATAGCATTAGCATGTGTCCCATGGTGCAACAATTACAGTGAAAAGGCCACTTCATTTGCTCTTGTTCGTTTTGAGAGTGGCTTCAAACGACACTTTATACCACAATCCAGGCTAGCTGGTAATTATTCCTCTTTAATACTGTCACAACCCTGCCTCGTGTGCTGCACTACGCCGTTAAGCTAATATGTTATGTTCATGAAGGCAAAGGATGATTACTCCTACGCCAAGCCACCTACACAGCCAACTGTATAGAGGATTTAGCTTAAAGCTCCGAGGTTGCCAGGTCTTTTCTGTAATCTTATAAAATCCACACAACTGCAACATTACTGAGAAGACATTATAATGTCAGTGCTTAAGGTCGTTTGGCTTGGATTACAGAGGGCAACAGTAACAGGTGAACGATTTACGGTTTATGGTACATTTTCTTTTTGGAATCGCATAGGCTATTAAGTGGCTTTTTGTAATACGGAACCAGAAAGCGATGCGTTGTGGGCTTTCTTTACAGCCGGTTAAATAGAATGTTGTAGCACCATAAATCAATATAAATAAAAATAAGGTCTCTTTGAAATTCTTAAACATAACAGCACTGAAATATTTATAGCAATATTCCATAAGCTGACATGCATCAGCCCCTTTTAATAGCAATTTCTGTCTTGTATTTCAAAGCACTGAAATGCTGTTTTCCTGAAAAACAATGCAAAACTAAAATATTAAAATGTGCAGTTCATGTATATTTTTTCTGTAAATTTCACTTCACAGGCTCCGTACAGTACTTCAGTCATGCTTTCTTGCAAATTAAAGTAAAAGATAATTTTCCACAATTACGTTTTTCACAGTACAAAGAATCTGCAAAGACTGTGGTGTATATGTGAACACTCTCTGTTATTATTGGCTAACCTCTTTGCGGGTGAAATAAGTATCAGTGCTTACTGTCAGGTAAAATAATTGGCTCTGCCCTATCTTATCATCTTCTTTGCAGACTCGTTGTGACAGATTCATAGAACAATCCACGCTGATTTGATCTGCTCTTGTTCTGCCTGAATGCTTAAAATACCTTGTTAAAAATAAACTTTCCTTACTTTGGGATCCTTCATTTGTGTAGAACCCTATTATTTCAAAAGATTGAGGAAGATTGGACTTTTTATGACACGGCCCCTTTAAATACCTTCAATCAGATATCCTGGTTTAGGATCCATTTTGGCATGAAGCAAGAAGTGCACAAGTGGCTTTATCTGATTCCAGATCAGTGCTTTATTGCTAAGAGCTCTCATGAGGTGCAGATATATTATATGTAAAATATAGTGGCTTATGACTGACCATGCTGAAAATAGATGGATGTGATGATTCAGTGTGTAATCATATGCATAGGCAGGACAGCTATTTCACAAAGTGTTGATCTATTTCTACCTCGGTCAGCATTCTGGAGCAATGAGGGAGTCGATCTCGGACAGAGTTCGTTTGGACACTACTCAGTCCCAGACCATTAAACACACACACACACACACACAGAGATTTAAGTGAGACCCTGCACTCAACACACAGGAGTGACGCTCTTGCACATCTACGCTTTCGATCAATGACAGACCTAGACATAAAGCATGACATAAATAATAGATGATTGCTACCGGAGGGCAATGTGATTGCATAAAACACTATATATTTAGGGACGTCCCGAGCCGATCTCAAGGATCGGTATCGGGACCGATTGAGCATTTTTTTAACCAAACAGTACCGGCTATTCTAAGCACAATCCTTTATTTTACATCAGCTGTAGTGCAGGTGTCGTGCAGTAGGTGGCGATATGCTAAACACGGAAACTCAAACGTGTATGCGTGGTGGCTAGAACCAAAAAGGTCTGTTCCAGCGCGTCACACACACGTTCAAATTTCTGTGTTTAGCATATTTGATGTGCACCTTTGTAACAAATCACTTAAGTAATTTATTTACTGTTTAGTTTCATCTGCCGTTAGACTGTCTGAGACTATATATATTATATATATTGTGTGTGTGTGTGTATGTATGTAGATGTAGAGAGAGAGAGAGAGAGAAAGAGATTTAGTAATATGGTGCATATGAAAGTAACATGGTACACATGCAAGTGGTACTGTGGTAACATTTGAATAACCTTGGGGTGCCATGCAAATACCAACACAATTGTAACTATAATCTACATATTATGGCATGGTAATACTTTGTTTTTGGACATTTACCATGGTAGTTGGTGCATGGTAGTATTGTGCATGGTTTACACTATGTAGTGCCATGTAAATTCCATAATATGTGAACATGATAATCATTCATTACTGTGGTATATAGCAAAGTGCTATGGTATTGCTATTATATAATGCTTCAGGTATATACATTTTTACTTTTGATTATGTCAGATTTAGCTACCATGGTACTAAATACTGATGGATGGACGGACGGACGGACGGACGGACGGACTGACTGACAGACAGACAGACAGACAGACAGATAGACAGATAGATAGAGAGACAGACAGACAGACAGACAGACAGATTGATAGGACAGACGGACGGACGGACAGAAAGATAGTGTTCTATAAATTCAATAGAGTAGGTGTGTGAGGCTGTCCATGTGTGCACACTTCTACGTGCCTGTCAGCCGATTGTGCGTATGCTTTCAAGCCTGAATGGATGAATGAACAATTTTATGATCTAATAAACCAGAGCATCTTATTTAGTCATTAGCTGAAATAAAGTTGTACAAAGTCTTTGGCAAACCAACCTTTGTCAAGTTAACAAACCATTTCTCATCTTCCCTCACCCTCATTCTTTCCCATGTAAAGTCACAATACAGGCGTGCAACATCACTGTGAGTATCACACTTTCTCCTCACAGCAGAAATGATGATAAATCACAGGAGAGCCCCCAAAAAATAATAAAGAGGCCACTTATGCTGTGAGCTCCTCGCAGTTCTACTCTATTAATATTTATGGCCACCTTCGCCCGCCGTGGTGCTCTTCACTTCGCTCTCTTTTATTAATATCATCAGAACAATGTCAGCAGGCCATTTTAAAGGGCCATTGAGATGAAATGGCCAAAGATGGATGCCCCCGCTGCATATGCATGCCGCCAAACGCATCGACTGTTTGCATCTGTTTTAGCACCGTCAGCCCGCCGCAAAACACATTTGCCATAACGGCCCATATCCACACTGTGTTTTTATTGCCTACAGAGAAGTCATAGGGTCATTAAATATATTTACTTTGGTGCTGCTTTAGCGATAAAGTGAGCAGTTTGGGTGCTATAGCTTGCTTTTATGATACAGGAAGCGTACAGGCGGGAATTTAGTGTGTGTGTGACTCAATGCAGCTGTGTGTGTGCTGACAGGCTGATGCATGGTTATTCGGGTGTGTATTATTGTAAAGGTTTGTGACAAGTGGCAGGTTTTGAACATTATTTACAAATCGTTAGTGTGAAATACATGTCAATAACTCAGGCTAGTATATGATTTCTTAATCATAAAGGTTTATACATGGTGGGGTCTTTCGAAAGATATTTGTATATTGTTCGCATGAACTGCGATAACCCAGGCTGAAACATCATTACTTTTGTGGGTTTGTTTTGCGCTACAGTAAGTGGCAAATTCTGAATGGTGTTTTTATTTCATTAGAGTGACTATTAATTCCTATTATTAAAATAATTTGATTAAAGTGGCAAAAAAAGGGGGTTTGTCAATTGTTAGCAATTACTAATAACTAATGCATGATTCCTTTACTGGGTTCGTTTTAGCGTAAAGATTTGCACAAAGTGGCAAATGTGAAGGTTATTTGTAAATTGTAAAAAATACAAATCTGTAAAATGTGTTTCAGGAGAATGATAAAAATCAGTGAGAGCGCAGTCAGGAAGCAGACGGCCACGAAGTCGCTAATTGACAACTTCACTTGCATGTCATCACCAATATTACAGTTAATCGAATCGCCATTAACAGACACCATCTGGTCTTTATTACCATATCAGACTATTGCTGTCCTAGCTTATCTCCTCTTGTCTTTACCTGGAAAGTACCAGTCCACAGAGACGTAAACACTGACACACGTTGATGACAAGGCCTCATTTTGGAGTAGCAAAAGCGTGATGTGTTTGCCAACTGCTTTTGGTGTCTCTTGTCCTCCTCCTTTCTCTTTCTGTCTCTGTTAAGCTCATAACAGAGAACAGAGCTACAATATGTCTGTGAAACCCCCACCATTCCTGTCCATCCCTTTAGCTGTCCAAGCACACTCCCACCAATAAGGTACAACAGGGCTAAAGGCGCATTGACTTTCTCCTTTAACACTAGATGGATACAATTTTGCCCAGCACTTTTCCTAACAACCACATTTGACTATGCACGTGGAAATTTGGCTGATCCTTGACGCCATCGTGGAAAGCAACACAAAGTTTATTCTGCGCTAATTTGATCAATTTTTTTTTTTTTATGTAGCAAATGAGAATCAATGAAATGATTGAGTATATTCTGAGGCAAAGGTCTTGCTAATGTTTTTTTTAGTTTTGTTTAACGTAATTAAAGCAAAAGTTTTTCAATAACGGAAGTATGGAATTTGGGGTAAAAGGCACTCTTAATGCACAATAAATAACATGATAATAAACAGCTGGCTGACTTTTCCATTTGTTGACATGACATGGTTAGATTCAAATGGTAAATATCATACTGTATATTAAGTTAGGTGTCCACCTAGAGATAATCAATCACTATATTTATAAGGAAACCATAAAAAAAAAAGATATTAATTATAACATATTATAAAATATCACATTTATTGTTACTATTGTAAAGCTAAAAAAATTATGGGATCTCCCTGAATGTTTTCAGAATCTTTACTTTTTTAAAATATATATATTTTTTATTAAAATTATTTTAATGACAGTATATTTATTTATTTTATTTATCAAAATAAGCAGAATAAAGTAACTTTGCTGAAGTGATTGTTTTGAACAAGTATTAACTTCGATATGAATCAAAACGTATTACTTTAGCTAATTTGTATAAATACGTTGTGCCTTGTGCCCCTTTTTACCCCGTGTGTAGGGTAAAAGACCCAACTTGCCACCTCATAAATTTATACGATTTTTAAACAAAGCAAACCACTTTTATGATCTATTTTCATACAAAATGTGTTGATCCATCAATGTTCAAGAAAAACGTCTATTTTGTCTGCAATCATACACTATGAGAACAGTGAAATGCTCATTTTTGTTGAGGTGTGCCTTTAGCTCCGTTGTACCCTACATGTATACAGTATACACACACACTCTCTTCCTTCTCTTTGTTCTCTTTCTCTTTCATTTTTATTTTCACTTGAAGGGGAGCCAGATGTGCATTTCATTTATTGCTTAATGGTCATTTTACTATTACTAACTATTACTAATGCAAAGGATATTTACTAACCTAAATGCAACTAGAGCCGCACAGCCTCAGGTAGCAGACATCCGTAGCTGATCTACATGAAGCTGTGTAGCACTCTTTTATTTGATCAAAACATTATGTGGTCATTAGCACATGAAACAGTTTTTACTAGTTTTATCATTAAATATCTATTTATTTACAGTACTGATACTAATCAATGTGTTTGTCTTTTTTTTTTTGTCCTTTGTTTTGTTTTGGTATTATTTTATTTTATTATTTTGTGATATTTTCACTAATACTTTAATATTTTTATTTGATTACATTTTAATTGGTAATGTTTTAATTATCATATTGTTTTATATTTAATTTTATTATATTTTACATATTGATATTTTATTTTATTATTTTGTGATATTTTCACTAAAACTTTAATATTTTTATTTTTTTTATACTTTATTTGACAATTGCTTAATTTTCTTATTTTTTTATATTTAATTTATTTTACATATTCTTATTTTATTTTGTCCTCATCTTGCTGCTCCAGAAGAAATGCGTATTCCTACTCGTATTACCTGTAAGTAGCATTAAATACAAAACATCTGAACAACAATCCCTGTCTTAAATTTATGCATTCCTATTATCCATTTCTACAAAGTTCTTTTACCAGTTTCTGAGAAGTATTTTAAAACTTCCTTATTTCATTAAAAGAATAAGGTGAGAGAATGAAAGAATTAAATGAAAATAAGTGACAATTATCTTAGGACCTTAACTTTGCCATGGCGAACAAAGCTTTTCGAAACTAAGAGAACTTTCATTTGGAGTAAACTGTTAAATCAGTCTTATACTTCATCACACTTTACACCAATGTTTTAACTTTGCTGTACTTCCATGTTCCGTCAAACACAGTCATTTTCGACCCATAAACCATCTTATGTGCAATATATCTAACAGTTTTTCAGTTTGCATTGAAATATTAGCAGGCCTACAGTTATAAATATCCCTCATGTGCACGTAAATTGATGTGGCTCCACTGTTATGTTATTCCCTTAGGTGGAGGTCTGCGGACTCCACCTATACTTTTCCATTACGCTTAAACTATTTACTGTTACCTCGACTGTTATGCCTTCCTCAGCATTTTACTACTCGGGATTGTTTAATTTGCTCTGTGTGCAACAGAGCCTAGCTGCAGGATGTTTACCTCACACGTTAAAGGATTTGAAAGCTCAGATTCACAGTCGGACTACTATGTGCATTCTCACTCCTCTCTCCCTGCTCCTGAAATATAGATGAAAGTAACAACACAGCCAGGAGGAGCTCTTTCAAAAGGATAGCATCTAAGAGGGCATAGACAGACAGCTACAGGCTAAGCTAGCCGTGACGCCAATATATTCCCCAAATCCGGAGAACGATTCGTTCTCAGTTTCAATGGGGTTATGTTCTGGGCGTGATTGAGTGATGGTTTCAGTATGCATGTTGAGGTCGGCACATGCGGATTTAGTATTGCAGTCGATGATCGTGTCTTCCCTTTTGTCCTTGCCCATTCACATACTGAGTTTACCATTAGCAAAGAGATATGAGATCTCGCATGTTGTAAAAGCTTTGATAAAAACTTCCAATATGTAAACTGAAACTTTTGCATACAAAAGTACATACTTTTAAGTATACTAAGATATTAGTAGAATATACTGTAATAAAACCAATATCACTGTCGGCATATTTTTTAGTATGTACTATGATTTTAGGATGGCATAGTAATATAGCAATCATAATATATCATGCTGTTAATGTTTATTCCTGATTTATCAGCATGTTTAAGTTTGTGTGTGCATGCATTTCCACATTTGGCAGATGCTTTTATCCAAAGTGACATTCGAAGAAGTCAATACAATTTTCTGTGTTCCCTGGGAATCAAACCCATGACCTTATCCTTGCTAATGCCTTGCACTACAAGTTAACCTACTGCAACCTTGTGCGTGCATGCAACTGAAAAATAGGGGGTAGTGTAAATGCTATTTTGAGATGTTCTGCATGCTTACTAATTGTGCTTTGACATGCACCTCCTGGCTAGCTGCCTTGTCTTTGCATGTTCTCATGTCACAAATGCATATGCTTTGTGCTATTTCCACCATTGAAGTTTTAGATCAACCAAATGTGATATCTTTCTCAATGAACATTTGGTGAATTTCATGCTTAAATTAAGAGAAAAAAAACAGAAAAAAAACTCATTTTACAGTAGAAATGAAACGGTTACCAGTTTGACGATAAACCATGATAAAATTCTTGAAGGTTAGTATTACCTTCGATTTGAAAGAGTCATGGTAAATACTGTCCATAGGTTTTGTTTTGTGTGAAAACGTGACGGAAGGCAGTGAGGTTTTACCACCGCTACAACCTTTAAAACTGAGTGCTGAGGGAAATTATATGAATTTATGAATGAATAAAGTATATGAATGTATTTTTGAATGAAACGACTGTCTTCAGAAAAGTTTCGATGGCATTTTCTTTTCATCTTACCTCCATGTAATGCCTAATAAAGTAGTGTTTATTAGCTTAGCACTGCTGTGTGTGCAAGGAAACAGCTCTATTTTTGCTTTTCCATAAGCGCCACCTACTGTCAGAGTCAGAGAATGGATTTACATTTACATTTTTTTTATGCACTGTTGTAAATTTTAACCAGTTGATGAAAAATAAGCTAATGTGCATAGTGCTCCTAATTTTATTATTTGTTTGTTGGTTTTCGATATAAACTTGGTTAAATGATTTAAGTTAGTGTAATGATATTTTTTTTACATTTCCAGCAAATTTGAACAATAATCGTGATTATTTTGGTCATTATAATTGTGTCATTATAATTAACACCGTTTCATCTCTATTTGACCAACGTGAGCTATGTCTCTCTTGTTCCCCGCTTCTCTCTCTATCTCTCTCTCTTTTACAATATGCCATTAACAAAGTTGGTGCTATAAAGACGTTTATGGTGCCCTAACTATAGTAGAGCCTTCACTTTTAATGAGGTGCTGCTCTGACATTAATTAAATAAGGATTATCTATAGTTTATTCCACTTACAATGAGTCTAGATTCTGTGGCACTTGAAACGAGACCCATTACTGCAGTATTCCATTAGTTTTATTATTTGATGGGTGTTGTATTATAAAATACTTTGACCTTCAGCATACGTTGTGGGACGAGCTGATGCTTTTGTCTGAAAATGCCGTCCATTTAGGGAACACGCAAGGTTTTGTTGTAGAGTTTGTGTTTTGCAGTTTCTACAGCGAAATCTCAGCACTAGCAATCACATTGATGCTTGACTGCTTAATTGGAAAGTCGTGACCCTGCTCTTATTGCTGCTTGATGTTGAGACCCGCTTCTGAACAGTTGCTGGTCCTCTTTTGATCCTCATTCACTAAAAACCAATGTTACACTGAATTTATTTTCCAACCTAGGTAGAATGGCCCCAATTTTAAAGGTTGGCCTGGTTTTTGTGAAAGCTGAAACTTTATTTGATTTTTATTTTTTATTTTTTATAAATTCCCAGCAGAGAAAATAACAAAACAAAGAGTTATTATCAGCACGGCCCCGTAAGAGAAGGGAGCTCATATTGAGGTCAAATGGTGTTCTGTGGGACCTAGAGAATCAAAGAGTCATTTTATTGGATGACTCCAATCCATCGCTGACACTAATATCTTCCTTGAAGTTTTGTGTACTAACGTGTGGGGAGACTCCAGCTTATGAACCGCCAGACAAATGAACAAATCAAAGTCTGCTGCCTTTATAAAGACTGCCATAGATTTTTTTTTGGCCCATTTTTATGGTTAATAATGCAGGGAATTACAGGTGAAAAGGTGGGATGAGATCAGGAAATGTTGCAAACCAGGTTTGAACAAAACAGCTTATTGTGTCAAGAGTACTAAAAGCTTGGTCACTACCTATGTGCCACAGTTTTAATCAGGAAAATAAACTTTCAAGGAGTAGTAAATCTGTAGGTAATGAAATATTGCATCTGTTATCCAGTGTCAATATATATATTCTCTACCCATTGCAACAGTTCTATAATAACCCTTTTATAAAAAGCATCTGTTTTAAATGTATTTGTTTGCAGTATATACGAGTGAATATGTTTATGTGCAAATTCTTCCTGATCAATAGACTTAGTGTCTTTGTTCTGCATGGCAAGGTTTTGAGTTTTCTCTCTCTTGATTTGAGGTTTACTGGCAAATATCACTGCAGAATTTTGTTTTGATCATATTACAGAAATCTTACAGTCGATGCCATTTGAATAGTCAAAAGCCATTCTCACTTCTTTTCCTCGATGTGTCTGTCTGTGTGAGCTTGTCTTGTATATCTTGTATGTCAGTGTTTTGGCGGTGCTTTGGTTTAGTGCTCTCTTGCTGTTGTACATACTGAATGTCAAACCTAAAACTGGCAAGTCTTGCAGTAACTAACTGATTTTAAGAATTTGTCCACAAAAAAAAAGTTAAGTCATTACTTTCACTTTTCAGACATTTACATTGGAAAACAGTGAAACGATTTGCACTAGCCAAAAGCATTGCAACAACACAATGAAGTTTCTCTTTTTGATCATGTGTATAAACTTGTCCTGTTGTGGCTGAATTTGAAGGAAACTAGCTAAAAAACAGAAGGAGACAGCCAGCAGCAGTACGCAGAGAGAGATGGGACCCGTAGGCACGGCGGATAAAAGCACAGGAAAAGTCAGCACGTTACACAAGGACGATCCGTTCTCCACCAGCAACCAGGACCTCAATGGATTCTGTGAGTTCAGCAAATTTTGTGCTGCCCTGTTTTTTGATATTACCTGTTTATCCTGTGCTCTGATAACAATATGAGTTAAAGAGGAAAGTTGGCATTAACAAATAAAGAAATTAAAGAATAAACAAATGCACTAATGAACAAATTAAGCAATGAATGAATACATTAATGAACTAATGAATGAACTGAAGTATTAAAAGAACAAGCAAATTAATAAATGAATGCACGAATGAAAGAAATAATAAATTCATTAATGAACAAAATAAAAATAAAAATGAACCGAAAGCATGAATGAAATACTGAAAATGTAAAAAAATAAATATTTTAATCGATCTTCATTTTGATGAACTATAATCTATTCTTTAAATCCCAAGATCCATATTTTGGTCTATGCTGTTTTCTATTGTGTTAAACTTCACTAAACATTATTTGTAGCGCACCTGTCACACAGTAATCGCAATTATACTTTTGGAGTACATCCAAACATACATACATACATGGAGTATATCCAAACACTAAATGTAATTTTGATAGCCACTTCAGTTCCAGCAGTGTGAACCGATCATCTCTTCCTCTTTACTAGTTGTAGCGCAAATTAAACACAAATGAACATCAGAAGGTATGTTCAAAGATACAGCAATGGTTTCATGTTCTGACATTTTACACTGCTTCTCTTTAGAGAACTTCCTGCTCTTTTCCACTAGTCTCAAAAGTCAAAGTCCAAAGGTCATAGAATAGCCACGATCCCCAAATACCTCGATCTTTTGAGCACCTGAGTGTGTGTGTGCGCTCCAGTCTCAGGACTCATTACTGCAATCACACGAACCTCCTGCACGTCCCACCATCCCGGTGATGAGCTCGGGAAGCCCTAAAAGGGATCAAAAGGGGTCAACAATCTGTCATTTTAACTCAACTCACCGTTCTCCTTGATTGTCTGTACTAAGCGTCCGTCAGGAAACCAAATGATGGGACGCCACCGTCTCGCACCTGCCATTCACAGATCTGAGCATCGCTAATCACAGAGAGCTATTTTGTCATTAAACAGCATGGACTGAAGCGTTCTACATATCAAGAGAGTCCGCTATTGACGTGCTGCTTTAAGGCGCTAGAGAAGAATAGCAAGTGGCATTTGGGCAACGCGTTTTTTCATTCTCGTGCTTTCATTCTCAGTTTTAAGTGGGCTCTGGCATGCTGTGAAGGGGCTGTAATTAGGACGGGTCTTTCTGAGTCGCTTTCTGCACAAAATGTCACTGTGGCCTTTGTGTACAGAATAATTTGAATGGAGCTGGACGAAGAGGAGGCAATAGAGAGTAAGAGCAAGATGCATGGAGAGAGAGAATGTCATTATGCATAATGATCACATTTATTTCCTTTAAAATCAACATTGATTGTTCTGCGTGTATAGTGTTTCTCAGTTCTTTTGAATGTCTTGGTCAGTTGATGTGCAAATGCAGTTCATTTGGTATGTTTATTTCGGATCATTACAGGCACGGAGTAGTTGGAGACTGTTATTGTATCTGTTGTTTATCTAATGGTCTGAGAGTCACTATTATAGCACAAGTACAGGCTCTTTATTATAGACATGAATCTCAGCTGTGGTGTTGAAGCAAAAACAATCTAGAGCTCAGCCCAGCTCATAACTGCTGTTTGTAAGCAGTTCTTTAAAAGTGTCAAAGGCCTTGTGATACACTATCAGACACTTTAATCTAAAACTTTAAAGCTGCATCAGGTAGTTTTTGTGTTGGAACTGCGAATTGCAATTGATTTTTATCTGTCAAAATAATGTTCTTAATCGATATTTTGTCCTGTTGTTCAGAAAAATATCTAAACATTCTTTCAATGAGATAAATGTACTCATTTACACTCTTATGATATTAAAACTTGTCTTCAGTGGATATATCTTGAATTAAGATTTCCTGTTATATTAGAAAAAAAAAAGTATTTAATTGCTTAATATTTTGCTTTATTTTTGCAGTGCAAATCCTATTTTCTCATGATCTTAACATTACAAAATGTATTAAATATAGACTAATCAACGTACCTCTTTTAGTGAAAAAAATATTTATTTTAATTTTATTGGTCGCTCAAGATGTGTACTAACCAGTCCACAGCTGGCTTTACTGTTTTTGTTCCAATTAATTTCTTTTTATGAATTTTATATTTTTAATTTAATTTACATTTTGCGTCGATTCCAGGAGGAAAATCTTTGGAGTAGAGAATAGAACTTTGTGAATGACAGACCTTCCAATCTGGGCTCCAAATTCTTGTGGGCCTTTATATCTCATATTGGAACTGACATTTTTTCTCATTTATATCCAGACCTTCCTCTCACTGGCTCCACACTTACAATCACACATTATTATATTTTTTTGTATCAGGGCTTTTTAAAGATGATTCAGCGTAAGATGTGTGAGATAGAGATCATAGCGATCCCAGCCTACACACTCAGCATTTTAGCTGTATTACCATTTAAATGAACACAGAGACACCTGCCTCTAACCTTCCACGCTTCTCTCATTCAGACGCTCTCGATCTCACCTCACTGGCCCATGAGCTTTTGCTGTGAAAGCATTTTCTGTAGAGATCCTTATGTGAGTCAGTGAATGCGTATGCTCCGACACATGTGAGACGTGGGGATTTGTGTAAATGGAGATCTGGAGTGATAGGTGATTAAACTGGAAAGTAAAAAAGGAAGTTTTGCTGGAGTGTGTGATGCTCGGAGTGTGTTTTTGTGACTTTCAACAAGTCCTTGTGTGTGTGAGTCTTCAAAAATCAGACATCCTTTATAAACTATATACAGATCTAGGATATGTTCAAAATAGTCCATGGCATTTAAAGGTCTTGCTGACTACAGCATGATGCAGTTTATTAGTGAGATGTCTCCTTTGCAGAAAGTGAACTAATAATCCAGTATTCTGGTATTACTGATATTGTCACAACGCAGCACTGCTATTAATCTAGACATGATGTGGTGGATGTAAAGCAATTGTCTAAGTGCTCTCCTCTCTCTTTCCCAGCCTCCTCTTCTCCATGCTCCTTCTCCATCCAGGGTAAAGGCCTCCAGAGCAAAACCCTCCTCAACTCTTACTACTCAGGTATGTAGCATTCTGTGTTGACTGCGTTCATGAGGCATAGTAGTTAAATACCTGGACTGGTAACCAGAATGTTGTGGGTTTGAACCCTACAATGTATCAGCAGTTCCATCACAGAAAGAGCTGCAGAACTGCAGAAGCTCTCCTACCACTTTTGTGTTCCTTTATGAAATATTTAGGCTAATTTTATTATGCTTTCAGTTTCCAGTAGGAATGCAGAACGTTTAATGCATTTTACCATGTTTAAACCATTGGAACATGGAAAAAACTCTTTACGTGAAATACAGTAATTTTTCCTGAAGTTAATTGTTTACTGTAAATACATGAAGGGAGGTCAGTCCTACCAATACAACCAAGAATTTGGAATTTGTTTTTAAATGTTAAAAGTAATTTTAATTAAAGCTACAATATGCAAGAATTTTTTGCCGCTAGAGGGCGCTACATTCCAAACAACAACAACGGCGTAGCTTGATGACGGTGTGAAGGAGCGTGGAATGATGTGAACTGTCGTTTTAAACTCCACCGTGGATGTAAATCAGTCAGACGGGAATCGAAAAATCATGTTCATGGATGAGGTTAAGTTTTATTTTTATAATGACATGCTTTTTGTGGCGAGGGGGGCGTGGTTCAGCGCGGTCTGTAATGGGAGAGAGAAGAGACG
Source organism: Rutilus rutilus (assembly GCF_951802725.1). Taxonomy (NCBI): domain Eukaryota; kingdom Metazoa; phylum Chordata; class Actinopteri; order Cypriniformes; family Leuciscidae; genus Rutilus; species Rutilus rutilus. The sequence goes on along the minus strand of NC_140217.1, from coordinate 36,649,287 downwards.
AGCGTCCCGCAAGTAGGTCAAGTGCAAATGACGAACACCTGTCTTATTGCAGTGATCCGCGTGGAGAGACCGCTTATAAGCCGCGCGCTGGAACGAGAGAGAGAGACTGAAGAGAAAATTTGACGCAGAGAAAGAAAACCGGTGGATCCGAGCTCTCATTTTTGAACTGTTTTGAGCCGTCGCGGTTGCCACGGTGAATGCGCGTTGTGCGCGACTTTTGTTTGTTTTGCTTTATTTTAATAAAGTACGAGTCCCAGTCACGCCGACCCCTGTCTTCTTCCTTCCTGACTCTTGAACCTCATCACACTTTTATTTCATTAAAATGAATTAACCGCAAGAAAAGTAAGGTTTAATACTAAATTGGTTATCATAGATGTTACTGTATGTCGAATTCATTGTTGTGATAACGCGGCGCAGTTTTACGTGTTCTAAACAATTGTTGTAAAAGTACATTTGAACATACCCACATCATTTGCCAAAATACTGATTAATCTTTATGTATAACACATGCTATATTTATTTACATGGCCATAAACACCAGACGTGATAAACAATGTCAATAAACTAAACACAAATCTAAAGCAATAATACTTCCCTTACATAAACATAACTATTACCGAATGCTACATTTGGAAAATATAAAATTAAGCATGCTTTGTCGACGGAAACAGCTGCAATCGGTAAAGAATAATTGTGTTCCATAACGACTGCACGAAACAAGCTAACGTTTGTTGCTTGATAGACGCTACAACTACAACTTCCGCATTTGTCCAGGACTCCACGCAGTACGAGCGGAAACCGAGGGTAACGCGGATATGACGCAATTGACTGGCGACTCCCAGCTCACCCCTGCTCTAACGCCCCGTTTCCTTGGTTAAAATCGCAATTTTCTCACGATTTAAAAATAGTTGGAAACATTTGGGATATTGTAAGTAATCAACTTAACAAAATATATAACACTGGCCTTGAGATTATGGGATATTTTAATGCAAAATTCTTGCATATTGTACCTTTAATACAAATTATACGTTTTAACCACTTGGTGGAACTGGTAGACGTTACCTTAGGCATCATGCACCGTTGTAGCATGTCAAAGCATTCTCGAGTATAAATAAGCTATAATGCACGTAGGTGATTTTAAATTGATATTTCATGTCGATATACAATGGTTACATACTGTTAAAACTAATCGTGGTATTGATATCTTTGTAAGACTGCCGACTCTATAGAACAGTGGCAAGGAAAACTAACTTTACCGCGCTCCGAGAGCCCCTAGTGGTCGGGAGCATTTCCGTTGTGTTGTGGCTTGATTTCGTTGTGTTGTGCACTACTGGGCCACCGTAAGTTTCCCTTTCAGATGCAAAATTCATGGGAGGAGAGTATGCTGAATCATGTTAGGTGATTTACTAAGGTTTGCGCTAGTCAATTTACTAGTATTTGCGCCATTATTTACCACCCAAAAAAAGCATGTCTTAAACCAGACGCTAATTTGCGCTGCTCTTGGTAGATTGCGTTTTCCATTATGGAAATGATCCGGCTGTGACTGTGGTCTTTAATTTGCAGTAGATCACGTGCAGAACTTTCCACTTCCATCTGTGCTTTTATGGGATTGCGCTCTCACACTAATTTGCCCTGTTTAGTAAATCTGGCTCAATATCTCAGAACAATACTCTACAACAATAGCTGTGTGGCATTTGTGTCAAAGCAAAAATTGGGTTACAGTTGTATTCTGTTTTTAATTACAGTTTCTAAGGAGCCAGTCCCTGCCACAGCATCTATAGGTAAGACACTTTTCCTCCTCTACTTATAAATCACGCTGTTCAGTTCTACAGATGTGGATTACTTTAAACCCTTACTTCTGTAACTTTTGATCTGAATGTAGGAGGAAGCTGATCTTAGACAATATGAATATTCAGAGGTGAATCACCAGTTCCATTCCAAACCTGCGTGTGTATCTGTGAAAAATCTCTGAGTCATAAAGTATGGGTTTAGATGATGAAAGATCATAACATTGACCTTTGAAGTCAAAAGCAGGCGCTGTAGACTTTTGCTCCCACCCGATCAAACTAATTGCATCTTGTAATTTTGCGGCAGCTAATGTGGTTTAAGTAGAGTCAGCGGCGTCCTCCTCACGCTGATGCGTCCGTCCCACGCTGAGCAAGATTACAGGAATGAAAGCCCTCTGTCAGTTCAAACAAAGTCTATGTTTATATCCCAATGTGTGGAAAGTGATTTGAATCGGATCGTTAGCTGTCGGAATGCTAATTTTCAGATTTGGCAGATTGGTGTGTGACAGGGTTTTGCACGCTCACACAAACACACTCAAACAAGCACACATGCACACACACAAATGTGTCTTTTCAAAGACAGTTTGACCATTTCACAGCCAATGGCAATAGCTTATAATACAAACATATCCATCCTTCATTTCTTCTGTTCTTTCCTCCTTAGTTCTTTAATTAACTTCTTCATTTATTCATTCATTTTTCTCCTTTTAATTATTGATTCATTTGTTTTTTCTTCTGTTCTTTTGTTGTTTGTTTGTTGTTTCATTCACTCATTTGTGTTCTTTTGTCCGTCTTTCTTTCTTTCTTTCTTTCTTTCTTTCTTTCTTTCTTTCTTTCTTTCTTTCTTTTTCTTTCTTTCTTTCTTTCTTTCTTTCTTTCATTTGTCCATACTTCCGTCTTTTATTTGTTCATTAATTCATTGTTTTTTTCTTCCTTTCTTCTATTCTTTCTTTTTTGTTCATTCGTCCCTTCCTTCCTTTCTTCTATTCTTTCCTTTTTGTCTTTCTTCTTTTATTCATTTGTTAATGTATTTGTTTATTTGTCCTTCCTTCCTTCCTTTCTGACATTCTTTTTTAATTCAATTGTTCTTCCTTCCTTCCTTCCCTCTTTCTTTCCATCCATCCTTTCATTCTATCTTTTGTTTTTCATTTGAACATTTATTTGTATGTTTCTTGTTTTCTTTCTTTCTAGCTTTCTTGCTTGCCTTCTTGCATGGTTTCCTTCTTGTGTTTCGAGTCATCACTATTTTTCATCATTATTGATCATTTCCAGTTAATCTCAGCAGCACTTGATTCGTTGAAAGCTTTGAGAGACATTTGCAAAGTGGCAGTTTATAACATTTTCTGAATTGTAAAATCAAACAATTGGATTTCAACAATGTCTCAAATTTATAGCAATGACCCGCCATTTTACGTGGCCTTCACTGACTAACGTCTGATGAATGAAAACATACCAGGGACTCACTTTAATAGCTACAGTAAACTACAGTATTTCAGCTCGACTGCTGACATTCTCAAGTTTTTCCTGGTCACGGAAAGCTTCATCCTTTACTCATTCTTCAGGAGATATTGAAAGCGTTTACAGGCAGCTTTTCAAAAGGGATTTCTGATAGATATCTTTGTGGGCTCGGGGCTTAAAGTCAGTCTGAAAGCTCATTTCAAAGGTTCACTCTAAAAAGGCTCAGATGCAGGGGTCTCTAAACACGCACCTCTGATCCAGACAGCTTCTAGTAGGAGTTTGAAAACTCTCGGTTTCAGATACATTCAGCAGTGGAGACTGTGACTCCCCCATACACAAACGCACTCAACGCCAATAAACCACTGAGAGTAAACGTATTTACAGAGGTTATAAAGGTGGAGACGGCTTGCTTAGTGCAAGATGATCACACAGGTGATGTTTTAAAGGAAGAGAGAGAGAGAGAGAGAGAGAGAGAGAGAGAGAGAGAGCAAAGTGGGGAAAAACCATCAAGCACTTGGGTAGTTGATTTTGGCATTTATCAGTTGGAGCAATACATTTGGACTGAGATATTTGGAAACTGGATGTGGAATATGCAACAATCGTACTTTTACATTCATAACTCTTGTTTGAGAGATTCATCCCAACCTGACCCAGTGATGCAGAGGGATGATCAGACAAATAACATGTAGAAAACCTGAGATTGAGGGAGCGCAGTAGGGAGTGATGGAGGATGAGAGATGAACTGCAATGAGAGGGAGTTATTGGAGGAAGAAAGGAATGGATCAGAGGAAAAGAATACAAGTTAGAGTGGAACTTTGTGACGTCTGAAGATATGCTAAAGAAAATACTTGGCAATCGCAAGCCAAAGTATTGTTGACGCTGTTGGTATATTTAGATTTTAGTCTTTGATTCTGTATAAATATTATATATTGTCTATTGTATATGCACTACCGTTCTGTAAGATTCTTTTAAATGTTTTTTTAAGAAGTCTCTTATTCTTACCAAGGCTGCATTTATTTGGTCAAAAATACAGTATAAACAGTAATATTGTGAAATATTATTTTAGTTTGAAATAACTGTTTTCAATTTTAGTATTTATTAAAATGTCATATGTTCCTCGGATTGCAAAGCTGAATTTTCAGCATCATTACTCCAGTCTTCGGTGTCACATGATCCTTCAGAAATCATTCTAATATGCTGATTTGCTGCTCAAGAAACATTTCTTATTATTATTATCAATGTTGAAAACCGTTGTGCTGCTTCATATTTTTGTGGAAACCATGATATATTTTTTCAGGATTCTGTGAAAGTTAAGGAACATCAGGAAAGAACAGCATTTATTTAAAATATATATTTTTTGTAACAAAGTACAAGTCTTGAATAAAAGTTTTATTTATTTAAAAAAAGTCTCACTGACCCTGAACTGTTGCCTTTGGCTTGCTCAGTTGGGGATATTTTGGGGATATTTAATTTTATCAATCAATAAATTCCACTAGAAACAAACCTTGTTGTATTATTTTAATTTAATACTGTGAAGCTGCTTTGATACAATCTGTATTGTGAAAAGCGCTATACAAATATACTTGACTTGACTTTTGAATGTTACTATATATAGTGTTTTCAGTGTATTTTGCTGGTGTATTGCTGTGCACAGGAATCAATACATAATACAAAACTGTCTTTGTGGCTCAAGACAAAGTCCCTTTAAGGCAAGTCATTTCACTCAGCTGCCATCTTTGAAACGCCCCTCGGGCAGCTATTTCAGTCATGCAAGTACAGCTCATATTTCTTTGAAATGGGAAACATCAAATTCTCCAAAGCTTACGATTAATCTGACAACAACTGTCTCATAAATTTTGTTTCTAAACGCTCAAATAATGACAAAAAAATAAATAATAATTCAGGCTGGATCAGCCTGTAGTGACTCAATGACTTTACCAATCAGCGATTGGCTCTTTTATTCAGAGGGCGGGATTTATTCTGTGTTTATCTAAAGTCTTTGCTGTAGATGATTAAATAGAAAAGAAGAAATGACCAATCACAAATCAGAAGGTACAAATTCGAATGATGTAATCATTGTCAGTAAGATACAGTTTAAAACAAATTCCAATTTTAATATCAACATGCAATTTGCTTTCTTAAAACACGCTCCTAGTTTTATTGTGCACATGCAATCCATCATTTTTTGCCTTTGCATATGAAATGACTTTCTATTTCAGGTGATTCTGTTGGGTCAAATTATGTCTTGGTCTGCTTTTTCCCTATTGAATATCATGTTTCAATATGTCACGGCAGTAAAATGGGTTTCAAATGCTTGTTGACTCTATTGTTGAATTGCTTTAAAAATTAAAAGTGAAAATGTTTATTTAAAAAGGAATAGATAGCACAACTAAGATTGAGAGTATCTACAAAACAATGGTTGAATGGATTAGTGTCTAACAATCACTGTAATAAGAAGGGATTGTGTAAAGAAGAATTGAAAAGGTGAAATCGAGTGGAGGGTAAAGATAGTGAGATGGAGAGAAGATAGCAGGAAATACAGCCACTAGTGCAGATAAAAGAATGGGGCATTAAATGAGGAAGAAGGCCTTTTCATTGTGTTTTACAGACACCATCACTCGCTCCGAGCGGAGACGGTCATATTTCTGTTCTGGAGATGCTCCCTGCCGAAATGACGTCGCTGAGATTACGAGGTCGAGAAAGACTGGCGGTCCCTAATCATTTATAAACCTGCCTATTATGTGAGGCTTCCAGTTCATTTACAGGCTATCGATCATGTTGCGGGATGAAAGCCCTGGTAATCACATACAGTTGGAACTGTCAGGGAGGACTCGAGCCGACTGTTTCTTAAAATCATTTCTCCGGTAAACCACGCAGAGATGATGATCATCAGTGCATCTGATGAGTAGTCCAATTGTGAACATTTTTTTGCACCTGAGAGAGAGGACATTGTGTTAGAAAGAGAGGATAATGGTAGAGAAAAAGGGCATGTGCAGTGTATTAGAGCAAGATAAAGAGTGAAAGATTTAGATGTTGTAGTGGAGTGTATCTGTAGGATCGATGGAAACTAAAAAAAAAAAAAAAAACAGAATGGAGGGACAGAAATGGGAACGGAGAGAGAGAGAGAGAGAGAGAGAGACAAGGGTTCTGTTTCATGGAGAAACAATAGTTTTAGAGCCGGGAAATGGATAACCCGCTATGGGACGGGCTTGATTCTGCTGGTTAGCTGAAAGACGCCTGACAACTCCAGCTCAACTCAGCGTAATGACATTCAGCGTACATTTTAGAGCTCGCAAGACTTAATAGAGTGTCTTAAAAATAAAAAATAGACACAATTGCATTGTTGACATGCAGTATTTGTAGCCAAGGACAAAAGTTAGAAATAGCAAAGCCTCATATTGCATATTTTATGTGATGCAACAATGCCTGTGGTAAAGCTTTTTATAATCTTTTGCAAATAATAATAATGACTTTAATTTCTTTTTACCTGACAGCATTGTGTACATATACTCATATTTTATAGAGCAGACCCATTCACATATGACATCTGAAAGTAATTTGCAATGTCATTATTTAGTCACCTGTGCTTTATTGTGATAAACAATAGGTAATTATTGTTAATGGCAAACACCATAGTAGTTTATCATAATGTAATTGTGCATGCCGATAATTGAGCTTTAATGTGATTTTAGCTGTTTACATCTGAATGCACATTATGCAGTGGCCACAAAGAGTTCATGCAAGCCATTATGGGATGGAACAGGACCGAAATGAGAAAATTACCTCTGTAAGGACTGGAGATTAGTTGGCATGCATCTTTCTCTCTCTCTTTCACTTGATATAACACGAACTGTTGTATGCTTAATAATATAGTCCAATACACACATTGTAATATTGAGTTGCGTAGCATGTGCATTAAATGCATGAGTAGTTTCAAAAGCACACAATCTCTTGCTACCTTTTTGTTTTTGCATTCATTCTGAACAGTATTTATATTGTTTTATCATTTCAAACCTATGTTTTGCAACTGCGAGGAATGCAGAGAGAGCAATGTGTTACAAAGAGAAGATACATATGTGCAGATGTGCAATATATTAGAACAAGATCTCCAAATGCAATTTGGCCCTGTATGAATCACATCTCGCTATGCCTGTATGAATCTCGCTATTGTCAGAAAAAGGAATGTAATAGAAAGAAATATTCTTTTGTGTACTTTCATGCACATGGATAGTGGTTACCCATGCAGATAAGTCACATTCTGCTGTTTGTCATTTATCACAATTTTCACACAAATAAAGATGCGACTTTTTTCAATGTAAAACATTATTAATGAATAAACATCTTTCAGAAAATGTAAAAATCTATTTATTTTACTGTTTGGTGCAGAAACTACGCACTTTATCTTTAAGGAATGACGTATATAAGAATATTTAGTATTTATATTGTTTTTTTGACATGGTTTTATGTTCCCATCATCTTGAGGTGTTTGTAGGACTAAACACATCCCATATGACCTCACAGTAGAATGTGCTAATGGTTTAGTTTAATTTATTTTATGAACTGTATCAACTGTCAGAACTCTTCATTCTATAGATTCAAAACTACAAAACCTAACAGTTTTTCCATAAACCGTTAACTTGTCTGATATATAAGATCACCTACAATGTGCAGCTGACCTTTTGTTTCTAGAGCAGGAGTTCTTCGATATTTCCCTGGGTTGGATGTGGCAGACGCGCGTTTTAACAACATAATACACCCACTGGGCCGCCACTTTGGGATTCGCTTCATGCTGCTGAGACAAAAACACATGAATAATTAATTAAGAAAAAATTGATAGGAGAAAGGCAGAAGGAGGGGCAGAAAATTGAGTGACCTTAGTCTCCAGTGTATACTTCTCTATCGCACACTTTTTTTTTTCTCTTTTACTGTTTCTACTGTAAGTCATAAGCACATATTTTCCCATTTTGAATTTGCCTTGTCCAAAATAAATATCATGACTTGGAATGTGTAAGTATCATGGTTTTGTGCACAATAGTGTTTATAGTATTTATTACATTTTTTGCTGCTGTCAGTGTCTTACTTTTAAGGTTAAAATGCTATGCTTTTCTCACTTGAGGCTGTTGGGTTTAGATGTTGGCTTGGTGTCATTGCATTGTTCTTTAGAGATCCACTGGACCATTTATTGTTGGAAAAGTGTGACCATCTGAAAAAACTATCTGTAAATAACTAACTTAAAGGGATAGTTAGACAATTATGTCATCATTTACTCAACCTGTATGACTTTCTCTCTTCTATGGAATGTAAAAGAAGATATTTTGAAGAATGCTGGTAACCAAACAGTTTTAGATTGGTTCCAATTGACTTCCATTGTATTTTTTGTCCATACGAGTCAACGGGAACCGGAACTCTTTGGTGCATTACTCAGTAGCTGCCTATGTACAGTATGTTTCGAAGGCTTAACAAATGTCAAAGTGCACTGATCAGTCAGTCAGAGATGTTTTGTGTGTGCTGGTTGTGAACTTGTTCAGTTACATTGAGCAGTCTCAGCATCTCTTTGCTGGTTATTTTTTTGTGCCCTTTAAAAAGACCCTCCTGAAGCTATGATTCTGGCATAATCGTTTTCTTCATAATGCATCGTCTTCGCTAATACTTTCAACTTTTTGCTTCTGGCGCTAGAAGTGCAATGGCACTAACACGTCATGCAAAATTACTCATATTTTGCCATGTCGAAAGCGTAGTTGTTTGGTGTGGATTATAAATTTTTTAGCCCCAGAATTACTTTAAGTGTATAATGAATTTTCAAGGCGATTAAGATGCAAATAGCCACATTAATAATTTGTTGAGTGATATTCCATCCCTTTATGCATCTAAATTATGCTTTATCTGGTTAAAGGAGGCCAAATGAAAAAAATCTCCATCATTTGCTTCCCCCGTTCCTCTAGTTAATGAACTCATTAACATCAATAAACTACTTCCCAGTCTTATCCTAATAAAAGAGTTTGCAATGACGGACTGTCTGCATCTCAGTATACTGTCATCCATAAGTGCTCGCTGAAGTCTGTGATTGAATGAAGCAGAGATAGCTCACAGTAGTCTAGGTCTTAGCTGAGATTTCACGGGTTTGGTCTTGATTGAGAGGTATTAGTGCACAGTAAACAAAGCTGTGCTCTTTTTGAGAGCAACATGATATCCTAGATTGCAAATATTTGTTTTTTCTTTGTTTTCTTTTTGAAAAAGTTCTACAGAATTTGTGGTATCTGTATGCTGTGATTGGCTAAGTTAATCAAACCCCATAAAAACAAAATGATGTTTTGTGTATTTTAGTCCACGTCTGTTTGCTTTGTGCTCATCTATAAGCTAGCATACTCCTAAATTATATATGAAATTAAGTATACACTAGGGATGTCATGGTGAGGATATTTTTAAAATTAAGTCAAGTCAAGTCACCTTTATTTCAATAGCGCTTTATACATTACAGATAGTTTCAAAGCAGCTTCACAGTGATAACAGGAAAATAATGCATTTCGGCTGTTGGTTGTAAAGATCATCAATTATTAAATCAGTTAATTTCATCTATAAAGCAATTCTGCAAAAAATGATGTCATTGTCAAGCTCAGTTCAGTTCTCATTCAACAGTGTCAGTACAGTCAGATCAATAGTATGGTTGAATATTAAGTGTCCCCAACTAAGCAAGCCAGAGGCGACAGTGGCAAGGAACCAAAACTCCATCAGGTGACAGAATGGAGAAAAAACCTTGGGAGAAACCATTTCTCCTCTGGCCAACTTGCGACAACACCGGTATTTATCGATAACACTGGGTATGCGCTCGCTTTTCACTTTTGCATTCTATTTCACAATCATGCATACTCTGTGTATAGGCCTATAATTTGCGGGCATCGGGAGCTGCTATCAATATGCGGGGTATTGCAATCGCTTTTGAATGCGTGCTCGCTATTCACATTCGCTTTCGAATTCGTGATCACGCATAGGTATCACGCAGCGGTACTGACTGCACATTTTACAAGATAAGATATTTGTCAGTGACGCTCAGGATCTTTTGCACACAGAATCCTCTGCCATTGTCTTGTCAGTCATCTCTCTTTACTCTCGTCACATGATAAGTGAAATCTGACTCCTGCTGCACTGTGCTGTGACCCTGCAGCTCCTGCTGAATGGAGCAAAGCAGACGCTTTTAGTTTATAATTGTAGTGTCCGTTGTCCAACTGAATTAAATGCTTTTTATTTCTATAAAAAAATCAAAAAGGCAGTGGGGGCTGTGTTGTGGTTGGTAAGTAATGTAATCGGTGTACAGCCGAAAACCGTTTGACACCGATAACACAGACTACTGAAGCAAGCCTATTATACACATTTAAAATGATACAGATGTTGTTGTTGTTTTTTCTGTATAGGGATTATATACATGTGCAGAAAAAAACATTTATTATATTTTTACATTTTAATATTTATAATATTAGTAGCAGTAGGAAAAATTGAAATAATCCAATTTGATCTTCAGATGGTCTGAAACAGATATCCACTTTTAATTATAGCAGTTCAACCTGCACATTTTCTAGTTAGTTTGCCTAAGGCTTTTACATTTATAGATTGTAACATACGTGGGAGATTGTAAATGTAAATGAATTATGCCTTTTCAAGATAAATTGTAAATTAAACACACTGCTCTAAGGTAACTTTACACTACAGAACAACTCATTTTTATTCATAATACAAAATAACCAGGGCTGGTAGAGCTTCTTTGCATTGCTTTCTGCCATAAATAAAGGGAAGTGCAACCCAGGGATCGGTGCCTTGCTCATGGTTCGGGGATCAAACCAGCAATCAGACATTGGTGATGGGTACTCAAGGATTTTGAATTGTTCCTCCACAGATGGCAGCCACAGTGAGATGTCCCAGCCCTCGATGACCATCCAGACATACCCATATGGAGGCTGTGAGTCAGTGGAGATGTCCTACCAGGCCGGCCAGTTCCAACCGGCCATCAGAGTGGCAGACTTACTCCAACACATCACCCAGATGAAGTGTGGGCAGGGTTACGGGTTTAAAGAGGAGTACGAGGTAAGAGCGAAATCTGTGTGCTGAGCTTGAGTGATTGACATCAACGAGAATGAAACTTTTAATATTGCTTTCTTTCTTCCCTGAACACTAGAGTAGATTAAAGAATATTGACAATGATTTGCATGTAATATTTAAGTCTTATACATGAATGAAGCCATAAAATATCTTTATGTGAGACTTTGCTGAAAATCTTTCTGTAGCTCTCAAAATATAATTTGCTAACGTTTTAAATGGGACCTATTATGCCCCTTTTGACAAGATTTAATATAAGTCTCAGGTGTCCCCAGAATGTGTCTGTGAAATTGCAGCTCAAAATAAAATACCCCACAGATCATTTATTATATCATGTTGTTAATGCCCATTTTTTAGTAGAAGCAAAACATACTGTTTTTAAGCATGCCGTCAAAAAAACGCGTCTCTGTAGGCAGCCTAGCCTAGCTAGCGGATCGTTAGGAAAGATCAGATGAATGTAATAAAAAAAAATGTTTGGGCCTGAAATCACTGATACAACCTTTAACCTCTCACTCCATTACGTGACATTGCAGTTCTTCAGCATCATGAAAGTGTATTATTTGGATGCACTGCAGTGTTGCTGTTAAATGCTCTGGCAAGGAGATAAACATGACGGACTGTGTACAGCTCACTCAGGGGAGGAGCTAAGCTAATAGGGCAGATTCTGACGCCAGTCGTGGGCGGGGCCTGTGCGATGTGACATCACATTGGAGCACATTCCTGAACGTCTCATTTTGAGACACTGTTTCAGATTTATGGGGAAAATAACAAACGGATTGGATGAATTGTTACCACCATAGGGTGACTGTGTACACACATTATGTTCAAAAACAATATAAAAGTGAATACACTGAATTTGTTAGACCAAGCCTCTCTGTGGTAATTATAACAGCCGTGCAACTATGAAATTTGTTTTTGTCTCTGTATGCACAGTGAACCCAAAAAATATTGATGTGAAATGAATCTTAAAACTGTTTTATTTAGGGGGTTATTAAAATACTTTTTTTTTTTGTTTTTTTTTTTTTACTCCATAATGAGTTTTGTTTGCCAGATTCCAGTTTTTTTTTTTTTCATATTGTTTTATTTCCAAAACATTTGAATAACTAATTAAAGTGCCTCTGTGCTTATTAAAAGAAGCAGGCCTGTGGATCTCTATGACATACTGGCATTTTGTTCAGAAAAGGTCACGTGAGATACGAAGCTCATCTAGGAAAAATCTGCCCACACAGTGGTTCACAAAACATCAATCCCCGTGACAATAAAACCAATTATCTTTCACTGTCTAAATTGTATGGGTAGGAATATGCAAAGACCCTTGTGTCAATAGCATGTCATACTCTAGTTTTAAAAAAAGCACGCCAACCTCGAGTTTGAAGGATAACTTATGTCTGCAGTCTCTTCAAATGATCGGTTCACTTTAATAAAACAAATACAGAATTCCTTTGCTTATTCTCTAAGGTCACCAACATAAAAACTGCGTCTGTTAGATTGTCTCCTTGTCATTTGAAAAGAAAAATGTGTTTTTTTTTTGTTTTTTTGTGTGGATTTTTTCCATTATTAAGTTGCAGATGTTTCAATAGGGTAAACTGTTTTATGATTGGAAAGCGTGCATTGGCATTGTTGTGGCTCTGTCATTTTGTTTAGAACTTGAATTGCTCTCGAGGAAGGATAAGGTCGTTTATTTTTACCTACCAGTTGTGGCTTTGAATTAGCTGCTTTGTGTGAGTTCCAGTTTCACTTTGTAATTTGTTTTCATTAAAAAATGACAATTCATTTATTCACCCTTGTGTCATTCTAAACGCTTTCTTTCTTATGTGAAACACAGGCTTGAGATATCTGTCCACTCTTGTCCACGCAATTAAAATGAATGGGGAGTGGAGCTTTAAAGCATCAAATAAAGCACTATATACTGTATATATATATATATATATTGAGCTATATAAGTCTTCTGAAGCTATGAAGTAGTTTTGGGGTTTTTTTTTGACAAACAGACTATAAATATGTGAGGGTGAGTAAAAGATGATTCACAATTCTGCATTTTTGGGGCCATATGTTCTTGAAAAATAACTATTTGAAATTTTTGATCCTTTTGCCCTCCAAGATGAGAGAAATGTTGTCATGTAGTAACTATTTTAGTATGATCATACTTATTAGATTATTAGTGAAAGCAGTGTTTGCATGTTCTGAATATTTTGCCTTGTAAACATATTCAGAATGTTAGAATCAGTTATTCTGAGCATGCTTAATAATGTAGGTATAGTCTTAGGTAGGCTATCAAAAGAGTGTATAAACATGATTCAGCAGAGAAATTTATTTAAGTGTATAAATCATATTTTGCTTATTATTGTGTATTCAGACCCAGTCTTGATGGATAGCTCTGGCAACAATAGATATCATTGAATTAAAGTGGGAATGCTCTCTGCGTCCAAATTTTCAATCACCTGGATTGAGAGCATCTTTAAAAGGGCAAAGATATTGGATTTTTAAAGAAGAAATGTCTGTCATACATCTGATTTACTATTCGGAGACAACAGAATGCATATCAAAATTGCGGTACATGATCTGTATATATACTTTGTCCAATTTACATTTTCACAAATAAAGAAATCTAGCCTTCAGGATAATGCGCTTCACACAAAGCCTAAAGGAGATCTAGAAAGAGGTCAGCCCTAACCTCTTCTCTTTCTCAGGATCACTTGATTATTAAGAGTTAGGATAGGTCTAGCCTAATTTCACAATTGGAATGGGCCTATATAGGCTGTTTTGGGCCGTCCGAAGTGTAGAGGTAAACATGAGATAGATGTATTGCTGGCAGCTCATGCCTGTCATAGGCAGTCTGATAGCACCAGAGCTCGTGCCTCCTTGTTTAAAGGGTCATTCATCAAGGCAGACGTTTTTATAACGCCTTTTTGTTATCGCCTCTCTCTTCTAACCTGATTTGCCTCACAAGTTCCTCTCAGCCTCCTGCAAATGAAGTTGGCAGCTTTTTGCATCAGCCCATCTCTATCCTTGCCTCAGAAATAAGTCATTTTTCCTATATGCAGTGAAGGAGGAGAAGCTCAATACATTTACACTGAGTTGAATGGAGTGTTTGCTTACTGGCTTGTGACTGGCTGATATGAGAGAGAGCACATTAGGGGCAAATACTGCATTTCCCATATTGCATGTTTTACTGTGAATTTTTTTTTTTACTGTAAATGAGATTTTAATGTTACTGCTACTCAATAATTTAACTTTGCCTTTTAACACTCTAAAATAGAGCGATGAGCTGATTAGCTAATGAATTAAAATCCACTCACATGACAGATAGGTGTTATAAAATGCTTTGAATCTGGACTTTATGATTCATCAGTAGACAATCTGACTCATTTGATTTAATTTAATATTTTAATTTAAGTTCATTTAATTTAAGTTCATATTTAAAAAAATTTAATTAATTTAATATATGAATTTAATTAAGAACATGTTATTGGTTAAAATTGTTGGCTGTTGTTCAAAATAATTTTCCCAATTATGAATATATCAAGTGGGTATATCAGTCATTTAAAAATATATTTTGTTCTGAAAGTTTTCTGTGTTTTACTGTGTCTAGAGAGAGAGAGAGAGCGTTGAGAAGGGATGGAGAGGGTACGGATGAGATATGATGGACAGGGAGTGAATGATGCAGATCTGATCATGTTGGTAAAAGCTGATGATGGCCACCTGTGTGTGTATGTCAGCACAATCGCATCATTAATCTCAGCCTGACAGATGTGTGATCCTGCATCTGTGCTCATGTTAGAGAGAGAAGAAAAAGCGAGTAGTTAATGGTACATTAAAAAGTGGAGAAGGTTACAGTGGTCCCATAAAGTATTTCAACATTTAAGACACATTTAATGTGTGATTGGCATTGCATTAGATAACAACCTAACAAAGTGATGAACAATAGAAAGTGTGTAAGGGTTATGAAATGAGATGAAGATGATGGTTATCATGTGGGGTTGGAAGAGGTCTGACAGTTTGTCTGCTGCCTTTGTGCACACACACATAGTAAAGGCGGTTTGTTTGTTTGTTTTTTGTTCCCTGTCTTTTTGTCACCTCTATGAAGTATTAAAGGTGGGATCAGTAGTTTTTGAGTAACACTTTTTGCCAATGTTGATATTTGAAATCACCAAAACTAACACACCCCTACTTCCCCAAAAGGATCTCGCCCCTAATTCGATAGCTCCACCCCACTCTTACGTACGCGACCGTAACCCAGGCAACGACTATGGCGGAATCTGCTGCGCCTGCCGGCCGAGGGTATGATGTCATCAATCAGTGAAAGCAATGTGTTATATGGTAATTCACGTCGAATGTGTTTTGGCAGTAATTTGTGTTTTAACGCGTCAATGGTTCAGCTCCGTTTCACGTGGAAGACGACGATCAACACCCATCCCAAAAACACAAAGTTATCATGATCAACTCGATAGCGCGAGCATGACAGTCATAGTAACGAATATAGTACAACTATAACAAGATTAGGGGGTTATATTGATCACTAAATGAGGAACCAAACATATATTAGGAGTATATTATCTTACTTTTCAGACACACTTTGGGAGCCGACGCTTGAAACACACAGTGGAGGAGGTTTAGATGCTCCAGGCTTATATGGTGTGGAAATGAATGTGTCTTTTTCATAGCTGAAGCGAATGACAATAAGATCGCAAATGAAAAGATGACACACGAGCATATTCGAGCAATGGCCAGCGTATATTATTTCTGTGAATCAAAGCTAAACAATGTTACTCGCCTATCGAGAAGAAATAAAGCAAACTCGGCGTCCGATGTTTGGCCTTTCCGCCCCTTGAGTTCTCTCAAGCTTCTCTGATATTAACACGAGTTCTACCTCTGATCATAAGCCTTCTTTTTAATTTCAAGTTCCGCAGACATTTTCCTCTTTTTTTTTTTTTTTTTAATCTGCCATCTGTCTTTCTGTAGTGGTTCGTCTAATGTCTGTGCTGTGTGCACTGAGCGCTCTCTCCTCCATCATTAGTAGACACGCCCCTCACTGCTGATTGGTTACAGGTGTGTTTTGGTACTCGGTCCGACACAGTTTTCAAACGTGTTTTTTCAAAAACTACTGATCCCACCTTTAAAACCTTTAATAGCGTCAAAAACAGAAGATCACAAGACGAGAGAGGCATTTTTGGCGGTTGCATGAGAAATCCAGTACAGAACAAATGAAGAATAAGTTTGGCTCACTACCAGAAGACAAAGGTTTAAGGCCTTTTGTGTAGCGATTCTCTCCAGATGTCTTCATTTAAGAAGCCCTCAAACAGTTTTAGCATGACATTCTGACAGGCAGACACAGAGTTTGGCTATAACTGACTCAGTTACCCTTAATGTACCGTGATTATAAAGAGACCATGGACAGAGTTGCCAGATCCCTGCAGTGGAATGTGACTGATTTATTGGAAGGGTTGCCAGATCATGTTTATTTCGCACATGAAAGAGAGGTTCAACAAAAATGAGGTTTTGTAAGGTTTGGATTTTCACAGGTGCCAGATCATGTTTAATGCACGTGAAGGAACAGTACAGCAGAGATGATACGGTCTTTATGTTCAGGCTTCGATGCTTCACTAGTTCCAGATGGGATGCATCATACAGCCTAGGGAGAGAGAAACATTTCTTCTACATACATGACCCCATCTGATGCAGATTGATTCACCCAACTAAAACAATCTGTAAAATCCACTCTATGAAAAGAGAACCAAAATAGATATTTTTATATATGTTATTAAAAAATTATAACATTTTATATAAGAATTTTATATATAAAAATAGATATTTTTTGTGTGATCTTTCATTTTCATTTATTTAGTATTACTTTTTTATTAATGCAGCAGCACAATTCACTATGTGATTTTCCTAAAAGATATAGTTGTCAGTATTAAAATGAGATGAAACAGTGGGCCAAATGAAATATCTTATGTTATGTTATATTATTATGAATTTGCTATTAGTTAAACTCGCTTAATTATACAAACTGGTAATGAATTTATAATGAGTTCTTTGACTGACAGTATGTGAGCTCATGTCAATAACATTATCAATTATGGAAACCTTCCGGTGAATTTTCATAATTTTTATTAAATGTGAAAAACATAAGCAAAGAAAAGAGACACATCATGAGCTCTGTGAACGAACTCTTATCTTCGTCCGAATCTCTGTTTCTGTTATTTCACAGGCCTTCGGTTAACTGCGGCATCAACCCTCAGATTCATCTTTAAAATGTGCTTGTTTTGAATCACTTTGTCCATGAAGTCTTTCTTTAATGCAGACACAGATCACTGTTGTTTCTCTTGATCTGTCACAGTAAATGGCTTGTCTTGTGTGTGTGGTGGACAGGATGAAGATTGGACTACAGCTTTAAGTGGCCACCATTCAGCACTCTTGTCTGAAATTTCAGAGTCTTGTCTTTGCCCCAAGGCAAAAGAATGAGTCTACAATTACCAGACTCTTCCACACTCAAGAGTCTTTCAGTGATATCAAGGAAAAATAGTCACCTAACCTGACCTGCTTTTTCAGAAAAACATCTCAAAGTGTGAAAAGTTTAACTTCTAATATGTCTTTTAGTTATATTTGTGTATGTATACACAGTCTCTGTAATGGATGAACATTTGGATTTGAAAGTATTTTTGATTTGATTCCAGGGTCTGGCTGAGGGACAAACGGCCCCATGGGAAACTGCCAAGAAGGACGAGAACCGCAACAAGAATCGCTACGGCAATATCATCGCTTGTGAGTACTGAAACAACAAGGATTCTAAATAGTGTTCTAAAATTCTAAAATGTCAAATTTTGGGCTTCTTTCACCTCATCACCTCGATCACACAAATTACTATTTATTTCTACACTCACCTAAAGGATTATTAGGAACACCTGTTCAATTTCTCATTAATGCAATTATCTAATCAACCAATCACATGGCAGTTGCTTCAATGCATTTAGGGGTGTGGTCCTGGTCAAGACAATCTCCTGAACTCCAAACTGAATGTCAGAATGGGAAAGAAAGGTGATTTAAGCAATTTTGAGCGTGGCATGGTTGTTGGTGCCAGACGGGCCGGTCTGAGTATTTCACAATCTGCTCAGTTACTGGGATTTTCACGCACAACATAAAAAACATCCAGTATGCGGCAGTCCTGTGGGCGAAAATGCCTTGTTGATGCTAGAGGTCAGAGGAGAATGGGCCGACTGATTCAAGCTGATAGAAGAGCAACTTTGACTGAAATAACCACTCGTTACAACCGAGGTATGCAGCAAAGCATTTGTGAAGCCACAACACGCACAACCTTGAGGCGGATGGGCTACAACAGCAGAACACCCCACCGGGTACCACTCATCTCCACTACAAATAGGAAAAAGAGGCTACAATTTGCACAAGCTCACCAAAATTGGACAGTTGAAGACTGGAAAAATGTTGCCTGGTCTGATGAGTCTCGATTTCTGTTGAGACATTCAGATGGTAGAGTCAGAATTTGGCGTAAACAGAATGAGAACATGGATCCATCATGCCTTGTTACCACTGTGCAGGCTGGTGGTGGTGGTGTAATGGTGTGGGGGATGTTTTCTTGGCACACTTTAGGCCCTTTAGTGCCAATTAGGCATCGTTTAAAAGCCACGGCCTACCTGAGCATTGTTTCTGACCATCCTCTGATGGCTGCTTCCAGCAGGATAATGCACCATGTCACAAAGCTCGAATCATTTCAAATTGGTTTCTTGAACATGACAATGAGTTCACTGTACTAAAATGGCCCCCACAGTCACCAGATCTCAACCCAATAGAGCATCTTTGGGATGTGGTGGAACGGGAGCTTCGTGCCCTGGATGTGCATCCCACAAATCTCCATCAACTGCAAGATGCTATCCTATCAATATGGGCCAACATTTCTAAAGAATGCTTTCAGCACCTTGTTGAATCAATGCCACGTAGAATTAAGGCAGTTCTGAAGGCGAAAGGGGGTCAAACACAGTATTAGTATGGTGTTCCTAATAATCCTTTAGGTGAGTGTATATTCTGTGAGATGCCCTGTTTTTAATATATCATATTTACAATAAGAAAAGTACTATGAAAGTACACTGCTACAGTGAGGATGTCAGAAAGTAATATCATGGCACTTTTGATAAATAGTGTGGTACGGAATTGTGAGCATATTCATTTACAACATTTACAGCGCTTTAAGGTAGTACCATGTCCAAAAAACGCATTATTGCACAATATTGTACCACTTCTTACAAAAAAGTATTTCAAAGAATTCTTTCAAATGTCAAAACATGTTAATTATTTTGTTAATGTAGCAGCATTCAGTAATATCTAGTTGTTGACATATATTTCTCCTACATCATTTAGTTGTCACTGCCACGGCGCTCTTAAAATGAGATGAAACAGTGGGCTAAATGAAATAACCTGTCAGTCGCTGATGGCCAGCGGGTATTATGATGAATTTGCTATTAGTTAAACCCGCTTAATTATACGAGTTGCTAATGAAAACTGTCCATCAGGCTGTTCATCAGTACAAAGGATCATTTTTGTGGAAAAATAGTGAAAATGTTGATGGCTTTATTTAACACCATGTGCCTAGGGCGTTGGTTTGCTTGTAACTGTGACTTTAGCCTAAAATAATATATTGCATTTAACAAAACATCTCATTAATAGTTAAATAAGTATGCCTCATACTGACTAAAAGAGTAGCACAAAAAATGGTAAAAATATGAAAATGATATAGTAATTATGATTATATATATTCTGAAGCAGATAGTTCCCATCCTACTATATATGATAATAGCTTCATACTTTAGCTTTAATGTGTGACTACATTTAATATCAAACTGTATTGCATTTGGACTTGGAAAATGGGTTTTTAAGTAACTGAAAAGTCTTAAGTCAACCAGCCAAAGGAGGAAGATGTTTTGTGAAGCATTTCATTATGTGAATTCATGTTTAACCACCCCAAATTGGAGCGATGTCTTACAAACTGAGCCAAGAAAAAAATTAACCCACAAACAAAATTGGCCGTGCATTGCTTGATTAACTTTGACAATTTATGGGAGACGAGGAAAGCCGTTTCAATTAGAGACATCTGTCCAGTCTCGCTCATCCCTTCAGTGTTTCAGCAGGCAGTGTCAGCCATTCAAGCCCATATGGTCATCTATAATTCACGAGACTCTACACCCAAAATAAACTGTTATTGGCAAACATTTACATATCAGAGAATGAGGGGGGGGTGGTTTGGAACGACGGCTCGTATTTACTCTTGCTCACCTTCAAAACCAATTTCTCCTTCCCTGTGTACACTGAGATTTTTGTATCTTTTCCAAATGATTCCTCATTATTATATTTCGTCCATTATGGTCGGGAGGGAGGTATGTACAGACAGTGAGCATACTATAATTTGGCACAGGGTGTTTGACAGATGCATGCTGTTGAGCACTTTCGCAAGCTCTGTTTGGACTGAGATTGCAGTAAATGCTTTGGCAGCAGGTTTGTAAAGGAACGGATGAGTCACAGCATAGCTAAGGGTCTGATCCCAAAGCTGAGGACAATGACATCACGGTGAACGACACACAGTGAAACAGAGAGAGCTTGGTAATGGAATGTTAAAATGGAATGTTTTGATGTCTTAGAAAAAGAGACGGCTGCATGAGACAGCTCAAATGACTGGAACTGTAAATGATTTTGTGGTGATAGGGGGCAGACATTATAAGTTTTACTTCTTTCTGCTCCTTTTCATTCATGTTAAATGCTGTTGTTGCATTTGTTTTTAAATGAATGAATAAAAAAAAAAAACAGCACCTAAAAATATCAAACAAGATAGCAGCTCTGTACTTAGTTGAAATTGAAGTATTTTACAGGAATTTCATGAATTTAATGTCGAATTTCAAAAAGTTATAATCATTCGCTGGGAGATAACCCTCAGATCTTTAAAGCAGAAGAAAATAGGCATAGGCATCACAGGAATGTTCCTGAAGCAAAGTCTGTTCCATTAAGAGTTATTTTAGTATTGAGTATTAAAGTGTTATATAATGTGTTCATATTTAGACTTTTTTTATAGTTTTAGTTTTCATAAGTTTTAGTAATTTTGTTATATGTGCTTTTGTCATTTGTAGTAGTTTTTTTTTTTATATATAATATATTTCTATATTACTTTAATGTTTGTTTCAGTTTTAGTAATTTTAGTAGTTATTTCAGTTAGTTGCCAAGACAACATTATTTTTGTAAAGGAACACAAATAGCAAATAGAGCCTGGCCCTAAACCTGTTGCTAAGCTAATTTCTTAAATATTCTCATGAGTGAAATACATGCAAATATTACATGGAGCGATTTTTAATCAACACTTTATCTGTAGAAATATAGGTACAGTGGCTGCTGTGACAAGTTTCCTTACAAAAAATAAGCATACTTCAAGTTCAAGTATATTTAAGTATACTTTATGGATTTTTTATAAGACAGCATGTAAAAATATGTGGGAAAAAGTATTATATAGGCTATTCAATCAATAGAGTAAACACAACTACAAGCCAAGTGTACTTAAAATGGTTAATTATACTTTTAATCAAAAGATTCAGTACATTATAGGCCAAATATACTTAGTATATTTCAAGTATACTTAAGGATCATTTTAAGTATATTTATGAGAAGTACATAAAAAGGGGGGGTAGTTAAAGGAATAGTGTACCCAAAAATGAATGTTCTGTCATCATTTACTTACCTTCATGTCATTCAAAACCTGTCTAACTTCAAAAAAGGATATTTTGAAAAATATATCAGTGTTATTACAGTGAAAGTCAATGGATCCAATGTTGTTTGGAACAGCGTTCTTCAAAAGATCTTTTTGTTGTGTCCCGCAGACGTCATATAGGTTTGGAACAACATGAGGGGTGAGCACATGATGACATCATCTTTATTTCTGGCTGCATCATTTTGCTGTTACCCGATTTGTTAGCTGTACTTGTAGTGCAGAGGAAATGGTTCTTTATGTCATAGTATGAGCTAAATTCGGGTGTTTTACAGAAAAAAAACTCTCACATGATGCAATTCATGTAGCTAACACTAACATCACACAATCATCCCATGAAGAGGGATGAAACCCCAACGGATAACCAGCACACATTGGCTCATTATACAAACTGTCACTCATTTTAAACAGTTAGTATAATTTCCTTTGTGGATCTGAGGTTAAAATATGCAAGGTAAGGCACCTGCTGAATAATAAATGTCCAGGTTGTTCGTCTTCATTAGTCCAAACACAGAAGAGAGCGTGTCTTGCTCTTTTAAGTGCTCTGCATGTGTGGATCCATGTGTCTGGATGAAGACACCTTCTCATTTCTTCTCTCTGAGCTCCCTAAAATTCTGACATTTATTCCCTTCACGTAGTGCTGCCAGAATCATCATGTTCCCTTGAAGTCTTTCTGGTAAAAAAAAAAAAAAAAAAACTCCTCTGATGTATTGACCAAAGCAAGAGTATTAGCATTCACATGAGCCGTGTAGTGTAGTGTATTATGCCCTTGGTTTTGTTTGTTTGTTTATCGTCATCGATTAATGCTCTTAACCAATAATAAACACCAAGTCAGATGCATACCTTATTTACATTATTAGGATTAATCGATTTAGGCATCATCAATATTCAGAGGTTGCTCTTTCATAGCTCAGTATCAAAAGTATCAACTTTTCATCTGCCTATCAACAAATCTCTGCCTTGTAATTGCCTTTTCCTTAAGAGAAAAACCTCAGGAGCATTTGAGATATTTGTGAGATGGGGTCTTTCTCTCAGTAAAACATTCCAAAAGTGGAAAAGATCAGCAAGAGTCTCTATTTGAGCTCCATTTAATCTCATTATTGTCTAGGAGAAACAAATTGAGATTTTAAATGGATCTCATTTGTGATGTTTCTTTCCTTTAGCTAGTCATATAAACCAATCTGAGGTTTCAAAATGGTGCGAATAACAGATGGAAATTAATTTCTATAATAATAAGTCCTGTGTATGTGGGGAAATATATCCTTTTTGTTGCCATTGGTGCAAATTAACCATCCGAAATGAATCTCTTTCAGATTAGGATGACACTTGTCCTAACACCAAGCTCTCAAAGCTCAAGCGTTCGCATAAACACTTCTGCTACTTTCTTAAACCCTCTCAGGTAGACTTCATGAGCAGAGCGTCTTATCCCAGAGCGGATGGAAATGGATTAAACTGGATTAGAGTGCCTCGCTCTCACGCCACGAGGTGTGTGCGACAGCACTTGGCCCATTTGACACTCTTTTCTGCCAAGCGGGGATTTAATAGGCTGTTTAGGTGTATAATGCACTCACACACTGAGGTTATATATAAGAGCAGCAGAGAGGACGCGCTGATTAAGAGACTGCTGACATTTTTGGGGCGGTTCTTTTAAACAAGCAAAAGTACCAGGTTGTACAAAAATCACAGAGTACAAAGTTCAAACTTTGACGCAACCCTACTCATCATCATACGTCACTGTAACGTCTAGGTGATCATCCAGACATCTGGATAGTTTAGCAGGGCTGACTCAGAGCTACTGTACCCATGCATCACAGCACTCGTCTGTAGTCTGGACATTCTCTCCCAATTAGAGCTTTGTGTCTGGCCCCTCACTGCGGAGAAGAACCCTGCCGAGCGCTCGCTGTTATGACAACTGACTCGGTGGCGTCTAATTAGCCCCATCTCGCTCTCTTTCCGCATCCCTCAATTTCCTTCTTTTCTGCTTCCCTCACGTATGTTCCCTTTCGGGGAGCAGAGAGGTCAGCAGCCAGACCAAAGCACCGGTGAGAGACAGCTGAGATGTTTGTGAGGCGAACGAGAGAGGAGGAGCAAATAAAGAAAGTCTGAAGTTAAAAAATAAAAAAATATAAGCCTGTGAATTTTGAGCAGATAGAATAAGAAACGCAGCAGGTTTGGACAGGAAGGAGGGGCTGTCTGAAAGTAAACAACCTTCACGACCCGCTTACAGCTCTAGACACGGGCCTACTTCTCCTTGGAATGAAATAAACTGAAAGACGGAGAGAAATCTGGAGGGATTCTGTGGAGCTGCCTGCCATCAGAGAACATCCGTTGGCTTGGAGTCGACATGCCTCAACAGCGCATTTGCATTCTCCATGTGATCAAAGCAGAACGCCACACGGGTTTGCGGAGCTAGTGTCAGACCTTTCCTTTACCCCTCCTCTCTTTCCGTTTCCACCCTCTTCCACTTTTCCAGAAGTGTCGTCGTAATTGCCAAGACATGCAGCTTCACCTTTCAAGGGTGGAAAGGCATGGTACCCGTGCTAAACATGAGCAGGTCAAGTATTTATAGCGAAGACAAGATGAAGATTGGCAGTGCTGGATTAATTAAATCAATTACATCATTTGACTAACTGTACATGGGGAAAATTGTCTGATCCTCATTTTCAATTCAGAGTGCAATGCTGAACTTGGGGCACCCAGACTTGAGTTGCTTAGAAACTAGTGCTTTAAAATATATATAAAAAGAAGATGCTGAGGTTTGCAGGTCTTTTCAAAAAACACAATTCATTTGCCCCATTGGTAAATCACACTAAACGTGTTGTCTTTTGTTGAAATGGATTGCTGGCATAGATCTCATACTGTGCCTTATATTAAAGTGGTATACTCAAATTGACAATCCTTGTTTGGATTGACCCTGGAGGAAACCAAAAACGTGGATTTTTCACACACATTTTTCACACACAAAACGTCTGTCATGGGTAAATGGCATTGTGAATACAAGAGTTGTGGTTCTTGGACCGCTCATGTGTGTGTAGCTCCCCTTTAAAGTGTATGTGTAACTTTAGACCGGCTCTTCTGTGAATATTTGACCCCACAGACGATCACACTCGTGTCAGACTGCAACTGCTGGAGGGAGACCCCCACTCTGACTACATAAACGCCAACTATATAGATGTGAGTATGACACATATGCATTCCGCATACTTGACCATTTTTGTTGATCCTAGAACAACATTCCTGTCTGAAAATTTAGCCCTAAACCTAAAATCAGAGGGAAATGATTGGTGATGTAGGAGCAAGCCTTAACCTGACATAAACTGTAAACCTGTCCCTCAAATCTGATTGGTTGACTGTGGTGTTGTTCCAGGATTAACAAAGATGTTGATCAAGGAATATGTTGTACTTGGTGAAATCACGTTCACCCAGACATAACTGTTCGTTTTCTGAGCCTCAAATAATGTCAAAATTTGATCAAATTTCATGTTATTTCTATTTATCAAAGAATCCTTAAAACAATTATGATGGATTCCACAAAAATATTAAGCAGCACAACTGTTTTCAACATTGATAATAATCAGAAATGTTTCTTGAGCAGCAAATCAGCATATTAGAATGATTTCTGAAGGATCATGTGAGACTGGAGTAATGATGCAGAACATTCAGCTTTACCATCACATGAATACATTACATTTTAAAATTCAAATTCAAATAGAAAAGTTATTTTAAATTGTAAAACATAGTTCACAATATTACTGTTACTTACTGTGTTTTTAGTGTGTTTTACTATGTGAGCATAAGAGACTTTCTTTCAAAAATATAACAAAATCTTACCAACCCCAAACTTTTGAACGGTGATGTATATTCATATATCCAGATTTCTGGTACAGTATATGTTTGTTTCTTGTATATGTATAAGTTGACTTAAACATCAAACAAGCTTAGTATATGCTGATAAAGAAATAATGATCTTCAAGTTTGAATATAATATTAATGACCTTTAAAATGTGTCTTGCGCAACCACCTTAAAATGCCAGAACAACTTCAGTCTTTGCTGTCAAAGAAGGGCTTAGTAGATTAATGCATCATTTATGTGTTACGCTTCCGAGAGCCTCACTTACAACAAATAAAAGATACAGTGGATTTCTGCGCTTAAACGCTCTTCTGAGTTGCTGCAAATGACTCTACGCTCCATGTCCACAGCTAGCGACAGCTCGAATGAAAGTGCTTCCCTGGCTCCTCTAAATCCACTAACTTGATCTGAACACCATAAAGACACAGTCGATATGATTGTGATCATTACAAAATGGAGAGTAAACATGTGCAGATATGCTTCAGCGCGAGGCTTCTCGCCCCGCAGCAGCTATAATCAGGCCACCCAATCTTATTCCTGATAATAAAACAATTATGTTCTCCGTCGTACCACAGACCCGGTCGTAAACTGCAGCGATGCTTTAAAAGCTTGACAGGAGCAAAGCTACATTGGTTGCCAGTTTGTTTCACAGTGGTTAAAATGCTAATGAACCAAAGGCATCAGAAAGGTGAAATTATAATGTCTCATTGAGTGCTGAATTGGATTCAAACAAAGTCTTTATGCAAGTTCATTGTTGCATGTGGTTTGAGCAGGTAGAGAAATTAGTTTCATTTGAATAATTTTCATCTTCCTTTTTCATTCTGTTTCCCAGGGCTACCACAGACCAAGGCACTACATAGCCACACAAGGTAATTAACAAAACCAAGAGAACTCTTCTGACATGAACGCAATCTACACATCTATGTTGATATATTCAAAGTAAAAAATATGATTAATTAGAACATCCTAGATTAAGTCTGTACAGAGATGCGAACGAGCTGTTTAAAATGGACACGTCAAAGCGAACGTTCTTTCACTCTTCCATTTGTCCTGCTGTCGACAGACTCGAGTGCATGGAATATTTTAGAAACTGAACGCGCATCTGTATACTGTATCCATTGTAGACAGCGTCAGTGATTATAATGTTTTCTATTTTCTTTTGACGTGACGCGACACAACGCTCACATCCAGTGGAGGCGAATGTCAGCCATTAAGCGTCTGAATAACAGTGGGCAATGATGTATGATTGATGAATGAATTTGTCAATGTCTTTGCCTGATGACAGTCAAATGCAAATGAATTTGCCCGTGCGATGTCACAGATCCCCAAATATCAAAACAAGCCGTTTTCAGAGCTTGATTAAATAAGCTTTGTTTGTAATGAGGAGGATTTTTGAATTGGTACAAAGACATCTTATTTGTCAAAAGATCAAGGCACATTTGATGTCTCATGACCCATTTAAAAGACTATAGCTGTGTCCCAATTCAGAGGCTGTATCCTTCGAGGGCCATGAAGGTCGGACTGAGCGTTGTTAAATGGGACGGTTTAGCCTATGGAGAATTGTTCTTGTGGCCTAGCAACTGTGACAGCTGTCATTGATGAGTGGCAGTAACGTTTGTACTGGACTTTTTTGAAAGTTATATTAAACTGTCTAAAAACAAAACAGGGTTCACAAACTGTCAAAATATGTTCACCATGGTCCATTTCTATATAATAAAGAGTATAAATTATATATAATCTCATCTTAGTAAGATATGAGTCAATATTTGAGTAAGTTGAAACCCAATACTTGCGTTTAAAAGTGTAATTTGGCAATTTCTCTCAAAAACATCTTGTCGTCTCTGGCGCACAATGAATTCTGGGGTAGACAAGGCCGTGAAGGATGTTATCCTTCAACGCACTGGAAACAAAGGACACATTTGAAGGAGCCATTGAATTGGGACAGCCTTCGCCGAGCCGCAGTGACGCAATCGGCCTTCGAAGGATGCAGCCTCTGAATTGGGACGCAGCTATTATGTTGGGTTTTGAATGCTTACTCTGCTTCTATTAGTTGTATTTAGTGTAAAATATTTGTAAATTAAGTAAAATGTCACCCTAATTGAGATCCTTTTGATTATATGCAAGGTACATAAAATATTAAATAAAATATAATATAAAGTATGTCATTGTTTTTAGTATTTCATATTTAAAAAGATATTGCCCACTTTAATAGTATCAGAGTAGGTAGTGTTTGTCAGTGTAGCTTACTAGTTTAAGTATAGTTTAACTGGAGTTAGTGCATCTGCAACTAAAAAAAAAAAAGTTATTAAAATGAATTAGATTTTATAGTACAACTGTAAAAATGCAAATTACTAACTAGATTAGTTTTGAAGTAGCTTTCACTGTTAGTGTGCTGTATTCCACCATGCTGCTTAATTAACTTCAACTGTATTGGTCACCAGAAAGATCAACCCAGGATATACTAGCATGAACTACTGTTTCCCTCAGGGACTGTTTGTGAATCCATAAAGAAACATTGCATCTTATTTCTAGTTGATTTGTGAGTGTTGCGTGATCTTGGTGGTGGTTTGCTTCTAAATTTGTCCCTCCTCCTCTCTTGTAGGCCCCATGCAGGAGACCGTGAGGGATTTCTGGAGGATGATTTGGCAAGAGAATTCTGCCAGTATCGTCATGGTAACCAACCTGGTGGAAGTGGGCAGGGTAGGGTTCTTGTAATTATCTCTTTCCTTAATAAATATCACAGGATTAAGAATGTTATTTACAAAGCGCTCCTCCAATTGCTACACGTTTAACTACGGTCTAGCAGTGTGTCAACATTAAATACAACACGCAAATATATAAATCTGTGAGGTGCATGTTTGCGCAATGTGTTTTAGAAGTAGCATCTAGCAAGAAATCATTGCAAACGTGCAATATGTTTCTGTATCTCAAAGAATAAAGCATAGCAATCGACGTCATGGTTGTGGGTTCCATCCGAACACAAAAAGGTTGCTGCCTTGAATGAATTGACTGTTTTTAAGTACAATCAACTTGGATGTTTAAGTCATTTCAACTTAAATTACATGAAATGACAAAAAAAATTGTTAAAGCAATGTAAAAACATATGTTGTCATAACTTACTGATCATATATATTTTTTACAGTGTAGTTTGTGTGAATGATCTACCAATTATTGTAAATGCAAGCGGAAATCGTATAGAAGGATGTTTCTGTATATACAAGGGGAACTTTAAACGAGTGAGTCAAGCATTTTGGAGGACATCCTAAAATGGAGCACAATTAGGTGCACAAGTCCTTCACAATATCCCCAACGAGAGCCATTTGATGTCACAATGAGTATAATTGAGCGGTGTTCAATGATTGGCTCCAGTGAACTCGGACCACAGGGGTTGTTCATTCAGAGATAACATCCTCTCTGACAGGTGGCCAATTACACCTCTCTGTGTTTTCAAATGTCATCAGGGACTTGTTTCTGCAAATGCCGACTTGACTTAGACCTTGCTGTAAAATAGAGTAATACCGAAACAAATTAAGATGCAGGTGTTGTGTTATAATGTGTACGTATGTGTCCGTAAAGGTGAAATGTGTGCGGTATTGGCCTGACGAGACCGAGGTGTACGGAGACATCAAAGTGACGCTGATCGAAACGGAGCCTCTTGCGGAATATGTGATCAGGACTTTTACTGTTCAGAAGGTAAAAACCCATCCTCCATCTGTACTCCATACAAAAGAAATGTCTCTCAATTTGCTCAGAGGTTGCTCTTTCATTGCTCAGGTGTTCTCAGTTTGTTTACAGTAATGCTTCCAAAATGGAATTTTGCTAAATGGAGACTGTTTGATAATATAGTGCCTATATGTAATTTAATATGCAATTTTATAGAAGAGAACAAAAAAGAATATTTAAAAAGAAAATATTAGAATGATATATATATATAACCATTTTTTTATTAAAACTGCCAATGGGATAGGAAAAATCAACTTGATTCAAAATATGAAAACTAATGCATTTTGTTTCGCAAGTACATTCAGAAATAAAACTTTTCAGCACTCTCTGCATGCATCTCCTCATCCAGACTTATGTTCATCCAGACTTATGTTCATCCATACCATATGAACCATCAGCTTGTGTTTAAGCTCATAATGCATCTCTCACTCAATCACTTTTATTGTTATTATTATACAGGAACAGCTTGATGTCAGATCTGCATAAATTGAAGGAAAAAAAAAAACCTAACCACAATGTTTTAACAAACAAACTTTACAAGATCTCAACAAAAGCCAACAGACAATATTTTGCAATGAAAGTAAATCGCAAAGAAAGCTCTTAGGAACGGTAGAGTTTTGTTGTTGAATGTTGTAATCCAAACAGAACAGATGTAGGGAAGCTTTGATAGTGGGTGAAATTAGTGTCTGAGAGTCGTTTTTGAGGGGGAGAACGCGGTATGGAACAGCATGTCATCAGCAACTTTCTTAAATCACTCAATCCATCTGTCTCACGAGGCTGCTGCCTCTCAAACGCTTCCTCAACTTTGAAAGAGAGTTGTTAGGGTACATCCTCCTCTCAGCACATAGTTGTGCTTCATAATGAGTGCGAGCAGAAAATGACAAGAGATGGTTTCTGGATATCAAATGGGGACTTTTGCTTAAATCTCTGATTCTCAGATATTTCTCCAGAGAAAATTTTCTCCCTCGATATTTCTCCTTAAATCTAACGAAAACATGTCTGGGTCACATTGCATGCCAAGTAATAATTAATTAATTTAGAAGTTATTTTATTAAGGATTTATATGTATAGACCTTTTTAAGTGTATTTATACGTATATTATATTTTATAAATTATAATTTGCATTACGTTTTTTTTGCATTGTGTCATTATTTTAATGACAGTTAATGACATTTTTATCATTTTCTCGAAGTGAAATGTTATTTATTTGGGGGGAGGAAAAATAACGCTAACTCTTTCTTATGATCATTCTTGAGTGTCCTTGTGTGTCTAGGTATGCATTTCATCCCCAAGTTGGACTTTAGAGCGTCTTCTCTTTTTTTTTTTCAGCTTTCAGTACTTCTCATCATCTATAGCAGCTCAGTTACGACTCTCCAGACACACACACTAATGCACACAAGCCGCATTTAACGGCTACATGGGTCCTCGCTTGGTGGTATCAGCACCTCCAGGCATGGATTACGCCGCTCTCAAACCCAAATTATAATTAAAAGCTTATCAGAGCATTAAGTGCTAGTAAGGAAGTAATGGGAAAAGGTTTCTACTGTAACACAACACTGTGTGTGGAAAAGCCTCAGCGCTCGCACAGATCGAACCACATGTGTAATGTTGTGCTGTGGTTCAAACACTGACCATGAGGCCCTGACTGACTTTTCAGCGCATTTGCTACACTCATTTTGGGGAACTAAGTTACAGTGTCATATTGACGTCATGATACCTTAATTATGAGAGGGTTCACCAATAAATGTATTTTATTGGCAAAACATACTACATGGTGTTGATTTTTATTGACATGCACTTATTGGGTGTCGTAATCCTACCCATCTTCTACCATAATCACATACCTGTTACCTTCAGTTGATGACACCTGTAGATATTAAGCTCACCACATGCTCTTGTTTGCAGAAGGGTCACCACGAGATCCGGGAAATCCGGCAGTTCCATTTCACCAGCTGGCCCGATCACGGCGTTCCCTGCTACGCCACAGGCCTGCTGGGCTTCATCCGCCAGGTCAAGTTCCTCAATCCTCCAGACGCAGGGCCCATCGCTGTGCACTGCAGGTGTGTTCTTATCCTGATTTTTATTTTTTATTTATTTTTTGTCCCTTTGTCACTTTTCTTACATACATTTACTGTAAGTTCAAAGTATGGTGTAAAGTTGGGCTAACAGTGTGACTATGAATGTACAACGAGAAATCCATTGATTATTTAAATTAGACATACTCTCTGAGGCCTTTCAGTGGCTGCTACAAATATCCAGTTATAATTTTAAATGATTTAGGTTTGTTTAGGCTGATCTTCAAGGTGATGTCATAAACAGTAATTTTTATTATGCATTTCATATATATATATTAAATTTGCACAAAAAAAATTGAATTAAACTTGCTGATTAAGGCTATGCAGTTGCTAGGGTAAAACTATTAAAAAACATTTTAATTATTAGAAATAAATGTAACACTTTATTTTACAGTGTCATTATTCCACGGTACTTGTAGTTACTGTAGTAATAACTATAAATTATGCATAGTTACATGCGACTAACCCTAAACCAAAACCTATTCCTAACCCTATAGTAAGTGTAGATAATTACTATTACTCAGTACTTAATGTATAATTATACTGTAACACAGACACCTAAAAATAGAGTGTAACCGAAATCAAATGTCTTGTTTAAGTGTAAATTTAAGTACTAAAATTAGTAAATCTCAAAAAATTTAAAATGAATTAAAGCAAGAAAGAAATATAAATGAAAACGAACTAATAAAAATGAAAAAGCACATTTCCTAAAACTTAAACTTAAATGAAAATATTAAAAACAAAAGTAATTCAAAATATTATATAATATAATAAGTATTGTAATAGTATATAAATTATATAAAAATAACATTGCCCACCCACAAGTGTTTTAATTTTCTGGTAGATGATATTTTATTTGTGTTAAGCTTCCATGATGTTAAATAGCGCCTGACAAACATTGCCCTTCAGAAGCTCTTCTCCATCGTTTACTGATAAACGAGAGTATGAGTACAGGATTGTTGTGTTTGTGTTGGACACAGATACTGCTGCTATTTTATTCCCATGAGTATTTAGTAAAAGATCAGAACAAAGTGGAACTGTTTTAATGTGAAATTAGGTAAATTAATTGACTTCATTAACTGTATTTAATGAAACACATTTATTTTATCTCAAATGTTTGGCAGTCCAGAAGAACTGTCCTATTGATCCTATTCACATCTGGTTAAGTCCTGATAACTCAAATCATACATTCTTCCCTTAATATTATTCCTATTATTCCTTCATCCCTTAAAGTAGCAGCTATAACTCCCAAACTTAAGAAACCTGGTGCGGATATCATAATTACCCAGAACCTGTTCGACCCATTTCGAATTTACGTTTTCTTTCTAAATGATTGGTAAAAATTGTTGCTCAACAGGTACATGCTCATCTGACAGAATAACTTGTTTGATACAGCTTTTTTGTATTCATTTCTTTTTATTGTTCATGTATCTTATTATTTGTATTATTTGAGTGTCTTGAAAGGCGCCCATAAATAAAATAAATTATTTATTATAACTAATTTTACACGTAACAGGAAAAGAACCCAGGGAGTTACAAGAGAAACGATGATTTTCACACATATTCATATTCATTTCAGACACATTCACAAATGTTGGACGTTTCGGCACATGGATAGACACTCACCCATTAATCTGTCCGCATCATGGATGCATGGATAGATAGAAACGCACTCACAATTGTGGGGAGTAATTGGGAGCCGTTTGGGAAGAAGGTTTGGGAATGAAAGGTGACAGCAGGAGACTGTGAAGTGGCAGTGTAAATTTGCAGTCGGCCTTGCAATGCCGGAGACGAAGCAGATGTGACGAAGAAACTTCCAGAACAGATTAGCCCAAGTGTCAAGTGCTCCTGGTGCAGAGATTAAGATTTTGATTCAAGCAAGTTTTTCAGAACGTTACAAACTGTCTTTACTTCTGAGGAACACTAAAGGACTTATAGCAGAATGTCTTGGCTGCTCACAACAGGTTTGATGTCAATAATGAGGTATTTTGAGAACCAATAATGTTGCTCACTGTATTAAACCTGACCCAACAAACTGATGTGCCATATTTAAAATGTAAGATTTACAGAGGGGAAGATTACCAGTGAATAATGTTACATCTTGGACTGTAACAAGAACCTATCATATGACTTCTAAAGACTTATGAGTGATATGGACTACTGTTATGGTGCTTTAATGAAGCTCTATTGTCATTTTTGCTGCTTGATAGTGTCTGTCATTTACTTAAACGTATGTGAAAGAGCAGCCAAGACATTCTACTAAACATCTCCTTTTGTGTTCCACTGAAGAAAGAAAGTCTTACCGATTTAAAACATGAGGCTGAGTAAATGACAGAACATTTTAGGTATTATTCCTTAAAAAGGAACACAAGCAAAACAAAAAAAATAATAATTTTGGGCACATTGAACTAATGAACACTTTGTATCTTATGGCAATTCGGGGATGATAAT
Organism: Rutilus rutilus; assembly: GCF_951802725.1. Taxonomy (NCBI): domain Eukaryota; kingdom Metazoa; phylum Chordata; class Actinopteri; order Cypriniformes; family Leuciscidae; genus Rutilus; species Rutilus rutilus. The sequence goes on along the minus strand of NC_140217.1, from coordinate 36,615,096 downwards.
AATAATAGTGAATGAGTGACTGAAGATGTGAGGTGTAAAGGACATCCTCCCTGTCTCTTTCCCTCTCCGTCCCTTGCTTTCTTTCTGTCAGTTGTTTACCACTCGCACCATTAATCACTGTGAGTGACGGCCAATCTGTGGCACCGTGGAGCTGCTCTGTATTTCTGTGTGTGTGTGTGTGTGAGAGCCGTTTTGGAGTGACTGATAGCACATCTTCTGTCCAAATGCTCTCTCTCACACACACGCATCTTGGTCTGCCAGAACCTTGTTTTCGTAACACCTAACATTTGGATCCTAGCAGAAATCTCCGCCTTATGAATGTGTTGTGTGTGTGGGTCAGGTTTTATCCATGTTGTGAGGACCGAATGTCCCCAGAAGCATAGTAAAATCTTAAATTGCGTAGATTGTGGAGACCAGCAGTTCCTGCGAGAAGAATGCTTTAAATACACATGCCTTTATAAAAAAAAAAAAAAGCAAAATAATTTTCTGTAGGTTAGGTATAACATTATAATGTCTTTGTGTCACTTTTAATCAATTTAATGCATCCTTGCTGAATAAAAGTATTATTTTCTATGAAAAATACCCATACTTTTGAACAGTTTTGTGTGTGTATAGTGTGTATACACTTCCGGTTAAAAGTTTGGAAACATTAAGGTGTTTTAATGTTTTTGAAAGTAGTCTCTTAATCTCACCAAAGCTGCATTTATTTAATTAAAAATACAGTAAAAAATAGTAATACTGTGAAATATTATTACAATTTAAATGAACTGGTTTTTGTTGTGATATATTTTAAAATGTAATATATTCCAGTGATCAAAGCTGAATTTGCAGCAGTCTTCAGTGTCACATGATCCTTCAGAAATCATTCTAATATGCTGATTTGCTGCCCAATAAACATTTCTTATTATTATTAATGTTAAACACAGTTGTGCTGCTCAATATTTTTGTGGAAATGTTCATTGATAGAAAATAAAACCATAGTATTCAATGGAAAGTCTCCACCATGACATCAAACCAAATGCATTTTTGCTTTTCAGCTATAATAAAAACGAATGAATTATTAAATTAATGAATGAGTTATTTATTAATATTGTCTTAATATAAATTAATATAATATGTAGTTTATACAATTTAATATACATTTATTAAGTTGTCTTTTCATTTAATATTTTAAAATGAGAATTTAGATCTGTCCTCTCCATCACAGTGTAGTCTTCCATCAGAAATGGAGCTGGTGGAAGGTTATCATGCAGTTAGAAGAATCTCATCCTTCTGTAATTTCCGCAGTGCTGGTGCTGGAAGAACAGGCTGTTTCATTGCAGTGGACATTATGTTGGACATGGCAGAGAGTGAGGGTGTAGTGGACATCTTCAACTGCATCAGAGAGCTGCGCTCACAGAGAGTCAACATGGTCCAGACTGAGGTGAGCAGCCCTACAGCCCTGAACAACACTGTTTCACCGTGTATCTTACATGACCCTGTACAACTTCACCGCAGAGTTTGTCGTTCAGGCAAGCAGATTGTGCTTAGATACTCACTCATTGAATTATTTAATCATTTGCTAAATTAATAATTCGTTCACTTTCTTAATTATTCACTCACTAAACTCAGTCTCACTAATGCAGTCGTTTACTATCCAGTGTCACTATTGTACTTTTCAGTCGCCAGTGTTGGGGAAAGTTACTTTTAAAAGTAATGCGTTACAATATTGTGTTACTCCCAAATAAAGTAACTAATTACATTACTTGGTTACTTTTTTAAAAAGTCAGCAGCAAACACATTGGATAATAAAGTGATTAAATACATATGTAAGTTAACATATTTAATTATTGCAGATTTGTGTAATATTCTCAGTTTGCATTTCACTGTTTTTATTAAGTTTGAGTGAGATGAGCGAATGCCTGCTCACATTTAGTCCAGAAATACAATAATCCTCATGTTCACACAGCTCACACAACGCCTCTGCACTTACTCCTGATTTCTCTCAACATGAGGACAGGAGAGCTGCCAGTCAATAAATGGGAAAACAAAGAAACTTGTCGTACTTCTTTAAAAAAAAAATGTGTTACTTTCAACACTCAGTTGCAACCTCACTCGCTTACTCGCATAGCCTTTTATGAAGATGATATTGAAGCCATCTGTTTTTTCAACTTAAAACTTAGATAACCTTTCTTTTCCCTACATTAATCCACACACTATAACATCAAAACAGCCTGAACATGAAATTGCCCAGACCATGACAGGCAGAATTTACTGAATATTGGAATTTAAATGCATGCCCCCTAGTGGTGGATGAAAATTAGTATTGCACTGTTTTAAAATGCAACAAAGCAATAATTATACACTGTAAGTATAAATTAATACATTTATTTATTTATTAATTTACTCTTCATATTTTGACTCTAGTGTTAACTGTTTAAAAACTCTTTAAGCCTCATTTGACATGAAAAACCTTCTTGCACTAATTATTATTTAGTATAATTATTATTAGCCTATGTATAATACTAAATGACTTTTATTGTAAATAATATAACATTTTGGATACATTTGATTACTTTTATAAATGTACTATTATTATAAATCATTTATAATAATAAATTGCTAAATCACATACTACATCAAATCAACGTGCTGTTTTATTCGCTCTATTCAGATATTCCAGGTTTTTGCTGTGAGGACAGCATGCTTTTAAAGGGCTAACACTAAACACAGTGGCGGTGATAATGGCTTCTGGGAGGCACTTTGTGTCAGCCTGCAGCTCCATTCAAAGATAATCCTCCACAGACACAACACACAGCAATTAATCTTTTAAAAGGCTTTTTCCTCGTCTTTTGTCCTCAGACCTCTGCAGAAGTGCTCACCAGGTTATGGAGTAATAGGTACGAGAGGTCAGCTCAGCTTGACTGTAGCTTAGCGTGGATCAAAGGCCTACATTAGCATTCAAACCTTTAAGCCGGAGGCATTGTTGAGCTAAAATATGGATAATTCGGGCCAATATGTGGGGCTGGGGTTTAGGAAGGAGTTTAATATTAGCCCCCTTGATCTCATTTTTAAGGCAGCGGTTGAAGCAGTTTCGAGGGATGCTGCTGTCGCCACAGGACTTTAGCATCAGAGGTTGCAACGCTTAAATCAATATAAAACGTCCCTGAGGCAGGAGTCCCCTTCAGCGAACTGCGGTTCTTGCATCAATGTTCATGCACTGCTCCATACGAACGTTTGTGAGGGGTATCGACTCCATATTTCCCTGATGATTTGCCATGATGCTGTGCGGCATTCACTCTCAGCTCGAATTTGGGCTTCTGAAACGTATGTGTTTGGATGTTCATGAATTATGTACACTGGCTGGTTTGAAGATGTAAAAGTTTAAATCAAACCCTTAATTATTTTAGAGCTGTGATTATTGTTTTTATCATTAAAAAAGGGAGGTTGTCTCATATGACCTACGATCATTTAGAATCAGTGAGATAATTAAAAGTGCTTTCAAAATGGTTGACTTGTAAATCTAGATATTGCATTACTTTTAAATCTTAAACTGATTCAATAATATTCAAATATATTTGTAGCGCACACACATACTGTTATGTATATATAAACAGTAATATTGTGAAACATTATTACAATTTAAAACAGCTCACAGCAGAGAAAGAACAAGGCAAACTAGAAAATGTTGGACACCAAGCACAAAACATGATTCATAAAACATAGTGCTTCCATATATGTATCATACACACTAACACACACACACACCGTGGTGCTGAATTTCATAAGCACCGTGATATTAGCATCTCTTACCAAGGCTGTACCACAGTGTTTTTTGTAAGTGTTGATCTCTCTCTCTCTCTCTGCAGGAGCAGTATGTGTTTGTGCATGATGCCATTCTGGAAGCGTGTTTGTGTGGGAACACGGCTATCCCAGTGTGTGAATTCAGAGCCATCTACTACAACATCAGCAGACTGGACCCTCAGACCAACTCCAGCCAGATCAAAGATGAGTTTCAGGTGAGAAATCCACACAAATGGACCACGATAAAACATTTCCACCAAAATAGCATTGTTGTTTTATTTAGTTTTTTTGTAGATACCTTCTTAGATGTGAAAATACTGAAGATACAACAAAATGCTGATCATTTGTTATTTGCCACCACACACACACAAAAAAAAAAACATTTCAACATTATGAAAAAAATCTGAAATCGATTCTTACACCAGGAGATCTCTTTTGAATGTATTATTTTACAAAAAAAAACTGTGTTCTGATTTTACAAGAATTGCATCACTGTGTCTAAATTACAACTCTTATTTCTCACGGGTTGCTCTTTTGTATGAGACAATTGTAGACATACAGTAAAAGTACAGACCTAAAACATTATTGTGAATAGCGTAGCTCAGATCATTTGATCTTATTAGAATTTGACCAGAAGTAACAGGAGTTCATATTGAGATCTCTCACCTTTGAGCAGTTGTAGCTATGAACAGTCTGTAGCTATGTTTTTATCCAAAGTTGAGAATTTAACTTATGCACAAAATTGGAATACCTCATGAAACCTTTGGCGCAGGCATTTGAGAATAACCAAACCAACATTTGAGATGCCGTGCAATGAAATTGGTCTGCTAATTAGTCCAGCTATCTAATCACATCCTCTGTTGATACAAAGTCAGTTTTTTGTTGCGCATCGAGCGATTAATTCAGTAAATGTGTTTCCAATGTAGATCATGCTTACATCTTCTTGTTGGATAAAAAAATTATCCACCCCAATAATTATTTTTATGCACACTTTTTTAATTTTTGCACATCTTGGCTTTCCAGCCAGCAATTTGTATGCAATATCTTAAAATGGAAACCTAGCTTGTGGGATTGTTTGAAATCTCCTCTGAAAGAACATCCAATTTCTCAGAATATTGTCCTGCATTTGTTCTCTATTCAATCCCATTACAATCTAGGAGGAACAATTGAGACACTGAAGATATCTCATTTGTGATTTATCTTAAAAAACGGTTGAAACATACGTGTTTTTAAAGATTCATGCTTCGTGTTCCTTCGGCTCTTAAACTATAATCAGCGAGCAGCCCACATGGAGGCCTAATTTACGGAATCCTCCAAGGTTTTTTGCTGTCGATTGGCAGTACTGTATTATGACTGAAGCCCTCGCGGCTATTTCTAACAACTTTATCAAGCTCTCTGGTGTGATTTCAGCATGATTTCCCCTAAATTCGAAGTGCTTTTAAAAAAGTCAATCGGCAAAGCGTGGTGGTGTCCTTAATGCATTAGATGAGGCAGGTGAGTAAAGACAGTGACTCAGACGCCAGGGGAGAAAGCGCTTTGTACGAGCCATTGGCGATCTGCAAGAGCCCCATAAAGCCCAGAGCTGAGCTGTTTCTTTTCATGGTGCCTTTATGTTTTGTATTCCCTGTGAAATGAGTGAGCTGCTGCCGTCTGAGGGGAAGCAAAGCTTCAGATCTGTGAGGCGTCTCATAAAATATGATGAATATGTTTCGATCTTTCTTTCCTCCCAGATCTTTCGTTCTCTATCTAGCGTTGCATCTTTCTCTCTTGTAAGCCATTTTTCACTGTCTGTCTCTCTCTCTCTCCATCTGCATCTCTTTCAATGTCTCTATGTTCTTCAGTGTGTCTTATACATAAGTAATGACTGACCTTCAGTTTACTAAAATATTTGCATTGGTTGTGGTTGGACCAGCAGTGCGAAATGTACCATTTCTCCCCAAGTGAGCAGCTTTATGTTTGAGAGCAATTTGTTTTTCTGTTTTAAAGGTGTTTCATGTCTTCTTCCTCAGACTCTGAATATAGTGACACCGCGTGTTCGTCCGGAGGACTGCAGCGTTGGTCTGCTCCCGCGTAACCACGATAAGAACCGCAGCATGGACGTCCTCGCTGTAGACCGCTGCCTGCCTTTCCTCATTTCTGTTGACGGCGAGTCCAGCAATTACATCAATGCAGCGCTGATGGACGTAAGTTTCATTGCTTTGTTGTCTTGCATTGAACTTTAAAGGGGTCATATTTTTTCCTACTTATAATGGTATAACAGTCTTTATTTTGGTATTTATGACCATTTCACATCTTTTCTACAACACTGGAAAAAATAGGCCACTTTTCTTCTTTTTTTTTACATTGATTGCAATTAAATCGTTGGCGGCTGCATTTGAACTACATTGAAGCTATAGGTTACTTGTAATTTAAAATAGTTAAACTAGAGTCAAGCTATACTCTTTTTAAAAGGTAGTTAGCTATAAGCTACTAACAAGTAACTAGCAACACTGAAGTTACATAAAAGACGATATATAACTTTCCAATGATGCAATTCATAATGTAATCAGAGCAATAGGTTTTGGGCACAAAAACAATGAGGGTTTTTTTGAGCGAATAAACTCATTTAACATCATCAAACTTGAACTGATACATTTACACTATATACTACTAAAAAGCTACATATTTAAAAGACCTAAAATGCCATGTAGGGCCTTGAATAGTTTAGTCATTTTTGGATTGGTTTATTTAAAGACTAAACAAACAGATTCACTAGAATGAATGACCAAGGACGAAAACTATAACGATGAAGATTGACTTCTGAAAATCGTTCTAAATATAAAAGAATAGCAGACTTCACACAACATCTATAACGGATATCATTGGAATCACTTTCACATTTATTTTTTTCTTGCTGATGAATGACAATAACATTGACAGCCAATCAGAATGCATCCTGAGTTAAAGAGATCAAACCTTTAAAGCTGCAGACGACAAATTTGCAGATCACGCTTATAAACAGAACATTATTATCCGCTGGTGTGGAAGCTAATATATACTTACCTTTATGTATTTATAACGGATATATAATTTTATAGTATTTTAAAGTAAATAACTAAAACACTTTATATTACATCACTTCTCATAGTGCGCTCTGATAAATCCCAGGTAAGCGGAGCAGAACGCCCAGGAGATCACACAGTGACAATCTCACAAACAAGCCAATTTAACAAGTACAAGATTAGATCACATCTCCGTAATCTCCACACATAGATCATAATCACACTCGTACCATAAACCAGCATCTTCACGCAGCATCCAAAAAGGATAATCAAGGCAGAAGACACGCACCACAGATAAAGAACAACAAGATGAAAAAAAGAAGATAAGAAGCAAATGAATTGAACGGCCAACCCGTGGTAGAAGAGTGTGTGTGTTTGTCTCAAAACGGAGCCTCGGCAGTCCATGTCAATGAATCCCCTGGCAAGGTTATCACTCAGTCTCTGTGTTTCCTGTCCCTCTGCAGGTCTCCATTTAGTTATGGTCATTACACATGTTAGGCACGTTGGGATGTGTTGGGTCCAGGCACATCTTCAGTGCTGGAAGGAAGAGTTAACTTGTTCTCTTATTGATTGCTCTAGAGCCACAAACAGCCGGCAGCCTTCATCGTAACACAGCACCCTCTGCCCAACACCGTGGCCGACTTCTGGAGGCTAGTGTTCGACTACAACTGCTCCACCATTGTGATGCTGAATGAAATGGACGCTGCGCAGGTATGTGAGGTACTTGACCCTCGCCTCCATTTGTTATCTATTGCACTTCTTAAGGTGGATGATAGGGTTTGTTTTCCTCATATTGTTAGATAGCTTTTTTTGGATGATTCTCAATCTAATAAGAGGGCTAATCCAAAATTGCAGTCTAAAACAAAAGGTGTTTGTACATACACTATATATACACTACTGTTCAACAGATTTTTTTTTGGGGGGGGATTAATGCTTTTATTCAGAAAGGATGCATTAAAACTGACAGTAAAGACATTTATAACATTACAGAATATTTATGTTTCAAATAAATGCTGTTCTCTTGAACTTCCTATTCATCAAAGAATCCTGAAAAATTGGTTTCTACAAAAATATTAACCATGACAACTGTTTTCAACATTGATAATAATCAAATGTTTATGCATTCAGTGTATATAAAATATATAACTAATATAACTTTTAATATGATAACATAACATATTTGTATTTTTGTTTCCATCACTGTCTGCATTTTAAGAAGTTAAGAATGAGATGATTCAGTTGTTTAGTTTCAATAAATGGTCTGAAGTTCTCTGCTCTTTTCCTTTGAGTTCTGAAAGTTACAGTATATTTTCATAGTATAACAAACTCTTTTATCTCAGAAGATCAAAGGAAGTTTGATTCATCATGATGTGACTCATTTAAGTTTGAGTAAGTGAGGGATCATTGGAACAGATTTCATTGGCACACTGCAATTTGAGTTCAAATTAGTAGACTTTGAAATGATTGAGTTATTTCTATTTCTCCCGCACTCTTTAGATGTCCATTATTGAGTCACGTTGTCTGGATGTGAACTTCTGCTCAGTGTTCTTATTTGCCGTAATTCTTGCCCCCGCTGCAGCTCTGCATGCAGTACTGGCCAGAGAAAGGCTCCTGCTGCTACGGCCCCATTCAGGTTGAATTCATCTCCGCTGACATTGACGAGGACATTATCAATCGCATTTTTAGGATCTGCAACATGGCACGAGTAAGTGGGGTCAGTGCACAGGGAAGGGACTGTTGGATGTTTAATAACTCTGCGTGACTGAGTCAGAAATGTGTTCATTTTTATCCTTGGCTGATCCACAAGCTCCAATCAGGTCTGTCAGAGCGTTGTCAGAGTTGAGTTTTTTTCGGACCACGGTGCAAATTTTATATGTTCACTACAATTCAAAAGTTTGGGGTCTGTAAGATATTACTTGCATGTGTCATTATATTATAATCACATTTTACCAAAATCAAGCTCAAATGGAGTTTCTGACATACATGTTTTGTCCATCATTAGAACGGCGACGTCTGAGGCAGTAAGTGCATTGCATTATGTTTTCATCAACTTACAGGTTATAAAGTTTATTGTAGCTATATGGGAGCTCAGTTTATGTCATTTGGCCAAAATCCCATGTTATTAAAGATTATTATGGCAGTTTGGCTATGATTGGATGACAAATGATAGACTAAGACACTCTTCTCCTCTCCTCAAACACACAAAACATGAGCCTTTATATATAGTGTTTCTTGAGTAAAGAAATGCTGTACTCATTCAAAGAACAAGTTCTTTATTAACCTTTGCATTGCAAACAAGCAGAGACTGTCCAAAATGTGTGAGGCACTTCATTCAAGATCGAGGCTGGGCAGAGTTACGAGTTTTGACTGACAGTTTGAGGATCCAATGGAGTTATGAGGTTTAGTCTCATGCTCCCTTCAATACTTTTCACTCATTAAATATTTGCAAAACCCACAGATGTAAAGGGTGACCAATAGGAATGATGAAAAAAATGGAGAAATATGGAGAAACAAGGTTTGCGCCCGACAGCGACGATATGTGTGTATACATGTATGATATTTACATATTAATTTTGCTTTCTGATCATATGTTGGGGTTTATTTTGTGATAATGACTGACTAAATACTTTTTTACATAACATAACCAATTTCATAAAGAACTTTTCAAACATTTCAGCATCAAAACGAAAGATCAATTTAAAAGTTAGTGTGTATTTTTCCTGCTGCTAAATAGATGCTTGTGAACAAAAGTCACGTTCACCTGAGGAAACCGTAGCAACAGTAAGACGATCAAATTATTCCTGTTAGTGTCATTATCAAAAAATAAAAACTGTTTAAAACTTTCATTTTTTACCTTGAAAGTTTTTACCTTCATTTTTTAGCACTATCAAATTGAACTAGAAAAAAAAATGGTTTTCAAACCAATTTCCTGATGATGAACCTCAACAGATTAGCCATTTTGAACCCCCATGTATGTCCTTATATACATGTGCACTGTATCAAACAATCCTTACTGTGACTCACTAAAATAAAACTGCTTTTTATCACAAAAATCCTACAGCTCAAGAAGAGATAAAAATTCACTTAAGTCCCTTTGATTTGACTCCTAATGCGACAGCAGTTGAGTTAGTGAAGTGAGAAATTACATTAAGCCAAAAAGGGGCCACGACTATATAGTCCTTCTCAATCCACATGATTTCAACACTCAGCACATCTCATGCGTTTTTCAACGTGATTCGTTTTGCTAGCGAAATATGCATGAGCACAAAAATCACATTAATTTGACCACCATCCTGCACCAGCTGATATAAGCCATGGATCGGTTTTGTGTAGCAGATCATAGTTTTTAGGTTTTTTTTCTTCTTCTTTCTTCTTTTCCATGCGAGTTAGCTTCGGCGTTCTGTTGGTGCACATTAGCAGTCATTACTGAAGCTTGACGTGTTCCGAGCGTCAAACGTTACAGAAGACTCATCCCGCCTCCTCCTGCTTTCCTTCTCTTTTCTTCCCCCTCATTCTCTTTAACTGCTGGTGACAGGCGAGGTTTACCGGGTAGCTAATCATTGTCGGCGCAGCATAGCGGCACAAAATAAATAAGTGCCACAGCTTCACAAATTTGCCATGAAATGGCTCCATCGATGGCAAATTGTGTGAAATATGACTCTCATTTAGCTGATCCAGTCTGACTGTAGTATCCAGCTGACGTCTCTGTTTGCTTTTGCTTCTGTTTTGATGTTTTATTTTTTGCTTTTCAGTGTCACTGCAAGAATTAGAGGTACTGTGAGTGTTATATATCCAGACAAAATGCTTACAATCGTTTACCAGCTTGCAGTTGCTTATTGTTCCCAGGCTGCTATTTCAAAGCTAGTTCTCAGTTATTTTTAATTTAAGTATCAACTTTGTTTCAGATGTTTCTTCTAAAATACGTAGAGATAAAAATATAGTTGACATCCAGTAAGAGTATAGTGCAACATGTACTGTATGTGAATAGCAGCTCAGATCATTTGGTCTAGGAAGATGATTGATGAGAAATGTTTGAGTTCATATTGAGTTCTCTAAAGGATTGCTGGTTATCTTGGCAGTTTGAGACCATATTGTGATCTTTTCTGAAATCTGAGATCTTTTTTTAGAAGAACAATCTTAGTAGTTGCAGTAGACTTAAGCAAAAGTCTCAATTTGATCTCCATTTAAAGAGAACCTATTGTGTTTTTACATTTATATTTAGTGTGTGATGTTGCTGTTTGAGCATGAAAAGGGTCTGCAAAATGTCACTCCAAAAGGGAGTTACAGTATTCTCTATATCAGTGCGCAGTGTTTCTGAACTCCGTGAAATGCCTCGATTGTAGTCCTGAGTTTTCTTCCGGGAACGTACGTCACAATATCACTCATTTACATAATTCCCACCCAAGTCAAATGCAAGGAAAAAAAGTGGGCGGAGCCTTTTTGAGTTGAGTTAGTAGTGTGTTGAAACTGATATGGTAAGGGGCGTGACATTTCCCAAACACACTCAAAGTAGTCGACCAATCACAACACACTGCTCCAGCTGACCAATCAGAGTACACTGTGCTTTTCAGAAGGGGCTTCATATTGACAGGAACTAAACAGAGTGTTACTGACAGACTGGGAAGAGAGGAGCCGCAACAATGTAAAATGTCACACACAAACAAAAATTTTTACATTCAAGCTAGTAGATTCCAAAAACTAAATCAAGACTTTCTAAAAGGTCATAATAAGGCCTCTTTGGAGAGACAACTAAAATGTTAAAGTCAACTTGAAAATGCATTTAAGCCTCTTACTTTAACCCTAAAAACTATCCATCAATTGATTTGATCATGAAGTGAAAGCCTCTACTCAGTGAAACATGAGTTGACAGTAATGGCTTCTGGATAAATGTTCTCAAAATATCTCCTGTTCTGCTTCCAGCCTCAAGACGGCTACCGGCTGGTCCAGCATTTCCAGTTCATTGGTTGGCCAGCGTACAGAGACACACCATTGTCCAAACGCTCCATCCTGCAGCTGGTCAGACGACTGGCCAAGTGGCAGGAGCAGTATGACGGAGGCGATGGACGCACGGTGGTCCACTGCCTGTGAGTGTGACCTCCACAACACAACGCTATTATGCACAAACCCATAAACACAGAAACGTATGAATGAGTTAGTCTTGGTTGGTGAAACCCTGGGAGGAGCAGATTTGACTAATAAAACAGAGAAAAACACATGTTGTATGGTATGTGCTGTATAAACCTGAAATGTAATGCCTTTCTGATCATATCTTAATTGTACAATTTTTGTACTTAATGCCAGACTTATTTCTTTATAGTTTTTGACAGACACTGTTAATGTAGCTCAAATGAGTTCAATAAAGCACATTTAGACCATTCAAGATGTGCATTTCATAGCTTTTCATCCAAGTCTGCGTGCACCTTAAACCAGTCGATACAGAATCGTAGATTAAAACTGCAGCTTTAAAAGGACTAAAGGATGAAACCGCACAGCCTTTGAGCCAAGGACAATCTTATCACCGTCACAAATTAAAGACAGAGCGATACAAAAGATCTGACAACTTCATTACTTTCCCATCACTGTCAAAAAAGTTCAGCTGTTGAATGCAGAGCAGTTTCCCTGAGAGAAATTATTTAAAGATGTCACAGTAATGCTGACATTCTGCAAACCGCACGATTCATTTTGAAGATGATTGTCTCACATTATTGTACTGATACTAATCGTGTAAAACTGACCCGTGGTCAGTGATATTTATTTGATTTAACATTATTTCTGCAATGTCCTCTGTTTAAGCAGACATCCAGACTCAAATACCAACCCTCAGTCTTGCTTTAGTAATCTCAGTTCTGGTAAAGACTGTTCTTCTAAACCTTGCATAATACAACATCAATGGTTGGAGGTTGTAGGGAATCATCCTACGAATGGATGCACATTACACTGGGATACGAGAAACTATATTAACGTGAAAATAAAACGACACACTTCAGCTTTAAGGTTCTTAAACGATCTTCAGAAACGTAGCATAAGTCAAGCTGTGATTTTATGGGATATTAACTCTGCTTATCTGTGACATTACGGGACGTGTGATTTGTTTCTCATGGCTTATTGTTGTTGATCTCTTCAGGACTGGTGGAGGACGCAGCGGGACGTTTTGTGCCATCTGTAGCATCTGTGAGATGATCCAGCAGCAGAACATCGTGGACGTGTTCCACACAGTAAAGACACTGAGGAACAACAAAGCCAACATGGTGGAGACAATGGTGAGCTACACTTGTCTGTCACAACAGTATATCTGCTATAAACTAGTGTGTTTTAGTTTTATTGTGTATAATTAATGTGTGTATTTATATTTAGTATGTGGCTGGACATAATAAATGGACTTTTGGGGGGAAAAAGCCAATAGGCTTGTTACGTTCCAGGCATTAACATGAGTTGCTTCTTTGTTAGTCATTTGTAATAGTTAGCTTCTTCTACACTAGTTCTGATCACAACTAGGGAAGGTTTTATTTTTTTATTTGCTATTTTCTTGTCTGCTGATCTTCATCGCTCTGAGACAGAAAAAGAGAGTAATCATTGGTTCACCTCAAACCCGAGACAGACAGCTGCACTTTCTGCAGTTCTAAAAAAAAAACCCCATCTTGTATCCAATTGAAGGCCATTTCAGGCATATTTAGACATCTGTCCTGTACTTTTTTCACTGATTGCTCTCGAAACATCTCGCTCAGTTGGAGAAAACTGAACGATTCCACAGCTGTGCATCTGATATGATCCTTGACGAAAATATTTCCCAGACGTCTTGGCCACGGACTGCTGGATGAACGTCTAATGCATATGGCACACTTAACCGGAAACACTTCAGGAGTTTCGAAGTCGTCATTTGATTGGTTGAATTCTACAGGATTTCCAGGAGATGTGTGTGTGTTGCATGATTTTTTTTATGCACCATTCTATATGCATACAAGTCGCTGGAGGAAACATATAAAATCCTATAGGTGAGCTGTTGGAGAAAAATAAAATAACGGAAAAAAAATATCAATCGTACAAACTTTGACTGTGAACATAAGGTAGCCACAAGTATTATGTGATTAAATCTTAATATATTATAAACTATTATGCAAGTAATTCTCAAAATAATTAATATATCATACACTACAGTTAGGCGCAATCTGCTGTGACGTCACAATCAAACTGAATTGTGGGATTTAGAGCTGCTTGAAGTGTAAATTGATGAGGGCTTATTCACATAAACTTCCCTCGCCCACTTGACAGAGTGGAACTCACTTCAAAATGGAGGCTACGAAGTGCTTAGGGAAGTTGGCGAGTGTATGTCTAAAAGTGAAGTGGAACGCACCCAATGAGTGCTTATCAGGATCAACTAAACACTGGATTTTCAAAAGTGTGAAGACTCTTTAAAATACGTCCAAGAGTTTTACACACCGGTCTAATATTGTAGGGACAAACGTTACATTTTCACTCCCCTAAACATGATCCGTAACAAAACGAACTGTGATTGGTTTCTTTACATGTCAGTCAAACGGCCTCTGGGCGATCCTGGGCCAATGAAAGGTCTGGCCGTGCGAGACTAGGTTACCCTTGGCCATGGAAAACATGAGATTTCCGGGCCTGGAAAAGAAATTAATCTTTTATCTGAATAAATTCACGGAAATATCTTTTGTGATTTTTATGTTATTTATACTCTCTTAAAAAAAAATATGTTAGCAGCTATAATTTCCTATTTGTGAGTGCAACCTCTTAAAAAAAAACAGAAAAAATTTACTTTTTTTTATTTATTTTTTTATTATTGTTTTTAATATTTTTTTAGCTAATTTATTTAGAATTTTAACTAATTCATTTATTCTAAGGGAGTTTGTTCCTGGTTGGTTGGGGAGGTATTGAAAATGTAAAAAGTAGTGTCTCTATATAAATAATTGCATTCGTGCTTGCAAAAATAATAAAAAATAATAATAATAAAAAATAATAATCTAGCCATTGGCTAGAGTGACATTCTTATTACAGTGTGAAAATGTATCAACTAGCTATGGCTGCTGACCCTGTTTCTCCATTATAAGCAGATGTTTTTCCTCTAATAAACGTGAGCGTATATTGATCATACTGCATTATTAATGCAGGGGTTAAAGGGACAATGTCCTTTTCTCTGCCTTTGAACTGCTAATGACATGTTGCAATCGCTTCTGTTTTTGTTTAGGAGCAGTACAAATTCTGTTACGAGGTGGCTCTGGAAAGCTTGAACGCCTTCTGAACGTACGAAAGGTGAAGAAGAGGGAAAAACAAGCAAAGCAATCTTCTCTTCTCCTCCAGAATGACATCTCATCTCATCACAAACTCATCGTTCAGGCTTTCCTCTGAGCTTCTGTGATGAGAACAGGGAACTAAAGTTCAACCCTTCACTGTAAAATACTGTATAAATAAAACAAAACATAATTTGCCATTTCTTTCTTCTTCTGTCAATGTCCAGCATCAGAGCGTGTATCCTGGACCGTGAAGTGATCTTGTACAGTTATTTTCCTTTTTAGCTATACGCCTTGAATGTTACCCATCAATGTAAAGAACAACGGTGAAAAAAAAAGCTTCTTTCTACATGCCAGCTGGGATCAACCAAATAGACTTTCCCTGAGCTCTGTACAGATTTAAAGAAAATTCGGAAAAAAATTCAGAACAAAGCTTCAGCGCATTTGCAGAGAAGTGTGAGGATGGATATTTTTGTTATTCTGATGATTTTTGTGGTTCCTCCCTTCGGTGCGTTTTCACTCTGCCTGCTTTCTCATACACGTATGCCGCTCGCCTACAGACCAGCATAAAGGTGTTCGAAAGTTGGAGGTTTTGGGTAATATTTGTTCTATTGCTGTTTCTGTCTTTTCTTTTAGTGTTTGTTCTTTCTAGAAATAGATGTTACCGTTTTGGTTTCTAGTAGGCAGTGAATGGTAAAGATTAAAAATGTATCTGAAGTATTTTCTGTTTGTCATTTGCACTTTATATGTCTGTTACCTCCAGGGGTGAATCTCACAAATAATGATATACTACTGTATAATAAGAAATTATATTTAGCATCAAGAAAATAGAGGCTATTTTAAGACCATTCATTGTTAATTGTCTACTGTAAGGCAAAAAAAAAAAAAAACATTGTCAAAAAAAGAAATAAAATAATTGCTTTATGAAAAAAAACAGAATTTAACTGAAATCATGTACTTTTTTTTTTTTTTTTTTTTATGTCCTGGAACTTTTTTTGTGAGATTTACCCCCAAAGTATATTTGTATCTACAGTATTTGTAAATCCTGTTGCATCGTTTGATTTGAAGTGCCATACTCTCACGTTAAACTGAAGGACTGCCACCAAACCATAGACAAGATGCATATCAGGAACATTGTGTCGCTACATTTTGACTAATAAACAGCTGGCAACTGAATACAACATTTTCTAAACCAGAATTTGGTTGAGAGGCTTTTCAAACTCCTCAAGCTTTCCAAAACATCTACATGTTTTCAGTGTGATAAAAAGCAAGTGAACTTAACTGTAAATCCAAGAGTTTTGCACGAAAACTGTGACTTGACTGTGATATTTGTTTCTGAACTGCTGAAACGTATTTTGCAGAAGAATATATGAATGTTTCACTGAAAACAAAGGTTACGGCACTTTTTTTTCTTTCTTTTTTTTGGACTGTGATTTAATTTTTTATCCTTTTGAATTTTAATGAATTCACTGCCTGCTTTTTGTTTGACTTCACTATGTGTATTTTTCATTATTTTCTTCGATGATTATTTATCATTTATTTGTCTAGCAAAGTGGTATGTAGAGCTGGTAATTTCATGACCATGGTGGTTCTGTTGTTTGGAATTGTGACAACATTAATAAAGGGACCAAAATGTTGAACAGCAACTTTTCTTAAGCGCCGATTCTGTTTCTCGTTTACTATCCCACAGTTCCCAGTAATGACATCTGAACATCTGCAACACTTTACAACCCTACAGACACTGAGGAAACAAAACTGGTATGGGGTCATTCTGAGGAAACAGTGCCATCTGTGTCTGAAAATTTCATGGTTATTTAATTTTTTCGTTAAATCGTTTAATTTAAAATAGGTGGGAGGCAGTATCCCATAATGCAAGGCACTCGACTTGACCTTTTATTTCCAATGCGTTGCATGAAACGGATGCCATATCAAACAAAACAAAATTACATGTAGGGTCCATTTACACGAGAATGATGTACTAAAAACAGAAAACCTTTTCTTGTGTGTTTTTCTTGTACAGACGACAGCGTTGTCAAAACGATCCCCATTCTCATGGATCTGTGAAACCCACAAAAAACACTGCATTCTGCTGCCAGGCCAGTAGCTGGCGATGTCACTACGCACCTATAGACTGAACATATAATACGCATGCGCATGACGTCAGTTTTCACAAATTCAAGTTTTTGTTTACACAGAGATGATAACGGTAAAGTTTTTGAAAACGTTTCAAAAAAGTTTGTTTTCAGGACCCCAAAACACCATTCTCGCGTAAATGGACGCCAAAATGCAGAAAAAGTTTTTAGTTGAAAACAGGGTCGTGTAAACAGCCCCTTAGTCATTTGATTAGCCAGCAAAAATCATAAAAGCAACGCATTATGACATCAGGAAATGCAGTGAGGTCACGTGAATACATTAAAACAATACTGTTTAAAACATTAGCAGACTGCATATAATGTACTATTAAAAATCAGAGAAAGAAAATGATTTTGATGGTTGTGATAGACAAAAGGCCGTGCGCTCAGTAGACTGTGTTCATCTCCTCTGCCCTCATGAACTGGACCGACATCAAAGACAATGAGAACTGTGAAGGGTGAAGGTGCTTCTTTAAGTAGTCAAGACCCAGACTGCAGCAGAGACTCGTATAAAGGCAGACGAGTCTTCTGAGATCCACTCCATATACTAGTACAGAAATAACCTTTGATGTCATATAAGCAGAGGATATCTGATAGAAAACAGGAGTTAAAACTACAGAAAGAAGTTGTGCTGTTTTCGATTTAAATTACATCTTACTGAAAAGCTCAGCATCTTACATCTTACTTCCCCAGCAAGAGCAGAGTGGAAAACGGGTTTCAAAGTGCACGTTTTTGTAGACGATACCTCTATTGTCTTTGTGTAAACTAATAAAACACAAATTTGTGGAAACGGTGACGTCATGCGCATGCGTGTTACATGTTCAGTCCAGGGCCCGTACCAGGAGGGGCCAAAATCGGGCATTGACCCCTCAGATCAGTTTTCAATTTGTCCCCCCAACTATTCAGTGTTTTTAACCACATAATGTTTATTTTAGGTTTCAGACATTCAAATAGACATTTAAATGAGGTACTACAAAAAAGACATTTATACTTTGTTAAATACAAATTCCATACACTGACGGAAGCTGAAATAATAATCCTTTCAATTATAATTTGACGAAGTGAAAATATAAAGTTTAATCTATTCTTCTCCCTGTTTAATTAACGGCCACTTACTTTTATGTATTTTGGGAGAAATGGATGAATTTACATGATGAGATATTATAGTAAACTGTAAACTTATAGATTATATAGTTATAGTAAACCATAGCAAACTACAGTTTCAAAGTACCTGTAGCGTTCCCAACACTGTTACCTAAAGTCATCCTTAAAACTAACTCATGACCTGCATGTACACAAAGCCACTGTACTCGAATGATTAGCACTAGCTAAGAAAAGATATACTGTATGGGTAATTTTCACACCAAAGTAATTTTCCACAATAATAAGTAGGGGCTGTTTTTCTTGAAAATGTAATTTTGACAGTACCATATTTGTTTCCGGCCACACTAGAGAGATGTAATTCTTGAATTTCATCACTGTGTTGTTAATGGTTCTCAACTCCAGTCCTCGGGACCCCTTGCTCTGCACATTTTGTATGTCTCTCTTATCTGACACACTCAGTTCAGGAGTCTCTCCTAATGAGCTGATGATCTGGTTCAGGTGTGTTAAATAAGGGAGACATACAAAATGTGCAGAGCAGCGGGTCCCGAGGACTGGAATTGAGAACCACTGTGTTAGCCTGTTGTGTGGGTTTATAGGTGAAGCGTTCACTATATTGAGGACTAATCATTATAACTCTTCTTGCTATTTCACACACAACACAACAATTATGCTCCTTCATGAGCTGGAAAAGCTTTACTCGTTCAAACGAAGAGGTAAAAGATTATTCTTTAAAAAAAAAAAAGTTAGTGCTACGCTGAAATTCTCATTTCACTGCACCAAGACAAACAAGCACATCTTGATTCAAATTAAAGCAATAGTTCACCCCAAAAAATGAAGAAGAAAAAAAAAGCTACCAAAAGCTATGAAAAGGACAAAAAAGTACCATAAAAATGTATTCAACCACAATTTTCAGTGAATAATGACTTGTTCTGTCTCCTTTGGGTTTTTCTTAATTGTGGTTTTGTTAATAATTTGTTGCTTTGGTACTTTGGTACTTTGGAGTTGTCCTATTATTGTTTATCTTTTTATATTGTGTTATCTTAGAAATCTTTTTCTTTTTCTTGCGTTTCCTTTTTGTTACGGTTAGTTTCGTTATTTAAATAAATGATTAAGCATCGTATTTTGGTTCACGTGTCCTTCTTTATGTTATGTTCCCCTTTGTACCAAATTTAAACAGAGGTTCGTAACATAAATTGGGGGCTCGTCCGGGATTACTCTGATTCATTTTGTTTTGTTGAGCCGATAATAATAATGGTGGTGCTAAGCGATCTCCGGGTAGGTAGAGTAAACCAGGGAGCCGTGTCTAGCGCCGGTTCTCACTACGGTCTACTGGTTTATTGTTTTCTTTATTATGTTATTTTTTGTTTTTGGAGGTATTCTGGGGAGGCTTGCCTCTCAATTGGTACCCTCTGAAGACTAGAGAGGTCTTAGTTAGGTTACGGGTAGATAGGTTTAGGTCCGGAATCGTTTGTTCTATTATTAATAATAATATTTATTATGCCAACTTTTGATTTAAATGAGTTTATAAATCAACCGAGTGATGCGGTGCTAGAAACGTGTAGAAAGGACGATTTGTTCGTTATTGCTCAACATATTGAAAAACCTGTTTCTAGAACATTGCTTAAGAAAGACTTAAAAGTTTGTTTGTTAGCTGGTTTAATTAAAAGGGTGTCACCTTTAGTGGAGGATGTTCCTAAATCAGCAGAGTTTGCACCTTTGTAAAACAGGAAATTATGTAAGCCAGGCTCAAACTCACGTCGCTACTTCCCTGTGAGAAATCGTGTTTACTGAAAAAAAGAGACAATCTTATTCCAAGGGTTTCTGAGCTGGTTTGAGACACTACAAGAGGTTAAAAATGCAGCGCTTCAGCCAGGGGCGGTGCAGTAATGGTGGCCGCTCCATCATCTCTAGAAGGTTTAGTGGTCCAGTACTCCAGCCTGTCTGTTGCAGACATCACTTCATAGCGTCTGTCAGTCAGTTCTGTCCGCCAGCGGGCTTTTTCTCTCACATCCACAAATTATTAATCCCCCTCTCGCAGCAAGGCCATTGCGAGGCAGGTCAGCACTGATGAATTATTAACACTGTTTATAAACATTATTTTTTCACACCTGTGGTATATGTGAGGAACCCTATGGAGAGCTGCTGCCAGCGGTATCACTCAGAGTAAAGCACACCCAAGGTTGCCAGAAGATTGGACTGCCCTGCTGCGTGATCCGTCGGGAAGGCTGCGAAAATCAAGAAAATTATGCTTTGATCTCATGGAAAATCACATGTGGATTTGTGTTTGATTGAACTGTCTTGCTTTAATTATAGATTACAGGCTCGAACAGATGAAAAATATACTAAATAATCACAACTGAATGAACCTTTAACAACATGACAGTATGTCAATGCATATGCGACTGGGAAGATCAGCTTCCCTTAAAATTTCATAAACATGTGAACGTAATGATGTTTAACACTGTACATGTCATATATACATACAGTATATACCCTATACCGCTCAAGAGTTTGGGATTAAAAGTGAGAGACATTTATAATGTAACAAATAGATTTCTAATTCCAGTAAAGTTTGTTCTTTTGAACTATCTATTCATCAGAGAATCCTGCAAAAAAGCATCAGTTTCCATTTAAATATTGACTGTTTTCAACATTGATAATAATCAGAAATGTTTCTTGAGCATCAAATCAGCATATTAGAATAATGATCTAATATGAACTAGGATCATGCGACACTGAAGAGTGGAGTAATGATGATAAAAATTCAACCTTGCCATCAAAGGTATATATTTTATTTAATCTATATTCAAATATTAAAGTTATTTTAAATTGTAAAAATTGTTTTTATCAAATAATTGAGCCTTCTTTTAATGGCTAATTATTTTCTAAAATATGTTTGTTTTTTTCATATTCTGCATTTATATTTTGCATAACTTGTTTTAATGACTTGACATGATGTTATCAGACAAGTGCAGGGCCGGCTGGCAGTCACTGCAACCTTCTCCAGCACGATTAACTAATGGCCGTGACATTAACACAAACCTGCAGGCTGAGTTACTGGAGTAAATGTCCCGGTGAGGATCAAGTCAGTGTGATCAGATCAGCTGTCATTCAGTACAGTAACCAAAATCAGAACAACAGTTAGATTTATACATTTTCGGAGGGAAATGTGGTGCTGGTTGTCACATTCCTATAGTGGCTTCTCAGCACTTGCTTAATTGTAATATTCTAGCGTATGATTTAAGCATCATTCATATCCGGAGAAGAATGTGGGAAGAGTTACATCCAAAAGTTGGAAAAAGCAATGTGAAAATGCATTTTAGGAATCACATGACGAAGTAGAATTCATTCAAGTCATTTGTAAGACAATTTGGAATCCTCCCTCTGCCAATCCCTTAATGCAACTCATTTCAAATTCAATTCTAAATCTGGGCTCGCAACAAGGAATCACACATCCACTGTGGATTCCACATTTAATCTGTAAAGGTTACCCATTTGGCAAATATTGGCAACATTACACCGAGTGGCACAAGATTTGGTTGAAGTACAGAGATTTTCCCCTCTCTCCGACCTTGAAAGCTGGGAAGGCGGTCAGAGAGACGGGATCTGCCCCGGTCTGTCCGCTCTGGTGTTGGCGGAGGATCTTGGCACAGAGTCAGGGCTGTTTGGAGACACTCGGAGGGAGGACTGGGAGGACTGAGAGGACTGAGAGGACTGAGGGCTGCGGGCCTTGCAGATGGTGCCAGATTCTGATACAAGTGGAGGTCAGCGGATTTAGAAATGGAGAGCAGAGAGAGGGGAATAATTCAAGAAGTCAGACGCCATTGATTCCTGAGAGTGGCAGACTGGGACTGGGAATGGAGAGACCACAAGGGACAGAGTAGAGACAGAGAGAGAGAGAGCGAGAGAGAGATGATGTGACTCACAAACCACAGTACAGAGCTGGAAAAAGGAAACGTTGTTGTGTTGGGTGACCTTAGAGTTGGGGAGTAACTACTTACAAGAAGCGACAAGAAAGTAAAAGCTCTTTGAGTAGTTTTACTTGATATAGTTATACTGAACTAACACAATTTCATCATGTATCCACAGACCTGGGGATGGAGCTCCAACTCCCAGCATGCACCACGGCTCAGTTGGACAATAAAAAATGATTGTTTTGTCACTCAAAACATTTTCCCTATGACTGTTCCCTATGGAACACAAAATAACACAAGAGATGTCAGACCTGCTCTTTCCATACATTCCATCCAAATGCACTGTGACTATATATATTTTTTTTTCTTCTTCTTCTTCTTCTTCTTCTTCCACACATTTAATGTCATAAAAGATTTCTATCTCTGAATAAATGCTTCTTTTTTTTTCTTCAAAAAATACAAAAAGAAAAATTTCGACATTTTCCACACACACACAAAAAGCAGCTCTCTTCAACTCTCCGCATCATTGATAATAATGAGGAATGTTTCTTGAGCATCAAATCATCATATTAGAATAATTTCTGAAGGATCATGTGACACTGAAGACTGGAGTCTGATAATGCTGATAATTCAGCTTTGCATCACAGAAATAAATTACATTTTAAAATATATTCAAATAGAAAACAGTTATTTTAAATTGTAATGATATTTAACAATATTGCTGTTTTTATCATATTTTTGAACCAAGAAGTGCATCCCGGGTAAGCATAAGAGACATTTAAAAAATCCTACAGATTCCAAACTTTTGCTTAACCAACACTGGATAACACTGCAGAAGATGATTGGAAAAGACAATTTGCTGTGGCAAATCCAATGTTCTTGTTTCCAGCTCATTGCAGAACAAATATGATGACGATCATGATATTATTGAAGCCTCTGGGCAACACCACCTCGGCTTGAACCCACATTACACACATTACAACTAAAGAGACAGCTGGACCACGTCTGATGGCCAATCACACGACCAGACAATTCAAAGCCAAACTCCAATCCCTCTTCCTCAGACAGCCAAGATAACTCTAAACCGCACGGCCCAGATACCCTCTAATAGTATCATTTCTCAGTACATTTCTGTCATTATTTGCTATTCCTCTAACAGGGCCAATCACAGGGGTTAGACGACAAAAAGCACAATGTAATTTTGCGAAATTGCCAAAGGTTCGTGCTTTCCTCATACACACTCTTTGGTCCAGTGTGTAAGTGGGACATTGTATAAGCATACATACAATTACACGGTGGCTCCGGCGAGCTTTTCACACCTCCAATAAAAGCCCACAAGAGCAGCATTTTGCCGTGTTGTATAAGGTCACTCTGATAATGGTTATGCAACACAATAATTGCATGTGCCACAAGATAGCAATTTTCTTTGAACACAATCTTTTGTGATTAATTTTAAGTCGCGGAAGCCGACTGTGAAGGTCAGCGTCTGATGCGAGTCGTGATGCATCTTCTATGATTAGGCAACAATTTTGCCAGACGTTACCATTCCCAAAGTAATTGCCTCTCGAAGACGGACGTGCTAATTTAATAGTGTAAATACGTGTGGCTTGTTTTTGTGCCGCTCCAAAAAGCGATGATGAAATGTTTGCGTTGAAGGGCTGACTGTTGCAAAGTGACTAGATTCAATTGTATGGTGCACGAGTCCTCCGAAAGGTCTCTAAGAAGATCCAATTACAGCACTTCACACACTCATCGTTTTACAGCGAGCTAAAGAGAGGATGAAACTCAATTTTGCATTATTTCACTGAATGCATATTTTATTAGTTTGTATATTTGGTTTCCTCCATAGCATGTCTCTCGTATCACTCCACAGTCTCTTTCCTCTCACATATTGAAGTCATTTTAACTCAACATTAATAATTACTGAGCATTTGATTACTTATTTTGCAAAGTAGCCATGTGATGAGCGGGATGCAGTCAGCGAGATCACGCTGTCGGGGTTTATTTTGTGATAATGACCAGATGACTGTACATTACCCATCACACATTGTTTTCCATATGACAAAGGAATTATTCCGCTGTTTTCTTTTGTATATTTGCACTTCATCTTTGTGGGATCTTGCATATAAACAAACACTTGTGATTTAGTTATAAACACCCTAGCTAAGGTGCTTATGCCACATTTACCAGTGAGAAAAAAGTTGTGTGTGACAATCACTGAGATTTTCTTACACTTGGCAGTGATTTTGTTTTATTCCCTCGTGCCATAGATTAAAAAAATATATATATATAATAATAACTAATTCAATTATTCAACTAATTCAATGGCTATTTTTGAATCAGTTTAATAATTTGATTAGTTATTAGGGCCCGAGCACCGATGGTGAGAGGACCCTATTGTTTTTGCTCCGTTTATTCTTCCTCTTCTTCTTCTTCTTCTTCTCCAAAGTGAATCGCTTTTTTGAGGGCCTAAACATGCTCGAAAACTCATGAAACTTTGCACACGCTTCAGAAGTGGTGAAAATGTACGTGTGATATGGGTTTCAGAATTGGGTGAATTCTACATTATTGCCCCGGCTCTACGTTTCACGTACAGGTATGAAATTCGGTACATACATGTAATGGCCCAATGCCTACAAAAAAGTCTCTTGGAGCGTAGCCCTAAACACAACAGGAAGTCAGCTATTTTGAACTTCCTCTCAGATTTTGTGCAGTTTTTGCCATTTCCAGATGTTGTACTTTAACCAACTCCTCCTACAGTTTTGATCTGATCCTCTTCAATTTTGGTGAGTGTAATATTAATGCCTTTGCGACGTTAAATTGCGAAGATCTTGAGTTTTCGTCGAATGGCAAAAGTTTACGTTTTTTTTAATCTAGTATATCATTTTATTTTTATTTCAAGTACCAAAAACAGTTCTTAATAGTTTTAGTTTGGGGTTTTAGTTAACAATAACAACACTGAACTGTAAAGCTCTTTTCTCACTATTTTGTAGTTTGGTTAAATTTAAAACTTGTGCCTAAATTTTTAACTCCGATTTAACCAATATGAAAGTGTATGATGCAACACTATTAATGGTGGATAACAAAATATAAACGAGCCTTAGGTTGTTATCTGCTTATATGAAAAGCAGCTTTTTCCTTAAAGTCGGCATGAAACGATAGTTGCGAAACGGCTTCTCGAACAAGAAAAAATGTAGGCGGGACTTGATTTTGTCCATGGGGAATTAATTGGATGGTTGAGATTTTCTATTGGTGGATCTCATGTGAGTGACAGGTTACCCCACCCTCATCCCAGCAAACACGTCATCCGAGAGGAGAAGAGGTGTTGATGCAAGAAGTAGAGGAAGTTATTTTGATTAAAGATTATGAGCACATGAACTGTAAAAAATAATGATAAATCATTTGTAATGAATTCTGCAATATTTTGATTTAATGGTGACTAAGATATTATTTTCAAACTGGCTTGTGCATTATTTACTCTCCACAATCAGTTTGGTGCTGCGGTAAGCAGTCTTCTATCTGAGTCTGAACTATAGTTGAAGATGACAGTACATCTGAGGTGAAGGTTTGTTCTCCTGAGGATAGACACTATATCCTCCTCTCCTGTGTTCTTAGCACTGCAATTCCTCACACCTCTTCTCCTCATCACACATCGCTGCCCTTGAAAAATGACCAGCGCGTCCGTCGAGCTTTCTGCCCTGTGTCTCGCTGCTCTGATGTCATTTAAATCTGCCGGTCGATGATGCTTTTCGGGGCCGGGTTTCATCTCAGTGTCACTGAGTAACCGAGGTTCCCCCCACCTACTGTCCTTTGTGACTTCATCAAACCAGGTCAGGGAATGAGCGCCGCCCCCTCTCGGAGCACTGACACCCCAGCAGTGTGGGTAATAAGAAAATATTAAAGGGAATTGAATCATGGGATTCTCCCGCTGAATTTGTTATTGGTTTACGTGTGGAGGGGTGAAATTGTGAAAGTTATAAATATGAAGGGAAGATCGACTGCATATCCAGAGGTGTGGAAGACAAAAACAAGAAGAAAATCATGAGACTGCCAGGCTGGGAAAGTTGCTATCTAAATGTAGTGACGGAAACTAAAAGTGACGGAAATAACTAAACGACACTACCGTTCAAAAGATTTTTTATATTTTTTGGGGGAAAAAAATCTCTTCATGCTCACCAATTAAGGCTGCATTTATTTGATAATAAATACAATAAAAGCAGTAATATTGTGAAATATTATTACAATTTAAAATAACTGCTTTCTATTTTAATATATAATGCAAAGCTGAATTTTCAGCATCATTACTCCAGTCTTCAGTGTCACATGATCTTTTCTAATATGCTGATTTGCTGTTCAAGAAACATTTATTTTTATTATCAATGTTGAAAACAGTTGTGCTGCTTAATATTTTTTGAATCATCATTTTTTTCAGGATTCTTTGATTCATTTAAAGTTCAAAAGAACAACAATTATTTTAAACCTTTGTAACATTAATTGTTTTTAGTCACTTTTGATTAGTTAAATTTCCTTGCTGAATAAAAATATTAATTTATTTTAAAAAACTGGCGCCAAACTTTTGAACAGTAGTGTATATTTATCTTTAGCTCAATAATAATATCCTAAACTACACATATTCTTATATTTAGTAAATCATATGTTCAGACGGATCATGTAAGCGGTCCATTAACAATCAGCATATTCATTTGAGTCCTTTTACATATATTTGCTGCAAAATATTTAGTTAAAAATACAATTCTGTAACCATTTACTCAACATTATGTTGTCCCAAACCTGCATCATTTTTTTTTTCTTTTTTTCTTTTTTTCTGTTGAACACAAAAGGACAGATAAGACAGTTGTGTACAGTTAAGACAGTTGTGCTATATGTCTTCTGAAGGCATGTAATAGTTGGAACAGAATCAGTGAATGAATCGGTCTTTTGAGCTGGTTCTTTTAAATAAGCCTGCTGATTAATGGACTGATTGATTCATTTCGATTAATTCGATTGTAACTCGCTGACTCATTCCAGTTGCTGCAGTTCTTGGGTCAACAGCTCACTGAGGGAAAGATGGAAAGTTCAGTCTGTTTCTCACACAATGCTAAGAGAGAAGACTTAAAAATATCACAATATTACATCTTTTGTTCCAATGAAGAAAGAAAGTCATTCAGGTTTGGATACTTCTCCCTTAAATATAGCTTCAATGTAGCCAGCAATGTTTCTTTAGTATCTTGTAGTATACTTTTTCAAATGTGTAGTTTGAGTTTAAGTTGTTTAAAATACGAGTAGCTTGGGAAGCTGGGATTTGGAAATATTTTCCCCAACATCGGTGGCTGTTAACATCTACCTCATTTCAACAGCTTTGATGAAAGAACGCAGACTTTTAGAGCTGCATTATACAGGCTGTAATAGTAACTGTGAGGTTTAAAATAATAAATTATGAATGTCAGACAGGATTTATGCGGGTAAGGCAGCTTGAAAACCATCAATTCTCCTAGGCACTACAAGACGAGTTCATCCTTGGGAGAACAGACGTGATGGGTTTATGTATTTTCATGAGATAGGCATCACTCACTTTTCTGCAGCACGCCAATGATTATTTTACCAAGTTCCAGAACTTTTCGTTTCATAACAAAATATGTATTAGCTTGCAGAAGCAGCGACCACTGTCTGAGCAGCGAGAACTGAAGGAGGATGTGATTATGCAGCAAAAGCACATGTTTTTAACGTCTGCACCTGCGAGTGGATTGTTGCGGTGCACTGATGTATAGACAAACACCTATGATTCGTCCCCATCGTGTTTCTTATTTATATGATAACAAGTTAAGTTTCATTAGTATTCTATAAAGCCAGTAGCTAAAGGCTTCGCTGATTGAATGGATTTGGAAGAAGAAACACCATCCATAGAGAATCGTTTTGGATGCAATTTGCAAGATTGCACAGTTATTGAGGTGTTGGGAAGCGCTGTACAATGCATTTTCAAACATGGAAACTATTCAACTCACCGGCTCCTATAGGGATCGAGACAGATAGGGAGTATTTGTGAGTGAATGGTTTAACCGTCTGCTTTTGTTCTCTAATGGATTTCAAACAGAGATTGGTGTGTGATTACAGCTTTATGTGACACCGTGATGTTTGCAAAAGTCCTGGAATAATTCTAAAGAGCATGATTTTAGAAACATCACAAATCATAATAGAATGACAAGTTAAAGGAATAGTTCACCCAAAAATGAAAATTATTCTTTCAGCCGAACATAATCGGAGTTACATTAAATACTATACTGTCTGTTACCAGGTTATTTAATATAAATCTGATTGTGTTCGGCTGAAAAAAGAAAGTCATATACATCAAGGATGGCTTGAGGGTGAGTAAATTATGGTATAATTTTCATTTTTGAGTGAGCTGTTCCTTTAAAAGGTCCAGCAGAGACTAAAAGACCCATTGCTAACCAGCCAAACATTGACCCCTTGGGTGGTGTGGTCAAGATTTGTCTGGTTTACACAGAACTGGTAGTTATCTACCAGCTCAAATATTCAAACATTTTAAATTAATATATAAAATGTTTGAATATTTGGTTCAATTTTGCACTCAATTCATTTCTCATTAACTAAAATGTTATTTTTATTGACTAAAATGAGATGCCCTTTTAGTTAATGACTGACATGCTGAAATATTGACTATACTTTATTAAAAAACTAAATGTATGATTAAAAATGTGTAAAAACAATAACAAAAAGCATCTTCCTCCATTGACGGCCTTTCAAAAGTAGGCATATATCCTGCTCAAATAAACAGTTTTGTAAGCAAAATACACAAACAAATAAATAACTAATAAATCACTAATATTTCATTTTAGCATATAGTATAATGTTTCTCACCAATGCATCTCAGAGTGTCTCTTTAATGCTGTCTTTACTAAATATATAGTCAAAAACTGCTAGAAGGCACATTAATAGTCATGTACTGTAAAACTACAGGAATGACAGGTAAAACAAGTATATATATGGATGCCCAGTACTGTATGATTTTAGTTTTTTTCTGAATTTGTGCTTGGTCAGGCTTGTGGAGGTCTAACTGCCCTCACATCCTCTGATCTGGTTTCAGGTCTAGCTCTGCAATGCTTGTGTCCCGACAGCCTGACAGGCCTGATCAAACACACCAGGTCCTGCTTCTCTTTGAAACAGTGTGGCTGAGCTAATACTGAGCTGAGAAGTCAGATCTGACAGGACCCGTGTCAGCGAGAGCCCATTAAAGATAAATGAGGAATGCTGATGGCATAGCTGGGCTGACAGGTCCAAGATCAGCCTGTGCCTCTCTGATCCTCTTCATTTCAAAAAGCTCACAAAGGCTGGGATCTTTAGTCGCACACATCACCTGGGTTTAATTGCACCATCGAATCACAAATCTATCAAACTGAATTATTGCGCTTTGCCATTGGCTTTTGAGACTCTAACAAAGGAACTTTGCTTTACCTAAACTGGCTTTGCTATTCAGATATCAGGTGGGTGAATTTGAATATAATGCCCTTTAGATAACCTAGAAAGTGTGAGAGAAAATCATACATGTGTGTGTGTGTATGTGTATGTGTGTATGCATGTACTGTATGTGTGTGTGTGTGTGTGTGTGTGTACACTGTATATCCTTTAAATCCTTAAAAGTATTTCTGTAGTGTCTGAATGATCTCTATGCATTTTTCTAGTTCCTTCTACTCTATCTAAACAACATTATAATCAAATTTACCCACACAATATCTGAAGGAGGGCACTATACACACATACACACGCACACAAGCACACACACACTCATATATATAGTGTGTGTGTGCGTGTGTATGTGTGTATGTGTGTATAGAGCTGGTAAGTCCCGCCCCTTCCGCTAACCCCACTGGACTTCTAGGTTGAAAAATAGTCAATGCAAGTGAATTTGAGAAAATATTTTTTTTCTGGTCCCGTTTGAATTTTGCCATGAATGTGAACATATGTTGTCTGTGAATTTTTAATATTTCCACTTGGGGTCCACTTGGGGTTTTACGGATGGGCGGGACTTACCAGCTCTATAGTGCCCTCCTTCAGATATAGGGTAAATTTGATTATAATGTTGATTATAACGTCTTTTAAACTGAAAAATTGTAAGTGTTGGCATTAGACTAGTTTGATAGAATTGCATCCTGATCTTGTCTGTGTGCAGTTATGGCGCTTTTCCATTACCAGTACCAGCTCGACTCGACTCGACTCGGCTCGCTTTTCGCTCCGTTTTCCATTGCAGATAGTACCCCCACAATAGTACCTGGTCGTCATAGCGACGCCGCAGGAAATGATGACGCAGTGAATAGTGACGATTCTCTCTGACCAATCAGCAGTCTGCCGTGTTTTCACATCACATTTTAGTATCGCCTCAGCTCGCTCAGAACCTCGCCGTAAGTGATACGAAAAAAAGTACCTGGAAAGAGGTACAGGTACAACTTTTACACAGTGGAAAACCAAACAAAGGCGAGTCGAGGCGAGGCGAGGCGAGGCGAGGCGAGGCGAGGCGAGGCGAGCTGGTACTGTGTAGTGGAAAAGCGCCATTACATCTAGTCTTTCAAGTTCAATGTCATGAACCCGACAACTCTTTCATGATAAGTGCAAAGAGACCAGAAAGAGACTATTGCTGGAAACAAGCAAAAAGCCAGTTAAGAAGCATGTTACTTGGAAGTAATTCAAGTGCTGACAAAAAAGATCTCCATATTTCCATTATTGAAACTACCATTTTTTTAAAGAAAGATCTGAGGGATAAAATTTGTCAAAAGAATAAAAAATCTGCCACAAATGTTGAGAACATCTCTTTCCTACCTCAGCAGCCTTATTAGTCAGGCTCCGAGAATGTGGCGGTGTCTTCTCAATGTGCCAAAAATGTCTCACTTTGTTCCACTCCAAAGCAAGACAACAGGCTTTCCCTGGATTAAGAACTTCTCTTTTGTTGCATACTGTCTCTCTCTCTCTCTCTCTCTCTCTCTCTCTTCAGTCTCTTGCCATAAGCTGGTTGCGTACAGCAAACTGGTACCAGCAGCACATGAATGAGGAAGGAACTGTGGCCTAGAGGTTTTGCTCAAAGAGACAGACTTATTTCTATAATGACAAGAGGGAGCATACTAGCATACAGACATGTTTTAAAGTGAATGCAGCAGGGGGTGCATGCATCTCTTATTATTTACAGATTCATTCACAGCAGACAACCTTGTATTGAAGATTTTCACATGTTTTATTTGTATGCATGTATGTGCGTATTTGTTTACTTGCTTATTTATTTCTGCCAGATTTAGATGGGTTTCCTGTCAGTTCAGGTCAGGTCACAAAATCCACACTTTTGAGGGGAAATTCACTTCAAGATTATGTAAAAAAAAATAATAATAATTACACACAAACACACACACAACAGCAACTTCTGAGGAAAACATTATACTGACAATAGATCTGGAAACAAACAAGGATAAATTGACAATAATGTAATCTCGTTGAATTAATGTCATTGTTTTCTCTGCAAATATTTTCATAGGCAATTAATCAGCATATCATGTCATTTGATTCAAATCAGCCCGAATTCAAAATACAGCACTTACATTAATCGACTTTCTACCAATACCCTACAATATAATATATACCAACAATAGCCTAACCTTTTCTTTTCCAGAAATATAAGCTTTTTATGCCATTTGTCGTGTTCCCACTTGAATAGACCATCAGGGCTCATCTGTGCATTTCTGTTCTTGTCATTTCAGCAAGAAACGAAAGAAAGTCTCTTAATTTCCCCCTGAAACCCAAATGTCTTCCAGTGCCTTTTCTCTTCTATTTCAGAGCAATTACCACAAGCAGATTTAACAGAGTGTCAAAGGACAAAAAGATCTGAGGAATTCACCTTCTTTCCATAATTGCAATTCAGAGTTAAATCTAAAAAAATTCTGAATGTCAAGAGAAACACCTTTTCCATTGAGGATTAGTTTATTTTGTTTATCTTGAAATAAATCAGTCCAAGCAGGAGGTCAAGGCTTGACTGGTTAGCATGGTCCAGTTAGGTAAATGTCGTAACTACACAATTATGCTTACAAAATTTAAGTTTCTTCAAAAGCTGTGCATTTAGACTAAATACATACTTTACACATTAATAAATAAATAGCAAATGTAAATTAACTGCTTATAAACGCATCAAGTACTTTAGTTTTTTAAGATGCATGACATTTAAAACTGCATTTGATATGAGCTATTGAGATGAATGGGAATGCTAATGGATAGCTTTCTCAAGGTAATACAGACTTTCAGCAGATTCTCTTATTAGGTTGCTCCTTTTAATAACTATGCTGCAAGTCACTTCAATAAAAGCATTTCCTAAGTCACAACAGCTCCTTATTTAACATGTTTATTTGCATGCTTATGTTACACAGTCAAATACACCTCACTGTAATTCATGTCAAAGTCATTGATACTCACATCCAATAAACACCTCTACTAAAGACACAGAACACATTTGGTGGTAAATGCTTGAATTGCACTCTAGGCTGAAACATTAGATAAAGTTGCCTTGGCACTAAGTGAAATTCAGAACCCATGCGAAACATCACCCAGTGGACATTAGCTTAAGTAATGCCACGTAGCTGTGAAAAATTTCAAAATTGCTTTTAAAGTACACAATCTTCACAAAAAAGAAAACTAATGTAGGGCTAGGCTAATGAAGCGTAAATAGCATGGCTGTTGCCGCGTGCATCAAGGTGCTTTCCTATGGAGGAAATTGAAAATTGATTTTGTGGAGAATGACTGCAAATGAACTGCGGGGGGAATAGGGGAGCACAATTTCCTCTCTCTGCAATAAAGCCGCGCTCGCCTGGGCTTTATTTCATTTTAAACCACAAATCGTGTTAAACCTCAATGCCTTTTTAATACTGTGATATCAGCATTTGTTTTACAAACAAAAAAGGAATTTGTGGTATCCAATCCACACTAAATTTCTCACTTCATTTTGATTTTTTCTCTCCATTGCAGCCTCACCTGAGCTGAGCGTCTTATTGCCTCCAAATGATCAGAAGCCTCTAGAAAAACTATTTGTCTGAAAATAACACACTGCATTTAGAAGCGCACTCATGTACGCTGCCTCATAGTTACTTGTTTTACACTAGCAAAAGTACAGAAAAGTGTACTTTTCTTGGACATATTATTTGCTCATATGGTAACATCATGTTATTATTTTAAATGCTGTACCTTGGAGCACTATGTAAATACATGAATGCTGTCCGATGTTCATACCACGGTATTCACGTTATTCAAACTACAGCGGTGTGGATCAAACAGAATGGCAAAATAACTACCATGGTTTTAATTACCAAACTGAGTGTATCCAATGTCATGTAAAATAACGGTGAGCAATATTCTCTTCTTATAAGCAAATATCTATGGCTTTTCTATACATATTATCTAATAATTATTATAATTATTTTTAAATATTCAAATAGAGGAAATGCAATTAAAGGAGTGCATTATTTTGTAATGAACCGTACAGTATAATCAGACTATTAGAGCTACTGAATACTGGCTCTACGTGTAGCATATTTAATTCCACTGTCAGCTATTTCATTTTCCAGTTCTCATTCTGGTTGACACCATCTGTGCACGGGTATAAAATAAGAGCCTATTTTCCTAAAGCAATTTTTAAAACATCTAATTTAGGAAAGCATAATTTATCAGTTGGACGCAGCGCATTCACAAACTAACCTCTCAACCGTAAAAATGAGTTGAAAATTAAAAATTCTTTACTCAAAGAGAGCCAAGTGATCAGTTGTGCATGGCTGAAATGTAATTTTGGTGCCGTAATTAGTTGAATTAGACATATGAAGTTTGAGTCTGACAATTATGTGACCCTGAATTAAACAGTAATGTTCTAGGTCTCCATTACAGTGAAAAATAAGCAGCAAGAGCACACTATACTATAAATTCGAGAAGTTTGATAAACTTGATATACTATACTTTACAGCTACGGTCATAACATGTAGTTCTAGCATCTACCATCAGGGGCAACCTGCCAAGGCAAACCATCTCGACACTTCGTGGTGACAAAAATATATAACACTTTTATTCTGACATGGAACAGGTTTAAAATACAGGTTCTTTCATATTCTTGTTCCCATATAACATAAAAGGCCTATTTCAAAGACACTGTTGATGTTTTTATGCTAATCAGCCATTTTAGAAAACACAGAACTGGTTTCAGCCAAGAATACTGAATTCAAATGCAAAGTCTTACTATTACAAAAGCAGAAAATGTAATTACATCAGTGACTGGTGTTTGAAATTCCTCAGAAACATTTCTTAACTCGCATACACAAGCTGCAGCATTTACATGGGCTTTAAATCCATGCCGGATTTGTGAAGGAAAACAATGAGCGGGAAAACATGAAGCACACCATGAGCGTGGCAAAAAGTGATATTTGCCAAACATGCTGCTTAACTGCACAAAAGCACCCACATTATTTGGAATGAATAAAACTTTGTTACGAGACTTTGGGATGTTCTTCTGGCCTTTAACATGTATTCACTGTAACTTGATTAAACAAAGAGCTGAAGTTATCCACTGCTCAATGGGGGAATGAGAAGGGGGGGAGGGGAAACATCCCTCTGAAACATCATGATGTTTGTGCTGTTGACTTCACTCCAAAATGATGTCACTTCCTGGAGGATGATGTCATTAAGGATTTGGCTTTTGTATTGTTGTTAAAGGTGCAGTATGTAACATGGACTACTAGTGTCTGAAATGGGTACTGCAGGCCAAATTCTAAATATTGGAGTTGTTCCTCCTCCTCAGAGATGAGGACACGCAACAGGAACGCATGTAATTGACAGTGGAGAGCGACAAGCCTCACACTGTAAGATGATCAGCTAATGTATACATTTGCAATGTTTTTATAGCCAATGATTACCAATGAAAATAATATTTCCAAGGGAAACATGTTTTGTTTGTATCATTTTGATAAGAGAAAGGGTATTTTTATATATATAAATTGCCCTATTTTTTTAAGGTTCATAAGGAGACATGACAAAAACAGACATCTGTTCAAACTACAGTAAATAAATTATTCTCATATTATTTTATTTATTATTATTATTATTATATTGAAAATATATTATTAATTTCAATATAATTGAATAATTGATATTGAATCAAATTGATATTGGATCAAATATATATATAAAAAAAAATTTACAGGTCTGATCCATGCAGTTAAGAAGTGAACCACATACTGGAAGCCTACTAACATAAACCACTGAAAATACAGTATCACTTAAACTTTAGTTGCTCCAGAGAGATTGTCCCTGTAGTTTGTACTGTACATTGCAAAAGCACATCTGCAACATGACAAATAGCCACACACTTCTAACGCAAGTAAAACATCCCATGACCAAACTTAACTTATCAAAATCCACTAACTAAGAGAAGATAAAGAAGAGAGTTGTGGTGAGGACAGTACAGAGAGGTTTTTTTTTTTTAGCCTGATCCTCTACTTTATGTTCAGCAGAGCATCTCTGAAGGTGATTTATTTGGGTGTTAATCTGGTTTGGCAGTGCTTGTGTGTACGTGTGTGTGCTATATTTACAGGCTGGAGATGTGTCCCTACGACCTGCTTCACAGCTGCACACCAGAGATAGGAGCTTCAATCCAGAGGCCCCCACAAACACAAACACACACACGTGTGTAACACTCACTGGCTGACAGACAGCTATACACGAAGACACACATGTATTGAGGAGCACTCCATCATGAGCAACACAGGACAGATAGTGCTGTTGTTTACAAAACCGAAGTGGCTTTAGGTGAAGGGTAATTTCCTGTCTTTTTTGATTGGTTGTGTAAGAGAGGGAAAAAAATAAGATATATTGTTGGTTTGGACTCATGGATACATGCATGTGTGTGTATATGTGATTTTCAAGAACAACTGAAACATTACAAATATATCAATAGTTACGAAATATACTTCTCAGAGTATTTCAAATATGTTATCAAGAGAAATATCTCAAAGTCAACATGAAACGAAAATGGACCATTCTTGCTTTATGGAATATTACAGTATTTATTATAAATGATAACTTCCCCCTCTTGCATTTACATCTCTTCTCTTCTCAGATGACGTGTTTACTGGCACGAGGGCGGGACTACCTGTCACTCACATGAGATCCACCAATAGAAAACCACAACCATCCAATCAAATCCCATTGGACAAAATCACTTTTTTTGTGCTTTGTTTGAGAAGCCATTTCACTCACATATTATGTCACAATATGGAGGAAAAGATCACAAGTCTCCTTTTGCTCACTTTAATCTCATTACTGTCAAGGAGAAATTGCTGAGACATTCTCACTGTGATCTCATTGTGATTTTTCACATCAATCACATCTCTGACATTCGCAACATTCAATGACCATCACAAATCAGACTGAATCATGCATCATTCAAATGCTTTTTTTTTTTTTTCTCAAACATTCCAAATTCTCTTGATGAGTAATTCTTCTCGTTAGCATACTGTGTTCAATAAGGCGTGAAAATGCAGCTTTGAGGGGGATGGCATGCGGATTCGAGAAAACAACAGGCATAGATGTCATAGAATGAGTTTAAGTGTGTAGAACTGTTTTTTACAAAGGCGGTACTCTTTCAGATGTAGATTGCTGTAAAATAATCAAGCATCAAACCACATCTGCAATATCATCATCCGCAAATCAGCCAACAGGTGACAGCTGCCCAGCTAAATTTAATTATATCAGACATCCAGAGTGAGAGGATAGTGTAATTACCGCTTCTTTCGATCTGTTTCTCTCTATATATCTTTCTGCTTTATTTATGGGTTTGCTAAGACGAGTATTACTTTTACAAACCACGGACCAGAATATCACAGAGAAATATGATACAGAACACCCAAGCATAACACAGGAATGCACTAGTAAACACATTAGCAACCACATATCAATGCCGTAGCAACCACGCAGAACCCCTTATCAACTACGCCGCAATACTCTAGCAACCACTTTTTCTTCAGATAATGTCACAAATCTAGTTTACTATTTGTTTTCCCTCCCTTTCCCTATATGTCCTTCTCCTGTAATCTCTAAATATTCCTTTTCAGCTGTTTTTCCATTTTCCAGCACCTTCTGCAGCTGTCGCTCCTCCATTCGCTCACAAATCTTCCCAGGGCTGGATCAGTGTCAGACAGTATAGCAGCAGTGGCGTATAGTTAGATCGAATGTTTGCTGGTGAGTCTGACCACCCCTGAGAAGAAGTGACTGATAAAGGAGGGAATGGAGGACGAGTGGGGTTAGACAGGCCATAGCTGCTGATAAAGTGAAAGCGTCTGGAAGCATCAGGCCAAGCACATTTCACAGGCTGTTTGCTTTCCTCTATGCACTAGTTGTTTATGATATTAAAGCTGTCTTTTTAGATGTTGTCTAAAACCCCTCACTGAAAAAAGCAAAAATGGAACTGTAAATAGTGCGCTGGTTCCGGAATTATTTTTTTCATTCATTTTTCCCATAGGGATTTAATCTTCGTTAAAGAGTTAAGCCATGAACCAAGCCAATCAGCTACAAGGTGAATCATAACACTACAAACTTTGATTTGAAGCAAAAAACTTTTTTGAAAATCAGACAAAAAGACATGAGGTACAAGACCGTGTACTTAACGGTTTTAGTGAGCGAAAGAACTACAATCCCATGAAGCACTGCGAACAGCATAATCAAATTAAAAATGATGGAGAAATAGGGTTAGGGTTTAACTACTCATTTACAAATGTAAAACTACAAATTTACAAATGTTGATTATATGTAAACATAAAATAATAAGTTTATTGCAAAATATGCATACAAACATTTCAGTATTCCGATTCCAACTCGATTCCGTCATTCGCAGTGCTCATGGGAGTGGGTGGAGCATGTTGCTTTTTTCGACTCTCTGATTGGTGGAATCTTCTGTACAGCATCATAGGTGATGTAGTTTTTCAGCAGGAATTCCACTGTTAAACACAATTATTTTTAAAAAATAAGCTGAAATAATGTGGGCTGACACCATGAACTTTATTGTAATGTAGGTCTGTCTTTAAAGGTAAATAAGTTATCATTCAAAATCAATTTCCTTAGTTTTTACTTCCGGATCCCAAATGTTGCACTCTTTATAGTGTCTTTCATCATCTATCATATCACATACATTTTTGTTTTCCTTGGGGTGCACTTGTAATATTAGTTTCTCGTTCCAAAAGCTATTGTAATTTAGTTTTATGTGACCAATTGACGCCCTCTTTCTGACTATTAAAATGTAACATGTTTTTGCTACTAAGATTATGTACAGTAAAATCACTTACCTACCAATAGGAAGTCAGCAGGGCAGCTCACTAGGTTTTGGAACACTGTCAGCTACAGATTGAGTTCAGGAGCCTGAAGGTCATATTGCAGCAGGTTATTGTCTGCAGAGGACAGTGTCACTGAGGAGTCACTGATGCCCAGAGGCACATTATCAATAGACTCACTGTCTCCCCCTTCCAGTTCAATGAAAAAAGCAGAAACAATTCAGCGAAACGTGTTACATGACCATGTTATACGACAAGTTTCTATACTGCTGTTCAGATGTCGTACTGCTTTGTATGGCTGGCTGGAAAATTGAATGTTCAATAATTCACGATTTGCTCAATGAACAACTTTGCAGTGAAGCGCATGACATTTCTCACCCCAAATAACACATAAATTATTACTTCATTGACTTCATTTTTTAAACTGATTTTCGCTGTATTAACACAATATAATTATGAGCTAAAGTTCAAGATTAGTAATAGCAGGAGACTGGATAAAATCCTCCAATGCATGAAGTCCTGACAGACTTCATAAGACAAGCATCACTTGTTATTATTGCTCATACTTAGTGTTAGAGATTTAAATAATCTTCAAACTCATGTATTACATTTCAGAACATAAATTACCCAGATCAAAATCCATTCATGTGGTGCTGGATAAGTTATCACTCCCAACAAACAACCAAGCAACTGCAAAGCAAAACCATTGATAACACGCTACTAACCACATAGCAACCTGCTAACAAGTTAAAAGCAATTCAGAACAACTCAGCAACACCCTGGCAACCACACAAAGAACACACATGTTAAAAAATCATTCAAAATGCATCAACATCTGCATAGCAAAGCCCTAGCGACCATGCAAAACCCTAGCAACACCTTGACAACCAATCACAACACCCCACCATCAGTTTGGTGCGTTTTGTATCAACAAAAGTAAAAACCTAGTTTAGAGTTTCCAAACTTTTCTGGATGGTAAACATTTCTTCAGCAAGGGACAAAGAAAAATGCCTGCTGTGCACCTGTTGTATCCGAAATGGTACCGTTACACAGATAATCTTCTGTCCTCCTTTCTGATGCAGATGTGGCAGTCGGAGGATTTGATTCTGACTGCAGCTTATGACAAAATGCCAGGATGAGAGGAAGAAAAGGATGAGATGAAAGGGGAAGTAGCGGGAGGCAGAAGGTTTTATGTTGTGCTGTTTGTCTCCTGCAGAGGAGGAGTGCTGAGAGGAGCAGAAAAGGGTGATTGAAACAGTCCAGAAAAAAAGTGTCCATTGTGAAAGAGCAAAAGAAGATGAGGAAGAAACAAAAAGAGCAACAAAATGACACTTAAGATTTTGTCATCTTCTGACACTTCTACAGGTAACTCTCATCCTGTGGTTCTAAAATGCCAAACTGCGGTACACCTTTGCAATAAATGACAAAACTACATAATGCCATTCTGTAACTGTGTGCAGCAAACCTCTAAATCAGATATGAATCACAAACAGCTCATGCAGTGAAAGTGTCATTTCCATAAACAGCTTCACAAATCTCTTTTCAAGGAATAGCTCACCAAAAAAATGAAGAAAATTCTGTCATCATTTACTCACCCTAATGTTGTTTCCAAACTGTATGGCTTTCCTCCTTTATTTTCCAGTGCTGTATGTTAGACTGATGCACCAGTAGGTGGTGGCAAGTGACTTTATGAGTGAGTTGGTTAAATCTTTCACTCAAACGATTCATTCAAACCGCTGATTCATGCAGGAACAAAACAAGCGCTGCGTCCGAAATCAAATAGCCTACTTTCCTATATAGTATGCAAAAAGCAGTACGCCAACAGAGTATCAAATACATAATATTCCGAAAAATAGTACTTCAAGTTCATTTTAGTTAAGTCCATTTTAGAACTTAAGTAAAGTTCAAGTAAGTATACTTTATGTTAGTATACTCATATCAGTGGACTAGAAGTATACTTGTAAGTGTAATGTTTCAATATTACTTGGGACTAAATTGGTCCACTTTTTAGTGTATAAAAGTATACTTTTAAATTCTAGCTTCATGCATTCTTTTTTATCAACACTTGAATGTGGGTACGTTTCATAAAAAAGCAACATTTTAAACAAAAAAGCTAAGAAAATTGCATTTTTGTCAAAGCTTCACATTTTGTTAACCTTTCCTGGGTCAACATTTCATTCGGTAATGTTAGGCAGTTTTGAACGTATATGCTGTTTATGCGTGTTATTTTATATTTGTCTAAGCAATCATCTATCACTTGTTTCTGCTTCTTCTCCTGTGTTTTGATCTGGAGATTCTGTACTATTTAAGAAAGATGTGTAATAGCGCCCCCTACAGTGAAAACATTCAGTCAGTGGGGGGGAAAGAGTAAAGTAGAATTGAATAAATTTCTTTACACACTGCCAGTGGACTAGCCTACACAAAAATTCAGATAGGCCTACTCAGAATTAGGAACATATCGGTTTTCTTTATCAATATTTTCAAACAATGTAAGTTTATAAGACAGTATGTAAAAATATGTGGGGAAAAAAGTGTTTGATAGGATACTCAATCAAAAGAGTAAACGCAACTACAAGTATACTTACTTTTAAGTAGCCTATATCTCGATCAAAAGTCTAGGCCAAAGAGACTTAGGGCTTATAATAATCATACACCCAGCGCAATGCAGCACAATGCAGCGCCATGCTCGATGCATGTGTTTTTTGCTAGTTTCAGCCTGACAATTCTTTTTTTAATTTTTTTATTTAAAGAGCGCGTTAGTAATGTGCGCCTATAGGTGGGTCCACAATGCGCGTACACTCTGCTTATTAAACACACAGGGACGCGCAGCAACACACAAACATGCCAAATATTAAAAATGAAAGGATTACAATGTAAAATATTATTATTGTGTACATAAATATATGGTGGAATCCGGCTTGTCCCGTAGATAATCTGCTTGCGCGCTTTTACCTCGCGCACGAGCAGATCCGTTTGCCTCTGGAGACACGTTCAGTCTTTCCACTATCCAATTCCGTCATGTATAGCGAATCCGCCAT
This sequence comes from Rutilus rutilus, assembly GCF_951802725.1. Taxonomy (NCBI): domain Eukaryota; kingdom Metazoa; phylum Chordata; class Actinopteri; order Cypriniformes; family Leuciscidae; genus Rutilus; species Rutilus rutilus. Next base: position 36,573,489 of record NC_140217.1, on the reverse strand, counting down.
ATGGCGCGAGCGCAACTGGCATTTAAAGGGAATGGGAGATGAGACTCTGATTGGTTTTTTGCAAGCCCAAAACACACCCATTACTCTTTAAGAGAACAGGGACAACCCTTTAGACAATGCGCCTGGCGCGCCGACCATTTAGCGAAAGTGGATTTGGACACGCCCAAATAACTGCACTTTAGACCATGGCTTAGATCGTTAAAATAGGGCCCTTTTAGACTTTTCTGTCAGTGTAAGTCAAGTAGCCTATATAGTGCAATTTTAAGTATATTTCTGAGAAGTACATAAAGTAGGAAGGCTATATTTCTGAGAAGTCAAATGTAGTAGCCTACTCACCGAAATCATTATGAGTGAGTGATTGAATCATTCATTCAAGCGATTCCTTCACAAACGCAGATTGAGGAACAAAACACACGTCTGAGGCTGCATCCAAAACCATATCTTGAGAAGTTACTTATTTTGAATAAGTAATTACTTAGCGACCGCTTAAAAAGTATATAGTATATATACAGTAGTTATATATTATAAATTTGTGAATGAATGTAATCCGGAAATACTGCATTCGCCATGTTGTCATTATCATGTGACCTAACAGCGTCAGTTGCATCACTTCACCATCATTCACAAATCCTCTACTGTGGCCTCGGATAGTAAAGTGTCTATCGTATGCACACTTCAGGATCTCACCGGAAGAAGTAGGTCACCTGTGTACTCTTTTAGGAGTAGCCATACTTCTTTTGTCACATCCTGTTTTTCGACCTATAGTAGGGAATCATTCAGAAACTAAACACAACTACTATGTGTTGCACATCTTTGCTGTGGCTTTCTTTTCTATGTCAGAACAAACTCTCAGTGTGTAAATGTTACTTATTCATTATCACAGCTGAAAAAGACTGTAAAACACTGAAAAGAGTGTGATAAAACAGCAGCCTTCAGATCCTGCTTTGTGTTCTAGAAAGAAAAAAAACAAAAAAAAAACATGGACTTTTCCATTAAAAATCTCAAGCTCCCTTTATTTATACAGTATTTATCAGCCGAAATCTCCAGGCATATTCAAAATGTAATTTCCTATAAGGTGATTTGTTTTGTTTCTGTCATACAGTAATTGGCAAATCCAACACTCTTATTCTAATTTGTTACAAAACTCACATCAAGTCTATGGATGAAAGGGGTAATCCATCAAAAGAGAGGTAGCATCAATGCACACGGCACAAGTAACAAATATATGAAAATGTGCAGTCAATCAAAGACAACACTGTCTCTCTAGCTCCATACTGATAAATCCAGTTTATCTTGAAGTGTAAATAAGTAGCATGTGTTTGAGTGATTTTGCAAGAGGGTATTCAAGGTCAAAAGTCAACCAGGATGCAATATCAACCATGATTGGTTATTTTCCTTGATTAGACTGCTAAAAAAAACTGACGAAAGACTAGATTAAAAATGAACAATGATGTTTTTTATTCCCAGATGACTCTACATAACTGTATGCTTTTTGTACTGTGCTTTATACACTGATATGTAAATTGTATTGATGTCTTCTGGTCTGGTAAGTATAACAAAGACTACAGAGAATGTGAATGCACTGGCATCTTTTTCTGTAACAGTACAAAAGAATGTTGGATGATTAACATCTACAGTAAAGACTTTCAGCTCTTTATTGATAAAGACTCAAAAAGTATTGCAAGAGACAGTGAAATACAGTGTGATTCTTGAGAGAGTGCCAGTCTCCATGGGAGGGCTCTGTTTGACAGACGGTGGTATGGAACGAAACGGACAAGGACATGCAGAGGAGAGACAGACAGCTTTACTACTCTTTGAAAATCGCTCATCTGCCATCTCAAGGGTGTGTGAGTGTGTGTGTGTAAGTGCACGAGAGCTTCCCATCCATAACATCCTAATTTTCCAGCCACCTCTAACTGACACGCTGCCAGATTTACGACCGCGGCCCTGACAGTAACAAACACGCAATGGTGTAATGATATGTGTCTGAGACGGAACCTACGGCATTTAATTCGTGTTGTTATGCCCGTTTTGCAGCTCAGAGTTCATTTGTGTTGACAGAATACAATAAATGGAAAGCTGGGCATGCAGCTTATGCATTTTGCTGTAACTGCACAAAATACGATTAATAGAACACGGCTATAGCTGCCTGAAAATGAACAACTCCTATGCTTTATTTTATATAACTCAGCATCCCATGGCTGATTCCATCTTCCAATGAACTGCGATTGCACTTGGGTGACTTTTAAATCTGTCTTAACACTATCATCCATTAAAAGCAACCATTGTGTGTTTAAAAAATATGAAAGATCAGGACTCCGCAGTCCTATTCCCTTTACCGCACCATCCCTATTGTGAGATAAAGGAGGCTTAAAAACAATAGGGCTTTGCTTTCTGGGTCAGTGGGTCTGAGTGCCAAAAAACAGACTGTGAATAAGAGCAGAACGCAGGCCAAGGGACCCTAATGCACTTGTCAAACACACTTAAAAGATTAACTATCCTTTTAAGTACTTAAAAAACCCTTTGTGACGCTGAAAAGAGACTAAAACCCTCTTTAGCATATCGTTCGACAATGACCGGATACTGCCTTCGAGAAGAAGATTAGGCGCTATAATGCCAGACAACAGTAAATAACATCAGGGATTGAGCCCCGTTTTACAACAAAGGCACTTTGTGCATGTGATGTGTCTTAAATATGAAGTGCAGTTTAAGGGATCATCTCTTTTTATGAGGAAATGAGTATTAACAATAAGCTGTTATGTAAAGAATGATACACCCATGAGTGCTTTTTACACTCTGCCATTTACAGCAGACATTTTGTATATTTGTCCGTAAAGCTGTCATAATAAAAGGCATATTTGAGACAAAATAAGGGAAAGTTAAATGAATGTCATGGCATTAAATATCAAAATAAGTGACATTTCTGTTAAAGAAAGATAAGACACAAGCACGCTTTTATGTTAACAATATACATCTTTCCTATTTGGACACTTTTCGGTTGTCAAACTTTAAAGTTTGTTTTGAGAAAGTTCTAGTATTATTGCAGATGCCACTTGGTTTATTATTTAACTACATTCGTTACTGTAGATCCAAACAAACAATAGATTCGAAAGCTGGTTTTTAAGTTTTAATAAACCCAGGAATCCCTTCAGGTGGGTGTGCAGGTCTAGGCACAGGGCACTAACATAAATATAAAGCAATTTCATACGAGAGCAACAGTGCTGGTGTGAACCGCAGGTCTTAAATGTGCAGTATATCAGCTTCAAGCCTAATGAATGAGTTCAGCTGAATGGACGTATCTGACTCACTCAGGTTGCTGTGATAATTACTGTCTGCTCATTAACGGACAGTCTAGGAAAACCTCTTCATCTGGTCGGCCGTCAGGGAGAAAGTCAATGATATAAATGACTTTTCCAGCACGATGAGCTAAGCTCTCATCAGGCAGACCGATGAAGTAAAGACGTAACTGATGTGCAGTCGTTTCCGTGTCGCACTCAATTACGAGTATCGGCTTGGACTCCATATTGAGAAACTTGTGCTCGTATCGACCCATCACAATCCAGCATGTGCTTTCATTATACACATCTGTTTAGTGAGAGAGCAAGAATATGTAGCTTAGCTTTTAATTTAAATAGATGTTTCTGGAAAATATTTATTTCCAAATAAAGAAAGATTCTCTCTAACCCTCAAAACCATTATCAAACTAAAGGTGCACATTGTTGATGAGCTGCTAAAAAAAATTTCAGTCTCTATAGAAGGTTATTAAAAAAATTTCATAAACTCAAAATATTACTACTTACTCTCTTTTAAGAAAGATTCAGTGAAAAGTCATTTTAGATTGTGGGACATGATTCTCTGATGAATCAGTGAATCATTGTGAACGATTTGTGTCGTTCTTAGAATTCTTACAAAAATAGTGCGTTCATTTTACTACAAGATTGACTTAATCAAATATAATCAAAAAACTTCTGTGTTCCTTGGACATCTATCTCAGATTGTTGGGTGAACTACTCTGAAGTGGGGAAGATCACATCTACTTACAAAACATTATGGATTTTGTAGGCAATCGATAGGCTAGCATCAATGGTTCTCAGTATGCATTAACGTCTGGGAGATTCCCTCTGTTTGTACATGTTTACAATGTATAAAATGAATAATACATTGCAACAGAGAGCTTTTATTTTACTCCACTCAGTATGTGTCAGACAGACTCTCCCTCCCTGTTCAAGTAGCTATCTGTGCGAGAAAAAGGTTTGTAGAGTTCGGCAAAGTGCAAATGGAGCAATCAAAAGAAAGAAGCAACAAACACAGCATTGTGATGGAGAGCTGTCCACTCAAACCCTGTGGGGAATAAATAAAACAAAAAAGGAGAGTTTGAAATGAAATTTTCTCAATAAATATTCAGGCACACACACACATCAAATGTCTTAAGTACCAATCTCAGCATCTAATCTACACATGTAATCTCTGTAAATATACCCTGTGACTTATAAACATATATTTGAGGTTAATGAAGTCTTTTATGCAGCTCTTGGCTGAAGAGGATCAGTCTGTGGTGGGTGTAGGTTAGAGTCGATGTGATTCAACGCTTACGTGAACATTCACTTGCTCATTCCCCTGGTTTCCATCCAGTACTCATTTTATTTTCAGCTTCCAGAAGGCACATATCTCTCCAGGCTTTTTATAAAAATGGCCCTAATTTGTCCCATTATTAAATATTTTTTGTCCGTCTCGGTTTCATGACTTCTTGAGGTGCTTTCAAAACATTGCGCTGTTTGTTTGAGTGGTTCGACCAAGGTCTTTCTATACCTGTATATATTTAATTGACTGTCCTTGAAAATAAATCAAACATTGAAAATTATAATGAATATTACATTTCTATCTATCTATCGAATACTTCTATATATACACTGAAGTATTCTGAAGTGTTAACAGTTATTATGGATAATTTGAGCTCAAATTAGCTGTTTAGTTGGCGTCAATGGGTCGGACCCTAGATGGCTTTTAATCATTGCTCTACCGAAGAAAAACTACAGCAAATCTATCTCTCAATACCAGCAGCTAATTGCTTATGCAACATAATTAAAGTACTTCATTAACAGTACTTCTCAACCTCAAAGTTAGGTTCAGATGCCAGATCCAATCACACAACATAATTGCCATGTGCAAAACATCAAACGACAGCCTATTGTTTTCATTCCCTGACATTGTTCCATATATTTTCAAAAGACAATGCATGTGAAACACTAAAGGAATGTTCAGATTTAGGGGCTATGAACTGGATAATATTAGCCAGATACCCTTCATCATTATACACCCATAATTACATGCCTGGATTCTGTAATACGGCTGATTGAAGCTAAACAGCATTATGCTTATTTTTAATGTTGGTTCAATGCCTAAAGTACCTCAATGGTTCTTTGCTGGTTTTGCTTCAGGTACAAGATTTTACACTGAACATCAAGTGGCAACTCAACTCATAACTTTCTTACAAGTAAACAAGACTGAATATATCTTTCATATCATTGTCATTGTTTTATTTATTTCAAGGACAATCTTGTTTACTTTTGTATGAAACTTATATACACACACTGATTTAGTGTGTATACTTAAAGTTCATTTTATTTAGTATACTTAAGAAAAGTTCAAGTATATTTTTACTTTAAGTGTAACTAATTTACAAAAAGTTTTTTGTTTTGTACTGCAATTATACTACAAGTGAACTTATACTGTTTTCTAGTCGATAGGTCTACTTTTAGCAAAAAAAAATGTTTTTATGAAAGTACACTTTGAAGTAAACTCTCAGTAAACTACTGGGTAATAGCTTTATACTTAAAGTATACTTGTAAGCTTCTTTTTTTTTTTTTTAAGCAACATTTTAAACAAAAAAGCTGAGAAAATCACATTTTTTGTCAAATACTACGTCCAGATCAGATTCAGAATGATGATCAAAACAGACTGAGTAGATCGAGTCCATCAACTCCTTCGAAGCTTCACAGTTGTAAACCCTTCCTGGGTCGACATTTCATTCGGAGATAATTATACTTTTAAGTATTCTATCAAAATATTCAGTATAGTATAGGCCAAATATATACTTGTCAGTATAAGTCAAGTATACTTTGAGTAGTGCAATTGTAAGTATGTTTCTGAGAAGTACATAGAGTATATTGAAAAAATATATTTTTAGTTTGTGAATAAACTTCTTTTCCGTAAGGGCAGGGCCAAGGTCACCAGTTAAGAACCACTGCAAAACTGCCACAACTGTGATGATTGGCATATTGATGCATAGGAATGTTTTAATTTGTTTGGTGGAGCTCTTTTGGAGCTCAGTAATGTATAATTATCTTGCAATCATTAATAAACTGCTGTCAGCAACATGTAGCATATTGGTTACTCTGCAACCGCATGGCTGGAGGAAACATCTTTGATGGAGAGAGACGATGTCAGCCTTTGTGTGTCACCGTACCTCATGTGGTTTTCTAACTCTTTTTACCTCAGAGAAGCTGTCAGCATCAGCACTGCATTAACACCTAGCAAATTTGATTGTAGAATGTGACTATCATAAATAACCAAATTCTGCGTACACAACAGGATTGAGTGACAACTGCATTTAGCTGCAGTGTGTTTGTGCCTACAGGTCCTACAGAAGCATATGACTGAACTGCTATTGCCAGCTTGTTCTTGTCTAAGAATAATTGGGTTCTTTTTTTAATTCTGGAAGAGCACCAGGTACACAAAGACACGCTGCCACAGATGTGAATGGGAGTGAGATGGAAGCTTGTAAAACCATTGTTCAAGTCCATTTTCTCCTCTTCATCAGGCTCGGCTGAGCAATACATCAGCCCATCATCTCGCATCTTCCGACAGTAATTCTTCTCGTGTGCAACGCAAACCCGATCAATCAGCCGACTCCACCTGTAATCCTGTAAATTCCTCACCATCCGTCAACGTCGCCGCTCGTCTGTCTCAACCGGGCCAGTCGAGATTTATTACCATCTCTGAGACTATTAGCTGGAACAAAAGGAAAAAGAATGAGGACAAGAGCAGCGTTAACGAACGTGGTGAGGTAAAAAGAAAAAGAGACGACAGAATTAAAAGTGGAATAATATCCTGGGGGGAAGGAAAAATAGAACGGATTTAAAGTTGAATAACATCTGGGAAAAGAGAGAGAGAGAATAGGAATGAACAATGACACATCGCAGTTCTGGAGGCACTTCCCATGTGGCAAATCAAACAGTAACGAAGGTCTATTAGTATCATTCAGCTGGCAGCTCTTTATGGAGCACTACAAGGACAGGACTTGTTAAATATGATTTAGAGTTCATGGCTTTTTTCCACTGATAATGAACATTTAGAGCCGTCCACACTCAAGTTTTCACTGTATCACTGCAATCATTTAGCTGGTGATATACAGTAAAAGGAAACAACTCTGTGATTATCCTGATTTTGATGTTTGTATGTATTACTCTAATCACATTAGAGTAATGACTCTTTGACCCCTTCTTTTTTCACACCTTCAAAGGGGACCTATTATGTCTTATCTTGATTTAGTTTTTGGGGCTCTACTAGAATAGGTTTTCATGCTTGAAATGTAAAAAAACAACAACATTATTTTCACATATTTTAAATTGTTGCAGCTCCTCTCTTCCCAGTCTGTCAGTAACATTTTGTTTAGTTCCTGTCTGTATGAAGCCCCTCGGTGCGAAAAGAGTAATGTGCTCTGATTGGTTGGCTGGACCAGTGTGTTGTGATTGGTCAACCGCTTTAAGCTCATTTGGGTAAAAAATTGGGGGAAAAGCTTTATTAAAAAGGCTAAAAATACTCAACAAAATGACTAAAATTTTAACTAAATGGAAAATATAAAAATAAAAACTAATTCAAAACAATATACACATTTTTTTATAATATCTCAATAATACAAAAAAAAAAAAAACTCTGAGGAAAGAAAATCTCAGTATCTAAATTTGAAATATTTCAATCAAAATATCAGGACTTCCAAACATTTCTCATAAAATTGATGATGTGCAATTACAATCATTTCCACATATGAAGCACATGCTCATCAGAATACTCAGATATTATATAATTAAACAGAAACATGAGCGCTGTGGAGTATGACTCAGAAAGAGGAGGAATAAGAAGCGGGTCATATCGGGCAGGAAATGGCCCTATCCATTTTCTTCAGTCGTTCATATCTTTCAGCTGAGCGATAGAGCTCATTTAGTAAATGAGTGTTCACCTCACACTCACTCTCGTGGTAAATGTCAAATGTGCTGATACATGATATAGACATTACAGTTTAATCAAACAAAAGCTGAAATGTCAGTCAATAATGAGCAATAATGAAACTGCCAAAGAAATATCAGTGAAGTAGCGAGCAGAGAGTTTAGCTTAATATTTCTTCAGTGCGTTTATGTGTTTTTATATGGTCAGTTGCTTTATTATTGGTGCTTGCAAAGGCAACCATCCGTTTGTGCTACAGACATGAATAATAACGCATATCGAGAGGTTTATTGAGGAGAGGTGTGTCTCATTACTTTTCTAAGCGATCAGATTTACGACGGCAGCTGGGACCGAGGTGGGTCTTGTGCATGTTGCCCACTTGGGTCCCGCCTAGTACCAAGTGCAATCCGACATGAAATCCATCTGGGCAATTAACATGGGGCCATTATGGAACCCTAATTATCCTACAAATACTTTTACATATTTATGTACTTAATATAAATACCCTGCAATTGTACTTACTGTACGGTAGACTATACTTAATCTATCTATCTATCTATCTATCTATCTATCTATCTATCTATCTATCTATCTATCTGTCGATCAATCTATCTATCTGTCGATCTATCGTCGCCTCACCCTTACAGTATGGCCAAGTGAATTATAATTAAGGCTTGTGTTCTGATGTGACTACCAGCTGAAAATTACAACTGTAAGAATAAAAAACAACAACCACAGCAGTTGCAACTGCAGCTACAGCACGTTATTACTCATTAGATCTCACATTTTTCCACAGCGCTCAGGTCTGACACGGCTGACTTTCCCCTTACACACACGCACCTTCACGACTCCGTGGGAGTCAGTCTGCCGTGCGTGTGTGTTTGAAACGTGCCAGACAGAACAGGAGGTCATGTGCAGCTCCAACAGACTGTGAGATTGAGGAAGTCTGCTGCCAGGTTTCTATAAAGAGAGACAGTCAATGCAAATAATGTTCGAGGAAGGGCGTCAAACATGCTATCATATGACAAACAGCTTTACTGTTTGTGAGACACAAAAGAATATATATATACACACTCACTGGCCACTTATTAGGTACATCTGATCAACTGCTCATTAACACAAATATCTAAACAGCCAATCACGTGGCGGCAACTCAATGCATTTAGGCATGTAGACATGGTCAAAGCAATCTGCTGAAGTTCAAACTGAGCATAAGAATGGGAAAGAAAGATGATTTAAGTGACTTTGAACGTGGCATCGTTGTTGGAGCCAGGTGGGCTGGTCTGAGTATTTCAGAAACTGCTGATCTACTGGGATTTTCAAGCACAGCTAGGTTTACAGAAAATGGTCCAAAAAAGAGAAAATATCCAGTGAGTGGCAGTTCTGTGGGTAGAAATGCCTTGTTGATGCCAGAAGTCAGAAGAGAATGACCAGACTGAGCTGATAGAAAGGCAACAGTAACTCAAATATCCACAAGATTATCTCTGAACACACAACACATCCAACCTTGAAGCAGAAGAGCTACAGCAGCAGAAGACACTGGGTGTCACTCCTGTCAGCTAAGAACAGCAAACTGAGGCTACAATTCACACGGGCTCACCAAAATTGGACAATAGAAGATTGGAAAAACATTGCCTAGTCTGATGAGTCTTAATTTTTGCTCTGACATTCAGATGGTAGGGGCAGAATTCGGCGTAAACAACATGAAAGCATGGATTCATCATCGGTTCAGGCCGCTGGTGGTGACTGAATGGTGAGGGGGATTTTTTCTTGGCACCTTAGTACCAACTGAGCATCGTTTAAACGCCACAGTCTACCTGAGTATTATTGCTGACCATGTCCATCCCTGTATGACCACAGTGTCCCCATCTTCCAGCAGGATTATGCACCACGTCACAAAGCTCAAATCATCTCAAACTGGTTTCACTTGTTCACTATACTCAAATGGCCTCCAGTCACCAGATCTCAATCCAGTAGAGCAGCTTTGGGACGTGGTGGATCGGGAGATTCGCATCATGGATGTGCAGCCGACAAATCTGCACCAACTGCTATCATATCAATATGGATAATTCGTTTTTAATCAATAAACTTTATTCCCTCAAGTGGTTGTGTACTTAAAACACAATACAGCCAAAAACAATGGTGAGTCTTGTATCAAGCATAGCCTACTTTTATTTACTGACTTGCATCCATGTGTAATCACATCCTCTTCATCGTAAGCCGCTTGCTCATTCTTTAGTGGATCTTCAGGTTTGTTGACTTACTATCCTCTGCTTTAATTACATTAAATGAATTAGAGAAAAAACAAGCTTCACAGAACACAAGAGGGATGAGAGAGCAGAGTGTAGAGAGCATTAAGAATCTGAAGTGATGTAGGTCTGATCGATGCTCTCACAGCATCCAGCACAAAGTCACCGTTATAAAACCTCTCTCAGAGCGCTAAAGGGGATGCTAATTGATTCTGAGATGAGAATCTGTTTGCCGATCGATCCTCGTTAATCTCTATAGAGGGAACTTCCTTCTTGCAGAGTAACATTGCCGGTAATTGCGTACAATGTGGAGGATCCCCACAAATGTGCTTGTTTTTACATTTCGACTTTTTTTTGCTATAGATTGGTCCACTGTAGAGTTTCAGAAGAGATATTCTGTGCTAAAATGAGTAAAAATACCGAAGTCTGTCATCAAAAGTCATACATTTTAATACAACCTCAAGCATTTTTGTCCTTTTTTTCAAATCCATTGAGAAATTGATTGATTGATTGATTGATTGATTATGTTTATTTCATTCATGGATATTTTTTCCAACAAAACTTACTTCATCATCCTCGTATATATAATTTATAAAACCATGATGAAAAGGAGGCAGGATGAAGAATATCTTATATTTCCTGCCCCCTAAAAAAATACGTAAACTCAACATATCAAAAAACTCAACATATCAAGTCCCCGTCAATGCATGACGATAACAAATGAAACAAACTAGAAACCAAAACATCAACCTAAAACAAATTCCAAAGCAAAAGCAAACCATGATCACAACCATCATCATCATCATCATCATCAATTTCTATAAATATTCATCCAAAGCAAAAGCAAACCATGATCACAACCATCATCATCATCATCAATTTCTATAAGTGTTCATACAAATCCATTGTTTTCTCTTTAAATCTTTTTTTAAACTGAAATATATTTTTGCATTGCTTTAGTTCATTTTGCAGAGAATTCCAAACTTTCACTCCCACCACTGAAGTACACATTTGTTTTGCTGTTGTCCTTGCAGTTTGATACCTAAAATGTCCCTTTCTTCTTCCTTCATTTTCTATAAGGATAAACAAGTGTTGAAGATTTGTGGGCAATACTTTATCCTTTGCTTTAAACATAACAATAAGTGTCCGTAATTCGACCAATTCTTTAAATTTTAACAGTTTAGAGCAAAAAAATAAGGCATTTGTGTGCTCTCTATAATCTGTTTTAAATATAATTCGTATGACTCTCTTTTGTAATAGAAAGAGTGACTTTGTGTTGCTTTGGCATGTGTTTCCCCACACCTCCACACAGTAGCTGATGTAGGGCAACACCAGTGCACAATACAAAATTCTCAATGCCTTATAATCTAACACATGTTTTACCTTATTTAGTACAAAAATACTCTTAGATATCTTTTTTTGTATGTGTGAGATATGTGGTTTCCAAGTCAACCCTTGGAATATCACTGAGAAAGACTTCTGAAAAGACAGAATGCAGTGCTAATTTTGAATGGCCGTCAACAGAGAAAGATGCATAAAAGGAATATTAAGGGTTAGACTCAATGAACAGCACTTGTGGCATATGTTAACTCTTTCCCCGCCATTGACGGAAATTTCGGCAATCCATGTTTTTATTGTTATATGGTAGGGGGCGCTGTTATGCACCTTCTGAAAGAATCATCTTCAGAATCTCTGGATAAAAGCATTGCTTATGCATAGTCTACTTTGACAAAAGCACGATTTTCTCAGCCTTTCGTTGTTGTTGTTTTTTTTTTTTTTTTGCTTCTTTTAATGAAACCTGTTGATTTAAAAAAACAAAACAAAAAAAAAACAATGCACGAAGCTAGAATAAAGTGTTTAAAAGCAGAGGCTCTGTTCTTTATTTTAGATATTCATACAACAAAATATTCGTTTATTGCCACAAAAATATATTTTTTTACTAAAAAAAATGCTTCTGGGTTTACAGTGAGCCACGTAAAATGGAAGCGAATAGGGCCAATCTGTAAAAGTTTACAGTAAATACTCACTGTTATATAGGTTTATATGTAAATAGCTCTAAATGATCATGTGCTGTATAGTTAGTGGGTTTAGATCACTTTTGGTGCCCGCAGAAGTGATGATTATGAACCCGCACCGACCCAGAAGCTCAAAGAGTCTCCAGGAGGACAGACCAATTTCCTTCTGTCCATTCACGAAGAACTCGATAGCGGAGGTCTGATAATTACCAACACACCCCCATTCGCTTCAACAGGCCAGAGAGGGAGAACCTCAGATGTGTGGAAATGACGCTGGGACAGAACCTGTGAGCGCAGCTTTCTACTCCGCTGCATTCTCATTAAAACAATCTCCACTAACAGCGGTCTCCAGGCGGCCCGAGATGTTCACGCAGACCTTTTGTGTTAATCTTTGTCGGCCATTATTTATATATTTAATACAGAGAGGGAAAGATGATCTATTCAGCCGTAAGTCTTGGGAGTATGAAAGAGGAAACTCATTAGTTGGTGCCTCTGGAAGAGTGTAATTGCAATTGGCAGGATAAAAAGCAAAAACGATTTAAATTGTTAATGTCCAACAATAAGCTCGAGCTCCTGATTGCAGAGGGCAAACAAACCTTAATGAGAGAATAAGCCTGTAAAAAAGGCAGACATTTGGGGCTGAATCTAATAGCGTAGAAGGACATGGCACCTTCCTCCATATCTTATGAGGCCAAATGTTAACATTTGTTTAGTATATTTTTATATACAATCTTTACAATCATTGGAAATTCTTGTTTCGCTGTCACTGATGCCTAATTTAGTCAATCCAACAAGTGGGTGAAAAAAAAGAAAGAATTTATACAACAACAACAACAAAAAAAACTTTTTTTTCGTGACATTATTTTAATCACAAATTAGGTGTATATCCCCACATATTCTGATTAATACAACTCATCCTGTCAGGCCACAATGATTGTGTGTGTGTGTGTGTGTGTTTTTTTTCTATTAAAACCAGTATAAAGTAGATTCAGTACAACAAACACTACCATGATGTATTTAATTACATTTAAATTATATTTATGTAAAATGTTTTAATGTTTTTGAAAATCTCTTATACTCACCCAGGATGAAAATTATTGTAAAAACAGTAATATGAATTATTATTACAATTAAAATAAATTTGTTTTCGAATATTCAGTCACATGATATTTCAGAAATCATTATAATATGCGGATTTGCTGCATCTTACTATTATCAATGTTGAAAACAGTTATGCTATTCAATTTAGGTATTTATTCAATTTATTGTAACCATGTGAAAAGAGAAAATAAATTCTTCACATTAAAGCTGTAAAGACTGCTTGTTTTAAACCTGTTTGTTTTAATTATCTGACAAGAACATTCAAATTTTAGGCTGCCAAAAAAAGACTAATTGTTCTACCTGTGAAGACTTTCATTTGGTTTTTGTAAAAAATAAAATAATATAAAAGTCAAGGTTGTCTTACCAATCACTAAAACCATGACTTCAAATCACCATTTAAAGCCAAATATCATTGTGAGTTATCTTTGTTGGAGTTCTTCCAAAGAAAGCATTGTGTATTGCCTTTATGTAGGGCAGAGGACAGATAAAACCAAGATTGAGGTCAAGGTATGAAAGTAAAGGTCACCATCACAGGAAACCTTTGGCTGAGGTTTGGCTGTTGTATACTGACACCTCTTACTTCAGCAATTGCCTGGTCATAGGGTCTTAAATGAGAGGGGCGACAGATATCAAATGCTACAGATAAGGTGGGCTCTCAGAAAAAAAAATGTACACTTCTCTTCTTTTTCATCATTCTCTCTTTTTTAGGTAGTAATGGCGGGTCGTAAAAGGGATTACTGTGTAGGGCTAGCTCCGTGTCAGATAAAACTCTTACAAAAAGCTGATCATTAGAGGAGAATTACCAGGGACAGATAATGGAATTACATTAATGAGATTTTTGGTCTGGAGTCAAGGGGTGATAAACATATCTCTACTTTCTGAGGAGAGATAACAGAAAGGGGTCCAGCTGCCCGGTGATGGGATGATTTGAGAAATGTAAAGTGTTAAAGAGGACCTATTGTGTTTTTTTACATTTTCATCACAACACACTGGTCCAGCCAACCAATCAAAGCACATTATGCTATATGGAAGGAGGGGCTTTCATAGAGACAGGAACTAAACAGAGTGTTACGGACAAACTGGGAAGAGAGGTTGTGTTGTCAAAAAGGTGTGTTTTTTTAGCAATGAAGCATGAAAACACATTCTAGTAGACCCTAAAAACAAAAACTCTTTGTAAAAGGGCATCATGGGTCCTTTTTAAAAGGAATTTGGTCAGGATATGGTGACTTTTCCTAAAGAAAAATGAGCTCAAACACTTCTTGTCAAATACAAATAATCTTCCAAAACCAAAATATCTGAGTCACATTCATTTTCAAGTCAACATGAAATTGCATTAATTTCCATAATTCCATATTTCTAAGCAAAACAAAGTTGTTTAATAAGAAATAAAACGTAGGCCAGGACTTGATGTTATCCATTGTGAATAGATTGGATCAAGAAAGCAAATGGGTTAAAGTTTGATTTCATGTTGACTTCAAAGCTTTTATCTCTGACTGCATGTCAACAATTGTCTTATTTGCTTCTCTAAAGCATTTAAGGACACATGATTGAGAACTCCATTAATTCTCCTGAGCCTTACAGAGCCACTTCTAGCCAATAAAAATGTTCTGTGGATCATAAGCATTGGGCACGCTGACAAACGTAGAAAATATTATGCTTCTGAGTCTGAATTCATGAGCCGTGCTCATAAATCATCTGGGTTCTCTGGTAGAGAGCGAGCCGTATAGCATGTGCTCATTGTGAACCATATGCCCTGACTACTTTTGTCCTTGGGTCCATCTCCTATATTCAGAAAATTGCATTCCATTCATGACAAAATCTCACAAGATCCCTTTATTTTGCCCTTTAACTTTATTCAAGTTAATACAAGTCCATCTATCATTTGACCATTTCTCATCTCCTTTATTACCCAAAAAGAAAGCTATTTTAAAAGCATTGGCTCCCGTAAAAAGCTCTACCCAGAATGCATGGCTTTGTGCTGAAATTGCTTTTGAAATACATTACATAAAGCACGAATATTTATTATTTTGTAATGAGTCATTCTTGTGTCATGCACAGTCCTCTAGATAGATTTAGCTGTGCTTCATTCCTCACTGAATTGATTACTGTCACTCTCACCTTTTAGGGAAGAAAGGAATCAAGACAATTAAAGGATGAGATATCTTTAGTGTGCAGATGAGAAAGTTAAACATCTTATTTGAAGTACAAATCAAACAGTAATAGCTTTGTGGATTAGTGCAACACATAATGATGAAATTGTGATGATAGAATTTACAGCTTGGTTAAATGGTAAAAGTCTAGTGAGGCGGAGAAGATTTGGGGTTTGATGCAGGAAAACTGCAGGCCATTATAAAAGCCAAATGAATGGTTAAGGAAACAGAGTTTCAATCTGCGACGATCAATGTTGCGAGATGTTTTGCACTCCACAAATCACTCAGATTACCACCCTCTGCAGCCTGGGGTGAGTTTTACTTGAGGGGTGTTTACTGTCATTTTAATGAAAGGGTGGGTAGATGAAGGGGCGGATGAGTGGGATTAAAAAATAATGGAAAAGGTGATGTATTGTCAAAGTATGTTTTATCAACAGCACATCCACAGTCCTAAATGAACACTTTCCAAGTGAAAGTAAAAACTGCTTTTGATGAGTAACTTTTCAAAACAGATTTACTGTAGGCTACTTTTTGTAATGGCTAGGACGACAGTAAAAAGTAGAAGAAAAACATTTGTAATAATAGTAAACTTGGATTCTGGTACATCATAGGATGCTTTCACATTTAGTTTGATTGCCTGGCCCAAACCCGTGTTCGATTTCTCCCCCCTTCCGCCTGTTGTTTAATGATAACGCAGGAGAAGCTAATGCTAAAAGCTAATGCTAATGCTCACCTTGGTTTAGTTTTCGAAGCGTCAGCACATAGCGGCACTTGCATCTATCTGCCACGAATGTCTTGCAAATATTCGAAAGAACTGCCTAAGGCGAGCAGAGATGAGATATACATTATTTTTGCTTGTAGTGTGTCAGTCACGCTTGCCAGAAAAGTGAGTGAGAACACACACAAACACACAGTTTTATCTAACACATACATCATCAACAGTGGTTCAGAGATTTAGTACGATTGCTTTCATATCAGCAGTGAAATGTACCAGAGTTCACGTGAACTGTACACCAGACCACTGTTTTTATGCAGACGTGGGTACGAGTCGCGGGTTTGGAAAAACAGAGTTCAAATCATCCAAACGAATCAAACTCTGACGTCAATCTAACCAAAAGTACCAAAAGTGCTATTGTGAAAGCACCCTTTCTCTTTGTTACGCTAATAGGTGGCAACAAGTAACTATCTTTATGTGTGAATCCTCGAATCATTCATTCATCTAATTCATTTAAAAACAATTGCTGTGTCCCAATTTGAAGGCTCCTTTGAATGCGCCCTTTGTTTCCCGTTAAATTAAGGATACGACAGATGAATTCTTTGCAGCCTTGCCTACCCCAGAATTCACTGCGCACCAGAGACGACAGGATTTTTATTTTATTTTTTTAAATTGCCACTCTTTAAAAAAAAAAAAAAAAAAACTTTAAAGTGGTTCAGATGTTGACTTATATCTTACTAAGATGTGATTATATATAGTTTATACTCTTTATTATATACAGAAATGGGCCATGGGGAACATATTTAGACTGTCTAAAAACAAAACAGTCACAAACTGTTTAATATAACTTTCAAAAAAAGTCTAGTACAAACGTTACTGTCACTCATCAAGGGCAGCTGTCACAGTTGCTAGGAGACAAGAACAGTCCTCCGTAGGCTAGACCGTCCCATTTAACAACGCACAGTCTGTCCTTTGTGGCCTTCGAAGTCTGAGTCCTTCAAAATATGCAGCCTTTGAATTGGGACACAGCCATTGATTAATTAATTGAAGAAAGTGACTGGTTCAATGACTTACCGTAAAACTTCAAATAATGGCTTTTATTTTCCCAAATCGCCGAACTGCACCGGCTTGTATTTGAGACAGGTGTCTATATGAGACAGGCCTTTAATTTAGTGTTGAGATGAGATGAGCATGACAGTAGGAGGTTACCAAATCTGTGTTTGTGTTTAACAGATCAGTTAATGTTAGAATTAGCCTACTATATTTCCGTATGTCTAAAGGGGGTCGCACACCAGACGAGAAGCGCAGCGCCACGTCTTTAAAATTCGAACACATTATTCTCTATGGGTGTACATTGTCTCAAATCGTCGTTAATGTATATACTGACTTCACCCTGTGCTGCAATATTCATTCAGTTTTACATTCATTAACAGAAATCAGCTGCTTGAATGAAAATTGCTGATGTTATCGGATTTTCAGGTGATATTCTCAATTCATTCAGTTAACGGACACTCTGAGGTAAAGTGAATTCAGACTGCAGACTAAGCAACGATTGTATTTAATTGTACAGTACAATCATAACATAGTACAGACATGTTCTTAATTCCATAATATCCTTAAACATATATTGCTGGCCATAAACTGACAAAGTGCACGTCCGGTGTGCGATACCTCGAGTTGTCATAGACGCGACGCGGCACTGGGCTTCTCGTCCAGTGTGCGACCCCATATAGATTATTGGCAGAATAAAAAAACTAAACGATGTGACAGCCATGGGCTGAATAATAGAAGTTACCGGTAATATCCATCGAGCCTATGAACTAGTTGCCAGAAACAAATCAACAAGAAAGAATTAAGGCTACCCTGTAAAACAACTGCAATCATGTGATACAAAAGGACCCTATTCATCACTATCATCATCACCGCGATCCTCAACTACAAGTTCATTGGCGAATTCCTCCTCCTCGTCACTCTCCTCCACTTCTCCCTCTCCGGCCTCCGCTAACTCTGCCTGCCTTGCTTGCGCTAACAGCTCCCGCCCAGATGCGCAGGGCTCTCTTGCGTGCGCAATCTGCTCCATAGAACTGGCTTAGACAGACGATCTGACGGGTTTTAGAAGATTAAATACAACCCGAAACTAAAAAACAGACCGGGCCTCTATTTGAGACCGGCCTTTATTTATCCAAATCTGTAGCCACACCAGGCGTGTAAAAGAGACAGGCGTCTATTTGGAACTCGGCTATTATTTGAAGTTTTACGGTACTCCTCATTAAAACATTCACTTGTTTCGTTCCTGAATGAATCAGTGTTTTTAAATAAATGAGCTGAATGAATCATTCAATGACTCCTTTATACAGACATTCACCAAATCGATTCAATATGTTTGGGAATTAAACAAATGGATATCTCTATGAGTGAGTCATTGAACTGTTCAATATGTTCCAAACACTGATTCATACAGGAATGAAACATGTGATGAGCTACTTTACTTAATTATCCTCGAAAGAAAATGTGTTATGACAACAGTATACATGTATATCATGTACATGCACACAATAACACACATTTTGTAATAATTCGTTTAAAAACGTGATCGCAGCAGGAATAAAGAAATTCTTGTATCTACTGATACTAATTCAGTTTTTATTTGTATATTTTTTGTAAAAATAAATAAATAATCAATCACACTAAATTAACATGTTTAATTGCCAGCCCTAAAACTTTTATGCAACAAAGATGTTCAATTGTGCTTCAGGAGTCATCCTGTTACCTTCCCGTTAATGTTATTATACTATCACCCAAACATGAACTTTGATTTGTTAATGACTAGTCAGTATGAGTCAAACAAGGTTCACAGCAACATCAGAAACAAAAAGTCGCAGTGAGGTTCATTTACATCATCTAAGGCTACAGCATTCACTTAGATGTATCCACTAGTTTACACCCAGATAAACAGAATTATTTGTGCTCAACTCTTTCATTCTCCTTCATTTGTCTTTCCACCTGCAGTTCGTGTGGTCTCCGGTTAGCGTGTATAGCATTTGGTGGAGCTGGTCTCATTAGTAACCCTGGGTGAATGAAAGGTCCCTCTGACTTATTAGGTTTAATTACTCTCTCTTTCTCTCTCTCTCTCCTCAACATCTCAGAACCTCCCCGGCATCCCTTTAATCTAGACAGACATGCTGGTCTTGGATGATTTCCTCTGAACAAGAAGTCAGCCGGTCTAACTAAACGAATTCAACAGTTCAAGGTTGCTATTGTTCCCTTGATGCCACAGACAAAAAAAAAAGTGTGGCCGAGAAAAAAGAAGGCTGAAAGACAGAAGAGGGGGAGGAGAGAAAATAGGAAAAAGAGACAGAAAGGTGCAATGCGGGAGCAATGCAAATGACACTTTCCGTACAAATTGGTGTCCCATTACTTTTTTTAAAGCATTAAATCTCATGTCTCTCTTTTGTTGTGAGAACATGATGATACACAAACTACAGTACTTACAATAGGCTTTATGTCAAACGTCACATGAACAAATGGGAAAATAGGGCTCATCGGATCCGCTTGTCGGAGAAAGTGTTAACATATTATTGTAAGGCCAGGCTCGATCGGCCCAATGGAGGCATCCGGTCAGCAGGTGAAGGTCTTTGCGCATTACTGTCTTTCCTCGTGACAAAGTAATTTGATTAAATGAAATACATTTTTCTCGTTATTTCATCTGACTCCATAAATGAAAAGGTTTTAATGATATCTGTGCATCATTAAATGTGAGCGAATGTTTGACTATTCTTATTAACTCTTTACTGAAAATAATGTCAGAGTCGATTAGAATAAAATCAAATGTTTACAATTTATTATGTGAGGTAAATGTAGCATGCCAATTTCATAATCAGTTCAAAGATAATCAATACAAAACATCAAATGCTCTGGAATAAAGGAAATGACATTAGGAAATACATGATGTCTCTGCGACTCTCAGCATTCATCGGCTGATCTGAGGTACAGAATCGCGCTGATCCTCTGGTTGCATTTCATTATATAGACAGAAACTTCTTTCACATGGAAACATATGCTAACAATGGGAATTTGCATTGATCACCGTCACAGACTTACTGGGGGCAGAATTTGCATTGAGTTTACACCTTTTGGGAGTAGGAGGAAATTTGCCTGGAGACCAGGGTGGGTCTTTATGTGCCAGTTATCTCTAAACTCTTAAAAACTTTATTACCTTTTGTTTTACTTCTTTGGGAATGAGACCTTTGTACCAGTCGCACTGAGACATTTCAAATTACACCAAACATGTGTAATACTGTATGATAATTATTCACATTAAACCATATAGATTCTTGGGTGAATTTAGGTGGGGATGGGTGCAGGGAATGATGTGTAAATTGGGAGGTGGTCAACTCAAGTGTGATCGTGTCTCGAATGATGATGCTAGTTTCACAAGAGGGAGTTCAAATGTTAATTTCCTTTGTTCTCTCAGAGAGTTCCCCTCTGTTCCAGTTTTTCCAGCCTTACAATATCCATGGACTTTTAAGGTAATCAACACATCACCTAGTTAGTTATTTGTATTGTTGCCGTTTATTACATTTTAATATCCGAATGTTAGTAAAAAAAAAAAAAAAAAAAAACTTTTAGATATCACTCCGCATATGTGATGGACATCTCTGCTCACTCCTTTGAAGGCATCTTGAGTAAAACCGCTATATATTTAACACAGCACAAACAAAAGGTCTGAACCGGAACTCGTTAACACTCAACTCGGAGTGTTTTGCATGGTAATGGATTTGACAATGTTGATATGTTTGGTTTTGGCGGAATAGATCTGCTATATGATGCTGCTGTAGAGCAAGTACAGGACTTGCTACTGCCAATACATACACGACACGCCGCTGTGAGCAAATAAGACATGCTGCTGCTGCTGCTGCTGTAAAATAAAGCGTACATCCATTACCCATAGCAGATCTATACAGGTGGAGCTGGGGAAGGTGGAGGGTTTCTGAAAGCGCGCTGCACTGCTAAAGCAGATTTTCCTACAAATATTTGAAGTTTGAGCAGAGAGCTCATTGGTCACTGATACAGCAGGAACAAATCAGCTGTGCTCTATAGAGAATGACATGATTGCAAGCAGATTGAGTTAAAGACCTATCAGCCTGCACCATCTAGAGTTTAATGACGGAACTTTGTATGACTAACCTTAAAAACTAGGGATGGCAAATTAACATGTTCATTTCAATAAAAAGTGACTGACAACATGCCCCTTACCCATTTGAATTCCATAAATTGTATTAAAATCATTTTTAGCAATAAAAATGTTTACCAGTATACAAAATAGAAACACCCAGGAAGTAACACTTACCCATTCTGGCTTATTTTTTATATTATACATTTTTGTCTTTTTATTTTTGATATAATGAATATTCTGATTTATATTCTGAATTATAATATCTTTTTTGACATAATAATTAATGAAATAGCAAACCTCATCCATAATGAATAGAAAATTAAACACCTCGTATAATATTTGATTTGACATCCTGAGGTGGATGATCAACATTTTCTACTGTTCACTGACCATTTTCTGAAAAAGAAAATTGACTTCTGAAGAGATTCAAGAGTACAAACAATGACTGGCGAAGGTGACACTCGGATAGTCAGCCATCAAATCTCAAATTAATTAAATATGTATACAGTTACAGCCCGAGGCAGGTGCCAGATAATGCCATTATCTGAACGGAATAATTCCTGAGTTCTGTAATATTAAACAACACTTCTGCCTAGGGCAAAGCCTGTCCTGACACTCTTGAAGGCTAGCGCTGAAAATTAATGTCGACTGAAAAGCATATTTAATATGTTAACCAGAAATGGTAAATAAACAGTACTTTGTTTTGAAGTGGCAGTATTAATACGGTATGTTATTAAGTGTCCTCAGAATCAGAATACTCCCAGAATACAATAAATATAGATTCAATTTAAACAAGGAAAATAACACAGCATGCTCAATATGGTGTGGGTGGTGGAGATATGTCTCCGGTAGCTCCTCCGAAGGAAATGTGATTTATTTTATTTTTTCACCTGTAAATCCAAACAATTAGGAAAGCATTAGCACTCCTCTCATCATCATGCTGCATAATTTGAGGTATCATTCATATCCGTGGCAAAAATAATGAAAGTTATGCATTAAAGCTTATAGTTAGGGTAAAGGATTTGTTCAAATCACTAACCCAGAGTATGAACAATAATACTTATTCCAAAAAAAAAAAAAAAAAAATAGACTACAGAAAACAAAATGTAAACAAGACAACTGATTATAATATAGAGTTCTCTAAGAAAAGGGCTGATTAGATGGACATTAAAACATTTTTATCTCAGTGCTGCAGCTTTTCTATCAAGATCTTATGTCAGGCAGATCTAATCGTGCGGGTGTGTGAATCGGCAAATAAACACGCCTACGTTTCCCCCGGTCAACAAGTAATTACTATAAACATTCCACAAGTCCCTCCTGAACATCCTTTGAAATGAGCAACTATTGAATGTTCATATATCCTTTACGACCTTTATGACATGTTTACTGTCATTAATTAGGGAGTAGTGTGTGGGCTGCACATTAACCTAAGCTTATTGATTTCAGCCTCGCTCGAAAATGGAAAACGGTTCTATACACCGACTCACTCTTTAATCTGTGAAATAGAATATTTGGATGTGGTCTAGTTTAAAAGTAGAACCAAAATAAAAATGTAATTTTTATTTAATGGCACTGTAAGATGGGACACACAAGCACTTTGACTTTGCAGTTGCTGAAATAAAGTGCATAATAAATTAGAACACCATACTCTACTTAAATACAAATAAACTGGCACAAATAAAATAGCTTTATATATTTAAAAATATGAAAATATAGAATTAAAAATATAAAAGTTTTTTTTTTTTTTTTTAAAGGTATTGGATTTAATTGTGAATCAAAATAAAGCATTTAAATTGTACGTGTGTTTGAGGTTTGTTTTCTAATAACTCAGCCCAGACTAAGATCAAATACTTTCTCAAATACTTCAACATACAAAAACAGACTAGAGACTGATTAAACTAAACACTGACTAAAGAGAGAATAAAGTGCAACACTTCTGCCATGAAACTTGCGATCAATAATTATTGGAGGGAAAATGATCAAATAAAGTAAACTAAATGGGTCTCATAGTGATCAGCACATTAATCTTTGAAGTTTAAACCGTGTGATTTTTTCACCATCTGGGTGCTAAAACAAAACTCTGGCATGAAATGTGAGCAAAGGATCAGTTACATAATCCTTAGATTATTTTCTCTTCACGAATTACTGGATTTTCAAAATTGGCACATGCTTTCGCATAATCCCCTAGTGCTGGGAAAAATTAATATGGGGGAAAAACCTCATTTTGATAATTGACATATTAAATGATGCCTTTTATTTTATCAATTACATTCAATTTATTTAATTAGATGTTCCAACAGCAGAGAGAGAGAGAACAGAGTGGAACATTGATATATAATGAGAATCAATGTAATAACTCTTAATTGGTGTGCTAATTACTTCTCCAAATTGATTGTCTCATCCTAACGGATTTGAGTAGATTCTTGCAGGCATTACAGCGCCTTCACTGGGGTTGATCTATTGACATTTGTCAGAGCTGAGAGGTCTTCTTTGTGAAGTATCCTATGGGGAAACTAAATTTTTTTGATGAAGAGCTGATTTCTGACAACTAGCCAGTTGTTGTGCTGGTAAAGAGACACTTCTCTGAAAAAAACTTGCATTTAAATCATCTTTATGTGTTCTGTAGCTGCACAGAGAAAATATTTTATTTCTGTTTGAAAGAAGCTTTTAAGTGCACATGATCCATCAATCATTCAGCATGTTTAATGTGCATAAAATCCCTGATAGCCATTAAAAAAAAAAATCTGCTTATTATATGAAGCTTTTCTGAAGTACACCTAAAATCAAAATGGATTTACTTTTAAAATCCAATTGATTCAAGATGAATAAAAACAACTGAATGATTGACAACTGGTCGCATCATCCCTGCAAATCACTCAGTAAGAAGGTCATTTTAGACATGAGCTTAATAAGCTGACAAAATGCCAGTTGACGACACCTGTAATAATATTAAGATGATAACTTTAAACATGTTGTCAAATGCCATTAAAGAATGTCATTCAAAAACGTCCAATTATCCTGACTTATGTACGTTATTGTTTATACATGACCTTCTTATTGGACATAAACGTCTTTCAGATAAAATAGGGGCCAAAAGAACATTAACTACTGACATTTCACGGTCACATTGTGATCTCAACAGCTCAACTCAAAAGAAAGGAGCTGAAAACATGACGTTTTGAGTGCATTTTCACTGTGCTTTCCAAAGAAAGACTTGTCTGAAGTTGCAGACTACTGCGTTTGAATTCTAGACCCTGTATGTTCCCTGATTTGTTCCATACAGCTGCAGAGTGGATTATTGATGACAACCTCACAATACATTTGCTGCAAACACAGCGAGACTGTCAACAAAGATGAAAACAACACAGTCTATCGTTCAATGATCCTAAATTACAGTACTGCCATGTTCAATGAAAGCGGCTCCTCTTAACCCTGAGGAAAATTATGACTCATTTAAAAGTATCAACTCAGACTCAATTTTCACCTACATTTTCTTCACGTGAATAAAAATCAACACAATTAAGATGGTGTTTGACATCCAGCAAGAATGTAGTGCAATAAAATGATTGTGGATAGCAGTTCAGATCAGAAATGTTTGAGAGCTCTGACCTTTGATTGCAGACTTTGGTATCTGAGCAGTTCGATACATTTTTAAGATCTCTTCTGAACATCGAGAGAAGAATCGTGAGATGGGTCTGAGAAAGTGAGCACTCCACTTCTCATCACTGTCTACAAGAAACAATGAAGATATTAAAGAAATCTCCTTCACCTATTCCAAAAAAGCAAAACATAAAATACATTGACATTAAAAACATTTCAAAAAGTGTAGGGTTAGGTTGAAAAAAAGTGAAATACTTCTAAAAGGAAGTTTATATTTGTGACATACTGAGGCATGAAATGAACATTCACTGCTTTGAATGAATTAATATCAATCTGTCTCCTAGTGATATATGATTTAGCTTATATAATTGTACATTTATTTTAATAAATGCATTTTAATCTCCATAACATCTATCGTGAATACTCTCAGATCTACCTTATCTTCATGTGCAGCTGTCTAAAAAAACCTAAAACTCTCCATCTTAAGAAAACAAATCACATGAAACACATCAATAAAAGAATGATTAGAATGATTAGAAACGTACGCCATCAACCCCTAACATTTCCCACGACACCCATCAGCCTCTTTCGTTATCACGACTTCATTGCGTTAGATTTAAGGGTGGAAACCTTGTTTGGATGATGGAGTGCAGTAATTATAGACTTCGCTGTCCTCATTGCTCACAGGTGTTGGGACCAAATTATGGAGAATGAAAATAATTAATCCCAGTGCAGGCTAAAGAGGAGCACTGCTCTATGGGGGGTGATGGAGGTGGGGGGACGAAACCCGATCATGAAGATGGATGGATATTTCCAAATTCATTTAAACTTGTGGGCTGTTCGAGAGTATAATTATCGGTTTTTAATGTAGCTATTGTGGATGTATACTGTGTAGGGAACACGGTTAGGGTGTTGCAGACCACTTTTGATGTACTTAAAGCAATGCAACAGGAGTAGCGACAGATATATTGTGACGTAGGCCTACATTTGGGTGAAATTAATAATCAGAAAAGAAATCTTGGTAACACTTTATTTCGATTGTCCACTTTAGACATTCTACTAAATACGTAACTTTGCAACTACATGTCAACTAACTCTGATTATTAGAGTATTAGTTAACTGTCTGCTTAATATCTGCTAACACTTATTTTGATGGTCCATGTAACAGTGCTGGCACGGAGCAGACGAGGACAATGGCGATGATGTAATGAACCCAATTGCAGTTTATATATAAGACAACAACTTACTTCAATACCCAACAAAGTAACAAGGCAAACATGAGGGCTTATATACATGGAATTCATTGCGTGCCAATGATGAGTCAACTACTATTTTGAGAGAAATTGCTGACTTACACTTTTAAACGCAAGTAAGTTATTTGGTTTCAGCATACTCAAATATCGAATAATACAAATGTAAAAATAAAACTTTAAAGCGGTTCAAATGTTGACTTCTATCTTATGGCGCTTTTCCACTGCATGGTACGGCTCGGCTCGGCTCGGTACGGTTCGACTCTGCGCGGAACGGTTCGGCTCGCTTTGCTTTTCCACTGCGTGGTACGACTCGACTCAGTACGGCAAGGTTCGGAATCGGTTCGCTTTAGCTCGGTTGTTTTCCACTGCAGTTTACTACCGCTTCAAAGTGATCGTTATATAGTTGCCATCTCTACTACCATGACATCATCATATTAAATGCGAATTTTTCATTCTGTGTTTCCCCATCCACTCCTCGGCAACCAACGAGAGGAACGTCTGCACCTCGTCCACTGACCACGATTCAGCCATTTCTTTTTTTTTAAGTTTATACTTTTTTTTTTCTTTTTTTTTTAAGCAAATACTTTAAAACAGGTTATACAGTGTTGGCTGTTGTCTACTGGCTATTTAAATCTAGCGGGTTTAGTGTCTCGTGTTGTAAATATACAATGACGCTGGTAGAGATGATTCTGTCTGAGATGAAACACTGTGATCTGCAGTGTTTTCACGTCACATTTTAGTATCGGTACGGTACACTTGGAACCTCAACAGAGGTGGTACCATTTAAAGCGAGCCGAAGCGAGCCAACCGTACCGTACCATGCAGTGGAAATGCGCCATAAGTGAGCCGTACCGAACCGAGCCGTACCATACCATGCAGTGGAAAAGCGCCAAAGCGTGCCGTACTGAACCGAGCCGTACCGTACCATGCAGTGGAAAAGCGCCATTACTAAGATGCGATTAGATATAGTTTATACTCTTTGTTCTATACAGAAATGGGCCACGGTGAACATATTGAGACAGTTTGTGACCCCTGTTTTGTTTTCAGACAGTTTAAAATAACTTTAAAAAAAAGTCCAGGATAAATGTTACTGCCACTCATCAACGGCAGCTCTCACAGTTGCTTCGTAGGCTAGACCGTCCTATTTAACAAAGCTCAGTCCGACCTTTGCGGCCTTTGAAGACGTGGCCTTTGAATTGGGACACAGCCATGAACCAAGGCTAGCACATGACAGCATCACATGAGGGCAAGGGAAACGCATGACAAGGAACCAGGAAACATGACTGAGACAAATTTCAAAATAAAAGACATGAAAGCATGAACAAAACCAACAAGTCCCCAACAGACATACTGACTATAAGTAACTTTGCAAGTACATCAACTTATTCTACTAACCCAAACCCTAAAACCTAGACCCTAACCTAACAGTCAATGAGAGATATGACATGTCTGGTTTCAATACCAAGAAGAATGTCTAAAGTGGACCATCGAAATAAAGTGCAACCGACAACTTCACCTGAAAAAGAAAGTTTTTTTAGAGTTGGAACAAGTTTGATGACCGATTACCAAGAAAAACATTTCTTTGGAATAATGTGCAACAATTAATCGTGTACATAAACTAGAAAGATGTATTAGCGACGTCAAATTTACACTTTCAAAATGTACTAGATCAAAAAGAGAAGTTGTCTAATGTTCAAAAGACATCACATATGAATCCACAAACATGTCTTATGGCCTGTGAAAACTCTGTCAGGGTTCTAAAGCAGTATTTTTACATTGCATAAAGCTCAGTGGAGGTTAATGCCATCTTTTATGCTTAACTGGGACGAAATCTTCATTTTCTCCTTTCGGTTTTGACAGATGCGATTCAAACCGTCACATTTGAAAAGGTCTCCTTCAGTCTGGAGATAACTGTTTGACTGTGGCCAAGGCATCAGTGTCTGTCACATTTATAAAGGGATTCAAACAGTCTGTTAGTCAGCGATTTGCCAGTCTGTGGGACTTCAACGTCGTCGTGTCCATGTCGGCTTTCCTTACATGCCTCAGTAAGCATTTGGCTTTCAAAAGAGACTTCTGAAATTGATGATAAATTGTGTTTTGTAATGTTCAGACACTTTGTGCAATTAAATGCTTATCTTGATTTAGTTTTGTATTTGCCTCTTTGTTCTACTTCCTTCATCTATATCTGCCTAAAAGAAAACTAATTGCTCAGAAGTTGCTCTTTCATAGCCTGAAATACATAAAGGGGGTTCTCAGTTATTTGAGTATCAACTCAGATGTCTCAGATGTTTCTCTTAAAGACCCTTTGGAGCAATACAAAAAGAAACAAATAAGACAATAATATAGAGGAGGAGGTCAAAAGTTTGGGGGTTTGAAAAGTATGCAGTAAGAATTTTTTTTTATTATTATTTTTTTTTTAAGAAACTAATACTTTTCAGTGATTACTGATCAAAAGTGACAGTAAATATTTTTTTTTAATGTTACAAAAGATTCCTTTTTTTTTATGCTGTTCTTTTGAACTTCATATTCATGAAAGAATCCTGAAAAAAAATGAATCATGGCTTCCACAAAAATATTGAGCAGAACAACTGTTTTCAACTTTGATTATAATACAAAAAGTTTGAGCAACAAATCAGCAAATTAAAATGATTACTGAAGGATCATGTGACACTGAAGACTGTAATGTAATGATGCTGAAAAAGCTTTGCATCACACAAATAAATCACATTTTAAAATATATTACAATAGAAAACAGTTATTTTAATATTTCACAATGTTACGGTTTTTACTGTATTTTTTATCAAATAAATGCAGCCTTGGTGAGCAGAAGAGACTTCTTTCAAAAACATTCAAATCTCACAGACCCCAAACTTTGAACGGTATAGCTCAGTCACGTCCTCAGAATGTTTGAGATGGAACATTTTACATGATTTTAAAACGTGAGATCACTAGCATATTTTCTCTATTGAAGGGAGTGGATTGGAATCCACTGCTGCTTCAATGTATATGTAATGAGTGATTATAATCAAGGTATTAATCAATACTTTTCCTTCTAAATATCAAATGAGTTGAATGACTTCTCTGGAGATTTTACTTTGTTATAGAAGTTACCAGTGTGATTACTGAAATGTTCTTTTCATGTATTCATTAATGTCAGTATTTGATATTTGAATGCAGTAACGTTGCTTGCCTATTTATCCCAGCTTCCAGAAATTAAATAGGGACTGGTTTTGTGTTTGAGAAAGGTCTTCAACATGTTAAAACACATAGGGGTCATTGAAGTCTATAGTTTAAGGTACCATTTGTCATTTAAAGCCTATAATTTCCATTTAGGATAAAGTGTCCTATCCTGAGAGAAAGAACTTGTTATCTTGATGTTTTGAGAGGACTCTCCTGTTTATAGTTAGAGCCTGGCCAAATCCAACCTTGGAAAAGATGTGTGCCGGGTGTGTGTGTTAGTCTTCTTGCTTACAGGTTAAGGAACCACTGGCATTGTTGGAGATTGACTGAGTTGTTGTTCGAGACATGCTGGCACCCAGCAACCCAAATTTGCGACCTGGAAGGTCACGACGTGCCTAACTTCAGGGTCCGAGTGTCAGCGGCATAATCTATGGAGATATGCTTCTGTCTATCTGTATAAGTGTGGAAAATTACTATGTTTATCAATTTCTTGGCCAATAAGAATCATTCAGCCTGTTAACACTATCAAGAAACATCTGAGAATATTAATAGATTTATAGGCTATAAATAGGTTCCATTTACTCTCATTATTGTCAAGAAGAAACAACTGAGATATTATTAGCAGTTTTCTTACCAGTGGATTTCATTTTCACCTCAGTAGTCTTCATGGAGTTTTCATAATTGATGTCCTAGTTTCTTGAAGACAAGTTGGTTGTAAATACAGACAATGCAATATGAAAAGAAGAAGAATTAGGCTCTCTTTATTGAAATAAAACTCACAGCAGTTGTTTAATTATAGAGAGAGAATATAATAAAATTAAGTTTAAATTTGGGGCATCACTTCATCATCTCATCTATCATTTTACACTTTGACAAATATTATGAAAGCTGGCCAGTGTTGTGGATCTCCTCTACAGACTTTCAAACCATGCCATTTACAAAGAGAGTGACATTGGGAAATAATATGACGAAGGTGTTGGATTTCACCTAGATCATCAGTAATTTCTATTTGTGTGTGTGTGTGTGTGTGTGTTTATTACTTTATGCCATTGTATAAGTAATGAGCTCTTTTCATATCCTAAGGCTATTCATTCTGCTCTTTGTTTTTCTTCCATCTCCCCTTGACTTGTGTGTGTGTGTGTGTGTGTGTGTGTGTGTGTGTGTGTGTGTGTGTGTCTGCTTTGAAACAATCTGGATTGTAAAAAGCACTATATAAATAAAGGTGACTTGACGTGTGTGTGTGTGTGTGTGTGTGTGTGTGTGTGTGTGTGTGGGTGTGGGTGGACATACTCCCTCTAGTAATCAGCAGGGTAATTTGCCTTACAGCCTCTGATACATTAAACTTTCATTGTCCGGAGTAAGTGTGTGTATGTGTGCGGTGGCGAATAAATCTACACCTCGACCATCAGGAGCACTTGTAAATCTTGGTTGTCTCAGGACACATACGCTCAGGTTCCAGCTCTGGAATTACAGCAAGACAAATGGGAATTCTGGCTCCATTACTGTGGTAATTAAGGTCTGTGGGAGTTTTCTCACATTCATGGTTATTTATTCTGAGGCTTATGACAGGTGATCCTCATCGAGTGTGCATGATTAAAACAGGAGGCCCAAATTTGTGCGTGATGTTTCATCAGATGAGACAAGTCACATAAAAAAAACATTCTCCTTCCTTTTTCATTCAATATTTTTCAGCTGTTTGGGAGCACCATAAATATTTCACCATCCAATATCTCACTAGCTCAAATCACATGCATGTTTACCCACATGCAACTTACAGTCCATGACCTAAAGCGTGTATAATATTAGCTATATAACATTTTAAGAGCCTTGCAGCATTATTTATTTTTTATTTATCCTTTATTTGTGCACTCAAACATTTATTAAAGGAGGGGCATCGTGGCCTTATTTTTGTGGAGACAAGGGCTGGTACTTGCTCCCTTCAGCCTCTTCTGAGTACTCAATGCACCAATAATATATAATAATAAAAATATAGATTTTTGTCTTATTTTTCAGTAGAAAAAAAAATCTAAACATCCTTAAATCAAGACACATTTTCTTGAGAAGAAACTGTGTAAAATAATGAGACTTGTTTTCAGGGAAGAGACAAATAAATTAATTAAGACTGTACATAAATACATACAGTACTTACATACATATATAAATATTATAAATACTTTTTTATAAACCTTTTTTATAAAATTTAGTGAGGCACAAACCTCACTAAATTTCATTAGAATTATGGTTAAAAACAATTGGCCAATGAGGTCAGAAAAACAAACCTAATTAGCCATATTTTATAAAAACACATCTTAATATCTCATTAATTTATTAAAAGCATTTTGTTTTAGGACATTTAGACCTTTCATTGGAAAACGAGTGGAAAGTGGAAAATCAGAAGGGGATCACTCTTTCAGTGAGTCTCACATTGCTGAGACATTTTCCACTGCCGCTAATGCTCATTAAATGTTCTAATTTATACGTAGCAGGCTTTAGATCCATATTTCAATTAACATTCGTGATTAATCAATGTAATGGCCATATTGGGGGTAATGAGGTGTGTGCGAGTCAGGACGTGTTGAACAGGTGGTGTGATAGCTGGAACATGATTTAATCAGAGATGGATCCCTTACACGCGCGCACAAACACACACACACACACGTACGTTAGAAGTCTGGCAGAGGTTGTGTTCAGAATAGCATACTACCATACTATTTATACTATTTCTACAGTATAAAATATGTTTACTGTGCAAAGTAGGCATATTTTCTATGAACACTCACTAGGTACTGTATCCTACAAAGCAATGCTCAACTTTCCATATCTGATCTGTAATATTGGTGATAGTAATATCAATCAGAGATTTAACAAAAACAATTAGTTAATCACCTATTAGGGAATTGATTGGATGGTTGTGGTTTTCTATTAATGGATATCATGTGAGTGACATCACGCTAGTAAACACGTCATCAGAGAAGAGACGCAAGAGGGAGAGTAAGGGATTCTGAGAAACACTGTGGAAAGTAGATCAGACCAAGCACCACAACATACTCCAATAGATAACAATAGCCAATCAGCAGAAGGGGGCGTGTCGACTCATGATGGGAGTGAGAGAGTGAGCAAGTGGGAGATCTGAAGAACGACTGTAGAAAGAGAGATGGCTGAGAGACATTACAAAAGAAAAAAGGTCAGGGGAATGTCATTTGAAAAAGAAGGGTTATGATCAGGCAAGAGCTTTAGGACACATTTTAATATATTATTAAAGATTTCTAGAGCTAAAGAGACCCGGGAAGGTCTGAAACCTTGTTTGCATTAATACTGCTTTGAGTAACATTGATTTTTCCATTTTTCACAGGACCAAGATATGCTGTTGTTGTAATGTTAGCTTTAATAGCAGGACAATTTTTAGTGTCATTGTTTGTCTGGAGCTGCTGTACTGCTGGTGACTAACAACCAACTCTTGCTTGCATGTACTCTTGTGTACTGTATTTTCATTTTTTGTTCTTCCTTGTCATTCGTTCGTCATCTTCACTTTATTTTTCGCAAAGCATAATTTTGCTTCGTTTCTGCTACGATAAAGAGATCCACTCTTACATTGTGTGTTAGTGCATTTTGGGGGGCGGAGCAATGAAGGGAGGGGTGTTTGTTTGGTTTGAAATTATTATTACTTTTTGCATATTTAAATCCATTTTGCATAGAAATGTCTTGACTTCTAAAAGTAAAGTAAAACATGCTAAAAATTGCGCCAGATATCCGTTCTGGTTAATTCGTCACACTGGAAATGGGAGCAAACTGCATAGCTGAATGACAAAGAAAGACTCAAAGAAGAAAATTGAAAGTTTGATCACTTATGATATAAGCCAGCATTCTACAAACATTTCTATTACACAAATGGGGTCAGATGAGTTACACTTTTAATTACGTTTAATAGGCCTGCTTAAAGGTGGGGTATGTAATTCTCTTTTTTGGCCATTTTTTCAAAATCACTTGAAATCCTATTCCTAACCCACTTACAGCCACTGAGTTAGAAGCACTGAAATGAAAATTAAGAAATTTAATCATCTGTGGAACGGACAGGACTCGAAAAACTCCAGCCAATCATTTCCAAGACCACCTAGAATCATTGGACAGTAAGTGCGTCAATCAAACGGTCGTACCATCCCCCCCTCCCCCCATCCCCCTCATGTTCTTCGAATGGGTGGAGTCAAAGGAAAGAAGGTAGGACCATTTGAGTTGTGTACATGTATATTCAAAATCTGCTGGCCGTTTTGCAAATCACATACCCCACCTTTAATAATATAGATGCTTACCTTAACAAGTCCCACTATGTTGTAATATGAATGTAGTGGCATTATTTCAAGGACACACTGAAGTTCATTGATCTTCTTTGCAGTCCCACAGGAAAGTTAATCACTTCACACCACTGAAGTACTTAAACAGAATCTAGGCTTTGGGGAGATTTAAAAAAAAACGAAATTAATTCATTTCATCATTGAAATCTTAATTCAAATGCTAATAGGGTGTGACACGGTTCTTTTGGTTTCGTTTTTCTTTCTGTCATTATTCTTCACTGCCCGTATGTGATTGAGATATTGTGAGCACCTGGTCTGGATGGGCTGTGGGTATTTAAGTGTCTGTTTGCTAACCAGTGCTGTGGTGTAGGCTTGTTTCATGCTCTTTGTTCTTTTCTTGCGGTTTGCAGAAATGGAAAAGTGGCAGGTGTCCTTGGATTAGAACTCCTCGACCATCATGAGATACTCGTGTGTCCCATCAACCTTGTGGCCATGGTTGAACCGGTCGGCGTTTGAATTTTTTCTTTGTTGTTCATTTCATTATGTTTTTCCCAAGAACTTTGTAATAAAATACATATTTTTGCAACATTATCTGTTTTGTGATCGCCCTTTTTTGTTGACCGTAGCCATTGACTTCCATAGTAGGAGAAAAATACTATGAAAGTCAATGGCTACCGTCAAC
Source organism: Rutilus rutilus (assembly GCF_951802725.1). Classification (NCBI taxonomy): domain Eukaryota; kingdom Metazoa; phylum Chordata; class Actinopteri; order Cypriniformes; family Leuciscidae; genus Rutilus; species Rutilus rutilus. The sequence continues at coordinate 36,538,856 of NC_140217.1, read as the reverse complement.
TGTCTGATTACCAACATATCTTCTTTTGAGTTCAACAGAAGAAAGAAAATCATACAGGCTTGGAACAACATGAGGGTGAGTAAATGATGAGAGAAATTTCTTTTTTGGGTGAATTATCCCTTTAATTCTGATGTAAATGAAAAAAGTCAAGTTTTTCAGATTTATATGGCACCGGATTTTGCGAGGGGTCCTCAGTTGAAATCGCGCCTCGGTGGGCAGGGCAGTCAGAGTCCTGGCGAGACTGTGAGAAGTGCCAGTACACAAGAAAAAGTGAGGCTATGCAACAGAGTAAATTACAGAAGTGCACTTTGAGCACTGTATGTATGTACACTCAACTGTTTACGTTCACTTAAAACATCACTGACTGTGTTTTTGTTTATTTTGACATGATTTTTTGCACATTTGTCTGTTTAAGCGCAATAAGCATCGAAAAAGAAAAAAAATTAGTACTGGAGGCGGCTTTATGTGCGCGCAACTTCGGTGTGAGGAAAAAATCTAAATCAAAACTATAAGTAAAATACGGCACAATACGCACAAATTCACACCGAAACTATTTATCCAGAGCAAATGAAACAAGTGATTGAGAGGAGGATAGTTTGTGTGTATTGAAAGCATTTTAGATATTTCAGTATTGATATGTATTGAAAAATGTGTATATATATATATATTATATAAAAATTTCAACTCAACAAAGTGGCTAGGAGTGACTGCGTTACACGCCACTGCTGAAATGTCAATTGAATGTCATGTGCATATGTATATTGTCTTGAGTAGAAATACTGTGCACATACAGAATACTGAGACTATCACCAGTATGCAGGCATACATCCACATTTACCTGAGGGCTTGTGGTCCAGAAGACAAATGAGATCAAATTTGGACAATTATCAGGTTTCTGTTTGTTCTGTGTGGCTCCAGCCTTTGTATGTCTTACTCTGAGCCAACCAGCACCTGCGAACACTCCCCACTCATCTGTCACACACTCTCACGCCAGCCAAAACCCTCACAGGCACAAATGGTGGTCAAGAGCTTGGCCACAGCAGGATTACAGAACCAAACAAGGTTTGTCAAGACAAAACGTTTTATATTAAGATGTTGTGAAGACTTAAGGCTCTTTCACATGACTTATTTAAATGCATGTCCCGCTTTGGCCTCTACATGACTGTTGCAGATAGTTGTTGCAGATAGTGTCTCAGATGGTAATTTTATGAGGTTTCCAGCAAGAAAGTGGAAAGTGTAGGCCATTTCCCATTAAAAACATGAACTTAGAATCAGAAACTGATTTGCACTTTTTTTCGATACGCTCAGGAAAAAAAACATTGAAGTTTACCCAAAAATTCTGTCATTAATTACTCACCCTCATGTCGTTCCAAACCCGTTAAGACTTTCGTTCATCTTCGGAACACAAATTAAGATCTTTTTGATTAAATCCGAGAGCTTTCTGTCCCTCCATTGACAGATACGCAACTAACACTTTGGCACATCAAACATTTTATAAAGAGATCTTAAAACTAATCCATATGAATTGAGCGGTTTAGTCCAAATTTTCTGAAGAGACTTGATCGCTTTATATGATGAACAGATTGAATTTAGGCTTTTATTCACATAAAAAACATTCATCAAACGGAACTAACGGAAGTTCAAGCATGTTCGTGTGACGTGCGAGAACCAATGAGATTCATTCTCGTGTTACGCAGCGTGTTTGAGCTTCAGCAAGAACCAATGAGATTCATTCTCGTGTTACGCAGCGTGTTTGAGCTTCAGCAAGAACCAATGAGGTTTGTTCTCACCAGAGGTGTCAAGTAACGAAGTACAAATACTTCGTTACCTTACTTAAGTAGAAATTTGGGGTATCTATACTTTACTGGAGTAATTATTTTTCAGACGACTTTTTACTTCTACTCCTTACATTTTCACGCAATTATCTGTACTTTCTACTCCTTACATTTTAAAAATAGCCTCGTTACTCCTATTTAATTTCGGCTTGTTTTCATTCCGGCTTGCCGTCGTTAAAAAAATAATGAGAGAGAGAGAGAGAGAGAGAGAGAGAGAGAGGAGAGAGAGAGAGAGAGAGAGAGAGAGAGAGAGAGAGAGAGAGAGAGAGAGAGATTTTTCTTTTTCTTTTTTCATATAACTGTTTTATTATGTTTGTATATATTACGTATATATTTTATTTGTATATTTTGTATATGCTTTGGCAACATTGTTTCAAAAACTTTCATGCCAATAAAGCCCAATTGAATTGAATTGAATTGAATTGAGAGAGAGAGAGAGAGAGAGAGAGAGAGAGAGAGAGAGAGAGAGAGAGATTTTTTTCCTTACATTACTTTTACACTTTAAAGTGATCGGGTCTCGTAATAACTTGGAATAAACCGCTCAATTCATATGGATTAGTTTTACGATCTCTTTATGAACTTTTTGAAGCGTCAAGGTAGTTGTGTATCTGTCCGATTTTATCAAAAAGATCTTTGTGTTCCAAAGATGAACGAAAAAGTATACCAGGCAAGCATCAAACAACATAAATAAATAAATAAAAATAAATAAAAAAACAGTTAAGTAAACAGATGCTCCTGGTGCTCTTGTGGGAGATACAAGTTTAAACCCACCTGTAAATTGTCTTGATTCCATTCCCTCTCTCTGTATCTCATATAATCAAAAGTTGCAAAAAGCTCTGGAAATAACACTTCTAAAAGACTTCTGAATCTGATATACACATGCTAACGGCTCCATTAGTTTGATTAAAAAAAAAAATTATATTACGTTTACTGTTGTTTCTTTCCTTAGTTGTTTATATTTCTCCAGTGTGTACAGCTCTTGAGATTTCTCAACATGTTTTTGGCAAATATGTGTGTCTTTGCGTGTAGTGTTTGCCACATCAGTGGGGGGTCTGAGAGTCTGTTTTCTAAGAAGATGACTTCACAACCACACACTACACATAACTGAGTCAAACTAAGGTGATAGAGACCCACAAACCCCTATAGACACGCAAAGCAGAGTGATGTGCTGGCCGTAACGTCCTTGATGACTTCAACTGTGTCTTTTAGTCAGTATTAGAGTGATTTCTATGGGTGGATGAACACATAAACATACAAATTATATTCAATGACTTTGTTTAAAGGCTTCATGAGGCATTTTGGCTTGATTTTGAATTATTGAAGCGACAGTACAGAAGGACACTTAAAAAAGTACATTACCGTTCAAAAGTTTGGGTTGAAAAGATTTTGAAAGAAGATTCTTATGCTCGCCAAGGCTACATTTATTTGAATTTAAAAAATACAGAAACATTTTTGGTTTAGTTATTTTTTGTATTGCAATATACTTTAAAATGTAATTTATTTCTGTGATGCCATAGCTGAATTTTCAGCAGCCTTTACAGTCTGTTGAAAACAGTTGTGCCACTTAATAGAAATCTTACATTGTAAATGTCTTTACATTTAAAAATGATTAGCTTTATTCAAAATAAAATCCAATTGACCCCATACTTTTTAATGGTAGAATGTCATTGCACTAGCAAATAATTAAATTTATTTGACAGAATAAAGCACAAGCACACACTTTTAAGCAAAACATTTTTAGGTATAAAATGATATAACAATAGATATAATGTCTAAAATGAAGATGAAAATACAGCCACTTCATAATATATCCACTAAAACACCATTTGAACCAAAGTCATTGTGCAAAAATAATAAGAAAAGTTCCAGCGGTATCTGTACTGTAGATACCACTTGGTTTGATATTCTTTCTAATGCAAAAGACATTCATACATTTGTAAATGTAAAAGATGCATTGATGGTAGATGGTTTCAAAGGGAGTAACACAGTTTTTGGAGGAAAGCACGAAGTATAAAAAGATGTAGACAACGAGAATGATCCAGGTTAGTTTCCGGCTTACCTAAAGGGGTCAGCTTGGATTGAGAGACCCTAAATTGCTGCAGAGGGATTTTGGGGGATTTGGATGTAACTCAACCACGCAATCCTCAAAATGACCTTGGATGCCTCTGAGGACTCGACGGGATCGTTCTACTCTCAGTGTAGCTCAAATGGAGCCCATCTACTCTAAAGCCCTGATGGCTACCTACTTTGAATAGATACAAATAATGAGTGATAAACCTCATAACATTACAGAGCATGGTAATCTCCCCTCAGTCTCAGAAAGCGTGTGGAAAACGAAGCACGGCTCTTCATTGCCACATTTCTCCACTCCAGTGAAGCGAGTGTAACCTCCCTGTGCTCTCTGGAGAGACGGTTGGCCATTTTGCAGTTTATTTGATTTCCAAGTATTTATTCTTTCTCTCTCTCTCTCTCTCTCTCACTCTCTCTCTCTCAGCCCACTCCAGTTGTTCTGATCCGTGTCGGAGTCAGGGAGAAGCATTAGCTTTTCCAATCTGACAAATCCTAATTAAAGTCCCCTAAAGCGTGGCACTTGACATACTATCTCTCACTCTCTCAATCTCACTCATCCTCTCCCTCTCTCTCTCTCTCTCTCTCTCTGACTGGAGGGATTTATGGATGGGGATTCACACCAAAACCCTGTCACACTTCTAATACAGCGCTAGAAGCAATCATCCGCCCTGTAAGACCAGGTGGAGAGAGACAGTTTCCTGACCTCGGACATTCTCATTTTCATGTCCCATATCATATATGTCTTCATTTCCTGGGTAAAATATTAAACTCAAACTTATTAAAGATGAAATTCACGATTAGGTGATCTAGCGACAAACTTTAAATAATTCATCTATTTCAGTTTAAGTAGATGTTGACAACTTTTTGTTATGTCCCTGAGTGGTGCACAAACTTTTAACATAGAAATGAACCAAAACTTGACTTTATATAGTCTAAATATTTTATATATACTCTATCCCCTGGTTTCAAAGACAAGGCTTAAGGCTAGTACCAGAGTAAAAAGCTGTTTTAACTGAAAGAAAGTTGAGCTGGCATATCTTAAAATATGTCAGTGCCATTGTTTTGTCTGAAGATTCACACCAGTAATGTTTTGTTCTAAGGCACGTTTATAAAAGCTACTGAAATGCCCTATTGGAACTAAGGCCTAATCTTGGCTTAATCTAAGCCCTGTCCCAGGCCTATATATTTTATGATTAAAAATTCTAGGTTTTTCTAGAATTTTTGCTTTCTCTAATCAATGCTTCAAACAAATCACATTTTCTGGAGAATGTTGTTTTTATTTAGTAATGAATTTATAGATTGTTGACTGTCCTTAGCATTACTTTCCATCCCTATCACTAACAAAAGCCAGTTTCTAATGACATCATCATTAAGGAAGTGACATCATTTTAGTGAGGAAAACATCATTATGTATTAGCAATGAGTTTTAGGAATTCTGTGATGTTTTGTGTTATTAGTCGGTTTGTATCACACTAAAACGTTCCATATTCTTTTGATAAAATTAGTGTAACAGCAATGAAGCATGAAGCAATATAAAGGTCAATCCCTCACTAAACAGTGGCCAACTTGTAAAAAACTTCAATAATGAAGTCATAATAACGAAATAAGTTTGAACGGAAAATGTTTTCAAAAGACTGGGGTTATAGAAATATTTCCTTAAATTGCAACACAAGCATATTCATAAAAAAAAATATATATATATATATATACTGCAGAACAGGAATGATCCGCCTCCTGACTCTTGGCTCAACAAGATATGGAAACATCTATGCTCTTATTGCTTTTATGAAGAAGACAGAGCTTAAACCCTGCTGGACGGATAGAAAAGTTCTGTTCAAAGAAAAAAGAAACGTAACTCAGGCACTGTGTGCATTTGCAAATTCACAAAATATAAATATAAATGTACTCCTCTGAAGTGCTATCTGAAGGTTCATGCGTGTTTGTAGAATTATCGCCTGTAAATATTGATACAGACCTCAAAGGCCAGTGGGATGAGAGAGCACCATCAGAATCGCTCTGTCTCCCCCTATGGAAACTCTGTGGAAGTGCAGGGTGTTGACTTGATTCTGATTTCCAAGTATTTATTTTATTTTATTGTATTTTATTTAATAAATATAAAACTTTGCCGTATTAACAGGCTTATAGACAAAATATTTAATAAAATATTTATATACTGTATGTAAGAGTGCATGCTAATACAATAGCAATACAATAATATTCCCAAAATCTCTTAAAACTAAAACTAGATTACCCACACATATAGACAGACAGAAAGGGAGAGAGAGAGAGGAAAGTGAGACAGCATGCTCTCATCCTGTGAAAGACACTGACACTGACAAAAAAATATCTTCAAGTAGCATGACCACCACTCCAAAACACTCACACACACACACACACACACACACCAGAGGCATAAGGTCAGAGAGTAATTCTCACAGATGAAGGGTTTGTAGTGGCGCGCTCATCCACTGATGTAATGCATTGGGAAAGGTAAAGGTGGACAGTTGTGGCTCACTGTCCATAGTGAAAGTTGAGTAGGTAGAAGATATATTTCAGGACTTCAATAATTGGTAAGGTAATTCACATTAAGAACTATTAACTATAACGGGAACTATTGGTGTCCATACCAGCATCTGTCACTTTAAATGCTCAAGCTCTTTAAAGAAGGAATGATTCTGATTGGCTGTCAATGTTTTTGTCACTGGAAAAAAAATCATTATGAAAGTTATTCAAATGATATCGTTCCTCTGTGCCATTATAGTTGTGGTGTGGATGCTATTCTTTTAGAACTATATCTTTATCGTTATCGTCCTTGATGCGAACGGGCCTTTAGGCTGTTTAAGTACTCACAGCACGATGAGTTTATATGAACAGTAAAACTTGCACCGACTAGTAGGTTGTTCTAATGAACTTTGAGGTCAAGAACAGCTTGGACCAACTAAAGACCATAGATTACCAGATTGAACCAGAAAATGGTTACAAACAATGAGTTTGAATCAGTGACCATAAATGTCTGAACAAGCTAGAAATCACGCAAGACCATCTACCAATTTAATATGGCTTTATCTGGATTTTCCAGCAGGGAACATTCTCTTCCCAAACGTCTTTTTGTGAGGAACTCAGTAACTTCACTGAAGTTCTAATCAGAGATTTCAGTCTCAGACGGAGAGGTTCTCTGCTGGTTCTTCTCATCTTTCATCTGATAATGCACACATATCTCTGAGCCACATGCTTGACCTGAAGGGAATGAGAAGAGAACATAAGGAAAAAGTGCAGGGGGGAAAAAGGATGTTTGTGTGAAATTGTGTGTAGACGAGAAAGGGGCTGGGTAAAAAGAGAAAAGAAAAATATGCACATAAAATCCTGTGAACAATCACCAAAGCATGGTGAAAAAAAAAAAACATTCCCAGCTTTGTGTTGGCTTTAAACAGAGCCATCTCTTTTGTCGAGTTTTTCCCTCTGTTCACACATACGATAATCTCACAAAAGCTGTTTTTCCAAAGCGGAGCGACACACTCCCCCTTCTGAAAGAGTCCCGAAATTAACCGAGCTCCACGTCTTAACCATCTTAACCCCTCTGTCAAGCACAGATAGCCTCCCCCTGGGCTCGGTTTGCATATCTGAACGCTTCAATGAAGGATGAGAACGACAAAGGCAGGAGAACCCTAAGACAGCACTTTGAGAAGCGAGTTTGTGGAGTTTTAATGTGTTATTATGATAACAGATAATGGCTGATGCCTTCCACCGCACTGTCACCTCATGCAAATAAAACTCTCTTTTATTGCCACCGTTTGGCTGAGAAGCGTCGCCTTTGCTCAGAAGAAAACCTCACACTGGCTCGCAGTGATAAATGAGTCTGTTCCCTCACAGTAAACAAATATCTGGGATATTTGTGACATTATTATATAGTTAAAAAATACTTTTATATATATCAGAGTGGCCTGATGAAAACTCATAAATGTGGCTTTATTCATTCAAAAAATGTGCAACTATACATTATCTGTAGAAGAAAAAAAACGCATTTAGTGGTGCCTTTGCAAAACCCACAGCCAGATTGCTAATGTGGTCACTAAGATGTTCAGAGTGGTTGCTAGGGTGCTCTAGGTGGTTGCTAGGGCATTGATAGGCAACTTTCCAAGAATTATAGATAGATAGACCAATATATCAGTTCATGACAGAATGATAGAGTGATCGACAGATAGAATGATAGATCGATGAAGCATTTCCATAGTCATCAACATCGCAAATCTAGTAAAGTTTTTCATATTTTCTTTTGTTTTAATTATATACATTTATAATGCTATAAAATGATGATGTGTAAAATATGATGTGCAATATAATGCATAGAAGAGTGTTGCCATGATATGTAGAACAAAAGGGGATAAGGACCTTCATTTTACTGATTTTTATTTGTCAGGGCAAATACTAAATGTATGCACTAAAACAAAATATTCGGGACATATCATTAATGATGAAATGTATGATGATGACGATATGTATAGGCAGCGCCGAATGTTATATGCCCAAGCTAATATGTCGGTGAGAAAATTTGATATGTGTTTGGATCAGGATCAAAATAAACCTTTTTAGGGCATACTGTACTTCTTTATATACTGCTCCTTTGTGGGTTAATTTTAAAAAAGTCAGCATATGTTAGCTTAAGGTTGCCTACAATGATTGTATGAGGATTATATAATAAAAAACAAGGTGAAGCAGTGCAAGTAATCTATTTTGTATGTCAAGAGTAAAAACTTTTATGACTTTACGGATAATTCACAGAATGCTATTATTATGCTGTTGTCAAACCCTAAGATAAGTGTGGTGCGATACCAGTCATCTATGAGAAAGTATTGGCAGAATTGTCTATTTTAAATGTTTTGTATTGTATGTGATTTTGTGTAGGTTGATGTTTGCTTTCTCTCTAATGGACCTTGAGTCTAGCCTGGAAATCCAGACCTAAATCTAAAAGATTAATGGCGTCGACTAATGAAAATCGCCCAGCTTGAGGGGCGGCACCAAGCGTGCATTTGAAAATCTCACTGCACGCAATTGGATAACACTACGACCAATCACAACAATAAATCCCATACGCTTAGCTACCAGCAAAGCTAACTGGTAGATTATACTCTTACCGTATCCGGTCGGCAAAACAGCAAAGGAACTTGCAAAAAGGAACGATTCGAGCGGCGTCTTCTGTTCCTGTTTTAGATAAAAAGCCAAGTCTAACTCGTTCATTGCAGCGGCCAAAGCCGTTTCAAACAACTGGTGTTCATCCATAGCCATCTTGCAATGTTTACTAATGACTTCGACGTCGCAGCGCTGTCATCATCTGTTTAGCTCGCCTCTGGCCCGCCTATATCAGATAACCCGATGTGATTGGTGCAGCTCGGATCGAGGGGCATATTTAATGAGCATCATTACTCGACACCAGAGTAACTCGCTGAGCAAATTCAACTTGTGCTCTCGCGAGAACTCTGGATTACCTTGAGTCTAGAAATAAAGCTGAATTGAATTGAATTGAATATATTTTGTGTTGCATTACCTTGCCAGTAAATTAAACGAAGTAATACACCGATTTTTTTTCTTTTCCTATTGGAGCAAATGGGAATGCAATAATTATATTTGCTTTCATCTCCCATTCACAACTATGATAGAGTCTTAGTTGTGTCATAGTTTACCCAACTATGACGCCTTCGGCTTCTGAGAGCACAGGGTCCATGGACAGATAGAATGACAGAGATATGTTTTCTCCTTCTGTGCGTATAGCTTCGGAGAGCACTGAGGCTTTGGGGATCCAGAGGGGATTTCTGACCACTACAGTGCAACACTGAATGTGAGTTCATTCCCATCCAGAACCTTCTGTTGTTCCTCCTTGTCATCCAAATGTGGCCATTGTGCTCAGAACACACATCTGCGTTAACAGAAAAAATTACACACCTCAAAACATACTAATTAAACATACCAACTAGCATAAATTCCCAGCATGCAAAATGAGCTCAAAGGCTGCTTTTGGATGAAGAATTGGACGTTGGACGAGTGTGCCTACAAGGGCCTTTTCTGAAGCTGAAAGCTCATTTCGATTCTTTGCTTTGCGAGAGGTGATGGTGCCAAGAGAATCGAGCTGCTGGCAAAGCGGATGCCCGCTGTCCAGTGCCAAACTTGCTTGCGCGAGGGAATCTGAGGCACAAGTACCGTACACACACGCATCATAATGCCCACGTGTATGACAAAGTGGCCAGTGCCAACACGCCAAAGGACAATACACATTCATTAGTGCACAGTGAGGGCGAGACCTCTCCTGGACACACCGTGATCATGAGGAGTAATAACAATACCTGTTAAAACACAATGAAGGAGGACAAAAGAAGCACTGGGAGTCCACCAGGACCTTCAGCAGCCTTAAAGTAATTTCAGAATTATCATATTTATGAGATGAGTACACGTGATTACTCTATACATAATTACTCAGGTTTGTCTTTGAGCTCCACCTTTTGAGCTGTCCTCTGTCCACTGAAGAACCAGATGCTTCAGGTCATAAGAAGACCCCAATTTCCTCAATGTCTCATTCGGTGCTGGGATGAGAATTCAGAGATTTTAATATGAATTTATCAAAATCTGACAGAATAATCTGACCTGTGCTATCCAAACCCTATATTTCTATTGCACTGTAAAAAGTAGTTACCAAATGAAGCATATTTTGGGTTACCTAAATATAATGCATGTTTTTGTATTTTAACACTCGTTTCCATATTTCAAAACACAACACAGTATTTTGAGCTGTTAATAAAACAACCTCAAACTTTATAATAAATACGATAATCTGAATAAGCATTCACATTAGATGGGTTTTCTTTCTTTACCAGTGTCAAAATTTCAAAAAATGAATAAATTAGGTGATATATTAATAATTGATGAAAGGATAAGAGAGTAATTTCTGACTACTGTTGTGCCAAATTACTCAAATGCCATGATTCAGGCACCAAAACACACATTTGTGTCAAATGTCAAGATCTGAGTTGAATTAATTGAACCAATTCATTCTTCCATTAAAAGAATTGTTAATCAAGGTGTACATCACAGAAAGTCAAATCTTTGTGGAAACCATTAGAGGTGCCCGAGTTATCAGCCTCAATGTGTTTGTCATTTCAGCTTAGAAATGAACAAGATTTAATTAACCTTTAACACGTGCAACATGATAGAAAATCAGTGCATTAGACATGTTCAACACCAGGAACTCCTTATTCTTTTTTTTTTTTTTTTTTTGCAACCAGGAAAACATTTTTAGATATAAAAAAAATCTATTATTATACTATATTATATATTATTTTAGACAAAGCCATGCATTGCGTGAAAAATGCACAATGCAAAGAAAAAGATTGTTGTTAAAAATATATATTATTTGGTGATTTAATTCAAGTTAAAACATGGCAATAAAACTGTGGTTTTAAAGAAACCAGTCTTGTGTGGAGCTCTAGTTAATCCATTTTTTTAATAATGTAATATTATAATGGCCTAAACTTTCAACTACTCCTTGTCCTGAAAAAATATATAAAAGTCCCACAATATTCCAGATCAAAGATACTAATGCATTATTTAACAATATGAATTGCTTACACAATTGTATTCCATGGTTCAGTTTTTGGAGAGCATCTCTTTGCAAACAAGTAACAATTTTACATTATTGTTGCTGAAAAAGCATATTGATTTTGCACAAATTGCTAAAATCTTGTCTGGCCAGTATCCACAACACGCCGTCTGAAGGTTATTAAGACAGTTTTGTTAGACATTGTGGCAAATATCAACAACCTTATTGAACTGCAGAATTCACACAATCACATAATTACAAAAAAATAATTACAATATGTCATGAAAATTGAGTCTGCTAGGTAAAATGTGATTTGGTGCCAATCATATGATACAAAGAAAAAAATATCTAAGAAAAGAAAGTAATAGCTAGCATAAAAATGTGTCTGATAATTGTCTAAACCTTTACATCGAACCACAATTTTCAAACATTTTCAGTCCTGGTTAGTTTGAATAATACAAGTATAAGTTATAAATTGTGAGGTCATCACAGTTCAAATGATTTTAAATGTTTTTGAACATTAGACTAGACTCAAAAGACTCTGCAAGGTTGTGTGTGTGTGTGTGTGTGTGTGTGTGTGTGTGTGTGTGTGTGTGTGTGTGTGTGTGTGTGTGTGTGTGTGTGTGTGTGTGTGTGTGTGTGTGTGTGTGTGTGTGTGTGTGTGTGTGTGTGTGTGTGTGTGTGTGTGTGTGTGTGTGTGTGTGTGTGTGTGTGTGTGTGTGTGTGTGTGTGTGTGTGTGTGTGTGTGTGTGTGTGTGTGTGTGTGTGTGTGTGTGTGTGTGTGTGTGTGTGTGTGTGTGTGTTGAAGGATGAAGCCAGCAGGGACAGGATTATAGCTGTAATTCAGCCTGAAATTATTGTGTGTCATTAGAGAGGTATTGACCCCTATGGTGAAAAATAATGCAATGTTAATAATTAAGGAGGTGAAAAGGGATTTATCTCAGGCCAGCCATTACCCTGCAATAGTATTACTAATTTACTTCCTGAGAAAAGGGGTGTTGATCAAAGCAGAGTTTATCAATCTCAGTACTTATTGCTTCAGTATGATCAGAATTCACATCCAAAACCACCTGAAATGCTAAATATTTGTGAGCCAGTTTTGTATTATAGACTTGCTCTGGCTGTGAAGTGCTGGCAGAAAACCCTCTGTCAATGTCAGCGAATTCCAAATGACACTTTTAGCCCCTGAAGGGCACAGCTGGAAAGAAACAGTTTTCGAGGGGTTGTTCCAAATGAAAGTGAGGAATGCAATCCCTTCACTAAGGTTTCCTCAGAAGGTCAAGTATGTCATTTCTGCCCCATTAGCAACAACACATAAAGGTCATTTTTACATGATATTTTAAAACATTTATTTACTAAAACAATGTTAACAGCTATTAAATGTAAAAATGTTGTGCTGCATTTTTTTAGCATATCATTGTAGGACATTTTAACTCAAAACTGGATTAGAAATAAAAACAACAAGAATGAAGGCATCCACCAATAGTCATGTGAATACAATATACTAATGTTTGAAACATTTATTACTGCATGCTGTGTTGCTTTAATTTTGTAATTTTTTATAATTGCACTACTGTTCAAAAGTTTGGGGACACATTCAATTACTCAAATGTGACAGTAAAGACTCACATTGATAGAAAACAATTCTATTTAAAATAAATGCTGTTTATTGCACTACAGAATCATGAAAAAATCACTGTATCACTGTTTCCACAAAAATATTTAGCAGTTTTCAACATGGATAATAAAAATGTTTCTTGAGCAGCAAATCAGCATATCAGAATGATTTCTGAAAGATCATGTGACACTGAATACTGGAGTAATGATGCTGAAAATTCAGCTTTACTGTCACAGGAATAAATTAAAATGTTAAAATAGAAAACACATACTTCAAATTGTACTAATATTCACAATATTACTCTTTTTAATGTATATTTAATCAAATAAATGCAGCCTTGGTGAGCATAAGAGACTTCTTCCAAAAACATTACAAAAATGACCAACCTCAAACATTAGAACAGTGGTGTATGTGCAGATTTCCTAAGTAAATAATAATGGAATGCACTTATTGAACAGCATTTCTTAAACTTCAGGTTCTTAGTCAGCGATTCATTTCTCTTCAGTGGATTGGTCTAAAGTTCCTGTCTCTTTCTGCAGGAAAAGCCTAATAGATTGACACAAGCCTCCAGCAATGGCATCTGCATTGTCTACACAACTACAAGGACACTGTGTCATTAACCCCCCAAATCACGCTCTCATTTTAGACATGCAATCCCATCATGCCAATCCTCTGCCACTGTAGTGCTAAAGCGCCAGCTGGCTGCAGCCCAGCAGTGTGAACCCTTTACACCATATTAACCATAGCTAATGAAGCCACCACTGATGCTAATAAGCAATATGGTGACCTCATTAACATTAGGCTGTGTACGTTAATACATAAGCCGTGGATAAATGCAGAAGTTTGGTGAAAAGTCCATTTTTGATAAATGGCTACAGATGTTCTGGGGTAAAAATGGTCAGATTCAAGAAGTAAAGGTGGGGGGTTAGATTAAAAAAAGGCAAATATGAATCTGGGCCATTGAATTGTAAGATTTTGAAGAAACTGCAAGAACATTTCTACAAATGAAGTCACACTATTATAAATTTCAAAGATCCAACTGTGTGATAGCGAGCCACAATTATGAGAAGTGTTGATAATGCAGTTATGGTGCTTTTTAATACTGTCTGTATGCTCACTTGGTTTTGGAACAGAGCTTGTATATCGACATCAGCTCACTGTACAACATCAGCTAAATCATAAAATCAAGTTAAGTTTTGGTTCTTCAGCTCATAAAAATTCAAGTATATAGACTAACTGTCAATTAAACTTGAAACCAATATGTAAATGTATGTGCTCAAATGAAGCTCTCATCTGTCCTTGAATATCTGTGGCATTGAAAGATATGCAAGTGTGTCTCTTGGCTCTGTCTTCTTTCTAGGCCCAATGCCAGACCTGTGTAAAGTTAGACACTGGGAGCAGGAGTCAGTATACCCAGCATTCCTGCTGTAACAAATGAAAGGCAACGTCAGAATGATTACAATGAATATGACAGACAGAATGAAACAGATTATGTTGTAGAGTCTAATATCTTGGCAACATGTGCTGGCAGTGTTATGAGGGGAAATGTAAGACATTTGCTGTCTAGAGCATATTTCCCAAATGCCTACAGTTTATGAGGGAACTGCAGGGGGTTTGGGAGATTGTGATACTGTAGAAACATTGATGCTGAAATAAATAAATTTACCAATTCATTAATTCATAAATTAATTAATTATATTCATAAATTCATAAATTCATTAATTCATTAATTAATTCATACATACATACATACATACATACATAACATAAAACTAAAGGCCCTGGTGGAAGATCTACAAATAATATGATTAAAAATTATTAAATTATTATTTATATATTATATTCATATTTTATTATTCAATATTAAAATACGTATATGTTGCTTGAAAAAAAAAATTGTCAGAATGCACGACTACATACAAATCTGGGCATCCTACAAATTAATATATCTAATGTTGGTTAATGGTTACATGACATTCAGGTAAACAATTAAAATATTGTATCCTTTTTAGTGTTTTATTTTGTACAAAGTACAAAATTATTTACTTTAATATTTAATCATGATTTAATTAAATATTAGTGGTTCATCAATCACTGTAAAAAGTGAACAGTTGGATCGACTTAAAAAAATTACTTCAATTGGTAACACCTAAAGAAATTAAGTTTTCTCAACTTAAATTATCACGTTTTATCGTGAAAAACGTGATAATTTAAGTTGAGAAAACTTAATTTCCAATCATTTTTTTAAGTTGATCCAACTGTTCACTTTTTACAGTGAACTCACAAACCCACTGGATGGGGAAATGCACTGGGGATCCCCAGTTTGGGAAACCCTCCTGATTGTAAATTCACAGTGTGGAATAAAGGGTGACCTGAAGCCAGGTTGGTACACTAACAAGCTTTTGATTTTACTCATCCTTTCATATGCCAAATGTGCAAGGAATGTACTAAAGTCAAGTCATATCCATGATCAATGTGATCAATGTGTGTATTGCTTAAAAAAGCATCAAGAACAGGTTAGAACCAAAGCTAAGTTCTCCCAAACAGACATATCTAAAAGGCTGAATTATCACAAGTGATATCCTTTACAGTTTTCCAAGTTGAAACAGAACATTCCAGCATGTTCTGCTGTGGTTGTCATTGCTATGGCGGTTGACTAACAGACACCTGGATTGCATTCTGAAATCAGTTTTGACATCAGGTTACATTAGAAACGTTTAATATCTACGTCATCTGAACATAACAGAGAGGTGGGCTGTGACAAGCCACAGATGTATGTCACTTCTAAGCCAATAGGAAATCAGATAACAGATGCAAAGAAGAGAACTATACAGGTGCATATTTGTTTACATTCTCCATAGCTGAAGGAACTGGATCATTGAGAAGACAAGCTATTAAGCCAGTATATTAATAATTTAGTCCTTTCTGTCAGATACATATAGTATTGAAGCAATCTTTATCTTTATTCTTTATTAAAGAATCTTAACTCTGTCTGCATTGCATTTGCTAGATACAAGAGTTATACTTCAAACTGTGTTGAACAGAATGTATTATTTCTAATTAATCTAACTTACAATTCTGCGGTGGGTTGGAAGGGGAATCCCGTAAACTCACACTGGAGAAAGGTTCAGGACAGGCTCATGGGTTGGGGGGCAAAATAATGATATTATCTCCCATTGATATTATTTGTCTCATCCCACCCACGATACCTAAGCATCATTGCAGTGAGACTGCAGTGCACACGTGAGACAATTTTGCGAGAATGACAAGACAATTTTTACCCTAAGCACATAGTTCTCTAAATTCTTGACTAATGAGATTTTAATAATGTAGGTTTGGCATTAAAATCCGCACCCGGGTGAAGTGTTCTGCACTTTATGAGCAGAGAGGAAATCATTTTCAAATTTGTTAGCATTCATATCATAATGATCCAATAAATTCCATGTAAATTAATCATCTGTTATTTACTATAAATTGTGCTCCTGTCTCTCCAGATACACATCAAACATTGTGCCACGTTCAGCACAGCTGACTACGCTACGCAATTAACAATTCAAAACATCAGCCAAGCCAGATTGTTCACGACAGTCAGGTTCAGGATGAATTGATCTTTACAGAGTTGCCTAGAACATGCAAATGTTTCAACAATCAATCTGACATTTCTTGCCTTTTCAACTCCATGCATCCAGGGCCCAAAAAGAACTTTGGACAGGTGAACTGAGTAAATTTCAGGGCCATAAATCTTTAGTAGACTGTTTGATTTGACGCTCACGTCACTAATATTAGCGAGGGCCAGACTATCATTCTTTAACCATGTAAAATTCCAGCCAGCCAGAAAGAAACTCACCTAAGCCCGTTTTTAATCACATTTTACTCTTGTCGAGTGTGAAGTTTGGAGCAATCTCAAAATGTGCATTTCTTAACTATGACTAATGGTACACCGTTTCAAAAGTTTGAGGTCCTTAAGATTGCCTTTTTCTGTTTTGAAATAAATGTAATGTATCTATTCATCAAGGACGCATTGAATTGTTCCAAAGTGGCAGTAAAGACATTTATAATGTTAGAAAATATTTCTATTTCAAATAAATGCTGTTCTTTTGAACCTTCTATTCATCAAAAATCCTGAAAAAAATGATCACTGACAGTTGAAGCTTCACAAAAACATGAAGCAACTGTTTTCAACACTGACAACAGGAATGTTTCTTGAGCCGCAAATCAGCTTATTACAATGATTTCTGAAGGATCATGTGACACTGAAAACTGGAGTAATGATCAGCTTTGATCACAGGAATAAATGACATATTCATACAGTATATATTATAATAGAAAACCATTTTTTAAATTGGAATAATATTTCACAATATTACTATTTTACTGTATTTTTGATCAAATTAATGCAGCCTTGGTGAGAAGAAGAGACTTCTTTCAAAAAATAGTTTTTAAAATATCCCAGACCATCAACTTTTGAATAGTGTGTGTATTCTGTGTGTATCAGTACCGAGACATTCTGTCACATCATTCAATTGTATCTGCTTTTGCACATTAGCATCAATCTACATTCACTGTTTTAATATTTTTTTAAATTTCATGTTATTTTAAAAATGCTCTGTAACATCTTTGACCTTATATTCCACTACTTTTCTTAACCTGAAGACATCCCACCACCTCTTCAGGTGCACAGGTTTTGTGGGCAGAACTAGTTGGAAAAGCATGCACAGTTGCTCGCTTCCAAAGTCCACCGGAGAAAGTTCTATTTTCCACATATATTTGGGATGCACTAAATCTTATCTCGCATGCTATTTAGAAAGGCAGCAACAGTGTGATGCCAGTGGGTGTTTTCGTTAACTCGTCAGTAACTGCTTTAGAGGGCTATCATGGTATAGAACAGCGATTTACTCACCTTTACCCCAGCGCTCTCAGGTTAATAACACTGGGACCAATCCGGTCTTACAGGTGCTATATTTCACCACACACACACACACAACCAACAGCCTCTATCTGTGTGCAGCCGTTAGCTAGAGATAATACGCCTTTACATCCCTTACCAAACCCTGAATGCTTCACTCTCTTAGGACTGTCTGATGGATTGTCTCAGGTCTGGCAGAGGCAGATAGCAAGACGCACAGGTTCTTATCAGGCTTAAGCCAGGGGGATATTAATCAAGGCATATATCACTCAGTTTCAGGTAGGGTACGGGTCTTAGTTAGCATTTAAATATAAAACCTGCACTCTAAATCGAGAGCATTCACTACAGAAGTGACAAAATTCCTCATAAATGGGGGCTAAAGTAGTTCTGAGATGATTGTAGGAACAATCTAGAACATCCCCAGTTAGAAATCTGGAATCTAGACCGTATGTTTGTTATTCAGAGGTTAATGAGCACGTACGCACTACAACTTTCTGGATGTTTCTTAATGGAAACCAGTGCAAAAAAAAAAAACTCAAGATATTAAGAGGTAAGCAAACTCCATGGATACCTTCAGCTTTTACGCACACATACCATGGTTTGTTTTCATATCAGACAATCACTCAAAGACAGTTCACTCAAATGAAACCCATTTGCAAAATATTTGAGCTACTCTTTTCAATACAGTTCTAATGGAGTCAAAATTCTGGAGACTTGATTTTGACCACTGGGAATTGATTGGATGGTTGTGGTTTGTTATTGGTTTATCTTATGTGAGTGACAGGTTTCCCCGCTCTCAAGCCAGAGATTTCTCTGAAAGGAGGGGAAGTTATATTGAGTAAAAACAGAAGTCTTTACACAAAGCTACTGTATGACTTCGGAAGATCCTGACTACAGCATACAAGTCGTATGCACTATACCTCTATGGGGTTTTATTGGTCCATTTTGGAATGAATCACCATCCATTTTCATTGTATGAAAACCAACTCTCCTGTAAAACACTATTTAGCCATAGTTATGAAGCTGCATTCTTCCACCACAGCCTTACACACACCGTCTCCTCTCTTCTAAATTCATATCCACAGAGAAACTCAAAATAAACCCACACAATCCTGCATAAACTTCACCCAGCTCTCATTTTTCACACATGTCCCTTCTCCATGTTCACTGGCTCTATAAACATTTTCTCTGTGGGGTCTATTTGACAAACCGCATCCGTCAGCCGCCACCTCACTCCAAAGATATCTGTTCTTTATTAAACCTGTTTCTTTCATGTCAATATCAGTGATTAGATTGCGCCACAGGAGCGACTTTTGCACTTTTTTCCCCTGCATTAGTATGAAAATTGCTGCTGAGCCGAAACAGCTGGGGGTTCCTTCTACCTGTGTATTCCGGCCCCCTGGCAGAAGACTCATTTATTCCGTCTGTTTTTCCCATGGATGGCTGAGAGGGGTAAAGCGTCACAGATAAACACCGGCACAGCAGGCGTAGTGTTGTTGTCTGTACGTGGGCTCAGATGGAACAGCCTGGAAAGACACGCTTACTACATAGAACTGCAGACATACTGCTCAAAGGCGTCATGTTATATTGGTAAATGATTATACTATAGTATTTTTCAAATATTTTGAAATATTTAAATCAATGGTTAAAAATAACTGTGACGTTCAAACAATTAAAAACATTATTCAATATTCCCAACAACAAAAAAGTAAACAATGCTACAAAGTGTCTTGAGATAATAAAATATCACCATGGTACCATGCCCAAAAACACATTTTGTATATTCTATAGATGTGGAATATGGAATATGTTAATCATTTAATACCATGGTATATATCAAGACCATGTTTAATCTCTGCTGGGGCAGTACTATGGTACAGCAAAGAAAATGTAAGCACAATGGAATTTACATTGTACTTTAGGTAGTTCCAAGAACACGATGATACAGGTCTAAAAAACACATAAGTACCACGCTTTTTTGGACATGTACTATGGTAATATTGTTTTATTTATTGAAGCACATTGGACTATGAAAATGTCACACTGTATGAATCTGAGAATCATTTAATAAGGCTCATATATGAAAATATCCACCATGGTACACAGATTGTGACTTTTAAACTTTAATAGTTTAAATGTAATCCTGAAATACATGTATGTGCTCCTGCGTGGGAACAATCTTTTAATGACCAATGAATGGCTCTTCATCTTTGCATTTCATTGCTATGGAGATGGATTAATAATTGATAACAGAAACTGTTGGTGTTCCTCAAGGATTAATGCTCGGCATGATAGAGAGGCAAAGGATGTTTGGATGAAAGGAGAGAATGAGGGGGAAGGAATCAGGTGGGATTCAAAGCAGATAAACGCCCACTCTCTCCTGCTTTTCATGTGAAAGACAAACAACCTATGTAAATGCTCCAAGGACACAGATGAATCCCTGAGTTGATCGCCTTGCATTTATTTGATTCAAATAGCAAAGAAAGACGGCTTTAGCCAACTCCTTAGCTTTATTAGCCTTCACTGACAAATGAAGGACAGAAATCCATGTTTCCCTTGGCAAACTTCCAGTAGAAAATGTTCAAAAAGTCAATTTATCTGGGGTATGTGGGTCTAATCAAAACGTTTTCCCATTTTATGGCACACGCCACACATTTCTAATTCTCACGGGAAGTGAGGACGGCTATCCACTTTGATGTTACAGCCTAATGAATTCAATTATCAGATTCGTTTTAATTGATCCGGTGGTTTAAAGTGGTTTTATGGTGTTAAGCAGATGCTAATTTGTGATCGCTCATAAATCGGACTGACAAAAAGTCACTCAAAGCCAGTCTGAAACATTCACAGATCAAACCAAACCAAAAGGACAAAAAAGGAAGAAAAAGAACAAGGACATCAAATATGGAGATGCCGCAAATGTAGACGCGCGCAAATTGCATTTATTGTTTCACATATACAGTCTATATATGATAACAGTTTAGATGACGACTCAGAATTGCCACCTCAGATATCTGCAATACATATTAAACTATTAAAAACCCATAACAGATAATATAGCCGCATTCTGACATTTTCACACTGTGTTTCTACAGCAGAGGACTGGTTTATTAGATAAAGAAATCAGACTAGCCCTATGGAACAAAAGAAATGACTTCTAATGTGGTCAGTAATCTGAGGATAGAGGGCAGATAGGTAGTTTGGAACGAATCAAGATACATCACAGAGACTGTGATGGTTTAGTTATCTCTAATAATATTCACTATTGTTCTTATGTCTTTTAATTTGTATTCCAGCACTGTAACCAAACCTAAAAGACTCGCACTGGCACACACAATTTTGCCCTTTTGCCTTATTTCTTATGGCATATTGAATAAAATATTCTTTTCTTTAAATGGGGGTTGAATTCTGTGATTATCTGCCTACCCTGATGTTATTCCTAACCCGTATGCTGTTATTTTTTTTATGTAAGACAAAAGGATTAGCTCCAAAGTACAAAAAAGGGTAACACTAAAGATTCATTAGTTAACATTAGTTAACATGAACTAAGAATTAACAATAATTCTACAGCATTAATCTTCATGTTAATTTCAACATTTACTAATACACTATTAAAATTAAAAGTTGAACTAACATGAACAAAGATTAATTAAAGCTGCAAGCAGCATTTATCGGGGTTCAAGCTAATAAGGCCTTTAAGGTTTTTAAGCACAAAAGCATCAAAAGTTATAAAGTTTTATTTAGCAAGCATGTAACCACTGACATAATAGATGGAAACACCATTTACAGCCAATACAGGCAATGTACCATAGGAAATATATGGTTTTAAAATCTAGGACAAGTCTAGGTCAAACGGTCTAAGAGTTATGAGCGATTTTGTACTTTTGGTTGCTGTAGCGCCACCTATGGGCCAATCGGGGTCATACTCTGATAGGTTGTCCTCAAATTGAGGCCTACCATCTGGCCAGGTTTCACGTCTCTAGGCCTTACGGTTTGGCCTGCACGATGCGTTTTACGAATCGTTACAATTACAAGGTTTCAGCATTTCATGCTTGAACCCCTAATAAATAATGTGCTCATTGTTAGTTCATTCAATACATAATGTTAACAAATGAGACCTTATTGTAAAGTGTAACTATTGTAAAGATTTTCAGTGCTTACTGATGGATTGACCTTAAGCGCCAGAGAAACGAGGGCGCCGCCATCTTTAGAATATTGTCTTTTAACTTCCGTTTTTGCGGTCGCTCTGTATATTTCTATGGCGCTGCTGTCCAGGAGTAATTCGCTTTTGAAGTGGATTTACTTAATGTAAAGTTAACAAAAGTTATCATGAGGACTGTAATGTATAATGCAGATGACTTAACAAATGTCAGTCGACCGGGAAGATTTTAAAACGAGCCGTTCATTAATAAACACGCAAAATCGCTGTGAAAATACAGACCGGAAGTCAAAAGACAACGAGTGCAGCGCTGAAAAGGGGCGGGGCTACATAAGGTCTATATGTTGGTTATTTTCACAAGATAAATGTAATGTCCTATGGACTATTTTCACATTCAAGCAGACAGGTCTGGAACAACATGAGGTTAAGTAAATAATGGCAAAAAATTACCTGTAAAGACTACATTTTAAATGCACATATCTCCTAAAGGTTTATTTTCTCAACGTTAAAGCTAACACAATTGGACTAAAAGCCACAAAAGCCTCTGATTTCATGGGCTCCTGAAGCTGGAATCTCGTTTGCACTTGTTTGGCTCCTCTAAAAACATGTCAACCTAAACAATATGGCATATTATGGCATTATATTGTAAATTTCACTACTTAACTGTGTCAGTATTCATAGCACAACACAATAATAAAAGTCGTGCCCCCTAAAGTTGCTTCATATTCTCAGTTAAAGGCGATTCACTGCCTTTGAATATGAATTACTGCATAGCACAGCATGATCAGTATGAAAATGTTCCACTGATATGTACCTGGCAGACATTTTCATCTGCTGAAATGAAGGACGGATGCAACCAACAATTACTCATTGCATGTGGCAACCTGACTCATGTACGGCATCTAAATGAGCTTGTTGTAAGGGCTGTCATTCATTTAAAATTACTTTCAAATTTGTTTTGTCAAATTGGTTGAGAATAGTAGCCTAAAGGTTGTATAAGATTTCAGCAGTTTCTGCAAGGGTCAGCAAGACACACTCATAGAGAGCAAAAAAAAAAAAAAAAAAAAAAAAAAATCGCAATATTTAAAAAATAAAAGGCAAAATATTCCAGATGTTTACACAAATGTACAATCTGATCATTTATTTTGTGCCATTTATATCCTTTATCTGAAATGTGCAAAAAGCCTTTTATTATGCTAATGAAAAATATGCATAAAGCCTGATCATAACTAAAGAACTTTCCATACATCCACCAAACTCGGCACAGTCCTTCAGCCTGTTCTGATTATGGCTACATCTTCTGTATCTGAATCAGTTTCTAGCTGACAAGCAAAAATTCTCCAAAACTCATAGATTTCTATTCATATTTATGACTGCAGTCCCTCCTATATCTATCAAGTACCTAAAAACAACTTAGCAACCACAAAGCCCATATTTTCGTCTTGATAAACTTCACTTTTCTAACTCTACTTTAAAAAGTAGGATGAGTATATAATGCTTTTTAACCAAAGTGCTTGGCCATGTATAAGTCATGATCTGCAGCATATGTCAGAATGGTCAAAACTTAGCAAGTAAGCCAAGAAACTTGGCAAGTTTTAGTACATTAATTTTTATGTAAAATTTGAGGTTGCGGTACGCTGACTACTCCATCTTCTAAATCATTTAAAATATAATTTAGGTTTGGTTTTAGAATCAGACCAATATGAAAAATATGTCATGTTACTTTTAAAAAGATAAATTGGTAGATACTTGACAGTCAGATTACCTTGAGACGTAATGACCAGCATACAGCACCATGGGGAAAAATATGATAATTTTTTGGCCTTGGTTCATTAAATCTTTAAACAGACTATATCCAAAAATAGTCAGTCTGAGACACTTTAGTTTGATTGAACTGCCTCATATTGCGGCACACAATCTGCCATCCATCAACAGATTGATGGTGAAGGGTGTTTTTAATTTCGTTTTAGTTTTAAGTTCATCCACAGTGGTAAATGGAGAGAGAGAGAGTGAGATATTCTGATTCAGAGACGAAGCTAATCCCTTTAACCACACGGTACATGTCAGTGTTTTTCCATCTCATCAGAAATGTCACCCGCTGAAGTGACAAGGGAGGAAAGATTGAAATGTCATGCATGATTTATGGAACCTTTTCATGTAACTGTTTATATGACAGTGTCGTTTTATCTGCGAATCCAGCTCGACTGATTTGCCTCCCACTAAGAAGTAAACGAGTGACGGTGTAAACACATGATTCTGACAGGAGAATAACACTTGTGGCCTGCCTGCACAACATATTCAGGCAAACACAAAAGTACTCGCATTGGCTGTTTGCTGGCAAAGTTCTTGCGAAACATGTTATGTCTGTAGCTGCGTTCACGCCATGTCATAATTACCGTAATTGCGAGATTTCAACTTCATAGAGCTCGTATTTACAACATGTAAGCTGGGAATTTTCCGAGATGTTCTACTTGTACCAACTAACCCCTGCAGATTAGTTTAGGCGTTCTGGAAATTACGGTAATTACAACATGAGGTAAACGCAGCATGTCACCAAATAAAATTACAAAAATAACAGCTTTCTCCCAAACGCCTTTCCTAATCTACCACTGGTCACCAAACAGGTGTTGCTGCGTCCCAATTCACCGACTTATACTAAGCCCTAAAAGTATGTACACTTTTTGTAAAGAAAAAGTACATAATCCTCTCATTTATATTTAATTTAATTTCCTACCGTATTAGAGAGAAAAGAAGTTGCATGTTAAACTGCCAGTCGCGGGTCTTTCATGCGGAGACTCTCCTCATAATACATAACAATATATTTAAAAGTTAATGGCCAAACAGATCTTTATAAAAGTTCACATTGTTGTTGCAAATGAAATATAAAATGAAATACAAAACATTTATCAGCTTAAATGATGATTATAATTCACTCAAAACCCTTTATCTAAACCTCTCAACTGTCGGTGGTGCAAACCCACCATGTTTTGTAGTCTTTTGAACACTTTTTACTTGTGTTTGTAGTCCTCCTCCAAAGCGCAATGGGTTGTGGGCAATATTAGCTGTTATAGTGTGCACGGATTCACACCTCGAAAATCTAAAGTAGTAGACCATCCGGGGACTTCTGGCATACTCTTTTCAACATACTATGCTTTGGGACACACTTATTTTAATCTCACATGCTATTTAGGATGGATAATATGGCTCGCCACCAAACTCCATTTCTGCTGTACACGTCAAAAAAAGTCAAGTGACTTTGCCTCAAGTCATGTGACTTAATAATTTACTCAAAGATGGAAATAAAACATGTTGCTCTCCATACACTTCTGAAATGCAAATTAGTGCCAATTTCCATGCAAGAAACAATTTTGGTCTCTCAAGGACGTGGGCTAGAAACAATGCCTTATTCGCTAACTGTTTTTGCGATATTGCAGTTTTCTCATAAATTAAACACAATTCGGATGGAAAAATATCTAATATCTATCTAACTTGTGCCATTCACATAATGTATCTGGACTACACAAGTCTTCCACTCTGTAAAAATGCTGTAAAATGAATTCAATTATTATTTATTAACAATATATATTATATTTAATATATTAACTTTATTTGTGCTGGAAAAAAAATTATGGTTTTAGAAGAAAAAAAAGTACCTGAATGAATAAATGAAAAGCAGTCTTGAGCAGATCTTGAGTATAGGGATACTACATTTGAATGACATCTCTGAATCCCACTGCACACCTGCATGGAAAATAAAGCTACAGTGATGGCTCCATGCCCTCGTAAGGGAGAAAAGAGGACAGAAACCATTTCATCACAAGAGATTAGTGTATTAAAATCAATATTTGTAAACATTTGAGTTCATTAATGAACTAAAGGTAAAGCCCTGTGTGTATTCTTAGCCATTAGTGAGTAATCAATAAATGTAATTTCAGAAGCGCACTGAAAATAATGAAAAGGGTGCTTAGCAGAATATTACTTTAATCATCAGAACATTTTTCAATTACTCAAAGGGAACCTTGCTTGTCAGGGTGGGCGGACAATGATTAAAAAATTCCATGAGAGAAGTACAGTTTGCTCTTACTGACATTCAACCAATTTGCCTAAAACAACAAAATCTAAAGAAAATGCATGATTTGAATTGAATTTATATGAATACTCCCCATTTATATCTATTATACGTATACATGAGGGGCCATTAACATGGGACCTGTTCTTGGACACTGAAACTAATATAATTCTATCCATGTTTCGCAGTAGTTTTGTTAGATTTCATCCATTCTTAGACTATAACTTTGAACAAGTTATTTCAAATACATGGATACATTCATAGATTTGCTTCATAAATGGGGATAATTGGAGAAAGGGAAAAAAATCTCTTCTTTTGGGTCACAATGACTTCTCCAAGTATAGTTTTTAAAAAATAAAGTACATCAAGAGCCCCAGAGGAAGCATTACCTCCAAGGATAAGATGTCATCACATCTCAAAACGAAGGCCATTCTAGAAGTAAATGGAGGGTAATGAAATCATATCTCTGCTCAGGGAAATCACTGGCCAGATAGGATATGGGTAAGCTGAAATGTGGTAAGCAGATGGGCACAGATACACCAAAATCACACAGAATAAACTGGGCTAATGGCTGACTGATATAAGTTTTTCAATGGGTATTGCTTATATATAGAGAGAGAGAAGGATGACATTATATATAATAACAATTATGGCAAATAAAATGTATGAACATACATGTGCACAACTGCATACACAATAAATTAATATTATTAAATTAGCATACACATTTATTCAAATTAATACATTGTGTGAACAATTTATCACAAATTTTGGGAGAAACATCAAAGACAAAGTTGATAATAAAAAGTAACAACTGAGACCTTAAAATTTAAATTAGATCTACTATATCACCTAGTGACATTAGAAATAAAAATAAATAAAAGACTGCTATTCTGAAGAGTAAAAGGCACACACATCCACTGAGGAGGAACTAAAGTTATCCCACCTTTCCGTCATATTGATTCCCACTTCGGTGCATTGAGTTCCACTCGCCACAGGAGTTCCACAGCAACGGCACTGAGCAGACAGAGAAGGTCAACCTTTGATTTCTCACCAGGGTTTCAAAGAATCTTCCACATAAAGAAACACTTGCCTTTTCTTTCGCTTGCTCAATCAACTGGGGACAAGTGGTTTCTAATTAGTGAAATGTGCAGAGGATATATCTCCTCCCTACTCAACCTTTACCAAGACTTCAGTTGTCCACAAACACATATAGCAATGTTCTAATTATGAGTGACAAGCTGCTAAAAAAAAAAAAAAAATCACTCCTGAAATGTTTTCTGCTTTCATCTCTCACGCCACACAGCAGTATGCACTTTATTGTCATCATTTTCCATAATGAGACACAATTAATCATCAAAGC
Source organism: Rutilus rutilus (assembly GCF_951802725.1). Lineage (NCBI taxonomy): Eukaryota > Metazoa > Chordata > Actinopteri > Cypriniformes > Leuciscidae > Rutilus > Rutilus rutilus. The sequence continues at coordinate 36,511,254 of NC_140217.1, read as the reverse complement.
AGTGGCAAAATAAACAAACTTGTTTAACCTTGTTTATGGCCAATATAATGACCTACCACTGGCCTCAGACGATGGGAAAGAAATCACTTAATCAACAGATACTGTAAATAAAATAACAAAGTAAAGACAAGACATTAGTGTACTGTCACTAACAGCATAACTGAAGGCATACCCATTCCTATAACAAATCTCACTGCTACTCCAGCATAGTGGCATATGTATCAGTTTTTCTGAAAAGCTTGTGAATGCAAAATATCAGGCTAAAGTGTCATGAAGAAATGCTGATATGGCCTCTCCAACCCTCTATAATGCTTTAAAATAATCTTTTACAGCACACTGTTGCATTGCACATAGCCTAACAACATTGGACCAAAAACACCGAGACATTTTTTAAACATCTTGTTTTGTGTTCTGCAGTAGAAAAGAAGTGAATACGGGTTTGGAACTATGAAGGCGAGTAAATAATCCTTTTTCATTGTTAGGTGACCTATCCTGTAACTGACACTACAGCTCTACAAAAGAGACTCTGGGCAAATTCCAATCAGAAGTGAGGCAGGACATGTCCATAATGATTAAATGTCTTCCTTGAAGTGACCGCTGCATGTTCCCTTCGCTAACGGATGCGTGGAAGGGCCCTTCGTGAAGGGATTAAGTTCTTCACTTTCGGAAAACCCCCTCACTCCTCACTCTGGGTCTGGTCTGGTCACCAACTTAGAATCTCAGACTGTTTCAACTGTCTTCGGATTTGGAAAGTTATCAATCCTTCGGTTGTCTACCTGGCGATTACTTACCTGATTCCCAATGTCTCCTTCATTCTCCAGTCTCCAGTGATCTCCCTTATCTGCCAAAAGCAGGGGTGTCTAAACCTGCTCCTGGAGGGCCACTGTCCTGTAGAGTTTAGCTCCAACTTGCCTCAACACAACTGTCTATAAGTGTCTAGTATGCCTAAGACTTTTATTAGCTGGTTCAGGTGTGTTTAACTGGGGTTGGAGCTGAACTCTGCAGGACAGTGGCCCTCCAGGAGCAGGATTGGACATTCCTGACAAAGTCTCTGGTTTGTGGTTTTCCCTCATACTCACCTTCTTGCCCTCTTCAAGGACTCTGTAACTCTCATTCATTCAAATAGACTGTTATTTACCTGTCAAATTCACCCGCTTACCATAACTCTTCAGTTTAAAACTCATTTACTTGCCATATCTCTTTCATTATAAGATTTCAACTTACCTGAATAATTGCCTGTTCTCTTCAGTGCTGTGCTATTCCAACAGTGTTTTGGGTTCAAATACATCTTCCTGTCTGAGTCTCCGTAATGTATCCATTTAACTTTCCCTTTTCTTTTGTGAGATTATTGCTGCATCATGCGGTATGGTGCATCTTATCATTAATTTTGACTTGTGGCCATCTTTCAGACACTTTGCCAGCTCAAAACTAATTTACTTACCATTAGAGAAAATAAAAAGGTCAAATGCATTGATTTACTAAGGTTGCAAGAGCATATATGCAAAATTAACTTCTTCAACCATAATTCTAGTCATCCTACGTTTACAGATTCATCTTATTCTGTGTTTAAATGCCAACGTTCAATGCTAACACAATCTTGTCTCAATTTACATACTATTTCTCATTGCACTGAATCTAAACACATCTTTCCATCTGGTGGAAAGGCATATTAATGAAGGGTTCCAGTTTAATTCAGAATAATTGAAATGTCTATGTGGACATATTTCACTGCTCTGGGATATGAAGACAGATCTGAGCTCAGAGTCCTGAGTCTGAGGGTAAGGTCAACGCATGGCATGATAACTTTAACTGCATACTGATGACTCGTGACTGTGTTTTCACATACCACATGAAGCCGATTTCTTCTTCCTCCAGTCCATATACAGAACAAAGAACTTTAATAAGCCATTCATGGGTTGATTTCCCTGTGAAGTGTAAACACTACAACACTGGAAAACAATCATTAGTCCTGCAATCTCAATCAACGGCACAGAAATTACACACTTAACCTTTAAGGATGCATTTTTATACGTTTGTTACTCTCTTAGAAAGAAAACCATATTCCTGAATATTAGTACTATTCTTCCTTCATGATTTTTTAGCTTTATATGTTAAGACTGTGGATAATAATTTTGAGAAGTGGATAATAAACTCAGAGAAATGGCCAGCATGGTAATTGAGTTTAAAATGTTAAAATTCATCAAATAACAATTAAACAAAAAATTAAATTCCCTTTGGCAGTAATTCTTTGCTTTTTATCTCTCCGAGTTTTATTTTTCTGGTCTTAGCATGATTTTATGAAACACTAGAGAGATAAATGCAAACTATAAAGCCAAATAATTAACTCATATCAAGTTAAATCAGCTTCAGAGATGGAATGATGTTGATGGAAAGAAGCTGATGTAAAATGCGGAGCTGAAATGAAATGCTATAAAAAATCTAGTTGGTTACAAATAGTTCCCCAAACTTCAAAAGTCATTGTGCTAACCTCTCATGCACCTAATACATATATTTAATAATTGAATAATTTGCCCCAGGACTGGTTTTGTTGTGGCAAACACAGAATTAGATTAAACACAGTTAGGAGTGGATCTGAATGGCCCTTGAAGACTTGCCAAATCTTATTAATGTGATAATAAGCGTAGCGAGAACAATACAATTATTTGAGATAACATCAGCAGCAGACTGAGATTCTGGACTGTGAAGGACTAGAGGACTAGCAGACTCAGTCATGTGATACGCTTTTAAGTGCCTCTCTGGATTACATTAACCTCCATTAGAATAAGTACGCTGCTATGAATATGAAATGGAAAAATATTAATATGCACATGAATATGCTAATGGAGCTGTACTGCAGATAAATTTAGGAATTGGGTTTTCTTTGTGGATTCAGTTTTAGTGTTTATGACCTCACACATACTTCTAGTACACAAATGCAAACATGAATGCTTTGCAAAAACGTCTGCATCATCAAAATCGATGTTATTATGCAGGCGGCTAGATTTAAACATATCAACTTTGTCTTTAACTAACTTCCTCAGCAGGATTTTCTGTAAACTGTTGCTCTGCCATAAATGTAGTTGATCTGAAAAAGAAAACCGTCTGCAGACGAAAACTGTGTACGCTAATGTCCGCTATATTGGCCCTCGCAGCAACGCTGAAGTGCTATGAATATGAATTGCAGCCAGACAAAGTCCAGACGCAACGACGCATGAAATCGAGCTTGCGTGGCTAGAAACGACTGCGTTCACGTAGTTGCATGTTTTGGGCTTTAGGTCAAAGCGCTGTTCTTTAACCACCTTCAGTAGTCTCTCTCCTTCACTTGAATGAACCTCAGTATTTCGTTCTCCTCCACGGGGACTAGTGCATAAAGTTTAATGGAGGATAAAAAGAGAGAGAGATTAAGAGGATTTATCCAGCAGAGTCCTTATAAATAAGGCCTCTAATGATGTTCCTGTCATTATTTATGTGTGACAGGTTTCAGACAGGCATCTCGAGGGACAGCCGAGACCTTGTCTTGTCGCGGGTGCGCAGTGTCCACAGAGGGGGACTGATTGATCAGGTTCCAGACCGAGGTCTGTCTGAGATTGAGACGTGATAGTTGGGGCAGCTGATTGATGTGTGAGCGCGCGTGTGTGTATGTGTGTGAGGAGAGAATACATCAAGACAAGAGGCTGAACAGACAAGCCAAGGGTGCTGTGTGGAGTGTGCAGATATGACGCTTAGAAACAGATTTACAATGAACACTCACTTACAGCACTGCTCTTACCTGTTTAGCCCACTATCAATGACTGTAAATTAAAGGGAACGCTCACCCAAAAATGAAAATGCACTCACCTTCACGTCTAAAACCCTGTATGACTTTCTTTCTAAGGTGGAACACAAAAAAAGTCCTGTATACAAGTATAAAAGAATCTAAATGAAATATTGCAATAACTCAGAAAGTACACATACTTGCAAATCAAAGTTTTCTGCCTCTCTTGTTTATGTAAGCTATAAATGTATGTGTTTCAGAGATTTATTTAGAGGTAGAAAAACGGATTATAAATCACACAGCGGAACAGGGTATTACCAATCATGCCCGGCATGTTATACAACCCATAGAGCAGGTGATAAAAGAAGGTGGAAAAGTCTGAGAGAATTTACAGCCCCATTTCCAGAATAGTTGGGACATTTTGTAAAATGCAATAAAATCAAGAATCTGTGATTTGTTAATCCTCTCGAAGAAAATATTTCCAATGTTTTCACTGACCAGCTTAATTTTATTTTGTAAATATAAACAAGTTTTGATTTTGATGGCTGCTACACACTCCAAAAAAGTTAGGACAGAGGCATGTTTACCACTGTGTCACATCACCTTTCCTTTTAATTACACTTTTGTTGAAGTTTTGCAAGTGGAATATTTGCCCAATCTCGCCTGACATCTACTCAACAGTCTGTGGTCATCGTTGTCTCTGATTCTCCTTTTCATGATGGGTCATACATTTTCAATGAGAGACAGATCTGGACTGACGGCAGACAGTCAGGCACATTCCTTCTATGGTGCAGAGAACCACTCAGTTTTAGCGTGCAGAATGAGGCCTGGCATTGTCTCGCTTCCCAGGAAAGATGTCATCTTGATGCCAGTTTATGTCTCTGTACAATCCAAATATATTCCTCCATGTCAGTGATACCTTCACACAAATGCCGTCTGCACTTATGCACCCCAATACCAGGACAGATGTTTGTTTTTGCACCTGTCGCTGATGAAAGCCTGGTTGGTCCCTTTCGTCTTTGGGACTGAGAACTCGATGTTCATTTTTTTCCATTAACAAGCTGAGACATGGACACATCTGACCACAGCACAGATTTCCACTGTCTTCTAGACCATCTGAGATGAGCTCGGACCCAGAGAACTCACCAGCATCTCCGCATAGAACTGATGTATAGCTTTCTCCCTGTGTGACAGAGATTCAAGAGGCATTTCTTGATGCAGTGTCAGACTGAGTTCAGTGAAAACAGTTTTTCCAAAGTACTCCTGAGCACATGTGGCTGTATGTAACAGAGAAGCATGATGGTTTCTCATGCAATGCCGTCTGAGGGCTCAAAGGTCACGCACATTCAACAGAGGTCTCCTGCCTTGCCCTACACAAACTGAGATTTCTCTGGATTCCCTGAATCTTTTTACAATATTATGTATGGTAGATGGTGAAATACATAAATTCTTTGCAATCTTGCATTTAGAAATTAGATTTTTGAATGGTTTGACAATTCTCTCATGATATTTGACACAAAGTGGTGAGCCACCATGACCCATCTTCGATTACAAAGACTAAGAAGCTCTTTTACACCCAAACATGATACCCTCACCTATTACCAATTCACCAACTCATTGTGGACTGTTTAAAAAGAGTTGGATAATCTAACTTGGATAATCTTTTGACTTTTATTTTGCCTCTGTCCTAACATTTTTGTATTGTGTTGCAGCCAACAATATAAAAATTTGTTTATGTTTACAAAATACAATTAGGCTATGTTGTTCAGTGAAAACGTTGGAAAACTTTTAGTCAGTTAAAAAAAAAAAGGTTAAAGAGAATTAACAAATTACAGATTGTGAATATTATTGCATTTTACAAAACGTCCCAACTTTTCTGGAAATGGGTTTGTATTATAAATGTGACATTTTCGTAAGGGAGGGTCTGAATTTACCACTTTGGTAACTACACCAAAGTACCATAGGCTACTGTTACTACAATAAAAGGGTTACAATTTATTTTAAGGTGCCTTTGTTTGGAAAATTAAGTAACTGTACTTAGGGTAGAATAAGGGTTTGGTTTGGTTTAGGTTTAGTTGCATGTAATTATGCATAATTTATAGTTATTACTTTAGTAACTACATGTAGCCTAACATATGTAACAATGGCACTGTAAAATAAAGTGTTACCAATAAAAGTGCTGTATCTTGTTATCCACCACATAAATACATTAAAGAATAAGAAAAAATGAGGTTTACACTAGCAGAGGGAGATCCCATATTAATTTCAGATTTTTCATTATAAAATATTTCATACTGGTGTCCAGGGATCAAGAGAGTGCTAGGGGGTTCGTGGAATATTTCAGAGGAAAAACTGTGTAAAAAATCGGACAAAAAAGAAATCATAGAAATAAAATTAAACGAAAAAAATTATTTGACTAAAATAAATAAATAAAAAATACAATTTGATATAACATTTGACATCTAACAGTACAATACAATAGTGAGTGGGAAAAAATATTGATCTAATTTAAAGGAAAATAAAAATATTTTCCTAACAATATTTTATAGCCTACATTTTTATAATATTTTAAAATTGAGCCTATAATTATATTGAGTCTGAAAATATATAGATGCAAGTCCCTGCCTTGCATAACAGCATCTGCCAAATGGTAAATATGAATGTAAATTGTACTGTAGCAATAGTAACTAGCCTATATTGTTTTGGTGGAAATAGTGATAACAAAATAAATCCGCATGAAATTCTAGACCAAATCTCATTTAAATTCAAGGTAAAATTCACCCACAAACTGTCCTGAATGAACCACAACTTTGCCAATAGCCTACTCAGATCTCTCTATAGGCAATATGATCAATATTACTTTTAAATGTTTAACAGAATATTTGCCAGTAATTTTCTGATCGCAATCTGTCAAGGTTTGCTCGCGTGCAACCCAAGTAGTCCCTTGTCACCTAGATAACTAAACACAAGCGATATAATATCAATATTAACTTACATTTTGTTGATGAACAGTCCCATTAACCAGGTGTTCCCATGGTTACCTCCTCAAAAAAGTCTTGACGCGTTCCCACAAGCGAAATGTATTGCGAAATAAGTGGCGTCGTCGCGTCACTTCCGACAGCGCATACTGGCTCCACATGGCGTTCTCGTAAAAGCACTCGCGATCAAAGACCACAAACATTGTTGTTGCTGTTTTGTTGTTGTTGTTTTTGTATTTTTACCATCTTTTGGAATAAACACAAAACCAACAGGAATAAAGTTGGTATATTTTTTATCAATTTACAGTTATCAATTGTAGCCTAAAGTAAATTATAAATTGTAAAGTTTCTCACACATAACCACGCATTTAGTTTTACAATGGTACATTTTGGTTGGCTAAGCATGTAAAATTCCTAATTATGATTTAATTATTTATATTTATGGTGAGGTTTAGCAGTGTAAATAAACAACAGGTTATCAGTCTCAATTTGAGGCTCTAATTCCTCCATCAGAGGGGTCATGGGTCTTTAGTGCTAATAGGGTTAATAGCTACCATCGCTCCAATTAGGGCACACATGGTGGTGTGTCTCTCGGGCGTTTGACGCACATCAGGAGCAGAGGGCAGGTGCGATTGCTCCCGTTGTGGCCTGACCTGTCGCCCAACGGTGAATTATTCCACACCAGCCACGGCAGAACAGTTTAGAGGTGATGAATCGCCTCGGTACTTGGCAGGCGGTGTGAATTTCATTTCCCCCCCAACCAGCGGGTGTCTCGTTTTTTCCCCATGCCGTGTGGAAACTCTGTTTCTATTGAGCCAGAGCGCGTCCTTTTTGCCACGTGTCTCCCACTGACAGTTCTATTACGAAGAAAAATGAACAGGAGACATTAACCGTGCTGTCCTGCCACGGTGCCTTCAGAAAACTACCTGTGAATAGACCGACTGAGGCAGCCGTAGTGCCTTCGGGTTATTAGATTAAAGCAATCAGCCAATTGAGGCAGTGTGTTGCAATGATTTTACCATGGGTAAGAGGTGATCTTGGGCACAATTCTAGGTAAAATCACTGTGAACATGGCCGTGAATGAAGTATTGCAATATGATGATAAAAGATATCATGTACATACTGTATGTACTTATTATAGTAAGTACAATAACTGGGTAATAACTAGGTAATAACTAGGTACTTATATTAACCAGTACTTTCTTAGGTAAGTACACGTACTGTAAAATAAAGTGCAACCGAATAAACCATTCTTACACCAAGTAACATTTTAGCTAGTTCAATAGTTAGTGCACTGGCCAATAGGCCAATTCTAGTACTGTCCCATTCCAGAACACTGAAATGTTTGTTCCCTAAAACATCTCACAGTGCAGTACTACTCTGTTACTTCCATATGGCAGTAAAAGTACAAGTAAAATGTTAGTAGGCTCTTCCTAATTCAGCCTGTGATCATTTGCTGGAAATGTCATCATGTTTTCCAGGTAATCATGTAACTGGAACTCATGCCAGTGCTCAAACACTTCACAAAGCCCTTCATCTGCACCGCACTCTCCCGTGTTCACACAAATGTGCTTTACAGAACTATAATGTCAATGCATTATATAGGTCTATCATTCAGTTTAAGATTCTGTAAAAATGTTTACAGGAAGACAATAATTTTGATTTATTTACACTACCTGCCCTTTATTTCCCATGGTCTGTATAAGATATATATATATATACACACACACACACACACACACGTGCATATGCTATATACAGTATGTATCACAGGAATAAAAACTTATTCCTAAGTTGCATCACAGGAATAACATTAAATATATAAAAATAGAAAACTGCTGTTTAAAATTGCAATATTTCACAATATTCAGTGTCACATTATCCTTCAGAAATCATTATAAAATGATGATTTTCTGCTCGAGAAACATTTCTTATTATTATTAATGTTAGTTGTGCTGCTTCATATGTTTGTGAAAACCGTGATTCTTTGATGAATAGAAAGTTCAAAAGAACAGCATTTATTGTAAATATAAACTTTATAAAAGTCTTTACTGTCACTTTTGATGCTGAACAAAAAAAAATCATTCTTGAACTGTAGCGTACATCAGAATTTTTCTCACCTCATCACTATTGGCATTGTCTGTAACACTGGGTCACCAAATCCCTGGTTATCCCTGTAATATTAGAGATCAGAGTTGGAGATAGAGGTCCTGGTGGACTGTTGTTGTTGACACACGTCTCATATTAAAGGGGCCTTTTCCTACAGCATTATGATTACCTGCATCGCCTTGGGCTAAAGTGTAATAACAAAATATATTTGTGCAGCCACCTTAAAACACTTTTCTGTTGATCATTATCTGCACTCCATTCCCCCTCCATGCAAAACGATTATAACTAACTACTTCTTGTCACAAAACCTAATTTCGAAATGAATTCTTATTAGCATAATGTTCACCTACAATATAAAAACAATGCATTTACTGTATATACACAATATCTGTGACAGTTCGGGTCACAGAACTAAAGTTAAATTACTGTCAAATGAATAAATTAAGGCAAGTTCTAGGAGGCTCTGCTAAGAAAAGGGAATTGAATAAATATTCATTTTAATTTATTCTGAGACACTAAGGTGTGTTCTAAATTTTTACATTGATTGTGGCATTATTACCTTGTTCTTCTGGATATTATTCATTCTGTCAATAAAAATCCCATGTTCAAAGTCAACCGGGATATCTCTGACTGAGTGTAAATACTTGTCACCTTGATTTATGAGAGCACATCCTATGCCAAGTTTTTATTTGCTGATCTTCACAAACTAGGCAGAACATTGAGATTCTGAGAGAGAAAGACATGCATTGAGTGTCAGGCAGGATGGAATTATCCTCAGTCAAACAGAAAGAGACTCCTGTTGAATTAAAAGCAAGAGAATGGAGAAAACATCATAGGCAGGGGTTTAAAAGGTGAGCACAGGCTGTCTGACTTCTGCCTCTGTTGTAATACTTTTCATCATTTCAAAGAATCCTTTCAAAGTTGCAGCAAACATTCTAAAGTTTGGGTCAACTTGAGTTGGTTGATAATGTTGATGGCAGCTGCCAGTAACTTAATGATAAGACCACAGGAAAAAAAAAGAAGAAAACTTGCATTTAACCCAGTAAATAATCAATTTTATGTATAAGAAATCTTCAAGAAATCCATTCACAACCCATTTGATTTCCACAATGTGAAAGGGGAAAATTTTTAGATTTCACTCACTGGGATCTGGATGGAACGTCCATGAACATCATGAAACGTGGGCGTTTTACACCTGAATAGAGTCTGACTTGAATGTGAGTTTGCAGTCGACATCCACTTTTGCAGAGACTGTTTGACCTGGATGTGGAGGATAAATTATTATTGCAGATACTGCTGTCAGGATTTTATTCAGAACAGTAAATAGTTGTGAGAATAGTTAAGAAAAGGTCTAGGTTACGACTGTAACCTCTGTTCCCTGAGAACAGGGAACAAGACACTGCGTCGATGATGCTATTGGGGAACGCCCTCCACTTGAACCGGTGTTTGAAAAGCTATCCAATCACGGCAATCGATATTAACCGGCGACAGCCTATGACGTCACTACTAGTGCGACCCGGAAATATAAAAGGGGCGCCTAGAGAACATGTCATCCACTTTCGTCTGAAGGGACTGTCAGTGACATTATTCCCTACGGTCACTGCCCAAACTATAAGCCTCAAAGTGGCCTCTGAACAACGGAAAGCCTTTCAAGGCCGCTCAAAGGATTGGAACCAACAGCTTCCATGGAAGGGGTTCCTTTAAGGGAATATGGCCAGGGGGTCCGAAAGGAGTCCCGACCAGTCACTTTCTGAGGGGAACATAAAGTCAACCCCACATACCACCAGGGAGGCTGACCTGGTCAAATTTACTGACCTAGCATTGCCAACAACCTGTCTGTTTCCTAAACAGAGTCTCTCACAAAATCCAATAGGGAAAAACTGCAATTAATTGCAGGAGTTCACTCACAAACCGGATCATAGAAATGGGCATCCTGGAGAGTAGAACTCAGCATAGCGCTTGTTAACCCTTGCAAACGAGGGGAGTAACTCTACTCGGTCCTGGATCTACACAGTGCTTCAGCCTTGTGGAGGCTGGGCACTCTAAAGGGACCCTTATAAGGGAGGCACCTCCAGCTCTTGGGCTAATCTAACAGGGAGGCCTCATGAGAGTCCTTCGACCTTCCAATCAGACTTAGGTAGTTAACTATTCAAACAGAGCGATCCTCAGATAGATTCTGGAACACTATGCTCAACCTGATAAGTACTGACCAGGCTCTGGACTAAAATCAGGGAGGCTCCATGGGGCCTGCCTGCAACATGATATTTAATGCCTTTGCAATGCTAAGCATCCAACTCGTAGGGGAGCCGCCTTCAAGGAGGCCTGTTAAGGCCTAACTACTTGATAGCAAGGATGCATGCAGAGCCATCAGAAGCCTAGGTGCTCTAACAGACATTTCTGTGGGCCTGGTTATACTTATTTAATATTGGCAACAGGCAGTGTACTCAGCAGAAGGAATCAATCCTTCAAAGCAAGGAGAGTACAATCTTACGCTACCGGAGTATCGAGGAGGCCTACAGTAAGGCCTACAGCTTCAAAAGTCACGGGTGTCAGCCCGGGCAGTGCTTTGGCTCTAAGGGAGCATACTCAACCATCCCAAGTGGGAGGGAGTCACTAATCTGTCTCTACCTGAGCATGGGTGGTGAAGGGGGATAACATACGAGCTATGGGTAACAAAGTACTCTAATTAACGACCCTAACAAGGGGAGCAATATCAGCATGACCCTGAGGGATGTGTCAGGGATGCCGCCTTTTGGGAGGCTTTTTGAAGGTAGCCTGCTACCTATGCTGCTATCTACCCTGTTACACCACTAGCATTTACACCTAATGCAAAAGGCGGCCCTTGGCCAGATGACTCTTGAGTAAGAGGAGGCTAGTACTAGGAAAAACTAGATTTACAGGAATAAAATCTCCTGATGGTCTAAGGAACCTATACTCAGATACTGAGAGGCTCGAGGCGAGAATGCTTAGCAGACCGCCACCAAAAATCCTAGATACTCAGCCTAAGCCAAACAAATATTTCTGAAGTTCAGAGCTATAATTTCAAAACGACTTTCAAAAGGGAGACGAGAACTACTGCTCTAGTGTAAGGTGGCTATCAAGATGGCCTGACGAGGGCCAACGCTTGATTCTGTAGTTATATATCTGGAGCTTGACAGAGCGGTGGCCTCAGTAGAAAAACTCCTGCTAGGGAGGAAGCCATCTCACGCTGAAATGTCTGTTTGATGCTCGGATGAACGGTGGCCTGACTAGATATTTTCCGTATAATACGGCCAACCTGTTCACTACCACAAATTGGCACTACACACTATATAAGCCTGACGACTCTAATCAGAGGAGGCCTATGGGAAGGGTATGCATAGCCTACCTATATATGGGAACTTCAGGGCCCTATTTCTACTCCTATAAAAACCCTACCTAACACACCCCTTAATACTTTCTAACAGAGAACCGAGGTCTACTGTTCAACCTTACTAAAAAACTCTTGTAAAGGGAGGAGACCTACAGAGCTCAACCTGTTGCCCGTAGAGCGATGGCCTAAACAACATAAACAAAATGGAGGCCTATCACCATAAAGAGCTTGAAAGAGCGCACTTACAACCAAACCTGACGCCAGACCTACAGAAGGGTTCCAAATTGAAGGAATCACTCATCACAGGTCCAGCCTCAGGGCTGATGCAAGAAGCGCCTGGGGTGTAGGAAGTGTGCAGATTCGGACCGCAGTGTTATGCAGGATTTAATGCAGCCGAGCGCGCCGTCGCCTCTCTGAACTTTCCAATCACCATCTCAACGGAGGTGCCGAAAAGTTCAGAAGGTGACACTGGTGCATTGAGAAGAAAGCTTTCTTTCTCCACAATGACATCCAAGTTCAACCACAGATGCCTCTCCCTGGCCACCATCGCGGCGGCTGAATGTATGGTGGCCAGGAGAGCTAATCTGCAGTGCGGCGCAGCTTGTTTTCACTGCGTCAGGGGAAAGACCCTGACCTTGGTCCAAATCTTTCAGCAGATCAGAGTGGTATGTTTGCAACACAGCCATTGTGTGCAAGGCCTCACCAGCCAGACCCGCCATCGCGTATGCCCTGCCTTTTAAGCGCAATGTTTGTTTAAAAGGCAGGGCCAGAGCACTTAGTGTCGATGCCTATCCAACCGCGAGATAGTTTCGCGAACCTCTCGTCAATTGAAGTACCCGTGTTCACGCATCCCCTAACATCAGCGTAGTTTGCTTGCTGATGCCGATGGACACGGGTTCTTCCATGCCTTTTCAATCTCATGCAGGAATGGAAGGCTCACGGGAGCTGGAGCGTTATGGCTGGAAAGAAACGGTTCGTAAAGTCTGCCACTAGCAGTCTCTTCCCCTGCGCACTCAGCAGCAGCAAAGCCATGGTGAGCACGTTCCATAACACTTACAACTCATCATACGCAGGGCAGGGTGGCTGTGAGGATACGGGTTGTAAATCCTCTTCACCCTCATCAGCCATTTCCTGCTTTCTTGGGTTGCCAGCAGAGCACTCGCTGTCCGATCAGGGGATGTTAGTGACAACACATCCTCATCCGGCAGCTCAAACTCACGAGCCTCCAAAGGGCATGAGAGATAAACAACTCTCTGAAACTCCTCGGCGAGCTCCCTCTGAAACCCCACGATTCTAGTCTCTGCTCTGCCTCAGCGCGAGCGGGACCTGAATCGCCTGGCATAGATGTCTGTCCCTCTTCCCTCGAGAAGAGGGCCAGACGAGAGCAGAGTTTTCTTAGAGGAAAACTCTCACATTCTGCACAATCAGATCCCTCAAGAGCTGATAGTGCGTGCTCTGAGCCCAAACAGTAAATGCACAAGTTGTGTGTGTAATCTGGTGTCAGAAACCTGAGACACGGATCCACACACTTCTTGAAACGCTTATTTCACTTGTTCCATAATTGTTCTTACCTTTTTCAGGTGATTGCAAATCAGACAAAACAGTCCCTGAAGATGAAAAGAGGATGACATGTTCTCTAGGCGCCCATAGGCTGTCACCGGTCAATATCGATTGCCGTGATTGGATAGCTTTTCAGACATCGGTTCACGTGGAGGGCATTCCCCAATAGCGTCATCGACGCAGTGCGAGTTCCCTGTTCTCAGGGAACCTAAATGAATGCATCGGGTTGAGTTGAATTATTACGTTTTCTCAGCAATTCCTTTTTACAATGTATTTGGCTATTGGTTAACAATAAACCAATATCATTTGTTAAAACATGAATAACTGCAAATTAATTTATCTGTTTATTGTATATTCCTAAACTCAACAAAATGTAATACATAGTAAAATTTCATAAAATTAAATTGATTAATCCTTACATATTTTAATTGAATAAGGATTGTTCAATTATTCAATTAAAAGGATCATTCAATTCAATTTGATGGAATTTTACTATTAATCAAATTGCGTAAATCTTTTTTCTTAGTACAATGTGTTTCAGGGTCCTCTTGAGCACAAACAGAAACAATATTAGGCAATATTACAATTCTTGATAAAAAAAATTGAAAAGATGCATGCTTATCTTCAGGGATCAAAAGGGGAATAAAGCTTCAATGATATCTATCTGCTGAGTTTTGATTAGTTCAGAGGAGCATATTAAAATATTTGAAAGAGAAATATAGATTAATTTGGGTCTCTGGGAATCTCAACAGAACACGTAGCTCAGCATGCGATATTAAAAATGTATTTCAGTCACACTTTCTTATTTCTTTCTCTTTCTAAGGTCACTCTTCTCATCCTGAACTTTCTGTTTTCTAATCCTCAATCCACATCTTACTGACTCACTGCTCAGCTTCTCTCCACATGCTGTTACCTGGCCTGGTGCTTTGGCCACTCTTCAGAAGGGCGAGCCAGTGTCAGTCAACACGGTTGCTTGATAATCTTTATCCACTCACCGGCCCGTTCCAGCCCTGCCCAGAGCGAGAAACAGGGGCAGACTGTAGTGTGTCTGGGGGGAAAGATTTAATGCGCTCTCCTCCTGATTTCATTACATCCCCAGACCAACATCATCTCTCTTGACCTTGAACTTTGCCGCTTCCCCCGCTGAGAGCCCCACAATCCTGTGCGCATCAAGCTCATAGTCACATCTTTAAATTACCTGATTCTCTGGTTTATGACACACACACTCAATAATCATCTGACACACGCTCTAGTCATCTTCCCATCAGCTCAATTTAGCCTTCACTGGCTGATGTGTCATATTATAGCTTATTGACATGGGTTCTCTATAATTTGACATTGTATCCATAACCATAAATGTTTCTTGACCTGTGTAATGGGGCTCTTTCTGGGGCAGCATTGCCTTGGTAGGTTCAGTAAGACCATAATGGGACATAAAAGTTGGATTGAATATAAAATAAAATAAAATAAAATGTTTTACAAGCTTAAGGGTAGTCCGGGCATGTTCTTTGGTAATACAAGAGACTCATTTACCATCGAATGCCCTTGTTGGTTTATGAACAGGATCTAGTAGGCTATTGAGTGTTCATCCACTGCCATCTTGTGGTCGGTTAGAAATCCTGCACCACATTTTTATACAATGTTCTTATAGGGATAGTTCACCCAAAAATTACAATTTCGTCATTACTTACTCACTTTCAATTTGTTCCAAACCTTCATGAGTTTCTTACTTCTGCTGACCACAAAATAAGATATTTTAAAGATTGGTAGCCAGACAGTTGATGGTAGTCGTTGACTTCCATAGTAGGAAAAAAAATACTATGGAAGTCAATGGGTACCACCTGTCTGGGTACCAATAAACAACAAATGAACGGTTTAAATAGTGTAACTGCAGCAGATACACTTAACGGTACTGTATTGACAATACAAAAACAGTGGCATCGGCAGTATTTTGAAGCCTTATGCTAACGTAGCCTAGTAGCCTATCGGTATACCGTGCAATGTCCAAACCAGTCATTTAGATATTTTACTACAAACCAAAAATTATACCAGTTTAAAATGTTTACCAAATGTTACATGGTTTGTTGAGCAGCTGGATAAATTTTTTGTCAGATGTATTACAATGAAGGAGAAAATATGAAAATGTAACATGCTAATTTCATTTTTTTTAGATGAGTCTCTACGTATATAGTAGTATCTACTATATACGCATGTCTTGAATTAATGTAACGCTTTTTATGTAGGCTATAGTGAAAGTCAATTCATAAAGTCTTAATATTTGTATGTTGTTTGGACAATGGTAGCCCTTTGCAAATGTACAGATAATAAATAAATCTCTCAGACCAGTGAATAACATTATGGGTTGAAGTAGGACACAGTCATGTTTTAGGCCTACTCTATTTACTGTGTTGTGCTGTGTTAAATGAGTGCACAAAAGCTATCATGGAAATCTGAAAAATTCACTCCAGGAAAGAGTTGTAACTTAGATCCATGATCATTTAACGAACTTGAATAAATTCCATTACAGGTCCGTCCTACTAACGAAGCTTCCATTTTCTCCCTTATGAATCTTTAAACAGGAAGGTGGCGGTGAACTACGTTTCCCAGAGTGCATCGCGCTGACAGCTTCTTCCTCGCGACAAAAATGGCGGCTCCTTTAACATTTCTGCTGATAGTGGCTGTGACAATAAGAGCCGTTTTATTCCGATCCAGTTTGGCAGAATTAATTTCAGAAAGGGTCGAGGTGGTGTCGCCTTTGAATGCGTGGAAACGAGGTTTGTTCGTGTATATTTCTGTATGGGGAGGCTGTATTACTGATGATTTGTTCTTGCATGGCAGCCTCATTGCTGAGCTGTCAAATGAAGACATGCTTTGAAGATTTTGACTGCACATCACGTTTCCATGCTGTATTTTTAAGTTAATTATTGTTAATAACGTTATTGTTTACTGTAATATCTCATCTCAAGTGTTCAGCATCAATGGAATGTGCAATTTTGGACTCCACAGCTAGTTGTGGCACCCACCCACCTTAATATCTATTTACACTTATACAGTATGTTTTGTATTGCATTGATTGCTTTTTTTTTTTTTTTTTAAATTGCTTTATTCAGTTTGATTTTGCATGTGACCATCATCCATGTTATATATAAACAGTGTGGAAAATATTGATTAACTGGAGTCCACATTGAAGTGATGTGATTTTTGACCTTACACCTGACAGTAGTATTAGTTATTTCACTTCCCTGCATGTGATTTATTGATTTATTATTATAATTATAAATAAATGTACGTTTAAATCTAAATTTAATCTAATTGTTTTATTTCTTTAATCAACATTAAGATTATTTTAAAAAATGTATATGACAATTTTTCATTTAGGTAGTTCTGTGGTGTATAAATATTCTAATTATTATTATAATACATGCTGTTCTTGTATAATATAATATGTATGTACAATAATTATACCAGAATTGTTGTGTAAAATAGTATTAGATGGAGTAGGCTATAGCATGTCACACTGTAGGACAGTGCTGTCATTGTAAAATATATTTTTAAAGGTCATGCAATGGTCTTCAAATTCTTTGTTTTACTTGTTTAATACAAAATATGATTGATTTGTGGATTAAACAGTTGTGGAGGGTCTTGCCTTGTTGGATCTTGGGGTCTCGCCTTACTCAGGAGATGTGTTTCACGAAGTAAGTTCTATTTGAATTACACATCAGTGTCTATGTGTTTGATCTATTTTCTTTAAATTTTCAATTCTATTGTCAGATGTCAGCTTTTTTTTGTTATTATATCTTCCAGACACCCCTTATCATATACCTCTTTCATTTTGTGGTCGACTATGCAGAGCTTGTTTTTATGGTAAGCACTAAGTCAGTCCTTATTTTTGTTGTTTGTCTTTCCTGTTTTCTTACATCCCAAATGTGATTTACAATGCAATTTTCAGTGATATTTTCCAGTTGGTTGTAAATTTCAAACAAAAAGGGGGTTGGAGTAAAAATATGTCATAACTCATAACAAGATGTTGAATATGCAATGATAGACCTACTGTGTTTGTGTTTTTGTGCAAACTTCACACATGTAAACTTACTCTATGTAAATACCATTATGTCACCAGATAGCAGATGGAATCACAGCAGTGGCTCTTTATTTGTCAATCCAGACTTATAACAAGAATGTGGTAAGTTATAGCTTGATATTTGTGTATGTTTCAGAAGTTAGAGCCTATTTATTATGTTTAGTTTTTATTATTACGTTTTTTGTATTTTTAATTTTTGGATAGATTAAAATATCTTTCATCTTGGTGTATTTTATAGTTTAGAAAACAGAAATATGCCTTGGAATCGGACCGGTATCCAGTCGATTGTTTGGAGCTCCTCCGATCTCCTAAGGAGATGTTCTACATCCCTCTCAAAGTTGCCATGTTGTAAGTTCTGATCAAGCTTTAAATCAAAACTATAAAGCAACAATATGTTTTCAGCCAGAAAACTAATGCATGCATTTTCATTTGACTGATTGTCTTCCAGTTATCTGTTGAACCCCTTCACAATCCTGTCTTGTGTGGCAAAGTCGACTTGTGGGCTGAACAATGCCATTATTGCGCTCTTCATTCTCTGTACATTAAAAGGTGAGTGTTTCCTTAATGCACTTAAAGATACAAACTTCTTAAAATGTAAACGTCCAGAGTATTGTGACTTTGTCTTGACATTGCGTCGTGATATCATAGAGCCACTGAGCCACTGTACAAGCATTGTTTGCATGTTTTGCACTATTGTTCAAAAGTCAGGGGTCAACGAAATGAATACTTTTATTTAGCAAGGATAGAACGCCACCCAAAAAAGCATGTCTCCAAATGATCCGGCTGCGTCTGTGTTCTTTAATTTGCGTGTCTTCAGTAGATCATTCGCAGAGCTTTCCACACCCATCACGCTTTTTGGGAATTGCGCTCACACGCTAACCCTGTTTAGTAAATCTGGACCGTTATAATGTTACAAAATAATTCATTTTGAAATACATGCTCTTCTTTTTAAATTTCTATTCATCAAGAACCCTGAAACAACTGTTTTCAACATTAATAATAATAAGAAGAAATGTTTCTTGAGCAGCAAATCAGCATATTATTGTGATTTCTGAAGGATCATGTGACACTGAAGTAATGATGCTGAAAATTCAGCTTTGCCATCAGTTATTTTAAATTGTAATAATAGTTCACAATATTACTGTTTTTACTGTACTTTTAATCAAATAAATCCATCCTGGATGAGCATAACAGATTTCTTTTAAAACATCTTAGCGACCCCAAACTCTTGAATGGTAGTGGGTAATATGCAAATATGCAAAGAAGTTGTAATGGTTATGAAGCATCACCAGTCTTATTCTGGAATGACAGAGATCAGCACACATCAATCTGAAACACATTCAGCTTCAACAGTCTTTGATTTGTGTAATTATTAAGAAATGGACAGCAGGTCATAAGTAACTACTATTTATAGATCATGGCATTATGTATATTGATGTACAGGTTTACTGTGTATGGTGTTGTCGTCTTTATTTTTTCAGGTAGTGCCTTGTTGAGCGGGATAATGTTGGCCTTGGCCACATATCAATCCATCTATCCTCTGACCCTGTTTGCTCCTGCACTTCTGTTCCTCCTGCAGGTGAGAGTTAGAATTCAGACTAGTGCAGATACCATTTACATGACTTTGAATACGTTTACATGTGCACCTATAATGGGATTTCCAATAGTCAGAGTAAGGCCTTGAAGTGCCCATGAAATCAGAATTGAAGTTTTTTGGTTTTTAGTATGAATATGTTAGCCTTACTGTTATGTATAAGCTAGTGTGCTCCAAAACAATGACAAAATCAGATATAGAAGATATACGCATTCAAAACTTCTCACTTCTCACATCTCTCACTTACGCCAATATGGATCAATGATTTTGATGACATCACTCTGCACTTAAGCTTCTTATCAGATTTTCTGTCCAATCAAATGTCCTATGGAATCTGAAGCGTCCCGCCCCACTATAAACTATAAATAGACGCTGAAGCTGTGGCTGAAATCGGTCACTTGTTCACACATTTACTATTTTCTATATGGTCATAGTAGTGCACTATATAGGGCATAGGGAATGATTCAAACAGTGTAAATATGCTTTCCATTGGGGCGAATGAAGTCTGGTTTCTCGTTACTGTTATGTTTACGAATCTGCGCATGACGATATCATCCGTGTACGTCACAAGCAAATGCGCACTGTGGTCTGAGTGGATATAGATGCGATTTAAAGTGTTTACATGCCTGTTTATTGCGATTACAAAGGGCATACGCCACATATTTTACTACGATTATGAGCTTAATTGCATCAATTTGATTGAAGTGTTGTGTTTACATGAGGTAAAGTTTACTTTTAATATTGCCTAAATCTTTTTATAGCCACAATATGAGGGTGCATGTAAACATAGTCACTGATGACCAAAATGAAACCTCTCTCTGTGTGTCTCCCTTTCAGAGGTTGTATATCCCGGTGAACCTGAGGAGGAGTAGCTTCTGGTCCTTCACTCTTCAGTATGCGTTCATATATGTGGGCAGTCTGGTGGTGATCACTGCACTCTCTTTCTTTCTCCTGGGCTCCTGGGACTTCATCCCTTCTGTCTACGGATTCATGTCAGTCAGCAGTCATACATCGCACTATAGCCAAATACTTATCAGATATCTACAGTATGTGTTTGTGTGTTTTCCACAGATTTTCTGTTCCAGACCTCACTCCAAACATCGGACTCTTCTGGTACTTCTTCGCAGAGATGTTTGAGCACTTCCGTCTCTTTTTCATCTGCGTCTTCCAGATCAATGTCTTTTTTTACACCATCCCGCTTTCCGTCAAACTCAAGTAGGTCCTGCATATGGCTGAACATGAGCTATGCATAAAGCAGTGCAGTCATTTAGCATGTATAGTACGCTTATGGGTAACATTTATTCAAACAGGGAGCATCCAGTATTCCTCATCTTCATGCAGATTGCCATCATCTCCATCTTTAAGTCGTACCCCACCGTGGGAGATGTCGCCCTCTACATGGCATTTTTGCCAGCCTGGAGTCACCTCTACCGATGTGAGTCTCTTTTCATTTAAATATGTTAACAGGTTTACTAATGAAACAGGAAATTTGGGCATATCAAAAGGCGTTGTTCTTTTTTAACAATAAAAGGTCACTCGTCAATTACATCATAAACATAAACCGTCTGATTCTTGGTATTGCTAGTTGGACTCATTCTAGAGAGCATTTAATTGCAAAAATTTGATTATTAAATGAGTTATCAGTTAGTCGGAAATATTTTCAAATATAATATAATATAATAGAAAACAGTTATTTTTGTAAGTTGTAATAATATTTCACAATATCAACGTTTTTACTGTATTTTGTTCAAGTAAATGCACCTTTGGTGAGCATAAGGCTGTGTTCACACTGTCAGTCCAAATCCGATTATTTGTGTATTGTCGTGGATATTTTCCCTAAACCTAACTACCTGGGGCGTCTGCACTCGACACCCAACTGATCTTAATATCTCTGGCGTCTTCACTCGACACCAATACCTTAACTCTCTGGCTCTTGCATCTTCAGTCGACAACTGGCCGAGTTTCTAACTAACTTGCTTCCCTAAACTAGCTTCCTGCGCAGGAATAAATCGACAAACAGACCTGCAATTGTCCTTTAAATGCTTTAATCACGGCCGGGAGATCTTCCCGAGCAGTTCTCAGGGAATCTCTCCCAAGAAACAAGGCCGGAGGATCTCAGATAAATTCCATTGAGAATCCCACCGTAAAACACATATACCACAGTTTTTATAGTATAGAGGTATGGCATAAATGTCAGGCTGCATTATATAATTTCCCCACTATTTGGTTGGTTCTTCATATGCAAACCCCTCTGTTACTAGGTAAAGCAAACTCTGATCTTGTGATTACTTATCACAAGGTTTTAATGATGACTTCATTTGTTCTAACAGACTGTCTAGTTTAACTTCCCAAAACTATGTTATTTTTACCTATAGACACATACTCAAAGTCACAAGTTTTTCCCCAAAGAGTTTGGAAACATTAAAAGCATATGAATGTTATTCCTGCAAGAAAAACAAATGTTAGTTGATTAATTAAAGTTGATTAATTAAAATTCATTCACAGTATCCATTTGGAATCTGATCAAAATGATTTACTGTCCACGCTGTGTATCGCAACTGTTCAGATCTGATTTGTGTCCCTTTCGTTCTTTCTCTTTCGCACTCTTTTGTTTTCCATAATATCTTCATACTATGTCAATGGTGTTGCATTGGTTGGCACACAACAAAAACAACAACAGCAACGTAGAGCGGTTTGCAATACAGATGTTGTCTTATTTGCAACAGGACAATATGCAGCCAGCTTTATTCCATGCCGTCGTCTCCGCCGATTTCAAAACCTGTAATACTGTAATTTTCTGCTCGACCGACACTTTGCAACAACACTACCTTATTTCTGCAGCAACTTTCAGCGTGTTTCTTATAACAACATTGGACATGTTTGCGTATAACAAATAACATAATATATAATAAAATAACATAAACCACGCAAAATCCGATCAGAGCAGTCAGACTGAAACGGATTTCCAGAAATGCGATTTGAATTGGATTTCAAACCACATATGTATGTAGCTCAAAACGGATTTGTAAAAATTGCATTCCATATGATTTTTGTGATTGTTGCTGTTTACACTTGATAAATATGATTTGATAAAAATCAGATTTGGACTGACAGTCTGAACAAGGCTTAAAGGGATACTCCACTTTTTTTGGAAATAGGCTCATTTTACAACTCCCCCAGAGTTAAACAGTTGAGTTTTACCGTTTTCGAATCCATTCAGCCAATCTCCGGGTCTGGGGGGTCCCAGCAGGCGTAATGATAGGACACAGCACATGCCGCCTGATAATAGGCTACTGAGCTGGGGACTATTATCAGGTGCTGCGTCATATTTCATATCATTACGCCTGCTTCACTCATGGTACTGCAGCAAAGTTTCTTGATTATTACGCAGGAATGAGAGTATAGTTCCTAGCCATATCAGCCTAGAAAATCGCAACTTTTCATTTTCCGTCGGTCTTAGTACACGATGTAACTACAGAAGAGTCAAGTTTTAAATAGGAAAAATATCGAAACTCTTTGTTCATTTTTTTGAGAGAGATGCTAATGGTCTTGTCCGGTTCAATTCATTATGCTAAGCTATGCTAAAAGTTGGACCCCCAGACCCGGAGATCGCCTGAATGGATTCGAAAACGGTAAAACTCAACTGTTTAACTCTGGGGGAGTTGTAAAATGAGCCTATTTCCAAAAAAAGTGGAGTATCCCTTTAAGATACTTCTTGCCGACCTCAAACTTTTGAACAGTAGTGTAGATTGTGCAAAAGTATACTTTATTTAATGTAATTTCTTTTGTGTGGGTTTTTGTCTGTGAATTAATAAAATGTGGAGTATATATTTAATACTGTGTCATACATTTAGCACTTTTCCAAAGCACCTTTACAAAGAATGTGTGTACTATTTTCACATTTTCTGCAGCGATTTTGTAGATTATTTTGAGTTAAAAAAAATCTTTTATGTTCTAAAAGGGGGTTTTCACAGTGATTTAAAGAACATTTCAGTCTTAAACTAACCATGTTTTTCCATGTTAAGCATGTTTTTTTTTTTTATGTGAAGAACATTTAAAAATTCTACAGAACCTTTTTCATCTATAAAGAACCGTTTGTGTAATGGAAAGCTTACATGGATGTTAGAGTTTCCTCACAAAACCACTGATGCCAATAAAGAAACTTTTTAAGAGTTCATGACTTGTATTGGCAGACAAACTTTGAATGACAGTTATTAAATTCTGCTGAGCTTCACAGATTGTTTTTGTGCAAGTGGAGCTAGTTCAAATCTGCCAGCTAGCTTTTTAATGAAATCAGATGCATATATTAAATTGTAGAAATGGGTGTTTTTTTCTTTCTCTATCTCAGTTTTGAGAAACATCTTTCTGGTGTCATGTGTGCTGTTGGCGTGCTCAGCGCTCTTTCCTGTACTCTGGCATCTGTGGATATACGCTGGCAGTGCCAACTCTAATTTCTACTACGCCATCACGTTGCTCTTCAACTTTGGACAGGTAAAGGGTCCCATCTTGACTCCTAAAAACAATATTGATATGTTAATCAACAAGTCTTTCATGCCCAGTACACACTGTAGAATTTTGGGCTGTCCCAGACAAAAGATCACCAATCGTGGATGATTTCTGTGGTCTTGCTGGTCCTACGTCATACAGAGAGAGAGGTTCAAAGATGGCCGTTGTCACAGTCTTGAGACCAAAGTGTGTAATAATTTTCTGACAGTGTCAGAAATGTAGCATGATCATCTTACAGTGTGTTTTCTGCTATGACCGACATCTACTGGCTAGCCAGTAAAAATGCAACATGAAATGGCGTATTGATCAACGCGACATGGCACTAAAACTTAAAACTTAAAACCTCAAGCTCCATTTACAAAATTGGCGTACCAAGTTGGCCTCTTTTCCCTAGCCATATTTTCCTCTTTCGCTTCCTCTTCTTTTTTTCAACACACATAAAAACCACAATTGCCAAAGCATGATTCATCTTGCTCTATTTGTTAACCAGTAGCACATGTTATTCTTCTATACTAACTTGTGTCGTAGATTCAGTAGGTGTCATCATCAAACAGTCTACATTCATGTCGTACCCAAGTTTATTAGATCCGTGTCGTACAATGTGATTTGTAATGATCTTATAGGATTGCCGAAATCACACAGTCTGTAGTAGGCATAAATCAGGGGTGCCCAATTCTGTTCCTGGAAATCTTCCTCCCTGCAGAGTTCAGATCTAACACTGATCAAACGCACATGTCTGTAATTATCAAGAGCTCCTGAAGATCTTAATGAGCTGCTTCAGTTGTGTTTGGATCAGGGTTGGAGCTGAGCTTTGCAGGAAGGTAGATCTCCAGGAACAGGATTGGTCACCCCTACTTTAAAGGATAATTCTGGTATTTAGCACTTTGAGTCTATTTTCTAGTTTGTTTTGGATGAACTAGAGTGGTGGACACAGAAATTACGACGATGGGTCCTGTCTCGACTTTTTGACTCTTTTAGAATCGCCTTTGACCGCTTCAGAGTGGCTGGCTACGGGCATGCACGAACATGTCCTTAAAACAACCCTTAACGTTCGTTTTCAAAACTGCAACTCACCGAGTGGTTACTGGTGTTCGTTGATAATTAAAAACAAATATATCGGCGCAATGTATGATTTCAATCCGTGTTATTTGCTATAGTGGAACTATTTTTTCAGATACCTCACAACCGCGTATAAACTTCCGCTCGATATTTGAGTCTGAAGCGCAGTAATATCAACCAGCAATGAGTCCTCCACAGAAAATAAAACACGACAGAAACTGTATTATGTTTTGGAACATCAACGAACACCACTAACCACTCGGCGAGTTGCACAATTTTGAAAACGAACGTTAAGGGTTGTTTTAAGGACATGTTTGTACATGCCCATAGCCAGCCACTCTGAAGCGGTCAAAGGCGATTCTAAACGAGTCAAAAAGTCGATACAGGACCTATCGTCAAAATGTCTGTTCCCACCACTCTAGTTCATCCAAAACAAACCAGAAAAGAGACTCAAAGTGCTAAATACCGGAATTATCCTTTAAGGTAACAAAAAAAAAAATTCTTATAGCTCTTAGCCTCAAAAGAGAGTCAGTTTCTATGCTAATTAGACCATGGCAGAAGTCTGTCATGCCATATATTTTCCTGTACTTGTGGAAGTAGTACACAAAACCTGGTGTCAGGTTGCAAGAAAGATGAAAGAAGGGCCTATTTGAAATGCATAACAAACAAAAAAAATTGTAAAATAAAGGTTAACCGCAAATATAGCTATCCACTCCTAGCATTTGATTATTGAAAACTTTGGACACGATAGTGTTTAAAGCTACTTGACTAACATATTGTGAGTGGAAAAATCGCTGTAGCAACGAGGTTTCATAATTCATTAGCTTGTATTAGTTTCAGCTAAACAGTCCTGTATTAGGTTAACCAGGACTGCTGGCTGCACGCAGTACACATGAGGCAAGTGCACCCAACGTCTAGGAAGTTAAAGCATGTGGTTTCCTCTATAAATTACCTTTTCAACACATATTTGTCATAGTTTGAACTCATAACGAAACTGAAAGTTCATTTAGTGAGTACTATGAAAGTTCACTGTAAAGTTTACAGACTACATGAACCAATGCCATGTGTGTTTATGCCACCACAGATCCTCCTGGTCTCAGATTATTTCTATGCCTACCTGCGTCGAGAACATCACCTGACGCACGGCCTCTACCTGAAGAAGGAAGATGGCACCGAAGCCACTCTTGTGTTAAAGTGACCTTTCATTCACGGGACTAAGAGATCTCACCGACTGCCTCACACCTCCCACATCTTTACTTGTTTTTTATTTAACTTTCCATTCACACTACAGGTTTTTTCCCCCATGTCTTTTACTTTCACCTCAATTTCCCTCTCCTTTCTTTTTTCAAAACCTGTTACTTTCTTTTGCACATTTGAGAGTTTTACCTTATGTTTGGATGTTGACACCCCCTCTTGGACCAAAGCTGTTTTGTAAGAGACTTTTTTTGATAATGGGACTGTCTGAAGGTATGTGAATGATACAGGAACTTTGCTTTTGCTTTATTCGGTTCCCTTGAATGATGCAATGAAAAAAGAGGTGGGTAGAATGGTTATTTTCACTTTTGTTTTGCTTGTTGTCTGTCTTTGCTTTCTTTATTAAACTCCATTCAAATAGTGAGGTTGTTTAGTTGGACGTGCAGTTTGAAGTCATGGTCAGCAGAGGGCCAACATGAATGTGCAGTGATGATACAAACTTTGCAGAGAGCTCAAAATGACAGACTCCTCAGAGCCTTTGTGGACGTTTTAGCAGAACATGAAGAGGTAGTTATGGTCGAATGTTGCTTTTCTTGGTTTGACTTGCTTTTCTTTTCTTGATTTGATGCTTTTTTGTACGACAGTTGTTTTATGTTATTACAGAATGAGGGATTAAACTGCGCTGCAATTTTATTTATTTTTTTAATTGGCGATGGTTTGAATTGTGTTCATTGTTCTGATTAGGAATTAACCGTCTGGATTTACTTTAGATCTGTGCTTTTGATCTTACTCCAGGGCACGTGAATCGAACGATTGCACACCTGTACGACTCGGCCATCTTGTGGTTAGACCTTCCTTGTTGTCCTTAAATGATACGATTTTCCATTGCCTGTATTGTTTCCAGACTACTCTAATAATCCGCCCTTTGGCCAGATAGGAAGGTGTAGACATCCATGTGGCTTTGATTATGAGGTCACCTGATCCAAAGTCTAGTGTGTGGAAGTCATCTCTAATGTCATAAAGATATAGATACTAAAGGTTTACAAACAAATGCTTGCCATTTTATTTCCACATGTAATGACTTGCGCATCCTTATCGTACCTTTTTTGACCTAATATGACATACTTACTGTATAACGCAAACATGTTTTCCTTAAACCACTAAATTGTCATCAGTATTTTATATCATACTGTATATTAAACTGTTACTAACAGGAAAATAATTGAATAACTTGTAATCATTTTTGTCTTGATTTTGAGTAAAAATAAGCTTAATTTTCAAGTAAGTTTACTTTTCTTACCATATTGGCAAATAGCTTCACTTTTTTGTTAACCTAAGAACTTTTTGTTGACTTAAGAACTAAACTTTGCGTTATATATTTTATTTTATATTTTGTGGATATTTAGATATTGTTACTCGAAATCAAGACAGAAACACTGATGACGTGTTTGTTTTTTTATTAGTAGAACACAGCATTTTGACTGAAGCTTCTGACCTTCACCGACCAGTTTGAGCGGGTAGAAAGAGATAGTAACCTTTTTCTTTCGTTAGTTGGACTAACGTCATGAGGGTTATTTATTGTGGTCTTCTGGATGATTTTTCTCCCCCGTTTTACTTTGGATGAACAAGATTACGCAGACATAACTTCATAAATATGCTATTGGTACCAAACTAGAAACAACTGAATGGACTGGGAACTGTGAAATTGTTGGCACGATTAAGGGCTTTACTCCTGCTTGCATCAGAAGTGGAACTGCAGGGAATCTTCTAAGTTGTTAATGAAATTTTAAATACTATGTGTTTTTTTTTCAGGATTCTTATTTTGAATGCCTGCCAGCGGTTCACAAATGTTCACACTGAAGTATTACGCATTACATGAACTCCATTTCACATTACTCTGGTTCCCCATTCGGTCTGAAAGGAGTTTGGGCCGTTTAGGATGTCAAGACACTGATTTTAAATGATTTGTAAATTATGTTGTGATTAAAATGCCAATAAAGATTATTTCTCAGTTGTGTTGTTTTGTTAAAGTACATGTTGATTCTTCATTTAAGAGTTCTTGATTTTGTAATCTTTTCAGTAAGGTAAAAGTGCAGTTTATATTCAGCCTGTCATGTGTTTTCATGGAGAAACAAGAAGTGTAATCTCTCATGTCAGCAGTACGTTTGTCACAGTTCAAGCACATTGCTGGTGTCATGACTTGATGAATGAATTAATTAAAAGACTTCTTAGTAATGTTTGAAGTTTTCTTCAAATTCTAGATGCAAACGCATTCCTTTGACAATCAATTCTGATTGTCAAAATTAGTTGTACAGACCTGCTTGTTTGCATTTGCCACAAATTACAATAATTTTTTACATTCATTACTTTGTACGTCAATCATTCCAACTGAAAGTCAGAATGACTCTGCATAATAACTTTTTTTTTTCTCCCTTGGTTTGGTGTCCTTTGACCTACCGATGGATTTAATTATTACATAACTAGCGGGTTGTTTTGTATAGTATAGTACATCATATTTATCTTGAGATGTTTAATTTTTTTAGATCATTTACATTTGAATATATTATATATCTTCAGCTATAGAAGTGTCAAGTTAATATTTAAATGATAGCTTTTTTTTTACATTGTAATTGTCATTCCCTGTCAATGGAATCAAAGTTTGGTAAAACTTTACAATAAGGTTGTGTATTTTAACAGCTAACACATTAGTTAACATGAACTATTACCATGAGCGAAACTTTTACAGCATTTGTTAACCTTGGTTAATGTTCATTTCTACAATCATACATTTTTAACATTTAAAGTTAATAAATGAATAATAGTATGTTTATAATTAACTATTAAAGCTGTAAAGAGTTATTGCTTACATTTAATTAATCTAATGTGTTAGATTTTGCTGGATTTGGCCGAGCAGTGGTTTGGGTGGCTCGTTAATGTATTCGATTTATCCAATACATAAAATAAGTAAGCTTGACCAGAGTTCTTGTGGAGAGAAGAATTTATTGAAGGTTTGTATAGTGTAGCAGTCCTTCAGCAGCGATGTTAGCATGTCACCCTTCAACAATCTTAACCCAAAGTTCTGTGTGTGAGACAGAACTTTATACATGAAGACAAATGGGCTACAAACAATAGAAAACTGTTAGGGCCCACAGGAAATCGATGAACCCTGCAAACTACTCTGAGCAATGCTGTTTCTTTGTCATTCACACCAATCAGTCTCTATGGGCCGTACACCTGGATGGGCCATTTGGTTCACACCTTTAGAGAGTTGATTACATCTGAGGCACAGTAACACAGTAAATGCATCTGACTAAAGTTAACTGAAAATACACATAATCTTTCAAATGCTAACAACGTGTACAATATACAGTACAAACCATACTTATTAAAACTAAAGATTGCTTAACACCACAATTCCTTTCATTCTCGTGTGGTTTATGTGCTGACTCACTGGATAATGTTGCATAAGCATTTACACAACGTGAGCCACCATGACAACTACACAATCAGATTTTCATGTCACCATTCTTTCCTCTTGAGCTGATGAAGCGATGTATTGTCATAACAGACTTGGTTCTCTTTGTGAGTGCCGTTGACTCTTGGCTAGACTAAAGGGAAATGCTTTTGCGAGCCTTTTGAAAAGGGCCCCTCATCCTGCCCAACTGGAAACTTGTTGAGTCATGTGCTGATCTTTAGCCAACAGAATTTAAGAAGATAGGTACAGCATGAAAGGTATTAATGGAGAATATATTCTTACCATATTCATTCAGTAAATTGTTTGGTAGATATACAAGAACATAATGAAGCAGTCTTCTCAAACCTCAAAACTCGTATCCAAGCTTCAATCAATGTTAATGATGTTTTTTGCCATTACATTGCACAAACAGTACGTTCCATCTTGACAATTATTTATTTTGTTTTAATTTTTTTAATTAGTGGTGCTTTTCAAAGGCAAGGCATCATTATTGTTATTTCTCATACTTATTAGCGGTGTTCTCCAAAGGCAAGGCATCACTAGTGTTCTCTTGCATACTTGAGTCATGTGCTGATCTTTAGCTAACAGAATTTAAGATATAGTACAGCATGAAAGGTATTAATGGAGGGCTATGAAGACAGTATATTCTTTCCATATTCATTCAGTAAATTGTTTGGTAGATATACAAGAACATAATGAAGCAGTCTTCTCAGACCTCAAAACTCGTATCCAAGCTTCAATCAATGTTGTAATGATGTTTTTTGCCATTACATTGTTCCATCTTGACAATTTTTTTGTTTTCATTTTTTTTATTACATATACTGTTTTGAATGGTAACATTGTAATTCTATAGTATTCTTTTAAATATCTTTGAGTATGTGAATGCATATGAATTTGGTCCAAGATTTATGTAATATACCACAGCATGGTTCCCTTTTTAAAATGTGTGATCATATTTCTAGACACTGTTCTACTTCTTAGTCACACATTGAAGCTGCAAAACAGGGACTGTTTCCTTGTACTAGTATTAAAAAGTATTAAGTATTAAAAAGTCTCCTTTCACAACAAAACAAAAATGTTCATGGAAACCCAAACATCCCCCTGAGAAAAGACCTTGAATGAGGATTTAAGTAATTAGTTCCCAACAATGGAAACTTTCTTTCCCTTTTGAGGAGGGAGGGGGTCAAAGAAAGTAACACAAAAGTTTAGTTATATTGCATAACCTGACCTAGTTAAGCATGTCACCTAGTCTCGTACAATTATTGTTCAGGCTGTAATTAAAATATGAACATTGATTTAAAGGTTTTACATCTATACTTTTACAACAAGCAAATTGAATATGAAGTTCAGACCAAAAATAATACAAATTTAAACAAAAGGGTCGTAGAAAGTAACAGGAAGTAGCTGAGTGTCACCTGAACAAGTTACCATACCCAGCCATAAACATTATTGTTCAGAATAAGAATCAGAATTAGCTTTATTGCCAAGTATGTTTAGTCACACGCACAATGAATTTGTCTTGGTGACAGGAGCTTCCAGTGCAGAAGAAAATACAGACATTATAGAAGAAATAAAGATTTAAATAATGCAATATAATACTGTAGTAGAAATATATATAATTGTTTTAATGAATGTACAGATATTTATTTACAAGTGTGCCATGTACATGTGTAATTTATGATGTAATTTACAGATGTACAAGTTTAGATGTTATGTCATGTTGTTGATGTAACTAGAATATGGAGATTGATTTACGGGGGAAAAGAGTCAGGGGTATTAAAATGATTTAAAAACAAAACACAACAAGCGATACAGTTACAAAATATATGAGCAAAATACACAAGCCTTTAGTAGTTCTTCTCATTGCTGTCATTCATGAGCAATCTGCAATTCTGTAATGAATAAATGTTCAGAGATTTAATCGTGTGAATAAAGAATCTTCCATAAATAATTAACATTGTAATTACAAAAGAAAGGCTAAAATAATAGTTTAGGGAGCCAAAAAAGGTCATCATTTCAGGAGGTGCAATGGCAGCGATAGTATGGCAGCGACACTGTTCAAGCCGCTACGTTTGCCTATTGGCTGATGTGGAGTGACAGCCAGCTTCAGGCCAATCAGGGATGAGATCATTGTCAGTGAGTGGAAAACTACAAGCTACAAGACGCTCATACGTCACCCCACACTGCACCAATCATAAGCGTCATATCTTAACACTTGCGATGATTGGGTCGTATGGGACGGACTATGAAGAAGAATTATAAAACGAGTCGAGTATCGTGGGCTGGAACTGTGCGGCTTCTCTCTGTACAGTTAGGAGGGAGCTACGTGGTGTGTATTTTACATTTTGTTTTAAAATATCGTTGCAGCCGCTCTGCTTGTGCATTCAAGACTTTGCTGTCTTAAGTGAAGCGTGACTTATTTGGATCTCGGATATTTGCATTAAAGGTAGGTGTCTTTTAGCATTCAAGCCGTCCACCTACGCAATATTGATCATATTCTGAATAAAGAAATCATTATAATGCAGGCAAAAATAATTTACAGGGAACACAAATAATTACTTTTCCTTCCGAGTCTTTCGTTCATTTGTCACGTGACAAACGCAACGCATCGTTCATGTAAGACGCATCACATCATTACCAATCGTGATTTGATGAATTACATAATATTTGATCTCATCTCCTAGGTCATTATAACTCATCTTTGTTTCCTTAAGGTGTTTGCGTCGTAATGTGTCCGTCGGTTATTGAAATTGTCTCGTCTCGTGGGCATGTCTGGACCATTAGAGGTCTGGACACATTGGACAGCACGCTTATGAAAGCGCACGCGCACGTAACACAAGCATCTGAGTTACGTACGCATCGGACGGTCACCGGCTTTCGTGTAATCTTCCGTAGATGCAACCAAGTTGAACTGCATTCTGATGGTATCTGATTAGGCTATTCGCGCATCCTACCAGCTAACGTTAAATGCGACTGAGAAACGATGAAGTCGTCGCTGGGAAACGCATATCATCTCTGGAAAATTCTGTGAAGCGCAGAACGCCTCAATTTAACGTTAGTTCCTTGAATGACCTGTGCACGCGGTTCGCTGTCACGGTGCCCTACTTGCAAATAGCGAATCATTTTAGTGTGATAAGTAAGTGGGGAAATCGTCGTTACAAGTGTCTTAAAGGGATAGTTCACCCAAAAGTTGGATGTTCCAACCCTGTATGAGTTTCATTCTTCTATTGAACACAAAAGAAGATATTTTGAAGAATATAGCTAACCCGGTAGCCACTGACTTCCAAAGGTTTTTTTTTTTTATATTATTTTTTTTCTACTATGGAAGTCCGTGGCGACCATCAACTGTCTGGTTACCAACATTTTTCAGAATGTCATCTTTTGTGTTTAGCAGAAGAAAGAAACTCATACAGGTTTGGAACAACTTGAGGGTGAGTAACTGATGACAACATTTTCATTTTTGGGTGAACTATCCCTTTAAATTCTGTGAGATAAAATCCACACTTTGAAGCTATGGTCTTGCTCTTTTTAAGCGTTGAACTTGAATGACCCATTTTTATGAGTTGGATATGCCCTTGATTTTCAGCAGCAGCCTCATAAACCGTCCAGATCACAGAAAACGTGTTGCACGTAGCAGTAACTGTTACTCCACACGCTTAGCCCTGGACTTCATTCAAGAAAACGGGAAAAGTCTCTAAACTGCTGCTACGTGCATTATACATGTATGATGTATATATTTATATACATGCATATAATGATCAGAGCTTATATTTAAAGTGTATTTGAGAAAATCAAGTGTCACGTCGTGTGGTCAACTATTCGGAATGACCCAGCGATGTCGACCGTGGCGCGAACAGCTTTAGAGAGGCACGGTCACTTTAACAAATTCTGCACAGTCATGGTTACACCGAACTTCTGTAATCATGCCTGTTAGATGGCAAGCCGTTTTGACTTTTTATTCATTCCCAGGATATGAATTCTTGATATCAGCAATTCAATTTTTACTAGTTTAAATGCTAATTCTTGATATTAGGAATTAAATTTCCACTAGTAAAAATGTTAATTCTTATTATCAACAATGACATCACTCACAGAAATACGAATTCTTGATATCAATCATTAAATTTCAACTAGTAAAAATGTTAATTCTTGATATCTTTAATTGTATTTTCACTAGTTAAATGTCACCATGGCCTGCCATTCAATTTCAATTGTTGATATCAAGAATAGATTACTAGTTGAAATTCCAATTGCACATATCGATATCAGAAATACAATTCTTACTTGTAAAAAGCATAATTTTTTATATCAATAAATACGTGGTTACTAGTGCAAATGTCTGTTCTTGATCTCAACAATTGTTACTAGTAGAAATCTAATTCCTGATTTAAAGAATTAGCATTTTAACTGGTGAAAAAAAAAACGGCTAGCCATACCTGTTATGTAACAACATTATGTATTGTCTGAAGCTTACAGCCTGCCTTACTGTAATGCAGATTATATAGGGTTATCTAATAGAAGGGGAAAGTATTAGTCACTATTATTAGTAATAATGACCATCATGGAAGGGGTCAAGGGGAGGGGATGTAGCGATCTGGGAGGGTGTTTTATGGTTGTGCTGATGGCTTTTGCAGCTCGCCATTTGTTCTCTTTTTACATGTGATAGGAGAACCACTATGGAGCTGTACAACAAAGGCACATTTTCTGAGGATATCCTGCCTGTTGTCATTATTGGTAAGAGTCAACATTATATATTTGTTGTGGTTAAGTGGGTTCACTGAGTACTCTTCCATGTGCACTCACAACTCTTTTCTACATGCAAAATGCATCCAAAATATTTCTATTCTTGTACTATTGTTTCTTTCTCCCATTTTCATCTTTTTTTTTTTAATCTATACTGTTCTTCTGTGAGCAATTTAAAATGTTGTATTGCAGCCAAGGTCCAAAATTAACTAATGGACAGGCTCAAATGGAATCTGGGCATGCAGAACTCTGCAGAAAGCTCAGCATAATTGGTACGCCTGTTGATTACAATGTTCTGCACATCCACCACCCCTTGGATTTTTGTATATTCACAATTTTGGTTACTTTTATAATTATTACAGCTACCTATAATTGAGTAGCCTTGTGCTTTCAGTTTAAAACATTTACCATGTTTAAATGCGAAAAAAGTCTGGATGTGCTGATGACCGGTTAATTGGAGAAAAAAAATTACCGGTCATAAATATTTCTTACCAGCCATTCACATACCCACTTACATCACTCCCATCAGATTAAAAACTGCGAGGCTCAGACTATTGTTCTGTGAAAGTTTCTAAACTTTATGTGCTTAAAGGGATAGTTCACCCATAAATGAAAATCCTGTCATCATTCTCTCGCCCTGAAGTTGTTCAAAACCTGTAAGAGTTTCTCTCTTCTGCTGAACACTAAAGAAGATATTTTAAAGAACGTCAGTAACCATACAGTTGATGGGCCCCACTGACTTCCATAGTATTTTTCAACCATGTTCTCCAAAATATTTACAGAATTTTCATTTTTGGGTGAACTATCCCTTCTCTGACCAATTTCAGCGAGATGTTCAGTTCACATCTGAGATATGAAAAGTTCTCTTGGGAATATATTCTAGAGCATTCAGTATTTACATGCATGGCCTTGTTTCTAACAGGTAATGGACCATCAGGGATTTGTCTCTCTTATTTGCTGTCGGGATACACGCCTTACCTTTCCCCCAATGGCTTCCATCCCAACCCAATTTTACATAACAAACTGACGGAGAACGCTCATCTGTCTTTGCTTGACCAGGTAATTCACACATTTAACACCCTCACACATTCACACCCTCAAGACACATTTACCACACCCCTTTACATAACAAGTGGTGATAAATAGTGGTGTAGTGGTTTTCAACAAAAGTTTCTATAGCCTGTTCCAAGGATTAGTGAATATTGACAGTAGTTGATGGACACAAGATTTTGCACACATTCTTGTTCAAATACAGAAAAAAAAAACTGTTTTGTCTTAATATGTGCATGTAGGATCTGGAGTACCTGTGTGAAGGTGTGGAGGGCCGTTCCTCAAACCCTGTGGCTGTGCTCTTCGATGCCCTCCTGCTTCCAGATGGCGACTTTGGGGTGGATTGCGCTTCCCCACTGATATGGCGACACGAGCCGGAAAGGGCCACTCCTCACCTTGTACTGGGAAGGGGACCACCTGGAGGGGCCTGGCATGTAAGTAACCACTCCTAAAATTCTTCTGGCTTCTGATCTTATCGCTCATATTGTTCACTTTTACAGGACACTGTATCATTGTTTATTTGAATGTCACAAATACATGTCCAGGTCATGTTGCACTCCTAAATTTAAATAAAAATAAAATAATTTCACATCAAAAAGACACATTAAAAAGTCATGATAGTATTTGTTGTATATTATATGAGTTATATTTGGGCAGTATTTGTTGTACTGCCTTTTAAAGTTTGCGGATTACATAAAAAATCTATTAATTTATTATATATTTTACTGTAATATAGTTAAAATGTCTGTATTACTAATTCATCTAATTGGAATCACCATTGAGCATAGTAGAAACTATACAAGAAACAGAAGTAAAATGTTCAGACAGTAATGAGAAATAGGGTGAAACACAAGACTTGTGACTTGTGAACACATGACTATGTTCAAGAGGTTTCATGAGGTTCACCCTAATACAGAAGGACCTCCCTGTGGGAAAAGCACTCATGTGATTTAATGTTTGCATGTCTGAAAGCAACTTCTATTGAGTTTTTGTACCAGTCTGATCAGATGTTATTCTTGTGCTTTGCCTGCTTCATATCAATATGTGACGTTATTGTTTATTGTTCTTTCTGCCGGCAGGCAATGGAGGGCTCAATGTTGACTCTCAGCTTGGCTAACTGGATGGAACTTCCTGGTTTGAAGTTGAAGGACTGGATGAGAGATAAACGAAAGTACGAAAATAAAACCCTTTATTTATTTTTATTTATTTGTTTATTTGAAAAGGGACAACATTCAGAACAAATGTAAGCGTACCCGAGTTAGCCACAGGCTAGTAATGTTTGCATGTTATGAAATCAGCTTAGAGAATAATGAGCTCACATTTCATGCAAAATTCCAGAGGAAGATTCTTGGCATACGTTTGAAACAAATATGAAAATAAGATTCTTGCATTGTTAGTTTGACCTAAACTGAAACTATAAGGGGACTTGCAGCTCCTCTCTAGTTTTTTTTTTCTATGTAAAAATATTTTCTCTTTTGCTAACATAATGTGAATAGTATAGGCTAACTAAGTATGTTAAATTCAGCTAAAACTATATACTGTGGCTTTGTGGTGCTTTTAATCTTGCTACGTTTGTTTGAGCTACTCAACATAATCTAGCCCAACCAAAGTCATAATTTTTGCAAATGGTGCTTTTTTTTGTGAATAAATGAGGCATCACGAGTATAACACATAGTTCATGAAGTTTGAAATGACCAAAATGATGAAACTGATCATCTAACATTTGTGTGTAGAAATTTACGTAACGACCGGGCCACGCCAGCTGAGATTGCGTCCTACTACCAGCACTATGTGACTAAAATGGGTCTGGAGAGGAGCTTTGCTTGCGGCACCACCGTGACCTCACTCTCTCGGGTTTCCCTTGAACCTGACTGCTCCGTTTGGAAGATCGAAGGCCTCCAGAGAAGCGCAAATGGTGATGATGGAAAGGAAGAAATTGAAGTCCCTTTCTGCGTGTATGCAGAGAACGTGGTGCTTGCCACAGGAACCCACGACATCCCGGCCCGTCTCGGCGTGGAAGGCGAAAACCTTTCCTTCGTGTGCCACAGCTTCTGGGAGCTGGAGGCCGCCATTTCCTCAGGCCGTTTGGACCACGCCTCCGAGCCAATTCTTGTGGTTGGCGCTGGCTTGACGGCGGCAGATGCCGTTCTCGCGGCTCACCACTTGAACACACCTGTATATCACGCCTTTAGGCGACCTGTGACCGATCCGGCTCTTATCTTCAACCAACTGCCCAAACTCCTCTACCCTGAGTACCACAAAGTGCACCAAATGATGAGCCAACAGCAACACAAAGTGGGTGAGACGGAGGTTAATCTGTCCAACCAAGCTCTTACTTCACCTGCTGAAAACACCAACCCATATACCTGTTACCCTGGTTACCTCAGTTACCCAAAGCACCGTGTGGTTGCCTTCAGACCTGATGGCAAGTGTGTGCTAGAGGATGAGGGAGGGCAGCAGACAGTGCTACAAGTCTCAATGGCACTCGTTTTGATTGGTGCCCATCCCAACCTGTCATTCCTCCCAGAACATGGTCACCCACTGGGGTTGAACTCAGAAGAGCCAATCAGCTGTCGGAGGAACCCGTTTGACGTGGATCCGTACACGTATGAGAGCGTGAAGGAGCCAGGGATGTATGCCATGGGTCCACTGGTGGGTGAGAACTTTGTGCGGTTCCTGAAAGGCGGAGCTTTGGCTATTGCATGTGACATCGCCCGTAAACGAAGTACAAAACGACAAAGTGCGACAGAACATTGCAAAACCAGCTCATTGAATATTCAACTGACCAACTGCACCTTGAAATCATGAAAAGACATAGACTCAAAACATTTTATGTATACTTCCAAAATCTTTCAGAAATGCCCCCCTTATCGGAAAGTTCTCAGTGGTTCTGCTCCGACTGACATGAATGAACCAGACGTTGAACGGTTCAAGACCGTTCTGACTTCCCACTGCAAGTGCTTGCATGCAGACTGCGAATGCACTGACACAGATTTGTGTAGTTAATGGCTAACTAACCAGGCCTAAGCATTAATCTACATAAGTCTAAGGACACACGGTGCTTTGACTTCAGGGATTCATTTGTGCATGGCTGCTTTTTACGAAACACTACTCGTGTTCTGTGCCAAATTAATGTTTGTAATTGCCGTGTTTTCAAATCTAACATTTTCTTCATGTAAGGAAAACGGAAAACTAATCTTTGCCAAGCAAATGCTGCGGTTGTATCGATGCTGGTACTGACGCTTGTATTGTCTTCTTTGATGAATGTAGAAAATCTTAGTGGACCTAAAAAAATCAGAAAGATCATTGTATCATTTCAAATCTTTGTCTTCCATACATTGCTTTCCCAAGTAAAGCATACACCTGGAGTGAGTCCATTGGTTATACCAGCAAACTTGACTTGACTGTCTAGAGTTAGGGCTCTTTAAAAGTTTAAGATGTTCTTGTTTCCTGCTGCTGTTGCTCACCAAAAGTCAAACCTCAATGAGGTCAGGCTGCACTTACAAAACTGACCACAGGAGGGCTTTTGCACACAGTGACTGAAGCCAACAGCATTGCATCAGACATAATGATCTTTCATGACATTATGTGAATGAATGATGCATCCAACAAAAGCTTATTTATGACTGCGCTAACTATCATGGGCCAAATGTAACTTTGCCTATGAGATTGATGCATGGCCTCGAGCACCCTTTGATGCAATAAAGTAACTGTACTTTTTTTTTTTTTTTTGATTTGTAAAATGCATATCTATTTCCTTTTTAAGAAAGAGATTCTACACTGAACAGTGCAACATTTGTTTTTTCTTACAAACTTATTCTACTGTATTATTTGCCTATAAATTATGATCCCTGGCAGCTCTGATTAAACATGTTTGTAAAATGGTATTTAATACAAAAATACAAACAAAAATGATGGATAGTTTATGTACATGCAGTCAAACACGACAAAAGATAAAGCACAAAATAAATGGAGTTTGACAACGCGATACTGTGTCTTCATGTGTCTTTCCACAGCTAGTTCCATACTATTACTGTGACGTTTTAAGAATAGGTCAAAGACAAATAAGGTTTGCATTAAAAAGTGCCAAGTACAACTTTTGTAACCCTTTTGACCTCAACGTAATGTGTATTACGTCCATAATAGAGCCAAAAATGTAATATATTTTAATAACTTTAATGTTTTCTTGTCACATGACAAACAAAATGGTTTCTCTGTGTTGACTAAAAAGCACTGATAGATGTATTCAATAGATTTTTTTTTTTACATTTTAAACAATATTGCTTCACTCCCTTTTCAATATGTTATAATATGAAATTATATAATATTAAAATTATGTTAAAAAAATTAGTTGGCAGTTGAAGGGTGTGGATTTTGGAATAAACTGCTGCTTCAATGTATATGTAATGAGTGATTATAATTAAGATATTAATCAATATTTCTCCTTCTAAATATCACATGAGTTGAATGACTTCTCTAGGCTTATGAGATTTGACTTTGTTACAGAAGATACCGGTGTGATTACTGAAATGTTCTTTATTTGATATCTGAATGCAGTAACAGTGCTTATTTAGCCCGGCTTCCAGATATGAAATATGGAAAGATGTTTTGGGGCTTCAACGTGTCAATGCATACATCTGTTTTAGGGTACTCTGACAACTATGGTCACAGGGGTCAATGAAGTCTATAGTTTAAGGGAACCTTTCTCAGTTAAAGCCTTACTTTCCGGTTAGACTAAAGTGTAGCTCTCCTTGAGAGAAAGAACGCATTATCTTGATGTTTTACGAGGACTCTCCTGTTTATAGTTAGAGATGGCCAAATCCAACCTTGGAAAAGCTGTGTGTCGGTGTGTGTGTTAGTCGTCTTGTTTGCAGGTTAAGGAACCACTGGCGTTATTGGAGATTGACTGAGTTGTTGTTCTGGACATGTTGGCACCCAGAAACCCAAATCTGAGACCTGGAAGGTCACGCCGTGCCTAACTTCAGGGTCCGAGTGTCAGCTGCATAATCGATGGAGATATGCTTCAGTCTATCTGTATATGTGTGGAAAATTACTATGTTTATCTATTTCTCAGCCAATCAGAAACCTGAAGCAAGGATGTAGCTTAGACCTTGGTGAAGGGTATAACTGCTGTGATCTTGTGATCTACGAACTCTTTGTGAGTTTCTGCTGATGAAACTGCAAACTATCTTCAATAAATCTTTTCTTTAATTTATTATAATTCTGACTCCGGGTCTTCTTTCATCATATCTGGTTCTGGGAAAACCCCTTACACAGTATACAGCAAATACTGTACTTTAAAATTTACAATATGTTAGTATTTCATCATAAGCAGCCTATTTCTGCTATGCAAACCCTACTGCATTACTAAAGTTTCACCATTAGATGGTAGCAAGCGCCTTTTACAGCTGTAAAGTACATCTTTAGTACCGGTGCAGTCATGCTAAAAACTCCTTTGATACTGAATATAATGTAATGCAAGTTTGTTATACTTAGGCTCAACTCTAAAATATTTAATCAGTCATACATTGCTTATTGTGAGAGCAATTTCTATAAATGACTTCTAAAAAAAAACACCTTCCTTCTAATCATGGAGAACTGCAAACAAAAAATCATTAATAATCCTTTGTGAGTGATTTCGCAAATTATAATTCATGTGAACTGACCTGTTTGTTTTCATAGCAACGCTTAAAATGGGCCCTAAAACCCCAGAGTTAAATGCTCTATCCGTGAGCTTTGTGAGTTAATGTGTTTGTGCTGTGAGTGGGCACATGAAGCTGAAGCTGTGGGAACCGAAGCCCACTGCAGACTGCTGAACAAGGTGACCTCTCCTCTCAGGCAGAGAGACAGGAGGCCACTAGACTAGAGGACGACGGGATGCTAAATTGATCACGTCTGCGTTGCTATGAGACACTGAGCTGAAAGGTGGACTCCTTTCGTTATGTCAGGTAACAGCACAAGGCTGGGCAAGATTACAATGATGCTGACTCATAGATGTGGTATGAATCCTTGAAAACCAGCTCTCTTGTGAGTAGATAAATGTAACAGGATGTAGCTCTGTTTATTCTGGTTTATCATTATAGAAAGTACATATAATAAAATGCTTAGGAAGACCTTGTGGACAGCATTCAGTCATAAGTAATCCACTACATTTCTTGTAACAGGTTTTACCAGGTCCCTCAAAAAAAAAAAAAAAAGGTAAATAAAAGAAATAAATATTTTAAACCATTTGAATAAAATGGTTTAAAAGAACAAAATGGATATAAATACATAAACAAATCAATTGTATTAAACAATTTTATTCAACATCAAAAGTTTTGATGGAATTTTATTTATGTTCATAAGGGGGAAATGTATTTTTATTGATTTCTTAGGTGATGCAGCTGGTTACCAAGGCCTTTCACAAGTTTTAATCACATTTTTGCTTGTACCTGTTCTTGTGTCTTAAATAATCCTCTGTTGTGACAAAAAAGAAAAACACCTTTGTAAATATACTCTTATTTCATATTGTCTCTAATAATTATTTAAGGTCATAAAAAATTATGTATTATAGCCTGCATAAGAACTCGGGAAATGTTTAAATTATATATATATCGGATATCTTCGTACTTTTTAGACAATGTTACTTTTGTCATCGACAGATTAGTTGACATGACATTTTGATAGAATAGGATAACATTTTCTGCTACTATATAGTGCCATCTGAAATTTTCTTCTAGAATGATAATTTTTATCAAGCTCGTATATTTAAGTTCAGTAATTTCACTTAAATGGCAATGAAAATTACCTATTAATTGTAATTTAAGTGAAATTACTGAACTTAAATATACAAGCTTGATAAAAATTATCATTCTAGAAGAAAATTTCAGATGGCACTTAGAGGCTTTTGCATCTGAACTCTTCATATATAGTAGCAGAAAATTGTATCCTATTCTATCAAAATGTCATGATGTCAACTAATCTGTCGATGACAAAAGTAACATTGTCGAAAAAGCACGAAGATATCCGAAGTGCTCATGCTCCGCCCCTTTTCGAGTTCGTCCGCCTGCTGATCCACACAAACGGGCTCGAAAGCGCGAGGGAGAGTGAGCCAGGAGTGAA
The DNA here is from genome assembly GCF_951802725.1 of Rutilus rutilus. Lineage (NCBI taxonomy): Eukaryota > Metazoa > Chordata > Actinopteri > Cypriniformes > Leuciscidae > Rutilus > Rutilus rutilus. Next base: position 36,468,698 of record NC_140217.1, on the reverse strand, counting down.
TAATGTTTACCACTCGCTCTGTGGAATCTATCAGGAGTCGAAACTTTAGTTAGGTTTTGCCGTATTAATTTCACCGGAAAGCCTTATTCAAACGGCAACCGATCAAAATCATCACTATTAAGGACATATCAGCGGCTGGATCGACTGAATGAAACCATGAGGAATAAAAAACACGGCGGTTGTCGCGATCTAAACTAACGTGACTATCGATCCAGCAGAGCCAAGCTTTTGAAAACGCCGAGCCAGGTACTTCGGCGCAGACTTTCAACGGTCAGTTTTTCATGCGGGGTTACCTGTGCTTACGTGGCACCTTTTTGACCTGGAGACTTATTGTAAAAAAAAATCGGTTTTAGGCTTTTTATCCACTTTTATCGTGGCGATGTATTTTCAGAGGTTTAGTCATTTGCGTGGCCGGGACTAGTTTACTTGCGCCGGGAAGCTAATCAGCGGAATAACACTTTCCATTTTTGCGCTAATTCATCCTCATTTGCCTTGTTCACACGATAACCTTCACATACAGCCTCGTACTGCACCCCTCAGATACTGACAGCGGGTTTCGAGACGAGCTTTCATAAGGAGGATAAGTGTCAACGCCGCTCGTGTGTTTTTGGGGTGGTAAAATGGATGCGGGAATGGAGAAGGAGTGCAGCGCTTTGGGAGGGCTCTTCCAAATCATCATGAACGACATGAAGGTGAGTCCTTCTCGGATTAAAATAACAAACCAGATGCTTTGATTCCCCCCCAACATCATGTGTGGGTTTGGAGTCTGCCTGTAAAAAGGCTCAGAATAAGTTATTTTCCAGCTGTTTTGGAGGGTTGGCAACAGTTCTGTGGTTGGCCGGTTGCTGATAGATGTGAATCCAGCCGCCCTGTGATGTGCGTCTTCTTCAAATCATCATTTACATCTCTGTACGCTTATTATCTCGGATATATGAGAGCATTTACTAGTTAAAAAGACTAGTATGCATTTAGGTTATTTGTAAAACAGTCAAAATATCAGTCTATTCCAGCTTTCATGATGGATATGTTCAAAGGGACTGCTGTCACACTAACATTAAAGTACCATGATATTAACATGGCTAATTAGACATGCACCATGGTATTTTTCTAATTATAATCATTTACAGAAAAGCATACTATGGTACTACTAGGCCTATATTTTGCTTTGAAGTACTATGTAAATACCATGGTACGTGTATTTCAGTACTGTGGTATTTTGATGCAATGTTATTGCAAGATCTATATACGATGGTACATGTCCACAAACATTGGTATTATAGCACCATTTCCAAAAATACGATATTACCATAATATCCTATTGCAGTGATGTTATGATGGCAAAATCATATTCATATACCAAAGTGTTTAAATGGCACATCAGGGGACTTCAAAAACACTGGTTTATGTCCCAAATGGCATTTAAATATGTTGGTGTATGACTATAGTATTCATTGTGCTACTATTACCTGGCCTAGTTGACAGTCAATCCGTTAACTAAAATGTGGCAGCACAGTTTGTCATCTGTCAGAAGTTCTAGTTAACAGTCTCAGCACATGCGGTGGTAAGTTATGTGCTGATCTCTAACAGAAGTGTTGGTGACTAACTGGTGAAGCTTCAATAACTGTCTGATGCTATTTTTAGGAGATCTGAAGACTTTTGAGGAACATTGTCAAACACTGGACTTTTAATGTATTGTAGAGCATTTTTTTTCATGTTTTATGTTTACAAATGCTGTTTGTTCATCAAAACTGACTAGCCTAATGGTTTGCTTAGTTGAAAATGTGTTGTAATGCAGTGGTGTGTGTGTGTGTGTGTGTGTGTGTGCCTGCCCAGGAGAGCAGGAGGCATAGCGTGTGTCACATCACATCCTGTTATAAACATGGCTCAAATCTGACTCAGACTTTATTCATGATTATCAGTAGAAAATGTCCACAGTTATGCATTCAGTAAGTTAAAATATTGTTTTTTTTTTGTTTTTGTTTTTTTTCCTGAAAGGATTTCTATTAGGAAGTCTGGTTTGTTTATGTATCTTACTTGTCACTTAATGTGGTTTATTGTGTTTCAAGGGCGCAGAAAAGCATTGTGGGTATCATGTGTGGAGTTTTTCTGTACCTAAGGGTGCCCTCATTTTGGGCACATTACAAAATATGGTCTTTAAAATATAATAAAATGTATGATAATAAATAATGTTATGTATAATGCGATGGCACAGTAGCAAAAGTGAATGAATGGTCCAGCAGTTGTTGTGTTTTTTTTTTTTTTTGGCAAGGTCCAGCTATCAATTTGTATGGATGCCGTTAATGTGGAAATAGGCCACTTGACTCACAGGAAGGGGGAAGTGTCCAGGATATCCCCATGATTGTGTGTGTGTGTGTGTGTGTGCGTGCATGGATTTGCGTACATGTAAAGATATGATTCACAGAAAAACAGCTGCAGGGCATAGGCTACATTTTGGCCTGTGTTAGTACTCAATAAATATCTCCGACCTTAGTGTGTACGCTGATGTCCAAGTTCATGGAGCAGAGAGTTTTAGTTAGTTTGCTTTGCAATCGAGCACTTAATGTAAGCTCTAAATCAAACAATACAAAGTGCATAGCTCAAACACTATTACTTAGGCTAAATAGGCTGGACTAACTAGCTCTTCCCAGATTCCAGATGTCAGGTATATAGGAGAATCACACTGTTACATTTCTATATTCACACTACGTACATTATTTTAGATACATTTCAACAAAGTTCAACAATAATGCATGTAAAGTACTTCTCTGGCTGCTGCTTGCTTATGTAAAATGTCACTTGCATTGACAGCCCTCAATTTAAGCGTAGGCTGTAAAAGCCAAAATTGCAGTCAGAGACAAAGTCGTTGATCAAAAATAAAGTTAAGCTGCCAAGGTGAAAGTTGTTTCTTCTATGAATTTGGTACTGTTCTGTAGCACATATGTTTTCTTTCAGAAATAATCAAATTTATTGATGCTTTTTGAATGTATAGCCTATAGTTTAGTAGTGAGTGAGTGTGAGCTTGGTTAACATCTTGAACCTTGATGTTTTTTTTGTTTTTTTTTGCTTCATAGCTTGACATTTATGTATTGAAGCGGGTGTTTTCTGGAATGCACATGACTTGATGTTTCCTTCACATCATTTAGAGTTTCTTTTTCTTTGAATCCAGAGCAGTCTGTGACTCTGCTCCTCGGTGATATCAAACGCTTGGCCTATAGCTCTTCTCTTTCAAAAGGACAAGTTTGTGTTCTGAAGAAATTGTCTATTTCTGTTTACCAGGAATAAAGTAGCACATGCTCTATTAACAGCTGCACGTAATCGAAGGGATAGTTCAGTTAAAAAAAGATATTAAATCAGTCATGGTTATGAAATTTTGTCTGATGATGATTAATTGTCATGCAATGGTAATATATTTTAAAAGCAACAGTGGTTTTAATATGTCCATTGTATAATTTCCATAGAAATATAATAAAGGGCTCATTTTCTTTATAATTAGGCTATGTAACTTTTAATGACCAAAAATCTGTAAATGAAGATGAATTAAATATTAATTTTTGGATGAACTATCCATTGAATAATGAAACGCGATGCCTGTGAAAGATTCCTTTGCCCTGTACCGTGTGATCTTTACTGGACCAGCGTGTTTGTAGGTATTATTGGACACCTCCATTTATTTGGAGAGAAGGATAGCACAACAGAATTCCAACTCCACCTGCAAAAATACTGTGAAAGATTGGTTTCTATCATAATACACAGACCTTGGTGAAGAAATGTGTCTTTGTAGGGTTCACGGGTTGACAGGAGGACAGCAGGTAACCCCAGTGTGTTCCCCTTCTGTTGCACTGTTTTAATAAGGTGCTGCTGAACTGGGATCAGATTATGCTGGATAAAGATTGTACCCTTATCCTGAGACGCCGCACATAGTATGTTAACGCTTTATATACTGAAGTGCGTTAGAACAAGCATGAAAATGGACAAAAGTGCTGCACAAAATATTTTTTTATTGCATTAGAAGTACAGGGTTTCTCAAACTCGGTCCTGGAGGGCCACTGTCCTGCACAGTTTAGCTCCAACCCTGATCAAACAAGCTAGGTGTGTTTGATCAGGGTTGGAGCTAAACTGTGCAGGACAGTGGCCCTCCAGGACCGAGTTTGAGAAACCCTGCGTTAGAAAAAGCACAGAGAAGAAAGTGAGGATGTGAGCTGGACTTGAATCTGCTTCACTTACGAATGGCCTACGATTATTGTGCCGCTTCCGCGTTCCGTCCTGTGCACCTTTCTTTCTTCACCTTCCTCAGCGTGCTTTCTTTCTTCCCTAAAAGCCCAAACTTAACATGCAAATCAGCTAAATTGGGCTCAATTCCGATTTATTGCTCAGATCAGATTTTTTTTTGTATCGCTGTTTACATTGTTTGTTTTAAATGTGGCCAAAATCAGATTCCAGTGTGAACAGATCATGGTCCCGAACTGACCAGCATGCGCAAATGAACGATAAATAGACGTCACGCAGCACGCTGCCATATAGAAGTAAACTCGGAGGACATTAAAGGAAGTGATTAGCCTATGCGTTTATTTATAGTGTGATCTGCTGCGGAAGCCAGCGAATTTATGCGCAGGCAATGTAAAAAAACAAAGACGAGGATGCGGAAAAAGAGAGCAGTTTTTAAACATTTTATGATACGAGCCATCGTGTTTTGCTTGTATATAGAGCTGTCGCTGTAATACTTGAGCTCTGACACATCACTGTCCTTCACTGACTACCTCTCGAAACTGTCTTGATAACTTTGGGTTTGTAAAATCTTTGAAGTGACTCTCCCATGAGTGCAGAATTGTCTCTTTAGAGTGACGTAAAAGTCGCATGAATTCTGATGACTGTCCAGACTGAGGTCGCATTGCAGACGTGCAATTCCATACATGGAAACGGCCCAAATCGAAACGGAAAAGATCACATTCCATTCCATTCACACTGTCATGACAAAACCATATCTGTGTCACATATGAGCAAAAAAAATTGGATTTGGGCCATATTCACCTGCAGTCTGAACTTAGTCGAAGTGAGTGTTGTAAAATGAAGTCTACTGTTGCTAAACTGCGGTACATGTTTGATATTAAACGGTGTTATTAAAAAAGCATTAAGCCCCAAAAAAAACACAGTGTGCGCACTTCGAGTCAGAGCCGAATGCGGATAAGCAAATTGACTTAGGATACATGCCTAAATGCGTTGCGTATATCCAAAAATGTCGAAATGCCTTTTTGTAGAGTATTCACGTAAACGCAGTGGGTTATCAAGTAAATGTACACAGTTGAGAAAGAAAACGTGTAACAGTATATTGCTGAAGTCTGTCATTAATGATAATCAAACAAATGACTAAGGAAAATCACTCCATGATCTTGACTGAATAACTTAAAGCTGCAGCCCGTAGCTTTTTTGGGTGAAAAATTATCCAAAATAAATTTTTTAGCAAGTAAAAGTTCTCTGTTTTGTTTGTAACTAGTTTCTTTGTTCTTATTCTATTGCTGACTGTTAACTTGTCTTATATAATTATTTTGAGGAACTTTTTCTTACATATGTTAACCTAGCATAAGTTGTTTTCTGAAGTATCGATATTTGTGAAATAATCATAAATGGATAGATAAATTATATCATATCGAGATTGCGATGATAAGTTCTGGACATTTTTACTCTATATTAATCTAACAGCTGATCTCTTAGGAGAAATAAACGCGACAACAGCCAGTCAGTGCATATCGCTAATAATTCATTTCTGCATGTCTCTTTCGTTTCAAACACAAACACACACATGTGACGCTCACAGTGTTTTCAGCGTCTGCTGTCTGAATATATGAGGACATGAACTTCATCTCTAGAGCTGCTTTGAGAGTCACTTCACAAGCTTTTCACCGTTTCATTTGAGAAAAACTATCATCTGAAACTGAAAAATCTTCACGACAGTCCGTCAAAATAAAAGTTTGGGTTAACTTCAAGAAATTATGACAGAAATAAATCACTACTGTATACTCAAATGTATATGTAATATTATTTCTAAGGAAGATCATATAGCCAAGATATTTTTTCATCCATGTTTTAAAAACATAGTTCTGTTGTGTAGCATCTTATGACAAATTTTTTTTAATTGCAATGATTTGTTGTAAATTAATTGTTATATCTTCATTTGATTAGATTTTAAAAGCTTGATTAAATTGTTAAAGTTTTTATAAATTTGTATTATATCATAAAATACAGAACCCCCCAAAAATTCAATGGAAAACACAGAATTTAGGGGAAAATAAAATGGATTTCATGGGGCCCTTAATTAAAAGATAGCTACTCTGTGGAGTTTAATTGTGAACAAACATGTTTACATTCATTCTCAAGGTCTAACAAACATGTGGAAAGCATTTCTTTCCCCATTAATGTTAAATTCAAATGAATTTCTAGATAAATATCGATATCGTATGATATCATATTTTTGGCCATATTTCTCAGCCCTATTGTGAAATAATCAACAATCCACCAATAATCGTGATTTAAATATTGACCAAAATAAATGTTTTTATGATTTTTGCCATAATTGAGAAGCCATAATATGTGCTAATCACTCCAACAAAATTGCATTTTATTGCATATTCCTACAACTACAAATTTGGAAAGAAACCAATTTTTATACATTATATAGTATAAAATTTTATATATATATTTTTAAACATATTTTTTTACATTATATAGGTTGGTGCTCACTAAAAGTATGGTGCAGATACAGTAATATATATGTAGGCTATATTGCATGAAAACTTTAGATCATTCAATTGTGTGTGTTTTTTTTTTTTTAAATGTGTACATTCATACTTTCTTATAGTTTAATTAATGTAAATAGCAAGTTGCCTAAATAAGTGTAGTCAGCCACTGATGAGATACCGTACAGGACAAAAGTGAAGCGAAGTGTTTGCAGTTTGTTGCAATGTCTTGAATCGTGATGTAACGCATATAGTGAGCTAATTAGCGATATAGTTAACCCAGAATTTCACTTGACCTTGCTTTGTGAGCTTCAGACATGAATGATCGCTCAAATCATGCAGCATGGTGAGGTGCAGTGGTATTTTTTACTTAACGATTTGCCTGGCGCATGATAAAACGGCTAAACAAATCCCTTAGATTTACATTTGAAGTGACTTAAGGCCCGTTCACACCAAGATGAAAACTGTAATGATGATAACTATGACGATAGGCAGGCAGGATGGATTCTGATTGGCTATCAGTGTTTTTGTTTAAAAAAAAAAAAATTATTAAGGGGATTCCAATGGTATTATCTCTCTGTGCCGTTATCGTTATAGTTGTGGTGTGGACTCTGCTGTTCTTTTACTTTTAGAATTTAGTTTTAGTTATCGTCCTTGGTGTGAACCAAGCTGTTTTGCAGCCATTTTGCATTCCTTCCCCTCAACCACCCAGGGTTTAGTCCTGCTGGACCCCGATCATTAAAAGGCTTCAACACTTCTTGTTGACATCAGCCAGGCTGTGTGGCAGCTTAAGATGTATTGCTGAAACTAATGATTTCTGTCCTCCCCGTTTGGGATGACGCCAGTCTACAGCTGAGGAGCTGCCTGCCTGTGCACATTCCTGCTTCAGGACGTCCCCCTTCCCCCTCTCCACCATCCCACAATCCCCCCGTCATGAGTAAGTATTGAATGTACCCTGCACAGGCCTGCCTGTGAATCACCTCTGAAACACAACCTGTTTAAGGCTCGCCAGACACTCGCACGTCTAGTACACGTGCACGCACACATACTGGATACACCCTTTCTGCCAGCTAAAGCGGACACACCCTCATATGCACGCACAGGTGCCTATTACTGACATGCAAGCTTGTGCTAATGAGAGACTTTATGACTCAAGCAGTTTGGAGTGCTTTATGATGTTCAGTAGTGGTTAACCCATTTGGGTTTTTCAGCGGCTGATTACGAAGTTAAAGAGTTGGGTGGCCAATCTGAGTATTTGACAGTGACACTTAAGGAATACTTAAAATATCTAAATGTCATTGTTTAGATAGGAAAATATTAAAGAAAATATCATCTCTTCTGAACTTTTCTCAGAACTAACCTCACATTTCTGAGGCAACAGCTGGCGCTCACTGGAAGACTACATTACCCATCATTTCTTGAGAACTACAGGAAACTAGGGAAACTCAAATAGCTCAAAATACACAGCACAGTTGTTGTTTTTCTCATGTTGATGCTCCTGTGTGATGACTGGCTGGTGACATTGGAGTTTTTCCCTCTTTTCCACCTCGCTTTTAAATCAATTATGAATGCAATTCGGGGGCGGCAATTGCTTGAATGGTGCGTTTATTATTATTCTTTACGATTATGTTTGCAGGTTCCCAATTAGCATTGGGTTTTTGCCAAATAGGCGCTTTTACATTTCAATCTTCGACAATCGTCTTGTCAGTCCTCACTCGTCACTCTCGTCACTTGATGAATGAAATCTGACTCCTGCTGCTGATCTGTGCTGCGACTCTCGTTGAGCAGACGTGTTCAGTTTTTAATTGTAGTGTCTGTTCTCTAACTGAACTAAATGATTCAAGGACGATATTGGTTCATTTAGAACGATACGATCCGAAACGATTCAGTGACCTGAAATCGATTCAGTGACTTTTTAGCCAAAAATTCTTGTAAGGGAATCAGGTATCAATGAATTAGGGATATAAACAAACAAGTAAACAACAATTAATGTCAAATGCATTCACATTTTATTTGAATGAAGTAGGACTGAACGTTTATAACAAAAATTATAATTGTCGATTATTCCCTTGAAATTGTAATTGCGATTATTAATTACGATTATCACAACATTGAATGATGTTTTGAATAGTTTGGCCATGGGACCCACATTTCCCCATGATCATCAAGCCGCGACCCACCTTTTTAGGAATTATATAGGCCTATTATAATACATTTGTTTACACAAAAATTGACACACAAGTTCTGTCCCCCTTTACTTAACATACAAAAAAAATTGTAAGAATATGACAAATACTGATAAACAGTAGGCACTTCGAGGTTAAGCTATTAAATAGCAGTCCCAAACTAGTTTTTGTTAATACAATCTTGGTATGAGCCACCACAGTCATATAAAAATATACAAAATAACCAGTAAGTGGCATTTTGTTATGGAAACAAACAACAATTAGGCTACCATGGTGATACACAATACTTAGAAGAACTGGTAAAGAAACATGGAAACTGCTCCTGATAAATAGCAACACACATGATGTACCAATAACGTAATTTATTGGTATTTTACTTTTATTTCTTAACTTACTAATTTACGACGTTGCATTCTCGTATGTCTTTTGCGCTTTAGTGAAGTGATACAGCGCGCGCCGGCGCAGTTGAAGAGTGCGCTACTGCAGTATAGCGGCTGAGAGACAGGAAAGGCCGTTTTTCTGAAGTGAGAGACTTTGCGCTGCTTGTTGTCTTTGCGCTGCTGCTGGTGCGTCACGCATGGCGACGACGTCACAGATAGGCAGACTGAATCGAGTAACGTTTACCGCTTTTATCATTAAAAGTGCTAAGAAAAAACATCCATATAAAGTCTGACGTGCTTAAATCCAATGCGTTATTTCCCAGTATCGATACAATCGATTCATTACCTTTTAAAACGATGTTAGATCGATATATGTCGTCCGGAAGGCCAACTTGCCGAGCACAGATCGATGTAGTTGGATCGTAGGAATATAAATCGATACATCGATGTAGTTGATGAATCGTTACACCCCTAACAAAAATAGAATAAAGACTTGAGACTTGACTTGGATGTGGACCTCAGGGACTTGTGAACATGTCCGACTATACGTTTGTGTACTATATTTCTAAATGCCACTTGGTTTGGCAGTTTTAATACAAAGGTGTGTACATTGGTGTGTAGACAAGTGCAGCTTAAGTTAAGTGTGCTTTGTTTTTTTTGTTTTTTTTTACTATACACGGTCATGCAAAATTGCTGAAATTATTCCCTTATTATAATATTCATGATAATATTAATTGTACAATTTATTTGTGCTATAATATTTATTTCATTTAGCTGGTCTAACTCTAGCTTCTAGCTCTCTATTGATACCATCTAGTTGAAAAGCATAGTCAGGTTTTGCAGATCTTTTTGCCATCGCTGATGTTTTTGAAAGGAATAGCCTTTCGTAGCTCAGTATGTGGATCATTAGGGTGTTGTTGGTTTACAGCGCTATACCATGTCTCCCTTGAGTCCTTGTTAAAGAAGGGGGATGTTATTAAAAACATTTATTATTAATCAAAGAAACCATCTACAAGGGATGCCGTTTTTATATTTGAAATTCAGCGACTGATCCTCATTGCAACCTCCGCCTGCTGTATTATATACGCGTGTCTGTTTTGTCACTTGATACAGTGGACCAACAGGTTTTCTGTCCTCTTCTCGTCCTCCGCTCTCTGTGTCACCTCCTCTTTACCACAGCAACAGGCAAAGATGAGAAGGATTGAAGACCGGAAATGATCATATATTTCTTTCATGCGGTTGAAAGCAAAACTCTGGGTGGGTGGGTGGGTGGGGTGGGGTGGGCTGCTTCACAGGACAGGTCCTCTCCTGAGAGACGAGGGGAAAAGAACTGAGAGTTTGAAAAGGAAATGGTTCACAGGACAGATTTGGTAGGAGGGTTCTTATGGGTGGATCGTCCTTTTAAGTTTCTGACAGACTCAGGAAAGCCCTGAAGGCATGCGTACAAATAATGGTCACTAGTTTCCTATGAGATGCATACTTTGTGATAACTATACATTCTGTAATTATGGCCTCCAGAAGGAGCTGCTATATAAAATAAGGCTGCGCCTCAATTCGCTTATTTACACTACGCACTAGATGGGCAAGATGATGTTTTGAATGTGCAAGACATTAAACTCTGTTTGCATTCAGTCCGTGTTAGCATTAGCTAATTTAGCATTAGCTAAAAAAAATGTAGCTAAATGCTAATGCTAACATGCACTAGAAACATGCATTTTTTTATTATTTTAAGATCATTAATTGTTAAAGAAATCTAATATTACAAACAATTTGAAAGTACCCAGGATTAATGTTTTATTTACCATTATCTGGCACAGACTACACTAAATTTATTAGCTTATTTATATTTCATTTACTGGAAGAAAAACTTGCATATTATGTGTACAGTCCTGGTAAATAATAACATTTTCCATTTATGTACAAAGTCTTTAAGTCGTTGTACGTTTGGGCAATATTGACTCTATCCTCAATATTCCAATAAACATCTATTGAGTTCCAAAAAAATATAAGGTTTGTTCATTTATTGTTCATTTATTGAGTTTTTTCTATATGTATATATTTTTTAGTTTTTTTTAAAGAAGTCTCTTATGCTTAACAAATTTATTTGATCAAAAATGCAGAAACAGTATATGAATGTTTTCACAAACAAATCGTGATTCATTTTTTACCAACTCTGGGTGGTCTTATAAACATGTTAAAATGATTTTTTTTACATACAGTGCATACATATTTCCCTCTTTATATAATGACATGTGTTGCATTATGCATGTATACTGTATATAGTAAAAGAAAAGGTGCATTATAGCTGGAGCTGTGAGTTTCTTCTGTTTTGATCATTCAAAAACGGTAGTGTATATGCTTCAGTGTATATATAACTAAACTACTAGGTCTTGGTCTTGTATCATCATCACATGACCTCACATTTGAGTTCAATTATGGAAGAAGCGTTACACTGATCACATGCTTTAAATGCTGAGAGATTTTGTTGACTCCCACAAGACCGAAGACCTTAAAACTTCATCAGGGCAATTATATTTTATGGCCTTCTCATAAAGCATTTCCAGGTATGCTTATTTTTAGTGATTAGCTGGAAGACCTGCTTTATTTTTACACTGCATTAAAATACTTTTATTCGCAGTGTTGGAGAAACTATAAAAAAAAAAAAAAAAAAAAGTAGTTAGCTTCACTGCAAATAGTAGCTAACTGTATTAAAGGTATTTAAGGGGGCAAATTGTAAGTTATGAAATATATATTTAATCAGAGCAGTGTATCTCGGGTTCAAAAACAAAGCGGGCCAACATGTAGCAACATCTGCTGTAATGGAGATTTTTCACATTTTTGAACCCTGTCTTTGTCACTTGCTTCACCATTGGATTTATTTCAAGTAAATTGAAACATCATGTGGCAGATAACGTTTCACCAATGCGATTTTTATAGGTGTTTTTTTTTAATTTTTTTTTATATATATAAAGTATGTTTATGCTATTTGTGGAAATAGAGCAGTCAGCATTTTTGGAGATTTTCCGTAATCAGGATCAGCTGTTACTTGATACCCGTTATTGCAAATAGAATTAGCTTGATTTGGATTAGATTTTTTAATAAACATTATGGCAAAGAAGACTTTGATCACTGAGACAGAGACTACTGAGAAAACAAGACGAAACCAAAAGATATTCTGATTTATGCTAGTAGTCTGTGATGCTGTGAAATGACAACTTGAGTGACGTAAGACTGCATGATTAATAGCTTGGAAATGTTGTACCTGGTTTGAATGACATTCAGTTGAGCAATACATTCTGTACCTATTTTAATTTGTAGTTATGTAATTAATCTATTTATTAAATTCTTTGTTGCATTTGTGGCACAACCAGATAGTCAGTGTGACAACGTGTTTTAATTGCATCGTGTTTAAATTCAATAAATTGTTGTTTAATTCGGCATTGTTGCATCTTGTCTGCCTATTTGTCAAAGTTGACCAGTCACTTTGTGAAAACTTGTGTTGCCTAGGTTGTTTTTGGTGTAAACACAATTGTACACCAACGACAGCTTCCTGTCATGTGATCTCAGAAAGTTTTCATTCTCATGCACTTTTTTAGGGATTTCAGTAAACTCATAACTCTAAATATTAAACTTTAGGGCCTATCCACGTCTGGAATACTTCAAATAGGTTTATATGTACTGAATGTAGTCAGTAATAATAGATTGTCTTTTAAACTAGTAATATTGATGATGGACACCAGATGAGCTGTTGGTACAGTGTAATGATTTACTCTGGTTTGCCCTGACTGACCTCTCTTCTTCTCTCTCACTATTTGTTCTGTAGGCGAGTTACCCTGCTTGGGAGGACTTTGTCACCAAAGGCGCTAAGCTGCAATCTCAGTTAAGGTAAGAACAGGCCTTCTGCATTACACACTTCCTTGAATGGGGAATAATTATGATCATCTTGTTTCGAAAGCAGGAAATGTGCTTGATTATTACATCATTCAGGAAGGATTTGTCACCCAGTGTAATAAAAAACATTTGAGAAAAATGTGTTTTAAAGGATCCAAAAAGGCAATGAAGAGGCAGTGTTGAATAAAGAATGGGGCTTTAGTTTACTTAAAGGAATAAAGAGATTATTTAGAAGTAGAGTAGAGAAATTTAAATGCAGACAATTAGAAAAGGTGCTGCATGAAAATGAGGATTTATAGTTCATTCAATGGATTGATGGTCTTAAAGTCATTAGGAATTGCCATTTGCAACCCTTTGTACTTCCATAATGTGATGTATTTCTGAGTGAAAATACAACAGGACTTAATTTTTATTTGTCGTGAATTGATTGTATTTTGAAAAGTGGGCAATATACCGGTGGACACGATTTACCGGTAGAAATTTGTCAACCAGTAGAGATTTTAGACTGGTTTAGACTGCGCCATCACGAAAGCTTATCGCTTGCATGCGTTTTTAGGTATTGCAGTATAGAAACAAGTGATTTTTAAACCATTGACGTGCAATAAGCAAGAAAGAGAACTCATTTCGCTAATATTGTTTCTGAGAGATGCGCACACATGAAGCTGAGTCTCATGCAGCGTGTGAGTACTGAACGTGGTTATTTTTGCCGTCTTACTGGGCTTGAACGGTCAAATACACACACCTATGTGTCAAAATGCCCGTCTTTTATATCTTAAGTGAACGTTAACAGTTGAGAAAGAAAGTGCATGTGTATCAGTATATTAGATCAGTGTATTCACTCTTAAAGTGACAGCAGCCTAATAAACCTGCAGCTGTTCATGTAAAACAAATAAATCACTCGCTGCTTCTAACTGGTCCTACGTCATGTCCAATTTTCACAATCCATTTTTTTGTCCAAAGTTTTATTGACTTAATGATCCACACCAAGTTACGCAATGGTACAACCCATTGAACATGTTGGACTGTATTATTCCTTGTTAATTCGCGGCAGATACAATTTTGTATCTATTCTGACATATGTGAAAGAGAGACTTATCAAGTGAGGAAATTATCTTTTAGTTTAGCCCTGGTTCCATTTTTCCAGCACGTCCCCTCTGCCTGACCTCTCTGTTCTGTCCCTGGAGAGTAAACAGGGTAATGACCCTCCCAAAGGTCCACTCCATTCCTACAGATAAACATCAAACACGCTCCACTCACACACACCATTACCATTGCCAGCTCCTCCGTCTGGACTGCCAAGAGCTGATCAGGGACTGTTTTTTAAAGTTTCTCATGACTTTGGGCATTGTTAGTGTTTTTGTAAACAGAGTGTTGGGTAATATTTACCCATTGCAGTATATCATAGTATGTCTAAGTTGAACAACATCTCCGTACATGCAAATATAGATACTAGACTAGCTGGTTTGGTAATGGCTGCTTTAAATCTTAATCTAAACCGACTGCTGCCTTTTATGTGTAGTTGTGCTGAGCAGCCTTTAACGTGCCATTAAACACAATTTCAAAATTTGGCATGTCAGTAATCATTTATTTTGCTTATTTAAAATTGAATTAATTCAGACAGTGACTGGGATACACCTATTCTAAGATGACCCGGTTCACTATTTTTGAATTAATTTATTTTGATGATTTCTTGGGAGTTTGAAGTAAAAGTTCTGTTTGTAATTGTGTACCATCTGTAGATAATTTATTAGTCTCATTTAAAGGCATGCAATTCTTGAAGAAAGTTTGGCGTATTTATAAATTAATTGTTATTTAATAAAAAAAGTGTATATAATTCAATATAATTCATATTTTATAATGAAAAAAATCTTTAAAGGTATTTGTAAACTGTAAAAGTTTACCATTGCACCATTTTTATTCGTCATTTAATCAAAGAAATTCAAAATAATCAAAGAAAAAACTTATATGAGTAGGTGCCTAGTCATCCAACAACTATGACATGTCTCTGTTAACAACTTTGGACATAGTTAATCCAACCAGGATATAGATTCAGTACTTGTAGTTTAATAATGCTCTTCAAACGGAAGGTAACCAGTAACATATTTTTCCAGGGCGTCCCTACCATTAACCCAACTTCTATTCCTAGAACCAGAATTAAAGAGATGCGAGTCTACCTATCGGGCACAAAAGCTTTTGCAGGACTTGGGGGGCCGCTGTTGGGGAGGTGGGGGATTTGCTGAAAGGCTGTACTTTGTAGTTGGTATCACCTGATACCACAGAGCTTTCTCTGATAAGCTGAGATCTCTCTCTTCAGAATGAAGGCTCTGAATGGATCCTACAATGGCACCATTGACCCTGTCAGTATGTGCCCGTGTCCCTTCCGATGAACACGCTGAACTCTT
Organism: Rutilus rutilus; assembly: GCF_951802725.1. Taxonomy (NCBI): domain Eukaryota; kingdom Metazoa; phylum Chordata; class Actinopteri; order Cypriniformes; family Leuciscidae; genus Rutilus; species Rutilus rutilus. Next base: position 36,453,108 of record NC_140217.1, on the reverse strand, counting down.
TCTATTGAGCGGCTCCAACCGTTTTCCATCTTCTGACCAGGGAGAAGGCTATAGATATTTTTCACTGTCTAATCAAACGTATATTTAAGCTTACATACAGAAGGGAATTTGTCTAATGTCAAATCAAGTAGGATTGAGATTTCTACACAAGACCACTTTATTTTATGGCCACAGGTAAGGGTGTGCAATATCACGATTTTAGATCGTGAATAATTAATAAAAATGTCTCCACGATCTGCTCTCGAAGAAAGGTTGTAGTATCATACTACAGTGCAGTGTTGTAGTCGAGTCACCAACTGTCGAGTCCGAGTCGAGTCTCGAGTCCCCGTGTTCGAGTCCGAGTCCAAGTCCGAGTCACCAAAGAAGAGTCCGAGTCGAGTCCGAGTCGAGTCACCATTACCTGAGTTCGAGTCCGAGTCGAGTCTCGAGTCCCCAGTGTTCGAGTCCGAGTCGAGTCATCAAGGTTGAGTCTTTGTTATATTTCAAGACTGCCTACATTTCTCTACTCTGGCACCTTTAAAGAGCTGATATAATTATAAAAGAGGGTCTACATTAAACAAAAATGACACCACTGTGTTGACAATTATAAATAATAAATAAATAAATACAATATAAATAAATATAAATAAAAACTTTTGATTTCAATAATGTAGGCTATTAGTAGGCTAAATGTTAAAATTAACATTAACAATGCTGTAGAAGTGCAGTTTATTAATAGTAGCCTAAATGTTAACTAATGTAGTTAACTAGAGTTTAATAAATGGAACATTATTGTAAAGTGTTACCGATTTGTTATACACCGATTCAGACGTCTCGTGAGTTCGTTGTTGGACAGATGGACAGTTGTTTTAACCATTCATTAAAGTGAATCGTTCAAAGGAGTCATTAGTTCGCGAATCGGACGTGTCATTAATGGACGTGTAGCCTACGTGCGGCACGCCTTGTGTGATTATCTCGGCAGTTTAGGACAGGACAAGATTTGTGTCAACACAGAAAACATTTCATCACTAGATAGGTCTTTTCGTTTATTGAAATTGTGGCTAATGTCAGCTGAATGTGCGGAACGCTTTTCAGAGAAGATAAGGCAAACGTTTTTTGTTTTTTTTCAGCACAATTCACACCTCGCGGTAATTCAGGAGAAAAAATCTCTGAATGATCTACGTGAAACTTCGGTCTTCCGACCTTTTACTATCGTGTCAATTGATTTTGATTAATATTAGAGGAGGGAGCTCGTGTTGTATGAAGACGGTGAGAGCGCGCGCGCGCGGCTGGTTCTCTCTGCTCGTTCTTATATGCAGGAAAAAAAGAGATCCCGTCCGGTCTTGGAGCCCAAAACAGGAAAAGTGTAACATTTTATATCAAATTTTAAAACCTATTTAGTCAGAAACTTCATCCAACGTCATTCATTTGATGAATGCTCAAGTCCGATTTTATATCCTCGAGTCCGAGTCCAAGTACGAGTCATCAGTCCGCGAGTCCAAGTCAAGTCACGAGTCCTGAGAATAGAGTCTCGAGTCGGACTCGAGTCCAGAGAACAGGGACTCGAGTCGGACTCGAGTCCGAGTCCAGGACTCGAGTACTCCATCACTGCTACAGTGCACCTTCTACCAGTTGCAGTTCTGGCGCCGCCATCACAAAATTTAGTTAGACGCATTTATTTTATTTACATTGCTACATTTAAGCTTGTAGCTGATTGGTCTGTGTTGGTAATTATCTCGAGATGACGTATAGCTTCAACACTTCTAGTGTAGACTGATTTGTGTTAGAACTGTTTTTGTTGATGGTTTGATGATGCTTTCAGCTATGAGTATGAATTTTGTACTCTCAATTACATTTATTGAAGCTTTTTGCCATATTTATCTAAACCCTTTTTAAGGTCCAACAGTTTTCCCCCACCATTAGTGCAGAAAATGTAAAACGAATGCAGATTGTTTTGAAGTGCGTTGCACTTTAGTTATCAGCATCTTCAGGTATTTAAATTTCATTCATCCAGAGTATTGCGGTCTGCTGTGCTGTTAACATTGGCTCCTGCATCTCTCCTGGTGCAAGCTCCAGAAAACTGTCAGTGGAAATATTTGTCATGATATACCTGCATCGTGGACTGTTTGCAAGAATCCAGTCAAAGCCACTTTGCTCGTGGGTTTTTCCTGCAAACAAACTCTTTCTCTTTCTGTCGTTCAGGACAACAATCATCGTCACTAGCTCATTCCTGGACGCTTTCCAGAAAGTGGCTGACATTGCAACTGGAACACGAGGTAAGATGAGATCTTTACCTTCTTTGTCTCTCTCTCTCTTGTCTCTTGTCTCTCCAGTGATCGTAATGAGGAAAGCAGGCAAGTCGTACTTCACAGGAAAGGTTATTCATCAGAAACATGAAGCATTGACTCGGAACGCCTCAAGATTCGTCCAAACGTCTTTTCCTTTTTTAAGGCGGATGTGTGCTGTATGAGACTAAAGTGAGAAGACGATGTGTTTTATAGCGTTCTGAATGATAGTACTCCTGGTGATGTGCATAAAACCGAGAATTAAATCTTCACCAACCCTCTGGAATTTGACAGTGCATATTGCTTAAGTGTTTGGTACACGTTTTGAGCAGTATGTCATATGCTATTTACCAGTCAAAAAGACTAAGCTAAGATATGAAAGATGATGTGTGTAATATTATCAGTGTTAAAACACTTTTTCCTATCCCAGTTTCAAGCGCAGAGACAGCTAGAAGTGAGCCATTCGTAGATTGACTCCCGTGAGAAGTGCAAACACTGCGGTGATAGCAAAACATTGCTGTGTTTGTTGGAGCATTCCGGCCAACCCTAACGTAGCAATGCTGACTCGGCCAATGACATGATCTGGGGGGTGGGACTATCTGTTTGAGTGACCAATGACAGACAGGAGTTTGTTTGGGAATTCTGTTTGAAACCTTTATTTTTCACAATTTTGTTTGAAACACTACAAGCGCAAATTTTGAATAAAGTCGTTTCACTTTCTATTTTATCATTCCAAACTCGTTTGTTGGATTATGTTGTTATTTTCCTTGAGCGAGATGTTTTCCCTTTGAAGATCAGCTTTTTCTTATCGTTCTCGCAGGCAAAACTGCGTTTATCCTGTCATGCTCTGATTCTAGTGTATTGTCTCTTTGTTTATTTTATGTTATCTCTTTGAATTGTGTAGTTTGTTTATCTGAATTTTGTGAGGTCTCACCTTTAGGGCAGTGTGTTAACGTCCTGAAATCAGCGGTGTAAAATCCTCTGGCCCTAGGCAACAAATGTTCAACCTTTATTGACACAGAACCAGAAGAAAGTCATCATGGTATTGTTCTGTGCTCAGACAATCGGAGGAAGGCATGAATGTCTCATAATGGCCAGGATTGGGTTACATAGCTCCACTCCTTGTTAAGGTGACCTGTAGGTTTCTGTGTGTTTGTGCTCCTCGTTCTTGATACTGCTTCTGTGATTTAGCCCTGACTCTGTTTATCTTGCTGATAGTCCAAGAATTTTACCTTGATCTTGTGTTGCCAAACGCTGAATGATATTAGCATTACAATCTGTCTTAAGTTGTTTGTTTCAGTTTATTTAATGGATTTAATCAATGTAGCCTTGGGTGGGAAGTATGCTTCCATTACTTTGTTTTTTTTTCTATCTAGTCTACAAAGAAAATTGCCAACCATAGTAAATAATTTGTGAGTTGTTTTGTTTGTATAGAGGAAACCTGATGCTTGTTCCTAATGCACTGGTCCACAGCTGAATCAGCCAATGGCAAAGCTGTGTTGTATATCAGTTGTGAGTTGCATTCAATAGCTTTCTATTTCCAACTTTCTACTTGGACAAATACAATAGAAACAGCATTTGACATCACCTTTGAAACTTGTGCGTAAGTCCACAACAGTGGCATCACGTGAACGTGGAGGGATAGACGGCATGTCATCTCTCTAGGTTTTTGAACAGAGCTGTAGTATTAATTATTAACAGGTTTGTTTCAATTGCATATGCAAATATTTGTATAGCCTAAGAGAATTCTTTTTCTCAAAAAATAGAAGTAGTCTTGACATGCCAGAAAAGGGAAGTGAATATAAAAGGGAATATTTTCCTGCTAATGTTGCCGCCCCACCTTATCACGAACGAGCTGTCATGACTCAAGCCTGCTGTGTCATGCCTTCTGATGGATTTAGTCAGAAAATGGTTTCATGAAATTCAGTGTTTGTCATAATTCAACTGAATGTCAGTGTTAGCTAGGGAATGGCTGTGTTGAGGATTTTAGGCGATGCTTTTTCTTGTCGTTCTCACAGAAGATAAGAATAGTGCATGTGTTTTGGTTGGAGTTTATGTTTGATTAGGAAGTCGGCATTGACATGACTGGCATCTCTTTCAGTCTGAAGAGATTGCTGTGCATTTTACGTTCTTCAGATTGTTGTCGGCTTTGTGACAGGCTTAGTCTTTGTGTAGTCACTTTCACTGTTCTCTTTACTGATGAATTAGTGCATTGTGAGAATTGAATGTCATTGATAAATTGTAAACAGTAATTCAATACGTGATGGTCCAAATATATTTAATATAGCTAACAAACAAGCACTACACTTCCAATATTTAGCAAAATTTTCTGCCTTATAGTATTGGTCTGTTTTTTTTACCATATTTGTCTTGTACACTGAAAAAAAAAAAGAAGCTTTTTACACCACTGGCATCAGCAAAGCTATTGCTCATTGGACGTAGCCTTATGACCCATAAGCTCTACTCTTCAGCACAATGGTAACCATAACATCTTCTATATAACAGAAACTCTTTTAAATGTCAAACATAACTGAATATTAAACATTAACAAGTATTTTCCTTCACTCAAAAACACATAAAATAACACTTAATTTCAACATTTACTCTACTAATCCGGCCATATGCAAAGCATGCTGGGAACTAACAATCCACCGCCCTGTTTCAGTTAATGCCAACAAAAATGATTGATGTAATCCCAACACAAATGGATTAAGTGAACTTCAATTTGAACACAATGAAATTAAGGTAGGAGTTAGGACTAAATGTATAGCAATCGTGTTGCTTTAGCTCATTTTGATTAAGTAATTTGAACAAGCAGCAAAATAATTCTTTTCAGTATAGGGGATGAACACTTACTCTCTGTTGTCTGATTTTTACCAGGACTCTTCAGTCTCAGTATTGATTATGTTGACAAGCATATCAGCTGCTGACCCACTCACATCCCCTAAACCTGATCAATCGACTTATTGATCACAGCTGAGACAGCTTTGCTCAACCAACCCATCTGCTCACGGTTTCTTTCATTTGATAAAATTGCTTTTGAAAACACTTAAAATGTTCTATATGTTTTTTTTTTTTTTAATCACATTTACATTACATTGCAGTAAATTACTTTTTTAAAATTACATTTAATTATTTGGTTATATCCGATATTTGGAATATCCGATATTGGGTAATTAATTGTTTCTGCCTATTACGTGGCTCACTTTCTTGATTTCGATTGGTCAATTACAACAATTTTTGTACAAATATATTTGTCCTATGTCCTGGTCACCCTGTTGATCTTTATTTTGCAATAATGACTAGCTGACTGGACATTTTCCCTTACTTATCAATCCATGTCTAAGATCAATGATGTTAATGAATTATAAAGACTAGACCAGATCTCCAACATAACCTTGTCTCCACTTTCTTTCATCCAAAACATCTGCCCATGTGGTAGCCAAAAGACAGGGTGAGATAACCACCCAAACCTCCATCTTTCTAATCCATGCATTCATCTATCCCATACTTATTCATTCACTGGCCATCCTTTTTTTCCCCAGCACTTTTAAGGCAGCTTCTCAGAGGACAGCTGCTGACCTAAATGTGCAGCTCATGAATTTGTGCCTTAGTGAATAGAACATAAATATCAAAGCAGGGCATTCTAGTGCTCACTTCTAAGGAAAATTCTTCATGTTCTCTCTCTTAACATTACGTTTAAGCTCTTGTTCTTACAGCCCACTGATGATATAATCAAATGTCTGGGTAGCTGCTCTTCACGAGGTACTGCGTGTGTGTAAAGATCCTTGAACAGCTGTGTTAAGACAAAAAGGGAAGAGCAGATGTATGATGAATACATGGAGGTATAGTTGGAGTCGTCAAAAGCACTGTTGCACCGTCACTGGCTGGGGTGCCGTTTTGGTCCCGCACCTGTTTTTGGACTGTGCCTGGTTCACAGCTGCCACACTTTCACAAAGGGGCCACACCAGCCACAGTTGTCTGTAAAATGTGTGCACGCGTTTGGATCCCCCACTGACCCTCAAACGTCAGACCCCACTGCAAACATTCCAGAAACAGGAAAGCTGGATCGGCATGTATGTGTTTGTGGGGAATTAACCCACTGAGAGAGCTGACCCTCACTACCCTCCTCTCTATCCCATATGAGAGTGATTGAGCATGCGGTGAACAGCTGTGAAGTCCCATGACCCTTTCACGTAAAGACTATGTATGCATGCCGTACAGCATTATTTGTACACTCAATTCTATCTGACCTATTTTACTCTTCATAAACTAGATGCATGCAGATTTGGTGTGTCCTAAACCTCAGTGTCTAAAGCAGGACGTCCCAGCTTTTTCTGCTGAACCCTTTAAAGGGATAGTTCACCCAAAAATGAAAACTGTCATCATTTACTCACCCTCATCATGTCATTCCAAACCTGTATTGCTTTCTTTCTTCTCTGGAACACAAAAGGAGATATTTCTAGTGAGGCTTGAGGCTGTAAAGGTTCAAAATGGAGGCAAAAACACTTTTAAAGTACACTACCAATTAAAAGTTTGGGGTCGGTAAGATAAAAAATAAAATAAAAAAGTAATAATAGACAAATGAATACTTTTATTCAGCATTTATTCAACATTCATAATGTTACAATACAATGATTTGTATTTCAAATAAATGCTATTCCAGCAACAGATCAGCTTATTAGAATGATTTCTGAAGGATCATGTGACACTGAAGACTGAAGTAATGGAATTACTTTCACAGGAGTAAATTATATTATATTAAAATATATAAATTATATTATATAAAAAAAAAAATATATATATATATATATATATATATATATATAAACCAGTTATTTTAACAATATTTCACAATATATATTTTTTAATCAAATGAACTTGGTGAGCGTAAGAGACACCAAACTTTTGAACAAAAGTGTAAAATAAAAGACTTTTAATCTAGTAATTTTATCATTATTTATGGATAATCCTCCACTACAGTGAGCTTTTAACCATTGTGACTGGATAATATATTCAGTGAGTTGAACATTGAGAATTGTGTAGAAACATTCAGAGTGGTTTTGTGAACTGGATTAACCGAAAAGTTATATTCTGTAAATGATGTCAGAATTTTCATTTATGTGTTAGGTTAACTATCCCTTTAAGATCTTATACAGAGAATATTTCGAGTTCCTAAATTGCTCTTTCCTGTGATTCACTTTCCATAATAAATCACATTGACGTATGAATGGACTTTACCTTTAGCAGTGATTTTCCTTGCTACTGTATTGTATTATGTGATGGTACGTTCACTGTTGAAAAGGCCTGCAAAAACTTGCCTTGTGATCATGAGGTCGGTGACATGAAGTGGATGAGCTCCCTTGGGGCCGTTTTTTAAAGCAGATAGTTTTTAAAAGAACAAAAACGTTTTAGTCTCTTCTCTCAGGGAACTCATGACTGGTTAGTAGTCATGTGTGGTAGATGTTACATAATTGGTTGGCACACCCAATGTTTTATCTAAAGTGAAACTGCCTCTGGAGTTTTAGAGATTCATGTAATATTTTCAGTGTGATTGAAGTACAGTATGACACGAGTGTTCAATTTAACACTAGCATGATTTATTCTACTAATACATTAACTAATTTTACTCTATGCCTTATGCCGAGTTCATACTGCATGATTTCTAAAGTGCTCGGGTCACTGTTCTTTTCACACTGCACGACTATCTGTGGTATGATTCAGTTTCTGCTGTGTTCACACTGCACGACTATCTGTGGTATGATTCAGTTTCTGCTGTGTTCACACTGCACGATGGATCGGCAGCAGGAGGTTTCACACGTCATGACTTTACAAAGGAAAGAATCGCCGACAACTTCCGTATGGTCCGCAAACTACGTTTCACAACCAAACCCATGCGAGAAGTGATAAGGAAATAACGCAAGATCGCGCGTGTGTTAGACTGAAATTGTTATTAAAAATGATAGCCTGCAAGAAGATTGCGATTCAAATTGTCTGTGCTGATTTGCAGTGAAAAGGAGAAAACAAAAACCAGATTATGCAAGAGGAAATGGTTGGGAAGACGAGGGGAGCAAGGATTGTGTGTTCTACAAAGAGAGTTGGGGGTTAATAAATCAAAAAACCATGAACACTGAGCCATGGGCTCTTCAAAAGAGTGTCCCACAAAAGGAATGTAAAAAAAACATGACATTTCCATTCCACAGTTTTTTTGTAGCACGTTTTTGTGACTTTTTCTAAATATATAAATAAAAAGGAAGGCGTCTGAATCATGAGCAGGCGTTGAATGTGGAGTCTGTGCTGTGGAGAGAGTCAGTGGGAGAAGTGAGTAGGTGTGAACAACACTGACGGACTGTGTAACACGGACACACTGGATGCTTTTGTGCGGGCTGGGCATGAGTGGGCACTAGCTAAACTAGTGTTTAAGGAACGAAGGAAAGAGTGTGAAGTTTATTTTGGACTGTCTGTAGAGCCGCAGAGAATGAGTATAGACGAGGATGGGATGACTGTATGGTCATGTTTAGACAAAAAAGAAGTGTGAGATCTTTGACTCATGTTTTTCTAAACTCCATGTCATCAAGCTAGATGCAATAAAGCAGGAACTAAAAACGACCATGTTAATTTTCCATGTTAATTAGAGGTTTCGTTTGAAATTTATTTGTAACATCTGTGGCACTGAATCTAATCGGATTATGTGAAACCATGCAAGTTGGTTATGATCTTAGGCTGTGATGTTTGTCCAAATGTCATGTGGACCACTTTTGTACACTTCTTGTTTTTATAGACGCGTGTCAAACCAAACCCAGATGTTATGCAATCCATGCCCACAGATCATCTACTTACAGAGGAATTTCTTGAGGGATACTTTGTTCATGTCGCTCCTCAATCCGCTTCACAACGACGTCCGTGAAAATGAACGTTTTATTTACATTTGCTTTACTCGGTGCCATAGGGCCGATTGTCGCATTAACCGAATGTTTTCCATCATTGACTGAATTTTCTTAGCGGTGACGGAAAAGTCCTCCGTCATTTTGACAGATTACACTGAGGGTGATCTATTGTAACTTGTAACTGTAATTCCCACTCCTGTACAGTTGGTGGCGAGTGCGTAAATTAATCTCTTTGTCCAGCCAGTGGCTTTAGTCACCGCAACATACAATTGCGAAGATGTCACGGCAGCTGAGTGTGAAAAGTTTCTTCAAATGGCCAAATTGTTGTGCTGTTGTTGATTTAAAAGAGGTGAAGAAAGAGGGACTGATACGGATGCGGTGGAGGATGAATGACAAACAACAGACAACGTTTATCAGTCACTGGCACAGGCAAACACACTTCAAGTCCATGCGGACCAAGAGGAAGGTTAGAGTCCAGGCAGATACAGATAGTCGATTGAGTTTTTATGCATTTTGTTGATATTTTAATAGTAATTGTGTTTTGTAATATTGAGTTGTTCAGTTCAGGTACAAACGTCGTCACTGCGGAAAAAACAAACATTCGTCTGCTCCGTATGGTGTTGAACATGAAAATTGACAGTCTCTGTTCATCTGTTCTCTTCATAAATAAATACATAACCCGACCAAGCTAAATGCATAATCTTGCCCCATATGCTTGTTCTGTACGTTCATGGTTAAAAATTTAAATGTTAACGAAAACAAAAGCTGCTGCTAATATGAAAATTAAAACGACTGGTAAAAGATTATAACGTAACTTTTACGACCCTGTCCTTCAAAATAATGAACAATGAGAAAGTCTAACGCAACCGCCGCGTAGGGCGTTTGTGTGGCAGACGTTTCGAACTCACATGACCCAGTGATCATTTGGAACACAAACTGCCTAGAGCTTTTATCTTGTTTGAGGCTTGTGGCTAAGTGTGGTCTCAATGACTCGTGGAGAAAGGAACCAAGTGGTACAAACCCAACCCTGTGATCCAGTGGAGAACATCCTCTTTCCATACTTGCTTTTTAAACAAGAATCACAAGTCTGTGTATAAGATCTTTTGGCCAAGAAGCAAGCTTATGTGGCTTGAAATAAGTGATTGTTGTACCCAGTGACTGTAGCTTTTGTAAGTAAAGTTTAAAAATAGTGTTTCTTTTTTTTTGCTTTAAAGGATTAGATCACCAAAAGATGGCTGTATGCAATGACAACGTACAGTAACCACAGACAGAAGGTCCAAATAGGACATTCAGGCACCATAAAAGTAGTCTAAATGAATTCTATAGAATTTGCTCTGACTTATGAGCTACATAAAAACGAAACAAATTTACACTACCATTTTTCATATATATTTGAAAAAAGTCCCTTATTCTAAGCAAGGCTGCATTTATTTGATCAAAAATACAGTAAAACGGGAACATTTTGAAACATTATTGGCCTTTTGACATTTAGGCTGGTATTAAAGGGATAGTTCACTTTGAAATTAATTAAATTTTGGTATGTTGTTAGCTTACCTCAAGGGAATCCAAGATGTAGGTGTCTTTTGTTTCCGCAGTAGTTTCAATTTTGATATTTTTAGGTCAAACCGTTCTTGTCTGTCAAGTCATATAATGCAGGTCTATGGTCACCACCTCAAAGAGCATGCACAGAGAAGTCCAAATTAAACAATTCCCCATCGTAAGTACACACTGATGGCCTAAGACACGAAACGAGCGGTTTGTGTGAGAAAACGAACAGTATTTATATCGTTTTTACCTCTTGTACACAACCACGTCCAAGTGATCTGAGGGCGCGCGCGCTTCCTGGTGTGTGACGTGTGCGCGCGTTCTGGCTTCAGATCACTTGGACGTGGTTGTGTACAAGAGGTAAAAACGATATAAATACCGCTCGTTTCGTGTCTTAGGCCATCAGTGTGTACTTACGATGGGGAATTGTGGAATTTGGACTTCTCTGTGCATGCTCTTTGAGGTGGTGACCATAGACCTGCATTATATGACTGACAGACAAGAACGGTTTGACCTAAAAATATCAAAATTGAAACTACTGCGGAAACAAAGACACCTACATCTTGGATGCCCTTGAGGTAAGCTAAAACATATCAAAAATTTAATTTCAAAGTGAACCATCCCTTTAATATGAAATTAAGACCATTTATTTGAAGGTCATCATATTAATGCTTGTTTTAAATGCTAAATGGTTATGCTAAAAATAATCTAATACGGTTTCCACCTAACATAAGCACCATATGAAGTTTGACTGTGCCAGCCTTCCTACAATGGAGACTTGCTTGCAGAACAAAAGCGACCTTTGCTGGGCTCTTTTTTTAAGAGTTTTGCTCAGTTGGAGAGACTTTCCAGATCTCAGCTAGCTGATATGGTGGTATGTGTTTAAAACCCTCCTGCCAACCAATGACATCCCTAGTTTTTTTTTTCAGATTTGTTCGATTATAGTGCACATAGGTAAGAGGGGTCTGTTCCACAACCCTAGTGCTCACGTGTGAGTTTGACAAATTGTAGACGAAACGCGGTTTGCACATTTAGATGTATGAGTAGGGCTGTCGCGATAACCGCAATATCGCAGTACCGCGCTTCTGACAAGCCAACCGCAGAGGAATTCAAGTAACCGCAGCAACCGCGATATTCGCGTGTTTTCTTTTTTCATAAGAATGGCATCAGCGACAGGCAGCGCTGGTCTGCATCCACAGCACGAGGAACTCGCGGTCGCGGGAAACAAAACTTAGTGAGTCACGCATTGAATGCCATTTGTCTCTATTAAGTGAAGCTTCAGCGTTACCCATGCGACGCATTGCTGGTCAGCTGAGCCTTGAAAAGTGGAGCTCAAAGTTAAAAATAATTTACCTTGTTTCACTATCTTTTAATGAATCAATCAGCGTTTTTGAACGTGTTGTTAAATGAATGGTTTAATGACTCACTCAAAGACAGTCCGTTGCCGTTACAACTGCACGCTGAGTGACAGGCTTTCAATGCGGAGAGACGCTGTTTAGTTTCGGTTTATTGGTTACTGAAAATGTACCCGTTTTGTGCATGCTGACCACATCGTGACACATATAGCAACAAATAAATATAAATGAATCAAAATAAATTAATAAATGCGGTAAAACCGCATATCGCGCTATTGAACCACTCAAAATTACCGCAAGGGAAAATCCCTCACCGCGACAGCCCTATGTATGAGTTTGTGATCAAAACTAACTTTAGCTGGACAATAACTTTATTCTAGAGCTGCTGTAAAGCCAAAACAATGTTACTTTAATTTCCTATTATCACTGTAAAGCTGCTTTGAAACCATATGTGAGTCCATATTGTTGCTATATATTAAGGAAGGATAATACAAACATTGCCTAAAGGTCAGGAAGGACTTGGGACGCCTTGGTATGCTGTGACAGATCATTTAAAGTCAGCTTTGGGAGGAAGTTTGTCCCCCAGACGTGGTTTACGAGAGTGTCCCGACCTTGGTGGGGAAGGCAAGCCACTGACCGTTTCCTTTGGAAACACCCTGGCCCCCAGTGAAATGACCTGTGACCGCTCTGTCTCGGGCTTAAACTATTTTTGGTTTGAATTTGAACACAGCACAGAAAACAGTAGTCACATTCGGAAAGGTTCCACGACACTTAAGAGAAATTAATTATGTGGCATGATGTCACTAGGAAAATAGTTTGACTGGGGCTTTGTTTTAGGTTTTTGGTGGTGAAAATTGCACATTACATGCTACAGATCAGTTCAGCTGCTGTTTCTTGGGTAATAATGGTGCACATTGAGTTTTGCGTGCAATCTGTGAGTGTTTGTGTGCGTGTGCATGCTTCCTTGAAGAGATTTGCAATTCATTATCCCCCTGAAGGGCACACATGACCAGAATGAAGCTGAATTGGCATCTCCTCAGTCCACTGGTCCCTGAAGTCCACGCAGGCCGGCCGGCCATTCTGCTGACGTTGCCTCTAGCTGATCTGCTACAGGGTCAGCCTTCATTGACACGGATGCCTTATATAGACAAGAGCTTTTCCTTGTATTGCACCTTCATCTGACGTCACATGATTCTAAACTTGGTGCTGTTGATATCTTGAAGTGTTAAAGAGGGAGGAATGCCTCTCTGAATGTGATTTCTACCGGAATTTCTTACTAATACAAAAGATGGGTTTTATTGCAACAAAAAAAAAACGACAATAAAGTTCTTGTGCTGAATGTAGATATTTTCCCTCTGAACCAGATCGAATAAGATTTAGACTAGCTAATTGATCCCATCCCTATAGAGAATATTTCATTGTTTGCCTGCATATATTTACCCTTTCCTGACATTTTAAAGGCTGTTTACACATCATGTTTTTGTAATACAATCTTGTACGTGTCTTTCGTGACAATGCAATGCCTATGAAATCCTGCAGACTGTCATTTTAATTTATTATTATTATTTGATCCTGAAAAAGACATAAAAATGTTTATTATATTATATAATAATTATGTGATAATTATACATTTTTACAATACATTTTTTATGAACAATACAAAAAAAAAGGCTTTTTTATACTTTGGTGTCATTTCTTTGCATTAGATTTGATGAGAAAAGCGCACCATTGTGTATGAGGAAATGCACTTAACGGATTCACGCAGTAATGCTAATCAGATTTGCTTGCAAAGAAAAAACTGCTTCATTAACGCTCTTAATATTTCACTTCCTCATGTGGGGTCATTAAGGTTCAGCAGTTTTTCAAGGAGACCAGCTGGGAGTGTAAACCTCGCTGATGTCAGTACAATGAAATAGGCCTAGTCTGTGAACACTAAGGAGAGACGTCTCATGTTTTATTGCTAAATCTTCTCCCAGTAGCAAAGTTTAGGTGGATGATATTCTGACGCAACGTTGTGATTAACAAGATCTTGTACTGCGGAGAGTTTGTGGGAAATTTTCCCCCTGAAAGCTATTGATCTTCAAATGAATTTGGTTGAACTGCAGTGTAATCAATGCTTTAATGTTTTAAGCACATCAGCACTGAATAGTTTACCCTGATCTGACCTGCATACCAGCATGCAATGAATTCTTTTTTTAATTCTCTTTAATAGTCTACTCTCTGTACCCAATCATCAAATGGACAATTTTCTCTTTTACAAATGGAGGTTAATACTTTTATTCAGTGTCTTCACCACGAGCATTGCATTTTCTAAATTGGTGTAAATGTTTTTTATTATAATAATAATAATGCTACAGAAAAAACGAATATGCTGAACACATTTATGTTTTATTATTTTTATACTGACTTGCAGAATCTCTAGTGTGACTATGAGTGTCTGTCATTGTGTATGTGAGTGTGATCAAGGTGTGCTGTGTCTGTGTGAATGGTCGTCTTTGTCTACAGAATGGCCTCTTTTAAGCATCATATCACAGACAGCAGTGAGTGCTTGTTAACTAAGGTTTCATTCTTCAGGCCTCTCTCTCTCTCTATCTGAATGAATATATTGTGACTGACCCGCGGTCAGAAAACTCAATAGAGAATCTGAGATTGAAACGGAACGCTGCGAATGCTGGCCCAGTGTGCTTTCTGTCCTCTTTAGATCTCTTCATACAGCCAGCTTATGTGCAGGGGAATTAAATTGTGGCTAAGCAAAAGCTTTTCCATTGAGGAAAACGTGGAAAAGTTTATTGCTCTTGAGCAAACACAATTTTGACCGTTTAAGGTGATGAGGCCGCCAGCTAGGTGTGCGTTACTGAGCGTGTTGTTCTTCTGAGGTTGTGTGCAAAGGCTTGGCTTTATGTTGAGTTATGAACTCTTTTCTAACGGCACAAGCGAGTGGAAAGTATTTGAGCGCTGACGGAAACGTACAGACTCTCCGTCAGTGATAAAGACCGTCTTTGTTTGATTAAGAGGTTTAATGGGGATCATACATCATATTGGCAAGAGAAGTGAAGAGCCTTTTTGTATTAGACACACAGAGCGCTTGAATGTTTTAATATGGTTTCAGAAAGACTAGATTTGATTCTTGCATGTTTTTTTTTTTTCATACGTCTTGTTTGGGGTTTATATATAAATGCATATTTTTATCTATCATTTATTAATAATTTATAAAAAAAATTATATATATATATATATATATATATATATAAAGGTTTGTTTTATTTTAATAAAATATCAATTATATATATATTTGATATTTATAATTGATATTTTATTAAAATAAAACAAGTAAACAATAAAAAAATATATAATAAATTATATATATAATGTATGTATAGGTTACAGATATTTATCCAAAAATATAATTTTAGTGCAATGGTATTTAGTACAATTGAAATTGTCCTATGGTAATACCATAGAATTATGCAATACCTAATATGAATTAGTAATAATTGAGTACCTTGATATATTAAATAACCCTCGCATTACCATCTGATACCATTGTAAATCTACTGAATGGATTTTTAATTGTAATAATGCATGATTTTGATAGCAACCAGACCTTATTAGTGCATCATAAAAGTAAAATTTGGTGTATATCTGAATAACATTGCTTTATTAATTGGAACAGAAATCACAAACGTGCTCCTTGCTCAGTCCAAATATGCTCCTTTTTTTATCTCCATCATTTTGCCCCCAGATTTATTTCACAGGAGAGATGGAACTGCAATTTATGGGTAAAAGACAGGATTTGGAAACAATTTGGAGCTAGATTCGAACCTACAGATCTTAATGAATGTGTCAGAACATGTGCGTTAACCGCTAGGCCACAACTCCCAACTCAACTGGTTTAAAAAAAGTTGTACACAATTGTTTGATAATGTTTTGAATACATAGCCACAAAGATAGATCACTCTGATTCAGACAGAAACAAGCGGTTACATTAATTAAACTCTCCCTATTGTGGTTTCCACCAAGCATAACAGTTGCTTTTAAAGTGGCTGGAAAATTGGCAAGGTTTGATCCCAAGAATTTACAGAATGGTGCAATCAGCTTGATCTGTTACTCTTATAAGGAATTAAAAAAGGGAAGAACAAATTTCACACTGCTTTTGAATTGGCAACTTTTTTTTTTTTTTTGGCGGTCTGCCTGACTTTAAAAGGGGTTTACACTCAAACACCTGTAATTATAGAGTTAGACAACTGTTGTTACAAAGTATGTGTCTTTTTAGCTCCCTTTATTCAACGCCGGTTGATTGACATCAGAGACATCTGAAAGCTTTTAATGTCTCAACTCAACCCCCAGCAGGTAACGTGTTGAGATCTTGCGTGTGAAATGTGGTGGCAGTAATGCGGTTCATTGAGCGCTAGCCCGAGGCTTCGGGGTGTGACGTCCCACCTCCCCAGCCGAGTGAGTTGACTGCAAAACATCAGCAGAGACCAGTTTGTGGCAGTAGTTTCTGCGCTGAAGATCATGCTCACAGCAACAGAAGACCAGTGAGGTGCATGATATGACATGTCTAGTCGAACTCCTGCCAGTCAGAAAAACAGTCAGATTTTAGTGAGCACACATTTGCTGCCCCTGGCTATAGACCAGGGAAATGCTTACCAGGAAGTACAGTGACAGATGTAGTTTTATGAAGAACTTCATTGGGGGAAAAAAAGAGAACCTTATCAAGAATAGACTTTAGCTATAGGATTATAGAATTAACTTCAGTAATAGTACGGTGTTTAATTTTAATGGGAGATATGTAGGGTGTCTCAAAGTGTACATTTGGACGAATGTGAATGCTCGAACATTTGACTGTTAACTTGCATTATGCATGCAATGTTCACTTTACTTGTGCATTATTGTTTGTTATAGTGTTGTCACGATGCTTGAATTTCCAACTTCGATATGGTACCTTGAAAAGTATCGATATTCGATACCATGGGGGAAACTGCCATGTATACGCCATACAGATACTTTATCTCATAATTGTTGGGTAATTTGGGTGATTTTGTTGTAATAGCTTACACATAGCACAGGGAGGCTTTATTAGAATATTTGAGACAAGTAAAAAAGACAAGTAAACAGTGTAATAAAATAAGAACAAATTGCAAACGATTGCACAAATAAAATGCAATAGAATAAAGAGACAAATGAAATAAACATGGCTTTACTTTTTCAGTAGGGCCTAGTATTCAGCTAAGAAATAGGCTACTACAGAAATTAAAGTAATCAAATGTAAAATAACACTGGATAGTCTTCATTATAAAAATGAAATGCAGATTAATGCTTACAATTAAAGTTGCATAAGTTATTCAGTCAAGAGCAGCGAGTGATTTTGTCTTTGGTTCAGCAGCAGGTTTATTAGGCTGCCGTCACTTTAAGAGCTTATGCACAAATCAATACTGTGACACATGCAATTTATTTTTCAACTATTTACATTCCAAAACTGACTATTCACCAGAATACTCGGCAAGATGGGCATTTTTACATAATTTTGTATGTATTTGAACGTTTAACTGTACGTTCACACCGCCGCCGACTTGAGCTGCAAAGAAGCTCTGGCCGCCCTGTCAAGGACGCTTGTCAAAAAGTACGGGGAAGCTTGTTGACGCTTTGGCCGCTCTGAAGTCTGTCACACCATAAAATGTAAACAGAAAAAACAAGCAATACACTGACACTAGAAACCTTTTATAATGACAGCATTTTTATAACCGTTTTGGTCACATTTGGTCGGGGGAAAATAATATTTTGATTAATATGCGCGAGGGAGAGAGAGCAAGACGTGTTGTTTGAAGACAGTGAAGGTGAGTGCGCGCGCGCGGCCGGGGCTCTCTCTCTTTTGTAACTGGTGTGGTCCCTATATGAAAATAACGTCATATCATAAATGATAGGAAACCCAGCAACAGCGATTATCAGTTTCTCCTCCATTTTCTCGGAACTAATGTTTTGGTAGGAACTAAAGTTTACATCGTATGTTTCTTCGGAATCAGCCAGCGCGAAGGACGTCTATATTCTGATTGGTTGCTGGCGTTTGCCGCTGCTTGCCGCTGAACCGCGTCATAACTCATTACCATAAAGTTGAGATACTTTCAACTTTTTGATTGACGCTCAAAACGCCCAAAACGCGACGCCGATGGATTGGACGCTCCTTGCAGCTGAGAGAAGCCAGCTTCCATTGAAAATGAATGACTTCCGGTAACTTTGGAAGCTCAAGTCGGCGGCGGTGTGAACGTACAGTTAGTGCAACAAGCCATGACAAAGTGGCAAAATACAAGTGTTGTAGGAAAATTGAGCAGTTGACAGCATTTCTCCAAATTTGGAATGAGGAGCTACTACACACAGAAAGTGAAATGTAAATTTTTTTTATTTTTTTTATTATAAATGACATATTAAAATTATATAATAAAATTCTAATATTGAATTGTAATATATTATATCTCTGTGAGTGAAAAGTAGAGTGAGGCCCTTTTCTTCAAAAGAGATCGGAGTCCTCTTCAAAGCCAGTGGGACAGTGTGAAAGCAGGCAGAGTTGTGTTCCTTCTCACTTGTTTCAATTAATTGTTTGATTATTTTGAAGAGGACTCAATGATTGAGAGAATGAAAACAAGAAGTGAGTGTTAACGGCAGATGAATTTACAGCCAATAAGAGAACTTGTTCTGTGCACAATTTGCATATTGTGTCAACTACATCCTGTTCAAACACAGTCAGCAGTCCAGTTTAAAGCATATGTGATAAGATGATTTAATGGCTTAACTTAATTTATTTGAATAAATTGTATTTGTAAATAAATACATTTTCAGTCACCGCGACTCACAGGGTCGAGCGTTTTAATAGCAATTATGTAATTTGAGTTTCCGACTCAATCAGATAATGTGACCTTTTATGTGTTTGTGGGTGGGAGGGATAATGGATGTATCATTGCGATGTAATGCATAATCTAACTAGTTCATCAGGTTTTGTAATCAGAATTATTCAGAGTAATTTATCATACAAGCTAATAGCAAGCCATTTTAGTCTATGCCTTTCCCAGGTGTTTACCTCAGCTGTTATCAAGTTTATAGATCCATTCCTCTCACATTAGTGATTAAATATAGCTTTTTTTTGGGCTGTGCTTCTCAGCCGTACAAGTGTTAGCCCAAAAATGTAGCATCTTTTTGTTTTCCTTTCCTTAGCTGACTTTAGGTTGAGGAAAAGTCAAACAAAGTCCAGCAGTGTGTGTGGCCCTACAATGGGCTGCCTTTACTGATTGTGAGAGATTGCTTTTCCACTGTTTTTCTTACCTAGAAAGAGAATCATTGGAAAGGCAAAGGAACCATTGTGATATAAGCAAGGAATACAATTCATAACAATCTTTCCACACATTGTGATTGTATTGCTATATTAATACATTTTTGCAGCTAGATGAAGAAGCTTCCACTGTAAACAACTTTTGTTGATCATAATGGGAGCGATCTAATTTTGTTCTGGCTAAACTGAGTTGTTGCTAACCAAAGAGAATGAGTGCATAGGCTTTAGGGGGTGTTGAAGAGCTGCTTTTTCTGGCACCCTGTCTTGTGTGAGCGGTCTCTTGATAAATGTGCAGTGCTCTTTCTGCAGGCTGGAGGCTTTGGTGCAGTGATGCATTAGTGTGATTATGCAGAAGCAAAGTAATTGACCTGTTTAAAACTTTGGGGCCGCAGCACTAATTCCTCAATATTACGACACTGACGAGTTTTATATAAAACCGTGCATTATAAGTTGTTATAGTTTATTCAATTCAGTGTATAAAAAAAAAAGTAATAATTGTAAAATATTTAATATATTTTTGATGGCAAAGATCAATTTTCAGCATCATTACTCCAGTCTTCAGTGTCACATGATCCTTCAGAAATCATGCTAATATGCTGATTGGCTGGTCAGAGAAACATTATTACATTGCATAATATTTATGTTTTCTTTATATATAAGACAATATAATAGAATGAACTCTATAATAAAATAGTTAGATTTTTGTAATATTATAAATATATGTACTATCACTTGTGATCAATTTAATGCATCTTTGCTGAATAAATATTAATTCCCTTCAAAATAATCTTACTGATTTTTGAGACCTATAAACTTTATATGTTAATTGTACTGAATGAAGAGTTTATTTTCCTTAGTTCCCAGCTCTATATCTCTCATTAGAGGCATTTTGTATTTAAAGAGGAAATGCAACTCGGTCAAGATGTCATATGTGTCCCGTCCTCCCCTTTTCTGGGTCAGGTTGCCTTGATGCAGGTACAAGGCCTTTGCTAAAAGAAACTAGGTCAATGTGCTTCATGTGCCTCTTTTACAGATCCTGAGTGTAACGTAATTACCCACCTCAATGGAATGATATTTCTGCCGTTATTTACTCACCTTCATGTCTTTCCAAACCAGTTGGACTGACTTTCATTCTTCCGTGGAAGAAAGTTTGACTGTTTTCCATGCTCTTTTCCATGCAATTACAGTAAAGGGCTACTGATGATTTCAAGTAGTCCATATGACTTGTCTATCTTGTGATTCTTTTCAGTCAGATTTGATCAATGAATCAGTTAAAAGTAAGTCATGTGGGTTTAGAACAACATGAGGGTGAGTGAATGATGACAGAAGTTTCATTTTTGGGCAAACAATTCCTTTAATCCGCATTAATGAGAAATTTGTGTTGCTTTGTTTGAACCATGCATTCCTGTGAAAGATGAGTTGAGTTATGTTGCAAGCTGTCTGAGACATGTTACAAAATGAAGCCCATTCAGCCACTTATTAAAGAAAGAGTGGGGGGGAAGAAAGGATTAAAGAGAGGAGAGGAGAGAACAATGTGATGAAACTGTTCTTTCAGAACTCTTAAGCAACGTGTTTTTCCTCTTGGCATTTAGCAGCTTCTGATGGAGCTCAGAATGGAAGATTGTGAGATTATGGACATTGATATTAATTTCCTTTTTCTTTTTTCCCTCCAGGAGCAACGAAAGAGATCGGATCAGCTTTGACCAGGATGTGTATGAGACACAGAAGCATTGAGAACAAGCTCAAACTGTTCACCACGTATGACTATTTACTTCTGCTTTGTTTTTCATAAGCTGATTAGTTAAATTGGTAATGGAGATTATGTATTATACAATTCATTACCTGCATGGACAACTTTAACTTTGTGTGTGTGTGTGTGTGTGCAGAGCTCTCATGGATAACTTGATCACTCCTCTGGAACTGAAAATTGAAGAGTGGAAGAAGGTTGCCAGTCAGCTGGATAAAGACCATGCCAAAGGTATCGGCCTCCTTCCCTGTGTGATATAATCGATATTCGACTGGTTTAGAATTTAATCTTTGTGTACAAAAAGTTGGCAGGAGGTAAAGTATCATTTAAATCCTATAATGGAAGTCTTTCTAACTTAGTAGGGTTGAATTCAAAGGAAGAGTTTACCTGAAAACAAAAAGTTGACTCAAGCTGAATAAAAAAAAATTAACAAGAAGAATATCCAGTTTCATACATCAGGTTCAGACTTCACATATAAACAATATATTCAATTCAATTATTCTTACTTAAAGGGGTAATGTCTTGAAGAATCTAGTTTTTATTGATATTTTGAGTTCATTATAGTATGAAAAAGTTTACAATGAAGTCTTAAAGGGATAGTTCACCCATCTTTTATTCACTGCCATGTCATTCCAAACACATAAATCTTTGGTTAAAAACTTAGAAGATCAAAAAAGTTCAAATAGGCATCATAAAATTAATCCATATGAATTTTAAGAAAATTAACCAGAGATTTTGCGGGTTTGGAACGACATGGGGATGAGAAAATCATGATAGAATTTCCATTTTTAGGTGAACTATTTAAGAGTATAGTAGCAAAGAAGGAAAATCCCTATAAAAACTAAGTCATGATTGTTTTGGCACAAAAACTTGAAGAGGACCTCAGGGCAAAAAGTAGGGCTGGGTAAAAATATATTGATTTCTCGATTTTAATCGATTGTCATTTTTATGAATTGATATCGTTTCTTACATCCCAAGAATCGATCTTTTAGTCTATGCTGTTTTCAGCTGATAAATGAACAAACATTTATGGCGTGCTTCCCATCTAAGAAATCACAATAACCTTTGTGCTTTGTTACTTTTGATTTGAGACAAAGTCTCAGATTTCAATTCTGTCCATTTTATTATGAAATTCAAACAATAAAAACCATTTGGCGCTCTTTAATGTGGCGTGAAAGATCACTGTTGCCGCCTCAGATCAAGCATAGCATCAGTGAACTAATCATCGCTTCCTCTTGACTATGTTACAGCACAAAATAATCATGAATGAACATCAAAAGGTATGTTAAAAGATACAGTACAACATGTAATCGTGCAATCAGTGTTTCAACCGCGGCAAGACGTCAATTTGTAAACAATGTCACGTAATGTTACATTTACCTCAGAAAAGCCATTCAGTGACCATAAACTTGTTAGTCCGGTAAATATATTTATCTTAATATATGCACCATGTTACATATTCATTATAACATATTAATTATTTTTTTTTACTGTTCTTCAGTATTTAATGTGTTTGAAAAAAATCTGTCAGGGTTTTATTACAGCTACAATTTAAATGTTTATATTTCAAAAACGAATTGGAGTAGAAATAATTATATAATTATAAAGTTAGTATTATAACTATTATTATTAAAAAAAAAACTTGTGTAATTTTTAAGTTTTTGTATACAAATCAGCTAATATTAAATATTATAGTAATGTAGCCTGGGACCAACCCTGTATAGTTTACAGCATTAGTTGAGATTTTTTCCTAGAGAAAATTTGCCATGTATTATGCCTGATATATATATCCAAATTAATCAATATTTATTCGAATCACAAGCTTGTGAATTGAAATCGAAACCAAATCGTGAAATTTGTGTCAATACCCAGCCCTAGCAAAAAAATAAATAATAATTCAATTCAATTCAATTCAATTCAATTCAAATTTATTTGTATAGCGCTTTTCACAATACATATTGTTTCAAAGCAGCTTTACAGAAAGTGCATTTCAGAAATGTACATAGAAAAATACAGTTAGTTAATCTAACAATCTAACAGTTAGTTAATCTTCACAGGCGTCGAGTCGTCTCTCTACACAGGCGTCGAGTCGTCTCTTCACGGGTGTTGGGGCATCTGAAGTTTCCATGAGAATAATAATTATATCACCACGCCTTTAAGAGCACCAGTGTCGGAAAACCTGTCCTATTAGCTGCACACTGTTAATTATTAAATGGCTCTTAGCTCTGTGGGAGTCCCTCAGACAGTTATATCACCGCTCATAATGGATCATTTATTCATAAGAAACAATCCATTATGTCATATAAAATAGGCGTTCAATCAGTTGCTTTGCAACTCACCAGTAAATACGCAGCTACACCCACGCAATCTCCAACACGGCTGTCTGGGGTTGCTAAGGGGTCGTTTCGTTTGACATCATTGTGAATAATTTATTATCAGTGCTTGCTAAGGAAGGCAGAGTTATTGTTGCTCATATTTAAGATTAGGGATTTGAACAACTGCCTTAATTAACATTTATCTTTTGCCTCCACCGACGAGGCTAATGTTCTTCTTTTTTTTTCTTTTTAGAATATAAGAAGGCACGTGCAGATATCAAGAAGAAATCTTCAGACACCATTAAACTGCAGAAGAAAGTTAAAAAAGGTAAGATCTGACCGCTGAGATAGGAAATCATTAAATGAAAGTCACAGAGGCTGAACACCTTGGGTAAATAATGTCTTAATAATGTTCTGTGAGTTGCAACATATAATGTCCTGTTGTTTTGTTACACACACACACACACACACACACACACACACACACACACACACACACACACACACACACACACACACACACACACACACACACACACACACACACTTTCTCAAATTACTGCCTCAAATCTCTTTGTCTAAACACAATAGGATATGCCCATGACTTCTGTTGGCACCACACCTTGTGTTGTCATAATACCACACCCTCTGTTGTCATGGCATCAACCTTGGTGATCTTGGCCCTGGTCAAACTGCATTGTGCACACACCTTAAAAAAAAAAATCTAGCCTAGAGGTAACCAAGTACTGTAACGGAATGATGAGGATATAGTTTTACCAACAAATCCAAATACACTTATTTATTTTTTTTGGAGAATCTCACATCACCTGTAAAACATGTCAAGGTCATAATTCACCCCAAAACCAAAAGAAAAAAAATATAGTTTGCATAAGGAAAATGAAGCTTGTTTGCAGAATCATCACATTCATCCTCAAATTTTCATTACGGTAATGCAGAATAAAAATTGTATTACAAAAATGGCAAGAATTACCAAAAAAACAAAAAACAAAAAAACTGTTTATTAGTTATATACTATCTTTTTTATGTGCTTTTTAAAATTTTGTTTTACTTCGATTTTTGTTATACACATACTTTGTTATACTGACGTAAAATGTGAATCATTTTCCATCGTTTTGCAAGCAAAGATGGAGTTGGTGATCAAGAAAAATGTCACGTTGCAATGTTGGAAATATTTCAGTTTTAAACCATGAAGGCAAGCCAGTGGATATCACACAAGTAATGTGCAAACTTTGTCCAAGAGTTATGCCGGTGGAGAAATCTCAAACACCAGTCAGTTATTCACTATACAGATTTATGACTTTCTTTGATTTTAGTGTGTGGACATGTTTGTGTGAGATTCAGCTTTGTATTGAATAGTTAACAGAGACCTTGAATAAGATTTGAATACTGTTGGCATAATTTTGAGAGTGGTGGAATGAGGCACCGGACGAGTTCTAGATGTGATGCATTGAATGCATGGAATAAAGGCGTTGAGAAAGATAGATGCGTATGCAGATGTGTTCTGTCATTATGGTGGGTGTCGTCTGCTTCAGCTGTGTGTGGGCAGCAGTAAGAGACTGAACAGTCATTCGCTGTTCACTTCTGCTCTGGTCTGTTTGAGGGGTCAAAACGCCCGCTGATCTATATTCTGCATCCACCCTCACTCAAACGCTTATTCAGCATTTCCTGAGGAAGTGATAAAAGTGACTTTTGAAACATCAGTTTTCAGTGTGCTCATACATACAGTATAAATCATAAAATTACGAGTTAGATTAGCCTGACGTCGTCATACTCAGATTCTAGTCATAATATGAGTCTGATAATGCTCCATTGGGCTGTGATTATGGGGCGTGTTTCAACCGAACCAGGAAAGAAAATGCCTCTGTGCTCAATTGGATAGACCTACAACCAATCAGAGCAACGGAGTAAGTGACGCATGTTCTTCGTTCATCTTTCCGATCGACAAATGCCTTGATCGCAGTTCTCTGTTCCTCTTTTAAAATTAATGCGCTGTCACATCTCAATTCTCCAGCGGCAGCCATCTTTGTTGTAAACGAATTCAACCCAAGCGCTCTTTGGTGACGTGGATGATTACGTTACTGTTGATCATCTGTCCATCATCGTATAAAGCCCGCCCTGACAATTTGATTGGTCCGAACAGCTTTGGTTTCGAGCATAGTTGCTCCACAACGGGTCAAGTCCAGACCGAACTTCCCGACCTCAAATGTTGTGGGCGGGGCTAAGTTCGGCTGGCATCCAGGCTAGAGTTAGATATGATGATCACCTAAAATATAAAGACAGCTATATATATACTTTTTTTTTTAAGCCCAAAAAATTAATAGTTTTATTCAGCAAGGATGGATTAAATTGATCAAAAGTGAGAGTAAATCATTTTCCATGGTCACAAAATATTTCTATTTCAACTAAATTCTATTCTTTTGAACTTTCTATTAATCAAATAATTCGGAAAGAATTATCATGAATTCCACAAAAACAATTTCTTGAACACCAAACCAGCATATTAGAATGTAGGGCTGGATTGGAAATACCAATTTCTCAATTTTAAATCTGTTCTTAGATTATTATTATTTTTAAATCAGTTCTCATTTAGAATTTTTTTTTTTTTTTTTTAATCTCATTTTGAAAATTTAGCTAAATATCTTCCCCGCCCGCTTGCAGTGACATCTCATCTCTTCTCTGATGACGTGTTTACTGGTGCGAGGACGGGACAACCTGTCAATCACATGAGATCCAAAAAACAAAAAGAGATCCAATTTCATAAAAAAAATATAGGTTGCTAAAAGGTGATTTTATGCATGTTTCTGTAATTTGAGGAAATTTGCCGTTTTTGACAGAACATTGTAACCAAAATAGCTCATAGCTCAAGGCCACACAAACTCTCAGAGAGGAAAGAGATCTCCCATCCTTCCTTCAATTGGCATGTCATCTTTCCCAACATTGGGAAAACACCCTGTGGTCATACACTCCCTTTCATATAGAAGGGTGCTGCGGCTGCACAATCTGTCTTGTCTGGTATTTAGGAGTAATATGACCTTTTGATCCAGTGTCTTTTGGTTTAAAGTCACTGATTTTGAAAACTGAAAAGCAAGATCTGTATAATTAGGCTGGACATGTTCCCTCTCGCAAGATATTTTCTTCGAATTCATTAGTAACTCTTTAGCGGACTGTTTGTATCTTCTTGGTTTGATCAGTGGTGGTGTATTTCCAACTAGCCAGTAACTTGGTTTCATTTACTCCCTAAATGAAAATCATTTCTTTAATTTGTAGTTCCTCCTTCAGGGACATGATTTTTTTCACCGTATTTTCCAACCAAGTGAATTGTGTAAATCCAAGAATGTTTTTTTAATGAAATGGCCATAAACAATTTCTAAATAAACTGCGAAATATTAAGTTTTCTATTATATTTATTTCATGAACGGATTGCTTCTAACAGCACTATTAGCGTGTTAAACAGGGTTCAAAGCACCAAATGTGTGTTACTTGCCAGTTGCCCAGTACCTTTGTTTTTATGTTTATTTTTTTATGTATGTATTTTGACAATGCATGGTGGCGAGAATGTGATATGGATTTGTGCGATCATCAAATCCCAACGGTTGTGATGTTGTTATATAAATATATGTAGTCTGATACGCTGCATGTAACAACACTGTGTTTTCAGTTTCGGTTCACAGTAAATGCTGCTCTGCATGTGCTGTGTGTTTGAGTTGCTTATAATTTGCATTGGGGAACGCAACATCCATCATGAGAATCGTTTATAAATCTGTTGTTGTCAACGAAGAGAAGCGTGGTCAGGTTTGCCTGCTCCCTCGAAGAGAGTCCTTCACTATGATGTTAGTCATCTGCAGCAGAATGAGGAAAACATGGCCTTGGCTTGACAGTCTGAATCATAAGAGAGGGGCCGAAAGAAGTGTTAGCATAAGTGATTCAGAGGCTAGCGCTTTTATATCACTGCACATCCATAAACCCATCGCTGTGCCATTTGATTTACTGCTGTAACTCACACAGATGGTGAAAAAATGAAAATAAATATGGCGTCTAGACCTGTGATGAGTCTCGGGGTGCACATTCATCTTTATAACTTGCATTTGTGTTACTCAGAGGTCTACGGGGGCAGACCGCTCAGAAGACTTGGACGCCTCTGTGTGGAGATTGTGAAGAAAGAGCGTTGGTTCTGAATTATTAAAATTCATGCACATTAGTATTCCAATACCGTTGCAGCTGTGTTTGAGATGGTAGGAAGAACCAGAGGTCTGGATTTTCTGCTCTCTCTTTAGTGTTTGAATGAACTACATTTTGTTAAATTAATTAAATTGTATTTGTTTATATCTGTTGCATAAATTTAGCCACTATGTTAAAGGGATGGTTTGGAGTAAAATCAACCTAGGGTCCTTTGCACCATGACCTCGAGCCAAACACCCTCCCCAGATGCCTTTTTTCCCTTGGTCGAACATTATTAAAGTTGGAGCTTATTTAGAGATATCAGCCGGATGGCTTAGTGCAGGCGCTAACGGATCCTAGGATGTATCTCGTAAATGACCCCACTAATAATGCCCAGAATGGTCAAAACCAAACTTATACGGTAGAAAAAATAGGTTCTGTACTCATAAAACGAGGCATTGGAAAGTTTGTAAGTACATCAGGAGTTTATTTAAAGAACACTTGCCTGATGGCTAATGCTACCGCTAACCCGGACGTCGACGTCACTTCAGTGGATTGGGAAAAGCCCGTAAAAGTCCTATCAGAAAGCGATGCATAAGGATGTAGTGTAACGATGCCCAGTTCCAGGAATGCACTAATATTTTGTTGGTAGTACCAGTTTGCAACAATTATTAGTTAACACTAAGTTGTTAACACTTCGAATAAAATAATAATTTGTCGTTACACTACATCCTTATGCATGCTTTCTGCCAGGAATTTTACGGGCTTTTCCCAATCCACTGAAGTGACGTCGACGTCCGGGTTAGCGGTAGCATTAGCCATCAGGCAAGTGTTATTTAAATAAACTCCTAAAGTACTTACAAACTTTCCAATGCTTCGTTTTATGAGTACAGGACCTATTTGTACTACCGTATAAGTTTGGTACCATTCCGGGGATTATTAGTGGGATCATTTACGAGATGCATCCTTGGATCCGTTAGCGCCTGCACTAAGCCATCCGGCTGATATTTCAAAATAAGCTCCAACTTTAATAATGTTCGACCAAGGGAAAAAAGGCATCTGGGGAGGGTGTTTGGCTCGAGGTCATGGTGCAAAGGACCCTAGGTTGATTTTACTCTGAACCATCCCTTTAAGACTGTCTTAAAAACTAGTTTGACAAACTAGCAGGTAACCAAGGGGCAATCAGTCTTACATTTCCAATTCAAATTAGACTAAGCTACCTTTTTATGTAACTGGCCTTAAAAAGTTAGATGACTAACTTTTAAGACTAGTCTACGCAGTTTATGTAGCCGGCCCCAGGTCTACATTCACACGTTGCCGTGCTCTCATTGGTTAACAGTGAGATCCTTGTGGGCGCTTAGCCTTCATTCAGGAGGCAGTACTGCATTGGATCCGTGACTAACCGTCATCATCCTCATTATTATTACTGTATTATTCTTATTCTTATTCTTATTCTTAAAGTTCCTTTGCCCTACTTCTCCCAGAAAACCTGCACACCTGCCTCCTGCTTGTGTTTATGGAGAGAAGGTGTCTGCTTATGATGACATCATAGCTTCCAACCACTCGGGATTTCTAGACCTGAGGGAATGTCTCTCTGGCACACACACACAACTTTGTCTGAATGGCTCTGGGTTATTTTACCCTCACCTCTCTTTTTTGTTTTTAAATGAGGTTTGTGTGTTTAGCAAGCTCAAGCCAAACGCCAGAGCTGTGCTACTTTTCAGAAATGTGCATGGGTCACTCCACTTGGTTCTACTTTATATAAACTTTATAGAGGTTTGAGAAGTTGCTTACTGGCCAAGTCAGTTTTTTTTTTTTTTTTTTTTCACAATGTTTAGTTTATCACTCTTTCGTATTTCTCCCTGTTGGCTTGAATTCCATTTAAGTTCTGTAAGAGGAAACAGGCTCCTGTAACATACTTCAAATAGAGCTGTATGTTTCCTAAGCCATTTGTCTCGCAGACAGGCCGTGGGATTTATCAACAGACCTACTGACCTTTGCCCTTTAAACTTCAGATGACCCCCAGCCTTAAGCTTTCCTACCCAACCTGGGTTAATTTTATCCTTCACTATAGGCTATGTTTGAAGGTGCAATGGCCTCAGAGCAGCATCACACATTCAGTCACAGTCCAGCACAAGGTCAATGCACTCGATGACCAGGGATCATCTCTTTTCTCGGAAGGTCAAATGACTTAATTGAGTTTCACAACACTGACAAGAATTGCTTAAATCCCAAAGATGCATACGCAGCACATAAACTGATTTGCAGAAGTTGTTTAGAACTACTGTTGCTTGTGCAACATTCGTTTATCTGTTATTTGATGGATCTATTTCTATTAATCGGAAAAAAAGTGCGACTTCGACTCGATAGGTGTTCTCTAAACGTTAATGAACCTTATTGTCAGGATTTTAGTCTTTTTTTATCAAGAAATTGTACATTTAAACTGTTGGAATGTTCTGTTCTCAGGTGTTTTTGTCACCAATGATGATTATTGCTTTTTCTTCAACCAAAAGTGTGTAAAATAGGGGGTCACTGAGATAAAGTTAGCAGTATTATATATGACATATGATTGTCTTCATCTAATGTGAGCAAACATTATGTCTGAAGTACTTCTGAAGAAACCTATGATGATAACCGTACATCTGTCTTGCATGTCATCTTGGATTGCAGAAGATCTGGTGTCACAAAGGACACCTGAGGTTATTGTTAGCAATGGGTCGATGAGGTCAGAGATGTACGCTTGTACACGCCTTGCTATTGCGTCCTGCACACAGCTGTCAGAGTGCTTTCCTGTCAGTGGAATGCTAAACATGTAGCTGTGTGTATTTTTGAGACTGAGAAGGGCTGCAAATTGTCCACAAACTTGAGGTTTTTGCAGTGATGCTATAGAAGAACTATGTTGGGTTCCCCAATGAACCTTTCAGTGAACAGGGTTTTTTTTAGCGTAAATAACATTGAGAAAATTGTGCACAAAAAAAAACACAAACGGTTTCATTGATGTTAAAGGTTTTTCATGGAACCACAGATTCCAATAAATAACCTTTATTTTTAAGAGTGTAGGGCTGAGCAATATTGAATTTTCATCATAAATTTGACGAGTTTGGTAACATTGCACATTGATGGTGGAATGCTTCCATGTAAAGCACTTTGAGTACCCAGAAAAGCCCTATATAAATGTAACGAATTATTATTATTGTTATATTATTATAACTATAAAATTAGGATTGAATATCAAGATATTGCTCATCCCTGTCATGCACACTCACACGCAGAGGAAAAGCTCAGGTCATGTGTTTAAAGCTCCTCACATGGTGTGTGCTGGCATGAGGTCTGACTCTGTAAACAAACCTCTAAATGTGATTAACCTCACATTTCTCCCATTGCACTTCACCAGTACAGTTAGAGCACCAGGAGACAGAAGCAGATATGTATATATGTATATATATTTACTGTATTATTTCGGCTACCCTGCTTTGTAGAATCAGTCAATATTAGCCATTGAAAAACCTGTATTGGTTGACCACTGCCGTGTAGAGAAACCATCAAGTAGCTACTCTGGAATGTGAGGGACTGTCGCGGTGGCAGTTGGACTTTAAATGAAACACAAGGACACATGCCAACTATACAGTCCACCTGTGTACCATTACCAGAGACCCCAGATCTGTCGTCACGCCTGGTCACGAACGACCAATGAAATATGCACAGCGAGACTCTGAGAACAGCTATTAGCATTGCAGCAAATATTTACATGGTGTGTTGTGTCAATAGAAACTGTACTGCCTCCTAGCGGTAAACCATGATGAGTTTTAACCACTGATCTATATAAATGAGTGGATTGCTCTTGACTTCATAAAAAGGGAAGCCAGTGCATTGCCATATTGGTATTCCCTAGTATTCCCTCACGTTCTATTGAATTAATGGGAAATCTTCTGATTTTAATGAGAAAACATTACAGTTAGCGGTGAAATCTGAATACAGATTTATGCTTTGTAAGTTATGTACATACAACTTAATTTGCCATGTACAGTTGACTGCGGTTATGTAATATTTGTGTTATGTAATATTATTATTTTTCATACAGTAACTATAAATTATTCAATTGTTTTTGTTAACAGCATGTGTTTCGAAGCAGTAAAGATAACGACTTAAACGATGGTTAAATGAATAATTTGCTCAACAATATACAAAGAACACTGTTCAATACAAAGTATTACTAATACTGTCATGTTAGTAAAAAGCCATAGAATTTGAGCTGACCTGTGCCTTTTTAATGGTTTCTAAGATCTCCAAGAGTTCGAAGTATAGATGTTGGTCAACAAAAAGACATCAGGAAATAGTACACACATTTCACAACTTATTCAGAGAAATGACGCTGACTGCGTATGGATTTAAAAACATAAAGCTTTATTTCTGAGCATTTATACTGTCGCTCAGAGCAAGATAATGCATGGTAACCTTTTTAATATAGTGCAATTTAGTAATAGGGGATTGTATGTATTGTAATATTTAATATATCGCTTATCCTGCCCAAAAAGGTATCATTCGAGGTATCTCTAATGTACATACTGTACATATATCTTAAAAACTATTCATGTGCGACTGATATGCTGCAAATCAGGTGATTTCTCCATCAATGTTTTGGCTGTAAGTCAACGATGCCCTCTGTCGGTAGGGAATTGTAAGATGGCCGCTCAAACACTTCCGGTGGCTTTACCAGATGCAGTGAGCAATCCAGTCGTTTATAAAGATCAGTGGTTTTAACAATAAACTGCCAGGCAAAGTAATTCCTTTTGGTTTGCAGCCAGTGTCATTTTAGTATTATTTTTATATGCTTTTATAATTATTATTAATATATTAAATTGGTTTAGTTTATATTTTTGTATTTTGAGTTTTTATTTGTCGTGTGCTTTGTCATTTTCCAATTTTGTTTATTTCTATTTAGCTTTCATTGATTTTTATTTAAAAAAAAAAAAAAAATGTTTTTACATTTATTGAGATAGGAAAATAAAGCCTAGACAGGAAGTGAAGAGAGAGGAGGAAGGGATCGGGAATGGTCCGCAAGCCAGGACAAAAAACTCTAAGAAAAGTTTCTAATTTTTGTTTTATATTATTTCAGCTTTATTAAATATGAATGAAATGTTTTGATGGTTTTAAATTTAGTTTACAATACTGCAACACTGGTTGCATTAATCTTTAATATTCACTTTTCACAAGACTTTAATTTGAATGATTTTTGATCTTTTCTTTGGCAAAATCTGGTAAAAAAAAAAACTTGTTTGTAATGTTGCCAGTCACAAAAGTCAAAGTCTTTCTGATCATATCAGTGGTTCATGAAATGTGTTTGTGTTTGCGTAGGTAAAGGCGAGGTGCAGATGCAGTTGGACAGCGCTCTTCAGGACGTCAACACACGCTATGCCGTGTTAGAGGAGACCGAGAAGAGAGCTGTGTGTCGAGCTCTTATAGAGGAAAGAGGAAGATTCTGCTCATTTGTCACAATGCTTAAACCTGTCCTGGTGAGTGTCTGAACAGACTCTGGTTTAAGATATATATTGTTTGTATCGACTATTGAGACATTTTAACATGCAAAGAACGATTTTCTTGAATGTAAAATATTTAAATGTGATTAGTATTTGTTTTAATGGTTTTATTTGATGCGTTTTTTAATTAAACAGGGTGATTTTCTTTACTGTATTACAGTAAAACATCAGAATGCATTACAATTATGAGAACTAGGGAACAATTTAAATAATGAAAATTATTATGATCTCATGTTCTTAAACCAGGCTTTATTTTCATTATAAATTTAATGTATTTTGATTTCTTTTTTTGATTTTGAGATGACAGATTCATGCAGGTGTACTGTTAATTCTGCATAAATATTGTCTGACTGTTTTTTTTACCCTGGGTAATGTCAGGACGAAGAGATAAGCATGCTTGGGGAAGTCACACATTTACAGACAATTCTAGAAGATCTTGGAAACCTGACGGCTGATCCCAACACACTGCCCCCTGCTAGTGAACAGGTACTACATGTCTTCTAAATAGGCCAACATGTTACCACTTCATATATTTCTCTCTCTCTGACTTTATCTTGTTTTGTTTATGCAGGTTATTCTTGATCTGAAAGGCTCAGACTATAGCTACTCGTATCAGACTCCACCCGCCTCTCCTAGCAACACGTTATCACGCAAGAGCAGCATCAGCAGGTGAGTTCAGGGTCAGGGAGAAATGTTCATTGATGCAAAAAGTGTTGATTACTGATTCATATGTGTGTGTGTGTGTGTGTGTGTGTGTGTGTGTGTGTGTGTGTGTGTGTGTGTGTGTGTGTGTGTGTGTGTGTGTGTGTGTGTGTGTGTATATAGGCCAATTTAAAAAAAAAATGTTTTACATTTATAATGGCCTTAGCGGTAACCTTTAAGCTTCCTATAGTAAGATATAACAGTTTTAACTCAATTAAAATGTAACTCAATTTTAACTTATTGATTTGTTTAGTAGCCATGTAATACATATTTTTTAGATCTTCTTTTCACAAAACAAACCCCTGAATGTGATGTCCTTCAACAGTGACCAACTACCCGAAAGTTATGCCTTGCATATATATTGTTAATAGTTTTCATGACATGGCAAGGGGTCATGACATGCTAAATCAAATTTGCCTTTATCTTTTGACATATAAGAGGTCTTTGTTCATAATGAGGAGGATGTTTTAATGGTACAAAGCATTTATTATCAACCTCGCTTTGATATTGCGGGATCTGTGGCGTCACACAGGCGTCACACATTTGCATATGACTGCCTCTTATATAGACATTGACTCATAGTTATACATCGTCCAAAGGCCCCGCCCATCTGGCACTCAGCCACTTAAAGGGATAGTTCACCCAAAAATTCAAATTGTCAAATTCACTTTTACTCACCCTCAAATTGTTCCAAACCTGTATGAATTTCTTTTATCTGTTGAACACAAAAGAAGATATTTTAAAGAATGTTGGTAACCAGATAGGTGATGGACTCTGAAATAAATAAGTGAACCTCAAGGAGGATATTAAAATAATAAAATCCATGTCCTGACCCCTTTAAAATCGATTGGAAAAGTATGAGTGCTGATATATTGCTCATCTCTTTCTGTCTCTCACAGTAACTACACCTCTGTGCGTCATGTCCCGTCTCTGGACTCCATCTCCAGCGCAGTGGACGGGCTTCACCTGCGAGCCCCAGACCCAAAACGGGTATTCCCACACCACAAAACTATTGGTTTAAAACTTACCTGGCCCATTTATGATGTATTAACCCTGTGAAACTCAAACAGTTTCAATAATTTGTCACTCAAAACACATACAACCTCATTCAGCCCAAAGAAGAAAAATACGGCTGTAAGCATCATCGCAGCCTCCAGTCTGTTGGGGTGCATAATCCAAACCCCCCTCAAAATCCCAACCAAATAGATCACACATACAGACACATAATTAAACAGTGCCTCAGTGCAGATAATATAGAAGATGTAATGTAGTTTGTCTGGGTAGTACAATATAATGAAAATATGGTACTAAATATTAACAAATAAAATGCTTAGTAATAAAATATAAGCATAAAGCATTTGACAATAAAACATTTATTATACAATTCAAAGCATTTACAAAAGAGTAAGTTTGCTCTTATTATGTGTAGTATGCTTGTCTGATTTATTATATTACCAGAAGTGAATAGGGTTTAAAAAAAAAGCTAATTAATCAAATAACTAATTAAAAAGGCATTTATTTTAATATTTCCATGACTAAAATCTGAACATTGGATAATGCCACGTTCAAAATTATTTTGTAGACATTTTAGAGTTTCTACGGATGGAATTTTGGATATCCATTTCCATCACTCTATAAATCAGAAAATACTATCAACAGCCAGGGGGAAAAAATCTCCATGTTTTTATAAATAAAATGTCAGGCGAATGATATATAAACAAACCGCTCTGCACAAGCCTTCAGAATATAGAGAGTTTGGTGTATGGAAGTGCTACTGAAATGGAGATTTCTGGTTCAGTGCAGGAGAAAAAAAGCCTTTAAAGATATGTATTGTAATTTGAAATCTACAGACCAAATATTTAAAGTGTCATAAAATATAAAATTTTAGATGTTTTCTTTACACCGGTCTGAAGGAAGACGTGTTATGGAAGTAAAATAGCCTAAAATCTCAAAATTGACTTAAAAAAACAACAACAATGGTTTTGTCCGTAGCATCTCTGTTTAAATTTGACCATAAGTTGCTATATTTTGTGATATAATTTAAAAGCTAAATCAAGAAGTGATGTTTTATGATTTCTAATCAGGCACTGAAGAGAGTACCCAAAAGCATTTCTTTTGGCCAAGGAATTGTTTTAGTCCAAGAGGGTTTGGATTTGGACAGAGGCTTGGATTTGACCCCATCTGATCTCATCTTTCTCTTGTCCCACTCCTCTCTGCCCCTCACCTCCATCTCCCAGCGCTCACGCAGTCCTCTCCTCCTGGTCGGAGGGGAGGAAGGTGCTCGCTCTCTCAGCGAGGGGAATTCTCCAACAATCCCTCGCACCGGCCAGCGTGGCCCACACCTCCGGCACAGGAGCACTGTGAGCACAGACTCAGTGTAGTGTAGTGCTGTGTGTGTGAATGGGGTCATTATTGTTGCATGTACTACTGGAGATTGTCATTGTGCATGTGTGGAGGTTGTATCTGTGTGAAGGTAGAGAGCGCCCTCTGCAGGCCATTTTAGAGGGAGACAGTCTGATAAAACTTTCATTTATAAAACAAGCTATTTTAAATGATTTTCTGATTATCAGACCCCATTTCTTAAATCAAACACACTAACCAGTATACTTGTCTACAACTATAAACCTGCATGCTGCTTTAAAACTCTTATAGGCCCATCTAAACATTTACCAAACTGTCATTAAAGTCAACATAAAATAGAAAATTACTATTTATGTTTATTGTTAACCAATGACCTAATAGCTATTTCGTAGGGCTGTAACAATGTATCAGGTCACGATATATCTTAATACAAAAATATGCATTGTGTATAGTTGAACTAAAATAAAGGTTTAGACTGATTTAATTTAGCATCAAATGTGGTAATGGCACATCAGATAGGTCACACTTTTATGTTTTTTTTTTGTTAATTATTAAATATTAAAAAACATTATTTAATAGAATCCATTTTTTTTTTATATATATTTTTTTTATATATATATAGTCAGGAACAGAGTGCAAACGTGTCTAACATAATTCTGTAATTTTAGAATACAGAATCATGAATATTTTTATTGGTGTCACGTTTGACCTGTCATGGGGGAGAAGAACATTCCTGATGTAATACCAAATTTAGCATTTTAATGAACAATACTTTTTATTTACAGTTTATCAGTATTGTGTATCAAACCAAGTGTGTTGTTACACTTCTACTAATTAGGAATGATTTTATGCTACTGTTGTATGTAATGCAGACTTTATCAGATGTAAAAAAAAAAAAAAAAAGGTGGTTAAAAAATAAAAATGGTTATTATCTTTATTAGAATAAAGGGTTCTGAAATAATTGCAAATAATGGCAATTTGAAAATCAGCATTAGTATTAGGTTGCTAACCTCAACTGCAAACTCAGTTTCAGGTCAAAAAAAAAAACACCCACTTTTCACAAGCCAATCAGTTCCTAATGGATAAAATTAAGTCCTACCCTACATTTTATTTTCTTATAATGAAATCGGTTTGAAGACCATTTCATGTTGACTTTAAGGGCATTTTCAGACCTGTAGATCGTTTGCTTTGTTCAGAAACAGGGACTTAATTTGTTAGAATGTTGCATTTTCTTCTTGGTTCGGTTCACTTTCACAAGGCAGCATTTTAAAGTTCACTGTTTACGTTCCTCTGCGTCATCCTTCAAGATGGATTGACAAGTTCGCTCCATGGGCTTATTGTGGCTTGTTCTGTAGCTGTCGAGACACACGCAAACACTTGTATGAATGTAGCCATCATTCCCGCTCTAACTGATGAATTATTCACTGCCCAGCCAAAAAAAAAGTCTCCGTTTGGATTTAAATAGGCAAATTCTTAAGAGTCAATGACGTGATTATTATGTTTCTAGCATGTTATATGTTTGACAACAGTTCTTCTAACCCTAATTAATGGAGTTTGTACCGGTAGCTTTTCATTTCTTAAACAACCATGTAGGATATATTCCATATTCCAGAATGACAATGTCAAGATTCATCAGGATCAAATTGTGAAAGAATGGTTGGGAGGGAGCATGAAGAAACATTTTCACACATGAATTGTTTCACGTCTTAAATTCAGGGAAAGTCTGGGATGTGCTGGAGGAGACTTTACAGAGTGCATTGTCAATACAAGATCTTGAGCAAAAATGTATGCACCTCTTGATGGAAATAACATCAAAACACATATTTCTGTCAAACGGTGCATCTTTTTTTGGAGGTGCATCAGTCTTATATTGACAATGCGTGAGTCAAACTTTTCTTTTCGATTGCTTTCTCACCTCAACCAAACCACTCAAGAGTTTTTCAATTGAGCCGAGACCGCTTCGTTTAGGCCATGGTTTCTCAAACTCGGCCCTGGAGGGCCACTGTCCTGCACAGTTTAGCTCCAACCCTGATCAAACACACCTAGCTGTGAGTTTCTAGTGATCCTGAAGACATTGATTAGCTTGCTCAGGTGTGCAGGACAGTGGCCCTCCAGGACCGAGTTCGAGAAACCCTGTTTTAGGCGATCTCAGAATGATCGTTATAGTGCGGATCCGAGCGCAATGTTCACATATGCCTAAACGAACCGAACTAAGGGAGAAAATGCACCAGGTTCCGGAGCAGGTGTAAAAACACCTAAATCTCTATTATCTTGTGACTACAGTGTTGTAGTGTTTTGTTTTTCTTACCTGTAGTAAATTGACATGGACTGACAGAGTATATCCTTGTCTAGGATCAAGGCCAGAACTCTCCTGGCACAGAGAACGGGACCTCCATGCCCCCACTACACAAAGCTTACAGCGGATATGAGGAGAAAGCCAGGACACTGTCCATGTCTGGCAAGGTACTCGCTCTTTTTGAATGCAGGAATGATGCACTAGATGTGCACAAGTTTTCCTTTCCTAAACTAAAAGCACATTTTATACACCTTTTTTGATTCTACTGGAATTATTGTGGTCGACTTCACACTTCTGATCTCTGATTGGCTCCCGCTCCTGTCCGTAGCCACAGTCAGCCAGGGAGCAGCTGGGTCTTACTCTTGGAGGCGGGCTTAATTCAGAAGCTCCTCGAACCAGCCGAGATTCCCTCCACTGCTCCAGCGGATACAGCACTCAGACCACTACGCCATCCTGCTCGGAGGACACCATTCCCTCGCAGCATGGTCAGTGCGCGTGCACGTACACACATGCATGAGCTTCTTCACATTTATTCTTTTTCTGTTCTGTAATCTTCCTTTGAAGTCTTCAATGCACTCACTTGAAGAGATTTATAATTAAAAAAGTGCTCAATCTAGCTTTCTTTTTCTCCTTTGTGTTTTTTGTATGGCATTTTCCCCCTTTATGTTTTAACACTTTTACGTCGTTTTTCAACACAGTGATCTGATTTGTGGTTTGTGTAGGCAGTAAATGTGCCACTGTGGCATTATAGGCCAATTGCAGACCAAATCTGATGTGCTTGCACAAATCACAGACTTAGATTGCTGTCCAAAGTGCGTGTTTTTGGCCCTTTGTATATATGTTAAATGTACTTTATTGTTCTTTTACAGCGGTAAAGAAAGAACCTCCTCTATATGGTAGGTTTCTGAATGTCATTGCATAGACTTGATTATGCTCATTGTGATCATATACCAATAATAAACATTAAATGTCTTTATTTTAGGAAATCCATGTCATATTGCAGGCGTGCCTTTGTTGAAAGAGTGTTATCTGTATGCGTAAGATTTGAGTGTGTGCAACCATGAGATACAACATGCGGCATCTTGTCAGTTGTCAACTGTTATCCACCTTGTCATGTTGTTCGAGTGTAACTGAAAGACACAACTTCAAACTGAGCTTTTGTGCGTCTGTTGCATTCATTTTTTTGGGTGGTAATCCATTTTAGTCTTCATGCAGACATTTTTACGGCTGTCAATTTAGTGCACTTAAAGACAATAAGATTTATGATTTTATTTTTATTTTATTTAATGCAGACATTTATACATTTTTTAAACATTTTTATATGCATCATAAATTGCATTTTGCATTTTTTAATGTTTGTCCATTAGTTTGTTTCCACTGGAAAAGTATACAATTAATAAAATATTTGTATATTTATATATATATATGCCCGCTCTACAAAATGTACATTGTATACCATTGCATTTGTATGTTTCATTGTTTCATTTAAACAAATTACTAATTCAAATTTAAACTGCTAGAAAAAAATCAGTTCACACAAGGTAAGGCAAGTTTGCAAGGCATAAAAACCACATGTACTGATCAGCAAAGGGAAGATGTATTGACAGCACAGCCCTGTCCTGAAAGAGCTTGTGACGGGCCCTAAACACTCTCACGCCATTATTGTTAAGCCCTGACTTCAGATTTTGAGACATGAACCGCTTTCGTTTTTGTTTTCTTCCACTATCATTCCCTGCATATGTAATTTCAGCTTCAATTACTTTTTTTAATTTCATTGTTTTTTTTCTTCTAAACAATGTATAAGTGCTATCATTCAACATTAACGCGGTGTGTGACTCTCCTCTCTTTCAGACTATGACTACATCTCTCTGCACGGAGGAGAGGACGCCCACAGCCAGTCTGAATTTGATAAATCTTCCACAATTCCTCGCAACAGCGACTTAAGTCTCAATTACCGCAAAATGTTTATAAGCAAGAGGCCGGCGTCTACCGTCAGTCTGCTGATGGATCCGGAGCCTATAGGACCCCACACGGCCACTATCCGCCGGAAACCCTCCAGCAAGCCCAACATCCGCCGGGGAACCATCAGTGGAGGAGTGCCTATACCCATCTCCACACCACAGGTTATTCATCTTCTGAAACTTAAAGAATGTACAGGAGACCTACTGGGTTATCTATCATAATTTGTAGCCAATCCAAAAGGATTTTCTTAAAGGATTTCAGCACAGCATTATTTTCAAAATAACTTTTACGATTACATTCATTTCATTCAGGATTTTAATATGCTTACAGCATCTCTCTGATTTGATTAAACTATACTACCGTTCTAAAATGAATACTATTATTCAGCAAGGATGGAGTAAATTGATCAAAAGACAGTATAAGTATTTCGATTCATCAAAAATCCCACAAAAAGCAGCATAACTGTTTTTGACTGTGATGATAATAAGAAATGTTTCTTCTTTAACTGAATGATTTCTGATTCTTATTCTTATTTTAAATTGTATTAATGTTTCACAGTATTACAGTTTTACTGTATTTTTGAGTAGTGTGTATATCCAGTATTTGATCATTCTAACGCAATACAATTAGGTTTCTAATCCTGTAGTACTGGAAGAATTAAACAAGAACCAAATCAATAATTGGGATCTTTTTTTAATTCTTAGGAAAGTCCTTGTTGAGTTTTTCTGAAGTTATGATAGAAATTCCAGTTGGGGTCCTGTAAAAAAAAAAAATCAGCTTGTTTATAATATTAAATATGCATAAGCATTTTTAACATCCGTGTACTGAGTTCTATTGAATGTTTTAAAGAATCATCAAAGAACCTTTTCGTTGTAATTGTAGGTGCCGCTGAAGGCATCTGTCTCTACCGCCGGCCTGAGCGGCAGTGAGGAGACCATGGGCCCTCCTGGGGTGATTCAGAGTAACAGGCTACCTGGCTCTGATCTGGCTCACATCAGACATAATCTCTGTACGTCCACTCAGAGTCTGAGTGCAATGCCGCCTCCGTACTATTCCATGTTCCCTGGCCAGCCACCAGTGGGAAGTGCAGAGCCGATGTATCAAATGAATAAGCAACAGCAGTATGCGTTGCACCAACAGCAACAGAGGCAGTATCAACAACAACAGCTGCAACACCAGTATCAGCAACAACACAATCAACAGCAATATAATCAACAACAGTACAATCACCTGCAGCAATATAACCACGCGCAGGAGTCGCAATATCAAGAGCTACATCAGAAAGAGCTCAAACGTCAGTGTCAGCAGCAGCAGATTCAAAACATGGCCGCTCATAATTCCAGCGTGCCAGTTGAAAGTGGGCCGGCCAATTCTGCCCAGCCCGGCGCGGACCATCCCGACAGCGCTCCTGATCCGGGCAGCGGAGGTGACATGTTGAGTTTGATCCGCAGAGGAGTCAAATTACGTCGGACACTCACCAACGATCGTTCGGCACCTTTAATCACCCCCAACCATCTCAACTGATTTTATTTTTGGAATTTTATTTTTGGAATTTGTCTGTGGCCTTTTATGGTTGCTCTCTCCCGTCTTTTCGCTTTAGTGACTCTTTTTTTTTCGTGCCTTTTATTTTTGCAGTTTGTGTTGTTGTTGTTTTTTTTAAGTGGAGGCAAAACTGTCGACTTTTGCCACGTGAAAAGACGTTTGATTTAACTACTCTTGTGCTCGAAGAACAAACGTTTTGCCGTGTCCTTGCGAATGTTGCCTCTCAAATTACAGTTAATTCTGCAGGCTGTTTGCTTAACATATATGTATACTTATAAATACAGATATATATGTATTTAGAGATCTAGATCGAACGTCGGAGCTTAAGATATATTAAAGTTATTTGTTTGTCGTATTCGCGGAGATAAAGCACTCAGCCTTTCTGGATAGAGATCAAAACCTTCTGTATATATTAGTGAAACAATTGAAAGACTGTTGTATTATTATTAATTTTGTTTTCTTGTTTGTTTTCGAAATTAGACAAAGCAGCACTAGGCGTCTATTTTTGTACAGTTTAGGGTATCAGAAAACTGCACCACTGCCTTTAATCCGCCCAATGACT
Organism: Rutilus rutilus; assembly: GCF_951802725.1. NCBI lineage: Eukaryota > Metazoa > Chordata > Actinopteri > Cypriniformes > Leuciscidae > Rutilus > Rutilus rutilus. Next base: position 36,410,533 of record NC_140217.1, on the reverse strand, counting down.
GGATGCGAATGCAGCCAATGAGAGAAGTGGAGGGAGGGAAGGAGCGATGTGATTGGGTGGATGAATGAAGGACTGGAATAGTGGAACTTGTTTGTGTTGCTTATGACTGTGAGAGCTTACAAAGGCATCACTGTGGTTATTTATTCAATCTGTTTGATTCTGAATCATTTTTAATCGTTTGTTTACCAAAGCTCTAATGCTGTAGCCCCGTAGATGCGTATAAACCTGCTCTCCTGGAGGATTTGCTATAAAGACTCTATTCATAAAACCTCAAACTTGTGGCCCATGCATTCTTTTTGTCTTTGAATCACAAATTTATTATTACATGACAAGAAAGCGAATGACTATCAAATCGCAATGGCTTCGATTTAATTTAATGTATGTATGCCCTTCATGTTTCGGAGTGAAGTGCGGCATTGAGTTCTTTTACACACGAGCAGCTTGATTCAGTTGCTTAAGACGTGCACTTGGGAAGGCGACTTGCATCAACCATATTCCCAAACTTTTAATGAGAAAGCGCTTATAAACTGTCAACAAAAGAGAAAACAAGAGACCATGATGGTTTAATGTTTGAAAACGAATTTAGTCAGCCATAAATATTAGTATTGAATAAATTATGGTCCCACTTTATATTAAGTGGCTTTAAGTACTATGTACTTGCATCGAAAATAAGTACAATGTACTTATTGTGTTCGTGTTGTATTGTAAAACACTTTTGCTGCTGTTGAGGTGTGATACGGGTAAGGTTAGGGACAGGTGTGTGGTGGTATGGGTAGGTTTAAGCGTGGGTTAAGGTGTAAGGGAAGGGTCAACAGTGTAGTTACAAATGTAATTACATAAATTAATTACATGCAGGTATTTTAAAAATATAAGTACAATGTAAAAACATGCATGTACACCAAGTCCATTGTATCGAATTATTAATTTCAATGTAAGTACATAGTGCTTAAAGCCACTTAATATAATGTGGGACCTAAATTTTTGTATTTTTTATTATTATTTTAGTATTATCATTATATATTTTATTTTACAGTACATATATTATTTTATTGTCATATTGTTATGCAGTCACAAAATATTTGGCCAAATTGTCTTTCCCAACAAGCAAACCTGGAGCTTTTTTATTTATGTATCGCATTTTAAATCGTAATCACAATATTTGTCTGAAAATTCGCAATTCGATTTTTCGCCAAATCGTGCAAACTCTACTCTTGATGATTCATTCTAATCCCAAATGCGAAACTAACATCATTAACTGCTCATTATGACCGCTTTCTCTCACAAAGGTGTGTGTAAAATGTTCTGATGTTGAGAATTAAAGTGGTTCTGTTTTTTTTTTTCTAATATTGGATGTCGTTTGAGAGCAAGCGTTAAGCCTAGCCCAGATGCTTGCCCCATTTATGTTTATCAATTCTTTTTTAAGCATTTACTTGAGAGTTTCTTCGAGTGGATTACCCAGAATTCTGTTGGTCCGTTGTGATGCACTTGTGGTTATTGCAGCTTGGCGACGCTACCCAGTTGTTTTCTTAAACGAAAGTAAAAGTGCATCACCAATACCTTTAACATTTTTAATATTGAATCTATGCATCATTTTTAGCACCTCTAGATTAAATTCTAAACCATTGATGGGAAAATAATCATCTCAATATGAGCGCAATGAACCTGTAATCCAGACGCACTTCTGAGGACTGACAGCATCTCCCGCCCGTCTTTGATGTCTTATAATTGATCAAATCCGTCACACACGTGCTGGCAGGTGCGCTTTGAAGTTTCCCTCCTGCTACGAAAGTTGTTTCTTCATATCTTACCGCATTCTTTTTTTACCACCCCTATTTTTGTATACTTTTCAGGTTATTCTCAATCTTGGGTTACTTCACACCTGTCTGAGGCGCGTCTAGGATTTCTCGCCCCCGCTCCGTCTGTATGCTCAATTGTCTTCAGTGGTTTCGACATTGCTAGAGACGTTCACTCCTGACACAATGCTCCTCTGGCCTTTTACTGTAGGATTAGCTTGCAGCTGCTGTACGGCCCTCCTGGAGTGTAAAAGAATATCATTTTACTCTGAAAGGTGAGCTGACCGAGGTGTGTTAATTATTGTGAACTTCAGTTTGTGTCCAGTGACATTATGAAATCTGTTTTTTTTTTTTACTTTCAGACATTAGTAGTAATTAAAAGCAATAAACCACAAGAAAACCTGTGCGTAAGTGATGTTAATAATGTTAATGTGAGTGGTTACCAAGGTGTTGCTATGCAGTTGCTACTGTTATAGCAGGCAAAAAAATTCAAAGGTTTGAGGTCAGTATGATTTTATTTTAATTTTTTACATTATATATATATATAAACATCCATATGGAAGCCTCAAACAACATGGAAGGTTAAAATATATCATTGTTCAAAAGGAAATAGGAAACCACATTAATTTGTTCTCATCCATACATTTGCTTTTTGTGCTTAAAAAATATAAATAATAAAAATGTGGAAGTTTTTTCGATCTTAATTAATTTTAAGTTTAACCTTGAGAAGGTAAGGTAAAACTTTATCCCATAAGAGAAATTTACATACCAGACCTGGTCTAGAGAGCTTTTTATTTGGTAGAAATTAATATGCCCTTGTGGGGATGGTGATGTCATCAATATGTTTGTCTGTTTTCTCTGTGAATTTTAATTGCATATACCTGCAAAATATTTATCCGATTAACTTTTAGGAGTATCAGGGTTTTCCAGTGCTGGGAGTCTGGGTTAGAAAGGTATTTATATATTTATTTATATCAAACCTCAGTCGGTTTTGTCTATTTTTGAAGACTGTTGTACACAAATACTAAGTATTTAATTTTAATAGTTTAAATCTCTCAGTTTCAAAGGCTGGAACCTGATGGAAAATCCTTAACATGTCTTAATATATTTTGGGAGCACATTATTTATTTATTTATTTTTTTTTTTTACATGTGATAATGTTACGATAATCAGCCCAGTTATTTGTCTCATGTCAGTTTATATATATATAGATAGATAGATAGATAGATAGATAGATAGATAGATAGATAGATATAATATGTTAATAATTGATTATTGTGGGCCTGGGCATGTTATGGTGCTATTAATATTAATTCTTAATTTATTTAATTTATTTAATTTTGTTTACTTTTGTCGATAAAAAGAAAATCTGTTCAATGTAAAGTCCAGGTCCTGAAGTAAATCTGAGGTAAATGTTTTTGTATCAGTCACTCACAGAAATAGACTCACTTCTATGCTAGACGGTCCTGTATCACGGTGACTATGCGTTTTAGAGAGGCCTTGTAACTTTACCGGTCACGGTAATTCGGTGATCTCATCTGACCTAAATGCCTCTCGGTATTGCTGAGTGATTGCAGTGCTGACTCACCTCCTGCAGTTCCAGCGAAGAACACACGGTGGCGCTGCGACCCGCGGCCCAATCTTACATCCGTCATCACTTCCAGGAACATCGTCCGCTTTTTCCCAAAATAGGAGGAGTGAAATCTATTCTCCCGGGAAACAAAGTAAAGTGTCGCAGGGCAGTGTAAGTAAGGAATGAATCCAGCGTGAGTGGTGGTCATGTGAAAACTATTTATTTTCTTCCGAAATTTCCTGTCAGCTGTTAGGATGTGAGGGGAAATGTTGAGTTACTGTAAAAAGAGGAGGAGGTCTGTGGATAATCACTGATGAACACTAGCCAGTGTTTTACTTAATATTATTACAATGGCCTCTGAATGTATTTGGACACTTAAACCGCGATTTAAACATATCTGAAAGGCATTGCATTAAATGCAAAGAGACGCTTTTCAAGCTAGACATTTCACAAATATAATTTTATTTTTTAAGCATGGAATATTCGTAAATGTACTGTATATGCAAGTATACTTTTATACATAAGTGTAACATGTTCATAATTAATATAAGCTAAATCTTTATATCACAAAAAATCACCTTGACACCAGTTGTAGTCAGAAAAGGTCCAATGTGTTTTACGGATGCCATTTTGTTTTATATATTTTGTTAACTGAAGTTTTGACATTCAGACATTGTTGAAGAGTGACTTGAGTGTCCAAATATGTTTTGGTGCCATTGTAATATCATGGTAACAGCTTCTTATTGATAGATTGCATTGTATTGCAACAGACCTTAGGGTCACTGGCCGTGGTTAGATGAGTCATATACCTGATGAAAGATAAAAGTAACCACAGTCAATTTAATCTGTTTGTTTATGTTGTTCTAACTCCATCTGTTGACCCTTTATGTAATCCTGCTTTCTTTCGCCATTTGGGACGCGTTGATTTGCTCCAGCCTCTGACATTTAGTGTGTGTGTGTGTGTGTGTGTTTAAAACAGAGAGAGAGAGAGAGTGTGTGTGTGTGTGTGTGTGTGTGTGTGTGTGTGTGTGTGTGTGTTTAAAAGAGAGAGTGTGTGTGTGTTTAAAAGAGAGAGTGAGTCAGTGAGATTTCATCCTATTACAGAGGCTTGTGCTCTGACTCACTTCCAGAACGTTATCCACCAGCAACAGCTTCCTAAACCACAAAACACACACACACTCACTCCAAACAGCCATGAACTTGACCTTTCCTCCAGTTATCCTCTTCCTTATCATGTATGTTTTGTGTTTTACACTAAACTAAACCAAAAACACCTGCGTTACTTCCCATTGGGTTTTCCCTCCCTAACGCTCAAATAGATCCATGCATCTGTGACTTTGTCTTGTGTGTGTTAAGGTCTGTCCATGAGAGGATCAACCTATGGCAAATTCACACAGACCTTTGATGTCTTTTGTAAATTTAAGCAATAACATTCCTTAGCTTTGACTCCATAGCCTGATTCAATGATTTGTTCACCGAAGAATGCAATTTTTGTCATTTACTCATCCTCATGTCATTACAAACCCATTGTGACTTATTTTCTTCAGTGGAAAACAAAAGACGTTTTAAGGAATGTTCATGCTGCTCTTTTCCATTCAATATATAGTAAGTATAGGGCTGTCAAGGACGAAAAAATGTAAGTCTTTATAGTTTAGTGTGTCGAATAGACTCAATAAGTCTTTATTCACCAAAAACGTATAATTATGTACCTTATCTATTCAGTGCAGTTATTGTTAACTAAAACTACAATGATTACAAATTCATAAATAAATCAAATATAAATAGTAGATGAAAAACATAATCTTAAAATGACTTGTCATTGCTTTGGCAACTGACTTGACGAAGTTGAAGTAATAAAATTACTAGGTTAGACTTTATTTTATGATGTCCGTGTTCCAGTGTAGTTATGCACTTAAGTATTGAGTAATAATAATTAACTACATATACTTACTCTAGGGTTAGAGTAGGATTAAGGTTTGGTTTAGAGTTAGTTGCATGTAATTATGCATAATTTATAGTTATTACTATAGTAACTATACATGCAACGTGTAATAAGGACACTAAAATAAAGTGTTGCCAATTACTAAAACTGAAATTAAAACGTATTAAAGCTAAAAATACATATATAAAAAAACAAGTGACAAAAACACATGGTAAAATAAATGAAAACTGAAAGTAAAAGATAAAAGCTAATTCAAAATATTCCAAACAAATACTATAGTAGTTCATATAATAAATAATACTAAAATAACACTGCTCTTATGATACTTTTTATGGTGCTGCTTATTTTAGTAAGCATTCACTTTCATTATATGTAAAACAGCAGCTGGAACATTCTTCAAAACATTTCCTTTTGTGTTCCACTGAAGATAGAAACTCGTACGGGTTTGGAATGACATCAGCTTGAGTAAATGATGCCAGAAATTTCAATTTTGGCTTAACGATCCCTTTAAGTTGTGCCAGAGCTGAAGTCGAGCGCTCACTGTGTGCTTTTCTCTTTCTCCTCCCTCCTTCTCATTATGCGGTCTGAATAAACTTGTGTCTGGTCGTGTCTTCTGTAGTTGTGCCAGCTTCTGTGATTGGTCATGGCCGAGATCCCTGACGCACTGCGTGATTCTGCCCTCATCTCCTCCTGATCGCTGCATCACGCCGGCGTCCGTCTCATAATTGGCTTTAAAAATGCTGCTGTACAAAACACTTTCTCATAACTGATGAGGAGACAAAACAACTGTTCTTAGAGAAATAACGCCACACTGCTCTCTCTTTTTTTGCATTTATGTTAAGAATTTTAGCAAATTCAATTCTGATAGTTTTGACTTCCACAGGTAACTGCATATAGCAAATAATAATCCCTTTCAAAAGTAATGAAAACAACTGTAATGCTTAATATTTCTGTGGAAACTTTCACTTTTTTCAGGATTCTTTGATGAATAGAAAGTTAAAAAGTCAGTTTGTTCATCTTTTGTAACATTATAAATGCCTTTACTGTCACTATTGATCAATCTAATGTGTTCTTTCTGAATAAATGTATTCATTTCTTACAGGGATAGTTCACCCAAAAGTGAAAATTCTTCATGTCGTTCCAAACCTGTAAGGCTTTCGTTCATCTTCGAAACACAAACTACTTGCGCAAGTACCACTCTGACGCTTCAAAAAGTTCATAAAGAGATCGTAAAACTAAGAATTGATCGGTTTAGTCCAAATTTTCTGAAGACAGTTGATCGCTTTATATGATAACAGATTGAATCCTAGCTTTTATTCACATATAAACATTCATCAACTCACTCATCAGTTGTGGTAAACAGAAGCTCAATGATGTTCGCGTGACGTGCGAAAACCAATGAGGTTCATTCTCGTGTTACGCATCGTGTTTGAGCTTCAGCAAGAACCAATGAGGTTCATTCTCATGTTACGCAGCGTGTTTGAGCTTCAGCAAGAACCAATGAGGTTCATTCTCGTGTTACGCAGCGTGTTTGAGCTTCAGCAAGAACCAATGAGGTTCATTCTCGTGTTACGCAGCGTGTTTGAGCTTCAGCAAGAACCAATGAGGTTTATTCTTGCGTGTCAATCAGGTTCGGTTGAGCTTCTGTTTGTTTTCTGATCAATGTTTATATGTAAATAAAAGCCTAAAGTAAATCTGTTCATCATATATAAGTCTCTTCAGAAAATTTGGATTAATTTTAAGTTTTGACTTCCACAGGTAACTGCATATAGCAAATAATAATCCCTTTCAAAAGTTATGAAATCAACTGTACTGCTTAATATTTCTGTGGAAACTTTCACTTTTTTCAGGATTCTTTGATGAATAGAAAGTTAAAAAGTCAGTTTGTTCATCTTTTGTAACATTATAAATGCCTTTACTGTCACTATTGATCAATCTAATGTGTTCTTTCTGAATAAATGTATTCATTTCTTACAGGGATAGTTCACCCAAAAGTGAAAATTCTTCATGTCGTTCCAAACCTGTAAGACTTTCGCTCATCTTCGAAACACAAACTACTTGCGCAACTACCACTCTGACGCTTCAAAAAGTTCATAAAGAGATTGTAAAACTAAGAATTGATCGGTTTAGTCTAAATTTTCTGAAGAGATTTGATCGCTTTATATGATAACAGATTGAATCTTAGCTTTTATTCACATATAAACATTCATCAACTCACTCATCAGTTGTGGTAAACAGAAGCTCAATGATGTTCGCGTGACGTGCGAAAACCAATGAGGTTCATTCTCGTGTTACGCATCGTGTTTGAGCTTCAGCAAGAACCAATGAGGTTCATTCTCGTGTTACGCAGCGTGTTTGAGCTTCAGCAAGAACCAATGAGGTTCATTCTCGTGTTGCGCAGCGTGTTTGAGCTTCAGCAAGAACCAATGAGGTTCATTCTCGTGTTGCGCATCACATTTGAGCTTCAGCGAGAACCACTGAGGTTCATTCTCGTGTTACGCAGCGGGTTTGAGCTTCAGTGAGAACCAATGAGGTTCATTCTCGTGTTACGCATCATGTTTGATCTTCTGCAAGAACCAATGAGGTTTATTCTTGCATGTCAAGGTTCGGTTGAGCTTCTGTTTGTTTTCTGATCAATGTTTATATGTAAATAAAAGCCTAAAGTAAATCTGTCAATCATATATGAGTCTCTTGATTAGTTTTACGATCTCTTTATGAACTTTTTGAAGTGTCAAAGTGTCAATGGAGGGACGGAAAGCTCTCAGATTTCACCAAAAAGATCCTCATTTGTGTTCCGAAGATGAACGAAAGTCTTACGGGTTTGGAATGACATGATGGTGAATAATTAACGTCAGAATTTTCATGTTTGGGTGAACTATCCCTTTGTCATAAGAAGTCTAACTGGTCCCAAGTGTTTGAATGGTACTGTATGTAAGAACGTCATGAATACTTAACTTTAGAAAGCTGTCGAGTGTTTGACGTCACTTGAGTCACTGTAGTGCTACTTTCCATCCTTGTTTCTGTGAACACTTCCATGTTTGTGTGTTTGTACGTGTGAGTGTGAGGGCATCATGAGGCGTCCGAATCTAATTTGTGGGTGACTTCTCTCACACTTGGTTTGTTGCTAGGAAAATACATTATCAGTTGCGCCTCCAAAGGGGCTGGTTGGTCAAGTCCATCCACCAAGCCCATGATGACAAGTAAGCTTGTAAACAACATATTTCACCGTTTTATTCAGGGTTAGTTAGGTACCTAGTTACAGTGCTATGCATAAGTTTAGACACCCATACTAAAGTTGACTAAAAAGAGGAATAAAAAATCATCTTTTGGAAACTGAACTTAATGCCTTAATTTAAAAAATTAGGAAAAATCCAACCTTTAAGGACACCAATTTTCTTTGTGAATGAATAATGTATCGTAAATAAATAAATGTTCTTCCTTAAAATACAGGGTGCATAAGTTTGGACACCCCTATGTTAAATTCCCATAGAAGCAGGCAGATTTTTATTTTTAAGTATTTTTTATTTTTATTTTTTTAGGATACTATGCATCCTGATAAAGTTCCCTTGGCCTTTGGAATTAAAATAGCCCCACATCATCACATAGCCTTCACCATACCTAGAGATTGGCATGGTTTTATTTCAGTTAGCCTAATAGCTAGTTTGATTTGCATTGAGAGATGATCTTATGGAAAGTACCCCATGCCAATCTCTAGGTATGGTGAAGGCTATGTGATGATGTGGGGCTATTTTAATTCCAAAGGCCAAGGGAACTTTATCAGGATGCATAGTATCCTAAAAAAAATATTTAAAAAATACTTAAAAATAAAAATCTGCCTGCCTCTATGGGAATTTAACATAGGGGTGTCCAAACTTATGCACCCTGTATTTTAAGGAAGAACATTTATTTATTTACGATACATTATTCATTCACAAAGAAAATTGGTGTCCTTAAAGGTTGGATTTTTCCAAATTTTTTAAATTAAGGCATTAAGTTCAATTTCTAAAAGATGATTTTTTATTCCTCTTTTTAGTCAACTTTAGCATGGGTGTCTAAACTTATGCATAGCACTGTATTTCCCAGATATTGTAATTATTACAATAAGTATATAGTATGTATATGCAAACAGGACTGTAAAATAGTGTAGCCAAAAGTATGTCAACCTGACAAATTACATCAAAGTATTTTTGTGGTTTAGATCAAGTGAAATAGATCCTTGAAATTATAATTGCAGACTACCACTTATTTCCCAGAGTATGTTTTAGTGCCACCGTAAGATTTTTACTATGCCCTTCTGGCCACTCCATTAAAAAGTTAATGCTAAAAACATGTTATGACATGGGAAAACTTGTGCGTAGAGTAAAGCGTATCACTTATTACAGTGTGTAGTGTGTAGAATAATGCTAGTTTGTGTATTTCTGCGATCCTTTGAAGCTTCAAAAACAATGCAAAAGTGCCACAAAAGCGGTCCATATAACTTGTGCATCTTCTGAAGTCATGTGATAGCTTTGTATGAGAAACGTGTATCTGACATCCACCCTTCATAAGAGTAGCGATGTCTGTCTTGTGTTCTTTTGGGAGTTTTCAGTGAATTGATTGATCCAGTCCACAGAACCAGACATACATTTCTGTGCGTTTCTCACATTTTATAGTGCTTTTTCATTGTTTTTCAAAGCTTGAAAGTTTAAGCCCCCATTGCTTGTAATTGCATGGAAATGATAATTGCATTTCATATTTTCTCCTTTCGTTTTCCACAGAGGAAAGAAGGTCAGACGGTTTGGGACTAGTCACGGGATGACAGTGAGTAAATGATGACAGAAGTTTCATTCTTTGATAGACTATCTCTGTAAGTCTTTGTAATGAGCGCCTGGTCATAAACTGAGAATTATGTCTCTATGAATGAGAGTTTACCCCCCACCTTACCCCAAAGCATCTGTTGCAATCGACACATAAAGGGAGGAAATGCTTTTACGGCCCTAACGGTTAGATTTACTAATTCCTTTGAGCCTTGCACACAGTTTCTGTTTGCCAACTTATTCATCACAAACTGTGCTGTGTCTATCTCTGTTATTACACATACTGTACAATAAATTTGTTAATAAGTATCCACGGTTATGTTTGAAGTATATGAATCGGTTAAATGTCCCCTAGACATTGTGGTAAGCAGTGTCATGTGACTAACAGCTCTTGGACTTTATCCCAGTTTTAAAAAGGCGGTTTGACAGTTTGTCAGTGGAGTGTGTTTTATTACACCCTTCCTAAAATTGCTTTAACAATTTCTCAAATTGCGATAACGCCTGTGTTTCTCATTGTAACACACTGTGACCATAAATTATTTTTAATTAAATTTCTTAGTTACACAATTACATCACAAAATATTTAGCTTACCACACTTACAAAATATGTTTTCTGGGACGTGCCAATGGAGTACCACATCATGGTATATGATTGTAGTGCCATTTCAAAGTTCTGCAGTATTACGTACGTTTTTGGACATAGTACCACTTACAAAACCATACCACACCTTGATACAGTGATAGTATCAGATGGCAGTACTATAGTACTTTAAAAAATCTACCATGGTAATGAAATTCATGTGTCATGGTTTATATATTGTCCTCCATGGTATGTTCACGAATACCATAACACCGTTGTACTATTATGGTAAATATCCAAAATTATTACCGTGGTACTCTATTGTAAGTGCATGGTATCAAAGCACCATGGCATTACCATCTGATACAATCACTATACCATGGTATCACCACAGTATTTTCTTATAATGAACTTTATAAGAAACTTTTTTTGCATACTACAAACAATTTGTGAAAGTCTTGTCTTGTTTGCTATCCTTCTCAGAGACGAAATAAGATATTCTCTTCGCCTCTTTTCAGTACAAAGAATATTAAAGTACACAAAAGCTTTGTTTTTCTGAGGGAGTTTTCCCGCCAAAACGCAGCTGGCCTTGTATCTAGTGTCCTGGTAACCATGGTGACGGAGCCTGTGCCACGTGAATAAGGAGGCCGTTCTGTGTGTTCAATTACAGTGCCACACACTCCGATGCTGTTAGTCAGTGCCACATGGACTCTGTGTGTGTGTGTGTGTGTGTGTGTGTGTGTGTGTGTGTGTGTGTGTGTGTGTGTGTGTGTCATGCTGAGGTAATGAAGTTTGGCAGATCCCCAGGAGCCCTCACCACCTCTCAGTGCTCATTGAGTTGCATGTTCCTTCTCAGACTTCAAACAACATCTTCACAATGAAGCCTGAAATATAAAGGTCCTTTAATAGACACTGGCACTGGCAGTCAGTGAATGTACTGTAAAATAATAGCTGTTTGTCGTCATGGTGCCGTTTAACCACTAGAGGCCCCTGTAATGTTAGTCAGGAGTGTGTTATTTTGTGATCCTGAAAACAGGTTTCCCACACAGGTAGAAACTCCAGCTTTGGCTCTTTACTATTTATCTGCAGTTCAGCTTTAGCCTGCCTGTCTGTCCATCCATCCATCGTTCTGTCTGTCTGAATCTGTCTGTCATTCTGTTGCTCTATCTATCTTTATGTCTGTCTTTCTGTCTTTCATTCTATTGCTCTATCTATCTGTCTGTTGCTCTCTCTGTCTGTCTGTATTTCTTTCTTTCTGTTGTTCTGTTGCTCCATCCATCGTTCTGTCTGTCTGTCTATATGTCTGTCTGTCATTGTCTTTCATTCTGTTGCCCTATCTATCTATCTTTATGTCTGTCTGTGATTCTGTCTTTCATTCTGTTGTTCTGTTTCTCCATCCATCCATCCATCCATCCATATCTGTCTGTCTGTCTGTCCTTGTCCATGAACAGTAGCATATCAAACCTGTATGTTTTTTTGTGTGACAGAGAGAAAAAAGTAGGCTCATTGGTGGATGCTTCTGGAACAAGTGTTAGTGAGCCAGCGAGAGAGTAAGACGGAGTATCACGTGAGTCCTCAGCACAGTGGACTCGTTGACCTTTTGTTCTCTGCTACTCTGCTGTGAGAGAAGGGGAAGCGCGCGAAACGTCAGCCAATCGTGGCACGGTGCGGCAGCTGGAAGAGAATACTACAATGGCATACAGTTCTGTCAAAGGGAGGGCCTGTTCCCGCACTATGCAAAAACACTGGCAGTCTTGGCAGTCTTCCAAACGCATTCCTCACAGAAAGACTCTTTAGAGAGAAGTTGAGAGAGTGAGAAGCACAGGGTTAGAATGAGGAAGCATGCCGGCTGTATTGTGCTGGCTGTTCTTTTTCTCCCTTTCCGTTTGAAAACTAAGTTGGACAGTTAAGTGTTTCATCAGCAGCGGTTTACCGCACGTCCGGTCAGACAGTTAGTACAGATTAGAGGTCTTTTGCGAGATTGTCATTTTTATTGTGCGTAAAAAGAAACGTTTCCGTAAAGTCTAAAGCTAAACTGAGTTCAGAACTATGTGTGTTGCAGAATTCCAGAAAGAAGTGTTTAGACTACGGATGAGGATTTGAAACGGGCAGCGTGGGCCTCTCGCTCACTGTGTAGTAAATCCAGTCGTGAGACAGCATGAATGGGGTTGCAGCTTTGGCAGTATCTCCAAAGTCAAACAGCTTTAGCAAACAGAAGCACACTGCAGTACCGTTGGCTCTGTCAACAGTCAACGTGTCACATTTCCACGGAAGAACTCGAGTAGTCTCTTCGTTTACCCAGAAAAACCCACCTCCCCCTTCTCACATTACGAATGCAAGTCGAAAGATGCCTTAACACCCCCTTCCCAAGATCCTCCACTTGATCCCACCCATTTTATGACTGACAGTTCCATCAATACTCCCACCACGCTCTCGCTGTGTGCTGCACGTGTGAACTCCCAGGTGTGACTTTAACATTTGCCTTCGAAGACCCTCCTCTTTCCCATAAGTAACGTCACTACTCTTTAAAAAAAAAGGAAACCTGTACCTTTAACTAACCCATTTTTATCTTTTCTGTCATCCACTTCCTCTCTCTCTCTCTCTCACACAGTGTAATGCAACGTGTCTGAGACATCTGATCTTTCTAACAGTTGTCATTAGCATAGCCTACAGAGAAACCCGTATAAGGGCTTTTTGCTGCAAACGGTGGTTGGCTTGATGACAACTAAAGAGAACATCTGGGTGGACAGAGATTTAGAGAGAATGTGCAACGGGCATAAATAAATAAATATATATATATGGGTCAATGACGTGACGGGTCATTTTTTTGTCCAAAGGCCTTAATGATAATAATAAAAAAACAAATATATAACATCCAAAGTATGTAAGGTAGTACAACTTGATCTCTTTTACTGAATCCAAAAGGTTTTAATTATATTTTACTACATATAAAGGTATTTTAAAGATTTTGAAGTGTCAAAAGGTCATTCGGTAAAACCGATATAGTAAATATTTAAATGGAATAATATTGTTTTTAATAACTAAAGGAACTACAATAATACAAATATAAAGCAGATAAGGCTCTTCTTTTTTTCTCCTTTCCCTGTGCAATGTGTTTAGAGTAGTCCAATAAATGATTACATTTATGAGATCAGTGATCATTTTATTTAATATTTCTTCTGTGGTACACACTATATACACTATCTCAACATCAATGTCAAATCAGTTTCAAATCAGTGGTTAAACCGAATGACTTTTTTGGTGACACATTTTTTCCATCTTGTAAAAAATGACAAAAAACAGTGTTAATTGATTGTACAAACCACAAAATCTTAGTGTTAACAGCTAGGTAAACTAAAAAATGGTTTCAAATATAGTCATATCTCCATTCTATTTTTTTTACACTTTTAAAAACCTTATTCGTCATTGACCCATATATATATATGGCAGTATCTCCATATATATAATTGTCAAATTTTTAAGAAGATGTGAGTGGTGCTTGCATGTGCATGTTGCAGGGTAAATGGTTATGTACCAAAGTTTGTTAAAATAACTAATACTAAGCATTAAAGTTGTTTATTTTTTTAAAAAGACGTTTTCTGAAAGATGATAAAATGAGATAAAAATGCCTCGAAAGGGAGTCAAGCTATTTCTAGGCACCAGAATATTATGATTTGGTGAGAACCCACCTGGAACAGCTTAGCAATGCCCTAGCAACCAACAAGAACATCTTGGCAACCGCATCACAGAACACACTTATTAGCAACATGGCATAGTGATGGCAAGTTGTGCACGAGCAAACAGTTCGGAAAACACGAATACGGTTATTTTTGCAATTATGTTTGGTGCTGCAGACACACTTTCCCTTTAAAAATGTGTGGAAAATATGAGATTCAAAAAGTGCAGACTCATCTGGAATTACAAGGAGGAGTATATGTGTTTTAATGGAAGACTGTATGTGTTTCTGCTTTACAGGTATCAGAGCGGCACGTACATTCTCCAGGGAACTCAAAGTGCCTGTTGTGCGCTGTGTGTGAGTTCGCATAATGCACATGTGTGTCTGCACACTCATCCAAGTCTGGGCTTAAGGGTCATGATGGAACACAGTTAGTGAAGATCCTCGGACGCCCTCTGAGACCACAGTATGTGAAGCTCACCGAGGGGGAGGAAGGATACTGCGTAGTCTGTAATCACACTGACACACACTCCTCCCTGACTCGGGTGAAAGAATGGAAAAGCTGTCGCTCGCAGGCCACACAGCCGTCCCACACAAACATGTACGTATGCCACATGCATGCACGCTCTCACACTGGAATTTAAAGCAAAGGCAGTGAAAACTTCATGGGCGGTTGAAAGGTTTTGTACAACCCTACTCTGCACGTCATCAAAGCGTACACAGAGAGCGGTTTCCGTCAAATCGCGAGCTTTGGTTTAATTTCAATCTCAAAAAGAACTGGGAACAATATTAAAGTATTTCAGATCGTCAGAAAAGATGATTTTTGCTGATGCGTTTTCTTTTGCTTGCAGCTTTCTAATGCTAAACCTCAACACAGCTCTTCCTGTCAGAGCTCAATGGAAAATGAGGTTTATTTGTTCTTTTACCAAGTTCAAAGCAAAGAATGTTACATTTTGGTTTCTTTAATAATTAGAGAGACTCATGTAAACGTGCATGCTGATTAATTGGCCGATATCAGTCCATTTTACATGATTAGCATCAGAGCCTTTAGTTCTACCAACATCCATGTGAATGAATAAATGTGCATTTTCAAATATTTGTAGTGCATTATGAGTAAATATTGAGTAAGATAAGTGATAAGATTAAGATAATTGTTGCTAAATTTAAATAATTATCTTACTCAATATTTACTCATAATGCACTACCAAATATTTGAACCATATAATTTATGTATGAAAAAAATGTAAGATTTTGAATATTTTTGAAAAGTCTTTTTTTATTAATCAAAAATACAGTAAAAACAGTAATATTGTGAAATATTACAATTTATAAGAACTGTTTTCTTTTTTCAGTACATGCAAGTTATTCCTGTGATGGCAAAGCTGAAAATGTAGTAGCATTTATGTGACATTGATTTCCTTTGTAACAGTGTAAAAGTCCTTGTTGTCACTTCTTTGCTGAATCAAAAAAATATTGATTTCTTTGAAAAACATTCTGTAGCCTTATAACCCAAAACAAGTTTATTGACCCTATTTCCATGCCATACTAAACCAAATCAAAGTAGGTCATTGTTTAATAGTCATTCTGTCCTGACTTTTGTACCGTGTTTGGTGAATGTCATGTACCAATAACACGATCAATGGCCACACCAATGTCAGAGAGACATGTTACTTCATCAATTGAAAATGAACCTTTATCAGAACAACACCATGATTAAAAACTGAGAGAATACCACAGTTTTTGTTCATATATGTGATAACAGCTAGCTAAAAAATGAAGGGTAATGTGCTAATGTTACCGCTGTAATACACACACTCTAGGTAGTTACCATTACACAACTGCCGTATGCCATCATGTGAGAAAGTGCATCTGTTGACCTTATCATGTTGGTTAATTCAACAGATATCAAACACTGACCAGTGACATCACTGTCTCATTCTAGCCCTTCATGATCTGTTATCAAGTCAGATATACTGACACTTTTATCATAGCCGGTGTGATGATGACTGACCTACATCAGAGTCATTCACTGAGTTTGCGTGACTATGGATATGACTATCAGGTTACCCAAAAAATCATTCTGTCATCATTTACATAACAAGAACAGGGACTGTCGTTGAAAAATGTATAAAGTGTCATAAAAGTAGTTAACTGATTTTCACTGACAATCGTCCCCTCCAGTGAGCTGTTAACTGAGTCAGTCAATTGAACTGGTTTGTGAACTAAACTTTCAGAGCATTTTTAGACAAGATTAACTAGACCAAACCAATTTTATTGGATAGGTTTCAAAAGTTTTTTCACAAATCAAGCATTGGAAGCCAATGTGCAAGCCAGGGAGAGTTTGGTCAGATTTTCAGTGACTTAAATTTCACTCTGTGATAATGCTCAGAATAGTATATGTACCCCTGTATGGTGCATTTTTGTGCCATTTGTCGTAATTTCATGAAAAAGAGCAACCAGTAGATTTAAACCATCAGATCTAAATGGGGTCTAATGAATGTCGTCTAGTGTTCCTTTAACTACAGACTCATTTAACTCTGCAGATCAGATAGATGGTGGCAGAAGCGGGTCATTTGGTTTAGATTACATGCTGTTGGCTCACACACTAGAGTTGTTCGCTAAACATGG
The DNA here is from genome assembly GCF_951802725.1 of Rutilus rutilus. Classification (NCBI taxonomy): domain Eukaryota; kingdom Metazoa; phylum Chordata; class Actinopteri; order Cypriniformes; family Leuciscidae; genus Rutilus; species Rutilus rutilus. Next base: position 36,393,545 of record NC_140217.1, on the reverse strand, counting down.
AGTTTCTCTGTCGCTCAATCATTCACGTATGCATGTGTGTATGAGGACATATTTTCCCATCATGCTGGAGCTATTCTGAGTCGTGTTGTGAGATAGGCCAGATTACGTATCTGACTGGCCTGTGTAGTTGATTGGCTGCCGGCTTCTTCAAAGTCCAGAGCTCTATTAGACATGCCATACTAACACCTTCCCTCACTCAGTGTATGGGGGTGTTCTGTCAATCATTACTTGTCTGGTTAATCATAAAGTTCATAAATGGCTGTAAAATGTGGCATGATCCTCATTTTGTCATAATAGTACATTTTTACACATTCTAAAAGAAATAGTGATAAAGTGAAAATGTTTTAGGTGTGTTTACTTGCTGGCTCAAGTCAAAAGTTCACACTACATTCTCTATGATGAAGTATTAGCATTATGTGGTTACTTTTAGTAAACATTTAGTAAACATCAACATACAAAAATCATGCATTTTTGTATCTTTAGTATAATATAATATCAAGCAGTGTTATTATTACTATTTATCATTTTGAATTAGCTTTTAATTTTATATTTTATACATTTTTATGCAAAGTTCTGTCATGAAACTTTAGATTGCACAGGCTAATCAAACTCAATATTCTTGCAATCACATCGCACAGCTGATTGGTTCCTGCTGTATCAACAGCCAATGAGCTCGCTGGTCAACTTTCAAATACTTGGTCAGTGTTTGATGTAGCAATTTGCAGTGTGCTTTCAGGATCCCTCCACCTTCCCCAGCTCCACCTGTATAGATCTACTATGGTTAGTACACTATATTGTACAGCAGCAGCAGCTTGTCTTATTTGCTCACAGCAGCGTATTGTGTGTGTATTGGCAGTATCAAGTCCTGTACTTGCTCTGCAGCAGAATAGCAGATCTATTCCGCCAAGACCAAAAATATCAACATTGTCAAATTCATTTCCATGCCAAGCACAATTATAATAATTATATATATATATATACACTCACCTAAAGGATTATTAGGAACACCATGCTAATACTGTGTTTGACCCCCTTTTGCCTTCAGAACTGCCTTAATTCTACATGGCATTGATTCAACAAGGTGCTGAAAGCATTCTTTAGAAATGTTGGCCCATATTGATAGGATAGCATCTTGCAGTTGATGGAGATTTGTGGGATGCACATCCAGGGCACGAAGCTCCCGTTCCACCACATCCCAAAGATGCTCTATTGGGTTGAGATCTGGTGACTGTGGGGGCCATTTTAGTACAGTGAACTCATTGTCATGTTCAAGAAACCAATTTGAAATGATTCGAGCTTTGTGACATGGTGCATTATCCTGCTGGAAGTAGCCATCAGAGGATGGGTACATGGTGGTCATAAAGGGATGGACATGGTCAGAAACAATGCTCAGGTAGGCCGTGGCATTTAAACGATGCCCAATTGGTACTAAGGGGCCTAAAGTGTGCCAAGAAAACATCCCCCACACCATTATACCACCACCACCAGCCTGCACAGTGGTAACAAGGCATGATGGATCCATGTTCTCATTCTGTTTACGCCAAATTCTGACTCTACCATCTGAATGTCTCAACAGAAATCGAGACTCATCAGACCAGGCAACATTTTTCCAGTCTTCAACTGTCCAATTTTGGTGAGCTCGTGCAAATTGTAGCCTCTTTTTCCTATTTGTAGTGGAGATGAGTGGTACCCGGTGGGGTCTTCTGCTGTTGTAGCCCATCCGCCTCAAGGTTGTGCGTGTTGTGGCTTCACAAATGCTTTGCTGCATACCTCGGTTGTAACGAGTGGTTATTTCAGTCAAAGTTGCTCTTCTATCAGCTTGAATCAGTCGGCCCATTCTCCTCTGACCTCTAGAATCAACAAGGCATTTTCGCCCACAGGACTGCTGCATACTGGATGTTTTTCCCTTTTCACACCATTCTTTGTAAACCCTAGAAATGGTTGTGTGTGAAAATCCCAGTAACTGAGCAGATTGTGAAATACTCAGACCGGCCCGTCTGGCACCAACAACCATGCCACGCTCAAAATTGCTTAAATCACCTTTCTTTCCCATTCTGACATTCAGTTTGGAGTTCAGGAGATTGTCTTGACCAGGACCACACCCCTAAATGCATTGAAGCAACTGCCATGTGATTGGTTGATTAGATAATTGCATTAATGAGAAATTGAACAGGTGTTCCTAATAATCCTTTAGGTGAGTGTACATGTGTGTGTATATGTTTTATTTAACCATAACACTGATGTAAACAAATTTTTTCTGTAGTTGTTAAGACCCCTGCAGTGCTTAGTCAATATCTAGATTTATTTTTCAATACAAATCCATTTCAACCACTTGGACATTCTGGAGAACATTTTGTTCATTTCATTTATCCAAGAAATGAACAAATCAAACCGGTTTGGGGCGACGTGGGGGTGTATAGATGATGACAGATGTTTAATTTTGTGAACTGTTCCTTTAAGAGTCAGGCATGCAGAAAGCAGACAATAACAGCTCACTACTGTGGTTTAATGAAGTATGTAAACAATCATTTCTTATAACAGTGCTGAGTAAGTGCTTTGAATATCCTGCACATGAATTTTACATCCATATCTGTCTAAGATTGACAGCTTTCATTGTTTAACTAAAGTAAACAGATCTTGATGCCACTAAACTCGAGTTTAACAACTGTTGTGTTGAGGCCGTCTTGGTTCTCTTACGAGAGGTTCTCTCGTATTGCGTAAGCTAGCTTACGCTGCGGGAAAGTCTCCTTTCACGAGATACTGAAGCCAAAAATTATCCTAATTTTTTAAAAACTTGTCAACGCAGTGCGGCAGCCTGCAGACCTAGGGCAAGCGAGTCGCGTGCCCATTGGCTGCTCTGCGGCAACTGCAGCAGCCTATGGCTGAGCCTTGCGCGTGACGTCACGTCCAATGAGCGCGCTTGGCGCGCTTAGTGCGTCACAGCCCGTCATTAGGGGTGTGGCTTAGCGTATATAAGCAAGGAACAGAGGCTGCTTCGCTGATTTCTGTCTCTTCAGCGAAGCTCTTCGCATCGCTGATCTCCGAGGAAGCCGCCGTCGAATCCAGCGACCAGCACGCCGAGGATCTCAGCCTGAGGACGCCGGCCGCTCGCCGCCTTCAGCCTTCCCTGCCTGCTGCGCCATCCGGCATATATATCCTTTTCTGCTCTGTGTTTGTGTGTTTGTGTGTCCGCCGCGACACACTTGCATCTAAAAGAGCGCGAGGCGTTGTTTCAAATGCCTCGCACATCCTGTGGCTCGTGCAGAGCCTCGCTCAGCGACAGAGACCGCCACGTGCTGTGCGCTCTCTGCCTGGGTTTTGACCACGCTGTTCGCGCTCTCTCCGAGGGCGGCTGCGAACAGTGTGAGGAGTTACCGATGTCGACCCTACGGGCTCGACTCGCTAACTTTGAAGGAACTCCACCTTCTCCGGCCGCTTCTTCCGGGCCACGAAAGAAGAAACGTCGCTCTCTAAGGCCGCCGGAACTGGACGCTACAGCTGAGCGCTCGCCGGAACCTCTCCCGCGAGCCTCGCTCTCTCCTTCCCCCCCACCCTTCACCGACGCGCAGCGGCCGGCCACTGCCCGCACTGCCGTCGCCCTGGGGGACGATGCAGATGATGCCGCTGACAGCTGCTCTCTGCTCGCGTCCGACAGCGAGGAGTGGTCGGGCTCTCACCGCTCCGCCCCCTCGACTCTGGAGTCTTCTCGAACCCGCGCTAGTGTTGACGCAGAGCTTCTCCGCCTCCTCACTTTAGCGGTCGAGAGAATGGGACTGGATTGGTCCCCACCTAAGGAGCCGGAGCCCAATCGCCTTGACGGGTTTTTTCTGCCTAGCCGCCGCCCTGCGCCTGCCTCTAGGTCAGCACCCTTCCTGCCTGAGCTCCACGCCGAGCTCTCTAAGTCCTGGAACGCTCCGTTCTCCACCAGACTCCGCCCGCCAGTCTCCTCGGCTCTCTCCCAGGTGGACGGAGCCGCCGAGAACGGCTATAACGGCATCCCCGCCGTTGAGGATGCTGTGGCAACGCACCTTTGCCCGCCGTCTGCTAGATGGCGCTCAAAGTCTGCCCTGCCGTCTAAAGCCTGCAGGACCAGCTCAGCTCTCGCCGGCCGCGCTTTCGCCGCCTCCGGCCAGGCTGCTTCCGCCCTGCACTCAATGGCTATCCTTCAGATCCTTCAAGCCGACCTCCTCCGTGAACTGGACGAGAAGGGCTCGGATCAGTCTGCCTTTACCGATCTGCGCAGCGCTACGGATCTCGCGCTGCGCGCTACCAAGACCGCTGCTCAAGCCATCGGCAGATCCATGGCCGCGCTCACCGTCATCGACAGACATCTATGGTTGACGCTCGCGGACATGAGTGAGTCAGAGCGCGCTGTGTTTCTGAACGCACCACTCTCGCCCACCGGCCTCTTTGGCCCTGCGGTCAGCGGAATTGTGGATCGGTTCTCTGAAGTGCAGAAGGCGTCGCAGGCGATGGACCTTTTCCTGCCCCGCCGTTCGAGCTCAGCCACAGGCCGCCCTCAAACGCAGCCTCCTGTGCGCAGCTCTAACCAGCGCTCTTCCAGGCCCCCCAGCGCTTCGCAGCGACGCCAGGGCAATCGCCCCAGGTCGCGCTCGACCAGCCGTCACAGACCGCCGCCCCCACGGGGCCCGCGGCCCAAGATCGCGTTGAAGCCCGAGCCCGCGAAGTCCTCCTAGCATCCGCAAGGAGGAAAATATGGTTGAGTCCCGCTACGGCCGGACCGCCATCAAAACGCACAGCTCTGTCAGTCCCCTATGTTCAGGCTACTGCAGCAGCACACACCGCAGCCAACGAGCCAGTATTAACACTCGCTCGCCTGCACACAAACGCCGTTTTCACGGCGACCCAGATAAATCTCAAAAAGAGTATAAGTGCTTTAAGTGTAGAAAATGTGCCCACACCCATGTGCTCACTGTCTCACACAAGTACAATCCCCATGGTAACGCGCCCAGAGCGCTCTCTCATAAAGCGGCCTCACACCGCTCGAGTACTAAATGTAGTAAATGTGCCCACACTTCCGTGCTCACAACTACTCGCTGCTCGCTCTGTCACTCAGTTACCTCAAATCGCCACGGCTCAAGCCGCAGGGGTATTAAGTGTAGAAAAAGTGCCCACTCCCGTGTGCTCACTGCCTCACACAGACCAGGTTCCCATGGCAACGCGTCCAGAGCGCTATCTCTTAAAGCGGAAACTTTCCGCTCGAGTATCAAGTGTAGGGAATGTGCCCACAGCCCTGTGCTCACACCTGCCCACTGCTCGCTCTGCCAGACAGGTTGCAAACCTCATAAAGCCCCCAAACACTGGCCGTGTCATAAGTGCAAATCCCGCGCCAGCTCACGAGCACGCGCGCCCACTTTCAGACACCATAATCCCCACGCCGCTCTCGCGCCTGGGTTGTTTGACAGCAGTTCACGCTCCATCGTCCGAGATCGAGCTACTAAATTCTGCACAGTCGGCCAGCCCTGTTCTTCTGCCCTCGTGTCCGAGCATCGGCGGCGCGCGCGCCGCCCCGTCTTCTCTGATACAGGTTCCCCTTCCCGCGCAACGCGGCGATCTGAACCCAGAGACCATTCGACCCCTAGCCATGCATGCAAAAGCATGGGAGGCTATTCAGGGCGCGTCAGAATGGGTGCTCAACACCATAAGACACGGTTATTCGCTCCAATTTGCTCGTCGCCCTCCGCGCTTTCTAGCGCAGACGGAAACGAAAGTGAGTTTGGAAACAGCACATCTGCTTCAAGCAGAGATATCAAAGCTGCTGCGAAAAGGGGCCATAGAACAGGTGCATCCTTCCCTGAGCGAGTCAGGCTTTTACAGCCGTTACTTCCTCGTTCCCAAGAAGGACGGAGCATTAAGACCTATTTTAGATCTGAGACATCTGAACAAGGCTCTCATGAGACGGCCGTTCAGGATGATTACAACCAGACAGATCCTCGCGCAAATTCGCCCAGGAGACTGGTTTATCTCTCTCGATCTGAAAGACGCTTATTTCCAGATCCAGATAACTCCCCGTCACAGGCCATTTTTGAGATTCGCCTTCGACGGTCGAGCTTATCAATACACAGTCCTGCCGTTCGGCCTGTCTTTAGCACCCCGTACATTTACGAAATGCATGGACACGGCTCTCGCTCCCCTGAGGAGTCAGGGAATGCGAATTCTGAACTACTTGGACGATTGGCTCGTTCTAGCGCAGTCAGAGACAGAACTTGTGTCTCACAGAACAGCGCTACTCGACCACCTGGAGGGTCTAGGCCTGGCGGTCAACTGGACCAAGAGCTCGCTCTCGCCCCGGCAGTCGATTTCCTTTCTCGGAATAGATCTGGACTCGGTGGCGATGACGGCCAGATTGTCGGAGCAGCGCGCGCGCCGCATCCAGCGCCTCGCTGCATCCTTCAAAGAAGGCGACCGGGTTCCCCTGAAGGCATTTCAGCGCATTCTGGGGCATATGGCCTCAGCTGCAGCAGTGCTTCAGCTGGGTTTACTGCGCATGCGCCCGCTTCAACGCTGGCTGAGAACGCGCGTATCCCATCGAGCCTGGGCGACCGGCGGCTCGCTAATCAGAGTGACTCAGGTCTGTGTCTCAGCCCTGCAGCCCTGGCTAGCAGCCGAATGGTATCACACGGGAGTGAATATGGGAGTGGTTTCACACCGGAAAGTTGTCTCAACAGACGCGTCCAACCTAGGTTGGGGAGCGCTCTTCGAAGGCAGACCGGTCTTTGGCCACTGGTCAGACCAGGAGAATCTCCTACACATAAACTGTCTAGAGATGCTCGCGGTCGAGAAAGCGCTCATGCACTTCCTCCCTTTCCTCCATGGTCACCATGTTCTAGTCCGCACGGACAACACTTCAGTAGTGGCCTATGTGAACCGCCAGGGCGGTGTCAGATCAAAGCAACTCTGCGCCCTGACGGAACGCCTCCTCGTATGGGCTCAGCACTCTCTGCGCTCTCTGAGAGCATCGCATGTGCCTGGCCATCTGAACGAGGGTCCCGACAGACTGTCCAGGGACAACGTTCCCCCTGGGGAGTGGTCTCTACACCCCCAAACAGTCCAGTCGCTGTGGCGCCGCTTTGGCAGAGCGAAAGTCGACCTCTTTGCGTCAAAAGACAACGCACACTGCCCAGCGTTCTTTTCGAAGAGCGAGGACGCGCTGGCCCAGTCTTGGCCCAGCGGCCCGCTATATGCGTTTCCACCAGTCTCTCTGCTGCCTCAGGTCATCGAGAGAGTCAGGAAAGCGCGCCACACAGTGCTCCTCATAGCCCCGTTCTGGGAGAACCAAGCTTGGTTCCCGGAACTCATACAATTGGCAGACTCAGCCCCTTGGCCGATTCCGGTGTGGAGAGACCTTCTCTCTCAAGCCCGCGGCTCGATTTGGCATCCCCACCCAGAGCACTGGTCTCTGCATGCGTGGAGCCTCAACAATTACATGCTGATCTACCAGAAGGGGTGATGAACACGATCATACAATCTAGAGCCCCCTCCACGAGGCGGCTCTACACGTCTAAATGGTCTGTGTTTAACAAATGGTGCACTACCAAAGGGCTCAATCCACAGACATGTGGGGTCTCGCAAGTATTGTGCTTCCTTCAAGAGCTACTGGACGCGGGCAGGTCCCCCTCCACGCTCAAAGTTTATGTCGCGGCCATTTCAGCGCTCTCTGTTTCAGAGCCGGGCCGCGCATTAGGAAGGAACGAGTTTGTCATCCGCTTCCTTAGAGGAGCGAGGAGGATGAACCCCCCGCGACCCCCTTCGGTTCCTATGTGGGATCTTTCACTGGTCTTAGACGCACTGAAAGCACATCCCTTTGAACCCTTAGAAACTGTGGATATGAAATACCTCACGCTCAAAACCGTTTTTCTGATAGCACTGTCTTCAGTAAAACGTGTGGGAGACCTTCACGCGTTATCCACTAACGCTGCGTGCCTCGAGTTCGGACCCAATGACTCTAAAGTTATTCTCAGACCGAGGCATGGGTACGTCCCAAAAATTTTGGGCACTCCCTTCAGAGCGCAGGTCATTTCCCTTTCAGCCCTGCCGAATACTGGCTGCGAGGCAGATAGTCACCTCCTCTGCCCAGTTAGGGCGCTGAGAAGCTATATTTCGCGCTCCGCCGCTTTCAGGCGTTCAGAGCAGCTTTTTGTTTCGTTTGGCGGGCGCACCAAGGGTCTCGCCGCCTCGAAACACACCCTGTCCAGATGGATAGTCGATGCTATCGCAGCTGCTTACGCATCTAAAAACCTGCAGTGCCCCTTGGGCATTCGGGCACACTCCACCAGAGGCATGGCCTCATCGTGGGCGTGGTCCAGTGGGATTCCCATTCATGACATTTGTGCAGCGGCAGGCTGGGCCTCCCCCTCCACATTTGTTAGGTTTTACAACCTGGAAGTCCCCGCTTTGCAGGCCAAAGTGCTATCAGTCTAAGTCTCGCGTAAGCCAGCCCACTGTCTGTGCGCGGGCTACGCTGCTGATTTAGCTCTACTGGTTGAGCTACACTATATGGAAGTGTTAGTTGGACCGGCTGTGCCGCTCCCTGCCCCATATTATGTGCTTATGTACTGTGGTATCTTGGCCGCCCAGCTCCGCTTCGCGTCCCCTGGGCTCCCCATGGGAATTCATTCAGGATGCTGGGCGCGCGCACGGCGTTGACAAAGGTGTTCCCACAGCGTAAGCTAGCTTACGCAATACGAGAGAACCTCTCGTAAGAGAACGTACTCGGTTACTAACGTAACCTCTGTTCTCTCTAGAGAGGGAACGAGTATTGCGTAACCCGCCGTGCTCTCGCCACGAGCTCATTTTCTCTTCATGCGACAGAAACCAGCGAAGCAGCCTCTGTTCCTTGCTTATATACGCTAAGCCACACCCCTAATGACGGGCTGTGACGCACTAAGCGCGCCAAGCGCGCTCATTGGACGTGACGTCACGCGCAAGGCTCAGCCATAGGCTGCTGCAGTTGCCGCAGAGCAGCCAATGGGCACGCGACTCGCTTGCCCTAGGTCTGCAGGCTGCCGCACTGCGTTGACAAGTTTTAAAAAAATTAGGATAATTTTTGGCTTCAGTATCTCGTGAAAGGAGACTTTCCCGCAGCGTAAGCTAGCTTACGCAATACTCGTTCTCTCTCTAGAGAGAACAGAGGTTACGTTAGTAACCGAGTACGTTTTCTATGGAAGTACAGCTCACATTTGCTTAAATGGGGAAGTCTGTACTATCCAAATCAGTGTGCAAAGCAATGGCATATTATAAAACATGCTACATTTCAAATTAATAATGTTTATCATGCATAAGTGATGACTTGAAATATGACACATTGCCATTCACTGCATGGTTCCGTTCAATAATTTGGTCTAATCGGTAGTAACAGAAAAATTGACAATTGTGTAAGTGCATGAACCAGAGCAGAAGTGCTATTTACCACCCTAACATGTAGTTTTGTTCATAGATTTGGAGGATGAGGAGATGTTGCACAACCTGTTTGCACAACCTGTTAATTGGATGCAAAGCCTTGAACATCAACAGCAATGCAGTTAGCATTATCTTTTTCCTTTAAAAGGCTTTTACCACTGTTCAAAAGTTTGGAATATTTTTTTATGTTCACCAAGGCTGCATTTATTTGATCAAAATACAGTAAAAAATATATTTTAAAACATTATTAAAATTCAAAATAACTATCTTCTCTTTGAATATATTTTTAAAATGTATTCCTGTGCAGCAAATCTGAATAATCAGCATTAATACTCCAGTCTTCAGTGTCACGTGATCCTTCAGAAATCATTCTAATATGCTGATTTGCTGCTCAAGAAACATTGACTACTTTTATCAATGTTGAACAGTTTTGTGGAAACCGTGAATTTGTATTTATTTTTTTACATTTATTTCAGGATATTTTGATTAATTGAAAGTTTGAAAGAACAGCATTTATTTGAAATAGAAATATTTCGTCATTTTTATGACACTTTTGATCCAATGCATGCATCCTTGCTGAAAAAAAGTATTAATTTCTTTTTTAGAAATCTTTCTGACCCCAAACTTTTGAATGGTAGTGTGTTTATTTTTGTAATGTGTTTTGTTTTATGTTATTTTTGCACAATTATACAGTTAGTTGCAATTTATTGTTTGAATTTAGCATTGTTTAACCCTGCTGTCCTCTGGCCCTCAGAATAGACCTGCAAATCTAGCGTAATCTTAGGAGAAAAGGTTCTATATAGAACTTTGAAAGGGTTCTGTCAGGTGCATATAGAACCTTTTAGGGGTTTCCATCATGAGATCATTTAATGCATTTAGTTTTAATGAATTAATTTTATTTTAATTCACTTTTAATACGTTCAATTTTATCAATTAAACGGCTCATAAACTGAAATGACACATTGAACATGCAGTCACTTTGGACATTTCTCCTGATATAGAACCTTTTTGGCATAAAGGGTTCTTTAAAATTCAATCCAGAACCCCATGGAAGCTTTTTTCTAAGAGTGTGTAAAACACTAGTTCTGTTGGGTGATCTTACTCTCTGTAATGTTTGAGTATTGTGAGGGTGTAACAGTTATTCAGCATGGTTGGAGGCTGCTGAGGTTAGTGTGCTGGCTGAATCATCAGACCGTATGTATAGGGCAGTCGTCTTAACCATATAAACAGCTTAAATAAACAGTAAAAAGGCAAATGTATGCAGTAAATGGTTCACTGGGTCAAACGTGGAGACTGGGAGAGGAGAGGACACAAGTCCCTCTAAAGGACTGACATCTTTGACATCATAATGATATCATATTTTTGGACATGTACCATAATATTACCATGGTGCTGTTTGATGTGAGTGCATAACTCTAGAGGATGATACAGAGAGAATGGGAATGAGGTTCGGTGCACGGGAAGTGAGAAAGTGAGTGAAAGTTTATTCTCACAGATCAAGCTCCATTAGGAATGTGTGATTCAGTGCTGAGCTGTGCGGGCTTGTTTTACCAGCAGAATCCTGTAGATGCCAAACCTATTCATGTACTGCTCCGCACACACACTGTGTGTGTTTTTTGGATACTCTTACTGTTATTTCATGTCATTTGTGAAATAACTAACCCCTTAGGCCTTAGTAAACAAATAAACCGCCGCCTCTCCCAGTTCCACGTTGGATAATAGCAAAGTGCAGATCATTTAGTTGGATTACGTTCAATTGGATTAACTGGTATCCTTGGTAGAGCAAGAATTTCCCATAGGAAAGACATGAGGGTGTGAATAGGTGATGATACATTTCCAAATGGGAGAAGGTGATGATAGAGAAAGAGAGAGAGAGCCCTGCAGTAAAGGTGGGCGAATATTTGCATTTCTCAAGGAGTGGTTGTAATGTTTAAGCTTCCATAGTTAATAAAACAATCTTCTCTTTCTCCTTTTTTTTTTATCTCTCTCAAGTTCCAGTGTTGTTTTAGTATTATTTATATACTATGTCTTTATTATTTACGTACCATTATTTTGAATTATAGCTTTTATTTTAAAAATGTAAATTTTAGTTTATGGTTTAGTCATTTTATCTGATTTTGACATTTTCATTAGTTTTTTTCCCCCCAAAATATTTCTAAATGGTTTTAGTTTATTGATTAATTATTTCGGTTTATGTGTTTCTATATCTTGTGAATCTCTCTGGGTTTTAAAACAGAGTTGTACTCCATAATCAGGCAAGCATCATGTACTGTACAGACCCAGGTGAAGTGACTAAAGCTTTGTGTATAAGTGTTTTAACAGATACACGGTCTCAGGTGAAGTGTGTGTGTGTGTAGTGGGTTGTGTTGGAGTGGGAGGGGTTGGTGGGATGAATGCTGCATTTGTGGTTTCTCTGAGTCAACATCACAGTTTAAAGTGCTATTACTGAATTGAATGAGTGTCATTTTCTGCAGAGGTGCCATGAACAATGATTTAACTGCTTAAGTAACTGAATTATTTTCTTTTGAATGCAAACAGGATGAAAGTAATACCAGTCTTCATTTGTCAGTTAACCCATGCGAAACTCAGCAGGAAAGTTTCTTACTTTCACTTCAGTGTGTGTATGAGTCTCTCTCTCTCTCTCTCTCTCTCTCTCTCTCTCTCTCTCTCTCTCTCTCTCTCTCTCTCTCTCTCTCTCACTCACTCACTCACTCACTCACTCACTCACTCACTCACTCACTCACTCACTCACTCACTCACTCACTCACACTCTCTCTCTCTCTCTCACTCTCTCTCTCACTCTCACTGTCACTCTCTCACTCTCAATCTTTTACACTTTACCACCTGTTGGACTGGGATTCATCTGCAAAAGTTATTCACCAAAATCACAGGCTCATTCTCTCCTTCCCCTACTTTGGAAATGACGTAACTGAATCATAAACAACAAAGTAATAAAACTAATGACTACAGGGATGTTTATTTCAAAATATGAAAGAATATTAGAAGTTTGATAGCATATCAAGGCTATCTGATCATAAGCAAGCTGACTCGATTACATCTTTCGCAATGCTTCATGGGAGTTGGTGATCACTTTACTTTTTTTTCATGATAACAGCGGCTTTTTTGATTGGTGGATCAGTCTTCAAAAGTCTTTCCGCTTTTGCATGATGCTGCAATCATGTGAGGTGTAAGTCCAATACCACTTTCATATCAGCTATTGAACAACACAACAGTAACATAACAACAAACTAAAAATTACTTGGTGCACATTTAAGTTCAAATATTTGAACAGTTAAACACAAAATTATAATGTTGGTTTGGATTGGAAATATAAAAAATGGTATTTTGCTGATTCTCAACTGGTGGGTTATGTCAGTCATTTTGCATATTGTTGGTCTTATGCAGTTCTAATATTAATTACTACTAATACTGATAATTCTCAGGTTTGATTTGTTTACTTTTATATGATATATTATAAACTATTTTGGTTCTGCAATGAGTAGCAAATTTGATGTTAAATGTAAAATCTGATTAATGAAGCAAAACCAGTTGGGAACCACTGATTTAAATTTTGTAGGCATTTATATTCTGTTTAGGATAAATAGTCATAGTGTGCATTTGAACTAAAATACCAAATAAATGCATTTGGCAAATTTAATCATTAAAATTGAACCACTGTGCTGACTACATTAAATATTAAGTAAGGGATAATCCACGGCTAACTGTGCATTAAATGTTTTTAATGCATGACTTGGGGGCATAAGAATACCCAACGCAAAGCAGATCATTTAATGCACAGCTAGTTGGGGATTCTCCCACTTATACCATGGTCATTTGCCAGAATTGACAAGTTAAAGCTGTTAATGATGTTTGCAGCGCAATATTTGACCAGAAGGGTAAAATTATTATTATTTTCGTCAGTTACGGCTCGTTTGATCTAGCATTCTGCCTGCTTTAAATCAGACACACAGATGAAGAAGTGCAGTAAGATCACATTATCTGAATGAATGAATTATAGCATTTATTTAAATTGAATTACTGAGAGAGAAGAGATGAGAGTTGTGAATTACCTGCATCTGTGCAACGTCTCTCTACAAACGATAAAGCTGTGAGTTGAATTACTTCAAAAACAGCAATGCCACCCCCTTGTTGCTAAAAAAATATATATAATCTAGCGATTCACTAGCAAAGCTATTATTTTTTTAATAAAAGTTGCGGGCCACATTGATAACAAGTTTCTGTGCTCCTGAATGTTTCTCTGTGTGCGCAGCTCAATCTGTGTGTGTGTGTGTGTGTGTGTGTGTGTGTGTGTGTGTGTGTGTGTGTGTGTGTGTTTGTGTGTGTGTGCGCAGCGCAATCTCTGTGCGAGTGACGTGTGTCTGTGTGTAAGTATGTGCATCAATGAATAGCAGCACATTAATATAGAACGGTGATTAAACTGACTGGTACTGCCTGTGCATTAAACGTTTTTAATACACACCTTTCAGCCAATCAGAATCGAGTGTTCAATCAGACCATGGCATAAATCAGGGGTGCCCAAATCTGTTCCTGGAAATCTTCCTCCCTGCAGAGTTCGGATCTAACACTGATCAAACGCACATGTCTGTAATTATCAAGAGCTCCTGAAGATCTTAATGAGCTGCTTCAGTTGTGTTTGATCAGGGTTGGAGCTGAGCTTTGCAGGAAGGAAGATCTCCAGGAACAGGATTGGGCACCCCTGGTATAAAAAAATATTAAAAACGCATCAATAAACAGAATTTTAAGCCGAGTTCTAATGCCCAGACAAGATAATAGTATGTTGCGAAAGTATAAGGTCAGATAACTGTAAATAGAAGCTGGGGAAAGGATATATGACTGGTTGTAATATAACTAGGGAGGTAAGATGAGCACCAGCTTCCGCCTACTTATGCTTTTAAAGTGATACCCTTAGAAGATATCACAGATGTCATGCTACACTTCCATGTTTTTTTTTGTGTGTGTGTGTGTGTGTGTAATCTGAATGTACATCATGCAGGAAAGGCTCACCGAAACCATGAATCATTCAAACCCCCCAATCCAACAAAAAAAAAAGTGTGGGAAAGACATGAAAGAGGACAGGAAAACTGGGCTTGGAGGCATTCAAAGCTCTAGGATGGCATGTACTAACAGAACATTGATGGTTTGTTTTTGGCATGCACCAATCTGAATCCGGTTCGAGGAATTCCAGCCTCTGTGGGAGTGTGTTTGATTGGTGTGAGCAGTACCAACTTGTATTCAACGTACTAGGGTTTGGTCTGAAACCGGTTTTTAGAAGTATTGTGAAGGATTTGGGATTGAGAAACTCTGCGGGATGTGTTTGCTGATAGCAGTGTTTGTTGTCTCGTGACTGTTTGGAAATGCATGTTTTCAATAATGAATGTCATGCCACAAGCCGTAATCTCGCAAAATCAGGAAAAAGTCAAGAGCGGTTTGTCAGATGTTTATTGTTTTATTTACATGGCAAATATGCTTTTCTCACACACACCCACATCCTTTAAGGCTACAACAGCACACACACTTTCACTCCCATCGTAGGTGTGTTATCTCTGACCTGTTTCCTCTCAAAGTCTGTCAGCTCACACCTTTAGTTTGCTGGCGGGTCAGTGTGTGAGCGTCTCTTTGAGTGTCTTTTGCCCAATTTGGTCCTTTTAATATGCGTCATTGCCACATTTACAATCGCAGGGGGAGGGTGATAAAAGCCGTCTATGATGCTCTCATGTGTCCCTGGTCACACTTGCTTGGGTGTTTATGAGCCCATCATGTGTTTGTCTTCTCACTATAAACCTCAGTTTAAACCACCTGCAGCTCAACAGCTTGAGTAATCCACTCCAGCAGCCGCAGAAGTGCAAATCCCTCGCAGCACACACTGATTATTGATCAGATTCATATTTATGACATTCTGCCATCATTCACTGACCCTCATGTTGTTCCAAACCTGTATTTTTACTTCTGTGAATCATGAAAGAAGACATTTTGAAGAATGTTAATGCTGCACTTATTCATACAGTGAAAGTGGTGATTTTATATTTTCAAGCTCCAAAAGGACAAAAAAAGTATATGTTATTATGTATACATTAACACTTCGTGCATTAGGTATCATGAACTAACAATATATATAACAGTGTGTATATATACTAAAATGGACATACTTTGCAATAAGGGTGTTATATATATATATATATATATATATATATATATATATACACCCTTATTGCAAAGTATGTCCATTTTAGTCGTTATTCACTAATAATCTACGCTTTTGAATCTCATTTTGCACTTTCGTGTATTCAAATTTGCACAGGACACAGGACAACCAATTGTATCAGTCAAATGACCACTTTTTGTGTGTGTGTGTGTGTGTGTGTCTGAAAATATTGATACATCCCTCTATTTCTCTGTTTGTTGTATTGTCATTTTGACAAAAATAGTTGTCATTTCTTTCAATTATGTTGTTTTGTGTTCTGCAGAAGAAAGTCAGTTTTGGGATGACACAAGGGTGAGTAAATGTTTCGTTTCGTTTAGTTTCGTTTCTGTGTGATTGTTCCTTTACAGTTTTTAGTTATCTATATCTCCACTGGCCAGAGGCATCTGAAACCCTATCGTGTTAGCATAGACATAAGCAATCAGCTAGAATAAGATAAGGACAACAGCAGAAAGCATCTGGAAGCTAGATGACTCATTTTTCTGAGAACAACAACACATAAATTGTAAAATATTATTATAGAAGGTTGATAGCTAAGGTTCAAGAACACAATGTGAGCAACAGTTGAGCAATAAGAGGCAATAGTTATTTCTTGGCAAAATATCCAGACCTAAGGACTGTAAAATACAATAGGTAAGGCGTTGGCGATATCTGTGCCACAGGTAAGGTGAAGTCCCCGAGAGAGAATCCCCTCTGCTCAACAGCCGGCTAATGGGAGGTCCAAACAGGATCCTTGTATATTGTAACGCTTGAGCGCTAGTCATATGCCTTTGCCATAGAACTGTGACTAATGTGACTCAAAAGTGTAAACATAATGGACAAACCAAATCGTTTTGAAAATCTCCCTTCTGTTTAGACAAGGAGCAGCAAGGACACAGTGACAGTTGTGTTGTGAGGGGAATTCATTGACCTACTTTCATGATGACAGTCTTAATAAATAAATGAATACATTGAATTTACAAGTGGGCTTCATAATCAAACTAAATTTTAATTTGGACAGTCTATATGTGTTGCAAATTTCTTTTGTATCCATATTGTCCGTTTTCAATGTGTATAACATTTCCAACTTGATTTTTTACATGTTGTGAAGACAAACGATTGAGTCGGTTTTTGCCCATGCCACAATCTTAAGATGTAATAGGTGGTTGCCAGGGTGTTGCTATGCAGTTGCTAAGGTGTTCTAGGTGGCCAGGTTGCTGTGCTATGCAGATCCTATTGTTTTGGGGGGTTGTTATGGAGATGTAAGGATGTTCTGGATGGCCAGGTTGTTGCAATGCAGTTGCTTGAGTGTTCTGGGGGGTTGCCAGGGCGTTGCTACACAGTTAATAAGGTGTTCTAGGTGGTCAGGTTGTTGTTATGCAGTTGCTAGGGTGTTCTGAGTGGCCAGATTGTTGCTATGCAATTGCTAGGGTGTTCTGGGGGTTGCCAGAAGCGTTGCTAGATAGTTGATAAGATGTTCTAGGTGGCCAGGTTGTTACTATGCAGTTTCTAGAGTGTTCTGGGTAATTGCCAGTGCGTTGCTATGCATTTGCTTTTAGGTTCTGGTTGGTTGTCAGTGCGTTGCTATGCAGTTGCTATGCAGAGTGTTTTGAGTGGTTGCCGGAAGCATTGCAGTGCAGCAATGAGATGTTCTTGGTGGTGGTATGGGCTTCTTTTTTTTTTTTTTTTTTATCATCTGTTAGGTGAAATCGTAAAGTTGATCACTTAGAAAAGTAACAGCACACCTATCCTCAACAAATGGTGTAAGATGAGATAGTTAAGGTTGCTTTAGGTTCGGTGTCTGTATAAATCCCTTAACCTACACATGAGTGATATTGTGAGCTTTGTTACTGTCATTTAACACTGAACAAAAAGTGTGTAAAATGACTACACTAGGCAGTACTATGAGAGCAATAATGCTGCAGGGAAAGGCGTATCAGGAAAGAGGATGTGGCTCAGAGGTTCTCTGATTTAGTTTGCAACACAAGTACTATGACAGTTCCAATCTTACCAGATAAATGCAAAAACTAGTTTTCATCAAATTCACACACAAATGCGTATAGCCTACCTACAAATGTACTTGCAGCAAAGCGCGTGCGTTTCACCCACTTCCTGTCAGCAAAGAGAGTACTTCCTGTTTATGCGGTTTCTGCGGTTACGCGTTAATTCTGGATGTATTTAGTTTTACTATTTGTGACCTTGCGCTGTCATTAATCAATCCTGTTTATCCACTGTATTATGCAGACAGATCAGTTTTACCTGTGGATTTACATGAAATTCTGCAGGAAACTTTTAAATGAAATTTGATAATAATGGATTTCTCACTTTCTAATTAGAATATTGCTTTTTTACTATAAGAAAAATAGGGTGAAAATTACTTTTGAATTAATACATTTTAATCTATATGTTAATGTCAATCAGATCAAATGTTTTATATGGTTTATTCAAAGTCTAGGTACTAGTTTTATGATAGCATTGTTGGGTGGGACATATTTTACATTAAAGTGAGTCAAATTTGCATGATAAGTTTTGTTGTGTCTTGCATTACATTTGTTATGACTGCATGTAGGGCATTATCATGCTGACTTTTTAACCTGGTTTGGCTGTAAATTGGCCTTAACAAATGTAAGGGAAAACACAAGAGTTATGAAGAAACTGTAGGAGGAACAATGGCTCAAAAATCCTCCTCTGCTCGGCCTAGATAAAGTTACCAGTTACAGCATTAGTCGCTATAAAAGCACAGTATTTACCACTTGAAGCGGCAGAAATGCTCTGGATCAAGTGTGCTGAGTATGATGTGCGAGTAAGTTACAATAAGATTGGCATTTAAAACGAGGGGAATTTTTTCAGCCGTAATTAATGCACATACCCTAAGACCCCTCACACAGTTTTTCACACTACAGATCAATTCACGTAAGCCCCTCTTTCATCTTGGCCGTGTTTCTCTAGGTGTTCACACATAGTTGTTGTAAAACATGAGACAGAATTGGCAGCCATCTATAAAATGTGTGAAGACAAGACCCGACTCACTGCAAACGTCCTTTGATCATACAGCATTTTACAGACGAACAATAAGTACTTGTGCTTAATATTTCATGGTCTCCATCTTTCTTTCAGAAAGTGAATTTATCCTCCTCTGCACCACTTTGGCGAGATGAAGGCATGAATGAAAATAGAGCACTGGTCTGTGGTTAATGAGAGAGAACCTACACAGCAAACAACAAAGGGCCTACGTATTACAGAAAATGCCTACACTAAAGGGAAATCGCACACATATATGTGGAGATGTTTGTTTGTGTTACCATTGTGGGCTGCGCTCTGTCGTCTCACCACTGAACTACAGGCCTGCAAGGAAGTTTCCAGTGCGGTTACCATGACGAGAGTCTTGGAGTCCAGGAAGTTCATGTTGGAAGGTTTAAACATTTATTCATTTCTTGTCATTTTGGAGTGTTCTGGGAGTTTTATTGGTGTTTGCTTAGTTAACTATATTACTGTACTCATACTTTACTCATACAGACTTGCAATGAAGGAGAGACCTGAGCCATATCTAAATATCAGTAAACCTCACTCCCCACTCCCTTGGCCTCAAGAGTCGCACGAGGATCCTTGTTAGCGCACCCGCCTCCCATGCCGGAAACGCCGGTTCAAATCCCGCTCGGAGCGGTTTGAGTAGGACTGGTTACATTTGGTGCCGTGACCCGGATAGGAGTGAGGATTAAGGTGGTGAGTGTAACTGAGGCGAGTAAACCCCACTCCCCTGGCCTCAAGAGATGCATGAGCGACTGACTCTAGAGACTGCAGTCTTTAGCATCCTTGTTAGCGTCCTTGTTAGGTTCGAATCCCGCTTGGAGTGGTTCGAGTAGGACCGGTTACATAGAGACCAGAATATCATAGACTTGGGCAATGGTCCTTTTGACTTGGGCCGGTAAGCACTGACCTAGTAAAGCTTTAGGAACCACATAGCAACATGCTGAAAAAAAACAGCTCACAGCGTCTGTGAAGGTGATCAGAGCTGCTTCATTAAAGGGTCACTCCTGAAGCGCTCATGCTTGACTTTCCCTTCTGTCTCCATCACTCTCCCTCTCTCGTTTATCTCAACGGTGCTAAGAGAAACGACATCCGAAAGGGACACAGACAAACATTTGTCCAGATGAGCTCCCTGCAATAACAGGATTTTGTTTGGACAGGAGCTTCTCTCCGCAGGGAACAAGGTGACAGTTCATCAGCACACATAATGTGACACAAGCTAAGATCTGGGGATGTAAATGTAATTCAGTGTTACCATGCATGCTCACAAAGGTTGACACTGTCTTATTGAGGTCCGCCCTCTGTAGTGATGACGTCTGAACAACACCAAGTTATTTTGAGACAGGTATATACTAGATGCATGTGTTTCAAAACCTGAGTACTGAGACACTCTCGTCGCATGCCCCCCCTATAGATTTCACCTGTGTATTTATGGACTGGACACACGGACCACAGGAAGGGGAAGGAATCAGTCAAATTGTATGAGTTAGCTTACTCAAAATTTCAAGTTAGTGCAATTAACATACTTGTGTAATAAAACCAAGATTTTGAGTTAAATTAAATTAATTTGTGGAGCTTATTAACTTGGATAAAAAAAAAATGGATGTTAATTATTGCCTTATTAGTGTTTACAAGAAAAAGAGACAGAAAAAAAAAAAGGTTTTCATATTTTTGTGACAATAATAAAAATGGGTGAAAATGTGCTTAACTATCATAAAAATAATCTTGATAGTCTTTAAATTTTATTTCTTTATGCAAAATAGTATTTCTTTTATTTTTCTTGACCCTTATATGTTAATGTAAGCTTCACTTATGTATTATATCAATTCATTTGTTTTAATACTGAAGTTGAAATTATGACCTCAATGCAAATTCTCTGAAGGGAAACGCTCAGAAGGATTCTAAGAATGAACCGCACGCAGAACTTTCTTTGTGGTTCTCATGATTCATCCACCAACCATGAGTTTAATTCGATGACTACATTGGAGCTCTAACCAAGTTAAGCAAGTTATAACTGATATTGCAGTACTGTACATGTGTTTTTGACAGCCTACCTCAAGTGTGTTTAGAATTGGCATAACTGCTCTTACATAAGCGTATTGATCATGCTCATTTAAACTGAGAGGAAAACATTGGGCAATAACAACATTTACCTTTAAATATCACTAAACACCCAATTCAGGGGGGTTAAAAGATAAGAAAAGATGTCATCAGCTTAAATGCTTTTGATTCATGCAATCTGACTACTTCATCAATGTGAGCTCTTTGTTTGAGAAGTTAAAGACGAATTGTCTTTTAGGTACACTTGATAAAGGCTGCACTTTATTCTTTTAAAACCTCAGATAGTGCATCTGTCTGGCTCTCGTCTCCTTTCCTTTGGTCTTTTAAAGAAGGAGGCTCTTTGTCTTTGCTCTTTGGTTGGTTCCTTAAGGAGTGACCTCACCTCCTGACCTCAGTCCTGAGTGACATGCTCAAGTATACAGTTCTCCAACAGGGGGAGGTCAAAACTCAAAAAGTGCTCTTCTGTGTACAGATGGGGATTTTTTTTTTTAAACAAAAATGCCAGGAACAGTGGAAAGAGATTAAATGATTGCTCTAGTTCATATTTAAATATTGAGAGTGATTGAGTTACCAAGTGCTTTTATAATCAGGTTTCCCAACTCCTACACTGCAAGTGTTTTATAATTTCTTTAATATGCTATAAAAATGTTTAACCAGGAAACTTGGAAATGTGCTTTATGTGGTCACATCTAAATCAAATGTTTTATTTTTTGATTAATTCCAGTATATAATTTAACATATTTGAATCACTTTGACTATATTAGGTTACATCAACAAAAGTAATTAATATGGGACAGATCAGGTCCTATTTTGTAATTTAATGAATTAATTATGGAACTATTTTCTATTGCTACTGACCATTACTGAATAATAACATTTTATGGTCTCAATGTTCTATTTTGGCATACCAGTAACTACAGACTGATTTTGTTTCCCCATTTCGAACCGGGACTCGAACCCGGGCCCGTCCACATGGGAGGCGGGCGCTTTAACAAAGAGGCTAAAGAGAGCAGTCTCTACTAGTGTCCGTCGCTAGAGCGCTGCTTGAGATTAGGGGAGTGAGGTTTACACGCACAGCTCTCACTGGCCTACGTCTGTTACATTTGCATGGTGGATTGGTCCTGGTTTAGCTAGTTGACCATCATAACCAAGTTAGCCAGCAATGTCTTGTCAGATGAAACTGGTTGACCAAGGAAGTCTACTGGATAGCTAGTTATGAAGTCTGTTGAGGACCAGCATCTATAACACAACATATGTTGTTTTTAAATAAGCTTTCCCTTTCTGCAAGTTTTCCAGTTTTCAGCTCTTCTTAATTTCATTTAATGTTGAGAGTGCGGATTACCCCTCCTGCTAATAGCCGTGTAAAGACATCAGCATCTGCTGCCTCTGATCCAAGAACAGTGTCGAGTTACGTGCTAATGGATCCTCATTACTGCACAGAGAGGGTTCAGTGAACTTCAGATTCCTGACGTATCTCAGCTGGCAGTCGTGTGATAAACCGTTAACTGTTTGTTAAACCTGATTCAGGACCACACTGATTACATCTACACTCAGATAAGAAATATTTTTCTTTTGGAGTTTGTAACAGAGCATGAAACTTTAAGTGCTGAACTCATGAAAACATTCATTTGTTAGCCCAAAAATCATTCATTTACTTCAGTCACATGTCTTTTCAAACTCATGATGCTATTTCTTCTGTAGAACACAAATGGAGTATTTCAATTGAGTTAACAGATTTTCATGGCTAACAGATTTTCTAGTGATAAAGTATGTTTATGAGCTGGTAAATTCATAAAATGATCCAAAATAAAAACTTTATTAAAACTAAATGCATAAAATGATCTCATGATGGGAACACCTAAAAAAGTTCTATACCTGAAACGATTTATAGTTCTATATAGAACCATTTTCTTAATAGGCCCTGTTAACAGTGCGTTTTCATTTTAACACGACTTTTACAAATGAAAACGATCTATACTGGCGTTTCAGAAGCGATCACGGTCCACCCTACACGACCGAAAATGCAAGTCACATGACTATTCATGCACACTAGGCATGCGCGTACAAGCGGAAACCGTTGCCATTTTTTTGCCGATTGCTCTAATAATAGCTTGCATCTTTCGATATAGGCAGCTGCAGTATTATAAAATGCTGAGGTTAACTGCACAATGGCTGCTAAAAAGAACAACAAAGTCAGCAAAGCTTGTAGTTCCGCCTCCGTGTTATTGTTTACACGGTCGTCGAGGCTGGACTGTTTCTGAGCCGTTGAGAGACTCTGGTCTGTTATAGAGCATCACAGTCCCGCCCACAGCCGGTGCCGGAAGTAAAAATTCAATACAATTTCTCCATTGACAGTTGGGATATAAACCATAAAAACGTAACCATACATGGTAGACTTAAAACCAGCTACGGCTGTACTAAGCGATTGTATATGCTCATATAACCGCCAAAAGTTCATGGGGCACTAACCTTGTTTTGGGATAAATGCCTTTTATTCGCGATGTCTTGGAGAAGTACTTCATTACCCACAATCCTGAACAATCCCACAATCCCACAGTGATGCATCTGATTGGTGGAGCTCGTGTAACTGTCTGGTTAAACCCCGCGAAAGTCCGTGAAGACTGAAGATCATTAAAAAAAAAGACATGTGTTGACCACTGAGCGGTGATTGCAGTCAGGTACAAAGCACTATGTTGCTAACGTTATCGTTAACCGCTTTTCACACACGCACACAATATAAAATACACGATGATAAATATAAAATTCAATACACAATACCTATAAAAAACACTATTATTTACACGATTACTACTGAAAGAACTGCTATAAACTACACAAGAAAAAGTTCGCGTGGCTGTCGTCAGATTTGAAAGTCGCTCAAAAGGCTCTTTCGCGGTTGTGGCTTCAGTCGACTTCAGTGAGGCGCGGTGGTTTATGGGATGAGTAGTTCCTTCGCTCGGAAATGAAAATATGTACACAGTCTTGTACCTTTGACTTTTTGGGGATTTTCTCGTCGTTTTTTCACTCGAAATAATATGTTGTATGCCTATGAGTTCAGCCGTAGCTGGTTATCCTCAGACATGCTCTAAAACTCTTTAGATACGGATTTTCCAAAACGTCAATGGGAGATATGAATGGGAAATTTACTTCCGGCACCTAAGCGCTCTCGGGCTGTGGGCGGGACTGTGATGCTCTATTGTCGTGTTCCGGTAGTGTAATGGTCATACGATAGGGGCTTGACGAATCGGTGAAGGATACGCAATGATCCAGAAGACCCAATCAAGGAGCAAATGTAGGCAGTCACGCCTTTGTTTTCAAAAGTTTCTGTTTTGGCCCGTCTACACTGACACGCGACTAAAACGGGGTCTGCAGCGTTTCCAAAAGTCTTAGTTTTTGAGGGTCATTAGTGTGGATGCCAGGCGTAACCGCAGCAAAAGTTATACGCACTAGTGTAAACAGGGCCTACGAGTGTGGACATTCTCCAGAATTACAGTTTGGAACATCGTCAGGGTGAATTTATTTTTTTGTGAACTATCCCTTTAAGGATGATGTGTTTTAGCCAAACCTACGCACATCAAGCTCATGAGCACGAATGGGTTAATATGGCCTAGCTGATTTATAGTATAAGGTTCTGTAAATAAGATGTCTTTTGCAGCCAGTCATTAAGTGAATGATCTGTTTTCATCCGCAGACGTGACCCTTTGTATTTCCATATGTAAAAATCCTCTACAGAACGCTCTGTAATTATGCCTTTTACTCGCCACCGCTTCAGACGAACTATAAATCATGCAAAACACAACTGCGTCTGAGGAATGTGAACTGGTTTGCCCCACTGCAGACACACTCACAGATACACAGATGCACTCTCTCCTCTTACACATTCACGCACTCCGGCACATATATATATATATACTGTCCTTTTGTCTCGTTTGACGTCCCTCAGCTGTCCACTGTCACTCACCCCATTTCATGCTGCTGTCACAGGACATTCTCCCACAAATCTCCCACGCACATGTTCCCTCCGACACACGTGACAGAAACACACAGCACGCGCATTCAACTCTGACAAGTCTGAAGTCAAAATAAAATTTTAACTGACCACATGTTTCTGTTCTTATAGACTTTATTCAGAGCAGCGCCATGACCGGTATGAAAGCGAGGTTGTGTGGGATAGACTTAAGAGATAACATCCACTGAATAAAGCTATATAAAGCTCCTAAATCACCATCCACAGCTCATGTGTTCTGGAGTTTTTTGTCTTCTGAAATTTCTTGGAAAGATATTTTTGCAGTGTTTTGTCAGCAGAACAATCTAAAAACACATTAAATAACAGTACAACCCACTGAAGAGATGAATGTCTGTCTCTCACAGCCTCGCTTTTCATTCAAAGATGGCGCTGCTGTGAATAAGGTCTACTGTGAATGATTCACTGGTGAACATTATTTAAAAAAAATATAATTTGTCTTAATAATCTTTATTTATGAACTCGCTCTGCCTCTGAAATGGCTCTTTTTCTGTTGACGTCACATAACGTTAACCAATAGCCAAATAACTATTTTATAGATTTATCTTCATTCTGGAATGGAAATGCCCGCTTTTTATGATCCAATTCATTTCTGATGGATAAATTCAAATGCCATCCTAAATTTTTTCTTGTCAAATATTTTATTTTAATCAGAAATATATCATATTACAGAAGTGAAATGAGTAGGGGGTTTTACAAACAGCATATGAAGAGTTCAGATGCAAAAGCCTCTAAGTGCCGTCTGAAATTTTCTTCTAGAATGATCATTTTTATCAAGCTTGTATATTTAAGTTCAGTAATTTCACTTAAATGACAATTAATAGGTTATTTTCATTGAAATTACTGAAGTTAAATATACAAGCTTGATAAAAATGATCATTTTAGAAGAAAATTTCAGACGGCACTTAGAGGCTTTTGCATCTGAACTCTTCATATGTTGATTTGCTTATGATTTGTATAAAATAATATGATTTGAATTGAATTTTTCAAACTGAATGCGAAGAAACAAGATTGTTTTTGAATATTCAAATTTAACGTACTGTGAAATCAAACATTCTGAAACAAAATTGCATTTAAATTTGCATTAATCACACTGAAAAAATAACCTTTTTAATCAATACTTTTGTCTTGTTTTCCACTAGAATAGTCTAAACACCTTTAAAACATTGGTAAATTTACATCAGAAGCAAAGCAGCATAAGATATTATGAATTAACTTTATTTTTCTTATCCCATTAGCAAATTATTAATATTATAAAGCATAAATCTCGCTAAATTTAGTGTGGGTGTGCTTAAAAGGAAGAAGAAAAAAAAATTGCCAGTGGGGAACGAGTTGTTTTTTATTACCTGAAAACCAAATTTACTACAACATGCTTGAAATTTGGCATCGACCATTCAAGGAACTATATCTAGACATCAAGGAATTCTATCTGACCAAAATGTGCTCGTGTCACATGAGGACTCGTTCTGACTAACCTCTATGATAGGGTTCTGTGTGCCACATGGTAAATAGAGAAATCCAACTTCTCAGAAAGAACTCCCTAGATCGGAACAGAGTGGATATAAAGCAGAGCCGAGACTTACTATCTTTGTATTTCTGCATATTCATCAAGCTGGCATTCATACAATGACCCGATCAATCCAATTCTCTTCCAAACTACACACACATATGCAATCATTTGAACTCGGTCTCGTGTTTGTCCTCTCCACAGAAAGTCATCTGGCCTTGAAATCATATAGTGATACGTCAGCCACCGAGCAAACATACATACACACACACACACACACACACACACACATGCATATCAATCACCAGGGAATGTAAACCAAGCTTTGCTGAGCACTTTAATCATGTACTACTGAACTTTGTCCCAGTATTTAGTAGGAGATCTTGGTCCCTTTAATTCAGTGACATGTGTATCTCATGGATACTTGGAAAGACATTCATTAGGTAAAACCTTTAAATATATATTACCTATATGTGTATATTCAGACCTGAGGCAAAACAGATTGAGGCGTAAACATACTTCACATTCTGCTCTCCACCATCTTTATTTTGCCATTACCTTTATTTGAATAAATTTGAATAAATTTGAATAATCCCCTGTAGGCAAATTGTTCTGTATCTGGTCACATTCCTGTGTGTTGAAGAGCTTATCATGTTTTTACGATCTCTGCAGGTATAGGAACAAGCTGAAGAAACTGAGAAATACATGCCTGCGGTGATCCTGAAAATGTCCATGATCCAGTGTTTCCCACTGGAGTGAATATACAGGTGAATCTCATGCTTTAAGAAATTAGAATTAAAAGAAAGAAAGAAGTGTTCAGCCTTACTTTACAAGTTTCATGACAGTTAAGGACATTTCACCCCCAATTTCCATTACTGTAATACATCTGGAGTTTTTTTTTAGCAACTCCCATGATTCAAACATCATCATACTTTGCAGTCAGATGCGTGGGGGCTGAAAACACACTTTTGAGACCACTGAAGTGCATCTAACCACCTGCCTGTAGTGAGACATTTGCACCTTTGCAGTTTAGTCATATCACTCTTGAAAGCCACCCCCCCCCCCTTTTTACCCGTTTCTCCATAGGTAAAACAAAGAAAAGCCCCCTCGGCCTGAGAGAATAACAGAGGGATGGAATGAGAAAGAGAGCGAGTGAAAGAGAGTGAGTCATGAGTGCAGCTTTGAACAACAAGGGGAAATCCTCCCATTGAGAGGCATGCGCTGTGGAAACACTCATCACTCATAGAGGTAACGGAACCGGAGGCCATGCACAAACCAAAACCTTTAGCCATTTATCTGGAGAACGTCGTCTTGACGCCGGTAGCTATTTTAACAGTAAACGCAAACGGCGTTTCCTGAACATTTAAAGATGCTAAAAGGCTTTTTGATGTTTTTTTTTTTAGAAAGTTCAAGATCTGACCGCCTAGGCGCCTACAAAGTGCATGAACATAATCCTGATTGTTATGCATGTTCTTGTAAAATGTGACTCGAGTTCTTCTTTGAGCGATTCAAATTTGTGGTTGTTCACACTGAAATACTTGAAGCGCATCAAGAAATCAGCGAGGCCCACACAATGTAGTTATTTAGGGAAATTTCACATGAATGTCATATGTAGGTATTCACCCCGTACTTTCTGTTGTAGCGCTTGAGCTAGCACTTTACTCACAGGAAACTCAGGGGAAGCTCCCCATCTGCGTTTAACATAAAAAAGGAACGTTTCCTGACGCTTACCATTGTTTCTTTCACGTCGGCCTCATTTGCATGATTTCCACACTGATGTTAAAATCAGTGTTTATAGGCCCAAAGAGTTACAATTACATAATATAATTTGATTTATTCTGCTTCAACAGAAGTCAACAGGAAGTACATGTTTTTGAATGGTTTTATTTGGTCATTATGAGAGCACTAATTTAATTAATTTGAGTTAATTGAGTTTGTCAAATCTCATATTTATACTGGGTGCAGAGAATACAAACTCCATGGACCTATTTTCTCTGAAAAATGTATGCAGAGTGGGAATAAAATGTTGCAGAAACAAATGTTTTATTTCAATTGTTGATCAAATAAAATAAAAAAACGGCAGTATATGATGATTTCATGCATGAGCATTTTTTTAAAAGTTCATATTTAGTAATCATGAAAATATACAATAAAATGTGACTTGTAGTCGTTCAGCATAGTATAATAATTTAGGAGGTAATTTAAGGATGCTTACATCCTGTGCAGAAATGATGAAATGATGTTAATTAACAGATCTCTGTTAATCTCATGTTGCGTTGGCTGAAAACAGGACAAAGCTCACTTGAAATGAGCTATATTATGATCAAAATATCCATTTATTTTCCCATTGTATCCAACGCATGTCTGAATGTTATTGCATTAGGTAACAAAATATGAAATCAAATAGCCTTTTTGAAAGAAAGATAGTGCAAGCAAAACATTTAATGTTATTTAAGTGTCCAAATTAGCATCCAAATGCTTTTTGGGCCAGTATATGCACAAGTACGATTTTGCAATACATTATTGTTGTTTTTAACCTATTGCATTTCTTTCTTATTGCAGCTTTAAGGCCCGTTCACACCAAGGACTATAACAACAACAATATAGTTCTAAAAATTGTTCTAAATATAAAAGAATAGCAGAGTCCACATCACAACTATAACGATGGCACGGAGAAATGATATCGTTGGAATCATTTCCAGAACGATTTTTTCCTGATGAACGATAAAAACATTGACAGCCAATCAGAATCAATCCTACTTTCAGAGCTCGAGCATTTAAAGCTTGCTTAGAATAAACAGACCGATACCGTCCGTTGGTGTGGATGCATATATAGTTATGGTTATAGTTATCGTTCTTGGTGTGAACAGGGCTTTATGTTTTCATCTTCTCTCTATAAAACAGATACATTTTTACATTGATTTTAACTTGTCTGATGTTTCTTAACAATACAGTATAAAACTTTAAGCTGAAACGACACATATAGAACCCTTTGGCTTTTAAATGTGTCCATTTAATGTGTTGACAAGCTCTTGCGAATCCTTAAAGTTGCTCCAACAGTAAACAAATGATGCTACATATTTATAGACGGAGGTGTCAAGTGCGAAATCTTAGCGGATGTCTTAACCCAATGAGGTCAAGAACAGGTGGGTTAAAGGGTATATTATGGGAATGGCACACTTTTACATCCTGATGACTGTTTGGTTGAAATCAGAAGATTATGAGTAATCAACCACCTGAAGCTCCCACCCTTTTACCAGAAGAGTTCAAAGAGGTCGGGTTCCTGTGTGTGTGTGTGTGTGTGTGTGTGTGTGTGCTGAGTGTGTTATGATCTACCATCAGTCCAATCATCTAACCAAGTCTGACTGTCTTCACAGTTGATTGTGCATGACAAGAACATCCAACTAATAATATCAACCACCACCAGTAAAACTGGTATGAAAATGAATGATCTATGAAGCTCTGAGACTTTCAATGAGCTCATTAATGGTCTTGTGGTGTCTTATGATTCCTGTGCTTTTGCACTTACTGTATCGGTCAGATCATGCTGAAGGTAGAGATGAGTTGTCAGACACCAACACACGTACAAGGGGAAGCCCCCTTGCAAAAACAAGACTTATCATCTGACATACATGACAGAAATGGAAGTTTTCGGCTCAAAAACACCCACCCATGAAGCCCAGATTAAATTTAGAGCTCATTTCTGAAATAATGAACCTTTTTAAAGGGGCGTCATGTATTCTCTCTCTCTCTCTCTCTTGCTAAGTTAAGTATCGGTAGCATCATTGGTCATACTTAAGGTTAGGGATTTAAACAAATCCTAAGTATTAAAGGTATTAACTCGTCCCACAATGCGCAATAAAACGACCAAACAAATATGATAGACTTGCAATGCAGAGTCATATTGGGTAGATCTTTTGTCTTGGTAAGCAGCCATGTAGAACACCCTAGCAACACCCTGGCAACCACCCAGAGCACCCTAGTAACAACACAACAGCCTGGCGTCATGACTAAGTTTTACACGGGCAAACTACTTTTGTGTGTGTTAAACGATCACAACTCCTGCATTACGTGAGTTTTGCGTAAAACTGTGTACAGATCTGCATGGCAATGGTCTTACTGATGCAAATGGTTTTAACCATAACTATATTATTGCAAAGTAATAGTGATGGAATGGTTAGGAGATGTTTCTATTTTCATCTAAACTGCCTTCTTTTGGTCTCCCAGATTTCACAGAGCTTTTCTCAAGGCTTCTATCTTCAAGGCTTGTTGGCTAGTCACAGACCACACATGCTGGAGAACGCTAAATTACAGCGAAACAAGGGCAGAGCGTCTTGTGTAAGCAGTTTTTCCTTGAGGTAATTAAAAATGTCACATAAGGGCTTCATTATATAGCCATAGTTTCCTGATGAGAGGAATGCGTTTACAGCTAAAGAAAAAAAAAAAAGCATGCAAGTTGGAATGTGATGCTTTTTTTTAGGTCCTTTTTTAAGCTCCTGACACAGCTCCACTTTCACAGTACAGAGAACCTCTGAAATTCCGACAAGCTACTGCTTTTGTGGCCGGCCGAAGAAATAAAGTCATATTACAGCATGAAGGTGAGTACATTATGACAGAATCTTTTACTTTAGAATGAACTATTCTTTTAAAGTAGGCTAAATAAGATTTAATCATATTCAGTCTATATTCCCGGAGCGAAACACAGACTTGGGTCTAGATTCTCTGACCCCTCCTGCCTCTGAGTGGTTGTTATTTTCCATTTGTGTCTTCGTGTACAGTATGTCTCTGTACTTCTATGAATTTTCCTGGAGTGTGGTCCACTTGTGTGGGATCACCCCTTGCGTCTGGTAGGCTGGGATGAAGGGCTTTTCTCCGCCCCCTGTGTTCAGCCCCTCATGTGTCCACATGAGCACATACTGTACATACAGAAGGTTGCCTCTTCAGCTTAACCAGAGAGAGTTGAGTTTCTAGGAAAAGCCTCACAGAGCATCTCCATCTTAGCCAATGTTTAACAGGTGCCATTGCTGAACAAAAACAACACTGAGGAACTCATTGACTCCAGCTCACTGTGCTTTCTAAACGGTTTGAGCCAAACTTTGTGTTTTAGAAACAAAGAAGGAGAGGAGATGGAATGACTGTCTAGTCTCTTGAATTTAATGTTATTTATGCATTTAATTCACTTTTATATTTAATTCATTTTATTTTTAATTATGTATCATTCCAATTTTGGTTTTCTTATTAAAGGCACACTATGTAAGATTTTACCACTAGAACAATGTTATATATTTTGTTGATTTGTGTACTTGCATTATCCCAAATGTTTCTAAGAATGTTTACATCCAGGGAAATTAGCAGTTTTAAGCAGGACACGAACCGAGTCAGTGTGTCGCCTGTCAATGACATCATACCCGCGTTACCCTCGATTTCCGATTTTATTTAGTAGAAACCATGGAAATACCAAAGACGCTTCATGTGAGCCACTGTTTGGATACATTAATCGACAGAAAATGAATCATTGTTATACAGCTCAACACGGTTAGTCTTTTTTGTTTAAATCTCGTTTTCTTGATTTACCGCGAGTACCATATTTACCATGCCTAATATCGATCTAGCTCACTGCAGTGTGTCACTTCAGTTTATTTTTTAACTAATATTTCACTTAAGTACTTTTACTTAAAGTCAACAAAAAAAAAGTTAATCTGGTGGGTTAAAAAAAAAAAATCCTAACATTGAAAAGGGAACCCGAGACATATCTAGTAGGAGGCAATTTTTTTACACAACAATGCCGTTTTGGGGGCCTGAAAATGCTAACTTTTGAAAATAGGTTTCAAAGCTACACGTTTTTGAAACCGATACCGTTAGCATCTCAATTGTAAATGTGTGTACACGGTGACATCATGCGCATGCATATTACCGGTAAGTGTTTAGTCTATAGGCGTAGTGTTTCTTCACAAAGTGACATCGCCAACTACTGGCCTGGCATGAATAATGCAGTGTTTTTAGTCGATCGTTTTGACAACGTTGTCGTCTGTACGCAAAAGGAAAAACTTTTCCGTTTTTAGGACATCATTGACCTGTAAACGTACCCTTAGCTTGCAAATGATGCTTTTCGTGCAAGTTTTACCTACACACTGCACTAGCATTATGTAACGGCACGTTCTCACAGTTGTTCAGTTGGGGTCTTGACGAAGTGTAGATATGTCCCTGAGGTGGCGTGCAGAACTGAGATTACATTGACTGCGCTGACATGCAGTTATAATTAGTTTCAAACAGCAACTGCTCTTGAATTCTTTCACACACTTTCTCTTTTCCTCTTTCTCCCCTCATACACCTTGACCCTCCGTAGCGTTCTTGGGGGAAGGGATTAAAGCTTGAGAAGGGGGTTGGAAGGGGCAGAACAATTACCCTGTCGAGGCGTTGGGCCAGACCCCTGCAGGTAGAGCTGACAGGCCGAGACCTCAGGCTGTCATGAGCTATTAGCTGGGCAGAGACGGCCAGAGAACACACACACAGATGGATGAACTAAACAAAGAATAGCTTTTTTTTTTTTGCTCTATAGCTATGTTCAGCATCCTATTTGGACTTATTTTCTACATTCTGCATGCCAGGCTGTACAGCAATATCCATAAATGCAATGC
This sequence comes from Rutilus rutilus, assembly GCF_951802725.1. Taxonomy (NCBI): domain Eukaryota; kingdom Metazoa; phylum Chordata; class Actinopteri; order Cypriniformes; family Leuciscidae; genus Rutilus; species Rutilus rutilus. The sequence continues at coordinate 36,360,669 of NC_140217.1, read as the reverse complement.
ACTCTTCAACATGACAAAAGAAACAAAATATCAGCTGCAATGTTTTTGTTTTTAAGCACACACTATGTACTATGAATGTGGAAATTGCCTCCATTAAAGAATGACCTACCTTTGAACAAATATACTGGGTGTGTGTCAACAGAATGATGCAAAGCACTAAAATCATGTGCAAGTATTGCACACACACAAACACACGTGGACCATAACAACTTCCCATGATAGTGAGCGGAAAAACTAAATGCTTTGCATATTTTTTTTTTTTGCATTGCATTGCACTTGTTTTACTACATGAAAACACATCACTACAAACAGTACCTTTCTCCCCTCTGTCACACCTTCTCTTTACTTCTCTTTTCTTCTCTTTGCTGTACGTTTCTTGGCTTCTTCCTCTTTCTAAAATCCTAATTCTGAAATCTAATGTACAAAAACAATAAACCTCACAGGTTTACAGGCTTGTCTTTTGTTCATTTTCTTCTCTCTCTGTGCTCATTAACCTGTTTTACCCGCAGAAGAGTTTCACTCAGAGGAATAAAAGGAAAGAATGCTGTCGCAGTAATTTGACCAATAAACCATCAATGAACTATTTAAGCCTGTGGGCAACTAAGAGAGGATTTTACCACTTTTTTGTCTTTCTGTAACCTTAAACATGCAGACAACCTTTAATTATTATATTTATATATACTATACTTATACTGTAGTATGTTTTTCTTATTTTTCGCTAGAACCCATAGGGCAAAATAGAAATCTTGCTTGAGGAAATATGTTTTTTAATTAATTTTGTTCAAACCTTCAAATGCCAAAATATATTAAAAAATTGACTTAAAGGGGCAAGACAATATACATTTCCATGTCTATACATGTCTTAATACATTTTAAATAAAAAACAAAATGTATTTTTTATATATATTGATAGATTGAAAATATCTAAAAATTGGCAAAAATATAAATATAAATAAATATTAAGTAATTATAAATGTAAATTTATGTAAATATATTTTAAAACCGATATGTCTGTGTGCGTTATTTATTGTATACTATATTATTATTATTATTAAATCTGCTATATTATATATTATAATGTGTATATATATATATATGTGTGTGTGTATATATATGTGTGTGTATATGTATGTATGTATGCATGTATGTGTGTATATATATATGTATGTATATGTGTGTGTGTGTGTGTGTGTGTGTGTATATATATATATTCTAAAATTATACTAGAAATCTGAAGAAATCTAAAATTATACTATATATATATATATACTGTATATGTATGTGTATATATATATATATATATATACAGTGCAATGCATAAGTGAATACACCCATGCTAAAGTTGACTAAAAAGAGGAATAAAAAATCACATTTTGGAAATTGAACTTAATGCCTTAATTAAAAAAAATAGGAAAAATCCAACCTTTAAGGACACCAATTTTCTTTGTGAATGAATAATGTATCGTAAATAAATAAATGTTCTTCCTTAAAATACATGGTGCATAAGTGAGTACACCCCTATGTTAAATTCCCATAGAGGCAGGCAGATTTTTATTTTTAAGTATTTTTTTAAAAACAAATTTAGGATACTATGCATCCTGATAAAGTTCCATTGGCCTTTGGAATTAAAATAGCCCCACATCATCACATAGCCTTCACCATACCTAGAGATTGGCATGGTTTTATTTCAGTTAGCCTAAAAGCTAGTTTGATTTGCATTGAGAGATGATCTTATGGAAAGTGCCCCATGCCAATCTCTAGGTATGGTGAAGGCTATGTGATGATGTGGGGCTATTTTAATTCCAAAGGCCAAGGGAACTTTATCAGGATGCATAGTATCCTAAATTTGTTTTTAAAAAAATACTTAAAAATAAAAATCTGCCTGCCTCTATGGGAATTTAACATAGGGGTGTACTCACTTATGCACCATGTATTTTAAGGAAGAACATTTATTTATTTACGATACATTATTCATTCACAAAGAAAATTGGTGTCCTTAAAGGTTGGATTTTTCCTAATTTTTTTAATTAAGGCATTAAGTTCAATTTCCAAAATATGATTTTCAACTTTAGCATGGGTGTATTCACTTATGCATTGCACTGTATATATATATATATATTAGTATACTTTTAGATTTCTAGTATAATTTTAGATTTCTAGTATAATTTTAGAATATATATAGGCTATATATATATATATATATGAAAACTTAATTGAATTATGTTTTTAACTTTTAAAAACTTTTAGTTTTTAAAACTAAGGCCTGAGTTTTAGCCTTGTCTGTCAAAACGGACATATGATTTTTAACCCTAGTTGTTATTGTTGTTGTTGTTGTTGGTTATTTGTTTTTTTTTACCCCACTTGCAAATAGTTGTTTTTCTATTTTAAACTTTACTTTTTTCCACATGTATGCTTAAAACAAGATTGTATATGTGCCCTAACCTCTGCATGTGTATGTACATGTGCTGCAGGACATTCTTGAGATGACAGACAGGCACACCTACAGGAGCTCGGGGGGTGAGGCCCCCCACGGCGAAGGAAACGGCCCGAGGAAAGGCCTCATGCTGAAGGGAGAGGGGCCCGGCGGCTCCTTTAACAATGGAAGTTCTTGGAAGATTCTTGGAAGGTCTTGTGATTTACGATTCATCTTTTTTCGTAATATGCCGCGTGAACGGCACTTTACTCCCAGCTCACTGTGAAACATGGAGCAGTTTCTCAAATAATGAGGTGTTTTGCGTGCACGATACCCGTGTGACCCATCTGACTGAACAGCATTTTGGCGCCCTCAGAATATTAAAAGAAATATATTGTGTAAAGCAGCTAACATGTCAACACAAGCTTTTATCATCCCTTTGTCAGTAGAAGCCTTTATGTGGAATAATCTTTCCGACACAATTTGACACACTTGGAGCAATCCACATAAATTCCATTAATGTTTAAAGACACCCTATCTGCTTCTACGCCTAATTACCCTGGCACTCCTCTCACTGTGACTGGACTCTCATTATGCTCCGAGGGCATGAAGAAAAGGAGGTTTAACATCCACAAAAGAAAGAGCCTTCTTATGTCCAGGAAAGTGGATAAACAATGACCTTTAACCTTTGGTGGATTAGGCTTCATTAGGGGGTGACCCTAAACCTCTGTTCACCCGTACGCTCATCTATCTGGGATTAGTGATCTCTGACCAGTAGGTCTATGGGCATTTAAAAGCAAATAGTGCTGGTAAACAATTTAACTACATCATTCATATAATACTTATGGTTTCTTGTTATTTTCATTCCACTCAGTCTAGATAGGTTGGCTAGTTAGTTAGAAAATTATAACGAAATACAGGAATAAATGTTTCTATGTACATAAAAATACATTTTTATTCCATCAGTTGTCCCAAAACGAGGCAAAGAATGACCGGGATTTGAGATCCATTGAGTGCAAATCATTATGCACTTAAATTAGGATTAAGATAAAGCCACTTTGTTTCAGAATTGCTGTTAATTCTTTGAAAAGGTTCATCTTTGCCACAACGAGTTGATAAGATTATCATTCAATAGTTTATATCTTGGCTATTTTCTATGAAAAAAAAATGACTATGGCAAGTTTCTAAGTATTGCTACTTTGACTATATGTTAATCAGTAAAACACTTGTGAACAGTCCCTATCTTAACCATCTAGAAGATAACTTGCATAGCAATGCACGGCATGTATTCTTGAGGGACATAAAGTCAGTTGTTTGACAGTATCATGTATATTTTATCAGTTGTATTGATGAAAGTGAAATAGTGTGCCATGTAGCAAGCCGTATTGTGCTCCTTAAATGCTATTCTCAAGACAAAACATATTATTAATTATAGCAAATGGTTCACACCCATTGTTCTGTTGGTGTGTTTGACATAGAGGTCTATAAATGACAAAGAATATAAGATCATAAAGAAAGAGTAATGTTTGTTTCATGGGCATTGAGATGCAAAGAGCACCATAGCTGTGTTGAAGTCAACATGAAACAGTCTCTGAATGGCGTTTTACTTGAGCAGTGTAGTATATTTCAGGTAGATAAGATGTCGGATGGGACTTTTTCTCATTGTGTTTTAATTGGATTGTAAAAAGCGATTTCTTTATGGCAGTTGGTTGGAAGGGAGGGTTTGGAAAAGTTGATCGTTTTTTGATAAGATTACATAAACGACAATTAAATTATGAATCATGCACAACAATGTGCATTAATAGGGTTGATTTTTACTTTTTTGTGTTCATGGTACTAATATTGCGAATTATATTTCCTAAATTAAAGAGATTACTCACTTTCATGATGTTCCAAACCTGTAGGATTTCTTTCTTCTGCAGTAACACTAACAAAATCAGTAGAAACATTCTTCAAAATATCTTTTGTGTTCTGCAGAAGAAAGTCAAACAACATTTGGAACAACATTGGGGTGAGTATTTATGGGTGAACTATCCCTTAAAAGGCAGGAATACACTACACGACTTTTTAAATCGGATCAGATTTAGAGTGGTTACAGAGAAAAATGGGCATTATACTAAATAGTCTCGCATAGCCAGACCTTCAGACTGATGGTAGACAGCTTTCATTGGCCAAGGATCGCCCAGAGGCCGTTTGACTGACATGTAATGCAACCAATCACAGTTCATTTTGTTCCGCATCATGTTTACGGGGAGTGAAAATGTAACGTCGATGTCCCTACAATAATAGACCGGTGTGTAAAACTCTTGGACGTATTTTAAAGAGCCACGAACTTTACATACTTCAAATAATTTCGAAAATCCAGCGTTTAGTTGATCCCGATAAGCGCACATTGTCACAGTTGTAAACATGATGGCGTTCTTCTTCCATGAGGGGGTTTGCCCTCCGAAACACTTTCCAGACAGATTTCAATCCGATCACAAAAATCACTTCATGAGGTGGTTTGAGACGCATTCCAGACGAAACCGGACAAGTGTAAATGCATCTGGTTGTTAGCAAGATATGTACATTTTACTTTTCCCAAAATGGGAAAAAATAAATGAGTGAGAGCGAGTTATAGGCAGATATGACCGTGCTACAGCAACACACATCGAAGATGAGTTGCTGAGTATCTCTTCAGCAAGCGACGCAAACTGCATGCAAAGGAAACTGAAAGTTCGCTGAAGCTCAACACACAGTCATCTTTATTAAAAGTAGTGAGACTAAAATTTGCATATAGCACGGGAATTTAAGATCAGATTTATATTTGTTTTGGCGGAGACACATTTATGTGGCCAAGTGTAAATGGAAGAGTTTTAACAAATCCGATAAGTAAAAAAACGTGACATGGTGTAAGCAAGCCCGCAGACGAATGACAAATGAAAACAATGTGAACAATCAGCGCAAAATATCAGAAATGTCTGATTTCCCCCGACCGAATGGGATCCGAATGAGGCCGTGCTGATCATTCACTAGCCTACTCGATTCTCTGTGAAATCGGTCAACTCTGACTGCTCAAAATCTGCAGACTGGCTCTGACTTTCAGCAACTATAAATCTGGGCAGAAGTTGTATAGTGTATTCAAGCCTTTAGTAAACCATTACAATTAACTTAACGCTCAAAATAATTAATTGGTTTGAGTAGGACAAACTTAAATTAGTGGAGTCAAATTAACTTTTATGAGTATTTAGCACTTTCTTTTTCTTTCAAGTTCACAGAACTGATGTATTTTAAGTAAACTGAACTGTTTCGTTGTTTTGAGTTTTATGAAATAATTTCTTTTAATTTAGACGAACTTAAGTTCAACTGAAACTGGGCTGGGATTTAGCATGCTTTGCCCATGGCACTCGAAAGGGAGAGTAAATGCTGAAATTAAGTGTAATATAACGTGTTCTTTTGTGCAAGATTTAGTAGTGATTCATGTTTTGTTATGCTAATTTAGAAGCATTTTGTTAATGTTGATTTTAAGAGAGTTACTGTTATGATGACAAGTGGTGCATGCGGCTTGATTTGAGAGCAAGTATGTCTACTGTTAGCATTTATTGAACTAGTTTGTTATAACCAGCTACGTTTATAATAACAAAAAAGTTCACATTGAGGTTACATGAAAATTTTAAGTGAAATGTATGGATTAATACTCAAACATTTCACGTTTAGAACAAGTAAAATGTACGAGTACAAAATAAAAATCTGCGAGTTCTGCTTACTTAAACTTTGAATTTCTTAACTTAAATATTTTGAGGCAACTTGATTGCCTTAAATGTATTGAGTTTTGCCAACTTATTCGGGTTTACAGTGAATAAAGACACTCTCTATTAAAAACTCCATTTGAAGACAGTGGTGTTTTGTAATGCCGGTTGTGAGCGCTGGGAAGATGTGCTTTGGAATTGACCAACTTTAGCCCTGTGGCTTGTGCGTGTTGTGTCTTCATAAATCAAGGGCTGAACACACACATGCATTGATCTCAAACTATCCCCCAAATACTTTCCCAGCTCCACATGTTCATCCAGGACTGTCCCCTTCCCACACACCCCACAGGGTGTATCCTAGCCTCAATCAGATCTCACACCTGTCCTTGTCTACCACTCTGAAAAGCCTCACGTGTCAGCGTAGCGTGTGGATCTCACTGGCTATTTGGCATTTTTGTGCCGATCCCTCGAGTGCTTTAGAAACTGCTACCTCTCCAAAAGTCATTTTTCAGAAAAACAGCCAGCAGTCATTCATATCTCAAAATCGAATTTATGTGTCAATCACTTAATTCATTCCTGTGGCTCATTGCTGAAAATAACTCTGGGTCAATTGTGCATGTAAAATGCTTTCATAAATCAGATTTTAGCCCACGCATTATATTTTTGCATATATAAAACAATTTTTGCTCTTTTTTCTTTTGCAAACAAAAATAGGTTTTAATTACATTTTGCTAATGTAGGTCATTAAAACAAAAAAAATGTTTTGTGGTTATGCGAACATTATGAAAGCGTTCCATTTTATAACTCTGCAAACATTATGGAACGTTCCTTTTGAATGTTCTTTGCACATTCTGAAACAGGTATTAACATTTAAAAAACGTTAGACGAACATCCTACTAAAATGTTTTCAGGAAAAAAAACATTCCATGAACAAAATATAAATGATGTTTTTGTGCTGACGTTTTGAGAACATTCTTAAAGACCAGATAACTTGGAACAAACGTTCTATTAACGTTCCTGGAAGAATGTTTGCTTTTAACTTTGAGAGAGCCTTGCCAGAATATTAGTCAAAGTTCTGTTAGCTGGGATGCTTTTACTGAATGATTTCTTTGACATGAATTATTCTAATGAATGAATGCGTGACCTTTATGGTCATCGGCTCTTAAATCTGCTTTCATGTCTTAATGACAGTAGGAAGGCAGTGAAACGTCCCAGCGCAAACATGGCTCCCGTCTCTTGTCACCTTCCTGCGAGGGAACATATGGCCAGAGACACTTTAGTGTGATGAAAGCAAACACAACAGGGACAATCCACATCAGACTGAAGCCCAAACGCTGATAAAAAAAAAACATGAACAACAAGAAAAAGACAAAAATGTCACGCGGTGACAGATGCATATCTTACGGGTTTGGTACAAATCACGTTTTGTTTGATGTGTTTCAGCCATAATGGAAGTTATGCATTAAATTGCAAAGAATTTTAAAGTGGATTCCACCTCTTGAATGAACCCAATAAAGAACTACAGAAATGACTTTCCCCAAAGCCTCCTAAGGATGACTCCTCTGGTCATGTATTTACTGGTTGGGTGGAAGCACCAGTTTTCAAAGAGAGATGGTTGTATTGCTAAAGAAAACAGATTTGTATCTCTCTTCTCGTCTTTGTCTTTTTCTATCATTTATGATCAGACCTGAGGTGATTCCCTGTGTTCTTGCAGGGTTCTGGTGTAAAGAGGAGCTTTAGAAACTCTCTGGATCCTTGTCAGGATGTTTTGTTCTTCGCTGCTGAACAGCCCCGGGACACAAGATTAACGTGCACTGACGTGTGTCTCTTCAACCCTTCTACAGATGTTGCAACTTTCGGTCGTAACGTTCACAACATTCGGCGTGTGAAATGCAATGGTTGATGGAAAAGATACATTGACTTATTGAAATAGTTTTCATATGAAATCTGCACGGTTTCAGCCAAAGACCCTTGAGAAATAAAGAGACGACGCTGGAAGCGCTTTCAGAACGGAAGAGGGTCTTTTGGAAGAGGGTGTTTTTCGCAAGGGTCTCGCTTTTACCAGCTTGGTCCCTTTAGCACCTCTCCGTCTACAACTTCAGAATGTTTCAGGGGCCAGTGGTCTAGTCTAGATGACAGAGCATTTGCATGTTTAAAGGCTGAATGCAGACTTCACAATGCCTCGCTTTCATTCTTTCCTGAGCATCCATGACCCAACAGGTTTAAGCACAAAAGATGAAAGAGACTAAGTGATGGAGGTCTAAAACCCGTTCTGACACTTGTTGCATAACTGTCAGTCCTTGGCCTGGTCTTTTCTATCAGAAATACAATAAAAACAGTCAAATATGATTACAATTTAAAACAACTGTTTTCTATTTGAACATATTTTAAATGTAATTTATTCCAGATGAATTATCAGCATGGTTACTTCAATCTTCAGTGTCACGTGATCCTTCAGAAATCATTCTAATATGCTGATTTGATGCTTAAGAAACATTTCGGTTCCACTTTATTTTAAGGTGTCATTGTTACAGTGTAATTATGTATTTAAGTACTGAGTAATATTAAGCAACTACATGTACTTATTATAGGGTTAGGGTAGGATTAGGATTTGGTTGAGGGTTAGTTGCATGTAATCATACATAATTTACTGTTATTACTATGGTAAGTACATCTAACATATGCACATATGTAACAACACAGTTGTGCAGCTCATTGTTTTGTGTGGAAACCTTTCTTTTTCAAGAACAGCATTTATTGGAAATAAATGCTTTGCTTTTGATCTATGTAATGCATGTTTGCTGAATAAAAGTGATTTATTAAAGACATTATATAAAGAGATTCCCCCCTCCCTTCCCTTTTTTACCACCATTTTACCAAGACCAACAATGTATTAGACATTTAATTGAATCATACAACTGTGCTACTCTTCAAGATCCAACTAGGGCAGTAAGTCAGATATTTACCCAAAGTGTCACTGGCATCAAGTGTTTTTAAATGCTAGTTAAGAATACGACTCTCATATATACATTCGGATAATTGTAATGATTACGTAATGAGAAAAGACAGGCCCTCATAACTATAACACTTCAGAGGGTTGTGGTGGGAAAAGGGACAAATACATTAAACCAAATAGTATGTTTTACGGAGTTTAAGTATATGGTTGATGCTTTATGATTCAGTTTACTTTAAAGCAAGGCTGAGCATGTAGGTTTAGTTATGGGATTGCGGTTTATATGGGTAAGCCAGTGCTACTGTATCAATATAACACTCCTACACTTTAATGTTTTATTGACCCGCTGCAATCAGGCCCTTTAGACTTTCAACAAAAGTCAAGCCAGCCACCCCCTCACCTTGACCCGAATTCCACCACTCAAACATTCCTCCTTTTCTTTAAAGCTTTCAGTCTTGTGCAACTCTTTGTGTGTGTGCCTGTGAAGAAACCACACCTTCAAATCATTAAATCATGCTGTTCTGATGTGATTTTATGAATGGTGCCAATAAAAAGATCCAAACACAACGAGTCATCTTGCTCATTCTTTATTACTTTATAAAACAAAGTGCAGTTGAGGATGAACAGAACTTTTTTTTCCTTTTTTTTTTTCTTCAAAAAACCTGCAAATGAACCAAGAGAAAAAAGCCTAAATAATTTATGATACATAATTAACAGGAGGTATTTACATTTAAAAAAAAAAAGTTGCCATTATGAAGGCAATAAAATAGCCAGGTTTCTTCCTGGCAGAGGTAGATAAACAAAGAAACAGGAGGGAACATACAATAACCAACAAAGTAGACACATGAAGTCAAAAACAGAGTGAACGAACACCCTCCATAACTCCAGACCTCAACAATACGAGCTATGCATGAACACAAAATCCAATATAGTTTATCTTTCCAGTTTGAACATCACATTAAATGCAAACTTTAAGTCTATAAAATGTTAATCATATGCAAATTACATTCAACCCCTTATTTTAACATCCTTTGGATCCAGCCCAAAACATTAGAAGAAATAATGTGTATGCCAAGAACAAATAGGTAGAATGTGTGAGGATCATCTAGGGCTCATTCCTTTTAAGGCTAACTATGCTTTTAACTGATTATGCATCCAACATACAGTCTATGAAACGGTTCATATTAAGACTCGTGGAACAAAATGACTTTAACACAATGCAAAGTCACAACACTGAGAACGTTTCTTGCATTGACCATGCGTGTTTCAAAACAGCACTTAACGGTGACATAAAATCCACAATCTCCTAAGAGATACTGAGGTCTCCGCAGTCAGTCAAAAGTGTTACGGTCCTCAAACCAGCGGGGGTCTTAGACGACTATCTAGCTGCCAAACCGGCAACATTCACTCCCAGACGCTCACAGTCTCTTGAGCTTTTCCAGTCTGGCTTTCAGCTGTTCTTGTCGTTGTCTAAGTTTGTCTCTCTTCTGTGCAAGTCTCTGGCTCTCCGTTTCCAGATTTCTGATGCTTTCTTTCGCCCGCTTTAAAATCACCACCTTGGAAGCCTTGTCGTTACTGGACAGTTCGGGGACGTTGTCCCGTAGCTTAAGAAAGCAGTTCTTTAACTCGTTGCGCCTTTGCCTCTCCATCACGTTGTGTGTCCTCCGCCTCTCTTCTTCGTCCTCCGTGTCCACCGCCTGTCGGGAGGCCAGGCTGCGAGAGCGTCCCGAACTCTGCGTGCTCCGGTGGGAGTCTCCGGACCCTCGGGAGCGTTTGAGGGGGGGGGAGGGCGGGGGAGGAGGAGAGGCGGGCCGCGGGGCGGCGTAGTTGTGCTGTTGCTGAATTTCAAAGTGACAGCGCTTGAGAGCAAGCTGCTGCTCACGCCGACTGTCCTCCAACTGCTGCTGGTGTTGAGAACGCGTCAGTGTGCTCGACCTCCGGACGGTCACAACGTCGATCTCCTCCTCTGTGGAGCACAAACAGTTCAAATCACGTTAGTTCAAGTTTGATCCATGTGGTTTCAATCTGGCAACAAACTCTCTTTTAACTTTAGGACACATGTGCATGCATCAGAAAATAAATCAAAAGACTCACCAGAATCGCTTGTAGATGATTCTCCCCCAGTGGACAGTGAACCGTAATCAGACGTGGACTCGATCAGCTCCTGGCTGTCCAGCGGTAAGTCCTCGCTCTCCAGAGCCTGACAAGCGAGCGCCACATTGTGGCAATCCAGCGTAGAGCCGGCGATTTCGGCAAAAATCTCAGTGTCAATATCGGAGAGCAAGGGACTCGTGGAGAGCACCGCTGAGAGTTTATCCTCGATGTGTTTGCCTCCGTCGGTGCGCCACAGTAAGTCCTCCGAGAGCGGGTCGTCCGCGGCAGACGCGGAGCCGGTAAAGTTCCAGTCCAGTTGGAGAAAGTCGCTATCCTCCATTAAAAGTTCAGATACCAACTCCAACTGGTCCACCGTGGACAAATTCTTCGCGAGCCCGGGTTTCATCGGAGGGGACTGGGGCGGCGTGGGGATGGCCTGCAAGTCCTTCATGAGACTCAGGCAAAACTCGTCGTCAAACAGCAGCGGCTCGGAGTCGCAGAGCCACTCGTGCGATGGAGAACAAGCCTGCAACATCTTGACGGAACCTGTCAGGAAAGCGCACGGGAAAAGAATCCTTTAGAAAGAGGAAAAGTTTGCATACAAAAGTGTCCACCCGGCTTTCTGCTACCGACGAACAGCGGCTTGTTTCTAAACGGCCTGCGAAGTGTTGTTCTCATGCACTGCCGATTGCAAAGTTTCCCGGCTCGCGCGTTCACTTTATTCGTGTTTACAATGTTGGCCCCGCCCCAGGTGGGCGGAGTTGCGCTCGATCGTGCGTGATGTCACTTAACAGCTGGAAAGGTCCCGCACGAGTTTTGTTCCAAACTAAATTTCTCACATTTAAAACAAAAAGTTAAATCGTTCGGTTTGACTTTTAGAAAGCTAATAAACAAAATACATGTTATGTCGTAAAAGAACTGTAATTCATGTAAAACGATTTTCTCTGGCAATATTGTTGATAATACTAATGTGGCAAAAACCTCTATTCTGTATTAATGTGGCATTGACTAAAGTGTTTTAACTGAAAAAAAAAGTTGTTATGTAGAAAAGTTTTTTTTTTTTAAAGAAAAGAAAAACCCTGCAGATCTGAACGTTACTAATACTTAAACTCTTAACATTATTATTTAAATAGAATAAAGAAGATACTTGTGTGAATTTTGTATATACTGTACAAAATGCAGGAAAATTGACATGTGAGTGAATGAATAGACAATGAATGAAAAGACATGCAATAATGCCATATGTAATCCCGTATTAAAGTAAACAACGGATCATATAAGTAAAGTCATATAAAGTATCTGCGAAGCATAAAAGCAGTACTTTACAACACACTTTTACTGATTTCTTGACGAGTAAAGCACTTCCTGCGAAAGTATAAGAGAGAGATGTTCGCATTGTATAATCATATGGAGGAAGCCGGTAGACATGCATGAAAAGAACAAAAAGTCACGTCTTACCTTTTTTTCTAAACACTATGGCGAATAAGGGGGATTGACAAAGACGGTAAGTCTAAAAAAAAATTGTGTAAAATTATTTTAAAAATAGTTGTAAAAACCGCAGAGCCTCTTTGCGGCATGTCAAAGCCCACGCGGACAGAAGCTGGCAGTGGGTGTGGCGACGAATGGAGACCATTTAATTTAAAGGGCGATGCACTCCGCAATTCCTCCGCGTTAGAAAACTCGCGCCAAAACTCTTTTAGCAAATATTGAATGAAAACTCTTATTGTGATGATGCCTAATTAAAGTCTATAGCTTGATGTTTAATAAAATCCTGCACGCAAAAGCGGTTGAATAGCCGTGGTGTAATGAAGGGAATATATATACGTCCAACCTAGTGCTCTGGCGGAGTGCGACTGTGCGCGTGCACTCAATGAACCATGCAATTCCAAGAAAAAGAAGGGGGGTTGTAGCTCACACACGTGTGCGAGAGTGCGAATTCACAAATGCCGGTCTGGTTTGCAATTGCGATAGTAGTGTCTACTCTGTCTACAAAAAAAAGAGAAAGAAAGCCGTGATCACGTTGTGCTGTGGTCTGTTTTGGCGGGTAATATACGTACAAGGACATACTGTTCTCAAACAGGCACTCCTTACATACACAGTTACAACTGATCTCGCGCGAGTTAAGGGATTGATATATGAACTTATATGTGACTACAGAGCATACGAGGAAGATATAGGCGTTGGTTACATAACAAAAGAATCGCATCCGGCTCAACACGTGCAGGCTAAAGTCACCCCCTCTCAGGTGGCGGGAATGATTTATGAGTCTCCCGCGAATTCGACATATGGGCGGAATCCTGCATTCTTTATGACCACCGACCTCAGAATGCAACAAAGAGAAGATGTAATTCTCATACACGTTCATTGTAGTGTAGCATGCTATATTCCGTCTTAAACTATTTAAAATGATACATCATTGTTATGTATGCCGTTTTCATGACCTCATATTAAAGAGACAATATGGGGTATTTGCATTTTTAAAAACTCATTCGTCACATTAAGTGCAACATGGTTTTCAGGAAATTCCAAAACACTACGTATGAAAATGATCATGAATTAGCTATGTATTTACACCTAAAAATATGTAAATTTTTTGTTGTTGAAATGCAGTATATTTGATTCCTTTTGATAATCCAGGATACACAAACTAACATTTAATAAATCACACTGCTCCTCAGTGAGTGAAATGGACAGAATTGAATGTATTTTGAAAGTCCTATAAATGTTGCCACCTAGAGGCCATTGAATGAGGCTATAGTGTACCAAGACCTAGTGAACTCCAGACAGATGTACAGCATTACGGCACTGTTTGCTTTCTTTCAGCAGATGCCCTGTATAACCTAACCTCTCTATATTAGAACCATGCTTTTAGTGTATCCTTCACACTTTGATCTAGAATGCATTTAATATGTGCATATATTCCACTAATGAAATGAGATGATTGCAATGCTCAGTAAATGTAACATTAGTAATAAGTGAGTGCATTGATCTCAACATAGCCAGGTGTGTGCATAGGGCTACACAATTCAATCCTCTACCTCATCTCAAAATACATCCGACACAAAAGTTTTTTTTTTTTTATGTTCATAGCTTTAGACTATAAATAATTCTGTACTTGTCAGATTTTTCAGGGATACACCTATAGAAAGTTTGTTGTTAGACCAGCTTTCATGCAGTTTATGGTGGCAATGTGTGGTTGTTAAACTCAATGGGAGGCATGTTGCACTCCAAGACTGTTTAAGTCTTGCATCACTCATTCATTTTGCTTCTAGCTATCTCTTAAATAGCTCCCATATGTAGTCCAGCTACATATTTCAGACATGTGGACATGCCATTTAAATGGCTTGTGTTCATTCAATAAAGAATCCCATTGTTTGGAACATTTGTTTGCCTCATCAGCAATGCTTAAAGAAATGTTGCAATTTTAAAGCAGAAGCATTTACACAGTTCTATTAAAGTTTTGTTTCACTTATCAGGACCGGATGAAAAGAGAACATTTTGAGACGGACGTATAGATAAGCATAATGTGCGCAAAGACCATGTTCACACGCTGTCATCTTGTAGTGCTGAAGGAACCTGCTGTGATCAACTTGGAGATTTAAAATGGGTTAACAAGAAAAGTTCAGCGTCCCTTAGTAGAATACAGTTATATTTTTTGCTGTATGGCTGCTTGAAATGTCAAGAAAATAAAAGTACTTACTTTTTAAAAGTGATGTTATTTAAATGATTAAGTACACTCGAATGAAGTGGGGTACAATAAATGAATCATCATGGATGACAAATGTGCTTGTGCAAAGGGGTTTTCTACAACAGATAATAATACACTTTCACATCCACACAGATTAAAGCTGAAAAACTTGTAAACCTCGAAGGAAACATCACATAAAGAAAGCATCATGGATGCCTTTTTAAACTGCTGTAAATCGACACAACCTTTGTTAGAAATGATATGCATTAATGTATATTTATTGTACACTATACTGATGTCATATGAATTTAATACATATTTTTATATGAGTTTAAGTTTTAAATAACCTTAACGTTTTTGTTTTATTTCTTGTTGTTTGTCTTTAAAATATTTAAGCCTGGTTTCACAGACAAGCCTTAGATTAAGCCAGGATTAGACCTTAGCTCAATTACGACATTTAAGTGGCTTTTATGATCGTGCATAAGAAAAACAAACATTACTGGTGTGAATCTTGAGACAAAACAATGGCACTGACATATTTTAAGATATATCACTGCAAGTTTCTTTCAGTTAATAAATGCATTTTAGTCTTAAGCATTGTCTGTGAAACCAGGTATTAATGTTATATGACCCTTTATATGACTTTTAGTATTTTAAGGGTTATAAAATGTGCACTTATTGGTTGTGTAAAGAATGTTTTTGCCTCACTCTGCTTAGAATATTTACATATTATTTTCATAGCAAATGCTTAGACCGAAGAAAACAGAAAAATGCGTTTGCACCAAAATGTAACTGGTTTTAAAATAGCAGCTGAATTCAGAATAGCACACTATTCTTACTATTTTCTCCATATAAAGATATGGCAGAAATAGTAAGATGCGTAGTAAGCCATTCTGAATTCAGTCAATTCTTTTGACCTTTAACCTTGCTGATTCAGCTCGTGTTAGCTTGAATAAGGACGGACAGCAGGTTCTCGTACCCAGTTCTACCACAAGATGTTTTAAGCGAGGTTCACCATGGCATATAGTAGTTTTGCTGTTCCCCCTGATAATATTGTCATCTTCAGAGAGGGGTACCAAGACAGGAAGAGAAAGAAGATAAGAAGGAAGAGACTACCTAACAATGTTCTCTGCAGGCAATCAAGCATTGCAACACAAGCAGCCACAGCTTTCCTTAGAAGCGTGTGTGTGTGTGGGGGGGGGATGTGTCGCCTGTAAACCGGTGATAGTAACTGTTTCGAGCTGTGAAAATGCTGCTCCACAGGGGTCCTGCTGATGAACATCATCCACTGATGCTGCAGCATATCTAGAGTCACAGACTGTAACGAGTCCTCACTGGAAAAGGTCAATTCACCGAAGCTGATATTTTATAGAATCCTCTTCCTCTGAGACTGTTACTCATTTACCTGCAGCATCCTTCTTTAGTCAGTTAACTTTAGTCATATGTGCAGAAGTGACATTGATCTCACAGGAAATAACTCAAACATTTCAGCAGATCACAGGGCATATTCATTTTTCTTTTCTTTCTTTTTTTGTGTGTGCTGTTTTTCATTGCACTGATGCATGGAGTAAAATAGTTAGAATCATAAAAATAGCATGTAAATATAAAAAATATATATATAATTTTTTATATATTTACATGTTATTTTTATGATTTTAACTATTGGCGATATTTCCACAGCATTTATTTTCAGTCATATATTAATATTGGTCTATGTATTTATGCATTTGCAGATGCTTTTATCCACAGACACATTGCATTTAAGGTATACATTTGTCCATGAATTCCCTGGTTAATGTCGATATTTAAGTTTATATATATATATATAGATATATTACAATTTTCAGATATGTAGAAAACATTAACCAAGACTAATAAAGACTATAATGTATCTTCATTGTAAGTCGATTTTAACTATTATATTAACTTAATATACATGCAGCATAGGTTAAAAAAAACCACATCTTTAATGGTACTTTGATGCCACAGATTGGTTTTATCTCAGAGGTTTCCATGTTAGCCATAAGTCAAAAGATTTCAACCTAATGAGGTGTAGAAACGATACAACAGGTTGAGTAAAACTGAAACTATTCATTGATAAGTTTCAAAGAAGCGGCCATGCTTTACTGTTCCTCTCGCTGGCTGAGGACACATGACAGGTTTCACTTCTGCTTTTGATGCTCTGTCAATTTGACCACACACCACCAACAGTTAAGGACTCTGTGGGGCCCCTCCAGTGGAGACGAATCAGAGAGTACAGAAGCTATATGAACGTTATGGAATTCATACCTCTTTTTTTGTTGTTGCCGTGGTTGAATGACGTTTTCCTTCCTCTTTGACACTGACTTTACTTAAACTGTACTATAGTTATGCTGTAGGGGAGAGCGGGTATTTTTTCCCACATTCATTTCCAACATGTCTAGTACAATTGTGTGGCTTTGTTTTATTAATACAGCGTATACTTTTTTCTTGATATACCCCCGAAAGAATGGAAGTGAAATGTGACAACATGCCCCATAGGTGGGGTACATTGTAACATGACCAAATGACAGCTTAAAATGCTCTCTGATCTAATAAAAAAAAAAAAAGTATACAAGACAAATTAAAATAAATTTCTCAATAAAATACAATTAACTTTTTCATATAAAATAATGGCATTTTTAAATGATTAAATATAAAATAATTTTTGAGTTTGACAGCGAACACACCAGTAAACACAGCTATACAACATAGTTCAAAACATAATAATAATTAATAATTTCTGAACATTGACTCTTAAGTCTTTATTCCCCTTTTTCTCATGTTTTCTCAATAGAATTCAATAGAAGATCATAGTTCTAATAGGGGCTCATTGTAACAGTGTTACAACATGCCCCACCTGCACAAACCCGGCGAGTGTCTTCTGTCTCAACTGTTAAATAACATATTGGAGATTAATTAAATAATCACCAAAAATAGAGATTAGAGAAATTAACATAATAAGAAATGTACTTTTGCTATGGTTAAATAAATGTTCAGTGATATCTTCCAAACATTTCTGAATTTTGGCGCAATTGTTTCTCTATATAGTGTTGATATGGCAACTAGTAAAAAGTTTCGTCATGCAAGCATGTGTGGAAGTATTTAAAACAAGGGTGTTACAACTAGCCCCGCGTTAGGTTGTGCCCCGCTCTCTCACACTGTGAACAGGCCTATCTGTTAAACAACACAGTTGTAGGCTAGTTGTATAGCACAAGTGTGGCTTTCAAACTGTAAAGGAAAATTCATGAAATATTAATTATAGTTTTTCCTTTTTGTAAAGCCATTGTATTTAACTAGCTAGATGAATTAAAGTTTTTAGCACACTGCTAAGTGGTTTCTTATTGGCCCACATGAAAAAAAGAGCACACTTTGGTCTGTAGATATGGATCTCGTCCTTGTTTCAATGAAGATTTTTTCATCCATTTTATAAAAAAAAAAAACCTTTTCTCAGCAATGCCATTGAAGAACCATTTTAGGTTCCCCAAAGAACCTTTCAGTGAGCAGTTCTTAAAATAACCTTTTTTTTCTTAGTGTGAAGAACATTTTAATAATCTAAAGGACCCCTTTCCAATATAAAGAACCTTTTGTACAATGGAAAGGTTCCACCTGATAAATGCTCTTTATTGAACCATCAATGCCAATAAAGAACCTTTTTTTTTTAAGAGTGTAGAAAAGTACAAATGATAACGAGAGAGTTTTGTAGTTTAGTACTTTTGGGGTTTGCTTGAATCATTAACAATATTGTTAATTGTTAAAGTATGAACAATATTGCCTTAGCAACCACCAATCATCACATCCAGCCAAGTCATCAAAATAAAGCTTAAACATAAACACAGAATCTCACAGAAATAAATCTGATCTCAGAATAAATCATTGATTTGTTTGGAAACACACGAGCGCCAACATGCACGGTTTCTTGTGCAAACTGTATGCAAACAGATTCACGCACACATCCATCCAGTGAGAAGACGATCAGAAGAACAGAAGGAGCTCAGTGTTAGAATGAAGAACAGATGCACGAACACACACACACACGCACACACGTTGGGTTTCCATGTTTTATGGGGACTTTCCATAGACATACTGATTTTTAAACTGTATATTCTATCCCTAAATCTAAACACAGCCCTCACAGAAAACTTTCCAAAAAACATCATTCGGTATTATTTATAAGCTGTTTTTATCATGGGGACCAATAATTACTGGTATTACTATCTGTGTGTGGACATTTGGTCCCCATAATGTAGGGTTTACCTGGACCACACACACACGTCTCTATAAGAAACACCTGTTTTTTTTATTTTTATGGTTTCCCCATCTGACAGTGTCCTGAAACAATGTCCCAATCTGTATGTGTGCAGCAGACAGCCCAAACCAAGGTCATCCCGGCTAGAGCGATCTCCGCTTTAATTCCCTGAAAATGATATGTTTATTCCAATGTTTAACCACAGAACCTGATAATTTTTAGGTGCAGATGTCCTAACGTGACCAAAAGGATGAGCAAAGCAACGAAAAGCACCCTCTGTAAAATTCACAAGTCTCCCACATGTGAAGAATGTGCAGGATGTGATCTGTTTTTCGGTCTCTTCCTTGAACTTTACAGCAGTTTGTTTTCCAGGAACCCAGCTATAATGCTGCTGTGCAGTGGAAAAGCGGTGAAGCAAGAAGAAGTCTATGGAAATATGCAGTGGGAGGGAACTCGATTTAAAGCGGAGTGAAATAAGAGAGGCAGAATGAGAGAGGACATCACCATAGTACCTCCAAATTTAGACCATACTCAGAAAGAGTAGCAAAGAGTGTATAACCGACACTGCGAAGCCACCACAGATGCCAGAGGGCTCCTGTATCAGCAGAACATTGCAGAGCACATCCGTTCCTTCTGGCCATGTAGGGTAGAGAGCTGGCACAGATGCCCAATAGCAGTTGGTGACCACAACTGACCCGCAATCTGACGCCACGCGTGCCACCTCTATTCATTCAACTTCTCAGAAACAATGTCTCACTGTCCGCTGTCTTTATATGGCAAATTTGGTGTTGTTCCAAATTTTAGATTCTTAAAATCACAAGACTGATCATTTACCAAAGCCAACATGAAATCTTGTTTTTAATGGAATCTATCAGCTATTTATTATAAATGATTTATCTGCACATCATGTTTGTAATCTTCTCCCTCTTGCAGCAACATCTCTCCTCTTCTCTGATGACGTGTTTACTCGCGCGAGGGCGGTAAAACCTGTCACTCACATGAGATCCACCGATAGCAAACCACAACCATCCAACGACCCAATCAATTCACAATGGACAAAAAGTCCCGACCAACAATTTTTCTTGTTTGAGAAGCTGTTTCAATCAGATATACATCACAAAAGGACAGAAAAGACTACCCAACTTCCATTTCATGCTGACTACAATTCTGTTATCATTTCGTAGAATACAGGAGGAGATATTTATAGCAGTCCAAGCTGCTCTTTTACATATAATGAAAGTGAATGGTGACCACAGATTATTTTCAGTTAATAATTTCTCTTGCAAAGCTATTATATGGCTTTAAAAGTCTTGTAAGATAGTTCACAAGTCATATGGACCACTAGTGCTTTTATGGGAAGGGTTAAAGCTCCTAAACATCTCATTTTGTGTTCCACGGAGGTGAGAAAATGATGAGAGAATTACAGTTTTTGTGGTGAATTATCCTTAAATCAGGTTGTTTTAAGAACCAAATGCATAACACTGGTGATATGATTTTCAATCTAAAACTACCCTGATTGGCAATTTCACTGATCTGTAAAGTTCACTCAAGTCTTACAAACATTTTTGTCAAGAATGAACTCAAGGAGTTTACCATCATACTGAAAGTTTGCATACATTGTGATGAAAATCACAATACATCTGTAAAATAGACTAAATTGCATTATGATTGCATCCTAATAATGTCCATCAGTGTTCACATGTTCAGCTCCCTGTGACTTACATAACCTGGTTTCACTTCTACCCTAGATTACAACACACACGACTATGCTGACGGATGATTACGGCCTCTTAGAACTGGTGTCCTGACCTCTATACCTTAAATAGCTTGTTCTGGACAAGACATATATAAAATTGGCAGACACAGGTATCCATACATTCACAGAATTAATGTGCTCGGAAATTAAACTAAATTTAGTGTGGCTAGCATCATACCCAAACTCTAAAACTGTATGCCACACGTATTATGTCACATAATTTTTGTATGTTTTTGTACAAAAATCAGATGTTCTTGCTTCCAATAAAGCCCAAGATGTTCTTCAAGATGTTGCTGTCATTAAAGGGATACTCCACTTTTTTTGGAAATAGGCTCATTTTACAACTCCCCCAGAGTTAAACAGTTGAGTTTTACCGTTTTCGAATCCATTCAGCCGATCTCCGGGTCTGGCGGTACCACTTTTAGCATAGCTTAGCATAGATCATTGAATCGGACAGGACCATTAGCATCTCTCTCAAAAAACTGACCAAAGAGTTTTGTCGGTCTTAGTACACGATGTAACTACAGAAGAGTCAAGTTTTAAATAGGAAAAATATCGAAACTCTTTGTTCATTTTTTTGAGAGAGATGCTAATGGTCATGTCCGATTCAATGATCTATGCTAAGCTATGCTAAAAGTGGTACCGCCAGACCCGGAGTTCGGCTGAATGGATTCGAAACCGGTAAAACTCAACTGTTTAACTCTGGGGGAGTTGTAAAATGAGCCTATTTCCAAAAAAAGTGGAGTATCCCTTTAAGACGAGACACTATGCAGGCAAAACCATTGTTTTCATTTTGCGTTTGCTTCCATTACATGTCTTCTTTCAGACTTGTGTAAAGAAAATATTAGCATTTATTCTATTACAATTTGGCCTGGTTTCATAGACAGGGCTTAGATTAAGCCAGGATTAGGTCTTAGTTCAATTAGGACATTTCAGTAGCTTTTATAAATGTGCCTTAGAAAAAAACATTAAGTGTGCATCTTCAGACAAAACAATGGCACTGACATGTTTTAAGATACGCCAGTGCAAGTTGCTTTCAGTTAAAACAGCTCAAACATGCATTTTAGCCTGAGACTAGGCTTAAGTCTTGCCTGAAAGCGCAGGTTTATCGATTTGGCCTGTAGAGTTCAATTATACATGCAGACTTTTTTCTTAAAATGTTATTTTTTTTATTTATTTTTTCAGAAGTCTCCACTTCAGTAGCACTTCCAAACACCAAACTGTATTCCTATCTGTATTCTGAAGGGAGGAGGTTTTTCATATTTTGTCCGTCTGATTTAGATAACATTTTATGTCCTATTTTTTTTTTACAATTTTATTTTAGTTCTGGCTATTGACTATCAACAAGGAGTATCCAAAATCTCCCCTGTAAAATCCTTTGACTCTTACATGTCAGCAAAATGAATCCAATGTTCTTTATCCAATGTTCAGATTTTTGTTTTGGTAATTGTGCAAACTAGTGCATATTTAATCAGATCAAATATCATTTGCATATGTAAACAAGTAACATTCAGACCTCACAGTAAGGGGGCCATGAATACTCTATTCTGTTCTTATTTGTTTTGTCATTTCAAATGTAGGGTTCATGATCCCCACCTATCAACTCAACAGTCAATTGGGCTGTAATCACTATTGCTCAAAAAAGGCAGATGGGCATTTTAAACAAATGCAGGGCGTCTGTTTGACGTGACAGTGCATGATTGAGCTATGCTAACAGCTGTCCCATTGGCCGAGGCACGTCAGGACTGACTGCTCAGTAACTTCTGTCCTATGCGCATAACCAAACCCTTCACAGATAGAGCCAGGCACACTGTCTCTCCTAGTCCTCCATGCAAAGACTAGATGTCTCCTGAGTTTCCTCAACACTCCAGGGGTCACACGACCGATCAATAAGCTATGCATTGAGCATCAGGCATTAGCATAAGCTGCGTCTGCATAAGCTGTGAAGTTTCTCTCTTTGTCTCCATCTTGAATGATCTGCATGTCAAAGTATGGCTGAATAAATATATATGGGAGAGATTAGCTGCAGATTACAGCGAGACGAGAAGCCATGCAACGCTCTGAATGCAGTTTGATTTTCCTCCTGCTCCATCATGATCGACAGGGATGCTGAGGTTGTTTCATGGATTGACATCTGACCAGCAGCCAGCGTTTAGTGCACATTCAGCAATTAACACTCTCTCTGCCGGTTAGATTAATTCATTATTTACATGGATTAGGACCCATGTAGCTTTTCCAAATGCTTCTGCTCAACATGCACATAAATTTTTCAAGGCAACCGGCAACAAGAAAATATAAAAGAGTTTCACAGTCTGTCATGGGAGAGGCATGTACATCTCACAATGCAAAATAAATAAATCGGAAGAATTTATGGACGATGGAAGAACTTTTTAAATTTAAGAACCCATACAACTGAATGGTTCATGGTAAGAAGGTGTGTAAAACATCAGAAATCAATTGCACATCTTCTTTTCCTCTGTAAAGGGGTCAAGCCATTTTAATAACAATAGATTTTGGATTTGTTTCAGAAAATCCTCAAACAGAAAACCCAAATCCTCTACAGGTTCCTTTTACGATCCTTCTGTTCCTCTTTTTCCTTTCTTTCCTTCCTGTCTTCCACGTTTCACAACAGTCCAGACCTCCAATATCGGACTCATCAGACAGTGAATCACAATGTTGCACACAATATCTAATATTAGTGTTTGGTTTGGTTTTGCAGAGTTTGCAAACTGGCAAGATTTTCCCAAGTTGCACAAAATGTTCAGATCTTCCTTCTTTCTTAATATGTGGAGAAAAGCTCCCACACATAGACTGGCAACAATGCAGTTAAGCAATAGTAAACACAAGCAAGAGTTCTGTTGTTCTGAACAATCAAACTGATGGAACTGAACTAACGGTTGCATACTAACATACTAGATTACTATTTCTGCAATTTATAGTAGGCCAGGCCTATACTTTCCATATTTTTTTGTACGCATTGAACACCCAGATGAGTCATTTTGCTATTTATATATTAATAAATAGGAGATCAAGTCCATAGCATTGCATTGTGGGATAGGCCTGTGTTACAGTATGCACAACAAATATATTTTCACTAAAAATTGACAAAATAGCAGTATCTAACAATTTTAATCTAATTTCGGGCAAAAATACCCAAACAATAGCCTACTCTTGTCTAATTAAATACAGTTTAGTAAGAGAAGCTAAAATTGGTATGCTAGAATTTACAATAGAATTCCACAATGCAACCCTCAAACTGAACTTAAATTTCCTGCAAGATGAATGTGCTGAAAGTCATATCAGCTGGGATTTTCAACATCTTGACTAAATAACTGTTTTTATTTCTGAGACAGCTGGATGCCACTCGCTAAATTAAATGTGCAAACAGATGAGGCCATGTGATAAAGTAGCATACTAGCGCTAGCAGCATAGGCTACTGTTTCACACACATACCATTATGAATAAATACTATGCAGTAAGTAGTAGGCTAGTATGACTAAAGTTCAGTCACTGATTCAAGAAACATTTCCATATGGAATGAATTAGACAAAAGTCTCTAAAGATTTGGTCTGGACGTCTCGTATTACACCACCACATCAATTAAATGAGCTAAAATTGGTTTCTCGACTAGCTATGTTTCAGCACAAAGGCAGTTGTGACACACTTCCCGGAAATTACTCATGGCAGTGTGTTCAGCTCGTTATAAACGTGTTCCCCATTTTATATAAAAAAATAAAATAAAATAAAAAGTGGGAGAAAAAAATCGAGACGGAGCTTCGTGTGCAGTAAGAATACAAGAGCTCCACCTGGTGGCCATCGTTACCTGTTCTCAGACGCAGGAAAAAAGTGTCGAACACACAGGTCTTTGTTCTGAGTCTGACTGAGGAGAATATTTAGGAAAAGAAGGTCAGCGGATCAGTCACATGAAATAATTAATACACAGCAAAAGACAGAGAATGACCTCTAAGTTCATCCTCAGGAAATTGCAAAACTCAGGCAATCAACTTGGATGTTTAAGCTCTTTCAACTTAAATGACATTAAACTGACTTAACAATTAGCTGAAACTTGTATAACCTAAAAAAATTGAAAATTGCTTAACTTGTTTGATGAGTTAAAGCAAAGGAAAAACAAACTTATTGATCATATCATTTTTTTACAGTGTACATTTTCTTTGTACACACTAAATTTAGCATATTTAGTTTGAAGCACATTATGCAAACAAAAAACCGCTCAAACAGCAGTACGCTACATGTTGCCACACGACCTAAATACTTTGTTGCATCATGTATCTAGAAAATAAAGGGGTATTTTGCAATTTAAATCCAACTTTGGGGAAATGTCTTGACAGTTAAGATTGAGTAAAGATGATTAAAATTGTGGTTCATATTGTTTCCATGCAGTTCGTTAGAAATAGAAGATCAATTCCAGAGCTTTGCATTGTGGGATACTCTAGTTGTGTACTGCATTTGGCGATATACACTAAAAATGATCATTTCGGAAATATATTGTTTTACATTTTCATCTTATTTTGTGTATTAATGTCATAACTCTTTGCTGTCCATTTAAATAATCAGTTTAGATAGAGATACTAGAACTAAGACACTAAAAACAATATAAAAGTAACCTGCTTATTTTGACGATGCAACTAATAATGATAATGTTTGAAATGAGTGTTATTTCACATTAATTTTGTGTAAAAATGTCATACCTCTTGGCTGTACAATTAAATAGTTTAGTAAGAGATGCAAAAAGGAACACTACTAACAAGTTGAATCGAGAACATCTGCAAAGTACAAACAAAAGTTAACTTTATTTAAAGGTGACGTAGTTACACGTTACTACATGTACTTACTATAGTAATAACAGTAAATTATGCATAATTACAAGTCACCCTAAACCAAACCATAACTATGGTAAGTACATGTAGTTAATTAATATTACTCAGTACTTGAGTACAATGTAACTACATCACCTTAAAATAAAGTTTAACAAAAAAAAAAGAAAGAGGAATTGTACACAATTTCCAACTATCTAGGCTTGGTTTCATTAAAAAGGAAATTTAAATTAACACTAAACACTCAATTAAGCAAAAATGATCAGAAACTTCAGAATCAGATGGTTAAATAATAAGAACATCATTGTTGTGCTGCATTACCTCCGAGATGGAGAATTTAGTGACAGTGAAAGTGTCGTGAGACGAATTTAGGAAACCAATTGCACCGGTTGCTCATTCACGAGAAAAGTCACTGAAGGTCAGCGTTACATTTATTTCTCATTTTTAAAAACCGCTTTGAACAATCAAAATATAAATACATTTTCCCCACACAAAAAATAAACCAGCAACGACACATGACGAAAACTCTCGCATACCAAACACCCATCTGTGCACACACACACACACACACACACACACACACACACACACACACACACACACACACACACACACACACACACACACACACACACACACACACACACACACACACACACACACACACACACACACACACACACACACACACACACACACACACACACACACACACCAGCTCCTGAATTCAGAGTTAAAGGTGCAATTACAAAAAAACAAAGAAACATCAGACATCTGTACAGACTGCAGTCTCTGTTTCTGTAAGTAGTTAGTGTGCTTGATGACAGAACAGGGTTCCTGTTGAGATCGCTTTACAAAAGGCTGTCGCTTCTGATTCTTCTGTAGGGACCGAAACTCATTCAAACTACTGTTAAAACTGCTGGTTTAGTCTGCCGAACTCTGACAGTGTGTGACGGGCAGGAAAACACTGGTTTCTTGATCAGGTAACACCACAATTTTTTTTTTTTTTTTAAATCAACCAAGGAGCGATTCATAAAGAGCAAATAATTCAAAGGCCAAAATCTCAAAAAAGAAAGCTTTGATTTGCAGAGGTAAACCACTGATGCATCGACGTACCGCTGAGGTCCATATGATCCTCCGAAATTCAGTCGGCCAGTGTCTCAGTCACAGGTCCTTGTGCGGTTCCTGTGCTCGTTTGTCGATGGATACTGCTCTGTGGCCACAACAACAAACAGTCTGTGGGCTTTCATTGTGGCGTCTTCCCTTCAAAACTGAGGTTTCCCCTGCGCTGCTAGGACGCTTTACCCAGCTCGATCTTCTTCTGTATGGCTCTTGCTGAGTGGTATATCAACGAGTCGATGAGTCCGGCAACTGAAGGAACAGGAGAGGAACAGACTAGGTGAGATAAAGAGCACATCTACATCCCTGGAGTGACACACTGCTGTCTGCATGCTGTACTAACAGTCCACAGTAAAGTTGTAAAAAATGAAGTGAATAAACTAATAAAAAAATATTATTTAGTTAAAAAAATGCAAATAAATTATATTATAAATAAGGGCTGCACAATGCACACTATACATACATACATGCATATACATGTATAATAATTAATTTTATTTTTGTATATTTTTTTTGCAATTTGATAATCGCTCTAAGCTCAATCGTGATTTAGGTTTCATTTCGATTATATATATAAAATAATAATGAATATATAATGTATACTTTTTTGTCACTCTAAAACACAGTATAATATATATATATGTGTGTTTTAGAGTGACAAAAAATGCTAATAAATATATTATATATCTTAGACTTTGACAATTTTACAGTTGTACTGTATTTTTTATACTACATTTTTTACAGTGGAATATTACAATAATAATATTTCTTATTGTTTATTTAGTTAATAATAATAATAATAATAAAAAAGCATACATTTTAAAAATCGCAATCACAATATTTAACAATTTATTTAATTTTTTTTCTCTCAAACAATTTGATGCATGATGCTTTGGAAAGAGTTTTAAAGGTGTTTACATGCATGCTGGACTATTGTTCCTTCGTAATATGGTCCAACTGAACAATTAAAAAGCTAAAAACTAATCTTCAAGCATTTAAACTGGAGATGGTTTGTCTGGATTTTACACACTTCTCATGTAAAAGATGTGCACTCAGCATATAAATGTTGTTACCGCCACCGTAAAAACAAGCAGTAAAAGTAGGTTTATGAAGTCTGCATTCTTTCATTCTGCCCGTATAGTGCATGTCTGTGATAACTGGAATCTCACCTGTGAAAACACCTCCTATGATGGCACAAACTCCTGTTAGGAAATGGGTGAAAGACCTGCGAAGGAAAGCCCATACAAATATATATATTAAACGCTACATTCCCTCATGCAACACACTGCTTTCTAACAAAGTGAACATAGTGTGCAGTGTAATGAAATGAGAACGAACAACAAGAACAGGAGACGTACCTCTGCTTCTCTGTGAATTTCACCATCATTGGAGACAGCTCATAAAGCACAAACACACCAGGTAAACCCTGATCTCCAATCAGCCCATTCGCTACCTTCTCATGTCTTGTTACTGAAAACTGGTTTGTCTTAACAACCTAAAGTAAAAGGAAAAACATGTTTTTTAAAACACCTTATTAACATAAAAGATTACCATGAAAACCAGCAATATATTATTGTTACTACCTCAGTTATTGCCAGTAATGTAAAACCTTAATAAATTAATCTTTTTTTTTTTTGCCAATGGTACTAATACTAAGTAGCCACAGTTTTTTTTTAAACGTTTTTTATTCCCCAAATAGCTCAGCTCCCTTACCTCTCCATCTCCTTTAACGTATATCGTTGGCACAATTTTCACAAAATACTGGTACATCATTGATGCTGTAGAGCAAAAGAGTGCATAGATCAATATAAAATACAGTATCTCAACGTTTTGTGTCAGCTGAACTATTATTTCCAAATTATTCTCTTATAATCTCCTTGCACTGACAACTATTTTTTTTTGACATGTCTATGCCAAGTGTTACCATTTTTGACATAATCTTTTCATTATGAAGAGTAACAAATCTAAAACAAAATTGCTTTTGTATAAGAGATTATAAAAAGTGGATAAACGTGATTGTTTGACGTTAACACATTTACAAGAACAAACTAATTTGACGTTATCACAAACAGCCTGCAGTTCCATCCTTCACCGTTAGGGTGACTCTCCTGCTCGGAACACACCGCTAGAGGGCGCTGCTGCACTTCAGTGCCTCGCATTCTCCTCCGCTTGTACTTTAAACCCCAACCACTTCCTGTCAAGTAATGGCGTCTGTGTGAAGCAGTCTTATAACAAACACTTAACAAATCTATCAGAAAACTAACTAATAGAGGCACTCACATAGCGATTTGAACAAGGTAAGCAGATTTTCTTCAAATACATTTCCCGATAATTTATCGATACGTACATAACAGTTTGTTCAAGGCTAGAGACCTTGGTGACATTAAACGAAATAGACGACTCACGTGCAATAAATTAGCTCTTATAGATGGTAGTTTTACTTCAACCTTAATGTTAAGTCATTTAGACCTCATAAATAAGATCATTTCAGTTCAGTTGCTCCTTAAATTTCCTTATATAAAACGCAGGTGTCTAGTTTATTAGTAAAAAACAGTGAGCTACTACCTAGAATACGAGAAGCATTTTAGGGCATTATAGAGGTCATTATATGTTAAATAACTCGGAAGGCGACAAAAATGAAAGATTAAATATTTTAAATTATATATATAACGTTATATATATGAAATAAAACAAAACAAATTTTTTTTGCTCAAAAAATAAAGTCTGCATCATCCTCCTTCCAGATGCCGGTGTCAGTAGGACCGTATGGACAGACGCAGCCCAGTTGCTTTGACAGAGTCAAGATGGGCTTCATGATGGGGTTTGCCGTGGGCATGGCTGCAGGAGCCATGTTCGGAACTTTCTCCTGTCTCAGGTATGAAGACTGTCATATTTTGGGTTATTTATAATACAACATAATTCATTAACTGGTATTTTGGCAGAAAAGCTGTTAAATTGTTTTAATAGAGTGTTTTGTTCTTTTCAGGATCGGCATGAGGGGTCGAGAGTTGATGGGCGGAGTTGGGAAGACGATGATGCAAAGCGGCGGCACGTTCGGAACCTTCATGGCGATTGGGATGGGCATCCGCTGCTGAGATCACACTAATGCCACTTCTCAACTGATAGGACTTTTGTAGATTCATTTATTTGTCATCATACCCACATTCAAGGACACAGGTCTCAATAAAGACTGATTGAAGAAAACAGATTTTTCTGTAAATATTGGGCTCAATCTAAGATTTAACTGTTGGTAAATGGTATCTAGATTGACACTTTGAAGACAGTCCTACTTTTCATTTGTGTCCAGTAGAATAAGCTACATGGGATTGACCTTTAACAGTGACCTTTCTGCTGTTTATGGAGGGCTGACAATGAAATGACCACAGAGAAAGATGATGAAGGGCTCTTTAATCCTGGACAACACTATTTTCTTTGAAACACACATTTTTAGTTTAGGACGTGAAAATAAGAAACGGCACACACTTACCTTGAGGTGCTGCTACATTAGTCTCATCTAAAGGGTTGACAATTCCAGGATAGTCCTTGCCGAATGAAAGATGCTTGATGAAATGTGTCATGTTGATCTATGGTCATACCAAACAAATTCTGTTAGGTTCTAATATTATGGGAAATGGCAGATCAGTCCTATTGAAAAGAAGTGAAGCGACTCACATTGTCTAGTCCAAAGCTCTGCAGATCATGAACTGAAAATAAAGGAATCAATTGACAACATGAATAAATGTTTCGAAAGACCCACAATTTGTAAATGCACCTCAATTGAGTAAACTTGGTTAGCCTAGAAATTGGCAAATTTTCTTAAACGAAGGCAGAGCGTAGTACATTAAGTGGTCACAGATGCGCTGGCTGATGAGAATCGTGACAAATTAATTGATGTCATAGAAGCCCCTGCATTGTCAAATCACAAACTGACTATTTGTTACAGACTAAATCTTAATGTGCAGAGAAAAGCAGAGTTACTGATGTAGTAACAAGGTAAATTCTAACTTGTCTTGGAATAAAGATTCATTAAAATATAAAAGATCAACTTACTTTCCACAGCATGCACTGCAGAAAGAAAAGAAAATAGTCACTAAATGGCTTCGATTTTGGAAAGCAAAGTTTTCAAGAGGAATTTGTGACAACCACTGGCCCTTTAAGCTCATTCCAATACTAGAGTGAAATTGCAATGGCCAAATTGTGAGACTCATCTATCTCTTTCTCTTTTTTTTCCTGAAGTAGGGCTATTGAAATAATGTTTGGGACTTGAATCCAGGGTCTATTAATGAAGTATTGGATATGCACTTAAGCTATTGGAAGAATAGCCTTTGCATGACCATGCGTAGCCGGTGTTAGTTCTGTACCTTGTTACTGAGAAAGATTGTGAGCTTTGGTGGGAAAGCGTAGAAACCT
The DNA here is from genome assembly GCF_951802725.1 of Rutilus rutilus. Lineage (NCBI taxonomy): Eukaryota > Metazoa > Chordata > Actinopteri > Cypriniformes > Leuciscidae > Rutilus > Rutilus rutilus. Next base: position 36,329,406 of record NC_140217.1, on the reverse strand, counting down.
TTTAGTCCCCAAGTTAAAAACCCAGACTTCCCAAAAATCATTTCATTAATAAAGCCGCTTTGATTTACAGCATCCATGGTCAACACCACAAGGCAATGAACGCATAGAGGAATTAATATGATCTTAAAGGCACACTTGCATACACAATGACGGGACAAGAAACTGTTCATCAGCCCAGAAACTTGGCAACTGGCCAATATAAAACAGACTTTGAGGTGATTTAAACTACAGATACTCGGGTGCACAGACAGACTGATGAACAGTTTTGAGAAAGCAGGCAGAAAAAGCAAATGAAAAGACGGATATTAGCGGCACTGAATGGCTCACCGTGCACTCCTTTTTACATAGTAAGAAATGAGAAGCCACATGAAGCATCTGGCTACATGCAGACAAGACTTTAAGATCTGACGCATACTGGCTCATAGGCTTTATTCAAAATCCGTTTCAATTTGATCAAAATAATAATCAAAATCTTTAACAGAACATTAAAGGTTTGGGCATCCAGACTTTAAACAGGTTAATAGGCTAAAACCACTAAACATGCCTCTGCATCAGACCTAAAAGCTTTGACTTGTGTTTGATTCATACTTGATAACTAAACATGAGTCTTTACCATGTACATGTGACTGCTGGAAGCTCTTTCCAGGGGCAAAATGGAAATTTCCTGCCACCTGGAGAAATATAAAGGAAATGTTGTGATTTAAAAAAATATATATAAGCTTGTAGTTTAACCTAAAACATTCACTGCGTCCAAAATCCCATACTGTACTACATTTGTTTTGAAACGTACTTTGTGACCGTTAAAAAAAGTACGTTGTACTATGAATGAAATTTGGACGTCTACATCCGCCATGTTGTCACTGTCGTGTGACCTACGCCGTCAGTTGCGTTGTTCCACCACCATTCACAAATCCTCTGGCCTCATGCGATAGGTAAAGCGTACATCGAATGCTCACTTCAGAATCTCGGCGGAAGTAGTAGGTCATCCAGGTACTTTTCGCCTACTATAGATTTGGACATACTACTCTGTTCGCATACTATATATAATGGGAGTGTTTGATTTTTTTTTCAGAAATCAAATCATGGGCTGCATGTTACCTTATTGACCTCCAGAAAGCCATAGACTTGACATCCCTCATTCTTCTGTTCCTGCATCTTCTGGCTGAAGCCCTCTCTCTTACACTGCTCAATGGTGTCAGGGGTCTTAAACGCCCAGCCGCGCCGCCGATACGCCTCCCGCACATCATCACACGTATTGCAACACCTGAAGAACAATCACAATCACAATCACAAACTTTGGCCGTATACACCTGGTATTAACATCAGTCTCAGATCCACAGTTTTTCCATAATTCAATAACGATAACTATATTAGCATCCACACCAGCGGATGATATTCTGTTTATTCTAAGCGTGTGCTGCAGTTTTGTTGTCTACCACTTTAAATGCATCAAGCTCAGGATGGATTCTGATTGGCTCTCAATGTTTTTATCGTTCATCAGCTGGAAAAAGTCGTTCTGAAAGTGATTCCGATTCCATTTTTCTGTGCTGTTATCGCTATAGTTTTGGTGTGGACTCCACTACACTTTTATATTTAGAACTATATCTTTACCATTACAGTTATCGTCCTTGGTGCGAATGGGCCTTTAGATGAAAATTACAAATGTTGCTTTGGCAACTAACTGAAATGAAATAAGTTGAAGTACTAAAACAAAACAAAGCAAATAACAATATTACTAAAAACAAACTAAAATGAAACAAAAACTGAAATATAAAAAAAAAACTTTTTCAAATATTAAATTCTATTATCATCGATAATTAATACTACAATATCACAGATTGCCATTATATTAACATGTCTCAAATGCATTTCCTGTGAAAGTCTTTTGCAGGAAACATTAGAGTTAACACTACAAATGTTATTTGTAAATGTGATTTGCAAATGCTAAATCAGCTCAAGTGTGAAGACAGATCAAATGTATCATCCATCTCTTCCTCATTCAGCCAGGTGATTATGAACTTGAGCTGCTATCTTGACTATCTTGAATATCCTGAAGTGTCGGTCAACTACAAGTATCATAACTTAAGTTTTCAGAACCGGTTTCACACCAGTAGAAAGACCTGTTCTTTAAGCAAATATCTAATTTGTCATAAAACCACAGCTGCTCAGTTTGCGGTGGTGAAACTCACTTTAAATCTTCAGTCTCAGCTCCGTAACAGCTCTCACAGCGCTCAGGATCCAGCGTACTGGGGTCAAACACCCCTTCCTCCACTTTGCCTAAATCTGCACAGAAAACCACAGAATGGAAGTCAAATCAAGGCATTTATTCTCCAATCTGTGATCTTTATTGTAAAACCATGTTTGTAATAAAATGTCCCTCTTTTATAGCTTTTATTATTTAGAATTTGCATTTATAACACCATTTTTTGTAGTGCACAAACGCACCATAAAAGTATAATAACATTTCTCCTTTTTCTCAATACTTATGGGTGAACAATTACTTGTTTAAACAGATTATTAAAGTTAGATTGACAACTGCATTAATACAATTCTTGTTTTCGAAGATTTGAAATCTTTTAAAGTTCACAAATGGCACAAAACAAGACGAGCACCGCAACAATATCCCTTGTTTTCATCCCTTTTTTCCACTTTCACTTGCGCTCGAACTAATCCTTTATTTAAATATTTGAAGTATGTGTGAACATGGGGTTAAAGTTAGCTTGAAAATTGCATTCATGCAATTATAGTTTATGAGCAGCTTTCAAGAATGATACACTGTACTATAGCAGAATAGAAGAACATCAGTTTGTTCAAGCACTTGATATGATGATGCTGACCGTGTTTTTCAGCCTCATTTGTGACTGGCTGGCCATCTTTGTCGAGTCTCTGTTTAAACAAGTTATGCTCCACGTCCAGCTGCTGCTCCCCTGCTACGTCCATGGCATCAATGCTCAGATCTACGAAAACAAAATAACAAACATCTCAATAACACCTGCACGCAGAGAAAATAACTAGTATGTAATAACAGTAATAGTACGTAATAACAATAATAAGTAAAACAGCGGGAGTAAATCTGACACCAACATTGATTGGGTAAGTGTTAGCTGTCTTTGGGGTGAAATATGACACGGACATGTTCTTGACAGGCTGCAATCCACATGTACTATGCACACACTTTCAACACATTTTACAGTATAGGGCCTTCTATCATTATAACTTACAGTATAACTTCTTAACCCGATTCAAGAAACGTATTTTATTCGCTTATATGGTTTTACAGAAAATAGGACATAACTTTCATCTACAAAGTACTCAGCAGGACTGACCAAACATAAAGTACAGAACAAAATGTTTGCTTACAGGCACAAGGCATATGTGGAAATATAACATCAATGTTGATCCTTAGTTTGTCTCCTCTGGAAGTGTCGACAAAAAGTTCAGGATAGACCTAAAAGAGAACCCAGAACCCAAAGATGTTTCATCAAAACTTTATGAACAGTGCACTATTGAGAAAATAAACTCTCCATCCACAGCCACTATATAGACTGACAGATGTCATGAGATTGAGTCAGACATATTATGCACAAGTTTATGTGAAGTCATTCACCCACCTCCTTAGTTAGATAATACTGCAGCTCAGAGAAGAACAGAATCAACATGATAAGTCCACTGATGATGGTCACTATAAAGTGAACAAAGAACATGTGTGATCTACATGGCATTTAAATCACAGTCACATGAGGCATGACTCTTATCTCATACAGACTTGGATTTATGAGCCCCCAGAGACATTTTCCAATCAAGCAACGTTCATGTAGTCCCATTTAAATATGTAATTAGATGTACATATTTTAAGACGTTATGTTAATTTAGCCTGTTCGGTACTGTTTCTCCCCATGTGTGTATGAATGGCGCTCAGCACCTCTAGAGTTAACGGTGGATCTATATCACTCACCCGTGGCTCCTCCACATGTTTTAATCCTGAAGTCCTCTAGAGTTTTCGGATAAGCGTCAAATTGTTTAAGTTTATTTAACGCATCCATTCTCCCTCTCGTGCGGCGGTAAAGCTAGCCGTCACTTCTATTTCCAGTGACCCATTTCCGGTACTTCGAGGAAGTGATGGAATCCTCCCAGCCAATCAGATTCCACCGCGTAGCCGGAGCGTCTCTCCTCTGTTGACGCTCTTGTGGTAGATGTCTGAAATATCTGCATCGTAAAAACTATTAAAGATATATTTTTTTATTTAATCATTTCTTACCATTTAAGAACAAAATTATTACACTATTTGTTTTTATACGCTGACATGTATTTTAGACCGACATTAATATACTATACTTTAAATTAGTAAGATCAAAGTTACAAAATGTAACCATGCAATGCAGCTTTATTTAAATATACAGATATTAACAAATGCATATTTTGTGGCGTTTATTTGATTTATTTTGCAAGTTTAATCGGATATTGGACTTTTGTTTCAATGTTACCAATCAAAGTCAATTATGGAAGATATTTTATTAATCTATACTAACGAGAATACGGGAATATTAAACTTTTATTTTCTCTATACACAAAGTATGCTTTATTTCGACCTAAATTTCACAACAAATGACACTTTAAATTAAATTATATTGATATCTACTTATTAGCAATCCCTAATTCTTTATTTTCCTTTAGTTTTATATTTTATTTTATAAATGTACATATACCATATAGGTGTGTGTGTGTGTATGTAAGTTAAAAATTTTTTAATATACATTTCACCGCTTGTCTTCATTAATTCGATTGAGTTTTGCATTCTTCATTCCGTCATTAAAGTTAAAACACAAGGATATATTAAGATTGATTAAGTTGTACAAAACTTTTTTGGGACCTATTAAAATCATTTTAGTCCCTTTAAAGACCTATTTAGTCCTATCAAGACCTATTAAAATGGGACCAATTAAAATCAAAATCATCTTGTTTCTGCCTTATGTTGTCAAATCTAAGCATATAAAAAATGTTCACACTTCTGTTGTTTTAGAATTTCAGGTATTATTTACAATTATCTTGAGAGGTCTGGTAAAATATCTTATGTATTCAGCGTTCTATTGCTTGATAAAACCATATTAGTGACAGCAAATTAGACCTGCAGTTATGAAGATCTCTGAGCATGATTATCTAAAAATTGAGAAATTTATAAAAACAATTTAAAAAAACAGCAAAATTAGTATTCTGGCCTACAGTCTAACACAACCTTCTGGACATCTCAGAAAACACAGACTGTCTACAAACAGTTAATTCACAACATTTTCTACACTTCTAAACTACTCCTATATGAACTTATAAAGTTCTAAGGTTGGGATGTTATGTACATCGCAGTACATATAATTTGTTACTGTCGTTCTCAATAAACGTCTTTAGTATTTCCTAATTTTTAGGTTGCTTTGGATTAAAAAAAAACCTCCAGCTAAATGAATGAATCTAAATAAGACAGAATCAAATAGAAAACAGAATTGTTATAAGAGGTCATTAGGGTATACCGCTTTTATTAAATATTTATACAACAAAGTGTAGAGAACCTAGAGCGAGGACAGATCTCACAAAGCACAAGAAGGTTGCAAAATGTATTTTAGATTTTTGCCTCTGAACACATCGCCTTGCAAACAACCACAAATCATTCGTTGAGATAATATTTATTTTACAGTAAAACATCACAAAGGTTGTCTCAGATCCCACTCCCCAAGTCATTTAGGAGCAAAGACATCTATCTGATAGGATGTCCAGCAGTTATTGATGACAGCAACCTTATCTTGAAGCATTGTGCATTCTGAAAAAGATCGGAGAATTGTGAATCAGGTTTTTACGTTGTGTCAAGGCCTGGTGAAGGCATCAGTTTGGCTTTATTTGGGAGGCCTGTAGGCAATCTTTCTGCTCTTCAGCACAGACCACCTGTGCCTCTTCATGTAGTAGACCATGGGAACAAGTATGGAAGCGCCCATCAACAACTGCAGAGAGAATGAGAGAAAAACAATTAGCACTATTTTTTAGAAGTAGTGCTTTAAATGGGATGAATTCTCAGATATTTAGCATGCATGTTTTGCTTTTCTGTTATACTGTGGTCTTTGACACTGCACAGCAAAAAAAAAAAAAGCATATTTGGATTTAAATAGGCAAATGCTTAAGAGTCTATGATTGGATCATTATTGCAGTGATTATTACATTTCTAGCATGTTATATGTTCGGCAGCAGTTCTTCTAACCCTAATTGATGGAGTGTGTAGCTTTTCATTTCTTAATAACAGAATAACAGAATTCAGAATAACAATGTCAAGATTCATCAGGAGCAAATTGTGAAAGAATGGTTGGGAGGGAGCATGAAGAATCATTTTCACACATGAATTGGCACCTCTGAGTCCAGATCTTAAATTCAGTGAAAGTCTTTGGGATGTGAAGAATACTTTACAGAGTGCTGAACTCTGGCATTGTCAATACAAGATCTTGAGCAAAAAAAAAAAAAAAAAAAAAAATGCACCTAATTATGGAAATTTCCATCAAGAGGTGCATAATTTTTTTAATCCCTGCAATAATGATCCAAACATAGACTCTTTTGCCTATTTAAATCCAAACAGAAACTTTTTTTTTTTTTTGTCTGGGCAGTGTAGTTTTGCATTACATAAATATAACCCTCTACCAATATCTAATGATGTCAGTTGAGCCTGAAGAAATAAAATAGTGGTGAAGAAATCAGGAAACCACAAACCTTCAATCCCATACGTTTGCGTTGGTCATGTTCTGGCTCGGAAGCCCACCTCAGGAAAGTACAAACATCTTTAGCAACCTGGCTCATGGTGGCAGGGGTTCCTATGGAGAAAAAGTGAGCTATTAAAAAACTCTGACCTACGGTATGTAATACTTCATATGTTATTTACCTAATGGGCATTAGCTCATAACGACTTCAATCCAGTAGAGAGGATTAACTTATCAGTAAATGAAAAAAAAAAAAAAAAAAAACTTTCTAAATGGCTAATTTATATGTAAATCAAAATCAAAAGGGATATTTAACACAGAAAAGTCCTCTGCAGTCTTTGTGTGGCAGAATTTAATTATAATCAAAGCCCAGCAAGTATGAAATATAACCCATGAGTAAAATATACAGTTAATGAGAATGCCACCAGCGGGCTGACAAATCTTGTTATTTTATTCCCTCCTTTCTCTCCTTTCAAAAGGAATTTTATGAATTCAAAATGAATGCACTATATTTAGGCAAAAAGAAAAGTAATGAGTTGTATTAATGACAGACATTAGATTATGAATTGGAGTGCATCTCAAAAGGGGCAATGATACTAGAAAACTAAAAACTCACCATCATCAAACTCAAGCACCTCGTTGTAGATGGGTGGTGCCATACCAATGGCCTGACCAGGGAAATAAGGGTTGTAATAAAGCCCCTCCCTCATGGACACACCAGCCGGAGGCTCACAGTAACCAGTCAGGAGAGAGAACACGTAATCTTCCCCTCCATGCCTGAGAGAGAGAAATAGAAATCATAAAATGATTAAGATCAAGTTTGGAAAAGAAAAACAGCAATATGATTGCTCTCTCAATCATATAAAAATTGTACATTTTTCGGTTAAAAAAGGCAAACAGGACCACAAAATGGGCTTTTAGTGATGCTTTTATGAGGATTCAGATGGCAGAAATGTCTTTTACAGTGTAAAATGGAGACTTTTTTGTACCTGATCAAAGTAATTCGTTACCTGGCACTGACAATATAGCTGAGGTCAGGGGGCAGAGCGCCGTTGTTTGCAGCACGGGCAGCCTCAGGGTTCGAGTAGGGTTTGGGGAAGTAATCTGAGGGTTTTCCAGGTCGGGTGAACATCTCTCCCGTGTCATCGGGACCATCCACAACTTCAATCTACATAACAGAATGTTAACCACATTACAGATGTGCATCAAAGATTTTAAGGTGACAGATGCATTAACAAGACACTGACTCCACATTGTTTTATTTTTCCAAAAGAAAATGATAGTGATGCTTGCTTGTCAGTGCAAAAATCTGTATTGCATTGCTGTGCCTTGAAACACTACAAAATATTCCATTAAACTCTTGGGGCAATTAGATTAGGAGTTAATAAATATATAACAAAATTAGACTTGTTATTAGCACCAATTTGATTGCATCTGTTCTTGAGTCAACAACTCACTGATTCAAATGATCCAGTCAGAGCGAGTCTCCAGTTAACAGGTCATTGAATTCACAAGCCTGACGAAGTTACTACTGCCAAAGTTTAGGATTTATTGTTGCAAATGAAAATCATATTTAGGTCACGACTGTCAGTTGTTTGCGAACTAAATCTGCTGTTTAAAGCCCACTGTATGAAACGCTTGAATTTGGACATGTCCACATTTCTGCATTACTGTCTGAACAGGGTACATTTAAAAACTTAACAAGATTAAAATAAACATTCAACAATCAGTACTTTTAACTTAAGTAAATTAAAAAAAAAAAATCAAGTGCTTTTGTACTTTTACTCAAGTAATATTGAATACTTCAACTGGAGTAATATTTTGTCAGGGTATCTGTACTTGTACTCAAGTACTTGATTTGTGTACGTGTTAACATCATAAGAAATCTGACCTCTTCAGCCAGGGTCTTGACCTCTGCCTCTGTGTGTGACACTCCTACCAAGTTACGGAAGGCCAAATACTCCATACTATGACAGGCCGAGCACACCTGCTTATACACCTGATACCCACGACGAATACTGAAAAACAAAGCCATAGAAAGAATCGTTAACTCAGAGCATTGTAATTTCTCTGTAATTTAATATATTGTCCATTGATATGTACACTTCCTCCTATAGGTGGCTAATGAGACTAAATATTTATCATACCTCAAGCCAAGGAATATATTGAAAATAGATATTCCGTTGCAAATATTTAATAACTGTATAACAGAGCAGGGGAAGCTATGCCACATGAACTCCACTAGACAGGGAGAAGTTATATAAAACCAATATCCCTAATTACATTTACATTTTTTTTTATTTTTTTTTAGATGGAAGAGTTTATTGAAGCTTTATACAAACTAAAAAAAAAAAAAAAAAAAAAAATGCATACGTGTTTTTTTTTGTGTGAAGTTTTGTGACTTTATGGCTCATAGAGTGTGACATCGGACTAGAAAAATATGGAGCTCACACTTAAAGGGATAGTTCACTTTGAAATTAATTTTTGATATGTTTTAGCTTACCTCAAGGGCATCCAAGATGTAGGTGTCTTTGTTTCCGCAGTAGTTTCAATTTTGATATTTTTAGGTCAAACCGTTCTTGTCTGTCAGTCATATAATGCATGTCGATGGTCACTGGCTCAAAACACAAGCACAGAGTCCAAATTAAAACAATTCCCCATCGTCCAAATGAAACAATTCCCCATCATAAGTACACATTGATGGCCTAAGACACGAAACGAGCGGTTTGTGTGAGAAAACGAACAGTATTTATATCGTTGTTATCTCTTGAACACAGCACACGTCCAAATGATCTGACGGCGCGGGCGGGTATAGATATATACATAGATGTCGCCTTGGCTACTGCAGTTCATTGGAACGAAACCGTAGCCAAGGCGACATCTATGTATATATCTATACCCGCCCGCGCCCTCATATCATTTGGACGTGTGCTGTGTTCAAGAGATAACAACGATATAAATACTGTTCGTTTTCTCACACAAACCGCTCGTTTCGTGTCTTAGGCCATCAATGTGTACTTATGATGGGGAATTGTTTCATTTGGACGATGGGGAATTGTTTTAATTTGGACTCTGTGCTTGTGTTTTGAGCCAGTGACCATAGACCTGCATTATATGACTGACAGACAAGAACGGTTTGACCTAAAAATATCAATTGAAACTACTGCGGAAACAAAGACACCTACATCTTGGATGCCCTTGAGGTAAGCTAAAACATTTCAAAAATTAATTTCAAAGTGAACTATCCCTTTAAGGAGGCACAAACTAAGCAAAAATATGCAAGTTGGAGCAGTTGCTGATATTTAAATGGCCAAAAAGATTAAATTGATAACTTGTAATGTAAATCAATGAGATATTTATAAAAATTATAACAGACTACTTAAAATGTCACACTGCATATCCCAATAATAATAATAATAATAATAATAATAATAATAATAATAAGTCTTATTAAGATTAAATGCTTCGCTTTATGATCAAAGCTCTGTATCTTTTTAGTGTGAGGGGGCAAAACATAACACAATACAACGATGATTGAGAGATACAAATAAACGTTCCTTGTTAAGAGTATAAAGAATGTAAAATCTTTGATGATTTTAAAACTTTGCTGATTCTTTAAAGGGATAATTCACCCAAAAATGTTTTAAATTGTCATCATTTACCCTCAAGTTGTTCTAAACCTGTATGAGTTTCTTTCTTCTGTTGAACACAAAGGAAGATATTTTAAAGAATGTTGGTAATTGACTTCCATAGTAAGAAAAATAAAACATAAAATACAATGGTCAATGCTATCGTCAACCGTCTTGTTACTAACATTCTTCAAAATATCTTCTTTTGTGTTCAACAGGAGAAAGAAACTCATACAGGTTTGGAACAACATGAGTATATGATGACAATTTTCTTTTTTGGGTAAACTAACCCTTCAAGCAGAACTTCTGTATCCAATGGTGCGAGTTTGAGGTGGGCTTTCCTGCTTGGCTGAAAAATGGTAGATGGGTCAAGTATTGTAACTGGTTAAAAAAAAAGCCGCTAGTCATCATGCAGAAATTGCACACATAACCTTTAACGTACTACTGTTGCTATAACATCAGTAGACAACATAATTTTGTGCACTCTGGTAAGTGCACAAGATGTGGGCTGCGGTACCTGGCATGGTCGAGGGAGGACAGCATGCCGTTGTGGCTCCAGGGGTATGATGGTGGGTGCAACTCCAAATCAGAGGCCTTGACTGACTGCTGCAGCATTAGAGCCAGACCTGCTCCTCCTGTCGTCAGCACTCCAATCGTGGTCAGGGCTATCTTCTTCCCCTTCGGCAGGCTAGCGAATGACATGTTGGCCTAAAAAAGACAAAAACATTGCCAAGGATTAGTTTTCAGTTAGTAATTTGATGGATAACTCTGCAGAAATGCAACTCGATTAGTGTCATCCCAACATTCACACAGATGCAAGAAGTTATTCCAAATTGTTACTAATAAGATGAACAACGCTACGGTCTTCACATTCATCTACCATGGTATTTATATAGCACTCCAAGGTACTTCAAGAATTCATGTCCAAAAAAACATGAAAACAATTTTTTAAAATAATGACAAAATCTGCACCAATAACTTTAAATGCCCATTCAAACTAACCAATGCCAAAAACTCCTTACATTGTTACAATGCATTGGCTTCTATTAAAAAGATGTACTAATAAATATAGCATAACAATATGGTGAGTCATAACAAATATGGTGGAGCCCAAAAATCTGGGACCACCTAAACATGTAATTGAGGATTTTTAAAAGGATTTTTGAGGGTTTAGGATTTTGAAAAAATTAAATAAAGAACTGTAAAATGATTAGGAAATATGCATGATATCTAAGGTCACAAAAGTTGTCACTTTACCATGTTAAATCCTTTGTGCAAAATACAGACCATCAAAGCAGTAACATTGTCAAATCATGCTAGATTTCAAGGATCATCTGGTCTTACACAAATTTGGAGCTTATGCCAGCTCAAATTCTGCTGTCAATAAAACAAATCGGCTACTAAGACATTGTGAAATTGATATTAAATTTTCAGATCAACATAAATTGTTAGCATATTGCAAAACAAACAGAAACAGTTGTCATGTCCTGTAAAAATTAGAAGGATTTCTAATGTATTATAAGCTTTGACTGTCAAAGACCAATGATGTCACCAAGGATAAACTCAAGGAACGGCAGCTCGCATCAGTTATTAGACTTCAAAGTGCTTTTTATATCAAACTATACATGATTTCTAACAAATAATACTTCTTATTAGATAGGCCAAATGTGTCACGACGCTAACATAAAAGCAGGAATGTCATAATACGAATGTAAGAAGAGCCACATATGCTGTGACCTTGCTTTAGGTAATACACTGCAAGAGACGCCGGGACATGCCAACGAATAAAGGCGTATATATACATCCTTCCGACACCAGAATGCGAGAAAAGAGCAAATTAAACAATAAAATACTAGATGCGTCCATTACCCGTGGAGCATGTAGAGATTTTGATGTGTTGAGGAGGGTTCTCCCGGTGCCGGAGAACACGACCACACGGAGCGCCGCCATGTTCTTGACTCTGCTCTGCTGATAAAAGACTCTTCCACCGGATGAGAGCGATACTGGCCCCTCCTTTCCCTGAAAATTACACAAGATCTTACGAAACGTATTATTTCAGATGCTAATAAACGGCAATTTTTTCAAATTATGGAGAATTTATGTAATTTAGGTTTTACTGGACGCAAAACGTAGCGTTATCTTATTTTTAGTTATTTATTAAACCGAGCTACAATGACCCGAGACTGTTTTTTTGTTTGTTATAGCGCCAGCTATAGGTTGGAGGTGTACTGAGCACAGAGCGGCATACCACAAGTTCATTGGCGGTGTCAAAAGTAGTCAAGTACTCCTCGCTTTTCGCAACTCTGAATCAGAAAAACCACTTGTGTTATTTTATTGATGTATATTCTTGGTTTGTATGTTATTAGGCAGGGGTTTACAAACTAGACAAATTAGGAGCAATTAAATATTATTGTCCTTTTCTGTATTAACCCTATAAGGTCTACTGTATCATATTTGATACATGGATTTCTAAGGCTTTGAAATTATCAACAATCAAAACTTTGCTGAAAACCCTTTTTGTCCTCGTTTGCTGAAATCACGTGACTTTGGCAAGTTCCATTCAAGCTCCGAACCACACAGATTCGAAACGAAACAGCAAACTTCATGATGATGCAGACAGTGTTTCGAAAGTCGAGTCCTACACATGGTCCTACACCTGCCATACGCCGAAAAATGTGGGATGGATGATAAAGGTACTGCACATAGCTGGTCAAGGTAATCAAATCACAACATAAATGTACCTTCTCCAAAAATACATCCTCTGACATACGTTTGCTCCTGGTTTGGCTTGGATTTGAACTTGAAGCCTTTGTCACTCGTTGGCAAAGCTGCAATTATCATGCCTTTATTATAATTTTCTTGATTATTTGTTGTATCTTGCGTTTATAATTATTTTCTAGCAAAGTAAAAAATATATATAATTTTTTTTAAGGCTATGCCCAGTCACTGTGGTGGGTAGCTCAGTTGTTTCTCCTTAAATTCCTTTGCAAATATATGAAGACACACAAATGAGATTTTTTTTTTTTTGACATATGGTAAGATGGTACATGTCCAGACATGGTAGTTCCATTGTAAACGTCCAAAAACGTGGTGGTATCATGATACTTTTTATTAGTGAAGTGCATGGTATCTGTTTATATGTAAAGAATACCATAATATTATACCATGGTACAAACACAGTATTACCGTGCTACTTTTTTTGAGGTATTTGTTTGTTTACTTGCTGCAGTCATTAGTACTGAAATAATATTACCCAAGTTGTTTTTTTTTTTTTTTAACTGTTGTAATTGCGCGTTAATTCCTGTAGATGGCAGCGTGCAACAAGTGTGCACAGGCAGTTGTCCAGGTCCAGCCACTGAGCCCTCAGCAGTCAATACAGTTAGAACATGAATGATAGATGGAGTACAGCACTCTTGAGCGATGTCTAGAATACATCAGCTTTAGCATTGCTAAGTAATAAGTGTTATGTAATTTGTATTAGGGCTGCGCGATTTGGGGAAAATGTCATATTGCGATTGCGATATATTATACAAATGGTTTCATGAGTCAACTTCCTTGGTTCTCAAGGAAAATGCAGACACAGATTAGCGATAATGCTGAAATGTGTATTTCTCAACTCAAACTAGCGACAACTAGCCTAAATGCACAGTGTTTTCAAATTAAAATAATATTTTTTCGCAAAATTAAATAATGACATATTTGCATTACTGCAAACTTGTTATTGTCTCAATAGTATAAAATAAATAGAACATTTGTCCGCTCATGAAAATTATTATCATGATATTTTGTTAGTTTTATTATTTTATAATGTAATTTCACAGCTAATCTTCAAATTAATGTAGACAACATAAAGTTGTATATTTTACAGTATATTTTAAATACTCGTTTATTGGCATCTTTTTATGAATGAAGGTCAGTATCTGTTATAGATCTATGAAGTAGGACTCAAATGCAGAAATGAGTGATCACTGATCAGGGGTTTATTTGAAAGACAGCAGACAAGACAGGATATTGTGAGGGAGAGGAGGTGAACAGTCCAAACAGTAGGCAGGGATGAGGCACAAAGACTGGGAGATCTACCGCTGAATCCAACCCAGGGTGACAGTAGGAGGGAGGGTAGACACTGAATGGCAGCAAGAGACTGGAGGAGAACAGTGAGTGCCAGGCAGGATCACACAGTACAAGGGGATCGACTCTCAGGGCACGAACAATTATTGCACCGGTCTTGCTGCTTGGCTGATGGTGTAAGCGGCCAGGGATGCTCAGCTTGGAGGACAAACTAGGGAAGACAAAAGACACAGCAAGCACAAGACACGACGAGACTAGACAAGGTGAGACTAAAGTAAGCTCTGACTAGAAACTATAGTAGCACACAAAGTTTATGGCACATAGAAAGTATATAACAAACTGGCAAAACATGAGGGCAAGAGAACACATGTAAAGGGAGCTGAGAACAAGAGGAACAGGTGAGCACACTCAGGCAAATGAGGACTCAACAAGGGAGCAGAGAACATGAGGAACAGGTGACACACTCAGACAAAGAGGACTCGACTAGACAAGAGGAAATAAATTATAATTTCTATTATATATAACATATAGACTGAAGACTGGAGTAATGATGCTGAAAATTCAGCTTTGACATCACTGGAATAAATTACACTTTACTGTATATTCACATAGAAAACAGCTGTTTTAAATTGGAATAATATTTCACAATATTACTGTTTTTGTTTGTATTTTTAATCAAATAAATGCAGCCTTGGTGAGCAGAAGATACATCTTTTAAAAACATAAATAATCTTACTGACCCCAAACTTTTGAATGGTAGTGTATATAGAAATTGAATAAAGTTATCAAACAGTCGGCACAGCATAAATTATTATAAATTAAATATAGACTAATCCGTAATAATGCTACAAAAGTTCTTTAGACAAGAGCAGTGAGAGTTTTCTCTGTTCCCTTTGTTCTTTCATTAACTTTACCTTTACTGACAGAAAGCTTTATTGGCTGCTGTCCCTTTAAAACCAGCCGCTGCTGACAGAAAATCGCATAGGCTTGACATCGCGATTGCGATATGATTAATCGTGCAGCACTAATTTGTATGGATAAATGTAAGTGTGAGTGTTGTGGATAATGTTAATTAATGCAGCAGTAGAGAAATGAGATTTATTAAAACCATGTGCAGCATCAGGATTATCAAACATCTCATAGATCTTTTTTATGGTCAAGAAAAGATACACAAAGATATGCCAGCTGCAGTCTTCAATCAGTTCTATTTGCTGACCTGAGGACTTTTTTTTTAAAATATATATATATATATATATATATAATAATTAAAATTAATTGATAGTTGTATAAAAATGAAAATGATAAAAGGCAGACATATTCACTTTCATTATATGCAAAAGAGCAGCTTAAAAGATTCAACTTTTCTGTTCATACAAAGTGTGGAATGAAATGAAGGTGAGTAAATGCTGACAAATCTTTTGCTGAACTATTCCTTTAAACATACTCGTTACTCTGGAGCATTAAGCTACAAGGCCATCAAGTTTTTAATTCAGGCTTTTCACTGTATCCCCAGAACCCAGAAACCGTCCCAACAAATGCCTCTGCCTGTGTTTATAATGTGACCCTGAACCACAAAACCAGTCACATGGGTCAATTTTCTGATATTGAGATTTAGGCCCTGTTTACACAAGAACGCTCGCGGGTGAAACCGTAAAAATATTTTATCAGATGTGCCTTTTCGTTTTTAAGTTTTTGGGGCTTAAAAACGCAAAAAAGTGAAACCACCCTCCAGAGTGGAAATCTTAAAAACGCCTCGGTTACGACTGTAACCTCGGTTCCCTGAAGAGGGAACGAGCGTTGCGTCGAGTTTGACGCTATGGGAACGCTTTGCGTGATGATGTCTTGAAGCACATGTAAAATCAGTCCAATGGCGTGGCGGAACGTCAGATGCGGGTGACGTCACGTACCAGGAAACTATAAAGCCTGCAAGAAAACAGAGAGCGGCAGCTTCGTAAAGTCTGAAGTAGCAGCTGACAGGCATGAAGGAGATATGGCAAGGTGACGCAACGCTCGTTCCCTCTTCAGGGAACCGAGGTTACAGTCGTAACCGAGGCGTTCCCTTTCAAGGGAACTCGCGTTGCGTCGAGTTTGACGCTATGGGAACGTCTATACCAACGCCCCCATAGCTACAAGTGTCTGTCCTGTGTGAAATCATGTAGAGCAGCACTAGGATGACAGGACCTGAGACCCTGGTGTAGAGTCCAGGTCCAAGGAGTAAAACCTGACAAAGGTGTGCGGTGAGGACCAGCCTGCCGCATCACACACGTCCTGGAGAGAAACTCCTGAAATAAGGGCCTTGGAGGCCGCCATACTCCTAGTAGAGTGTGACCGGACAGCCATAGGAGAAGGCTGCCCGGCCGCTTCATAAGCAAGCGAAATAGCCTCAACCACCCACTTGCTCATCCTTTGCTTAGACACTGGAGATCCCTTGTTAGGGGACCCAAAGCACACAAATAATTGATCACTTTTACGCCACAGGGCAGCTCTGTGGACATAAGCATCTAATGCCCGGACTGGGCAAAGCAAATTATTAGTCTCCTGGTCCGCATTCATAAAGGGAGGAGGACAGAAGGCCTGCAGAATAACAGGTCTGGCCACATTAGTGGGGACCTTGGGGATATAGCCCGGCCTAGGATGAAGAAAAGCTTTCACCATGCCTGGAGCAAACTCCAAGCATGACGGGGCAACCGACAGTGCTTGGAGATCCCCTATCCTCTTAAGAGAAGAAATAGCAAGAAGGAAAAGAGCTTTCAGAGTTAGAAATTTCTCAGGAACCTCCTCAATGGGCTCAAAGGGAGCCAGGGAAAGGCCTTGCAGAGCAATGGACAGATCCCATGGTGGCACCCTAGAGCGAACTGCAGGCCTCAGCCTCCAAGTGCCACGAAGGAAACGAGATACCAAAGGGTCTTTCCCCACAGACATTCCACCCAAAGGAATGTGGTAAGCACCTATGGCCGCCACATAGACCTTTAGAGTGGACGGGGTCAGACCTGCAGTGAACCGGTCCTGCAGGAACTCCAGCACTGTACCAATTGGGCAGTTAACTGGGTCCAACCGACGGTCACTACACCAAGAAGTGAAGACTCTCCACTTCAGGGCATAAAGTTTCCTCGTGGAGGGAGCTCTGGACTGTAGAATGGTCTCAACAACCTCAGTTGAGAGACCTGACTCTATGAGCTGGGCCCCCTCAGAGGCCAAGCCCACAGGTTCCACAGTTCTGGCCGAGGGTGAAATATCGAGCCCTCTGCCTGGGACAGAAGGTCCCTCCTGACGGGTAGCTCCAGAGGAGGCCCGTCGAGGAGCGACACAAGATCGGGAAACCATACTCTGCCCGGCCAGCGCGGGGCTACAAGAAGCAGGCAAACCCGGTCCCTGCGAACTCTCTCCAGAACTCCCGGGAGCAGAGCAACTGGGGGAAAAGCGTACAGACGTAGCCTCGGCCACGTCTGCACCATAGCATCCAGTCCCAGAGGAGCTGGATGCGTGAGGGAGAACCAAAGTGGACAGTGAGACGTCTCTCGAGACGCAAACAGATCCACTTGAGCTTGGCCAAACTCCCTCCATATCAGCTCCACCACCTCGGTGTGGAGCCTCCATTCCCCGGGCCTCAGCCCCTGTCTCGACAGAGTGTCTGCTCCTATATTCTGGACCCCGGGGATGTAAGCTGCCCTGAGAGACAGCAACTTCCCCTGGGACCACAAGAGGATATGGCGTGCCAGATTGGATAATGGGCGCGAGCGCAAACCCCCTTGGTGGTTGATATAGGCGACTACCGACGTGTTGTCCGTATGCACTAACACATGGTGTCCCCTGAGATCTGTGATGAAGCTCCTCAGAGCCCGGAAGACAGCTAACATCTCTAGGCGATTGATATGCCAGGAACGATGATGGTCTTCCCACAGACCTTGAGACGAGCGACCCTCCAGGATCGCTCCCCAGCCCGTGAGGGAAGCATCCGTCGTTAGCAGTTTGCGACGACAAGGAGCTCCCAGCACTGGGCCCTGGGACAGGAACCAAGGTTTCTTCCACATAACCAAGGCACGTAGGCATCGCCGCGTGACCTTGATTGTGCGAAATGGGTTGCCCCTCGGGGAAAACCCCCTGGTCCTGAGCCACCACTGCAGGGGCCTCATGTGTAGCAGTCCAAAAGGTATCACGTTGGAAGCTGCTGCCATGAGACCCAACAGTCTCTGGAACTGTTTGACAGTGAGTAGCTGGCCTAGCTTTACATATTTCACAGCTGCAAGGATGGACTCTATGCGTGGAGGTGACAGGCGCGCCTGCATCAGCACTGAATCCCATACCACGCCTAGAAAAGTGGTCCTCTGGAGAGGAGTGAGCACACTCTTCTTGGCGTTCAGCCGTAACCCCAACTCTCTCATATGGGCGAGAACAACATCTCGATGTTGAACCGCTACCTGATGCGACTGAGCTAAAATCAACCAATCGTCGATGTAGTTCATGATGCGAATACCCTGGAGGCGCAGTGGCGCCAGAGCTGCATCCACGCATTTGGTGAAAGTGCGGGGTGATAAAGCCAGGCCGAATGGAAGAACTCGATATTGGTATGCTTTGCCCCCGAAAGCAAACCTCAGGAACTTCCAATGACACGGACGGATGGAAATATGGAAATATGCGTCCTTGAGGTCTATCGTGACAAACCAGTCCTCGGACCTGATCTGTGGCACGATTTGTCTCAATGTTAACATTTTGAACTTGAGCTGCATGACTGACTCGTTCAGAACTCGAAGATCTAAAATGGGACGCAATCCCCCGTCCTTTTTTGGAACTATGAAGTACCGGCTGTAAAACCCGGTTTCCCTGTTGGAGGGAGGTACATACTTTATGGCCCCTTTCTCTAACAGAGTGTTTACTTCCTGTTCCATAACCAGAACCTGCTCGGGGCCCACCACTGTGGGCAGGACCCCCATAAACCGAGGTGGGCGTTTCTTGAATTGTATCTGATACCCTTTTTCCACGGTCTGCAGGACCCAACGAGAAACATTTGACAGTAGCTTCCACGCTGTCAAAGATTCTACTAGAGGTACCAGTCTCTCGAGACTGACTTCTGGGTTCTGTTGTTGTTGAGTAGTCGGTTCGTCGCCCTGTAACGGCGCACCGGCAGGGAACGACTGAACGGACTGCTCTAACACCCTCCTCGGAGGGGGCGGGCATCCCGAGGCCACTACGTTTCCGGGTGGTCCTTGAGATATGTGCTCGCCGGAGACCGCTGCGCCCTGAAACACCAGAGGTGGCAGGGTTGGCAGAACGGTCCCCTGAGGGTACCGAAGGGAGACGGGCACCGTAAAAAGAGGTGTTGACCGCTGCACTTCGGGGGGGACTACCCTCATATGTCCTGAGCCCTCGGACGTCAGGACTTTTTCCCAGCAGCCTTCTTGGCGGTAATCACGGTCCGCAGATCCGTCCTACCCCTCGAAGGCTGCTGGGTTTGAGCGTGCCCTCCGTGTCCCCGAGATTTACGTGGGGGAGCACGGGAGGACACGCTCTGTTTTTGAGTCGCACGATATTCAGTGCTCTTTTTTGATGAGTGAGGCTGCTCCCGCTCAGCAGCCTCATGAAAAGATCGGCGGGGGAGAAGTTTTTGCAAAGCAGCTGCCTGCTTAGATGCTTCCTGAAGCTTATCCACAGCAGCAGTAACAGCGTTGCCAAAGAGACCATGCGTAGAAACCGGAGAATCTAAAAGAACATTCTTCTCTTTGTCTTTAATGTCGCTGAGGTTGAGCCACAGGTGCCTCTCAGTGGCCACCAGGGCTGCCATAGACCGCCCGGTTGATTTAGCGGTCTCCTTGGTGGCCCTGAGAGACAAATCTGTGGCTCTGCGTAGTTCAGCAACCACCTCAGGACCAATACCCCCGCCCTCATCCAAATCACACAATAATTCAGCCTGATAAGCCTGCAGCAGTGACATAGTATGAAGACACGCTGCAGCCTGACCAGACGCTGAATAAGCCTTGCCCACCAGAGAAGATGTGACTCTGAGGGGCTTATTAGGCAACGCCGGAGCTTTCAGGGAAGATGCCGTCGCTGGAGAGAGATAGCTCGCAAGCGTCTCTTCCACCTTCGGCATCTCCCCATAACCATACTCTTTATACCCAGATATAGTGGAATAATTCATGGTTTGTGGATTAAAAACTCTATAGGAAACTGGTTTCTCCCACGATCTCGACACCTCAGTGTGGAGATCGGGAAAAAACGGCAGATTTCGGCGTTGTGGTTGTGCACGTGAGGGCAGGAAGCGTTCGTCAAGTTTACTTTTTGAACGAACGTCCTGTTTATCAGTTGGCCACTCAATACATAGTCTATCAACCGCTCTTGTCACTACATCCAGCAATTCTTCAAATGCATGAGACTGAGGTGGGGCTTCCTCAGACTCAGCATCAACACTAACAACATCCAGTTCCTCAGAACTGGACAATTGCAGTGTTTGTTCAATCACCGGGGGGGAAGAAACCGCCGCGCGTGCTTCCGAACCCTGATGAGAGACACCGGATCTATCAGGTAAGGGCTGAGATAGGGCAGAGCCCGTCTCAGACCCCGCTGATAGATCCATTTGCGAACCCCAGGACTGAGATCGCCGCTGTGCCTCGGCAGCAGCGGGACCCGAGCCCTGGGGAACGCGAGCTTCCCGGAAGAAGCTCAGCCGGGATCGGAGCGAGCGCATGGACAGCGCCTCGCAATGCACACAGCCAGCACCCTCGAGTGCTGACTGGGCATGCTCCTCTCCCAAACAAACAATGCACAGAACGTGAGTGTCCCTACCCGTAATAAAACGCGGGCAGGGATGCACACACATTCTGAACTGTTCGCTGGACATAATTGCTTTGAGTGACAAGACAACAATAAATAGACAGAGACAGATTCCACATAGAGCGCTACTGAAGACACAGAAGCTGCCGCTCTCTGTTTTCTTGCAGGCTTTATAGTTTCCTGGTACGTGACGTCACCCGCATCTGACGTTCCGCCACGCCATTGGACTGATTTTACATGTGCTTCAAGACATCATCACGCAAAGCGTTCCCATAGCGTCAAACTCGACGCAACGCGAGTTCCCTTGAAAGGGAACGCTCCACCGTCGCGTTTCCGTCTAAACGGTAAAAACGCAAAAGTCTGCTAGACAGTGAAGGCACCGATCAGTGCTTCACATTGCCACCTAGCCGCCTGGAGTGCATACTACATTGAATTTCACACACTTTTGCGTCATATGCACGCAGATTTCCCCCCCATAACGCTCGTCTAAACGCAGAATAAAAAGTGATCACTTTTGCGTTTTCTCTTCAGATCGTTTCTGTGTAAACGTAGCATTATACATCACCTGGAAGCTGAATAAATAATCTTTCCAGTGATGTATGGTTTGTTAGGATAGGACAATATTTGGCCGAGATGCAATCTGGAATCTGAGGGTGCAAAAAAATCTAAACATTGAGAAAACCCCATTTAAAGTGATCTTTACTTAATATCCAAACGATTTTTGGCAAAAAAGAAAAATCGATCATTTTGACCCATACGATGTATTGTTGGCTATTGCCACAAATATACCTGTGCAACTTATGACTGGTTTTGTGATCCAGAGTTACATATGGGGCCATATCTCAAAAAGCCAAGCGGCAAAAGGTTCCTAAATTGGCCACCTTGGCAAGATAAGCCTGCGGAAAATTGAGCGTGTCCCACAGGACAGGGAAAGGAGGCTGCCGAGAGCGGCCTCAATCAGGTACAGCAAACAAGCGCTTTCAGAGACCAGGCATTGGAATTTTTATACAGCTTTATCTGTGATTGTTTGGAAAATAATAGAATTTTGATTCCTACTGACACTTACAATTTAGCCAAGGCCGTAAGCCCTGATTTCACAATCGATTTCAATTGATACAGCCTGGTTTCTGTCGTGGAATGAAAGTATACCTCAGATTAGACATTATAAAACATATACTAACCATGCATTTCAGAGCCAGCAGGAACGACGTGTTATATCGATTCTATAAATGTGCTTTAAAATGATTTAGCTTAACGGACATGTTTCTTTTCTCATTCCTCTTTTCTCGCTGGCCACAGTGTGATTTAAAAAGGGAAAGGCAGAACATACAGGGGTCATTCAGCAGCTAGATACGATGAAAAGATTTAATTAAAATGTGAAGATTTAATAAAATCTTCACATCAAGCACAAACTGGAAAACAGAGTAAGGTCTATGTTGAGACCGAGAGTGTATAAAGTGTCGTCCTAAACCTCTATTAGAGAGTTTTAATTACAGTTTGCATTGCAATAAAGCTGTATAGCTCTGTCTCCATTAAAAGCTGGAATACACTGTATACCTGCGTCTGACCCATGATCCTCTGGGGTAAGTCTAAATAGACGCTTTATCCTTACAATCTCCTGAGGCCAGCCTTCAGCTTTGCTTGTATGCTCTCAAATGCTGGGTTAAAATGGTGCCTGCAGTCACAGTAAACGATAAAACCTGTCCCCATCAGCTCCCCATGGGCTGAAGTTGAGGGACATCTGAAAGAAAAGCAATGTTTCTCTGAAATGTATTAACTCCCCTTTAATAATAAATAAAGTTAAACATATTCCCCTTATTTGGGTTGCTCCAAATAAACCTTTCCCAAAGGATGATTTTATTGGTCGGAGTTGTTTTTTTTTTTTTTTTTTTTTTTTTTTTTTTTAAGCTCTGGAGGTTTTTTGGCACTTTCCACGAACAGTACAAAATAGGGCATGAAACGCCTGAAAATTAAGTAATGTCTTTTTTAGCAAATGCTAGCTAGACTTTCAGAAAATGTTGTTCTCCAACCTCAGGATGTCAAATTAAATATCCTTTGAGCTATTTTCTTTCTTTCTTTCTATTCATTTTTAGCATTTCTATTCATGATTAGCATTTTAAGTACAGTTTAAAACCATGATTTGTGTGTTTTTGCTGCAATAATTATAAAATAAATGTTTAATTTTATGCAAAGTAGTATAACATAGATATGTAAAATATTTTTAAAACAATCAATCTAATGAGAAGAAAGATAGTAATTGTGCTTTAAAAAGTAAACCAAAATGTACTTTATTTGTGGGAAGTGGAGATATTATTTATGTTTCTCAGTTGTTTCTCTTTGAATTCTCTTGAAAAAAGTATAAAGAGACACAAATGAGACATTTTTAATGTACAATAAGAGTAAAGAGCTGCAACATTGGATTGTATAGCACTTTTTTTTCTTTTTTTTTCTTGATCTTAGAGAAATTTAATGAAATATTTGCATTCATATTGAAAACATTGGCTGTGTCTTTAGTAGGTACTTATTTTGAATAAGTAATTACTTCACAACCGCAAAAAAAAAAAAAATTCTGTGTGTAGTATGAATATAATCTGTATGTACTGTATTCACCATGTTGATATACATGCTATATTGTACTCCTTGCTATATTGTAGGCGAAAAAATAGTATGTGACAAAAGAAGTACTATAGCCCAATTCACAGTACTCATAAAAGAGTAGGTAAGAAGTACCCGGATGACCTACTTTTTCCGGGGAGATTTTGAAGTGTGCATTTGATGGATACTTTACTTTCCAATGAGGCCACAGGAGAGGATTTGTGAATGATGGTGAAGCGACCAACTGGTTCTTCAAATGATAATGACAACATTCATACACTGTCAGAAATAGGGGTACAGTAGGAGTCCATTTCTGTCCCCCAATGTACAATCCACACTAACGTACCCCATAGGGCTTATTATTGGACCTCAAAAAGCATTAAAAGGTACATATATGTACCGTTTCTTTTAAAGGTTAAGGTACAATATTGTACCCTTGAGGGTACAGCCCCAGTGACAAGCCATTGTACCCCTAAAGGTACAATTATGTACTTTACTTTCTGAGAGTGTACACACATTCACACTATTATAGCCTATAGAATGTACTTTTTTAGTGGTCGCAAAGTAAATACTGAGTACCTGCTCAAGAGAGTGTGATTTCAGATGCAGGGAGCCTGCATTTAGGTTTTTACTTACATCAATTGTATTTACACTTCAATATGACTATCACTATGATCAAAACGTATAAGAATCATAAGCTTTTGTTATCTTTACTGCAATAATCCAAAAGCCAGTGTAAAACAGGGTGATGCTAACTCCCGGCTACAAAAATACGCCATTACTGCTTAACTTTACTGATTGCAGACTTTAGTTTGGTATCTTGAAATGTCTGAGAAACCAGGGACTTGCAAAATCAAAACCATAAAAATTCTCCAACTGAGATGTGCTCCTCCTACTGACACAAGTATAAATATTTTTTTAAGATTTGACGGCAATTGCTTTGATATTGCAGCTTTCAAGAGCCTGTATTTGTCATGCCATTAAGACAAACCATTCCCATTTCTCTTGGATAAAATTATAGGCCTATATTATGTGTTAAAATGTGGGGCTTGGACACACTGTTGTGGAGGGGTTATTAACCCAGGCAGTTGCTATAGTAACCCTTCCATCTTGGGGGCAGAGTTGATGGCAGAATGACGTAGTCAGACAGACAGGTTTGACTTTTGTAAAGCTTTTCTTTCTTTCCACCTTGGAGAAGTAGAAATAAGTCTGGTTGGATCACAACATTTCATAGTATCACCATCATGGATGACAAGCTGTCCTTCAGCATTCTTTCAGCTATAGAATCACAGAACAGAATTTTGTTTTCCTTCACGACATATTCAGCATACCGGTATATGTGCCACTAAATGCTCGAAAAGCTACGAAATGCCAATGAGATCTGTTCAGGTCCACTCTCTTGAAACTCTATTTGATATAAATCTAATTTGATACAAGTCCATTGATGTATATTGAATTTGTGCTAGTCTTTGCTACAGGAATGTTTCTAAATGTGACATCTCTGTTGTTTCAGATGCCTTTGAAATTAAATAGGAACAAAGCAGCTAAAAATCTCATCTTGTTAACAAGTAACAAACAACGGTGTCAAAGCTGTTGTAAATGTTAGCCAGGATGTTGCCTTGTGGTTCCTTTTTTGGGTGGTTACTAAGGTGTTGCTAGCTGGCTTCTAGGGTTTTGGCCAGTTGCTTACTAGTCCACGTTAGGGTATTTCTGATAGAAATTGTGATATTTGCATTTCATCAAATTTTGCTGTGCTTGTTTTGTAGGGCTGCACAATTTGGCCAAACATTTAGTTATATCATATAGTTAATAACATGTATCAATATGACTAATAATGATAATTATAATTTTTTATTATCCTTGTTGTTATTATTTTTGCTAAATAAAAATATTAAACTATATTATTATTGTAATATTTCACTTTAAAATAAAAAAATGATAAAAGAAATACAGGCCTAATAATAATAATAATAATTGTACAACTATAAAATTACAATACTAATATTTAAGGCTGTCTTAATTTATTTATTTTCAAATGCTAAACCATCAAGCTTTTATATTGGCAGAAAACTGCAGGAAACCGGTTTATAAGCGCTTCTCATTACAAGTTTGGGAAGATGGTAAAAAAAAGATGGTTTTTATATGTTTATCTGTTTCATAATTTATTGTCTTAGAAAAGTGATGTTTTATATGGCATCTGGCCTAGTACTGACAGATATGAATTGCATTCTGGGTAGATTTTGTCCAGCTATTAAACTGGCATGACATGTGTAGGTTCAGATGTGGCCCTGTTAGAAAAGCAATAGCAATAGTTTAATATTTGAAAAATGCCTCACCATAAGCATGAGCAATTTGCATGTTTTTTAGCCACTCCAGAATCAATCGGCGTAGTGTCACCAACTGCTTATGCAGACTCGACGGGGGCCTGCAGGGGCGTTCGTATACCAATATGAAAGCTTATTATTGGTGTGAGTAAGAGCTGTTGGCAGCATGTGATGGAGTGGCCCTGGTGCGTGCACCGAGGGAGGCTTCTGGCTTGTCGTAACAAACGTTGGCAAGTAATCCATGAGAGTTCTCAAACACATTCTCATTTTATCCCTCTCTTTCTCTCTGATTATCGTGGCGGAGGAAGTGAAGTGTTGCATGAACGCTCTCTTCCATTAAGCGGTCTCTTGTCGCTGTCTGCCGCGATGACTCTGTGCCTCATCGGCGCACCTGTCTCCTAGTGTCAGCCGGTGTGCCGCTTTCTCTCCGTCCTCCGTGCGGACAGCAGGAAGCCATGCCCACCGATGTCAGCAATGATTAACGACAGGCGGTTCAGTGATGCCCGCCCTCCCCAGGCTGAGATCCGGATAGAGTAGGCACAGAGTTTCTGAGGTTATCAACACCTTAGGCGGCTAAACTGAGCTTGAACGAAGGCTGCCACGATGTTGCATGGCTGGGCTACATGTATTCTAAATAACCACAGGCAAATGTTTTTTACTTATTTGTTATTTGGATTTTTCAAATAAGCTGCAAATAGAGGGAGCAGACACATGCTTCGAGATGCCACGCTTAATATACTCTGTTTTAAGGCCAATTCACACCACACAGACAAACGCCAACAAACAAGTTGGCCGTCGGGTTTTTAATTTTATTACAAATAACTGTCATGTTCACACTGCCCCAACAAACACCATCAATCGCTGATTGAACAAACCCTGATCAACGCCAACTGGGGTAACATACTAATCCGACAAAATCCAACAGTGTGAATTGGTCTTAACATGCAGAACTGTGTGATGAGGCACTAAAAGCACTAGTCTTTTTTTATTTTTATTAAAGGAATATTGAGGGTTCAGTATAAGTTAAGCTCAATCGATAACATTTATGGCATAATTAGCACAACAATTCCTAAAAAAAAAAAGAGAAAAGAATAAAGAAGCAACAATCTGTTACATTGAGGCACTTTGAAGTGAATGGGCCAAAGGGTTAGTTCACCCAAAAATGAAAATTCTGTCAGTAATTACTCACCCTCATGTTGTTCAAACCCCGTAAGACTTTCGTTCGTCTTCGGAAAAACAAATTAAGATATTTTTGATGAAATCTGAGAGCTGGCTCACTCCTTCATAGGCTGCTAGGTAATCGATATGCCATCCCAGAAAAGTTAGTAAAGACATCGTTAAAATAGTCCAAGTGACTACAGTGGCTCAACCTTAAGTTTATCAAGTGACGAGAATACTTTTTGTGCGCAAAACCCCCCAAAAATAACGACGTTATTCAACTATTCTTTTTCCTCTGTGTGGGCCTCTGAGTGAGTTCACATAGTGCGGGGGTCGGCAACCCGCGGATCTAGAGCGCCGCCCTAGTGGCTCCCTGGAGCTTTTTCAAAAATATGAAAATGGAAGAAATATTTTTTGTTTTAATATAATTTCTGTAGGAGGAAAAACATGACAAACATTCTTAAAGTTTTTCCATGGTGAGGTCTGAAATTACAGGAGGCCTATCCACGTTGCACATTTTGTCGTTTTTTCGAATCCTAAAGTAAAAATGACATAAAAAATCTGATTTCTTTATTGTATTTCTTTAATTTCATCAATGCAACGAAACATAATACATTAAAATTATAATGGAAGTTAAACTTAAAGCACCATCGTACAGCAGAGTAGTCACGTGGTGCGTCATTCTCTCCAGGATGCGCTGCAGGGAAAATAAACATTTAGGGCCCTATCTTGCACCCAGCGCAATTGACTTTGTACACCGACGCATGTTTCATTCCTATTTTGCACCCGCGCAAAGCGCGCTTTTCCCTCCACAGAAGCACGTCGCTAAACTAGGGAATGAACTTGCGCTCCCTGGGCGGTTCAGCGCAAAAAAGGAGGCGTGTTCCGGCGCAAACGTTCCCTGGTGCTATTTTACTGTTCCATAAAACAATTGCGCCACTGGCCAGAAAAAACCTTGTCTAAAGTCAGTGGCGCGTTGCGCGTTGTTCATTATGCTATTTTAAGGGCGCATGCTTGACCATAATGTATAGAGTGCACAACGCTCATACACTGTGATTCTCTAATCTACACAGAAGCAGCAGTTTTCATTTTTGCAAATCATATTATTACAAACGATAGATAGATAGATAGATAGATAGATAGATAGATAGATAGATAGATAGATAGATAGATAGATAGATAGACAATTTATTATAAATATAATAATTTATTATAAAAGCATACATCTAGCTTACACATTTACCCACATTATTATATGCCTGTTTAACCGAAGCTAATTTGGGTGTGTTTCTCCCATCCCCAAATGTCACTTCTCTCTCTTTTACGGCCGTGACGAGAGCGTTGGTCTCCTCGGCTGTGAACCCCTCTTGACGCGCGCCTGGCAAATCCGCCGTTATAATATTGATTGATTGATTGATTAGCCTTTATTGTCTCCTAGCGGAGAAATTCATCTTGGGCATTCGGGACAACAGATGCAGCACAACATACATAACACATAACATGATTTACTACACATAACATGAATTACTACACATAATTATCACCTTAAAAAAAAAAAAAAAAAAAAAAAATCCGTAAACACATCCCACCTTCCTAGCACCTTCTGCTAACGCATACTGTAATCACTAGCCTCTATACCTAATTACAGCTTGCCCACACCCTATTTGTTTTTATTCAATATTTTAATAGAGAGTGGCACAAAGGAAAATTTAAACCTATTCAGTTTACAGGTCGGTACCCTGTACCTTCTGCCTGAGGGCATCAACTCATACTCACTATAGAGAACATGATTCGGATCATTAATAATTTTAAAACTCTGTTTTCTCACCGCCTCCTCAAAAAGCTCATTAAGAGTAGTCGGTGGCACTGATCCAATTATCTTCCCTGCCCTTTTAATCAATGTTTGGAGCTGTGTTTTTAGTTTAACTGACAGGTTACCAAACCAAGCTATAATACCATATCTCAATATAGACTCAATAACTGTCTTGTGAAAAAGGAGCATAATATCTTTATCAACACCATGAACTCTTAGTCTTCTTAAAAAATATAAACGCTGCAATACTAATAGCAATACGCCAAGGAAAAAGTGCATCTGCTCTTAAAGGGAATGTGAGATGATGCTCTGATTGGTTTATTTCACGTTACGCCCAAACCACACCTATGAATAATGAAAATAGGGAAATGAGAATAGGGAAAATAGCAACAGCGCCGAGACCCGCCCACAAAGTTACTTGCGCTTTGCGCTTTGACACTTGCGTTTCAGATCGTTAAAATAGGGCCCTTAATCATGAATGCTCATTATGTATTTGTAGCCTACTTATTTTGATACTAGGGGGCTAATAAAGCTAATATAGACACTTACAGCATGTGTTGCCTTCATTATAAGGCTTTTAATTTTTTGCGGCTCCAGACAGATTATTTATTTATTTATTTTTTGGTCCAATATGGCTCTTTCAACATTTTGGGTTGCCGACCCCTGACATAGTGTAACAGCGCAGCGCTTCTGGGTTGTACGTCAGAACGTAGGCTCACTATTGGCCAGCATCACACGCATTACACAAAATTTTTTGGTTGTGGTACACGTAATCGCTTGAACATTTACTCACCTGAAGCAACTTTTACTTGATTACTTGAAAAAATTATATTAAAATGGATCAAATATGATACATCAGGCATTTAAGGAATGAAGTGATACAAAACAAAACACATGCACACAGTTTCTTTTTGGATTTTTTTTTTTTTTTTATATATATATATATATATATATATTTTGTCTAGAGGCTCAGTAAACTTGTTCCATTTCAAAAAAAGTTCTGACTATTAATTTCATATCTCAGGCATTACAGGGCTAAAGTAAATGAGGGATGAATCTGAATTAATAATTTTTTTTGGTAATCAACATTATATGCCACAAATGCTGCGCTAATATGCTGTAGTCACGATATTCACAACCCCTTCTGTCGTGATATAAGCATGGTTGGAATGCTGTATTGACCAATCAGCTTCCAGGAATTGAACAATCCATAATCTTGCCTTTTGTTTACTTTCAAGACAGCTTTACTACACAGATCAGATATGGAAGTCACAAGGACTCAATGGGTGCTTCTCAGTGCTCAAATTGATGCTTCCTCGTTTCCTCCCTCCTTTGTCCTCCAGCCCGTGACCCGGAATCCGATCAAGCTCAGCCATCTTGAAGGGCATCTCAATTCTCTAATCGCACCGCAAGGAGGCCAGGAACGAGGAGCGAGGAAGAGTCATGAGCGAGGATACACGGGTGGATCCTTCCCTCGCATTCTAAGGGGTGGAGCTAAGACGCAAGGAAAGGAAGCGAGGATGCACAAATAAAAAATGAGAAGCACCCAATGGCATGCTTTCGTTTTATCAGGCATCTGCCAGAGCTTCTTCTGAGTCAAGTCAAGTCACCTTCATTTAAATAGCGCTTTTAACAAGATTGTTTCAAAGCAGCTTTACAGTGATAATAGGAGATTAAAGTAACAGAGATTGTTTTGGCTTTACAGCAGCTCTAGAATAAAGTTATTGTTCAGCTCAAGTTAGTTTTTGATTGATTCACTTCCATTGCAAAGATCATTAGTAATTAACTTCAGAACTTAGTTTCAAGCGAAAACAGAAAACATTTAATGTGTTCCGGCCGCTTATTTGCACGACAACAGTGTTTGGTGGCTCGAGAACGCAAACCTAGAAAAAGGTTCCAAGGCGCAAGTTTTGAAAAATGTTGAATTCTAGGGTGCATCATTTCTTCACGTATACAGTAAAAACTGGTTCACGGTCGTTCAGTTATGCAACATTTTTGTTACACAAGTACACTCTGTAGGTTCTTACAAACCCAGAGGAAGGTTTTCTTGCTCAGTGGTTGTTTTTTCACAGCCCAGGAGACTTGGGGTTTTCACATATTCATTTAAGCATCTGCTTTAGAAATTATTTTAAAATATATTAACAGAAACAAATGAGAAATCTGTGGCATACAATAAAGGTATAGAGCTATATATATATACAGGGGCTTAATTTGTGGGGGGGTTGGGGGGAGATAACCCCCCAATTTTAAATCTATGCATTACAACCCCGCCAATATTTATACCATGATCACATGAAAAATATGCAGACCCAAACTTCAACCCCCCCAATGTTCAAACCAAATCTACGCCCTTGTATATATATATATATGCATTTAATGTAGCATAGCTGTAGTCACACAAGAATTTTAAAAATAGATGTCTGATATTTAATTTGGTAAAGGGATAGTTCACCCAAAAATGAAAATTAGCCCATGATTTACTTTTTTCTTACACGAACGCATCGCTTCAATTCAGAAGGCCTTTATTAACCCGCCAGAGCCGTGTGAAGCACTTTTATCATGGATGGATGCGCTTTGGTGGACTTATATACCCATTCACTCCAATTCTAAAGCTTGGAAGAGCCAGGACCAATATAACTCCGATTGTATTTATCGGAAAGAAGAATGTCATATACACCTAGGATGGCTTCAGGGTGAGTAAATCATGGGCTAAATGTAATTTTTGGGTGAACTATCCCTTTAACAGTTGTGGTTTATGGTGGAGTGTGTGTTTACTATGAGATTGTGCTTTAGAATTTATGTTTTATATGGCATCTGGGCTGGCCCATTGAGCCCGGCCGATATGGTGTGCATTCTGGGTAGATTTTGCACAGCTATAAATCTGGCATGACATGTGACAGTGGTTCAGATGTGGTCCTGTTGGATCTAGGGAGATGTAGCTGTGTCTTACCACCATCAGTTTGATTTAATTTCAGATGCCCAGACCAGGGCAAGCGCATCCCCACAGTAATTCATCCTGACCCCAGTCTCAACTGACACCTGGATCAGAGCCAGGAATTTTGATACGATTGAGCCAGACCTGCTTCTAGCTGGATATCAAATGTCCATCTGTGTAACATCAGTATAGAACGCAATAATCCATCGCCAACATGTCTGCTTTGGACTTTAGAGGACATGAAGAATATATGGGCTTCAGTACATTTTAAGACGATATTTTCACTAGATCAATTGAAATAGATCAAGCCATTAGGGAGTCATTCCTGTTCTTCAGTGATCTCTGTAACTTTCAAAAAAAATGATATGCATCTGTTGTAAAAGTAATTATTTCTATAAACTCCTTTTAAAAAATAAGTTCTTAAGCTCAGATGCGTAAACATTAATTATAGTTTCATGATTTTCACAATGGCAATGATTTGGTTGTAATTTTTACGAATGAATTAAAATGAATGTCATTTAAAGTTGAATTAATTCTGCCAACTGATGGAAATAATGAAAGTTTATTTATTTTTTTAGGGTGAAACAAACCACAACTAATTGCACAAAATAAAAAATGTACAAATGATCTCAATCTCTCAAACCAAAGTAATATTTGAAATGATCTCTGTATTTTTTCAGTGTTTTAGTATTTCATATTTGTAGAACTATATATTATATTTATACAATGAATGCAGTTATATTAACCTAATTATTATGTTCTAGCTGACTCTGTGTGGATTGGAAAACTTTCAAAAAACAGTTAAAAAGATATCGATATAGACCTTTATAGGCTTACGGTTATGATAAAAAAAATAGTATGCGTGAATATGAAAAATGTATTCACATCACTCATCAAAAAGGTATGTATTCATCCGTCAGCTCCTCTGATAATTATCCTCTCAAGTTTTAGATAGAACACATTTCACTTAAAGATTAAAAGGACTAATGTCTCATTGATTTCTTTCAGCTTGAAGCATTAAACACTTGTGTGTTAATTATTTATGAAGAAGAGACAGAGCAGATCTTGTATGGTGCAAGAGAAAAGTGTCTGAAAATATCTGAAAAAAGAAACTGACTAATGTGACTTCTATTGCCAAGCGCATATCATTCGTGTGTTTTAACATGGCTCTGTCGGTTCATGGCCGTTTGCAAAGGGCTGAATGGGTAAGAATGAATATGTATTTTCACATTCACTTGTTGTCCCAGTGGAACGGGAAAGGCCATTGCCTCATTTTTAAATCAGTTACCGACCTCAAAATGATTCATATCAGTGGTTTTTCATATGTAAAGGCCATGTTAGGTGGGGTGATCGTGAGTTTGTCTATGTGGCTGTTTGTATTAGTACATGATTTATACTGTTACATTTCCATTTTATTTATGTCTATTACACTGGTTCATAACTTGTGGATTGTGACCCAAAAGCATGTCAAAGGTCTGTTTTTATGAAGGCGCATAAAGCAGGGCGAAATCTATGTTAAATGCATAAAATTAATCGCAACTCTCAATATAACCATGATTAAATAGGATAGCAACGTAAATAGGCTTATCAACTTGCAAAGAGAGGACAACAAATAGAATCAGAGAAATCTGAGAACCTTCAACATGCCTGAAATACTGTGATGATTGAGCAAAACACTTAAATTAGTGACACTAATGGCAGATCTTGCAGAAATCAAAGCACATTGGCTCCTGATTTTGTGTTCACACAAAAGGCTTTATTCATTGTGCTTTTAGCGTAATAACCAAAGTGGTATGAAAATGGCTTGAAAGAGAGTCATGATGATCGCGCAAGAATCCTGTGCTTACACGGTTTGAGGATAATAACTTCAGTTTTATTTCCAGCCCTTTCAGTTTTAACAAAATCAATACTGTGAAGGTGGGCTGGGTGCCCCCAAATGTTTTTTTCTTTGTAGTTCTGAGTGTATCATACCATTATTTACACAGTAATGTTGTTTCTTTTAGTCCGTAGCTGTAAGCTTTAAAGGGATACTCCACTTTTTTTGGAAATAAGCTCATTTTACAACTCCCCCAGAGTTAAACAGTTGAGTTTTACCGTTTTAGAATCCATTCAGCCGAACTCCGGGTCTGACGGTACCACTTTTAGCATAGCTTAGCATAGATCATTGATTCTGATGAGTCCAGTAGCATTTCTTTCAAAATGACCAAAGAGTTTCAATATTTTTCCTATTTAAAACTTGACTCTTCTGTAGTTAAACCGTGTACTAAGATCGACGGAAAATGAAAAGTTGCGCTTTTCTAAGCCTATATGGCTAGGAACTACTCTCATTCCGGCGTAATAATCAAGGAACTGTGCGGCTGTACCATGGGTGCAGCAGGCGTAATGATATGACGCTGCGCCTGAAAATAGTCCCCAGCTCGGTAACTTCTTCCAACGTGACCGGGACTAAGTTTGTCTAACCTATTAGACCTATTTTCAGGCGCTGCGTCATATCATTACGCCTGCTGCACCCATGGTACAGCCGCACAGTTCCTTGATTATTACGCTGGAATGAGAGTAGTTCCTAGTCATATAGGCTTAGAAAATCGCAACTTTTCATTTTCCGTCGATCTTAGTACACGGTTTAACTACAGAAGAGTCAAGTTTTAAATAGGAAAAATATTGAAACTCTTTGGTCATTTTGAAAGAAATGCTACTGGACTCATCAGAATCAATGATCTATGCTAAGCTATGCTAAAAGTGGTACCGTCAGATCCGGAGATCGGCTGAATGGATTCTAAAACGGTAAAACTCAACTGTTTAACTCTGGGGGAGATGTAAAATGAGCATATTTCCGAAAAAAGTGGAGTATCCCTTTAAGGCCATTTCCTCTGAGAGTGTAGTTGTAAAAAAGTTTCTTGTTTGTAGTAGTACAGACTTTTTTTCTCTAATAAATACTTTTTGTTTGTTTTTTTTCTTGTTGGCAATTGACTTAAATTAATAAATTGTAATGAAACTTTAATGTTTTTGTTATTTTATGGTTAGTTTTCTCTTTCAGTTCAACCGCTGTCATGGTGGAGCAACGGTTTGTAGGAAATCTGGCAGAGAAAGTTAGTTCAGGTTTAATGGCATAGACTTTAAACTTAACTCTACCACTCCCTTGAGTACTAATGTCTTTTACCATCATCATAACTGTTTGTACAATTGGACAGGAGGCTTAACATGTGTTTGCCGAGCATTGACATCTGCCTACTCGCATAGAGTATGTTTCTGCCGTGAGTTTCAGGCTATTGCGCTGCAGCAATATATGATAAATATAGTCAAATTAGGCTGTTTGCTTTTGAGTTTTGTAAGTCAGTCAAAGAATAATGCTTTCTTAGAAAAATTCAACAGTATTTGCTCAAATGATTGGTTTCTGCAGGTTTCATAACACGTGGATGCTTCACTGGCTTAGACAAACTTTGAGCCTGATAATCAATAGGAGAGCACAGAGCTGTGAAGTTGACTACAAAATACAATATATATATATATATACTGTGTATATCACCATTATCCCCCCCCCCCTCAATGTGTTCATTACACCATATTCTGTTATTTGCGATGATAAAAGAACATGGAACATGCAAACACAAAACTATCCAGATTGAAAAACAAATGAGTTGAAATTACCACTTAGAGTTGTTTCCACAATCCTTTTTATCCATAGAAGCAAGCTGTCTGGAGAGTTATTGGGCCTGGAGTCACAAATGGATAGCTTTTGAAGTGCAAAGGATGCTGAAACATCAGACGCTTATTTATTTATTTATTTATTTGGTGTATTTTGTTGCAGATTGCTGTATGTTTTCAGTAGCTTTTTGGCTTATTTCGTTATTATTAGAGCAAAGAACATTCAGATTAGAGTAGGGGCCTCTTGAAAGCGCTATTGTTGTCTAACGAAACTGAACTACTGCCATGCAATATCAATGCCTTTTTGTCATGTGACCACGTCACTGCTGTTTGTATAGAAGCTGGCAAAGAAGCTAAAAGAGAACTTATCTCGTATTTCCTCCTTTTTAAAAACTAAATTAAACTGAAGCATACAATACAAAGAATTCTTTGTTAAATGGAAGGGGTTGTCCACATACTTTTGTCTATATAGTTTAGATGAAATGGAACCCAAATCCTGAACTGTAACATTATAAATTAATGTTGATAGCTCTTGGAAGTATGAGAATTGTTCGAGTTCATATTAAGACGTTTGATTGCAGACTTTGGTTGCACAGTTATCGAGATCTGAAACTCTAGAAGAGATGAGATTATTATTAGTATTAGTATTATTTGGGTCTTTTTCTCAGCAGATGAAATACGGGTAGTCTGCATATTCTCTCTATTTGATGTCACTGCTGTCTAGGAGAAACAATTGTAGAGATGTCATTTTTGATTTGATCTCTCTACAGGCAGAAATTTGTGAAAATGGTATTTATTTATTTTTTTGTCAGGTTAAATAGAGCTATGTAAGTTGTGATGTTTCTTAAGTTTGCATATTCATGCCATGTGAAATTAGCGGTAATGTTTCTGCTCCAGTAATGCATCTGATGGGCCTTGCTGCCATGATGAGGAGTGAGATAACGGTGTCTGACTGACTCCAACTGCCACATCAGATTTTCTGACATTGCTTTGACCCTCAGGCGATGTCTGTCCGATCCAGTGGCCAGCCTGTGTTTTGCGCATTTGTTTGACAAACACTTGAGGGGAGACGATGATAAGAAACATTGGTCGGACTGTTTCACGGACTGATCTTTTCTGATTTGCTTTGCTCTCCTTAAGCCTCATCTCTTGTTCTGTATCAGAAGGGAAAAGGAGCAGCATACAGCACATTTTCTTAAAGTAAGATAAAAGAGACTTGAGAATGTAGACTTCATTTCACACTGTCAGTGATTTCAGAGGTAAAATCCATTTATTCACTCATCCGCTGACATCTCGCAGAACTAAACGCTTTGAAGTAGCTTGTTGTTGTTGTCAGAAATTCAGAGCAGAACACAAAATATATAAAAGCGTGTACACAAAGATATATGATGTTCCATCTGAGTACACAGAATGAGGCTGAGGCTAATAAAATGTGCAAAACTTAATTAACTTCTATTACTATTAATTTTTAATGTGCCTGTCCATTTGAAATGTTACTATTCTGGCACTGTGAAGTTCAGGTCTTTCATCTCTTTCTTTTACAATCAATAATTTTGCTTTGAAGAGTCGCGCCATATCTTACAGCTCAGACAAATGTGGCTCATTAGCAGCAGGTTTCTGAAAGTAAAAACAGTAAGGACTGAAGTAATTAAAACGCTTGGGGCAAATCAATAGAGATTAATGTTAGTTTAATTGTCAACCTCCTTTCTCTCCTAGTCTGTGGATGGGAACGACACATTATATCTTTCCGCAGTACATAAAATATCACACACAAGACCTGTTCAGTCATGACGTCAATTTGTAGGCCGAACCAGAAAGCTAATTTCTCTCTCTCTCTCTTGGGATATTCTAATGGGTTTTTAGAAATAGCAGTGATCGATTTATTATTATTACAAATTACACACGGGTCATCAGCCAAGCATACATTTTTACTGAATAAACATTGTCAATATTTAATAATAAGTTAATAATTTAATCTCATGAGAGTAATTTAGAGTCATGAGACTCTTTTCAGGGCGCGAGCTGATAGGTCCTTTACATGCAATCTCAAAGCAATCAGATCATTGCTGTATGGCACAAGCTGATTGGTCTCCGCTGATCCTGCAGCCAATGAGATTTAACGGTGCTATAAGCGATGTCGGGAGACGTAACTTCTTGTTGACATTCGAACTGTTGTCAAACAAAACGGAGGCTAGCTCGACCCTCCCTCCTCCTCATCCCGTCTCCTCCCTCCTCCCCTCCCTTCCGGCATAAAGGAAAGTCAAAGTAGTCACTACAAACAAAGTTAAGTTTTACTGATACTTCATTCAATGTGTAATGTCACCAAGTTAGATAAATGCTTTTATATATTGCAGAACAGAATGCAGAAAAAGAGAAACATTATCTTAAAATCGTTTCGCCACCTGAGGTTATAACTATAGCTCCCATACAAGGACGCAATAATAGCAAGATAACGTTAGCTTCGCGTTTCCCAGTGAGCATAAACAACGGCGGTGTCGTAAACAAATTTAGTCAAAGTTGTCAACAGCCTATAAATGAACATTCGAATTCATAACAAACAGTGGGTGAAAACAATCATTCACACAAATTGTCGGCCTACTATACTGTAAATTTGTTCACGGTTATTTTTTCTAATGAAAGAGTGCATAATCCTATCTTTGTGATTCTAAAATAAGGAAACACACAGATAGCTATTAATGCTTATTTATTAAATATTTCAAACAACTGAATCAAACAAAGCATACAATGCTTGAATTAAAAATGTCTTATAAAAAAGTAATTTAAGTTTTAATGTAAAAAGAAAGTTTCCTAAAAATGTAGAAAATAAATTATCGTAAATATTGCCATGCCATCTTAAAAGTAAAATATAACTTGTATCTCTTGTGAACAAAATTAATTATTGTAAATATTGCCATCTTAAAAGTAGAAAATAACTTGCATCTCTTGTAAGATGTTCATATTCATCTCATGCACTGTTTATATTCGGTAATGTGATTGTGCGTGTTGAAACAGATTGGTGGTATTACCTTTGGTCACTATAACAGTTTTTCTGCAGTGTTTGCATTTGACTTGAGTTTGTTCGGTGTCGTCTTTATTGAAGCCAAAATGTGTCCAAACGACAGACACTGCGTGTTTCTTTGGTACAAGCGGCTCCGGCTGTTGCAGAGTTGACTCTGTGTTGCTTCAATGTCGCAGACTGGACAACGCGGAGTCACGTGACTACACACGCGGTAATATGTTTTAAGGGGTAGTTACATTAACACACAGTGGGCGGAAATATTAATAGGATTAAAAAAACTTGGTAAAATTACGTCGGTTATAGGCTCTGAATTTCGGTTTCGATTACTTTTCGATTAATCATCCAGCCCTACATGAACGTCAGTTTAGAAAGAAAAATGGATTTACCCACCAGTTCTGCAAAAACAGAGCAACTGAATGTCGGATTGGAATCCCTTCTGCCGGCGGAGTTCTCCCACCTTTCGAAGGTTTTTCCGATGTAAATTCGGTATTTTGCACGTTCCTTATCCTTGTCCCTCTTCTTTGCAATTTGTTCATCGGAACGTCGTCTCTTTGGTCGTGTGTCGGCCATAATTCGAACTTCCCTCTTCATGCTTCTCTCTCTCTCCTCCACACCCCCTTCATGTGTACGCACATTAACCCCCCAAACCCCATAGTGAGGAGATGTTTGCTGTATGTGACAAAAAATGTTTTGGCCTAAAAAACGCGTGACATCGCTTAGAGCACCTTTAAGTAGTCTGGTTCAGTATTTGCCGTAGGCTATCAGAGTTCCTCTGAGACCCTCGACCTCCCCCAGCTCCACCTGCCTCGATCTGCTACAGGATTTATGCATGCCTATTTATGCAGAAGCAGCATATCTTACATGCTCACAGCAGCGTGTCTGTGTATCTACTAGCAGCAGCAACACCGTTGCAAATCTAGTCCGCCAAGACCAAATACAATAACATTGCCATATTCAATGACATGCTAAAACTATTCTGAGAGTTGTCATGATTGAGATATCTATATTGTAGTAAAATCTAGCTATAGAAAAGATATTTATAATATAAGGGATTCATTCAGTTTTTTATGTTTCTAAAGTTGTCCATATGTAAAGTACTTTTACATTTTGGATTCTGTCAATATGTCCCTTTTGTATGTTTGACCATATAACTAAACATACAGTACTAGAATGCATACAAGTAAATGTATTAGTAATTTTATGTTATATATACACACTTATATGTGTAAATTTAACATATGAATACTTAGAGGTGGCCAATATAATAGACATGATAAACCGATAGAAATTTGTCAACCGGTTGAGATTTTGGACTATCGCGGTTACGCTCACGTAACATTGCCATGCTGTGCGTCAGGAAAGCTTATATTGTGAAATATCATTATTGTGAAATAAAATTACTCAAATCAAGATCAATGTGCCCACCTCTACAAATACTAATAACATGAGATGAGATGGAGAAAAACAGATGTAAAGGGACAAAACAAAAGATAAACGGATTTGTTGTGAATCTGCAGCATCCGTGGCAGTAGGGGTCAATATAACGTCGATGACCACTGAGATGAAGAAGTGCCAGCGAAACTATCAATAACCAATGAGGTTGTGATGTTAGACTCTACAGCTCTTTAAGCTTCTTTTTGCCACCACTTCCAGTACTTTTAGCATGCAAAGTAGAGGACACTTTAGTATAAAATGGCAACGTTCACATTGTCAGTTTTTGGGATCGACAACCGCATGCACTCATGTCCCGTTCACACAGCAACTTACAGTAGCGTCTCAAATACTGTCTGTATGTGTCATAGCGACAGTGATGGCGACGTCCTGAAATGTCTTATCACTTTTAAAACAACAAGAGTCCAATCGAGCTGCGAGTTCATCCATTAAATCTTTATTATCCGACAGCAGCGTTTATATCTGGGTGGAGAGCGGATCATTTGAGTCGCGTGTATGTGTAGCACACTTGTATTAAGGTATATAAAGTATTAAGGACTCAAACACAGGACTAACAGCCGGATTCTGATGCTGTGTAAACGTGGCCAATAAGCTCCAACACCACTGACAAGTGCACTGAAAAGTGATTCTTTGATCGGTTCCCACTGCAAACCTCTCGGTACTCCTGACATGTTTGTTTTCCCCTCTAGCAACTATCAATAGTGTAACAGATGTAAAATCGCCCTGATAGGCTCGTCTGATGCTCATTTATGATGCCCTCTGGGTTTCATCATGGGCTGCAGCTGAACAGATTCAGAAGCACATGCTTACTTCGAAATGAAAAAAGATCCGCAAGAAATGAATGAGACAATTAGACCTAGAACCGTATCTGTAAGGTATTGAGCATTAATTGCTGGCGTGTACATGTGGGACATTTCCTCGGTGGCGAACTTTCTTTTTGGCAGATCATTATCTAATCCCTGGGCTTTTTGCTAATCATTTTTTTCTCAGGAGCTCACCATCTCTCCCAAGGGGACTCTTCTCTTCTCTTCACCTCACTAATGATGTTTTGAATGATGAGGGAAGAGCACACGATATCTAAGCTAATTATTCAAAAATAAATGCTGAAATAAGCATTTGGGGAGGTTGCTTGTGTTTTGACAGTATGAGGCGGTTAGCAGAACATTACAGACTGCTGTAAGGACAAAATATATTAGAGATGGAAAAATATTTTTTTATGTTTTTACAGGATCATGTTTCATTCAGTGTGTATGTGTATGTTCACTGTGTATGTGACTGTGTATATGTATGT
The DNA here is from genome assembly GCF_951802725.1 of Rutilus rutilus. Taxonomy (NCBI): domain Eukaryota; kingdom Metazoa; phylum Chordata; class Actinopteri; order Cypriniformes; family Leuciscidae; genus Rutilus; species Rutilus rutilus. Next base: position 36,287,984 of record NC_140217.1, on the reverse strand, counting down.
AAAACCTGTGTGCAAATGATTGATGATGATTCAGGATCAAATAATAGGATCCCAATTAGATCCCAATTTTATTCTCAGTTCAGAATGATAAACCAAAATGTTTATTTAAATAATTAAAAAATAATGTGTTATAGCTCAAATTGGGATAGTTACTACATTAAAATCAGCCCATAACATCTGTATAGGAGGTGTTTATTATGTTTCATGTTGTTTTGAGAGCATTTAACGAGTAAAAAATACAAGATCGAGTGTAAGAACAAATGAACCTTTGTAAATCATTTTGCATTAGAATCTCTTCTGTGCACATAAGTGCACAACCATTAAGACCCAGTGTTTGGAAAGCAGATTGAAGTTTAACTTTTTATGAGGTAGTTGCCTGTAAGACACAAAGAAAACAAGTACTTGGACTGTCCGAATGTACACATCAGCCACACAAGTGCCACTTCTAGGAATCCACACATTATGCTCAAATATCATGTAGTCGTACAAGTGAATAAATTCACCAGCGGTAGAAATCAGATATCTCAGATGCAGTAAGACAGAAACAACTGTTTCTTTTAGAAAAAATTTAGAGAAAATGGAGACTTTTTACTAAGTTACCAGCTTCTCAGATTTTTTCCTGAGAAAAAAAATCTAGTAATTTTATGTGTATCTTCAAGAGATCTCATCTCAACAATATCACAAACAATGCTCAGATTTTTCAAGATACCAAGAAAAAAATCAAGTCAAGTCACCTTTATTTATATAGCGCTTTATACAAAACATTTTGTTTCAAAGCAGCTTTACAGTGATAACAGGAAAATTATGCAAGATGTGCAATTTCGGCTGTAAAGCAGCTCTTAAAGAAAATAGTGTCATTGTTCAGCTGAAGTTCAGTGTTGATTCAGTTCCATTGTAAAGATCATCAGTTGTTAAAGGGATACTCCACTTTAAAATGAAAATTCTGTCATACTCACCCTCATGTTGTTTCAAACCTGTATGAATTTCTTTCTTCTGCTGAACAGAAAGGAAGATATTTAGAAGAATATCAGTAACCAGACAGTTTCTGGTCTCATTGACTTCCATAGTATATTTTTTTCCTACTATGGAAGTCAATGAGACCAGAAACTGTCTGGTTACTGACATTCTTCTAAATATCTTCCTTTCTGTTCAGCAGAAGAAAGAAATTCATACAGGTTTGAAACAACATGAGGGTGAGTATATGATGACAGAATTTTCATTTTAAAGTGGAGTATCCCTTTAAATTAGTTCATTTCATCTATAAAGCAGTTCTGCAAAAAATGATGTCATAGTCCAGCTCAGTTCAGATCACATACAACAGCGTCAGTACAGTCAGATAAAGATACAGATCAATAATATTGTTGAATATTAAGTGTCCCCGACTGAGCAAGCCAGAGGCGACAGTGGCAAGGAACCCAAACTCCATCAGGAGACAGAATGGAGAAAAAAAACCTTGGGAGAAACCAGGCTCAGTCTAGTTCTCCTCTGTCCAACGAACAAACACGGTGTCATTATGATTCAGGCTCCATCACAAGTCAGAAATCAGATTGTGGATCGGTAGCATTTCATCCAGTTCCTTATGCTTGAAGATCGGATTTATCACGCCAGTATGGAGATGAAGCTGCCATATAGGGTCTGTGCAGAGGACCTGTCTGGTTCTTGTAGTCTTTGCTGCGGATCTGTTTCGATGACTGTCGTGTCGATGAGGCCTTCACAGGGGATTGTTTAGTAGATAAATAAAGGTGACTTGACTTGACACGGTCTCTGCTGACACTCAGGGATTCGTTGTGGTCGTGTTTAGCTGCAGGTCCACCATATGATCTGGATACGGAATGGATACGGCTGACTACGGTAACCTCGGGATAAACAGAGAGACTAATATTAGTGTAGATGCCATTCTTCTTACGATGTAACAAGCACATCGGGTGTTCTAGGAAGTGTTCCCGGTTCCGGCTGACCTATTTCTTACAGCCTAACAATCCTTTAACGGATGTGAATTATAGAAATGTGATAATGTGTATGCCAAGGTATGGAAGGAAGACTGTTCCAGAGTTTGGATGCTAAATAGGAAAAGGATCTACCAGCTGCATTATCAACTGGCCAGAATTTTGAGATCGCAATAGACGTGAAGGACTATAATGCGCTAAGAGCTCGCTCAAGTATTGAGGTGCTAAACCATTTAGTGCTTTGAAAGTAATTAGCAAGATTTTAAAATGTATGCAATATTTAATAGGGAGCCAATGCAGTGTTGACAGAACCGGGCTTATATGGTCATACTTCCTGTTTCTGGTAAGAACTCTAGCTGTTGCGATTTGGACCAGCTGTTTATTAAGCGTGCAGGGCAACCTCCCATTAGAGCATTATTACACTATCAATAATCTAGCCTTGAGGTCATGAACGCAGACCTGCCAACCTGTACGCATTTTAGCGGATACGCATTTTGACCTCAAAGTACGCTGGTACGATTTGTCATTCTAAACTACGCAAAAACCTGGTGACGCCTCTGTGCACGCGCAGTCCTCAAATCAAGCAACAGCAAAAGAAGAAGAGTTCGACCAATCATAGCGCTGGGTTCATTCCCCAAATAGCAAGTGGGGATGATTGACAGATGCCTAAGGCCTATCATTAAAAAGAGACTGAAAATCGACACCAATAAAGAATCCCGCTCAATCCCCCTTCCACTCCCGCGGCCCGCCGTCTGACTGATTTCATAAGCGAGGACAGTACAGTAGTCACGGTACTTCTGACTCCTGAAGGTAAACGGCCTGGGGTGGATGTGGAAAGTTGAAATATTGTATTGAGTTAACTTAATCCTCTGGATTCGATGATCACATGGGAGTGATCGCATGGATTATCTTAAAATACTCATGCTCACTCAGATAAGAGGAAGACATCATTCAGCCATGCAAATTATAAAATGCTCAAGTAATGCTGAACAATAAATCTAAATAAATTTGAAATCCCTATGGCTTAGTGATTATGAGAGTGCTGTGATTTGTGGATTACTGATAAGCGCGAATCTGGAGAAACAGGCGTTTATTTATTCATTCTCAGTGTTGAGAAACGTAGCCTGCATTGTGTTACGTTATTGTGTTAATAATAACTAAAGTACCTAATTATGTTACATATTTATTTTGTATGAAAACTAGCGCGTTAGTTACTTATGGATTAAAAAGCACCGTTGTATCAACACAGACGTGCACACACAGAGAGAGAAGATAATTGTAAAATGAAAATTGACGGGCTAAGTTTAAATTTTGTTCTTGCTTGGGTTTTTTTCTGTCAAAACGTCAGAAAACATTTTTTATTATCAATTATATTTATTTTTGTATTAATTTAAAATTCGTTAAATGACGGATGTTTTACCGTGTATTTTTATTTTTACTGTTTTCTAAGGGTTTCTTAATTTCAGACTAGTTGACCAGCAAACATAATATGCAATGCAATATAATGCATGTACAAATCCAAATATTAAAATCCATAACCAGCTCTATGTATGCACTGATTTGTATTATTAAACATACTTAATGATTAAAAAGTTCTGCTGTATTTTTATGCTTCTCCACCATTTAGGGGAACCCATTAATTCTCTGTATCAGCACCGAAATACCAAACAGAAAAGAAAAGGCCTCTGGCTAACTCTGTGTGTCAAAATGGCTATAATGAGCTCTGCAGTCTGACCTGGTTCATTCAGAGGACTTGCCAAAAGAGGATAAGATAACTACCACACCATTCTGTTTGCCAGTAACAGCTTGGTTAATGGAAAAGGCCAAAGCAACTTGGCAAGTCAGCAAAGCAATTAGCCATTAAACATTTTCAAAGTTGTTTTTAATCTGCATCAGTCAACTCCAACAGATGCCCCCTCAGATTTCTGAGCCAAGTTGATTTATATCAGCTTCCTATATACAGAATTAAGTATATTTGTGTATTTGATCATTACAATCATTGCACATTTATAGGAGGTAGGCTAAATAAATTGTTAGCCATGGTATTATGAGATATACTATGGTACTGACTGAATGTTTACTAAATTCATATTCACTCTAAAAAATGCTGGGTTGTTTTAACCCAACGTTGGGTTAAAAAATGCAATTTAAAAATGGACAAACCCAGCCGTTGGGTTACATTTTTAATGTAACCAATGCAATTTGTCCATTTTTTAATTGCATTTTTGTCCATTTTTGATTTTGTCCAAAATGCAATTTGTCCATTTTTAAACTGCATTTTTTAACCCAACATTGGGTTAAAACAACCCAGCATTTTTTAGATATTCATGTACCAAGAATACCTACAAGCAGGCCTGTTGCGATTATTGATTAATGGTCTGATTATGGTTATTCGATCTAATTACAATCATTTGAGATAACTGCAATAATTGTGCAGTTTAAAAAGTTCGATCACATTTTGCTATCCAAATAAGGGAAAATTTAAATGCCATCAAATGCACAATATCATGTCTTCTTTTCTCGATGAAAGATAAAATCAAAAGTGCACAAAGTAATAAGGTATACAAATATATTTATATATAATGATGGTTTGTGGGTTTAATCAGACTATATTGTATTATATGATATTATATATATTTTCTAAAGTAAATTGGGCCTATTTTGTTCTAATTTTTATTATTATATTATATATGATTAAAAGTAAAAAATAACAAAAATCACATATTTGGCTTACACTGTAAGTGACATGAACAAAAAAAAGAATTAAATTAGTTAATCATAATATGACAATTAATTATCAGCACAAAATTGATGATTGTGAAAGGCCTACCTAGGCTACATGTACAAAAATTTAATTTTTTTTATAGTATTGCAATTACAGTTGTGGTTATTCACATGTATTGTGAATTATTTAATTCGATTTTATTGTTAAAACCTACTTACTAGGGCTGTGTCTGAAAGCTTAAAAATGTTGCCTTCAGAGGAAGCATTCCAAGGTAGAGAGGCATCAAGGCACGTCCAAATCCAATGTAAGCTTCACTTCCTGTCTCCTGAGATACCTTTATTTAATCGATTTTTGAAGGCAGCATATATGTATCATTCGCTGCCTTTGATATCCAACAATCCTGTGACAGTTGAGCTAGAAAATAAAGATGGCGTCTGAAAGTTGAGGTTGGTGGTCAGTTTGTGTGTGAATGTACGTTTTTGACAAACGTTTTCCACTTTTGATAGTCATTTCCAATAGTAATATCTTGCTAGAAATTATATTTATCACTCGATAACAGTACTTATAATGTCACAGATTCAACACACATTATGTAGATTAGGACACAATCTCCTTTAAGATGCATATAGAATACAAGTTTAACATGCTCATAGCATGCCATTGTTTGAAGACTATACCTTTTTTCTGGCCATATGAGGCTGTTGTCTATTCTCTTCCCTCTGTTGTCTTGTCGCACTGACCCTGAGAGGGTGAATGAATCGAGTCCACTGGCATAACTGTCACTGTCTGATCCAGTTTACTAATTACCCCTCTTGTGCTGACTGTGTCCTTTTCATGTTGCGCGTGCTGTCTGAGCCTATTTGTGTGTCTAAATGAGTAATCAATATCAAATGTGGCAGTATTACCTGGTCAATACGACATATCCAAACTATTAACTTGGTCCGAGAAGCTTTTTTTTTTTTCATAATTCCAACTGTATTTTGCCTTTTTTTTTTTTTATTATTCAATAAGGAGGGAGGTTGTTCCAGTTTTTAATAAAAAAAAGTATTTAGAAGTTTTTTTATATATTTGCTTTTGTTGGACTTTATTTGCCTTTTGAAGGCAGCCAAATATTAAATTCGGAATTTTTCCCAACACTACTATATGGATTGTCTGTGTTTTGTCAAGTTCAACTTTGTACTACAAAATTCAGTTTCATTAAGAATTTTAATAACTGTGATTCACTCTGGCTATGCTTCAAATTATGTTCAAATGTGAAAGTGAGGTGTGACCAGCCACTATAATGCATAAAAGTCCATTTCCAATGTGTGTTATTGCTGCTAAAACATGTGCAATGAAATGTCACATGCATCACAGGCTGCACTTATGAAAGGTCATGTCGGGCAGTATAGGTACATCATCACTCAGATATTTTATGATTGACTTTGACAACAGTTCAGATGAACAATGGGCTAGTAAACTCTGTATTATCAGAGTGCTTGACCATGTCAGGAAGTTTTACCATATGCACCATAAGTAAAAAAATCAAGCCTTGACTGGATCTAGACAAAACTTTGCTATCATCTCACCAACTACAAATTTTGTTGTATATATCGGCTAGTTTCTGTTAAAACCAAGCATTCACAAGTTATTTTGTTCAATCGTAATGTAACGTAGTTGTGAAACAACATTAAAGAGATCAGTTCAAGACAATGATGATCTTTCTTGTTGCATAAAGTCGAGTCATTAAATGTCTTGGTTCAATCAGAAATGTATTACAGCGGAGATGTAAAATGGTTTGCAAATGCCATTTTATGTTGCCTTTAATTGTGGATTTTATTGGGATGTATATAATTTGCTTGTTAAGAACTGTTAACTTTTTGTGTTTATCCTTTGTATCCATAGCAATTATTGTAAAATGCAACTACTCTTTGTTTTTGTACAAAAAGGACATTTAACATGTTGTTGCCTGGCCCTAGCTCATTGTTTCTTAACTCACACGGAGTACTTTTTAAATGAGGATTTTAAGAGATCCGGTGAGTTTTCCCGCTTTGACAGGTGTGAAATTTCCATCCAGAATTGGTTGCAGATCAAACAGTTGAACTCTAGTCAACCCAGAGAACTTTAAACAGTTCACAGTTTGTGAAATAGACCCCTAGCACTCTGGGGTCAACAGGATTTAGTTTATGTCAACATCCTTTTATGGAGACTGAGGGGACTGATGAAGTACCAGTAAGTCATCCACTAACAGGATAGAGATCAAACTCTGTGATGCATTTGAGATTCACGGAAGTTCAAGCTAAACCCCGGGCTTCCATTGCTCTTGGGCAACAGGATGACAGACTAGCTCGCAGACAGGTACTTCATCAGATCTATATTCTCCCCCTTAGTAAAGGAGGAGTTGCTGAGGTCTTTAACAGTGAGAGACCAAGTCTATCACAGCCATGAAACTGACTTGGTAAATATCTTCTCCTCTGATGTATCTGCACTGCTGAGGAGAGATCTTCTGAGGTCTTCTTCATAGCTCTCGCTGCTTTAGATGGCCGAGTAGCAATGTTGTATATAAAAAAATACTTTCACCGCAATTCAGTAAAGAGCTTTCACTTTTATCCTCTTGAAAACGTAAATTTGATTCATTTAAACGCAGCACAAACTTAAATTGATGTATGGACATTCTCCTGCTTGTGTTAGTGTAATGCCTGTGGACAAATGGCTGTTTACGACATTTGTTGCCCCATTTTAACCATTGACGGAGTACTTCCATGTTACTGTAAGTAATTATGCATCTTATTTACATGTATGCATTTGGCTAATGTTTTTATTCAAAGCGACTTTCACTGCATTCATTCCCTTACTGTAAAAAAAATTGTTTGAAGTTACTAAATACTAGGGTTTCTAAATTTCTAAAAGGCTTTCTCACGTTTAATTCATTGTGTTACTTGCCATTTCTTTGTAAATATCTGTGAAATTTACTAGCTACTGAGTGAAAGTATTTAAAATGAATCCTACCCTTAATTTTTTTGTGCTGGGAATCAAACCCATGATGACGTTGATGTTCACTATTACAACTAAATAAAAGTGTGACCAGCTGTTTAATGTTTAAGGCATCAAATTTTCTTTAAATATAATTACATTTTTATATAAGAAAAGAAATGCATAATGTTTGGTAATGTCTGGATATCTATTTGCCATACCTAAAAGATTACAGTCAGGGGGAAAAGTCACATATGGAGGAGTAAAACCAATCAGACTAGTAGACTGCTACAAGTGTGCATAAATTATTTCATTGCATTCATTTTTGGCATAATACTGACATCATGTGCTCAAAGCTTAAAGGTCAATAGCACAGCTGTCCAAGTCATCTGTTTGGTACACAAAATATCCAATCAGTGAACATATGCTTATAAAGCATGAAAAATGTTTGGTCAGGGTGCACAGCTGTTGTGAAACCATTTATTGAAGAGCAGAGCTTTGCAAATGATGAGAGTTTTCACTGTGCAGTTTTGGGAGATTTTAGCCATCTTAAAAGTTCTAATTTTGTTACATGTGGACTTGCTACCATTGCAATGCATGATATTTGGCATTACTGTTGGTGAGTATTAAAGGGCCAGTTCACCCCAAAATTAGAAAAATTGTCATCAATTACTGAGACTTTTGTTCATCTTCGAAACACAAATGAAGATATTTTAATGAAATCTAGAGATTTCTGTCCCTACATTGACAGTCTATGCAACTACCACTTCTCATAAAGAGATCGTAAAACTAATCTATATGAATCGAGCGGTTTAGTCCGAATTTTCTGAATCGACACGATCGCTTTATATGATGAACAGATTTTTGATTTTTGGCTTTTATTACAGTTTTTCCTCGATTGCTTAAACACTATAACCAGGCTTTTGAACTAAAATTTCAAAACCATAATGCCATTTATCAAAAAGCACAGCCATTTCACTAAACTATAAACACTATTCCCTGTTTTGACACATGAGTCAAATTTGTTGAACTGTCACTGCAAAACTCTACACACAAATCCCTTCATTTCTCATTGCCTACACCATGTTGTCATGTATAAAGCACTAGCACTCAATATTGTTCACTCAAGTCAGCACAGCTTCAGCTCAGTTAGCACACAATTACCCAGGTGGAAACACTAAGAGTCAAAATTTAACACACATCAATCAGATCCTTCAATAGATAGATAAAGGGGCCCAAATCAGTTTATTGAGTTTTGGAACAATGGATCCAGAAAGACATGAAGGAAGAGATCGAGGAGGGATAAGGAGGAGGAGGAGGACGACGACGAAGGACAAGAAGACAAGCAGTCTCAGATGAAATTCAAGCCACTCTAGTTGCCCATGTCTTTGTCAATGGTATGACTATGAGGGAGGCTGCCCATACACAAAAGAATTGTATTTGAAATATATTTTCTGGATATGTTTTGGAATATATGCAAATATTTGAAATTGGCCCAATAAATATATTTCATACTTATATTTCATATATTTTTGTTATATTTCAGAATATATTTCAATGTATTTTTGACACTTTTGGGGACCCGTACAGAAAAAAATACATTGAAATATATTCTGAAATATAACAAAAATATATGAAATATAAGTATGAAATATATTTATTGGGCCAATTTCAAATATGTGCATATATTCCAAAACATATCCAGAAAATATATTTCTTTTGTGTATGGGTGGGCTACGAGTAAGGCCAAATTTGAGTCGCTTTACTGTCGCCTCGAGAACCTTCAGGGAGGTGTGTGGTGGCAAACAGAATTCTATCACTGAATAAAAGACAAACATTTCCAATAGTCTTTGATGAGGTTTATTTTCTTGCAAGAAAAGGCCAGCAGTCGTACAGTAACACAGAGTGGCTGCAGAGTGTAACAGTGAAGGTTGGCCATCCTTCATCCTTTATAGTCTTGACTCCCAGAATGTTATCTTTCTAGGCAAATGATGGTATTTCAACCATACGTGGAACATTCTTAGACGTGTTCATCATATTGTCTCCTTGAGTGGATCTAGGCCCTCCTGTCACCTACTAACACTCTTTACCATTCCAATACAATTCCACATAGAATAAGGTTTTGTGTGTGCTCTTTTACTGTCATATGATGGTCACACACATCTTACTGTAAGTAAGTAAATACTGTAAAAAAAAATTAGAGGAGAGAGTAAAAAAAATATATAATTTTTTTTGTGTGTGTGTGTGTGTGTGTGTTGTACTGTGTAGTACATGAATGAATAAAAATGTGCCAGTGTATCCATTGGTTGTGTCTTTTGTGTTCTTCATGTGTAAAGGTTTGTGAGGCGGGGAACCACAAGTAACATAACTTACCAGTTTTGGAAATGTTGTTTTGAATTTATTGCACCAGTGTGTTAGACTATGTTGTAGTGTGTGTGATTTTGAGGGCTTGTGTGTCCAGTGTGAGGGCAAAGTTTGGTTTTTCAGCAAGAGTGAATGGTTTTGAGTGTAGAGCTTCATTTTGACCTGAAAATAGGATGTTTGGGGAATTGGGTGAGACGTTATGGATTTGTGTTTACTGTTTTGAGAATATGAGACATAGTTTCAAGAAATGTGTTTAAGCAATCGAGAAAAACTGTAACAGTGATCAGCAAACATAAACAGCATTACTTGACGTGCGAGAACAAACCTCATTGGTTTACCATATCTGATGTGTGCGTTGGTGAATGTTTATATGTGAAGGTGACTGTGGTCATTGAAAGGAGTCTTTTGCGCTTTGAATTTGATGTGCCATGTAGTTTTCTACCTTTAACTTAACTCAAAGCTCCCTCCTGTTGTTACTCTTTCAGAGAGATAGAGTAAAAAAAATGGTAATGTACATCCAAGTCACAGGTGTTTTTGGTGCAAGAAACGTTGACTAATATTTGTAAGTGGACCCTAGAGGAAAACATAAAATGGTAAAAAAGAAATTATATGACCATTTTAAAAGCTTCTACTTCTTCAAAATGACTTACAGTTGAACAGTTGCAGGGGCAGACCGGAGTATTTTATGGATGAATGGTCACATTGAGAAACTAACTAGCCTGAGGATATGAAGAACATTGATAGCTTTGGCCTTATGAACTTTCAGCAGTGCTAACATGTCGGTTGATCAGTGAATGTCGATATTTGCTTTCTCAAGTATCCTGTATCACTATTGAAACCCTGAGGGGAAATGTTTGCTTTTAAAATGTTTTTCTTAAGGCAATCATCATGACTTTGGGTCATAGAAAGCATGTGATGGCAAGACTATTGTCAGTTTTGTTACAAAATCAGAAAATGCTCTTATAACTATGAAAAGAAAAGCATCTTGCTTTTTTTTTTTTTTTTGCTTCTAAAGTCTTTAATTTGATGTTCATGTGTGTTGGATGGTCTCTGGTGCAGAAAATGCTTTGTGAACTTTGGCTGATTTTCCAAGTTAATTAAACACATTGCAAGTTACCTCCAGCTTACCACCACCCAAGTCCTTTCATCCACAAAAGTGGCGACAGACAATGCGCTGAGATTGTCCCATTGAGACAAACCCATTGTTTCCATGGAGTCCTCATTTTGTCTCATTTACTGAGACATCATAATCACAGCAGAACCAATCAGAATTCACCTCATCAGACTCATGCTGGACTATAATTTCAGCCAATATGGTCTGATATGTTTGAAAAATGATGTCAAGATTGTTGATTGTCATGTGTTTCCATTTGATAGGCTATTTGCTTGGTCTCTCTTTTATTTTTTTAATAACGCATTGAAACAGCATGTGGGTGAATCACACAAAAACATGTCCAGGTCACATTCCAGCACAAAATAAAAAAATATATATTTTATATTACAAATATTATATTTTAGATTACAATTCCGAACATTTCCCTGAAATTGCTATTGTTTTTGCCTCAATTATCGTAATGCATCCAGATTTTTTTCTTTTGATTTTGATTTTGATTATTATTCTCAAAGATGATTCTCAGTAGATTCTCATCACTTTTTTTTTTTATCTGCATAAATATAAGGCAATACAACAAATAGAATAATAATGTTAAATATTTTACATATTTTATATATTTAGATAGATTTTTATAATTTAGCCTAATATAAAAAATAAAAAAAATCCCACATTATAATAATATATTTTTGTTCATGAAACTAATGTCTCAATAAAAAAATAATAAAAAAAAACCCTAAAGAGGCTTTATTTTCTTTAAGCAAAATATAATTTCTTATTTATTTATTTTGCATTTATGGGGGTATATTCGTAATATTCACCCAAACAACATACATATACTAATTAAAGAGCATACATGCTTATTAGGTGTATGCTTTATTTAGTAAGTAATACAACAATAGCATTAAACCAGTATCTCATTTGCATAATTGGTCTGTGCATTGATTTGTGAAGCGTATCTCAAAGCACGCTCTGATCCAAGCCAAGGTTGCTCTGCAAACATAATCCCCTGCATGCGGTTTTCCCGCTGCAGTACGTACAACACACAAACTTATCATATGCAATACTCCTGCGACCTGGGAATTCCACCCAGCAGTACCAATTACAATCACTACCTCTCTCCGGCTCGCCCACGCCTAGCATGGGCCCGGGGGAAACAACTGCAACCATGTCAGTGAACTAGATGAGAGAGGTGTATCCGTTAATGTGCTCTCTCTCCCTTGCTCTCAACCGTTGCCTCTCTGTCCCTAGTTCCTGTTTTCCCTGCAGGTACTGAGAAGTCTCTATTAGCTTTATAGCTGATCTACTCCAAGGTTATGATCCTGTTTACCCCTTGTGGTGTGGCACCACATAATGTTAGACGTTCTTTCTACTCTGCAAGGTTAGACAAGCCAAGCAGGGATAAGGGGTTACCTTGTTAGCATTTTTGTAAGGTAAATACTTCACTCAACAAACTAAAACAGTTACTGGCCCACATAGGCAAAAGATGGCAAAAACACCAACATTGCACCTGAGAAGAATGCATTCAAATGATTAATTTTGGTATTACTGTTTTGTTTGAATTTAAGCATAGTTGAGACAAAGCAATGCAATCTCATAGGAATTTGTAAATATTGTACGTTTTGGTGAATTGGTTGCGAATTCGTAAAGGGAAAAAAAAGTTCGCTCAGAAATTGCTTGTAAATTTCACCATTAATTACAAAGAAGCAGCAAGTAACATTGATTTAAAGGGATACTTCACCTCTGGGAAGATGAATGTGTATTTAAAATAGGTCATTTAAGTAGAAGAAATGTGAAGAAATTTTTGAATTTGGAGCTTTCTAGACTGAGAAAAGCCAGAAAATGTATTTTTGGCTTATGTGGATGAAAGACAACAACTCCCAGAATGCACTTGCTTCGCTGCCTTAGGAGGCCACGCCTACCGGTAAGAGTGCGCAGTTGTTGAAAACAACAAAGCTAGCCTACGTGATGAGTTTGCGAGGGATTTAGAGATCGTCCAAAATGTCCGGGATTCGGCTTTTGCGTTCTACAGTCGCCATTCATCATGTTTACTGTGGCGAGCAGGACGAGGCTGACGGCCGCGGGAGAACGGCGCGAGGCCGGTGGCATGATTACTGAGACGCGCCGGGTCTCGCATCTCTCACGGAGGAGCGGGAATTTTTCTTAGCAATGGTAAAACGCACATCAACCGATCACTTGTTTAGCGTTCATGTAAACACTACATTCAGATTCACCGATCGGAATGAATTCAGTTAGATTGAAAGGTGTGCATGTATGTAAACAATGAATGGCGACCGCAGAAAGCAAAAGCTGAATCCCGGACATTTTGAACGATCTCGCCCGCCGGACAAGTCCGGGAAAAGGAGGATGGTTACTTACTCAGCTTTCTCCTACTATTCAGCTTTCTCCACAGAACAAGAGCTTGCTAGCTTAGCTTCCAAAGAAAGGCTGACTGTGTGTACATTCTGTGAGTGAGATCCCACCCTGTATGGGCGGGCTGAAAACATGCGGAACAACGCCATCTACTAGCTGTAGTCTTTAGCCTCTGTCCAGAAAATCCTCCGATGACGCAAAATGACGATTTTTGCGTCATCGGAGGATTTTTTCCAGACAAAAAATACATAAATCTCTTGTCTCAGGGTCACATGAGGGTGGAAAGCATGGTAATTCGAAAATACTACAGGTTTTCTACTAATACAAAGCTTAATGCTAAATCCTGAAGTAACCCTTTTAGCATGAAATTTTGAAGTTGAAAGATTGAAATAGTATTTTCTTGAAACAAGTACTCCAATAATCTCAGTTTAAAGGTAGGGTATAGCCAATTTCAAAGAGGCTAGCAATAGCAAGCTAGCTTTGAAAGCATAAGACCCCACCTTCCCTTCAGAAACACATGAACACACACTGCAGGGAGCAAACAAAAGCATCACGAGAGACAGCATTAACTCATATCTCAAAGCACAAACAACTTTTTACCACCGGACTGCTGTAGATTCATTTCGCCGTTGATACTGTTATAAATTCGAGTCACAAACCACTCAGAGTATAACGTTACAGGTTTCCATCTCGTCAGTGGTCTCAAACTCAGTTCCTGGAGGGCCACAGCCCTGCAGAGTTTAGCCAGAGATGGTCTTATTTTTGGGAGATACAGCATGAGGGTCCAATGGCTCTACCATTGGAAAAAGCGTAACGACTGGCTTGTTTAGATCGCGCGTGCCTTGATAACCAATCACATTACAGCCTTGACTTTCCTTCAGAGTTGTGCGATACCATAGAAAGAAATGAGAAGTGCTGTAAACCGAATCATACCTGTTGCGCAATTGTCCGTGACTTCTCTTATAAAACAGCAATAAATACAATTTAAAAAAGAAATAAAGAAATAAAAGTAGATCAATCCAAAACGAATATTTAACAGCAAACATGTTGAAGATTAGCCGATAGGCTGTCGGAAGGGAAGAGCAGGGAAGTAGGCCGGTGTGATTTCTAAAGATTAATTTATTTCAGTTATATCTGTGAGGAAGCAGGGGTATTTACGCTTGATATTTAAAAAAATTTAATGGCCTCAGTGCAATTCTAAGTGGTTGCTAGGTCATTGCTAGGTGGTTGCTAAGGTGTTCTGAAATGTTGCTAGGTGATTAATTACTGACTCAAGTCAAAACAACTCACCCAGACGTCCCTGATGATATTGTGATCTAATCACTGTAGAAAAACAATAGCACACCTCTTATCTTAAAGCTGCACGAAGACACTATTCATCTCAAAGTATGAGCAACAGTGATAATGATGCTTGCCTTATAGACACTCTACAATAAATGGGGGGAAAAAACGATACATTTAAAATGTGCAGTACACTACTGTTTAAATGTTCAAGGATGCGTTAACATGATCAAAGGTGACAGTCAAGTCACTTATAATGTTAAAAATCCTGAAAAATGTCTCATGGTTTCCACAAAAATATTAATCAGCAGAACTGGTTTCAGCATTGATAATAATAAGAAATGTTTCTTAAACACAAAATTAGCAAATTAGAATGATTTCTGAAGGATCATGTGACACTAAAGAGAAAGACTGGAGTAATGATGTGGGAAATTCAACTGTGATCACAGGAATAATTTGTTTGTTTTTTAAAGATATTAAAATTGAAAAGTTATTTTACATTTTAATAATATTTCACAAAAATACTAATATTTTTTAGTATTTTTGATCACATAAATGCAGGCTTGGTGAGCGTAAGAGACTTCTTTCAAATACATTTTTAAAAATCTTACCGACTTCAAACTTTTGAACGGTGGTGTAAGTAGTAATGTAAGATCAGAATAGTTTTCTTTAACAAAACAGCAATGCTTTAATTGCAGAAATGAGTTCAAAGCTATAAATGGGTTGCAGTGTGTCTGTGTGTTTATACATTTCTTGTGTCAGTCTTAACCACGGTTGACTGCTTCCTTGAGGGCTGAATAAGACAAGCTGAAAGGTCACTCGTAGCTTGTAGATTCAGGTTTTACCGGGTGGAGCGAAGGGCAAGCAGTTGTTGCAGAAGAGGGGGCAAAGATTATTGCAATATTCCTGCCGAACTGCCAAAAGGGTTCAAAATAAACCGTAGGTGGCTCTGGAATCAGATAAGGCTGAGTGAATCAAAGCATAAATAAATAAATAAATAAATAAATCTCAGCCTTCACCCTGAGACAGACACGTCGGTGTTATGAGGAAATGATAGATTCTTTCACCGTCAGCCTTTAACCTGCTTTCAAATAGAACCGGAAATTTCTGAATGCTAGGTTGAATTTCACCTGTGCTGACGCCACTGATGTGACCGTTGGTTGTATTGATATTGTGCAGCTCTTATTTGTGTTGATGTACGTATAATTATTCCAGCTCCAATTCTGATTCAGCATTTATCAAGTCAATATACTCAGCATCTGCTCTCCTGTTTGATGCTGATTTGAATGCCGATATCATCCTGCGGCGGCATTAATGAGACATGATATTCATTGAAAGATCATTTGAAAACTTCTCAGCTGTTGTGAGTGAAGAGTTTGCAGACACTGATTGCTCATAATAAGCGTGTGGCAGGCAATTCATCATGTGTTAAGAAATGAGGTCCTCCACTCTGCTGTTGAACATTCTATTATCTTTAGAGCTCGGCCTCGACGCACTCAGCTCTCGTTTGCCCTGCACCGCTCTTTTAACGAGAGCCTGTAGTTACTGTTTTAATCAATATGGCACTGTTCCACAGTGAGCACAGGCTGAAACAAGCAAGTGACCAATGTATTGCTGTTCAGCTCTCATGGTTCTTTTAAAAAACGTCAGCTGACATCAGATTTGTTGTATTATATTGGCCTATATTCTATTCTATTCTATTATTTTATGTCTGGCATATACTCAGACATATACTGCATATTCATACATTGTTTTAGACTAGTGTTGTAGCTAATACAGCCTTTCTACCAAAAGTTAATTATGTAATTTAATGCTGCTTAATATAATAAAGTTTATAGCAATAAAGCAAATAGGGCCTTTTTCGAAAACAATAGATTTGAAGAACAAAACTTTGCATTGGGAAAACTTGAGATAAAAGTCAAATGGGTTGCGAATGCCATTTAATGTTGACTTAACCTACCTTAAAACTGTTGCAAAGGTGACAACAATTCAATTTGAGTCTGAGAATTGAGTTTGAATGTGAAACTGAAATCATCACCTCGAGTCAGAGCTAGCATCTTTTCAGTCTGGCTAAACCATAAGATAGTTGGAGTCATGGCTTAGTGATTCAGTCATCACGTGCTCAGTAGAACTTAAGTATAGCATGTTTTGATGCTTTTTCAAATTTTTCAATTACTCCATCTATTTTGAATCAGTCTTTATTTCTCCGCCATTTCTTAAGCTGCAACTTGGAAATGTGTAGATCAATTACATCAATATTTCTGCTGTTTTGTCTGACTGAGTAGAAAAGAAGCAAATGCAAAATCCAGGAGTGAAAATTGCCAACCCCGAAAGAGGCATATTTTATACACAGCAGCTTTTATTTAGGCAAGAGATTTGCATTTGAATGAGTTATAACATTAACCTCAGACAGTGTGCTGCTGAAGTGTCACACATCTTGATTGCACTTTGTCAAATAAAAACAAATGAATGCACAACAGTTCTATCCAATAATCTCCCTCTTAATCTTCTCAAAGCTGCCGTCCCTTAAAGGAGACACTTCATCCTTCATTTACACTTCTGTTGTCTTTAACAATTGTCGAAAACAAGTTTTGTGGCAGCGACTGTGTGATGCGCAGAGCATTGTTTCCTCTTGAGATTCTGCCAACAGCTCATCTGTTATGTTGCAGGCTGGCTGCAGCAGTGTGTGTGTGAGGGCCAAGCAGTGATTAAACACTGATCTTGCTTTAAGGATGGGGATGTGGGGATGTGGGGATGTGGGGGTGGGGGGGGGTGGGGGGTGGGGGGGGGGGCAGTAATAGAGCGCCAGCCATCCGTGATTGATGGTCTGGACTTCAGCTGACAATAACGTGTCAGGGCAAGACAGCCCAGAAATTATTTTGTGGAACCATTTTGCACTTTCCCAAAGAGGCCAGGTCCACTAAAACTGCGGTGAAGTGCACTAGTTGCTCGACGTTTTGAGAAAATGTCAACATTAAATAAATTTGTAACTTTATATGAAAACTGAATATACAAAAAAAGAATGTGAAACTTTGAAACCGGTTGGATTGTGAAAAGTGGGTGTTTCCATACTAATATGGACTAGAGCTAACTGGGCGTGGTAATTATATGATAGGTGGTTAAAGTTACATTTAAAGGTGCCATGTGTAAGAATTGAGGTAAAAATATCCAAAAAATTAGCTACACGCATCAAAAAAATGAGAAGAAATAAGGGTGATGATGTCATTAAAAAAAATGACAAGTTATAGTGCTGCAGAGATATCAACCTGAATTAGCATGCTAAATTACTAGCCACAGCCCGACAGGTGTCATAATACCAGTTTCGGCCATGGGAGGCGGTATGCGGGCAACATAACCACCATAACATGCACCGGCCAAACTGCAATACACGAATAACTCGCACGGCTTGTGGGCGTACTTGAAATTGATGTCAATCGTGTGGAAAGTACAGCCCACTACTACATTTCAGTTCAGGGAAGAGGCTTTCCTGAGGTAAATCTGACATAATTGTTCTCCAGCTATGTTATTGACCTCTTCACGCTGATAAAAAACACTGATTGGTCGATATTATGTATCAGGAATACATTTTGGTAAGTCGTAGCCTACTGTATCTTTCAACAGTGTTCGTGTTTTTTTACTATTAGCTAGTAGAGATGATCGGTTCACGTGCGCTAGGGATCTGTCGTGTAACATTTACAAGCGCCAAAACGGTATTTATTGTTTGAATTGCGTAATAAAATTGACAGAATCTGAGATTTTTTTATATCATAACTAACCTGCTCTGTCTAGTCTGTCGGTCTCTGTGTCCTCTTTGCTTTGCGATTTTTCTGTGCGTGAGAAAATGTATGTGTGGCGTGAGAGTGTGTGAAAAGTGAGAGTTGGCAGTTCTGGTTACGTTGGTGCTAGCTTGGTCAACATCAGCGAATGCTGTCTGTCAAATTAATGTAATTCAAACTAACAATAAAAATGTAATATGAACAAAACGAATATGAACATATTCACTGGTAAAGGTGAAGGGGAGTAGCTTGAAGATGTCATATTTCAAAATCACTTGACATCAACCAACGTTCCTCTGGAGTCAAAACGTCCTCTATTAGGAGTTGGCTCGGCTTCGGCTATTGCTCTAGGGTCGTTGTGAAGGTAGGGGCGGAGCATAGAGACTATGCCGTTTCTCGGTTGTTACTCTAGAGTAGACCAACTCACTTTCTGGAGGTATACTGCCCCCATCTGGTATGGAATGTGGAGTATGAATAGATTTTTTGGCGGACATTACACAAGGCACCTTTAAAAGTACAAGAGAGGCCAAGTTTTTTGAGAGGACAAGCACCTTTATTGACAGACAATCAAAAGTAGCTGTGTATTCTGTATACTTTTTTCAATTCTGTCAAGGGCTCTAAAATATGTGAAATGAACTTATACTGTATCTCTTTGACATCACAGCTTAGGATATTCGCTGGTAAAGACAAGAGTTTGGGACTGCTGCTGAATTCTGCCTTATAAAGAAATAGTACGAAAATTGTCTCGTATGGAATAATATGTATTTTTAATAAGGATAGGTATTGATTCGATTTCGATTCACAAGCTTGCGATTTGATTCGATTTAGATTCAATTTCAATTCTATATTGATTAATTGGAGCTTATCATGTATAGTACATGGCAAAAAAAAATCTCTCAACTACTGTAAAGCCACATCAAAGAGCGTCAAACCTGTATTTATTGTTTGAATTTTGTAATAAAATTGCCAGAATTTGAAAGCTGAGATGTTATTTCATATCAGATGTAACAAAGCACAAATCGCAAAGTTCAGGTACGCTAAAGTTGTTCATTCATCAACTGAAAACCGCATCGACTGAAAGACTGAAAGACCAATTCTTAGGATTTAAGAATCGATATCGGCTCTTCAAAATGGGAATAACTTCAAATTAAGAAATCGATTTTTTTTTTTTTTAAGCCCTAATTTTTAAATTGCCTATATATTTTCCTTTTTTGGTCAGTTTTATGTCTTTTCAATCTAAAAATATTTTAATTATCCAAAATACATGTATAAAAATGTATTTTACATTTACCCAAAGTGTATTTTAAGAATGGATATGTATGTTCTCGCGGCTCGCCCCTTATAGGGAATCTCTCATCATTTGCTCACACTCGTTCCGTTCCAAATGTATATGAATTTCTTTCTTTAGATGAACACAATAAAGATTTTTAGAAAAATCCATCTCTGTAATGCAAGTGTACAAGACCTCAAAGTTGACCCTTCAAAAACCAAACAAAGTGAAACCGATGACAGTAATCCATGTGACCCCAGCTGATGATGGTGTCTTCTAAATCGAAACTTTTTTAACTATAAACCATCACGCCGATCAGCCAGTTGTCAAAATAGTCTCATTTTAACCCCAAGTGATTGGCTCAAAACAACCTGGCTGAAGAACTGACTTTTGTTTTAGGCCAAAATTACATTGAACAAATATAATTTTCTCAGCTATCTGTGAAGCTAAAGATGAGATGCTCCTGTTATTAACAGAATAAACGAAAGTCCTGAATCAAGATTTTTTTGTCATTCTATGGAGCAACAGCATCTCACAGTCCTCTGATTGCCCAAGGTTTTGAACTGCTGTGCATTTAGGATGAAAATTGCATCAGATCATTTCTTAGAGTAATCATTCCCTGTTTATATAGGCATGAAATTGGTGAGAGAAAAAAAGTCTCTTACAGCTTCCATTATGATGTTTTGTAGCTGAGCATGGAAAATCTCCATATCCAAAACCTTATCCAACCATCAAAAGACAAACAGCCGCACAAATAAGCCATGAAGTGACCCTATCCCCCCAAATTGTTGACTTCTTTCCAAGTATCACACGGGTCTATACATTTCTTGCCGTTTCCTGTCAGAGTTTGGATGAGCCTTGGGAATTGGTGCAATTGGTGGTACTGGTGGCGTTAGCATTAGCGCTAGCTCATTAATCCTCAGCTGCACATTGACATTTGCTGACAGTATTGAAGTGTGTAGAAATGAATGGAGCCCCAGAGACCACTCAATTACCCTGTCTCAGAGCAATTAGCAGCCAACCAATGCTAGTCAATGTCTGCCCTGTGACTGAGAGGCCAGATGGGACCAAAAAAACAAGTATATGCAGGAAAAAAAAAACACAATCCTGCTAATTTGACATTGGCTTGAATAAATCAGTGGTTTACTATTTTGTTGACTTGTTGGTTGATATTAACATTCCTGAAGTAGAAAAAAAGCTGTAGTAAAAAAAAAGCACTTTTTTGCCCCACTTAAGAACAATGTGCATTTACTTTTAGATTGTAACACACACACACACACACACACACACACACACACACACACACACACATACAGATACATTTTTGTGCTATGACAACTAAATTAACACACAGTTCTGTTTATTTCCCTTTATGAAAAATTTAAGTTAATGACTAATGTCATCGTTTCTCTTAAAAATATAAACAATATTTAAAAAATATACTTTTTTTTTTGGAATATGTTCACAAATTCCTCATTAACAAATAACTTTGATATTCAATGTAATACAATGTCACAGATCACTGTTTTCCAGAGACACAAAATTAGATACATGTTACATACATGATACATACAGAACCTCGAATGGCTAAATTTGATAAATGTTGATATTCATAGCACACTGTGCTGTGGCCTGTTCTCTATAGATTATTGACTGTCATACACATGAGGACTTTCTAGTGGTTTAGTTACACCAAGTTTTTAGCTTGCGGTATGTGTGGGTGTTCTTGTCCTATCTCAAGATTCGTAAATCAATTGATTCCTTCTTAATGAACCCTACAGTGGACTCCGCAGCCTCGGGTGTATTGTCAAATTTTTTGTCTTTTTGCTGATTGTTTGGAGATAGGACTATAATTTTGACATGCCATGGAAAATCTATACTCTGCTCTCGCAGGCCAATCAAAGCTGTTTTTATGACTCCACAGTGGTAGTTCACTATCTCTCTCAGAGTATATCTGAGTGTCTAAATGCATCGACTGAATCAATACATTTCATCATTATAAGATGTTCCTTGTTCCAATCCATGAACAAACTGTATTTGTAAGTCCCCTTTCTACCTTCCTTCCTTCCTTCCTGCCGCCCCCACAATGCTGTATTGTTTCAGAGAACCACTTCGTTTAATCATTGTCTAAATCCTATTCCTTCCTATCCAATGAGAATGGATCATAATCAGCAAAGTCAAAACCAAAGAGAGTCATGTCCCATTATAGAACACTTAATCAGTTTTTGTTATTCTTGTTGTTTTGGCCAAAATGTAGAAGCATATATCATGTATACCACTTAGTTAACATATTAAATACCACTAAGTTATTTGTTTTAGATAAATAAATATTTGCATAAATGCATATGGGTGCGTGTCTACCGTTCAAAAGTTAGGGGTTTGGTAAGAGGTTTTTGAAAAGAGGTCTCTTCTGCTCACCAATGCTAAATTTATTTGATCAAAATACAGTAAAAACAGTAATATTGTGAAATATTTTTCAAATAAAAAATCAGCAGCTTTTTTCATTCTTTTTCGTCAACACTTGACCCATCAATACCAAGACTTATTATTTTTCTGTTCTATGTATTTCAAAGCACGCTATGTGCTAGACTAATTGGGGCTAGTCACAGCACTTATATATAGTTTGCTCTATTGTTGGTTTGATTGCTTCTATTGTTCTCCTCATTTGTAAGTCGCTTTGTATAAAAGCATCTGCTAAATGATTAAATGTAATGTAATTTATTTCTGTGATGCAAAGCTGAATCTTCAGCATCAGTCTTCTTCAGTTTCACATAATCCTTCAGAAATCATTCAAAATTTTTCTACATTTTGTCATTGTTGAGAACAGTTTTCATATTTTGTGGAAACCGTGATAATTTTTTTTAAGGATTCTATACAAAGTTCAAAAGAACAGCATTTATTTTAAATAGAAATCTTTTTTTAACAACGTAAAAATCTTTACTATCACTTTTGATTAATTTGAAATCATTTTACGTTGCAGTTGACAAAACTACCTGGAATATTCCTTATATGAGCCCATATGCATCAAAATAGCACATTGGCTCATTAATAAGTACATTAAACATCACAAAACCATTTGAGACTGAGTATAATGTCTACTAAAATGCACTTACTCCCTTTTTCCCCAAGCCGTTGGCAGCATAACAGATGGTAACAAGCCAAATCCCATATATCAAACTCTTAAGGAGTTGGGAATTGAAACTGTTAGTGAACCTTCCATTGAGGCATAAACAAGTAGCTGAAAACCATGTGGAATAAATGCAATTAAGGCATGTGGCCAAAAATAATGCATGCAATTAATGCTTTGCTCAACAACAGGAGGATATCCGGCAATGCTTCATATACCTCCGCTAAAAAATCATGCATGGAGAACGACAATACGCCAGCTTGTTAAATATTGCCCTTTCACCCGCACTTCTCCACAGTCTTCATAACTCCAACCCAACTCCTAATTAACTTCCAACGACAAATCAGTCCATTTTCTGGGCCAGACGTTTATTTTCGAGAGCTGGGACTCAAGGTGCGCGCGAGTGTAAAAAATGAAGCACATTTGTAAGGAGCTTGCCAACAGCTGTGAGACAGCCAGTTGGGTTGTTCCTCAATGTAATTAAAATATAAAGCCAAAAACTCATTACTGTATAGACCGAGCGATAAAGCGCTAAGGCAATTTAGCTCTAGAGCGTTCTACGTAAGTGGAGACAGTTCATGAATTAGATCTGTTGGTGGTTATTGATTTAGAAGCATTGGTTGTTTTAAATATGTTGATGTGATGAATGTGAGTTGAAACTGTGTGTTCAAGCAGCACACTTTCAGTATTAATTTCCCTCTTTTAAGTTTGCATGAAGTTGCCACTCCTCTTGCTGCTTTAATGGCTTATATACGGCTTGATTTGGCATTTGATTGAGCGGGTGTGTGCCTGCTGAGCTGGTTGAATCAGAAATGGGCCTTTAAGTGCCTCTCGTAGTGTATGTTATTCACACCGCTATATAAGCTGATGAAGACTTTTAAAGCGACGGCAGGCATGTGTGATACTGTTCATCGCTAATGGCCGTTCATTGTGTGCTGATGAAGGATTCAAGGTTAATGGTAATGTAGCTTAGTATTATGGGATATTTTATGACACTTTAAACAGGTCAGTCATTATGAGATGGATTTTGTTCTCTTGTTGACGTACAGTTCTGCACAGTTCAAATGTAAGGGGGCATATCAATTCTGAAGGGTTTAAAAACATAATATCTCTAAAATACAGTGCAATGCATTGGTGAAACCTGTGAAGAACATGTCTGGGTCATATTTTTACCCCAAAATCTAATGCATGAAGGAAGGAATTACATTTTGCTTAAAAAAAGTTACGCCTACTTTTTTTTTTTTTTTTTTTTTTTTACATTGTGACATTTATTTGCTATAAAGACATTTCCATATGGGAAAAACCTCAATAAAAGAAAAGGGTGTATTATTTAAATGTAATTTTTACTTAAATGTAAGTATTTATCATAGCAGTATTTGTTACTGTCTGATTAAATAAATACATTTGTTTTTTACAACAATAATCCATTTTAAAGTCAGACTTGTTTTATTGTTTTACTGTTGTCTTAGAAACCAGGTTGCCATAAAGTAACACTCGGGAAAAAAAAAAAATTATAAGGTATGTCTTTCTTTTGGATTGCTTTTTGAAAGCAAATATATGGAAATCAAGAACAATAAACACTTGTCTTGTTGCCTCTGTCCTTGTAATTGCATTCAATTTACAATTCTATACTGTGTTTTTTTTTTTCCCTGCTAGAGTTTCTCTCACATGAGTGAAAGCTGAATAAGGTGTGCGACACTACAAAATGAAGACGAAAAGTGTGGGAACAAAAGCTAAGCCTTGCTTTAGTGACGTGTAGCTGAAACCATTCATATATATTTGAATGTAAAATGTACATAAATAACAATAACTCTTAATAAATCTTAACAACCGTTTATGGTAATTGAAATAAAGCTGGAATAAAATAAAATATAAAGATTACATTAAAAACTTTAGAAATGTTAATAGGAACTAAATTAAATAAGTTTCAGTTGAAGTACTAAAATGACTAACTAAAATAAAAAGGAATTAAAGCTATATATAAATATAAAAAAAAAAACACTAATAAAAATTACAAAAGCACATAAAAACATTACTAAAATTTAAACTAAAAAATTACAATGAAATCAAAAAAAAAAAAAAAAAAAAAGCTAAATACTAATGAATACTATTGTCAGGATTATGTTTGTTTAGTTGTCTTTTCATTCCTGTGTTTGTTTCTTGTGCTTCAGTCAATACCCTTGTTGGGTATTGCTTAAGTGTGGTTAATGTGTTTATTCTCCTGAGATTCATTTAAGTGTATTCCTGACTCCTTTGTGTTGGATTCAACTAACGGTGACAACTATATAGTATATAAGTAATACTAAAATAACACTGTCACTAACTTTACATTTACATGGTTAGACACTGAAACATACATAACTACACTGTAAAAAAATATTGCTGTGATTATTAAAATTCAACATTAGAATAAGAAATAATGTGTTGTTTCAACTTAAAAAAAAGTATGTGTTCACGCTTGACTTAAAATATTAAGTTTAGTTTACTTAAAGGGATACTCCACTTTTTTCGGAAATATGCTCATTTTACAACTCCCCCAGAGTTAAACAGATGAGTTTTACCGTTTTAGAATCCATTCAGCCGAACTCCGGGTCTGACGGTACCACTTTTAGCATAGCTTAGCATAGATCATTGATTCAGACGAGTCCAGTAGCATTTCTTTCAAAATGACCAAAGAGTTTCAATATTTTTCCTATTTAAAACTTGACTCTTCTGTAGTTAAACCGTGTACTAAGATCGACGGAAAATGAAAAGTTGCGATTTTCTAAGCCTATATGGCTAGGAACTACTCTCATTCCGGCGTAATAATCAAGAAACTTTGCTGCCGTACCATGAGTGCAGCAGGCGTAGTGATATGACGCAGCGCCTGAAAATAGGTCTAATAGGTTAGACAAACTTAGTCCCGGTCACGTTGGAAGAAGTTACCGAGCTGGGGACTATTTTTAGGCGCTGCGTCATATCACTACGCCTGCTGCACTCATGGTACGGCAGCAAAGTTTCTTGATTATTACGCCGGAATGAGAGTAGTTCCTAGCCATATAGGCTTAGAAAATCGCAACTTTTCATTTTCCGTCGATCTTAGTACACGGTTTAACTACAGAAGAGTCAAGTTTTAAATAGGAAAAATATTGAAACTCTTTGGTCATTTTGAAAGAAATGCTACTGGACTCGTCTGAATCAATGATCTATGCTAAGCTATGCTAAAAGTGGTACCGTCAGACCCGGAGTTCGGCTGAATGGATTCTAAAACGGTAAAACTCATCTGTTTAACTCTGGGGGAGTTGTAAAATGAGCATATTTCCGAAAAAAGTGGAGTATCCCTTTAAAGGGACTGTGTGTAGGAATTTCTCCCATCTAGTGGTGAAATTGTATTTTGCATTCAAATGAATAATCCTCTCCGGCGACCCACTTTTTCAAATGCGCGTTGCATCTACGGTAGCCGTTATGTACTAAAAAGCTATGACAGGATGTCTTATAATAGAACTTCCAGTTTTTCTTCAGGGGAACAGGTTTGTTATTTAAAACAAACTGAAACTTGAAACAACGGAAAAAAGAATGTTACAGTATGAATTACTGACTGTGAAAAACATTAACTATGGTAATTAGTAGTAATGCCTTCTTTACTCGTTATATTTTTTGAAGTACGTGCATTGTTAGATATCATCATCATCCGTGCCTTCTCTAACGTTACTTTACTCAATAGCTGCTATTCATCAAAGAGCCTGTTTAACTTTTAACTATAAATGTTCTACTGTCTATATAATAAAGTACACAACCAAGCAATGAAAAAAAAAGCTTGTAATTAAGACCGTAACATTGACTTACCTGTCGAGAAGAAAGCAGGCAACTCCAGGGTCTCTTTTGAAAGCTTTCTCCTGCATTAGCTATCCCGACATTAACCCTTGTTTTTGTAATCTCCGGTCACGTTTCCTTTTACGGTCTATTTTGGACTTTTTCGACGACGAGGACTCATCCTGTGACTCAGCGTATGTATGAATGAACGGTGTATAAATAACCGTGCAGTGCAGCCTTTTAAACTTGCCGGGGCATTGACAAGCGCCTCTCACTGCTCTGCTCCTCCGCGTCTGCTGGCTTCAGTCACGTGACGCTGGTTCTGAACGAAAACACGTTGTGGAAACGCGTTGGCCCAGTACTTTTTGTCCCTCTCTGCTATTATAGTTTTTCAAGATGGCGGAACTACATGGAAGCCTCCGTGGACCTACCCGTCCAATGTATATAAAGATAATAAATTCTTCGTTTACGACGATTAGTCTGATCATTGGCATAGGTATTTGTACACATTGAGGGCATATTTATTAATAAAAATATTGATTTTAGATAATAAAATACCTAAAAAGCTACACATAGTCCCTTTAAGTTTAGTTAAGTTAGATATTTAAGTTATCTCAACAATTTTTAAGTTGTTATAACTAATTGCAGCAAAAAAAATTACGGTATTAATTATGGTATATAAGAATTATGTTACAGTGTATATTATCTAACTACCATTAGATGTTTTGAACAAAAATACTGCATTAAATTATTCGTGTGCAAGGACTTATGGGTATTCTCTACAGCCTTATTTGTGTACTTAACGATTTACAGCTATTAACACCTAAACTTATAATTTTCTATGGTTTTGAAGCCAAAAGCAGTTAAAGAACACAGATAATTTGCACAGCCAAAACATGACATTTCAAGTGTAGGTCCACTTTTTTTTGTACCTGTAATCTGATTAAAACAGCCAATAATTAAGCTTATCTCAAAACATTTGCCTATGTACATGTGTTAGAACCTTACATTTGAATAATAATGAGAACACGTTGGAAATCAAAATGAATTATCACCTGTTACAATAACTGAGAGAAATGCATTAGCATTGGACACCTACAGGTACTTTCTGTCTGCTGGTTCTTTCACTGGTAGACAGGTTAATTATAAGCATGCTGAGTAAAAAAGTAATGGATTTAACAGGTCTTTTTGTGTAATGATCCATGCATTTGCATGTTTTTCAGAACTAAAAGTCCAGTCACATTTCTAATTTATTTTGACAATTCCCCATTCTTAGCCGAGTGTCTTGTAGTGGCTCCCAGTTCCCACCATGGTGCATCTGTATTTAAAAACAGCTTTGTCTCCCAGTAATCTGCTGTTTCCCCCACAGCTGCGATTTGTTTCCTCTGAGAAAACAGCATTTCCATATTATTCAATTACTTTCCCAACACATCACTGGCTTAATTGAATGAAGCATGCCTCCAATTTAGCGGGAAAGTCAATTGGGGTGGGACCAAACAAAACTAAAGTGGTTAAAATTCTTGGTTATGGAGAGTCCCAAATGAGTGTGCGAGTCTGAGGAAGCTAAGCAGGTTGTGCAGTATTGCTGCCATTAGCTCTTATCCTATAGCGTGATCAATTTCAGTACCTGATGATTCACCGCTGCAGTACAGGACGTCTCTGGTGCCGAGGGCACTGCATGATTATTTTTCTTCTCTGCAGACCTCTTATGATGACGGCTGGGGTGTGGAGGGTCAATTTGTCCACACTAGTATCGCAGAACCTTCCAGAAGTGGTGATGATTTCAAAGTAAGTTCAGCACTGGTGGCCATTAAGCTTTATAAAAGGAGTTTGTTCCCCACAGAACACTGATGAACTCAGTGGCACTCTGTCTGGACCATTTTAGTGTTCTGCTGCCTAGCAATAATATGAGCTGTGAGTTCATATCTCATGATTCTGAGAAAAAAAAGAACGGATTCTGACTTTTTTCTAAAAATTGCAAGTGTATATGTATAAGTGTGTGTGGATTCACCAATATCGGCCAATAAAGGTTATTGGCAATAAAAGCAATTACAAAGCAAAGCCGTTTTAAGGCAAGCCTCTGAGGTTAGCGCTGCGGTACACTGATGACCAGAGGCCGGTTTTTTTTTTTTTTAATGGATGTCAATGGAGGAGAGCTTTTGTGGTAAAACGGCTTATCATTTAATAAATCGACAGCCTATTGAAAAATCTTCAACATGCTTGTTTTGGATTGATCTATTCTTAGAGTTTACACCAGAAAAAATGCTGTTTTATATGAGAAGTCACTGACAATTGCACGACAGGTAGAATTCAGTTTACAGCACTTCTCAATAGCCGCATTTCCACTGTCGGGCCAGGCCCGGGCCAGGGCTTTAAACGGGCCGTGCCGGGCTAATAGCCTCGGGCCAATAGCACCGGGCATGCGTTTCCACTGTCGGGCCAGAAGCTCCACAGCGCTTCACTAAAACACGCCCGTAACACGCCTCTCTGGGACAACGTCACACTAACCCATCATGTCACCAACAAATGGAAGTTTTATAAGAAAACTAATCAGAAATCACTGGAAACAGCGTTGAAAACAAACACGATAAAAGCGGCCGTTTGCTAGCTTTTTTTTTTTGTTTGTTTGTTTGTTTAGCAGCTTCTTGAATATTTAAAACCCACGCATCGATGTTTTACCACAGGTTTACAATAAAAAGTGATACATTGATCATAATGAATTAATTTATGTAAAAATTGCACATTAGTCACTCAGAAATAAATTACCGTTAGGTCTATTTCACAAAAGAAAGAGGACACACTTACTTTTTCAGTCGCGTCTGTTTCTTTATCTGGTAACTTAGTTACAGGACATATTTACATCACATTTAGAAAAAATGATCATTTCTACAAATATATGCCATACGACCTGAGGAGCTTTAGCACTCTCTCGACTCCCATACAGATATTTTCAGTCAGAGAAACAGAGGAAGCTCCCGAAAAAAAAAGTTACTTTATTTTTAGATAGTCCGGTTTAAAGAGACGAGACGTAGGCTATGACAGATAAAATAAAAACATGACTGTGATAGCCTTTAAGATTGGTCTGATTTTTTACTATGCGTATCTTCAAGCGTTTACTATGTTTACTATGGTAACGGCTAGCGCGCATAGTCTTTTGCATCACAAACAGAAGGCATTCAAACATGAACGCGATTTAAATTATTTTATTTTTAAGTCTTTAATCTGACAGAATCATCCGGCGCTGCCGTCTCCCAACGGTAAACTCTTCCTCTGTTGGTAACCACTCCTCTAGCCCGAGCTGGCCCGCTTTGGGCCAAGGTATTCGACGGGCCAGAAATCCTGGCCGTTGGCCCCGATCAAGCCCCGATCAAGCCCCGGAAGTGACAGTGGAAACGCGACTGGCCCTGGCACGCACTAGCACGGCCCGGCCCTGGCCCGACAGTGGAAACGCGGCTATTCATTTCTATGGTATCCGCAAACAGTGATTGGCTGTCACACAACTCAAGGTGTCAAGGCTGTAATGTGATTGGTTATCGTGGTACACATGATCCAAATTGGCCTTCGAATCTCCCAATAATAAATACCATCCTGAATAAAATGTCTCTTGTGTTGAATCTAGGGCTGTCAATGTTAACGTGGTAATATTGCATTAACAGTTTTAAAAAATAGCGACTTTAACGAAGGCTCTATTTGACTCTATTGCTGCATCTATATACTGTATCATTTGAATTTACTTCACGATCGTTAAAAAAGTACACTCTATAGTCTATATAATGTGAATATGGATAGTATATTCAGTAATTCAGACGTACATCTGCCATGCTGTTACCGTCACTTGACCTACCTGCGTCACTTCACTTACATTCATAAATCCATTAAACACTTCAGAATATCGGGGGAAGTATTAGGTCATCCGGGGACTTTTCCCCTACTTTTTTTCGAATACGTATTCGGACATACTACTCTTTTGGTGTACTGGTTTTTGTTGTTGTTGCATATTATATAGGACGTAGCGTATATATCACCCGTAGTTCAAACCAGGGTTGCCAGGTTCATGTGTTTTTAATACAAGTTATAGCACCAAAAAACATGCATCAACATTAAAAGTTATGTTGAAAGAACTTACCTCAGGAAAGTTATCCAATCTTCACAGTTTGTTAATTAGCTATAAACACTAGAGAGGAGCTTATTTACTGTTAATTATATATTTTTTTATAAATTTGTCATGAGGACAAGTGTATATGAAAACTACCTTGTGCAACTGAGTTGTATACAAACATTTACATTGTTTTAAATATCGGTATCGGCAGATATCATTCTGAATAATCGGCTATCAGTGGAGAAATTTAGTATCGGTGCATCTCTAATTTATTGGTATGAGGTCTTAATATGAACCTTTACAGTAAAAAGATAATATCGAATATCTGTTACATTTAATTCCACAGACATTAAAGGCAATATACAACATATGCTAACATGATATATAAATTCCCTTATTAGTTCTTCACTTTACAGTAATGAGAATTTTTATTTCAGACGATCAAGCAGTCATTTCAGAACGATGGAGCTAATGTGTGCTCTTATTGTGTTTAAGGTTACAAACGGCTCTCCTGCGCTGTGCCTGTAGACTAATATGGATCGCTCGTATTGGTTGTTCCCATAAATTACAGTAAGATACAGTGGCTTTTTTTTCTTCTTTGATTAAAAGATGTGTGCATCATAGTCCCTCAGCTCTTGGCTAAAAGAGTAAACTGTGCTGGTTTAATAAGATGTGAAAGCAAAGCTCCCTTTCTGCACAATGCACATGATTAATAAGCTTATGGTAATTGGGTTGGAATGTCCTCTGAGTAAAAGAGATATTTTTCTTCTAATTTACAAGACAAATTACCCATCATCAATAATATTTTGCCTAGAGAAATCTTTGATTTTTGGCAGTGTTGTCCTGCACTTTTAATCAAAAATACACATACAGCATTTTTTCTTTATTACTGTTGAGCGATTCATATTAATTAAAACGCATCCTCATCGGCATGCAATGCGTAGATTTTATATTTGAATGAATACATTTCTTGTGTTTTTTCACAAAGTCTTGATAATAATGTAAATGGATGAGCTGAGGTTTTCCCAGCAATATGAATTAATATACAAATATCAGTTATGCTTTGAAAAAAACAACAATACAGTTTTCTTTTATGTGAAATGTTATGTGCAGTTTCAACAGAACTGTAACTAATGGTAACTAGAGGAGCTTATGATTATTATTAATATGAGAATATATATTTTAGGTAGTATATGAAGATGTACGACCAAGCAACTGTGCATATAAGGGAGTCTAATTAGATTTCAGTGTTTCTGTACTGTGGAAATAGTTCTTCAACTTTCCCAGCGTTCTTCATGAGTGTGTCTAAATTATGAAAAATCTTGATATATTTGCTATTCTGTTTGGTTCCGCTAGTGGCAAATGACTTCCGGCACTGTAATTGAATTCTAAGCCAACTCATAATACAAAGACACTTGCAGCATAGCTCATTATGCGGGTTGGGATTATGTTATTTACACTGCGAGTTACTCTGCCCACTGACCTAAGCAGGCAACGGTGTTAGCTGAGCCTCGACACACAAATCTCGATGCAGACCTTGTTTACAACACACACACACACACACGCACACCAGCACATATTCACTGCCAACTTACAACAAGTGCTATTACAGTCAGTATTAGAACAACACAGAAACCATCTGCCGACCAGATTTAATCTGATCCAATTAGCATACCATTTGCATTGATTAATCCACAAAAATATGCTGCATAATATAATTTCTGAATAAGTCAGTTCATGCCAAATAAAATCACTAACAGACAAATGGATGCTAAATCACTGTCTGGGAATCATAACCTATTTCATTCCATTTGAATTAGAGGAGGGAGTGAGAGAGAGGGGCAGAGAAAGAGAGAGACAGAGAAACAGAAATCAGAATCAGGTTAGAGATAGACTGGTCATTTTTCTTGCTGTCAGCTGTTTGCTTTGCGGTGGTGAGGGTGAATGACAATGGTGGCTGTGACACTCTACCTCACGCAGAACTGTAAAACTTGCATGCATGCAGTGAGAAGTTGAAAACACAAACCTGTGTTTCCTACAGCTGTGCTCCTATTTTGTCTCACTGCAATCTCTACAAGTACGCTAATAAAATAACTCAAATTAATATAATTTATTTAGATAAGGAGCATTGTGATTATCCCTTTACTTACTGTAAATCCATATTGTTTCCGGCCGGGCTCCAGACCGCATAAATGTTTTAAAACCTGCCTTGCTGCATCCTAAACATTATGAAACCTCGTAAGTGACCGATTTGGGACGGTCTAAATAGACCGCAACACCTGTGAAGCACATGGAAGATTCAATTTACAATTGTTATATATATAATGTAATCAAATATAAATCAGAAAATAATGTTTTAATAATAAAACTACACTACCGTTTTTTCAATGTTTCTTTAAGAAGTCTCTTATGCTTACAAAGGCTGCATTTATTTAATCAAACAAATACTGAAAAAACAATGTCTTGAAAAATTATTACAATTTAAAAAAATAATACTTTTGGAACCGTTATTGGGACATTTATTTTCATTTCCATGTATGCAAAGTGTTGTTTATTTATTTTATCTTAATTTTCTTATTCAATGCATCTAACTGTACAAAGAAAAAATGTTTGTATACAATATATAAGGACAATAGCCCTGGAGCAACCTGGGCTTATGTGTCTTGCTCAAGGGCACTGTGGCGGTGGCTTATGAAACCATACTACCGTGTTCTCACGCTGAAGAAGGTAAGCCAATGCATTACATGACTTCTGCTCTTCTACTGTTTTTGTGCACAGCAACCTTGACATAAAGCCTTTCTTAATTCCCATCTTCACTTTATGCACTCAATGAAATCTACTTCAGTTACAAAACCTTGCTCCGTCTTTCTCAATAGTTTGCCATGGAGGACACACAACAGGACACAATAAATTTGTCCCACACACAGGCAATCTAGAAGTGTACAAATGCACCCAAGAGCATCTTTACAAGTTGGTATTTCGTATGGCTGCCCCGCAATAGGCACGACTTACAACAATGAAGACAACCTTCAACCAAGGCTGTGGCACTTCATTATACAACATTTCAGCAGCCTGATAAACATGTACGTACACCAGTCATCTCATTGGAACACAGTTATTATAAAGTTCTTTTTATATGACCCTGTTAATAATAGGCACTATAATGCATGTATAAACATCTGATCAGCCACTGACATTATGTGATACCATTTGTGAAAGTGAATAGAATGGTTCCTAACATTTCTACAACGCATTCGGTACTGTGAACTCTATCTTCTGACCTAAATCAATATATAAATTAACATTATCTTGTACATTAAGTGTTATTTCTAATACAGGTCCTCCATAGACTTGCACTAGATGGGCAAAAGCTTTGGAAGAATTGATTTTAACGATGGGGCGTTGTGAAGAGTCAGTTAAAGGGTTGGTAAATGTGTCTGATTGAATATAAATTGCCAGCCTGACCTAGTTATTTAAAGTCATTCAAGGATTAGAAGAAATGTAAATAGTAATAAATAGTCTCATCAGCTGTGAAATGATTCTTAGCAACAAAGCGAGGCAAGGGTATTTTTGAGCTCTTGACTGCCAGGTGTATGCAAGCATTTTAATTCAATTACATTAAATACCGTACAGATGATTGCAGCCTAGATTAGTTATTAATTAATGCTGATGCTTGTGATTACTTAAAAGTAATTATAGGCATGTAAACTATTTATTTGACTACATCTGTAAACACATCGGCATGAGAATAAACACAACTGAAGTAGTCATGAAGGATAACTAGTTTAAAGGGACCATTCATCCATAAAATGAAAATTCTGTCATGATTTACGCAGCCTCAATGTCATTTAAAAAAGTATCTACTGTTTTCCATGGAAATATTTGAATAATCTTTTTACTAATAATCTTTTTACTAAAATAGTATTTTCCTTTACAGGGTGAAGTGTGTCATTTCTTGTCAGTAGTGTCACTAAAGGGAATTGCAAGAATAACGTCTCGGTTACGTATGGTAACTCACGTTCCCTGAAAGAGGGAACGGAGACGTTCGTCCGAGGGATCCGACAGAAATGGGATCTTCGCAGAGAGACCAATCTACTTCGAGAGAAACTAAACGAGCCAATGCACATTGGCATGCGATAATTGCGCCAGCTGCTTATGTCACGCAGTGCGGGACAACATGTAACGTGGAGAATACACATACTGACTAGCCAAGCAGGGTAGTGCAACATATGGAAGTCTCTGGGGTGGTTCCAGCCTAATCCTAGGGGGGACGTGCACCGGCAGAGACGGCAGAGCAGGCTCTGCCAAAGGAAAGACACTGGCTAGCCGACAGGGTAGCCGTACCGTGGAGGTCGCCGCAGGGACCGCTACATATGGACACCCAGCCTAGCACAGGTTCCTCGATGCAAACGAGTGTTAGGCCTGGTGTCAGACACTCCACAACGTCTGACTGCCGTAGGGATGACGGAGGAACTCAACAGGGTTAGCCGTCTCCGGGGAACACACTGGAGCAAATAGACGCACATATCTGGCCGACCAGAGGGACTGTCACGAGGAGTACTAGTTCTGGTTGGACCAATAGGGGGCCTCAGTCTCACTCCATTGGTTGAGCCAATGTTGCTGTGTTGGGCTAGTCAGGTTGTTTTGAAAGCACCACAGATTTTTCACTTTTCAGGTAAACCAGCCTACAAATGGCTTTCCAAAAGTGTGGTGTGGTTTGGGCGTAACATGAAATAAACCAATCAGAGCATCATCTCACATGGCGGATTTGCCAGGCGCACGCCAGGAGCGGTTCACAGCCGAGGAGACCGACGTTCTCGTCAGGGCCGTAAAAGACAGAGAAGTGACATTGTATGGGGATGGGAGAAACCCACCCAAATAAGCTTCGGTTAATCAGGCATATAATAATTTGGGTAAATGTGTAAGCTAGATTTATGCCTATTTTTTCACGTCTTCATGGACACAACAATGAAATCCTTCGTGTGTTAATATTTTTCCTTGTAATAATGTATGATTTGCAAAAATGAAAACTGCTGCTTCTGTGTGTAGATGAGATAAGCAAAGTGTATGCGCATTGTGCACATGCTACATTATGGCCAAGCATGCGCCCTTAAAATAGCATATGAATAACTTGCGCAACGCGCCACTGACTTTAGACTAGGTTTTTCCTGGTCAGT
Source organism: Rutilus rutilus (assembly GCF_951802725.1). Taxonomy (NCBI): domain Eukaryota; kingdom Metazoa; phylum Chordata; class Actinopteri; order Cypriniformes; family Leuciscidae; genus Rutilus; species Rutilus rutilus. The sequence continues at coordinate 36,251,991 of NC_140217.1, read as the reverse complement.
GGCGGAATTGTTTTCTAAACCTGCAAAATAGCACGCCTCCTCTTTTCGCTGAACCGCCCCCGGGAGCGCAAGTTCATTCCCTAATTTACAGACGTCTATGGAGGGAAAAGTCCCCTGTGCGTCGGGTGCAAAATAGGAATGATACATGCGTCGGTGTACAAAGTCAATTGCGCTGGGTGCAAGATAGGGCCCCAAATGTTTTTTTTTCCTTAGAAATAATTTTTCTTCCTGCCTTAAAATTGCTTGAATGTAACTCGACACCCTTGCTTCATTTAGTATACATAAATATGCAAATTAGCCTCACCTCTACTCAATCACACAAGCTCAGATTACTTGATACACTCGATCAACTTCACTGTAGTAAATGCTGAACAATAGCAAGTGGAAATACTGGTTTAATTCAGTCATATATGTTTGAGCCAGAAACTGATTCAGAAGAAGAAGTGGAAGAGTGGCTTCTCCTGAGACTCCCCTGCTTCAGAGCATTGTTAAAGGGCCCATATTATGCTATTTTAAAGTTTCCTAATGTTGTTTTGGAGTCTCTTACAACAGGTTTACATGCATCAAAGGTAAAAAAAACGGTTTAATTTTCTCATAATATACATTTGCACATCACCACATTTTCTATGATTCTCAAATGACTCGTCACATGAATTAATCTCTCTAAATCCCTCCGTTCCGCGAGCTACTCTGCTCTGATTCGCCAGACAGCTCAGTCTGTTGTGATTGGTCTGCTGCTTACAGCGCGTGTCGAACACAAAAACGCCCATTGCCATAACGTCAGCGGTCCTGAGGCGTCCTACACCATAAACTAAACACAGTAACGGACACTGACGTCGTTTTTACCATATCAATGCGAGCACAAGCCCAATGATGAAACATTGGAAAAACTAAGTTAGTTATCCAACCCGAACCTCCATCGCAAGGAAACGGCTTATGACTCGTTTGAAAAACAATTCATTTCATTGACTCAGAGTCGACTCTTACTTCGAAACTTTATATACGGTGCACTTTCAGATTTAAAACTTTGCAGGATGTTTTCATTCACTCAGAGCTGTGTTACACACTACATGAAAGGTCATTTTCAAAAATCCATAATAGGGGCCCTTTAATGATATGCTAAAGCCCGCCCGTATGTTGATGGGATTGGTTACAAAATATCTGTGACGTAGAGAACAAGGGCAATTTCAAACCGCGTCTTTTTTTTCACTGCAGTTTTAAGGAGAAAATACTGAATACTGAATGAATTTGCTCATGGTTTATCTTAAAGCATGTTAAAAACACTCAAACTTAATTATCACTTTTCTAGTACTTTATAGTTATATGAATTCCTTTGAAAATTAATTCAATTAATTTTAATTCTTCCTTGCATGCTAATTTTATTTGTAATCTTGTATTATGGCTGTTGAAATAGTCTATGAATATTTAGTATGTACAAGCATCTGTCCAGTTTGATGCGTGAACTCTGACCTGCACTGGATCCCCACACAATTACCCTCCCATGAGCCATGTTTACCTGTTCCGTGACATTAGTACAAACACACTGATATCTTCCCACTGTGCAGTGCAGTGAGTCGGAGCAATCAGACATACACGATCATCCTTTTGAAAAATCAAAGCTGGGCTTCCAGCTGAGCCAAGTTTGATATCCAAAGGCAGGCTGCCCAGCGAGACTATCTCTGCTCTGTTTTGATGAGGTGAAGTCTCACACTGTTATGACAGTTGAATATTTATTTTGGGTGGAACTTTCTTTGCATCCATCATTTGATGGGCCAATTCTTTTTTTCTGCCAGCGACATTCGTAAATTTGCACAGTTTCCCTGTGATTTCAGGCACAGGCATAAAAACTTGAGGATGACCAGTGGGATTGCTTTTGCTGGAGATCTTCAAACACGTGTGTGCAATGACAAAAGATAGTTGTGCGGTGCATGGCTTTTGTATAGTTCAAAATTTCAGCTAAATAGCTCTCTCTGTGGAACAATGCTACAGCACAGTGAGCCGTGATGGAGTCTGGAGTGCATAGCTTGAGGTGTTTGATAAGACCTGCACAGGCTTAGCTCCGAGGGGTTACTGAGGTGGGCTGACAGCATTGTGCGAATCCTCAGGGACTCTCTGCCTCTATGATTACAGCTCGCTGCACTTTCTCTCTCTCTCTCTCTCGTTCTCTCACTCTCAGCTGTTTGACTCTTAAAATAGACCCTCAAGGTCTGGCTGGCTCCTATTCCCAGCTGTAACTCGAGAGATTTCTAAAACAGAGTGACCACTTGCTCTTTTGTCCACAACCTGCAGAGTGTGAGATGTGGATGGTGTCCAAAGTCAAACGTCAAAAATTTCTCGTCTTCTAAACATTTTTTGTCATGCGGTGATTTTAGCACAGTAGAATGTTTTTCTTGATCAATCGTCCCTTTAAACAGTCGTCACCTTACTGCCAAAATGAACTGTATATGGTTGATTGAATTACTGTTTCCCATTTTGTTTCCATTATGTTGTTTCCACTTTTGATCAATTTAATGCATCCTTGCTAAATAAAATTATTTATTTATTTGAAAAAAAAAAGAAACTTACTGACCCAAAACTTTGAACAATATGTATATCTCCTTGTGTGCCACCAGGTATGCATGATGTTGTGGATTTCCAAGTTTGAATTCCAAGTTCAAGTTGCACATTTCTAAATGAAATGCTGGAAATTCTGAGTTGATGGAGCGCTGCGTAACTCTCATGGTAAAAAATTCTAGTTCTTTAATAATTCCAAGTTATGTGCTCTCTGATTGAGAAGAGTAACAGCATGTTTATCATTACTCAGTGGTCGTTCTTCATAGCCCTTGTGCCAACTAAACAAATGTATTTGCATATTTTTGAGGCGAATTATGTCAAATCAGAGATGAGACATTTGAGACTGACCCTCTCTTGTACGAGTATGAACACAATTTAGGGACTTTGTTCAAGGACACTTCTTGAAAGTGTGCATTTGCTCTGTAAATGACCAGCATCTCCTCTACTAAGGAGAGGTTTTAGGTTAAAGGCACATTGAATTCATGAGATTCGTGGTTTTTAGTGCAAGAGATTCCACAAAAACTTTATGCATTCTTACTGGCAAGTGGTATTAATATACTAGTGACATTGAAAAGTCATCATCAGTTTAACCTGATTTCAGACAACTTATTTTTAGATTTCATAAAGTCCGTTCATAATGAATAAGCACAAAGTGAAGTGGATAAGAGGGCTGTGTTTGAAAGAAAATGAGGGCTGAGTTGATGCTTTTGCCGGGATCCTTGCGGTGTGGCAAATGCTGTGTCTGTGCCTGATGCGTGGGAAGCACTTCAGTGTCCGACTTCATGCTAAAATGCTCTTGTTAATTCCCCGTAGCTCCAGAGAGGGTAGAACTACCTGAGGAGACACACACACACACAGAGAGAGTAGTACACACGTGCACACACACATACTCACAGTTTCATAGATGGTAGACTGGGTAATGAAGCTGTGGAATTAATCACTGTGTAAAATGATGGAAAGTGTTTTCTCTATTCTGCACTGATGGCCACCGTAGGGAGTCATTCATAAAACAGCAGGTGGAGAAGTCACTCTGATGTCAGTTCCATACCTGTTGTTTAACATGGCGGAAGAGAACCTGTTCATCTATATTCTGAAGGAACCTCTATGGGCTCTTCATATGATTATACAAGTCGCAATTAATGTTTTATTTATAATATGTTCACACCTAAAAATATATCATTTTTAGGTGTGATTTATATAATATTTTTTAAACATATAGATATGTACACACAGACATACAGTAGCCAACATATGTGTGTACACTGTAAAAAATTTGTAACACTCCCAAATCAAAAATTTCAATTGACCGATAACATCTACATTTTTCAATTGGCCCAAGTGAAATTCTGTAAATTATAAAATTAAATGTACAGATTTTCACTTGGGCCAATTGAAAAATGTAGATGTTATCGGTCAATTGAAATTTTTGATTTGGGAGTGTTAAAATTTTTTTACAGTGTACATATACAACATTTTAAAAACATTCCAGAAATCACACCTAATAAATTATGTTTTTTAGGTGTGAACTTTATAAAGTAAAATATGAATTGCATAAACCCAGTTGCAAATAACATTTATATTATTATCTGATATATATTCATAAATGTATTCTTTTTTTAATCTGTCGTAAGAGCAGAATTTTACAGTATAGTTGAGCTAACTCGGTTGATTTACTAACTTCACTAGTTTATTTTGCAATGTGTCTTTTCTGATCCAGGAGACAGTGAAAATGTGTCAGTGTTGCCAAAATGCTCTTTGAATGTTAAAGAAAGATGCGTCTTCTCAATGAAAGCAGGAAGAGAGATCAGTAACGTGCACTGACCCGTAGATGAAACCTGTCTTGCTTTCTATTTTCCAGAAGGAGGGTTCTCAGAACCAAGAAGGTCTATAATACCTGGAGAGAACTATTCATTAGCAACCCCATTCATCGCAATTGCAGTTTGTTGGCTGGCACAGGAACCCTCAGAACCAGCTTTCTGCCATCTTTTCACTTGGAGATTCTGACGTAAGTCTGTTTCACGCTTTTAAAAGCTCTCCAAAAAATGTGCCACACAACAATGTAATGTCTTTGAATAATAATACGTAAATATTGATATGTGATTAATTGCATTTCACGTAATTAGATTGATTACCATTTTAAATCGATTAACAGCCCTAAAATTGTAAGATGCAACCTCTTTCAAATTGGATCCTGAAAAAATTTAATTATGATTTGATGTGAATACAAAGTACTTCCACAGCAAATTTTTTTTTTTATAAACAGCTCTGGCATAATTGTATGCAGCTACGTCTTTAATTTCACAAACATCACTCCAAACAACTTATCATGAATGCAGCCCATATGCTGAACTGACTGCCTTTGTGTCTAACGGCTGAATAGACATTGAGAATGTGAATAACGTTGTGCAGTATTACAAAAAAAGGCATGTTGTTGATATTGAATCTTTTGTTACAATGCTAGACAAAGCAAAGCCTTACATTCTGAGAAATAAATTCTGAGAAACTCTTGAATCTGTGCCGAACTGCCAGTTGTAGAGTTTGGATGCGAGCATGACAAATGTGTTCGGGGCTTATGGGACAGTACACAGCTACACGGACGTCTCTGTTTCCCAATTTCTACATTTTCATCACAAATTTGGGCTATTCACAAACCGTGAAGTCAGAAGTGCAGGCCAAATATGATGGCGGCACTAACATGCTAATAAGAAGCTGTTGGAAGTAATAATGGAGCTGTTGGAAGTAACATGAATATTGATAAAGACATTGATTGATAATGAAGTCCTCGTGGCATAAATATTCAGCACTTTTTTTCAATAGTGCGACTTCAAGGCACGGAGCATTGTCCTGCTGGAAAAACCAATCCTCAGAGTTGAGGAACATTGTCAGAGCAGAAGGAAGCAAGTTTTCTTACAGGACAACCTTGTACGTGGCTTGATTCATGCGTCCTTCACAAAGACAAATCTGCCCGATTGCAGCCTTGCTGAAGCACCCCCAGATCATCAATTTTCAGCTTTTTCCAACACCTGGTCATCTAATGGTTAGACGGAGACCTGGAGAGGCCTACAAGCCACAGTGTCTCGCACCCACTGTGAAATCTGGTGGAGAATCTGTGATGATTTGGGGGTGCTTCAGCAAGGCTGGAATCGGGCAGATTTGTTATTGTGAAGGACGCATGAATCAAGCCACGTACAAGGTTGTCCTGTAAGAAAACTTGCTTCCTTCTGCTCTGACAATGTTCCTCAACTCTGAGGATTGGTTTTGCCAGCAGGATAATGCTCCGTGCCATACAGCCAGGTCAATCAAGGTGTGAATGGAGGACCAGATCAAGACCCTGTCATGGCCAGCCCAATCTCCAGACCTGAACCCCATTGAAAACCTCTGGAATGTGATCAAGAGGAAGATGGATGGTCACAAGCATCAAACAAAGCCGAGCTGCTTTAATTTTTGCACCAGGAGTGGCGTAAAGTCACCCAACATCAGTGTGAAAGACTGGTGGAGAGCATGCCAAGACGCATGAAAGCTGTGATTGAAAATCAGGGTTATTCCACCAAATATTGATTTCTGAACTCTTCCTAAGTTAAAACATTAGTATTGTGTTGTTTAAAAATGAATATGAACTAATATTTTGACCAGCAAATAAATGCTCTAAATGACTATTTTTATTTGGAATTTGGGAGAAATGTTGTCAGTAGATTATAGAATAAAACAAAAATGTTAATTTTACCCAAACACATACCTATAAAATAGTAAAACCAGAGAAACTGATAATTTTGCAGTGGTCTCTTAATTCTTTCCAGAGCTGTATATATCACAGTTTTCAACATTGATAATAATAATAATAATAATACATGTTTCTTGAGCAGCAAATCAGCATACTAGAATGATTTCTGAAGGATAGACTAAAGTAATGGATGCTGAAAGTTCAGGTTTGCCATCACAGGATTTACTGTATTTTTAAACAAATAAATGTAGCCTTGGTGAGCATAAGAGACAAAAATATTTAAAAAATCTTACTGACCATAAACATTTGAACGGTCATATACACAAGTGTTTCTTCAGCTAGGGGCACTTTTGTTTCCCAGGGCTCGACTGCTATTACATTTTTCCTTGTTTTATGAAGGTCACATTAAAACTGCATTAGAAGGACGTCACCTTTTTCAAAGTTTGTGTGTGGGTGGGTGTGTGTGTGGGGGGGACTCAAGGTATTGTGAACAGAATATTTTTAGTTCCTATCAAGCGGTTTAATTATGCAAAAACTATGGATATATATTTAATTTAAATGCTAGCAATGAAATTAGCCTTAACAAGACAAATGACATCACCAAGCCCTTGTATTCGTGTGTGGCTGCATTTACTGTAGGTATAGAACGTCCACTTTTCACTATCCAATTAATTCCTAATGGATACATTTGCCAGGCTTTATTTTCCCTATTGAATATCCAGTTTCACTCAGAAATGTGTCACATCACGGAAGTAAAATTGTTGTGAATGCAGTTTCATGCTTTCATTTAACACTAGAACTGCCAGGGGTTTGTTGTATACCTAAAACTGCTAAAAAAATAACGTTAAAACAGAGGCCCGAAAGTGACAGCACGAAAATAAAGGCTGCTGGCACTTATAGGTAGCCTATAAATGCCCCATTTTTAATCTGGTTTTATCTTTAACAACAGAGGATTGTAAATAACACAATTTTATTTAAAGTCAATGACTGGGAGACTTGGATATTTTATTGAAAATCTGTTATGTACATTTGAAAAACAACCATGGGTAAATTTTACCCCGTGGTGGTTCTGTTAAGGGTTATTGAACATTGCAGCTGATGCTGTAGCATGCAAGAGCTGAGATAAAAATAAAATGAAATCTCAAATTCAGGTCTTGTCATTTCTTTTGAAAATGGCTGGATCAGTACTTTGCATGTGACCGAGCTTTTTTTTTTTTTTTTTTTTTCATTATGATTCTTTTTAAGTTATGTGTGACTTTCAACCAAACGATCAATTCATGTTCGTTCTCAGCAGATCAGAGGAGAGGCTAATTAAACAGATGGCCTGGACTGCAGGCAGTTTCAGAATCTCAGTCACATACATATTCTCTATACTTGTGGATCTATGCATACAGAATTAGTAATGATGATTAATGCATGAGTTCACACCTACTATTCGTGGCTTCATGCATGGATGTACATATAAACACTGTTCCTGACTGGTACTGTGTGGATGAAAGCGATTCACAAACGTGCCACACTCGCACATTCATTCGTGCATGTATCTTCTTTGCCTTGTTTTTATAATGTAAAATGTGCTGACAAGCACATCAAACCATGTATCGCTAACATCTTCATCCTTGATTTGTAAGCTCCATGTCTATGAATAGCTCCATTTCTCCAGGGACAGTAACACAATCAGCTGCTAATGCTAGTTCATTAGCTGTCCCATCATGTGAGCACAACCACACACACAGACACAGAAATCCACAAACATACAGATGCTGCACGTATTATTTTCACCAATTCACCATTCACCAGACATTTAGATCAAAGATCTAATTAGAGATTTAGAGAGTTATAGATTTAGAGAGTACATTTAGAGAGTTATAGATCAAATCATGATCACAGTTTTATTGGTGAAGAATGGTTTCATGTGTGTGTGTGTGTGTGTGTACGTGTGTGTGTGCATATAGTATATATACAGTTTGTGTGTATGTATTTTTATTTCTTTATTTGTTGGAAATTTATATAGCCGAGAAAACTAATTTCATGGAGTCTCTGTGGAAATCTGTTGCTGTCGTTTAGAAATGAAGTTGTAAAGTTTATTGAAGTAAAGATGTGAAAGTTATTAGTAGATCCTGACCATTGTTTTCCTTTCTTTTATTCCCTGTTTTGTGTATAGTGTCGATTATGTGGCTTCAACAATTATATAGTGAAATATATGGATTGACAGCAGCCCTGAGACACAATAAATGCCATTATAAACAAATTTACATTCACATATGCTTTTATACTGAAGTGACTTTCTTATATTGTGTTTGTAACAATTATATTGGCATTTAGCCAAGGAAAACAAGTACAAAGGGAACCTTGGTGCAAATAACAGTGTTGCAGCGGTGAATATACTCTATGTTCTTAAGGGGCGCACAGATCTTCTTCCCAGTGGACTTGGACTTTTGATATCAGTTGGTGCGAATGCATGAAGTTGCCTGCTGTCGTTTCCCACTAAAGCTGTGAGTTCATCTTTTGTTCCTCTTGTCTATGTTGTTTTAACTAGGTCAATTGGTGGCCATGTGATTTCAGCATGTCTTGGACCCATCCCATGAGGAGTAAAACCACTTTTTCTAGAAGACTGATATATCTGGAGTTTTCATCAAATGTGAGTGAACATGGTTTTAATGATATTTCTCAAATGTACTATTCATTTTTTAATATATGAAAAAATAGTGCACCTTTCAACCCCAAGGTGCCAATTACAATTACTGTATTAAAAAGAAAATAGAAGTTGTAGTTTTTGGCTATTATAATATTTAAGTGATTTATTTTGCAAGCTAGATGAAAAAAATTAAGCTATTATGAAGCAATGTACCTGTAAGACAGATGATCAGACCAATAAAGAATTGAATTGTCCTGATGAGTCAATAAGGCATCTGACTCTCAGCATATGTTTTAGCTTCTGTCTAATTGAGCGCTGTCTTACTGAGTTATTGTATTGAGTTGTTGTGTCCTTGAAATGCAAGTCCACATCACTGACTCATAGAAATTAAATCTACAATCTCTGCCAAAGCATCACTATTACTGTTACTCATATTTTAGGGTTAGGAATTTGAACAAACCCTGTTTGCAACCCATTTGATTCCATAATGTTAAATACTTTATTAGTGCAAGAGAAAAAGGATATTTGATTTAATCCATCAGTAAAACATTGGACCATGAAAATTTGGTGTTCCAGACCTGAATTAGTTTGCAGCCGACTGTGGAGGACAACACCCATCCTGAAACACCTCCAGCACACACTTTTGAGGAGGATTTTGACCAGGATGTGAGAGCTAAAGATCAATTTCACCCCCCAGAACATCTCATCGTTTTTTAAGAAATGTACTGTTGTCAAGATTTTGAAAGCCTGCAAACTAAAAATTTGTAGACACTGTCAGTTGCTGCATTTTGTATCTTTAAAGGTGACATATTATGCCCCTTTTCACAAGATGTAATATAAATCTATGGTGTCCCCAGAATGTGTCTGTGAAATTTCAGCTCAAAATACCTTCCTGATCATTTATTATAGCTTGTCAAATTCGCTATAAAATCGCTATTCAAATTCAAAGAGCTGGTTACACTGTTGTTGTTGCTTGCAAAAACTAAACGGCCAGCCTGGAAATCCAAACCTAAATCTAAAAGATTAATGGTCTGGCGTCGACTAATGACAATCGCCCAGCTCGAGGGGCGGCACCAAGCGTGCATTTGAAAATCTCGCTGCACGCAATTGGATACCACTACGAACTATCACAACAATAAACCCCAGCTACCAGCGGAGCTAACCTTATTAGACATTCTCTGATTATACTCTTACCGTATCCGGTCGGCGAAACAGCAAAAACGTCCTTCTTGCAAAGGAACGATTCGAGCGGCGTCTTCTGTTCCTGTTTTAGATAAAAAGCCAAGTCTAACTCGTTCATTGTAGCGGCCAAAGCCGTTTCAAACAACTGGTGTTCATCCATAGCCATCTTGCAATGTTTACTAATGACTTCGACGTCACAGCGCTGTCGTCATCTGTTTAGCTCGCCTCTGGCCCGCCTATATCAGATAACCCGATGTGATTGGTGCAGCTCAGATTGAGGGGCATATTTAATGAGCATCATTATTCGACACCAGAGTAACTCACTGAGCAAATTCAACTTGTGCTCTCGCGAGAATTCTGGATTACCAGGGTACCAAACGGCGGCGCCGTGGGTGGAAACGTGCAGATTAAGGGGCGGTAATATTATTATAAGATCCCCTTCCTACTTCAGAAGGGGAGCGAAATCTGATCGGCTTAATTTTTGACATGCTTGCAGAGAAAGGCTTACCGAAACAAAGTTACTGGGTTGTCACTTTTCACGTTTTCTGGGTTAGTAGATGCACAGGAGACCCGATTATAGAACTTAAACACAGAAAAAGTCAGATTTTCATGATATGTCACCTTTAAAGGAATTATCAGTCAATTAAAGGGGAATTTTTATGCCCTTTTAAGTTTTGATTTAGTTTTTGGGCTCTACTAGAATAGGTTTTCATGCTTAAATGTTAAAAAAACACATTATTTTTCACATATTGGCATATATTTTTCTCCTCTCTTCCCTGTCTGTCTGTAACGTTCTGTTTAATTCCTGTTTCTATGAAGCCCCTCCCTCTGAAAAGCACAATGAGCTCTGATTGGTCAGCTGGACCAGTGTGTTGTGATTGGTCAGCTGCTTAAAGTGAGTTTGGAAAATGTCACACCCTCCACCATAACTGCGAGTTTCTACACACTACTAACGCAACTCAACCAGGCCTTAAGGTACTTGCACACTGAGGGCCCTATCTTGCACCCAGCGCAATTGACTTTGTACACCGACGCATGTATCATTCCTATTTTGCACCCGCGCACAGCGGACTTTTCCCTCCACAGACGCACGTCGGTTAACTAAGAAATACACTTGCGCTCCCGGGGGCGGTTCAGCGCAAAGAGGAGGCGTGTTCCGGCGCAAACGTTCCCTCATGCTATTTTGCAGGTTTAGAAAACAATTCCGCCACTGACCGGAAAAAACTAGTTTAAAGTCAGTGGCACGTTGCGCATGTTATTATATGCTATTTTAAGGGCGCATGCTTGGCCATAATCAATGTAGCGTGCGCACAACGTGCATACACTTCGATTCTCTCATCTACACAGAAGCAGCAGTTTTCATTTTTGCAAATCATACATTATTACAATAGATAGATAGATAGATAGACAGTTTATTATAAAAGCATACATCTAGCTTACACATTTACCCAAATTATCATACGCCTGTTTAACCGAAGTTAATTTGGGTGTGTTTATCCCACCGGTATAATAGCAACAGCGCCCAAGACCCGCCCACAAAGTTACTTGCGTTTCGCGCTTGATACTTGCGTTTCAGATCGTTAAAATAGGGCCCTGAGTCCGAAATTTGCGTTAGAAATTTCCGCACGTTAAAAAATAAATACTTTTTTTCGTTTTTCGCATCAGTAGCAAGCATTTTGAATTGTGGTGTTTTGACAATTCAGAGCCACCGAATGACGAATACGAAAAAATGCATACGAAAATGTCAAACTCAGTGTGCAAGGACCTTTACTCTTTTATTTTTTTATTTTATTTTTTTCACATGCCTTGGATGGGAATTATTTAAATGAGGGACATTGTGACGTACATTTTCGGAAGAAAACTCAAGACTACAATCGAGGCATTTCAGGGAGTTCAGAAACACTGCGCACTGATATAGAGAATACTGTAACTCCCTTTTCAGATCTTTTCATGCTCAAACAGCAACATTACACACTAAAGAAAGTTGAAAATGTAAAAAAGCATTAATAGGTCCTCTTTAAAATTTGGTTTGAGGTCTGTTAAATATTACTCAAGCCCTTTTAAATAAATAAAAAACTAGCACAGATTAAGAGCGAGCAAGGGAAGACTAGAAATGCATAAAGTGATTCCTGTTCTTCTAGACTGCTTGATTTACTCGCTTTCGGACATTTTTATGGATGGCAGAAGGCACTCCCTCACTGCACGCTATAACAGCGCAGTAATTGCATCCACTGCATGTCCTCCAAAGTGCTCAATTACTCTTTCCTCATCTTCACCCGACCTGGAGGCGCACACAACAATAACCTTGTCATGAGCTGGCTGTTTAAATGTCTCATATATATCTCTTTAACATCCCCCTTCTCCCACGTCAGCACAGAGCTCAGGCCGCGAGAGCGGATGGGCGTTTTAATAGCACACAAGAAGTTTAGGCGTGTGAATGTGACTATGTGTACGTCAGTTTGAGTGCGTGAGGTTGTCAGTAACCTCATATTTGCAAAGAGAGCTGTTTACTTCAATTTGTAGTCTGTCTGATGCCGAATAATTAATAAGACGTCTTAACGGCAGTTGACCAGAGCAAACCCCAGACGTGCTTCCTGATTCATTGATGATATCATCATCTTTTTCATCTAATTTTTCAAAGCAGTTCACCACTCAGCATGAATATGATTTTACTTTTGCACTCAGTAAGTGTAATTAGATTGGTTTCAGAACCGTTTTAGATGGTGCAGATATTAGGTTGCGCTAGGGTAATTTTTCAAATCTGTAATTTGGGCCTGGTTTCACAGACAGGGCTTAGATTAAGCCAGGATTAGGCTTTGGTTCAATTTTATAAACGTACCCTAGATCAGTGTTCTTCAACCCTGCTCCTGAAGGACCCCCAACACTGCACGTTTTCTTTGTCTCCCTAATCAAACACACCTGATTCAATTCATTAGCTCATTATCACATGGGTTAATGAGCTGATGAATTGAATCAGGTGTGTTTGATTAGGGAGACAAAGAAAACGTGCAGTGTTGGGGGTCCTTCAGGAGCAGGGTTGAAGAACACTAGATAGCTAGTGTGAAAACTAGTGTGAAGAACACTAGCCCTAGATTAAAAAAAAACATTACTGGTGTGCATCTTGAGACAAAACAATGGCACTGACATATTTTACGATACGCCAGTGCAAGTTGCTTTCAGTTAAAACAGCTCAAACATGCGTTTTAGGCTTCAACTTGTCTGTGAAACCTTGGGTTGGAGTCTGTAGTTTAAGTCTTGAGATGAATTTGAAGAGTGGGAGAGTAAATTCTCCCATTAAAACCGATCAAGCTTTGTATTATATAAAAAGCTTTCTTTTATAAAGCTTTTTATTATGTAAAGAGCTTTTGATTGATTGCAGATCTGTTTTTTTAAAGAAATGATACATTTATTCAGCAAAGGTGCATTAAATTGATCAAAAGTGAGGGTAAAGACATGGTGTTCTTTAAAACTTTGAATTCATCAAAGAATCCTGAAGAAAAAAAAGAATTACGTTTCCACACACAAAAAATAGCAACAACTGTTTTCAACATAATAATAAGAAATGTTTCTTGAGCACCAAATTTACATCAGCACCTACATTTCTGAAGGATCATGTGACACTGAAGACTGGAGGAATGATGCTAAAAATGCAGGAATAAATTACACTTTAAAATATAGTAAAATACAAACCAGTTATTTTAAGTTAAAATAACATTATACAACAATAGTTCAGAATATTGAATATTTTTTATCAAATAAAAGCATACTTGGTGAGCAGAAGAGGTTTTCGAATGCTTTAAAAAAAAAAGAATCTACAACTCAAAATTGACATGATTCATCGGTGTACATTATTCTCCACCCCTTCAACATCTGTCATACAGAGAGCACTACTTGCCATCCAGTGAGTTCCTGATGGATAAATTCAAGCTTTTCTCAAGATTTATTCTCTGTGTAAACAATAACGGAACATATTTTCAATGGGTAGCTGATGAACAGATGTTTTGTGTCATCGCTGTTACTATATTGTGTGTTTTAGCTTGGTCACTGTCCAACTATCATCCAGGACCAGAACTGTATATGGATACAACAACACAGTTAATGATGACACGCAGGGAGGATAGATAGTCATCTCCCCAATCCCCTGAAGTTGATTGGAATCTCTGTCAGTGTTTCTCTCGTACTCTGTTTACCCCAAACATTTTGCGTCAAAACGTAAATCTATCCATGGGAACTAAGTGGAATGGCTGCAAGCTGCATGTGTAAAATATTAAGACTCCTTGACTAAATCTAATCCACATCTCCCTTTGTCTCAATTATTACTTTATATGTGTGTGAACAGCCAATGGGTCTTTCTCCCTCCATCAGCAGAGTTCCTCTCCCAAAATACATCCCGTCAGCAACTCATAGACAGTAATTCTCTTCTCAGTAATTTCTGTCTTAATTTATTACCATTTTCCTGCTACTTTGCCATTAGCCAAATGGCAGTATTTCTGAAATTAAGTTTTGTGAGTTTAAGTCATATCAATTCTGTTCATTTAAAAGCAAAATGTATAAAAAGTGTCAGTGATAAGAAGGTATTAATGTGCATATTGCATATGTAATTATTAATATATATTGTTTGGTGCCAAAATTACAACCTCACTTTTAATTCAAGCAATCATTAGCTCACTGGAGTAAAGGTTTTGATAACACTTTATTTTGATGGTCCCTTTTGAACATTCTGTTGACTATAAGTAACTTAGAGAGTTAGTTGACATGTAGTTGCAACATTACCAAAGGGACCATCAAAATAAAGTGAAACCAAGTTTTTTTTCTCTAGTGAATATTTTATGTTTTGGTTCATTTTAAAAGTCTTAGCTACAAAAACAAATTATTGGTGTTTTCCAGCACTATTATTCAGGTGATAATATGGTATTTTAACTGCTGTTTATTGTCACTGATATTGTCAAAGACCAATACTTTTGAGAAATGAATCGGATCATCTTCCATAATATATCTATTAGTATTCATAGTGAATTGTAGGCTTTTTTTTTTTTTTAGCTAAAAATAAACTCTAAATAATTCATGAAACTGAAAAAATGGAAAGACTATCATGTCAAAAATGTCAAACCATTGTTTTGGCCAACAGTAATTGTAAATTATGAATTGCATACTGCATAAAATTGTACACTGCAAATGGAAATAAAACCCGCTGGAACCAATAGATGAATTAAACATTATTTCACTCAGACTTGATATTTGTTAGCGTATTGATGGTTTAGAATTAGTGGTGTGTAGTCAGACCAGGATACTAGAAATGCTTTGCCAATAAGACCGGGCAGGCCTTTGCAGGAGCTAATCACAGAGGAAATGTACGCGGTGGCCATCATTGATTAGACCTCCTAGAAATCAGCATGATTGCACATCACCAATTAAAGAGATTTGAGAAGAAAACTAGATGAACTAGCATTTTTCTCCCACTTGCATCCCTTTAGACTCTCCTCTGCTCATTCTCATCCTGTTTTCTCTTGTCTTTTCCACCTCTCTTTTGCTTTCTGAGCATGCCTCGGCTGTTGTTGTTGTTCTGTCTGGTTTCAACCTGTTCCCCTGTGCTAACATGCTAAGCTAACGTGCTCATTACAATTGATTCAGATGTGTCTTGGCAGCACAGTAGTGGGTCAGCAGGCATTGGCGCGAGCGCAGATAGATGTTAATTAAAACGCACTTGGCATGGCCCGCTGTCTGTCCGCTCCAATACGCACCACATGTGGAGCAACAGAAACCTGCGGTGCACAAGTGTGTACAATTTGGAGTTTTGATTGAGGACATAGAGACTCTGGCCAGTGTAAACCAGAAGTCATTTAATGACTTGCAGGAGATAGAAATAATAATTGCTCCCCGACTACACAACTTTATAAATTTTAATGTTATTTGGAATGCAAGAGTTAGTTCTGATGTTGTTCTGAGATGCTTCCCTATCTATTAAATAATTAGTATGTCTAGTAAACTATTAAAGGAACACTCCACCGTTTTTTCATATTAAACTGGTATTCCCTTAACTAAGACGAGTTGATACAAGTTCAAGTTCAAGTTCAAGTTACTTTATTTATACCCGAAGGTAGATTTTGTTTGCAGTAGAGTCACACATCATCACACATTACCACACATCATCATCAAAAATCATCAAAAAAGTTCTTATCGGTCAAGAATAAAATAATACATAAGCATACAAAATTGTATATAAATACAAGTAAAAAGATTTAAATACAT
The DNA here is from genome assembly GCF_951802725.1 of Rutilus rutilus. Classification (NCBI taxonomy): domain Eukaryota; kingdom Metazoa; phylum Chordata; class Actinopteri; order Cypriniformes; family Leuciscidae; genus Rutilus; species Rutilus rutilus. The sequence continues at coordinate 36,235,648 of NC_140217.1, read as the reverse complement.
AAGTAAAACTGTGTTTGCGGTAGACACGTATAAAACTAAAAGAATAGAATGATACATACATATTGAATATTACAAGAAGACAGAATGAACACTTGTGCAAAATATAGCTAGCCTATAACTTATTCCTCAATGTAATTACATACCTCTCTCGTCTCGGTGCGTGCACTCAATCGCTCTGGCGCGCGGCGACACTTTGATAGCACTTACTGTAGCTTAGCCCAGTTCATTCATTAGGGACCAAACAGAGATGAAGTTAGAAGCGACCAAACACCTCCACGTTTTCATTTAAATACAGTTACACGAGTAGTTACACGACCAAGTATGGTGACGCAAAATAAAACGTGGCGCTTTTCTAAGCGGGTAAAAAGGATAACTATAATGTAAGGCGGAATAGCACTTGGGACTCGGGAGCACTTCGACTCGGCGCAGTAAAAAGTCACGTTGGTTCTAAGACAGAAGTGAGAGGGATGCCCTGTCCCAAATGGCGCACTTCATGTGGACTTTTGGTCTCGTGGACTTAAATTGCGCGTGCTCGCCGAGTCTACGAGTCCGTAGGCCGTCCCATTCAGAATTTTAACGCTCTGAAGTGTGCTCAGCAGCGCCCCCTTTGTACCCTTGAAGCGGTCTAGATGCAGGCTCCACGCACTTTAACTACCCAGGAATCCTTGCAAAAGGCCAATCAGACAACGGATGGGAGGAGATTTCGCTCACGGTTAATTGTTGACATGGCTGAGAAGAAAATATTACAGTTTTTATGACCTAGATGTACATTTTACCAGTTGTTACCTACAGTTTATACAAACATTATGGTCATCGAGCAGTGGTTGATGTCTCAAACATAATAATAGTGCGTTGAATAATACGATCACATTATGATTCATTAAATAAATAGAACCGAATGGCAGGGCTTTACTGAGTCATATGTAAACATAGTATGAATATTGAAACCTGTAAATTCATCTGGAACTCATGCACATTTTTATTATGTGTTAAAATTGTAATCTTAGTTCAAATGGAACATTATGTATTATTATGTACAACTGTATACATCATTTAAATAAGCATGATGTATCTATTGTAATGCCCAGGTGGCATGCACAATATCAAAATATAGACCTGTAAAATTAGGCTGTGTAGTTGACATGGAGATAAGACGTCGGAGCGCAAAAATGTGATTTCTCCTGTCCAACAACAACCAGGCTGTTATTTCCAGCGTGACGATCGAGTCTGTCCCAAAAAGTACCTCTCAATGCGCCCTCGTTGACTCGTGCCAAGGGCCCTATAGGTCTGCACTACATGACGTCACCAAAGTGTGGACTCTGAGGAAGTCCACAAGTCCGGAGTGTGCCATTTGGGACAGGGCCGGAGAGGGGGAGAGGATTTTTCAGCCGTGACTTTTTACTGCGCCGAGTCGAAGTGCTCCCAAGTGCTATTCCGTCGTACATTATAGTTATCCTTTTTACCCGCTTAGAAAAGCGCCACGTTTTATTTTGTGTCACCATACTTGGTCGTGTAACTACTCGTGTAACTGTATTTAAATAGGGAAAACGTGGAGGTGTTTGGTTGCTTCTAACTTCATCTCTGTTTGGTCCCTAATGAATGAACTGGGCTAAGCTAAGTCCTATCAAAGTGTCTGTTAGGGAATTAAGGGAATAACATAGTTTAATATGAAAAAACGGTGGAGTGTTCCTTTAAATAAAAAGGTTTTTACGTTTACATACGGGGTGGTCTCCAGGGTGTTGCTTTGCGGCTGCTGGTGTGTTTCTATGTTTTCTGGGTGGCTTTAAATGTGTTTCTATGCATTTGTTAGGGTGGTGCTATGCAATTGCTTAGGTTTTCTAAGTGGCTTTTAGTGTGTTGCTGCTTGAATGGTCGTTTCATGTTCTGGGTGGTTTCTTACTGGCCCCAGGCCCCAGGCCCCAAGTCTCTATGATATTGTGACTGGAGTCCTTCCTTCGAGCAGCGATAAAGAAAGAATTCATACTGATAATCTTTTAGTTCTTCAGTATACACCCACTTTCTTTATTGTTTACATTATCTTTTCTTGTAAACAACAAAAGGAATGGATTATCTGATTCGATCTCTTTGTGAGCCAGATATGAGGAAACAGAAATTCAATTAGATCATCCCTAACCAAACAGATGAGCGCTGTGTTTAATTTCTATAACACGTAGGACGTCCACCAGCTGTCACTGAGTCAGTCTGAAATTAAACATTGACAGGTTATCTGAGATAACAAGCCTGTTTGACAGATACATGGCATTTGACCAAACATCCACATCTGTGACAAAAATATGAATTTATTTGGCGAGATGAAATGATAATGTGTACCGCTCTGTAGGTGAGTACTTTGTACTTTATATGTGACTACTTTTGTTAATTAATTTGTTTGTTTTCTTTCTTTGCAGTGTTAAAAAAAAAAAAAAATCCACTATGAATGATGCATATGAACAATATAACCAGGACACCTGAGAGAAACAGGGTCTAATTCTGCACTGGATTCAACACACACATGCAAAAAATGCTTTAGTGGCACATTAGTGAAATCTAATCATAAGTTTGGGGTCTGTGTGTGTGTGTGTGTGTGTGTGTGTGTGTGTGTGTGTGTATATATATATATATATATATATATATATATATATATATATATATATATATATAAATGAATACTTTATTTCAGCAAAGATTCATTTAATTAGTCAAAAGTAAAGACATCTATTATCTTACAAAAGAATTTCAAATAATTGTTGATCTCAATTATCGTTTGATCTTTCTATTCATCAAAGAAAAAAAATCAAACTTTTCACAAATATATTAAGCATATTAACATTGATAATAATCAATAATGTTTCTTGAGCAGCAGAGTGATTTTAAAGGATCATGTGACACTGAAGACTGGAGTAATGACGCTGAAAATTGTGCGCGTGCACATGAAGGGGGGTGTGGGGAGTGGAGGAGAGAGAAGCATGAGGAGGGAAGTTAGCTAGAGGAGAGATGTCCTAGACAACGACTAACGTTAGAATTATATTCTCTTGAATGTTGATATGGCCGACACACGACCAAAGAGACGACGTTCCGATGAACAAATAGCAAAGAAGAGGGAAAAGAAGGAACGCGCTGAAGGGAGGGGGAGGGGACGGGGTGAGGAGGAGGGAGGGTAGAGCTAGCCTCCGTTTTGTTTGACAATACTTCGAACGTCTACAAGAAGTGACGTCACCCAACATCGCTTAGAGCACCTTAGCCAAATGCAAAGTTCTGTCATGAAACTCTAGATGGCACAGACTGATAGGTCCTTAACTCAATCTGCTTGCAATCACATCACAGCTGAGAGTTGTCATGACAGAAAAACCTATTTAGGTATTGTTTTAGCAAACTTTTCACAATTCCAGACGATAAAATCAAGTCTCGCTCAGTATTTTTCTGTTGAATGTTTCTTTCATAAATGGCAAACAAATGGCAATTAATATAAACTTTAAAACCAATCAATGCATATCCTCCAAATAGTTCTGAGCAGGTTTGTAGATCACAGAGATTGGCTGTGCTGAATCTAGATTCATGTCGTGCCAGTTTGCGGTGGAAGATATCTTCACATTAGCCTACAGAACTAGCAGTGTCCTGGTCAAGGGCTCTCCCAAGGACAGCTGTTAGTTGAGAGCCTGTTGATGAAAGGATGCTGTGATTGAAAATTGTACCTCAGATTGCTGCACACTTGGGCGTGGGGAGACTGAAAGACTCTCGATCTTCCCTGTTGAACCCAGCCTGCGGACTCATGTGTACGAATGTTGAATTATGAGATGAGAGATCAGTAGCATTTTATTTTGAAGGGAACATTAGAGAGGACATGTCTGCACCCCATATTAAATAATATAGGAGACTCAACATGATTAGCCAACCTTGAACACCATTTTGTCAATAATTGTGCCATGACAGAGAGATACACATTAGTAACATGCCTTGATGCGTGAACTGACTAGTCGAACAGTTGTAGCACCACGTTCATTTCCAGTTTTATTTACGTTAGAGAAGTCCGTTTTGTTTTGCATGTGGACAGCATGAGTGAAAGAGAAAGTTTGGTTCTATATAGAACCCTAGGTTGCTTGAAAAAAAATAAAAATAAAAATAACTTTATGCCAAAAGGGTTCTATATAAGGAGAAATGTCCTAAATCGTTGACATTGACATTGACAAGACATTGATTGGCTTGTTCAGGTGTGTTTGATTAGGGTTGGTGGTGCTAAACTCTTTTTGAGTGATAACGTATGTTTAGGAGCTGCTAAATTCATAAAATTTAAGTAAATGTAAAAATCAATGAAAACTAAATTTAAGGAGAACTCCAGTCAATTTTAACATTGAGCTAATTTTTTTTTTTACATTTGGAGTGCTGTCAGTACAGAGAACAACGACAAAAATCGGTGTTGCCTGCAGTAGATGTGAAAGAAATATATAAAAAATGATGTTTATTCAGCCAGCGCACATACCTATATTTACATCCTGTTTTCGGTCGAAGTCCACAGTAATCGATTGTCGAGTTCACGTGTATAGGTTTAGTACCTATGATCACGTGCGTGAACTCGACAATCGACTCAAACCAGTCTTCGACCGAAAACAGGATGTAAATACAGGTATGTGCGCTGGCTGAATAAACATCATTTTTTATATATTTCTTTCTCATCTACTGCAGTCAGATTCACCCGCGTTCACTCAGAAGGAATCACTCACATGACCTGTGCACTTGTAATGACACATCAAGGATATTAAGAGGCTAAAAGCAGGTTTAAAACTTGCCCCATTGAAGTCAACAGGGTGCAAATTTTAAAACGAGGATAACACGGTGTAGGCAACACCGATTTTTGTCGTTGTTCTCTGTACTGACAGCACTCCAAATGTACAAAAAAATGAGCTCAATGTTAAAATTGACCGGAGTTCTCCTTTAATTAAAACAAAAAAATCCATAAAATGATCCCATGATGGGAACGCCTAAAATGTTCTATGTAGAAAATTATCTCTATGAAATATTAATAATCAATAATAACTGATTATAATTGATTATGAATATTTGGGTCAGTTAATATAATTAACTTAATGTCGTAAATTAATATTACAATCAATTAACCTGTTTGTCCCGTGAACACTCAGGATTAATTGTTTATTAACTCTAAGAAATGAACATTTCCGGGGCATGGGAAATGTCTTTCTTAATTTACAGTCCTACTAAGAGCAGTAACCAAGAACTAAATGATTAGTGACTCCAGTTATGAGCTTGAGACACGGACAACTTTACGTGTGACATGAACAAGATTTTATTAACTCGTCTAAACACTTAAACTACTCTAAAATACACACATACATGCATACAGTTTACCAAGGGAAAGAGAGCTGAAGCAGAATACAGGAAAGCAAGAAATTATAGCATTGTTTGAAATTCAGCAGATCAACAGCCTTGAGCAAACCATCAGTTTAGTTCTAACACGCCCTTCTTTAAAGGGGTAAGGATACTTAATGTATCAAATAATGAGACTAAGTTTGATACTTGCATGTCTCGCCCATTTGAATTAAACTGTCCTGATGCAATCTGTCGAGGCTCTAGTTGATCTTTGCTGATGTGGTCTTGATGAGAGAGAACCAGTGGTTTTCAGAGTATCTTTGGTGAATGGAAAGACAAGGCCGCAGCCTGGCACAAGCTTGGTGGGTCCTTAGAATAATAATAATACATCACACTTGTATAGCTTTTTTGGACACTCAAAGACGCTTTACATGGGGAATAAAACAAAACAAAACAAAAGGGGTTTTAAGGAAAAGCTAGTTTGAACAGGTGGGTTTTGAGTACTGATTTGAAGTTTGATAGTGAGTCGGAGTTTCTAATGGATGTAGGGAGTGAGTTCCAGAGGGTGGGGGCGGTGATAGCGAAGGCTCGGTCCCCCAAGGTCCGGCGGTTAGTGCGCACGATCGGAGTGAGGCGGTTGGTGCCAGCTGAGCGGAGGTGGCGGGTGGGTTGGTGCTGTTCCAGGAGCTCAGTGAGGTAGACAAAATTCTGTCCGAGTTTAGCACCAGACAGAACCCTTCAAGGTTTTATATAGAACCTTTTCTTCTATATAAAAGAAGAAAGAAGGGGGGGGGGGGTTTACACAACACCATTTTTAACTAAAAACTGAAAACGTTTTTTTGCATTTATACCGTTATCGCCTCTGTGTAAACTACAAAAATGCAAATTTGTGAAAACGGTGACATCATGCTTAGTGTTTCTTTACAAAAGAAAAGTGAAATCGCCAACTACTGGCCAGGCAGCAAAATACAGCGTTTTTATTCATTTTCGCGAATCTGTGTGAACAGATTTTTTTGTTGTCATGAAAACACCCTAAATCTGTTGACAACTCTAGTACACTAACTTTCTATTCTGTTGAATGAAGTACACATCACTGGTGCAGAAACACATGCAGATGTGTTTTGTTGACATTCGCAGCACAGAGCAAATGAATTATATTTTTCTCATTGTCTATCATACCACTTTTGTCAGATAAACTCAATTTTCTCTAAAGTGCACCAGCAGTCCATCTCAGCACTTAAGCTTTTGTTTGGCCATCCTCATTGTTGAGAGCTTTCACCTTAATTTACTGAACATCTGAATAAATGGATGGAAGGTGAATGGATGAAAGTTGGTGAGCAGTTTGTTGCAGTAGACATCTAGTCTAAGTTCACGAAAGTCTTTTGAATTATCGAAAGTCGGCAGTCTCTTGTACTTATTTAGACATAGCCTATTTTTATATTCTGTTTCTGAGACACTTAATTTCCCCGGGAATATTGTACTACCGAGACAACCTTATTTGTGAGTTGAATATACTGTCTTAATCATTCTTTACTTTATAACATTCGTGTCTCTTGTCATGTCTCTTGTTATTCCGACTGCACAGCATGATATTATATATTAAATGGCACAGAACACAACGTTCCTGATGTGTTCATTTGATTAGAAGAGTAATGTCATCTGCCTAAATTAGCATGGTAAATAATTGAAACATCATAGTGTTTCTTTTTTTTTTTTAACAGTTGTGTTTACATAAAGGCTTAAATAATGGGAATAGGGAAAAGCAAGGATTTTACAGTTTTGCTCATTTACCCTTTTACTGTTTTTTTTTTTTAGATTATACCGTCAAATATCTTTGACATGTCACGTCATTTGGCAGTCATTACCCATGTCAATTAAATGTATAACTTAATTGAGTAAACTAGAACTGCACAAAGGTCGGTTATATTCATATGACCTTGGCTGGACCATTGTAACAGTAAATAATGTGCATTTTTAAGTATTTTACTTGTGCACGTAGTGGACCCGTCCTCAGATTATGAAGGACAGACGTCTAGTGCCGTTAGACTGAACACAGCAAGACAGTCAAGCTGATATGGAAAATACATATTTTAATAAACTTCACACAACAAAAAGATATCTTTTTTTCTCTTGAGTCTATTATGATAGCAACAAATACACAAAATTGCTTTGTCAATGTCCATTTGTTTTGCTTCTTTTATCATTTAAACAGTTAGGGTTTGTTGTTTGACAAGTGCATAAAGTACCATATCCAGATGTAAGAGTAAAAATGAATAAAAACATCACTTCAAAAACTACAAACGTGCCATTGTTACCTCAAAGAGCCATTTCTACCTGATACTTAAAAATGACTTTAATCAAGTAAAATATAACCCTGGATAGCCAGGTTTCTGTTTGATATGTTAAATAATTGATTTGACTGTAAAACCAGGTCACTTAGATGTTACCATGGAATTTATTTTTAGGTTGACTGGCTTACAGTAGACATCAGAGAGTTTTGGATGAATATTTTTTTTACTCTGCTAAAGCTCTACTGTAGTCTATTGACCTGCTTTTCTAAAGGCATATATAGCTTTTTTTTTTTTTTTTTTTTTTCAAGAATTGAATCAAAAGCAACTGGATTTTTCAGCACAGCAGCTTTCTCACGTGTCTTATGATGGGGAGTCCCTGGCATTTAAAGACATTTGAGCACTGGGGTTTCAGGAGACTTGCAGGCACAGCAGGAATTGACTCCCTGAAGGTGTGAATTGAGATGAGATGCCAGTATTAAGATGTTACAGAGTACAGATGTTACTGCGTGTTGTGAGTAGCTGACAAATTGGCTCAACATTACCTCTTTGAAATACCAGTCTGGTCTAAGATCTATACACTACTGTCCTCAAATGTGTGACCCTTCTCAAATGCCAGGGACTCCCTGCTATCAGGTAACTGGATGGAGAAGTCATTGAAAGGAGGGGCAGGCGCTTCTCAGCAAATGCCAAATAAAGTCCACTAGTGTCAATACCACACATCTTATGGACTTGGTGTTTTTTTTTTTTTTTTTGGGATGGATTTATCCTTTTAAAGATGAATGAATACTTTTAAAGATGGGACACAGGGATCCTATAGGCTATCAGCCCATGTAATCTCTTCAGAATAGCTGAGTGGTTGTAGCTCTGTGTAGCTTTGTTTTGAATCTCTATCTTGCTGTCATTCTTTGTCATTTAAACTGCTAAATATAATTTAATCATCACCATATATATGATATTATCTATCACTTTAATCTGACACTGCTTGTTAGCTTTTGATGTAAATTGCTAGCACAATGTGTTAGCATTTTGCTAGCCTGTTAACTTGTCATTCGTGTTTACTGTCTCTGTTCTCTCTTTCCTATTACGAACCAATCAAACAACTGTGATAAGTCGGAATCAATCAACAAACACGGTCATGGAATTTTCTGTTATTGTTGCTTGCACTGCTTGTCACGAGTTTAAGGTACTGTAGCCTTCTCTGTCAGTGGCAAGGGATTCACATGTGATGAATGCAGGGAAATAGAAGATAGAAGTCTGGCAGAAGATTTCAGAATTAAATGCCGCATCAAAACTTTAATCGAGGGTAATATGAATACAGGTAATATAAATCTTATTTCATACACAATAACATATAATCAAAAACCTACACTCTTAAAAATAAAGGTTCCAAAAATGTGTTTTCACAGTGATGAACCCTTTTTGGTTCCCCAAAGAACCTTTCAGTAAACAGTTCTTAAAATAATTTTTTTTTTTGCTAATTTGAAGAACATTTTAAAAATCTAACGAACTTTTTTTCACTAGAAAGAACCTTTTATGGTATGAAAGTTTCCATGGATGTTAAAGGTCCTTCATGGAACCATCAATGCAAATAAAGAACCTTTATTTTTTAAGGGAAAACTGTTTTTTCATGCATCTGTCAATTTTGAGATTTTGGGCTTTTTGGCTTTTCTCAAAGTGTTTTTTTTTTTTTTTTTTTTTAGACTAGTGGACAGAAAACATCCAAAATACACTTTTAACTGTATCTTTTAGAGCACTTAATCTATCTGCGTCTGTAGATTTCAATTGTACACATCTTTAAAGGCCGTTTCTCAAAATGAGTTTTGAGCCAGAAATCTCCACTTCAGTAGCACTTACATTCACCAAACTTTAATTCTGAAGGTTTTTACTGAGGGGTTTGTTCATATATAATTTTCCTGATTTTATACAACATTTTATTACAAATAAAATGGTGAAAATGTATGCAAAGGAATACATATTTAATTAGATTGCACCTCATTTGCATATTTTAACATAACATTTCAGAAAACTTTTAATACAAAAAATGTTTGCAATTATTAATGTAATCAATCACCTGTTGAAGTATGGTGATAGTTATTCCTTTTTTAGTTTTTTTTACCCTATTCAACTGGGGTGTCTCACCTTAAAGATAATAAGCATAAACTTTCATTCAGAGACATCAGAACTTCAGGAAGCAGAACAAAAATAGACATCTGTGTTTTTTCTAATGGGGTGAAATGATCTAACCTCCTTTTCTCTGGCAGACAGAGAATCTATCCCGCATGCGCAGAGTATCATGATTGGCGAAATTTAGTGTGTTACATTAGCCCTCTTACAATAGTCCTCGTTTTCAATGTACCCTTGCCATTTCTACATCAATGATGTGTGAACCAAGAACGCTTATGTTCCTGTGCGCACTGCGACATATCGAGAGACCAAATCTGAGCAAACAAACATCAAAAGTGCGATTCAATTCCACAGTTTTTCATTTTTTAAACATTCTTCTAAAAGCTTTTAGATATGCAACGAACAGATAGCTTAGATATGCAGTGCACTGTTTGATGCCATAACAAAATTAAATTCAATTTCAGCCTTGTACCCTTGGACCTTCAACTCCTGTCAGATGTTCAGGTATGTGAATTATTTGCTTTAGTATAGGAAGAAACACACACATTACGTCAGGTAGACAAGTGTGAGCTTAACTTGCATTATATTTTAAGGCTATAACCTCTGACTTCACGCGTCATTGAGATAGATCCTTGTGCAGCACTGACCTGAGGAATATATCAATACATTATTGAGTAGCTCATTAACCTAAAGTTCAACCCACAGCCACTGACTGTTCAATGATAAACATCATAAGAATGCAAACTACTTTGTATATTTTCACACTGTTTGAGTCTTTCTAGTCATTCTACTTCAATATTTCACATTACTTGCTGTTTCTTTGTATTCGTTTTGTGAAATTTACTTGCAATTTCTGAGTGCCAAATGTTTTTTACGATGTACTAAACACTCATTATTCAAAACATTCTTTAAAGGGATACTCCACTTTTTTTGGAAATAGGCTCATTTTACAACTCCCCCAGAGTTAAACAGTTGAGTTTTACCGTTTTCGAATCCATTCAGCCGATCTCCGGGTCTGGCGGTACCACTTTTAGCATAGCTTAGCATAGATCATTGAATCGGACAGGACCATTAGCATCTCTCTCAAAAAAATGACCAAAGAGTTTCAATATTTTTCCTATTTAAAACTTGACTTACATCGTGTACTAAGACCGACGGAAAATGTAAAGTTGCGATTTTCTAGGCTGATATGGCTAGGAACTATACTCTCAATACTCAATACTCTCTAATAGGTTAGACAAACTTAGTCCCGGTCACGTTGGAAGTTACTGAGCTGGGGATTATTTTCAGGCGCTGCATCATATCATTACGCCTGCTGGACTCATGGTATAGCAGCAAAGTTTCTTGATTATTACACAGGAATGAGAGTATAGTTCCTAGCCATATCAGCCTAGAAAATCGCAACTTTACATTTTCCGTCGGTCTTAGTACACGATGTAACTACAGAAGAGTCCAGTTTAAATTTTTTTGAGAGAGATGCTAATGGTCCTGTCCGATTCAATGATCTATGCTAAGCTATGCTAAAAGTGCCACCGCCAGAGTTCGGCTGAATGGATTCGAAAACGGTAAAACTCAAATGTTTAACTCTGGGGGAGTTGTAAAATGAGCCTATTTCCCAAAAAAGTGGAGTATCCCTTTAAGGGCTGGGTCCCCCAAAAATGACAATTCTGACATGATTTGGTCTTCTGCGGAACACAAAATAAGATATTTCTAAATATGATTTCGCAACAATGCCATAGAAGAACCATGGTTCCAGTGTTCAAATCTTCCTAAAGGTCTAAAGGACTAAAAGTCCTAAAGATTTGGGAATAAGGTTTTTTTCAAGTGAACTATCGCTTTAATCCCATTAACCATTTTGTAAAATGTCCATTGTCTTATTTTTCCCTTTTTGTTCTAGCTTGTTTTCAGAGCTCAACAGAAAGGGCAGAGCAATCCTGGACATCTGGCAGTTCCTCAGTCGTCTTCACCTCCATCACACTATCCGCCTTGTGTTAGATGATGTGTTAACACATGATCTCCGGTGCTATGGCATCATCTGACCTTTCCTTTTTGTACATGCCCAGGATTGTCCTCATTTAAAAGGTCCCTCAGTGTTGACTTTAGGTGTTCAGTGCAGCGTCAAAGAATTATTGAGACTCATGATTCGTCAATATGTTTACAGGCAGCGAGGGGCTGTATTAATTAACGGCCAGCCATCGCTCTGCATAATTACCTCTGGATGACAAGTTAAATAAAACAAACAAATTAGCATTGGATATTTCCACCTGATTTTTTAAGCAAGAACAACGTAAGAGGAAGTATCGCTGTCAGGGTTTTGACAGTCCAGACCTCTTTTAGCCTCTATTATTCAGTAGAATGAGTAATACACCCAGTGTGAACCATTTATTTCACTGGAAAAATGTCAAACACCCTCACCCAAACACTGTATATTTATGATTCTGGCCTTCAGGCTGAGTTACAGGCTATCTTGGGCTACCACCAGCTCAGGTTTTTGTGTTACCTAAGTTGTTGCTTTTGAAATACTGCCACGGCATCAGCATTGCCTTTGTGACTAATGACTGACTGGAAAGAAAGAAGTTGCAAACATGTTTGACGAAATTCCAAGTCTTCTTTTTTGTCTTTGTTCTATAATGATTTCTCTCAGCCCTCTTACCGGCGAGCATAAAATCTAGGCTCTTTTTGATACTGTTGTGGTGTTTTCTCAGAGGACCTATGTGGCATTTAGCTTCTGTTTCTCAGTGCATTTTAAATAAGCAAATCAGAGTGTGACAAATCTACACAGATATCCAGTCTTTTGTCTCCACTTCTTTAGTGTTTCCCCCCCCCCCCCCCCCCGTTAACAGGATTCAACAAATCTTGAGAGCACAATGGAGAGAGTTAAACTCTCAAGGGACGGTGAGAAGCTGTGAATTTGGAAGAGTTTCAACTGGAGCAGATGTGCAAGGACTAATGTGCGTTATTGATGCTTGGAATTCTCTCTCTGCTGCTCTTCTGTTTTTGGTAGGTTGTTTCCTAAATCCTCATTCAGTTGTTTTCTCACTTACTGCCTTTCCATTTTCCTTTTCTACTCTGTCACCCCTTCGCAGTTCCCATTTTTTCCTCCCACACTCCCTCAGAGTGTCACCTATGCCTCTTACCTCCCATGTTATCATTAATAGTGGCATATCTATATTTGCTTCTCCTGTTAAATTTTTACTTCCCTCTGAGGAATTGAATTAAAATCTTGAGCTTTCAGTTTAATTTTATCTCGTAGCTCTGGGCTCTAGGCTAAGCTGTTGCTTGCACACAGTATGATGTCTCCATCACAACATAAACAAAAAATAGATGTGAAATGGGCGCATAAGCCCCACGGAGATATGGTAAATACCAGAGAAAAAACATCTTGGTAATCCTTGCCCTAAGTGTCGCTTTCTGGCATTGTCTCATATCTTTAAGAGAGTCATGACTGTGTGTGTGTGTGTGTGTGTGTGTGTGTGTGTACGTACATGCAGATAAACTGTTTGTGTGGTGTGGTGTGGTGTGGTGTGGTGTGAACTTTTGATTGTTGTTTTTTCCTAAGAAACTATATAATAGTTATGAATTCAGTTTTTAATCTCTCAAGATATTTGATGTGCACATAAATAGTCCAACAAGTTTTGTAATCTGACATTGCTACAAATTGAAATATTTAACCTAGTGCCCCTCAGTCTCGGCCTCAGACATCGTGGCCAATGACTGTTGGGTCAACGTCTGATGCATATGACACACAAAATTGGAAAGACTTCAGGAGTCATCTGATTGGTGGAATTTTACAGGATTTCCGGGAGACGTGTGTGTCGCGTACTTTAACGGTCTTAACAAAGCTGCCGTGACGCCAAACCCCCTCATGGAAGAAGAAACCCGTCGTGTTTACAACTGTGACAATGAGTGCTTATCAGGATCAACTAAATGCTGGATTTTCAAAAGTATGTGAATTATGAAAAGTTCATTGCATAGACTCTTTAAAATACGTCCAAGAGTTTTACACACCGCTCTATAATTGTAGGGACATCTACGTTAAATTTTCACTCCCCTAAACATGATGCGGAACAAAATGAACTGTGATTGGTTGCTTTACATATCAGTCAGACGGCCTCTGGGTGATCCTGGGCCAGTGAAAGCTGCTCTGGACTCCAGACCTTCTATCATCAGTCTGAAGGTCTGGCTACGTGAATTGTCTCTCTCAAAGTTACATATAAGACAATAGACCTTCTCAGTTTTTGAAATAACATAGCTGCCATACTATGCATGTTTTTTTCTGCAGTATTCAGTATGCATACTGGGTACAGTATGGCATTTATTTTCTGCAGAAATAGTAGTATATCATGGTTATGGTTATTTCGCATAGTATGTATAAAAACCCAGCAAACAGAATATTGCTGCAATGTTGTGACAACATGCTGAAATGGTTGACATTATGGCCTGAAGGTTGTCACAATGATTTTTTACGACAGTTCTGAACCATAAATTAAAATTATAAATGTGTTGTCTGGACAACCACTGCACAACATGTACACATCACTGTCCTGAACTGAGGCGCGAATGTCAGACTTTTATGACATTTGGTATAAATGTAATATGTTTGTTGGGTTTGAGCACTGGATAGAAGTGCTATAGGAATACTTGACAGACTGTTGAATTATTAACTTTCAATTGCATGACAGCTAGTTATGTGATTTCAACTCACCATGTAGAATAAAACAGCTAGTGTAACAAGTAGTGCAAAACATGGTAACAAAAATAATATATAACACTAATACCCGTAATTTATTGATATCTGTGTGTATATATCATTTTCTTACCCATATCAACAACGATTGGAAAAACTCTATCTACAGGACATATGCATGTTCTTTTTCAAATCTGCCTATTGAGAGAGGCTGTGTCTGTCTTATATTTGTACCATTTTATGCCTGTCTCCAAATGGGGTTGTATAAAATGTCTTTTATGTTGCCATAAAAATAAAAATATAAAATGTAAAAAACTTTTTAGAAGGCTCATGTGACTGGACTCGTCATCTCGTGTGAGTAAATATCATTTTAATGCTATTTATCAAAACACTGTGCATTACTTACGTGTTAAACTTTTTAATTAGCAAATGACTGAGTTTAATGACAAAATTACTGGGTGCACCTTTAAGTAGATCCATGATGTGTCTGTGTCTCCCCCTGCGCAGTCGCGATGGTTTGCTCCACACCAGCGCTGTTTATACTGTTGAGCCGCTGCTTTCCCCGGTCACTGCGCCGCTGACACTGACAGCTCCTCCTCACTCACTTGCTCTTGTTGCTCTTTCAACATTTTTGCTCTCTGACATTTTCACCGGTGAGTACTTTCTTTTCATTTTCTCTTTTCTTCATCTTTACCTCTTCTCTTCGTCCTCTTTTGATTTGAGAAGTGCTTGAATTTTGTTCTTCTTCTGAATTCAACTGACAGACGGTTTTTAATGTTTTACCTTCTTGGAGAGGGGGGACGTCAGGTTTTGGTTAACTTTGGTAGTTAATTTTTGAGTGTATTCGTTTCTTTATTTTGTGCAATATCCTGGATAGGAGCAAGTGCTGGACACGATTTTGTTTTGCTTTTAATTTTTGTTTTTCTTTCGTTCTTTGTATTTATCAGTTGGACATTTACATGCTGGTCTTGACGAATTACCTCAGTGAGAACATTTTTCTTATTTTTTATTTTCCCAGTTTTGAGAGCACAGTTATGTTTCAAAGATGTGGAGCGATATATCTTTTTTTTTTTATCAAAAATATATATTTTTTTTCTTTCTTTTTTTCTGTGCGGACTGATGTGATGTCAGTGTGTTTTGGAGCGCGTGTCAATGCAGCGCAGCGCGCGACTCCTCCACTGCAGATCTCTGCGAACATTTAAACACGTCTGGACTGTTGAATAACACCCTAGATCTGCTATTATTCTACAGCACTTATCAATGTTATGTACTAAGAGACCTGGAATATGGACATGCTGCGCACATACGTTGACTTGATTTAGTTTGATGATGAGTTCTGTTTTCATGGGCATTCTACGAAATGTGTGCTTTTTCCTTTTAAAAAGCTTATAAAAGTAAATGTCTTTTTCAAGATCTGTCAGACAAAGAATATTTTAAGTGTTAATACTGCATTATGCCATCTCAAGCCAAATGTATGCTGTTATACTTTAGTTACTGAATGCTTTTATAAAAGTGACATATTTTAAGTTTTTATGCTGATATTTCTACAGATATTCAATATTCAATGTATATAACCTATAAAAGAATATGGGGAAAAAATAAATGATCTGGATTTTGTTGATGTGTTGGAAAATGCATATACTGTAATAACACATAAAAGCTGGTGCAAGACATTGTTTACACATATTAGCACAAGGGACAGCAAAGGCACCCTATTTGTGGAATGACCCTTCAAGCATGTTGTGAAATTGCTTCTGTGATTTACTGGCTGTGTCTCAAAACGTAGTGAGCTGTCTACTTAGGCAACATATTTGGGCATCATGCGAAGCACAGCTGACTGGAAACATACTATATGGTCCCAAAAATGCAGTCTATTGCACTGTTGCACTGTTTTTCCTTGTGCAAGATTCTTGCAAGTCATCTGTGGCCTTATAATTGCATCTAATTATAAGTGCAACAGTTCGATCTGTAGACGATATAACTGGACCTAATAAAGGTTTGTGATGTGCAATGTCCCTAAACTAAACTAAAATAAAATAAAATATATGCATTCAGAACTTGTTTAAGGTATGTTTGTTGGTCATGTTCAACCTAAAGGAACATAACTGAACACTAGAAATGTGACAGACGTAATTTTGTAATTGACGTGGTAAAGAACAAAAAAAGTTGAAGATTGAGATGTATTTCTGCCCACGGTGCCACTTCAGCTGCCACAAGACTTTATTTGGAGGTCATGACAAACAAGAGTCAAATGTTTTCTCCTGTCTCTTTTCCAATCTCATGCTTCTTGTCTCTATAGACATAAATGCACCCACTTGCTTCTCTTGAAAGACCTCCATGTCTCTATAAGGTCTTCAGTGCATGCACTTTCACTTTAAAAAAAAAAAGTCCACTATTGCATTTGTCCAGGTATACTTCTTTGCCATACTAAAACGTATGGCAAAGAAGTATACCTGGACAAATGCAATAATGGTCTTTTTTTTTTACTAAAACGTAAAAAAACAAACATACAGTCTGACCTTCAAAAACACAGTGAAGCACTTTAAGCTATTTGTTCATACATTTCTACAGTAATGCTTTGTATTGCTCATGCCCTCCCATTGATGCACTTGTATTTTTTCATAAAAGAGTTTGAAGGACAATATTATCTTTATGTTGACATGGCATAAAGGAATTTTCCCGGTTATGCACAACTTAATGTCTTTGTCATTAAGTTGTAAATAACAGAATATTCCTTTCAAGGCAGAGATGTGACCGTGAACAGTGTTTTGGGGGTGATTTTTGTTGTTTTGGTTGGTCAATTTCGGTCTTTCTCCACTTGTACTGCCGTTAGCTTATCTAGGGCATTAGTTGCCTATGGATATCCACCTCAAGTTGACCACTTACAGCTACTGAATTCAAATAACAGAATACAGTGCCAGCACTAAAAGTGAGGCTTTAATAAAATAATGGCTCCATGCATTAAAGGGGTCATATAATGCCATTTTTGTACAAGCTAATATGATTCTTTAGGGTCTAAATTAAAAGTTTTTAATAAAAAATTCTCATTAGTATTGTAAGAAAACACTAATTTTACCTGGTCAAAAACAGCTCTGTTTTCAGCCCGCATGTTTAAGTGCATGTGTCTTTAAATGATAATGAGCTTTGCTCACCCCGCCCCTCTGTTCTGTGCGTACACGTTTGTAATAATAACACAATAACCATAACGCGTTGTTCATTATAAACGTGGGATTATGAATTATATTGAGAACGTCGTACATAGAAAACATGCCGTAATGTACCCTGAGTGTAAACAGACGCATTCATCGTGAAGCGTGCAGCAAGCGATTTGCAAAGATTAATATAAATGTGAAATGATTCGCGCAAACATGAAAGCATTGACGTTGATCGTGGGGAATATTCCCTTCGAAAACAAACTCAGCCACTGCGTCTTCAGCGGTTCGGATTTAGGAACATCAAAATGACTGCTGTGTTCCTTATTACACCCAAGAACAGAACACCACAATCGCTTAGACGCCATTCTGCTCATAGACAGCGCTCCAGCGTATCAACAATGACCGCGCCAGTCCGCGCGGACCATGATTGACAGCTCGCTTACGTGCGAGGGCGGGTCTGTGTTGAAACGCTGCTGTCAATCAACAATCGTGGGAGGGGCGTCGATTTTGTGACGTCACAAAATCGAACTGCTTGATTTGAGATGGGGGAAACATATAAGAAGATTTAAAAAAAAAAAACACTGGATGGATTTTTATCATTTTTATGATGGTTGTGTACAGGCACTGCCAACACACGTTTCAGTACAATCAACTTGTAAAAGTGCATGTACCATTATATGACCCCTTTAAAATTTAATTAAAATCTACACATTAAGACAAAATTCACAGAGTTTATATGTTTGAAATATAGTAAAATATGTTTGTGCATACAAGAAAAATAATATTATTTACATTTTTATTCAAAGCAGCTTATTTATTCATAAGTGTTCACACTTGTCTTAAGGTGGTTGTTTAGTATTGCTTTTAATTATTTCTCGACTTCTAGAAATGTACTCGATATTGTTGTGTCCAATGTTCAAGATACTAAATATAACCCTGCTTTAAGTAGTTAGCAGCACCACTGATTGGACATTGATGGCAGTTGCATATATTTGCATTAAGCTTGCAGCTTTGTTGTGAAAAGTTCAGATATTATTAGTCATTACTTTTTTTTTCTTCCATCAAAAGCCAGTGGCAAAAATTACTTTAAGCCAGCTAAATGTCAGGAATATTAAAGTCTCATGGGTATTTTTATGTTTTTCAAGCTTTTTCACGTTCCGTACTCATACTTTTGCAATATCAAAAATGAAAAAAGGTTATCAGACTAATTAATTAATTCTGTCATATCAAGCACATAATGAATTAAAAATTTAGATTACATGTACATGAAAGTTTTATGAGTAAATTTGCAGTTGTGCTCTTAACATAATCTAGGTCTCTGTGATGTGTAATGAATTCAGTCAGCCAGTCAAGTGTCAAAAGTGTACAACAAGGCATTCTTTATGTAGGCCAATGCATTTATGGTAAAATATTGTTAAGATGTGGTTGTTGTGTCAAAATAAAAGTGTTCTAATTTCCCTGCATGAAACATCACATTTGTTTTGGTTTTATTTTTTAAAAGAGTTTCTTGCCATAAATTGTCTATACATTTGAGTGTCCATTTTATTATATTTAGTAAGTTTATTGCATTGTTGCAATAATGTTTGTGTTTGTTATTATTTACAGTAACTTACTAATTTTAAGCTCAAATGGTTTGTATATTATATTACATAACATTCTATAATTTAAAGGTAGGGTAGGCAATTTCGGAGTGGCTAGCAATAGCAAGCTAGCTTTAAAAGCGTTAGATACACCCTACCTTCAGAGGGTCTCCAAAGCCTCGCCTCCTTCAAAACACATGAACACACACATCGCACACAGCCGGAGCATATTCAGCCAAGCGTCACAGCGTTAAATTACCTCATGTCTCAAAGCACAGAACATTACAATAATAATGAACATAAACAACTGACAGAACTCTGACTTGTACCATCTGATTGCTGCAGGTTCATTTCGGCGTTGATAGTGTTGCCAGAGAAAAGCATAAATCCAAGTCTGAGTACGTGAACAGCTCCGGGTAGAACGTCACGGGTTGTCATCTCGTAATTACGGTTACAACATGGCCTGAACGCAGTATGAGCTCATTGTTTTGGTTCAGGAGGAACTGTAAAATGTGGCTGCTGTTCGTTCGCACTGATGTCATGTGATGTCTGCGCGAGCAGGTGCGCGGACGTATGGAAATACATACGCTAACAGGCTACCTGCCATTTGGACCGAATGCAATGATTGGATGCAATGTTTTGCTCCTGAGACCTCCACAGAAGATAAATGTGCATATTTCGACCACTTGTGTTATTGATTGCTATCAGGATGTGAAGAGAGTTTTGACCAGAATAACAGTGTTTATACCCTACCTTTAATGCCAAATACTGTATATAGTCACCAAAACGCCATCCTCTAATGTTTGTAACATCACCATGGTGTTTTTATGGTAAAATTCTGCCAACCACAATGTCTTTTCATTTGTTTATTTATTCATTAAATAATTATACCATTTGATTCTAAATGTTTGGCATTTCAACTTCAGTGTTTGATGTCGTCTAACATTTCTTTTTCAGTTAATGTTACTGACTGATGTTTTGGGAAGGATGCGTGGCGTGACTGTCAGTGCTTATTGCAGCAGGGGGCAGTGGCTGAGCACACGGGATATTGTATGACTGGAATGCTCCTCAAATGTCAGTGGCTACCGCCACCCAAACAACTAATCCCACGATAAAGCCCCTGCGACACATTCAGAATTAAACATCAGAAGTGTGCTTAGATTGATCGTCCTCCGCTTGAGTCTACATTTGGCTGGCCTCGATGTGAAACAGGCTTATGTTTGTCAGCATCTTCATGATTGAAATGATGGAATATCTCAAGTTACTCATGAGTTATGCTGTCAATGGAAGTTTCCATTAGGCGTGACTGTGAAAGAGGAGGCATATGATGAATCTCCAAGGGTCAAGAGAGAGACATTGGATTGAAACAGTTATGTTTTTTCAATGGAAAATTCCATAGTAAAAGTAAAATTTCTTGTGAACTGGAGATTGTAAAACAAATTTTATCATGCATTATTGTTACTCATACAAACCCTGAACCTTAACTATTTAAATCCACATTTCCTCGCTGTGTTGCAGACATGATGATGCCTCAAATCATGCAGCTTGTACTTAGTGATCAGGCTTGCTATTTTCACTTGGTGGGTGAAAAATGTGCATAGACCAGGGGTGTCCAAACCTGCTCCTGGAAGGCCACTGTCCCACAGTTTAACCCCAACCTGCCTCAACAAACCTGCCTGGAAGTTTCTAGCATGCCTAGTAAGACCTTTATTACTGTAGCTGGTTCAGGTGTTTAATTGGTGTTTAAAAGTGGCCCTCTAGAAACAGGATTGTATACCTCGGCCATAGACTCACATTGAGTTCCTCTTTTGACTAAACATTCAGAAAACCCTAGCAACTTTATCGCAACACCCTGATAACCGCCCACATCATTGAGGCAGTGAGATCTGCATACACAACAATTTTTTTAAATCTGAAAATGCAATATTATTCTTGTGTTCTCATGTTCAGCTGCTGAAATCCTGCTACTTAAAGTATTTGCTTTGTTTTAAACCGCAGGATCCCTCACACACTCCAGGTCACGAGCGCTGGGACCAAGCAGCATATCCACATCCGTCCCCTTGTCACAGAAGAGAGAGGTATGTGCAACTTCGGCTCTCAAGCCTGAGTCTCTACAAACATAGACTGATCTGAGCATGTTTGATCTGAGCAGAGGTGTTAAAGTTCAGCGTTTACTGATAAATGTTAACAGGGCTTTAGTGAAGAACTCTCATTGTGCCCAAAGCAGCGTGCATGTTCTCTGCAAATCCTGAGAGGGGATTTTAAAGCCACTACATGTTTTTGGACACATACTGTAAGGGCCGGTTCATACAGAATAAATTTTGCGCTGATTTTTAATTGTTTTTCTGTGTAAACATGCACTAGATGGTCGTCTTTGACCGTTATACATTTTTAAAGAGGATGTATTATGCTGTTTTACATTTTTGTCTTTCTTTAGTGTGTAATGTTGCTGTTTGAGCATGAAAAAGGTCTGCAAAGTTACAAAGTCACTCTAAAGGGAGTTACAGTATTCTCTATATCAGTGCGCTGTGTTCTTAAAGGATAATTCCGGTATTTAGCACTTTGAGTCTATTTTCTAGTTTGTTTTGGATGAACTAGAGTGGTGGACACAGAAATTTTGACGATGGGTCCTGTCTCGACTTTTTGACTCTTTTAGAATCACCTTTGACCGCTTCAGAGTGGCTGGCTATGGGCATGCACGAACAAAACAACCTTTAACGTTCATTTTCAAAACTGTGCAAATCACAGAGTGGTCAGTGGTGTTCGTTGATGATTAAAAACAAATATATCGGCGCAATGTATGATTTCAATCCGTGTTATTTGCTATAGTGGAACTATTTTTCAGATACCTCACAACCGCGTATAAACTTCCGCTCGATATTTGTGTCTGAAGCGCAGTAATATCAACGAGCAATGAGTCCTCCAACAGAAATCAATGGGATTTTACAAAATGCCAAATAAAACATGACAGAAACTGTATTTCGCTACGCTACTTGTTTTGGAACATCAACGAACACCACTAACCACTCGGTGAGTTGCACAATTTTGAAAACTAACGTTAAGGGTTGTTTTAAGGACATGTTCGGGCATGCCCGTAGCCAGCCACTCTGAAGCGGTCAAAGGCGATTCTAAATGAGTCAAAAAGTCGAACAGGACCCATCGTCAAAATTTCTGTGTCCACCACTCTAGTTCATCCAAAACAAACCAGAAAATAGACTGAAAGTGCTAAATACCGGAATTATCCTTTAACTCCCTAAAACGCCTCGATTGTAGTCGTGAGTTTTCTTACGAGAACGTACGTCACAATATTCGTCATTTAAATAATTCCCACCCAAGGCATGACATTTACAAAACACGCTTAAAGTGATTGACCTATGACGCCACACTGGTTCAGATGACCAATCAGAGCTCATTGTGCTTCTCAGAAGGAGGGGCTTCATAGAGACAGGAACTAAACAGAGCGTTACAGACAGACAGGGACGAGAGGTGCTGTAACAATGTCAAATGTGTTAAAAAAAACGATGTGTTTTTTGAACATTCAAGCATGAAAACCTATTCTAGTAGACCCCAGAAACTAAATCAAGACTTTGTAAAAGGGCATAATAGGTCCCCTCTAAGACGCCATGTCAAGCTAAAAGAAGTGCAACTTTCTCGACTCTACCTTCATCTGTAATTAGATACTATTGTGTGGCATCTCATGTTTTTAAAAGCAAAAATGTGTTCTGTGTGTATATTGCTAAAAACTGGTTTGATGGAAGTTTTAGTGGTTAGTTAATTTCCTTAGTTTGTGTTGAGGTGTTGATTTCAGTAGGTCTTCCATCATTGGTTTATCACTCTAGTTATCTGAATTGGTTTGTCAGAATTGAAAGCATTAAATGTTAAAGGTGTTAAATATCAGAAAACCAGAATGCACAAAATGATTCACAGAGAAGTTGTTCATAAATGGCAAAAAAAAAAAAACGTGACTCACTCCTTAACTTTTTATGCTTTTTGCAAAGCCTATAGGGCAGTTACAAAGACGGGTGTAATTTCTCAGGACACCTATTTCAGTTATATCTGTCAGATTCAGTACAGCACATTTTATATGTGGTATTAAAAACATTGCTTACAGCACCTTTAAAATGTAATAGCCAAGGAATAAGGAAAGAAATATCACAAATGAGATCTCTGATATCTCAGTTGTTTTACCTGAACTGTAGACAGAGATTAAAGGGGGGGTGAAACACTCAGTTTCAGTCAATCTCATGTTAATCTTGAGTACCTATAGAGTAGTATTGCATCCTTCATATCTCCAAAAAGTCTTTAGTTTTATTATAGTTATAAAAGAAAGATAGGCTGTACCGAGTTTTTCCGGAAAAAAACGAGCGGCTGGAGGCGTGCCGTGTGGGCGGAGCTAAAGAATCTCGAGCGTGATCATGTTGTTTACTTGCTGTGCTTACGCGCCGATAGCTAACAACACACAGACATTTGAAGCAGTTTTACTCACCGCCTGCGGTTCCAACGCACGACCGTGAACCTTTATCGTTGGGACTACTCCATCCTTAAGCATTAGACGATCTGCAAATCCGCGTCGAACTGGGCCTTGTTTATAAAACAATCATCGTCGAAATGCAGGGAACAAACAAGAAACACTTGCACAACTCTGTTGATGCTCTGGAAAAACAAACTCCATCCACTGGTCCCTTAACGCTGGGTTCTTTGGGAATCTGTGCAGGGTTGTCTTGCCCTGGCAACCAAAAACACACTTCTTTCTTTGACATTGATTGTGCTAAAGCCGAGCACAGCGCTTTGATGGGCGTACTGCTTTCGCTCTCTCGCTCTGGTCTACGGGTGCGCGCGCGCCCTTCCGGGAGAAGTGCCCTTAGGACCCGTATAAGGAAATTCCGCCGCATCTGACGTCAGATGCGTTTCCATACTCGAAAAAAACGTTCCGAAACTTGTGACAAACTGGAAGGAGTATTTTTGGCACAGAAATACTCCATCAAACGTACAACTTAATTTTTGAAACTTTGTCCATGTTTAGCATGGGAATCCAACTCTTTAACAGTGTAAAAAACTCAGTATGCATGAAATAGCATCCCCCCCCCCCCCCCCTTTAAAGGCAGTGCAAATGGCGAGTTTGCCAAAGTTTCCTTCTTTTTAGAAGTTCTCATCTTAAGTCTCCACTGTAGAGTTTCATAAGAGTTCATAATAAGTGCTCAGATATGCCGAGAGTCTGCAATCAGTCTTCAGTAATGACATTTCAAGACCAAATTGTCTGAGCTATGCTATTCACATACATTTTTATAGCTGTTTAGGATTACAGTATGTCAACAGAGGTCTCATTTATGTCGATTTTCTATTTCTCCTTAGAAATATTAGGAGGGGTATCTGAGACAAAGTTGATACTAAAATGCCGTGCCGAGGCACAACCCACGTAAAGTTGATAATTCCGCAAGTAACTGCAATTGCAGATTTCAAACAGAGATGGCGACAAAGAGGAAAAACTACGTACTGCAGCTTTAAGTCGAACTGAAAGGGTTTTGTGTATGTGATTTTGTGTTTATATAATCTGTGTAATATCAGTAAATTTGTAGCTAATTAACTTTTCAATGCATGTATATAAAATCACTCTTCATTCAGTCACTAAACAGCAAACAATCTTGCAATCTTGAGAATATGATTTGCAAATTTGTTTTGAATGTGGGTGGGTTGAGTATTTTTTAGACGAACTGAGCTAAATGTGTAAAGTCTTGAATGAGCATTAATTAGAGGAAGCACCCGCAACAAGGTCGGTTTGGCATTATAGACAAAAATGTCTGGAACGAGAGTCTTGATGAAAGTGTTTTGAATGGTAAATGTGCATCAGAGATGCGGTGAGCAGATTCTGGCAGTGATTCCAGCGTCTCTCTCTAATCAGCACCAGCTAAGAGAGGGCACGTGAATTATAGATTCACCTCTGAAAATTTCATGAAAATGTTGTTTGTGTGTTCAGATATGTCAAACATTGACCGCAACATTGGCCAGAGAGCATGGCAAATCTTGCTTACTAAGAGAGAGAGGCGGCTACAGAAAACCATACACTGCTTCACTTAAGTTAAATTAGCAGTCAGGATTCATTCATATCTACGGAAGGGAAAACAAGAACTTCTTTTGAAGTCAATTTCATGAGCTATTTCCATCACCTGCCTCACCAGGACTGCAATTAGGCCCATGCTTTGCCAATCAGACACAATTATGTACATTTAGTAAAAGCACATTTTTTTAAAGTAAGAACTAAATGAGCTTCCAGTGAATATATCTGATGTGTTTCATGGAAATGAGTAAGCCTATCCTTGGAACGCTACCCACATGGGGGGCCTGCAGCCAGCGGTTAAATTGGGATTTCGGAGGTGGATGAAAGCATAATAACATATGCTACCGGTTAAGAGTTTGGAGTCAGTAGGATTTTTTTTTTTTTTTAAGAAATAAATTAACACTTTTACTTAGCAAAATGCATTTGCAAATGTGATAGTAAAAAAAGATATTTACTGAAAAGTAACAAATGATTACTATTTCAAATAAATGCTGTTCTTTTGAACTTTCTATTATTTGCCATCACATGAATAAATTAAATATAATTTGTACATTTAAATACATGAATATTCAAATGTAAATATTTTAAAATAGATTTCAATAGATTATAAATGAATAGATTATAAGTATATAATAATATTTCACGATATTAATGTTTTTAAATAAATGTTTTATTTAAAATAAATGCAGCCTTGGTGAGCAGAAGAGACTTCTCTCAAAAGCCTTTAAAAAAATCGTACCGACCCCAAACTTTTGAACGGTAGTGTATGTTAAATGTTTAACATAAACCTTTTGTTTATGACGTACGTACATATAGGGTGTTTACAGTAAAGTAAGGCACTTTTTGCATTAAAATGAACTTTAAAACTCTAGAAAATGAACAACCCTACCTAAACAGCATAATAAATAAACACACTCATATGGATATACAAATATTTAATATACAAATATTCTCCAAGTCTATGGGGTATGTGTCAGTCTGGCTCGGTTTAACCCCGGCCTGTGGCTTATTTACAGAAGTGGTCTTGTCCATTGTACAAAGCTCATGACAGTAGTCAATTTTGCTAGATGAAGAGAACATTTATTTGATGGATGGAATTCCAGTGAGCTTTAAGCCAAGTCATCTGTTTATTATATATTGCTGGGTGTTTTTCTATCAATAATAAATGTTCTTTTCCTGGAGTATTTGCTGAAAGGAATATTTTCTATATAAGAAGGCCTGACCTCTGCCATGAGTTATGGGTTAATTTAGGCTTCCTCTCCCTCTCTCTCTGTGTGTGTGTGTGTGTGTGCGCGTGTGTGTGCGTGTGTGTGTGTGTTCAGTGATGTATTACACAGAAACTGTACCCCCACTATCTCTCACTCTTTGCACCAGCTCGTCTAAAAAACAGAAAACACAAACATTTCTAATGAAATATTAAACATTCTGGTACCTAAGTAGAATTGCCGCAAGTGTTATGCTTTATAATAAGGACATAATTTGCACAAATATTTGCTACATTCCTGTGTAATATTCTGATCATTTCGCTTGCAAATCACTTTTACTTTTGTTCTTTTTATTTATTTTTTGGATTAGAGATGGAAAATGCAACTCATTGTATGACTGTAAGTTCTCAAAGACATCAGAAGGATCTTGTACTATTCAGCTGTTTTCTTAAAATTACAGCACTTAGAGATACGTGTGAGAGTGTCGTGACCTTTCCACATCTAAACCTCATCTGCCAGAGGCCATTATACAAAGATTGTCAACCTGTCTTGCAAAGTTTTTCATCTTTGTGACAATATTGTTTTTGTTGTTGTTGTTGTTGTTTTGGCATGTAGAAATATGATTCTACTGCATGAAGCAAAATACAGAATCAAAAATACATGTTTTCATTTTATATGCTGTGTTTAAAGTCTACTTTGCCTATACTGTAGGTCTACTGCTTCTGAGGGGGTTTTATCTCCTACTAAAAAAAGGCTCCAGTAATTTCACATGAGTCTTAGAAGAGATCAGTGACAATCTGCATGGTCTGCACTCAAATGTCAGACATCTCAATGTAGGCTACAATATTTCTCACCAAATTATCTAAGCTATACGTTGTTCACAGTTTTATAGCTCTTTACTCTTAGGGGCTGTTTACACCTGGCCACTTCATGCGTTTTCACAGATCGGATAGCTATCTGATTTATCAAAACGATTCCATTTACACCTGGTCACATAAATGTGTTTTTGCGAAACGGATTTAAATCCGATCTTCAATTCCCGCGCTATATGCAGATTTACTGGAGTGCACGTCACCAAAAGCAACAGATATGAACTGCATTTTATTGATCATCAGCTAAAATTTCTAAATCAAAGTCCGCAATAAGAGAGAGCAGCAACAGCCCTGGTAAGATCATTTCGTTTCTTTACTTTTAATGATGATGATTGTGTGTTAAGCGTCTGCGGCTTACTTTCACTTTGATTTGCGATAGTTTGCACGTTGGCTTAATGAAGAGATGCTCAGCTTCTCATAGCGGTGATGCGTGTTCCAGTAGCGTCGTCATATCGGGCTATAACATTACATATAGCATATAACACTCTCACACGTTTATTTATTTTTTTGCATTTCTGGGAGGAGTACAATTTGCATATGTGGTTTCAACAACCAGATGCATTTACACTTGTCCAGTTTCGTCTGGAATGTGGCCCAGACCACCTCCTGAAGTGGTTTGAGTGATCGGATTCAAATCCGTCTCGAATGCGTTTTGGAGGGCGTTTACACCTGATCTTTTCACGATCGGATAGCTATCCGATCTGAGAAAACGCATGAAGTGGCCAGGTGTAAACAGCCCCTTAATGTACTGTATGTCAACAGTGGACTCATTTGTTTATATTTTTATTTCTTCCCAGAATAATCTAAGACAAATTTGATATTTTAATGAAAGTGAATGAACTGACATCTCAATTATGTTTAAACAGTATGGCCTGGATTCACAGACAGGGCTTAGATTAAGCAGGGATTAGGCCTTTATAAACGTGCCTTAGAAAACAACATTACTGGTGTGAATCTTGAGACAAAACAGTGGCACTGACATTTTTTAAGATTGCTTTCAGTTAAAACAGCTCAAACGGGCGTAAGTCTCCTGAGCTATAAAAAAGAGCAATCCCTGAGCAACAAAACCCTGTACAAATGCACAGCAAAAATGCAGTAACGTGCTACAGTGGCTTATAACATTAAATAAATGCTAAAAGCTGTGATTAAATTTTGGGTGATACAATTGAGATGCATTGTCCATGCTTTATCTAGCTTAGTAAATGCATTACTGCCAGGCTCTGGTGGTGCACATTCCTGTCAGGTTCTATAGTTCATGAGTCGTTGCTCGTACCCCCCGGGGTCAAGCTTTTGAATTAATGAAGGAACCCTTTGCTGCTACAATATGACGTCTGACAAGACTTTTGCCACTGCGTGCCAAAAACCTTCAGTCTCTCGCTGCTGCTTTTCATCTCTTATTGGGCAAGCTTATTGTCTATGTCACTATAACACATACGGCAAAACATATATTTTTTAGATTATGATTTTTTTTTCTCTAAATATGCAAATATATTTGTTATGTATTATTACATTGGGGAGTAAAATCGTAACGTTAGTAATCTTTACTTTACTCCAATCTTTACTAGGAATTTGTTAGTTTGTGTGTAATGTTCTATAGAGGTTAAAAGAAACTGCTTCAATGCTGAGTCTTTGTTTCTGGTTTTGATTGACTTTTTGTTGACACAGCCCAAGTCATATCCCATCATGCCTTTCTTCTCTTCATTGTGTCATCTTGTCTGAACCAATTTGGCAAAGAATGGAGCATTACAAGCTTTTATTGTGCGTCAAATAAAAGCTTGCTTTTGCCGTCTACAGTATCGAACATGTTGGAAGCCCACTGTTGTCAGTCAGCTTCAGCGGGGCTCAGAAGTACACAAGCCCTCCATTTTCTCCAATATCTCTGGCTCAGGCCTAATCAGGCATGACTGATCCTTGAATCATTTACAAGAGAAACCGTTCCATCGCATGGAATTCTGTTTTTTCCGCCTGCTTGTTTCTGCCAACAAACAACATGCACAGATGAAGAAAGACCTTAAGCTTCACATCCAGAAGAGCTGCTTATATGGTCTTGGGTGAGAAAGGATGCATCGGCGTTCAATTCCCATCTTTGGCACACAGATTCATTCAGGATATTCCAGATGAGATGCGTATTGAGCTTTAAAATCTCTTCTCTTCAGGAACATGAACCTTGGGACTTCAGATCTCAGACTTTGCTGTTTTCTGCCTGGTTGCAGGGTCATTTCTCTTCTGCAGTACCTTTTGAAGTCTGTAACTCGTGAATATTTAATATGCTTTTGTATGGAAGTATTTCATTAAAATGGTACATCAGACTTTCAGGAATGTGATCTGGTCAAGCTCAGACACTTATAATAAGGTTGTAGAGCATATTTTTGTATTATTTATATTAATGCATTATTTGAGGATTATATATAGCTTCAAATGATTAATATTAATAATACAAAAATATTCAGTCATGCTCAGTCAGTTCAATTTATATCACGTCTTAATTAATTATACAATATAGCAAGAATAATTTATATCATGAAGGAACTTTTTTTTTTTTTTGAGATATCAAGGACACAGTAAAAACGTATTTACCAACTAAAACAATATTTGCAAGAAAACATCTTTTGTTTGAAACATTTTTATTAGAGAAAAGGCAAATTAATTGCCAATTATTCACAGTAGTGAAATTCATTATTAAAATGTATTTATTTATTTATTTATCTGTTTATTAATGGTATCAAAATTCTTTTAAATATTAAAAATCCATCCCTATGTTCACTTAATTGTGATTTCCACCCAAAAATTATTTTTAATATTGCATCCAGTACATTTAGACATACACGATGAGGACATAGTGAATGTGGTTTGTCTGACCGCTGTATTTTTCACGACATTTGCAAAATGTGTGCAATTATGACCAGGTACTAGTAAATCTTTTTTCACTTTTGAGTAAATTGGCCATCTGCAGTCCAATCCTAAATTGATTTAGGAATAGCACATTACATCCGTGCAGAAAAACATTTACCTCTGTCCTCAGGTATAGCGTGTAATCCTGAAGGAGAATGAATGGGTGTGTGTTGCTGTCCTGTTATCACTAGTGGCTGTATCTGATAGGAAAATCACCACTTAATGGGAAGATAATGTGTCAATTAATTCTCCCTTAATGGCAGCGGAAAAAGGTGAAAAGAAAAGAAGATAATTGTGTTACTTTGGGCTCATCTCTTTTGTCCTTGTCAATGCAAAGACATCCAAGTCATGTGTATCTGCTGCTGTCTTGACTGCTGTTACTTGGATAGACCTGTTGATTTATTTTCTTCTTCGTGAATTGCTTATTATAAGCATTGGTGCTGGGGCATGTCCTGCTGCTCCTCAATCAATTAAAGCAGTCTATTGTTTTATATAGAAGCTTTCAACTACTGTGTATCATATTTTCAACTTTTCCTTTAAAATAAGCTTTAAAGATTATTTCAGTAGTTCACTTTAACTGCATAGCATGTTTACAAGCCAATCACAATCACCTTGCATTTTTACTTTAGCACAGTAAAGTTTGGAAGAGTCTAGAGATGCCACTTAAAAATAGATGCAAGTATTTAATGTGTCTGATTCCTGGAATAGGTCCTGAACTTTATGGTCACAGAAACTGTCTCTTGGTGTAATTATTCTATTCTTTTCCTCTTGAATGGATAATTTGGTTACTTGACCCTTAGAGGTCTCCATTCTGAGGGGTTCCTTGAAAAGAGTCCTTCCAAATGAGGCTCACGGTTAGTACAACAGCCTTCCATGACATGAAAATGAACAGTGAATGAGAGAGATGAAATTGAATTTGATTCATTTTTTATGAAAATTATTTCATAATTCAATATCTGCTTCCATGAAATGGCTGAAGGTAAAGCTTTAGAACTAGTCAAAGGGAATTTCTTGTTAAATGTTAATATGATTATTGAAGAATGAGACTTTGAGTCTGTCCGCCACTCTGCCTTTTGAATGCTGTACAGGCTTAGAGATGTAAAGATGAGATGTTAATGATTTTTTTTTTTTCTACATTCCTTGCTCGAGTTAATTACCATCGGTTACAAATTGTGATTCTTCACCTTATGAAATCACGTCTGCATCTTTGAAAGTTTGATGTATCCCTTTGATATCCTCAGCTGTTATTTGAATACATTTTTGAGTAAGACTTGCACGATCTTTGCATCTATGCATTTCTGCATAAAATCATAACATCTCAGTGGAGCATATTTTCAGTCTGCCTTTTACCGTGATAAATCTGAGCGTAATCCAGCTAGCACATCTTGTACCCTACAGCATTTACACTTAGCTTCTTTTAATGAGTGTCTCTAAGGGTTTCCACTAATCCCGGTTAATCTTCTTTAATGGTGTGATGTATCCAATAACTAATTCAGCCTGCAGGACTGGATAGCCAGAGGGGCCACGTATTGGACCACAAACATGAGGAACTTTGGAAAAATCTGGGGCACGTACTTTGGATTCACAACTTCCATTCGATAAAAGCATTCATGTGCATTGAAAAGCTGAGCTTGGAAAAGGTGGATAGTCCTGATAGACATGGAAATGTCATGCATTTGAAACATTAGATATCCATTTTAGATGTCGAGACATTGAAAAACCAGCTTTTTGGTTGGTGAATCTAGTCCTGCAACATTTATCCAGGGATGCTTCTCCAGAGCTCCTGTACTAGACG
Organism: Rutilus rutilus; assembly: GCF_951802725.1. Lineage (NCBI taxonomy): Eukaryota > Metazoa > Chordata > Actinopteri > Cypriniformes > Leuciscidae > Rutilus > Rutilus rutilus. Next base: position 36,203,670 of record NC_140217.1, on the reverse strand, counting down.
TCTCTGGCAAGCTCTGAAATGGCTGTGGAATACATAAATTGCAGATGTTTTCACTCTCTCGTTTGACTGTCTCTGATGATATGTCATTGCACATTTCTCCTGTCAAGCATTCTGTTGCTCAATTAAGTCCTTAAGTCAGGATGTCAGGCGTTCCTTTACTGAAACTTTCAAGCTTTGAATGACACTTGGAGACGACTTGGCACATACTCTTGATACCATAATTGATAGGTGCTGCATGTATGAAGACACCTTTGAAAAATAATGAGCAAAATTGCTCATGTCAGACACTTTATTTAGTCATTCTTCACACCCTTTTCAGTGGCTCCAATTGAGAGATCACTGCCGTCTTTCATACTGTCCTGTAACTTGGGGTGAAGTCAAAAATGCAATCTTTACCCATTTATAAACTCTGTCAATTGAAAGCCCACAGTTGGCTTGGCTAATGAAGCAAGAGGCCCTGGAGGAGCTTTATCTCCATGCATGTGCATGTTGTTATTGAGTGTGAATTTGATAACTGAGTCATACATTTAAATAAGACTATGGAAATCAACATCTAAGTGACGGATTCAGAGCAGTGCCTCGTTGCTTTTCTCCTTAGATCTTAGTCCCCCCCCCACACACACACACACACAAACAAAAAAAGGTTTTAGTAAAGGGTTAACAGTGCAATGCCTGGAGAATGTTATTGCAGAACATTTTTAAGCTCTAAAGCTCTATGCTGCTTCAAAAACAATGAACTAAGCCCTTTTTGACTAATACATTACTCTTTATACATTTATACATTATACATTTACATATTATATATTCAGAGGCGTCAAGTAACGAAGTACAAATACTTCATTACCTTACTTAAGTAGAAATTTGGGGTATCTATACTTTACTGGAGTAATTATTTTTCAGACGACTTTTTACTTCTACTCCTTACATTTTCACGCAATTATCTGTACTTTCTACTCCTTACATTTTAAAAATAGCCTCGTTACTCCTATTTAATTTCGGCTTGTTTTCATTCCGGCATGTCGTCGTTAAAAAAAAAAATTGGCCAATTACACAAACGGTTTAGATCTGAGTCCCGCCTCCTGAATACACATAGCTAAACTGATTGGCGTTGTGGTGTCTTTCTAACTTGTGAGAGGCTGTAGTCACATTTGGTTGTGCGAAGCGCCAAATCTCCTCCGAAGGAAACCTAGATGCGGTAAGCGAGGGAGAAATCGGGGCAAATCGCGTCAAATATTGATTCACAGAGAGAGAGAGAGAGAGAGCATTAATTGCATTTTTTTTTTCTTACATTACTTTTACTTTTATACTTTAAGTAGTTTTGTACTTTTATTTAGCTTGAGTTGATACTTCAACTTCTACAGAAGTCTTTTTAAACCCTAGTATCTATACTTCTACCTGAGTAATGAATGTGAATACTTTTGACACCTCTGTATATATTACATATATATCACACACACACACACACACACACACACACACACACACACACACACACACACACACACACACACGTGTATCATATACACGTGTGTGTGTGTGTGTGTGTGTGTGTGTGTGATATATACGTAATATACATGATATCATCATATGTCCATCATATATCCATGACAAATGAAACACCAAAGATGTTCCAGCAAAGCAAGTGGGTCTTTGCTAAACTTTTATTTTTAAGAGTGAATTGGTCTTTGAAGGAGATGTTCTCTATGAGATTTACAAGAGTTTAATAACAGGACATGCAAATTGAAAAAAAAATTCCAATAGAGAGTTAGGGTGACCTTGGCAGAGTGAGTGAAGGTGAAATATTGTCAGCTTTGTGTTTGTGCCAGTGACCTTTCAGCAATTTTCAAGTGTTTGGATCAGCTAGAATGTTCAAAAACAGTTAGCATCAGATTAGAGCGGCAGAGTGATCCAGGCGAGTCCCGGTGGCAAGTTCCGACACTGAAATGTCACAGGCCAAGGGGTTCTGAAATGTGGATGGTATTTTTAGATTGACGAGTCGGAATTAGCACTTTCCTTCAGCAAGACGTGGAAGTACACACCAGCTGATAAGAGACTGAACTTGCTGCACTCTATGTGGGCTTTAATGTGTTTTATTGTCAATTATGTTTGATGGAAAGGCAGGTATATAGTCCCCTCACCATATGGCTGGTGGAAATGGAATTGCTGTGTGGATGTCACATTCATTGCTAAAACTGGATTTGTTCAGCCGACCAGCTTGCAGAGATACCCCCCCCCCCCCCCCCCCCCCCCCTTCGCCCTCATACACCTCTTAAGGAGAGTCAGAATCTGTGTTTCACTGTTTGACTGCTTCACTGAATGGATTTCAGAGGCCATCGCGCATATATCAGACTCCACATAATATTGGCGTTATGAAAGCTGCACTAAAAATGACATTACCAGTTGTATCTTCATGAGTTATGAAGGATTGTGATCTAATTCACCAGCATTACTACACTGGAGTACAAAATGTTTCCAATTGTATAAAAAATGTACATTGCTTAATTTTAATGGAACAGATCATCCAAAAAATTTAAATTCTGTCTGTTCCTCACAGAAGCTGTAGTATGACTTCAGAAGACTTATTAATATATTACAAATAATATGGACTCCATTTATGGGCCTTTTTTCAATTATGGAGCTGAACTGACCCTGTCCACATATGCTTTCATTGTCAGAAAGAAAGTCATAGGAGTTTGGAGAAACATGAAGACGAGAAAATGTTGAAAGAATCATTTACACTTTTATTTTTGGATGAACTATTCCTTCAAGATTTTCTTCAAGCCGTTAATTATTATCATTTTTTTAGTGGCTGGACATTTCTGCTTTCTGCGTTGGTATATTTCTGCTTGATGTTTCATTAATTTTACTTTATAATTTTTTCTACTTGTATTTATAGTTTTTTTGCTTGCTAATTTATAGTTTCGAGATACGACTGACTGCATATCGACCAATTTGTACAGAATTACTAGTTCAGGCATGTCTTTTTTTATGCTCACCTGACCAAAATATGTCAGCATTTGAAAAGTTGTATCCCCCAACATAATTGATCTAAAAATAACATATATATATATATGTGTGTGTGTATGTATATGTATAGATATAGCTTCTTTTATAGATATTATGTTTTTACTAAAAAACACAAGACAGAAGGTAATCAAAAATAGTATTTTTGCAGTCCATACCTCTTCCTTCCATCTTTCTGCTCTAGTCTCAATCTGTCTCTCAATTATCGTTTCTTGGCCACATTTCTCTTATGCAATGCGTCTTAATAATACCTGGAGTGAAATGCATTTAACTTGGGAGTGAAAAGCAGCGGTGGTCACGGAAAACATGTACTTCTAATTATCTCATACAAGCAATCAGATGGTTTCATCCCATCCATAGAAGCTTCTTTCTTTCTTTTTTTCTTTTTTTTCTTCTGTGTTTTTCTATACAAGCAGACTTCAAGGACATCCACAGGCTTTTTGTATAGTATTTCTTTCATGATACACTTCACTGATCTGCAATCCTGCATTTTCTATGAGCTGCAACCGTAACCGTAATGGCTTGGCAGTGTCTTGCGGTACAACTCCAAAGGGATATTTATTCATCAAAAAAAATTTATTATCCATTTGATTATTTTTTTAAATGTAGCTATATTGATTTTGTGTCTGTATGTATGTTTGGTCATGAATGTGCACCTGCACTTTAAAGTTTATATATTTAATTTCAGATTTTTTCAAACATTTTTTTGCTATAAATTGCCAGCTATATTTTTTACTCACAATGTGAGCAATCTTTACCCATGCAGAAATCACCTCCACACTGCTGGATGTTCTAGTCTGTTACTGGTCTAAGTCAAAAGTGCTTTGACATATTCTGGTCTCTAGATATGTGTCTGGTATCATTCAGTGTAAATCTATGGACATTTTTGGCTAGATTTATGGTCTGACAATAGTGAACCTTTCCTTTACTGCTGCTGTTTGTGTGCTTGGAGACAACATACAAATATTTTGTATTTATTCTAAATCTAGACATATATTTGTGCGGTGTGTTTGTTTGGAAGCAGGGCTTGCTTGCCTTTATCCATGACATTGCATTTTACGCTTCCATTTCAAAGATTCAGTGATGATTTTCTATTACATTATGAGGTATGTTGTACTGACACAGATTACTTGTAAATAAAAGCTGGTATATGCACATTTAAACGGCCCATTCCAATCAGATCATATTCTCTGTGGTATTTGAATGAAACTATCATACTGTTCGTTATCTACTGCAAACCATATTGGAAGAATTAAGCTAAACTCCAAAGGCCTTTGATGTGTGAATCCGCCCCCCCAACCCAAAAAAGTCAGACTTCCATTTTATCCCATTTTTGTAAAGTTATTTTAGCTGTTTATTTTACGGAATTTAATCATGCATTAAAATGCAATCATCGAGAGTAATAGGAATATAAATAAAACATAATAAAAATATCTAGACGCACTGCAGTAATATAAATTTTAAGAATAAAAGTGTTTATTTCTTATTAAAATAGTCAGGCTTCATTTTCTTTATGGAAAATATAATTTCTTATTTTTCTTTTGATTTTGGGAGCATATAAACCAAACATGTTTTTCCATATGATTCACTCATATGAGCAGTTCCTTGCAAATGTCAACCATACCATGAAACAAAATTTTTCATTCAAGTTGTGCATTTAGACCTGTATTTTACTGCACTGACATACTTTAATTGAAATTTGAAGGAAATTGCCATGTTTATCCACCAATAGTACAATAGTACAACATTTTCATTCAACCATATTTAATGCTTTCAAAAGAGAGATGCCCATCGAAGGCTGCCCTTTTTTTTTTTTTTTTTTTATGTCAACAGGAAGCATTTTGTAGAAAGATGGAGACTTGTCTGAGAAACAAATACACTTTGTCATAACTGTGATGATTTCTGGATTCATAAGGGCTAGATTTATGAAGTCACAACACTTCCGTGCTGTGTCATATCTGTAACATTTTAAAGATTGTTTATATCATAATAATTATAAATGCAGTTAACTAGAAATGTTCTATACACAGCCAAATTATGTTAATTCGTATTATGATCAACAACTCATCTCCCTCCTTTGCTCTGCGCAACCATAATAATGTGTTATGGACGTGACCGTTACAGACGCTTCGTATTAAATCATATGCATAGCCATGGCTATTGGCCCGGCGTGCATGTTTACCACGTTGATGATTACTGATATACTGTGAAGGCCTATTGCTGTGATCTGTTTCAGGCTTGGCGTATCATAACATTTTACAAATTCTGTCATGACAACTCTCGGGAGATTGGTGTGGTAATAGACATTGGCATGGTAATGGATATGGCAACGTTGATGTATTTGGTCTTGGCGGATAGATCTGCTGCAGAGCTAGTACAGAGACTTGTTACTGCCAATACATTCACAGACATGCTGCTGTACATGATTTAACCCCTGTAGCAGATCTATACAGGTGGAGCTGGGGAAGGTGGAGGGTTTCTGCATACTGCTAACAGCAACAAACCGGCATTTGTTTGAATGTTGAGCTTCAGCTCATTGGATGCTAATATTCAACAATAATACTGATCTGCCTGCATTGACACCATTATACAAGAACTGAACTGAGCTGGACGATGACATCACGGTGTACTCCAGAGCGGCTATATATATAAATGAACTAAATTAATAACTTTTTTACAACAAAAATGAAACATCACTGAACTTACTTAAGCTGGACCGTGAAGCTATTTTCTTCTGGACACAAACTTTTTTGCATTATTTTCCTGTTATCTCTGTAAAGCTGCTTTTAAACAATCTGGGCTGGGTTTCCCGAAACCTTCTTAACGTTACGTCGTTCTTAAGATACACCTTAATCTGTACCTTATCGTTAATACGTGTTTCCCGAAACGTTCTTAGTTAAGTATACCTTCTGTAAGTCATACGTTCGGAAAGTTGGTCTGGACCACTCTTAGCTTTACCTTATCACTGTTGCAGGTCTATATGAATATAATGCTGAAGTTTTAATATACCCAGACAGTGTTCAATTAGGCTAATTCAAGTGTTTTCATGCAAAGAGTAAAATTGTCATTATACAGATTGTTGTTAGATTTTTAATTATATTATCCAAAGGTACATCAGCTGCCGAACCATTAAAGGCTTAATAGTCTATTTAAAGGGAATGATTGTGGTGGGGAGTTTGCTCAAACTATGGCAGCTATACAGCGCATAGTTGTTCTAAAAGACGGGCTCGATGGTGTTTTTAGCCCCCAATGGCTCCTTAGAGGCAGCTAACCCTAACCTCAACCTTAAACCTACCCATCCCCTCGCTGCCTGGAAGGCGCCGTTGGGGGCTAAAAACACCAAACACCAAAAGATGGTTCACCCAACCCGCGTAAAAATCCCTGGCCAAATAGTTTTTTTGACAAACAGGTCGTGTGGGAATTGAATTGCCGTCTGAGTTTACAAGAAGAGATTCAAAATTCACTGTTTAAATCCTTTTTGATTACAACCGAGCACCGTATGTAATATGTACACTTTTATTACTGAAATGCTGGAAGTATTTACAAGAACACTATTTCATCGCAGCTCCACCTCAGCGATCAAAAATGGGATAGAGATGAAAGCACGTAAAAAATTTTAAATGGTTATTGTGGCAGCAATATATGATACAATTTTAAAATATGTAGGCTAGGCTATTATAGATTGGATTATTTTTTTATAATATCCCAATAAAGAGTCCTAATAAATGCAATTTCAACTATTTCTGAAGTGCTTCTTTTATAAACACCGCTTTCTCACATTATGCAGTGAAACAGCCCCTGCACGAGAGAATAATTGATTCTCGAGCCATCGATATCAACCAATTCAGCACCATCGCCACGGACAGCACCGGGTAACGTCGCACGTAAGAAGGTATATCTTAAGCAGCTTTCTAAGGTATAGTTCGGGGATCATGCCTAGTAATGGTATACCTTTAGTTAAGTTATACCTTAAGAGTCTTCGTAGCGTGCTAAGAGACAACGTTATCGGGAAACCCAGCCCTGTATTGTAAAAAGCGCTATATAAATAAATTTTACTTGACTTGACTTGATGCAACAGCAATCAGCTGTGCTATGTAGATAATGATGTGGTCGCTAAGTCAAAGACTTATCAGCCTGCGCCGTCTAGAGTTTCATGCCAGAACTATGTAATAAATGTATTCTAATAACATTTTAGAAATTACATTCTAATATCAGCGAGAACATCATGCGGATTTAGTCTACAGATCGCTACGATGTTATTGTTCTTGCCGTATTTGAATAGCACTCAAAAAAATAAGCCTTTTTTGAAGATTTCAATTGTATAGTAAAATTCCATCAAATTGAATTGAATAATCCTTACATATTATTTATATTATGAATTTAAATTTTTTTTTTTAAATGATGATTTCAACTGATATGATAAACATTTAATGGATTCATAAATTTACTCTAGTACAAATAAATATTTGTACGATATTATAGCCTATATTCAGCATATTTTTACTTGACCTGTTTTGTATCTTAGTAATTATTAAATGTATGTTTGAATAAAGGTCTCATTAAAACAAGTTTTTATGACAGCCACCATCATAAATGATCTTGATCAACAACTAATGTTCAACACCAAATTGGAGCAGCAGTTAGATCATTTAAAAAAAACGTCAAATACAGTTTTTTGGTTACAACTGCATCTGTCTCTGATGTAGACTGGAGTAGATTTATTTTAATGCGGGTCCCACACTGACTGGTTACACTTAACAGCATGAGAGATGGCGTGAACGCATGCTATATAATCGCATGCTATAAATAATTCATAACTACAATTTCAGTTTTTAAGTCAATTAACTGAGGTCAAAGTTTGGTAAAGTTTAAAGTTTGGTTAAGTCTCTTTTAAAGTTTTTAAAGCATTTTATATGTGTTTCCATAGTCTAATAAATTACGCTTTCAGATCTGTCACATCCATAACAGTGAAATAAAATAGATATTTTATGTTCTGTGGAGAGCCAAACCTTCTGCATTCAGTGGATATTGTTGTTTCTGGTTTGGTGCATTACAATTCACAGGAAATCTACAAAATATGTTCTCTATTTTTTTTGTTTTGTTCCATCCGTAATGCATGTGTATTTCCCTCATCTAAAATATAAAACCCATTTATAGACTGAAATGTTTTTGGTGGCTAGACTTCACTGTAAGGGGTTTAGGAAAATATAAACTCATGGTTCAATATATTGGTAATGAATACGTTCTATGAGAATTTATATTTCAAGTTTTGACTGCAAATGTCTTGTCCATAATGCTGGAATTGCCCATATGCTGGAATGTGCGTGAGTAGTAGATCAAGTGAGAGAGAGAGACTTATTGTGCATGTGAGTGAAGAGTGTGATTGTGTCTGAGGAACTGGTCCAAGTCATGTAATCTTGCCCTGTGTGTATTTGTGAGTCTTTGTGAGTGTGTGTGTGTGTGTGTGCAGTACACAGTAGAAGAGGGCTTAACAGATTGCTTGCCCATTGAGGTCTGACCTTTACTGTCAGTAGAACACTATAAACCCCAGTGTTGTACCCTACAGTCAAGCGGAATACTAACTAGGCCAAGTCCAGCTGTGCTCGCTGTATCTCTTTGCCCAAGGTAGGGATGTGAAACTGAAGATTTCACAGCCATGTCAATGTAATGTGGAGATTTTGAGGGGCCTTTGAACTGCCCTGAAGGATAACCTTCTAGCAAAAATAAATCTAGTTTTCATCACTCAGCTGTGGAAGGAGGATCAGCGTACTGAGACATGAAGTTTGGCCTGGAACTGATCACTAAGAAGCCCAAAAACAATGGAAAATAATGGACTGGCTCAGGAAAACACAGTGTACTACTAGTCAGCTATGAAGGGGATGACTAGTCAGAGAGTGAGTTGGAAAGACTTTTTTTGTGTGTAGATGCATGCCTAAAATCAGCCCCTTTAAATTCAAAATGTTACGGTAACATATTTCATTTCTGTAATTTGATATATTTCTATGTGTGTGTGTGTGTGTGTGTATATATTTATTATATGTATACCTTTTAAGTTTTTAAGGCGAGACACGGCAGGCAAAAACATCGTTTTTTTTTTTACTGGTCAATTTTGAGATTCTTGGATATTTGTCTTCAACAACATGTCTTCTTTCAGACTTGTAGTGAAAAAAAGTCAGAAATACACATTTAGGTCTTTATTTTATTACACTTTGTCTGTTTGCGTCTGTAGATTTCTCATAAATTCAACAAAAGTTTGCGTTCTTAATCCTCCCGCTGCTCCGCGATCTCTGCCGTCACCCTGTCATCACATGCACCGTTAGGAAGCTCTCTCTCCCCTGTACAATCCTGTCGGATCCAAATATGGTCATTTCCTTTTTATCAGCAACCAATCGTGAAAGTAAAAGGGCTGAATGCGCAATCTCATTGGATGATGATAAATCTTTAAAGCCGGTTTTCTCAAAATGACTTTTCTCTCATACTCCAAGTCCGAAATCTCCACTTCAGTAGCACCTATATACACCAAACTTTCCAGTCTTGTACCTAGTTATATTATGAAGACATTTACTGAGGGATTTGTAAATATATTATTCCTAGCCTGATTTATATAACATTTTATTCCCAAAAACATGGCGAAAATCTTTTTTTTTAAGGCTATTGACAGTATTTTCTGATTTACAGGATAACAAAAGTAGATATCCATAAATCCCTCTGCAATTTTTTTCCCATCTAATATGTGAACACAATGAAAAAATAATTTTTAACCTGGCTTTATCCAATACTCAGATTTCGTTTTTTAAAATATATGCAAATTAGCACATATTTAATTAGATATAGCCTAATTTGCATATTTAAACATTAAATTACAGAAAACTTGTAATACATTTTTTTCTCATCTTAATGTAGGTAATCAACTGGGAAAGTTTCATGGTGATATCTGCTAGCTAAAAATTGTACCCTATTCACCTGTAGTGTCTCGCCTTAATATACTAAACCTTTGTAAATTTTTAATAAAAACGTACTTTTTATTAATAATTAATATATGAAAATATGGGTGTTTACTTAAATATAAATACATTTATTTAAATAATAAATTAATTAAATGAATTAATAATAAATATATTGGTAACACTTTCAAATAAGGGTGTTAACAGTTGTTAACAAGTGGCCAACAGGAAAAGATATTAAGAAATTAGGTTTACTTTATTATTCTGTAAAACTATGTTATTGCGAATATTATTGTTACTTGCTCATCATTGTGTCAGTGTTTTATTCGTTGACTTTAGCTAGCTTCCTTGCACGAAGAACAACATAGTAATCAAACGCGTTTGTCCGTTTAGGGCTACTGTAGAAACATGTCGTCGCTTTTCAATATAAGGAGACCCGCGAAAATGTATTGAGTATGTTAGTTAATGCATTAACTAATGTTAACTAATGGACCCTTATTGTAAAGTGTTACCAATATATCTCTAGTATATGCATCTGATTGTTGACTAGTTGTTCAGGTATCCCACCAATTAGCTGGCTTTACAAGTATGTAATTTTCCACACATGCTGAATAAAGATGCAATGAAAATAGGAAATGTGTGCAACGAGAGGAGAAAATGACATCTTGCCAGCATCTTAACCACCTTGTGTTGCGAATAACAAGACGTACTGTGTCATACATGAAGATGTTGGGAGCAAACATACAGTTGTTATTTTCACGTCACTGTATTTTAGTGGTCCCAGCTATCGCTTGGCAGTGCTGCTGACAAGTTCAGATTGCATCTGTCACACTCTAGGCTGTTTGAGGACCAAATATTTTCCCTATCTCAGAGCGGTACAACATTAAAGTGGCGTTTAGAGTTCTGGCTGTCCTCCGTCTGCCCCATATAGCAGCAGTGCCCAGTTTAGTTTAAGTCACAGCCTTTTAAAATCTGCCATGCATCACGGTGTGTATGCACATTAAAGTATCTCACTGCTTAGACTACCGAGAAGGTAGCCACGCATTTCCACTGGGTTTCATCATTGATTCCTTCATACCACTTGCTATCTCAGCAAATTCTCACTGGTTTGCATTGCAAATGCTGAGACAACTGTGTGTACACATCATCTAAACATCACCAAAGCAAGGCAAATATGTGATCGTAATGTGTACTCGCCGGTATTACAAAGTCTGTTTGTATTGTGCTGGGTATCAGTGCTCCACTGGAGTTCCCTTCATGCAAAGCCTTTAGTTTGTCTTTGCGAGGTTCAAAGACTAACCGAAATTATGGATGTAAATGGAACAACACAAATGTGACATGAGAAACCCCCCCACCCAAACCCAAACCCAAATGCAAGAATCACAGTGCAGCGTGACTTTCTTTTATGTCGAATTGTAAATAAATCAGTCAGAAAAGTTACTGTTTAATGAATACGGATTAGGTGAGGAGGGACTTTTAGATCACCGTTTTTAATACTCTGACACCGATAAATATTTAGCAGTTTTTCATTTTGATTAAGTTTTCATAATGTACAGACATTACATTGTTGGGCTCGTTACTCAAAACATTTTATTAATTGATCGTTACTGGTTACTCCTTTCAAAAGTAATATTATTACTTTTCTTATTATACCCTGGCAACAGTAATTCGTTACACTACTAGTTATCTTAGTTTTCCATTACACCCTACAAATTTTACTTAAATGTTCTTCTCTTACCAAAAAAACAGTCTTTTTATTAACTATTGAGTAATACTTCTGCAAAAAAATGTATTTCTACATATGTATTCAAAGGCACATCTCTTGGAACATACAGAAGTTTAAACAAATCATTTTGCAGCCTTGGATATGTGGCCTTGCTTGCTCATTGTCCAACAGCACCCTTTCTCTTCTCGTGCTCCATGTTTTCGACACTTCGTCACACACAGCTCCCACTCAAGACCTTGAGAATTCAGCTAATCAGATTCAGATTTTAGTTCATATACTATGTATGAAGATGATAGCACTATGGCCTTATCATGGATATGTTGTCAAGGTTGCATGTTTGAGAGATCGAAAACACTTGGCAGACACAAAACGTTTTTAGACGGCATGAATTGTATTTATTGAAGAACCACAATTTTTGTATCACAAGCACTGGCAGTGCAAACACACTAAACTAAATTGATACAATTTTGTGGGATTTATTCTGGGAGTTGTTGAAAGACTTTGTGAATCACATTCGTTTTGTTAACTCTGAAATCAGAATAAACAAAAATAAATGATTTATTTGCATAGAAAAAGATTTTCTATTCTAATTCATTCCTGTGATATAAAGCTGAGTTTTCAGCATCATTCCTCCAGTCTTCAGTGTCACATGATCCTTCAGAAATCATTCTAATATGTTGATTTGCTGCTTAAGAAACATTTCTTATTATTATCAATGTTGAAAACAGTCGTGTATTTTTCGAAAAAAAGAAATTTCAGGATTTTTTGATGAGTAGAAAGTTCAAAAGAACTGCATTTATTTTAAATAGAAATCTTTTATAACAATTTGAAAGTCTTTACTTTAACTTTGATCAAATTAATGCATGCTTCCTGAATAAAAGTATTAATGTCTTTCAAAAAATCTTTCTGACCCCAAACTTTTGAACTGTAGTATGTGTATAAGATGGCGACGGCTGATGGGTCCTAAACGCAAGCTGATGATATTTACAGCGTTAACTACTTGGTGCAAGCTGATTGGTTCATGTCGCATCTGCAGGTTGTGGTTGGTGGCTGGTTACCATTCACTATAGCAGTTTGCAGTACGCATCAGAGCTCGTCTAAAATCCTCCACCTTCCCCAGCTCCACCTGTATACAGTATCTGCTATGGGTAATTGATATTTGCTATTTGTGCAGCAGCAGTGTATGTCTTACATACTCACAGCAGCGTATCGTATCGTATGTATTGCAGTAGCAAGTTCCTGTTCTTGCTCTCCAGCTGCAATAATCTACAACAACAGCAATAATCAACAGCAGCAGCAATTCAGCAGCAGTGTAGCAGATCTATTTCCCCAAGACCAAATACATTAACATTGTCAAATCCATTACCATGCTAAAAATCTTTAGAGAGTTGTCATGATAGAAACATACACACACACACACACACACACACACACACACATACTGCAGTTCAAAAGTTATATATATATATATATATATATATAATATGTATATATGAAGAGTTCAGATGCAAAAGCCTCTAAGAAGGCTTTTGTGTAATTTGTGAAATTACTGAATTTAAAAATACGAGCTTGATAAAAATGATCATTCTATAAGAAAAATTAATATGGCACTTAGAGGCTTTTGCATCTGAACTCTTCATATATATATGCTGTCCCTTAATGAACCTCTATGGAGGTGATAATGAAAAGCTCAGTTCAGCAATGGCGGTTGCTTGATGTGGGGTATTTTTATTTTTTATTTTTTTATCTGTCAAGCCCTAAAAGCTCTCCACCACACTTTTTAGTCTTGAAACAGGATGAAAATGGGTTGATGATCTTTTGGTTGCACACACACTATTTCTCACTCGCACATAAAAGGTCACACAGACGTCAAAAAATGGTGAACCCGGTCTCAACATGGTCAGAGGTCCCATTGTGGTTGCATGGTCGGAATTCGACAAGCCAAAAGAGAGAGATATCAGGGTGTGGGTGTTAAATACTATTTGATCTCATATTTCATAATATTTGCTTTGCTTTATTGTGGTACTATCTTTTTTTTTTTTTTTTTTTTATCTTTTTGAAGAGGCACTGCCTCTCTAGCCTCTTCAAAGAACCCGGCTCTGGTTGAGAAGCTCTGGTCTAGTGTCTGGATATGCTTGTTGTACCTGCTTTGAACAACAATGAAGAATTTCACAGCTGATCTGCAGTACAACTGGCCAAGGCAGGAACAATATATTATTTCCTCCCTGTGTTATAGGCAGAACATTTACTGAATAACACAAGATAAAACATAGCTACGTTTGACAGCTGCTAAGGAATGAAATTTTTTCATTTCATTTCTTTCCTTTCCTCTTTAAATTTTTCTCATGAAAACAAATTGGATAAGACCAGTGTGCATGATTCACCAGTGCATGTTATTCTAAAGAAAAAATGCATATCATATATAGACAAATATAAACTCCTGACAGAACATCACGTTTTACCTGGAAATATGCAGAAGTGGAAAGCCATTTTGTGTTGATTTTAATGTCCATGTCCATCCACTTGTTCTTTGAAAGTCTGCAAATATTGTCCAAACAATATCCCCTCAATGTTTGCTTTGATGTCATTGTGCAGGTCCCTCTTTTCATATCGCAATCAAATAATTTCACCACGTTTATTTCTGTTTTCATCTTGGTTTGAGGATCAGCCTCAAGCACATCACAGCAAAGGTTTTGCAGATGATCTCTTTCTTAGATGTTTTATACATATTCAAGTCAATGAATCTAGCCCATATGTTGTCTTTTTTATCTCGGGCACTATAGATGCTCTGCAGTCAGCCTGGAAAAAATATGAGAATCTACTCAACGTGCTTCAGAGAACCATAATTCAATATAGAGCCATCTCAGTTATGATGTTTGGTTCTGATTCAATTCTGGGACGCCGATTGTATAAATACATTTCCACAGGTTTCCCTTTAGATACAGTGTTAGCCTTTGAAATGTCTGAGGTGAGGACTAAAACAAGCATGAAAACAGACAAAAGCTCTGTTTTCGAAACCTAGTGTGTTGCCTCATTGCCTACTGCCTACATAATCAGTGTTTGCAATGGAATACGCTCTGCGTGACAGACACGATTCAAAAGATTTCAGTGGAGTATGGCATTCGCATGTTGGCACAATATTCTAACATAAAAGTAAATAGGACATACTAACAATTTCTATTGGTACCTTTTTTGTTGTTTATTTAAGGTCAACTTTTCTCTTGTCATCATGAATTTGGGGTACTTTAGCAAGGAAGTATTAAATTGATCAAAAGGGACAGTAAAGACATTTATAATGTTGCAAAATATTTCTATTTCAAAAAGTTTAGAATGATTTCTGAAGGAGTAATGATGCTGAAAATTCAGTTTTGCATCACATGAATAAATTTGTTTTAAAATATATTCAAATATAAAATAGTTATTTTAAATTGTAATATTTCACATTCCTTGTTCCTTGGTGAGCATAAAAGACTTCTTACAGACCCCAAGCTTTTCAATGGTGAATATATTCTTAGAAGACAACAAAATTAAGATACTGTGTATACCTTATGCATGGGGAAAAGAGTGAGAGTGTAAGAAAGAAAAGAGGATGAAATGATGAGGATGACAAGTGCAAGGAACAAAGTATAATGGAAATGTAATGATATATATATTTTTTTTTTTTTTTGCATTTTGCATTTTGGAATCCTTCAGAATTAAAATGCTGCTACTTCAGCAAAAAAAGACATCAGCAGTTATGTGAAAGTGAGTGTGCTCGTCTAACAAAGAGTTTCTTAAACAACTGTCAGAGCACCAAATCTGTGATTGATTCTTCTGGAAATGTTGCTGCTATTTTTTTTAAAAGGCAGATTATATAAAAAGTTTTTGTCAGAATTCTTTCTTGTCAGGTTATTTGTTGTCATAAGTATCTTGGCTTGTTATTTACAGTCATTCTGTTTGTATCTCACACTTCCATTTACAGTTAATGTGATATTTCAGCATGGATTTAAAGATGTATATTTGCTATTGTTTGTAATGTGCTGCATTTTTCAGAATCTTATTTCTGATTGGATGAGCCACATTCAATTTTGTTGTATATATAATGAGCCAAGTTGCTATTTTGCATGCCATTAATTAGGCTAGAACTGCATCTAGCTATTTTATTTATATAATTTGATTTATTTAAACCATATTACTCCCCCCAAAAAATTTAAATTCTGTCATCATAAACCCTTTTGTCGTTCAAAACCCAGTTTGCATTGCTTTCTTTTGTGTAACGCCAAAGAAGATATTTTGTAGAATGTGGAGCTCACTGACTTTCATTGTATGGACCAAAAAACAAAACACATTTCTCAAAATATCTTTTCTTATGTTCCACAGAAGAAAATCATACAGATATGGAACGACATGAGGTGAGTAAATGATGAAAGATTTGTATGTGTGTGTACTATCCCTTTAAATTAGGATTTACATTTACATTTCATTCTGATAGATTGAATTATTTAAATTATAAACCAATCACTGTAACATGTTGTTTTAAGTGTCTAATTGTTGCTTTAATAGTGGCATCAGGGCCGTGGGTTTGCGGTTTGCTCACATTCTGATATTTTAGGGCTTATTTGTAGGCGATTCGAGTTTGAATCGAGCTTTTGTCATTTCCTGACCCTGTTCCCATCTCTCTACAAATATAGGTAGTAGAAAGGTCAAGAAAACACTTATAGAACGAGAAAATTGGAAATGAAATTTTGAAATACTAGCTTTCATACCATGATCTAAAAAAATATTATAATAATAATAACATAAGATGACCTTTTTTGCTGATGTACAAGCCAGTGAGAGTGAAGAATGACATTGTGGGTGGGGCTTTAATCCAGCTATTCTGATAGGGCATTTATGAGGTATCCATCAGTGGAGCGAATATATGAGGGCGATAAATCTGGCACTGGAAGGACGTGTGTGTTCTCGCCCTCCGAGTGGTTTGTATTGCCTGACTGTCGGCTTGATGGATGGTCTTCTGTTCCTGGCAGGTTCGCCAGGTCTCACGGCAGCAGCAATGTCAGCATGTAGCTGGCCAACAGCAGCGCCATAAACAAATTTGATTGACGGGTCAGACACGCCCTTTCTACCGGACCTGGACGCAGAAAGATTTCAGGGACGTAGACACTCGTTGAGAAGAGCCAGAGTAGACGAGGCCCACACGTTAATGTCACAAAACAACACTGTGTGTATTTGATGCAGGCTTCAACCCGCTATTATCTCTATTATTATCTGCAGTCTGTTGATGTGGAGTGTTTGTGGAGTTTGACAGAAGACAGCGCGCCGTCACATGAACCCACTTCAAAAATACGTGCGGTGTGCATATTAATGGAAGCTATCGAGAGCGAGATCAGCACCAAACCCACGTTGATGGAGAGCTCTTCCAGTTTTCATAAATATGCAAAGATTCCCATTACTTTGTTTGGATGGGGTTTTTAATTTTGGTGGGGGGTAATTTATGTATTTAGGCTTGTGAAATAAACGGAGAACAATTGGCAAGTGTCTAAAACTCTAGGCGTGGGTGCAGCTCTCAGAGGAAAAGTGACTGTGTTTCAGACAGTCGGTGAAAGCAAGCAGATTGAAATGTAAATGCAAATCGATCAGCGATAGAGCCCTTAAGTTGTGACAGACTATCGACTGTTTTAGGATATTTGGGATTGTTGTGTCTGCAATAATATGACTGCGTTCCCTTTATATTTATCATGCTAGTTGTTAGGACTGAGCGATACAGTTATTGAATATTCACAGTGAATATCGAGATTTGGCCATTATGTTTTCTTAATAAACGCGTCATTTGACTTGTTGCGCAACGTTTCCGTTTTTATTTCTGATTGTACTTTAATTCCACATCAGTCCAGATTCTATTTGTTTGTGCCATCATTAAAAAGTAATATTTCTTTTTTTGTTAATTTATTGAAAAACACTGAAAGACATGCATTAATTAAGTTTATATATATATATATATATACAGTACAGTAAACCATGTGTATTTATTCATATATATGAATAAATGCACATGGTTTACTGTACTGTGCCTTGATCAAATTAATTGGCTTGTTCTTTGAAGCACAACCCAGAACGATTAATTAAAGGTGTTTTATAATTTTATAATTTGAAAGAAATTAATACTTTGATTGCAGATGACAACAACTCATTATCATTGCACTAGCACTGGTCCCATCTAATTGCTTTGTGAACACAAGTCTTTGTGGCAGAGTAGGTTTGGCGTGTGATATCAGTGAGGAAACAGCACTTTCTGCCCTGCTAAACATTCTTTGCGGTTGTTTAGGTCTGGTTGTTTGACTCTTTATAAAGAGTTACACTGGTTTTCCCCCCTGAGAGGACGGGCGGGGAGGGAGAGGAGAAGAATGGCTGCTTTGCAGATTGCTTTGAGGATAGATTGCCAGTTTCAAACTGCCATAGACACAATCAAAATCTCATTGCAGCAGAGGTGATTTTCTACATCCCCCTACTTGTCGCATCAATGCATCTAATGAAATAACACATTAATCCCTAATGCACAATGTCTTGGAACAAATGTCATATTCTTTACATTGTAATACCAGTGACATTGAGGTCTTGTTGTTGTTTAATCTTTTAGGTCTTTTGCTTATTAACTTGTAGAGCTGCCTAAAATGAAAGGACTTTTCCCGCAAGATACATTACTTTTTTAATTGTTGTTCTGTGTACTCATGTGTCAGATGGATGTCTTTCGCCATTGCATCACATCGTGTTGGGTTTCCCCCCACTGTTTGTTTCCTCTGTGTCCTCCTTTTAAGACAGCAGTTAAACTTTTACTAAATTAATCTTGAATTCTGTTTCCTTTCATTCTGTTTCAATGTTTTTAAATGCACAAGCATGTATTTCGTGGATCAACATATTTTGTCCTCTTAAAGTCACCGCTTAAATCACAGGGAAATTATTGGTTGATAAAGATATAAGCCTAAACCTAACCCTTTCTGTATCCCTAAAATGTGATAGGTCAATAAAAATGTTGTTCCTATTAGCCAGTCACAGTAAACTATACGCTGAAGAGAAAACAATTGGTGTGGGATTTGATTTGAAGCAATTTTCACAAAGAAACGGAACTTAGCACATTGAGTTAAACGTGAAATAGTATTTTGTTTTTGTTTTTATTTACAGGTTAAAAAATCATTTTTACAGTGTAGATTTCAGACAGAGATATCTCTTTCTCTTGAAGTGTCTTTTTCTTTGTCTGTGTCCATTTATCAAACTTCCACGTTTTTTCTTTCCCGCTCTCACCTCTGTTAAAAGCACGCTTGATTGTTGTGCCAATTAGTTTGGGATGGTAAGACCCCTCCAGCCTCTTGTAAATGATTGTGCGCAGTGCCAGAGCTCTCTGCAGGCCTAATTAATCCATCGCAATGCAGGTAGGAGTAAATTATCACAGGAGGACAATATCTTCAGGGTTCGACACACTTCTGTGTTCTGTATGGCGGCGCGGTTGCGTCTGTGTTAAGGTTAGGGTCATTGAGGTTCCCCGCCTCTATTTCCAGAGACCTCAAAAGGTGGTTTGATCTCTACTAACAAGTAGCTAGAGACTGAAGAACCATTGATTCCAGGCATGATAAATTCAAGAGGCCAGTCTTTCTACTGACTGCTCTCTTGACTTCTCTACTCCCCTGTGAGACAATTGGCAGTTTAAATCAGACTCTTCAGTTTACATTTTCACCTGGATATGTCAACATTTCTTTTGGTAACTCCTGTTGTTTTGGAGTGGTGTAACCCATTAGCTCCTTTGATAGATTCTTCTTTGATAGATTCTCTGGTTATTTTATAAATTTAGATTATTTTTCACATTGCTGTTATTTTTATTGTAAAGCACTTGGCAGATAGATAGATGATAGATAGATAGATAGATAGATAGATAGATAGATAGATAGATAGATAGATAGATAGATAGATAGATAGATAGATAGATAGATAGATAGATAGATAGATAGATAGATAGATAGATAGATAGATAGGATATACATGGTTGAATGGATTGATAGACAGCATATGAATGTTGCATGTAAATCTCAAAAGATTTTCCATAGTACAAAGGTTACCATCTTGATTTCATGACTGGTCCTAAGTTGAAGGACATGGAGAGGAGTATAATTGGAGGGGGATGTTATTCACCGGATCTGGCCACAAGCCAAATATCCTGGTAGGTCCTTCTGCATTAGCATTGACTGCCACTGTACAGTGAAGCAGGATCAGCTACTGGCTAATTAATACCACAGGGTGCTTCTCAGCCTCATATATCTGTTTGTAGAGCGAATGGCAAGTTAGCGCAGCCTTCGACATGCAGAGGGACACATTCTGCCTCTGAAGATGTCTACCATCTCAGCCCACTCAGTCTTAGACAGATCTGAGATGACACCACTAAAGAGGAATCATTTGGTACAAGGGACTAATAATGTTCTTCCAGCCTGTAGTTGCTTCTTTGTGCTGCAGTGTTGTGCCTGGTGTTTCAGTGTGACTAAAATTCGATTTTTACATCTGAGTGGTGGAAAACTTTTTGCTGTGAGGTTAGGGTGTTAAAAAGTAAATGGCATGTTATCGTGCATCTGGCCAAAAAAGTACACTACCATTCAAAAGATTAGGGTCGGTAAGATTTTTGAAAGATATTATTGCTTTTATTTAGCAACAATGCATTAAATTGACATTAAAGACATTTATAATGTTATAAAAGATTTCTATTTCAAATAAATGCTGTTCTTTTGAACTTTCTATTCATCAGAGAATCCTGAAATTTAAAAAACAAAATCAAAATATAACATGGTTTCCTCAAAAATATTAAGCAGCACTTTGATAATAATAATAAATGTTTCTTGAGCAAAAAATCAGCATATTAGGGGGCAGTTGAGTCGGACTCGTAACCCGAAGGTCGTGGGTTCGAGTCTCAGTACCAGCAGGAAATATAAGTGGGGGGAGTGAATGAACAGCACTCTCTTCCACTCTCATTACCCACAACTGAGGTGCCCTTGAGCAAGACACATAACCCCCATTCGCTCCCCGGGCAACATAGCAACAAAAAAAAAAAAACTGCTCCGGGTTTGTGTGTGTGTGTGTGTGTGTGTTCAGTACTCACTGCTGTGTGTGCACTTGGATGGGTGAACTGCAGAGCACAAATATGTATGGGATACCATACTTGGCTACACATCACATCACTTTTTTTATTTTTAGAATGATTTCTGAAGGATCATGTGACACTGAAGACTGTAATGATCCAAGATGAGATTTGATGCTGCAAATTCAGCTTTGCATCACATGAATGCATTACATTTTAAAATATATTAAACATAGATCGCAACTGTAATGTTATTTCACAATATTACTGGTTTTACTGTATTTTTGATCAAGCGCAGCACTGGAGAACATGAGACTTCTTTCAAAAACAGTTTTTAAAAATCGTACAGGCTGTAAACTTTTGAATGGTAGCGTACATGATGTTATATAAGGAAGAAGAGTTCCATTGTATTAAGTTACGTATTTGAAAAAATGTTATGGTGCAAATTTAAAGGAGAACTCCGGTCAATTTTAACATTGAGCTCATTTTTTTGTACATTTGGAGTGCTGTCAATACAGAGAACAACGACAAAAATCGGTGTTGCCTACACCGAGTTATTCTATTTTTAAAATTTGCACCCTGTTGACTTCAATGGGGCAAGTACTAAATCTGCTTTTAGCCTCTTAACATCCTTGATGTGTCATTACAAGTGCACAGCCAATGTGAGTGATTCCTTCAGAGTGAACACGAGTGAATCTGACTGCAGAAATGTATAAAAATGATGTTATTTAAGCCAGCGCAAATACCTGTATTTTCTTCCTGTTTTCGGGTGAAGTCCAAAGTAGTCGATTGCCGAGTTCACGCGCGTGATCATAGGTACTAAACCTATGCGCGTGAACTCGGCAATCGACTACTTTGGACTTCACCCGAAAACAGGAAGAAAATACAGGTATTTGCGCTGGCTTAAATAACATCATTTTTATACATTTCTTTCACATCTACTGCAGTCAGATTCACTCGTGTTCACTCTGAAGGAATCACTCACATTTTCTGTGCACTTGTAATGACACATCAAGGATGTTAAGAGGCTAAAAGCAGGTTTAGTACTTGCCCCATTGAAGTCAACAGGGTGCAAATTTTAAAAATAGAATAACTCGGTGTAGGCAACACCGATTTTTGTCGTTGTTCTCTGTATTGACAGCACTCCAAATGTACAAAAAAATGAGCTCAATGTTAAAATTGACCGGAGTTCTCCTTTAAAAATAAGCTAATTTGTCGAACAGTACTCTGATTATAGCACACTATTCAGTATGCATTACTGCTTTACCGTTTTACTGCATTACCGTTTTACTACTTTAACAAATGTATTTACAGTAAAAAAATGTCCACCGCCTTCCTGTATTTAGAATCATCACCCGTGTCAGTAGTACAGCGAACTGTTGGGAATTCATCAAAAATAATTCTGCAGGTTGCTTGAGCTGGTGTTTTACTGGAAATCTATAACATAAAGCATGAACAGAGCAGTTCCCTGGGATGCCCTATTGTTCCTCAACATCTTCTGCCAGCAACACAGACTGCCGGCTGTCAGCCTTTGATTTGGAAAAACTGTAGCCATTGCCCAGCACACTTGATACAGAAAACCACTGAAAATTATTTATTCATGAATGCCATTTTTTCTTGTGCCGCTTTAAGGAAAAACTAATGTTGACTATGCGGTTGGTCAATATTTCTCCATTCTGTAGTTGCATACTAGGAAAATTATTGCCTTACTTGACATTAATTAACTTACAATATTATTAGAGGCAGCATTAGCATGCTGATTGCTGTGTAGAAGAACACTACGGGGTGATGTTTTATTAAAATGGCTGAGGATCACCCTTACTTTTGCATTGTGCTCCATTGTATGTTTGATCACATACTGTGGTATGAAGCAAGGTGGCCTAATGTTTTAGTAAAGTTGAAAAATGAATTGAATATGGTGACAAACTGTTCAGTGTTAATTATTAAATGTGTTTGGATTCATTTACATACCGTTGAGGCCAAGAAGTCACTAGGGAAGGCAGTGGTTACACAGTTTGATAGTTTAACACTTCAAACAGCTCATTAAGATTCGGCAAAGAATCATAGGCGTACATAAAGATGTGATACGAATAAGGGACTTATGTCCCTCCAAGGACCAAAAATGTGGTTCATATTCAAACATGCTTTGAATATAAACATTCAAAATTATCATCAAGTTAAATAGTAAGGTAATGGTTAACTCTTAAGTGGATGGAAAATGCGAGTTTCAGTTCAACAAATGTGTGATTTTAACCCATTTTCTTGTCACAATCACACAATACATTTGCATAATCCAAACACTAGTTCCACTTCAGAGATGAATTTAACTGATTTGTTTTGTCACCGGATCCCTGCCCGTGCATAATTATCAGAATGTCTCAGACGTCGCTGCCCTTTCAATGTCATCACACATCGCTGTGGCTTCATCTGACTCTGATATGCTGTGATTAAGATAATTAATCTGAAATAAGGATCTTCATCTGGATTTGGCGAGAAGTAATTATAGCGATGATTTGCAAGCTATCGGAATGACCGCGGCATTATGGCCGTATGGCACAGAAACCAAATCAACGCAGTGTTGCAATCAGACACGCTTCAGTTGAACCATTTCTATTGCTCCCCCTCTCTAAACAATCGCCGCAGCTTTTGCTCTGTGTATTATGAATACCCTGTTATTTCATATTGCGGGTGGATCAGCATTCGACCGAGTTCAAAAAGAGAGAAAGATAATTGAGTGGATAATCATTCATATGGTTTTGCGCTCAAATTTAGCCATGAACTTTTGAAGCAAGGATTTTGATACTACAAGGCAAGCCACTGGCTCTGAATTAAATGCTTTGACATTTATTGCAGGCAAATGTGAAGCAATTTAAAATCATAGCTAAACAATATGGATTTCCTTTTGAGATTAACCAAGGTCACTGTATTGACACAGGGGTCAATAAATAGTTCATTGAGCTCTCGGATGATTGCTCTAATTGATTACTGCTGATGCTGTAAGTGTTAATATGCTGACTAATGCTGAGGCTCAAGGGTTGGTGTAATTATTTCAATATTGTTTTGTTTTTTTACTCTATAAAAGAACATCTGTATTCAGTGTGCGTCAAAAAGAAAATGCAGATGTCCTATTTTTCTTCATTCTGGTCTGTTTATGATAATCTAAACTGTCTGAGGCAAAACAGGTTCTTTAAATTAGTATTGAATTAATAGTCTGTACTCGAAGAACCACCATCTGCAGTGCGACCAAACAATACGCTGATGACCATAAACCATAGAAGAAGGAAAAGACTTTTACATGTAACCATATAACATACCAAATACTAAAAATATATTTCAGAGAGTCTGGGGAGGTGATATATACACACAAATTGTCACTTTTTGTAATTGCTATATTAACTCATCCATTAAAATATTGCTGCTATGAGCTATAAATATATAAATCATGGACAGAATGTTGGTATCCCTAAAATGTAAATCAGGTATATAAGGGTTAATTAATTGTCTAATGATCTGTTAAGCATTACACACTCACCGGTCACTTTATTAGGTACACCTATTCAACTGCTCGTGAACGCAAATATTTAATCACTTAATGACATTGCAATAACTCAACATGGTCAAGGCAATCTGCTGAAGTTCAAACTGAACATCAGAATGGGGAAGAAAGATGATTTAAGTGACTTTGAACGTGGCATGGTTGTTGGTGCCAGGTGGGCTGGTCTGAGCATTTCAGAAACTGCTGATCTACTGGGATTTTTACGCACAATCATCTCTAGGGTTTACAGAAAATGGTCCAAAAAAGAGAAAATATTCAGTGAGTGGCAGTTCTGTGGGTAGAAATTACTTGTTGATGCCAGAGGTCAGAATGGCCAGACTGGTTCGAGCTGATAGAAAGGCAACAGTAACTCAAATATCTACAAGATTATCTCTGAACGCACAATACGTCAAACCTTGAAGCAGAAGAGCTACAGCAGCAGAAGACACTGGGTGCCACTCCTGTCAGCTAAGAACAGCAAACTGAGGCTACAATTCACACGGGCTCACCAAAATTGGACAATAGAAGATTGGAAAAACATTCCCTAGTCTGATGAGTCTCGATTTCTGCTGCGACTATCAGATGGTAGAGTTAGAATTTGGCGTAAACAGCATGAAAGCATGGATTCATCCTGCCTTGTATCAACGGTTCAGGCCGCTGGTGGTGATTGAATGGTGAGGGGGATTTTTTCTTGGCACCTTAGTACCAACTGAGCATCGTTTAAACCCCACAGTCTACCTGAGTATTTTTGCTGACCATGTCCATCCCTGTATGACCACAGTGTCCCCATCTTCTGATGGCCACTTCCAGCAGGATACTGTGCCATGTCACAAAGATCATATCATCTCAAACTGGTTTCACTAGTTCACTATACTCAAATGGCCTCCAGTCACCAGATCTCAATCCAATAGAGCAGCTTTGGGATGTGGTGGATCGGGAGATTCGTATCTTGGATGTGCATGCACAAATCTGCAGAAATTACGGGATGCTATCATGTCAGTATGGACCAAAATCTCAGGAATGTTTCCAGCACCTTGTTGAAACTATGCCACGGAGAATTAAGGCAGTTCTGAAGGCAAAAGGGGGTCCAACCCGGTACTAGCAAGGTGTACCTAATAAAGTGGCCGGTGAGTGTATAAGGTCCATGCGTCATAAAGGTTAAAACTCCTTTATACAAATCTGATCAATTAATTTGAATGACTAAAATACAATGATTGGCTGCCATTTTCATTTTTTTGACACCCAAACTACTGCAACTATAAGATATTCAGATGTCACTTTGTTTGGTGACAAACCAAAAAACAGATTTATTTTCTTTCTTTATCATTTCTGTATTCATCAACTCTTTATCAAATGTAATAAATACATCTCGCAACTATTAGTGCTGAACCATTTTGCAATTAACACTTTTCAAAAAGGGGTCAAAACTGTACTAGCTATTCTACTTCTATGAATACTCAACTCATAAAAGTTTAGTTTTGATTCAAAAAGCCTTTTGTAGTTAGAAATGCACTTTTCCAGAAGCCCATATGACTATAACGTCATCACAATTCTTTGCCATGCTCCTTTCCTCAGCTTTTTTTACATTCTTATTGTGGCTGTATATGTTTCAAATCACAGTTCTTTGTTCATGTAGGTTAGTCTCTTTTCATTGTTCTGAGGCTCAGGAGCACAGAGACAGAGCAAACATTTCTTTGTACCTCTCCTCTTCTTACTTTCTCATACCTTATGTCTCTCGCACTCTCTGTCTCCTCCCTGCCTGCTCCCTCTTCCTCCTTCTCCCAGAGCAGTGTCTTTTAAGTATTTTACTGTCTTCTCTTCTCTCCTCTCTTCGGGTCACAGACATCAGAGAGAAGTGCACAGAATGCCTTTTTATTCTGACAACAGCCCGAGAGAGTATCAGACTGCGGAAAACGGCAGCAGCGGTGGCTCAGGAGAGGCAAGGCGAGCAAAAGACGTTTATTGTGCGCGAAAAAATAGGATACAGTTTAATTTAACGGTCCATTAACTATCTATTAATTTAATAAATATGCGAGTGTGTGATTAACTGAAGAGGTGGTATTGTGACGCCAATGATTGAGATCTGAATTTCATTTTGTATGCACGTCTGTGATCTTGAAATGGCTGTGACGGGTCTGCGCAAGGTGATGTGACAGGTGTCAATCAAAAAGACTAAAGTACACTTAAAGCTGTCAATGCAATCAGTAAATGTTGTCATGACATATAGTTTTTCTGTTTAAAAAAACAACAATTACATCTAAAAATGAGCGCCTATAAGCAAAAATGTCCGATTTTAGATTGCGACAACCACACACAAGTGCACTCTGAAAACCATTGGGTTGAAAATTACCCAATTTGGGTTGTTTTGCAACCCGCTGCTGGTACAAAAAATGGACAAACACAACCGTGGGTTATTTAAACCCCTAGCATGCTGGGTTGTGCATTAAATTTAGCATAATGGGTTGATTTATGCTTGTTAATTTATACAGGAATACTAGCTTACCCATAAGGCTGGGTTGTTGTTATGTCAGATGGTGGGGGAGGGATGTATTGTTTCAACTATCAGTGAGATTGACCCAGCTATTAATCCAATGGCTGGGTAACACAAAAACTACTCAACCATGGAAAAAATAACCCCAAAAACAGGCTCAACACAGTGTTTCTTTTTTTACCCCCAGTTTCACTGACAATAATAATAATTATGTGGTGAAGTAAATACTACAGAAAAAACAAATGTAACCTGAATAAGTTTTTAAAGAATTTATAGTAAATTCTATATTAGTACTCAATTTAAGCTTGTAGAAATCGATTAAAGCGTAAATATCAATGTCATAGAATTAAGTAAAATCTACAAAACTTTCTGATACTGGTGTTTACATATAAAGCATACACTTTAAAAGCCTAGTCTCAGACTAAAATACATGTTTGAGCTGTCTTAACTGAAACCAACTCTTAACAATATCTTGCAATATTGCTTTGTCTCAAGATGCACACTAATGTTTTTTATAAGGCATGTTTATAAAAACTACTTAAATGTCCTAATTAAACTAAGGCCTAATCCTTGCTTAATCTAAACCTTGTCTGCGAAGCCATGCTTTATAATGCTGTTGAGATGAATGGAAATGCAAATGGATCAATTATATTATAATACACTATTATAGACTTCCTTGTGTTAACGAGCTCAATTAAGCAACCTGTAACCCCGAGCTGGTGTTCCCCTTTTTTTTCTCCCTTCACATCATTTGAGAAGAGTTTCTGAATCGTCGCGCAATGAAAGCAGCACGGGCAGCTTCGCTCTGATGGATGATCCAGTAAGCTGAGCAGAAACCTTGAGTGTCAGCCACAAAACCTTGAGACGGGGAGCACATAATGAACCTCCCCTTCAGCAAGTCAAAGAAAGAAAGAAAGAGAGGGAAGGAGGAGAAGAAAGATGAGATAAATAGACATGGCTTGGGGGAGAAGGAGGCAAGAGCGGGAAGAAGGCTTAGCATTAGTGTGTATGGCTGCATCGCAGTTCACATACTTATACTTCACACTAAAAGTATGCTTCTCTGAAAGTAATGTACATACTTTTGAGCAATATTTATGGACTGGTGGGTCACAATTACATTAAATATGGGTGCACTTGCGATGAGGATAAATATATCAGCTTTTGGCAGTTCAGTCCAATAATGAGTCAAGAAAAAGATGCTCTTTGCTTCTGAATACGCCTATTTTCCTTATACAGAATGCCAAATGTAGCTGAGGTTGAAAAATAAAACAAGAACTGTTTGCTGGGTGGCACTTTTAAAGGGGTCATCGGATGCAAAATTCACTTTTACATGGTGTTTGCATATAAATGTGTCTTTGCAGTGTGTGGACACAACCACCATACAATGAAAAAAATCTACATTTTAGTTAGAGACATGCACCGAAACGGGTCGCTGTGAACTGAGCTGTTTTTGAGGAGGTAAAAGGGTGTTGTTTTACACAACCATTGAGGAATTTTAACCAAAGTATGTTACAAACTTTACACGAAGACCCTAAAGAATCATACCAACTTGTGGAAAATGGGCATCCGATGACCCCTTTAAGTGTAAGTTCTTCAGGTACCATGTTAAATTGTTTATGTTAAAATATAATATAACATAGATTACCATTCAAATTTTGGGGTCGGTTAGACATTTTTGAAAGAAGTCTATTATGCTCACCAAGGTTGCATTTATTTGATCAAAAATACAGGAAAAACTGTCATATTGTGAAATATTATTACAATGTAAAATAACTGTTTTCTACTTTAATATGCTTTAAAATGTTGTTTTTTTTCCTGTGATGTCAAAGCTGAATTTTCAGCATCATTACTCCAGTCTTCAGAGTCGCATGATCCTTCAGAAATCATCATTCTAATATGCAGATTTGTTGCTCAAGAAACATTTCTTATTACTATCAATGTAATCGTTTTTTTTTTTTTTTTTTTTTTTTATTCTTTAATGAATAGAATTACCAAAAGAAAAGCATTTTTTAATAAAATCTTTAGTAATATTATAAATCCTTTAATGTCACGTTTGATCAAATGAATGCATCCTTGCTGAATTAAAGTATTGTTCTTTTTAAAAAATGCAATCTTTTGATCTGTAATTTAATGTCATTTTGTTGTTATTAAATCACAAGCACACCTGCATACCTAAAAACATGCTTCATCAAAAATCGTAAAATAAGTCAATTCAGCACACAGAAAATGCAACATGAAGTTGTGTGCATTGCATTATGGGATAATTCACATTGTATAATTCACATTTTGCACATGTAATCATATGGGTGTTTCATATGTATAGCACATTTGCATAATACCCCAAGTTAGAATTGGGATGCAGCAAGTGTGTCTGATAGAGTAAGAGAGAAATAAAGAGAGATATGGGTGCTTACAAAGCATGCAGCGTCCGCTGGTATAGCTGCCAATTGGAAGTAACGTACTGCCTGCAAGAGCAAATTAGCCTCCAGGGAGTTCTTCACCTCAAATTGAAATTGACAGCAGGTGACACTCACAAACTCATTAAAATACCTCTGGCAGAGGTCGGCCTTATGTTAGGCCAGCGCAGGCCAGACAGTCTATCAACAGGGGGAGATAAATTAAATATTTTGTCCAGGGCTGGAAACGGGGAGGAGTTTTATTTCTGGCCTTTCGAATTATTTAACTCAGTAATTTGTCCAAGGAGTTTAAAGTATTCTGTATGGTACGTACGACCTGCAAAGTTTAAACGCTGCTTGTTACTTATTGCCAATAAAGTTTTTATAGCTGTTTGGCCAGTGTGTTTAGAGGCGAGGTGCTGTGATAGATCTCATTTATAGAATGAAAACCTGATGTTCTTTGTAAATTTGGCCTCATAAATCCATTTGTGCAGCACCTTTGAGGCATTTGGCTTGCAGAGTGAGTCATGCGGTCAAGTTTTGGTCTTTTCGGATGAAAGCATGTGCCTCAGTGTCCGTCCCACCCATATGGCAAGTGCTGGTCATTAGCAGTGTTTTTTTGTTTCTCTGTCTCTTATTCTCTCTCTTTCAATTCATGACTAGCGGCACTGCTTGCGTGTGCCAGCCATTTAGCATTTGGAATATCGACTGCTGATCTTTTCTGATTCGGTTTAATCCACTAGAGTCGTGTGGTGTGCAGCGTGTGACATGCATGAAGGGAATTAGGTGTCTCTCAGGGAGGACTTTAAAAACATAGGCAGCTGACTGCTATATCTTTCTATAAATACCAAAAAATTTTGTCAAGTCTTTCTTATTTATATAGTGCCTTTCACACTATGGGCCCTTATCTTACACCAGGCGCAATGCTGCGCCAAGCGCGACGCAAGTGTTTTTTGCTAGTTTCAGTCCGACGCAGTTATCATTTTCACATCCTGCGCCACGCTGTTTAAATAGCAAATGCATTTGCACCCATTTGTGCGCCCATGGGCGTGCTGGTCTGAAAATGAGGTGTGTTCTGACGCATTGTTGGCGCGTTGCTATTTTGAGGCAACAGAAATAGACTGCACCATTGACCAATGAAACCTGGGGCCCTATTTTAACGATCTGAAACGCAAGTGTCAAAGCGCAAAGCGCAAGTAACTTTGTGGGCGGGTCTCGGCGCTGTTGCTATTTTCCCGGCGGGATAAATGACTCTTGCGCCCGACGCAAATCTAAAAGGGGTTGGTCTGAAGTAGCTTCATTATTCATAGGTGTGGTTTGGGCGTAACGTGAAATAAACCAATCAGAGCGACATCTCACATTCCCTTTAAGAGCAGGCGCGCTTTTTCTAAGCGGATTCCTATTATAACGGCGGATTTGCCAGGCGCGCGCCAGGAGCGGTTCACAGCCGAGGAGACCGACGTCCTCGTCACGGCCGTAAAACACAGAGAAGTGACATTGGGGATGGAGAAACAAACACACCCAAATTAGCTTCGGTTAAACAGGCGTATGATAAT
The DNA here is from genome assembly GCF_951802725.1 of Rutilus rutilus. Classification (NCBI taxonomy): domain Eukaryota; kingdom Metazoa; phylum Chordata; class Actinopteri; order Cypriniformes; family Leuciscidae; genus Rutilus; species Rutilus rutilus. The sequence continues at coordinate 36,172,904 of NC_140217.1, read as the reverse complement.
TTGGGCGTGTGATTAAATGTGTAAGCTAGATTTATGCCTATTTTATTTTCACATCTTCATGGACACAACGATGATTTCCCTCGTGTATTAATATGAATAAATGAATGAAATCTTTATTTCGAACAATTAAAAAATAAATTAAACCAAAGACAGCAACACATTAAATATCCATCAATAAAAATAAAACAAAATCAAGAAAAACAAAACCTTTTTTTTTTTTTTTTTTTGCATAATAATCACACTGTTCGAAAAGGGATATGTAGAAGCCCTAGGCTTATCAAGACCTACAAGACCTAATATTTTTCCTAGTAATAATGTATGATTTGCAAAAATGAAAACGGCTGCTTCTGTGTAGATGAGAGCATCAAATTGTAATGCGCGTTGTGCACACGCTACATTGATTATGGCCAAGCATGCGCCCTTAAAATAGCAAGAATAACATGCGCAACGCGCCACTGACTTTAGACTAGGTTTTTCCTGGTCACTGGCGGAATTGTTTTCTAAACCTGCAAAATAGCATGAGGGAACGTTTGCGCCGGAACACGCCTCCTCTTTGCGCTGAACCGCCCCGGGGAGCGCAAATGTATTTGCTAGTTAACCGACGCGCGTCTGTGGAGGGAAAAGTCCGCTTTGCGCGGGTGCAAAATAGGAATGATACATGCGTCAGTGTACAAAGTCAATTGCGCTGGGTGCAAGATAGGGCCCCTGGTCTAAAGTCAATGGCGCAAATTTTTTTTTTTTTATGTGGCGGGTCCACAACGCGCGTACACTCTGCTTATTAAACGCACAGCAGCACACAAACATGCCAAATATTTAAAATAAAAGGATTACAATGTAAAAGATTATTATTGTGTACATAAAGATGTGGTGGAATCCGGCTTGTCCCGTAGAGGGTCTGCTTGTGAGCTTGATGGTTTGCAATCTGGAGACGGCTTCGGTCTTTCCACTATCAAATTCCGTCATGTAAATAGCGAATCCGCCATGGCGCGGGTGCAACTGGCATCTAAAGGGAATGGGAGATGAGACTCTGATTGGTTTAACGCACGTAAATCCCAAAACACATCCATTACTCATTATGAGAATAGGGACAACCCTTTTAGACCACGCGCCTGGTGCGCCGACCATTTTCCCCGTCGTTAAACTAGCAAAAGTGGATTCGGACACACCCTAAGTTTATAATATATAATATATATATATTATAAAATGCAATTTATTCCTGTGATGCAAAGCAGAATTTTCAGCATCATTACTCCAGTCTTCAGTGTCACGTGATCCTTCAAAAACCATTCTAATATGCTGATTTGCTGCTCAAGACACAGTATATTATCAATGTTCAAAACAGCTTCTTGATATTTTTGTGGAAACTGTGACACTTATAGGATCTTTCAGGATTCTTTGATGAATAGAAAGTTCCAAATAACAGCATTTATTGGGAATAGAAATCATTTGTAACATTGTAATTGTTTTGGTCAATTTTGATCAATTTAATGCATCCTTGAACCTGAATAAAAGTATATTTTCTTTAAAGTTAGTTAGTAAATAATTTAATTGTATGCATTAAAGAAGGTGGCTTCATTCTCTTTTTCACTCATATTCAACATTCCCATCACTTTTCTCTTTTTTTCTCTACTGGGTCAGGCTACCCTTTTTTATCCACTCCTGGCCGTTCCTCCTTTTAGCCCCCAACTATCCCCAACATCCACCCAAATATTCTTCCCTTCTCCCCCTCATCTATGTGTGTGGGTTAGATGCATAAAAAGGAAAAGGCATAGGCTTGTAGAAGGAGAGGCCTAATGAAGAATGTATCGATTTCCTATAAGAAGGATTTAATCAAAGTCCCACGACACATCCACTGGGACAGAAGCCTCGCTACAGCACCAAATTACACTTCATACACCATCTATTTTTCAGCCACAGCGATAAATGGAGGTGCCGAGCAGATAGATGAGAGTCCCTTCAGCTCGTTCATCATACCCAAACTAGGGGAGGAAAGCAAAGTGATTGAGACGGGCAGCAACAACAGCCAATGATAAATAGACCGGGAGGTGTCAAGGGGGCGGGCAGGACTGGGAACAGCAGTCACCATTGGAGGAAGGAGCTTTAATTGAATTTGGGAAGAGAAGTTTATATAATGAATGATTCATTTGATCTAAAAATATATGACATTATGTCAGTGAGTGCTGTGTTGTTGTTGTTGTAGCATAGAAAGTTTGTAGTTTATTAGACAGTAAAGATAAGTAATTCAATTGACTGAACTGTTACTATGGATCATTACGCACTACAGTGGAGGAAGTTTACGTGCACAACAAATCTGATGTGGATTTACATCAGCAAAATGCTGTTTGTCAGCAAATACAAGGATTAGCATTTGTATTTGAATATGCTAATTTTACACAACCACAAGCAAATTCTATATCTGGCAAATTAATACCATAAAAATGTCCTCTAAGTGTGATTATCCATTATTTTGTAGAAATAAAGAAAACAAAATTATTTCAGGGTATTTTATTTAGGGATTTTCTGCCTGAGAAAAGGCCACAGAGAATAATTTGTCACTATAAACAACCCTGTATTTGACCCTATATTCTCTCCTAATGCATTTAGCAGGTGCACAGGGTTAATTTTACTATAACTGAAACTACAACTGCAACTAAAACCATAAAAAATATATTTTCCTTTTACGTTGTTACAAACCTTTTAAGTCTTGGGAACATCAAAACACTGAACGTGTACTGGAAAACATCTCACACAAACCAGTCTAATTTAGGTAAAGTGATCATTTATTACAGTGAGAAACGAGATGAAAAGAATACCCCAAAATAATTATTTACATAAATGTACAACTTATACAAATCATAACCAAGGAAAAGGTTCACAAAAGAAAGAGGTAAAGAGAAAAGAACTAGACTGTGCCAAATCAAAGAAAGAAGCAAAACCAAAACCAATCTTACTAGATATAAACAAAAACGATTTATAATCTAACTAAATTAACAACCCCAGACAAATAATAACATAGGGCGTAGCATACGTTTACATTTAAGGCAATATTTCTCATTTTCATTTAGTTTGACTTGATGTACTAAAAATAAATAAAACTGAAATAAAAATTTATAAAAAACTATATAGATGTGTTTAGAAAAATGACACTATTGTGAACAACGTATTGCTGCATGTTATTCAAAAGAAAAACTAAACTTTTTTTTTTAGAGCTTCTATGAAAATGTAATAACTTGCATCATCTCCGAAACATCTTTTTGACTAACAACACAGAGGCCGTGCAAAAAAAGTTTCTTTTTACAATAATTCTAGAGAACTTTAAGGCAATTGAATTATGGCATTACAACCAAATAATGATAGATCTGATAAAGAAATGTTTCCAGTGAGATATATACTGATGTAAGTGCTTCACAAATCAATTAGACCTTTTGCCTCCACATCCCAGAAAAAAAAAAAGCCTCTTTAAAAAGGTGTTTCAGAAGAGTAGACCCTCAAAATCAAATTCACATTCAGGTTTGGCTTCATTCTGATACAGTATATGCTTTCTCACTTATAAATACATCCCAATACTTAAGTGAAATGAGCTGCAAATGCAATTGACTTCAAAGCATTTTTCATTTAGAAGGTACACATATTTTAGGGACTTTTCCTCCCCTGTTTCTTATCATGCTACAAATGAAGGGCTTTTATGTTGGTGTGTTACTATGGTGACCAGTTATCCTGTGCGTGCTGTGCTTGAAAGACCCCCACTGGTAAAGTATGCTGTAAATAGTTGTACAATAGTTCATCTGCATATTCTCCTTGATTGGAGTGGCTGCAGTGGCGTGCCAATCGGGCGAGAGAAGTGAATCTGAATAGTTTTGCTCTAGAAACATAAAACTAAATCAGACCTGTATTGTTGTGTGAATACTACACAATCTTAGAAACAGAGCGAATGTCCGCGGTTTGCCTTAAGAGTTATGGCAAAACTATGAAGACTAAAATTTCATCTTTTAATATAATTTCATTATTTAATATTATGTATCTGTATTGTTATTCTTTTTTAGTATTCATAATTAGTTGTATTATCTCATGAAGTTTAAAATGCATGAGTTAGACTATAGATTGCATGGACACGTGTTTAAGGATCATATTTTAGACACAAGGAGGGAGAGTATATATTTTGCTTAGATGTATGTGTGCAATGCAACGTTCACTGAGCAGAGATGTTCCACTGACGATGATACTTCAAGTTCTTTACAAGGAAAGGAATGTTTCAACTGATGCCTTTTTTCTACTTTACAAGGAATTTGTAAATCCCTCAGTGGTGTATATAAGCTCAATCCTTACTGTACTGACTCAGAGAAACACAAAGGCATGAGCGGGTGAGGAAGGAGAAACACAGAGAAACATAAAGGCATGAGGGGGTGAGGGAGGAGAAACCCAGAGAAACCAATTACAACTGGCATGATGGGGTGAGAGGATAGAGAAATGGGGAACAGAGAAATCTGGAATGAAGACCACCTCTCATGTAGCCTTATTCGGCTATGCCTGTTTCTCTCTGTCTGTTACATGTATACAAATAATAAATAGAGATCTCTTGGCAAAATATCTGGTGTAGCTTCCGTGATTCAACAATAACGGGGGAAATCATGATTTTCAAATCTACAACTAGAATTAAACTATTTTCTAAATGAGTAATACATGCATTAAAGACTGATTGGGAACTTATAATGAATGCAGAAAACGTCACAAGCTTTGCACATGTACCACAATCCAAACAGAACATTGTCTAATTGTCTTCTAATGTTAGACTATTTGTTACAGCACATTTTGGCGTTTTGGTAACACTTTAGATTAGGGAACACATATTAACTCCTAATTACTGCTTATTGATAGTAAATAAGTTAGTTGTTAAGTTGATAGTTGTTAAGTGACCTAGAATAAGGTCATGCAGAATAAGGCATTAATATGTACTTTAACAGCCAGTATGCTAGTAATATGGACGCTAATAAGCAACTAGTTAATAGTAACTAGTGTTCCCTAATCTAAAGTTTTGCCTGTGTTTTTCTCTTCTATCATCCGGTGATTTGAGGGAAAAACACTTCAATTCAGGTTCTGGGATTTTAAAATATCAACAAAGACGCCCCAAACAACAGATGTTTTTATATAGGCCAGTGTGCATTATTTACGATATTCTAATCCAACAGAATACTAAACACCTTTAGAAGAAATAAATGGGCAGCACAGCCTGTGGATACTCTCAAAATGTGGATTTGTTTGTCATAAACCATTCCTGCATCTCATTTGAGTGTTTTCTCTCGCCCAGCACCAGTTAGTCCCTCTGCGTTAATCCACACATGGATTGTCACATCCTGACAAATGGTCCAGCAGTCAACACATGCTATATATATAGCAGTCTGCTGGGTGGTCTTTAAAATGCTGCTTTTTTACTGTCTCACTGGCAGTAAAGTGAATTGCATGAGCTTGGGTGAATGTTACTGTTGCTTGTCAGAGAGAATGGTGCTGTTCTCATGAGGTCTAGTTAATTGATGTGTGTGCTGATGCAGTTGTCAGGTCAGTGCTTTCTGCTTGGGTCATCCTTGATTCTTTGACCTAATGTTTACTCTAAAGATTAGGATTTGTGTGTGTGTGTTGGTTTCTCCCAAGGTTTTTTTTCTCCATTCTGTCACCTGATGGAGTTTGGGTTCCTTGCCACTGTCGCCTTTGGCTTGCTTAGTATTATTGATATTGACAATATTATTGATCTGACTGTTGAATGAGAACTGAACTGAGCTGGACGATCACTTTTTGCAGAACTGGTTTATACTGTAGATTAAATAAGCTAATTTAATAATTGATGATCTTTACAACAGAACTGAATCAACACTGAACTTCAGCTGAAATGCATCATTTTCCTGTTATCACCGTAAAGCTGCATTAAAACCATTTGTATTGTATAAAGCACTATAGAAATAAAGGTAACTTGACTTGACTATATTTTCACACACACACTACCATTCAAAAATTTGGGTCAGTAAGATTAAATTTTTTCGTCAAGGATGCATTAAATTGATCTAAATCAAGTAAAGTGGCAGTAGAGACTTTAAAATAAAAGTTTTGAACTTTCTATTCATCAAAGAATCCTAAATAAACACTGTATCATAGTTTATCAGGGGCACATTTCTGTTTTCAAAAAAGTTTCTTCCGAGTCAAACTGATATTCCGCTCCAGTCATTGGCAGAGAGCCTTTATATTAAAAAATGCTTACAGCAGCTTCAAGTCTTATACACAATATGTGCACTTTCATATGAGTACGAAAGTGTCTGCCAAGACTTCCTAAAATGTGGTTTGTAGACATTATGTTAACCAATGAAAAGTGCTTAAATGTATTCACCATCATAAACAACTAAACTAGATTTTTAGCCTACATCTTCTGAAGAAAATGTGCTTGACCTTGCAAAAGTCGCCGCCACTGTTTTTGTTTTGGGAGGTTGCCAGGGCGTTTCTCTATGGTTGCTATGGTATTTTCAGTATTTTTAGCTTGTTCCATAGGTGGTGACATCCTGACTCAAATCTCAAAGCTCAAGACATTTACATTTGATAGATGCTTTTATCTAAAGTGACTTGCATTGCATTCAAGTTTTACATGGTTTTTTTTACAAGCTTTGTTACTAAAATGCACAGCTCTTCTTGTAAATAAAACTATTGAAACGGTCTCTATTCTTACCGAGACACATATTTAAGAATTTTTATGACAGTACCATGTGACTTTAAAACAAGAGGCCGAGATGCAACGTGATTTTTTTTTTTTTTTTTTTTGCTTTGGGCAATTTTGCTTTAGGCTCATTTGTTTTGAATCCGTATGTGAACATGAGGCTAATGGAATAGGTTGTTTTTGTCTTATTATGTACAGTTTGAAGCACTTCTCTTGTTATAAAATGTGCATGCAGACAGAACGAGAGGGGGCGAGAGTCTTTGCAACATTAAATCTGCATTAACTCTGATAAACCAAGGACCGGCCCCGGCAACTTGAACAAAAATTGCCAGAGGGTCCAAATCTTCCCTGGCGTCTTAGTGATGGCGTGCCCTCTGGCCTTGCTAGGCTACAAAGGCCACAGAAGTGCTGCTGCTTTGTTGATTTAGTAGTGTTCAGTAAAGGATGTGGAAAGTCAGACTTCCCAAAGGAACAGTCCTAAAGCCTAGTAATTTTATGATGTATCTGGTTGGAAGAGCCAAAGCAAGACTTTATCAGCAATAACAGATGTAGCCTGAAGCCATTTAGAGCTGTCTCGAGGAAAAGGTCTTCTCTGTCTCTGGGCATACTTGGATGAGTTTATGTAAAATAGGAGTCTTTTTATTAATATTTTTGTATGTGCTTTGGTTTGATACAGAACATTTTGCACTTATCCATGGGGGGGTGAAAAGAGTCTGATTTTACCTTAGGAAGGCTGACAGAAGTCTTTTTTCTCTACATTTGACTTTAATTCTACCTTCTTTGGAAGTTGCACATCTGTAATAAGAGGTAGGCAGTGGATGTTTGAAGGTACTACGTTTTCAAGACTAAATATTTATGCAATTTATTTGGATTACGATCATTGCATGGAGATCGGAACATCAGGAGGTTTAAAGTGTTATGTATTTGTTTGTGCAGTTAATTTTGTGTGAATCATTTATTTAAAAATTTTTATATAAAGCCGTAAAATCTATGCCATTAGCTAATCAGGCCCTCTGACCCTCTTATATATTTTTCAGGATTTTGTCTGTGTATTAGTGGTGCCAATCTGACTCTTTCTTCAGGTTACATCATTAGGCCAGTAGGTGGCAACAAGTGACTTTCTCTGTGTATCATTGAATCATTCATTGAACCGATTTGTTCAAGAACATTAATTTATTCATCCAGGAACAAAACACATTTGTATTGCTCGGATACGATAGAACTACTTAGACTTCGTTTCAACTAGCTAGTTTTAATCTTTGAAGGAAAAATAGAAGTAAATGTGAATATTTTGCCTAAAATGTAAATGACTCAATAAAAACGAATTGTTTGGTGAACTTTTGTATTAAAGCAACATCAAACATCACAAAGTCTGAATATCTGCTGCACTTGGCCGCTGGTAGGCTATACACACAGCTCTCACTATCAATGTGATATTGCTTAATTATGATGAAAATATACATTTTGTTAAATTATTAAGGCATGTCAAATGCAAATATTATAAAATATATTTTGAAATAATAGTATACACAGCTACATAGACTACAGTACTCGCTATGAATGTGATATTGCATCTAATTACAATACATTTTGTTAAAATTTAGTTATTTTAAACGACTGGAAACTTTCTTGCCATCATATTTGTTAAGACCCAGTCCTCTTTGTTTCGTGATTTTTATTTTCATGCAGGCATGCCAAGATTGCGACACACCAGCACCCAATTGTTCGTGTATTGAAAAAAGAAACCCTACTGCACAAAAGAGACGAAGCTATTTCCTTCTCTCTGCTTTTGTTTTTATGACTAATCACAGTGAACTTGACATATAGGTGCCTGTAGCTCAAAGGACACATAAACGTACATACACACAAAAACATAGCTGGTGCCGACCATTAGAATCATATTTCCCAGTGCTGCCGACCCTCTCTCTTCGCATCAGGACATGCAACCACAGCACAGATCCAATAACTCAAACGGGGGAAGAAAAATAATCAATGCTGTCATCCGTTCGTCTGCAGCACACATCCCTCGTCATCCAGCTCACAGTGAAGTATGACACCCAATGACCTTCATGCATCTGTGAGCACCCTGTGTTTATTTTCCTCTGCTAATTATTCTGTGGATTCAGAGGCCATTGGTAATAAGCAAGACATCAGACGCTGACTGGAAATTAGCGAACTGAGATAGAGAGAAGGAAAAGAAGGGATGAGAAGGGACCTCATCATTACAAGCACACTCGTTTATTCTGCGTTCTCTTTTATCTCGGCCAACACCTGCCCTCAGAGTCCAGAAAAAAGAAAATAGAGTATTTGGAGCGGATGCGTGCCTGTTTTTTTTTTTTCCAGGGGGGGCGGTAGAAATATAAATTTGACACAAACAGCCACCAACCGTGTGTATATTCCTCAGCTGCCATGCCGCTTGGTTCAAAGGGATAGTTCATCTGAAAAAGAAAATTCTGCCATCATTTGCTCACCCCTTGTGTCGCTGCAGACTCATTTGACTTTCTCTCTTCTGTGGAACACAAAAGGAGAAATTTTAAGGAATGTCCTGGCCATTGTGTTTAATATAATGAAAGTGAAAGAGGCTGTCAATCTCCAAAATCACAATAACACCCCCCTAATTTATTATAAAATTGGTCCATGTGACTTGTGCACTATATATTCTGCATGATAGTTGTGTGTGTGAGGAAGAAACTGAGTTGTAGATTGCTTTTATGATGCCTGTTTGAAATGTAACTTGCAACTGCATGTGTTTTCTGTATCTGCAAGATTATCAATATTTGCAACTTTTCACCTGCATCTCTCATGAATATGTGCTTAAGTGCTACTTAAGAGTCTTACTGTTTTTTTTTTTTTTTTTTGCTTAATGTTGTAAATAGTTGTAATTTAACTAATGGGACATTTTTGAAGTATAGTTTTCTTTAATATTCATCCTAATTTTCTAAACACATTATACCATTCAAAAGTTTGTGGTCAGTAAGAGTTTAAGTCTCTAATGCTCATGAAGGCTGCATTTATTTGATCAAGAATAAAGTAAAAACCATAATAGTGTAATATCATTACAATCTAAAATAACTGTTTTATATTTGAATATATTTTCAAATGTAATTTATTCCTGTGATCAAAGCTGAATTTTGAGGTTCTCTGTGTTGCCAGTATTGAGGTGTGCACAATAGGGAGGTGAGAGCTACGCTTGAGGGACATTCACCAATCAAGCGCTGGTCTGCTCTTTTTCTCCCCGGAGTGATAACCGTGACAGCACTGCTGCACAACTGACACCCTTGGGTGTCAGAAAGGAAGAGGAAAAAAACAAGTCAAGATGTGCAATATTTGGCAGTTTGTCCTCTGAATCTCATTTATACATGTCTGCAACGGTCCCCCACTTCGTTTGTACAAACACAAATTAGCTTATTTACATATTCATGTATTTAATGCATTCAAATATATTATTTGAATTATTGATTTAAAAATATATATTAATGAGTTACATTGGACACTGCATTAAGTGTAACTCATAGAAACTGCTTTAAAGGAAGTTCGTGTAATTTTGTGGTTTGTCACTTCATAGATCTACAACCATTTTCAAGCATTACCTAAGGTACAATGCTTTGGGCAAGATCATTCATACAAATAAAAAATATTTTTTCAAAGTTGTAGGTAGAACAAAGATTATTGGAGCACTATTTACGAGAAGATACTATTTCAGTCTTTCTACTTCGAAACTACATGTTTAATTCTGAGTGAAAATTGTCTCCACACCCTGTTTTTTCCCAGTGTCGTTGCTTCGATCTACTTTTGTTTATGATGACTTTTGGGAAATGCAGCTCACTCAGTACATTCCTCAAAATGCAAGTTGTGTAACTGTTTTGGGGTTTATTCCTTTAACAATCAAATGAAACAAAAATCTCTTTATGTCTCTGCTCACACCACAATTGTGCATGCTGCACCCGATACAAAGCACCCGAGGAGCTGATTGGCTGAGGAATTGATGCTTTCCTCAATGCTCAGACTCTCATTTAGCTGCCTTAAGCAACCGTGGAGGGAACCTAATTCCCAAAGTGCTGCTTCCAAACAGAATTTGATGCTGTTTGATTCCAACACAGGGCTATCAACATCTCAGGGAAAGGTACCAGACAGTTTCATGCTTGTTTCGGCAATGTCAGTGGTTTGTACGTGCGGGGAGGGGCAGGTGGTCTCATTTCGAGCTATTAAGTGACCTCCAAACACACTTGCCTGTCTGTAAAATACCATTACTGACAGAGATGATTTTGGCACAAGCTCAAATAGAATATAAATTATCCCTAGCACCCATGTGCAGTACTCACTACTGTGTGTGTGTGTGTGTGTGTGTGTGTGTGTGTGTGTGTGTGTGTGTGTGTGTGTGTGTGTGTGTGTGTGTGTGTGTGTGTGTGTGTGTGTGTGTGTTAATAAAACAATATCAGTCAAAATAAACATGCATGCAAAAGTGCATTGTCTTGTTAAAATATTTAACTGTATATTACTTTTAACCAATTAACATGTTTTGTAGAGCATTTTCCAAATTACTAATATTTTCTATAGTGTAGACAGAATCCATAGTCTTTTAATATTATTAAGAATTGTTGAATCCATTATGAGTAAATCAATGTGAGCACATTATCAGTATGCTGAAAGTGCTGAGAGTTGAGTTTAAGGTGCAAACCTCTAATACACTTTAACCTGGACTGTTACTAATGCAGAACAGGCTTCAGGTCAGCAGTAAAGGCAGATGATCATCCATCCAGCCCCCGGACATTTTAATAACCTGGTGTTAGTGTGTTGTGCAATGCAAGCGGCTGCTTCTGGGACACTCGTGTGGTGGGACAGCGCTGCCAAATCTCTGGAGAGTCTAACATTTGCGTGCCAGAGTCACATGCTTACCTCAGTACAGTATGAGAGAGAGGTGTGTGTGTGTGTGTGTGTGTGTGTGTGTGTGTGTGTGTGTGTGTGTGTGTGTGTGTGTGTCTATTCCTGACAGACCGCTTTTCTCTTTGGCCTGGACTCTATCCAATTCAATCTCTGCTCTGTTCATTTCATCCATTACACTGTTAAAAAACAGTTCCCCGTGCTCACCACATTAAATATGCCAGCTATACTTGTTGAGATGCACTGATGTATCAGCCAATTATCGATCGAATTAAAACGATTAGCATAGTGTCTGTAAACATGAAAATTGCTGAATATTAATAATCAACAATTAATAATAAAAATTATATTTTAATACTTTGAGGTATACATTTATTGCATTGTGTAGCGTTTTTTCTACTCATAATCTAATCAATGAAAATGAGTGAAATCTGCAAATGAAAGGCATGTTGGATGCTTCTTGTATGAGTTAGACTGATGTTGTTGAGCATCAACAGAATAGTGATATTTATAGTGAATAGTGATATAGCCATAATGATATGGCATAACATGCACAGTTCTCCTCCTTCTTTGGTGCAAGTAACTTTTATCTGAAGTATTTATCTTTAAGTATTTCTTTCCCTTAACGTCATGTGGTGGGACATATGTAATATATTACTTGCATTAAATCACCAAAACGAGTGAAAGGTATTGCATCTCACAGGAGTCTAACGTAGAAAATGAATAATTCTATTATCAAATATATTTTTAATAAAACAATGCAAAATACGTGTTTCATGGCTAGTATTTTCTTAATTCATTTGGACCACAGCTGTGTCTCATGCAATACAAAATCAAACAGACTGAGCTGTGAAAGAGCAAAAGGCTTATTTTTGCTGTAAAAAGAGAATGCCTTTAAGTTCACTGAAGTTCTTAAGTTTTTATAAATTCTTTAACTTTTACATGAATGCGTTGCACAATCGCAGTAATAATGTTATGTTTTTGCCACTGTTCCACAACTGGGTTTATTGTTTAGAGATTAAATAAGAGACTCTTATATTTCTAAAAAAAATATATTGTTATTTGAATAAAGTGATCAAAAGTAATCAAAATTAAGTGATCAAAGGTGACATTAAAGACATTTATGTCAAAATAAAATTCCTTTCTCAATAAATTCTTTGGAACTTTCTATTCATCAAAAAATCCTTTTCCATGTTTTCAACATTGATAATAAAAATAAATGTTTCTTGAGCAGCAAATCAGCATATTAGAATCATTTCTGAAGGATCATGTGATTCAGCTTTGACATCACAGGAATAAATTAAATTTTTTAAATATATTTAAAATAATTGTAATAATATTTCAAAATATTACTGTTTTTGATGTATTTTGATTTAAAACTGGTGAGCCTTGGTGAGCATAAGAGATGTATTATTATCAACCCCAAACTTTTGAACGGCATGTTTGTTTATATATTATTATAATGTTATGTGTTTATTTAAATGTGTAATTCCAGTATCAGTATCCGCCTGTTGTTGATTTTTGTTGTTTTTTTATCTGACAAAAATATCCAAAATGGTGCATCCTTGTTTTAGTTCTTCGATTAGACTCGTGCAAAATAGTACGCTTGAATGGGTTAATTGTGTGAATGACATAATGAGGAAAAATGGAAGTGCTGCAAACCCACAGCTCATTAAGTTAGCCGGAGGTAGTGTGAGTCTTTCATCCGCATGAACGCTTCTGTCAGGATGCTGTCCAAACCGGCTTGATGGAGAAATCTGCTCCAGTATTTTCCCAGTCTAATCGATCATTTAATTACATTCCACGATCCCTAAACCATTTGACACTTTCAACAACCAGACTCTTTAGAAAACTCTTTAGCAGGTGTTAATGGGTCCCACGGAGGCAGGGTTTTAAAGGCGAGTCTGAGCAATGCAACGAATTGCCTGGTTATTTCTGCGAGCGGGATGATAGAGTGCAGTAAAAAGCACAGTTCAAAAACCTTTAGTCCTCATAACAAGGAGAAAGGAAAGGCAGCACAGGCTTCAAAGACCTGTACAATCCTCACCAATGTGAGATATACAGAGGCGCAAGTAATTAGAGGGGAAACGTCTCTTTCACACTAAATGACCTTCCTGTTCGCTTGCTCTGAGAATGTTGTGTGATTAGCAGACACTGTCGGAGGGAAACTGTGGACTGAACTTCCCTCAAAGTACCTTATTTCTCTCATACCTGGGACACAGTCCCTGATCTTGCAGTTTGGTCTTCACTCTCCCCTGATTTCACATTCAGTCGGACTCCAACGCTGCTAATAAGGATGGGCCACTCAGAAGAACCGCGTCTTTCAACCTCAGACTTCTTTTCTGTCCTCATAATAAGCTCCAAATAACTTCTTATGTCACCTCACTATGAAACTTATGAAGCATAAGTCTTCTCAGAGGAAAACTTAATTAATTGGAGGTTGCTCTTTTGTAGCTCATGAAACGCGGGTCCATTTTACTTCACTGTAATGTATCCAATGGGAATTGATTTGATTGTGAATAGTGGGTGTCATGAACAGTAGCGGTTCTGGGTCTTTTGGTGTCCTAAGCAAAATAAGGCATTTCACTCGCCTTCCAAGATTTGGTATCTTGGCAAATCTAAGGATTGTTTGAAACATTGACTATGTTTGCACGTGCATCAGTAATGTGATTTTTCCAACACAATCTCATGGCAATTCGTAACTATTTTACGTTTTGCTGAATTGGTGGCTAATCAGTCCCTCCAGTTTTTCGCGATTCCACGATCGCTGAATACAATGCAAAATTAACAAAATGTCGCATTTTTTTGCGATCCTGCATAATTCCTAATTTAACCGCAAAATAATCACAAAAATGAAAAAGACCTCACAAAACATTAAATTATAATCACCCAGTTGAAATATCTCTAGTTTAATTAAAGTTTCAATGCATTTTTACGTGGATACAGATGTTGCAGGAAAAGGGGAAACTCCTTTTCCTCGATTTACTGAAGCCTATAATGTAAAACGCATTTTGCAGCTGCACAGCTAGCACAGTGAGTGTCTGGCTCACTCATTGGCTGTGCTGCGGCAACTGCACATACAATGGCGCCGCCAAGGGGGCGCGGCCTCAGCCTATATTAGTCCCCGAAAAACGCCGTTTTACCAGGTTTAACGACTGAAGCGACGACTTGTCAGGTTACTATAGTGCGGCCGGCTACGCAATACTCGTTCCCTACTCTCAGGGAACTGAGGTTACGATAGTAACCGAGTAGTTCCCTTTCGAACGGTCACTTCGTATTGCGTAGCTATACGCAGTGAGGACGCCATGCAAAACGCCGCACTATAAGTAACTAGTTGCCTTCTGCAGCTCAGGACCCCTCAACTCAGGATTTACACACAGTTCTACAGTATAAATTACTACACCTGCTGTTAATATTTACATAGGTCAGGTAGAAAAATATCCCATAGGTTGTTTTAAAAGTTAATTTGATGAGAATTTGATTAGACCAAAATAAACAGGCTTTATGCATTTTGTTTGTGATTTGTGTCATGTATGACTATTGTGCATCTGACGCATAGCTGTCAACCCTCCCGTTTTTTCCGGGTTTCTCGCGTATTTTAGCTCTTTTCCCGCTGTCTTCCCGTTTTAGTATTTTCCCGTAAAATATCCCGTATTTTTACGCTCTGATTGTGTTAACTCAGAACACGCAACTATCTGCAAAATTTGTCGTTGTAATTTCAGTGTTGGTCATGGAGGGAAAAACAATGTTTCGCAGCACGACAAATCACTGAAACTCAAGCGCGCGAGTGAGTCAGCTAGGCACACACAACATCTTTATCATCATTCGTGGTGAACCGTGCCTCGTCTGAAGCTGACCAAATATTGAAAGCTGAAGTGAAAATGTCGATGCTAATTGCCAAAAAATAACGCACTTTAAACATATCCATTGGTCTGTCATTCTTTAATATTGTGTAGTTATAAACTCTTTAGAATGTTAATGATTAGTGCTTTTTTATTATTGTTATTTTTTTGTGGGTAAGAATCGTGTAAAAAAAAAAAAAAATCCCTTATTTTGGGGGTGGATTCCGGGAAATCTCCCTTATTTTCAATGTTCAATGTTGACAGCTATGATCTGACGTAATACTATTATGGTAAATGTGATGTCCTAATTATAAAATATAAAAATCGCACATTTTTTCACAAATTTCTGGAAATTACCATCACAATTCGTATGATCTCATTCGTACGTTTTCGTATAATCTGTTTAAATCCCAGTGGCGGGGTTAGGGGTGGTCCTTCATAATGAGATTCCTTTTTTCAAAACCGTACGTTTTTGTACGAATCAAAATGTACGAATTCATACGAAATCGCCACCTCGTAAAATACATATGTTTTCCCTTGAGATCGGGTAGTTATTTCCAATAATCAGGGTAGGCTTAACCGCAGTGAGATGTTTAGATGACAAAAGCAAACCTCATAACTCCTGGTTATTCACTAAGAAATGTGGTTTCTATGGACGTATTGGATTTTTTATGGTGATGCGCCTAAAACTGTCTTCATTTACTGTATGTTTTCGACCATCAATATACTCCATTACATTCATGTCGTGCAACGTTGTCAACATGAACTCAGTTTTTTCAGCATCACAAAGATTGTGAAGCATTCTTTACCACTTTGTTAACGAATCTGCGCATGACGACATCATCCGTGTACGTCACATGCGCACGACGACGTTATTCGTGTACGTCAAATGCGCACTTTGGTCAGAGTGGAATAGATGCGATTAAAGAGTTTACATGCCTGTTTATTGTGATTAAAATCGACATACGCCACATTTTATGATTATGGTTACTACGATTATGAGCTTAATTGCATCAATTTGATCTAAGTATTGTGTTTACATAAGGTAAAGTTTAATTGTAATATTACCTAAATCTCATTATAATCACATTATGATGGTGCATGTACAGTAAATGGAGTCATTATTGAGATATCTTTTGAAACTCTAGAGGAGACTTAAGCAAAAGTTCCCTCTGCTCTCAGTTGAATCCCATTGCAATCTAGGAGAAACAACTGAGACACTACAGAGATCTCATGTGTGATTGTTCTTTCTTATGGCCTATCATTAACACTTTGATCAGTGAGCTAATTACTGTCCTGTCTTCTTTCACTGCGTAGGGTGTAGCCAATCTCACCCATGAGAAATGTACATCAGATGTGCTGTGCTGGTGTCAGGAGAGCTTTGATCACTTCTTCATTAATTAAGCGATATATAGGTCAGGGCGTGTCCATGATCAGCTTGATTCATCTTTGCTCACAGGCACAGTCAGCACCTTTACAGCCTCAGATATAGGCCTATCTATTATGGCTTTCAATGGATGGGCCTGGAATGAGAGTTTTTTTTAATTATCTTTTTTAAAAAAAAAAATTATTACTATTATTATTATTGCTGCTGCTGCTACTACTACTACTAATAATAATAATGTTAATATTATGTTAACTAATATGGGTTATTATTTTATAATGATGATGATGAAAATTATGATAATAATAAAATGTTAAAATATAATGTTATTGTGTATTATTATCAATAATATTTATTATTTCATAAATAATAGATATTAATAATACATGTTTTTAATCATTAATAATACTTGTAATTATTATAATTTGAATTTGTTAAAAGTTAACTATTTGTTTTTCATTTATATATTTCTTATTTCTTTGATTTTACACATTTAATGAAAGTTTAACCACCACAAAAGTAATTGTAACACCACTCGTTTCTTGATTTTTAAGTCATCTTTTCTAAGAAATCTTCAAAATTGAGCTTTATGTACTGTATGTTCCAATCATGAATATGGTTTGTTCATTTCACTGTATGCAAAAGGTCTAAACTTTCATGATCTGTTTCTTCCCCAGACTGCTGTTCACATTTTAACCAAGATGTCACTGAAAGTCCAGACGAGCAACATTACCAACAAAAATGACCCCAAATCTATCAACTCTCGCGTGTTTATTGGCAACCTGAACACAGCGGTGGTGAAAAAGAGCGACGTTGAGACGATCTTCTCCAAATATGGCAGAGTTTTGGGCTGCTCGGTTCACAAAGGCTACGCCTTCATTCAATACGCCAATGAGAGACACGCTCGTGGAGCAGTCATTGGAGAAAATGGACGTGTGCTTGCCGGACAGACCCTCGGTGAGTTTTGAATCTGTTAGTATACCGTATGGGTGTGTTATATATAGGGTGATCAGATTTCTCAGAGTGGTATAAGGGACGGACAGGCACCCTCACCCCCACGCCGCACACATATCTACACATGACAATGTTAGCTAGAGTAGTGGCCAAAAATGATGTCTGGCCTAGGAAAATGGACATTGTGGCAAGCAGGGCAGGGCAGAGAGCTTTGGAAATGGAGGAAGGCTGCACTGTAAAAAAAATAATCGTAAAAAAACGGTCAAATGACTGGCAGCTACGGCTGCCAAACAAAAACCGTAAAATTAAAGTAAAATATCTTAATTCCAATAAAGTGCAAAAACTATAATTTTACAGAATTTTTCATTAAAAGTTTTACAAAAAAACACTGTTATTTTACAGGTTTTTTCCTTGTTTGAATGAAGATATTTTACCTTAATTTTACGGTTTTTGTTTGGCAGCCGTAGCTGCCAGTCATTTGACCGTTTTTTTACGATTATTTTTTTACAGTGTAAAACTTTTATTTTATGGATTTTTCCAAGATTATAATGACCAAACACCTTTAATAAAGTTATGGCACTAAAAGTTCTACTGAGAAACACTGTTATTTTACAGGTATTTCCTAAATTATTACAATCAAACACCTTCAATAACGTTATGGCACTAAAAGTTCTACTGAGAAACACTGTTATTTAACAGATCTTTCCTAAATTATTACAATCAAACACCTTTAATAAAGTGACGGCACTAAAAGTTCTACTGAGAAACACTGTTATTTAACAGATCTTTCCTAAATTATAACGATCGCAACACATTCAATAAATTGTCAAGACGTGCTCAAGAATGTAAGAAAACAGTTTTATTTTAGAAGACAAAATAAGTCTGTAAAAAAAACTATAAAACTGATTAAAATCATCTCAAACTTTAATTTGCAGCACTTGTGTTTACATATAATTGAATAGTATTTAAACAATGTAAACTTGTAATCTAAATAAAATTAAATTATTCAGACCCCTGGGGTCACATAGTTCTGATATTAAATATTATATGCTCTTTACATTCAGAATCCTTATTCCTTACTATACAAGTTTATTAATAAGTTAAATCAAAACATACAACAAAAGTGTACCAGAAGTGACAGATACAGCAAATGAACAGCAATCCAGCAAACGGCCAGTAATCAGCTTGGTGCATCTGGGAAGAAAAAAAAAGGACACACTATGATTCTCTCAAAATGATTTCAATTATTTTTGTTTCCTTTAAACAAGCTTAATACATTTTTATTTAAATTGTCTGTTTGTCTTCTGATTTGTCTGGTATCTAAAACTTATGTCCGATTGAAAAATGTGCATCACCAAAAGAAGGAACATGTAGATTCACAACAATGGACATTCTTTTCCAGAGGTATCAATGCAAGGTAAACGCCTAAAATGCCAATTTGTATTATAAAATAAAACCAACAATATTTGTATTAACTGGAGGTGTTTTCAGCCTGCTGTGATATGGGTAATGAGGGTCTTTCTCTCATCCTCCAGGGAATTAAATATATTATATGTGTTTAAAAAAAAAAAAAAAGGTATATTCTCATTGTGTGAGATTATTAAAGTACTTGAGATAGTTCACCCAAAAATGAAAATTCTGTCATCATTTACTCACCATCATGTCTTTTCAAACCATGCATTAAAATGAGATATTTTTGAAGAATGTTGGCAACCAAAAAATGCATAAAGGTTTGGAACAACATGAGGGTGAGTAAATTATTTGAGAGAATTTTCTTGTTTGATGTCACTGACTCTGTAAAGAAAGACTACACGCCTGTGCACATTCGCATTCACACACGCATACCTATAGACTAAACACATAATGCATGCCTTTACCGTTTTCACAGATTCACATTTCAGTAGTTTAGACCGAGATGATTTTAGTTGGAAACTGAGTCGTGTAAACGGCCCCTTACTAAGCATAATATTAAAAACCCCAGGGCATATGGATGCTTACTTTTGATTGGAATTTGCCCACTGTCATGCAGATTTTAGCTCAAACCCTAATTAAACTGACCTGAACCAGCTAATCAAGATCCTCAGGATAACCAGAAACAGTTTGGAGCTACACTCTGCAGGACACTGGCCCTCCACTTACACAGGCACCAACAGAGAAACAATCCACTGCAGTATATATAACAAAAAAAGTTATCTCTTTTTTTCTCCCTCGTGCCATCCCAGATGTATATCTGACTTTCTTTCCACAGAGATTTTTTGAAAAATTCTCCATTATTGTAAGCCAATATAATGCAAGTGCATGCTCCAGAAACTACATACAGCCTACAAACAGCTGCTGTGTTGTTCACACAGGAAGTTTTCTGCACTATCATATGAGCTTTACAATGCTCTTGGATTATTGTCAGGATGTGTGTTTGGACTTTTTCGACCTTCAGCATTTTGTTGTCTATTCACTTGCATTATTCGACACGCGAACACGAGACTTTTTCTAAAAGTCTAGTTTATTTTTTCTAAAATTTGTGTTCATCTGAAGAAAGAAAATCATATACCTTTTAATTTACGGTCCCTTATGCCGTCCGAAAGGTATACTGTATGATTTTCTTTCTTCAGATGAACACAAATTTTAGAAAAAATAAACTAGACTTTTAGAAAAAGTCTCGTGTTCGCGTGTCGAATAATGCAAGTGAATAGACAACAAAATGCTGAAGGTCGAAAAAGTCCAAACACACATCCTGACAATAATCCAAGAGCATTGTAAAGCTCACATGAGAAGTGCAGAAAACTTCCTGTGTGAACAACACAGCAGCTGTTTGTAGGCTGCATGTAGTTTCTGGAGCATGCACTTGCATTATATTGGCTTACAATAATGGATAATTTTTCAAAAAATCTCTGTGGAAAGAAAGTCAGATATACATCTGGGATGGCACGAGGGAGAAAAAAAGAGATAACTTTTTTTGTTTTATATACTGCAGTGGATACTTACTACTGAATGATGGGCTTGTTTCTCTGTTGGTGCCTGTTCTGCTCCGTAAACATTGTTCCAATGCATGAACTAAAATATATATATAAAAAAAAAAGTTAAAAAGTGTGTTAATTATTACCTGTGTGTTAACAGACTATTGATCTGGGTGACATAGGACCATTTATTAATGTGTTCCTTAACTGTTATATAAATCTGGGGAACCCTTACTAACATCAACCATAGTTTTGCTACCAAATGGTAATAATAAAGTATTGTAATCAATCCACCATAAAAACATGGTTTCTAAACTTTTACTATAATAAAAACCATGGTTAATTTAGCAAAGGACCCTGGGACATGTCCTAAAAAGAACAGCTAATCCAAGTCATACAGGTTTGAAAATACTTTCATTTTGAAAGGACATTTATGTTTGGGTCAGCTAGGCCTGTGAACTCAAGAAGATAGGTAAAATATTGTCTGGAGGGTTTGAACCAGTGTGCCTTTGAGCAGAGATTACATGTTCTGTCTCTATTTCACGTGTATTTTAATATAACAATACTCACCGCATCTGAAGATCATGTGGCTGTATCATATTTATTCCCAATATTCCTGGATCATGAGGGAAACACACACATACACAGCAATATTAGCTAACGTTATTTGTATTTACTTACTAACAGAGGCATTTGCGAAAGCTTGCAAAATTTTACTCACCAACTCCAAAATTATTTATGTTTAAAATATACATATACTTATTATGATGACTGATCGGTAACGTTAGGCCTATATCCCGCGATCAACATGATTCAAAAGCCTAGTTTGCATATTCTTCTAGAGTCAAATAGTGTGGTTCGAGTTCCTCTCTGTCTAAAGAGACAATGTTCTCAGTCATTGTAAAGCTCCTATGCTGAGTTTTTTTCTTTTCAAAAACTATAAGTTAGCTGACAATATTTACACATGCTAGCAACACATAACATTAGCCTAATACATTGAAACATGTACTAATATCGATATTGCTCTAATCGCGTTTAGATTCTCAATTTAACACACTATATTTTGATGTAGCAGAATTGTTTTTATAAAATAAAAAGTTATTTACCTTCCGCAGATTGCAATATGTCCGTTACACGTTGTTAATGCGTTGTCCATATTCCTTGTTTGTTCTTCATTAACATCCCGCAACTCGCTCAAAATAAAAATGTAGCAGTCCGATGTAAAAAATCCATGTTTTAAACAATATAAAAGCCACAGAACCGAATAGGCTAGTACTGAAGAGCCAGAGCAGCAGCACACACACCCACTCGCTCCAACAGACGGATATTCAATTCAAACTTGACCAGTAAAAGGCGCGCATAATTGTCATTGGCCAGATTCCTGGATGACAGTCAGAATAACCAATCATGTTCAAAACAACTAGGAGAGACAGCCAATAGTGTGGTAACATTGCAATTACAAGAAAAGATGACATTTTTTAAAAGAAAAAATAGGAAAAAATATACACTTGATATTTATTTAGTTGTATTTGTAGGCTGGCTGTTATATTTATTCAATTGGTTAAATGGTGTTTTCATTGCAGTGCATGATTAAAAATTAAACTTACAATAACTTATATATAACAACATATATTTACCACTGCTCTGCTAAACAGCAGTTTAACAGAGCAAACAGATTATATATAAAACAGAACAAACACTGCATATGTATTCAAATTCTGTATGTAGACCTATATGAAAAACTAATGGATTGGTATACTCTGCTGACATTAGTTGCATCCATGTGAGCCATAATGACCCTTTTGCACTTTAACAAATTATTGACCTTCCTTTCCTTTAGAAACACTCTTATGCCTAATAATGTCTTGCTTTTCACCTTGTGTGGCACTGTTACCATACACAACCTGTTGGTTTAGGGTTAATCCTCTGTCCAACGCAACACTTTGCTAACATTGGCATAATTCTATACAAGTTACAGCATATACCCCGGGTTTCACTAGCAAGGCTTAAGCCTGTAGTCCCAGACTAAAATGCACGTTTGAGCTGTTTTACCTGAAAGCAACTTGCACTGACTTATCTTAAAATATGTCAGTGCCATTGTTTTGTCTCAAGATGCACACCAGTAATGTGAAACCGGGGCTGGGTTAGAAATTAAGGGTTAAGGTTAACCCTAACAGTAACCCTAACCCTTGTCTACAGACTTTTATTTAACAGCATGGATACTCCGTTTAGCGTTGATACAGGACTAAGAACTTCTCACCGAGACAGTCAGTAATGTAATTTTGCAAAGAGTGTTTGTATGGACTGTCCCATAAGCTAGAGCTATTGGTGGATTCAAGTCATGTCATAAAGATCGTATTTACGAGTTGAACGCACAAAGATGAAAATATGAGTAGGAAGCTCAGAATTTTCTTTAACCCTGATCTTGAAGTGAGAAACATTGAGGAATACCACAATACGTCAGGCTTTTCTATTTACAATGAAGTAAGCTAATGCCTGCACACAATATGAGCATTATAATATAATATGTAATGGCTTCATAAATTTATTTAAAACATAAAAAAATATATAAAACCTCATGAATACAAACTTCCCAGGAGGACCTAAACCCACCACATGTTCCATCATGAACCCTGTTGGCCTGCTGTCTGACCAGCAAGCTCAATTTAACAATGATTGTGCAGTTTGCTTGCATTAAATTTGTATCCAGAATTACAGAGTTAAAATGTAAAAATACACTTAAATGTAATAACATTTACTTTAAAATGACAAGGAAATATGTTAGATTGTTAGTATGGATATAAACCTTTAATATAATGAGCTACATATTTAATTACATAATTTTATTGTAAATTTACACAACTTTGTATGTAATTTAAAAAAACAAAACAGAAAAATACTTTAAATAATACAGTAATTGTCCTGTGAAAAAAAATAAGAATTACAGTAATTTGTCATTAATGATATAATCCTTAAATTAACAGTCAATTAATTAATTTACATAATTTTATTGTAATTTTACAGAGTTTTGAATATAATTTAAAATAACAGAAAAATACTGTATAAATAATACAGTAATTGTCCTGTGAAAAAAAATAAGAATTACTGTAATTTGTCATTAATGATATAATCCTTAAATTAACAGTCAATTAATTAATTTACAGATATTGTTTGTAATTTTACAGAGTTTTAAATATAATTTAAAATAACAGAAAAATACTGTATAAATAATACAGTAATTGTCCTGTGAAAAAAATAAGAATCACTGTAATTTGTAATTAATGATATAATCCTTTAATTAACAGTCAATTAATTAATTTACAGATATTGTTTGTAATTTTACAGAGTTTTGAATATAATTTAAAATAACAGAAAAATACTCTAAAAAAATTAGAGTTATTCTCTGTAAAATTAGGATATTTTTTTTACAGTGTGGTGGTGCGAGTGTTAATGAGCTCATTAACTCCTCCGGTCTCAGAGGACAACAGAAGACCAGCCCTGAGACATGTTGTTGTTGTTTTGGTTTGGTTTATATGCGCAGACGTTCATGAGGGGCTGCCGCTTTACTTCCATTTTGTTGTTTGTTTATTTTGGTCACTAAAGTTAATTTAAGGTGATGTAGTTAAGCGTTACTACAAGTACTTACTATAGTAATAACAGTAAATGATGCATAATTACAAGTAACTAACCCTAAACCAAACGATAACCCTAAATGTACCTCTATAGTAAGTACATAGTTAATTAATCAGTACTTATTTGGGTAAGTACAATGTAACTAAAATAAAGTGCAATCAAAATATCCTCTCCGGACATCACTTTTGGCCACTACTGTATATAAAAAATGTATGTAGTCTACATTGCTGTTACACTGAGTCGGCTGTCCACATTTCAGTGTATACTGTTTCTTTATACATACCCTCTGATGTGTTTTTTTTTTCTTGCTATAATTAGCACAGCGTCTTCCTGTCCGAATTGATCTCGCTTGCGCTTTCTATAACTGACACTGACGCCGGATCCTGCCTTCACTAACTGCAAGTTAATCGATAGAGAATTGTGATTGGATGATTGATTTGTTCTACAAAATATACTATGACGTTATTGGCTATCTTTGATTAGGCTATTCTTGCGTGACACAAGAATACTACTCGCTCTATCACTCAGAAATAAAGAAAGTTTAGGAAAGATGAAATACGGGACAAAACATGATTTTTTCATAGAGTCGGGACACTAAAAATAGAGCTGAAAAACGTGACGTCTGGTTACCCTAGTTACATATCCCGTTTGAATGGCATCTCTCCGAGGTTAAAAAAAGTGCACAGCATTTGCTGTCGGAGCAAGCTGACTTTTTAATCACCCTGTAGAGTGTTTGGTTAGCCCTATGACTGCTGCCAAGAGCGAGCCCCATGACACTGTTAAGATTAATATCTATTGATGACAGTTTCCTGTGGCCATCACTGTGGAGGGTCAGACGGAGGTCAGTATAGTGCACTGCAAGTAGATCAGCATTAGGCTATAAGGTGGCCAATGGGACAGCATCGTTCTCCACTCATCAGGGCACTTGACCTCCATCAATTCTGAGGTTGCATTGAACTTTTTCATGTAGTTGTTGAATGCTTGTATTGATTCATATTTTAAAAGTGGGGCACCTACAAGAGAGAAATATGTAAGCATACACTATGCCAGTGTGGATTTGTTTGGAATGGAATAATAGCATACAAATAACTGGATCGTCCCTATTGCTTTTTTATAGTGTGTAAAATAAGATGTATGAAGTAGTTTAAACAGAACAGAAACATGAATATAATAAATAATAACAATTATTATATATAAATATAGAGAGAGAGAGATAGAGAGAGAGGAGTTGTTATTTTTATGTACTGTAATAATAATTATTTATTATATAATAATAATAATACAATTTATATTTATTTATTAAGTACTGATTATTTACTATTATACACAAATTAATGGATACTGCCTACTATTTTGTTATTGTACGTGAAATATGTATGCATTGATAAACAGTAGTTTAAACAGAACAGAAACATGAATATAATAAATAATAACAATAATTATATATAAATATATAGAGAGAGAGATAGAGAGAGAGGAGTTGTTATTTTTATGTACTGTAATAATTATTATTTATTATATAATAATAATACAATTTATATTTATTTATTAAGTACTGATTATTTACTATTATACACAATTAATGGATACTGCCTACTATTTTGTTATTGTACGTGAAATATGTATGCATTGATAAACAGTAGTTTAAACAGAACAGAAACATGAATATAATAAATAATAACTATACTTGTATATATAGAGAGAGAGTTGTTATGTTTATATACTGTAATAATTATGATTTATGTATTATATAATTATTATAAATTTAATATTTATTTATTAGGTACTGATTATATACTATAAAATACTGCCTACTATTGTTTATTGTATGTGAAATATGTATGAAATGATAAATATTTAAAACAGGAGTTATATTGAAGAAACATAATTTTTTTTTTTTGTTATATTTACATACTCTAGTAACACTGGTACTAGTACTACTGATAATAATAGCCCAATTAAACATTAATAAAACAATAATTGTATTTATTTATTTAAAACAATTTAGTTAGAAATGTTTATTAAACAGCAGTCTGATCAAATAGCAAGTCCAGAAGGAGATGTTAATAATCAACTGATATTATAGTTCAATCATCACTCTGGGAATGGAAAGTTGAGTGTGCATTGCATTGTGGGAAAAAGTATTCCGTACGGTATGCTCTGCTGTAGGCTATACTTGACATTTTTCCATACAGAAAAACATTATACGCTATTATACAACTGGAAATGGTCAGAGTCGTATTGCAGTATGTTTTAAACATAGCCTCAGTGTTCGGAGCAACTCATTACAGACAATAAACAATTCCTACAGTACAGTACATACTTAGCCTACTAGATTCTGGGAAATCTATATCTGTGTCTTTAGCGTGTGCCACCCTTCAAATGAATTACGCACAGTCAATGGGGGGGGGGTCATATTATTTATCACAGTGCTATTTCAGTTATCAAGTAGTTTTAAGCCTCATCATGCCAGCCGGTAATGGCGTGTCCTCTACGAGGTGACCTCTAGACACTGATTGGTTTCTCAGCTGGGCTGGTATCCAGGCAACCGATGGACCGACCCCGCCCCCCTCGGATAAATGAGGAACAGGACAGGTGTGTCAGCGGCAGGTGTTCGTGTCACGCTGAGGACATCAGACAGTTGTTCATTTGCTCGCTTCCTTCTTCCACGTCTCTATCTCTCTCTTGTCCCTGCTCAATCCCGTCTGTTTAGTTCGATCTCTGTCTCCTTCTGTTCCAATCTTTGTTTCTCTGTCTCTCTTTTGCCCTCCAGCCCTCCGCAGCTGCTTGATGACATACATGTTTTTTTTGGGCGGTCAGATTAGCTGCTGTTTCTCGCTCCACGGAGCCTTTGGCTTCCGCTTGACAGCCCCGGTGACCTGTCACTCACACGGCCCCGCTCGTTCTCCACTGGCCAATCAGTCCCGGAGCTGCAGCTGACAGCTCTCCCTCAAACACAAGCACCTCTCGCTGCCTCAGACCTCACTTCTCTATTCACTCGAGTGCTCGAAATATGAAATCTGGTGACAGAGCTGTGTCTTCCATTGCTTCAGAGGCAGCTATCCATTATTCTCTTTCTGCTTCTCATCCTGTCATTGCTGTTATAAAGTGGAAGCCAAGGAGGCTGAAGTGTGGCCGGAGACGTGGGATCATTCCAGGCTAGTTGAGTGGGTGTGGAGTGCCCTCTGGTGGACACAACGAGCATGTGGTTATGCAAATCAGAGCACTCCCACTTAATGACAAGTGTCCGTGATGTCAGTGCACCGTGATAATTACAGAGTCATTAGATAACAGCCTCAAGTGCCCCGGTAACTTGCAATTATCAAATAGCTGCAGATGTCATTTTGAAAATGCTTCTGCCATCTGTCATTGTTTGATTATGTATGTGTGCTCAGCGATCATTTTGATAAAATCTGCATTTCTTAAGACGATTATAGATACTTTAGACTGAAAGTGTGTTTTCCGCTTATATTCACAGATATTAACATGGCAGGTGAACCCAAACCCAACAGGCCTAAAGGACTAAAGAGGACCGCAGCGACATTATACAGGTGATTGCAGAACATTTAATGTAATATTAACCAACTCAACAACATATTTAGCAACAAACCACACATAAACACATTTAGATACTGTATAGGAGAGACCGGGGCAATTTGTCATATGTGTTGTATAAATAGTAATTTTACACATTTCATTAATCACAGTTTGTTGGTCAAAAGAATGGATTGTTTTTTATGATTTATGTTTAATAAATGTTTCATTGCTTAAATATTTTTGTTTTTTGAATTGTCTACTTTTTAAATATACATACACTACCGTTCAAAGTTTGGGGTCAGGACGTTTTTTTGCGCTTTTGCGAAAAGAGAGATTTACTTTTATTCTGTAAGGACACATTATATTGATCAAAAGTCACAGTAAAGACACTTATAATATTACACAAATTTTTTTTTACTTTAACTTTTTAACTTTATATTCATTGAAGAATCCTGAAAAAATGTATCACAGTCTTCACAAAAATATAAAGCATAAATATCATTTCATATAGAAACAAGTTGACCAGTACTATGTTTTACTGCTTTTTATTTTAGATTTTAGCGTTTCAAATAAAAGTATATAAATCGTTCTAACGTGAGTTAGCATTGTGACAACTTGCCCCATATAGTGTGACACATAATGTGTATCTTTTTCAGTTTCAGTAATGCTGAAAATATTTAATGGCTTTATATCAAGTGAAGACTTCATAGTATCTAAGTTGAAAATGACTAATTACAGTTACAGCTTCAGTCTCCCTTTTATGTTGAAAATGTATTTCCTTATCACTTATATTCAAAACGATGCCTTTTGTGTCTTTAATCCCTGCAGTGGTTATGATTTTGACTATGATTACTACAGAGATGACTTCTATGACAGGTGAGTCCATGGTTTTGCACGAATGCTTTTGTTGAAATGTAGGTAATCTACGTTAATGTTACATATATAACATCACATCGTCCAGCCCTTAAACTTTTTTGTCAGTGTTTAAAAACATCCAATGGTATGCAAAATATACAGTAAGATGGAGTTGTCAATAGATACAATATATAACAATACAATATATAGGGTATGATTTTACCCCAAAATTCAACATATTGACACAAAATGATCACTGCAAATCCACGTTTCGCTGGAGTGAACTGCAGCGATTGCTTCTCTTTTCTGTAGCTTTCTTCAGTCTATGAAATATTCCTCAGATTTCTTAGAATCTATTTGTCAATCTCAAAGCTCTTTCCCGTTTAGATGCTCTGTGTGCGTTTTTTTTTACGGCCTTTACGCTGAAAGCATTCTCCCGCTCAGTGGGCGTAACCAAGACGCTCTAGTACAATAACTAATTCCATTTACTCAAGTGCTTGATTGATTGAGTGCAAAAAGCACTTTTTGTTCACGCTGAAATAGGCTGACCTGAACTCTTAACTCGGCACCCTAGGCTTTATGTGGAGCCATTTTTAGTGCAGTGACCCAGTGACTTATAATGAAGTCAAGCACAGAGTTCTCTCCCTAGCACGGCTCTTCGTGTCATAATACATTTTCTCATGTCAACTTGGCTGAATCTAAAGGAACTCGTAAAAGCACTCACACACAGCTGTAAGCTGCAGAAAGAAAGACAGACAGAGAAAAAATATGCATTTCACAAGAACTCCCTCCACGACCCGTTAAGCAAACTTTGGCTTGGCGAGCGCGCGGTTGGCCGGCGTCCCTTTTCGGTAGCTATGGAAACCCTGCTGAGAGACTCAGCTGGATGTACTTGTTTGCAGATGTAAAGGATATTGCGTCCATATGATGAGCTGACATGTTTATTGATATCTCTCTTGTGATCTCTGCTCCCTGACTTACAGCTGTCTTAGGGCGACACTGACTGCAGTCGATATTTTTCAGCAAACGCATCCAATAATTTAATCTCTTGGATTGCGGATCAGTCAATAAAGCTGCATAGATTGCATGTGGGAGGCCAGCTGGTTGCTTTTAGGTTCCTGTCTGGGCAGCAGACGTTCTTCTCTTTGAAGGCAAAAGTATCTTCTCCCACTTTATTCTTGCCACATCACCTCCTTCATGTTTGATAGTGATTGGATTCACTTTGGGCCAAATTTCGGCTTGCGTGCCACAACGCAGAGGCGAACACTGTCAGTATATATGCGAGATGTAGCTGCGAGCTCCTCTGAGTCGGAAACATCTCGAGTCGATGTATGATGGATGAAAGCAGATATTCTCTGATCGGAAGAACTTCAAACGCGCTCTGCTCAAAGATCACACTTTGCCTTTACTTTACCCAAAACAATTTAAGGATAAAAATTCTATCTAGGCATATTTTAACAACATGAATTTACCAAAAAAAAAAAAAAAAAAAAGACAATACCAGTGTTACTTTAGTATTATTTATATATTATTATAGAATTTATTTTAATATCTTTTGTCATGTCATTTTGACCTTTTTATTTAGTTTTATTTCTATTTCTGTTTTAGTTTTAGTCATTTTTGTACTTAAACTTAATTATTTCAGTAAGTTGCAACGGCAACATTTCTAATTTGTTTAAGTTTTCCATCAAATATTTATATTTTGTTTTAGTTCAGCTTTATTTCAATTACCCCAAAAATTTGCATTTTAAATTATTTTAGCTTTACTATTTAATATCACAGTACTTTGATATATGCAATTATAATGAATTATTATGATATTCAAGTTTAAACGCACACACACACACATATGTATATGTAAATATATATATATATATCACATTCTGACAAAATGCTGAATTTTTGCAATTAATTTTTCACAAAATAGCTTTTTATATCTATGACACCATAAAAATATGGAAGAAAAAATTGCCATTTTTTGCACTGACCCCCAAACCTTTTGAATTTAACAAGATGGGTGCAAAAAATAATGCAGTGCTTTATAGGTGAACTTTAATGATACATATGTTGGATTGTCAGTTATATTTTTCAAATCTGTCATCAACAAACTCACATATGTAAATTGAAAATGGAGGGGTTATGGTGTTTTTATTGTTTACTTTGGGAAAATACGAAAGTAAATTCGTTTTTTAATTCATTGGTTTAAAAAAAATAACTTCACAAATACAACATGATCCAGATATGCTCATAGATAGTAGTAAAGCAGTTGCATGAAGCAGTTAGTTTCTTCATATCTGTCTTTCTGTCTCCAGACTGTTTGAGTACCGAGGCAGAGTATCACCAGTGCCCAGAGCAGTTCCAGTAAAGCGCCCCCGTGTGGCAGTGCCGGTCGTCCGCAGGGTGAAGTCATTACCTGTCAAGCTCCTGTCCAGATCCACTCTCCTTCCCAACAGCTCTGTCAAACACAAGTGTGAGTTCAACTGGTATTTTAAGTGAGTTCATGGTCAGGATTCCAGAATTGTATCTTGATTCTATTGCGTGACATCTCAAGATCTTCTTCTTCAGAGCCAGTGCGCTCACTTATGACTTATGTGACTTATGGACTGGATAAACTCTTGAACCGGCCTTTGAGCCATTTGACCGATTAACATGTCAGGTTTAGGATTTAGGATATTTCAATATAGCAGCAGAAAAAAACATTTGTCTTGGGAGTCAGAATACCAATGCACTGCTTTTATTTTGGTCTTTGGTTTTATGGCAGTATATAAACCTCATTTAAACTAAAACATTGTGTTCTCTTGTTAATCTTGTGTGAGCAGTGAAATCTACAGAGCTGCAAGCTATCAAATCAGAACTGACGCAGATCAAGTCCAACATCGACGCGCTGCTGGGACGTCTTGACCAGATCACAGAGGACAAATGCTGTGCCGCAGGTGCCACGTCAAATATCTCCTATACACACACACTCACCGTTCAAAGGTTTGGGGTCAGTACGAGTTTTATTTAAAAGAAATTGATACTTTTATTCTGCGAGGATGTATTAAATTGATCAAAAGTTACAGCAAACCTTGTACATTGTTACAAATACAATTCTATTTCAAATAAATGCTATCCTTTTGAACTTTAGATTTGTCAATTTAAAACCGTTGTGCTGCTTCATATTTTTGTGGAAACTGACCACTAAATCTGCTTTCATGGAGTCATTTGTTGAGCTCAATTTGGTGTCCCTAAAGATCCATTAAGCATGACAGCAGGAAATGATTAGGGTTTTTTTCTGACAAAAAGCTAAATTTTCAAGCTAAACATCTCACAAAGAGATAAATATATATATATATATTTGGGGGGTTTCTCCTCACCAAATACAGTAAAACCCATAGTATATAAATAAATATTACTACAATTTAAAATGTATTAGAAAACAGTTATTTTAAGATGAAAATGTCATTTATTCCTGTGATGCAGAGCTGAATTTTCAGTAATCATTAGTGTCACTTCTAATATGCTGATTTGCTGTTGAAGAAACAAACAACCGTTGAAACTAGTACTATTTTTGTAGAAACCATAATACATGTTTTTATTTCAGGATTCTTTGATAAATAGAGAGTTTAAATACTTAAATAGTAGAAATCCTTTGTAACACACATTTAATAGAAAATACTATTTAAAAAAAAACTTTCTTTTAAACAAAAAGTTTGACAAGGCACATTTCTTATTATGTTTCTTATATTATGCACATTTCTTTTTTTAATAATGTAAAAGTCTTTACTGTCACTTGTGATCAATTTATTTAAGGCATCCTTGCTGAATAAAGTGACCCCAAATGTGCATTTATACTGTACGCACACAATAGGACAGAATCTGTTCAATACTAGTGTGGTTGTTTGGTGATAATAAATCAAGATTGTATTCTATTAGAAATGATTTCATCAAAATGTGCCTCTTTCTGCCAGTTATACCTTTCTCTCTGTAACTCTTTTTTGAGAAAAGCTTTCAAAGGGCTTTTTTTAATCACATGGAAACCCCAGCGAGCATTTTACTGTCCGCACAAACACACTCAGCAGTGAGCGAGTGTAAAGCGCTGATTCAGCGCGGCACTGCAGGGTCACACCAGGTTCAACACTTTCACGCCTCAGTGGCTCCAATCAGACTTCGCAGATTTGTCCCTCTGTTTCACATCAGCATTTGACAAGCATTACGACAGAACGTAACGTGCCTCTCGTGTTTATTTACACACGGAAACCAGCTTCGTTCTCCTGCCCCGTATGTGTACGAGTTGATATGATGTGGCTAATGGCTCGAGTCTAATCAATGATGATGTCACTCTGTGCGCAGCCGAGCTCATTGTGACTGTTGAGGACGAGACGGTTTAAACGACTAGCTCTTACTCTGGGATTCTCACAACTTTTCAACTGGGCTGATTTGTAAATTAAAGCAAGCTCCAAGTTTTTCTTCACTTTGGCAATAGTAAAACAGGTTTTTTTTACATGACTGCTCTGGAATTGTGTCTGTACAGAGATGTCTCGGTTGTTTATTGGATGTGAGAATTTGGATGGTGATTCTTCATGACGAAGAGAACAGATAATCCCCAATGCATTCTGACACAGACGCTGCGTTTAAGCATTGCAAAGACACTTCATTAACCCTATAAAGTTTATTGTATCCTGGGGGATACAAACATTTGAGAGGCTGTGGGGAGAGGCAGTAAAAGTGTAGGTCTCATTTCTTGGTTTCATGTTGAAAGAGTGTTTGTTGTGAATATTTAGATCCGGTGACTGGTTTATACATTTTTTATCCATCTCTCGGACGGAATTTAAAACCAACATGACCACCTGTAGTGGGAGATCTACTCCCCTTCATAAAAGTTGATATATTTCACATATGTAAAAACTATTTGCAGGGGACTTACATGTTTAAAAAGTTGTTGGTAAGCGTTAGCTTATTACGTTTATGTTAAAAAATGTCAGAATCTGTCTGTAAATGTTTGTATCTCAGGGGATGCGTCGCCCTTTTAGGGGTTTGAAGTAGACTCTATGGTCTATAGACTTCCTTTTTTTGTGGCCTGTTTTATAAAATCAGTTCAATCCTTTGGGCCGCACTCCAATGAAGCTACAGGCCCTCCAACTTAAAAAAAAAAAAAAAATATATATATATATATATATATATATATATATATATATATATATATATATGATGATGAATTCTCACACACACACACACACACATACACACACAGGTTTGCATGTGGGTTTGTTTTAGTATCGTATTTCACACACATACATACATATATTTATATATGTGTGTGTTTGTGTGAAATATGATACTCAACAAAAAACACATGCAAACACACACACACACACACACATATATATATATATATATATACACACACAGAGAGATTTGTTTTTGTTGAGTATCATATTTCATACATCAGGCTTTTATGGATTATATATGCAATTAATTGCAAAGAGAGAGATGGACAAATAAATGTCAGTTTAAAATGTCAAGGCCAAAAGCCTTTTGTGTCATATTTGATATTAACATGATAAAATGTAAAAATAATTTTAAATGTAAAAAGAAAAAATTGTGTATAAATAATCAGGTAGACCCAAGTTGCTTCAGTTCAGTAAATGTTTATCTAACATTTTACTTTATAAAAACCATTAAACATTTTAGAGCAACAAAAATAAAGTATGGAAAAAAATTATGAACTATCAGTCGGAAGGCATAAAGTAGATTGTGTACAACAGGTTTTTCAGCAAAGGTTTGGTCATATTGATAATTTATAGGCCCAAGAAATTTGCATATTAAATATGATACAGTAGGCTAATATATTCATAAATAGGCAATATATTTATTGTTCAACAGTATTTTACAAATATTGTTTAGTTTAAGTTACAAGAGAATAAATGTTTGTTTTTTAAATTGCTAAAATGTTGTTATACGCATTGCCAAACAAGCATTATTTTTTAATGAATTCATACCCCAAAGGGGTGACGTATTACAAAAATAAGTCATAATAAAATTATAATAATAAGATGGGGAAATAGCTATAAATAATTTTTTGATTTGATGTCTCTCTAATTTTACTAAAACATCTGATATTAATATACATTTTAATGATTGATTTACATTACAAGCTATCAGAATTTCATCTTACCTTTTGGCCATATAAATATCAGCAACTGCACCAAATTGCACATTTCTTTCCTCCTCAACATGAGCTCCATATTCTCACTAAATCGTAGTGTATGAGCCATAAAAGCCTGATGTATCAAATATAATACTCAACCATATGTATTCAAACTTTTTTTCTGATTTTGTGTAAGGTTCCATTTCCAAAAATGTGATGTTTGTTTTTAAACGTTCCTCTGTTGCGCAGAGTTGCAGAAGGCAGACGAAGTGAAGAGCGAACTGTCCCAGGACGAGTCAGGCTCCGAGTCAGAGGACCTGCAGAACAGTGATGTGGAGGAGAGCGAGGACCACACACACGAGGAGTGCGACGAGGACATGGTGAGATACATGTATGGATAGAGGGAGGAAGACATGTATATGGGGAATGGAAATGATATTGTTCAGGAGACAATAGACTATAAAAAGAGGAGGGTGTGCTTAAAAAACAGTGCAAAAAAAATGGAGATGTATCAGTTTATAAATCATCAAACTCACACATTAAAGTTAACAGTCTCCTTAATATGATTTCTTATCTCTCCTCTCTTCAGGAAAACAATCACATATCTGAAATGGATTCCATTCTTCAATAAAAGGCAAGAACTCAATGCTGGGACAGTGGATTCTTGGATCAGTGATAATTCAAACCATGAGATGTTTTACAAGTTTCCAGGCTTGACTTTCAAGATCTAACCAAGATTGCTCTTCATGCAGAAAACAGATTGTAAAATTGAAGTTAGTGAGTACAAACCACTAAATCTGCTTTCATGGAGTAATTTGAGCTCAAATTGGAGTCACTAAAGATCCATTAAGCATGACAGCAGGAAATTATTAGGGGGGGGGTGTTTTCTGACGAAAAGCTAACTTTTCAAGCTAAACATCTCACAAAGAGAGGACTTAAAACGTTTCATATGTATAAATTTTAGGGTCTGTAAGATTTTTTTTTATGTTTTTGAAAGTCTTCAGCTCACCAAATACAGTAAAAGCCATAATATTGTAAAATATTATTACAATTTAAAATAACTGTTTTAGAAAATGTAATATATTCCTGTGATGTCAAAGCAGAATTACTTCAGTCTTCAGTGATCCTTCAGAAATCATTGCTGATTTGATGCTTTAGATGATTTTGTGGAAACAATAATACATATTTCAGGATCCTTTGATAAATGGAGAGTTCAAATAGTTAAATAATAGGAATCCTTTGTAACATTATGAAAGTCTTGCTCAATTTAAATTTCCATGTTGAATAAAAGTAACTTCTTTTAAACAAAAAAATCGTATTGACCCCAAACTTTTGAACTATAGTGTGCACTGTTTAAACGTTTTTTTTTGTTTTTGTTTTTTGGAACAAATATATTGATGATCCACTTTTATTTTTATTCAAAATAATTAAATTGTAATTCATTCATTTAGGACTTTTTAAACAAAAAATTTAACTGGAATTCACTGGATAATGTTAAACTGTCAAAAGTCGAGTCGGATTTACAGTGTTGGCCTTTGTATGTGTTTCTAAATTCGCTGGCGAAAGAACTCCAGACAGCTTAAGAAAATCATTTTCATCCAAAAGATGAGTTCTACCACCCTAAAATACATTTTTGTACGTTCTCCAGAGGTCAAATATCTCTTTTGTTTTTAGGCAGACAGAAAATGCTGCTTGGTGTTGTTTGCCAAGTAAATGTCATAAGGGTTTCATTCTGACTGGAGTAATTTGGTTACCGTTGCTCTATCAGGTCCGTCTTCGGTGGTCTGAGCGAGCTTCGCATACTTGCTTGGATGCAGCGTCTGTGACCTATGAGCATAAAGTTTATCAAAATGAAGGGAAATAGCTGTGGTTATTCTTACTAATCTGTTTTCAAGGTGTAGCGGCTCAACTTCTGTTTCGCTCTAAACTTTGCCATATGTTTGGCTACACAAACGCACGGGACAGTGTGGAATCTGCTGGTGGCTTCCACCTGATCCTTCTGTGTGTTGTTTGTGGATCAGCGCTCTGTTTGTCTGACTAATGTGCGTGACCACAATCTTATTGCACCAGTAACACGGCTTCCGCCGCCTCTTATTCTAACCACTGCAGTTGCCCTGAAAGGTCAAATCAAAGTTACCATCATATTGGCCACAAATTAGCAATTGGTCGCGCTTCCCTCGATGAAATGATCGGCATTAGGAGCCTTTCAGAGGAAGTTTATGTTAGCTGTGGTTGAATCTCACACACAAAAAAAACTCCCAGGTCATATTTTACCCCAGTAATAAATTATATTTTGCATTTAGAAAATAAAGCATACATTTTTTCTTTTATGACCATCAAGCATTTTTCTTCTATTTTACTGTAATAAGTTAAAAAATGCTTTTTTTAAAATCTGTAAAACACATTTGTATGTGTGTGACTCCATGAGGAGACATGATGTTTTTTGAAAATGTAAAAATGCAGAAGGTTTTCAGTGATGGGTCCGTTTTGGGGTAGGGTTAGTGTAATGGGATAGAACATACAGTTTGTACAGTATAAAAATCATGTCTATGGAAAGTCCCCATAAAACATGAAAACACAACGTGTGTGTGTGTTTGAATTCATTGGGTAATCTCTATAAGAAATAAAATATTTAACAAATATAAATATATAGAATTGTGAGGGGGAATGTGCTTAATTGTCACGTCAAAAATAGTCACAATGAAAAAAAACTTTCTTTATGGAAATTAATAATTCATCGTTTCTTTAAGTATTTTGTATAATTGTTATTATACAAATGATAATAATAAAAAATGTATGAGCCAAGCATGTTCATGACCGATTTTGTGAGATTGATCCACATGGCTTTGAGGTTCTGAGTGCGCAAGTAAACTAATACATCTTGAAAGTCGGATAACACCAGTCCTGGACTGTAGAGAACTTCAGGTTAGCTGTTTAGAAAATCTCAATCGATTTCACACTCTCCGAATGGTAATTGGTACAACAAACAGTGAAAGATGCATAGACTTTCAAAAGAGCATTTAGGTTGTAGCTCTGTACATTTAACCTGCTATATTGATTTCTGGGTGTGTTTTTTTATGTTCGCTGCTTTAGTTGTCCTTAAAATTCAGCAGAAAATACTTTTATAAATGTCTTTTTTTTTTTTGCTTTGCTTTAAAGGGAATTAAGGTAGAATAAAACCACATGAGCGAATTGACTGAGATCCAGCAAGCTCTTCATTTCATCTCCCCTGCTTTGTACAAGGCTCTTGTATCTGTTTTTCTTCACTAGCACATCTTAATGCTTGTCTTCCTTTTCTTGTATTTATTACAGCAGGGAGTTGGAAAACACTGTCGACTGGAAACTTTTTTAATACCACAGACTCAGCGGGAAGACACTGAAACCAACAGGCGCCGTCAAACTCCAGCATCAGCTGTCAATGAGACGGACAGCTAAACTAGCTGTTTGGTAGGAGGGAGACGGGGATGACGTCCCCAAGGAATCCATCACAAACAGGCCACAGTTCCTGAGAGCAACAACATCACACACACACGCGACATCAAAAGAGGATCAATTTCACAGACATTCTGCATTCATGCTCCCCAGAAAACACAATTAACATGCTTTTTTTTTTCTATACATCTGGGCGCCTCGTATGTAAATACCCTCATTCTGTTTCTGTCCTCCCTTCTTTCCTGTCTGTTTGTGCTTTTCCAGAAATGTTTTTCGTTTTATTTATATGCCGGTCGGAATCAGAAAGGTTGGCTATTTTTAATTACGTGTGCATATTTCTTCTGCTTGCACTTTCGAGACTGCAAGAGATATTTACAGATGTAAATAAACTATGATGACTTGTGAAACACCTGTCTGAATGCAGATGCATCGAGTAATCCTCAGCACCTTGTCTAATCTTTACCTTTAAGACAAGAGATGTGTTCTCACTCTATTAGATATGCCAATAGGAGGATTAAAGAAGTCTCTACTTTCTGAAACCCGTGAGGTCTGGATGGGAGAGAACTTTCAGTAAATGCAATCTCTGTACAGGGAAGCGCACTATATCGCAACTCCTCCACAAGCAGGTCCAAAAAGTTTAGAGAAAAAACAAAACTGCCTTATTTAAAAGATTTGATCCAGTGGACGCTGTCAATACGATTTGTGAAGTTTTACTCCCTTCAGGCTGTAACATCCAAAGGCATATTATAGAGATGTTATATTATAATAATTCATCCATGCATGTTTCATTTAAAAACAATGGCCTTTTAATGTTTACTCAAAATGTCTTAACTATGCTGTGAAAACGACAGACTTCTCTATGATGATGTGTGCAGGACTCCTCCAATCACTGTCCAGTTAACACTGCCTCCACTATTTGAGTGCACATTTCAAAATCGGTTAATAGAACCAAGCAGCAACTTGGTTGCTAGCGAGGTGCTAAATCATGTTAACAACATGCTGAAACATGCAACTTGTTAAAAAAAATATAGCAACGTGCTAATTCATGTTAGCAATGTGCGAAAACATGCTAGCAGCATGGTAATTCCCGCTAACAATGTGGTCAAATAGTTTAAACATTTACTGCACTTTGTTAATCTTCTAATTATGTATGGATAATGTAGCTAAATACAGTAGAAGCAACAACAGACCTCAGATTGTCCTGTTAGACATTATTTATTTTTTATTATGAGCATTATTATTTTTAAAAACGTTTTATAAAGATCATCAAGAATCTAACAAACAGCCAAGGGCAAGCTTTTCAGGAAAAAAGAATAATAATTTAAAGACTGGCCATAAATCAGCTGCATAAAAATGTAGGTTTGGCTAAAATTAGACTGATCACTTTGGTAACTGCTAGTTGTTCTTAACGTTCTTTTGTTCTGCTAAATAGATGACGTCACACGGGTTTAGAACATGTTTAGAATGTCATGAGGGTAATTCTCATTTTTGGTTAAGCTATATCCCTTTAACAGTATTGATAACGGCTGTTCATTCAACTGGCTTTTGAATTTAGAGGGGGGGACATTATGGATCATATAAGGATACGCGAGTAGAGGTTAGGATTCAGGACCATCCAAGTAAGTTTTGCATGTGATTTACAGTATCTGACGTCCAATCTGTGAGACATAAGGACCCCATAATTAAAGATAATGACACGATGCAAAGAAATTTAGCAATCAGTTTAAGGCATTACGCATGTCAAACTGAAACATATGGCAATAGATAAACGACGAAATTCCACTTAAACGCTCTGGCATCCGCAGTTTCAGGTGCACGCCGCTCAAAGCATAGCGGCCAGACGGACTTACTTTTATTGCACTCCAACACGTTTCCTCCCACGCAGCAGAGACAGCCATGTCCGGGCCAGTCAAAACCATGCTCATTATTCATCCCTGTGACCTTGTGTTGTGAGTGATCGAGGATGTTAACCAGTCTAGTCCCTGGAGCTGGTAATGACTTTAATCAAGGTCTAAGCACACATACATTACAATGCTGTATGAATGGAACTACTTTAACACGCAAAACAAAAAATTGAAAATAGCCAGGTCTAAAACGCGTGCCAATTAATACAGATCTTGCTTTAGGAAGCAATTTTACCAATGCTAGTGATTTCTCCTTCCGCTTCATTTTCAGTGCCAATTACAGTCTGTGCCATGAGCAGTAACATAAGAAAAAGTCATTCGCACTGCATTCTTCAACATATCTAATGTGGTGCAAACATTTTTGATCTGTCCAGATCGTGCACACTGAGGGTCGTGTTTCATATTTATTTTTCCCCCCTATGCGTTTTGCTCCAGGATGACTGACTTGACATATCAAACACTTACTCAGCTGTCATACTTTGAGCAGTCACATAAACAATTGTGTTGGTTCACAAAGAGGCCCACTGCACTGAGGGTATTTGTGTAAAAGTATCGCATGTTTAGGAATACATTGGAATGCTGGGTGTCGAAATAACTTTCCCTGATTTATGTCAGTGGGGTTTTGAGGCTCTTTGGAGCTTAAACAGGCCTGGTGGATTCATTTGGACAGAAGAAATGTAAAGGCTACAGACACAACTTTCTAAAAAAGACTATCAGTTCTGGGCAATTTCATTTTAAGTATAAAACACTCACGATACCCTTTATTAACATTATTGTAATATTTTACTATTCTATGACAACTGCGCAGCAACACTTTAGATTCAATAATTTTCATCAGGAGCAGAAAAAACATTGCACATAGAGAATGAGCCAGGCTAACTCGTATTTTTCACTTTCATTTTTAAAAGAGTGTTATTCCAGTTCTTTTAAGAGATGTTTAATCAACACATATTCATCCCTTTAAAGTACAGAAAACCGTAGGAGGCTGAATAGAAGTGTCCGTTTACAGAATCATCATAAAAGATACAGTACATTTCAAGCTCCTTTCTTGATCACATCCAGTCTCTCTAGACAAGACATACTTCTTCTTCACAGAAACATAGACTGCACATGTTTGCCCTGCTGGTATGCATTTTATTTCAATTGTTTCTCTGCAGGTTAATACAGCAACAACAAATTTCACCAACAGTTCATTCATTAAAATCATCCAGGCTCCGTGTTCTCCGTTCACATCTCACAGCACTGCTCCACAGCCAGACCCAACAAATCAAACCTCTCTCCATGTGCACACTAGGCAATTTCAACGTTCCTGAAAGGAGCTGAAGGAAATTAAGTGTTGTACTTGAGATGGCCGAGATCTCGGTTTGAAATTTCAGACTTCCTGAACAGCGCAGAGATCCCGTAGGAACCTGGGTGTGAGTGGATGTGTTGAGTTTGGCCGTGGAGTGCAGGTGTTCAGATGGGCCGTATAAGGTGTGTGATGGTCGAGGGACAGGCGTTAGTTGGCTTTGGCACGCATCTGCGCTCTCTTGCCCGTCACCGCCTGGAATCCCGTCTTGATGCTGGCGACGGAACAGCGGGAGTGACACGTCTCGCACTGCAGGAAATAAAGACGCGTGTCCTTCTGCAAGATCGTGTCAGGAGACCGACACGTGTGGCATGTCACATACTCCTCTGCAAAACAAAATCGGTTCGGATAAATCTGTTTTTTCCTCATGTAATGCAGAGCAGCAACTTGTTTTTGAAAGAAGTCTCTCATGCTCACCGAGGCAGCATTTATTTGATCAAAATTGTAAAATATTACTACAAATTAAAAGAAACTCTTTTCTATTTGAATATATTTTAAAATGTACGTTTTTCCTTTGAAGACTGGAGTAATGGTGCTGAAAATTCAGTTTCGCATCAGTCACATGATGCGAAAGAAATCATTCTAACATTCTGATTTGTTGCTCAAGAAACATTATAATCATCATCATCAATGTTGAAAATAGTTGTGCTGCATATTTTTGTGGAAATGGTGATGCGTTTCATCAGGATTTTTTGATGAATAGAAAGTTCAATGAACTGCATTTATTAAGTTTATTTATTACATTTATTAAACCGAAATCTCTTGTAACATTATAAATGTCTTTACTGTCACTTTTTACCAGTTTAACGCATCCTTGATGAATAATCTTCCCACAAATGTTTGAATGGTATCCCAGTTTCAACAAAAATGTTAAGCAGCAAAAACTCTTCCATATTGACAATAATAATAATAATAATAATAATAAGACATTTTTGTTGAGCAGCAAATCAGCAACGATGCTGAAAATGTAGCTTTGTGTCACAGGAATAAATTACATTTTAAAGTATATTCAAATAGAAAACAGTCTCTTTTTATTTGTAAGAAGTTTTTGCAATATTACTTTTTTTAATGAAATAAATGCAGCCTTGGTAAGCAGAAGAGACTTCTTTCAAAAACATTAAAACATGTAATGTTTCCAAAGTCTATATATAGACACACACACACTTAAGATAAAAAATATTTCTATAAATACTGATTATAATATACTAAGCATGAAAAATATTATGGGCAACTACTGTATGTTTAAGAAGAACAGTCAAATAAAACTCACTTATATATCTTCTTAAGACATTCTCTATCTGTTTCTGCTGGAATCTGCCTTTGATGACGAGCTGATTGTTTCCATCTATGGACCCGCTGAAAAGTGAATACAGTGGTTAGTGCATTTCTAAAATAAAAAAGGCTTCTTTTAAGGTTAAATTATTTTCAATATTCTTTCCAAATCGCAAACTTCCAGTTTCCAGAAACAGAAAGAAGAATTCTACACGCGTAAGACTGATCTCTTTCAAAACTACAATCATCTGTAAATATCCAGGAGGCAAAGTCGATGGGTTTCGTTTCATGTGTCTTCTGAGATGCACGTCAGTGGACACAATGAGGTGCTGAAATGAGCGTTGAGCGCTGAAATCAGCCTGGAAATCTTTTAATAATGCCTTTTGAAACGTTCACAGGGTCAGTCGCTCCCTTTAGAGCAGCAATGCCTTTCTCAACTGATTCAGGTTTCTCTGGCATTATGTGAAAAGCCTCCAGCAAAAAGTGAAAATGAAGGGTTTCAGTCGCACAGAGACACTGGAAAAATAAACCGAAAGCTTGCCAGACACCAGTGCGATATTTTGCAAGGTTAATGACCATCGACAAAGAAAAAACATTGGTTTAGTGGTGCTCTCCATAAAACAGAATAATAATTCACTTTCAGATTGCATTAGGACAGAACATCACAATAGACTCTTTCCATGAGCATGGTACAAAACGGTGCCAGAAACTCTTGTGCAGCAAATAGTTAGTGAGAGGAACCACTTTGCCAACAGCGCACGATGCAATATTTGCGACAAGACCAGCAACACGACA
This sequence comes from Rutilus rutilus, assembly GCF_951802725.1. Classification (NCBI taxonomy): domain Eukaryota; kingdom Metazoa; phylum Chordata; class Actinopteri; order Cypriniformes; family Leuciscidae; genus Rutilus; species Rutilus rutilus. The sequence continues at coordinate 36,129,289 of NC_140217.1, read as the reverse complement.
AATCTGATGAAGCACTTGACAGTGCACGGAATAAACTTAACAGCAGAAAGTTGCTCCGTCTCGGACTGCAAGAAGAACTAGAGCGAGTCACATAAATTAACCCAAACTCAAGAGAATAGGCTACTTTTCTCACACACACATGAGAAATATATCTATACAAAGCTTGAAATGTCTACTTTTAAACTAAATCGAAATCTAGGGCTAGACGATATGACCCCAAACATTTTTTTTTACCTTGATTACAATTAATGATTTTTTTTTAAATTATGCCGGTTAGGTTCTGAATTTAGGGTTCGATTACTTTTCAATTAATCATCCAGCCCTACAAATATTCTCTGATTATGTAATCCAAAAGAAAGAAGCATTTGTCTCTATAGGCGAGCGCATTCACTATACTGCTAATTAGGGCTGAACGATATTCTGTTTTAACATCGACATCGCGATGTGCGAATGAGCGATAGTCACATCGCCGGAACATGCGATGTGAAGGGTAACGTTACGTTAGTAGCACCCATAGTGTAAGAGAACGGTAGCACCAGGGTAGCACACAGTAAACACAAGTTTGTTGTATGGCTTTTTGCTGGGGTGACATACGCGTTCCGCGTGCCTGCACAGTGAGGATCTGACAGGAACGCGCTCACCGCTCACAGCCAACATTCACTGGCAATCCTATAGCTAAAAATGCGCGACGAAGAGGATCCACCGCAAAAAAAGTCAAAATCAGCTATTTGGGACTAGCCTATTTCGTCTACAAAAAGGAGGATGTTGACCAAAAAGAGGTAAGTTACTTTGCTGGAGTGTTATAAAGTTGTGGATGGTTGTCTTTTTAAAAAAAGTCGTTTCGTGTTCGCATTTATGAGGAAAAAAACAATGTTACGTGACATTACGGACTCGTCACGCGGCCGTTATGAAAGCGGCACTAAAAGACTGCTTTAAAACTTTCACAGAGACCTCAAACAGAAAGCACAAAGCCTTTCTTTAAAACGAATTTCGTTTTGTATTAATTGTATCTTAATTTTAATCAGTATTTCATTATCCAATTTCCTGGATTTAATAAATAGCCTAAAAATTAAATATAGCAGCCAGCGCCTGAACTGGAGATTAAGCTATCATCCATGAACCGAAACTCAGCATAAAAGGTAGCCTACTCGCCTCACACACCGAAAAATAACAATAATAATAAAAAAAAATAGAAATATAACTATTATCTACAGAAGAACCATTAAAAAAAAAAAAAAAAATCTGTATGAAAAGTGCATTTCTCCCGATCACTGCTGCGAAGATCGCGAGTCAGTAGGCTATTGTCAACTTCATCTTTACAGAAAACACTTGTTTATTAATAAACAATTCAAATGTTTCATTATAATATTTTACATACTATTAATCATTACTTGTGCTGGTTCTAGGTGCCGTTTACATGAACGCGTCACTGAATCAGCACAGAAAACATAATTTTTCGGGTCCTAGAACCTGAAGAACGTTAGGTCCTGTGTAGAACGTTCACCAAATTCTGAGAGAAATATGTTTCTGGAATAAAATATTAAGTGGCCTTTTTGTCACTTGTAATGAAGCTTGCTTATTAGTGAAATTATTAATAACATGGAATGGTAATTATTGACTTTAGCCTGGATTGATGGCTCGCAATATCGCGATATATATCGTTGGGAAAAAAATTTCGCAATGTAATTTTTTTTCCAATATCGTGAAGCCCTACTGCTAATAGGGTTGTCAAAAGTACCGGTACTTCGGTACCAACTCTGTGCTGAAATTTTTAAAATGTGACGATACCATTTCTGTAGTACCGGGTAAATTCGGCCCCCACTAATAGGCAGTTGCTTTTAGTCGCTTCCATGTTTATATTTTTACTAGGAGCACTGTAACTGATATAAACTAGTGTCTGTGAATATTAAACCACAAAAAGATCATTTAAACATTTATTCTGCTGACCTTTTTTTAAAATCTTTTTATAAACAATGTTTACTTTTAAACAGCATGTGGCCTTCAATGTTTATATGTATTATTTACTTATGATTACCATCATAAATAAACTCGTTGAATTTAAAATCTAAAATAGGAAAATAGTTCCACCAGATTTAGCTGTGGTACCGAAATTGGTACCGAGAACCATACATTTTTTTAATGGTATTGGTACCGAGTACCGACTACTGGAATTTTGGTATTGTGACTAGAGATGCACGGATGGGCTATTATTTCATCCGCAACCGCATCACAAAACTCAACATCCGTCCGCCATCCATCCGCACCAAAGTTTTTGACCAATTTTCAAAACCGCACCCGCCCGCCATCCGCTGATTGGTGTATACATAATATTTTTCATTTGTTTGGTTCAACCGCCCGCCCGAATTTAATTCAAATATAATTTTTCGTCACGTCATCCGCCCGATCCGCGGTTTATCCGCGGAGTCCGCGGCTGTAACCGCCAACCGCACATCTCTAATTGTGACATATTTAACTGCAGAGTTGACGAGTCACTGAATGTCACCATCTTTGAGGCCAACACTGACTCAGAAAACACTAGTTTATTAATAAACAATTAAAATGTCTCCTTGCTATTTGTTTCCGACACATTCATAATCATTAGGCTACTTTTGCCGGTGCTTTGCGGCAAGCTTGAGCGCGAGGCATATATTTCGGCCCCCCAGTGGCCTATATGAGTCTGAGTATGTAAAAAAAAAACTGAAAATAATAAATCAAAGGTGTTTTTAGGCAATCTGTAATGCAATCTTGTTAAAACTGATTTCATAAAATTGGTATCGAAAAAGTATCGTTCAGAAACCAGTATCGAAGTCAAGCTATCGGTATCGAAACATTTTTAACGATATCCAGCCCTACGACCAAGCCTCTTCTAGTCGACTCACATTTGGTAGAACACAGATAAATCATTTATAATAAATACTGCAATATTCTAGAATGTTCCATTTTGATTATATGACTTTAGTTGTGACAGCTAAACATGTTTTGTAATAATTTAATAATAGTTTACTACTTCAGTTTAACAGAATGTCAAAAAATGTACACAGTTGTGATGTTTTAATGGTTGCCAAAAAAAAAAAAAAAAAATTATATATATATATAAAATAAATTAATTAATTAAAAAAAAATCACCATTTTAAGGTGCAGGAAACTAGCTACTTGTCATGCCATGTTAGTTTTATGCTAGATAACATTTTACCAAACATATCTAATAGTTCCTGCGGAAATGAAATCATGGGATTTGTGCCCAAGACACCAAGTTGTAGCCTTTCACAGGAAGAGCCAATAACAATATAAAATGAACTCACCTTGTACCTAACTCAGCTAGCAAAAACGCCAAAAGATGTTTTGGCTGTCGATGCAACCTGACAAATAAAAAGTACTGTTAAGAACCATACAAAATAAAGATTGCATTTGCAAATATGTGATATGAATATATTTGATTGCCAGCTTTTGAAATGCCCAACAGAAAGGCAAAAATAATGGCTCACTTTCCAGTTGTTCAGAGAAAAATCAAACTCGGCATCATAAACAAAAAGTTTAATTACAACTCTATAAAACAGCTTGACAATTTTGAGTTTTGACTTACAGTTTGCAGATGTCTGTGAAGTTTACGAAGGAGGTCTTCTTTGTGCCGACCCTGACAACTTGAGGAGGCTTCATCACAAACTTTCTCTTTTCTCCTGCCACCATGTCTGGATTTTTTTCCCGCATGATGTTAAAGACTCTATTCAAAAGCTAAAATAACGTGTTATTTTCAGTCAGTTTTAATTGAGAGCAGTCACTGTCTACAGAACATAGTGCACAAAACTCTATGGCAATGATTATTTAGTTCAAAGTTTTCAAGAGCATATGCTTAATAGTAAGTTCTGTTTACATAATTTTATTAAATGTAGAGCAGTCCCAAAAAGTACTTGGACAATTATGCTATCCTTAATATATATGCCATTGTTTAAAACAAAGACATTGTGTAAAAGTATTGTGACAGGTTCTGGTTGTCAAACGTTTGAGTTAACGTGATGATCTACACCTGTGTGAACTTGATGAGAACCAACTTCATACATCCACTAAAACTCATCTTGACACCAGCTGTAGTAATTCCAAACATGTCGCATAAAAGAGAAGTTAGCAGAGAAAAGCTGTTCTGCCAAGAAAAGCACCAGATGGCAGCAGTCTCAGGCCCTTCATCAAGTTATCACCTAAAACGTGCACACATGTTCCGCAAGCCTGGAAATAAAAGCTCCCATTCACCTCATCGTATGTGTAGTCTCTCTCCGATCCTGCCCAGGCAGGGCCCGTCTGTGAGCTGAACGTGATATCATCGATGGTTTTACTGTCGTCATCTTCGACACCTTAGACACAATCATTCAAGTTAAGTCACCTTTATTTGTATAGCACTTTATACAACAGTTTGTTTCGTATTGCAGCTTTACAGGGATTAGAGTGCAAACATTACATTACAGTTATTTACAAAAAGCGCTCCACTGAAGTCATGTACTTACTATCATCTTTGCTTTGACTGTCTGTGTCCTCTTGAAAATCTCGGACTTTTCTATGTTTCTTCTTCTTAGGCAGCATTAAGTCATCATCCTCTTGTGTTTCTGATGGCTCTGTTTCGATCTTCAGCTCCTTTTGGAAATTTGCAATTGAGTTAGTTCACGACGAGGCATGACAAAAGCTGTCGGTGGCCACGAACAGAATTTTTTTTTTTATATGATTGCTCAGTTATCAATTTATATTTTAAAGGAAACCAAGTCCACAAGAAAGGTAGCGCTTTCATGATCAAAACATCTTTCACTGACAAGCAATTACGGCAATGAAAACAATCAACAGTTTAACAACTACACATATGCAAATAATCAACTGACCTTCATTCCTTCCTCAAGCTCGGCATCAAAAATCTTCTCTTTTTTGGACTTCTTTTTCTTTTTCTTCTGGTTGAAGAAGTTTAAGTCATCCAGGTCATCTGATGTTTCTGGATCATCACCAAAAGAAAAAAAAAAAATGTACACGAGATTTCACTGAGAAGCAATATAAACATTCAGTGTGCAAAGCAGCGATTAGGAATATATTGGATTTTTGCAATAAATATTTAATAACAATATTGCATATTATTCTGTTGTCAATGTTAAAATCATTTAAATGTGCTTTTTATGTGGCTATTACATTTCTAGGGAAATGCTAGGGAAAATTAGGCATTCACTAGCCATAATGGCAGGTGTGAAAAGCCCATAATAATGCTGATTTGTGTTCACTACTCTATACTAAGGAAGCTTGTTTCCACCACGAAACAAAAAAATGAAAACAGGTTGTGACCATTTCACAATTCTTAATTTTTTTCTCTCAATATTCTGCCTTTATAACTAGCAATTGAGAAAAAAAATCTGAATTGCAAGATTTTATCCCACAAACAAGCTTCTATCCTGTATATACCTCTCTTACTAACATGGTTAAGTAGGCAGTGAAAAAAAATCAACAGCACTAATGCACAATAGAATGGCATGTGTTTCACCTCTCTTCCTCCCCCCATCATCATCATCAAGATCGAACTCTTTCTCCTCGCCCCCGTCAGCCTCAGTCTCTTTTGTTTCCAATTGTTGGCCTTCATCTCCCTCACCACCATCTTCCTCCAGCATGAAAGGCTTCTTCTTCTTCTTCTTCTTCTTGGTCATAGTGGGATCAAATATCATCTGGAAGGATGATAATAGGAGTTTAATAATGACAACACTGAACAAAGGCTGTCAAAAGACATCAAAAAGGGCAAAATAATGCAAGCAATAATCACCTAATGAGAACTAATCCTACTAATCATACTAAAGCTCTCAAAGACAATCTCAGCTTTTGGTCTTGCACAAAAAGAACAGATCAATTATCCGAGTAAAAAAACTGAAGTTGTCATTTACAGCATCTGAATAATGAACAGTTCAAATGTGATCACATAGGAATGTGAAAATTCTCGGGACGGGAATCACATGGTAATACTACACTACAGACCCTTTCCAAAAAATTAGAATATCATGGAAAAGTTTATTTATTTCCATAATTCCATTCAAAACGTTAAACTTCCATAGATTATAGATTCAGGACCCACAACTTAAACGATTTCAAGTATTTAGTTGTTTATTTGTACATAATTTGGGCTTCAAGCTCATAAAACCCACGAAAACAGGATTTACATTTTTTTGAATATTACATGAATTCGCACAGTAATTACATAGTGATACCATGGTCATTGAACCAGGTTTGGGTTATTTTGGCAGTGTGGGCAGGTGCAAATCCTGCTGGAAAATGAAGTCAGCATCTCCATAAAGCTTGTCTGCTGAAGGAAGCATGAAGTGCTCTGAAAATGTCCTGGTAGACGGCTGCGTTGAGTGGACAGCACAGTGGACCAACACCAGCTGATGACCAACACAGACTGTGGAAACTTCACACTGGACTTCAAGCATCTTGGATTGTGTGCCTCTCCATTCTTCCTCCAGACTCTGGGACCTTGGTTTCCAAATGAGATTTGCTCTCATCAGAAAAGAGGACTTTGGTCCACTGTGCTTTATTAAATCCATAGTCAACGCAGCCGTCTACCAGGACATGTTCAGAGCACTTCATGCTTCCTTCATTTTCCAGCAGGATTTGCACCTGCCCACACTGCCAAAATAACCAAAACCTGGTTCAATGACCATGGTATCACTGTGTAATTACTGTGTGATTTCATGTAATATTCGAATTTTTTGAAATCCTGTTTTCGTGGGTTTTATGAGCTGGAAACCCAAATTATGTACAAATAAACAACTAAGTACTTGAAATCGTTTAAGTTGTGGGCCCTGAATCTATAATCGATGGAAGTTTAACGTTTTGAATGGAATTATGGAAATAAATAAACTTTTCCATGATATTCTTATTTTTTGGAAAGGGTCTGTACTTTGATATATACCATGGTGCAGAAATGTACATTCACATAGAACAATTTGTCCCAGGAACTTATTTTCCCCATGACCTGCTGCTGATTCGAATAGCAAACAACTCTCACTGCATGCACCGCAACAGATTATTAAAATCGGTGGTTGAAATAAAATGCTGCGTGGAGTCAACCAATCATCATGTTCAGTTCCCAAGTCCCAATCCCGAAAGTTCCTGAACATTGAAAAAGTACTACCTCGTGAGCAGGGACTTTCCATAGTTGTCAAGTCCGTCAATGATCCACTCTAATAATTATAATTTTTTTGGCAAGTCGCGTAAAAAATAAACAATAATCATGAGTCGTGTTTTTTGGGGGCTTATTTTAAAAAATGCGGTTGCTTGTTAGGAAAATCTGACAAGCAACTTTTTTTCTTTACATTTATGGTCACGGTTTTCTCCAATCCATTGACACTGTTTGCTCACTGCTAATAGCCAATCAATGCCATAATACAAGTTCTGTAGACCCTCTTCAACATCACTGGAGAAAAATCACGTTCAGTGTGCAGGCATCTGACGTTGTAAATCCAAGTATTGATAGTTGGTAGTAAACATACATTTTAAAGGGTTAGTTCAAACCCGTAAGACCTTTGTTCATCAACACAAATTAAGATATTTTTGATGAAATCCGAGAGCTTTCTGACCCCCATAGAACGCAACGTTATTACCCTTTTTCCAAGGCCCAGAAAGGTAGTAAAGACATTGTTAAAATAGTCAATGTGACTACAGTGATTCAATAATGACTTTATTCAACATTATATTTTCTCTCCTTGCTGCTCACGTAGTAAACACAGTGCAGCGCTTCCAGGTTCAGAACGCTGGCTCATTATTGGCCAGCTCCTATGTCAGCATCACACGCATGTGTCGTGGTGCTCACGTGAACAGAGTCAGCCAATAATGATTATAACCTGACGTATAACCTGGAAGTGCTGCACTGTGTTCATTACGTGAACAGCGAGGAGAGAAAATATAATGTTGAATAAAGTGGTTATTTTGCGGGGGTTTGAATTCAAAAAAAATATTTCAACTATGTCTTTACTACCTTTCTCGACCCTGAAATTGGTAATAAGTTGCAGTCTATGGAGGGACAGAAAGCTCTCGAATTTCATCAAAAATATCTTAATTTGTGTTCGAAAGATGAACGAAAGTCTTACGGGTTTGGAACGACATGAGGGTGAGTAATCAATGACTGAATTTTCATTTTGGGGTGAACTAACCCTTTAACAAACAATGCCACCAACAGAGATGAACAGAGCTGGAGAGGAAACATGCGAGCTGATGGATGGTGCAAGGAGGAGAGGCACGTAATTTTAAAAATATTTTTTTCAATGTATTTATCATTACAGGCTATAATAAAATAAAAAAACAATGGTTTGGTTTGGCCTATGGTTTGAATTAATTTTATTAGAATATGTGCCTATATTGCAGCTCTCCCTTAGTGCTCTTGCCTTTAACACGGTGCGTGTGTATTAGGAGTGTAACGATACCCTAATTTCACGATTCGATACATATCACGATACGATATTATTGCGATACTCCAAGACATATAATAAAAAGTTAAGAAAAAATGTACTGTTGATTAAATGCTAAATTTGATCTAACATTGTGGGTGTAAATGAATAGGCTTGGACAATGGTGACACTAGAATAAATATATTCATGATTCTGAACCTGAAAATACATTATTATTTTAGACGAAATATGCTTGCACTCTGTCACTGGCTAGATATATTTAAAATAATGTAGGCCACTTTTTACTGGTAACATAAGACTTATAACATAAGCATTATCAGGACCCACTAATATTCCCCCATTATTATACATTATATTCAATATAATATATTGTAGTTTAATGTAGTACTGACTCTGAAAACTTCTCACTGTTTCTCACTGGGTAATTTCTATTTTGGGTGAACTATCCACGATACATATTGTTGCATTTTTGTATTGCGATATACTGTGACATGATATATTGTTACACCCCTAGTGTGTGTGTATGTGTGTGTACTAACTTGGATAGGTTAAATGCAGAGGACAAATTCCGACTATGGCTTACATACTTAGCCTTTACGTCACTTTTTCCCCTTTTCCATCTCCAAACCTATTCTGCTCACATGTGATCGGGGGATATGCGTGACTTCTTGCTTTGTTGCAATTTAATGATTTTTGTAAAATTTTGTCTGTTTTTGCTTTTCAAACTCAGAGTGGTTTCATTTTAATATGTTGCAGGCTCATTTATTGATAAAAAAAAATTTGATAAATAATATTGATGATAATTAATATTATTGGGTGTTTTTTTTTTTTTTTTTTTTTAAGCTGCGGTTGCTTATTTGTCTTGCGAGAGTTGGCAACACTAGGACTATCTGAGGAGAACATTTTTACCCAGAACTTCCCTGGTCCCTGCGGTCGAAACACACTGGGTAACGGTACCAACCCAGTCTCTAGTTCCTGAGGGAACGTCCTTCCGGTGGAAATGATGCTACTTGGTACTTTACTACTTTAGGGTACTTATTTGTATGGAACGCTGTTTATTGAATAATTACCATATTTATATAGCATGGTATTTGTATGATTATTCAAGAATACAATGATATGTGTCTAAAAACAGTCACGTTGTAGAAACCACGGTACCACAAAACAAGAATCACCGAGAAACGTCTGCAAAACATGGTAGTGCCACAATAAATATATAAAAAAACATGGTTGTATTATGAGGACTAATAAAACACAGTTCTCGTCCAAAATAACATGGTATTACCTCGTCCAAACAACCACGGTAGTACCCCAATACCTCTCCAACTAACGCTAGCCTGTATTACTACGGTAACGTTAAGTTAAATGTAAAAAAAAAACTACACAAAAAAAACAAAACATGTTATCATGTCTAATTTTCCATGGTGGTACAATATTACCATTTGTCAATAAAATGGAAAGACTGTTAAAGAAGCGTAAGATATGTATATCTAACTAGCTGACAAATGACAAAAAGATCTAGAAAAGACGAGCTGTGCACATGTTTCCTCACAGCCTTTACTAGTAGGCCCAATTGTATTTCTCTTTTTGAATGTCTGATTAATTCAACATAAATTAACAGATAATCTTTCTAAAACAAAGATTGTTTACTAACCTCGTCTCCTGACATGGTTACGGGTCGTTGTGAAAACCCAAGAAGAAGAAAATAAGCGTTATAATAGACTATTCTTCACGGTACACCTTTCCTCGAAATGCGAGCGGCTCGCGACAGTCCGGGCGGAGCTCCGTACGCATGCGCGTTAGATTGGCCTAGGCGCATTGCATGATGGAAGTTGTAGTTTTGGCCTGCAAATCTACGTAGGGGAGACCAGAGTGTCATATAGCCCATTTTTCTCAACGTTTGTTACTTAAACTTTAACATTACTATATTTAACTAAAACAGTTGTGGCACAGAGATGTTTTCACACAGAAATGTGACTTCGACAGTTAGGGATTACAGAACTCCCCAGTCCCTCCATGTCTTGTTTGGGCAGATTATTTGGAGCTCATGAACCAAAACCCTTCATGCTGACACAAGCTTGAGAGTGTTTACATGAACAAATGAGTGAGCTGGAAGAAAGACTCTTAAGAGTTAAGTAAATCTTGGGAAATAATGCTCACATTGGTTTCTAACTGCATGGCTTGAGGAGGTATCTGGGGTTTCACATTCTATCAATCTACTCTACAGTATCTTCAGACCCCTGCTCCAGAGTTGAACCTGGGTACTTTTGTTCTTTATGTTCATACTGGCTTGCAAACCATTTTATTCCTCTAATCTGTTTAAAATTGCGGTGGGATTCCTGGCTCCCAGAGAGCTAAACCCTTGCTTCATCCTTTCCTGTCTGCTTCTTAATAACAATGTCATGTTACAATGTTACATGCAATCATAGAGCACATAAATGTGAACTTTTCCCATTTTTTTTTTAGATCAAATACAGCCCCTGAGGTATAAAGGTCTGTTGGATTTATTAGGCCTACTAGCAACAGAAACCACCAAATTACTTTCCTAAACACCTGTTTGTATTTTTTTTTTTTTTAGATGATGTTATTTAAAAATATATAATTATTATATATGAGATTATTTTCTATCTATTGTCTAACGGTATAAAGGGGTTTAAAAGGGTTAAAAACACCTAGACCTATGGTTCAAAACTCTCTAACATTAAGATATTTTTAACTCAAACCCAAATCATTTGTTGTTTAATGCTTGGTTTCTGTTGTGCAGCTTAAGGCTTTAAAGTGTGTCTCTCAAGAGTAAGAGTCGCAGCTTGACCCCCTAAATGTAATATATCATTCCAGTATAGATGCTAAAGAGGTCAGCAGTGGATCAGGGTGTATGGGGTGGATCACAGCTAATGTATGCATTCTCCATACTGCATTTGCTCTGAGCAGCTCGATTTTCCCGGTAAAAGAGCTGTTGCACTCTTACCGCAAGCTGTGAAGTGAAAGAAAATGTATTCATGTGTAAATCTGCTTATAGGAAATAAGTAGTTTATGCTTTTTGAGCATGGGAGGGAAGACAGAAATCCAGACAAGAAAATCCAATATGTGCAGAAGGTAAAATGTGCCTTATGACTCTTTCTCTCTCTTTTGTGTCTCTCTCTGTCTTCATTTGTGTTGCCTTTATCATGAAGGTTACACGAGGTCCTCTTTTGGGCTTTTTAACAGCCAGAAAAATGTCTAGGCTATATGTTCACAAAACTGGATCATTACTTTTATGTATTACTATGTGTTATGTATTACTGTCATTTTTAATGTAATAAATCTGTTACTTTAGTTCTCGTAGAGGTTCAGCCTTGTTTTTAGACTATAAACATTACTAATCAAAACACCGAAGCTATGCCGAGACGTCTTATTTTCATTATAGGCCCATTTCAAGTTTATATGTATAGCATTAGCACCGAAACTGTAAAATATACACGTGTCACAGGCATCGGAGAATAGCGAGAAAACCTTAAATCAGGTTGACAGATAGCGAACTATTTAGAATCTGTGGGCACTTAAATGCGTGATGCCGTTTTTCACTGATCTCAGAGATTCGGTGATTTCGGAAACTGGATAGGAATATGGCTTTGAAACTAAATGTATATGTTGAAATCAAAGGTTTCTCTGCCCATGGTACTACCAAACTACATAATAGCTTCAACAACTGGAAACACATGTCGAGTCACGCATCACAGTATATTTGGTGTCAGTTCTTACTGAAATATCCCATGTCTTTTCCGTTATGTGGGCATTTCTGTTTCATATCACTTCATACTTAGAATTGAATACTGTTTTAGTCTATTCTTTTATCCGGTAAAGGAAAACTATTAAAAAAATACGCATTTCAGTGAAAATGTGTGACTTACAAAAATAAAATCACATTGGCCAAATTAAAATGCTTTTTTTATTATAACTGCTTATTTCATGTATTATAACAACAAACAAATTCTTATTCATTAAAATGTTTGTGATACATTTTTTCGTTCGTTCATTCATTGTTTATTTATAAAGCACCTTTTTTTTTTTAAACAAACCAACAAAAAAAACAAGGTTGACCAAAGTGCTTTACAGAGCTTTATAATCAATAAGAGCAAACAGAATTAAGCACACAAAACTAAATAATTCATCAAATGGTAAAAGCCACAGTAAATAAGTGAGTTTTAAGCTGTGATTTGAGATGACGCAGTTCGGATCCATACCGGTAGAAGCTATTCCAAAGTTTAGGGCCTGCTATCGCAAAAGCTCAGTCCCATATGTGTTAGCCTATAGACCTGCGGACAGAGAGCAATCCGAGATCCCCGGACCGAAGTGACCTAGATGGGCTGTGAGAACGTAGCATGTCAGAAAGATCACCTGGTGCTAGGCCTTTTATTGATTTAAAAACGAAAACTACAATTTTACATTCTATTCTCAATTTAACCGGTAGCCGGTGCAAAGAAATTAAAATAGGAGTAATGTGATCAAACACAGCCACAGCATTCTGAACCGTTTGTAGACGCTCAATGGATGAATGGTCAACTCCATAATAAAGTGAATCGCCATAATCAAGACTCAAAGCAATGAACGCATGAATAAATATGTCAAAGTTCTTCAACGAGAGAAAAGATTGAACTTTTTCTAAGGTGTCATAAATGGAAGAAACAACAGAATTAATTTATCAAACCAAAGTCCTGAATCAAACAAAACACTTCGTTTTTTTTTATTCTCTCGGACCCTGATTTCACTGTGCTATAAAACTTGAATACATATTTAACTAATTTTGCGTTTTTCAAAATCATATTTTTTTTTAATATAGACATATTAAAAATATACAAAATTATAATCACCTTAAATAAGGAACAAGAATGAATTATTTGAAGTGTTAAACAAAGCATTAAGAAAAGATCACAAATTCTGCAAATAATTTTAAATAGGCAAGATCTGAATATCACTTCATGTCAAGAGAATGATAGTTTTATAATGTCATTTACTATATAAATTTCTATTTAGCCACTAAATCAAACTGACTACAACCAGTTTATCACCGAGCTTATAAAACATGAGCCATCCGTGAATCACGTCGAGATAGATGCGAGACATGTTAATGTTTAGCTAGCGTGCAAAGGAAACACGGTTTAAAACTTGATCTCTTTAAAAGAAAATGTCATTAAAAAAAGGCAAAATCACAACCAACTTGATACCCAGTGATCACCGTGCGTTTTTGTTGTATGGAAAATAACATTTTCATAATAAAAGAACGTTTCAAAAATAGGATAGGATACTAAGATTTGTGAAAACGTACTACTTTTTGCTATTAGAATCACAGGCCTCGACGGTTATGTTTTGGTTTTGAACGTATGCTTTTGCACCCGGCTGGCACAAAGTTCTGATAATTGCACCCCAGAAAACTGGTGTTAATGACAGAAAATAAGTGGCTGAGAAACACATGCTTTCTTAGCTTGTCCAGACCCCTGTCAAACCCACATTTACGGCATCTCTTCATTCTGGACAATTCAAAGGTTTCCCAGATCCCCTGAGAGCAATGTTCGGCACTCACTTAGTTGACTTTCCCCACTTGCAGTTCCATGGCTTTGATTTTACAAAAGTTTCCAAGCCTCTGACAATGTCCAGATGAGCAAACGATAGACTTATTCCTAATGAACTGCATACTTTGGCATTAAATATGTGAATGTAATGTCACCACCATTGAATCAGCCAAAAAAACAATACTGACATGATTAGATCCCTTCTCTTGGTGTTTTTAAATCTCACTTAATGACTACTTGCTCACACTTGCACTCTGTATTTCAATTTACAGTCATTTTTGTATTTGTTTTGGACTTGGTCTCATGCGGGTTGTATGAATATATTAGGTCCTGGTTTGTAAAGCGCTTTGGCTTTGATGTGTTGTTTTCAAATGCGCTGTAGAAATAAATGTGATGGATGGATTGATGAGTGATTGATTCCTTTTATACATCCGATTTTATCATTTAAACTAAGTAAACATAAAACAGTTCACATTGAATCTATTTGTAACATCTGGGCATTCTCAATCTTTGGAGAACAAGGCTTTTGTTATGAACATTTGCTTCCAAGGTCAGAAGGTGAGAAGGCACTTATTAAATGTTACTAAAGCTTAAGATACTGGGCAGAAACAGCACTTTGGCAAACGCCTGAATAGCGCCATTGTGCTGAAGACTAGATGACGGAGAAAACGCATGCATCCATTTCAAATGAACATCCAAATGCATGTTCTTTTGATAATTTGCTCAGATGATCTTGCAGCAATCATACCTCCCCTAAGAGGAAAGTGGTTTTCTGAGTAGAATTATTGATGGTTGTGGTTTTCTATTGGTGGATCTCATGTGAGTAAGGATGACCCGCTCTCACGCCAGTTACACGCGTCATCAGAGAAGAGATGTTGCTGCCAGAGGAGATTCATTATTTTTCAATAGATGCAATATTTCAGATTAAAATAGAGCGAAGGCCTTTAAAATAATTTTTTTTAAGTGAGAGTAGTGGCATCCGGAGGCGTTAAAACAATTAAAACTTGTGTAAGGTCATGGTGTAACCACCTATATTGCTCCCTATAAATATTTGAGTTGTTTTTTAGACATAATTTCTTATATATATATTTTTGCATTTAGATATACAGTATATTTAGACATTCTAACATCAATTTTTTTGTTAGATATGCATCAGGTTTTGCATTATGGTTGCAGTTAGAAAGGGAACACATGAAAAGCACTTTTGTGACTCAATATTTGATTGATAATTAAAAAACCTAACAAAATAAGGAATGGATAGCGATAATTCTAAACACTTCATACAAACATTTGATAATTAATGTAATTTTTGTCTGTGTATTCTGCATTGGGGTTGAATTGTTGATTTTATTTCGCACATTTGCAAGGTCTTGCTCTGTTACAATTACACTAGTTCAAATGTATGTGTGGGTGTCTATTCTTTTTTATTTTTACCACCAAAAGATTTTTTTCATATTCATTTCCTACGTCGGTTAATTTTGACCGCAAGGTACCAAGTTTTACTTTTTATTTTTCGACCCTTTAACATATCTGAATCATGTCCATGATTCTTTTGTGAGTTCACATAGCTAATGCGACAAAAGTCATCCCATTCTGGCGAAGCAAAAAAATAATAATTCAAAACGTACTTTTTTTTTGGTCAACTCTGACCAAAGAGGCCCAGAGGGTTAAAGATAACAAGGCACTGAATAAAAAAATAAAATGGATAAATTATTTATACTGCAATATTTCATAAAAAATAAGATTACATGGTGACTTTACATTTTCATTGGTGTTTGAATTTCATCACATTAAATATGAACATGTTCCAATAAAGTCTGACAAATGCTTTCATTTGAACTGTATATCCACAGTTTACTCATTTTCATTCAGACAAAAGTGTTTATGACATTCACACATTTATAAGCAACTTTTTTTCTGCTTCAGCTTACTATATACACATACACTTAGCCCTCACCCTCTCTCTCTCTCTCTCTCTCTCTCTCTCTCCCTCCCTCCGCTCCGTCTGGCCGTGTGGATCCGCCCCTGCTTAATTTTATCATTTCGCCCCTTTCTGAATTTCCTGACTAAAAAGTCTGTCTGACATTTCTCTCTCAGTCTCAGCAGGGGAGCGGGGAATATCTCAAGCCAGCCACAAAAAGGGAAAACGGGGTGCCCCATTACTCACCAGGACAGGTCAGTTTGTAAACACCGAATCCTGAAGATTACCTTGCGTATCAGTTTTGAATGCACTGTGAAAGAGGATATAAAAATAAAAAAAGGAGGTTAAACATGGTGAGAAATGATCAACTGTGATCAAATGCCATTAGAAATACTGTACACTGGAACTGTAGATGTAAGCTAATTTTATATTCGAATTGAGTGTGTGATTTTTGTGCAAACTGTTCTCGGTTGTAGGAGCTAATATTGAACTAACTGCACAGTTAGTCCTAGTTTTACTTGCTATTTGGTCTATATAAAAATGACTCTGCTGTGGTTTTGTGCAACATCTAGAAGTTAGAATTCTAACTAAAGCATTAAACTGCTTCTTATAGTGTGTAAATGTTCTGATGTTGTGTATGATGTCTAACATCTGTGCTTACACAAGCATTTGAGCTTCAGTTTGGACAAATTTGAAAGCAAATTCACACGGGCTAGTTCTCTCTCGTGTTTACTTTTATGGTTTGTTTTGGGCTTTAAATATTTCTAAAAAGTTTAAACATCCTGATCTAATTCTGTTTGTGTGTGTGATCATCACTGAATCAGCACTTTTTGTGTTTATGATTCTGTTTTTAAACTATTGTTTTGTGCAGGGTGAAGCCCTAATATGAGTCCGTCATTGTTGCTGTGCTGTTTGCTGCTCTGTTTAGCCTGCTGTGTCACGGTACACACACACATGCTCATGGAGGAACAATACAGCTCCAACCAAACAACCATCAGCTTACAAGTCAATAACCGAACAGATGCACCTCCTGTGCTCATAGTCGGTAAGGCTTCTTTCTCGAACACACAAGCTGTGAAAATAATATACAAAACAAATGATCACCATTATTAATCAAGTAGTAAACACACTGCTACAAATGGTCAACACACACTTCTAGCCAAGTGCTATTTTATTTTAAATTCACATCGGAATAAATCATTCTCTGTTTAACAATTTTCCATTATCGAAGGGCTTTCAAAAACACCTAAGAAGAACAAGAAACTGGAAAAGAAACCAAAAAAGGTTTGTAATAAATTGTTATATATATTCAATTAACTGATATATAAATAGCTTTAATACATAGACCCATGCAATACACAAGGATGTTTAATTCAGTTCATAGAGATTTAAAATGTTTAAACTAAAGTTGATAATATGCTGATAATAAAAATGTCTAATTAAATATTTGTGATGAAAACAAATTTAGTCTATATAAACTGTTCACCTTTTATTCATTATACCGCCTATCTAGGTTTATTAAAATATTTTAAATAGATTTCAAATGTAGGCCTATTGTTTATTGAAAATTAGTCTACATTTTGAACATTACTGAAACAAAATATGGTCGGCTCCTTTGTTTTGCTGAGGCTAATTTCATAGCTGGAAATTACACACTATTTTCATAAAATGTCAAAATGACAGCTTGATATTTACCTGGATTTGTTTTGGTTTTCTTCACACATCACATCGTCAAGCTCTTCTCTGACACTTCTGTCTCCTAACAAAGTTTATTTAGAGGCGCATTCGTTTCGTTGGTCATGGAGTAGCCTAGCTAATAGACGCCATACCAGGGGTCGTAATTTGTAACTTTTTAATGCAAATCATTTTCATTATAAATAGGCTATTGAATGGGTTCCGGCTTATTTTTTATGTTAGGCTACTTTAAATAACCCTGGTACATGATTTGTCCGAAGCTGGAGCAGCACATTTAAATGCATGTTTTAATTGTATACTTTTCAGAAATTAAGCAACCGAATAAAGAGACCTCCTCCGCCGCCGAACTGTGTGCCGCTGTGGAGCAGCTGTAAGACGCCGAGCTCGGTGTGTTGCGATCAGTGCGCCTTCTGCCACTGCCGCCTCTTCAAGACCGTCTGCTACTGCCGCATGGGATACCCGAAATGCTGAACACTCTCTGACAGGAGCCATCATGATCCGGATGATCATGTGACTGTCCCTATCTTAAAGGCTTGTTTATAAAACCCTGTGGGATTATGACAACCGATTATCCATGCACTCCATCACATAGCCTAATCATGAACGCGATCCGAATTCTCGGAGATTTCCAGGCCTGATAAACCGACAGCTCGTCAGAGCCTGGGAGTAAAGCAGAGCTACCTGGGTGATTACCAAAGTGAACTTTTAATTACTTATAAACGTATTTTAAAAGGTTCACGTTAATGAAAATAATTATTAATGTTTGTATGAACACTTTGTGTTGTAAGCACTTTATGGAAAAAAAACGTTAAAGCACCCGTAACCTGTTTGAGCTGCTATACGTGCACTAAAACAACAACAATAAAAATCACCACAACTGCCGCTAAAATAGTTTTGTCGCGTTTACTTCAACCGCCACCACTCTCATTAATAAATAAAAGACAACACAAATAAATTAAACTAAAAATTCAGAGAGCTTAAAATAAGATCCCATATTTTTGTACAGAAAGCAAAAAACAGATTGCAATAATAGCGAGCTGTCTGTGTATAATAGGTTGTAGGCTAACGCTAATTTTTGTTTAAGGCTAATGTGGAATATTTTTGTTGAAAGGCGAACTAGATTAGGATAGCTAGTAGTTATTGGGTCGATTTTAAACATGGCACATTTTTGTATATTCGTGTAAATTGTGGATGCAATGTCTATTTCATTATCTTGATTCAAACAATGAAATAATCAGGGTCAATATCCAATTTACCCAGTTATAAACTGAGGAACGTAGCAGAATATTGCGCTATTTTTAATTGTAAAAAATCCCAAATGACATTATAGATTAAAATAGTAAAATAAAACGACATTTTTATTGTCTATTGCCTTTGCACGCGTTGCAAATTGTGACAACTTGCCCCAGTAAGACCCCCGTGACAGAACGAAGACTTTAAGATAAAAATAAAATAAAATAAAAAAACCTGTAATCATACATTTACATATGATTTATTTTATATAAAGATTTAGGTGAGTAGCCTACCATTTTTTTTCACTACTTCGTTCAGTTATTTGTGCCTGTTAGAAGTGAAATATCTTTTTTAAATAGTCGTTTAAAATGACAATGTTGGCTATATTGATGTAGTCTCTTATTTAATAAGCTGCATGCATAAACAGAACTATCAAATTGCTGTTTAAATAGTTTTAAATGACGTATAGCATGGCACACCACTGGATATACTGTACCCAGTATAAAAATAAAATATAACGCAACTAGGTACTTACAACGTGTTGCTTTAAAGACAACTGATTAAGCAAAGCAAGATCAAAGTGTGTGTACGCCAGTTCCAAACACCTTAAATAATTATCGGTCCAACAGTAATAAAACACACATTCAAAAACACAAACACACACACACACACAGGGTGACACTAAAGGTTCCAGAGGTCACAGCTGGTTCACATTGAAAGTAAGCAATGGCCAAGAGAGGAGAGGAAAAAGAAAAACTCAAAGAGATAGGCCTTTGTTATGTCTCTCAGGGGACACTTTCTGGGTATTTTAGGGGTCCAGTACATCTAATGGCCTACAGACTACTCTTTTACCCCCCAAGCACTAATTACACTATTTTACAGTTTCCAACTAATAAGGGCCAAATTAGATTGAAACCATGTGTCTAGTATGGCAGACTGAGTTAAGGCATTGCTTATCTACAGAATAAACCGGTTTGGGCTCATTAGGCCCGGTACTGACAGCGGTTCTGCTATTTTTCAAGGCTCCGTTTTGCGTTCCCGACTGCATATTGCGGCCTCTTTTCTCTTCTGGGAGTTGTCATTGTCACATGTCGGTCAGTGAATGCCTATGATCAAGGAAATCGTTACTGGACACGAGTAGAATTTTATATGTTTTGGCTTTGTGATATTAAGATTATTTATGGGAAATGTCAAATGATGTGAAGATTCTTGAAATCGCTTCACATTATAATGTTTAACATCAGATACTCCACATGAAAGAATCATGACAAGAAATGTAATCCAAAATCCTACTGCAATAAGCATTTCCAAGACTATGTGAGATGGATCGCTATAAACAGTTCACCCCAAAATAAAAAGGAAAAACCAAAATAAAATCTGCAGGACTTCCTTTCTTCAGTGAAATGCAGATATTTGAATACAAACAACATTGGACCCCATTGACTTTCATTGTACGAAAAAAAAAAAAAAAATTCAATTCACAATTCAAAATATCTTCTTTTTGTGTCCCGGAGAAGGAAGCATGCTGGTCTGGAATGACGTGCATAATTAAACTATCCCTTTAAAGTTAACATTCACGCAGTGTTTTTGTTAAACAGCTTCAAGGATGACTTTAGACCAAGAAGATCTGAAATAACATTTCTACAAACCACATAAATACACATCAGTCATGAAAGAAAAAAATTAGAAGGGAAAAGTTTATATTCAACCCAAACCATAATTTCTTATAAATGATCAATTTTAGGAATTATATTGTCTACTTCTTTTCAACTGTTTAAAGTGAATTCTGAACTAAAAGAGAGCCGTGCAAAACCCACTGCCTCAATGCCAGGCTGTTGCTAAAGTTTTCTTTAATGTGTCATTTTAGTATTATTTAATATATTATAGTATTTATTTTTATTTCGAATCAGCTTTTATTTTCATATTTTTCCGTATTCTATTTTACAGAGATAGTTCACACAAAAATGAAAATTCTATCATCATTTACTCACCCTCAAGTTGTGTCATACCTGTATGAGTTTCTTTCCTCTGCTGAACACAAAAGATGACATTTTAAAGAAGGTCGGAAACCAAACGGTTTATGGACCCCATTGACTTATAGAGGCTATATCGTTCCATTCTATTGAAGTCAATGGGGCCCTGGGCCTGTTTGGTTACCCATATTCTTCAAAATATCTTCCTTTGTGCTCAGCAAATCCTACAGGTTTGGAACAAATGCAGTGTGAGTAAATTATGACTGAATTTTCATTTTTGGGAGAACTATCCCTTAAACTGTAAAAAAAAGATTGAGGTCACAATTTTTTTGTAAACCTAGTAAATAAGTAAATAAAAGTAATGCTTAATTGAAAAAATTAACTTGACAATTCCACATTATATTTTTTATTTACTTTTTTTTTTTAAGTGAACTGAACACTTTTTACAGTGTAATTTTATGTGCTTTTGTTATTTTTTTTTAGCTTTAATCTATTAGTTTTAGTCATTTCAGTACTTCAACTTAAACATTTTATTTCAGATAGTTGCCAAGGAAATTTTTTTCTTCCATTTTATCATATTCCTGTGAGGAATCATTCATGCATGTAACAAAACAATTTACATGGTTAAGTGTAACACGTGGGCTTTGGCGTTCGTTCAGATCCCCTAAGCACATGTATGAGCAATAGCAATATTGATTAATTACCCATTTTTATGCATTTTACCAGTTGAGAACCACAGTCTATTAACGCTGTGCTGAAATAAACAAGTAAACAAGGCATGTTACAGTCAAATACCACATTTATTTCATCAGGTCTTCATGAGTGGATGTAATGAAACAGGACGAGCTACCCAGACCCACTCAAACTCACAGCTTGCTAACAGAAAAATGATTACAATTTTTTTTTTTCATCATTTTCATTATTTATAACAGGTTTACAGAAGTATGCATGGCCAAAAGGCAGTGCCTCGCTCAATTTATAGTTACCTGACAAACTGGAACCACTTCAGAGTAAGACACGGAAGAAGCAAAACGTGCCAGAATATTAATTTACTGAGGGGCATCAAATAACTGACCTAATGGAAGAATTTTGTGTTTTGTTTTTAATATAACCGTATCATAAAACAAGGAATGCAAATAAGACAGTGACAATGTGTTCACAAGTTAGCGTTGCACTTAATATCAATGCAACGAGTTGGTGAGAACCCACAGGCACTCGCGATGAGAGTGAGAGACACGATTAAGCACTATTATAGCCGCAAAGGTAAGTGGCACAACCGCCATTGATTGTGTAGTCCGTCCCCATCCACAGCTGAAGCTGTGATTGGTCAAAGCTACTTAGTAGCGGTAGTGGTCTGGTTTGAAGGGACCGGCAGCGGGCAGACCCAAATATTTGGCTTGCTTCTCTGTCAGTTTGGTCAGTTTGACGCCAAGCTTGTCCAAGTGTGCGGCAGCTACCTCCTCATCCAGCTACACATACACAAAGGACATAGTGAGGAATACATACATTTCATATATTCATGTATAGCAGATACAAATTTCATCTGATAAGCTTCTCAGCTTGTTTTTTAAGCAAGCTTTGTAACACTCTTAGAGTGCTTTCACACTGGTAAGTTTAGTAATTATTCATGTGTACCGTGCCCCGTTTTGAACTAACGTGAAAGCTGTCGTGCGGACCCGGGTACCGAACCCGAGAGTACCTGAAGGAGGTGGTCTGAGTTTAGTTGACCACTAACGCACATACCAGTAAACCCTTGTGTCGTTTACTCTGCTGTGCATGATGGCATCAACTTAATAAAAAACACAATATATTGATCGCATTCTGTTTTCTATTTTGCGGCGTGCATATTATTGATGACGTAAGTGCACCAGGGTTCGATAAAAATCAATTGAGACCAACCGGGAGGCACTGGGAACAATTGCACTCGGACCGCAGCAAAAATACCCAGTGTGAAAGCACCCTTAAAATCTGGATATTCATGGATAATGTGCATATTAAAAGGTAGGGACACCAAAGCGATGTCAAAGAAGTAGCGCTGATGAAAGCCAACCGTGTTGTCGCCTCGCGTCAGAGAAAAAAAATGAATAAAAAAAATAATCTGTGCTTGAACACACTGAAAGGACTACAGGCGACTCAACTAGCACGCGCGTTGACGTCTGCATGTAAAGGAGATAACTGCCAATTTAAGCAGATATATTCGTCTATAGTCGTCATTCAAAGAGGGAAAGCGAAGCGAAGTCTGCAGGTGTACAAAACATAAATCAGCGCTTGCTTAACGTTTTGAATATCAATCATGCTGATCACGTTCTTTATTCCACTCATGTTATTCTGAAAATATTTGCGCAGTGGAATTCTCAGGTAAGATGATGTAAAATTCATCTTCGCTTGCTTTCATCCCTTTTGTTCACTTCTCTCTCTCACCGATGGCCCGACGCCAATTCTAAATGTTGAATCTGCCAAAAAAAATAAACAATGGCATCCGACTAGAGACAACGGTGCGGAACACACCGGGAAAAAAAACTAAGTCAGCCCATGCTCAAAAACGGCCTGACGATGCCCAACCAATGGCTTGGTGTGTCCCTGGCTTTACAGACAATATGACTCTACAGCATCTGTATTTGTAGAGTCTACATGAAGATACTGTACCTTCTTTGGCAGGAAGTATACACCCAATGGGTATTTGCTGGTGTTAGTCCACAGCTCAATCTGGGCAAGAACCTGGTTGGTGAACGAGTTGCTCATCACAAAGCTTGGGTGGCCCATTGCACAGCCCAGGTTCACCAGACGCCCCTCAGCCAAAACAATGATGTGACGGCCACTCTTCATGCGGTAACGGTCAACCTGTATAAAAGAGGGCAGAATTAGTCAAAGTCCGATCAGAACATTCAAAAGCAGGATTTGGGCGTTTGGTGATGTCTGCGGGAAACAAGGCCAATAATGTGCATTTAGAAAGGAAATCAGGTTTTAAATTCATGTTTTTTGAACATTTAAAATCTTTACTATTTGAGCAAAGCATCGGTTTAAACAGGGTTTCATGAATCGAGACGTATCTGGCATTGGATAGATCATTCCGTGCATTCATTCTTGCAGTGTAAATGCAAAACAATAGACCTGCTTCTTTTTCTATGGAATGTGTTACTTTGAATTGAAAAGTTAGTAATAAAATGAGCAACAGTTACTCAGTGACTCATTTTTAAATATAAAACGGTTCGAAGCACTTTGTTTTATGATCCGTTCTGACAGGGATTCTTTTTTATTTCATGAATAAATAGCATAAGGTAATATAACAAACTATTTCTTTGCATTTATTTTGGATTTATTGCCAGTACTGGGCTCACAGTTCACATGGGTTGCGTACTTTGTACTGTGTGTGTGGATGGCAATGTTTGTCAGCCAACACCAAAGACCATTTTTAACCCAGGGAAACCCCCTGTTTACTTTTATTATTTAATATGAATAATTCAATTAAAAATTTTTTTTTGAAAAGTAAAGAAAAATGGTTAAATTCCTGGTTAAAGAAAAACAACAACAACCAAACATATTTTAAGCTGGGTTTTAAGCAAGGGTTCATGATGGAACAAACAAGACCTGAGGCCTGTTTCATAAAAGACGCTAAGAAAAGCGGGGATTAATCCCCAACATCTGACTTGAATGAACCCAACAAATAAATTGGGGCTAAACCGGTTTCATAAAAAGGTAACTGAAGTACACGCAATCCCACTAATTTGATCCAGGTTCATCTAGTCTGGTGCACGTTATCTAATCTTGCGCGTGCACGCTTTTCTTCGCCAAATGGGAGCGCAATTATTCGGACTAAAATATACATTTTGCTTGAAAAATTACTATGCGATATTTTTAACACCAGAAATATCTTCTAACTATAATAATTTATCTTTTAGGATGTCGGATAAGTTGCGGTAAACTTATAGCTCGTTACATTTTTACTTTGTAAATTAATAATCAAAGAAAATTGAACAGAAGTAGCCTAATTCAGGGAAGACTTTTTAGGACCTATGCTCCTTAATAAAGATGAGTAATATCTGTTTGTGTTTCTTGTTTTATGGAACAGCCCTCTGGTTTCACAGGCAGAGCTTAGATTAAGCCAGGATTAGGCCTTAGTTTAATTAGGGCATTTAAGTGGTTTTATAAATGTGCCTTAGGGAAAAAAATAAAAAAATAAAAATGCATATTACTGCTGTGCATCTTAAGACATTAAGATTTTAAGATTTGTCAGTGCAAGTTGCTTTCAGTTAAAACGGCTCAAATATGCATTTTAGTCAGACTAAACTGTACAAAAATTGTTTAATTGCAATTGATTTAAAGCGCAATAAATAACACTTATTTAACATTAATAATTTTATACAATTATTAAAGAAAAATTTGGTTAAATTCCTGGTTAAAACCAACAAAAACACCATGCATTAATGTTCCCCTAGTGCAGTCCTGAGTGGCAGCCATCAAATATTAATCCTGTACCTGAGCTTTGATGTTGATTTTCTCCGCCGCGTGTTCATTGAGCCACTTCACGTCGATCTCACAGTCAAAGTGGCCTATGTTGCAGACGATGGCATCATCCTTCATGTTCTCAAAGTGTCTGGGGAAAAAAATACACACACGAACACATGTTTACACTACCTGACTGAGTGAATCACAAAGATAAACAACATTTAGTCAAAACACCTTGGCACAACAATATCAATGCTCAAAATCATCAAAACAATACTCGTCTAGAACGATGGAACATTACATAAACTAGCAATGTTTGCTTTGGCATTTTGAACAATATAATATTAAACTTGACAAGTAAATTGTCCAGCACCATTTATTCTACATCCACGAATGATGCCTCAAATCATACGCCTTTTTGAAGAGAGGTGCGCCATTGCGTTTCTAGGGAATCAGACCGACGTAAGAATGTAGGTTCAAAATATTTCACCTCAATTGCATTTTACTTTCATAATCCAATCACCTGGATTGCATTTGCTTAACCGGTGCCAGACAGACATTCGCAGATTGCGAGCCTTTAAACATGTCCCATCGGCTCCAAAAACTTCTAGAGAATCTAAGACACAGTTCTCACATCTGTTGATAATACCAAACAGCAGCTGTGCTTTACTGGCCCCTGCGCAGACTCATCCCTGCCATTCATCACAGAGGCCCACACCCCATCAGAACCAACCAGTTCACCTCCACATTTAAACATCAGATAAGCAATGAATAATACAGCACATGAATCTCAAGCACGCAGTGCAAAGTGTAGCCAGATCTCACGCTGAGCGTGTTTGATTGCAGACCCGGGAGTCCTTTCACTGCACATGAATCTCCCTGCCTGTTACACACAGAAGCCCATTTCACCAGGTTTAAAGGATTCATCGTTGACTAACTTTCACGCTGTGCCGGTCTGGATGACATCCTTTTGCAGTTGGCGTAGACTGTGAGAATTCAATAAAACAATTTTAGCAAGGTGTCCAACATTATCAGGCTGTGTTTGTGTGCTGGAAATGCAAGACTTTCTCTGCAGATTAAGAAGTGTGTGAAGCTGAATGTTTTTGCCATGAGAGCGCGATGTAAATAAATACACTACCATTCAAAAGTTTGGGACTTTTTTGAAAGAAATTAAAACTTTAAATTCAGCAAGGATGCATTAACTGATCAAAAGCGACAGCAAACACAATATAATCATAATAAGAAATGTTTCTTGAGCAGCAAATCAGCATATTAAAATGATTTCTGAAGGATCATGTGACACTGAAGACTGGAGTAATGATGCTGAAAATTCAGCTTTGATCACAGGAATAATTTACATTTTAAAATATATTCATATAGAAAAGAGTTATTTTAAATCGTAAATTACCGTTTATACTATTTTTGATACAAAAATTGCAGACTTGTTGAACATATGAGACTTCTTTCAACAAAAAATAAAAATAAAATCATACCGACTACAAACTTTTGAACGGTTGTGTAAATATTTGTAGGATGGTCAATAAGGGGGGAAAAAAACAACTCGACTTTATTCATCTAGAATTGATTGGATTATGAAAAGCAGGCATTTCATACCAGAATGGAGCCAGACCTACAGTAAATGAGTGTTCACATAAACAGCTAATTGGCTATTAGCTAACATCCAACAGCCAGAGTGCCTAAGTGACATCAGAAGAAAAAGGAAGTTGTTTCAGGGTTATTACAAAGACAATGTTTCCTTTGAAATAACATACGCAGATGATTTGTCCACAATGAACCACCATTTTTGCAATACTGATACAGTCCACAGTATGTTGGACAATGATGTTGCCAGGTGCAATAAATTTGATTGGGTAATAACCATGTTTTACAGTCTATGGTAATAACCTGTTGTATAATAAATTATCTTTGATTTATTATTGTTAAAAAAAAATAAAAATAATTTAAAAAATGATCTCATCATTGGGCAAAAGAACTTGTAATTACGAGTGTCTGTCATTACGAAACTGGAATTGGAATCAGAAACAATTTTCTCAGCTCTCGAGGGGACACAAAACAGAAATACTTGTACAGCACACATTCTAGCTGAACATCTGTTAGTTGGTGGACGTTTGATTAATGTTGTACAAACCTGCCAAGGAGGATGTCCTCACAGCCAGTGGTGGTCACAAAGATGTTTCCTTCTTTGCAGGCCTCATCCATGGTGGTCACCTCGTAGCCTGCGTAACGAGAGCCGAATGAACCACAAGGTAGCCAATAAAAAAAAATATTTTTTAAAAGTCAAATATTCTTAAACTAGCCTGGCATGCGGTTACAGCAACCTTCAAAATGCAGTTTTAATACATACATGGTTTAAAAATATTACCAAATTAAAATATTTTTTAACTTTTAAAACAACAAACAAGACTTTGAGGGATATTGAGTACAGTACAAAGCATTCCCCAGTCTTCACAAATCTGCAATATTAATAATAATAATAATAATAATAATAATAATAATAATAATAATGATTTTTTATTTTTTATTGTTAGGCTATTAGATTGCTTGCTAGGCTAGTCTAACGATTTACTATCTAGCTTTGATAACATGATCACACAGAGTGGGCAATAGAACCAAAATCTTATAGGCAAACCACAGCAAAAACAAATGTTCTAAAGTAAGTAATCAAGTAAATAGTCAGTAATAAATAAAGTGAGAACAAAGAAAGAAAGTATTGGCGCGTTGACAGACGGCAGCCGCACGCACAGAAATCCGCAGCCAGTCTGACATCAGTCAGTATGTCAGTACCGGATTGAGTCGTTTCGTGGTATACTGCGCTTTTATTATCTTTTTTTTTTTTTAATAGTACGTTTTAATTTTGTCATTCATCTATGTTTCTTAATCGCTTTGCGTTGGACGGCAGGTTAGAAAGGTTCACTTGTGCCACACACTGGCATCTGTATCCTCCTGAAAAATAATGAATTGCAACTTAATTAAATTAGGGATAATTCAACTAGCTAATAATAATAAAAAAAATTGTGAGATCTTTAAAAAAAATTCAATTATTTTGCAGATTATTTATGAGGATCACAAAAAAAAAAAGCTATATTTGATAGATTTTGCAAAGTTGTTCACCTTTCACTACATCCCCCCCCCCCCCCCCAAAAAAAGACTAACACACAGATAAAAATTATTCTCATCACTCGAAGAGAGGTGTTTAAATAGGAAGGAAAGGAACACACAGACAGACAAAAAAAAAAGACATAATCCATACCCTCCATAGCTGCCTGCAGAGCGTTGATGGGATCGATTTCTGTGACAATGACTCTGGCACCGAACCCTCGTAGGGCCTGAACGCAGCCCTTACCGACGTCACCGTACCCGGCCACCACCGCCACCTTACCGGCAATCATCACATCTGTGGCCCGCTTGATGCCGTCAATCAAAGACTCACGGCAGCCGTACAGGTTGTCAAACTTACTCTGAAGGGAGGGGGGGGGAAATAAGTCATTCCCAAATAACTGTCATAATATTATAACCATGCACAGTGCTCACGTTTGCGTGAACAAACAAAACATCAAATGACCACGGGGAATAACAGGATAAAACCATGCTCTGTTATTATATCTAGGTTATTACCTTAGTCACAGAGTCATTGACATTGATGGCAGGAACTTTAAGTTCTCCTTTCTTCAACATCTTGTAGAGGTTATGAACTCCTGTTGTGGTCTCCTCAGAGATGCCCTTGATTCCTGAGGGATTAACCAGGAAGAATTATTTCGTAAAAGTGAAAGACCCAGAATATCAAACTAAGTGCATCTGTTTGGAAGGAATGTTGGAATAACTGGTTGGCCGATCGATTTTATTGTTGTGCAGATTAGCTTGACCTTCACTGGTGTAACTGATGAGGCCAAATCAAATCCAAGACTTTTCAGCCATCTACTTAAGGAAAGATAAGTGACTGTCACAAACCCTTTTGACAACTTTATAGCCTCAGTGGAAAACGTACTACAGCTCAGCAGCCAAAAGTATTATAATAACTCTGTGATGAAGCATTTCGGGCATGAAGCCACCCAAAATGAAAATATACGAGGAGGTCTTAATTTTATTTTGTGCCGTTAAACAGAGAGACTGGCTATTATTCAAGTATGTTTGATGCTGAGAGAGACACAATGCTGTTTCCTGTACACATGCAATGGAAAACATTATCACGAATTAACGGACTGTTATCGTTAACGTTACGTTATTGTTAAAGGGATACTCCACTTTTTTGGGAAATAGGCTCATTTTACAACTCCCCCAGAGTTAAACAGTTGAGTTTTACCGTTTTCTAATCCATTCAGCCGATCTCCGGGTCTGGCGGTACCACTTTTAGCATAGCTTAGCATAATGAATTGAACCGGACAAGACCATTAGCATCTCTCTCAAAAAAATGAACAGAGTTTCGATATTTTTCGATTACAGAATTCCAGACATGCTGAAATTAGACAGATTAGTAATAGACCTTTTTTTTTCACAAAGGCTACATTTATTTGACCAAAAATACAGTAAAAACAGTAATATTGTGAAATATCATTACAATTTAAAATAACTTTTCTATTTGAATATATTTTAAAGTGCAATTTATTCCTGTGATACAAAGCTGAATTTTCAATATCATTACTCCAGTCTTTGTCACATGATCATTCAGAAATCATTCTAATATGCTGATTTGCAGCTTAAGAAACATTTATTACAACTACTACTTGCGATTTTACAGCGGTTGACATCCAGCTTTATTACTATTTATCAATGTTGAAAACAGTTGTGCTGCTTAATATTTTTGTGGAAACCGTAATAATTTTTTTTTTTTTTTACAAGATTCTTTGATGAATAGAAAAATTTATAAACAGCAACCTTATAAAACATATTATAAGGACCCTTGTTTGATAGAGGTATGCAACATTTGGCATGGGTTTTGTATCCAGTGCTATTATTCACACTAACTGGGGGAATCAAAGAGTGACCTACTTAAAAAAAAAAAAAAAAAAAAAAAAAGGTTAAAAGTTTAAAAGAATTAGATGAAGTTTACTGGCCTCTACCTAGAATCAGAGAGCTGACCTTTATGTTACCAGCCCAGATGCTTAACCCTACTAAAGGGTAGAGGTCAAATAGCGTAGCCTCATAAATTTGACATTTATAGAGTAAAACTAACCACATCACCTCCACACTCTATCAATAAAACAAGATTCTGTTGGGAACTTCCCCTTTCCGAAGTATCGTAATGCTTTTCAGTTGTCCAGGAATGCTTATATTATAAGAAGGTTTATATTTTTGACTGTTCCTATTGAAGGTTTCTTTCTTTGCTGGGTCAAGATAACTACCCAAAGGTGATGTTATTTATTGGTATGCTTATTTTACTCTATTTCTTTCTTTTTTTTTCTCTCCTCTTCTTCCTCTCCCCCTTTTGCGTGGTAATTAATTTTTTTTTTGATAATGTACTTTAATGTGTATTTTGTAGAGAATTCAAATGAATAGCCACCTGGGCATTTTGTATTAGCTCAGATGCACCAACTATGTCTAAACCCTGTCAATGTCAAAAGCTCGAAGAAAAAAAGAAAAAAAGAAAAGAAAGGAACGGCTTGATCGTGGATTAGCCTGCCATCTAGTGGCCATAGAACAGCAGTACAGTGCAGTTGTATGATGAGCATCAGTAGCCCAGAAGTACTGTTATATTACTAGCAATGGAAATCCAGACAATAGTCCTTCATTACTCCATACGAGTAGTCTAAATGACTCTCTCCTGCCTGTTCAAGATGAGTAGACGCACGTGATGAGTACAGATTAGTAGATGATGACAGAACAGAAAGCAGACAATATTATATACCTGCAAGCAGTTTGGGGTATTTCTGGTGCACCATGTTGGTCAAGTCTCCACCGTCGTCCAGGATCATGTTAAGAGGCTGACCGTCCTTGAAGTAGATCGTCTGCTCTATGCACCACACATACTCTTCATCAGTCTCTCCCTTCCAGGCATACACTACAGCAAAGCACAAACAACACACACACACATTAGATGACAAGATACGCATCAGAATTATGTCCCTGACTGCTACAAATACTCACTGGGTTATAGTCACTGGGTTTGTGCTTTAGTGCACCTGCACATTCAATCTTATTGTCAAAAGTTACATCCAATTTTAAGTTTTCCTGCTGAGAACGCTGTTAGTAGCTGTACATCTGCTCATTTCAGAAGCACAACAAGCTCTAAGTATGTTTGACATTTTTAATGTGGCATTATTTTCTAGTTGGTATAACAATTAGTTGTGAATGCAGCTACATAAGCAAAGGATGCACCTACTGTCATCACTGTGAACAAGACAATGTTCACACGAAATGCTAAACCATCAATTTTCAAATGGTTTTAAATGCAAAAGATGCGTGCAAAGTCAGTAAGTCACCCAATCAAAAAAAGTGGCATCATGATTCTCTTACACATCACTAAAATGTTCGGGGTAAAAAAAAAAAAAAGATTGTTATACTTTTATTCAGCAAGTGTGCATTAAATTGATGAAAAGTGACACAAAAGACATTTATAATGACAATATCTATTTCAAATAAATGCTGTTCCTTTGAACACTCAATGGTTTGCTCAAAAATATCAGCACAACTGAATTTAACATAGATGATAATCAGAAATGAGCTCTAAATCAGCATATTAGAATAATTTCTGAATTATCATGTGACAAAGACTGGAGTAATGATGCTGAAAATTCAGCTCTGCGTCACAGGAATAAATGACATTTTTAAATATATTCAAATAGAAAACATTTTATTTTAAATTGTAATAATATTTCACAATATGACAGAATTTTTGATCAAATAAATGCAGCCTTGGTGAGCAGAAGAGACTTCTTCTTCTTCTTAAAAAAAATAAAAAAATTAAAAAAAACATTTCTAACCCCATATTTTTAACCAGTAGTTCATCCCTACGGTCACTCGAATATCAGATAGTACTGTGCTGTTTTGGTTATATCAAGATATTTGAATGTTTTTTGTCAATTAAATGTACTCTGCATCAACACTAATTCTGACATGCTTACTGTCAACCACCTCAGTTCTCACAGTTTAAGATATTCCTCTAAATGAATGTGTGAACTGCAGTTTAGTTTTAAAAAGACAAAAAAGGCATGCAATTGTTGCTCAAAGGTCTTAACTAGTATTAATCGGCTCTGTTCCACAACTAGTGAGCTACTCAGCAGCATTTTAATGCATCAGTCAAGCTCCTGACACAAGAGCAGTTGCAAAAGGCTGTCAGCGTAATTATGCTGCCTACTAAAATACCTTCTTAAGGCCTGCATTTAGGCTTATCCTTTGTGGAGAATGCAATCTCGTAATGCACTATGATCAATGAAAAAAAAAACTCCATCCAAGATAGCAGACAAAGAGAATTCATTCTATACTGAAAAGTAGTGCAAAGACTATTTCACCCAATATGCATGCGTTTTTACTATAATATAACGCATGTGCATTTTTATGCCAATTGGAGAATTGAAGCTGCTGCCTAAGAAAAGACTTAAGAGCTGGAAAAGGATGGGATAAAATCTGTTTGATGTTGTTAGATAGACATTGCGCACTCTTTCACCCTAAAAATCATTCAGTTTGAATCCCTTTGAAGGTTTCAGAGCTTGGGAAAAATCTTTTTGTGGACTGAAAGCTGTACTGATGAAGTTGATAAAGCTGTCTCTGCCTGCCCACTCTTGCATGTTAGTCCTTCAAAAATTTGTTGAGTGAAATCTAATGATTAAACTTATTTGTGCTGATTCTAGGTTTTACTCTGCTATGGAGCACATGCTTTAAGCCGGATGTGTCTCTAAACCCTGCGTTCCTCTTATCTACATTTGATTGCGCAGCTTTAGAGCAAACAGTCTGCAGGATTACGCCAGAGCCGTGTTTATGGAACAGACCGACAGCGCAGCACATCAACACCTGTTACCTGGAACGCCAGTTTTGGCAATGGCTGACGCTGCGTGATCCTGGGTCGAGAAGATGTTACAGCTGGACCACTGGACCTGCAGCAGACAGACATCAAGGAGAAGGAATGAGATCATGTGACTTATATAGACTTAAAAAACATTGTTTCCATAACTTTTTTTTTTTTGTTAAAGTATGGCTTTGGGCTCGGAAATTCCAGTTTGACGAAGGAAATAAGGGATAAGAAGAGGGATTCATTTCAGTCAGACTGCATCTATGAGTAGGAAAAATGGGTGAAGAAACTGTACTGTTCCTTTCCAAAACAAAGTACTATGGCAATGTGATTGAATCATATAGTAATAATATGAAACAACTTATTTATATATCATGGAATTTACATTTCAAAGAATAGCATGGTCTTATGCTTACCAAGGCTGCATCTTTTTATTCAAAAATACAGTAAAAATAGTAATATTGTGAATTATTATTACAATTTAAAATAACTGTTTTTACATATTTAACAGAATTCTTTGATGAATAGAAAGTTCTAATATAAGCAGAAATCTTTTGTAACAGTACAAATGTCAAATGTGTTCTTGCTGAATAAAAGTATTCATTTCTTTTGAATAAATAAATACAGATTCTGTCAGCGATTGATAATTTAATGAAAGTTAAGAATGTTAGTATAGTTATTTCCGATACAAATGGTGCGACATGCCACTTTTTAACGGAAATATAGTGAGTTTGGAATGAGCGTGGGTCAATAATGCCAGATTTTTCATTTCTGGGTATTAACTATTTCTTTAATGTTTTTGCATTTGCTTCCCCTCACCTCGGCTCCCAGGGCGGTCAGGGTTTCGATGAGCACAGCGGTCTGTAGAGTCATGTGCAGACAGCCTGCGATGCGAGCGCCTTTCAGGGGTTTCGTCTGGCCGTAGAGCTCCCTCATCTTCATCAGACCTGGCATCTCATTCTCAGCAATGTCTATGGCTTTACGTCCCCACTCGGCCAGGCTGATATCAGCTGGACACAGAAAGTGACATTTATGTCCATTAGAACATGCAAGTTAAAGAGGTCTTTGAAATGTCAGTCTCATACTTGGCCATCTAGAAGAGGAATTCAACAGATGACACCCAAAACCACATTCCTAACGTGTCTTGGACTGGTTAAGGAGAAGATGGTGCTTGGTTTCATGTACCCAAAAAGAGATTCTGACTTTAAATTTTACTTCCAGTGTTCCTACCACAGCAGATAATGGAAGAAAACACGCCTGCCTTAATATTCAGTTGTCGAACAAATGTTTAATTACAAAAGAAAATGGCATTTGATCAGAAAGGACATTTTTAACTGCAACCGGAAACCTATAACAAGATCTAAGGAACAATTCAGAGTATTTGAAATGCAAAGATGTTGTTAGGAATGGGAATTTCCATGACTTAAAACTATTAATTCATGACATTTTCCTATACCTGTTACCATTTTCCATTGACCATCCATTGGGAACCCTGTAAAACGCCTTCAGAATGGGCTATTAATAAATAAGGTAAGTTTGCAGTACTAG
This sequence comes from Rutilus rutilus, assembly GCF_951802725.1. Taxonomy (NCBI): domain Eukaryota; kingdom Metazoa; phylum Chordata; class Actinopteri; order Cypriniformes; family Leuciscidae; genus Rutilus; species Rutilus rutilus. The sequence goes on along the minus strand of NC_140217.1, from coordinate 36,094,544 downwards.
TGCTGGCAGTAAAAGTCAAACTTTTACATTTCATTCACTGATTTTGAAAAACTGAACTCTGAACGTTGAAGACTATGGAGCAAAGTCCGACTGGATTTACTATTGAATTACTTCTGCCTTATCTGCAGTGAGAACATCAGAGAGGTTTGCTGAAAAACACAACAACAGACGCTGCAAATGCCTGAGGGACAGACAGGTGCCAAGTCCGGTCATTGTGACTATGCTGACGTGTGTCTAAACGAGACGCAGAAACAACTATTAAGACATTAATATGTGTTTAATTAGCCCTAAATTGAAGTGCAACGTTTTAGCGCTTACCATTCATTTATGGTTAATCACGAACCGGTTAACTCTGAATCGCCATCAATGTCCGATTCGTAGACGAATCATTCTTTTGAGCTGGACCTTCTCAATTAATCGATTGTTTTATATTCACATGCAAACAAATAGCTGGTTTAATAACACACAATTTTATGAAATAGGGCAAACACTTTTTAGCCAGTTGATTAATTAATCAGCTTGTAATTTAAATGTAATATTGTTTATTAATGTACATACAAATCATTTTAGGGTCTAAATGACTATGTTCGATGGTCTACAACAAACAGAACTGGGAGACATACAATTATTATGACCTGTTAATAAAACAACTAAACCGAAAATCTAAATAAAAAGCAATATTTTACTATATTTCAAAAGTTTTAAAGCATTAAATGTGCAATAACGGAGTGTCAGTGTCCAAATGATGACGCAAGAGCACCCAAACTGTTTTATGAACCGATTCTACGAAACGAACCGTTCAATAGAACCGATTCGTGAAAATGAATGAGTACGTTCAATGAAAAGTGGCGGCGCGTATGACCACTGCATTGTGGGAAAAGTAGTTCGGAAGAGAAGCAGTTCTCGTACAGAGGAGCTTCTCCAGTGCACAAAAAAAACTACAACTTCCAAACTTTCTTCTTCACGTCTTCCGAATGGAACCACGCTAGCTTGTTTGACAGGTGTTAGATATAAAATCGTATATAATACTTTGCGAGTAACCATAAATGGCTATGGTAATAAACTAGACCTAGTTAGTGCACGAACTGTGATTTTAAGGGGGCGGGTTTGCAATAGAGCGTCTTGTGCAAGGAAGCGCTGAGAGTGACGCGTCCACTACCATGTGTTATATTGTATAAGTACTAGCAACTAAAGATTTGCACCTATTCATGCTCGGTCAAAAATACAACCCAATACCCTTTTGCAAAGATTCGTATGCTTTATCGAGAGGCTATTAGAGAGCTTAGTAGAAATCACCAGCATGGAGTCAGCTAATTAGCATTGGCGGTAACTTAAATACATAACTGCCCGCTTTTTGTGCAGAACAGCATTACGCCGGATGTAAAGTCAAAAATCAAATAAACTTATACTAACCAACTTTGAATGGAAGCTTCTCTGACATTTTGATGTACTGTCGTTAGGTAAGCCTGATGTGAGTTGGTTAAGAGCCCGGCTGTGGACCTGAGTAAGTGCAGAAGGAGGTAGCTGTTGTGTGAACTTGATTATAAGCGTGTACGAACCGTTTGTAGTAATATTCATGAGATCAGGCTGCATGTCGTTTCTCATTGGCTGAAAAATGCCACGCCTTGTCGTTCTAAATAAACGGTGGTGGGCGTGTTTATCTGGCCCTACGGTAGCCTATAAGAATCCGCGGTGGTTTAGGCTGTGTAATATCATTTGGAATGTGGAGAGGTCTTGAATAATATACAAGTACAACAAGTTTCAACTGGCTTTGGGTGTTTTTACTAATATTTAACAGCGGATCTGAGCTTGTGGGAAGAAAGCGTATTGGGCTTTTCCTCAATGTAACAGGTTAAAATGTTTTAAAGGCAGAAATCTGTTGACAAAACCAGTTGGAGTTGCTTTACATTCTCTACAAATCTTTATGGAATGAGCAAATTAAAGATTTTCCCGCTAGTATAATCCCGGTAAACTAGAGACATTATGGACATTTTCAGCTGAACAGAGTTGAACTTTTGGATGACACTGGGGCCTCCTGTATAAAGTCCATTCAGTGAACCCTGAAAATATGCCCCATGTTTATCCCTATATCTGAAAATTGTTGTTTTGTGTGAAGAAATTAAGCATGAAAGACTAAAGATTTACATATCACTGACTGATTTACAGAACACCCTGTCAATCATAAAAGTATTAAATGCAACAGACTGATCTGAATTTAAATGTTGAGGTAGATTATTACTTAAACTACTGTTTGAAAAGTCTGGGATTGGTAAGATTTTTTTAATGCTTTTGAGGCTGCATTTACTTGATCAAAATACTGTAAAAGTAATGTGAACTATTATTTCAATCTAAGTTTAAGTTTTCTCTTGCAATATATTTTTAACTGATATAACATTTAGTTTTATATTCTGATTTATATTCATATTTAATTTACTCCTGTGATGGCAAAGCTGAATGAATTTTCTTAATCTTCAGTGTCACATGATCCATCAGAAATCATTCTAATATGTTGATTTGCTGCTCATTATCAATGTTAAAAAAAACAGTTGTGCTGCTTAATATTTTTGTGTAAGCCGTGATGGATTTTTTTCAGGACTCTTTGATGAATAGAAATCCATGCAACATTATAAATGTCTTTACTGTCACTTTTTATCGATTTAATCTGTCCTTGCTGAATAAAAGTATTAATTTCTTTAAGAAAATCTTACAGACCCAAAATTTGAATCCATATTGCATATGGATGAACTTTTTCATATATGTGTTCTTACTGTGCTGAAGTCATGTACCAGGACTAGGAAACTCAGTAAAAATATTTTAATAACAATAAATGAGATTATGATAGTGATATAACAATGACAAATCCAGCACCTACAATATAATGAAAACATACAAATGTATTAAAAGCTTGTCTTTCACATCCTGTGCAAATCAGTTTCCATTACTACAGAAAGCATGTTGCTTCAAAATCTTCATTGTACTTTCCACTGCAAGAAACAAACAGAAAAGTACCATAATATATTATATTCCATTATTGTCTCTAAAAGATTTCTGACTGTATGCATGTAACAGAACAGTGGGTATTTTAAAATAAAAAAAGATATACTCTCAGGCCTCTTGTCTGGTGATACTATTTCTACAAATACATATTTCAATATTCAATAGTCAAAAACATGTTTTCAAGCTGAACAGTGATGCTTTGAAATGCACGAAAATAATGACAACGAACATCTAATGGGCAAATAAAAATCCAGAGAAGTGTTAATTTGGCAAAACTTTAATGTAGGTGTAAGGTTGAAAGGCAGAGAAGGACAATAAACGAGTGTCAAAAAGACAAACAAACAATAAACAATGTCAATGAAACCTTCAGAGTCTGATAAATAAATGTTTTTATAGATTCTTAGGAGAGGGGGGGGAAAAAACACACAAAAAAAAACACTGTACCAGAACATCATAATAGTGACCTTTGTAAAATATAGCATGATATTACATTAATCTGTGCTGTCTGTCCTGGTAGAAATTCGTTTGAATGCATTCACACCTCAAAAATAAGACAAACGTCTGAAACCTACAACGAGCCGAGTCGTTTTCCCCCCTAATACAACACACATTTCAATAAACCACTTCTAGTGTGAAGATATCTTGGAGTCACAAGCCAGTATTTCTGAACTATCTCAAATACAGCACATGATTCTTGAGTGAAGACACCTATTCAATATAGGAATCCCATGCTGTCAGGAGACCGTAAACCATCATGCCATTAAAGAGAGATGCTATGTACAGTAGAAGCCTCTCACCACCCAAACTTGATGCATGTTCAAGAGGAGGATCGCGACAACTTCATGCCCACCTCAGCCCCAAAATGGAGACCAGGTCTTGTAGTCATAAAGCCTAAGTGCTGATATAGGACGTCCCGTGGGCAGTACGGTTCTTGTACGCGGGAAGCACCTACACTTGTATCAATATCTGAAATGCTCGATGCACAGAATCAAAAAGGGCTTACAGTGCTTTTAACAGAACTTGATTGCGTGCATGTGAACAATGCGTTTTTAGTGATATAAACTCGTAACATACCACATGTTCGCTCCAAAAAACATGACGTAAAACGTGCCCTGCGTGCAAAGGGTTTCCGTGTGTATTGGTTTCTTGGAGCAAGCGGAGGATTCCTTGAGACGGAAGTCTGAAAATATATGAGTACAGGTAACGGACACAAACACTGATCTACAACAAGCCTTTTTCATGTCAGAACAGTCCAGAGATGAGGAGAAACCAGGAGAAATCTCAGACTTGCTTAGATGAGTGTGTCGACTGTAAGCCTGGTGGAGATCTGTTCTTTTTTTGAGCGTTTGCATTGATGTTTTTGTTTTCCTCTCGTGTGTGTTTATATATTAACCTATTTTAGACACAAAGACAACATACTGTAACATACTGAAGAGTCCTTCCAGGTCCTTTAGTAACTGGTATCGGAGTGAGGTTTATGCCTTGTATAGTGTGTATGGGTTTCGGCGGAGCAGAACAAGCATTAATTGGCAGCCCATGCCTCCAGGTCTTTCATGTCATCCTCATCCTCTTCTTCTTTCTTCTTTGCTGCAAGCATAAAAAGACATTCAAAAACTGCATTTAAAGGGGTACTCCACTTTTTTGGGAAACAGGCTCATTTTACAACTCCCCCAGAGTTAAACAGTTGAGTTTTACCGTTTCCGAATCCATTCAGCCGATCTCCGGGTCTGGCGGTAGCACTTTTAGCATAGCTTAGCATAGATCATTGAATCGGACAAGACCATTAGCATCTCTCTCAAAAAAATGACCAAAGAGTTTTGATATTTTTCCTATTTAAAACTTGCCTCTTCTGTAGTTACATCGTGTACTAAGACCGACGGAAAATGTAAAGTTGCGATTTTCTAGGCTGATATGACTAGGAACTATACTCTCATTCCTGCGTAATAATCAAGAAGCTTTGCTGCTGTACCATGAGACCAGCAGGCGTAATGATATGACGCAGCGCCTGAAAATAGGTCTAATAGGTTAGACAAACTTAGTCCCGGTCACGTTGGAAGTTCCCGAGCTGGGGACTATTTTCAGGCGCTGCGTCATATCATTACGCCTGACTACTCATTATCACTACTCATTAGCCCTATGGTACGGCAGCAAAGTTTCTTGATTATTACGCAGGAATGAGAGTATAGTTCCTAGCCATATCAGCCTAGAAAATCGCAACTTTTCATTTTTCCGTCGGTCTTAGTACACGATGTAACTACAGAAGAGTCAAGTTTTAAATAGGAAAAATATCGAAACCCTTTGGTCATTTTTTTGAGAGAGATGCTAATGGTCTTGTCCGATTCAATGATCTATGCTAAGCTATGCTAAAAGTGGATGGATTCGAAAACGGAGTATCCCTTTAATACAGGCCCATTGTAAATACATTTGCAGGAGTCTAAAGGAATGATTTGCAGTGGCAGAAATTATTTGACACGATTTGAGTGATAGAAAAATTACTATTTATTAGTTACTATTTATTAATTTATGATCAGTTACAATTAAAAATCTCTCCCTAACAGTCTCATACGCAGCATGACACACTGTCCACAAACAGGCACTCACGGTGAGATTTTTGCTGATGTACGAGAGACAGAAGATTTTTTTCTCTTGGGAGAAAGCGTGTGGAAATCATTGATGCTCTTATGGTCGTGGCTCGCATTGTGTGAGAGGAATTACGAGCCAGTGTAAAGTTTTGACCAGTGTATATGCTGTCCCCTATTGCCAGATCATACACAACCACGTCACATAGGCTAGATCTATGAATATTATTATAGCCCAGTGGCTGCAACCCTACAGCGTGCGCATACACTGACACACACACAAATACACTCTCTAGTTGTTTTTGTTGTAGGGAATGGCTGTGTTGTTCTCTGCAATCTACCAAATCATTTGCGCACTCGTCTTTTTATTTTCTTTCTTGTTTCTATCTACAGCTATATCAGCAACATTGAAAGCTCCAGTCTCTGTGTTTAGCAAGAAAGCTCATGTGATTGCTGTGTACCAGCTGCTTTGGTTAAAATTATCAGGTTAATAGAATCGCAACGTGTGCAAACGACCTCCCGAGTGTCTGAACTCACACAGTGTATTCCTGCCTTTAAGGGTAGGGGTTGGGTTAGGCCATAGAAAATATCATTAATCTGATCAGAAAAAATCAATGGAAGTCTATGCAATGTCCTCACTAATATAGTGAAACAAACGTACGTGTGTGTGTGTGTGTTGTGTGTTTTTGTACCTGGTCTGGAAGGTAAGGATGTAGAGGGCACGTTTGGCAGTGGTACATTGTCTCCGATCTCCAGAAGGTTCTTATCCAACTCTTCTTGCTCCAGCTCTTCCAGTTCAGCTAACAGCTCATCCTGAAACAACACACATCTGTTTATACCTAGTACTACATGCCTCTCAAATGTGACCACTTGTGATTGGATTTAAGCGGATGTACATCACTAAATACACTACACATCAAAAGTTTGGGGAGAGTACTTGTCAATGTTTAGCCTGGTAATACCAAACTCTGCTACTTCGCTTTGCTTCGTAGACAGAGTCTGGCATATCATAATTGAAAAGCGTTTTCTTTCTCGCGGGGGGGGGCGCTTGTCGGAAGTTTAAAATCATTGGTTCCCGTAAGCCAATCACATAACGTTTGGTTATGGCGTGTGTTATGCGCATGCTCAGCCGCATCTAACTTCCACTGTAAACACATGTATGATGCGAAAACAAAACCATCGAGCGAAATACCGGAGTGAACATGGCTGTGAACGACTTTTGCAGATTATGTGAAGTAAATCTACGCATCCACGGTCCAATCAGTGTCTACGTCACGGCTCTCAGCCCGCCCTCTGTTCGTTGATTGGCCGGCTGTTTTCAGGCCGGAGAAAACGGAAAGCTATTACGCTTTCTCAGACTGAATACAGAAGCGAAATGAAATTGAGCGGAAGTAGGAAGTCTGACGTAGTCAGGCTAGTCAATGTTAGCATCTCAGGTGTAAACGTTGCCTCCCGAAAATTGAGAAGTGTGCTTGCTTTAATCTTACTTCATCAAATCCCTCAAATCCAACAGGCTTTGAGATTGCGTCTGAAATTTCTTGTGCCAGCTCCTGCTGTTCTGTGATGTCCTGCATAAGTTCGTCCACTTTGTCGATGTCCCTGAAGGTACACAGACAACAGACTGAATTATAAACTCAACTTTATGATCTCCTGCCAATATATTTAAAGGGATAGTTCACCCAAAAATGAAAATTCTGTCCTCATTTACTCACCCTCATGTCGTTCCAAACCCCTAAGACTTTCGTTCATCTTCAGAACACAAATGAAAATCTTTTTTATGAAATCTGAGAGCTTTCGGTCCCTCCATTCTGTCCCGCCAACACGAGAATGAACCTCATTGGTTCTTGCTGAAGCTCAAACGTGCTGCGTAACACGAGAGTGAACCTCATTGTTTCTCGCACGTCAAGCGAAGTTTCCGTTTACCACAACTGATGTGTGAGTTGATGAATGTTTATATGTGAATAAAAGCCTAAATTAAATCTGTTCATCATATAAAGCGATCAAGTCTCTTCAGAAAATTTGGACTAAACCACTCAATTTATATGGATTAGTTTTACGATGTCTTTATGAACCTTTTGAAGCGTCAAAGTGTCAGTAGCGTTGCTGTCAATGGAGGGACAGAAAGCTCTCAAATTTCATCAAAAAGATCTTCATTTTTGTTCCAAAGACGAACGAAAGTCTTACAGTTTTGGAACAACATGCGGGTGAGTAAATGATGACAAGAATTTTCATTTTTGGGTGAACTATCCCTTTAACATTTAATTTAGCTATATCCCATTTCAAAGTACCATAATCCCAATAGCTTGCATTGGTAAATTTGACTTGTTTATGATAAACCCAAAACCTTGCCACAGCGAGGCTAACAGAGAGGCCTCTGGAAAGGAAAGGGAAGCGCTGATAAAAAGAAAAGAAAAGAAAAAGAAACTCCTCACATGTTGTCATGGGCAGCCTTCATGGCCTGGGCAGCATAGCCCATATTCTTGATGACCTCAGTGTTGGTGTGCGCGTTCTCTAGCGCCTCCCGCTGGAACTCAATGGTAGAAAGGGTGCCATCAATCTGGACTAACTGCTTCTCGTAGCGCTTCTTACGCTTCAGTGCCTGTAATGCAGCTGTTTCAAAAAGGAAGAAAGGTAAATGTTACGATTAAAGCACAAAATACAGAGAATTTGGGAACCCCATGGAATATTATTGCAGAACATTAAATCTGGGGTTTATTTAAAAGAGTACTACTGTATGTAATTACAGGTCTATTGATTTTATTTGAAACTCCTTTATTTCAATTACTATTTAGCATCATGCATTATCGGCGGCCAGTCCTGCGATTACCCAGAACCCAGGGATTTGGCCACAATATTTGTCAAGATGCTTTAGTAAGAAATTGCTTGCCCAGAAAAATAAAAACTACAGCAAAAGGTAAAGTGAAAATTCCAGAGTGTATGATTCCCAGAATCCCAGTACTAAATCAAAATTATGAGCAGAGGTTTTCAAAATGATTTGTCAGGGAAGCAGTGGTGCAGAGTTAGGGACTCAGTACAGGTGCGGTTAAATGAGGCGCACTCACCAAACTTAATCAGGCAAGTGAGCTGCAAAAAAAAGAGGAAAAGGGCCTGTTGCTTTCTAGCGAGAACGTGGTTGGCAGCCTAATTATGCATTAATGACACGTACAGATATGCTTTTCTTGTAAAGGTGAAACCTGCAAACGCTTGTCAAGAACATAACCAGGACAAGAAAGAAAAAAAGACGACAAGAAAGACATTATATAAAGAAATTATATTTTGCTTAAAGCCTATTTTATGACCATTATGATTTTTTTTTTGTATTGTGACATTCTTTTATAAATTATTATGCAAAAACTACCCATTCTCATTACCATAAATTGAAATGTATTGTCTTAGTTTTAAATAGTTTATAAGTAGGGTTATTATCGTTAACTAAACTAAAAATAAAACCATAAAAATGTGCGTAATTTGAAACAAAATAAACATTAACTGAAATAAGATATGTATTAAAAAAACTAGTAGCCAATGCACCATTTCACTTGTTTTTTTAGCTTAAGTACTAAAATAACAAACTACAATTAAACTAAAACCAGTAATTAATAAAAAACTAGAGACATATTTTTAAAAAACATATTAAAATGACAACTTCTAAAACTTAAAGGAAAACAGAAAAATCTAAATATTAACAAAAACTATAATAGTATATCAATGACACTAAAATAACACTCTTTATGTGTGTAGTTGCCTCTAATTTATCTATATTAATTTATTTATTTAGTTAAATCAGGGTGACATTAGGATAATAGTTTTGAATGTAACGTCAAACACACACACAAAAGGTATTTTTCAGACCATGTTCTTTGTGAGAATCACCCATAAAAAGTCAATTCACAAACATGTTACAGTTTTACTTTCAACAGATTTGAAGATTTTTGACAAAACAGTGATTTGAGTTGTCAATTCACATGTAGAAGAGAAAACAGCAGCTGTTTTTGTGCAATGTATGGAATGTGACCTGAATGTATCAGGTTTGCAATCTGCAACACAATAAAACCCTCAAAAGACTCTAACATCACGAGCACGTTCAAAAAGGCCATTCCCAAAGACGTCACCTCTGACCCGACGTAAAGGTTATGACTCAAAACACTTTTTCCATGAAGGCATTGGAAGTGTGAACTATGACCACACATCAGTCCCACACCCCTAGCAGTCATAAACCATCAGCTTCGTCACCTGTCGTGTCCCAGAAGCCCTCGTAGGGATAATCAGATCAATTATTGATTACCTCTGTTCTGGGGACTTTAAATGTGGAGTTGAGTTACAGGCCTCACAACAGAGATGGCTCTGTAATGTGGCCCTGCCATTGTACTGAAATCATTTATGAAGCTATCTCTGGATTTCCCTAGTAGTATGGATGGGACAGAAAAAGAAAAAAGAAAAAAACAGCCTTCTTGTAATTGTGTTTACATCATTTGCACAGTCTGAAAGGGACACTAATGGAAACCAGGGCAAAGGCATATTGATCTATCACAATTTGTTGATTTTATGTTGAGCAGACGGTCAGTTTCTAGCACTTTAAAAAAAAAATGTATTTAGTTAAGCACTAGTAACAGTCAAATCAGAAAATAACAGTTCAGAGAATGTGAGAAAGAACAATAAAACACTTATAATACAGAATAAACACATCAAATCAAGCAAACAAAGTTAACGTGGGCCATAACATGAATTTGAGAATGGTGTTTTGAGCTATTCTTGACTTGAAAACGTAAAATAATTAAAAGATTAATTATGTAATTTAGTTTTTCAGAAAAGTTTGGGTTTTGTAAATAAAGTAAAGTAAAGTAAGCTTTTTAAAAAATGTCTGACTTGTCCATTTTAAAGTCAATCCAAAAATGAGAGAGCGAATCAATATCAGATGTATTGCAGAAAGTAACGTACATTTGTCACATACGTTATGCATAATATCTACTAACGGCTGCATTTACAGGATAACATTGATGAATAAATTTGTATGTTATTGCCTTTATTTTGGTTTGAAGCTCTTCTGGAGGAAAGTCCCTGAGTCAACTATCATGACCATGGATACCAGGGCAGGTCAAAGGTGAACTGATGGAGAGAATTGATCAAATTAAATAATTCCTAAATAAAACATATCACATATAACGTACGTTACCCCCGTTATCTATGAGAGCTCTGAATGACTAGTTCTGTTCATTAGTCCGTTAATTAGGCTATATTATTTCGTTTACAATACACATTCTTTAGTTAATTCAATTGTCTAATACACAACATAAAAAATCCAAAAAGCTAAACTAATAAGCACGCGAAGCTGTGACAACCACACACACACACACACACACACACACACACACACACACACACAGCTCATTTCACACTGCCAAACCTAACCTGATTTACCCAGCTAATCTATGCCAGGTGAGCCAGTTCATCTCTCACCTCTTTTGTTCTTCGTTCCGTTCCTCTTGGCCGTAACAAGCTCCTGTTCGATCTTTTTCTCCAGGAATTCCTGTTTCTTGGTCAACATTTCTTCTGTTTCTCGCAGTCGCTGGATAGCCTCTTGAGGGCTTGCAGATTTACCCCCTTTTCCACTGCTACCAAATAACTTCCCAAACAAAGACATTTTGCCCTCGGGACGACAGCAAGGATTGATTTTGTGACTACTAGTCTGGCCTGGTCACCTCAGAGTGTCTTCTATCTGTCACTGACTCAACAGGCTTCTTGTTGTTTTTTCTGCTTCCTCTTCTCTAACCCAGGCCGCATGACATCATCACGTCACAAGAACATGACTCACGTCATGGCGTATCGTGAGTCTTCCGTCCTGTCCATGTTTCTGTCACGTTCTTAACTATTTTACAAAATAAGAGTCTCAAATAACTACATTATAAAATATACTTAATGTTTTGGATTGATGTGGAGCATTTGATTAAATTGAACATTGTTTTGCAGCTGGGTGGATTTGACATAATAAACTTCAATGATCATGGAATTGAGAAAGATAAGGCACACTTCAAACAATCGTTAATATTAATGGGAAGGTTTCACATTCATAAAATGAAATGGTCTGATTCCAAACCAAATTTTTCTTACTTTAAAAATGATTTCAATGAGCTTTATTGTTCTGTTTCGTGTAATTGCACAAGTAAAAAGGCAATTAGAGCTTATAACATTTTAAGCAGGTATGTTGTTGTATAAAGTGAAACCCTTTTCTTTGTGTCTATTATAATTTTGTCCTTGTCCTCTTGCACAGTTTTATTTTATTATATTTTACTTTATTTATTTATTTATTTATTTTACTTTGAATGAATATGTCTCTCTCATTGTATTGTTCTGGTTTAAGGCATTAATAATAAAAAAATGTCACGTTGTTAACAAATGGGTGGTGGCATGTTTTAAGAAAAATCATATTATACGTTTATAATACTAGGAAGGTTCCATATACATCAAATGTTTTTTAACTAAATTTACTACATTTTATAAATGATTTTAAACAATAATGTAGGGTTTAAAGCATGTATTATTATTATTATTATTATTATTATTATTATTAAATAGAATATTGATAGGTCATAAGTGTATGAACAATCAGGTTTTATGAAATCTTACGCAAACAAATTGAAACAAAACCATCCGTCAAATCGGGTCGTTCCTACTAAATAAAATAACCTTCTGATTTAAACAAATTCTTATGTCATATTAAATATCTAGTAATGTTTAATTTATGTAGAATTATCGGACAATAAATACGATTGTTTAAATATTATATGTATACTCAAAATACGTTTGAATTTTATATTAAATGTTATATATAACGAGAGAAAGAGAGTGAGAGTTTAAAGGGACTTTTTTTTCACGCTAATAGTTTTTTTTTAAATCAATTTTAAATGCCACAAAACCTGGAGCAACTTTTTTTATTAAAAAAATCTACAGTTTTTATTTTCTATAATTAAAATATTATTACACAAAAATGTGACCCTTTCGCTTTGAAAATTTACTCTACTCCGTGGTCAGAATAAATGATTGGCAGGTTTGCCAACCAATGCGACTGTACGCTGGCCTATGACGTGAGTTCCGGTGTACGCACAGGCCTTGTCCTCGTCCTTGATCAAATCGCACAGCAGCGCTTGACAGACGAAAGACACACATTTGCACGGAAAAATGGTCGCTTACTGGAGACAAGCAGGGCTGAGGTACCATTAACATTAAACTACGTAAAAGCTGTGTAATTTCTATTTTAATTGCTTTGTGGTCCGTGAAGTTATAAAGCTGCTGTTAATTTGGTTTGGCCTTGCTCTATACAGCTATGCATTTGACTTTAGTAGTAGTGGTGTCATTTTGAATTTGAATCAAAATTCACATATATAATTCACATATAAATTTTTTTTTTTTAGTTATTGTGTAATCTAATATTTGTCTTGTCATTTCAGTTACATCAGGTACTCGGCTATCTGCGCCAGGGTCTTGCGGGCAGCACTGAAGCCACAGATCAGAGTCGAGGCGCTTAAACACGCAGAAACCAATGTGAAGGTCACTAAAATCAAGACTGCATAATGTGAGTCCCTTATGCCTTTAAACAATTCAAGTGTTTATCTGAACTGTTCTGCTGTTGTAGAAAGTGATGCATTAACTGACCATTTAGACATAATTTTTTAGTCCCATGTTTTATCTAAGATATATGTTATGATTGATGTTCTTTTCTGCTTTTTTTTTTGTAGGAGCTGCAATTACACCCTGCAATCCCTACTTCTCCATATACATTCTCTGTCGGATTTACAACAAGACCCGCAGTTATGTTGATTGAATGAAAATAGCTGTATTCTTTTGATAATAAATTATGAGTCTCAAACTAAACGGTCTTCACTCTGTGTGTTCTTGGTCTAAAGAGCAAGCGTGCATTGGGCAAAATGTGTGCATTACTTTCAATTTATCATGTCAGTTTTGCTTGTTATATGTAAGTAGTACTGACAATGTCCACACACACGTGTGATAGTTATTTAAAGCTTTAGTAAAATGTTCTCGGCATAAGATGTGGACAGAGTTGGCTTATCAATGCTCTTTGTATATAATTAATATTTCACAGGCTATACAAGGAGGGTATTACAGTATACATCAGGTTTAACTAGAAATGTGATAAAAAAGCAGCAGGATTTCCATATATTATTGTATTTAGTATTTTATTAAAATATGACAGTGTTTGCATTATGTAAAACCTCTTAAATTGAATAGTTTGTTGCTTACTGGTGTCCAAAAAAAACTTTTTTTTTCTTTCATAAATGAAAACTGATGTGTGCATGACATAATTGACAATGAAAAGGAAAATAAAAGTTCTTAGCATTATGAATAGTGAAGTACTATGCAGTACTATGCAGAGTAAATTTTGTTTTAATTTTAATTGTTTTATATTAATAACATGCTTTTATTAAAGGATGAGCAAAAGTAACAAAAACAGAAATATAGCCTGTTGAATATAAAAAAAGAAATTACAGAAGATTTTAAAAGCCTCTATATAGTATTACACCACACAAATGAAAACCAGTTTTGACTTTAAGTTTCTTTCTCTTAAATGTCTGTAGATTTTCATTATTACAGGACATACAGAAATATGATTGTGGTCTCCAGTCACAATACAATCAACATTTTATATATATATATATAGTTTTACAATATACTACACACTACTGTTAGTTTGGGTTCAGTTAATTATTACTTTTTTCAATAAGGATGCATTGAATTGATCAAAGGTTTATAATTACAATGTTTACTTTTATAATATTACAAAAGATTTGAATTTCAAAGGTTTCCACAAAAATATTAAGCAGTATAACTCTTTTCAACATTTATAATAAATTCACATTATTACTGTTTACTGTATTTTTTTTATCAAATAAAGGAGGCCTTGGAGAGCATAAGAGACTTATAACAAATTACAAAAATCTGACCGACCCCAAACCTTTGAACAGTAGTGTACATCTGCTTGGAAAAATATTTAAAATATTAGAAAATTATTTTTGAATTTTGAATCTTTTCTATGTCTTATGTGTAATTCATAATTTTCTCCTGGAGATCAGAAATATTTCACAGTTTGCTATGTACAGTGGCTCCAAATAGTATTTGAACACTTGAGGAACAGTGTCATTGAATTACATAAAATATAAAAACAAAAATACATTTCAATAGGTTGTAAATGTTGAAGAGATGTTCAAAATTACACTGCGATTATCATATTTGAAGTTCAGATGCCCCTATATCTAATGCAATGTAATTCATAACATCCATTTTAAGGCTATCTTAAGTGTCTAAATACTTTTTGTGGCCACTGAATGATCTCACTCTTGACACAATCACATCCACTCGTGCCATATTCACTAAAGCCCTCGCATCATTCGCTGTCAGAAGTTTCAGCGACTGCCTCAGTCTCAATCTCTACTCGAGTGCTGTGTACTATTGATGGCAGGCCCTCCTCTTCTGTCACTTCATCTTCTGCGTCGTAATCCATATCGGCTGTGGCATCCTGATATTGCTGGTATTCTGAAACCAGATCATTCATGTTGCTCTCCGCCTCCGTGAACTCCAGCTCATCCATGCCCTCCCCCGTGTACCAATGCAGGAAGGCCTTGCGTCGGAACATGAGCGAAAACTGCTCCCCTATGCGCTTGAATATCTCCTGGATGGCGGTGTTGTTTCCGATGAATGTGGAGGCCATTTTGAGGCCTCGTGGCGGGATATCACAAACAACGACTTTGACGTTGTGAGGGATCCAATCCACGAAGTAATTGCTGTTCTTCTGCTGAATGGCGAGCATCTGCTCATCAACCTCCTTAGTGGACATGCGTCCACGGAAAATGCCCGCCACTGTCAGATAGCGTCCTCGACGCGGGTCGCACGCGGTCATCATGTTACGGGCGTCGAACATCTGCTGGGTGAGCTCGGGCACCGTTAGGGCACTGTATTGTTGGCTACCACGTGCTGTGAGAGGAGCGAAACCAGGCATGAAGAAGTGGAGACGCGGGAAGGGCACCATATTGACGGCCAACTTCCGAAGGTCAGCGTTCAGTTGACCTGGGAAGCGGAGGGAGGTTGTGACCCCGCTCATGGTGAGGGATACGAGGTGGTTGAGATCTCCATAAGTTGGCGTTGTGAGCTTGAGAGTGCGGAAGCAGATATCATACAGCGCTTCGTTATCAATACAAAACGTCTCATCTGTATTCTCAATCAGCTGGTGAACTGATAGGGTCGCGTTATACGGCTCCACTACAGTATCGGAGACCTTCGGCGAGGGCATTATGCTGAAACTATTCATGATGCGGTCGGGGTACTCCTCTCGGATCTTATTGATAATCAAGGTACCCATTCCCGAACCAGTGCCACCACCTAGAGAGTGGACGAACTGGAACCCCTGCAAGCAGTCGCAGCTCTCCGCTTCATTACGGACACGATCCACAACCTGCTCCACAAGTTCTGCGCCCTCAGTATAGTGACCTTTGGCCCAATTATTGCCAGCTCCAGAACTGCCTTTATATTTACAGAGAGAAAACAGCATCAGGAATGACGTTATGGTGCCAGGTTAAAAATGTTCCCGAATCAACTCTTCTGTCAATCGATTTTAGAGTGGTGGTTACTTAAATTGTGGTCATATTGTAGATGATTATTGACTCACCGTGTATAAAATTATCCGGTCTGAAGAGCTGTCCTATGAGGCTGCCCCTTACGCTGTCCATAGTGCCTGGCTCCAGGTCCACTAACAATGCTCTTGGAACATATTTGCCACCTGACAGGCAATGAAACATCTCAGTCACTGAGAATTTTGTTACAGGAAGTTACTGTGTACCTCGACTGCAAGACTGCGCCACTTACCAGATAAAGACAGCTGAGAATGGTTCTTACAATATAAAACACACCATTTACAGTAACAACAAAAATGCATTTAAATGAACACAAGATGCATTGCCCCTGATTGCAAAATGCAATGCAATACAAAATAAAATCACAAAATACAACCTAATACTAGTCTTAATGTTACACACATATACTATGTTATATAATACAGACATTTATTTATGCACTAAAAATGTCATTGCAGTTGATTAAAAAAAAACTTTTAGTAACCACTGAACACAAACAGAAACATGTAGGCCTGATTTCACAGAGAGGGTTTAGATTAAGCCAGGATTAGACTTTAGTATAATTAGGGCATTTAAGTAGCTTTTACAAATTAAGCGTAGCGTCCGTTTTGGCAGGTCAAGTTAGTCAAGCTCACATCAGCTGACACTCAGCTGATCCACGTCTACCTAAGAATACGACGCCTATCACTGTATTCATATATAAGCTCCTTCAGTATTATCAGCAGCTATCGCGTTTCTCAGGAGCTTATTACCCTCCTCCCTCCCCAGCTCCTCCTCTCGTGCAGTCAGGATGGCATTCTGATTCCCCTTGAATCAGAATAAATTCTCAAATTATGTTGTACTTTAAAATCTTGAATTACTGATATCTGCAATACATTCATGTTGGTTCTGTTCTGTTTCCCTAAGGAGGGTTATCGCTGCTCTAATCCATGCTAGGCTGTATATGAGCAGGGAGTTCTTGCCCAGAACAGAACCATACCGCCAATCCTAACTGTGTGCAATTGCCAATCGTATTTGACGATAGTGGTCCTGACAGAAATGTGCCTTATGGGGAAAAAAACATTACTGGTATGCATCTTCAGACAAAACAATGGCACAGACATATTTTAAGATAATATGGTAATGTGTAGGTCTGCATACCATGTGCTTCACTGAAGTACACATTGATCCTCTGCAGCTGAAGGTCCATGTCGCCCTCATATGTTCCTGCTCTGTTAATACCATGTTCTTCACTGATCACCTCCCAGAACTGCGAACACATTGAACCATTTTTTAGCTTGAAACTTAGTCATCATATTATTTTCTCCCATTTATTACATTTTGACCAGATCAAACTGATATCTTCAGTACTGAAGGAAACCGTAGATTGCAAATGACAAAAACAGTCAAGACATTCAACAACTGACTTATGTGTTGAGTTTAAACTACAATTCTACTGCATCTATCACTCTGAAATTCACAGGCCATTTCTATGATAAAGAAGGCCAAGCCCGTCAGAGGAGGCTCTGTCTCTTATCTTACAGTAGACCACACTAGGGTGAACACCCTATGACCGCACGTATCATAACTTCAAATATTTACTCAGTTTAAAAATACATTTTAAGTAGTACAAAAAAGTTTTTGCTATAGCTTATAACTGAAGCCATTGCTGCAATATTTAGGCATTAGCAGAATACTGTTCAAAATGGCAGTAAACTCCAAAAAAAAAACTACAACAATAATAAAAGAATCGTATGAGAAAAACAAACTAATAAATAAACTACAAATAAATACTCATAATAAAGAAATGCATGCTCAATTGTCTGTTAAGCATGCATCAGAGTATCTTGCTTGAATCAAGTTAAGCTGAAGATGGTAAAGCAGCTACTAATCATAAAAGTATACACAAAAATACATATTTTGAACCATCGCACCTTAGAGCCGATCTGATTCCCACACTGTCCGATCTGTAGATGAACAATCTCACGCATAATGATGAATAAGGCAAGCTGAAAGAGCAGGAATAGCCTTGACCGTGAGTCTGAGGTGCCCACTGTGTGTGTAATACCAGTGATGACATCATTAAGAGGGAGTCACCCATATGCCACATAACGTACTAGTCATTGTGACACTGAATTAGCAAACCAGCAGAAGAGACTGTTGGTTTTCAGTGAAGAACAACTGTGTTGTAGGGTCAAAGTTTAACACACTTCGAATGACCAAATACTTGTATTTATTAAGTTTTTAAGGATAGTTTAAACATTTTAATATGTAAAATACAGGATGCAAAGTACTATCATCGTGAGCTTCGACCAGTCACTGTCTCTGGCTTTCATGATAAGACTCTTGCAGGCCCTATCAGTCGCAATGCAGTGACAGACTGTCGAGAGACAGACCACATGCTCATTGTCTCAGTGTTTCCTGCCACAAGAGTTACAGTTTATACAGTTGAAGGTGGCATTTCTGTACAGTATATTTATATATATTATTATTTTTTACATCTTATTGGTCTGGAATTGTAATTTGGAGGCCAGCGTACATGCAGATTTATATTTTACCAACAGATGCCACTGTTGTGCACAAAGTCGTTTTCACAAGAACTTTTTATTTTATTTTTACCCATGAACTCAGTAATTCATCTTTCAATCATTCATTAAGAAGATTCTTGACTGTCAATATCCAAACAACCATAATTAATATAAGTTAAGATAAACCACAAGTACTTAGTTGTTCAAAAGACTCAAAGTGAAAGGAAAGTGTGAAGCACTGTTGTATTAGATAATGTCAATTCATGAGGCATGTTGTAGAACAGATTAAGAACAGAAGGCAAGCTATTGTGCGAGTTATTCAACCTTCCAAGAAACAGAAGAGCGGTCATTTATTAAGCAAAGTGCTGCATGTGGTGTTTGTACAAACTGTGTCTGATCTGTAGTTACAATGAGGTCTTTCATAATTTCAAGTCATTTTATTAGTGAGGGAAATCAAACAGAAAGAGCAACAAGAGGGGGAATGAGAGAACGCAAACGATGAAGGGCAAGAGAGTCAGCTTCACTTTTATATATTCAGTACTTTATTCAGACTATTTCATTCCACATGTGACATCTGTCCTAACACACACACACACACACACACACACACACACACAGACACACACACACACACACACACACACACACACACACACACACACACACACACACACACACACACATGCACTCAGTCTGAACGAGTATGCTTCTATTTATGATGCTTTCTGTCAAGTTTGTCATGAACTTGCATGATGGTGTACAATAGCGCCACCTACAGGATATTATTACAACTTATATTTTTTCGACCCTCTACATACAGGATGTTTACTGAGTCATGTTATAGATTTTTTTTTGTATCTATCTATCTATCTATCTATCTATCTATCTATCTATCTATCTATCTATCTATCTATCTATCTATCTATCTATCTATCGCTCGTAATAAAATAGAATACAATAAAATAGATTATAACAAAATTAAAAATATATATTAATAATAACAATTATATAATACAATTATAAATAGATAAAGAGAATAAATCGTTTACAAAACTGTAAAATTCTGATTGCATTTTTCCACGTGACGTCACTGATTGACCTTTTTTTTATTGACAATGAACAACAACATTATACAACAAGAATAACAACCAAGATAATATTACCGCCAGGGGGGAATAATTGAAATAAATTCTACGTTTCACTCAATAAGTGTAAGTTCTATAAGGAATGTATATAAATATTTATTTCTATGCTTACGTAATTTAATCACAATTATAATATAATGTAATTAATTAAGAAAAAGTTTTTCCATCTCCCTTAAAATAATCTGTGAAGCCACACATATTTAAAACAACGTCACGGAGTGAGTGACTCCCCCTGCTGCTCGTGAAAATTTAACGCTGTGCAAAAGTTACGGCAGAGAGAACTGATCTCAGATCAGCACGCGAGAGCTCCGGCGGACAAGGAGGGACTTGGAGCGGGGTCCAGAAACAGTAGAGCAAGAATAACAAACAGTGAAAAGTACGCTATGCGTGTCAGGTCAAAGTTCACTCCTGTCCACTCGTAAATATCAGAACCTGAGGGAAAATCCGATGAGGCTAACTGACACCTTTGGAAAGCCTGAGCGATAAGGCTGTAAGGGAATAGCGAGCCTTCTCTCCACCTGACCTGGATATCCATCATCATCATCATCATCATCATGGTGTTCTTATCCTACAAGACTATTCCATTCGGATGTTAAGCACCTCACGGTTGGATCCCAGCATTGGCCATGGGGATGTGTCACAGCTTCAGATCTAGGTTATCACATTCGACCATCACATACACCGGCGGACGGACCGGTGCGAACCCCGGGATAGATGCCGAGTCCGGCCATTCGGACAGTTGTGACCCGCAGCTCCGGGAACGGCGGCGAGAGGAGGAGAGGGCGCGGGTCAAAGCGGAGAATAAGCGGAGTCGAAACATTGACAAGAGCCTGAAAGCTGAGAAGAGAGAGTACAAGCAAACGCACAGGCTGCTGTTATTAGGTAAGAGACGAGTTTCTGGGATGGTGCGACTACTTTATCTGCTGGCAGTCGAGGTAAATAAGAGCAGCCACAAGCTGATGATGATGATGCTAACGCAAAGTTTGTGGCTGGCCCCTTAAAACACGTTACCGTGGTAACCATCATTTCAACTTTAATACTGTAGTAGTTTTATAAGCATTGGCGCTATTAGGGGCGTGATCTTTGTGTGTCTTAAACAAAATTAGCACAAGATAAAAACTAGTTTTAAATGCATCAAAGTTGGGATTTTGGCCTGTATCACTTTAGGGTGTTGACCTTCACTGTATGTAACAAACAGCCTAAACCATTCGATAATTTTGACATAGCCCTACTGTATATTGTAAAAAAATCATATGATCAATAAGTTATGATTTAACTCATCAAAATAAGTGTAGCAATTTTCAGCTTTTTTTTATAAGCAACATACTAGATTCAACTTTTTTTTTTTTAAAGCCAGTGTAATGTAATTTAAGTTGAAATGACTTTCCAAGTTGATTGTACTTAAAAAATTGAAGGCAACAATTTTTTTTTTTTACAGTGTATGTAATCTGTTGATTGATATGTATTGCATACATTTTAAAATTATGAAAAAAATAAAATATAAAATTTACTTTACTCCTCTTTTTACTCTCTTCATCATTTTAGACCTAATACAGAGTACATATTTTTGCAGGGCATCGTGACTAAAAAGAGTTAAATACAAGCATCTATGGAGAGCAATCTGTGGCCTGCTGCTGATTACCAGAGAATTAGAAAAAAAAAAAAAACAGAAAATGCATTTACAGTAATACGCTTATGGATATGCAGAGGCAAGCTAGGCAAGGCAGAGGGTTTCAACGCAGAAACGTGAAGCTTTTACATTGAATCACTTGTAATGTTGTCTAAATCGTAGATGTAGTTTTGATTTTGATAGGTGGAGGAATTAGTTCTGTAATTCTTGTGGGTGGAGTTTATGCCAAGTCAAGTGTTTTATGAAGTTACTCTCCTGTTTTATGAAGATATAAGCAAATAACCAGAAAATTTTTTTTTAAGCAAAATTTAAATATTGGACTAGGGCTGGGCGATATGGGCAAAACAAATCATATCTCAGTATTTTTTGGTTAAATGGCGATATACGATCTCTGTACTTTCTACGTTTTTCTATTTGGATAAAGAAAATCTGTATTTATTAAAAAAATAATGCCCAATGATATCCTACAAACAATGTTGATATTGAAGGATATGGAAACAAATATAGTGAATGTAATGTAGGCTATGCAATATATTATGTGCAAAAAGGTGGTTAAAATCACATTTCGTTCTAACATTGTAAGATTAAAATCTAAAAACAAAAATAATGCTTTTGTTTTTAAATTGACTAAAGGCTAAAATGAAAAACAAAAAACAAAAGCACAAACTAATTATATTAGCCTGCATTTGATTACCCCATTATAATGGTCACTTTCATAAAATCCAAATTTTCATACTATCCATCCTAATTAGTATACAATATTAGAATGATGTTAGAATTAGTTTGTCACAGTCATCGAGTGCGAAATAATGCTAAAGGGATCCGGATAATATACTATTTTAGTGGAATTCACAAGTTGCATCAATGCATTCCTTCTCAGTTAATGTTGCCCATAACCTTTTATGCATTAGAGGAGGAGTTTTTTTTTTTTTTTTTTACGTGTTCAAAAATAGCGTCAAACCATGTGAAAATTTGTGTTGCCCTCTGACTACTTGTTTTTAAAGTTTTAGGTCCTTTTTGTTTCTCTGTCCATGGAAAGTGTCTGTTGTTTTGTGGTATTCTGGTGGAAACTAGTCATCCTGGTTTTTGGATTTTCACTGAATAATGCATATTAATTGACCACTATTCTGAATATCTTCTCTAAAATCTAAGCCATTTTCTCTAAAGTAAATTTGAGTTTCATACGGACTGACCACTTTAACTCGGATTAAACCTGGTTCTGTGATTGTCATGAACTGTCATAACAGTGAAAACATCTGGCCAAGATCTAATCTGTGGCAGCTAAACTGGCCCTACTTGTTGTGTGTGTGTGTGTGTGCAAAGAGTAAAATAATTAGTAACAAGAGTCAATTAGAGTATGACTAAAAAAAACTAGAAATTCTGCTGATTCTAGTCTAAAATTATACAAAGGTGAAGTGAAAATGGTTTCCCGTAGACCATTTTATTTTCTGAAACTACAGTGCTATTCTTGTGGCATATACATTGTACTTATTTTTTTCCCCTTCCGCCTACTTCTGCAGTAGTCGCGTGGCTTAACTTCCTCTTTGGATAAAAACAAAGTTCCACCGAATATCGTCAGTAAACCAAAAGATGCGACGTATTCATGCCCATCCGACTGGAATACATCTTGATTCTATATTTAAAGGTGTGTTATGAGTCCCAAGAAATTCCTAGCATCAATGCCTTATTTTTTTTCCTTCTAAAACTCGTTGAATTCTTGGATTTCCCCCCTCTGGAGGTGTAAACAGCGTTAGAGCAGCCATGCATGGTGTGATAAAGCAGTATTACACAAGGCCTCATATGCCGCTACCTTTATGAGAGCTGTTCTTCTTTTTATTAACAAGTTACACAAGAAAAGGAAGGAGGGCAGCCCGACGACACAAACGAAGAAACTGTTAAGCACTGTGACCAAAATACTCTAGTCATGCGGGCGCTCGGTTCAAAAACAGATGACACACACATACAAAGCTGATTGTTGCAACCTTAGAATGTTGGAAAACGATCTGTGTGTTTGTGTGTTTATTAGGCTTGGCTGGAAGTGTTTGTGTGATGTGTGTGCTCGTCTAAAAAGGAAGTGTGGTTATGAAGTGTGTCAATAGAATGCCTTCTTTCTGCTTTTGGACTTTAATAATAATTTGTCATTTCAATGCGGAATCAACCTCAATTAAATTTTTTGTAGCTTAAGTCTTTTGATGTGGCCACTTTTGACTGCTGCCACTGTTGTTGAAGCTGGAACTCACTGCTCGCAGCTGCAAGCCCACAAGAGTAATATCTTAGTTTAAGTGATTGCATGGTGTTATTTCTCACTTTAACAGAATCACATCCTCTCATGAAGGATGAAATAGAAAAAACATTCAACACATACCACATCCAGTTTTTAATAGAGTCTGTGGCTGTTAACCTCTGGCTACAAACGACTAAATTAAGCCAAATCGTCCGTAATGCACGCACCCAAACTTTATCGCTGCTAGTCTCAGTGGATCTTAAAATCTTGAGGAAGGCATGCAGTTCTTAATATAACAATAGACAAGGAGAATGCGACTAATTCCAAGAATTACCGCTTTCTTTGAAAGGGACCGTCTTATGTAATGTTAAACAAATGGGTCCTGAGTTAAAGGTTTGACTGTGTTAAACCTCATTGTGTAACAGTGCTATACCGCTTACTGTCCAATGAAAAAAACGGCCTAAAAACCCCATAGGAGGGACAAGAACATCACAGAGACTTCTGGCCGACCCAAACGCTACTCCTTTTTTCTTCAAAAAGAGTACGAATTTTGTTCAATATCGAGTAAGCGAAACATTTTTTTTCGTTCTACTTTTTCAGCAACAAAACTCATGTCTTTGTACACACATCTCAAGCACACGTTCTGTTCATGTCATTTTGTGAACGAAATATTACACAATATATATAAAATAAAGGCAGAATAATGCATATTACAAATTAATTATGGCAAGTAAAACAGGAATAATAAATAATACGATTCATTAATTAATAATAAATAAGTCATTTTGGCAAATGAGACAAAGAAAAACATTTATTTTACAGAAATCAGAATGTAGGGATGCACGATATATCGGCCACCATATCGGTATCGGCTGATGCGTTCATTTTTAATGTTATCGTTATCGGCCTGGTAAGAAAATTTGGCCGATATATTAAAGCCGATAAATAATGGATTATTATCTTCAGCTGAGACGCTTCAGATGTGCACTGTTCACCATGATGGCTTTGAATTGCTTGAAATATGATTGAAATCACTTCAAAGCAGGAAAATACAGTAAAATGAAACATATCGGCTACGTAAAATTATCATGAGATGAGAACGTTATAATTGTGTGTTTGGGACATTGGGACTTTTGTTTTTGTAATCAGGCTCTCAAAATTATATAAAACTTTGGATTTAGATTTATCGGCCGATATCTCGGTTATCGGCTTTCAAATATAAAGAAATATCGGTATCGGCCAAAATGTTCATATCGGTGCATCCCTTCCATTGAGGAAGCTGTTGGAGCCAGAATTAAAGTTGTTGTTGTTGCACCACAGCTCAGTATCTTTCTTTCTTTCTTTCTTTCTTTCTTTTCTAAAAAAAAGAAAAAAAAAAAGAAAAAAAAATTATATATAGAAAATAAATAGAAAACAAGACATAAAACAGACACAGTTGCAATCGAACCCCCTTCAAGGAAGATCACCCACAGCGTTTAACAGATGTGATTTTAACCTCAGTTTGAAAGTGGATAGTGAAAAGTATGTCAGAGCAAATGTGGCCACAGAAATATTATCTGATATAGTGGTGCAGGAATGATGTCACTTTGTAGGCCAATCGGCAGTTAGCGTCACACTGGTTCCCTCAACAAAAACCCAATAGGATTAGGATTTTTCCATAGGCTTTTGGATTATCGCAAAAAACAAGCTCTGTGATCAACAAAAGTTTATGACAGTTACATGTTTTGTCCATCAAAATCACTTTCACACAGATGAACACAACTTTTATGAATTTTAAAGCCTAAATGCAGTCGCTAAAGGTTGGCTGTAAACAAACTACACCACGGTAGCGTCACCATCGCTAGCTTTCGAAAACATTTTCCCAGAAATTTTGAGTTAGACTAGTTTATAAGATCTCAATTATAAGCATAATGAGCCTGTAAAGCGGACTGAGCTTTCCTTTTCAGCATGATGACGTTTAATCTCCCCCACCGCCTCTGTAGTACCATTTAGCTACTTGTTAGCATTAGCAACCACCTTATTCAAGACACGTAACAGCTTTAAAAAAATCATGAGTGGGGTAACACTGATGTGTTTTATGTCATAGAATAAAACGTGAAAGTGTCTTGAGCTTGTTGAGCCTTATTTCAGCCATAAAAAAAAACCACATTGACTTCAGGACGATGGAACCGGAAGTGCTAAAATGCTAACTCGCTTGGCCTACAAAGTGATGTCATACTTGCACCACTCTATATTGGTCTATCCTTACTGTACTCCTTAAATGGATTTTAATTTAAGCCTTTATTCACATATAAAGCAATAAAATGAGAATGAACAAGAATGAACCTCATTGGTTGAGCTTCCGTTTACCACAGCATGAATGTTTATATGTGAATAAAAGCTTATATTTGGGTATAAGCTTAAAAAAAAATCCATGATATTTATGGTTAAAAAAACAGTAAAAAATTTTTTTGCCAGAAATGTACCATAAATAATACGATAGTAACATTTTTGGTTTTACAGATTTCCCTTAAATTTACAGTAAACATTTATTTCATTAACTGATATAATGTTAATATATCTATCCTAATATCTGTTTTGTACCTTTATAACACACTGACAACAACCAGATGGTGATGAGAAAGTCACATGATGAATCAAAGATCATCACAAGCAGCTTTTCCACAAGCTAGTAAATACACAGTGTAATTCACACAAATACTAAACACCATCATGCTAACAGACATGACATAAAAAAATGCAATAAACATTTAATTTAACAACATTAGATGTAGGCTACCATAAAACCCTATTGTACATAACTGATTAGAAAAAACTAAGAAACAGTTATTCCAACGAAAATACATCAAATGTGAAGTGTCACGCAGGGAGTTATGGGTATGTCAATTTACTGTAAATTATGCACTTTCAAAATCTAAATTGAAGAGTATTTTACTGTAAAATGACATCAAATGTAAGGTTTGATCTATTACAGTTTTTCACTGTATATAGTAAGGAAACTTACTGTTAACAGGTTTTTACTGTCACATTTGTACAGTCTTTTACCATTAAAATTGCAATCATTTTTTACAGTGTGTTCCACAAAAAAACAAGTCTGCTAGAGATCAAATATTAGAGAAATGCTGCCACCTTCTGGTGATAGATCACCCAAACCCAAGAGTTATAATCAGTTTATCATGCATCCTTATTTATAGGTGATAACTTTGGTTTAGTCTCAGAATGGCATTTAATTGGGTGTCCACTGAAGAACTGAAACTGAAGATGGTGGCGTGTGTTGATTTGTAACTTTTAACACAACCTCACTGTAAAACCAGACTTTGTTTCCAAATGAGTCTGTTTAGTCTCTGCTCCCGAACACCACACAAAGATTAAGGGATCAGAAATAGACCACAGTGTGTCGAAAAATAGCTCAATGAAACGTCATTTTCCAATTCGGTCACTGCCATAAAGTAGTTTATCTCATGTGTTGACATCACAATGATTCTTTGGTTTACTCTCTGGTTATCATGTCACTATTTAAAGCCTTTGTTTTGAACAATATAAATATATTTGAAAAATCTATGACTTAAGTTGAAGCATGACTTAAGGCACCAGATACATGTTTGGCTTTAGGCTGTTACTATAGCTTGAATGAAATGTCAGTGCCATGTCTTTTCTTTTATTAGCTGTGGGAAAATAATAATAAAAAACAGCTCTGTATCTCTAGACTATTCACACCTAATACATGGGGTGTATACACAAAACAATTTATAAAGTATAAATAAGGTTTATTGCCAGATATATGCAAGCGTATATTTTCTTTCTAGCATGTCTGATGAATGTAATGTGTAATATTTACACAGAAAAAGTATGCTCAGACTAATTTTTATTAAAATCATTTTGGAGAAAAACCTGAATTAGACTATTTTATCAAGTTTTAATTTAGATTGTAGCCATTGTTTTAAACCCCTAAGAAGTCCTTGCTATCCTGTTTAGTCTAATGAATGTTGTCATTAATTGTCAGAATAGAAGATATATGCTGGTGTCATAGATTGTTTTAATATTTCTGATTTATTTTGGTTTGTTGATTCAGAATTTCATATTTCTTCACAAAGGGTTTTTAACGTTTTCAGTTAGAAATGGAAAATCTAAATACTGATGTATGAAGCTTTTAATTATAATAAAAGCACTTTAATCCATGTAAATGAACATGAGTTTGGACACCTTTGGTTGTGACAAGGCTTTGCAACAGGTTTTACTTCTGGTTGCATATTATTGCGATCATGCTTAAATCAGTGGCTGTAAAATACACCGTCCAATTGTTTGCACAATATCAAGAAAATTAGCCTAACTAACGTATTCTCTCTTTTATGCTCCTATGAGCAATTACATTACTTTACACTGCAGTGATTAATAATTAAGTGCCTTCTCACACAAATGCATCAGTTAATTCTTGAAGTTGATAAGGGGGAGTTTTAATTAACATTCACTGAAATAGGAAGTCCTCAGTTTTATGTATGGACACATTTTAACAATCGACGAACACTTCAATTCAAACATTCTTTTTGTAATTTCTAAACGCTGACTAATTAAATATGAATCATTTTTTTACGTTGAAAGAAGAGCAGCTAGTGCCAAATGATGAGAATTTCAGAATTAAAAAAAATCAGACCCCGATTTATTTATAAAATGCCACTGATTACAACAATTACAGCAAACATGTTATGTTTACGTTTTAGTACACGTTCAGTAAGTGCTGCGTGCGATTTTATACTTGTTTGATTCACTAAGAAGAACCGAGTCATTCGTTTGGGAATCATAACGCACTAGTCGCGCTGTATGTTAGTGATTCAATACAAAGAACCGACTCATAAGAGTCATCCTTTCGGGAACCGAACTACACTGGTCAGAGTATTTAAATACTGTTTCATCCGCCTCGAATGCACAATGCCCGTTCAAGAACCATTATTCATTAACAATTATTATTCCGTTTTTTTTTTACGGAAACAGTTCTCGGTTCCCAATCCTATGCAATATGCGCACATTTACATAATTTAAAGGCGAAGCTGTGGTTCAGAAACGTATCATTAAACATAAGACTATATCGCACTGCCTACATATAACCAGCGATAACTGTAAATAGTAGTCAAAGATGAATCGCGAACTTTATCACGTATGATTCATGTCTTCAAAGAGGGCGCCTTTTCTCCGCAGAATCGCCGCTTGCTGACGTTTTCTGGCTGTCATGTGATTAGCCCGTACTCAGGGTTCAATGAGAGCTGTTTGCCCCACCCATCTCTTCAACGCTCTCTCTATCTCAATGTACAATTCACTGAGAAAAGGAAATAATCGCTAAAAATACACCCTCGAAAAGGATTCATTCGCCACAATTGGGGATTCAACGCGCTCCGTCCGTAGGGGATCCATCGTTGTCGTTGTGGTATCGGATTTATCTTCACGTATCCAAATGCACATGATCTACCACCCGAATTCAAGAGGGATACA
This sequence comes from Rutilus rutilus, assembly GCF_951802725.1. NCBI lineage: Eukaryota > Metazoa > Chordata > Actinopteri > Cypriniformes > Leuciscidae > Rutilus > Rutilus rutilus. Next base: position 36,065,338 of record NC_140217.1, on the reverse strand, counting down.
AAGCGTAGCCTGACAGCGGACTCGGACTGCGATAACCGGTGAAATATCGACGGAATCGGTCACATTTGCATCTGCGGTTGTAAGAACCGTTAAGGATCGCCGCTCGCGTCAAAGCAAAGCCTACGGATGTGAGCAGAAATTCAAATTACAGTAACGGAGAAGACGGCGAAGGGCCTCGTTTGATTTGGACAAGCCGAAAAAAAGCGATCAGTCACCATAAGCAGAACAGGAGGGAAAATAGCGTCAATCTGAGGGGAAATTTTCAGCAGCACCACCGTATTTTTTCCTCGCAGACAAACGTCGTTTCGTAACGGAGTTAAAAGGTTCATGTCGGCCACGGCGCTGGGCGGAATGATCCACATGCCGTCATTTTGGTGGAAATATTTATTTTTTTAATTTGTAGCCACCCTTTCTATCTCGTTCTGCCCGTGTCGTTGCATCGGCGAACGGATTCGACAGCGAGATACCGAAAAGAATCGCGTTTTGTGGAGCTATTCATGATTTTAATAGGAGTCGGTCGTTATATCGGGACACCGACCATGGATTCGCCACGGGAAATGTGCTAAATCGCCGTCGTGGGAAAGCCGAAATCCTTCATGTAACGTCGAAGGCTTCGCTGGATGCACATCCATACACAAATCTCATATTTTATAGCAGCAAGCGCTCGACAGGACTCGGCCGTCTGTAGGCTGGCCTAGTGTGTTTTCACCAGCACCTATTCTCGCCAATACTAGTCACCCATAGCTTTCATATTTCCCCGTGCCTCCCCTGCCCGTATCAACTAAAATCCAGGGGGAGTCATGTGCATACAAGTATAAATGTCCCGGTTTTCCATCAAAGTGTTCTGATCGGAGGCCAATCGAGGAATTTGGATCATTTATTCATACGGTAGATTCACCTCCCCCCCACCACCCCACCCCAAAACTTTTCTTGGGTTTTCGGGAAAATGGGTTGTTTGGGCAACAGTAAAACTGAGGACCAGCGAAATGAGGAGAAGGCCCAGAGAGAAGCTAACAAAAAGATAGAGAAACAGCTCCAGAAAGACAAACAGATCTACAGAGCAACTCATCGACTACTACTGTTAGGTAGGTTGGTCTGAAAGCTGAGGTTCTTCTGTCACTCACTTGCTGCTGGGACTGAGGCGTGTGACGTCACCGGGGTCTGTCACACGTAGCGTTTTGTGTGAGTTTGATTCATTTGTCCGAGTGAAGTGATGTAGGTGCACGCGCTTCGATTGGGATTCCTGTGCCGTTAGTAGTGGACACCTCAGGGCTTAGGGGCTGGAGGCCTGTGGTGCTTCATCTAACACACCACTCAATCTCTCCATTCATTCCCATCTGATTTGTGTTCAATACGGTTTGCATTATGGAAATGTTTGGTCTCACATGATTTTTATAATTCACTTACAACTATCTCGTAGAGGTGTATGCAAACACACATTGCATGTTTCTTCAGGCCTGTGTTCACGAGTTTAGGATTGTGTCTGCTAAAGTAACACAATGTGCCTGAGATAGAAATAAAATAACTTCATGTAAACATTTCTGAATTAAGGTGTTTGGGAGATTAGTGCATCACTTTCTGACATGCTTGTATATCTCAAGACATTTAGAATTATTATGACATTTTATATATGGAGGGTTGTTTGCATAGTTCTCCTGTTTTATGTTTTAACATTCTGGGCATCCCCAAAATGATAAAGATATTCCCCCCCCCCTTATAATTTTACACTTTTAATTTGAAACAGAAACTGATTAGATCAGTTAATAATTTCTCTCATATGCTTTGAACATTCATATCTTAGATTAGTTATAGACCACTGTATTAACCAGTCGTTTAATAGAAATGGTAGTTTCGCTTTATTGTCATTTCCAAAATCTACTGATTAGATGAGACACATTTTGTTTTGTTTTTACTTTTTTTGTGTGAATTGAGTAAATACTGAATTTTTTTTTTATAGAAATTTTGTCTTATTTGCTTTCATTAATCTGTAGTATGTTTATATCAGCATTATTTCGACCACCCTGTTCCTCTCGATATTGGCCCATTGAAAAGCCCATGTTGGTCTAACACTACTTGCCTTGCTACCTTGAATCTGATATCATCAGCAGGCATTTCAATTTCATAGACTTTTCGTAGCCAGGCATGAAAACGTTTTAACATTGGTTTGATTTGATTTAGTCTCCGTTTAAGAGACGGGTCTGGTCTTACTTTGATAAAACTCAGTTCTCCAACAACCTATTTGTTTAGCATACACATGGCTACCCTGTTTTAAATCAAAATCCCATGTATTCAACATAGCGAAGCTCTCTAAATCATAATGTCTGGTATTTAAGTGAGGAAACGGGTATATATATATATCTAGATGCCCATGATTGAAGTGTGTCGTAATGATATGTGATTTAGGGATGTGTACCAGTGTAATTGGAGCACAGAAGTGCAATTCCTGTATGCAAACAGGCCTATTTGACACAATTGGAGCCTGGTAACAGAACGTTGTGATAAAGAGGTTCTCGTCGTGCATCTGAACTGAAAGCCTAAGATCTGAGGTGTTTTGGTGCTTGTGCTTCACATCCACAGGGGAGAAGCTAACTCTCTTTTCATATTTAGCACTTGGAAACTCAGGCAACTGTGTGCTATTGACCATAAATTGTAGAATCAAGTCAGTGTTTGACAACTGTGGCTCTGAGAGAAAATAAGGTGGTGTTTCTAGACAGTTCTTTAACATTATTTGATTTGATGGATAGCTACCGGTTACTTTTTTTTAGTTTAGGTTTCCTTGCATTGATTGGTGATTATTGGAGTATTCACAATTTAAGGAAATATCAATCAATGAGTGAAGCATCTTTTTGAGATTTTGTCTGATATGAGACATGGAAGCGGTATTCATAAAGCATGTGGTTATTTTAAAAACATTAAAACATTTTATTTGCATAGTAATGGACAAAGTTATGATATTCCATATAAAAGGGGTTTATGCATATGATTGTTATGATGGCGTTATTAATGATATAATTCATAAACAGTTTGTGCTTTGGATTTTAGTTGGAATTTTCTGTTTAGTTTGTCTTATAAAATAAATGCTACTGTGAAATTGAATGAATTATTCCTGTTGAATCAGGTGATATCTCTTCCCACATCCCTTGTGATTTATATCTTTCTTTTGCTCATCTCTCAGGGGCTGGAGAATCGGGGAAAAGCACCATAGTCAAACAGATGCGCATTTTACATGTCAATGGCTTCAATGCTGAGTAAGTATGGCTTTCACATCCATGTACTTTTTTGATTCCGCTTAAGTTAAACTCAAGACTAGTTTTTTATTGCGTCCATAACCATAACATACAGTCAAGTATTAAACAGAGCATAAACAAACCCTGTTTCATTCATCATGCCATTTTGTTGGCCACGTCGTCTTGGTGTAGCTAATGTTTTTCGGTGATGGTCTCACTCCTCCTTTTGAAGATTTGGGATGATGTTGAAATTCAGATCATTGTGGTAAAGGTGTGCCTTATGTTATTGCATTGTCCTCTTGATGTATTTCAGAGTGATATATGTATAGCCTATCTATTTATTGTGAAATGCAGTGCATTTTGTTTCATGATAGGACTTGTTATTAATGTACTGTGGATATTACTCACTGAAAATCCCATTATAATTAAATGCTGACTTTATTTCAATAAGTAGTTTACTATCTAGAAATGCTTGGATGGTCTAAAACCAGTTTTGATATTACCTTTTTGTAAAGTTGCTATAATCCACTAGTACACTAATCTACTCCTCGATCCGAGTAGTAGAGGTGTGCAGAAATACTACAGAGGCTACAGATTTAAGACAAAATAAATAATAGTTGCATGAATTAGTCGATTGTAAAGGTTTTTGACAACAAGTTATAATTTGATGACTAAAAATCAGGGAAAAGTCAGGAAAACTGAATTATTAATGCTAGGGCTTGGTGGTATATGCTGTGTAATGTTAGATATTTTGTTATACCATGTATCCTGTGGTAGATATATTTGTGCATGATATACAAATCATGTACTAATACATAATTTACATGCATTTAATATGGTATTCAGTTTACGTATGGTCACGTGTTTGTATTTTTGCTCATTTATAACAACTTGCTGCCATTGCAGAGTCTGAACCGTCAGTTTTATAATATTAGTTACAAGTCTTTCGTTTTTATTTCCAGTGTTTTATAATGTGAGACTTATTCCTTTTGCATCCATTATAATGAAGAAAGTAGAAAGAGAAAGTAATTAATAGCAATAAACCACCTAAATTTGTAAAGTCCAAACATAGACTTCAACTCATAATATAAATTTAAAACCATTTTTGTTGTATTTCCAGCAAAATTACAATGATATGAAATGATTCATACTGTGATAAAAAAAAAAAAAAAATTGTTGTAACGTCCAACCATTTATGACATTTGGCCTGGTTTCACAGACAGGGCTTAGATTAAGCCAGGATTAGGCCTTAGTTTAATAAGGACATTTAAGTAGCTTTTATAAACATGCCTTAGAAAAGAAACATTACTGATGTGCATCTTGAGACAAAACAATGGCACTGACATATTTTGAGATACGCCAGTGCAAGTTGTTTTCAGTTTAAACATGCATTTTAGTCCAGGACTAAGCTAAAGCCTTGTCTGTGAAACCGGGGGGGGGGTAAAGCTATTTTATTACGTTGCCTAAAAATGAATTGATCTGAAGTAACCAAGCGTTATTGTTTTTACAGAGAGAAAAAACAGAAAATACAAGACATCAAGAATAATATAAAAGAAGCTATAGAGGTAAGCGTTGAAGGTTCTCGAGTTTAACTCGTAATCTCAACATGTACAAATGTGAACTCAACTGAAACTCTGACTGTCTTTGTTCTTTTACAGACTATTGTGACGGCAATGTCCATGTTGGTACCTCCAGTTCAGTTAGCCTGTCAAGCAAATAAGTTTCGAATTGATTACATCCTCAACCTAGCCAATCAGAAGGACTTTGAGTTTACAACGGTGAGTAGAAAGGTATTGTCACCCCAGAGTCTTTGCACCGTCTCAGTGTTACGCTCCTCCTTTTTCAGGTGAACAGACGTGTTTAGTTATAAAAAAAAAATGACTTTTTAAATGTAGAAAAGGCAAAGAAGTGTGTGAGCACTGTATGTATGTACATCGAAAAAATAAGTGTTACATGCATCTAGTTTCTGGCTAATTGTCGTGGATCTTCTTGTCAGGCCGCACAAGTTTGTTTTGAGTGTTCTCCTCGGTCGTATTGCCTTGTGTGATTTGTGCTATTATAATTAGCAGCGATTCTTTGCTTGGGGACAACACATTGTTGAATTGAAAAAGCACCCCACCTGAGGGAAATGTGTGTGTGTGTACGTGTGACTCTCGGGTATAATGGCGTGGCGTTCATTACGACTGATTACTTGTAATAACCTCTAAACTCTCCCTTAAGAGGGCCTCACCTGAGCCACACACCTTGTCACCCAGGACCTCCCTGCTCCCTCATCACCTCGACAGGTGCTCTGTGTCTAGGGAAAGGGCAGTGGAGAGCCGCCCTGACCTGCGCCAATGGGCCTGCTCAAGATTTAATTACGGGTGACTCAAACTTGGTAGCCCTATGGACTTAAAAATAGAGAACACAAACAGCTCACCTGCTGGTTTAGACAAGGTTTTAAATAGTTAGCTACATCATTACATGAACATTACTTTAATTATGAGCTTATGAATATAATGAATTGGAATTTTTGACACCTAAAAACTGGATATGTCACCGGATCATCTGGATAACTGCGTGATTCCGAGTTGATTGTTAACTGTTAAACTTCAGAATTGAATGCAGGAAGTGGCTGGAGTTTTAGCGTTACTACAAAGAAGATAGTGCCCCACCCTCCCTCTCTCTCTCTCTGTCTCTCTCTCCCTCGGTGGCCCCAGGGCCCGCTGGGAACCAGTCTGACTGGTTGATTGTGTTGCAAGCAAGAGACAAAAATAAAAAGCAAAGCAATTATTGACATTTATAACTCAGTCATGTCATTTTAGGATATAAAGTCCCATTGAAGTTTGTAAATGACTGCTATTTTAACACTGTTGCATGGCTGAGTTGTAATATTTCCATTAAAAAATAAACTTGCTGCGACGCTATCGAGCTAGGAGGAAACTGGTGAAGAGTATTAGCATATAAGGACAGAGAGAAAAACAGATGTAGATGAGATGAATAAAAATAACGCACACAAAATACTTTAGCATTACTCATGCTAGGGCTGGGCAAAATAGCTATAATGTGGTTTTTTTTCTTTCTTTTTTTGCCATTTCATTGTAAATCTCAATAATGTTTTTTTTTTTTTTTAGTAAGAGGATCTGTCATTTTACCGAACAACCACTTTTGCCAAGTGCATTCAAAAAGTTTAATGTTAGAAACACCAGTAAAAACTGTTGAAATACTCAAAAGTATAGCCTAGTGCTTATCCATTTTCATTTATATAATAATGCAGAACAGTTTTAGGCTACATATATATTTTACTGTTATATTTAATGCCACATGTAGATTCCCATTAACATTTTTGAGTGATGGAAACAAAAAGTTTAGTCATAAATGGCATGATACAAAAATGCAGATACCCACAAAATAAATGTTTATGGTAAGAGCAGTGAGAGTTGGTGGGTGGCTTGATTCTCAAGTGTGTGGCTCTGGTCCTACATGTTTAACAGTGTAGTGGCACTACTTTATGTTAAAGGAGTTGTGCCAAAGTGAATGCTGCCATTTCCAAACACACAAACAAAGATCAAGCGAGACAAAGTCCTGTTCCCTATTTGGGACCACGGTGTTGCTCTTCCTTTGTCCCTGCTCGTTCGCTGTTCAGGTTCGTGCCATTATGGGCCCTACACATAAACAGCTTTAAAAGGTGGAAAAGCTGTCTGTGTCCTGCTTTTATTGGAAGTTCTTTCATTTCAAATGCTCATTCATATTTCACCACCACATCTGAATCGCAGTGGGTGGTCAGAACCGTTTAGTTCTGTCTTGGACTCTTCTATAAATGTGGCTTTTGTTATACATGAGGTGCGTATGTTGTTTGGTGATTTTTATGCATGTTATCCGAAAGAAGAAAGCAGAAGAGCTTAACTGATGCGTAAAATGTTAACATCCACCTCCACTATTGTCCTCTGCAGCTTGTAAAATGAAGTAATTTAATTTGGCTTTATTTTTTTGTCTTTAAAGCAGAGGTTCTCATAGTGGGGACCGTGACCCATAGCCAGAGGGTCAGCAAAATAATTTGCTATACCATATTTTCTGGACTAGAAGTCACATTTTTATCATCTGAAACGTGCTGCAATTTATATTCCAAAGTGACTTATATAATGCATTTACCGGCAAATAATCAAAATGTAGACTTTTTTTTTTAAGATTTATTTTTGCCTTTTATTAGGATAGGACAGTGGCTAGACAGGAAGTGAGGTGAGAGAGGGGGGGACGTGATCGGGAAAGGTCCACGAGCCGGGACTCGAACTCAGGTTGCCCGAAGCACAACGGCGCACTTGCCCACGAGGCTATCGGCGCTGACCAAAACGTAGACTTCTAATAATTAGGCGCTTAAAGGTTTCTAGATACATTTCTCATGTCTGTGCGTCAAGTAATCGCAGTGTTTTGGTTCTTTTTTGTGACGTGCTCTAGGGCTGGGCGATATGGCCCCAAAAAAAAATCACGATAATTTTTTTTTTATATCAGTCGATATCGATAATTATCACGATAAAAGTCAAATCTTTATTTCTTTCAAGTTTAAAGGCAGATTTTTGCTCCTAAGTGAAAGTTGTAGAAACCAGAGCGTTAATTGTGGTTTTAAACTACTCTTTATTGTCAGAACATATCAGGACAAACACTTGCCAAACAGGTGAACATTTCACAAGGTAGAACATTCAAACATTTGTCATTTTTCCTTAACAAAATAAATATATTTATTGGACAATTAATTTCTTAGTTTCTGCACGTGCTAATTTTTATTTGGTAAAATGTAATATTCTGACTGTTTGAGTTTTATTAAACTTAACCATTGGTCATCCAGTATCATGCATTTAGATCATGATAACCACAGAGAAAACCAGGCATACCCTGTAGCACCTCACTATCATGGCAAAATGTAACTTTATGGTTTCTATGGTATTTGTATGAAAAACAGTAGCCTAAATACATGATTAAATACTGTAATTATATTCCATTAGTCCTTTAAAACATCGTCTACATTAATAATATAATACAATTCAATATGTATATCCCAGATTTCATGGTGCAGTTAATATTACTAGGCTAACGTTACAATAAATCCATGGTAAATGATGGGAATTTGTAGACGGAAAAGCCTTCTGACTGTATCGTTGCGCACAGTGTTTCTCTTGTTTATCAGAGCTGTTTCATCTGCCTTTAAACTGGTTTAAATCACTGAGACATTTGTGTTCTTCACTGAATTCAAGCGCTTCTCACTGGATCTCGTGACCTTGACCAATCAGAGTAAACGCATCTGCTCTAGTGAGCTCGCGCTGCGCTGCCGTTTGGACTTTGAGCCGAGCGGATAAATGGTCCGTGTGGCGCGCGGTTCAAATGAGTTTCGTTCCGCTTTTGGCGCATAAACATTACCGAACATTTATCGAACTCTTGATATCGTTTTATCGAGAAAAATTATATCGCGATAATTATCGTTATCGTTTTATCGCCCAGCCCTAGCGTGCTCCAGAAAGATGTTTAAACTGAGACAGCTGAAAGCGCATCCTGTTTGTTTTCTTTATTTTACAATAGCATGACATTTTGTAGTTATATTGAATATACACAAATAAAAATATACTTTACTGTTTTAAATGATGTCTTGCTATGGCTTGCTGAGCATAAATGACAGAGTATTAAGTTGTTTCCGCTGCTATGAGGAAAGTGATCGCGTCGATGCCTCGCGCACACACACACATCATGCAGCCTGTTCATTATCAAAATAAAATCCAGTAAATTAAACATAAAAAGTTATTATGCTTAATTTAATTTGCCTGTTGTGCAATATGAAGGCTGTGCCGGTCAGTCATCCCCCTACTGTCGACTTGCTGTTATCCAAAACGTATTTCACCGCTTATTTCTTGTCTGAAGTACAAAGCCTTCTTTACGTAAATAATAATTTAGCATCCAGGTGTTACATCGCAAATATGGAAACATTTGGACCGAATGAGAGGTGCGAAAGCCCAACGCCAGTTGCGATTCAAATAAATCAGTTTAAAATCAAATTCATTTTTGGTGAATGTCACTATAATTTATTTTTTACTTTATACTTATATTTTTAATTCTTGTTTTGTTCTGAATACCATTAATTTAAAGGATAGTTTGTGGAGTTAGGAGAAGTAAAAAAAGGTCTACATGTTAATAGTGTTTATAATGTTTAACGTTTCATTTTATCTATCGGTATTTTACAATATTTCCTAATGTAGGCTAATAATAAAAAGTGATTTTTGCACTGATGCGACTTGTGTATGTGTTTGTCTCTCAACAATGCAAGTTTGACCTAGTGCGAATGATACTTAGTTGCGATAAATATATATACGGTAAATTATAAAATTCCGCTGTATTATTAAAAAGTGCATAGGATGGAGACCATTTGCACAAAAAATAAAAAAATAAAAAGCATGTTGTGTTAATTATTCTCGCCCACATTAACTTTGACATTAACTTAAAGGGATAGTTCACCCAAAAATGAAAATTCAGTCTCACCCTCATGTCGTTCCAAACCCATAAGACTTTCGTTCATCTTCGGAACACAAATGAAGATCTTTTTGATGAAATCTGAGAGATTTCTGTCCCTCCATTGACAGCTACGCAACTGACAATTTGATGCTTCAAAAATTTCGTAAAGAGATCGTAAACTAATCCATATGAATTGAGCGGTTTAGTCCAAAATGTCTGGAATTTCTGTCAACGGAGGGACGGAAAGCTCTCGCATTTCATAAAAAATATCTTCATTTGTGTTCTGAAGACGAACAAAAGTATTACTGGTTTTAAAAGGCATGAGGGTGAGTAATTAATGACAGAATTTTTGTTTTTGGATGAACTATCCCTGAGTTCAAGTTAGTCCTATTTTCCCCCCTGTAAGGGATCCCTGGCCCCAAAAAGTTTAGGAACCCCTGCTTTAAATCACACTTCTTCATCTTTTAAGATCTCGTTTGTTTCCTTGTGGCCTTCAGTGTTCATTACAAGGTGATGAAATCCTAAATCAGAAACGGGATTTTTCCTTTGGTTTACATTTAAATCGGGTTGGGAATCAAGAATTTTTTTCCCCCGTAAACTCATGTACTCGTGTTGTGTTTACAGACATGACATTCCTCATTAGAAATTTTGTTATTTTTGTCCCCTGTCTCCGGAATTTCTTTATTTATTTGTTATTCTGTTAAAATCTGACATTTTTAGGAATTTTAAAATGAAATTTTTTGGAATTTTTTAGAAAAAATACAATTTGACTATTTAAAAAAAAAAAGAAAAATGATGTGGCCAAACTTCGGAGGTGTAAAGGATTTGCCTGGATTCCGACAGCTGGTTTATGGGTTTGTCCTCTCTTCCACTTGTCTTCCCAACAGGAATTTTATGAACACACAAAGACCCTGTGGCAGGATGAAGGGGTGAGAGCTTGCTTCGAAAGATCCAACGAATATCAACTGATCGACTGCGCACAGTAGTGAGTATTCTGATTCTTTTGAATGCTGGGTTTGAATTGCTTTTTAATTGTGCCAGAATTATTAGTATTTGAAAGCTAAATGAGAGCAATTTGAACCAAGCTGATTCGCATACATGTAATAGTTGGTCAGGTTGGTTGCACTCGACTCTCTTGACTTGATGTGAAATTGTTTGTGTGACTTTCTTGTGTGACTGATTTATGCATTCAAGAGGGAGGGAAATAGAAATGTGACCAGGGCAGTGACAGAACGTAAAAAAGAGAGACTGATGAGTGCTAGACAGATAGACGCTTTTAGAAGACATGGAGGAATGAATGTTGAACATGGTTGGGTATACATTGAAAGGTTTCCTGCATTGTGGCGCATATGTGTGCGTGCGTGTGTCCTGTCTTCTCCCACATCCACTGGTGGTTGTTGTGGATCAGACGCTGTCCTGAGCCGTTTAGACCGGAAGTCGTCCCCCACCCCCCCCCAACGCTTATGTAAACGTAGCGCAGAGAGAGAGAGAGAGCTATTTTTAACTCTCTGGTTCACTCACTCGCAGCAGAAGGAGACGCTTTGAGAGACAGAGAAGATCCGCAAGTATTGCAAATAATGCATCTCTCCTTTTGAAGGAGAAAAATGAGCTTGAAGTGATAATGGTGGCTTCTTGCGAGGGTTTCGGAGGGCAACTCCCATCTCCCAGACTGCAAAGAGGGACGGAGGAGAATGACGGTGCTGTTTCAAGCGCGCACAAGCACGTACTCGCGTTCAGCAAGAAAACTAGCGTCGTCAACTGCTCGTCCTGTTATGAGCTCATTTTTCTGTCTGAGCGTTTTCAAGGCTCTTCCTGTCACATGGCCATGTGTCCATATTGAACGTGTGCGCGTGTGTGTATGCGTTAGAGTTTTCATTCATCTCGGTGTCTTTGTACGTTCAAGCTGCGGCGGTATTGTGGCCTCAATAATGTTATCATTGATGCGGAGGCAAACAAAAAAATCTCGACAAAAAGCAAGGGAAGAATACAGACTTCTCACAGATTTTGTTCATCCCGCAAATTTTTATTTGTTTTTTTCCTCTCCTTACTAGTTCTTCCTGCATCTGCTAGTAGCGTCACTGCAGTCACAGAAAATGGCTGAGATAGAAAAAGAAAACAATGAGAATAGTTTCATTAGGGTTATGCTGTATATTATGTTATGTTATATTATCAAAGAAATATGACTGTTTCTATAAGCTTTCTGTATTTTTGTAAACCAGAGAAGAAATGTTTGTTTGTGGTTCTAGTGCATTCAGGGCGAGTGTGTAATAATTGAGTGTAAAGCAATATTTTCTTTACACAAGGCTTCCTCCTTTTTTGCATTTCGTTTGCGTAAATACAGTGTATGGAGAAAAGAATTTTTTTCCTTTGATGTTATCTACAAGCTTTCTACATTTCCATAAAACAGAGAAATGGTGCATCAAGTGCATGTTTTTTTTAATTCCTGACAAAGGTCTTTTGACTGAAATGTTGCTATCTCAGTAAAAATTGGATTTCTTGCAGGCAACAGCAGTATGCAGGATTTTTTTCTTTTGTTTTATATTCTGTATCGGACGCACCTGCCTGCAACTATTCAGGTGTTCAAATAGAGAAAACAAAAGACATTTTTATTATTGCACATCTATTATTACAGAAAGCATGTGGACAGAATTTTCATGGAGCTTTCTATATTTTCGTAAACCAGAGAAACGTTCTTGGTAGTTCGCATTTTGATTGCATAATGAAAGAAGGGTTTAAAAACAGAAGAAAAAAACAGAGCTTACTGTATTAAAAAAATAATAATCTTGTGCACAGAGGTGAAAAAAAGAAAAAGAAATTGCATCGCACGTTTCTAAAGTGTCAATCCAGTACATGGAGGTTTACTTTTATCAGGGTTTCTGCTTTTTTTCAGTTAAAGGGCTGTGTGTCGAATTCAGAAACTCTTGTTATTAGCGACACGTGAACTGCAGACAGTGACTTATTGCTTGTGCTCGCACTCGTGCGCATGAAGCGTACAAGAGACTGAAAGTGATTAAAGGCCTCGATATACTCACAGCGAATTTCTTTTCGTTCTTCACTTAGAAGACAAAAGTTGGAAATACATTTACGGTGAACATCCAGACGCCGCCTACACCGCTGAGAGCGACGTTTAGATGAATATGTAAATATGTGCTGCATGCTTTCGCCTCGATAACAAAATAAACGCTACGATGACAGCGGTGAGAAAACAGAGGCTAAGAAAGCATCTGATCGTAGCGATATGGATATGTTTGTACCAGCTCCGCGATTCACCGGCATCATGTCAACAGATGAGGTAACTAAAACGTATGTTGGAGTTTTTCCCTCTTTTCCAGCTCTCTTTTCAATCGCTCGTGAATGCCCATGCGGCCGTGCGCGTTTTACTTTTGCTTTTAAATTTGCAGGAATTGCTTGAATGGGTGGGTTCATTATTATTCTTAGTGATAAACACAACAGTACAGTACAATGACAATGCAGTACTACAACTGTACGATGATAGGCAAATTATGTAACCGGTGTGCGTCTATGGCGAAAATAAATCACGATTCACGATTTTATCACGATTCTTTTTTGCATGTTTTTTTTTTTTTTCTATTTTGCAAGTGACTGAGCGTTACAGCCAGACTAATGTCCCTGTTTTGCAAACAAAGCCTTACAAGGGCACAAAATATAAAATAAAAAAAGAATGGTAGACATTTAGGCCAAAGTGGCAAAGATAAAAAATCTTTATTATTATTTTTTGTTATTTTTACTTTTTTTATTATTGCTTTTTTTACAGCTTTTTTTTTTTTGTGTAATCCAGAGATATGTTGCATTCTTGATGTGCATTTTGTAAACATAAATAAATGTTTCATGGCTGCCTGTTTTCAGAGAAAGCTAAAAGTTTCTACAATAAAACGGTTTCTATTTTTCAGAAGCCAAAGAAATGTTGCATTCTCGCTCGCATGCGTTTCAAGAGAGGAAAACATGTTTCATTAAGGTTGTCTATTTTCAAAGAAACCAAAAAGATATATATACAAAAAGATATATTCTACCAGCTTTTTGTAAACCAGATAAACATTGCATTCTTGCTTGTCCGTAGTTCCTAAACACAAGCCCAGTGCATGGAGAGAAAAAATTCCTGAACCATCCGCCATGTTTCTTTCTGTCTCTTCGAGCGTCTCTCTTTCTCTCCCTTTTCTTCCCCTATCCCTCTTTTGCGAAACCAGACCTGTTTTTTCTCTCGTTCTCTCTTTTTGCTTTCCCCTCTCTTTTTGACTGGCCTCTCTCTCTCTCTCTCTCTCTCTCTCTCTCTCTCTCTCTCTCTCTCTCTCTCTCTCTCTCTCTCTCTCTCTCTCTCTCTCTCTCTCTCTCTCTCTCTATCGCTCCACTCCCTCCCTCCCTCTGTCTTTCTTTTTCTCTTCACTCTTTCTCTTTCTGTCTGTCTCTCCCTCTCTCTGGCCTCTCTCCAGTCACACAAGATTTGGAGCTGATAGTCTATTTATAGCGCCTGTGGTTCTGTCGCTATGACAACCGAGCTGGAGGCCAGGGCGCCAGGGAGCTATTTTTGGAGCGCCGCTGTAATGTCAGACACAGCCTTCTCTCTTTTCTTTCTCTTCCACCGCTCCCTCTCTCCCGGTTTCTGCTGCTCCCTTACTCTGGCGTTGCAAACTTACAGAAGTGTGCGTGTGTGTGTGTGTAAGAGAGAGAAAATGCGGTGGAGGCTATCGATTAATTCCAAGTTGTCGCTGAATTAACATTTGCGGAGATAAATATTGGTAGCTTTTTGTAAGTTGAATTTGAAATGCTGAACTTTTTTCATTTTTATTATTATTTGTATTTCCTTTGTATTATTATAAAAAAAATTAACATAAAATAAAATGCAAGTACTTTTTTTTTTTTTTTTTTTTTAAACAATAAAAGTTTGTTGTTGAACGCCACATGTTGTTGTTTCTGAAAGGCTTGCCGTTAGATATCCTCTGTACCGTATCGTGCCACGCACACATACGCGGCCCACACTGAGCCTAAAGAGTGTTTGCTGTATCGGCCCCGGAAGCTGCCTAATCCACACTCTTAATACTCGACTGTTAACTAGATGAGCTGTAACATTAACCAGATTAGTAAGCGATGAGGATATTATCAGCTTTTCCATGTTAATACACCGTCGGCACTCTCTGTGAATAGATTTTTCTCTATGCATGTGTTTTTTTTCTTCTTCTTGGCTTTACTTTTTAGTCATCAGGAGACTTGCGTTATTTAATTTTTTATTAATAATTTAAATAAGTGTATTTTTTTTTAAATGCTCCATGCTGTGGTCCATTGTAAATGTAAATATTTTTGTTTTTAAATATTATTAATAGTACTCAGTTGTTCAGTTCCAGAAATTAATTAATGATTTTTTTTTATATGTACTTATAATTTATTCACTTTTCGTATAAAACATACTATACAAATTTTTTTTTTTATTCAAGCTGCTTTTGGTGACTGCAAATTAGGGCTGCACGATATTGGGAAAAAACTGACATTTTTATATTTTGTTTTTCTACGATATATATTGCGATATGAAAACAATTTCACCAGATGATTTGAATGGCTCCATTTGTAAAGAATTCATCATTCTAGAATGATTGGGGTGATTATTATTTTTATTTTTTTTTCTGAGATTGTATAGAAAATAATAAACAAATTACAAGCATAGATAAATACAATAGAACATACAAATGAAATAAAGCAGTGCTTTGTTTTTCAGGTAAATCTAACTGTATTTTAGGTACAGACATTGAATAATCAGGTGTAAAAGTCTTCACTGTATAAATTAAATAGAATTAATACAATTTATCTGTGTTAAAGCTACAAAAGTGATTTTCTCTTTCTCTTTTGTTGTTTGATTAACATCGGTGACACAAAAAGCTGCGAGTATACGAGGCAGCGTTCACTTTAAGACGAATGCACGCGTCCAAAATAACATGCGTTCGTTTTCTTTCTCAATTGTTTATAACGCATAACTGACTGTGTTTACGGGGATACTCGCTGAGACAGGGATTTTGACTTAATTTTGCGTGCACGTGTCTGTTTAAGCTCAAAAGAGGAGAAAGAGGCCAGAATGCGGTGTTCACATTCTGTCTGTGTGTGCAGCTCAGAAAACAGCGCGCGGGTTCCCGTCTTCTCGTGCTTGTTGAAACTGACAGGACTTAAAAACTGTCACTCCGTGATGATTAAACTTTGCAATTAATCCACGAATCACATGCGTTCAGAACCGGAACCGATCAACTACGATCCCTAGACTTGACATCGCACGTCCTGCGATGCGATAAAGTGCAGGTTTTCTCTCTTTATTCAAGTCTAAAACGGTTAGAAAACATTGCAAAACGTTTTTCAGTCTGTAAATTAAATTGAGCATTTTAAGTAAATTAAACGGGTGATTGCGTTGTAAGTGACTTTGCATGTTTATGATATTACCCGTGCACTTTAAATTTTTACCAGGCAGTTTGTGTATATCACGTACTCTTTGTACGTCGCACACTCGTGTCTGTAATAGTTTCTAATCATCAGTAAAGCTTTTGTTTGTTTGGGATACTGTTTGCCATCTTTTATCAACTGTAGAAGTTTGTGCAGGTCTGAATCATTTTTAGCACTGTAACCACTTAACACAGCAATGCACCAAAAATATAATATTTTGGACATTTGATAAATGACTAAATGGTGCCATCGGCGTCTCTCCCAGAACAGCTGTTTGGCTCAAACTCGGTCTTCTGTTCAGTCCAGAATGCATTTTAAACATTAAAAAGTTGCTATGGATCAATCTAATATTATTGCTGTCATAGACAGACAGTTTTTGTGATTTAAGAATATTTAGGTTTACAAATGGCGCCGCACTATTTAATTTAATTCATGATTTAAATTAATATCAGGAATTCCATTTTTCCCTAAAAAACATTGTCTGTAAATTCTTGTTAGATTCGTCTAAGTGTGTGTGTGTGTGTGTGTGTGTGTGTGTGTGTGTGTGTGTGTGTGTGTGAGTCTCTGTGTGAGTCTCTGTGTGCGTTACAACAAGCATTATAGCAAAAAAAAATAATAATTATAGTTTAGAGAAAGCAACAGAGATGAAAGTATAAAAAGGGAAGCTAAAAACGACAAAGTAAAAATAAAAGGGGGGTTTACAAGCAACTCTTTGCTGCAATCTGTATTGTTATCATCTTAATAAGATAAATCTTAAGTAATAATCAATTGATTAACATTTTTTAATTGACTTCACATTTTAAGGCTGTATTTTTTTTTTTAGTAAGATGCAGTTTAATAAAACAATTAGATCCATCCAAAATTCTTAACAGGCAGCATTTACGCTATGTTTTGAGGGTCAAGTTGATGGGACAAAAATATGATATATATATATATATATATATATATATATATATATATATATATATATATATATAATTTTACACTTTTTTTGGTTATGTTGCTACACTTTTACTTGCTTTATTGCATTGTTACTGCAGTGAATTGCTTAAAGCATGAGTGAGCTGCATACTTTTTATATAATAAATAAAGGGAGCTGAACAGAAATTCTGTGTAGGCCAAGTCATATGACTCATGTGATGCGTTGTGTGTGTGTGTGTGTGTGTGTGTGTGTGTGTGTGTGTGTGTGTTTGGCCAGACCATCCATTTACTGCTTGAAGTGTTTTTACAATTTCATTTTAATTGAAGTTGCTGCCTAATCATCTACACTGCATGCTATAAGAACAACTCAATATGTGCTAATATCCATCTTGTGTGTTAAGACTTTTAACATCTATCACATGCTTTCAAGTGTCTGTGCTATACACTGCTCCAAACCAGAATCTCTGCAACTGTTGGCAGACATCGACGCGCAGCAATTTCACAAACTTCCTGCCGTGCGGCCGTTTGAATTCTCCAATTCCACTTGAGTTGAGGCTGGATTTGGAAAGCAGGGGCTATATATACTCTGTCGCAACTATAGTGGTCTCTTCTGCTTGGCATTACGACAGTTCTCGACTATTGTACCCAGAGGGGCATGAGTTGTATTCTGTCTGGCTAGCTGGCTGGCTGGGCTATTGTTGGAATCATTCTATTAATAGGAAGAAAGGCAATAATTGAGATATGGTGTTAGACAACGGCTGCGGTCACAATACAACTGTCTGTGCAAAGCCTCAGCCATCTTGTCTGTCTGCATTTTATCCTGTCTGTCTTTCATCGTTTGCTTCTTTTTATTTCTGTTTATGCCACCTCTTCCATGTGACGTGCCACACTTTCATTTGTACGGCCTACTGTGCAAAGTGTTGCATGCATTCTCTCTCACTCACACACTCTCTCACACACACACACACACACACACACACACACACACACACACACACACACACACACACACACACACACACACACACACACTAGTGCAGTCCATTCCGCTGTGTGTGGGACCTACAGCTTTGCTGTCACATTTCAACCCTGTATGTTACATTCCTGTTGGACTTGGACGGGGGGGGGTGCACATGCGCGGATTTCTCTCACTGTCTCTGATTCCCTCATGCTTTGATTTAGGCGTTACACTTTCGCTGGGAGATTTGTGAGAAATTTTTTGTGAGACTTTTTTTCTTTTCTTTTTTTTTTTTACTTTTTAAGATGCAGATTTGTGATTGAGTCTTTTTATATGATTTATTATAAGGAACTAGTTCATGAGTCATTTACTATGTAATATATATTATAACCGTTTCATTTTCATTAGGGCTGCACAATATATTGAAATTATCGAAATATTGCAAATGTTTATATCGCGATTATGTATATAGCAACGGCTTGCAATAACTGGGGTCACGGACAAAGAGAAAATCACTCGCTGCTCTCGGCTGAATAACTTCTGTAGCTTTAATAACAATCAGTATATATTTAATTAATACAGTGAAAACTAAGCAGTGTTTTATTTTGATTAGGGCTGGGAATCGATTAAAAAAAATTAACTAATTAATTGCACAATTTGCTGTAATTAATTGCAATTAATTGCATTTCCCCCAACTTGTAATCATCAATATTTAAACTTAGAATCACCTAATTAAATTAAACAACACGGGAAAAAAAAGGAACAGAAAATAGCCCTATATTAAAACAATATTAAACATCAATATCAACATATTATTATTTTTCAATAAGCAATCAACATAATCAATTTAACAGATTTTAATTTTAATTTAATTTTTTTACTAATTATCAAAATAAAATATAGTCCTACAAAGCTATTATTACCAGAGCATGTGATCAGAGCAGGTCATTTTACCCTTGTTGCCCAGCATGGCTATACCAGCTCAGCAAACAGAAGTCTACTACTGAGAAATTTCACGTTATTTGAGCGGACTTTGCTTTTCCAGTGCGTGATCGGTACAGGATTCGAGCGTTTGGGCCGTGAACGACAGAGCAGAACACGTAGCACAAACACAGCGCAGCAGTACACACACACACACACACACACACACACACACGGAGCGGAAAAGACCCGCTCATGAAAGCTGCGCGAGAATGAAACCTGATCGCCGAACACGGAGGGGCGGGACGGCATATTTTCGGCCTTTTCATTAGCAGCCGCTACAGGAAATCATTAAAACGAGGCGGAAAAAAAAAAGTGCTGTGTTAATTGCATTATTTTATTTTTTAACGCGTTAAACATCTCAAATGAATCGCAAAGATTAACGCGTTAATTCCCCCAGCCCTAATTTTGATATTTGATTATTCAGTTTCTGTTGTTAAATAAACCTAATGTAGGACTTCCTGAAGCCCTAAACCCCACTGATGTTAAAGTAACACAGTAAAACACTGCTGTTCACTTTCAGAAGTTTTAGGGATGTTTTCTTGTCACAAAAAGAATGTGAACAGGTAATGTTGGTTATATAATTTTAATTATACTTTAAAGATAATTTGAGTTTATTTTACACACTTTATGCATTATCGTATCGAATATCGCATTATTTAATGAGTTATCGCATATCGTATTTTCCTTCAATATCGTGCAGCCCTAATTTTCATAAATATGTGACCCTAGATCACAAAACCAGTCACATGTCGCACGGGTATATTTGTGGCAATAGCCAACAATACATTGTACGGGTCAAAATTATCGATTTTTCTTTTATGCCAAAAATCATTAGGATATTGCGGAAAGATCATGTTCCATGAAGATATTTTGTACATTTCCTACCATAAATATATAAAACATTTATTTTTGTGAGTGAATGCAGCACAATCGCCAACATAAATGGACAACTTTAAAGGCCATTTTCTCAATATTTAGGTTTTTTTTTTTTGCACCCTCAGATTCCAGATGTTCAATAGTTGTATCTCGGACTAATATTGTCCTATCCTAACAAACCATACATCAATGGGAAGCTTATTTATTCAGCTTTCAGATTATGTAGAAATCTCAATTGCAAAAAATGTACCCATGTGACTGGTTTTGTGGTCCAGGGTCACATATTAGGAATGTGCACAATGGCTAATTTCAATACTGTTTAAGCGGACATTTTGCAACCGACTAGTTGACTGTTTTTCCTTTGAAGGCCCACTGAAGTACCTTGGAACGTGCAGCCTTGTATTTCCACTGAAACAGGAAGCTAAGGCAGGACATATTGAATGGCTCCTCCCCCTTTTTAAATAGCCAATAGCGTTTACATCACAGACTGCAATTCGTACTTGACAGCACCATGGAAGCGAATCCGAGCACTAATGATATGTTGGATTCAATAGTAGAGATGTGAATAAATTCTAGCCATGTCATTCTTAACCAACGTACAGTTGGAAAATGCAACCGGACGCACATCTCCAACCCATATTGCTCCGTGACGTGTCAACGGTCGCTTTGGCCAGGTGGTATTTGTAGCACAGGGGGCGGGACGCTTTACATTCTAGAGAGCATTTCATTGGACAGAAGATGTGACGAGAAGCTTAAGTCCGCGGTGATGTCATAAAAATCCGTGATTTATTTTAGTGGAAGCGAGGGACTGTAAGTTTTGAATGCTTATATCTCCTAAATGTGAATTTTGTCATTGTTTTGGAGCACACCAGCTTATTCATATTATCTGAGGGCTAACATATTCATACTGAAAGCTAAAAATGTAAATTTTTGATTATGGTATAACAATTAAAAATGTTATACCATATTGTCCCTCATAACTTGCAGTATAGAGAATGAGGAGTTACATCATGATCTTTTCAGATATACACTTTTCAAAATAATTAATAATAATAATATATTAATTTCGAGATGTAACAACATGACGGTAATTTAAATGGAAATACTAGTTGTTTACTTTTTTTTGCACATTTAATGTTATGCTTTATATTTCAAAGTTGACTAGCAGCAGCAGTATCTTTAATCGAATAGTGTCGCACATCCCTAATAAATATATATGTTAGCAGTTTGTTGGAACTAAAACTGTAAAAAAAAAAAAAAAAAAGGTTGTTGAGAATATTGTATTATAGAAAGAACATTTTATTATATGGTCTTTTGTCAGCATCATTATAAATATGATTGATATTCTATAAAAAATTTAGCTAGTTCTGAATGAGAAGCGTTTCGTTGGGGACATGGATTATCGCTTTCTGCATATGTTTATTTTTGACGAGTGTCTAAGATCTCGGCTGCACGCACACAGAACCAGGAGGCGAGTTCGAGCCGCCCCACCATCTTGCAGCCGTTTCACCGGATAGCAGCTTGACTAAGACAGCGTTTCTTGATCCCCCTCCCTCCTTCTGTTTTGCCCTCTCTTCCCCTCTCCGTTTCCTCCCACTAGAGCCGATCCATTGACTAGAGCAGTGTCTGACTGAGCGCTCTCTGATCACTATGACTCAGAACCCTGCCTGCTTTGATCTCCAACACAAACATGCGCCACCTGCTGGCTCATTCCACAGCTGCACATTCTACCAGCTGCCATTTTTTTTTTTTCCCCTCCATGGTCGACTTGTGTCGTGTGGTGATTTGAAAACGTGTGTGTGAAGTTTTGCAAATACAGATGCAGGAATATTGTGTTTGATTGCAAATTAACTTTTGGTTCAATGTTGCAATAAAATATCTTGGGTTTATCACAGTTTTTAAAAAGATTATTAGGGATGGATGGTATGACAAATAAATAAATATAGTCATGTGGTAATGTCTTTTAATGGATGCTTTCCCGAGGCAAGGTGCTTGTTCGGCAATGAATAAACACTTCTTCCTTGTCTTGACTTGTTTTGGAATAAATCCAGCTCTCTGTTTACTCATTACTCTTAATTCCAAATAACATATCAGTCTTATCTTATTGATTATGAGGAAGTATTGAAGAAATATTAGACGGTTGTTAATGTTATATCTTTTTTTCTTTTTAGTTTCCTGGACAGGATTGACACTGTGAAACAGAGCGACTATACTCCCACTGATCAGGTGCGTAAAGATCCTGTAAAAATCCACATGCCGGGATTCAAACATGCTTGATATTGAAGCTTATATCACTGGCCTTTCTTGTTCTCCTCTTAAAAGGCATTGTTCTTTTATTGCGTATGATTTTAAAGATGTCAACTCTTTGTTGCCTCCCTCTTTCAGGACTTGCTCCGATGCAGAGTTCTGACTTCCGGGATTTTTGAGACAAGATTTCAAGTGGACAAAGTTAATTTTCAGTAAGTTTGACCAGAAGCCCTTCATATATATATATATATATATATGGAGAGTTCAGATGCAAAAGCCTCTAAATGCCATCTGAAATTTTCTTCTAGAATGATCATTTTTATCAAGCTTGTATATTTAAATAAAATAATTTCACTTAAATGGCAATGAAGATTACCTATTAATTGTCATTTAAGTGAAATTACTGAACTTAAATATACGAGATTGATAAAAATGATCATTCTAGAAGAAAATGTCAGATGGCACTTAGAGGCTTTTGCATCTGAACTCTTCATATATATATATATATATATATATATATAAAACAATTTTTTATATACTATATATTTAACCAAAAATACATGCAAACATAAACAGTCAACATCATAATCTTTTTTTACAATTCGGTGGGAAAAGGGGACACCGTTACACTACATCAATAAGTGCTTGTTGTAAACGGGTCCATGCCTTTGTGTCTGTGGGCTTTGGACTGATGCGTTTTCTCTTTTTCTGCAGTATGTTTGATGTTGGAGGACAGAGAGACGAACGCAGGAAATGGATCCAGTGTTTTAATGGTAACTTGTGCTTTTATTGCTTTATAATTGAGGAGGGTTTTTGAATGGCCAATGCTGATATTAAAGGGAAGATGTACTTTTATTACAGTGTACAATGTAAATGAATGATCATATTTATTCAAAATTCACACAAAACATTTATCTATTCACAGAGCTGACATAAAGCTTATTAGCCTGGCCATTATATTGGTTTATTCATTAGTATTAATTTGTTGTAATCAGGGCGTAAAACTTAACTTTTTGCCACACCTATCAATGGTGGCCGGTGACTTAAGAATATTTACCAGCCATAAATATTTTTTACTTGCCATTTAAGCTATTTTTGTGAAAACACAGTTATGACACCAAAATACCGGTTAAAATTCACTTTTCAGATACAGAAATGTTATAAAGAAGTCAAATGTAAAATAACCGCATATTCTTCACTGTATAAATTAAACCGAGCAGGACTATTAGGATGCTGACACTTTAAGAGCTAATGCACAGATCTAATGTGATGATACACGTTTACTGTTTTCTTTCCCTAAAGACATAACCGACTATGTTTACCAAAGACGGGTTGACATAATTTGATATGAATTTGCTTTGGATGTTTGCACACAGAAATCTTCCCACACAGTGCTCGAGTAATGCGCTTGAATATTTAAATTGGCAAGGCTCAATCTTTTGTGACGATGCTGCACTGGCCCGTTAACTGTTACGAACGTCGTTCACATTTATGTTCTCACAATATTGCATTGTTAGAATTCATTAAAATATTACCGGCCAACTGGCGATTAACCCCCTTTCATATACTCACCAACGCCAATTTTTGCTCTCATTTGCTGCTTGGCGAGTTTAAACTTCAGGCCCTGGTTGTAATTAAGGCAAGTTTATGATGGATTGTTTGCATTGCTGGTTTAAAGTGTATGCTAAAATCCTTTTCCTTCCTGTTACAGACGTGACCGCCATCATTTTCGTGGTAGCCAGCAGCAGTTATAACATGGTGCTCAGAGAGGACAATCAGACCAACAGACTCCAGGAGGCACTTAACCTGTTCAAGAACATCTGGAATAACAGGTACCTTTTGGGTGCCTAAAACATGCTTGCACATGTAGAGAAGAAGAGGGTTAATGAGTGTACTTCTTAATTTTCTTTAAAAAATATAAAAGTGTAGTTGTATGAGTACCTTTTTTTTCCCCAAATCTCTTCATTTGTTTTCTCTCTTGCCTTTTCAGGTGGCTTCGAACTATTTCTGTCATTCTGTTCCTAAACAAGCAGGACTTGCTGGCTGAGAAGGTTTTGGCGGGAAAATCAAAAATCGAGGATTATTTCCCAGAGTTTGCACGCTACACTACACCAGATGATGGTTAGTCAAATCGAATAGTTTTTCATCCATATAATTGAATTGAATACAAATTCTTGTATCAACCCAAAATTGAACCACACAGTGGTAACTTTGGATATCACGGCATCTGTGTTATTAATTAGATCTATCTGCTTTCTATCTAACAGCAACACCAGAGCAAGGGGAAGATCCACGAGTTACGAGAGCAAAATATTTCATCCGAGACGAGTTCTTGGTGAGTCTGATTCTCGTATGGGACCAAAATCGTCATGGCAACACATCACACTGTGTCCTGAAGTTCTGACCTGTGGTAGTTGAGGAAAAATGACCATATACTGTACCGTGTGTGTGTACTGGCCAAGAAACTGTATTTTTCATTTTTAGGGGGGTTAGTCTTATCTATTTAATTTAAGAAATCGAAACTTATTCAGCAAGGATGCGTTAAATTGATCAAAAGTGACATTAAAGACATTTATAATGTTTTAAAAGATACCCATTAAAAAAAAAATCTATTCATCAAAGAATCCTGAAAAAAAATTAATCATGGTTTCCACAAAAATATTAAGCAGCACAACTGTTTTCAATATTGATAATAATTTTTTTTAGAATGATTTCTGAAGAATCATGTGATACTGAAGACTAGGGTATAGGCCTGTTAATGTTGTTTATTCTAAGCGCGCACTGCATTTTTGTCGTCTGCCACTTTAAACGCTCAAGATATTTAAAGCAGGATGGGATCCTATGCTTTCATCATTCATTGGCTGGAATAATTTTTCTTTTGCAATAGTTATCGTTATCTTTATAGTTGTGGTGTGGACTCTGCTATTCTTTTACATTTTAGAACCATTTTTACAACCATTTTTATCATAGCATTAACATCTGCTGAAAATCCAGCTTTGCCATCACAGGAAAATATTTAATTTAAAAATGTATTAAAATTGAACAGCTTTTTTTAATATTTCACAATATTATTGTTTTTACTGTATTTGTTTTTATCACACAAAAAAATGCAGCCTTGATGAGCATAAGAGACTTTTCAAAAAATCTCATGACCCTAAATGTTAGTTTATACTAGGGGTGTAACGATACACAAAACTGACGGTTCGGTACGTCCCCCGGTTTTGACGTCTCGGTTCGGTTCATTTAGGTGGAGTGGGGGGGTTTAGAAAGCTAAAATTGTTTTTTTTTTATTATTAACAAATTGTGTCCTTGTCTTTTAAATTAATTCAATTACAAGTAAACGTTTCGCAAGGATTAAAAAAATTATCTGCTAATGCTGTAAACTATATAGGAGCCCTTACTTGCACATTACTATAACATTAAAGCTTAACAACAGAGCCTAGACTTTTAGCCTAAATTCAGTTGCTATTTATTTTTAGATATTATAATAATAATAATAATAATAATAATCAACACTCAAGTAACAAATTGTATGAAAACATGTAAACTGCACATAAGGCAGTTTTTACATTAACATTTTTACTCTAATTTATTATTGAAATATAATCATTTACACAGTTGCTGTCATTTTCATCACAGATATTTTAAACATAGGCTACATTAAATAATCAAGATGTCATTAACAGGTTAAGTAAAATATAATATATAGGCTAATATAGTGCATTTATTTAGTGAAAGAGTTCATTTCCTTAGCAAACCAACAAGCTGTGGACACTGAATGACTTGCCTGAGGTAAATAAAGCTATGTGGAAAACTAAGCGTTTTATTGACGAATTTCCGCTGTTGAAACACTGACTGAGCGATTACACGAGTTATGATGTCTTTCAGTAAGTATACTGTATCTTTCAACATACCTTCAGGTGTCCATTCATGTTTATTCTGTAACTGAGGAAGAGAATCGCGTTTACTCGCGCTCCGCGCTGCCGCTTGAAATGAGGAGCCTAGTACGGTGATCTGTCACGCCACATCAAAGAGCGCCAAAACGACATTTAATGTTTGAATTTCGTGATCAAATAGACAGAATTTGAAAGATTACACCTTGCTTATTATCGAATGTAACAAAACACTGAGCTTATTGCGATTAAATGTGGTTAATGGTGGTTAGGCAACGCTGTATTCGTTGTGTACACATAAGACATGAGGTCCAATGAGCCGGGACAGCAGGGGGCGGGGCGGGCGTGTTCGGTACGCCATGAGAGTATCGCGATTCGTATCGTGGGTGGTGTATCGCGGTTTTTCGGTTCGGTTCGAATATCGTTACACCCCTAGTTTATACATATATAAACTCATATAGGATGTTTACTTAAGTGAATTGCAAGGGTCAGACTTCCTTGCATTGCGATTTAAACCATGTCATGTTGCTGGTCCTAATAAAACTACTACCGTTTTTCTTGTTTTGTCTATTCAGAGGATCAGTACAGCGAGTGGAGACGGCCGGCACTACTGCTATCCCCACTTCACCTGCGCCGTGGACACGGAAAACATCCGCCGAGTGTTCAACGACTGCAGAGACATCATCCAGCGCATGCACCTACGACAGTACGAACTCTTGTGATCGCAGCAGGAATGACGGGACGCAAACTCACCACCTGAACTTTCTTTAGGCCCCCCTGCCCTACATCACGCCCCAATATCAAACCACAAACCTTCAAACTGATGAGTCCCCACCACTTACACACACACATGCATATTATATATTTTATATATATATACACATATATATAATATATATATGTATATGTATATACGTATATATATACATATACACACACACACACATCTGTGTATGTATATATATTCATATATGTATACATACAGACACACACACACATGGCCTTTCTCCATCCTGAGTGACTAGGGGCTGGGGCAAGGGGATGCACTGTGTTACTGATGAAAGCGTGGCTGTGATATTTGGCAAAAAGACTTGTTAACACAGCCAAGGACTACCAATGTTAATAAAAGAGAGAGAGGAAAACAAAACATGTGAGAGGGAGAGGGAGGGGGGGGGAGAAAAGAGGGAAGAAAAAAAAACTGTCCAGGACTGCTCAGGACAAGGAAGCCATTTCGTACACATACAGACATGCGTCCAGCTAAACTCCTGACCCGCAGTCCTATGTATGTTACACGTCAAACTTGTCTTTTTTCCGATCATATGCCTAAACACACGTTACGTATATTGATGCACACGCACAAGACATACACACGCTATTCTTATCCTCCACCGTTTTGGTCCTGTTGAACGTTTAGTGCCTGTGCAAGCCTGGCGTGTCCCTCTCAACTTTTCCCCATTTTCCCTTTCCCAACACCCCATCCCACCCCAAAGGTGGACAGATCCCCCTGGTTGAGAGCAAAACGACGGACCGTACGTTTAAAAAAAAACAAACAAACAAACAAAAAACAGAATGTAGAGCAAAATGTCGTCTTCTTTTTTTTCTCCAACAAAAATGGAGGGTTTGGAGCGTTTACTGCCCCAGGTTGCTTTGCGTGTGGAGCGGAGAATGACTTGAACACAAGACCCATCACATGGCTTGCTTCTCTAGATACATCGCAGGAGAGGCGAGCGCATGCAATGCCAGATTCATGCAGAACAGTGAACTAAACGCAGTGCAAAAAAAATCCAAACTCATATATATATATATATATATATATATATATATATATATATATATATATATATATATAATTTATATGTATGTAATAATACAACCTTTTTCTGTTTGTTAGTTTACCCAGTTTGTGTGTGCTAATATGCACCATTTTAAACCTCCAGTTTTCTCGGTTGCTCTCTCCTGTTTTCAGAGTATCATTCCTCTCTCTCTCTCTCTCTCTCTCTCTCTCTCTCTCTCTCTCTCTCTCTCTCTCTCTCTCTCTCTCTCTCTCTCTCTCTCTCTCTCTTTCTCTCTTTTCCCTCCCCTCCTCCCCTTATCTTTCTCTCTGTCTGTCTCCTCCCTGCTGCAAAAAATCTTGTACACTGACACGTGGGGACTTCATCAGACCGAGGGTAAGACAGAGTTATGACGCGAGACTCAAGAAGGATGTCTAATGGATGGACTAGTGTCTCTCTCTCTCTCTCTCTCTCTCTCTCTCTCTCTCTCTCTCTCTCTCTCTCTCTCTCTCTCTCTCTCTCCCCCCCCCCTTCCTCCCCTCCAACTTCCTCTCCTCCCCTTTAGCCTGGCTTTTGGTCTGTCTTTTGATTTCTCTGCTGGATCATTATTCTTGTACAGACTGTAAAATGTATTATTTTGTACAACTTTATTGAAGAAAAAAAGTAACTTGTAGAAGCTCCCTGTGCCTTGATCACGACTGTACGTGTAAAATGAGCTAAGATGTAAGTAAGATATGTTTCATTGCGCTGTTTGGCTCTGCCCTGCCTCTGTCGATTCCCTTCAACTCTGCCCTCCCTCCCCCCCTCCCCGATTGCCTGTTTGCTCATCAGACTCTGGGTGGATGTTGCCTCCCCGCCCCTTCCTTGTGCCGATCTAGAACCGGCCTCCCCGTACAACTCTAGAACGAAAAAAAAAAAATGCAACGCCGGTGTCGGATCGACGACCGAGCGCAACTTTTACTAGCACTGCTTATCAGTGGAGTTTGGGGCGAGCTGCTGTCTGTCACGTCCCCCTTCCCCCCTCTGTTTTTTATATTCATTCGTTTAACCTGCCTCTGGTTTATATTTTAGGAAATCAAGACGAAATGCCTGATGCTGTGTAGTATAAAGCAAGAAACATTATATACAGTATATATAAATATATATATTTATGTGTAAATATATTATTTATATATATTTGTTTGCTTTTTACAGGTTTTCTTTGCCTTTTCTTTGGGCGACAACAATAGTCAACATTTTAGAGGCAGGGTGTGGGGCTTTTTTCTTCTTCTTCTTTTTTTTTTTTTTTTTTTAGCTTTAACTCTGAAGGAGAAAATAATCCAAATGCAAAAACATTGCTTGTCTCTTCGTCAAAAACCAAATTCCTTTGCTAAAAAGAGTGAAAAAGACAGCAAATCTGTCAATGTATTAAGTGTACAAATTGTTTTGATAGCTGCACAGTCAGATATTGGGTTCATATCCCCCTCCCATGGTATTCATGTTTATTTCTTTATAAAAAAAAAAAAAAGAAAAGAAAAAAAGCTGCTCTACAAACTGACATACTAACAAAACAAAAAAAAGAGGCCGCCCATCACCAGACAATGACCAATCGTAACCCTCTCTGTACCACACTTCCTGTCCTGCTATCCAATCACATGAAAGCAGGGGCCACCTTTTGGTGCTCTAATGGTCCACTTTGTTACACAAAGTATTTATTTTTGTTTTATTTATTTGTCATTTTATACTTTTTTTTCCCAAAACGCCATAATTTGAATCAAAAACTCTAATGTCTAACCGGTCTGATCCGGTTGTTTTTTCTGCAAAATGTGGTACAGGTGTTATCTATCTCATATAATGTTACGGACGTGGGGTGGGGTGGGGTGGGATGGATGGGGGGGGGGGAGGAGATATTAAGCTATGACATTTTAGTATGTTTACTTTTTTGTTTTTGTATTTTATTTTCTAATTCAGACTCGCTGCAGCAATAAGTGAGTGAGATTTGAGTACCAAACGCCCCCTTGCCTGACTCTATAAGAAGTGTTTTCAGTGTATATGTTGCTTTTTTCCATGTCTCACACTTACTGTACATTTTGTACAAAGATTCAAATTACAGCAGTAAAAGAAGAGTGTAACACTGTCTGAGTGACACACACATGCACACACTCTTTTCACAAGGCTAACTCTGTTTTTTGGCCCAAATCAAACTATAAAGGATAATGTAGTTGCTCTTACAGTGATGGTGGTTCTTAAAGGTCTAATATACCATTTGCTACATGTTTCTGAAGAGGCAAAATGAACTTATCATTTGCAAACTGATGGTTTCAGTGGCACTATGCATTGCGTTTATGATTTTGGAAATCATCTAGTTCTTAACCCGCACTCACCATATGTCTCGCAGGCAGTCACATGGTTAATCATGACAGAAACTACATACATTCACCAAGCAATTTTTTGATTTTCTAGATACATCTTCCATCACCTTTAGAAAAAATGTAGAATATTGTCTGTTCCCATAGTCTATAATAGTGGTTCACTTCGAAAAACATCAGTGGACTGGAAGAACATTAATTTTACTGTTTAAAATGGACAAAATAAGTTGTTTTAAAGTTCCTATCTTGCAGATGGTTTGTAGTAATGCATCATCTACCGCTGAGTTCCCAGATTCTGCTTAGTTTATATGTTATTAGACTCTTTATGTATTATATGTTATTAGATCTTTAAACCAGAGCAACATAAGCTATTTGTAATGTATTAACTGATGTCAGCGACAAGCCACAGACATCAGACAAGTGTGACACACCACACAATAGGCATATGCAACTCATGAATGTTACTTAGATTTTCAGCTCATCTCATTAAAATCCATGCAGAATTAGATTTTACAGAGTATTAACAGCCTAAACTAGCTTTATTTAGCTGATCATTTTACAAACATTACTAAAACAAAATGAATCTGAACAATTATTCTTGACAGAAGATCTGGGGCTCTACAAGTCTTAGCCATTGTCATTTATTATTATTATTGTTTTAAAATAATAATATTAGGTTTAGCATTTAAAGTATTAAGGGCCTAATGCACATCTTGAGTTCATGACACTAGACGTTTCAGTGCTGGTTATTTTAGATCTAAATCTGATATTAAATTTTTATTGAAGTTTGGTTACTACAGTGTAGAGCCCATGCCTTTTTGTAGGGACTGGGAAGCTTTTATTCAGCCTTTGCCACTCTCAACTCGACATGGACTGCATGGACACCTACTGGACTGAATGTGTTTCTCGACACTCAATTTCATTCGGAGCCATCTGCCGGAGAGATATCGACTACATCTGATATGACTGAAGAACAGTACATATATGAGTAAATACAATATAACGCAGTAGAACATCCTTCACGTTGTTCAACTTACCCTCTTTTTTTCTTCTTCTAAAAAGTCAAAACAATTAGTCGAAATTATTATATAAACCCATAAAAATCCCATTTAATTAATATTTTTGGCTGGGCAGACCACACTGTAAAACTTGGATGTTTAAGTCATTTCAACTTAAATTACATTAAACTGGCTTAAAAATCAGTTTATTATTGTATATATTGTTTGAGTATTTTTAATAATTGTCATTTAGAATACAGTTTATCCGAAGTAATCCCGCCGCAAGTTTCTCTATACCATAAACACAGAGTGTGTATAACATTTGGCTCTAAACTTGACTTTTGACTAAAGTTTCCATTGGTTTGTGTTAGCAGAATGATTTCAACCAGCGCTCAAAATGGCTCTTCTGACAGTTTAGGAGTTTACAACACCCCCACTGGGCGATACACGTTACAAGACAATAACTTTTGACGCTTGGGTCGCATTCAAACCCTAAGGTGACATTTAAACATGGACAAGTATTCTTAGAAATAAAAGTTTAAATCTTATCACTTGCATAAATTCTAATCACCCTAAATCTGCCTCAGAAAACTCAAAAAGCGCTGAAAAAGGTAACAAATACCACGTGACAAGGCGCCCCTTCAACAGCGGATCTGCCAATAATTACACCTTAATAATGACATTGACTGTTATTGTATTTCAAAAAACATATTTAGGAATAAAATAATATTATTTGTAAATATTTAGTACCTCCCATTTTAGATTGTTAATGGCTTAGCCATTCTAGTCGCTTATTCTATGAGCTGTCCGTATCGCAGTTTGAAGTCTCCGCCAGCCCTGCAGGCGGCGCTCTACTCCGTTATCAAATTACGTATTATACACGCGCCGGTCGGTGTTCTCGTACGTATTTTGTAAACAGTCGCTTTTCTGTATAAAATAATTCCATTTATTTCTCTCCATGGACGAAGAATACTACGGCAACGTTGGAGAATGGGAGGGTCACGACGGCAACATGGTAGTTTAGCCACACCAAGATATTAGAATTATAATCTGATATCATAACTACTAGTAACTTGCTTTTCATACGCTTACTAAATACTGTGGTTGTACCATGTTTACCATTTTCTTATATCATTATTTATATCGAACTCTAGTGTAGGTCAAATAATAACGTGGTACGTTAAAAATCCACGATTCTACCATGATGCCAAATAAAACAAAGTAACGTTACATGGACTAAACGAGGTATTACTATGGTACCGCCCAACAACAACAACAAAAATTGCTAGAGCTGTCGTAGATGTCCGTAAACACAATAGTAACCCAGATGATTAATTTAAATGTAGCCTAATATTTCAGTAACAGTAGTTAATATGTTGGATTGTAATATGCACATGTGATCTATGATAATTTGAACCATTAAAATCTCGTTAAATAGCTTAAATTAGTTTTTAGCCACTAAAATATGCTTAACAGTTTTCTATCGCTTCAGGAGGATGGATACGCGGATGCTGAGACTGATGGAAAAGTTCAGGAGGAGTGTCTGCAAAAATTCTCCAGCAGAGACTACATAATGGAGCCCACCGTGTTTAACACCCTGAAAACGTAAGTCAACCAAATGAAGAAAGGGGTGATTTCCATGGATAAAGCTTTGTCAGACGTCCCGTCGGTGAGTGCAGCTGTGTTTGTGTCCCTGTCTGCGCAGGTATTTCCAGGCAGGAGGTTCACCTGAGCATGTGATCCAGCTGCTCTCAGAGAACTACTCTGCTGTTGCACAGACGGTCAATCTACTGGCGGAGTGGCTCATCCAGATGGGTCAGTCAATATGTTGCCCAATTATTCAATATAAATGCGTTTATACTTAAATTTCTCCACACCTCTGTCGTTGTCGGTCGGTAAATTAACAGATGAACTCGCGCTTTGATTGGACGCGTGACACTGTCACCATGGTTACAGGTGATGTTCAAAGCTAAGGTGGGAAAAGAAAAGTAGCTGAATAAATTGAAACCGTGTGAACAAGACAGCTTGAGAATTGAGAGTCAGTCACACTCACACCTATTATAAAAAAGCTGTCAGCATCTCTAAACACTGTGTCTCCTTTGCAGGTGTGGAGCCCGCGCAGGTGCAGGAGCGTGTAGAGAATCATTTAAAGAGTCTATTGATCAAACACTTTGACCCTCAGAAAGCTGATTCTATCTTCACTGTAGAAGGAGAGGTGAACGTTTTTTAATATTAGTTACTGTGTTTCCAAAAACACTAGCCAGACATGATTTGTGTTCACATTAAAGGGATACTCCACTTTTTTTGGAAATAGGCTCATTTTACAACTCCCCCAGAGTTAAACAGTTGAGTTTTACCGTTTTCGAATCCATTCAGCCGATCTCCGGGTCTGGCGGTACCACTTTTAGCATAGCTTAGCATAGATCATTGAATCGGACAGGACCATTAGCATCTCTCTCAAAAAAATGACCAAAGAGTTTTGATATTTTTCCTATTTAAAACTTGACTCTTCTGTAGTTACATCGTGTACTAAGACCGACGGAAAATGAAAAGTTGCGATTTTCTAGGCTGATATGGCTAGGAACTATACTCTCATTCCTGCATAAGAATCAAGAAACTTTGCTGCGGTACCATGAATGCAGCAGGCGTAATGATATGATGCAGCGCCTGAAAATAGGTCTAATAGGTTAGACAAACTTTGTCCCGGTCACGTTGGAAGTTACTGAGCTGGGGACTATTTTCAGGTGCTGCGTCATATCATTACGCCTGCTGGACTCATGGTACCGCAGCAAAGTTTCTTGATTATTACTCAGGAATGAGAGTATAGTTCCTAGCCATATCAGCCTAGAAAATCACAACTTTTCATTTTCTGTCGGTCTTAGTACACGATGTAACTACAGAAGAGTCAAGTTTTAAATAGGAAAAATATCAAAACTCTTTGGTCATTTTTTTGAGAGAGATGCTAATGGTCTTGTCCGATTCAATGATCTATGCTAAGCTATGCTAATGGATTAATGCTAATCGAATGGATTCGAAAACGGTAAAACTCAACTGTTTAACTCTGGGGGAGTTGTAAAATGAGCCTATTTCCAAAAAAAGTGGAGTATCCCTTTAAAGATGACAGGAAATAAAAATTCACCATATCTATTTTGTAAATGCATGTTATAGATCTTATTGTATATGATTCAGTAACAGCCACATTTCAAAATCCAGTCAACGACCAATGCATGAGTCCGAGTCCAAGTCCCTGCCCTACTTTTTTTATTATCCATTATTACACGCACTGAAGAAAAGATTTGTGGCTATTTCCGTTTCATCGTTACGTTTAATTGAGTTGTTCAGGCTAATGAATGCAGTGTACGTCTCTGTTAAGACACCAGCATGGCTGGAGCAGATGATAGCACACACGACATGGAGAGATCTATTCTACAAACTGGCTGAGGCTCATCCAGACTGTCTGATGCTCAACTTTACTGTCAAGGTAAAAGAGAAATGAGCTGAACTGAGTTAAAGATGTTCAGATTGCTGGAATCAGTTTATGTAGTGGTATTACATTTCTTGTTTGTGTATGTTGTGCGCAGTTGATTTCAGATGCAGGATACCAAGGAGAGATCACAAGCGTGTCCACAGCCTGCCAACAGTTGGAGGTTTTCTCCAGAGTCCTACGAACTTCTCTCGCCACACTACTGGATGGAGGAGAACAGAACCTGGAGAAAAATCTGCCTGAATTCGCTGTGCGCATTGCAAACTCTTTTTATTTTATTTTAAGGCCACTGTATATGCTTATGATTGCATTTTTATAATCAGATTTTTGTGTGTGTTTTGAGCAGAAGATGGTGTGTCATGGTGAGCACACGTACTTGTTTGCTCAGGCCATGATGTCCATCCTCGCTCAGGAGGAGCAGGGCGGCTCTGCAATGCGGCGAATTGGACAGGAAGTACAGAAATTTGCCCATGAGAGGTGCATTTGTGTAGAAAAAGTTGTTTGATCTGCCTTATTGATCTTCTAGTTAGCAAACAAATCAATAACATTGTTATTATTATGTCTAGGGGGCATGATGCCAGTCAGATCACATTAGCGCTGGGCACAGCTGCTGCATACCCTCGTGCATGCCAGGCTCTTGGTGCCATGCTGTCCAAAGGGGCTCTGAACCCAGCCGACATCACGGTCCTATTCAAGATGTTCAGTAGCATGGATCCACCTCCTGTAGAGCTGGTCAGAATCTACGTTTACATTTATGCATTTAGCAGATGCTTTTATCCAAAGTGACTTACAACAGAGGAACATAAGCCAACCATATTTATAGTATACAATGCCAGATTTATCAGAAAGCTAGATTAGGAAACAAGCAAGAGCAAAGGAGAAATGCAGAGAAGAATAAAAGCCCGTTCACACCAAAAACGAGAACTATGAAGATAACTATAGTGGTGTTCACACAAGCGGATGTTATCGTTCTGTTTATTCTAAGCGCGTGCTTGTCTGTCACTGTAAATGCTTGAGCTTGTTACAGCAGGATGTATTCTGATTGTCTGTTCATCTGCTGGATAAAATCGGTCTGTAAGTGATTCCAACGATATGTATAGTTTCTCTGTGCCGTTATCATCATAGCTGTGGTGTGAACTCTGCTATTCTTTAATATTGAGAACGATTTTTAGAACTATATCTTTATAGTTATCGTTCTTGGTGTGAACGTGGCCTTAATCCTTAATACTTCTTGTTCTAACCCATTGTATATTCATGTTTAAAAGAATAGTTCACCCAAAAATGAAAACTCTGTCATTAATTACTCACCCTCATGTCGTTCCAAACCCATAAGACTTTTGTTTTTCTTTGAAATACAAATTAATCTTTTTGATGATTTCTGTCCCTCCATTTAAAGTCTATTCAAATGAACCCAAACCTTTGACGGACCAAAGTGTTCATAAAGAGATCGTAAAAGCAAAAGTTTAGTCAAAGTCTTCTGAAGAGACACGATCACTTTACATCATGAACAGATTTAATTTATTCCTATATTATTCACATATAAACATTGATCAGCGAACGTACATAGAGCACTCAAGTATGGTAAACTGAAGCTCAACCGTACTTGCTTGTCATGCAAGCATGCTTGAGCTTTCGCTTACCAGATGTGTTTATATGTGAATAAAAGCCTAAATTCAATGTTTATCATATAAAGCAATTGTGTCGCTTCAGAAGACTTGGATTAAACCGCTCACTTTCAATGGAGGGACAGAAATAACTCGGATTCCATTGAAAACATCTTCATTTGTCTTGCAAAGATGAATGTAAGTCTTATGGATTTGAAGTGACATGAGAGTGAGTAAATGATGACAGAATTAAAAATTTTGGGTGAACTAATAACCCTTTAAGTTTTAAAATGCACACAAATCTGCTATATTTCTAACACTTTGTTCCTAGCTTAACAAAAACCTACAGAAAAGTGTATTGACTAAATCAATGTGAACTAAACTGCTCTTCTCAACATGTAGATCAGAGTTCCTGCCTTCTTGGATCTGTTCATGCTATCGCTATTTAAACCCGGAGCTAAAATCAACCAAGACCACAAGCACAAATACATCCACATCTTAGCGTACGCCGCTAGTGTTGTGGAAACATGGAAAAAGGTGTGTAATAAATACACACTTTTCACATATATATTAAAAACTTAATTGTCAGTCCTTTTGTTTTCCAGAAATGTTGTGTTTAATTACATAAACTGACTCTTATTTCTAGAACAAGCGTGTGAATATAAATAAGGATGAGTTGAAGTCCACCTCAAAGGCCATTGAGACGGTTCATAATCTTTGCTGTAATGAAAACAAGGGAGCTACTGAGCTAGTAGCAGAACTCAGCACATTATACCAGTGCATAAGGTATGTACAAACACATTTATCTTTAAAGGGTTAGTTTAGTCATCATTTAGTCAACCTCACGTTGTTCCAAACCAGTATGAATTTCTGTCTTCTGCTGAACACAAAAGATATTTTGAAGACCAACAGTTGATGGTCCCCATTTACTTCCATAGTATGAAAAAAAAAAAATGCTAATCGAGGTCCATCAACTGTTTGGTTTCCAACATTCTTCAAAATATCTTCTTCTGTGTTCAGCAGAAGAAAGAATGTGAGGGTGAATAAATTCATTTTTGGGAGAACTATCCCTTTAATGCTTGTGCATGTGAAACCCAAATCAAGCTGTATAATCTCCTCAGATGCAGAATTTTTGCACAGTGTAATTGCACCTATGACCTTCAGTGCTGTTAATTGTGAGCGCACTTGATATCGTCTGCATATGGGAAGTGTACATGTTCTATGGTGTGATATACATTACCGTTTAAAAGATTAGGGTCAATAATATTTTTGAAATGTTTTTGAAAGTCTCTTTATATTGTAACAATATATGTGTCTTTACTGTCACTTTTGATTAAGTTAATGTGTCTTTGCTTTAAAAAAATCTTACTGATCCCAAACTTTTGAATGGTAGTGTACTTATAACATATACCTCCGGTTTCACAGACACGGCTCATGCCTAGTCCCAGACTAAAATGCATGTTTGAGCTGTCTTTACTGAAAGCAACTTAAATGTCCTAATTGAACTAAGGGCTAATCCTGACTTAATCTAAGCCCTGTCTGTGAAACCAGGCCTAAACAGTTGATATTTCTGTATTTGTGTGCAGGTTTTCAGTGGTAGCTATGGGAGTGCTGAAGTGGGTCGACTGGACGGTGTCTGAGCCTCGTTACTTTCAGTTACAGACAGACCACACTCCTGTCCATCTAGCCCTGCTGGATGAGGTAACCCTAACCTCAATGTCAAACTATTATATTTGGGGTCCAAACATACCAATAAGATACCAACTGGTCACTACCCAAACCATTATTATGAAGATACTGATTCGCCATATTTTAAGAATAAATTTGTCTTTATTTCTCAGATCAGCACATGCCATCCGCTCCTCCATCCTCAGGTGTTGCAGTTGCTCATCAAACTGTTTGAGACAGAGCACTCGCAGCTTGATGTCATGGAGCAGGTTTGTAAGAGACAGGCTGCAAAAACGACAAAATCAAAAGCATTTTTATTTCCACCTCCAGTGCTTAAATTCATAGCTAAATTCTGACTGTTATTTCAGATGGAGCTCAAGAAGACCTTACTGGACCGTATGGTTCACCTATTGAGTCGAGGTTATGTTCTTCCAGTGGTCAGCTACATCCGCAAATGTCTGGAGAAGCTCAACACAGATATTTCACTCATTAGATACTTTGTTACAGAGGTGAAGCTCAGGTCATTTCTTAATAGAATGCAATATATTGTGTGCTTTATTCACGTCTGAGCTTGGTTCTCTAAAGTCTTCCTGTCCCGCTTTCAATTTGGACAGGTTCTAGATGTGATAACGCCTCCATACACCTCAGATTTTGTCCAGCTGTTTTTGCCCATCCTAGAAAACGACAGCATAGCGGGAACAATCCGCACGGAGGGAGAACATGACCCTGTAGCTGAGTTCATTGGTGAGTTGTCCAGAGTTTTATTTAAAAAACTAAAATATAATTCATGAGATTTGAATGAACCATGAATGTTTTTTTGAGGAAGTACCTTTTAAAAAAAGTTGCTAGCCAGCACCAGCGTTTTTGATCGTTTTCACAAAAATGTCATGGCCTCCAGGCCCCAGAATATATATTTTTTATGAATATCTGAACATGCAATATATCAGAAGAACAGAGCTGCTGCTTTTAAACAAAAAAAAAAGTTTTATTCTATCTTCATGCATTCTTTTTTTATCAACACTTGAATGTGGGTAAGTTTCATTTAAAAAAAAGCAACATTCTGAACAAAAAGAGAAAATCACATTTTTGTCAAAGACTTTGTCCGGATTAGATTCAGAACGGTGGATGGAGCTTCAGTCCTGTATCTCTTTGTGGATTCAGTAACATTATTGATTTATATGCTGTTGAATGTTTGATGATCACGTTATTTTACTTGTGCATAAGCGATGCGTCTATCGCTTGTTTCTGTTTCTCCGCCTGTGTTTTGATCCGGAGATTAATAGCGACCCCCTACCATATGAACATGGAAAACATGGATTGGCGGTTGTGTAATAAATGACGGGAAATTCCGTCAATGGCAGGGAAAGGGTTAAGGGGGCATTAATTCATCAAGAGCACGTCCAACCAGATCCAAAACTGGGGTTTCTAGTAACCCTGAAGACCTTGATTAGCGGGTTCAGGTGTGTTTAACTAGGGTTGGAGCTCAACTCTGCTGGACAGTGGCCCTCCAGGAACTGATCGAGAAGAACCATGACTTGCATGCAATTCACAATTATGCAGATTTACACCTACAGTACTTTGTTATTAATCTATAATTTTGTGTTGTAGCTCACTGCAAATCCAACTTTATCATGATGAACTAAAACCACATTAGAAATTGGTGGGACGTTTGAAAAAGGAAAGGATCCACTCAGACCGGAGCACTCTTCATGGACGGACAGGCCATTTCAGTGTACATAACTTTTATCTTG
Organism: Rutilus rutilus; assembly: GCF_951802725.1. NCBI lineage: Eukaryota > Metazoa > Chordata > Actinopteri > Cypriniformes > Leuciscidae > Rutilus > Rutilus rutilus. The sequence goes on along the minus strand of NC_140217.1, from coordinate 36,025,698 downwards.
ACCAAAATATTTTGTTCTCAAAATATTGACATGAACGCTGAACTTTGAATGTGTGTATTGAGGTCATAACTCTTAGAGCCTCTATTTTGCTTTTAAACAAGTTGTGATGTTGGTTTTCCTTTTTGTATATTGAATTTTTTTTTTTTATTAAAGTCACCATGAAATCAAAATTGACTATTTTTTTGGGAACATTCTAGTATTTATTATAAATTATTTATCTATGCACATAATTATTTTTTTAATTCATGTGCCTTCATAATCTTTTATCAAAATAAGTTTTCCATGGACAAAATCAAGTACCGTCCTACATTTGTTCTTGTTCAAGAAGCAGTTTCACTCGGATATACACTCACCTAAAGGATTATTAGGAACACCATACTAATACTGTGTTTGACCCCCTTTCGCCTTCAGAACTGCCTTAATTCTACGTGGCATTGATTCAACAAGGTGCTGAAAGCATTCTTTAGAAATGTTGGCCCATATTGATAGGATAGCATCTTGCAGTTGATGGAGATTTGTGGGATGCACATCCAGGGCACGAAGCTCCCGTTCCACCACATCCCAAAGATGCTCTATTGGGTTGAGATCTGGTGACTGTGGGGGCCATTTTAGTACAGTGAACTCATTGTCATGTTCAAGAAACCAATTTGAAATGATTCGAGCTTTGTGACATGGTGCATTATCCTGCTGGAAGTAGCCATCAGAGGATGGTCAGAAACAATGCTCAGGTAGGCCGTTGCTTTTAAACGATGCCCAATTGGCACTAAAGGGCCTAAAGTGTGCCAAGAAAACATCCCCCACACCATTACACCACCACCACCAGCCTGCACAGTGGTAACAAGGCATGATGGATCCATGTTCTCATTCTGTTTACGCCAAATTCTGACTCTACCATCTGAATGTCTCAACAGAAATCGAGACTCATCAGACCAGGCAACATTTTTCCAGTCTTCAACTGTCCAATTTTGGTGAGCTCGTGCAAATTGTAGCCTCTTTTTCCTATTTGTAGTGGAGATGAGTGGTACCCGGTGGGGTCTTCTGCTGTTGTAGCCCATCCGCCTCAAGGTTGTGCGTGTTGTGACTTCACAAATGCTTTGCTGCATACCTCGGTTGTAACGAGTGGTTATTTCAGTCAAAGTTGCTCTTCTATCAGCTTGAATCAGTCGGCCCATTCTCCTCTGACCTCTAGCATCAACAAGGCATTTTCGCCCACAGGACTGCCGCATACTGAATGTTTTTCCCTTTTCACACCATTCTTTGTAAACCCTAGAAATGGTTGTGCGTGAAAATCCCAGTAACTGAGCAGATTGTGAAATACTCAGACCGGCCCGTCTGGCACCAACAACCATGCCACGCTCAAAATTGCTTAAATCACCTTTCTTTCCCATTCTGACATTCAGTTTGGAGTTCAGGAGATTGTCTTGACCAGGACCACACCCCTAAATGCATTGAAGCAACTGCCATGTGATTGGTTGATTAGATAATTGCATTAATGAGAAATTGAACAGGTGTTCCTAATAATCCTTTAGGTGAGTGTATAAGACTATGTAACTTCTGTTTCATGCCACCTTAATACAATCATGTTTAAAGTCTATAAGTGTCATCATTTCAAATGCAAACAGCTCCTCAAGCTTCTCTTGCACTTTACTTCACTATGTACAGTGGCTTGTATATGTGGTCAGGTAAACTGTTCACATATTCCTATAGTAAAGGTAGATACCATATTTATCTGATGTAAATGACTTACTTTGAGGGTCAGCTTTACTGTCGTTTCTTCAAAACATTCCTAAACTAACTCAATTTAACAGAATAAAGGGCTATTGCAATTTAAAGTTCTCATCAGATTCAGATTCTAATCTTGAATCAAAGGTCCAAAGCATTTGTTAAAACTAAAGGTGTGGCCCTTGGCTGCTGTACTAACTGAGGAGTTATGCTGGTGTATTAACTGGCAATGAAAACAGACAGTTTAGATGTTGGTGAGTTGACCTGAGGCCTGTTTCGTAAAAGACATTAAGAAAGGCGGGGATTAATCTCCAACATCTGACTTGAATAAACCCAAAAAATAAGGTGGGGCTAAAGCGGTTTCATAAAAGGTAATTGAAGTTAACGCAAGCGCACTAATTTGATCCAGGTTTATCTGCTGTTTAAATGTATTTGCAAGAATCCCCAGTTTTAAATTAGATTTAGTTTCTAAAGTATGGAAAGGATAACATGAAATAAAGAGCAAATGTACACATTTGGAGTAAAACCTGATAAGACTTTTATTGAGTGTGATTGAAAGCAAAATTCTCATCAAAAAAAGAAGCAAACTCTACTTTCGCTTTTAAAACAATTGCAAACCCCAAAACTTAGGCACGTATCGGCACGCAAGTCATTAAATGATCATTTGGCCATTAAAAACATCCTAAAATGCAAAAATTCCTAGTATAAAACAGCAACAATGGATTGCTTTTCCCTTTGTGTTCATTAAGTGGTGTAGAAAACCATTTAAAAAAAAAGGAGGCCAACAAATGCAGAATTACAAGAACAAATCTGTACAATTTCTGATAAATCATTCCTGAGATCTTCATTAAAAACTATTAAAACCTCTGCAACTGATCTTGGGCAGCATCAGAAAATCATTCTTGCCCTGGATACAAATGCCCTTTAAAATTTGGCAAGTTTGGACTGATAGAAGACTACACTGTCTCTACGAAAAGCACGTCACGGGGCATCTACAGGTAGTTCTTGGGTAGGATGGGGTCTCCGTACATGCAGTCCTCTTCGATGGCGAGATTGTACTGGCTCCCGCTGCCGCCCTTGTACGCACTGGTGACAATTCTGAGCCAGCCTTTCTCTCCCTAAATAACAAAAGAGCAGGACATACATTCAACATCTAAACTTGTGTGAGGGATTCACCAGCGTAACTTCTCAGGTTTTGCTTACCCATGGCTCTCCCCAAGAATTACGGACGACCCAGTACTCCACTCCACTCTCATCAACGCCCCAACCAGCAACAGATACGATGTGGTTTATACCGGGATCCTGTACGTACTCAGAATACAAGCCACCAGTGTACGCATCAAGCTTTTCTGTTGCCATGATCCCACAACTACAAAGGCAAAGCGTCAACGTGTCAAAATAAATCTCCTAATGTTGGTTCCTAATCGTACAAATCCAGTCTGTATACCTGATGGGTCCTCCAGAATAGATCTCAGCTTTCATCTTGTCCAGCCCACTGACTGAGCCATAGTCTCCAACTTTCCAGAGAGTGAAGTTCTTTACAACATTGCACACGCCAAAGGTTGTGCAGGTTCCACACTGATTAAAGACGTTACAATCTGAAAAAAACAGAAATGCACATCAAATTATAACTGCAAGCACTGACTGCATATCCAATTAAGCAAGATGCTCAACCAGACAACTTTTTTTTACCCTGATCCTTGGCCTGGTAGTTGTTGCAGGTTTCATCAGGAATGCCTTTAGTGTTTGCATATTCCCACACGCCAGAATGATCTCCACCATGGCAGGAACCCGCGTCGCCACAGTCAATCACGTTCTGGACAGAGAGATAGGCAGATGGCCATGCCGCTTTCCGCTTGATGTTGATACGATCTAAAATAAAAAAATAGTCACATTAGCTGACAAAAAAAAAAAAAAAACAGTAAAAAAAAAAGAAAGAAAAAGAGGTGCTTCACCGTTAGAAAATATTTATACATGTTTTTATGTATAAAAACTATTTTATTTATTGCATTTTTTTTTTTCAAGGCTGTTACCAAAATTATGGAGCCCCGCACATGACGTGGACAGAAATGTATATATGAATATTGTGGCCACGGATTAAGAAATCATTCCCTTGTTTTAGTATTTCATGGCCATGATTTACTAATTTGTTCCCTCAATTTAGTCAAATCGTAGCCACAAATAAAAAAATTAATTCCCACAACTTATTGACTGGTTCCCTCATTTTTGTAAATCATGGCCACGTTTTTCTAATTCGTTCTCTTATTTTGATTTAAGTAAAACAAGGTATCAAATTATTACAACATAGCCAGGATTTAGTAAAACGAGGAAACAAATTGTTCATTTGTGGCCACGGTTTAATAAAACGAGGGATTGAATTAATAAAACAAGGGAATGAATTCTTAATTCGATATATTTTTTCCCAGCTTGACATGTGCGGAGCTCCGTACAAAATAGATTATCATCCTACCTAATATTGATGGTTGGTTAATATGTAATAGTTCATCTAACATGTACTTCACACTATTTGTGGAAAGTGTCAGTAAAGCTTTAAAGTAATGATTAAGAGGAAGTATCATGTTCACAAATATGCTGAATTGGTTCATCTCAAACATGCAGAAACTTGTAGGTCAGGAAAACACCTTTAGATCATAACTGCAGATCACATGAGAGTCAGGTGGTAGACAGAAAAAATAAAATGGCATAAATGCCATAACGGCACATGACATATCCATTCCAGGCCATTGCACTTTTAATGATTAAACAACCTCTTATTTTCTTCACTATCACCCCATGTCATTCTGTGCTTTTCCTGAATGTGGCTAAAATAGGGTTGTTTGAATTATGAGGCTATAATAGGGCTGTTTTTTTCGTTTTTCGTGGGGGAAAAACAGCCAAGACATAGCTAAATATTTCCATTTGTGATTCACAGGAACTTTTTTTTGTTAAAAACAGGTAAAACAGGTTAAAGACAGGTAACGGCCATTCTCAAGGCCTGAATGTCTGAAGACGTCAAAATGTAAACCTTTTTTTGAAGGTAGGGTAGGCAATTTTCGGAGAAGCTAGCAAAAGCAAACTAGCTTTGAAAACATAAGATCCCACCCTTCTATCAGAGGGTCTCCAAAGCCACACCTCCTTCAAAAATCAAGCGTAGCGTCAGTTTTGGCAGGTCACATTAGTCAAGCTCGCATCAGCTGACACTCAGCTGATCCAATCTACCTATAGGAATATGACGCCTATCACTGTATTCATATATAAGCAGCTATCGTGTTTACCCTCCTCCATCCCCAGCTCCTCCTCCAATTTTTAGTTTTACCTCCTTTTTAGTTGGTTGAGCACCCCTTCTTGAACCTCTTTTGATACACACACACACACACACACACACACACACACACACACACACACACACACACACACACACACACACACACACACACACACACACACACACACACACACACACACACACACACACACACACACACACACACACACACACACACACACACACACACACACACACACACACACACACACACACACACACACACACACGACAAACCTGGTTGAACTGCCTCTTAACATTTTTAACATTTTCCCTCACCTGCAAACGCACTAGTACTTCCGTGTGCCCAGCATGAGCCGCAGTACTGGGGTATGTGTTGGTTGCGTGTGGTGCTGACGAAGTTGACTCCATCTATGTTTCTCCAGTCCCATACTTTGGGGATGTCTTTTAAATTCATATATTCATAAGGGCGTGGTCCAGTCCTGGAGAATACAAGAAAAACCATTGTTCAACCATCTACGTATACGGTGTAGTCTTCACTGACCACAAAAACACTGAAAGGGCATTCACAGCAAGCAGCAACGGGCCATGTAGGAAAATCCAGCAAAAAAACCCTCATGCAACAGGCCATCTGTTCTTCAATCAACAACCAAAAATGGGAAATGAACCTTGAGGTCATGACATTTATAATTATAATAGAAACAGGTGTCAAACGGTCTCATGATGGCTACCTTTTCACCACTCTGCTGTGTTTTTCTCTTAATAATTTCATGTGCCGAATTGCCATGACGTGAGCCGCCTGTAGTACACTGGACGAAAATTGAGCCAAAAAATTAAAATGAGATGACCAAACAATGGGAAAAACTGATTCATGCATTACGCTGGAAATCTAAAGTCAATTTGAGTGCATTGCGTTGTGGGATATACAGTATGCTGTTGTCTATACTGAACAGTTTAACAAATCAGTTCAAAGCAGAAAACTCACATTTTATATTTGACAAAAATAGTAAAAGTGGCCGTTATTCCGAACATAACCCATATGAGCCAGGATCAAAAAATGTATATATAACATCAACTGTAAGTCACGCACAACAGGAAATACATTAGCATAAAGACAGTTACAGGAAATAACTTAAATTATTTAGCATATTTATCAACATGAGATTACGTAGAACATTTATTACCATTTATTTTACCTCTTTTATAACAAGTTTCAAAAAAAGTAACTTAACCTATTAAAACCTACACGTATGTTCAAAGTATATTTAGCATAATAGGCTACAGTACAGTGTGGATTACTCGCAAGTCGCCTGACTGAACAAGGCAGCTCACTAGATTTTGAGACACAGCCCTAGTGTCGGATTTCTTAAATCACATCCAACGTAAGTTTGATAAAGTTTAGAAAAATGCTGGTCTGTCATACTTCACTCCTTGTAGGTTTCTCCTCGGCTGGGGTCTGTAGCAGGGCTCGTTCTCGTTAAAATACCGTCCGGCGAAAACACCCGACAGAGTAACCAGATAAAAGAGCAGCACGCGAGCCATGTTGGATCTCAGGCGGTCATATGATCCTCACATGAGTCTGCACTGCGGTTTTATTCTTCGTTTCTGCCAGGAGGCGTGGAGAAAGTATCGAAACTAGCTCTCTTATTGGGCATCTCCTAACGAAAAAAGAGACGCTTTCTTGCTTCTAAATACCATATCCTCTCTCTCTCTCTTTAAATTCTCTAATATCAATACATTTTTGTCAAACAAACTGGGATAATGAGGCAAAAAACATAACTTTTTTTAATGTATTGTGTAAACGGTGTTAGTATTATTCATTTACTATTATATTATTTATTAATATTTTGTTTTAACAGTTATTTTTCGATTCTATTTAGATTCAATTTATTTTTTATTTCAGTTTTAGTTTGAGTAATTTTAATTTTATTTTAGCTTTATTTCAATGAATGAAAACATTTTAGTTTTAGTTAACAATAACAAGCAACAATCGTCCAAAAATATTGAAATACAAAAATACAATAAATAATCATTATTTGGGCGGTGTCCTTCTATTTTTAATAGCCTATTTAAAGATCATAGAATTATATAAAGCATGTTTGCTTTTCATCTGATGAGCAAAGTCCAAACTTCATTTTTACAACGTAAGAGACAAGTGAGAACAGGTAAGCATATTCTCCGCTATTCTTTTACATAAATATCTTAGTCAGTATAGCCTATAGTGTATTAAGATCTCTTTCACCAGTTGTTTTCAGATAAACAAATGCATTGATCTGAGAAGTGGTTTACCATCCGAGTATGTTTGCTGTGATCTGAATGATCATGGGCTGCATAATGCAGCACAACACAAACAAGATATAACATATTATATATGAATATGGTAATTATCAGTATGTTTTTTTTTATTGTTGATTTTTCTATCCTTCTAAAGAAGAGGTGTTTTTGAGTCAGTTGTTATCAGTGTGTTTGCATGCGTTTCTGTGGTTCCGGTGACAGTGATAACGCTGAAGTGCACACCATTTAAAGGGAACAATTAATAATCGTTGGTAAGAACTAGAAACTTGGAAAGAAAAATAATAATAAAAAAAGAAAAGAAATGTAGTTTCCAGTAGTTATATATATATATATATATATATATATATATAGGCCTAGACAAACTCTTAAAAACAAAGGTTCTTCCATAAAGAACCTTTGACATCCATGTCACCTTTCCATTCCACAAAAGCTTCTTTATAGAGGAAAAGGTAGATTCTTCAAACAAAGAAAATATGGTTCTTTTAAAAAGTGTTCACTGTGGCATTGCTGTGAAAACCCTCTTTTGGAACATTTATTTTTAAGAGTGTGTGTGTGTGTGTGTGTAGATAGGCTATATAGCATATTTTAATTTATATATCATAAATTAAACATTATATAATCATGTCTGGTCCGCTTAGATATTTTAAGTGTTTGCTGTCTGCAGGGCCGTAGCTAGAGGATTCGGGGCCCCCTGAAAAAATATTGATGTGGGCCCCGGGGGCGCCGCTAAGGGGTAAAAGTTAGGACGATTCTAAGGCCCCAGGCACTTTTAGGGGCCCCAGAGATTGATTTTATTAACGGAATGGGTGCGGTAAGGGGCCCAACCTCATATTCTTTCATAGGGCCCAAAATTGATGGCGCCACCCCTCCACCAATAACATATACTGTAAATAGATGAGCATGGAGGCCCACATATAACAGAAGATGGTGATGTTATTGTAAAACCTTTATATTAAAAGTTAAATGTTTATATAAAAATTACAACTAATAAAAACTAACAAAAAGCAAGAAATTGTTAAATAATAATAAAACCAATTTTTAAAAAAGTAACAGCAAAATAATGTTTTTTTCCCCATCAATCTGTTATAATTCATAAAAAGTAAACATTTAGAAATGGACAAGAATGCAGTCGAATTTAAAAAATAAAATCATTTATTGTCTTATTTTTTTTATAAAGATAATATGGAACCGGTAATATTATTAACTAAATCTAATAAATGTATTCATCCAAGTGCAGTAGGCTATTCGTGTTTTCTTCATGTAATAAATACATCCTCAGGTGACCTGGCTTACCTGCCGGCTGATGATGTATTTGTTACATCAAGAAAACACGAAGGTGCATTTTGCAATGCGTCGTGACTCGTGTCAATTTTTTAACTCTATTTACAATAGTGTAAAAAGACAGGAATTTTAACCTGCACGTAATCACTCGGTCGATTGTGGTGCGCACCGATAATGAAGAGTGACAGTAACATTAGGCCTACCCGGCAGGCTTGTAGACGCTAGTTTTCTTATTCCCAGCGAAATACCAATGCAACCTGTCTTTAAGAACGCCTTGGTCGACTGGGATACAACAACTCTCCTGGCCTCCCTCTCCTTCTTTTCATGGCATTTCTGGTACCCTGATTGATGGGGTTTTTCCCCCCGACATTCCACCAAGTTCATCGTTAACTTCAGGCACTGCCGCCTCAACTCTGATTTGTTCTGTTCACGAGCTGGGGTGGGACTTACAGTTTTATTGGGTCCATCTGATGTTTGTCACTGACTGAATAATTAATGACGTTACATACTTTAGATCGGACTAAACCATTTTTAGGGAGGTAAGAGAAGCAGATATTTGGAAAAATATTTAACCAAATTACATGTTTTTGTGGTTTTCATTTAAATCTCAGGCATACAACTAATATAAATATTAGAATTATTCATTCAACAGGGGCCTGTATAGTATAACTGCTGGATTTTGTGGGGCCCACTGGGCAGCGGGGGCCCCTACTGTCACACCCTTTCATCCCACTACCGACGGTCCTTACTGTTTGTATTGTCAACTGTTCGATCTAACTTTGAAAAGTGACTACAGTAACAGCTGTTATCCATGTGATCAGACATGGCAGAGCAAAGTCCATCCAAAAAATTAAGGAATCAAGTCAAGGGGTTCCTTTGTGAAGTGAGCCCTATAAAAGACAGCAAGAAGCCATATTTTGATGCTATTCTTCAACATGAAGGTGAATATAGCAAAGTTGTGGCCTTCAGACCAGAAGATCACATCCACTTCCACAATGCTGAAACCACCCGGTAAGTCTTCGCTCACAAAAATAAAGGCATCCTATGTTTCTAAAGTTTCTAAAATGCCAAATATAGGCCTATGCACTGAGGTGTTTTGTTAAGCAACATTTTAAACTACATATACAACTCCACATTAACCAATGTAGTCAGATTTATTGTAAATGTCTGTCTAAAACATCAAAACCTTTGTACAGGAGTCTCGTTACTCTAGATGATGTCGTAGTACAGCCATCTGTGGAGTCCAGCAGAAAAACGAGCGTGTTTTACACACACAGCTCCAAAATGTCCTGCGTTCGTGAACGAGGGGAAACATCTAACAGCTTGTCTGCTAGACCACAATGTGTACAACTGTCTGAACTCCTAAACCTTGATACAAAATCAAATAAGGTAGGTAGTTTATAATTATTAATATTTTACAATTTAAACATATTCTTGGATATGTATTATATCCATTCACGGGGCTCCTCTCTCTTGATATAATTTCTTGTTTTGTCACAAAAAAAATTGCTTCATGCAAGTCTGTTAAGATTATTTTAAAAAACAAGTATAAAAGATTATGTTAAGGATTTTTTTCCTGTATTTTTCATCATCGTCTCTTGGGACAGTTACTCCATGCACCTAGATTTACATTTTCATACCTAGATTATTAATTATATATAAAACAAAAATTCACCCATGAAAAAAAGAGGTGTGTTTAAGTATTTTTTTTATAAATGGAAATTTGTATGTATTTTTTTAATAACTCCAGACCATGAAAAAAAGCGTCATGTCACTTTCCCATACGCATCTGCTTGTTTTCTGCATATTGCACAGGTCAACATCAATGCAAAGATTATCCAGGAGGTGCGCAAGGGAAACAGTGTTGTATGGGATGGACGGTATCTTCCAAGAACTGAGTATACTGTAGCAGATACCACAGGCTACATTAGTCTAACGGTCTGGTGTGAGCACAACATTACTGTTGGAGAATGGTACAACATCACAAACGTCTCTGTGAGAAAGTTCATGGGCAACACATCCTTTTCAACTACCAAAAAAACACAGATTGTCAACATCCCATCTCAAGGCACAGCAGTTGCTGTTCAAGTCGTGCCAACAGAAACTATTAAATGTGACATCGTTGGTGTAAACATTAAGAATATCTTCATTTGTCCTCTTTCACATATACTCAAGGACGTGACATTGTCAAGCCCCACTGTATATTGTTTCTCATGCAAGACGCATTATAACCCCCCTGCCATCATAATGATGATCAGCGGTCACCTGGTTCTTAAACCAGAAACGGGAGATGCTGTGGAGGCAAGCATTGAAGACGAGGTCATCAGATCAGTGCTCGCGGTGAGGCCCGGCGCGTCACGAGAAGACATCATACAGAGCTTCATTGCTCTGCCACCCATGCAGATCACAATTCGTGAGAACATCGTTGTAAAGATGGAAGATGTTCCTCAGAAGGCTGAAAGCAAATCTCAAGCAGAGCTGCCAGTTAAAGTGGAACCTGAGGAAGAATCTATTGACTTTTATTCTCCCCCAGATCACGGCATTCTGTTCAGTTCACAAGGCAGAAAAAAGAAAATCTACTGATTGAGCCTGATCATAGACTATTCTCATTACTGTTCTATACAATCAGCATACAGACAGTATGATAATGACTATCAGGAGTGGTCCTGTGTAGTTTAAAGTGTAAATTATTTAACATCTAAATATCTTTTTTTTTTTTTAACGTTCTTTAAAATGTCAATACAAAAATCATATCAATCACATACATGTACACAAAATCCATCTTTCTACATATAACAAATATAAAAGCTTAAGTAACTTTACATTTAGTTTGTTTTGAAGAGATTAAACCTTATTTATCAGAAAAAAATACATCAAATATATTAGTAACAAATTTCTAATGAATGATTATGAATCAATGTTTCAGTGTGTAATAGAATTTAATTGGTAGTGATAAATTGTGATGTTATTCCCCTTTGCACAACCTGTAGATCTAATGTTACCTTTGAATAATTGCATTAATAAACATGAACAAACTTTTTTTAACCATTTACTGTAAAAAGATTTTATCATTCACATTCCATATTCTTCATTTGCCACACTTACAAGATTGTCATCAAAAAGTGTATATGGCCATCAGCACACATTTAGTGTAAAACAAAAGCATCACTTACACGGACATTGTGATTGTGTCATCATTTATGTTTGAAATGAAAATCAAATTATTGCATTTTAAACGGTTTCTGATTAAAAAGAAGACGACATTGGAACAGTATTTGCAGTATCAGGTGCTCCTTGCAACATACCCTATGGCAACTAAAGAGATTCACATGTACTACATTACAAAACATTGAGACAACGTTGCACTTTTATTTAAATTCATAACTATACTGTCAACTTTACTGAGGGAGGTTATCTGTGGTGGTCAGTACAGGATGGTATAGGGCAAGGAGTGTGTGTGTGCGCGCGTGTCTAATAGATGTTAACATTTGTGAAATAACATGTACAAGGCGTAACTGATGTTTTGTTTTGAAGATTAAGAACTGTTGAATTCATCTTAGATGAGTCTCCTCCTCTTGCAATCCCTCCCCATCTGGTCTTCGGAGGCAGGCTTGACTGTGCCGGCCCCCAACGGGGACACAGAGTTGAGCAAGGGGTCCTCAGACGCCTGGCCGAACAGAGACAGGAGCATGGCCACACCGAAACCAGTGGCTCTCTCCCCCTGTTGACAATCCATATTGATGAGTTATTAATAATTCTTGAAGAAATTAGCTTAATTTCGAATTATACTCAGCATATACTCACAGCATGAACAGGTGAAGCGATGTCCACATGTACCCAAATGCCTGGCCAATCAAAACCCAGATGAGAGCCAATGAAGAGGCCAGCACAGGAGCTCTGCGCATTCTCACGGTCCTGTGGACACAGGCAAAAACGTTAAATTACTATTTAAAATTGTATTTTGTCCTAGGTTGTGGAGAACTGACTATTACAGTTCAGACAGCAATAAAATACAAACATAAAAAAAAAAAAAGAAGATAAATAGTCAAATAAGGTAAATCTAAATTAAAATGGTCCTAGGTTGTGGAGAACTGACAATTAATAGTTCAGACAGCAATACAATAATATAAATATAGAAAAATAAATAAAAGTACACAAAATAAAACAAAACACTCCCTTTATCCCTTTTTCACTCCACACCCATCTCATCCTTTTTCCCTCACCGCCACAGAGTTCTTCATGTCGGCCACAGCTGAGGTGAATTCACTGAAGTGAAGCTCGGGACAGTAGACCAGAGGATGCGCCAGGTCTCCGCTGCTGCGGCCCGCTCTCACACAAGCCGCCTCCCACTGCTCACTGTTGGTCATCACAGCAGCGTGATACTTCCCAGTGGAGATTCCCTACAGGAGGAAACAGCAAACAATAAAGGCAAAGTAAAACAGGATGTTTGAGTAGAGTGGGACTGGACTTTTTTTCTGACTGGGAATTAAACGGATAAAGAAAAGTGGCAATTCCATGTAAGAATGAAATTGCATGTTGATATAAAATGCAATATACACATTACAGATCAAAGCTTTTGGTCTGCAAGATTTTTTTAAAGAATCTCTTAAGCTCACCAAGGCTGCATTTAATTGTTCAAACATAGTAATGTAAAATATTATTACAATTTAAAATGTTTTCTATTTTCATATAATGTTTTAAAATGTAATTTATTTGATGCAAAGCTAAATTTTCAGCATCATTATACCAGTCTAGTGTCACATGATCCTTCAGAAATCATTCTAATATGCTGATTAGCTGCTCAAAAAACATTTCCTAATATTTTCAATGTTGAAAAGAGTTCATATTTTGGTGGAAACTGCAATACATTTTTTTCAGGATTCTTTGATGAATAGAAAGTTCTAAAGAATAGCACGTTTGAAATATAAATATTTTCTAACATTATACATGCATTTACTGTCCCTTTTGATCAATTGAATGCATCATTTCTGATTAGAAGTACATCAGCAACACTATTCATCATAATATTCAAAGGGATTTTTGTCAGCACCAATGAGGATCTCAGTGACTAAACCGCATGACAAAGAAGTGATTCAGAGTGAACATTTAAAAAAAAAAAACAAAAAAAAAAACAGAAGACACAAGGTTTCATCACATGATTATGAACACACAAGACTAAGTTAAGATATAACCAGTTTCTGCTGAGATTCAAAGTGCAACAGCCATAAAGCAGTTTAAAATAGCAATGTGTTATCTGAGAATCGTGTCTCAAACACTGTATATCAATATACAAGATCTTGTTCTAAGTCAAAACCTGCACTCACACATCTCGTTGAAATTTAATATGGAGTTAATATCTTTTCAGACGTAAGAAAGAAGATCTCCACAGACTAATATGTCAGCACGAACACACCTGAGCGCCGGTCAGCGTTGCCATGTCCAGTATGATGTCGGCAGAGAGATCTTTGCTTGCATATACAACACCATCTGAGAGCACCAGCCTCCCTTCAGCATCGGTGTTGTTTATCTCCACTGTCCTGAGAAGCAATGGAAACACACATTAGTTTCAGTCAAAGGGATATTACACAACCAGTTATACATCAGTAGTTGACATGCCAACACTTACTTTCCAGAGTACAGAGTGTGTATATCATCTGGTCGAGTGGCTGTAGGTCCCACTGAGTTCTCAGCCAGGCAAAAGACCGCATGAAGGTTGTCCTTAAAACCCTGAGACAAAACAGAAGTCAACGTCAGTTTAAAACCTGGGCTAAGGTTACACTTGGTATTAACATCCGCTTTGTGTGATGCGATTTCAATGACGTAACTATCGAACCACATTCAGATGTAGTCAGGGACGAATATGGTCCATTTGTAATGTAAACACTAATGCAACTAGTATTCACTTTGCCAAATCAACAAAATATTTTTGCAGTACCTGTTTAACAGTAGCTTTAAAAGCTCCTAAAATGGCCGCGGCTCCTCCACAGTCTCTCTTCATTCCTGGCATTGTGGTCTAGAAAAAAACAAAACAATAATCTTAAATGGTGTAATTGCAGATATAGCGTGGTGTTTAAAGGTGAAGTGTCATTTCTGTGCCTCTAGCGGCACCAAACAGCATTGCAAAATATCTGTCGTCTTTGGTCTGACGTACTCTCACTTTGATGCCATTTTTTGGTGCCATTTTTGTTGCTTTAGTATACGCTGCACATTACACTGGAATGGGTTTAATATGAATACCTCCCCCAAAAATTACACACTACTTCACCTTTACTAGGCTGACGGTGAGGTGTGGTATTTACTTTGCCCTTGATGCTGAGACCTCCGGTGTCGTAGACAATGCCCTTGCCCACCCAGGCAATGGTCTGTGTGGCACCTGAGGGGGTGTGGCTGAGAACAGCCAATGCAGGAGGATGCTGGGCAGCTTTACCAACTCCATAGATGCCTAAAGAGAAAGGGATTTTGCATACATGAACATATGCACAGCTTGCATTTTCAAGCTTAAAATGACATGCACAATTTTCCTTTAAGTGCCAGAAAAACCTCATCTGGAGGAATAAGCCCGAAGTCAGCAGTTGTAAAGTAACATGTCCTTTGACTCATCTTGTGCAAGCTCATCTTTTCGAAAATCAGCTGACTTTTTAAAGAACAAACTCATGATCACCTCCAAAGCCCTTTTGTTTCAGTTCTTCTCCTCTAATTATAGTCGGAGTGATGCCTAAGCCGTTCCCAACTGCCTTGATTTCCTGCAGAAGATTGCATAAAATATCATGAGTGGAACAGTCCATTTCAACAATTTCAGTGTTGTTACTGTTAACTAAAAATGAGAAAATGAAATAAAAATAAACTAAAACTACAACTAACTAAAAATAAAAAACGCTTTGCAATAAGGTAACCGACATTAGTTCACTCCACCAAAGAAAAAGTCATCAAAGAAGCGAGATAAAAATCAACGCTTTAACTATAGAAAAGGCAAACGTCTCAGTCACATGTGACCTTTATCAAAGCCAAGCAAGATTGTAAGCTTGGCATTGATTAAGGTCACATGTGACTGAAACATGGATTTTATCTCGCTTCTTTGATGACTTTTTCTTTGGTGGAGTGTGCGGACTCTCTTAAAGTGAACTCATTTGAGTTCCTAACTATTCTTAACAACATTAGTTACCATGACCTATCAATGAAAATAAATTTCCAAACCATTTATTAATCTTAGTTAATTTCAGCATTTACTAATACATTAATAAGATCAAAAGCTGTATCTGTTCATATTATTTAATGGACTGAGCTAACATGAACAACGAACAGTTGTATTTTTTATTAACTAACATTAAAAAGATTAATAAATATTGTAACAAATGTATTGTTAAAGTCGACATGTAATCAAAATTGACCCTATTTACTTTGTTAGCGCATATTTCTAGTCTTGTGGTGAACAATTAATCCGTGCAAGTTAATACACAGAAAAAAAATTGTTTGCTGTGGTAATCTTTAATAAAAATCTGAAAAGTTACTTCTGGTCTGGAATGGCGTTCCTTTTCTGATGACGTCAGTTTGACGGCTTGGGTTGAAAACGCAACTTCCGGTTCACGCAGACTTTAACTAACATTAAAGTCCCTGTGAATCGGAAGTTGCAAACGACTTTTCTCCAGTGCTGTGACGTATTTCCCAGTGAAACGGAATATTGAACAGAGGGCAGGGTTTTAACTCTAGCGCTCCTCCTCTCCATCTCTGCTCATAGCAGACTAACGGTTTGAGGGGAGTGGTTAAGCGTTTCCCAAACCAAGCCGTCAAACCTACGTCATCAGGGAAGGTCCTCCAATGCAGAGGGGAGGGGCATTTTCAGATTTTGATTAAAGATTACGAAGCCAAAAAAAATGTTTTCTGTGTTTTAACTTGCACGGATTAATTGTTCACCACAAGACTAGTAATATGCGCTAACAAAGTAAATAGGGTCCATTTTGATTTCAGTTGGACTTTAATGCATTAACTAATGGAAGCTTATTGTAAAGCATTACCAAAAAAAAAGGAATTAAAAACAACAAATTAAAATTAAATCTGAAAATATAAAAATAAACACCAATTCAAAATATTAATTAAATCCCTAACAGTATTTAAATAATACTAAAAGCAGTGTTTCACAGAGATATCCAGACACCGAGGAGAAACGCTTGCCTCCAGGAAGTCATCAGTATTCATCTCGCTGCACGGAGTGTCCACGATCCGAGCAGCCAGACGAACTCCATCCGCTGCATTGGCAAGGCACTGGAAACAAACACTTGCACATTCATACAGATGTAATACACTGATGCATAAACACAGATGAACTAGTAACAGGGGCTTGAGCTGATTGTAAGTTAGCCAACTTGATGATCTGTGGAAGGAAGCAGATCTGAACACTTTACCTCCAGTGTGGAGACCTCCAGGGGGCCGTTGTCCTGACCCACAGACACGAACTCCACAGTGACGTGCTTCTTCTCTGTCCTGCGGGAAGACGCTGAGCGGCGGGTGAACAGCGGGAAAGCTCGGGAAATGGCACACGCTGACGCGAACACTTCAGAACGCTCGCACACCATCTGAGAAGCCAATAATAAACGTACCATTTTAACTAATGTGAAATTTGAAGAAATGTTTCAAGCCGCATCAACAGTATTTGTGGCATAATACTGATTGCAAAAGAAAGTAACAACAAATTGCATCTTGACTCTAACATTTAACGTGCTGTGACTATACTTTTGAAACGCTATGATTTTAATGTTTACCATTTCTTTATTTTTTTACTTTTTAAAAATGTAATTTCATATGAATTGCTGTTACAGATCTGTCTGAACAGAGATTGTTCACGTCACATGGAAATCATGAGTAAAAGAAAAAGGGAAATGAAGACTAACCATTAAGCAACAAGCTATTAAAACCAATGCAGTCTGAAACAGTTGAAATATTTCCCTAGATTTTTTGAACAATAAGAGTTATAAGCATATATGAATAATGTTGAGACATGAGACTGACCACAATGCAGCGGTTGTTGCCAGCAGGCAGACAGGTTCGGACCAGACGGGTGAGGAAGTGGGCAGACGATGGGCTGTTGTGACGGCTGACCCGTGAAGGAAGGGCTGCCACAGCTGCGTGACTCAAATACAGCGGGCAACTATCCGTAGGGTTGGGGTTCAGAGAAGACAAAGCTGCCTGCCATATCTGAATGCAAATACAGATAAAGCACACATAAGCAAAAATGTGTGGCGACAAAATGGTAGTACAATGCAATATTATTTGCTTGTGAACCTAAAACCTAATCTACAGTGTGAAGAAAAATAACATTATAATACAGATCACATGCACAGGCAGCAATAGCAGCAAAACGAAACAATCCAGATCAGGAAATCTTGATGATGATAAATGTTCACTTTACAGATTTGACCAAACATTACAAAACAACATGATGTGCTTGAAATTGTAAGAAAGTACTGGCTGTATGACAATAATAATATCAGATGTGCTGATTCTTGTGAGGATTATCTAGTGATGCATGATATAACAGCCATTTTTTGTTAATTTTTATGCTATCATTATCAGCCCGATATATTAAAGCCGATTATTAATCGATTATTTCCTTCAGCTGAGACACTTCAGATGCGCACTGTTCGCCATGATGGTTTTGAATTGCTTGAAATATGATTGGAATCACTTCAAAAAAGGAAAATACAGTTAAGAGCAATATATGCAGTGGACGTCTGTGATATAGGCTACAAAAAATTATAATGAGAACATTAACGTATAATTGAGTGCTTGGGACATGGCTTTTTATGGTGAGACTTTTGGTTTTGTAATCATGCCCTCAGTAACTAAATAAAAATCTGTATTTTCATTTACTGGCCAATATATCGGTTATCGGCTTTCAAATATAAAGAACTAACGTTATCGGTTATTGGTATAACCCAAAATGGGTTCGTAATCATTGGTATTTACATGTGTTCCAAAATATGTTAATTATCACAGCTGGACATGCCCAGTAATTATGACTACCATGTCAAAAATACCACAGTATTACTATTACCATGGTGTAGCCTAAGTGGTATTAAAAAGTACTGGAAGTACCTGCGTACCATAGTACGCCCAAAATACCATGATATTGCAGAGGTCTTTATATTTTAATAAAGAATACCATGTCATTAACTTACTATTGTATATCTCCAGAAAACCATGTCTTGTCATGTCCAATATCAATAGACAGGGTAATACCATGGTACCTTTTGTTAGCGGAAAGAAATTAGAACTGTAAAATAAATCATTATTTCATTAAATTAAGAGCCAGTCAACAATAGTACTTTAATTAGTTAAAATGATCTTTTTTATAATGATCTATAACCGACGTTTCCATTAGTAAATGCAGATTAGCGGTCTGTTACACAACACTAGTAGTCAGTCCAGGCAGAACTTTAGCCTGTAAGCTAACGACATTCTGTGTTTACAAGCGGAGTTACTTTTTATTAAACATTACGTACCTCCTTTGTGACCACTGGCTGCAGTTTCCCTTTCACCTGGGTCCAGTTAATCTGCTGCAGATTGGCGAGCTGGCCGACGATGAGGACCGGGCGGTTCTGCGGCTCTGAGTCCCCGGCAGAAGCCTTGTACTCGAGCAGAACGTTCGCCATCTTCCAGCCGAATGGTGTCTCTTCAGAAGGAAGATGCACTTTAACCTCTCGCTCGTCTCGCGAGCCCTTGTGCTGAGAGCGCTATCCATCTAATGTTATCTATTTATGTATTTAAATCAACATATTTTTTCAGTGGTTTTCGAACAATAAAGTGCTAATAAAATGCAAAACTTAATACTATAGTAACATTAGTTGCAGACAGTATCTCATGGTGTACGAATATGTTAATCATTCAGTTCAATACCTGTATCAAAGAACCACGTCATGTTTTATCATTTGGTAACTCTACAATAACCCTTGGTAACATTAGTAATGTATTGGCTAAAATGAACTAACAGGAACAATGTTAGACAATGTAGGCCTATTCCTTACAACATCATTCATCTTTGTTAGAGTTAGTAAATAAAAACAGTTGTTATTCACAATGCATTAATGCCTAATGGTAACATACAACTTTTGATTTAAAAAATGTAGTAATAAATGTTGAAATTAACATCAAATAAGATTAGTAAATGCAAGTACTGTTCATTGTTAGTTCATGTTAACTAATGTAGTTAGGCTAACCATAGTAACTAATATGTGCAACAAAATGAAACTTATAATTTAAAGACATAGCAAGAGGCTTAAACATTTTAAACTACGACCAACTAAAGCAAAAATATTAAATTTGGTGCAGTTGCTGATATTGAAGATGAAATTCAGCATGTAAAACAATGAGATCTTTATAACAGAACAGCAACTTCTTACATAAACTGCATATAAACATCAGCTGTCACTCTACATCTCCCAATAAGACATTACTGGGAGATGTAGAGTGACAACTGATAATCAATACAATGTCTTAGTGAGGTGATAAAGGTAAAAAAAAAAGGGGTAAAAAAATGCCCTTTCCATTGTTTAGATAGCTTTTTTTATTAAGTGCATATATAAAATAACACACATTTGTCTTTTATATATATTTGTTTTAATTTCATTGAAAACATGTTTACATAAGGTTCAAATAGCATACAGTAGTACCGTAATGGCAGAAAAATATTATAATATTCACACTGTGTTTCACGCCAAAACCATGGAGAAAACCACATGAAATGGATTTAAGCCTTGAATGTGCAGTTATATTTTCTCTTCACCTTCTAAAATAACATAAGAATAACCTGTCTCTGGATCTTGGTCAACGTAATCATTTCACCCCATCATACAGTAGTGGTGCAACAACCCTTTACAAAAGCCAACAAGAATTGATTTTTGAAAGGACAGAAAAAAAGTAAATCATCATTACAATATAACAAAAACAGCCCAGGTTCCAGACATTGCTACCAACAGACAACAATTGAACTCCATAAACTCTGTACACGTATTTGCATCTAAAATAAATAATTTCATCTTGTACAGGGTACAGTAGTTGTAGTCAGTCAGCAGACCTGACCGAGCTTCAGTCTGAGACTGAAGGTCAAAGTTCAGTTTAAGATCAAAGGTCAGACTGAAAGATACGGTTGTGACAACACCAATGAAACGTGGACAAGCAAAGCTTTTAAAAAACATCCAAGTGTAGCGCGCACACACAGATGTCCACACTTTAAGGCAAGGAACAGAGAGAGTGGAGCAAAAATCTTGATGAATCACTCCCGCTTTCACTGAATAAATCACTGAAATGATACTGATATCATGACAACACTGCCATTAAAACATAGACAAACACATGATGGTAGATTATACACCTCCGCCGACATTAGCAGAGAAAATAACGCTTTGTTATAAAGCTCACAAAGGACAATGTAACATTCAGTTCATTCATTACCGGTCATAATCCCAATGCATTTTACCAAAAAAAAAAAGCATAATTAAAAGTTTTGTAGAAAGAACATGCTTCGACTATGTGTTTCTTCAACTTCCTCCATGGCTGATTGAGTGTCAGTGCATCTCCTCTCACACACACGCACAAACATACACAAAAGTAGAAATTCCAAAAAGATTGAGTTGCGGAAAAACACAGACTTTGTGGCGTCACATTAAACACACACATCCTAACCTACAAGCAAGATCTGATTCAAAGGCAGCTTTCACTGCAAGATGGTTTCACTGTAGATGCTCACTACCGAAACCAAGAAAGTGTCACTCGGGTGAAATTTAACCCCCTAAAAAAAAATATACATTACGAGTTTGCATTGAGAATTTATTTTGATGTCCATTAAGCCCATTCCGGCTTATTCCACTTTCCTTTACATTATTGTTAATGGTGATTCCGATTCGATTTTTATAATTGTTATACAGTAAAAATACTGTAATACTGCAACTTTACTTTTTAATTTTTGCTTTAAAAATTAAATTATGCGTTACAGTAATGATAACTGAGAGGGGATATGTGATTCACAATGCAAAAATCATCAAAAATAATGGGAAAATATGAAGAATTAACCAAAAAAAAAATGTAGGAGATGCTGTATATGATTTCATATTTCTTTCTAGTGTGGTGAAATATGACCTGGACATTCTTTTGAAGAGATTCACCCAAGCACATATGATCATGTTCAAGGAGAGCTACAGACCTCTGAGGATACCTTATCTTTCCCCATCGTCTTCCTGTTTACTCTTCAAATTAGATGACAAGGGCGGTTGAGACAAACATGCTGCCATCTTGCATCCATGCTCGTAAGTGCTGTGCTTGTGCAGGACAAATGAAGAAAACCGGCCCTCTGATGGTTCCAACTGAAAGGATCCTGGGTACTAACACTGCCTCTTCGCTGGAGAATTAAACCCATGAACTGTCTCCAGACACTGCACTCGGTGGCCAGCAGTGGGCGTCCTTATCTGCTTCATTTTGTTGTGTAGTACTTTAAAACTTAAGCTCCATCCGTTCAACAATTAATCCACCCTCAAACAATGGTCTTGAAAGTCAGCATGCATACCTTCTCACTCACACTCACACACACACACACACAGAAATACGTGTTTTTTCTCATACATACAGGTAGATCCCTCCTAGAGGCCATGGAATGATTCAACTAAACTTTGTCCCGAACAGAACAAGTATTAGAATAACAATTATGACAAAGAGAATTAAAATGACCAACATCTTGCGGTTTTTCTTCTGGTACTGTTCAGCCTAACAAAGAAAAGAGAAACATTTAGTGTGCTTTTTATCTCTACTCTGCGATATTACTTTTAAAATGTCATGTGGATATTGCAAAGTCCATTAATATTACTCAACAAGTCACTGAAGAAGTAAATGTAAGCAATTAACCCATACACATCATCAAGCTTGATAAGGGCCTCACCTTTTGCAATTGCTGCAACCCCTCGTCTGTTTTGACACAAGCTTGCTCGACATTGAAGTCGATTCTGTCGAGGACTGTGCCCTGAATTGAATATATACATTGACATTAATGCAGAGGTCTTCAACCCTGCTCCTGGGGACCCAGGGTGCATCTCAATCAGCTCCCTATATATATATATATATGAAGGATCTAAAATTGCACAAGTTAAGGATGGAACCTGCTCTATTTAATAGTTTATTCCATCAAGAAGAACACTGACCTGTTCAACAACCATTCCAGCAAGATCTCTAAATATCTCATTAAGGTCAGAGATGGATTGAACGATTTGTCGAATTTCTCTCTCCCGCTCTTCTACTATCACTGTGTTCTGCTGAACCAGAACTAGCTGGTCATCTGTAAATCCCTAAGAGAGTGAGAAAGACACTTAGTCACACACAGACAGATGTCAACAGTGTACTGACAATAAGGATATATATTTCCTTTTCTTATATTTTTAAATATTATGGACAAATATTATGGACAATATCAAATATAAATCTATACAGCATTTACTCAAATAGTCTGGAATATAGAATTTATGAGCTAAGGAGATTAGGCATCAAAACTTTATAATATAAGTGTTTAATAGTTTTGGCATAAAGTATGAGGTTTAAAATGGATATTATCTGCTTCCAACAATAGTGCAAAAAAAACAAAAATAAAAACACTGACTGGCTTATTATCAATATGGTCCCCAATAAGTAAACATGCATGTAGTATAAATTCTTAAACATTTGGAATAAGAGATGAAAGAATTACTATGTAGAGTATTAGTACAACATTCTCACTCTGTCATATAACGCAATATCTTCATCTTCATCCACAAGAGGACCAGAGTCAAAAAAGTGCTTGGATCTTTCTTCACGGTTTTTCATGCCTGAAAATAAAAGCAAATCAAAGACCTGAGCATACAGTGAAAAATGACAGCATTTTGTATTTCAAAGAGCCTCAACTGAAGGCTGAATGGAAGCTAAGGAACACCAGGGTAAGGTTACACAACAAAGATTATCCTTTGCTTTTTTTTTCGCGTACAGATGACAATCCCCGTTCACACGGATCCATGAAAACGACTAAGAACATTGTATTATGCAGCCAGGCCAGTAGTTGGCAATGTCAATTTGTAAAGAAACACTACGCGCCTATAGACTGAACACGTAATATGCATGCATATGATGTCACCATTTTCACAAATTCGCATTTTTGTAGTTTACATGGAGACGATAACAATATCGCTTTCAAAAACTGGCAATTTTAATCCCGGTTTCAAATGTTTGCCTTTTCAGGCTCCCAAACCGGCGTTGTCGGGTAAATGACCGGCCAAAACGCATAAAAAGCATTCCATTTATAGGTGAAAATGATGTAGTGTAAACTCCCATTTATTTAATTAAAACTTTGCAATTTCATAATCGCCAAATCGCAATTTTGGTTTCATTTCAGTTAATTGTGCAGCCCTAGATCAACCTCGCACACAACAAACTCTCAATTCACACAAAAAAGCTGCTCAGTCTCACACACATGCAAAACTGTATCGCATGTGTGCTTCTGAGGTACATTTTTTCATTTCGTCGCACGTGTAAGTCGCACTGTACAGCCCTGTCAACATATATATTTAGTGTTTCTGTGTGCATACACCTACGTTTTAGGTAGCTTGACTGAGTGTGTCTGAAGTTGATTGACAGTTCTTGAAGGCTCTGGGCCAATGAGGACACCACATTGGTCAACAGCCTGTTTTCTTGCTCTGTACAGTGATGACTCTGAGTCTGCAGCCCCGTCACAGCCCGCTGGCACCTGTGAAACATCTACACACACATATGCAGATGCTGAAAATTGTTTCGTTTTATGACGTGTGCAGTGATCAATTGCTGTAGTTTTCCTGTGTCCACTTTAACCTCTTTAGTTATTAACAGATGTCACAGTAACAATAAAACATGATTTGTGTGTGTGTGTGTGTGTGTGTGATTGTACCTGTGTAACTTCCTGTGTAGTGATCTCGATGGCATGCTCCTCCTCACTGCTGTCATCCAGCGTGGGACGGTTCATGTGTTTGTCGTGCAGACTAGCCAGTTCCTTCATCTTCTGACGAATACGTGTGATTTCATACTGAATCTGTGGGAACAAGGAATTCACTGTTCACTGTCTGTCTCTAAACAGAGAGGACATCAACATTCCAGCTGAACTAACATCATAATGTTACTTCTAAATGTCATACTTTGTTGACTATGGATGGAAGATTATGTATGTGAAAGTCAAATATCCATACTGTAGGTTCAGGATAAATACAGAAATGATTTTAACTGATATCTCCATTTGTAAATACAAGCAAAATATATATAATGCGTCATCCACCTAGAACAGTAAATTAGTTAATTATTTATTTATAAAAATAAAAAAAATACAGTTTGGGGGTCGGTGAGATTTTTTTAATGTTTTTAAAAGAAATCTCTTATGCTCATCAAGGCTGCACTGACAGGATCAAAACTACAGTAAAAACAGTAATATTGTGAAATATTACTACAACTTAAAATAAATTCTCTATTTAAATACAAATTTAAAATGTCACATGATCCTTCAGAAATCATTCTAATATGATTTGCTGCTCAAGATATTATCAATGTTTAAACCAGTTGTGCTGCTTCATATTTTTGAATCTTAAGCTATTTTTGATCTTAATGAACCCAAACTTTTTAATGGTAGTTTAATCATAATACAAGCAGCATGTTTCTGCTATAACCTACTGTTCACATCTTGTACAAAGTAAGGGATGAGTCTAAATGATTTTGTCTAGTTATGTGGGTCATTGACGAATAAGGTTTTTAAAAGTGTAAAAAAATAGAATGGAGATATAACTATATTTGAAACCATTTTTTAGTTAACAATAAGATTTTGTGGTTTGTATAATCAATTAACACTGTTTTGTCATTTTTTACAAGATGGAAAAAATTTGTCACCAAAAAAGTCATTCGGTTTAACCACTGATTTGAAAGTTAAAAACTGATTTGACATTGATGTTGAGATAGTGTATATAGTGTGTACCACACAAGAAATATTAAATAAAATGATCACTGATCTCATAAATGTAATCATTTATTGGACTACTCTAAACACATTGCACAGGGAAAGGAGAAAAGGGGAAATGTAAAAAAACTGAAACTGTAGTTCCTTTAGTTATTAAAAACAATATTATTCCATTTAAATATTTACTATATCGGTTTTACAGAATGACCTTTTGACACTTCAAAATCTTTAAAATACCTTTATATGTAGTAAAATATAATTAAAACCTTTTGGATTCAGTAAAAGAGATTAAGTTGTACTACCTTATATACTTTGGATGTTATATATTTTTATTTATTCATTATTATTAAGTCCTTTGGACAAAAAAAAAATGACCCGTCACGTCATTGACACATGTATAACATTCCACAGATGCTGTCGGTACAGCTTAACTTGTTTTGAACATTCCTTTAATGTCAATGATCAACAGTGCATTCCATTCTTTCTTTCTAAGAACGCTTAAAACAATCATCTGATTACCTCATCCACTCCCTCCACCCATTTAGGCGGGAGTCTCTTCGTGACACCGATAGCAGCCTCTGGATCCAAACTGATGCCTGACACCAGGGCCATACGATCATCAGCCAACTAACAAGACAGAGAGACAAGACAGCAAACGTTACATTTCTTTGTTGAGAATATCTGTGCAATATATTTAAATACGGTAAACCTGTAAAATGTAGCTGCATTATTTATTACTTAGGGCTGGGGCAAATATTTTGTTCGATTAATAGTTTTTTCAAATGTGGTCGAATAGATGTCGATTCTCATAAGCCACAAAGCGATCTTTTTTCCGTATTTATTTTTGGCAAAACTTTGAACATAATTTCTGATTGATGTTAGTCTTATCACTAGTCCTCTCCGCTAGACTTACCTTGTGTGACAGTGGGGACCCTGTCATTCATTCGGTGCCTAACATGGCGGATTCATGTCCACCATCAAGCGTACGAACACCCGAAAGAGAACTAGCGTTCCCTGTGTGAAGTTTTGTGTTCGCACACATCCGAAGTGCACGCAGAAAGCTGCAAGTCTCAGACAGTGTGCAAACAATAAAATTAATTCTCTTTCACGTCTCCTTGCGCGTGACTGGACAAATTCACTCTTTAATTATTTATTTAAAATGCCTGCCTTGGCGAGTATCCTAATAAACAGTTATGGCTTAAGTGAACGTAAACAGTAGAGAAAGACAACACGTGCATCATTAGATTGGATCCGTACATTTGTCTTAAAGGAGAACTCCGGTCAATTTTAACATTGAGCTCATTTTTTTTGTACATTTGGAGTGCTGTCAGTACAGAGAACAACGACAAAAATTGGTGTTGCCTACACCGTGTTATCCTCTTTTTAAAATTTGCACCCTGTTGACTTCAATGGGGCAAGTTTTAAACCTGCTTTTAGCCTCTTAACATCCTTGATGTGTCATTACAAGTGCACAGCTAATGTGAGTGATTCCTTCAGAGTGATCACGGGTGAATCTGACTGCAGTAGATGTGAAAGATATTAATAAAAATGATGTTTATTCAGTCAGTGCACATACCTGTATTTACATCCTGTTCACACAGTATTTAAGTCCACAGCAGTCGATTGTTGAGTTCACGTGCGTGATCATAGGTACTAAACCTATGCGCGTGAACTCGACAATCGATTACTGTGGACTTCGACCGAAAACAGGATGTAAATACAGGTATGTGCACTGGCTGAATAAACATCATTTTTTATATATTTCTTTCACATCTACTGCAGTCAGATTCATTTCGTTGTTCTCTGTACTGACAGCACTCCAAATGTACAAAAAAATGAGCTCAATGTTAAAATTGACCGGAGTTCTCCTTTAAAGTGACAGCAGCCTAATATTCCTGCTGCTGACTGCGTTTTAAATGTTAATCAAACTACAAAAGACAAAGAAATCACTCACTGCTCTTCACTGAATAACTTTTTTTGTAACATGCATTTGATTACTTTATTCAATTTGTGTACCTGAAAACTACTGTTAGATCTACCTGAAAAACCTGAAAAGCACTGCTTATTTCATTCATATCTTTGTTTTATTGTATTTATTTATTTGTGCTATTGCTTGTTTGACTAGGCCTATTTGTTCTTTTTAATTATTAATGACTGTTTACTTGTCTTAAATATTTGAAATTGATATTAGATGTTAGATTTGAATTGAGAATCTTGTGGATCGGAATTGAATCGGGACATCTGTATTGATACCCAGCCCTAGTATTATTAGTGGTAGCTGATCATCAAATTAGGCAAAATATTTAATAAACAAAAAATGTCAGTTCAATTTCTGCACAAAACCTGACCCTTTACTAAGCCCCGCCTTAAAAATGGAACTGGACAATTCTGCTTTATCCTACAATTGTTCCATTATTATCAGACAAGCTCTTGCTCTTTTTTAATGCAAGTCTATGTAAGTTGTGTGTGTTTGGATAGTTTTGAATGCATTCTCTCATTCCTAAATCGTAAATGTAAATCGACATTTTTATCGTGATAAATTAACATGAATTAATTCTTTCCAACAGGAAGTTCTGTAAAGCTAGTCTAAACTAGCAACCGTAACCAAGGGGGCGGAGATTAGCAATGGGACGTCGATTCAGATCTACCCATAACCCTTAGGTTAAAACATCAAGGTTACCTCATCAAACTCCTAATGTGATTGGAAGAGCCCGGCGAAGTCCCATCCAATAAGAGGAGAGATAGAAGAGAAGGGGAGGAACAAGAGGAGTGAGAGCAGAGGAGCCCAAGACAAAAAGCAGTGATCAGCATAATAATGACTGACAGCA
This sequence comes from Rutilus rutilus, assembly GCF_951802725.1. Taxonomy (NCBI): domain Eukaryota; kingdom Metazoa; phylum Chordata; class Actinopteri; order Cypriniformes; family Leuciscidae; genus Rutilus; species Rutilus rutilus. The sequence goes on along the minus strand of NC_140217.1, from coordinate 35,997,311 downwards.
GGACTTGGACAGAACTGGACAAATCAAGAACAAAAAAAAAACAGTAGATGCAAATTGTTACTTATATGTTGATGAAAATACATATGTAGCCTATGTGCATTATGTATATCAAATGCATAACATTGCTATAAAGTTCAAGGCATGAAAGATTTGTCCATTCCAGCCCAATAACTTCAACATCTCAATCCTAAACACACTAGATAAGATGTTAGGTTTGGAAAAAAATCAACCCATTTTCTGATGTTACTGAATTTGTAAAATGATCAAGCTGGAAGATAAATCCTATTTTTAACCCAAAACAACAAAGTGACACGATTACTGTAGATCTGAACAATGAATGCACGGCAGAAGATTCAGTAAGGATTTTTGCAAGACAGTGCAAGAAGTGCTCAGTTAGATCACAAGAAGTGCAAACAGGGAAAAATCCACATGCAAGCAGATGGTAAGGAATGGAGCCACTACACCAGACAAAACACAAGCAGGCATGCTATATGATAGGAATGACGTCCGTGCTAGTAACTTTATCACTCTTCACAGGTACAAATATCGCACTGACAGATCTGTCTGTCAAGACCCAATCAATACCCTGTAACAGGGTTTGTCAAATCCGGTCCTGGCACTGCTTAAATCCTGATCAAACTCCCCTACCTGTGATTTTCTAGTCACCCTGAAGACCTGGATTAGCTTGCTCAGGTGTGTTTGATCAGGGTTGGAGCTAAACTCACTCCAGGGCAAGATTTGAGGAACCCTGCCCTATAAAGATACAGGACTATCTAAAAATCATGCTGGATTACCAGGCCGCCCACCACCAGCATCAAAGAGAAGGAAAAATGTGATGCATAGCTAATCTGTAGGAAATATCTATAGAAGATTTGGAAGACAAAACATACTGCCTTCCTCTGTCTGGAGACTCATTTTTAGAACGGTAAAAATATAACTAGACCAAAGTATATCCTGTAGAGCATCAAAGTTGTCTCACAAAAACCTTTTATAAATGTAGCAATAACGCTCACCATTACAGTTATTATTTAAACGCATAAACAGCAGGTATTATAACAGCTTTGAGTCATTTAAGGGGAGGTGATATAAAGAGGCATAAATTATGATTTTATATAAATTATCTAAATCTATACGTTTATTTAAAATTATGTTATATCATCATTACAAATTTCAGGAAAAACTACCACTCAAATGTTTGGAGTCAGTACGACTTTTGTAAAAGAAATGAATACTTTTATTCAGCAAGGATGCATTAAATTGATCAAAAGGTTACATTTAAATATAAAACATATTGACATAGAAAAAGGTTATTTTACATTGTTATAATATTACCGCATTTTTTTTTAATCAAATAAATGAAACAGAAGAGACTTCTTTCAAAAACAAATCAAACTTTTGAACGGTAGTGTATACTGAATTTGACATTACAATTTCATAATTTCAAGTGACACACACTAGACTTCATACGAGGTAAATATTACGCAGCTAATATTTTCATCACTTATTTTTGCTACAATGACAAAATAAAAGCCAATGAACTTCTTAATGCTTAATATTGTTCCATATACAATAAAAATGGATCGGAAAATATACATCTGCTTTACATTTAAGGGGGTGATTTAAGTTAACGTTATATATTGTGGGGTCACTGACATCATGATGTTCCCTGCAGATACATTGATGATCTAAACGTCCGCAAACTAGCACGACCATCACCTTTTTAGTCATTTCATTGCCATTCCCGCGTGAGGTAAATCAAAATGCGACTGTATGAAAAGTGTTTCATGATCAGCTAGCTGTTTAGCACAGACCTGCCAGCTCCGCACACAGCAAACAAAACAGTGGAGGTTTGTTGGACAACTGACATCAACAAACATCACTAGCTAGGGATGTTGTCTAGCTAGCTGAGAATCCAACACACACACACACACACACACGCGAAAACATTCAGTTCAGACAATGAACGTTAGACTCACCGCAGCATTGCTACGTGTATTCAGAGTACGACGGGGGTCGTATGTACTCACTTGCTCAGCCAAAATCTGCCGGTTTTGGATTGCATTGTTCCGCATTAATAAGAAGGCATCGGTTAGTCGCCGAGTTGCCATGGCTACGCAATACAAGAGGACGGTAAAATGAAATAACTACAGGCTGCCTCGATGGCTGTCTTGAGATTAGTTACTCAGCTCGTCGTCAAGGCTGCTGGCTACTTAACTAGCGAGCTAGCCTGCAAAACGGCAGGCGGGCTCGCCCAGCAACTCAGCGCCTCCGATTTCGAGAGTTTTCGGCTCTCTTTTAGACCAATGCAGTCCTGAGTCTATATCCTGCAAAGTACTACACCATTACAAGACCGACAACCCAAGTTATCCGCTTGGTTTGGGTTGCAAAACGGATCATGTCTGTGACTTCCGTGACGTGGAATACGTACACGTGACATCACAATGAAACTTCCGCTTTTGGCAATGAATATGCAAAAATCAGAGACGTTTTTATTTATTTATAGTTTTAGTTAAATGTTAAGTAGATATCATATTATAAAAGCAATATTGTAATATTTCAGTATTTGTACATCTGATTTTGCTTTGTTTATTGAGTTATATAATTCGATATATTATTCGACGAGTAAGTGATGTCATTTATTTACTTTTTTCTCTTTTATTCCAGTTAATGTTTATATCTTCAATAAAAAAAAAGTATCTACTGTTGATGGTTATGATTTGTTTTTTTGTTTTTTTTATGGAAAAATAATATGGTACTTTTGCAAATATAAACCTCATATATTTATTAGTTACAAGCATATAAATAAATGTTTATTCGTAAATTTAGTTTGTTCTTCAAATATGAGCATAAAATCAATTTTGTTTAAAACCAATGATATAACATTTCCTGAGTTGAGAATAATACGGCGACTCAGAAGCGCCATTTGGCATTTCCACAATCAGCACTTGCGAAACGGTTTCATTTGAAGTTTCACCACACGGCGGCAGTGTTTCCTACCTGAAAAATCATACGCACAATCAGTGTTGAAGATAATAGGGGAAACCTCTGTGTGAACGCTTTTAGAAAACGTTTTACTCCAAATGTTGAAAACGTATGGATGTCTATTCGCTGGGGATCTATTAAAGGGATTACAATGATAAAATACCTTTCTCCAGTGTCTGGTGGGAAGTAGACTTTGAGGATCTGCACTGCTGTTGCTTTTCCCATGTGCAGAACAGAGGAACTAGTCATTTATCTCACTTAACCAGACAGTGTCTAAACTCCATCTGTGAAAACGGTAAACTTGTCGAGATGTTATTCTATCTATCTATTATTTAATAGTTTTGATGACATAACTGTAATTCTACAGTGTGGAAAATAGTAGTAAAGAACGCATATAGGTGTGTCCAAAGTTTTGACTGGTATTTACTTTTTTTTTTTTTAAATAAGAAGAAAAGAAAGAGAGAGTTTGCTTTATTTTCCATGTGCTAACCATTGTGACATGCCAAATCTGGGGTTACGTAAGAGCCCACCCCTGTTGACCTGTTGTCTATATAACTTAGAATCGTGCAACTTAGAGCGACCCTTCAAAGATGTTCTGCAGGACTGGTGAAATTAATATTGCATATACTGCCAATTTATAACAACCTTAAAAAGGGCCCTCCTGCCATGCTACATAAAGAACTGTGACTTACTGCCAAAGACCAGCAGCCAACCCCACAGGAACATCATTTAAAGATATGTGTGAGTGAACGGTTGGACGTTAAACTACAATAATAGATCCAAGATTACAGAATATTCTGGAATAGAGTACACATAATAAAATATTAAATAAACTATAAAGGCCTAATAAAACAAAGTTGAGGTTGCACAATGAGAAAAGACAGATGTAAGTGGAGGGTTTATATAACAAGAATATGAACAGACGACTACAGAATGTATATTGCATATAAAAGTTCATAAGTAGAGAGCGTAGTATGTTAGGGAGGTTAACTGGGGCCATGAAGCAGACAAAACCCAGCAGTCTTTTTACCTCGTCTGGACAGTAACAGAAAAGAGACGCTGTGACCAAGGATTTCACAAAAAGAACAGCTCTGTAACCCAAATCACAAAATACACTCAATCTGGATTTTTGCCATATTACACGCCACGTACTATTACAGATCAAAAGTTTGGGGTCTGTATTTATTAATGTTTTTGAAAGACGTCTCTTATAATCTCCAAGGCTGCATTTATTTAATTCATGTATACACACAGCAAAATCTCTCTCTATAATATATATATAATCACACATTAATATACACATTATTATTTTTTTAAGAAAATAAGATTTGGCAAATATGATGTTGAATTTTTACATGAAATTTGCAATTCATTTTAGTTTAGTAATACAACAAATTTCAAAGTAAAAAAAGATGAGAAAACAGGACTTGAATTTATCCATCAGAAATTGATTGGATTGTGAAAAATGGATGTCCAATAGCAGAACAGACTGACTTAATGGAGTCATTTTAGTGTTTACACCAGTAATCTTCATCTAATTTGACATTTTATTTATTCAAATATTTACTCATCTCGTTTATGATTATTGAATAGATCATTATAAACGGTATAAAGTTATATATTATATAACTTTAAATGATCAATTACAAACTTTTTCCCATCTCCCCACTTCTTTGTCTTCTCACACACTTGTCTCTCCTCTCTTTTCCCCCTCACAGTTCAGTGTGAGATTCTCCTCTTTGCTTTATCTTAACCCTCCATGCGTACACAAACCCGACGGCCGTCCTCACACACACTTTTACGCTGACCCCGACAGCCACATTCATCATGCTCCTTCGGCCCATTCATCACATCCCCCCTGAGCCCCCACAGTTCTCTCAGACACAGGCATGGGGTTAGCAAACATCTCATGGAATTTAGGGCTGTGGTTGGGTTTTTAATGTTTTACAGCGAGCCTCTCACAGTTCACAATTCCCCACAGCGCGGAGGAACTCACGGGGAATGGAAGGAGAACGCATGTGTACGTAATATGAATGGTGTGTGCTCAAGTGCAAATGCAGACTGTTTACAGTGCTTTCATACTTTGTGGCCGTGAGTGATGACATCTATTTGCCCTTGACGGAAGAGGAATCTCTTTGATTTTGTTCGACCTGAGAGCGGATATGAGTGACAGCAGCCTAGTCTTACGCTCTATTTGCCCTGTCACTGAAAAGATAGCAGGGCTATTAGCAAAATCTTTTTGACATCACAATTTAAAGGAAGCCAGAAGGGATGCAATCCACATAGTGTGTACAAAATAAATAACACAGGGGTCTTGCATCTCATCTTTTGCATGTCATTAAAAAACTGCTCATTGTGACATTCAACCACATTCAAGTTTTCAATTTGTTAAAGGTGCAGTAAGCGATTTCTGAGAAACACTGTTGAAAGTTGATCAGACCGAGCAGCACAACACACTTGTAGCCAATCGGCTGTAGGGGGCGTGTCACTCATGATGGGGGAGGAGAGAGAGTGAGCAAGAGGGAGATCTGAAGAACGACTGTAGAAAGAGAGATGGCTGAGAGACATTACAAAAGAGAAAAGCTCTGAGGAATATCACTGGAAAAAGAAGGTTATGATCAGGCAAGAGCATTAATTTTAGAAAAGCTTTCCAGCGCTGGAGAGGCCAAAGCAGCGCTGTGCTTCCTTCGTTCGTTCGTCGTCTTCGCTTTATTTTTCGCGAAGCATTATTTTTCTCCGCTTCTGCCATGATAAAGAGTCACTCTTGCATTGTGTGTTTGCGCATTTTGGGGGCGGAGCAATGAAGGGAGGGGTGTGTTTATGTTGATTTCAAATATCAACACTGTTCAACAACGATTTTGAAAAATCACACACTGCACTTTTAACATTCATTTTTAAATATAGCCTACTATAAATATGCAATATTAATTCATATAGGCTACCTCAAATTGTCTGTTCATAATGTTAATTTATACAGCTTTAAATGTTAAAGATGAGTTAGTAGGCTACATAACATTAGGCTATATATTGCCAAGATTTGTAAATGCTATAAAAGTATTATTCATTGTTATTTCATGTCATTTTAATGATTAATTTTTAATTCAATTTTAAAAAATGCACATAAATATTGTTACATACATGTAACAGTAACATACATGTGACATGCACATGTAGTTTACACAGACTATATAGCCTACAATGGCTGATACAACTGCTAGCGGTATAGGCTTGATTGCGCCACCCGCCGAGGCCTCTCGCAGCACCTGTCACACAGCGGCCGTAGACACATGTGCTCCTCAAACATTCCTTCCACATCTCTCATAAATCACCATTACCCGGCCACTCAGCTCCGCCAGCTGGATCTCCACACAGGGTGGGCAGTGCTTTTTAACTGCATTCTTACAGGAGAAACATTATACGAAAGTTATTTTTGATGGCTGTTTGTGTTATCTTTAGTGCATTTCTTTCTCACAATGAACGCATGCATTTGTTTTGTAAACTTTCAGACGTTGGCTATTTAGACACTTTGACACGAGAAGGGTTAAAGGTGATTGATGATACGAGGACCAAAACGAATCATGTTTCCATAGCCAGCCGAAACTGAACACACCTGCCACAACCCATGAATCACCTTTAAACGGTCATCATCATTGGGTTGGCTTATTTTTTTCCTCAGTCACTGTGTAATGAAAATGTTATAATATTACAGAATATACAGTATAAGTTTGGGGTCCGTAAGAGTCTTGAATACAAATATTTTTATTCAGCAAGGATGAATAAAATTGATCCAAAGTAACATTGCACATTTATTATGTTACAAAGGATTTCAATTGAACATAAATGCTGTTCTTTTGAACTTTCTGTTCATCAAAGAATCTTGAAATATTTGAATCTATCTATCTATCTATCTATCTATCTATCTATCTATCTATCTATCTATCTATCTATCCATCCATCCATCCATCCATCCATCCATCCATCCATCCATCCATCCATCCATCCATCCATCCATCCATCCATCCATCCATCCATCCATCCATCCATCCATCCATCCATCCATCCATCCATCCATCCATCCATCCATCCATCCATCCATCCATCTATGAGCTTATTAGTTTAGAAATTCATTTGAGTAACTTTATAACAAATAAATGAATGTCTGACACAACGACACCTTTTCCATAATATTTGGTTTATTTCAATGGCCTTAATCAGGACGTTAAACACCAGTCCACCAATTTTTGGGGGTCTCCTATTTTTCCAGCTCTGCGCCCTCAATTCTTCAAACACCTCAGCAATAACATTCTCAGTGTCTTTTGTTTTCTTTGCTTGTCATAGGCTATTAGCTTTGATAAAACATCCATTACTCTTTTATGAGCTACTCTAGATGCTTCAGAAGGAGCTGAGGAAACCTCAAACTCTGACATGCACTGTGTCCCATAAGCTCTCACCACACACGGGCCGGTGGGATCAAATATCAATGTGAAATTCCTCATCGCTGAGCTACCTGGCCTGTCTATTATTGGCCCACATGCAACAGAGGGGGCGCAATGGTGGCATGATTATATAGGTGTTACAGACTGGATAGAATCTGAAGGGCAAAGGTTCAGACTAGAAAGAATGTGAGGTTTTGTGTGTGTGTGTGTGTGTGTGTGTGTGTGTGTGTGAGATGAGAGAGAGAGAGAGAGAGAGAGAGAGAGAGAGAGAGAGAGAGAGAGAGAGAGAGAGAGAGAGAGAGAGGAAGAACATAAAGAGTTTGAGAAATAGTTGGACAGAAACTTGACAGAAAGTGGCGACCAAACCAAAATTGCTTATTGCTTAAAGCTACACTGTGTAGGATTTTCTCCCATCTAGCTGTGATTACCGTTTTAACTCCTACGGTGGCCGTAAAATTCCAAATCTGCCGGCAGTCGCGAGTAATCTCCCTCTCGCATTCGTCACGGTGCCACTGAGTGTAAAAACGCAAAAGGCGAAGCTTGAATTTCCAGGTATGTCCCTCTTTGAATGTATTTTCAAGATGGAGGCGCAACATGGCTGCCGCCAATCGAGCGACTCGCTCGTATGTATTCTAAATGGCAGATTCTACGCTTACGAGAATACTTGATTAGTTGGTAGAAGTAATTACACATTAATGAGCACATATCATTTTGAAAGAACAAAGTGTTTTTTGCTAAGAATCAACTTAAAAAAATTACACAGTATAGCTAACTTTAGTTAAGTTAACAAAAACTCCCTTACAGTTTTTCTCAGTCGCTTTGGTGCATTTCTCACATCACTATTTACATTTGCACAACAGTTAATGCAGTTCTCAAAACAATTAGTACAAACTGCAAGTTGATAACCTGCAAAAGCGTGTCACTTGCTCAAAATGGATAGCTCATTATTCAAAAGCAAGTATTCATGTCAATGAAAGTGTCAGTGTCATCAAGATGAAAAGTCCTGACACCATTGTTTATGAACAAGATAGTCAAATGGCTTTGTCACGTTTTCATTATGACAGTTTACTCTGTAAATGTTTTCCAATGCAAAAAAGTCAGATCTTGGTGACACTACCTGAACATGCTCAAGACAGCACTACATACTATTTGCACAGCCATTTGAAAAATACAGTAAAGTTACACATTACTGTATTTAGTGAGGTAACTGAGTACAAGACACTGAATATGTATGTTTCACATTTTTACTGCATATGCTCTTTGCAATTCTAATTTGTTCACCGCATTGTGCAAAAGAAAAAATACACCCTTATTTACAACAAACATAAACTGCCTTTGGGTAGAGCCGTGCACAACTGTGAACAATATTGCAGTACATATTGGAACTGAACATACAACATACATAGTACTGTAATCATTCATGCACATCCAGATGTTCCTCATCAGTGAAAGCTGAGATTCACCTGAGAGAGAGTGTTCAATTTAGGGACATTTTCAGGAAAAAAAAAAGATTTAAAAAAATGTGTAAAATTTGCTTGACAGATTTTGACAACTAGTTCAACATTTTTGTATGTAATGACTCAAGCAATGAAATGAGGACTATTAGTTTTATATGGAATGACTATTCAGCATTCACAAGTATAGTTAATTTTGACTGACATGACATAAGCAAATGATAATGTTATAAAACAGCAGAGAGTTGTATGAAAGCAATTGATGCACGTCCAAAAGCATTTGCAATTGGTTGGAAGGAATGAGAAACTGCTACTGATGTGCACAAATGATTAAATGTTGTGGAGGTTGAACTAACTGTTGTGCAAATGTAAATAGTGATGTGAGAAATGCACCAAAGCGACTGAGAAAAACTGTAAAGGGATAACTTTGTACCTTATTTACCTCTAAAAGTAGTAGTACCTTAAGGGTATTACTAATCTAAGGTATAAAATGCACATTTTAGGGATAAAATACAGGTATAAGGTACAGAGTTGTCCCTTTAGGAGTACTGCCCCGGTGACAAGCTGTTGTACCCCTAAAAGTAAAATGTTTGCCCTTTTTTTTTTTCTGACAGTGACGCCATGAACTATAGGCTAAACAATTTACAGAATCATTAAGACGGAATAGAAAATTATATGGAATTCTATGGATTATATGCAAGGTATTTTCCATGGTAAGGAACAGTACCTTCAACTTTGCTTCTATTTTATCATCATCCATCAACACTGAAGATCAAAGGAACGAAAGCTGCATATGAACACACACTCATGCACACTTCATTAACCACAGACATACCACTCTTATCACAGGCAAGTCGATCTGCAACAGTGTGATCATCTAGATAAACCTTCCTCTCTTCTTACTGTATATGGTACATATGCACTCTATACAGTGTTATGTGTGCTCACTGCTCTCTCACACACACACACACACACACACACACACACACACACACACACACACACACACACACACACACACACACACACACACACACACACACACACACACACACACACACACACACACACACACACACACACGTTTGAATTCCACTGCAAGAAGAGGAGTCTCAGAATAAGATATTCAGTTCTCTTGCCAAACACAACAGATGTTTTGCATGGTATGTGTGAAACATCTGGGATTACCATAATTTACAGTGCTGCTTGTTTTTCCTACGTCTCTCATCACTAGATTAATATACTCATCAAACTTCAGTGTAAAGTAGCACGAATGTAAACCTGTACAAATAGACTTTATTCAAACTCAATGCTACATTTGTTTTGAAGCAGCCAGAGACACAAAGTTATCAAGATGTGTTTGCTGCTTTTAATACACTATACCATTCAAATATTTGGGGTAAGAAAGATAAATATAGAAATATATAGAAATATTTCTTACTTACCCCTATATATATTTTTTTTACATATGCATTTTTGTTACAAAAATTATTTCAAATAAATGCTGTTCTTTTCAGCTTTCTATTCATCCAAAAATCCTGAAAAAGTATTACAGTTTCCACAAAAATATAAAGTTTTCAACATCGATAATATTAAAAAATGTTTATTGAGCAGCAAATCAGCTTATTATAATGATTTCTGAAGGATCATGTGACACTGAAGAATGGAGTTAAGTTTCAAAATATATTTTAAAATTAATTGCAATAATATTTCACAAATGGTATGGTATGGTATTGTGTGATAGGATAATCCCATCAAAGGTACTTTAATAAAAGAACACCATGGTAATGCTCAAAGACAATTATTATTCATGTCCCAAAACATATATTATCATGGTACTTTTTGTAAGTCAAATCAGAACAGACAAAATATTAATGCATGTAAGTAATTTATTTATTGTCATTGTTCTGGCATGATACTTGAATTGGCTGCTTATAAACGTTTGTACACAGAAAAAGAACAAGATGTTAAAAAATGTGGTGTTTTCACGTGCATTTAAATATAAATAAATGAATTACAAGAGAAACCGCAATTTTTTCTTTGCCCGTTTTTTTTTATGTCACTTTGATTGAATTGTTTGATGTTTTTCATCACCAGCACTTCTCTATTATTATTAAAGGGTCTCTGAAGTAAAGTGAGTGCAAACATCTGCTGAAGAGCTGCACTTTTTTTGTCTCTGTAATTAAAACCGATTTCTGGGTGTTTTGTGAAGGAGAAAATGTCAGACACATGTGCACTTATTTATAGATATAAATCTAGTAAATCATAATCATCCGTCCTTAACCATTTTGCCTTGCTAATTTTTATTTAAAATTGCTTTATAATAATAAACAAGCCTTCATTCTGTGGCAGCCATCACTATAGAGATCCTCCATATCTCTTCTACACTATTGGATTCTACAAGGATTACTCCGAGAGGTCGTGAGGAGGAACAGACCATTAGCTGTTCTCTGCTACACTGAGTCTGGAATCTTGGGAATTCTATTGCTCTTGAGTTCATATCAACCAGAGAATTCTGCATTCTGGAACTGAACTTGGCTTCATGGTTACGGTTCTGGAGTTTTCTCTTCTCTTTTTAATCACAGGCTCAAGACCGCTCTTTAAACATAGTACAGTATGTGGACAAACATTAGAGAATCCTGGGATGTAGAGGATCTTAAGCTGGCGGATCAGGCACCTGTGGGTTGTCCACGGGAGACGCTTCATACCAGTGCCTCCGAAGCGTTCCTCCCCCCACGTCTGACCTGGACACGGCCCGTTTGATCCGTCTCCAGTTCTCACAGTCAACAGATGAGCTCTGCTACTATACAAAAGATTATTAACAACGATGAACGGAGTGTTTTTCTTAGATCTTAAGGCCGCATTTGTTCAAAATAACAGTAAAAGCAGTAATATCGTGAAATATATTTTTAAAATGTCATTTATTCCAGTGATGCAAAGCTGAATTTTGTCTTCCGTCACACATGATCCTTCAGAAATCATTCTAATATGCTGATTTGGAAGAAACTTATTGTTATCAATGTTGAAAACACTTTTTTCAGGATTCTTAGTTGAATATTGAGTTCAAAAGAACTGCATTTACTTGTATAGAAATCTTTAGTGGCGCCATAAATGTCTTTACTGTCACTTTTGTACAATTGACTGCATCCTTGCTGGATAAAAATATTCTTCTTCTTTAAAAAAAGTGCTGACCCCAAACTTTTGACCAGTAATCTACGTATATTCTGTATTCCCATACACAAAAGAAATATATTTTCAGGATATATTTTGGAATATATGCAAATATTTGAAATTGGCCCAATAAATGTATGTCATACTTATATTTCATATATTTTTGTTATATTTCAGAATATATTTCAATGTATTTTTTTCTGTATGGATCCCCAAAAGTGTCAAATATATATGTGGCATATATTCCAAATACATTGAAATATATTCTGAAATATAACAAAAATATATGAAATATAAGTATGAAATATATTTATTGGGCCAATTTCAAATATTTGCATATATTCCAAAATATATCCTGAAAATATATTTCAAATATATTTCTTTTGTGTATGGGTTAATATCTCTTTTTTTTTTTTTTTTGAGGTGTGCCATTCACACTCATGTCCAACAGGTTCATACACTAGATAATTTAGAATATACACCTCCTCCTTCCCATCTTCAAGTATTTTTGTGGCTATTCGCATGACCTGACATTAGCAACTCTCATTTGACTTGTTTTTGCAATGCTGTTTTTATGATTATTCCTCCAACCATTTCCAGAAGGGGAACTCCACATAGGAGAGGTAAACCAATCCAACAAGGGAAGCCTTTCTTTTAAAGGATCCCTAAATCTTGAACGTAATTCTATTCCCGCAAACTCTCTGTCCCGTATCATTGCCGGGCGTCCCTGCGGTAAGGACATGATTGTAAATAATTATGTGCATTACATGCCGTTACACTTGGTTGTTATTTCATATACAGCACAGAGAATTGTAAACCGGCTGTTTGTCGTAAATTCACTAAGAAGCGAGATAAAAAGTTACAGATGGAACTTCATGATCTCGAAGCTCTATAAATCAAACATCACAAAGTGAATGAAATAGAATGTGTATTGTTGTAAATGGTAGCAGAGAGACTCTTTAAAGAGGAAGGGATGGAGATGATAGCTTGCACTGGTGAGATCATGTTGGATCGCTTACTATGAAGATAGAATGACACCATAACCAACATGCAGTAGATGCCTCTGTTTGTCAGCATCATTAAATCAGGCCAAGGTAGGCAACATAAAGATCAATGGTCAGTCTATATGGGTGACTCTCAGTAAACCTGTCAAGAACATATCTGGGTCATATTTCATCCCAAAATCAAAAGAAAAATCAAAGATAAATGAACTGGGGTTGGATTGTGACATTTTCATGGCAATGACTGCTGAAGTAAACGTAAAGCTCATAATAAGCCGACAAAGAATTCAGTGGCTTTGGAGTTTGTATTTGGAGATTTCATCACATAAAAGAAAGAATGTGCATGCATCAAAATGTCTGTTGATACAGACTCATTGTTGGTGCATGATAACATCCTTCCTCGAAGAGAGGATGTTTGTAGCATGAGGGCGGAAGCGTTTGGCAATCGCTGTCCTTGATCCTCTCTCTGAGCAACCCTCCATTTTCATACTTTGCCAAGCACCTGTCGGCAGGTATGAACGAGAGAGGCGTTTTACCTGTTGCTGCAAGACCAGTGTTGGGGGTAACTCATTACAAGTAACTTGAGTTATGTAATCAGATTACTTTTTCAAGTTACTAAAGTAACGCATTACTTTAAAAATGTGCAACAAAATATCTGAGTTACTTTTTCAAATAAGTTTGTTTTCCCCATGTTGAGACAAATCGAAGTGCAGAGGTGTTGTGTGTAAACATGATGGTTATTGTAGTTCTAGACTAAATGTGAGCGTGCATTTACTCATCTCACTTGCACAACAAAAAGATTCAATATTGCTCAAAATGAATAAAATCTGTGAAATGCAAAATCAGAATACTATGCAAACCTCCAATAACTAAATATGTTTGTTAAAACATCATTTTCTATGCATTTAATCTCTGAATTTGCATTTCCTTCAGCCTGGGGCTTATTATTTCACTTTTGGTGTGAAAGTGTCTTTACATTTGCCCAAAAATATAACTTTTTTGTTATAAAAAAACAAAACAAGCCCAGCCCAGGTGAAAAAGGAAATGCAAAAGTAGCTAACATAACACATTACTTTTCTAAAATAGTAACTAAGTAACGCAATTAGTTACTTTTTAGGGGAGTAACACAATATTGTAATGCATTACTTTTCAAAATAACTTTCCCCAACACTGTGCAAGACTCCCAAACAGGCCGTTTACCTCCCGTGAACCGCCTCATCCTGTGCTCTTCCTCTCAAGCATGCATTAAAAATTATATGTCGCTTATAATTATATAAGCAACACATAATTATATTATAATTATAATAAATAAATGATCAGAATACACAGCTACTTTTGAATGGCTGTCAATGGAGAAATATCTAGTGCTGCTGAAGCTAACCACCCCCTGGAAGCCACACAGCAATTAGCCACAGCTAATTATGGTCCTCTCGGTGACCTCTTCCACCTTCCAGCTAACAGACTTCAAGAGGAATACCACAGTCATGGGACATTTCTGTTTCAACAGATACATTTCTGTGAGTAATCAAAAAAACATTCTCAACATAAGCAGCTTGATCACAATCACCAACACCACTTACCCATGTAAATACCCCATGTACCCAGTTAGTTTACCATGGGAGGGTAAACAAATGATACACTTATAATACACACTCTCTGGACGTGTGCTTTAGAAGGAGATTCAGGCATATTAAATTCTATTTCTGACTTATATACTGTGTATACTGTACACACTCTCACACTCACACACACACACACACACACACACACACACACACACACACACACACACACACACACACACACACACACACACACACACACACACACACACACACACACACACACACACACACACACACACACACACTTTTTTTTTTGGTCCTGTAAATCTTTTTGTATCCACCACCACACACATGTACAGTAATATCTACAGTGTCAGAATCTGTAGGGCTCATGTTACAGGCCATAGAAATCCTGCTTCATTCTGGCTCTTAGGACAAGTGGGAATTGAGTTCTGTCAAGAGACTTTGTCTTTAACTGACATCTGACAACACATGGCACAAAAATAGTCTTTTGGGAATACCGGATAAGGAAACAACTTGCTAAAATCAAGGAGGTCTATAACACCTGGAAAAAGCTTTCTGTTAGCAGGACTCTCATTCATCTCGAAGGCAATGAAGTACACTACCATTTAAAAGTTTGGAATCTTTTATTTATATTAATTTTTTTATGTTTCTGAAAAGTCTCTTACAAGCTGTATTTATTTGATCAAAAACATTAAAACAGTTATATTGTGAAAAAGAAGAATTTAAAATGACTTTTTAACGTTTTCTATTTGAATTTTAAAATGCTATATATTCCTGTGATCAAAGCTGAATTCAGCATCATCACTCCAGTCTTCAGTGTCACATGATCCTTCAGAAATCATTCTAATAGTCTGATTTGCTGCTCAAGAAACATTTCTTATTATTATCAATGCTGAAAACAGTCGTGCTGCTTAATATCTTTGTGGAAACTGTGATACTTTTATAGGATTGTCTGAGTTCTCTAAGTGGTAGTTCTTATGTCCATGGCTAACACTAATTAAAGGGATAGTTCGGACAAAAATGATATTTAACCCATGATTTACTCACCCTCAAGAACGTTCGAGATGTATATGTCAATCTTTTTGACGTTCTACGTCACGACGCTTCCTACGCTACGTCCTACGTCATACGCCAGCATCCATCTCTGTGAACGCGCGTCGACCGCTACCGGAAGCCAGTTATTTTCATTTATAAAGTTTTAAATATGTATATTTTTACGACAAAACCGCACGGATTACCCTCAGAAGGCCTTCGTTTATCCCCCTGGAGCCGGATGGATTACTTTTGTGAAGGATGCATGCACATTTTGGGACTTGAAGGAGGTGGACCCCATAGCTTCACACTATAACCACTGAAAGATCTAAGACATTTTCTAAAATAACTGAAAATGTGTTCGTCTGAAAAAAGATTGACATATACATCTCGAACGGCTTGAGGGTGAGTAAATCATGGGTTAAATATCATTTTTGGCCGAACTATCCTTTTAAGAACAAATGCTTTGAAACAAATGCTGAATAGCAGAAATATTTGGCTACTGCCACTTTAAGACCTAATGCACAGATCTAAACACGTGTTGTCTTTCTTACTGTTTACATTCACTTAAGCCATAAACAGCTATGTTTGCTAGGATATTCGCCGAGATGGGCATTTTTTAAATATAATTTAACGTGAATTTGTCCATAAAAGCACAAGAAGACATGAAAGAGAACTCAACTGAGTATTTGCGCACTATCTGAGACGTTAACTGGCCAAACACCATTTCATATACTTGCCAACTCCGATTATTACTCGCTTTTGCAGTTTGGGGAGTGTTAATTTTAGGCCCTGTTGGAACGTGTTCAGATAATGATGTCTTAACTGGAGGCAGTTAATTAGTCAGCCAGTGGTATGTTAATCTTTCTATCTGCAGAAAGCAAGTTGATATCTCAAGCTTTGCGGATGCAGCGAGAGGTGATATGCTGGAGATACATTCCTTTGCTGATATGAGACGTGTTTTGAGGTTTCTTTAACACAACAATCAAGGTTTGGTTGGGTATAGCTGGTCTCAGATCAGTGCACGATGAAGTGTTGAGAGTGAGATGCTCAGCATATCAAGCCACACTCATGTCACGAAGCGTTAGCAGACGAGAGAGTTGCTGACTTCAGAACAGGCTAATCTTCTCATCCAACAAGTCTTATCACTAACACTAGACAGCAAATGGTAGATGGAGAGAGTGAAAGAACGAAAGAAACAAAGAAGAGTCAGAGCTAGCAAACATGCCACAGGGGGTTGTATTTTCCAGGCATTTGCTCACAAGATCTACAGAGATTAATGATAAAGTCAAGGATCTCGGGTTTTGCTTTCCGTGTGTTCTCACTCGGGGAATATGTCTTTGAGCCAAAGTGAGGAAACTCCAACATGAGAAGAAATGTGTTGTGAGTAGACCTTTCAAAAACATTTTCATTTTTCCATTCTGCTAATCCCATGTTATTACAGAAATCATGTCCATCACCTCTAATGCTTCTAAATAATCTCCTTAATGGCAACTTGTTATAATAACTTATAACAATAGTGAAAACATAAGTTATGAAACTCTTTAGGCTTTTTTGCGTGCTTTATTGAAAATGTAGCTGTCAGTGAATTCATTGCAATTAGGGATGCAACAATACTGAAGGTCTGTCTGACACCAATTCTTTTCATGTTATGGCCATTGACTGATTAAAAAGCCAATATTAAAAATTATTGGTAGTAAATTCTATACTATTTTGTTAAAATATAAAATAAAATGAATATTTATCAAATAAAAAATAAAACGCTACAAAGTAAAATCAATATGACTTTTCATTTAAAGCAATTAGGCATTACAATATTTTAATGTCCAGTATTGAAAATCTATTATATATATATATATATATATATATATATATATATATATATATATATATAAAATTCAAATAGAGGAAATGAACAATTAAATACCCAATAGCTGCTTGAGAATATTTCCAATACATCGGAAAATATCAGACAATAACTGATATGGTACTGATATATTGTGAATCCTTAATTGAATAAATTGTACGTTTACATGTTAAGGACTACACAACTACATTTAAGCAAAGAAACTACTTAGCAAACACTTAACTCATTTACTTAACTTAACTTAACTTAACTTAACTTAACTTAACTTAACTTAACTTAACTTAACTTAACTTAACCTGGCAAAAACTCGCTGCAGCAATACAAGCACTACTCTAGTCTTTACTTGTTTTTTTTAGGTTGGATGTGGATTAATCTGGGTCAGAGTTAGAGGCCAAAAGTAATGTGGGGAATTTGTGAAATCTCTCAGCTTCGTTATTTGTTATTTATTTCAGTTTCTGGCTCCTTTGAAAGCTGCAGCTGTTGTCAGACTAACCTCTGGAAGAATAACCGGAGCCCTGCTGGCAGCACTGCACTAATGACCCACTGTGTGCGTGTCTAAATGCCTGTTGCTCCGCATGTTTGTGCATACAAATGTTTATTTTTGTGCCTCACACACACACAGAGAGTGTCAAAGAAACACACAAGGGGTCAGAGGTCAGATGGCTAATGTATCTTCCATGTGGCATCAGAACGGGAATTGAAATATTCCAGGCTACGTCTGTGTGGAATTCTGGATGAAAGAGGGGCAACATTGCCGGGATGCTTCCCACGTTGCTCTGCTCTGACTTGTTTGGGCATCTGTTGTGCTCTGATTATGGAAAAAAAGACATGCAGATAAACATCAGCGCAGATAGAGAAAGACTAAAAGTGGCGTATCAGACGAGCAAAGGCAAAATCTCCTCTGTCTTGGACCACCACTGAGGGAACCCACAGCAGGAGGTCCACATACACCCACAGAGCAACTTTTCTGTGTAGAAATAGACACTATTAAATGTAAATAGACAGAGCAGCCAACTGCTGACGCAAGTATTTCAATTAACAACCAAAGAGCAAACATGCTAAAGCTAACCGTTTCAACCACAGTCACAGCTTGTTTGAACATTCAAAAAGTCAACCACGGGTGTAATGCAACTATGCAAGGATATTTACGAGTCATTAGCCATACTATATATAGTCTAAATGTCCTGTACGTGTTTTAGGGTGAGTTCTTGTGTAGTTCTTCAGTTTCTTTTTTAGGAAAATAAGGGACATATACATCTGAGATTGATGCCTGCAGCTATACAAACTGCCTGACTGAATTAAGTGCTGAAATGCATTTCAAATGCAATCACCAATTACTTTTTGGCTCAATTACATTGCATTTGTTTAAAAATTATTATTATTATTATTTTTTTTTTTTTATTATTATTTTTTTTTTGTACTAAAGTGATAATTTAGCTTCTACATTAGAGAATTGTAAATCAATGTAGAGTTCAAGATTAACAAAGCAGCCTTAATATTGTTAACTAAATCTAGTAAAATTGTTATATATATATATATATATATATATATATATAAAAATGTGAAAAATGCTGAAATATTAAAATTACTAAAACTGTAACCGAAATAAAAAATGATATAGAAAAAATGATCCAAAATATTAATAAATACTATAACAGTATATCAATTATGATTAAATACCACTGGAACAGAGTTAAAGTTCATCTTTTAAGTGCTTATTATTGTAGACATTTTAATTGGTTAATATTAGCGCCCTCAAACAAAGGTGAAACATGTCTATCATGCCTTGTTTTCCATTTCCATTTCCATTTTTACCATTTAAACTCTAACAGACAAAACAGATTCTACATGCAGAAGCATTATCAGCTGTTTAGGTGCAAGATGCTAACATACAACACACTTCTGATTTAATACGGAACAAATTTATTTTCCCACACTCAATATATATATTATGTTTTTTTTTTTGTTTTTTTTTAGCATCAAGCAAATATTTTCTTTGTAATTTGCCATTGCAGTGATGCACATAGTCAGTCATGATTAACTTATTCCACATGCAAAAGTGAACCCGGTGTAAAATAAAACAGCTTTTTATCAGACTACTGATATGACTCTTCATCTCGTTAGAGCGTTTATGATTTTAAACAACTGACTTTTTCTTTCTTTATTATAATAAGGGGAAAATGAAACTTTATAAATGGGATGATTCTGCACTATAACAAATGCCTGTGGGATCTCAATCAGTGTGCATATGCATTTAAAGTAAGTGTTTTGTGTGAGTGTGCATTTGCAGTCACCCAGCTGCCTGATAGCATACTGGGATGCGAATGTGTGATGATTAGAGCGTGGATCTTATCTTATGCACAGGGGCACGATTCTGCTTTTGTTCCGCGCCAGACTCCCTTCTCGCCCACCTGGGCTAGGCTGGACCTCCTGCTGCTTGGACGACCGCCACGTGTTAGCCTTCACTGGTTTGGAACCGCTGCGGCATCTCTGGTTTAAACTGAGGAAGCGAGGGTGGGGATATACTTTCTTTCATATATCTCAAAGCACTAAGACAGAATTACGCACCAAGCCAGCACACACACACTAAAGCCACATCTCCACATGATCAAACAGATGACTGATTGCAGGCCTCAGGGGAAAGAGAGAAAGGGGGGGATGAAGAATGAAATGGGTGGTGGTTTTCCAAAGAGCCTCTGCACCTCAATGACATCAAATCTGTGTGTAGAGTGTGTGACAAAGAAGGCAGCGAGACAAAAAAATGGTTTTGATTAGAGAGCTGTTTGTGGTTTTGGGTGCATGGGTGTGTTAGATTGGAACCTGCCGCCATTATAGACAGCAATGTGAAGGGAAAATCCAGAAAGTCAGCAGAAAAAAGAGAGAGAGATTATGTCCATAAATGTGTGTGGAAACCAAACGGATCCTGTGGGGGGCGACGTAACCACGTCTTGGGAATATAATGTAACACTTCTCTTCTTCTTTAATGAATGGTTAAAGGTAAAGGTGTAATTTGGCACCATTAGTGATACCAAACAAAATTCCTAAAATGATGATTGTTTTTAAACAGGTTTCCCAAACAGTCCGTCTCCCATTGGTTGGACAAACAGATGGTCCTGCCACAAAATTCGTGCTATTGGTTGAGTCAATGTTGCATTTTTAGGCTGGTCCGTGTGTTTTAACTAGAAGAACAATGTTTTGAAAGCACCAGATACACTTCTCAGGGGTTTTTAATTTGGCTTGGCATAGTATTGGGATAGAAGAACGTATCCTAATGTATTTTATTACCTGTAACTATTGAGATTTGTTTTGCCTAAGCAGTGAAATAACAATAAACTGTGTATTCATGCCATCTCTCATTACTAGCAAAACCAGTGGTGATCCTTATGAAACATGAACTGTATTGACCGTTACCTTTAATTCTGAAATTCAGCTATTATTTTCCTCAAATAAACTTGAAATGTGAAGAACTGAGTTTGTGCAGCTTGCCTGGCAATTAGACACTGAATTTTATCATCACAGCAAACCACAAGTGGTGAAACGCAGCAACATGGTCTGGCGCTCCTCAGGGTTATGTCCGCAGTCCAACTCTGTTCTCACTCATCACTTCTTAACTGCAACAAACACATTACCAAATGAATGATTGAATGACACAGCAGTCACAAACAGTTATGAGGCTGCAGCCAAAAATGACATCACAGATGGCTTAACAAAAATGCATATTCAGAATATGGATTTAATTCTTAGTTCTTGCGGCAGTTCACATGTGCAAATATTTCAGGTTTTGTAGGTTACAGATTTAAACCTAGTCCACTAAAACACTCTAATCCACCCCATGCACTTCCAAATCCGAACATATAAGTGAACTCTTGAACTTGTTCTCAGGAACATAACACAGAATCCAAATCACGCAGGTCATAAACACTTCAGCATGCATTGGCTGCAGCATTGAAACCCAAAGTGCCAGTTTCAAGGGGTTCTCATCAGCATGTTAAGATTTATACACATATTTTACTACTTATAAACCTCACATGCATTAAATAAATGTAATATCTTCTAATAGTAGATATATTATTTAGAGCTGATATTTTATCAGATTTATTTTGTTGGATTATACTTCCACTGTGTTATCTCTACTGTATTGCATTTCAAAACTATAGTGGCTGGCAGACTCAAGATAGAATTGCAACATACTGTACACAAAACGGCACATATAAAAAACTTTTCTTCTTGGACGGCACAGTGCCATTGCTTTTTAACACCTACTATACCCATATTATATGTGTGCATGAGGTAAAGTGAGAAAAGATTTTATGCAGGAAACCATTGCATCTGTCAAAATTAAACATATAAACACGTGTGTGGGTTTGATTAACACATTTATGTTTAATTTAATGTTGTGGGCAGGTTTCTCAACTTGCTGGCTTTGACTGTGCCCTTTTGCACCTTACCCTGCTCCCCAGAGGGTTAATGCTGGGAGGTTTACAAGTTCCCTCCTCTTTTCTCTCTCTCTCTTTCTCCCTCTCAGATTCTCGCTCCGCTCTCTCAACTGAGTAACCCAAAGACAGACTCTTACAAGCACCACACAGGTTTAACATCACCAAAGAGAGCACAGAATCAACAGGGGACGTATTTTCAAGCACTATCAAGAAAGGAGATCTTGCAAACTCAGTCAAGGAGTCCTGCCATGAATGGAAAAACTTCATGTTTGAAGATGAAACGTATCAAAAGTGGATTCAATTAATCTGCATATCTGGTAATATCTTATCTGAAACGCTCTCATTGACGTGTGACTATCCAGGAGAGGAGCATTTCCAGATTTTAGTCCTTTATTTTTAAGTGATTTGGAGAGTATAAGTACCCGATCATGGCTGGGGTGAGACTTATTCACCTGTTGAAGACAATTTGGATGGTATTTCTCATGCAAGGTTAGTTCATTAAATTTTTCTCTGTCCTTTGATTTCAAGCAAATGGTTTTACCTATTTCAGGACACTATTCAAAATGCTAAAAGGTGCATGATTACACTTCTGATATATTAACTTTTGAATTGTATGATCCATCTCTTTTGGTTCCCATAGAACCAAAATGTTTTTTTTACATTGTCATGCCACTAAAAAAAACCTTTTTCAAGTAATACAAAGAGCTTTTTATTCTCTAGTTCTTTAGAAAACAATCTGTTGCTTTAAAGCAGTGGTTCTCAATCCTGGTCATTTTGAATGTCTCCCTTATCTGACACACCCAATTCAGGTATTGGAGCCTCTGCTAATGAGCTGATGATATAAATCAGTTAAATAAGTGAGACATCCAAAATGCGCAGTGCTGCAGGACTTCAGAAACAGGACTGAATGAGTGTTGTAAAGAAACCAGATATGATTATCGCAGCCTACAATGC
This sequence comes from Rutilus rutilus, assembly GCF_951802725.1. NCBI lineage: Eukaryota > Metazoa > Chordata > Actinopteri > Cypriniformes > Leuciscidae > Rutilus > Rutilus rutilus. The sequence continues at coordinate 35,974,389 of NC_140217.1, read as the reverse complement.
GACGGCATTAATCTAATTAATATAAAAAACACCACAGAGCAATTTAAGAACACTAAATAGCCAAAAGGATTCTGTAACAAAAGTGTTCTTTGCCGAACCCGAAGAACCTTCTTCCTTTTTTTTTTTTTTTATCATAGTACAGCCTATATTTATCATTTATCACAGATCCAAACAGGCAAAACAGTCATTATAAAACAGGAACATATAACTATGATGAAATAATATGGCACATCTAAATTAATGAATGTTATTATGGTATTAATGTTAATGCAAATAAATAATAATGCAAATTATGAGAATCTTAAGTATAAGCTTAAAGCTTAAGAATGACTTCTTGTTAATGTGTGAAAGTATGAGAGCTGCCAAGCAAAACACCTTCATTATCGAGACCAACAAGTCTGAGCATTTTCTTACTGTATCAAGAACGTTTTTTACAGTGTGTCCCCCCCCCCCCTCTGGATTTCACAAGTGTAATTAGGATCTAAAGGATGACAAAGAGCTCTCAAGATAAGGTTCGGTTAAAGTTTTGGGGTTTAATTAACCTTAATAAAACCCATGACGAAACTAAACTTGAATTGGCAAACTTAATATACTCAACAAAAGAAGGTTTTTCGGCTTTTTTAAAAACTCTCCAGTGGTTTAACTTGCCAAGTCTGCTTTAAAGCTTGCTGTGTTTCCTTAATGCAACTCATGCTTACTGAACTAATACTGCATTGGTCATTCTTTGCTGTTGATATCATTTGTGCATGTGCACAAAAGTCTAGAAAATGCTTCTATTTTGCATGCAAAAGTGTTCATTAGAAATGATTTAATCAGAATAAGAGTTTCAGCAAAAGGTTAAATTGTAAAATGTCGAATTTCAGACTTTTAAAGGCCACGTTCTTAAAAAAGTTCTTTGCGGCACCTTCCATTCATCGTTGTGGTCTAGAAGGTTCTTCTGGAGATGGAAAAGGTTATTGATGTTACATTTATAGGTTCTTCAGATCATTCTGGTTTCTGGCTTCTTCAAAGCACTGTGATGGTTTTTGAATAAAAGTTGTTTCAGGAAATTTAAAAGGTTCTCCAATGGCATAAGGTTATAATTTTCATTTTTAAGAGTGCACAAGTAACAGAAATTTTGGCTTGTTCTCCGGGAAAATGAGTCAGTCAGGTGGAGTTTAAAGAGGTCTTAATATAAATGGCAAAGAGTTTGGCACGGCTCTTTTCACCTGTCAGTCTGCTCCACGGGCCACGGGCCCCGGACCCCCGTTTTTGATCCAGACTCTTTTAAAGTTAGCAGGGGTGTAGAGGAGGCCATTGTTTCCCGTGAAAGCAGATCACAGCGATGGAACTAATGCCACCATTAAAATAATGATTAGAGTAACAGGCCAACGCCATTAACGACCCCTTCTGTTCGTATGCCATTTAGGAGCTGTTTTTCTTCTACGCTTTCGTTCCTTTCAGTCAGGGATGGTTAGGGTGATGAAGAAAGCAATAGGCTTCTGTTCTCACTATCAGGCCGCCTATACAGAACAACAGAGAGAGAGAGAGAGTGAAAGACTGGTGCAATTACACCCGCCCCTCAGTAACTCATGGCAGTTACCCATGACCTCGGAGCTCAGCATGTGTTCATTTATGTGCCTGTACTTACTTGGCCTTTTTTCATCAAACTGCTGAATTAGATCTGCGGAAATGATTAATATCATGCCCATATGCTTGAATATTCTTCTAAAACAGACACTAAATACAATTCGGTATATTGTAGTTGGCTGTGACACTGTCTGCTTTGATTTAAAGGGGGACGTTATGTAACACAAGGTGATTTTACGAAAACGTATGCCTCAATATTGATAAAGCACGAAGGTTTTCCAGTGTTACACGGAATCAACACCATAAATCTTCCAGCTGCTCTGCATCCATTCCACCTTTTTTTTTTTAAATATGTCTGCTTTGAAATGCATGAGTAATATTCATAAGCAGAAGACATGAGAGAAAGCCTGTCAGCCATTTAAAAGGAGGCCCAGTACTTGTCAGAGAGAGAAAACCATCAATCAGCTGTAGGAGTGAAAGATCAGACCAGTTACTAACTGACTGTCACGTTAACTGATGTGGAATGTGGTCAGCAAGGGGTTGGATTATATGGTCGACAAAATGCTAAAATATTACATAATATAACCCCATTTGTATATGATATTCAATACCATTCAAAAGTTTGGGGTCATTAAGATTTAAAAAAATATATTTTTATATTTTTATTCCACAGCGATGCTTTAAATTGATAAAAAATAAAAGATAGAGACTGGTGCTGAAAATCCATCTTTTACATCACAGGAATAAATTGAATTTTAAAAATATATTTAATGACTGTTACTTGTTACTTGTATTACAAATACATGAAGCCTTTGTGTGCATAAGAGACGTCTTTCAAAAACATTTAAAAATCATACCGACCCCAAACATTTTAACAGTAGTGTATAAAATCACCTTTATTGATAGTTAATGTCAAAGTGAGTCTTTGCATATTACTGAATATCACTGAAAACTTTTCTTTTTTTTCTTTTAATTAGGATGGGATGTGGCATGACATACTGAAGTTAGTGTAACATAATCCCACTTGTGTTCAGTTAACAATAGTGAAAGTTGTGTTAGGCAGATCAAGTTCAGAATTTAGTATGGTTAACTCCATTTGTGCCATAATGTGCCTTTAATGCTCAATCACCCTAACTAATAACTAAAACTAGTTGTTTTTGCTTAGGTTATCAATATGTTAACTAGATCCAAATACATCTGCCAGTTAGTCACTATCACAGTGATGTTGAGTTAACCTTCGGGTTACTTAGTTTGGTGGAGAAACTTTCTCATAATCCCTTATCTAAATAAAAACAACTGCTGGATTAGGCAGGTTTAATGTTCATGAAAAGACAACAGTGCTGCAGATTTACAAGGAAGTTGAATGATGAGAAGGATTCTGAGTGGGAAAACATGTACACCCACCCACTATAGATGACCTCCGAACTGCTCTGTACACAAATCTCATTCACACTCACATGCACACATCAATATTCGCCTACCCTTTTCATAAACATATGCACATGAACATAAGCGTGCACACACCTTTGTTGCCCCTAGCACACATATGCATGCACACACATGCAGGCTTTACTTTCAATATGAAACTTTACCTTTCTGTAACTGTACAGCATCAGACAAAAATAGTGTGACAGAGGGAAAGAGAGAGAGAGGAAAGGAGGAATCTGAGCTCTATCCAAAGTAAATGAGGTGTAAATGGGAGTTTTTTCATCAGGGAGCAGTTATCAAAGCAGGGGTGGGTGGGAGAAAGAGGCGGCGGGCGGCACAAAGGCATTTCATGCATACTAGTACAGTGATGATGGTATCAGATGGTGATACTCTGGTACTCTGATATATGCAATGGTTCTGAATCGTTACCATATTCATATTGTATACAGTACGATACAAACGTATAAGATAATTTAAACCTGGAAATAAATGAATTTTTAGGATTTTAACAAATGTAAATTAAATGCCTAGGACAAAACAAGAATGGAATTGTAGTACAGATGACAATGAAGATCTTCTTGTTAATGTGTGTTCAATGTGCTGTACTGTTTTTAAGTCTGTCATTTAGCTCCTTATCTACAGTATAGCTAGACTTTTTTTGTCCTCTGGAATCACGTGTTTTTTTGTTTTAAATGTTTTATTGAACTAATGATAACAACTGAAATTGTCTCTCTCATCTCCCCTGTTTCATGCACAGCATCTTAAATAGGCATCGGCAAATGGCAGGAGGAATAGTGCTAGAGAGGAAGGGTTATTTTATTTTTGGCCACTCTTCAGTAATGACGCATTGGGGTGAGTGAGAGAGAGGCTGCCCAAATTGAAATGACAAATAAAAACAAATACATGAAACCAGTCGGAGGTACTTTTGCTAGCCTCGCTTCTTCTATAAATCAATGTCTCCAGTGTGTGTATGTCCGGGGGTGTTGAATGGTTGGAATATTAGGACAGGTAGTTTACTTTGGCTCACACTAAAGGGAATTGCCTGTGAGCAAAGAGACCACACACATTCTACCACAGCCCCCTCTGCTGGGCAATATGATGAACTGCCGCTTTGTTTGGGACAGGCTTCTGTGCCATTCACTTGGAGATATAAAGATAAGAGAGATAAGAGACTGAGAGAGAGAGAGAGAGTGTGTGTGTGAGATTAAGAGATTAAGATTAAGAGGTTAAAAGATATGATCTTCTCACACTGAGTCTACACTGAGAGCGCTCTCTCATTTGGATAAAAACAGTATTGCGCAGACAACCAATCATAAACTAAACTGCCTCATTAATATTCATGAGCTTTGAACATGATCTGAGAGAGCAGCAGTTAGTTGTTCAGACAAAAATGAAAATTCTGTCATTACTTACTCGCCTAATGTCGTTCCAAACCCATAAGACATTAGTTCATCTTTGGAACACAAATGAAGATATTTTAATACAATCTGAGAGCTTTCTGTCCCTCAGCCTACGCAACTACCACTTTTAAGCCCCAGCCCAGAAAGGTAAAGACATCGTTAAAGTAATCCATGTGACTCAAGTGGTTTAACCCCATTTTTATGAACAATGAGAGTGCTTTGTTTGCACAAAAAACCCCATCATTTATCATTTTATTTACAAACTATTTCTCTCCAAAGCACATTCATGCAACAACGTGAATGCAATTCTTGCATTAAGTGTCATGGTGCTCTCATGAACAGGCATGCGTCCTATTGTGAACGCGTATTGGAGATTCATTTTTTGCCTATTCTAATAGCCTATTCTAGAAACTTAAAATATGACTACCCGTCCAATAGTAAAGTATTACAATTACAATAAAATAGCTTTGGAAATGACCCTGGATAAACAATTGCAAGTGTGAAAAGCCCAGAAGCGATCTAAAGTGTCTGTTTGTGATGTCCAAGTGATCTTAATACAGACAAAACCTCAACTTGATTATAGGCTGTTGAACCATCTAAAGAACAGGCGACTGAGAGCACGTTAACTCTAACATTATATCACATTATTGTGATCATGAGTTAACAAGTCTTCTTTCACATCGGGAAAAACCCCCTCAAAACAGCAGAGCCTGGATCCCTCCCAAACAGCATAAGGAAATAATTCCCTCCTTTAGGGAGCAAACAGCCTGACATTCTCAATAAATGCTCTGTAATTATGCAATCAGAGAAATTTTAGGGCCACAGCTAACAAATGGGAATAAAAGCTTTTTCTGTTTTGTGCTTTTCAGAAAGCAGACTTCAGCCTATTTGATTAGAAGTTCCATCTGATGGATTAATAAACTAGTACAAATCTCAAATTTCATATTTTACCTCAAACCCCCCCAAACAAGCACAACTGATTTCAACATTGATAATAATAATAAATGTTTCTCAGGCAGGAATCAGCATATTAGAATGTTTTCTGAAGGATCATGTGACACTGAAGACTGCAGTAATGATGCTGAATATTCAGCTTTGACATCACAGGAATAAATGACATTTGAGTTATTTTAAATTGCAGCAATTAACTCTAAAATTATTATTTCTAATCAAATAAATGCAGCCTCGGTGAGCATATGAATATTACCGTCTCAAATGTTTGAACTGTAGTGTTTATTACAAGTCATGTGACAAAAAATGTCACAATGCAATAATCTTAATTGTTCTAAAAACAGGATTCATTTTCTGTTGATTTTGGGGTTAAATGTGACTTGGACCTGTAATAATTATTGGACATTTGGCAGAGGAGTAAATGAGGTCCCAGATAAACTGTTTCTCTCCTCTCAGCCTTTCCTCTTTGGATGAAGTTTGATAGAACAGCGCACATTTTTGAGTCTGTGTACAGGGAAGCACTTCTCAGCAAGCAACTTCCCAAAGCCTCTGCTAATCAGGTTTACTACACCATCTATCTACAGTGTTCTTACTCAAGGACAGCTCTGTGGCGAGGCCTACGGCAAGGAGATTTACAGATCAAACAAAGATGCCCAGTGCCATGTTGACAAACTTCACTCCTCATGAGCTCGAACCATGTTTGCCTTTCTGTCTGTTTAAAAAAAAATTGTCAAAAATTGTTGTTTGCATTGGCCAGCGTCACATATCCCTTCCCGTTCCCTTGAAGATGGTGTCTGATTGAAGTGACAAGCCAAACCTCTGGCCTCCTGCCCTTCACCACAAATCCTGGTCAGAGCAGGATTGGGATCTATATATGGCTCTAATAGACCTCATCACGTTTCATTACACGGAAAATTACAGAAATGCAAAATCCTTCAACCACTTCCAGTTCAGCAGAATCCTGTTTATAGACCGTAAAAGACCATGAAGTGAAAATGCTCCTCTCTGAGTTTTTTATTTTATTTATTTTTTATTGCTGGAGGTACCAAAGCTTTTTGAAGTGTCTGAGGTTTTTTACAGGCTTAATTTATTCGGAAATGTGGCTACAGAGTCATGAAAAGAGATCAGCACATTATTGCAAACTTAGACCTTCTGGAACGATTTCAGTGAAGCCCTTTGGATTTAATACATTGGCAGCTCTTACATGCAACAACAATCCACATAATCTGTTAATTAGGACTAACTTAAAACTTATGACCCAGCAAACATTTTAAAACAATATCTTTTTATTAAAAAAAAAACAAATATAGAAACCTTTTAGGATTTAAGAATTTATATACACTTTATATACACTGCTTTTTGCATGACGGCTAATTCACAACTTCAATAATGATGAGAAAACAAAGAGTTAGCAGGTTGTCAAAACCCGACTCTTTGATATAAACGAAGCTTGAATGCAGGTATAACAATGCAATATGATCTTTTCTGTGTCTCCTCAGTTTTGTGTGTGATGGGCAGTAAGTTGTGGGAAGTGCCCACCGCCCCCCTCGTACCCCATGCCAACCTCAGCACGAGACTGTTTTGGGAGCCACAGTGCCAGGTTCAGCTACGCCATCTACAGAATGAAGCGAGAGTCACAGCCACCATACCACCCAAACTGGAGGGCCACTGGGTGTCAAGCAGGTGAGAGGCCCCTAGAAAGACTTTTCTACTTTTAAAGCCAACATGAATTCAAATTTTACCCAAATTATGTCCTTAATACAGAATCCTGGCCTATAAGTAGACATTTTTGTAACAATGTGAAAGTCTTTACTGTCACTTTTGATGAATAAAAGTATTAATTAAAAAACAAAATCTTACTAACTCTGACCTTTGAATGGCAGTCTAGCACTTTAAGGGGACAATACATGTATAAATGAGAAACTATCAGATGATACTGAATGTTGCAATAATCTGGCAAAACAAAGAGTTTTAAATTCTACAATAAATTCAAAAAATCAAGTCCCATCCAACATTTTGTCTCATTAAATATCCGGTTTCACTTGGAAATGCATCAGATTATGGGAGTAAAATGGTTTGCAATTGCCATATTAACCAACTTCCTGAGTATATTTGTTATTTTCTTCTCAGATGTGAAATGCGACCCGGTCCAGAATTCCTCACTCGATCCTATTCATTTTACCAAAGCCCCACACGTCTCTTCAGGGCCCTCCAGCACTACTACTCTGACAGTGATTGCCACATCCCTACCTACTCTCTTGTGATCAGGGGTAAACTGCGGCTACGCCAGGCCTCATGGATCACCCGTGGAGCCACAGAAGCAGAGCACCATCTCCATAAAGTCGGGATGGTCATTCACAGCCAGAAAGCCATCCATCATCTCGCGACCCGCCTGCCCTCGTCCTGTCTGGGGCTCAAAGCTAGAGGACACCTGGTGCCTCATCGCTTCTATGAACTCTTTAATGCCAAAGCAGAGAAAGACTGCCTGGGTGCTCTTGGGTTCTCCATGATGGAACTGGAGTTGCTGCGGGTGGAGACCCATCACCATCCTCACAGCCGGCCGGCTCAGGAGCTGTTCTTAGGGGACGTGCACACAGACTGGAACGAAAGGGTGCACCATAGACCGACTGGTTACCAGGAGCCTCTACAGAATGCTATGGTGAGAGTTAAAGAGAAACTGAAAATCCTGTCAACATTTACTCACCCTCATGGTGTTCCAAACCCATAAGACTTTGGTTAATCTTTGAAAAACAAGATATTTTTAATAGGAGTGTAACAGTACACAGACGTCACGGTTTTGGGGTCATGTCTTCTTCTGCTCTTTTTCCTATTGTGGCGGTTAGCAAACAGCATTGTGTTGCGTTATCCCTTCTGGATTGGAGTGTGGATTGCCTGTGACTGACTGTATTCGTCGTCTGACTATATGCACCGAACCGTGACGTCCGTACCTTGACGGTTCGGGATAATACATGTACCTAATTTTTAATGAAAACTGAGAGGTTTCTGTCCCTCCATTGAAAATCCAGGTATTCAGAACCGAAAAGAACCTAAAAGGTTATAAAAGTGGCGTAAAATGAATCCTTGTAAATCGAGCGGTCTTCTAATTTTTGGGTTCGAGTATTTTTGCTCAAACTGCTTAGGTCTGCTAAAATGTTTCAAATGATGTTCATATTCAAACTTATAGAATATCATGTTGTGCCACCAGACTAAGGTAAGAGTGCATGTTAAATATATATAACAGGACTGCGTATTCGCTTAGCACTACAGTCAATGTAAAACAAGCAAAAATAAGGTTAGAAACAATCAAGAATGCAGATGCAAATGCTTACATATTTAGTTTATATCCGGTACAAATGTTTAGGGGTTGGTAAGATTTTTTGGTGTCTTAAAGAAGTCTCACTAAGGCTGCATATACTTGACCAAAATACAGCAAACACAGTAATACTGTACAATATTATTACAATTTAAACTGTTAAAGTTTTCTGATTGTAGAATTGTCAGCATTACACCAGTCTTCAGTGTCACATGATCCTTCAGAAATCATACTTGTATGCTAATTTGCTGATCAAGAAACTTTTTATAATCAATGTTGAAAACATTGGTTGTGCTGCTTACGATTTTTGAGGAAACCACGCTACATTTTCTCCTTGATGAATATAAAGTTCAGAAGAGCAGCATTTATTTTAAATAGAAATCTTTCACAACATTATAAATGTTTTTACTGTCACTTTTGATCAATTTAATGCATTCTTGCTCAATAAATGTATTAATTCCATAAACAAAATCTCACTGACACCAAACTTTTGAATCCTGTAATTATTATCCTGTAAAATTAACAAAAATCCTTATTTTCTCTCTCAGCACCACATCCACCCCTGCCCAGTGTGCGCCCTGGTATACCGAGCCTCTGAACAGCATCCACCCATTCTTCCCCCATCCCCCTCCATCCCTCTGGATCTAAACGGAAATTGGGTGAGCCAACGCTGCGAGTCCCGTCCATCCGTCCTCTTCCTTACCCGCCTTTTTGTTTTCAACGAGGAGCAACGCACCTGGGAGGGGACCTACCAACATTACTCTGACCCAATGTGCCGCCAGCCCATCTTTACATTGTTGGCATCAGGTCATTATGCGAAAGTAGGACAGTCCGTTAAAGTGCGTGGGGCCACTGAGCTCGTCTTCAAGGTGACACGGGCAAAAGCGATTGTGTCTGACCGTGCGTTGTTGCGGGAATTGAATTCAACACAAAATGGTAGATGTGGACAGGTGGGCAGGTGGGAGGTGGGTGTCGAGCAGGACATAACCTGGACGGACGGTTGCGAAGCATTGGGGATACGACTTCCGCACAAAGAGTATGAGCTGTTTAAGATGGGGGTGGATCATAAAGGGCGCCCCCTGTTGTTCAATGGGGAGAGGCCCACGGATGGATCCAGCCCGGATCGACCTGCAAAAAGGCCAACATCCTTTCAGACACCAATGGTGCAATGCAGCACAAGGGTCAGGGTGGAGCCACGCTACAGTTCCTACAGTGATCATTCAACGGGACCCAAGACCACAAGCTCTGCTAATGCACTGCACTCTTCATTGATTCTGCTGACCGTTCTAAATGCATGGTGCTGGAATATTCATCTTTTCTAAAATGCGACGTGCCATTCACGTTGACTGTTCAAATTCTGACCCATTTATAATGGGCATAGCACAATCTAATAGACTGAAGGAGGATCGGTCAGTTCGGTGCTATAGCAAAATGCTAGCTGCAAATGCTCTGAAATATGACTTTTTTATCTAAAGAGATTTTCATAAAGCAAAAATGTACATAGAAACCTTTTAATCATATAGTACATCAACATTAATTTTAATATCTGTTATTTGGGGTGTTGTTTCATATTTTGATAAGAACTACAGATAAACGAATATCTATTTTAAAGAATGATTATTCTGTAGAAAATGCATTTACCAACATTCCAGCAAGTTAACAAAGATGAACAGTTGAAGGCGAAGTACTTTAAATACTTACCAGTGTACAACCAATGGTGCGATTTTGGAGGACTATCAGTGTGACCGACCAATAGGAGGTGGGGGTGTTTGGGGAACCAGTTTCAACACAATCATTATTCTGTTTGGTGCAGAAATGACACACTTCAGCTTTAAGACATGGGAGATATAGATGGATATCCATATTCCCGTTTGTCTGGGAATGAAGAAAGAAGATTTCCCAAAATCTGGTAATATGTTTGAATTGAAGTGCGTATTTGGACAAAATTTGGCATTAACTACCCTGTATTATTTCAACATTAGGGCCTTGTGTTGACAAGGTGACGTAGCTCATTTTTGTCATCTTATACATTTTATTTAGAGTTAATCTTCCAATAATGGTGAGGGTGAACATATTTATTGCCACCATTAAAGTAATTTTGATAAGAAACACAATTTTGTTTTATTTTGAACATTGATTTTCTGTTATTTATGTTTACACACATAGTTCAAACGTATAATGTGTGACTGTATGCACGTTTAGCGAGCTCTTGCACAATGGTTCAATTCACATCCAATGTTGAATACATGTGCAATGCATTTGAACAGACCTGTCATATGGCTTCCACATTATGCTCACGCTCGCCAATATCTGAAGCGTATAAGTTCTCAGAACTCTGCGTACAAATCTCTCCCTGTTTATTTGGAAGAACAGGAAGTGTTCTACTCATTCAGTCTTAGTGTAGCAGAGCGTGCGATTTTCTGTTTTTACAGAGTGGAGTGATTCCTTGTTCTGGAGGCAATCTTCAAAAAATCTGAACTGAAACTGTCAAACATTAAAGTGCATGCATGATATTGATTGTTATAGTTTTGACACCACCCTTACAAAAATGCACCATAGTAGCCATTGTTTCCAAAACACCATAGAACCATATAAAGCAATAAATAAATATTATATCTTAAAAAAAAGAGATCCTGTATTTATTTATTGGTTTATATGGTTTTACAAATACAGTGCTATGCATAAGTTTAGACACCCATACTAAAGTTGACTAAAAAGAGGAATAAAAAATCATCTTTTGGAAATTGAACTTAATGCCTTAATTTAAAAACTTAGGAAAAATCCAACCTTTAAGGACACCAATTTTCTTTGTGAATGAATAATGTATCGTAAATAAATAAATGTTCTTCCTTAAAATACAGGGTGCATAAGTCTGAACACCCCTATGTTAAATTCCCATAGAGGCAAGCAGATTTTTATTTTTAAAGGCCAGTTACTTCATGGATCCAGGATACTATGCATCCTGATAAAGTTCCCTTGGCCTTTGGAATTAAAATAGCCCCACATCATCACATAGCCTTCACAATACCTAGAGATTGGCATGGAATACTTTCCATAAGATCATCTCTCAATGCAAATCAAACCAGCTATTAGGCTAACCAGTTATTGGCAACCACTTACCATTATATCATTTTATAATAGAATCCTGAGGTAAGTGCATAAGTATTAATGCATCAGTTAATATGAACGTGATTTCAAAATATTTGTTGATCCTGGAACAACATTCCAATCAACCAATCAGATTTAAGGGACAAGTTTACTGTTTATGTCAAGTTTAGGCTGATATACAACCCGGGTTAGATGCTTCAACATCAGTTTTATTCAACTATAGTTTCCCTCAGATTTTATGGATAAGTTATGGGCAGGGTTAAGTTTAGGGCAAAATTTTTGGACTGGAAGGATCAACAATATATGTCGATCTAGGAACATGTCTTACTCGACAAAAATCACAGTGACCATACACAGTCAATTACTAAATAATCAAAGATTCTAGACACTCAGCTCATGTTCAAATATTGTACACAGAAAAAATCCCATCTGTTCTTCATTTAGAAACTGATTTTTAGCAATAATGAGAACCTTTCAAGAGCATGTGCTGACTTGATGATACGATATGCTTCTGTAAAACCCACGTTATTTACAATGATTTGTGAAGAACTACACTACCCATGATCCTGAACAGACCACCAGTCAGAGAAGTCACTGTTACCATGGAAACAGCAAATACCAAGAAATTACAGCAAAAGAACTCCAACTTTCACCCAAGGTCTTCCTACAGTCTCAAACTACTTATCTTTCACTATGTATCCAAATATTTTCAAACATTATATAATTTATATATTGTACAGTGTTTTAAACCATATTTCTTAATGGGTTACAAACTTTTTTTTTTCTTTTTTTTTTTTACACATTTTTGGGTCACATTAAAATGTTGGAATTCTTATCAAATTGGTTGTTTGGTTTATAGCCTGTAACTCTATTAAAAAAGATTTCAAAACCCCAATGGAGAATGCAGAATACAGAACCAAATTAAGGCACTAAAAATGTTTTGCAGTCACGGTTGCGCCCCGTGAAAAATCTGCTTGTGTGCAACAATGACAATCTTATTAATCAAAGATGTTCTCAACATGTGCACTTGCCAGATAACAGCCAAACCCAGAGTTCAAACCTAGCAGACATGAAGGATTTGGGATAATCCTTAATTTTGCAAGGTTCATCTTCGCAAAGCCTTAAAGGGCTAGTTCACCCAAAAATGAAAAGTCTTTCATTAATTACTCACCCTCATGTTGTTCCAAACCTGTAAGACATTTCTGTCCCTCCACTGACAGCAACACAACTACCACTGTGACGCTTCAAAAAGTTCATGAAGAGATCGTAAAACTAATCCACATGAATTGAGCGGTTTAGTCCAAATTTTCTGAACAGACTTAATCGCTTTACAATATATGATGAACAGATTGAATTTAGGCTTTTATTCACACACTGTAAACATTGATCAGTGTACATAACCAGAAGCTAACTGAACCAGCGTAACACGAGAATGAACCTCATTGGTTCTCGCACGTCAAGCGAACATGCTTGAGCTTCCGTTTACCACAACTGATGTGTGAGTTGATGAATGTTTATATGTGAATAAAAGCCTAAATTCAATCTCTTCATCATATAAAGCGATCAAGTCTCTTCAGAAAATTTGGATTAGTTTCACAATCTCTTTTATGAACGTCAAAGTGGTAGTTGTGTATACAGAAAGCTCTCAGATTTCATCAAAAAGATCTTCATTTGTGTTCCGAAGATGAACGAAAGGCTTAGGGGGTTTGGAACGACATGAGGGTGAGTAATTAATAACAATCTTCATTTTTGGGAGAACGATCCCCCTAATGAGCAATGTCATACCCAACTGCATTTCATACAGCCAACCACTACCCAAAATACTCCAGCGACTTCCGCTTGCTACTTCATTTCTTTTTACTTATTTCAAGCTATGTCATTAAAACCATCTGCAGGCATATTACAGTTAAACAACTCTTTTGGAATCATAAAATGATTGAGTTTGTGGTTTTTCTGTTAAAAGTTATGAAATAATGGTTGCTGGCCGAGGGACGTAACGGAAGAGAACGCGGAGGGCAAGGCGAGTCAGTGAGTCACATCCAAAAGGCAGCAGATTGTTCAAATTAAATCTTGTCGGTGACGGTGGCTCTGGGTGCCATGAGGTAATGCTTTCTGGTTATAACAAGAGTTCCGAAGGTTGGGAACTTGGAAATAATAAATAGAGAGAGGGAGAACAAGGCACATTTCCATACTGACACTCAAAAGCAGTTGCGTCTGTTAGAGCTTGCCAACAACAACAGATGAGTCCAAGCTAACTCTAGAAGTCCAGCAAAACGGATTAAAAATAAGCGACAGTTCTTTCTGTGGTTACAGTTAAATTAATAAAAGCTAACTGTCAGAAGATCATATTGCAAAAAGGCCTTCGGCTTGTAATCACGCTTCTTGCTTGTCAAAAGTATCTATAAAAAGATTTAACACAAGGCCTATTTTACACTGTTCAATGAAAAGTTACGAAGCATAACAGCGTGACTGTGTCCTAGTTACAATGTCTTTGCTCCATGCTCCACTGCTCCAATTATTATTGCTAATGGGATGGGCGTACTTTGATCATTGGCTCTCGTGATCAAAAACAACACGCTAGAGTTGCCGTAGTGGGTCAGGATGACAAAATAAACCGGCTTAAGAACTTTTAAAAAGGGAGGAGACACATTTTCCACGTCTTTTGTTGTTGACATCAAAGGCCGTGCGCATTTCCCACTGGTAGAAGCGTGACATCCTCAAAAACCACGAACAAAACTACACAAGGTGAACAAAAACATAACCCAAACTGCATTCAATTCACTTGCAAAGCGGATGAACATGGAAAGTGCACTGTGTGGTGAAGAGCGAGTAAAGTAATGCGATTACAATTCAAGAGATGTTTCAAAGTCAGTACGATTTTTTTTTAAAGGAAATTAACACTTTCATTCTTAAAGGATGCATTAAATGTATCAAAAATGCATTTAGAATGTTACAAAAGATTCCTATTTCAAATAAACACTGTTCTTTTGAATTTTCTATTTACCAAAGAACCCTGAAAAGAAAAATGCATCACAGTTTCCACAGAAATATTAAAACTGGTTTCGACATTGATAATAATAAGAAATGTTTCTTGAGCAGAAAATCAGCATATTAGAATGATTTCTTAAGGATCGTGTGACACTGAAGACTTGAGGAATGATGCTGAAAATTCAGCTTTGCATCACAGGAATAAACTACACTTAAAATTTTTGAATGCTGAATAAGTGTTTAGGTTTCACGCATTGCAAACACAATAGTGCGCTTATGTATCCACGAGAACCTGGATTGCTTATATTTAGACTGCAATCATTGTAAATAAAGTCAAACAATAGTGCTCAATTTGGACATGGACCAAAGGATCAAATCAACTAGACTTGTCACTTGACATGCACAGTCCACTGGGGTGAAGTGGTCCAAATTTGGCGCTAAGTTCGCATTTTGCAATCATGCATCTGCAGGAGAACACGTTCCCGGCTGGCAAACAATAATTAAAAAGACGTACAACAACACAATGCCAAAGATAAACATTTTCCTTCAGCAAATTTATGCATCCAAAC
The DNA here is from genome assembly GCF_951802725.1 of Rutilus rutilus. Classification (NCBI taxonomy): domain Eukaryota; kingdom Metazoa; phylum Chordata; class Actinopteri; order Cypriniformes; family Leuciscidae; genus Rutilus; species Rutilus rutilus. The sequence goes on along the minus strand of NC_140217.1, from coordinate 35,959,063 downwards.
CTCAGAATCTTTGTGGGTTTGTCATAATAATTCCCTTGTAAGGAAACAATGTGAACCAACTTCTTAAACAGATGATGAAATCCAGCCCTTCAACGCAAAAATGACAAAAGTACAAAGACAACATTCCATACTTAACAGCAGCCAAAAAAATCCCCTCGGCCGGCCAGACAACTGACATCGCTTGATGTAGCAGAGATGCTTAAAAAAAGCGTTATTATATCTCATTACAAAAGTATTCTTAACACATGGTAAGCATTTGCACTATTTATAAGAGTCATTATTTGACGGTAGTCCTTCCAAACCATCGTGAAACCGATTTCATCCCACAAAATGATACTACCTCTTGAGACCGATCTGGTACAAGCAAGTTGCTTTATAAAAGTCTTCCAGAGTACAGTAACAGCCTCAAATACACACAATTCATTAATACTCATTGCTAAAAGTGTTACGTCAGGGCCATATATGCCCTTTTATATTCTCGAATGTACAGACCTCCACTCGCAAGCATCATTAGAAACATCCATTATAAGGCTGTACAGTTCAGAATATATGAGCTGCAGCTGTCTAATAAAATCTCAACATCAGCAAGACCATCTGGCTAAACCACTGGCAAAAGGAAATATTAAAAGACATTACATATCTATATGGTCTCTTCTACAGTATCTGTTTTCAAAGTGAAAGTGTGAGGTCCTGTATTGGCTCAAATAAATCCTTATGAAAACCAGGGCAAATGTCTCTAAGATTGACCTCGTTCCTAGTCTTTTGTAACTATGCCTCTTGTTTTATTGTAAGCAGCAGAATATCAACCAAACAAAAAAGTGGTTGTGAGATGCCATTTATCTTCACAGAAACCAAGTTGGATAGGCTTATTATGAAAATTCACTGTTACATGGTGTTTGAACATAAAGGTGTGTCGGCAGTGTGTGTACACAACCACCCTATAATGGTAAATATCCACCGCAAGTTTTTGAAAACGATACCATTATCGTCTTTGTGTAAACTACAAAAACGGTGACGGCATTTATGTTTTTAGCCTGCATGCGCATTTGGCACGAGTGCTCTGCAAACGAATGCGCATATGCACAGTGTTTCTTTACAAAGTGACATCGCTGACTACTATGTAAATCAGCGGCCCTCAGTCTGTCCACCGGTCTACCTCAAGGATCTAATTTAGGGCCTTTGTTGTTCTCAATTTATATAAATGACCTCCCATCCGTCTGTCCTGGTGTTTCTGTGCAGATGTATGCTGATGACACCGTAGTCTATGTTCATGGTGGGAATATCTCCCAGGTGGCTGAGAAACTCACTAACGCCATGGATAATACAACGGCTTGGTTGAAACACTCCTGCCTGCAGCTGAATACATCAAAAACAGTAGCAATGTTCTTCACCAAATCTCACAAAAACTTCAGTGTTGAGCCAGATATTTTTGTTTCAGGGGAAAGGCTGCAGATCGTGTCAGAATACAAATATTTGGGAGTTTTAATTGATTCAAAGTTGTCATTTACATCACATGTAAAAAGGGTCTGTAATCAAATGAAATTTACCCTCAGTAACTTTAGACACATTCGCCATCAAATGTCCACACAGGCAGCAAAAATGTACATGCACTCTATGATCTTCTCACATATCACTTACTGTTTACCCATTTTGGTCGCAAGCTATAGTTACATCTTTGAAACCTCTGCAATCGCTTTACAAACAAACTGTTCAAATTCTGGACAAGAAACCATGTATTTCTCATCATTGTCCAATATTACAAAAATATAGATTACTCAGCTGGGAAACCATGGTCACATATTCAAATCTATGTCTTCTGTATAAAATGATTCATGGTTTATCATCCCCTCCTCTCCATCAGTTTGTTGACATCCGAACAGCTGATCACAGCAGAACCAGAGGTGCAGAGATTGTATCATTCCCTTTAGGAAAAGTGTATTTGGTCAAACTGCTTTTTCTGTTCGAGCTGCTACTGAGTGGACCATCAGAAATCCTGTTTTTGTCTGATGTTCGTTTGATTGTTGGTTTGCTGTGTTTCGATTGTATATTTTAACATATTAGTATTTCTTACTAAATGTATTGTAATTTTTGTATTGTTATGTAAATAGCCTATGTATTTTTACTCCCTTTTAGGGTGACTTTTTACCATCTGTCCTGGGACTGCAGATGGAAAATAGCCTTTTGGCTATTTCTGGCATATTAACAGAAATGTTTATTAATATGCACTGTCCCTGTAATAAAAATGAATAAATAAAATAAAAATAAAAATACTGGCCTGGCAGCATAAAGCAGGGTTTTTTAGTCGTTTTCGCGGATCAATTCAAACGGGATGGTTTTGATAATGTTGCCATTAGTAGCCTACAAAGAATAAAGTTTTTCATTTTTAGTACATCGTTGTCAACGTACCCTCAGAATAAGCTGTTTGCAGTTTCTATGCAATATGTCACATTGCCTCGTCCACGACTGCTGACGAACCCGTCCTGATGATCTGTACAGTCCACCTGTATATCTCCTCGCCAGAGCATTTAACAGCAGTATTCAAGTAAGAAATGTATTATTTTTAAAGCTACTGAAATAATTCAATCAAGAGCAGTGAGTGATTTTCTATTTTTCTTTTGTTTGATTCACAGCATATATAGCAGTAGGTACTGTATATTACGCTGCTTTCACTTTAATACTCAGATCTAACACATGCGATTTCTTTACTTGCTGTTTACGTTAAGACATAACCGACTGTGTTTATGTGAACTTTTTGTGTTTTTGACATAACCTTGTGTGTATTTGACAGTTTAATAAGTGTGTATTTGACAGTTTAATAAGCATAATAGGACGTGAAAGAGAACTTAAGTTTATTACTCACAGGACACAACGTCTGACATCCAGCTTTCTGTGCGACTCAGAAAAAACATATCTCAGAAGTTTAGACTGATATGGCTTTAAGATAATAAACGTTCATGCTGATGAAGAACTGCATTGTCACATAAGCGTGACCATGACAGATGATAATCAAAACCAAACAGATGTTTTGGTTATTGGCAGAGTATCCGAGAGTATCAGAGGCCCGAGCTGTAAAGGCTCCGCCCTCTACTGGAAAGCAGGGTGTGCAGCAGCAGCTCATTTGCATTTAAAGATACATGCACAAAAACAGCATGTTACTCCATCCACTCAAAATTGGGCATTAACAACATGCTATAATACATTATCTGTATTATTATAGTATTTTGAGCTTAAACTTCATAGACACATTCTGGGGACACCTGAGACTTATATTGCATCTTGTAAAGAGGGGCATAATTGGTCCCCTTTAAAGCAAAAAAAAAAAATATATATATAGGCTATATATAGCAATTTCAACATGTTTTGGCTAAACAACAATCACCATTTAGTTTAAAACTCCTTTAAAAAAGTAAACTTTGCAAACTGAAACCAACAGCATCTAATGTATAGCAAAATGTAGTTTACTTGTAACAAAGAAAAAAAAAGAAAAAAAAAAGAACATAATACTTGACCTAGACTTGAGCTAGTTATGCATGTAATGCAATTATGTTTGTTATGTCTCTAATTGTTTATGACTGCAGACCAACATCTGCTCTGAATTTCCCCCTCCCAAATTTATATATAAAAAAGGGGCATAGCATAATACAGTTTTATTGCAAAGACCAAATCAAGGTCCACATTCCTGCAAGGCCAAATGTCTAAAATCCAAACGAGCTTAGACTTCCTAACTTTTTTTTTTATATACATTATTTTTGCAAGTTATGTATACATTTGTGCAGATGTCCTGTCATTTTCTGTAACTTGAACATGGTGTAGATATATTTGTGGGTAAAATAACTTTTTTAAGTTAACATTAAAAGCACTGCGGTAGAGCCAATGGTGGAGTTTAATGATGTCACAAGTCTATAATAGAGGTTTACTAGTTTTTCACCTCAACCATAATGTTTGAGACAGTGAAAATTAAAACTCAAAAAAAAAAAAAAAGTAGACTATAAGTGTGCAATTTCAGTCATATGAAAAGTCACTTACAAGGCAGCTGACATAGAAATATCCCCAAAATTTCATCAGGAAGTCCAATGACATGCAAAATATCAATCATTTTGTCGTCAACTATCAAAAGATTAATAAGCATTCAAATTTATGCCAGGCACACAGTTCACAATACATTGAAAATGCATAAAGCAGACAATGGAAACTGGACAAAAGAACAAACAACACAAAGTTTTGGTCTGGGGCTTTATTGATTTAATTTATTAAGATGCTACATAGTCCAACAAAGTTGGGGTTTCTTTATATACCATTATAGACTACTTGACTAAGAATATCAACCTTAATTTTCATCTTAGACTCATTATTTATTTATTTATATACATACAAAACGGTCACCTTCATGTTTACATCGTATGTGAAGGTTTGGGGCACTATAATAAGGTTTTCCTTTAATTATGAGCCAGCTGATTGGCTGATAGGCCCCCAAATCCCTCCCTCTCCATGGCAATCATACTCCTTGGTGAACTATACATAAACTGCAGTCCAAAAATCCCTATACCCTGAATGTCTCCTTAAGATACTCAACAAAGCAAAGTTTTGCCGTTTTTCAATATCGTAAGCTCCTCTGTTCTTAGAAATCCAATATTTAGCAATAAGATGATTAACTGAAACTAAAGCTTCTCAAGGAGGGGGGTAGAAGAGAAACATTAAAGAAAAAAAAAACGCCCCCACAACACCAAACTATGACACAAATACACATCAGGTCACAAAATGGTCCCCTGTAGGAAGAGTCTCTCTTCGGGTGTCATTTCGGTTATTTCACAAAGACCAGACCGTTGTGCATGGGAAGATGACATTCTTTATATGTAGTGCATTTTTAATATAAACAGTTCTGTGCAATAAAAGCTTTATTCATAACTTAAATCCAAACAAACGACTAAATTAACATCAGAGGACAGCAAAGAAACAGAGGGCTCAGGAAAACAGTGCAGAAATGTCAGGAGTGTTTTTTTTAAAGCCTTATGCTGCGAGATAAACCAGTGTTGTGTACATTTCAGACCACCGACAAGGCATATCGAAGCCATGCATTTATCTGGAAATGAGGTGTAGGCTTGGCATGGCTAAAATACAGGTTACAATACTCACATGTGTCAGTTTTTAAAAGAATAGTTGCCCTCAAGACTAAACATTTCATCACGGTTTACTCCCTCATCATGTTGTTACGACCTCATATTAATTACTTTCTTCTACGAAACCCCAAATTAGATGCTATGCAGATCGTCCGAGCTGCTCTTTCCCATAAACGTGGATGGGGATTGATCCTGAAATGATCCAAAAAGGACAAAAATTGTGTACCATGTTCTAAAGCCATGCAATAGCTTTGTGTGGAACTGGCTAAACAGTTTGTCACTCATAACCTCATTAAAATATCAATTCGTATGCCAAATCTCATTTACATATCATACCATATGCAAAATCTCAAACATATCAAATTGTATGCCAAACGCCATGAACAAATTCAGTCCATCTCTAACAACAAAAGATCTTTGGACTAGTTTTATGATAGTTTCATGACTATTTGTGTCCTTTTTCACAGCAACATACTGTAAGTCATGTATGGAAAAGAGCAGCTCTTCCTAACAACTTGTTTCACAGAAGCAAACAATTTGGGGTTGGAACAACGTGAAGAGAAGTAAATGATCATGAAATGTTAAAGCCTGGATTTACTATTCCTTTAACTACTTTTTTTTTTTGTTCTTTTCTGAAAGGGTAAGGGGGGGGGGGGTGTTAGTGTTAATGGACCTGATGGTGAAAACTCCTCATGGCATCTTCAGATAGAAAGTTCATAGGGAGAGAGACCTTCAACCAGTTGCATGTACATGGTGCATCAGATATTACGCTTAGCAGCTGCACTATTATTGTATATAATAATGACTTGATCAATAAATTAACTTAGGTCGACAGGCAGCGAAATGGAAACTGAGGTGTGCTAAAAGGGCCTGAAAAGGATATTTCACCTATGGAGCAGCTTAATAAAATATAAAGTTTTTTTTTTTTGCTCTAAACAGAGCCATGCATTCAAGCATATATCCCTTACCAAAAGAAAACAATAATAAAGAAAGGTGAAAAACCTATTCTGTTCCTGACAGGGAAATCGGTTTGTGCAAAGCATCATCGGAAGTGTTGGTTTCAGAGACATCAGCTCTGCGCCTCACCGACATACAGAGAAATATCGTTTCAAATGGTTTTTGGAGCAAATGAATAGGTGAACGGCCAAAGGGTTTCCCCAACACTTCCCCAGTAACAGCAGTTTGAAATATCAGTCACTAACAGTCCATTTCTTCGCTGTTGATTTAAGATGTCTGAACACCTAATAGTCAAACCGTATTGTGTTTGCAAGCGAACATTAAATTGGCGTGAAACGGTGGTGGTCTTTTAACAAAAAAATGTGGGTAATTAGTGATGACATCATATATTCTTGCAAAACTGCATGTTATCCGATTTGTCGAGGAAATATATGTTGAATCATAGTACTTTGTTGGTACTCAAACATATCTGCTGGACTGAACGGAAGTGGATGGAAGATATAAAACACGTTATTTCAACAACAGTGTGACTGGGGAAGATACTAGAAGGCTTGTTTTTAATAATTTTAGTGATTGAAAATATACAGGCTAAACTTCAGTGAACTGCTGCTTTAATGCACGATGTTTGGGTATGCACAAATTAAATGCTCACGTGACACTTTTCAAAGATGTTTAGCATTTGTATACAGATTAGATTTGCTTCTGACCCATTGAAAAAAAAAAGAAAAAAGTGATAAACAACATTCACTCTAGCACAACTCAGTCGCACATCTGGTGTTAGAAAATCCCTACAACATTTTAGTGGTTAAAATCTATGATATATTTGAACTTGCATCAGAAATAATTAAGGAAGAGGGGCCAGAATGATTTCACAATTTTGAGGCAAGAGCTGTGTCAGATTACTATTATTAATTTTTTTTTTTTGTCTGAATTTATTTCTTTGCACATAACATGATGAAATATCTTGATCTCTTTATTAATTTTACACACCTCGCTAATCCAAAACTACCCCAATGATATGGCATTCGGATTAAACGAATTCTGCATTGGTTACTTGTCTGTTTTGTTTTTGTTTCATCCGCAATGCATGCTTGTAACACTCTCCTCTCGGATTTTACAAGGCCAACTTGCCGACGATGACACCCACAACAAAAAACAGCACAATTAGAGCGATCACCCTGGTGCTCAGCCCCTCCTCCTTCACTCTCATCGCTGAAGAGGAGTGCGGAGCGGACATTACTGTGCTCTTCCTCATCCGCAGACCATCATCTTCCTGCTGGGGAAGTGGAAGAGAGAGATAAAGATAAAGACAGTTAGATGACAGAAATAATCTTGAGAGTTATGAAAAGCGCTTTTGGCCCTGTACGCGTCTCATTAAACAAGCAGCAGTAATGGTCCCCAGCTGCAGCTGATGAGTAAGGGCAGGTTATCTTCAGTTCCGACTCTTGATATGCTCAACATCCTGTGGCCGTTACAAATTTGAACAATATGGTGGAAGAGAGCACAAGTAATGCGGTGGTCAATCAGTATGGCTCAAAGACAGATATCTATAGAGAGCAGGGTGATGGATATTAGGGCTGTAATCTCCCAGTCGATTAGTCGATTATTTGGTCGATACGTTCTGGCTCGACCAAAATTCTGATTGGTCGATTTTGTGCCGCGTTGATTTCATCAGTTTTGCCGCGTTCATTTCATCAGGTGGAAAGCACTAATTGCTAATGGGGGTGTTTTCAGAGCACCCCTGTTTCACAGGTAACAGTCTGTCTTCAGAACACCCCCCTTGTTTTCACTTCTTTTGGATTAGCCCAACCCACTGGAGAAGAGAGACAGATAGAAGAAAGTAGGCTACTAGAAGGTTTGCTGAATATTATTTATTTAATTGTGAGAGCGTTTAATTCATAGTCAGTCCTCTTCTACCATGTCAACAAAGACATCGGCAGTGTGGCAGCATTTAAAAAAAAGTTAATAGTCTATTCGTGTCTCAGCCGCGAAGCTGAGCTCCACAGAGCGGCTGCACAGAGCGGCTGAAATGATAGTGTCTGTCTGTTATTATAATACATATGACAAAAACAATTGTCTAAATTATGTTGCATATTCCTCAAAAGTTCTTGTGATGATATCACTAGTTGACAACATAGTACTATTTTCGGAAATCATAGGCTATGATTATTGCGCAGGTGCACGTGATGCAACGCTGTCAGAGCCGACAGACTCGTGTGTCACACTCATTTCAGAGCAAAATAATTAGGTCAAAAACGATTTAATACACTGCAAATAGCCTACTAGTTTTTTATGTTTATTTATATTTAGGCGGACAACAAGTCTACCATGTACTGCGCACAGTGCGCAGCTAATTCATTTAACGTGTTTTTTTCCCTAACGTAATTTTTAGTCGAAAATGTCAGGACTTCAGTCGACCAAGATTTTCTTTGGTTGATTACAGCCCTAATGGATATAAATGTAACGTTGCTCATTATAAGTGTTTCTTAAAGGTACAGCAGACGAACACTGAACATTTTTATTCTGAAATTATTTTTTCATGAAAGACTTAAATAGGTCAAATAGGCACACACACACACACAAAAATTTTTTTTAAGTGGACATCAGTGGGAAGAAATTAATATAAATAAATGATATAAATGCTTTAAAGTAATTCAATTTAATTAAATTCAACCTTTCTATTTTGTTTCAGTCTATTGGTAATTTGAGCATCTAGGGAGTGCCATTGGAAAATGGTTTCAAATTCAGGGCTGAAAAATATTATGACATTGTTCTACATTGCAGAGAAATAATAAACCATAATAATCATTTAAAATGTTATTTAAGCGCTCAAATGTACACAAAGCTTGCTGCAGCACACCGACAAAAATGATGATTATTAATGCATCAGCAAAAACTATCTGAACATCTTAATTTATTCATAGATTAGTGAATTCTGAGTCGGCTGCTAAGAGGATAGTGGATGCGAGTTTTGAGAGAGTATGCAGTAAGCGTGGTACTAATTTAGCTTCCATACTCAGAACAAACACTTGGATATGTGCCTAATAATAGCGCACATTTATCTAGGTTAGCGGTAGAGCGAGTGGGCACGTAAAGTGGCTAACGTTAGGCTACTACTTCCATGTTTTAAAGGTCGATGAACGTTAGGCGGATGTTTAAATGTATATTAGAATGATTTCTAAAGGATCATGTGATTTATACGGTATTGTATATAATGTATTTTTAATGCATAATTTTGTATATTTGAATTCTGAATTTGAAAGAAAATAGCAAAAAAGTATCTAGTGTTTTAAAATATTCATGACTATTGCTGACAATGATATTTCTGAGAATGCAAATAGCAAACACTCACCCTGATCTGTTTGTTCTCCTCTCGTAGCCGCTGCACCTCCGTCTGCAGTCTTTTACATTCCTCCATGATCTTCTTGACCTCTCCATCATCCAGACTGGAGGCCATGGACTTCATAGACAATGTGGATGATTCCGACTTTGAGAGACTGGCGGATATCTTATTGCTTTCCATTTCATGCTGTGGCCAAAATCAGGTTCACACACACACAGACAGACACAATCATAAGCAAATGCATCCATAAAAGAGCCAAGAATCTGTTTTGCTTAATAGTTTTAGGAGAGGGTAACATGAATGTAGTCAAGCCTGCTGTCATTTCACACACTGCCTACAGCTCAGAGCTAACATGAGGAAAAACATGAAAACCCATCCACTCACTGTTTTCTCATTTTCAGCGGGCATATCAAAGACACATCTCAGCTTGGAGTCCATCAGATCCTCTGGCTTGGCGTCCTTCCACTGCAGGAGAGAACAACAACGTGTAAACAAGAGCCTACATTTGATTATACACCAAATAAACACCTCATGAGCCGTTTACAAACCCTAGCGACCTGCTTACATACACAACATTTTTAGGCATCATAGGAAGATTTCCACCATGGAAGATTTCCCCAGAGAAATGTAGATGATAAAAAGTATTGCTAGAAAAATTTCTGAACAATTAAAAAGGCACAATTGACTAAAATATTTGTATTTCAAATGCTTGTGACAGCATTGATCCATTAGCCTGGCCACATGCCACCTGAGCCAATTGTGGACGTTATGCATTAATAAGTTGCCCATGAAGAGAGTTTCAAAGCAGTCATCTGCGAGGTCTCGGATCTTAAAAAGGTATCCGGCTATGTAGACAGCAGACTGTGAGGCAGCTCCCTCGGTTTTGGAGTCAAGCTTTGGAGCCATCAACAAGCAATCGTGGAAATAGTTCAGGACAGTGAATAAGTAGCCAGATCTCTGCTCTACATTTTCTTTCCGCTTCTCCTTCCTGTCATTTTCATAACCTATTTACCATTACATCTGCTCATGCACACAAATGTTCAGTATGATCTATTTCAGAAAGCTCAGAGAGAGTCATGAACAACCAAGAGATTTGGATATTGCTCTTGGACCCTGACAAACACTAGAGTTATGTGACAACCCCAGTTATATTACTTGAACAGCAAACTCACACCGCTTTGTATCATATATTGTTGATCTATGCCAGAGGTTATCACAATATTATTGCTTAAATGGCATTGTAGCACACTTTTGATGAAGTCTGTATTTTGAAAAACTTCAAAAATAATGCAAAAGACTTTTGTGTTGTTGTTAACTAAAAGTTTTTTATTTTTTATTATTGAAATAAAGCTGAAATAAAAGAAAATATAATTATCAGATGGGAAAAAAAACAAGAAATGCTGCCTAGGCAACTAACTGAAATAAAATAATTTAAGTTTAAGTTCTCATTATCAAAACTGAAATGAAAATAAATTAAGGCTTAGTAGAAATACGTAAAAACAAAAACTATTAATAATAAAAAAAGTAGGGCTGTCAAACGATTAATCGTGATTAATCGCATCCAAAATAAAAGTTTGTTTTTACATAATACATGTGTGTGTACGGTGTATAATTATTTTCTATATATAAATACACACACATGCATGTATATATTTAAGAAATATTTGCATGTATATACTGTGTATATATTTATATTATATATAATATATATTATATATAAATATTTTATATATAAACACATTTTCTTAAATATATATATGCATGTGTGTGTATTTATATATAGAAAATAATTATACTCCGTACACAGACATAAATTATGTAAACACAAACTTTCATTTTGGATGCGATTAATCGTTTGAAAGCCCTAAAAAAAAAAGACAAAAGCACATACAATTACTTAAAGCTGCAGTCCGTAGTTTTTCCTCTTTGTCGCCATCTCTGTTTGAAATCTGCAATTGCAGTTATTCGCGGAATTATCAACTTAACATGGGTTGTGCCTCGGCACGGCACAGCGTGGATGAATCCAATGTTTTGAGGAGAATTTGCGGCTGTCAGTCGCCGCTGGTGTGGATACTGTCATTCGCAATCACAGATTCTACTTTTTGGAAGTATGACCAACATAAGAATTTTCACCGGAAAATGTTGTCTGAACAAGTAACATCCACTTTTGTCCTGACCAACTAAGGGGGAAAAAGCATTGCAGTAAATCGCGCTTATTAAATCTAACGATCGCTTATCATATCACGTCAAATCGTGCAAATTATACTTTGTTCTCAAATTGTTAATGTTAACAACATCATCGTTGCGTGACTACATTTAATGCCCTTCCGTTATTATCCTTGTTTTCGCATGGCCCGGTTACAGTCTCTTTTATTCTGTAGCCGAAGTCCGAAGTCTTTTGCGTTTTACAACGGGTGAATCTCCAGTTGTCACTGGTGATTGTCGTTTGAACCTTTCTGGATCCGCCATCAAATTGATAAGTTTAATTATATCAAGTGCTGTGAGAAAAGGCTATAAATCTCCACCTCCAACATCCTCACACGCAATATAGCCTACTAGCCGAGACTCCTTCTTTATGTGTACAGACGTGACGTAATGACGCAGAGACATGCTCGAATTTCCTGCGGAAATCCACCAGTACCACTGGAATTAAAAACATTATTACAAGCTTATCGTTTTGAACACTGGCTGGTTATGTACTTGCTCAAAAATGTATTTTGGATCATTTTGAACCCAAAAAAGTTACGGACTGCAGCTTTAAACCTAAAAATTTAAACATAAAAGCTAATTAAAAAAAATATATTGATAAATACTATACTACTATATAAATAAAGCCAAACAAACTGTTCAAGGCTGGTAAAAACATATCAATTCACCTGCAATTAGCAGTTATAAAAGTACATTTTGGACCCCACATATAAGACATCAAGAATGGTTTTATAATATATATAAGGGAGTTTAAACCTTCAGAAAGCAGGTGGCATGGATCAGTACTCACCACTCCCTCAGTGTCGGTCATGTCAGGTGGGGCCAGCAGAGACTGTACCATGAACTTGTGTTTGCTTTTCTCATTCGGATCATAATCGAACGGTTGCAGCATCACTGTAAGACAAACACAAGAACATACAGTACACATTAAACAATATCTTTAGCGTTTTCCTCATTTTAGTGGGCAGGATAGTCATAAGACGACAGACGATCTGAGCCATATTTGAACCTGAGATGCCTACTTGAGCCCCAAGTGCTAGGCCATGATGGCTCCAACATCATTTTATGATTTTTAAGGAATAAAAAAAAAAAACTATACAATATTAAAATTTCCAGCAGATAGGTTTCTCAACAGTCCAAGAGCCAGATTTACTAACAGCTGATGCCAGCGCAAACCCTCTTTTGGCGTTAAAAAACTACTGTCAGGATTTACTAAAGACACACAGTGGAAAAAAATAGTGGTGAAAAGGCGTGGACAGTAATTTATTGAATTATGCATTTGTAGGAATTTTCTTTTCAGATGCAACATTTATGGGAGGAGAGTATCTAAATGAATCATGCAAGGTGATTTTCTACGGTTTGCGCAAGTCAGTCTACGGTTTTATTGCGGTATTGCTTACCGCCTAATTTGCGTTGGTCATTATGGAAATGATCCGGCTGCGGATCATTTTGCAAGTCTTCAGTAGATCACGCGCAGACCTTTCCACTCCCAGCTGAGTTTTTTTGGATTGCGCTCTTACGCTAATCTGCCCTGTTTAGTAAATCTGGCCCCAAATGTGATAAAATATTTGGGTGTAAAACACCCATGTTTCACAAAATGACATTACTCAGAAAAACAAAAAGACTCAGCTATTCATTTCATATAATCCCACTACAAACGTTGCTGATAAAACTTCAGTGACCCCAGTAGGGCAATTTTTCTTACAGCTCCTAAACAGTGTTTTTCACGTTAATAATAACACATTCAGCCTTTAACTCAAACCAGGTGTTAGTGTGAGGAAGTTCACGTCTACAACCCCATCATCACCATCCAAAGAAGGCCATGTTATTTGATGTCATTCCAATGAGCAAAAGCTAATTTAGAGCTGTTACCATGATTTACAATGATCACTTTCTTATGCCTGGCGTGCGAGGGCTCTGGCACGGTTGAAATCAGTATTGAAAGCCGATTTCACCCCCATCACCCTTTTTAAAAGACACCATTCGGATTCAAAAGGGTCTTTTTGTGAGTGAATGTGTGCATGATTTAGGAAAACTGCTGCTAAGTTTCATTAAAAACAAATGATCTCTTAATTTCAAAGGCCCTCTTAGATGTGGCTACTACTGCCGAGCTCACAGAAGATGCACGCCAACTCCCCCGCGAGTTAAAAAACCTCACTTTGGTTTTGTGTGCCATTATGGCAATCAAGCGCCGTCGATATTGCAAACTGAAAACAGACGGCTGAGACAGATTGGGAATGTCCTGTTTTGTCAGTCCCAATCTTTCCGACTGCACTAGACCGGTATTTCACTAGCAGCATCAAGGGGGTGTTTTTAAACGTATCAACAGAGGAAGAGGGATTAAATGAGTCTTGACATGACTTTATTTGTACAGTTCACATTAGTAATATTACTAAACGAAATGTGCACTGTGCAAATATTCAGATTTCTCACCCATAGCTGTTGCTATCCTTGACGCAAGATGTGGAGAAAGTCAAAGTATCAGTTCAAGTTCACACCATTCAGCTTTGCCATCACAGGAATAAATGACATTACAATAGAAATCATTTATTTAAATAATGTCTCATTTATTAACATTAATTAATGCATTACCTAACGATGAGCAATATATTTTATGCCATTTATTAACCTTTGTTCATGTTAGATCACAGTGCATTAACTCATGTTAACAGCTTTTGATTAGTAAATGTTGGGATTAACATTAACTTAGATTAATGAATGCTGTAGAAGTATTGTTCATTGTTAGTTCATGTTAACTAATGTTAACAAACGAAACCTTAATGAAAAAATGTACCATAATATTCCACAATGCTACTGTATTTACTGTATTTTTGATCAAATAAATGCAGCCTTGGTGAGCATAAGAGACTTTATAATTTTTAATGGTAGTGTATATCAACTGTCACAGTAATGAAAACAGCAATAGACGCTACCGCCCACGGTGTAAGACGTTATATACACATTGCATCACAGATGAAAAACAACAACTACTTTTTAGACTGAGGGTGCATTTACACGACAACGATGTACTGAAAACGGAAAAGTTTTTACTTTGCTTTTTTGAAAATGTTAGCGTACAGACGACAACACTGCCAAACGATCCTCGTTCACACGGATCTACGAAAATGAATAAAAACGCTGTATTATGCTGCCAGGCCGGTAGTTGGCGATGTCGTGTTGTGTAAATGAACGGCCAAAATGCATAAAAGTTTGTGGTAAACAGTGTTGTGTGAATGTGAATTTAAAAATAGATTTTTTCGATGTTCAAACTGCAATCATAAACGGATGCGAGTTGAATTTCGAGTTTTTTTTTGTTTGTTTTTTGCTAAACAAAGCCAGAGACTTTATAGTATTAGGGCTTTGACTTTTGCCCAAAAATCATATTCGAAGTTTGTTTGTTTATTAATATTAGAATATATTTGAATATTTATTAATAATATTTTGACGGAGATAGCATGGAGTCGATTCTGGCCTGCCTCGCCCCGGATCCCTCCCCCTCCTCCAGCTTGCCGGGATGTAGTGTTGACAGGTGGGCTCTCATGTGGCTGGTCGTCGCGTGGTATGCGAGTTTGGTCCTACATATTTTACACATCACTTTGTCCTTACTCGTGATTTTTCCCTGTTTCTTTGGGAACCCAAAGTAGCGCCACATGTTGCTTTTCAAATTGTCAGGAGCGTAGATTTCGAACTCCTCGTCTGCTGTGGTTGTTGTAGCCGTTGGCGCGGCCATTGTTTTGGTATGCAAAATAGGCGCTAACCAGGACGCTAACGTCACCTACATGAGCCCAGATGACCAATAATAGCCTTGCTAATGAGCTCGCGATTCACAACTTCACCAGGCCTCGGAAAAAGCCTTGGAATCTGAATTGAAAACAACGTTTACAAGCAAACACATTTCCAAAAAATAATGCCCATAACAGGTTTGAATATTAAAGGCTGCCTAATATTTGTTCGAATATCATTATATTTTTAAATATTCGAATTATATTCGAATAACGAAGTTCGGAGTCAAAGCCCTAATAAGTATTAGGTGTTATTGTCTTGAACAAAAAAATGGACGGCTCCATGCTGACTGTGATTGACAGTTCATTCTCTGGGAGATCACTACTGACACAATCCAACAAGAGCAAGGCAGTGATTTAATCATTATTAAAGCACAAG
Source organism: Rutilus rutilus (assembly GCF_951802725.1). Taxonomy (NCBI): domain Eukaryota; kingdom Metazoa; phylum Chordata; class Actinopteri; order Cypriniformes; family Leuciscidae; genus Rutilus; species Rutilus rutilus. The sequence continues at coordinate 35,943,277 of NC_140217.1, read as the reverse complement.
AGCATGATTTCTTTAACAAAGAACATCTTTATGTGATGCTTAAATTTGCAGAACATGGACAATGTTAGCCCGAAGACGGTTGGAAATTTACAAGAAACAGAATAGTGAAAATAAATGTGATTATATCTAGCCATTTAATGTGATTGACCTGATAATATTACAAAATATTAACTAATTTACGCTCTCAGGTATGCATACTTTTGATCAGATATCTCGAATGTGCAATGTAGAAAGACGAGGATTGCTCATGTACAGAAAGGTCTTTCTGGATCTCCTTTTTTGTTTTGAAAGCAACCGTATTTGGCACAATCTCAGTCTTTTACACAAATTTTATGAGCTGTCTGCACATACTGTTCTTTCTTGTATTCTTAAGAGAACTATTTCTAATCACACAGAGCTTGTGTGGTCACAACTTGAGTGGTCATCTTCAAGGCTGTGGCCTGTCTGGGGGCGGGACAACTGCAGAAAACTGTCGCCCTGGGCCATGTGCATTCAAACAAAACACCTGACTGCAGACAATCATTCCTCTGCCTAATTAACTGGATCCCTGGAGATAAAAAGCAGAGCAACTCCATTAATTATGAAACATGACCTCGGAATCCCCTCGGCAAAAACTATGAAGTCTAAATGGAGAGAGGGAGAAAATGTGAGGAAATCCAGACAACACTAATGGTTTAGAGAGGCGTACTTAACTTACTAAGTTCCAAAGCAAAGCTTCTGAGTCATGACAGGGTATTAATAAGTATAATCAACAAGTAATTTGATATTATCATGACAGGATTATAAACACTAAGTGATTAACCATAATAAACCATATTCAGCATGAAGTTTACTGGTGTCTCCACCTTGCAGTTAAAGAAATATGTCAAAAATCCCAATTACTGATCTCTTCATAATGTTTGTATTGATGGAATTATAAAAAATTAAGACTTAAAGAAGATGTTTAAGAAAAAAACAATACAACAAAAAAGTCAACCTATTTTCTGTTAACTTGCAGAGTGTCACAATCACTATTATCAGTAAACACAAATATATCTTTAAATTGGAGTTACTTCACTTTGTGCAGCCAAAGAAATGTTGTTGCTGATCAAATAAAGGCATAGAAGCGTTACATAATGGTGAAATTGATGTGAGTGTGAGTGTTAAATAAGTGTGTAGTCTTGTGGACACAATGTGGAAGTGGACATAAACTGTATAAAGAACTTTAAAGGTAAAGTTTCTTCAATCATAACAGATTCATGAGGGATTCAGAGCTTGAAGTTGTTGCTTTTGAACTGTCAACAAAAAACTTCACAATCCAGACAGACAGTGATGTTTGAGAACGGACGGAGACGTGAGGCTCGTCTCATAGGTCTGGATAAAAGTCAAAAGCCCATTAACCAAAATCCATTGTGCATCCCCTCTGATAAACACGCGAGGGAATACTAAAAAACTAGCTTGTCATCGATTCAAATACAGTCAGAGATATTGCACATATTGACAGGGACCAGGCATCTCACCATGGAGAGAAATCCCAAACCATCAGAATCAACACAGAATAATGAGAGCAATATAAGAGCGTCCGTGAGATTCCAAGAGGCTCTGAGATTGAGTCGAGTTCAAATGAGTCGAGTTATTAGGAAAACTCTCAAAGGTCTCAGAGACCAGCACTGTTGTTGGTTATGTAAAGGCTTCCGTCATGCACAGAGAGCAGCTGGGTAATGGATATAAAGGTGCTGTAACATAAACGTCTCCTTCATTTTGCCAACCACAGTACACTCTGGTTGTATAGTGTACTCCAAAGACTTCATTAGCTCATTTGCATAAAGTTACATATTCTCATCTTAGCCGCACTGATGGACACGGCCACATCACTCTTGCTCATTTCACATCATAGCTTCTGGTCGTTTTATCACTAATCACGGTCTGCAAAAGTGCCTTCAAATCAATTTTAGCATTATTTATTTACCTTTATAGTTTCATTTTAATTGTATTTATATATAGGCTTATTTATTTTTATTTCAGTTTTAGCCATTTTAGTTCTTCATCGTAAGCTTTATTTGTTAGTTGCCAAGGCAGCATTTCAAAATTTAGATTTTTATATAATATTTATTTTTATTTCATCTTTTTTTTTTTTTACTACTGAAAATTATTTTTAATAGTTTTAGTGAACCAATTTTTTTGGGGGTGATTTTTGCCGTTTCTCGCTTCATTCTCACCTTCCGTTCAAAAACAACAAATGGTCTGTGAGTTGATTCTCTGTAAATTCACACATACAGAAACCAGGACGTGTATAGAAAAAAAATGTGCCTGCAGAAAGGGCTAACACTTATAACAGGGACGGGAATCTGGATCCGCACAGACAGACCTGCCTCAAGCTCACACAAACAGATATCCTGTGACACATCGACAGAAAAGATCAGAAATGACTCACTATTAAACAATCCCTTTCAAAATTGACCTAAATAATCAACTTCTCATACTGATCAATTACCTGACAGAGTTAATGACCATTTGATAGCAACGGCAATTTTAAGCACTTGGTTCTTTGAAAGACCGCTAATGCCGTTTTCATTACAAACATCTGTCACATGATACACAATATTGACATTATCATCATCATCATCAAAGTGGTTCCTCCACAATATAAAGACTTGGAGCAGATGACTCATAGCACTGAATTTAATATAATTAAATATATATGGCTCTGTATCTGCAACAGTGTTATAAAAAACAAAAAGTTATTAAAGGAAGGCAGTGCATGTGTTCCTGTAAATGGAGAGCATTTCTATTGAGTTTATAACAAAGCAAGCAAAACAATAAATAATATTAATATAAATCAGCCAAATATAAATAATAAATTACAAATGAATATTACTTTTAAATAACTATTATTATTATTATTATTATTATTATTATATTACGACGCAAGCACAACAATAAATAATATTAATATAAATAAGAAAAGAATAATAAATACAAACATATATATAAAAAATACGAATAAATAGTAAGAATAATAATAAGTAGAGGTAGTAATAACAATAACACTTTTATATGCGTGTAAATTAATATTTATTCTTATTTAATATCAACACTTTAATATCTTATTTAATTTAATTCAATTCAATTCAATTCAATTCAATTCAATTCAATTCAATTCAATTCAATTCAATTCATCACAACGTCTCCATTCATCTAGCCTGACTACGTCAGACTTCTTTCTTCCGCTCAATTTCATTTCGCTTCTGTACTCAGTCTCAGACAGCGTAATAGCTTTCCGTTTTCCTCTGGCCTGAAAACAGCCGGCCAATCAACTAACAGAGGGCGGGCTGAGAGCCGTGACGTAGACGCTGATTGTACCGTGGATGCGTAGATTTTCTTCACATAATCTGCAAAAGTCGTTCACAGCCATGTTCACTCCGGTATTTCGCTCGATGGTTTTGTTTTCGCATCATACATGTGTTTACAGTGGAAGTTAGATGCGGCTGAGCATGCGCATAACACACGCCATAACCAAACGTTATGTGATTGGCTTACGGGAACCAATGATTTTAAACTTCAGACAAGCGCCTCCCCGCGAGAAAGAAAACGCTTTTCAATTATGCCATGCCAGACTCTGTCTACGAAGCAAAGCGAAGTAGCAGAGTTTGGTATTACCAGGCTACCATTCATCTTGGTTCATCAACCATAACTCCTTCCAGTATAGCCAAGAATCTTGGAGTTGTGATTGTTGATCAGTTAAGCTTCACAGACCATTTTGCTACAACGGCCCGGTCCTGCACATTAGGGAGATCTATCCAGACTGGACTATTGTAATGCTCTCTTGTCAGGCCTTCCAGCATGTACTGTCAAACCTCTTCAACTGATCCAGAACGCCAGAGCAAGAGTGGAAGAGAGCGCACATCACACCTCTCTTCACCGGTTTGCACTGGCTGCCAATAGCCAGTTGCATCAAATTCAAGGCTGTGTTTGCCTACAGAACAACCACTGGCTCTGCACCACTATACTTAAAGTGAACGGCGCTTGGTGGTGCCATCCCAAAGAGGCATAAAATCACTCCCACGGACCTTTTTCTTCATAAGCATTACTTGTTCTATTCTGCTTCTCTATTTACTTATTCCGCCCAAGAATCCAAGACTCAGCTTACTGTATTTATAAAGTATTAAATTACCCAAAAATGTAAATTCTGTCATCAGGTACTCACCCTCATGTTGTTTCAAACCTGAAAGATTTTCGGTTCATCTTCCAAACATAAAGGAAGATATACGTTTTATGAAATCTGAGAGATTTCGGATCCCCAGATTTAAAGTCAATTCCCCTAAAACTTAAAAGATCATCTTATCTGTGTAAGATATTCAACGAATACCTGCATTGAAAGTGTACTGCGTTAGAAAAGAAATTAGTTTACAGAGTTGCAGTAACAGTACTACATTAAACTACTAATATAATGTATAATAAGGCAATGGGGTAATATTTGTGGGTCCTGATAATGCCAAATGTCTGATTTTATCAGTAAAAAAGAGCTTACATTATTTATAGGCTATGCATTGCATAGTATAATTATGTATTTTCAGGTTCAGAATCATGAATATTTTTATTCTGGTGTCACAATTGTTTTACTGCTTTACCTGTTCTCTCTTAGGTTTCAGCTATCCCAATTAAAATTCAGTTTCATTGTTCAGACACACCTAGTCGATTGGTAATTTACATACAGAAGGTTCAATTACATTTTGTTAATTCTTTATTAAGTTGTATGTACAACAAAGTTACTGAAAATTGTTAATGTTTTGGAAATAAATCTGTTATTTAAATTTCAGTTTCATTTGTTAATTTGGTTCAAAATATTGTGATGCGTATCGTATCGTGAACCCAGTATCGTGATACGTATCGAATCGTGCGCTGAGTTTATCGTTACACCCCTAATAATTATAATAATAACAACAACAAGAAGAACTATGAAGGCAACAACATTCTTACCGTCATTTGGAAGCTTTGACAGTTTAAATCAAGAGTGATCAATGGTATCAAAATGCTAATTTTATGAAAAATGAGCTGTATTTACCAGAGACGTTGATGGAGGTTCCGGCATCAATCACTCCGCTGTTTGGCCGCACGCAGTACCGGCGCGGTGCAGTCGTCTTTACTTTAAAGCACACATTTCTGTCTGTGGGATTAGCGAGCTTTAGAGTGGTGGTCACCACATCTGTGAATGGACCTGAGGGGAGAAAGACAGGACATTCAATTGTTACATTCAAAACTCAGATGTTGCTCTGTGGTTGTTAGCGCATTGCCATGCAGTTGCTAGTGTGTGCTGGGTGATGGCTTGCTGCAAAAACATCTCAAACAATATCTGCAGCCAGACTGCATCGATTTACAACCTTGTAACCGATTTCACCTCACCAAGACATAATGATTCCAGACAAATCACATTAGTGGCACATTACAAAATTAGCGGTACATCAAAGGCCAAAAGACCACAGTATTGTTCTCAACCCTGGCACTCGTTTTACAATGCGGCAAAGAATAAAGGTGATTTTCAGGAAAATGGAACAAAGAGAATTTGTCCTGCCTAAGGCTGACGCTAATCAGTAAATATCACAGAATCAATTCATTTTAATGTCTGTGTTGATGAACAGAGACTTGTACGGTGAACTATATGTTCTTGTATATGAACTACATACAAGTCACCACTTGTATGGTAAAACTATATGGTGATAGATAGGCCTGTCGCGATAGTCGATAAGTCAATTAATCGCACGATAAAAAAAAATGAGCTCGATAATTTTTCCGGCCGCGATAATTCCATTTGCATGCTTGTTTGTTTTCCTCGTCTCTCTCTCTCTACCAAAGAGACTGGATGACCACTCTCGGTTCTTTAGCGTATAGGAGGAGTGAACCCTCTTGTCAGTTGCATGGTCTTTGTGTGGGGAGGCGGCGCCGCGGCGCTTGTCAGTTGCATGGTCTTTGTGTGGGAAAGCGCCGGCGGGACTGTTTGCGGCGACTTTCCTAACCAAGTATTTTCAGTGCGTAGCATACACACGTAATAAAGAGCGTCTCCGTCTTCCCGACAGTACACAATCACTTGACAAAGTAACAGAAGGACAAAGTAACAGGAGTAACAGTGCAAAATTGTGCGATATGGCTTGTTGAGGCTTTTTTTTATTTGTTTACAAAGGTCCTAACTGTCAGTTTTGCCTGTTATGGAATGTATCACTATTTATGCCTAATGTCTAAAGCCTAATGTTTAATATTTTTTGAAGTGCAATTTTGTTTAGCCTACATCCATTTTATTTATTAACAGACATTTATTTTGTTAACAGACACTAAGAGTCCATTGCTTTTATTGTTTTTGGTTGTTTTGTTCATTTTTTTGGATATTTAAAATGTTTTCCGTTTTCAATGTTTAATATTCTTTAGAAATAAAAGTTTATAGATCGTTGAAAAGGTGTACCTGCATTATTATGCCATTATAATTATATTAAATGAAAATGGTCTCAGAATGACAATATTATCGTTTATCGCGATAATTTCTTGGACAATTTATCGTCCAGCAAAATTTGTTATCGTGACAGGCCTAGTGATAGAGAGAAGATTTATACATGCTTTTCAAAATCTTGGGGTCGGGGTTGTGTTTTTGAAACAAGTCTCTCATTCTCAATAGGTTTGCAATTTAATGACATTTATTTCCAACCAATTCCTGATGAAATCAAATCATTTCCAACACCTTTTCGAATATTTCACCTGGAAACAAAGGTTGAATCGTTGATATGTAGCAACTGGGATGTGTTTTTCCTTGTAACAAGAAATAAAAGGCCTACATTTAGTAGTACTATAAATATGTTTGTATAAACACTATAAATCCAAGGATAACTTTTTTCTATCATAGTCAACATAAAACAGAATAATTTGCAACACATTTTTTATTTCCATAATGTGCCAGTTCCATGTGCAAAAACAAATAAAACGGGACTTTTATCCATCAGGCAGAGCAAGTTATTACATTTTGATGATTGATTACAGAGATAAACAATGAAATTGTGCACAATATAACCATAAATATGTGTTGAGAAAGTAAATCGGGCCAATTTTGATTTCACGTTGACAACCATACTCAACCATACATGTTAGTTCTGTCTCAAACATCCTTCACCCTTTGTAATATGGCAGCACCACACATCAAGTATGCAACACCTCATCTAGGTTAATTCTATTAAACCAGTTAAATTATTGAGAGGCTGAGACACTTGAAACCCATGGTGAGCCTTATGTTGTTTGAGGCTTTATGTTGTGTGTTACAGAGGAAAAGACGCAGATGAACTAAGCGCCTTGGGCCTTTAAAACCTTAAAAGAGAGACAAACATTACACAAGGCCTAACAATGGACCATTCTGGCCAAAAGCTTCATGTCTTTTCCATTCATTCAGACCTATCCGGAGACCCTCACTGAATTAGTGCATAAGTAATTGCAAAGCATGAGTCATGCAGAAAGGCATCATTCTTTGTATTAATTTTTTTAGGTAAATGACATCACCGATCAATACCAAGAGCCTAAGAAGAACAAAAAACTATTTATGAAAAAAACAGCCCTTTTATGGTAGGGCTGGGCTAGGGTGGTCCTTATCAAGTCCAATTTTTTTTTTTTTTTGTGCAAAATGTTAGTGTCTTAACCTCTTAAACTGTTCCTTTTAACTTCAAAATTAGAAATATGCAAAAATGTTGACAAAAAAATATATATATTTAGAGGTAGCTCAATCATGTGGAAGATTGCCTATGTTAAGCTGTGCGGCGTTATTGTGATGTGCAAGTAATATTAAAAGTTGCTGCAAATGAACTACATTTTATTGAAATCAGAGCAACACTGACATGACAACAATGACAACAATCTCAAAAAAAGCACAAAGTTTTCAACAATCCCTCATTTCTGATACTCAGCAGCCAGTGTTGACTTTTTGCAGTCTGGATAGATCCGTCGGTGATCTTCCACCACATGAAGGAGAAACTGCAATTGTTCTTCAGAGTGTGTGAGATAGCCATTGTATTCTTGAATCAGAGCCACTCCTCTCACGGCGTGATCATTGACTACTTTCATTGCATGTATGTTTGCCTGTGCCTCCTGATAATCTGCTTGATTCGGCCAAAGTTCCGGGTCAATTTCAAGGAACGTAATGTAATTTTTTTTAACCAAAAAATGTGCTCTAAACCCAAACAATAACCAAGGTGATCATCAATAGAAATATGTATTGATTCCACCAGGAAAGGTAAATCTGCTAAACCGGGTCATGGATGGATTAATTTGGATTTAGTTTCTACAATAAGTAAACTGAGATATGTATCTAAAATACATATTTAGGAATATATGGTGCATTAGATGTTTTTATGGAGATTCTTTTTGGAATTTTACTGGCCAGGTACAATACCAATTCAAATGATCTGTTTTTACGAAAATCATCAAAATCTCAGAAAGTTTAAAGCTATTGAGCTACCAGTAATTATTATGTTACTGCCATAAAAATTGGCATGCTGTATTTTCTTATATAAAGGAACAATTTAAAGGGTTAAGAGCACGACAATTGGAGACTTTAAAAATAAGGACCACCCTAGGCTGGGCATTTGGAGTAATTCTGTAATTAAGTACTCATAAAAAAAGGGTTATCAATTAATATAAAATTATAATATAAATGAAAAATAACAAGTATGACTTACAGTAAAATTCGAAAAAAGTTTTTTTTTTTTTTACAAAAAGTAAAAAAAAAAGAAAAAGTTACATTTTGCAAACGTCACTACACAAATAACGGCTTTTGAATTAAGCTGACATTTTTAAGATCAGATTTAAAAATAGGCTAAAAAACACTTGCACCTAAAGCTTAGAATTGTAGTAATGCTGCACCTTTATAGTCATTTATATAGTACTTTATAGTTACCATATAGTCATGTAGTCTCACTTTAATGCATACATATTTTTCATAAAAGATCCTCAGTTTGACCTCTAGAGTCAGACTGAGCTTCAAGATAGTTCTAGGATATTCTGCAGACACAAATATGTCCCCTGAGCACCTTAAAAAACTCACTGTACACATCATTTAATGTAGAAGAGGTTTTCCTGCCAAACAAGGTACAACGGCGGAAAAAGCCTCGAGCGATTATGCGTGCCTTTCGTATAGCTCAGAAATACCCAACACATCTGTCTGCAGTGATGCAGCGTTCATCTACACGGAGAGATACTTGGCATCCGCACGTGCGCAGATGTGACTCGTCTTTCCAACTCTGCATTTCAACATCTGCCTCTCATTTACACCCTGCTTTATAGCCCTAAAACATATTTATTACAGGACCGTTTCATGAGCAATACAATAATTCAGTTATCCAAGGTCTGAATCAATGAGCACTTATATAATTTCACCACATAGTTCAAGGTATTAGTGATTCTAAACGGATGGAACAGGCCAAAAAGGTGCAGCCCTGCTAAATCAAACAGACGTCACCATATTTTAACAGCTTTGCCCCATTACTACTACACCTGGACCACCTCAAAATCTCAAACTGCCCTTTATACTTCCTAAAATGACATATAATTACTGGCTGGAGGTACTTCCTGAACTCTACAGACGAGTCTCAGCTTCAGACGCTTTAAATATAAAGTGGCATGCCTGGACGGTCGGGTTATTGTTACCTGAAGTCACCTGCTACTTGAGAGCATCCACTAACTTTTCAATGAAGTGTATTGTAGGGGGGTGGAGTCAGAGGCAGGAGGCGTGGTGTAACTTTAAGATGATGTTGGCTTCTTTATGGTGTATGACACATGCTAGACAGCCTTCTCTGGGGGGGGAAGCCTTGTCCAGTGCTGAGAAACAAACGCATTGTACCTCATTTATAAAACATAAGCCTGCAACTGAGCTTTGGACTACACCTACCAAACTCTGCAGTGGATCTGAGATCTCTTTAGCTTTAATATAATGTCAGCTTCATAATGCAATGTCGGCTAAATTAACTCTTGAAAAACAAATCTGTCAAACTGTCCTCAATTGTGCAGTACTAACAGCTTTTACATAGAATTTGTTTAAATTATGGCAATATATATATGCATTAAATCATGATCCATAAAATGCATGATACTAAACAACAAAATATAAAGATGCATAAACTTCACATTTTTCAACTTGACAGCCATGTGTGGCTTATATTTATGTGAAGATTACATATTAAGTGTTTTTCCTACCCAGAGAAATCTAACAAAATTAAGTGAGGTTAAAATGAAAGCTTATTTAGAAAGGGGGAAAAAATGTGTTAATAAATAAGCTTGCTCTCTATTGAAAATGTTTCTAAACCCAATAAAAAATTTTCCCCTCGCTTTGTGCATAAACCTCACTAAATTTAGTTCACTGGTATTGAAGATTTCATATCTTAAGGTAAGGTAATTTTATCTTCTTTTAAGGATACTGAAAATCAAGCCAAAAAATACAGAGTAAGAAAGTGATTTCTGCAACGCAGCCCATAAGGCTTTTGTATATTTGATTATTATAGAGTAGCATATATTAATTGTCTGATAGATAGATTGTTTAATTTAAAAGCATCTAACGCTATTTTCATGGCAAAAATTTAATTACAAATATACAAATATCATATAAATACAATAAAACCAAGCAAACAAACACAAGTCATATAATACATAAATTAACATATACCTTTTCAGGGATAATCTTACTGAATAAGTCCTTAAGTGAAATAACTTCATAAAAGAGCATTCTGCTTGCATTAAACGCAGGACAGTCCAATAAAATATGTTTAACAGAGAGGGGAATCTTACAAAACAGAGTTACATGCATAGACAATGCATAGAGTTGGGTCTTCAACTTTAAGCAAAAAGGCATGCATGAGTCAAACTTGTATGACCTATATACGATGTCTGGTGAATACCACTTGATCATATCTAGTTTTAAGAGTGATTAAAAGTCTGTTTGAAATTCCCGGATGATTTTCATATAGTTTATTATTCTTGCATGTGTTCCACTCCTCTTGCCACTTATTCAATATACCGATTAATAATAGGTCTGACATGTGAGGGAGGAATTTAAAGGGATACTCCACTTTTTTTGGAAATTGGCTCATTTTACAACTCCCCCAGAGTTAAACGGTTGAGTTTTACCGTTTTCGAATCCATTCAGCCGATCTCCGGGTCTGGGGGTCCCACTTTTAGCATAGCTTAGCATAATGAATTGAACCGGACAAGACCATTAGCATCTCTCTCAAAAAAATGAACAAAGAGTTTCGATATTTTTCCTATTTAAAACTTGACTCTTCTGTAGTTACATCGTGTACTAAGACCGACGGAAAATGAAAAGTTGCGATTTTCTAGGCTGATATGGCTAGGAACTATACTCTCATTCCTGCGTAATAATCAAGAAACTTTGCTGCCGTACCATGGGTGAAGCAGGCGTAATGATATGACGCAGCGCATGCCGCCTGATAATAGGCTACTGAGCTGGGGACTATTATCAGGTGCTGATAATTGATTATTATCGCAGGAATGAGAGTATAGTTCCTAGCCATATCAGCCTAGAAAATCGCAACTTTACATTTTCCGTCGGTCTTAGTACACGATGTAACTACAGAAGAGTCAAGTTTTAAATAGGATATATTTAAATATCGAAACTCTTTGTTCATTTTTTTGAGAGAGATGCTAATGGTCTTGTCCGGTTCAATTCATTATGCTAAGCTATGCTAAAAGTGGGACCCCCAGACCCGGAGATCGGCTGAATGGATTCGAAAACGGTAAAACTCAACTGTTTAACTCTGGGGGAGTTGTAAAATGAGCCTATTTCCAAAAAAAGTGGAGTATCCCTTTAACATTCTTCATTGTCTGAAAAGACCTCAAACTAAAAATGTATATATAGTAGACCTAAAAGCCTGTCGGAAACAAAAACGTTTGGACAATCACATCAGGCAACAATTTTACTGTAATTATACACTACCCTTTGAGTCAGGAGAATTTTGGAGAAGCATTATAGAACTGACACCGTTCCACAGTGGAACCAACTGAGGCTAATCTTCCTCAATTTTAGTGATTGATTAACAACCAAAATGAAACCTGGAAGAGAATGACCTTATTCCCAGCATAGACTTGATTTAATGTCAACAAATGAGCATTTACACAATTACTAAGCAACCCTTTAAACAGCAGCACACACACTTTTGAAGATGTTAAGATTAACCAATAGCCTTCATGGCCTAGGTGACATCAGTTGAAAAAATCATTTCAGAAGAATTGTGCACAGGAACAGTATTGCTCAACAAGCAAGATCACCAAAGGAAAACTAAGCAATAAAACGGTGCAATGGTTACACACTCATTAGCTTTGAATAGCAATGCTTATCAAAGGTTTGGCTGTTGATAAGCAAAGATCAGATATGGCTTATTGTAAAACACAATGTGTCAGGCACTTTGTGAGTGAGCAGTTCATTTCAGAGTTTATTCATAAATAAATAAAAAACACACAAAACTGCAGGTTAACATGAAACTAACAAAAGACGCGACAGGAACCATTAGATTAAACAGTTTAAAGACAAGTATATTGACAACATACTAAATATGTTGGGGAAACCAAATGGCCTTCAGCATTGGACTGGCATTGATATTTAACTCCTACAACTAAGAGCATGTCTAATGCAGGGTATAGACTACACAATATCAGCCCGACCCATTAGACATAGGGTGTAGCATGTTTAATATTTTACGGCGCTCCACAACGAGTTCAGTCACATCTGTGACACTGACCAATAGGAGCAAAGAAGCTCTTCCATACACAGCTTTCAATCATGGCGAAACAAAAGCGAGACAATGTCATTGGTGGAATTATGCCATGAGAGAAGGTTCGTGGAGCCATGGTAACAATACTCCTGCCTGATGTTTCGACGAAGGACTACCACGACGATACGATAAATGTTGGCGAATGATAGTAGAGGCGCTTCCGCAACCCGGTGAGTACTGGAATTAGCATTAAGGCTGATTAAGTTTGCTTGGGTGCAAGTGGCAAAAATGACGTCACTATGCCGTTGACGGAAGTGCGTGTGACCCCATTTTGTGTGGCGGTGTGCACGCCATTTTTTGTGGCGGTGTGCACGCCAATTTTTCACCACTAGGGGTCGCTAACCTCTTTACAATAACAAAGGCGTAGTTTGATGACGCAACATTTGCTAAGAATTATGGATCTTGTCGTCAACGTCAAGCCGACCGATCTAATAATGTTTATGGATGACTGAACACATCGATGCTTTTATCATGACTGTAATATGAAGCAGTTCGGGATTGCTAAGAGACAGCTATCAGCTCCACACGCGACGCGAGTCCCGCGGATATAAAAGGAATATGGACATTTCATTCAACCGAACTACATGCAAGTGCAGAATTACAACTCACAGGTCAGTTTATTAGACAAATTAAACTTGTGAGGTAACGCAGCGCTGTTTCACTTGGTCTAACATTACACTAGCACACTAAACTGCATTTGAATGTGTTGAAATGTATGTGTTTGTTTGTCTGTATGAGACTAGCAGTAAGCTAGATCAACATTAGAATAACATACAGATCATATTCTAACATTTTATCATTGTTGAACTATATAACATTGATTAGTTTTATGTAAATGTTCTCACCTGTTTAATAAAGTACATGTAGGAACGGTCGAAGTCTCGGACGTGGAGCTCTCGTTTATATACTGTCTATGGGAGCTCTAGGCATCTCGAAAACACCGCGCTGATATTGATTCTCGTTTTAGTTCTCCTTTTTTATCCAAAGTCTGCTTGCCATGGTCCATAACGTTTGAACGAAACAACAACAGCGTGCAAATAGACATTGCGAAGTACACAGTTGTCGACGTCTGTCGCTTGGTTACTATCAGAGGGCTCTGGTTGCTATGGCAGTACGAGCGGAAACCAGGGAGAACGCGGATATGACGCCATTGACGGCGACAAAACGGAAATAAAGAAACGGGACGTGTCTTCGAATTAAATTACAAATTTCTCCTGGTTTGAAAGTTGTTGGAAACAGTCGGGATAATGTAAGTACACAACAAAAAAATATATATAACATAGATATAGTGATTTTTGCTATTTTTAAAGCAAAAAAGTTACATATTGTGCCTTTAATAAAAATAAAAATCACGAAATTAAATGAAAATGTTTAGTAAAATTTGAAAATATTTAATTTAATTTAGTTTTAGACATTTTCTCATATCCATATATTTAGTTCTAATGTCACAAGCAATAATCTCAAGGTTAACTGGATTTTACATGATTCTTTTGTAGTGTGGTTTTGGTGAAGTGTACTAAAACAAACGGTCACATGTGTACCTTACTTCTCACTACTGATTCCTGACTCCTGAGTCGCCCCGTCGTTTCAAAGAATAGTACAACGGCGAGCGCATTAAGTATGAACGGCTTGTCCGTTTGGAGAGGTGTGCATGCTGTCAGTGGAGCCAGGCGAAAGTATAAATCAGGCTTAAAGCTAACATGCCGCTTCACATTGTTTGTTTACGCTGTAGGATTACAAATTTAAGAATATGTTTAAGATCTACTGATCCCTACATCCTTACATAACATCACATGAAGAACTAAGGTGAACTACACTGTACTGGGCATTCAAGGTGAACATGATGGCATCAATTTACTGATTAGATTCAATATAGTTTCCATTGAAGGGGTTTTGTCAATCTTTGATCTTCCTACTATACTGAGAGTCAAACTATGTGTGAATGATTACATAGTCTTAGTTCTTGTGACCATGTGATGTTTATGTAATTTGGGGGTGGGTACCATTATCTTCAGTAGGGGTTAATTGCCTCTATTGTCTTTAGATGATTCGATTTAGTGGTCATTTCTAAGGCTGTGTGTAAGGTCAACACTTTTAAGGGCTGTCAGCACCTTTAAGGACTGCCCACTGAATGCCTATAAGATACCATGTAAAGTTCCCTTAGTCAGACTTGATGACTGCAGCAACCGACAGCTCGTGTTCTCAAAGAATCCTGCTGAAGATACAACCAAGTCTCCTGGTCTTCGCTTCTGAGTTTCCTACAACGCTCTTGTTTCCAGTTGCTAGTTCAGCCTTTTTGATGACATTACGCACATCACTAAAGACAGCAAGCGACGTGTAGTCCAGTGTTTCCGCTACATTCGTTCTGCCGTGGTGGTCCGCCACACCAAAAATCATCCCGCCACGGCTGCAGCTTCTCAGTGAGGTCCGATATTGTGCATACTACTGTGTTATTGTTAAGCCCCATTAAAGGCATTAAAGCCCCACACTGTAAAGCACCATAAAGCTTTCATGCACTATATTCCAAGACTTCTAAAGTCATTCGATAGCATAATGTGAGGTAAAAATTCATATTTAAGTCGTTAAGTTAAAGTTAACGGAAACTCATCTCTCCTCAGTCATTCTCCATTCAGCATTCAAACAGCGCGTCGCGTTCGGTTACGACAGTAACACGATGACACTCTCTCCAAGATCAATGTTCCCATTATTATACTTTATTTGTAGATGGTTTGCATAAAATTACTTTATCTCGCTGGAGTTTATTGCGCTTTCTAAATCATATTCCTTTCTCCCGGGTGTCTGTTAGATTACAGCACTGGAGTAGAGAGCACTATGAATTGTTCTTCATGCGCACTGTAACTGAAATGTAAAACTGTTAAAAGAAAAGCCTCAATAAACTGTTGCATAGATATAATACACTAAACTTTTCAATGCGAAGCGCTGCACACTGTGACTTCGCGTTGCTTCAAGTGCATCATTCTACACACTCGCTTTGTAAATCGACCGGGCAAGGGGGCGTGGCCCGTGGGAATACTACTCATTGGCGACGCCCCCTCCCCCTGGGGAAATGGTCCTGCCACCACAGCTGGAAAAAATCCTAGAGGAAACACTGTAGTCTGATGTGTTTATGGTCTATGACACAAAAAGAATTAAGGAGTCAAAATCTTATACTCTGACACTATCATAACAGACAAAAATATTGTGTTGTCTGAACCTGGCATAACATCACCTCACAGGCTCCTGGTGTGAGCAAGCAGTAGGAGAACCACCCTCATTTTTAAAGGGGACATATCATGAAAATCTGACTTTTTCCGTGTTTAAGTGCTATAATAGGGTCTCCTGTGTATCTACCAACCCTGAAAATGTGAAAAGTGGCAAACCAGTAACTTTGTTTCGGTAAGCCTTTCTCTGCAAGCAAGCATGTCAAAAAATAAGCCGATCAGATTTCGCTCCACTTCTGAAGTAGGAAGGGGATCTTAGTATAATATTTCCACCCCTTAATATGCACGTTTCCACCCACGGCGCCGCCGTTTGGTTTTCTCAAGCGACAACAGTGTAACCAGTTCTAACGCAATGGCAAATGTTCGAGCAAAGCATGCAAACTGTTCAGTCGTTGCTGGACAGACGAGCACTGAACACTAGTGGACCAAAAGATGTCACAGCTGTCTTATAAAGAACTCAGGGAGCTGTCAACTTGTGTAAAAGTTACAGTACATGCAAGTCGATGAGATTGATCAATGTAACTCCACAACAACTACATACATGTATCCACTAACCATTCAGAAACATCCAGGTGCACCTAAAAGTTACAATCTGAGTCTCTCTGTAAGGCTGCACTCCGCTACGGGTTATTTCTGAG
Organism: Rutilus rutilus; assembly: GCF_951802725.1. NCBI lineage: Eukaryota > Metazoa > Chordata > Actinopteri > Cypriniformes > Leuciscidae > Rutilus > Rutilus rutilus. The sequence goes on along the minus strand of NC_140217.1, from coordinate 35,926,633 downwards.
ATTTGACTGAAATTCTTTGCTATTCCCGGAGTATCTGAAGCTCGTGTAAAGGATCGGCCCTCTTCTGAACGGGGGAGGGGAGCAGCCGCTCATTTGCATTTAAAGGGACACACGCAAAAACGGCGCGATTTTGGTCACGCCCAAAAATGACACACACAGACACATTCTGGGGACACGAGATTTATAATACATCGTGTGAAAAGGGGCTTAATATGTCACCTTTAAAGCACTTACTAAACAATGAACTAAAGACATGACATCACAAGCAATAACAACATTAAATAGGTTTACACAATGTTGGTTAACTCCAGACAATTCACAAGGTGTGTCCTGACAGTTTACAAAAAATGTAAATATGCCTGAGGTAGGGTGACTAAAGAAGGAATGCTGTTTCACTGATATTGCAAGTCGATTTGCCAAAACTTTAACTTTTAGGAAATCAGTCGGTGTGATATTATTTTGAAATATCACTTTTTAGCAAATAAAGTTTCAGAGGGAGGCAAACACTCTTTTGCCCATTCCCAGCAAATGCATGAACTAATATGTGTATAGCTTGATTCCCAATACCAGCTGCTTTGGATTAAAGTGTCAAGCCAAATGCATAAATGTAAATGTTAAAGTTGAGCTCAATGCACTTTCACTGAGCTCCTTAAAGGGGTAGTAGTCCACCAGTGATAATCCTGTCATCATTCACTCACCCTTACACCATTCCAATCCAAACCTGTATGACTTTTACTCTAGTATGGGACACAAAAGAAGATTTTAGGAACAAAACAAGATTGGAGCCTGTTGACTAAGGGTGGTCACATGGGAGGTGTCAGTGCCTCCACAGCATTCTCATTGGCTGATTTCTTGCGAACTTTAATAAATAGTATGCTAATGTAAACATACAACAATATAGCATTGGTCTCCTGTCGACAGTAATTAGTGTTCCCAGTCCATGAAATGAACCCTGAAATTATGTAAACATCAAATTTATGAACTTACATTAGACTAAAAGCCCCAAACCTTAAAAGTCTACAACATGGCAAACCTAAATAAGTGTGTTTACGACATAGGCCTAATTATTATCCACAATATATCCATGTCAGGTGGAGTAATAATACAGGTGTCTTTTCAATGGTGCCATTGACTTCCTGACTGGAAGCAGCATGAAGGTAGGTTGTTGTCAGTGTTGCCAGATTTCGCTGGAAAAATATGCGACCTGTTCTGAAAAAAATAAGCCAAAAATAATCGACTTGCCATATAGAAAGAAGTCAAAATAAGCGGCCCAGTTCTTCATGCTAACGAAAGGCACCATTTCTCCTTCTGATCATCTGAGCACGAGGAGAAATGAGCGCTCGCCTTGACAGCTCACTCACAGCGGTCATTCAATCAGAGAAATATAACACTAAACAACGACATACACACTTTGTATGCAAGTAGGCGAAACATTAACAAGCAAATATACGCTGCTGTAAGTAAGACTATAATAAAATCAACAGCCCATCTTTTTAAGCGACTGTATGAGGAAAAGAAAAAAACGCAACGTCGCTAATAATAAGCGAACATGGCAACACTGAACTGCTTCATACTAACCGAATTAACCAGCCCACCAGTAGAGCCTGTATTTTAAGGCCTAAACAGGCTAGCTCGAGCTAACGTGCTAGTCAGTCTTCTGGCAAACCTACTCAGCACTTAATCTACTCCTTGTGAAAGGCGTTTGATGTCATTCTGATTAGTTTGGAGCGATTTTTCATTACGACGCTGCGCCATATTATCACTATTACTACAAGGATTGAGGCCTGTCAGAAACGCCATCTCACCGCCTCTTTCTGCCCTTAACCCCCTAAAAAATGACCCTCCCTCTTTGAGTTGGGCGTTATAGGCGCTCGTCCACGGCTGTGTCAGTCTCTCCACTCACCTCGGAACCTCAGTTCGTGCTGCGGTTCTAGAAGCAGGACCTGCTCTGGCCTGGCCATCTCCCACTGCGCTTGAAACGCGTTCAGACTGGCTGCGCTGACGTCCGCTCGGACTGACGGTGACGGGCTTGACGGTTGAGGCTGTTAGTCGATGAGGACTTCTGTTACATTTATTTGAAATAAAAACTCCACAAGGCAGTGGAAATAGCTCAGTTACCCGATCCACTAGCGACTGTTGTGATGCAGCAGGAAGGGACTGTGTGTGGGGGAGAGAGAGAGAGAAAGAGAGAGAGAGAGAGAGAGGCTGGCCGTGACGTCACTGCCCCTGCAGTACTCAGTAGTGGCGACTGATGTGATTGTGAGGAGAAGGGTGTAGTTAGTAGAATGAGGGAGAAGGGTGTAGTAGAATGAATGAGGGAGGGGGTGGGCTGTCTTTATGGGTCATCTGTCATGAACCATCGTATGAAAATATTACGGTAACTTTGCAGTGTTATATGAACAGTATGTGCATTTGTTATATTAACATCATGCAATGACCACTGAAGAAAATGCTAGCATTTTTATCATTTAAAAAGTTTTTTATGATGTTATAATATATTAGGCCTATATATATATAATTAAAAACTGTTTTTAATTTATACCCTAATATATATATATATATATATATATATATATATATATATATATAGTATTTCATACATTTTTGTAGAATTATTTTATATTCAATGAGCCTTATGTTTAAGAGACATGGAATGTTTGTAGGCTATACCTAAAAAAAAGAATAGAAATACTTTTTATAATTAAAAAGATTTTAATTATATTATTTTATACTTAAACTGTTTAATATATATCCTAATATAATATATAATTCATATATTTTGTATAATTATTTTTAATGACTCATGGCATGGGATATTTGTACACAAAAATAATAAATGGCACTGCAAAACAATTAAAAAGGTAACTAAAATTGTTCATGTTTTTCGTGAACTACCAAATTTTTATATATATATATTTCTGTAAGAAGAGTATTTGGGCTGTGTAGATTTGAGAATGATTTTTTTAAATGGTTAATCATAATGCAAGGATTGAATGAAAAAAAATTAATAAATAATTAGAGGAGAAAATCTAAATCTGTTCTTCAAAAGCAGTATAGTAATCCAGCTGAATATCTAAGAATGAACATGAATTACTTTATCCTCAGCCAAGATTCTAGAATTGTCGTACTTGCATGTGGTTGAGTTAATTTATGCTCAGTTTGGCAGTTGAATACAAGCTCGACTGTTTTACTTTCCTCAGCACAATTAAAAGATCAGCAGGAACCCCCTGCCAAAGGAGACACATACCACAAGTGTCATATGTATATATATAGCCCACGGGCCAGTGCAGGAGAACCTAGCACTGCTGCGAACAGATTCCTAACTAAGAATTAGGAGTAACTTGTCTCCGACCTGAATCAGCAACAGACCAAACAAACCCAATGTGTATGATGATCAAGCATAAAAAAAAATCAAAATGGATTTTGTATAATTTTATTACTAATAAAGAGCTAAACATTTCCCTTTTGCACATTCACAAATGAACAAATAAATGTTATTTTCAAGCCAAAACATGACAAAACAATAAAAGAGACAAGCTAAATGGCAAAAACAATTAATGATTAGGTTAAATTACTTTTGTAAATACTGAATTACAATGGTAAGTGGTAAAGTAACATTGCCTATATCAATTAATTTACAGAATTCATCCAATGTGTGGTATATACAAGGACGTAAAGTACATATTAGAATTTCACAACTTTCTTAGGGCCAGCCCAAGACTGTTGGCTCGGTTCTTCCACCTTAAACACCACTGCAAACCACACCAGACGGCATTTATCCTGTCCCACCGACTCGAGCATGTAGTTCCATTCAAAGGCATTAATGCAAAGCCTGTGCTCCCCAGCAAGAGAACAAGCAATTCAGAAAGTCCTTTCCAATTGGCCAGGAATTCAAGAACTTCAAGAGGACTAAATTAGACATTTGGTCTCACTGTGGATCACAGGCTTTGTACAAGACAAACAAACAGCTGGCTCTACAACATTTAGAGCGAGCGATGCATTTCCATGCATTGAAAAGGCCCTTCAGTGAGTTTAATAATGTGACATTAGTCGAGCTGTTTCCTTCTTTAATTAGTTTGACATGAGAGAAAGAAAATAAAAGAATCAATTTGAATGATTTCCTCTGTGTAAACATCAATAGTGAATGCTTAGGACTGTCATTTTTCAAGTTGTTTCAACTAGGACGAAAGACACACAGGAATTTAGAAAAAGTGCAGTTTTTTTCCCCCAAGTGTTGTTCCAAATATGCCCTTTTTTAATTTAACAAGCAGTCTTCTGAAGGAAAAAATTGTTGTGCTAAAATTCATGGATTAACTACAATTATACTGTAATAAGTCTATAAATCTCTCTGCTATTATTACTGACAGCACATATTTTGGAGGGGGAAAGTATTATTATTGCACTTGTGAATTCCTGAAAACATCATAGCGCGTTGGCAGCACTGCATATAGAATCACAGGATAAAGGACGGGAATTGAAACTCAAGATTGCCCATAATATCCATTCTGATCCACTAAACACATTCTATGACTCCAATATGCCAATAATGCCAAAGCACATGTAATAGTATCCATGATTTTTTTTTTAAGTACCATCAAAAGCCACATACTATAACTTCTAAAAACAACAGAGATGGTGTCACGTGTTATGCTGAAGTGTACATTTAGATGAATCACATTTTAAGTACATAAAACTTTGTCATTGTGGGTATTCAGTTGATAAATCATAACATATTTATTCACAAATGCAAAATTGTAACAAATAATCTTAAATTTTGGCTGAATAAACTTAAATTCATGTGTAGAAAAAGAGCCACTCAACCACATTGTGTTATAACGCTCTTGAACGAATAGTGTTCATTAATCCAAATCTTTTAAAGGTAAGTTTCTCAGACGCCAGAGCTCTTGAGAAAATATTTAGGCTGAAAAATTGAGTGACAGCAAAGAAGAGTTATTTTATTTGGGGTCATTTCAAAGAAGAATATGTGGTATAATTACTTCCCTTTGCTTCTATTTTTTTTTTTTTTTTTTTTTTTCAAAGATGAAGAGATTAGACGTCTTGCTCTTTCTGAAACAAGACTAGTTTCCAGATACGCTCCTTTTTTATCCCTGTCCAGATGGTAAAAGCATGTTGGATGAGCAGGCCAAAAGTTATTCAGTGAAAGAATGAGAAAGATGAAAAATGTTTACGAGACAATTAGGGCATTTGGCAAGACCTCTCAAAATCACTCAATCCAGTAAAAAAAAAAAAAAAAAGTAATGAAAAAGAACAGCAAGGGAGCTGAGGAGACTAACTGCCAACTAACACAAATGGTTAAAATGCAATTTCAGAAACTATTTGGTCATACTGCACACTTCACAAAGTCCTGGACAAAAGCCTAAAGCGCACCGTATACAAGATTCCTGCATTTGGCTCCTTCCCAATAACGTTACAGTTCTGATATGGAAAACATGCGAACAGATGGAATAGTTATCGCATCTAACACTTTGAAACTGCTGGCATTCTAGAAGACTGGCCAACTTTCTCTCAAAGCGTGAGGGTTGAACTTCACTAATGCCCTGATTATGCACTGCAAGCAGTAACAATGGTCAGACACTGTAAAACATAAAAAAAAGTCTATTCCAACTGCTTATTAGTCCAAGAACAGACTGGATCTGAAGCTAGAAATCTGGCAACAGATGATGTGGCAAATTGGAGCAAAAAAACGTGTTACTATTGTTATCTCGACTTGCAAATGGATAAAATATGCAGATGGTTGTGTTGAACTCATGCATCAACATCGCTGACCAATCTGCTACTACATGATCGCTACTATGTCACACATTTTTTTTACAGGATTACAAAATTGCAAAGATTTGGCACATTCTTCATATATAACTTCAAATATAACTTCATTAACTCATCTCAAAATGGCCAAGGCTCAGAAATCTCTTGTTAACGCTTATTATCATTGAACCATAAAATCCCAGAGTTATCTTTATCTGTATTTTTAGTACTACCATTGATTTTTTCCAATTCGAAATATATGAAAGACAGAAGCGCATACAGCTTTATATCCTATGCAACAGGAATACAACACTGATATTTCTATAATCGTAAATATTAAATATGGGTTTGAGTAAATCTCATGTCACATTTTACCCCCAAAATCACAAGAAAAATATAATGAGGTCTATTTTTAGGAGCATTAAAAAAAAATAGTCCTAACAACAGACTTTAAATTGACTTGCAAAATATAATTTAGGATTTTAATTTTTCATTTGATTTGAGTGAAATGTGACCTGGATATTTTTATGACAGGTTTCATGAGATTCGCCCATTTATATATATATATCTTTTTTATCATATATATCAAAGATGTGCAAAAATAGTGAGACAAGAAAGCTGTGTTGCTTGCATTTGGAGTGCTGAAACTCTTCAAATGTACAGACGGACAGACAATAGCTTTACTTGAAAACTTCACAGAGTTTGGCAGAGGTTTTTGCAAGAATGAACGAGAGAGAGAGAGACAGACAGAGAGAGAGAGAGCAAGACAGGACAGTATCTGATCTGTTGATCTGTTTCTTTGCTGTCTGATTTTGGCCAGTAATCTAGAACAGAAATGGATCCCCAAGGACATTTGAGCGGGGGCTGAAGAGCGTCCTTTTTCAAAGAAGTGACCATTGCGTCGGGGATTCAGACAATTAATCTCATTCCACTATTAACAGAACCTCTTATTTGGCTCCAAAAGGAAGTTCCGTAACTTCCCCTGTAACATCACATTCTTCATTTGCTATTCTCCTTGTTTACTAATAGAAAGAAACTGAGGCTGGAGAGGATCTGGCCAAACTGTTTACGACTGCGTCAGCAGCAAGTACGTTCCCTGGTCGACTCTGATGGTTGACGACGAAGCTTGAAGCCCTTGACTGCAGACCCATCTGCATCTATAACTGGGATCCTTTGACCTATAAAGGAAATGAAATAAAAATGAAAAGGAGCATAATGACATGAGCTACGTTTACACCTTTTGTTTCAATCGGAATCAATTCATTCTGATTGATGAATCCGATCTTAGTGTTTACATGAACGCTAAATAAAGTGACCGTGTTAATGTGCGCGTGCTTTAAATCGGAATTGATTTTTTGACACGCTCACACTGCACAAATATAGTTTCCCGCTGTTTGGGCATACTAACAATTCTTCTATATTGCATCTTTGTTTTAAAGAGGAGACTTAGTATTTATCCATTTCGGGTCCTATGAGACGTGAGCACATGAACCGTTGCGCCGTGCTGCTTATTAAGCGGTAAAAACGCACAAGCCGCCTGTGGATGAGAGTCTGAAACAAGGACTGGTGGGACGTTGTCCTGCTCCACTTCAAAGACGATGAGTGGAAGGAGAATTTTAGAATGACACAACAGTCACTATTATGACACTTTATTCAACAACAACAACAGCTCATTCCGTGCATCATACGTCATTACGCCATTTCTACGTCATTGACCATGCGCAGTACTTTCCAGTTTCAGGTTTCAATCCGATTAAGTGTTTACATGTCATCTCAATCGGATTACAAAATGTTTAAACCACCACATACAATCTGAATGAAATTTTAATCGGATTGGCCAATTTATTCATTCTGACTGTGCTACTAGTCCGGGTTATTAGGGTCCATGTAAACGCAGCAATTGACAATAAAAATATGCATGAGAAAAAAAAAGCAAAAATGATTTGCCATTTCAGTGCCTGTACAAAAGTCACAAGCATGGTGTCACGCCTGTTCCTTGACGGGGCAACTGCCAAGATCCATGGTAAAAGATCTGTATCCACTGTAACCCATCCACTGCCCTGGGTCCAAGTGGCGAGAACAAGTATCCACAGAAGCACTATTCTCACCACCATCCGGATCAATTATAGATCATGCATTCATTATCATTTTAATAATAAATGGTGTTGCAATAAACAGCATTTATCAAAACCAAAGCTGCCTGTGATCAAGCTCAATCTAGAGAAGATGATAACATTTAAAATCACAGGGCTCTGTACGAGTGCTTCTAGATTGTTTGTTAAATTGGCCTTGTTAATGACACAATGCACTGATAATGACTAGTTAATATTATACTCACTTATTTGAATGAAGACTTCATTGATGTTAATTGCATTTTTGGCACTGGTTTCAACAAATATGGCATGAATGGAGTCAGCATAGTCCTTGGCATCTTTCTCTGAAACCTCTCTGGAAAACAAAAGGACAAAGCAACAGAAAATGGGTGAAATAAGAGAGTGGACTAACAAATGTGAGTAATAGTGCAGTAGCAATAGCAGTAATACCACACTAATAGGTAATCAGTTTCATAAATGAAGAATTCTGATATTTTCAAAACTCTCAAAAAGTGTAGCATGTTATTACTATTATTATTATTGATATTTGTGACTAGATGGATTTAATCAGATACCGTGGTTGAGTGAGAGATTATCTGAGAGGGATGAACCTTGTAAAGCTCGTGTATTTATTTTTGTGTGATGGTGGTGTATAACTAGCACAGGGCAGCATGTTGGAGGTAAACTTTTGTGTGCTGCTGGTTCTCTGTGCACCTGTCACCTGATCACAGGTGCTGATCAGATTGCACCCGTGCTACACATATCAGGCCGGTCACACTGACAATGGATCAATTTTCCATTGACGCTTTGCTCTCTTAGATTAACCGCCAAGGCAGTGATGTTTTCTTTAAACATTTCGATCAACTAGATTTTTGTTGCTTGTGGGTGGTTGCATACTAGCCCTATAGATATACAGACCCTTTCCAAAAAATTTGAATATCATGGAAAAGTTTATTTATTTCCATAATTCCATTCAAACCGTTAAACTTCCATAGATTATAGATTCAGGGCCCACAACTTAAACGATTTCAAGTATTTAGTTGTTTATTTGTACATAATTTGGGCTTCCAGCTCATAAAACCCACGAAAACAGGATTTCAAATTTTTTTGAATATTACATGAAATCACACAGTAATTACACAGTGATACCATGGTCATTGAACCAGGTTTTGGTTCTTTTGGCAGTGTGGGCAGGTGCAAATCCTGCTGGAAAATGAAGGAAGCATGAAGCACAGTGGACCAAAGTCCTCTTTTCTGATGAGAGCAAATCTCATTTGGAAACCAAGGTCCCAGAGTCTGGAGGAAGAATGGAGAGGCACACAATCCAAGATGCTTGAAGTCCAGTGTGAAGTTTCCACAGTCTGTGTTGGTCATCGGCTGGTGTTGGTCCACTGTGCTGTCCACTCAACGCAGCCGTCTACCAGGACATTTTCAGAGCACTTCATGCTTCCTTCAGCAGACAAGCTTTATGGAGATGCTGACTTCATTTTCCAGCAGGATTTGCACCTGCCCACACTGCCAAAATAACCCAAACCTGGTTCAATGACCATGGTATCACTGTGTAATTACTGTGTGATTTCATGTAATATTCAAGTTTTTTGAAATCCTGTTTTCGTGGGTTTTATGAGCTGGAAGCCCAAATTATGTACAAATAAACAACTAAATACTTGAAATCGTTTAAGTTGTGGGCCCTGAATCTATAATCTATGGAAGTTTAACGTTTTGAATGGAATTATGGAAATAAATCAACTTTTCCATGATATTCTAATTTTTTGGAAAGGGTCTGTATGTGGTGAAAGCGAAAGACTATGGGAAATGAAAAATCGCACATCCAATAAAATATCTAACCCCAGGTATGAGTAAAAGAAATGCTTTTAGTTTATGCTTTTAATTAATATAATTTGAAATACTATTAAGATCTACAAGTAGGGGTAATGTTATCAGTAAGTACATTTCCATGATGACAGTGTTTGAAAGCAAGTTTTTGTTCTACATTTGGAGCAAACCTCTTCAACTTGAAGCAAAAAATATGTAAAGAAACAATGACGGCTGTGCATCACCGAGAACAGCACCAGTTGTGCTAGAAAAAGAAATATCTAATCTTTATGTGCCAGACAGAACAATTGCAAGAATTTTCCCTGATATTTATTGCCTGAATGGCTTGCGGTGCGAACGCTGTTCCTCAGATTCAATGTCTCGGTCTTTATGGTTTCGAGAAGTAAAATACAACCACAATGACAGCTGACTAACACTGCCAAAGAAAGCAATGGTGAACCAAGACATATCATTGGACCTGTGGGAAGAGTGAAGCAATTTAAAGTGGAAAGATAAATTACAGACCGCTGAAGAGTGGATTTCTTTTTCATCACAAGTTATGCTTATGGTAACGGTACGTGTGCGATCTTGTTTTCAATGAGTCGAGACAAGTTGACAGCAAAAATGTGGGTCTTTTCCCGACGTCAAATTGAGTTGACAGCCATTGCGGGTGCATCCCTTCAAGTTGAATAGAGATGACAGGATGTGAAGTCTTTTGTGGCAAGGACGCTGGAATTCACCTGGCATCAGATAGATCGCATTTGTTGCCAGCGATAGCCACCACTATGTTGGGTGGTCCGTGCTGGCGAAGCTCCTTCACCCAGTTCTTCAACGTCTGGAATGATTCCTAAGTGTGAGATGAAGAGATCTTCAAGACAAGCAATGACAAGCAAACTTTTATGTCATCTACTGCCCCTCATGTTGCTCGAAACCTGTGTGGTCACATTTATTCAGTTGAAAACAAAAAGAGCCACCTAGCAGACTGTCTTCCATTCACTGAAAATGAATGGAAGCACAAAAGAACACAATACAAGTAGTCTATATGACCTGTGCACTAAGTCTTCTAAAGCCATTCGATAGCTTTGTGTGAGGAACAGACTGACATTTAACCCGCTACTCACTGAAAGTCTTACCTCAGCCCATAACTCCTTTAATGTTCCATGGGAAAAAAAGATCTTACGTAGTTCGAGTGACATGAATTTGAGTAGATGATGACAGGACTTTCATTTTTGGGTGAACTATGCCTTTAATAGCTTTACCAGCAGAGAGATTTGTGTAGTAATAATGAAGAAATGTGTCATTACCTCTTTAGTGATGTCATACACAATGATAGCTGCAGCAGAGCCCCTGTAGTACATGGGAGCCAGGGCACGAAACTAAGAGCGAAACAGATAACATGCAGATGTTAGAGAAAAATCATGTCCGAAACTTTTAAAAAAGGGAAAAAATAAAGACTTAGTCATCACTGATAACAACCCAACATCCCTTCTTAGGGGCCGCGCGGCCAATCTCAACCTGCATATGCTTATTTTCAGAGCTTTAAAAGAATTTGTACGCTTTGGCGGAGGTCTCCTTCGAGTTTCGTGCTGAATTAAAAGGATTGCTCAAACACACACACACAAAAAACGCATGTTATTTCAACTTGTTCCTTTCAAACAGTACAAACAGGCAGCGGTTAGGGAAACCCATGGTGAAAAACCCTAGAAGTGAGCCACCGTTAAAACCTAAAGGAGAATTGTGTTTCAGACGGACAAGCCAAGGGAGCTTGAGTACAGGAACTGCAAGGAAAGGCATATCAACACATGTGGGAGCCATCAGGGGAAAGATGAGCGCAACGTGTCAGAAGTTGTTAGCGTTTAATCATTATAAAATAGCAGAGTTGGTTTGTTTGACCCCGGTCATCAAAAATAGACAAAAAAAGCCTGATTAATAAAAACAAGCTGGATCCAGTATGCCATTCCACTGAAAAAAAAAAAGACCTAAAAGAGGGGAAAAGTGCATTATAAAAATGAATGATTAAGAGAGAGGGTAGAGAGAGAAGACATGATGAGAAACCCTGACAGGTTTGGTTTTTTAACATACTTTCTAAAGTTTAGGCGTGAGCTAGCTTGTGAAATAATCTTATTTATTAAGTATTTGTAGGCAAATTTACAGTTTTGGTTATAAGCTGCAAACATGTTTGTGCTCATTAACAGCATGAGCTGCTAACAATTTACCATCAATAAAAGTGAATACAGCGAAATGCATAATTGTACATAAATTGTAAATAATATACAGAGGACCCAAAACCACTTGGACCCTAAAGCTTGAGGTGCTCAACTGGTTTTGCTGATCAATGAATCAGTACTAACTAGTGAGATCAATTATTTAACAATTATTTATAAAACTATACTCTACAAATTAATTTATACAAAGTTTATTATTTAATTTATTACAATGCTGAATACAAATTGGATTTTAGTTAAGACAACAGGTCAGAGCAATGCTTAATCCATCTTTTTTTGCCAATAAAATTAGTAAATCAAGTTTGACTGACACATTTATAGCTGTTTTTGGCTGAGTTTGCTGCACAAGGAAGAGGAAACGCTTCAGTTTAGCTTTTGACTAAAATTGCAGGATGTCTCCTTAGACATATCCCAGGATTCCAGACCGTGTGGTCCCTCTCCAACTCTCCTCCTGCATTTTCTCTCATCCAACTTCCTCCAGTCACTCACTACCTCTTCAAATGTATCTTGCCGTTAAGTCGACTATTCAATTTTACAGACCTCGTGAAATCACTTTACAAGCTATAATATGGAATTTCTTTTCGCCCATTTTAAATTCAACTGTTCAAAGTTTGGGGTCGATAAGATTCTTTAATGTTCTTAAAATAAGTTTCTTATGCTTACCAAGGCTGCATTTATTTGATAAAAAATACAGTACTTTTAATGGGTCTCATTCATGAAACACGAGCAGAACGAATTTTTGTGTAAATCGTGTGTAAAGTGGTTCTGGCGTAAATTTTCGGATTCATTAAAATGTTCGTATTTTCCAAATGTTAGTTGTTACGAAAGAAATCTACACCTGCTCCCAGCCACGCGTAAATAGTGCGTTTAACATCCGAACGTTTTGCTCATTAATAAGGCTGCATTTTAATTCACCTTAATCGGGTACATATTTACACAGCATTTTGAAAAAATATTATATATAGTAATTACATACGGTTTTTCTTTTTACTTTTATCACGAGAGCCAGTAATAGCATCTGCAGTGCAAATGGAACACAAGTCCGCAAGTCTTTTTTTTATTTATTTTTTTATATTCAAGCTGTTTATTCTTTTTTTTTTTTTTTACAATTCCGCAAGTCACAAGTGTTGCAGCCAAGCTTCATGTCGAACCATTTTCTTTTCACTTCTGGGACTGTTCGATTAACAGATGAAACTCCATTAACTGCATCTGTAATATGCTGCCAAAAATCCTTTTTTATAGGACCTGATACGCCACTATGTACGCTTGAAAATAAAATGTGGCGTTTTGAATGAACTTCTGATAATAAAACTTCAACTTCTGCATCTGAGAAATTTCTCTTCTTCATTCGCTTTTGAGAAGACAATGTTGAAATCCTTCGTTTGGTGTCATAATTATGATGCCCATATATAGTTGTCAGTCGGTTTTAATGGGCGGGATTTATGGTAATTGAGAATGAGCGTGCACGCGCGTCCCATTTACTACTGATTGGAATTCATTAACACACACACACATTTCACTATCAAATCTGACGTTTACGAAGTATTTGTGAATCAGGAGAAGAATTTTCGGGAATGTCTATTTACGCGCAAATCACTCACATATTTACTCGTATATTTACGAATGTTTCATGAATGAGACCCAGTGTGTTTTAAAATGTAATTTATTCCTGTGATGGCAAAGCTGAATTTTCAGCATCTTTACACCAGTCTTCAGTCACATGATCCTTCAGAAATCATTCTAACATCCTGATTTGGTGCTCAAGGAACATTTATTCTAATTATTTATTTGAAATACATTTTTTGTAATAATGTAAAAGTCACCTCCAAAGCCACTAAATCAAAACAAGCACAAAACAAGCCATGTTTCTACAATGCTGTTCTAAAAAGCAATGTGCCAGATAATTATCTAATCAAGAGCTTGACAGCCAGTGAAAAGCCCGATCACAGCTCCCGGCGGAGTAAGGAAACTGTGGACAGAACTGTCTTCTCTTCACACAAAAAACACAATAGAGCTTGAAGTTAGAAAAGAAAGAAGAAAGAGCCCTTCCAATAAGAGGGAGGAAGGAAGAGAGACAGATTGTGGCTTCAGTTGTTTTTCTCAAACTCTTATCTCTGACGAGGCCTAACATTTCATCCCACCAGGCTCTGGAGCATCCCGAAACAAAGAAAAGCAAAGAAAACTTGACCTCTTTAACCACTCATAGGCCACGATGATGAACTTGCACCATCTTTACCGGTGGGAATGCATCAAAGCGCTAAACAGGTCCAGATGAGGGTAAAGAGGCTCGATAAGTCAGACTTTCCCATATGCTCAGACCTTCATATGCAATGGGAGCCAAATATCTAAGACACGTTTATTTTTTTGTTATAAATTATAATATCAGCAAAACAATATGAGTGAAGATTGGAAATATGTGGCCTGAACAAAGAACTGAACGTGACAAACCCCACACATTTGTTACATTTAACCAAGAAAGTAGTGCAGAATATATAGCGCAAACCTTGCATGATTCATTTCAAAACTCTTCTCCCATAAATGTTGCATCAGAAAGGGAAACTTCGAAAAAATGCATATGCAATAAGTTCAGCTTGCAAAAAATAACCCTGTATACGCCTTCTCAGCACAATTTTTTCACTGCGTGTCTTTTAGTAAATCCTGACAGTAGTTCTTTAACAGAGGGCTTGCACTTGCGCAAGCTGTTAGTAAATCTGGCCTATGGTATGATACTATTTTTTTCTAACAGCTTGTGTGGGCCGCTTGGCATTCTACATTTAGCTTCACATAACATCACAGACAAACATGAGAGGAGATCATATTCCAAACAGCCTCAAGACTGCCGTTAAGTTGTGAGCGGTGATAAACATCTCAAAATATGAGATGTCATCCGTACTCTTCAGCTGTCTCTCCTAACGTAGAACGTTTTGGGGGAGAAGAGTGTATCTAGCAATATGAAGAAAACCAGCCCCTTTCAAAATGACATTAAACTCTCTCTCGCGCAAATGTATGCCTGCATAATAGTAAGAGAATGCATGCAATACTGCCCTCTGCCTGAACTATAAAGACACTGCAAAAACAAAAAGTGAAACAGCTTGTTTGTCATCCAAGTGTGTGTGTGTGTGTAGTGATTGTTGCTATGTTTACCCTTTCTTGTCCTGCTGTGTCCCATATCAGGAATTTGTGAAGCTCATTTTGGTACTGCACAGTCTTTGTCATAAACGATGCCCTGAAAATAAAATGCACATGATCAATAATAATTTTAAGCACACACCATACAAATAGGTCTGCATGGAATCTGAGATCTCATGTATTAAATATTTTTGGCAATGCATTTAGCTGCCAATAAGACTCCAAGCTTTGTTTAATATATATTTTTTACAATATAAGAAAATGTGTGTCATGTGGACCTACTTATAGACATCTTTAGAAAGTTTACAAGCGTCTTGCCAGGTGCAGATACACACAAATTGTTTTATGTTCTTTATATGTGTTGTTATGCCCCTATTAACTTAAAAATCTGCTTTTCTGTTATGCATTGAAACATCAACTAGAATCGGTTAAAATAACAATATGCAACCATATTTTTTAATATTTTTAATATTAATATTTTTTTTAATTGACACAAATTTCACGATTTGATTCTATTTTGATTCACAAGCTTGCAATTCAATAAGATTTAATATTGATTAATTGGGGCCTATCAGGTACAAATTCAGGTACAGGTACAAACTTCCTCAAGAATAAAATATCTCTCAATTAATGCAGTAAACTATACAGGGAACCCTAGTTGGTGTATCCCTTTATTAAAGGCTGAAATAAAATGATTTGAAGGCTAAATTACACATACATTGAAATTACACATATAGCCTAAAGAAGCTTTTATAATAATAACATTATAATACATTTCTAATGATGTTTTTAAAAATATATAAACATTTAAATGGTGGCTGTCATAAAAACATGACATTCATTAAATATTACATTATAACATTCATTAAATATTGAAGAACAAGTTAAGTTAAAAGTACAATGAATATGCAATATGGTGCATATTTAACAAAATGCTCCTCTCTAGAGTTATTTTTCTAGCTTACCATAATGAGTTTTTGGACACTGAATGGCTTTCTGAGGTAAACGTAACATTACGCGATGTATTGTTTACAAGCTGTTTAATTGACGTCTTTCCGCGGTTGAAACACTGATTGATTGAGCGACTACATGTGTGACATGATACAGATTTCGGTAAGTTGTACTGTATCTTTCAACATACCTTCTGATGTTCATTCATGTTTATTTCTTGCTATAACTAGTTTTAGCTTTGCGCTGCTGCTTCGCTTTAACTGAAGGCGCTAGCAATCTGTCATGCCACATTAAAGAGCGCCAAAAACGGTATTTATTGTTTAAATTTCGTAATATATTTGACAGAATTAGAAAGCTGAGACTCCTATCAGAAGTAACGAAGCACAAAGCTTATTATAATTTATTGGATGGAAAGCACACTACAAAACTCATTCATCATTTACTCATTCACAGAATTCATTCATCGTTTGAAAACAACATAGACTGAAAAATCGGTTCTTCAAAATGATAATGCATTAAAATCGAGAATCGAAAATTAACCCAGCCCTATTTTTTGTCTATTAAAACTGTGTGTTTTGGATACACAGTAGTTGAATTATAGCTGCATAATTTCCAGCTATTCTTGAAATTAGAAAACTAAAGTTTAGGAACTTTAGAAAAGCATGATTTCCCTTTTAGCAATATTACCATTGTCTGTGGGCTAGCAGGGAACTGACTAGCTCAGAAATGACTGGCCTGACTGGGAGAGCAGAAAAATCTTTATAGTTGAGCCCTGAAATGTGTGTCAATTGAATTTAGACTTATGCAACTGAATTAAAAGGGGTCACATGTTAAATCTTTAACACACTGTGATGCAACTTGCATTACACAATCAATGCTGAATATTAAATCACTTGAAGGAAAGACAATCTGTATTCTCAGCACCAACAGGGAAGTCCCAGATGCTGGTTAACAGATCTTGTTTTCTTATTTAAGAGATTGAATTATTATCGTAACATTGTTAAAGCAAATAATCCATCAAGGTTTTTTTTTTTTCTTTTTTAAATACAATGCTTTCTGACTCTAATCCAGAGGACATTTCAACACACTAAGTATCAATTTGTTTTGCCAGAAACATCTTCCATTTCAGTGCATGTCACGGCTTGCTGTGTTTGCTATGTGGAAATCCTTCAAAACGTGCAGGTTTTTTCTTATTTTACAGTGCATCACAGTCAGCTTGACCTCCCAGTAAGCATGTTTTGCAGTAAACTTACCCAATTGTGGGATTAATGTTGGGATCAAAACTATCCTCCACAAACCTCCACACGATACTTGACTTTCCAACTCCTGTATCCTAGGAGACAAGATAAAAATCACATATAACGTTATATATATTATTAAACACATAATTCACTTTTGATGCAGTTTCCCATACTAAAAAATGCAATTAAAAATGTAGATATTTGTTTTTTGTCAAATGTTCTGATAATATTACATGGTTTGAATATAATAAAACAATCAATATAATTAGATTTTTTACTTTTATATGAAGTGTAGAATATCACACTGCCAGATTCTGCTTGGCATGTCATGTTAACTACCCGTTTACAAATCACATGACTAATAGGGCACATTTATTGTCAATATATGAGTAAATATAGTTAATAGTACAAACATTCTCAAATGAAATCCTTGAGCAGTAAATACACTCTATATGTATCCACTGAACATTTTTTTTTAAACTCTCTAGACATTTATCGTCCACTTATGAATGGGTGGTTAAATACGTCATCATTCCACAAATGTTACTGTATTACTTAAGAAATCCCCACAGCTTGCACAACAGGTAAAACCACTGACACACTTTATTGCAAGTTATAACATACAATAACACAGTTAAGATCGATCATCAAAAGAGAAATAAAAACATAAAATATTGCACCAAAACTGCAATCCATAATAGCAACGTCGAGTCGTAAAAAGTGAATATAAATCTTACCCCAAGAAGGCATACTTTCAACTCTCTTAGCGACATGATGACCTCCAAACTAATGAAAACTTCCCAATCATTCCAAATAGTTTCATAAACCTGATCAGCAACTATTTCTTTTTGACGTAAGAAAAAAAACACACACAGTCTCTATCTATACACTAGTGTCGGATACCCACTGCTTTATGATGGTATAAGAAGGCGACGTGGAAAACTGACATAACGCGTAAAGCTTCTTATAATATGAGGACTGAAATGGTATATTAATGATCGATTAGTTGCGATAATAGCTGCTCGCTGATCGCCATCTTGAACTCCGGTTGACGAGTCTAGTTATGAGAAGTCATTCCCGCGAATCGGTTCTTTCGAACAGTTCGTTTCATTGAACCGTTCAAAAACTGTTTTTGCAACGTAATTACGTCATAGCGTGGAAAAACATATTATTACAAGCTTAAATAATAATATAAAACGCTTAAATAAAGCACCATTGGCCATATAAAGGTATATATATGGCTGATTTTACATGTTCTATTGTGTTTTAATATCAGTTTTAATTTATCGTTATTTTATGTAGGCTACCCAAGTTCATGATTATTTGGATGACTGTGCGTTTACACTTCAGCAAATTTACAGATTAATACCTCCATCAATGTGGCTGGGTGAATCTTAATAACATATTTAATATTAAATAAAATGTAAATATACATTTAAATTAATTATATACGTCATAGTAATACTTGTACTGCTTTCATGATCATTTGAATAAAAAACTGAGTGCCAAACGAGAATTGCCATTGAGAATAATTTTGCTGAAAATTATGTTGTAATCCTGATTCAACGTTTTATAAACGAAACAGTCCAGTTTTGTGAACCGGTACAACGGATTCAATCAAAAGATCCGACTCATCTGAACAGTTCATTGACGAATCGGACGTCGCTAGACTAGTCACGTGATCGACATTGTCTTATTTTTTTTCTCATCGAGCGTTCGGTTGAGCGATACAAATATTTACGATATTTACGCGCGTAAAAGAGTTTTGTTTCGATGAGTTTATCCCTGTTTTTTAAGTATTTGATCTTCATATAAATGCCGGGATTGAAATAAGAGCAGGAAATCTTTTGAGGAAGTGGAGTGACAGCCCCGCTGTAAATCAAGATGGCAGGTAACGTGCTTTAGTACATTTATTTAAAGCTTTATGGGGCGGTTTAAAGAGAATCGGCCCTGTTATCGCTGTTGACTGTAATGCCTTGTAATGCCTTTTGAACATTTCTGGTGAATTTCACTACAAAGGCCATGAGCCTGGTGAAATTTTAAGTGGATTAACACTAGTTGCGAGTTGTGGAGCTAGCAGGACATACTGGGATATTATAAAAGTACTGTGATTAAGAACTTTTGGCCAACAAGACAAT
Source organism: Rutilus rutilus (assembly GCF_951802725.1). NCBI lineage: Eukaryota > Metazoa > Chordata > Actinopteri > Cypriniformes > Leuciscidae > Rutilus > Rutilus rutilus. The sequence goes on along the minus strand of NC_140217.1, from coordinate 35,907,275 downwards.
ATATGTTGTATTAAATACATGATGATGGGAAATATACTGTACTTTTAAGTAAATAAGTGTGAAGATAACATAGCTGAGTTGACAGGAGCTTGACTGTCAGTTTGTTAGCCAACCTGACCGGGGTCGTTTCCCGGATAACACGTTTTGTTAGCTGGTCACCTTTTGAAATGCATTAATAATGTGTCATAACATAAGACATGTTTGTATTTTATTGCAGACTACAGTATAAAAAGTGTTTGACAGACATAGTCTCCTGGTAAACGGGTCATTTGTTGTAGTCACCTGAGTTGATATTTTAGTGAGATAAGCTAACACTACGATAAATGCCTAGGCTGTGTGTCAAGACCTAGTGAGCTGTCTACCTAAACAGCTTTTTGGGGGTATTATGGGTGCGTTTCTGGACTGAAAATCCCCAAAATGCGAGTCTAGTTAGATAGCTGACTAGGTTGTGAAGCACAGCCCGACTTCATGTGTAACAGTAGCATGGCTAGAAACTGTCAGTTTATCTACTGTACACTTGCCAGTCTTTAAACATATTGTTGTTTGTGTTTCCACAGGTCTGTCTTTATATTTTGAAGACGGTCATGATGATTTGGATGACTGTGAGTATATACATATGGTGAAGAACACATATAGTGAAGAACTCAGAACACACATAGTGAAGAACACATATAGTGAAGAAGACACATGAGAACTCGTCCGCAACTTTACAGAGAGAGGCGGTATTAACATTAAGTGACATGGCATCTGAAGCACAGAAGCCAATGGCACATGTCACTATACGTATTGGCACATCCGGTGGCACATCCGGTCTTCATTGGCATGTGCCAGTGGATAGTGGCATGTGTCACTGACATTATTGGCATGTGCCAGTGGTGGATAGTGGCATGTGTCAGTGACATCGCGACACACTGACACTGACATGACACCGTGTTCCGACACCTCTAGTAGTGACTGACAGATTAATCGAACACCTATAGCCTATTGACGTAATTGTGGCACAAAATCCTAAATAAATAGCCTAATTTTGTGATATTTAAAATATCAATTAAACGAATTAAAGTGCATTAATATTTTTTCAAACGTGTTATTTGTCACGTCTGTATTTGATTCGTATGTGCCATTGAATGTTGTGTAATACCAGTGCTACTTTATGTTGTTTATCTCGCAAAGTCACAAACTGCCCATTCTAGAAAAGACACAAAATAAATCTGTCATGGGTCACTACGAATAACGTGTAACAGTCGCGTCCGTTACTGTAAACCTTGATTTTTGCGTGATGCTGCACAGACGCACGCCAGTAGGTGTCAGTATAAGTGAGTGTAACACTGGCCAGCGCAAGATTCTCATCTGTGGCTTTAATATTTCAAAAATAATTGTATCGATTTATGCATGTTGTAGGCTACACATTAACTTAGCGATGTTATAAATCATATTTTTTGACAGCATAAAGCAAATTGTTATGCAAGTGGCATATGACGCAATCCATTGGCACATCTCACGTTTTAGTGACACATGCCACTAACTATCCACTGGCACATGCCAGTTGGCCTGTGTCACTAAAACTGACATGTCTCTTTATGTTGTGGCACCTCCAGTAGTGACACCTCCAATAGTGACACCTGCAGCTGTCTGCCGGAGTATAATGTAGATTATGTAACATATGCACATAGTTAATTTGTACAACAAAAAATAATTTTATTTATTGAATAATTCCATAAAATTATTTTTGAAATATTAAAGGTGCTGAGGAAGGTCCTGTGCGACCGAACGTTTGTTGAATTTTTAAAATGTACTGAGCACTTTTTTGCACTTGTATAAATAAAGAATATTGCTAGTAGCTCGGTATACTCCTTTTCAGATACAGAGCCTAACAAACAAATGAGATGAGAATCTTGCGCTGGCCAGTGTTACACTCACTTATACTGACACCTACTGGCGTGCGTCTGAGCAGCATCACGCAAAAATAAAGGTTTACAGTAACGGACGCAACTGTTAATACGTTATTCGTATGACCCATGATAGATTTGTTTCGTGTCTTTCCTAGAATGGGCAGTTTGTGACTTTGCGAGATAAACAACATAAAGTAGCACTGGTATTACACAACATTCAGTGGCACATACCAATCAAATACAGACGTGACACAAATAACACGTTTGAAAAAATATTAATGCACTTTAATTCGTTTAATTGATATTTTAAATATCACAAAATTAGGCTATTTATTTAGGATTTTGTGCCACAATTACGTCAGTAGGCTATAGGTGTTCGATTAATCTGTCAGTCACTACTGGAGGTGTCGGAACACAGTGACATGGTGTCATGTCAGTGTCAGTGTGTCGCGATACCACTGACACATGCCACTATCCACCACTGGCACATGCCACTATCCACTGGCACATGCCAATGAAGACCGGATGTGCCACCGGATGTGCCAATACCCATAGTGACATGTGCCATTGGCTTCTGTGCGTCAGATGCCATGTCACTTAATGTTAAAACTGCTACTGTTTACAGATCAACATCTCTATCAATGTGGCTGGGTGAATCTTGGAAAACCTCTCAAGAACATGTCTGGGTCATGTGTCACCCCACAACCAAAATAAGAGTTTTTTCCCCCTTAATCAAGTCCATTTTAGAATCATTACAATTTTGCAATAATGATGTTATTTTCAATTAAAATTAAGCACATTTCCCCCTTAAAATCTTATTATAATGGCATATATATTAATTAATTGCATCTAACAAAAGTTTGCTTATATATGTGTATTATAATATGAGGACTTATACATATATAATTTATATATTATATGTGTGTGTGCATGTCTGTGCGTATAATATATATAGTGTGTGTGTTTACATTATACATACATATATATATATGTGTGTGTATGTATAATGTAAACACACACACACACACACACACACACATATATATATATATATATATAAACAAACTTTTACATTAGATGGGATTAATTGCAATTAATCGATTTGACAGCACTGAAATATATAAAATGTATGTACTTTCTTAATTCTGATTTGAATATAAAAATTTGTGCACAGTAATAGAATTGCGATTAAAAGTAATAGGAATTAAACAAATAAAACCTTCATATTTTAATAATAAATTAGCTTAATTGTCATGAAAATATCAACAGCAAAACAAAAATCAACAACAAAAATCTTAATTAACCAAATATACATTTTCTATGTAAAATTTTTAATTGACCCGGTCATGCTTTTGAGATCTTTCCCGGTTATTGTACACTATATAGTTGAAGTGTAGTCTGTGTGATCTTTGCTGGCAGAAACAGACTGCATGTAATGAAATCCCTTTAACTGTTATTGCTGTAAAATAAATAATTTCTCATTAAACAAATTCCCCTTATTAATTAGATCTGCTGTCACTCTGAATTTTTCTCTGTATTTTAAAGGGATTCCTGATTTGAATGTAAAATATCTCACATTTGATGCCACCATGAGGCTGTACCAACAAACTGGACATTAAATTATACTTGGTCATTAACTGTCTGTATGAATCTTGTCTTGCAGTTGGATTCGATGACTATGGTTCAGAGTGTGATGGGATTCGGATAACAGCATTCCTGGATTCAGGCCAGGATAATCTCACCCCTCTGGGACGGCTGGAGAAATATGCTTTCAGTGAAAACGTCTTCAACAGGTGAGATGTCTTCAACTATGAGGCATGTTATGTGAGATGGATTTCTTTTTTGTCATGCCATATTAAATGTTTATTTAGGAGTAGTATAAAATGTCCCTCTTGTACCTATCACTTGAATTTAAGTGAGATTTGATACCAAAAATACATCTTTTTATGGTACAATGGTGGAAAATAACATTTTCAATACACAATAAAGATTTTCTATATATCCTAATCATTTGTTAACAAACATGTATTCATTACTTTAATGAGCTCAATGTTTCTGCCTTAAATTAATACATTATTAGCTAACTGTGATTTGTAAATGTACATTTCTGAAAGGCATTACTTTGACACAGTCACCTCTGATAACAACGTAGACATGCATTTTCTGTAAAGCTGCTTTGAAAAAATAAGTATTGTGAAAATCGCTATACAAATAAATGTGAATTGAATTGAATTGAAAATAACCCCAAAAAAAATTAATGACAGAATTAAATTCTTTGGGTTAACTATCCCTTTAAGTGCTTAAAGCGAACCTGACATTGACGTTGGTCCCGAAATACTTGTAAGGAGCCAGGCAAGTCATTGTAAAAGAACTTGGCTTGGACTTGGAAATGCTATAAATATTATTCTAGGATTAAAAATTGAGCTGTCATTTTTTTCCAAATAGTTTTGTGCTCATAAATTGTGAAGGCTCATGTCATGTGGCCTATTATGGTGTACTTGATAGCATGATGTTTATTTTCAGGCAAATTGTGGCTCGTGGATTGCTGGATGTGCTCCGGGAGTTCAGTGATAATGAAAATGACTTCATCAGCGTCATGGAAACGGTTGCCAGGATGTCTGAGGATGGAGGTTTGTATGGCTTTTACCTGTATTTGACTTGTCTAGTGTGGTAATTGGTACGTAATGTGTACGTAATATCATAAATATATTGTGATGTTACAGAACCGACAGTGCGAGCAGAATTGATGGAGCAGGTACCAAACATTGCCATGTTCCTCCATGAAAATCGGCCCAATTTCCCAGAAGCCTTCTCACGGTACCTTGTTCCCATTGTGGTCCGGTATCTCACAGACCCTAATAACCAGGTAAGTTCCACTCGAAAAACTGGCTGTTCTTTGAGTTGTTCTTCTGAATAGAAGTAAGGTTGACGAACATCATGGCTTTTGAGTAGGAGTGGGTCAAGGTGGTCGACTAGTCTGACAACAACTGCTACTTGTAAGCAATGTTCCCATTATTATGCTCAATTTGTAGGGTTCCGTTTTTTTAATGAAGACTTTGATAATTGTGTGCAGTATTTATTTGTTAAATATTTGTTATTTTCATATTAAAGGGTGGTGTTTGGCGTCTATATATCCTTAAGGAATGCATCTGATTAGTATTGGAAAAAAGCCTAAAGCCTTATTATTCAGGGTTTCCTTAACATTCACTAATCAATTAGTCATTCAGACAACCCATTGAGTCGGTTTTGTCTGTGCTTTTCCCTTAGGTGCGAAAGACGAGCCAGGCCGCTTTGCTGGTGCTACTTGAACAGGGTCTGATGAGTAAGGCAGATATGGAGGGAAAAGTCTGCCCTGTGCTTCTCGAGCTCACTGAACCCAGTAGTGACGACGATTATAAGATCGAGGCTGTAGCGGTGAGTCCTTTGTGTTAAAGAGAATGCAACACTGATTACTGGCAGCGGATAATACTCATCATAAAAATATGTAAACCATGAGCTTTCACAGGACTGAAGAGATTCTATTTCCTGTCGAAACTTCATTCCATCTGTGATGGAATGCTTATCTGTGTACTGTCTTTATGATGCTGTTACTGTGCTTGCTAATTGTTTTATGGGGTTGGGATGAACTTTCATGTTTTGATCTTAATGGTGGATAATGTTTTGTTGCAGATAATGTGCAAGTTGGTGACCATGTTGACTAAAGACACGGTGGAACACCTTTTATTGCTGCGCTTTTGTGAACTCTGCTGTGACGTCAGACTATTTCAAGTCCGCAAGGTAATATTCTCAAAATTCTCCATTCCATGTTAAATTCTTTGAAGAACTGTTTTATGAGCTGTCTTTGCAATAACTTAGTTAAATTAAAAAGAATGAAATATAAACGATAGTTTTGCAGTTCATAATGAAGTCTTATAAGTATTTGTCATTCTGTGATTTGTTAAATGTTAGTGGAACAGGTTTATAGTTGGTGTGTGTCTGTGAACTTCTTATGTCACACATATTAGGGCTGCACGATTTGGGGAAAATGTCATATTGCGATAATAGAGGTCAATATTGCGATATGCGATATAATAAACAAATGGTTTCATGAGTCAACTTGCTTGGTTCTCAAGGAAAATAAATGCACACACAGATTAGTGATAATCTGCCTAAAGAAAAAAGTTCTTTAGTCAAGAGCAGTGAGTGTTTTTCTCTGTTCCCTTTGTTCTTTGATTAACTTTAGCGACAGATATAATTAGTGGCTACTGTGTACTGTCCCTTTAAGACCAGCCGCTGCTGTCAGAGACGCGGATCTCACACGCGCCTTATTCTCTCACGAGTTACAACTCTTCACGTTCATCATAAGACTACTCTTATGTTATGAAGATACTCGACAAAAAGACATTTTGGCATAATTGTGTGTGTTATTGTTCGTTCAAGCTCGAAAGAGAACTGTATTCTGGCATGCTGTTTTGTGCGCACGCACGATATTGGCGCGAGTCTTTCTGTGTGTCACAGTCAGGACATTCACAGGCAGCGCGTTCAATTTGGCATAACGTACATGTGTGTTGTTCGTTCTACCGCGAAAGAGAACTTGATACTGGCGCGCTGTCTGTACGATACTGGCGCGCGTCTATCTGTGGGTCGTGTGTTTGTGTGTGTGTCAGGAGGACATTCACTGACAGCGCGTTCTTTTTTGTCTTATCGCGCATGAATGGTTTAAAAGCATTTGCATGAATAAGAGCGGGATCATGTAACACTAGCCAAAGGATGCCAAAAATTAACAGATGCTGCGTTAATTGCGTTAACAGCACTAATTTGTTTATTTAATATAAAATCGCAGCATTTTGCGTCATATAATCGCGTAGGCTTGACATCGCGATTGCGATACGATTAATCGTGCAGCACTAACACATATGAATAATCACCTTGGGATCAAAAGTAAATGCAAAAATGTAGCTAAACATTTTTTGCAGCATTTGTTTGGAGATGCCACTTTTTTATAATTTGTTCCTAAAATGCACTATCATTGAAAAGTTTGTGGTCAGTAAGGTTTTTAAAAATTATTTTTTTGAAAGAAGTCTCTAATGCTCGCTGAGGCTGCATATATTTGATCTAAAGTACAATAAAAAAATTCTATTTTAATATATTTTAAAATACAATTTTGATGCAAAGCTGAATTTTCAGCATCATTACTCCAGTCTTCAGTCACATGATCCTTCAGAAATCATTCTAATATGCTGATTTGGTGCTCAAGAAACATTTATTATTATTATCAGTGTTAAAATCAGTTGTGCTGCTTAATATTTTTGTGGAAACCATGATACATTTTTCTTTGAGGATTCTTTGACTACTTTTTATTATCAATTTAATGCATCATTGCTGAACGAAAGTATTAATTTCTTTTAAAAAAAGAGAAGTCTTACTGACCCAATCTTTTGAACGGTAGTGTATTTCAGTATATTTCTCTTTTACAAAATTGTGGAAATTCCAAGTCCATGCATGATTATATCAGTATCATGAGACAAATAAGTAACAATCCTGAGAACACGATGGATAGAAATGGCTTCTATGAACAAAGAGCCTTGACACAATAAAGTTGTACTCTGGACAAAACAAGCTGATTAAAACAATGCTGCTTAATGTTGAATGTGTTTGTGACTTCTGTCTTTCGAATAACTGCAGTTATGAAACTTAGGCCTATGTTGTGTAGAAAAGGTTGTGAAAAATGTTAATCTACTTTTGAAACTCGTGCTGGGTTGGCAGAAAGCAATGCCGCTTGAGTTGCAGCATGCTTCTGCTTACAACATAACAGAAGACTGAATTTGACCTCATTGCAAATGTCTAAACCCTCTATTTCTTTCTCACCATCAGGTCTGTGCAGCAAACTTCGGCGAGTTCTGTTCTATTGTTGGCCAGGAAGCCACAGAGAAACTACTGGTGAGACCTCTGCAGCTTTCCTTTTGTGCTTCTATTTATGACAGTCACAGTGGGTTAATTAAGTCACAATGTTATTTATATCTGAGTGCTAGACCCCAAAAATATCCTTAATCTTATAAAGCCTAACACGACAGATGTGTTAACCAGCACTATCTCTTTGTTCTGACTTCAGATGCCGAAGTTTTTCGACCTGTGCTCGGACAGTCTGTGGGGTATTCGGAAAGCCTGTGCCGAGTGCTTCATGGTTGTTTCAAATTGCACCTCTCCAGAAGTGCGACGTACTAAATTGTCCCCCTTGTTCATCAACCTCATTAGTGATCAGTCACGCTGGGTAAGAGTAAAGATATACACACACACTAACACTGTGTTCTAACATGCTGTGATTTCTGTCCTCTCTGAAAGTCAACATGGTTATTTGATGTTTAGTACTATGCAGCTATGCGGAGTAGGACTTTGGACCTGTGAGATTTCTGACTTTCTGTTTTCCACTTATGTTAGACAATCTTTAATACATTTTAGAAATGAGGTCTGGACAAAGAGGTATGGAGAATGGATGGATCTGTTTTTTAAAGGGAAGGGAACCCTTTTTTTCCTTTTTAGGTACGCCAGGCTGCGTTCCAGTCTCTAGGTCGTTTCATCTCCACGTTTGCCAACCCTTCTATCACAGGATTGCACTTCTGTGAGGATGGCACCCTCTGCGAGATACCGAAGATCTCCTCAGAGAGGTAAGCGCACATGGTTTCTTCACTATGGTTGTGTTTTGTAGGAAAAACTACATAGGTTTGTTATTAACTAGTTGTTGTAGTTGATTATCAATCCACTTTGCTGGAAGGTCTGTATAATTAGGCTTGTTTTTGGTTCACCTGACCCCTATTTGACTGTTTCCTAGTTACTTTAAATAGTTACATAATGTTCAAAAGGTAAAGGTCAGTGTGATTTTTATTTTTCCAAGACATTTTTTAACTTTTATTTAGCAAGGTTGCATTAAATGAATCAAAAGTGACAGTAAAGATTTACATTGTTACAAACAAAATAAAAAATCCAATCATCAATCATGGTTTCCACAAAAATACTAAGCAGCACGGCAATTTAAATATTGGTACAAATCAGAAATGTTTCTTGAGCAGCAAATCAGCATATTAGAATAATTTCTGAAGGATCATATGACAAATTCAGCTTTGCATCACAGGAATAAATTACATTTTAAAATATATTCAAATAGAAAAGGTATTTCAAATTGTAATAATATTTCACAATAGTACAGTTTTTACTGTATTTTTCATCGTATAAATGCAGCCTTAGATGAGCATAAGACACATTTATTTTTAAAAAGCATCTTACCGACCCCAAACTTTTGAACAGTAGTGTAGAGATCTTAGTCACTTTTTTTATATTGAAATGTGTTTACAAAACAAAATGACTGAATCAATTCTAAATGAACCCCTCTTGTCTTTGCAGCCACAGACAGGAAGTGACCACCAGCAATTCGAGTAACATCCGCAATGCCTCCATTGATGGTTGTTCAGACACTCTCATTCAGCCCCGTTCAGAGCAGCTACAATCCACCTCAGACACAGCGGTTCCACCAGCACGTCCTCCAGAAGGCCACTCTTATAGCACCAGCCAGAACCAGCCTGAATGCTCAACCCCTTCGTCCCACCAGAAGATGGACGACTGCACAATGTTCAACTCATTCAACTTCTGGAGACCCCCACTACCTGACATTACCCAAGACCTGCGGCTACTACAAGGAGAGAAAAGAGATGTGCTGAAAGAAAAAGAAGAGACCATGAGAGGGGGGAAAGAAAACTTGCCAAGTTTAGATGCACAAGGCCCATCCACCAGCTCCCAGATCCAGAAAGTGCTGGACTGTCTTCAGCCCCACATAGATGATCCTGATGTTCAAGGTGATTGTGAAAAGAGCTCATGTTCTTTTGCTCTTTTCCCGAGTAGGGAATTGTAGTTATTCATTCCCCCGTTTGCTTTCCACTCGCAGCTCAAGTGAAGGTGTTGTCCGCTGCGCTGAAAGCTGCTCAATTAGAGAGTCAAACAGAAGACGCTGATGAGTCTGTGTCAGAGAGCAATGGTTCCACAGGCTCCCCGACGTCTGATGAGCTCAGTGCCATGAGTGAACTCTCACTGACAGACACGCAGATCTCAGACTCTCCCTCCACTTCACCTGTGCTGGTAGATGACTCTGAACACAGCAGTGAGGTGAGAGGACACCTTCATAGTTCATAAATGTCAAAGAAAAGAAAATACATTTTAGCCATTTAACAATTATAACATTTTAAAAAGTGATCTATTACATTTTTACATTTAAAGTGGTATTACATTTAATCAATGTTATAATACTTTACATTTTTTTAAATGATATATTTTGTAATAATAATAATAATATTTGTTATTGTAATTTCTTTATTCATGTTACACTTTATTGTAAGGTGTTCTTGTTTCAGTGAAATTATACTTAATATTAATTAACTACATGTACTTTAGGGCTAGGATTAGGGTTTTGTTTAGAGTTAGTTGCATGTAATTATGCATCATTTATAGTTATTACTATAGTAACTACATGTAACATTTAACAAGGACACTTTAAAATAAAGTTACTAAATATTTCATCTTCAGACAGTTATTATTATTACATACTTTAAAAATGTAATGGATTTTTTTTAAATGTTACAGTTATGATTTTTAGTTTATAATAATAAGAATAACAATTATTATTATTATTATTATTAATATTGTTAGAACTGTCCATAGATGCATTTTAATTCAATTAATTTTATATAAATATTTCCTGGGTAAAGCCTTCAAATGAAGAATCTACATTTTGGCAGGAAAATACCAATATTCCATGTAATCTATCAATTAATATGAGGTCATAACAATTATCAAAGAATAATAATGTTGTTTTAAATGATTTTGATGCTAATCCCCTTCTGCAGTTTTATGTAAATCTATTTATGCAAATGTCATTAGAAGGAAGTGATGGCACAGTAACTACAGTAGAGAGTTCATTATACATGCATTTGTGTATGTGCTTGCATACAGGAATCAGACCTAATAGAAAATGTGGAGGAAGAGAAAGACACCAACTCACAAGTTAAAACATGCGAAGAGGAGAAGTCTAAAGTCCAGGTAATGCACTATATATTTACTTATTATTAATTCAACAATATTTTCACTGTACCATACTCTGATGGAAACACTTGCATGTTTTTACCATATACAAATCTCATGGCTTTACATTGGCCTTAATTTTCAACTAGTTGTACAAATTGCAATCATTGATGAAAAGCACATCAAATGTACAAATTGTTGTAAATAAACAATACAGATCTGACTGACCTAACACGCATTGTTTCTGTCGTCACAGAATGTAATTCCACAGCAGTTGCTGGATCAGTATCTGTCCATGACAGACCCCGCTCGAGCTCAGACCGTAGACACTGAGATCGCCAAACACTGTGCGTTCAGCTTGCCAGGTGTCGCCCTAACGCTGGGCAGACAGAACTGGCACTGCCTCAAAGACACGTACGAGACCCTCGCTACAGACGTACAGGTAAAACTTCCTCTTTATATGCATTACTCGTCATGGGTTTTGTTGGAAAATCAATGTTTAACAAAACTGTCAAAATGCTAGTACAGTACTGTTGCTTAACCTTATATATTTACCTTATATTACCTTACCTTATATATTTAAAAATAATAATAATATATATGTTATATTATATACTATATATTTACTTATTATTAATTAAACAATATTTTCACTGTACCATATTCTGATGGATTATAATTGTCTTTGTTTTGTAAATATGAAATGTATGAGGTATATACGTAGTAGCTTCGGTTTTGCATTCGTCAAATGAATTAACTGTGTATGTGTTACAGTGGAAGGTGCGACGGACACTTGCGTTCTCTATCCACGAGTTGGCAGTGATTCTGGGGGATCAGCTGACCGCGGCTGACCTGGTGCCCATATTTAATGGCTTCCTCAAAGATCTTGATGAGGTGCGGATAGGAGTCCTCAAACACCTGTATGATTTCTTGAAGGTGAGGATATGAAATTTCATTAACTGAGAAAATGTGGTTCATGCAAAGAGCTTTGAATTGTCCATACTGAAAAAAATGCTTGTTTGAGAATTATAAAATGAGAGAATTTGTGCATTTCCTTCCCCATTTTTAGCGCAATTTTCCACCGGACAAAATTGCGATTGTTAACTCATGATTTCTGTTCTGTCTGTGTGCACCAATCTTGCACTTCTATCTACTCCTCAACCAGACCACCTAGAGACTTCGGGTTTTCGGCATTATGTTAAGGAAGGTCTAATCTCGGGAACGCACAAAAAAAATCCAGGAAAAGATTTTGGATTTCCTGGAAATTCCTGAAAAAAATCTGTTTTTTGCAAATTTCTCGGCAACCATAATAGCTATCGAGTTGAAACAAATTGCAATCGATGGCTTCTAAAATTTACAATAATATTAGAAAAAAAGATTTGATCAAAAATCTTTCCTTTATGCTTCAAAAATTTAATTTTGAGTGTTGTGATCCCATGACGTGAGAAAATTGCGCTAAAACACTCACTGAGTTTTTATTACTTGTTTTAGCTCTATTTGTTTTCAAGTTATAAGTTTTGTTAGAGTTTGCTGATTTGTTAAATGCATTTCAAAAAGTTCGTACAAATTTTGCAAGCATGTCATGGCTGTCCCAACCATTGTTATTTTAGTATTGTTTAGTTAGTTTTTATTAATATTTTCAATTGGCTTTTATTTATTTCTATTTCTATATGGATTTAATTTATTTTTATTTACTTTTACTTTTATTTTATTTACTTTATGTTTACATTTTGTCATCCAATATTTATATTTCATTTTATTTCAGCTTTATATTTCAGCAACATTCAATACTTTTTGTTTTAGTCAATGCCCCTAACAACACTGGCATCAGCAGATCGTTCTGTTTTCTCTTTTGTAGCTTCTTCATGCCGAGAAGCGTCGGGAGTATCTGTATCAGCTGCAGGAGTTCATGGTGACGGACAACAGCCGAAATTGGAGATTCCGCTACGAGCTAGCTGAGTGCGTGCTACTTTGTTACACAAAGGCTTTTTTGAAGCTCTCAATTGTGATCTCACTCTTGTGGCATTTGTCTGTCTGTATTTAGGCAGCTTATCCTGATCATTGAGTTGTACAGTCACAACGACATCTATGACTACCTCAGACAAATTGCACTTAATCTTTGCTCTGACAAAGTGTCTGAAGTGCGGTGGATCTCCTATAAACTGGTGAGTCAAGTTTCCTTCAGCTTGTTTCCAAAAATAGTGCAACATTGCAATGCCTTACACTAGCTGTATTGTTTGAATTTGTGTTCTGCTTTTAGCAACTCCACTGGACTGTTTTAAACCTCAGCTTATAGGCTTTTTAGACCTGTATTAACAACTGTCTCAGGTAGGGGTGTGACGATATTCGAACCGAACCGAAAAACCGCGATACACCACCCACGATACGAATCGCGATACTCTCATGGCGTACCGAACACGTCCGCCCCGCCCCCTGCTGTCCCGGCTCATTGGACCTCATGTCTTATGTGTACACAACGAATACAGCGTTTCCTAACCACCATTAACCACATTTAATCGCAATAAGCTCAGTGTTTTGTTACTTTCGATAATAAGCAAGGTGTAATCTTTCAAATTCTGTCTATTTGATCACGAAATTCAAACATTAAATGTCGTTTTGGCGCTCTTTGATGTGGCGTGACAGATCACCGTACTAGGCTCCTCATTTCAAGCGGGAGCGCGAGTAAACGCGATTCTCTTCCTCAGTTACAGAATAAACATGAATGGACACCTGAAGGTATGTTGAAAGATACAGTATACTTACTGAAAGACATCATAACTCGTGTAATCGCTCAGTCAGTGTTTCAACAGCGGAAATACGTCAATAAAACGCTTAGTTTTTCACATAGCTTTATTTACCTCAGGCAAGTCATTCAGTGTCCACAGCTTGTTGGTTTGCTAAGGAAATGAACTCTTTCACTAAATAAATGCACTGTATTAGCCTATATATTATATTTTACTTAACCTGTTAATGACATCTTGATTATTTAATGTATGTTTAAAATATCTGTCATGAAAATGACAGCAACTGTGTAAATTATTATATTTCAATAATAAATTAGAGTAAAAATGTTAATGTAAAAACTGCCTTATGTGCGGTTTACATGTTTTCATACAATTTGTTACTTGAGTGTTGATTATTATTATATCTAAAAATAAATAGCAACTGAATTTAGGCTAAAAGTCAAGGCTCTGTTGTTAAGCTTTAATGTTATAGTAATGTGCAAGTAAGGGCTCCTATATAGTTTACAGCATTAGCAGATAATTTTTTTTTATCCTTGTGAAACGTTTACTTGTAATTGAATTAATTTAAAGACAAGGACACAATTTGTTAATTAAAGCACAGTTTAAAAAAAAGAAGCAATTTTAGCTTTCTAAACCCCCCACTCCACCTAAATGAACCGAACCGAACCGAACCGAACCGAGACGTCAAAACCGTGGGACGTACCGAACCGTCAGTTTTGTGTATCGTTACACCCCTAGTCTCAGGTGATCTGCACATGTATTTAGTGCTTAAAATGTTTTAAAGAGGACCTATTATGCTTTTTTTTTTCATTTTCAACTTTCTTTAGTGTGTAATGTTGCTGTTTCAGCATGAAAAAGGTCTGCAAAGTTACAAAGCACAAAGTCACCCCAAAGGAAGTTACAGTATTCTCTATATCACTGTTTCTGAACTCCCTGAAACGCCTCGATTGTAATCTTGAGTTTCCTTCTGTGATTGTACACATCACAATATCCCTAATTTAAATAATTCTCACCCAAGGCATGCGCAGGCCTGGTTGAGTTGCGATAGTAGTATAAACTTGCTGTTATGGTAAAGGCAGTGACATTTCCAAAACAAGTGCGAAGTGGTTGACCAATCACAACCCACTGGTCTAGTGACCAATTAGAGCACAGCGCTTTTCAGAAGGAGGGGCTTCATAGAAATTGGAACTAAAGAGAGCATTACTGACAGACTGGGAAGAGAGGTGCTGCAACAATCTCAAATATGTAAAAAAAATAATGTTTTTTTGTTGTTGTTTTACATTTCAAGCATGAAAACCTATTCTAGTATTCTTTAAGATTTGTCTTGTGAATGTGTTTAGGTGGTGGTGATCCTGCAGAAGTTGTATTCCTGTGAAGCTCATGACCTGGGTCTGAATTACATTAATGAGCTCATTATGAGATTCTGCCACTGTCCTAAATGGGTCGGACGTCAGGCATTTGCATTCATTTGCCAGGTAAATTTTACATCAAATTGTAGTTTCATGCAGTATTACCCAAAGGATTTACAGTCCCACCATCTTTATATAAATTCATGTGGTCCTGCAATATTTATTAACTTCTTTTATTGTCATATTATTGCTGCTGTTAATTTCAGTAAATATTTTGCATAGAATAAGTTGTTTCATGACATTATGGGATGAATACATTTGAAATCAAGATACCACAATAATAGACTAGTGTGCAATTAAGTGTTAGTCAACCAATCAGAATGAAGCTAATGATTTTCTTTTTTATATATATAAAACCTGCTCTCTCTTTTTTTTTTTTTTTTTTTTTTTTTATAATATGCATCAGGAAAAATCTAAACCTCTAACAATGTGGGAGAGACCGATTGAGACATTTCCTTTGTTTCCATTCAGGCAATAGTGGAGGAGGACTGTATGCCCATGGACCAGTTTGCACAGCACCTTCTTCCCAGTCTGCTCAGCCTCTCATCAGATCCTGTGCCCAACGTACGCGTGCTGGTGGCCAAGGCGTTACGGCAGAGCGTGTTAGAAAAACGTAAGACACAAACGCACACAATTTACAGACAAGTTAGAAGATGCCTGCATCACAGGATGTTTACATAGACTTATGTCTCCTTTATTAGGCCCTTCAAGGGTTACAATTAAATTCAAACTTACTCTCTTTTGTCTGCCTGGAAAATGGAACAAAAATATTAACAAGTAATATCCTGTATGAAGTGTATACTTTATTTTTGTCCAATGAAATGCTTTCTAGAATTATAATGTCCAAAGTACAAGATGTCAAGTGTACTTTTTCCAGGCAGTGATGTAAAATCCACTGACTTTGGTTTTTTTTTTTTTTTTTTTTTTTTTATTGTATTTTATTTGGTTTGGGTTTTATATTTATTTGAACCTTATAAGCTAGTGACCATTTAACTAATAAACTGTGACCTAAATAAAAGTGACCTATTATTAGCACAAAAGATAAAATATTTTGCTAAGTAACTGTTCAGTGTAAGTGTCACAAGCTGCGTTTCCATTACACATCAAATTGCGCAAATTGAGAATTGAGAATATGGCCAATGGAAACACGTCAGTTTCGATGGTGCGCTATGTTTGGACAGAAGACGAAACAGAGTTCTTTATTAAACTCATAAAAGACAAAAGAATTGTGGGAATACTGGGCTCTAAACCACAAAGAAATGCCACAATTTATCATGACCCCGAAGCAGATATGAGGGAGAAACACCGCTCCCAAGTATAAGGGGCTTTCCTTGCTATTAAAGCTTGAATAACATGCCTACGTCTCCTTCGATTAAAAATAATGGCTATTACGGTGGCTGCGATGTATGTAAACCTACCAACATCCGTTGCCATGATTTTTATAATAACGTATCGCGAGAGGAAAAAATGATATTTTAGTCACATAACATCGGTTAATCGGTTAACGCCGTCATTTCGTAATAGTTTTTTATCGACATTTAGAAAATATCACAAAATTGCGCAAATCTGTAATGGAAACCCGGCTACAGTTTAGGCATCAGTTCTGATCACCATCTATGTGTGTGTGCTCTGATCTCAGCTTACTTCAAGGACCCAGGCAGCGCTTATTCGGATGAGCTGGAAGAGGCTCTGTCCGAACTGAGGATGGACAAGGACAGGGACGTGCGGTTCTTTGCCACACTGGATACCAACAGGAACGTCATGGACACAGCAGCGCTCATTTAGCACCTTTAGCTCAATCCGCACATGTGAACAAGCACCAGCAGGAACAACACTAAACGGATTTGCAGACAAGTGTTTACAAATAGGAACTACTGACCAAGACCTTCACACACACACAATGTATCCTTATCCCCTCCTAAAATGCTCCACATATGACAGTATATGCATATATTACACATTTTCTGATTTATACACAAAATGGGCCTCATTTATACATAAAAGAAATCAACTTATGTGTAGCTAAATTTAAAATGGGATACTTAAAATATGCAAATGTATGCATATTTATGGTAACACAACTAATACAGCCGTGCAAAAAATATTTTCCAAAGTGGTTTTTGCCATTTAGATGGTTAAATTGGGAGATTGCCTTGACAAGCAATTAAAAATAAATGCAAAACTTTTCATACACGAGGCCCACGCAATCTCTCACTTACACAACTTCACTTTAAGCCCCTTCCTCCAGCACCCACACACACACACACACACACACCTTCAAACACCGAACAACCATCTCACCTCTCTGAATGGTGCAAGATTTCTTTTGCACCTTTGTGGCAGCAGAAAGTATTTGGAGACACAAGACGCATCTTAAAGGCGGATCGTGTCGTTTCCTCTCAAAACCGTTCAGATGCTACCAGCTGCCCCTCCAAAGCTAACTGTACATTTGTAAGACTTCTTTTTTTTTTCTCCATTTCCTTTTTCTTGTGGATTTCTTAATACAAAAAGGACTAAGAAGACATAAGCAGACTGACAGTGAAGTGCTACTAACTCAGGGAGACCTGATATTCAGATGTTTTTAAAGCTGCAATGCCGCAAAATGGTAATCGAGCTGAGGCTAAGTGAAATTGTGCTGCATTTACCAACCACCTGTTTACCTGACCCTCAGAATGCACCTGCATCATTGTGGGAAACAGCGATTAGAAACAGCAAACAAGCGTCTTCTCGAGTTATTGCGGCTCGGGAGACGAAAACCTCCCTCTTTTTGCTCAACCCTTTTGTAGCTCACGAGAATTTGCTTTTGTCTTTCAGTACTGATATTTTAATGTACACGTTTTTCCTGTGTGTTTTGAGTGAGATCCAGTTGTATGTAACCTATTTGTCTTCCCTGATTGGTGAAGAGCGGTTTTATACCTCGCCGTTTTATAAATGAAAGGGGCCAGTATTTTAGAGGGGTGTCAGGAGTAAACCAATGCTTTCCAAGCAACCTTTACAGCCACTAGATGACATTTAGACACTGTACAAGCAAAATTGTTAGACATGCCCAGTCTTTAGAATTCTAGTAAGACGTCAATGATCGGTATTGGTTAATTATGAGCTGACCTGCAGAGGGCGCTGCTTGGTTGTCTGTGGAAAACAATGAAGCCAGCACACTGTTTAGTCGCATTTGCACGAGTTAATCAAAGCACTCCACAATTCCTCTGACAATTCCCAAATTTGCGTGTTAGAAGTTGATATGACGGACCATCCGTTTCATGGTTGTGCTGCTCTTGGCATGGGCGTACTTGCTTCTGGCTGCTGATCGGTTATCGCTATGCCTGTTTTAATGGTTTATGTATTTAAATTGGGGGACCGGACCCACATCAGCACGTAAGGGCAAACTTTGCCAAGAGCACTTTACTAATCATTAAGGGTTCAATGGAAAGTAAATTGCAGGCCCTTTTTTAATATATAAATAATAATAATAATAATAAATCTGCTGGACTGGATGAATCATGACGTATCAGCGGTTCACTTTTTTTTTAATAAGGCAACTTTCTTGACCAAACAAGTGGTGCTCGGATCCAATGCATTTATTCTCACAGATGTGTATATGGAATATGTTTATGGACTGTGTATATGGAATTGTAAAAAAAAAAAAAAAAAAAAAGGTTTAGTCTAGTTCAGAAATACAGCCTGTGATTAAATTGATATGATTGATATCTACAGGATTCAAGGCCAGTCTTTTTTTTTTTTTGTGGCGATACTTGGTTTGGAATTGTATAATGGGCGAAGTTGTTTTCCTTGTGTTCCCTTGTGTGTTTGTGTGCATGCATCTGTGTGTCCTCTTTGTTTGTTTGTTTCTTTTTTTCATATGCACCATGTTAATAGATTTCTATTTTGTTAGATTGTTATATTTTCCCCAATAAATTCTCCTGTTTGATTTACTGAGGCACTGACATCACTGATATGTCAACAAAACCACTTCATATGTCTGCATACTGCATATGTACTGATCCACTAGTTTTCTCATATTGTTACAATATTAAGATACAATATTTGATTTGATCTCCCCCCCCCCATTGTATACTTCTCAATGTATCATGTTCAAAGATTTTATATCCTAACCTTTCAGGTTACAACATTTGTAATTTTTCTGTGCATCTCTTTTAAAAACAGTTTATGTATTGTTATTTTTAGTATTGGTTAATTAAAATAATATAAATTTGAAATCGTTTCTCAGTTGTGCCCTTTATTTTGAAGACGTTTCAGTTAAAACTCTCCAAGTCGATTGATTCGTAAGCACTTTTCAAAATAAGGAGCCTGTGTGCACAAGTCAACATATTTCCAATGCAATTACAAAAGTCTTATAATTAAATTACGTTTAATATTGTTTTACACATTTAATAGAGCAAAAAAAAAATCATAACATAACTCTACCCCTGCTGGACTTTTGCGTAATACACCGATTAGTATGATTATATTATAATTATAGTATTTTTATATTGTGTATACATAATTAAGGCTGATTGGTCAGTCTCGTTTATCCTTCTGGGACCCAGGAATAGACTTTTGTCCACTGTAGAATTATATTACACTGTACATTATATTTTGGTCAATTTTTCTGACTCCATACATGTCTCAGTTTTAAGTCTGGATGTCCTGAAAAGTGCACATTCAGATACCAGATGTCTGAAGGTTTCAGCATGACAACAGCAAGGAGAACTTGGTCTTTAAAAATGGCTGACATTAATTTAGAGATCAAATTTAGCACTAAATTTACAAATTTAGTAGGTTAGGCCTACTAATCAATATATGACTTTCTGTTATAAAACAGGGCACTGTTGTGGACACCAGTACTTAAATCATGTTTATCAGGCATTTTGGGAGACACAAGAAGTGAATAGGGAAATAAATTATATATCAATATTCCTATGAAATATTAGATGATTTATTACTGCATTATTACACTTCTTTTTTTAATTTTTTTATTACATGTTTCCCCTAGAACACATTAATATGCAAATTACATAAAGTGTATAGATACATTGTATTGAATGGTAATGGCATTTATGGCCAAGTAAAATGGTACATCAATTCATTCTGTTAAATCTTTCATAACATAGTAGAGAATCATCATTACACAAAGTTTGGTTTGAAAAATCCTAAAACTTAAAAACTGATTGGTGAATAAAACAAATCTGATTGGTTTTGCCTATACATGTCATTTCTTGCCATTTTATTTTTTAAGCAACTGAATTTTAAGTATATATTTAAATTGAATGCCTCAATTAAACGTTTATATTTCTAGCCTTGCATCACATCAAAGCAGTATTTTCGTTCAGAAGACTTTTGTTGTGTAGCAGAGAAATGTTTTACTTCCGGTTAGCCTTTTCCGGTCCTCTTTCCTGCCTCCCGTTCAAGATGGTGAGACTTTAGTGTTCGCGATTGATCCGCGAATATGTTTTAGTATATGAAATCATCTTTATATAGTCAAGAAAACTACGTGATCACCGAGTATAGTTAGTAACGTATCTGATTTTATTAAATACTGGCCACTATATCGGGACTATTAAACGGTTTAAGTAAGAAGTTTCTGATGATGTTTAGCATGTGCCTTCCTCTTCAGTAGCACGCGGCATGGACAGGCCGGGTATTGTGTGTATATATGTATATAAAGCAAAATACTGACATTTAATTTAAACGGCATTATTGCCATTAAGACTTCGATGTATCGATTCTAACTGTGTTATTGTCGATACGTTGGCGTATATATAGCAAGACGCTGCAGCCTGTCAGTACTTGGGTGTAAGCTGAAGAAGGTTGATGCAGCATACTGATGATTTCAGGACAGGCTTTCTAGGCTAACATAAAATAAAGAGTAGATTGACACTTGGATAATTTAGTAATTTGTTTACAATAATTGATTTTGATTGTTGAATAAAGATATCCACTGTTCTTTGGAAATATACAGATACCATAATGGAAAACCATCAGGAAATCGCGATTTTCACATTTACACAATTTGAGTTTAAAAGTAAAATATTAAACAATTTTTTAGGTCTGTTTGTGGTTACTGTAGTAATGGAAATCCTGAGAATACATTTTTTGGAAATTTAAAATTGGACATTTCCTGATATTTCAAAGATTTCCAATTCTATCAGAACTACATACAGATCTCAAATTTTGAGTTGGGTATTGTTTTAATTTTAGAGATTCCTCTTATCGATCCCCAGTTTCAATTCCATTTTGGTATTAAACAAATAAGTCAAAACATGTTTATTATGTGTTTTTGCAAAACGTTCTATTGCAACTGAACACTAACTGAAGCCTAAACAACTAATAAACTAGACTAAATTTCAAAATGTCTTATTAAAGACAAGGACATGGCCAGTAATATAATAACAAATAAGCAATAGCACAGATAAATACAACTGAAGAACAAAGTTCAGAAATTGAAATCAAATATAAAACACTGCATAGTTTTCTTTTTATAAATAAAATATAGATTAATCCTTATTCAAGTTACAAAAGTTATTCAGTCAAGATCAGTGAGTGATTTGTCTTTGTTCTTTGATTAATGTTAACACAGACAGCAGCAGGTTTATTAGGCTGCCGTCACTTTAAGACTGAATGCGTTTTCTTTCTTCGTCCGTTGACATTTACTTCTGGCTGTGTTTGCGAGGATACTTTGACACAATTTTGTGTGTATTAAAGCACAAGAAGACACGAAAGAGTACTCAATTCGGTATTTGTGCACTATATGAGAGGCGGCTTCTGTGTACGCGCTCTGAATGTGCCCAGCACAGAAACCAGTGTACGAGTGCCGAATTTCGCATCATCTTTCACTTGATTTATTTAAAGCCCCATTAAAATGCGCACACAGGAATCGATAAGCAGAATACAAATTTTATAACAAGTATCAGATCCCAGAATTGGAATTGGTTTTCAAGTCCCAACCCTACTCGTGTGTGTATATATATGTTATATATATATATATATATATATATATATATATATGTATGTGTGTGTGTAGAGAGAGAGAGGGCAAAGTAGAATTTTTATAAAATAAATTTTAAATTGTTTGAGCCTAAAATACATGGTAATTCATTGGTCAGAAAATGTAGGATGTTTAATTGAATTATGTTCTATACTATTTTAATTATCAATTATTTCCATTTTCAAATGCTAGACTAAGAAGAGAAGGAACAACGGACGTGCAAAGAAGGGCCGTGGCCATGTCCAGCCCATCCGCTGCACCAACTGTGCCCGCTGTGTTCCCAAGGACAAGGCCATCAAGAAGTTTGTCATCAGGAACATTGTGGAGGCTGCTGCTGTGAGGGACATCTCAGAAGCTAGTGTGTTTGACTGTAAGTGACTGCTTTAACAACCAAAACATTGACCAATTCTCATTAGTATGCCTTTCCAGATTAAAATAGTGGTTTTCTGTTTTCCGCTCTTCCTTTTGTAGCATATGTATTGCCCAAGCTCTACGTGAAGCTGCATTACTGTGTTAGCTGTGCCATCCACAGCAAGGTGGTGAGAAACAGATCCCGGGAGGCCCGCAAGGACCGAACACCACCTCCCCGCTTCAGGCCTGGCGTAAGTGCCTTGAAATTCTGTAGCTGACTAATCTTAATTACTCCTTTAAAGGTAAGGGTAGGCAATTCCAGAGAGGCTAGCAATAGCAAGCTAGCTTTGAAAACATGAGACTCCACCCTCCCTTCAGAACGTCTCCAAAGCCACACCTCCTTCAAAACACCTGAACACACACAACAGAATCTGCAAAGTTTCACGAGACGAGAGAAGGCGTTAAATTACCTCATTACGACATGGCATGAACGCAGCATGAGCTCGTTGTTTTGGTTCAAGAGGAACTGTAAAGTAAGGTGAAGTAAAGTATGTAAGGTGCCTGTTGTCTCTTTGCGGCACTCGGTGACGCTGGACCATATGCAATGATTGGACGAACATTTTTGGTCCTGAGACTCCCACAGAAGACAATATGAATATCTTTTAATATGTGACCCTGGACCACAAAACCTGTCACAAGTCGCACGGGTATATTTGTGGCGATAACCAACAAAACATTGTATGGGTCAAAATGATCAATTTTTCTTTTATGCCAAAAATCATTAGGATATTAAGTAAAGATCATGATCCATGAAGATACTTTGTAAATTTCCTACCTTAAATATATATAAAAAATATTTTTATGAATGGATACAGCAAAATCGCGAACAGAAATGGACAACTTTAAAAGTGATTATCTCAATATTTCGATTTTTTTGCACCATCAGATTCCAGATTTTCAAATAGTTGTATGTCGGCCATATTGCCTACCCTTACCTTTAAGTTAAAGCAACAGCTGCAGTATGTTAGTAAAGTTACAATGCTTGTGTTGTTGTTACTTTTATGTGGATCTCAGCATGTTCTTTTGTCCTTTTTTCCTGCAGGGTGCTCCTCCCAGAGCTCCTCCGAAGCCCATGTGAAGCAAATCAACTGTCACATTCTGTGCATTGTTTTGCAGAAAAATAAAAAATATCTGAGACCGGTCCTAGGGTTTCTTTGTTTTGATTGTTGCTGCGTAGTTTGTTTGGCGCTCCAAATCTGTCATTTTTCTTTCATATTCAATCTAAAAAAAAAGTATTCTCTTTTATTATATGCATATAATTATGTATTATGGTTAACAAATCCCCAATATTATTTTACATTAAAAGTTTTTGATATTGCTAGTTACCTGATTTTTGAACATCAACCACTAGCTCGTAGACTGCTAGCATAAATAGTTTTAAATGCATGTCAATGTTAAGGGTCAAAGTTTGTGATGCGTCTTTTGGTCTAAGAAAAACTGGTCATATTATTGATTTAATTAATATTCGCAGTCAGTGGTACAACCTCGATTTACAGATTTTTATAAACGCGTTAATAATCCATTGTTTTTTTGAATCGCACACCTCAAAGGAATAATATCAATGTTTTAATTCTTACATTTCCTCTGTGATCCTAATTATTATATCTGAATAATAAAAGCAAACATATTTAGTGATACCTACATTATAGTTATTACAAAATAAATCCTTCAATTTCAATAAAATTTAAAAATGAAATATTAAAACTAAAAAAAAAATCTATTGATTAAAGATGATTCAATGAAATATGATCTTCACTGTTCATATGTCTTTCTAGATTGTTGCTAGTTTGAATCATGTTAATACAAGTACTGGACGGACATGCTTTGACTTTAAACTATGCTTATGCACCTTATAAATGCAGATGTACAAAGTTCAGGTTTTTGGGGTGCTGCTCAAACTTTGTTGGCGCAGTCAGGCAGCATGCCTGACTTGGCTTTTTTTGCATATTACTAATAGTACACCCATCTTTACATTATAATAGTTATATTATTTGTATAATTATGACGGTCATATAGGGATTGTCAAAGTTTTTTTTTTTTTTTTTTTCTTCGTCAATCTACTGAATTTTCCGTCAACGGACACCGAAACACCGGGGAACATGAAATTTGGTGAGCATGTAGCCCCACTAGACTTTTACGGAAAAATTTCGTTTGGTCCCCGGGGGCCAGTTTTTCCTAAATAACTACCTGAACCGTGGAACGAGGATGAAGACATTTTTATGGTATGTTGGTCTTAAGGGCCCACATCAACCTAGCCCATAATCACTCATTTGTGATTTGCGCCCCTCCCATAAAAAATGAAAATGCAATATTATTCTGCTTTAATCGCCCCTATCTTCAGTTGAGATGTTCAGAACTGCACCATATTTCATGTGTATGATTTACTTGACATCCTCTGGGGGTATGCTAAGTTTCGTAGAATTTCATCCATGGGGGGGTATAAAATAAATTCATTTATGTGCACATTTAGTGACTGTACACTCATCGGCCTGTAGATGGTGCTGTTGAGCGAAGGGTTGCTGGTTTAGGATGATACTGTCACACACACACATGCAGGAATACAAACAAACGCAAGCATGCACACACACTGACATCCACATGCACAGACACACACCCATACACACACATACAAATCCACATGCACAGACCGGCACAGACACACACACAAACACACATGCGCACACACAAACACACACACAGACAGACATGCACATACTACTACTTTTTTTAGGTATATACATAAACACGCAATACAGCCAAATTGCTCCACGTCATTTATTTTTGTGGAAAGCCAGTGCAGGCCTGAGCGGCGGTCATATTTTATACCGCCATGCGGTACATCTAGTTATAATGTGTACTTGTAATTATGCAGTTGCATCCAAACTGTTATGCCACTCTTAGGCAGAAAGAAGAAAGTCATGAAATTCCAGTTTCTGTAACGTGTTTAATAAATCAATTAATGTGTCCCTAAATACAGTTAAAATGGGTATAGAATAGTAATGTGCAATAAATCACATGGTGTTTGAATGACAGAATTTGACTCTATTTCTTTCTACATAAATGTTCTTGAAATAATGTTAGATGACCTTTTGTTAGCATCTATTCCACTTGCCATCTGTTACTGTCGGATTTTGAAAAGTGCTGAGTGTCACTAAGTCTCAGTGATCTCCTTAGTGAGGTGCGAGTTCATAATCAGCCTGCGATATTCAACCGGACACGCACAGCAGCCTTGACGAGGACTGTGGAAATTAACCAACAAAATTAAAATGGCTACAGCTAGTTAGTTTCATTCAGTTCATTGATTCATCCTTTGTATTTTCTCAAACTTCAGGTATTAAAGAAAGACTGAAAACTAATTAAGCTGCTGCCAATTCAGTAACTTCAGGCTCGATTCTTCGACTGTGCAGGGGAGACCAACAAAAGAGCACGCGCTGAGAAGAAGCCTGTCTCCACAAGTTGAACATTTCATTAAAAAAGCCATTTTCAAAGGCCTGAATTTTGGAGAGCATTGAACACGATGGCAGAAAGTGACGGAGCTATGGAGGAGCAGGAGCAGGAGATGGAGACACAGGAGATCAACAGTGATGAGGAAGCCCTTATCCATTTTGGCAAATATAGTGAGGCTCGGGCCGCAGTGCCATGGGAACAACGCACGTTCAAAGAGAAGGTGCTCCACCACGCTGATCGGATCTTTCTCATTTTTCTTGTACTCTTCCTAATCGTACACTGTGGAGATTTCCTGTATAAGATCTGGTATGTGACCAGCTGGAGAAAAATCTTGGAGTTTATTCTGGAAACTGTGTCATTTCTCTTTACACAAGAGAAGGATGAAGAGCTTATAGAACTGTAGACATTCCTGAAATTCATTCATTTTCCACTGATCAGAGTTCCACTGCTTTATACATCAAGATCGAATTGGAACTGAATCAGTATCTTTCAGTAAAGCTTGTGTTAATTACCAGTACAGCTGTGAAACTTGTTTTATTATGTAAATGGTTTGTGATTGATGTGTTTGCCATTGTGAGGTTTTTGTTCCTGCCAATAAAAAGCTTCTGTCTATTCGATTTTATTCACTTTTAATGTGGTTATATCTGGAGCTGCTTGTTTTACTTTAAATACGTGCTATTCTATATTTTGGCTATGATATAATGTCTACATACTTTTAATACATACTCTAATAAAAGATAGCGAAGAGCTGATGCAATTAATGAAACATTAGAAAGCTTTGTATCAAGGTCAGAACTTAAAGGGATAGTTCACCCAAAATGTTTAATTCTGTCATGATTTACTCACCCTCAAGTTGTTCCAAACCTGTTTGAATTTCTCTCTTCTGCTGAACACAAAAGAAGACATTTTGAAGAATGTCGGAAACCAAACAGTTGATGGACCTCATTGACTTCCATAATATATTTTTTTCAAACTATATAGTCTTTGGGCTGTCCCCCCCCCGCATTTCACACCGGTATCTGGGCCCACAGTGGGCTGACCCCATTCGGGCCCCAAAGGAGCATGTTTGCTGGGTATGTTCTCTGACATTCTTCAAAATGTCTTCTTTTGTCTTCAGCAGATGAAATAAATTCATACAGGTTTTGAAACTTTAAGGTGAGTAAATGATGACAGAATTTTCATTTTTGGATGACTATCCCTTTAATGACGGGTTTAAATGCCACGAAAAGTATATAAGAGCCCAAGTTCTACAAATTCTACTACTTTTTAGTTACATATTAGATTTAGAAGATTTAGCAGTTCATAAAATATTTAAAAATCTCTGTATTCACCATATGAGGTGCTGTTGAATGTTTAGCTGTTGTTAGCTAAACCGGAGGGGATTTTGATTCGAAAAACAAATAAAAAAAGCACAACTGTCAAGACCATTCATATTTAATTTTATTTGTAGAATAGTTCAAGACTATTCATGTAAACTATGAATATTTTTAATGGAAAACTCCTCATAGAGATAGGGTAAAACTGCCAAACATTCGCAATATTGCCCTTAAAAGTCTTGATAGAATCATTGCTAGCACGCCATGAACGAGGGAAAAATAGTATCCAATCATCGTCTCCCATTTTGACAGGGCGCATCTCGCAGCCAATCAGATCATCGCATACTGCTTCATTCTTCAGCTATTTTCCTCCACTCGTCCTCTCTTTTCCGGAAATTGCAGCGTGACCGACGTTTCGTGTCTTTCGCAGACTTAAAGTATGTTTTCATTGACATTTCACTTATATGCTGAAAGTGTTAAAGTGTGTTTAGGTACAGTTTTGTAAGCTAGTATTCATGATTAATATTCAACTGTATTTCCACTCGGTAAGCACGTGCTTATCAAGTTATATAGGCATAACGTTACTCCATTTTGTTTCCTTGCGCTCTTGTCCGTAGAATTGAAATATGGCAGTATGTCATTATAGTTAATAACACAAATAAGACGTGAAGGGTTGAAAAATGTTCTGGTTATTTGAATTATGTTTTAAAATATAAATATGTAATTAACCCTAAACAAAGCATGTATAACACGCTTGATAAACCTAGTCACCTGCTTAGCAAGGCAGAGTAAACATCCGACTTTCAATCTATGCATTACATTATACTATATATACTTAACTGTATTATACTATATTTCTTATATACTTAACTGATAAATTGTGAAATTAATTACTATAGTAATTCATTTAATAATTTATCAGTTAAGTATATAAGAAATATTGTTTCCAATCTTATAGCACCCTTCGTGAGACCAAAGATTTCTTTGAGATTTCAGATTTTTGCCTATATATTAGGAGCTGTATATAATATAGTTGTTTTTTTTAGTCAATATTTTCATGTTTGGTCAAATCTTCTTAAGATCATATGAATCAAAGATGCTTATAAACCATGCATCATTTATAAATAATAAAATAAATGATAATAAAATAATATTATTCTATAAAAAAGAAGAATTGTGAACTTTGATTTCATGGTAATGCAATTTATTTTTTGTGAATCCATATATTTTATCAAATGCTTCTTAAAATCATATGAATAGAGGATACGTATAGGCCTACTCAAATCCATTAATCAGTTATAAATAAGTGTAACCTCTCTTCTAGAATGCGTTACGTGGCCGCTTACCTGTTGGCTGTACTGGGTGGCAACACCAACCCATCCTCCAAAGACATCAAGAACATCCTGGGGAGTGTCGGAATCGAGGCCGATGATGAGCGTCTTAACAAGGTAGATCCTGGATCTAATAAACCTGTTTTTAAATCGGATATTAGAATTATCATCCTAATACAATTGAAGTGTTTTATAATTAAATATCTTAACATTCATCATAACATTAATTTTACATTCTCCACTCCTTGCCATAAATAAATCTCTTTGGTATATTCTATTATCATTAGTAAAAAAATAAAAAGGATTTCCATACAGTCCTGTGTTGTTGCACATTGAACTCTGGTGCACTTTCCTTGTTCTTACTCAATAACACGGATGCTCATGGACAGCAACTAAATCCCCTAATGAGTCAATCCTTCTGTTTTTTGTTGTTACTCAACAGGTCATCAGTGAACTGAATGGCAAAGACATCAATGAAGTCATGAATGCCGGTAAGGCTGTATTGCTTTTACTGTTTGACCTACACAAGATTAAAATCATGTGAGCATTTGAGTTCCTCATAACTCTCACTTTTTTGTTGTTTCACTTGTATGTTTCCACAGGCCTCTCTAAGTTAGCCTCCGTTCCAGCGGGTGGTGCAGTGGCGGTTTCTGCTGCCGCTGCCGGTGGCGCTGGAGCCGCTCCTGCTGGGGAAGCACCTGCAGGTGAGTACTTTAATAAACCTGCCAATAGGGTTATTATAGTTAACTAAAACAAAAACCACAGAAAAACTTTTGGTACTTACTTGAAATAAACTAAACTTGACTATAATAAACTATAAAAAAATGTAAACTTATTTTATTTCAGCTATTTTCATATAGTTTAAATTGTACTAAAAACTGAAACTTTTATATATATATATAATAAAAGCACAACAAAATTATTAGAAATAAATGAACTATAACAAAAAATAGGTCAAATTAAAATGAAAGCAGGAAAAACTACTGCAAAATATTAATAACTTTAATTTTTTTGAATAGTGAAGATAATTTTAATGTTATAGGCTCTCTTGAATAAAACTGCTCAGGATAGTTTTATTCACCGTCATTGTTTACAGTTTTCCAGATGCATTACGTTTCAAATTTTAGCAAAATATTCTCTTTCACAATTTTCTAACCCTTTTGCTGGTGTTTTTCGTTAGCAGTTTGAACGTCACCTGCTAGGCATTGTGTTGTTATGGACATGATTATAGCATTTCTTCCTCATTCCCTTTTACTAAATTGAAGTCGTCTGATTTGCCCCAGTGATAAAATACTTTGTGTCTGAAGTCAGAAATAACCTGGAAAGTTTGTGAAATATGTGTGATTTGACATTTGCATGTTTGCCTTTCAGCGGAAGAGAAAAAGGAAGAGAAGAAGGAAGAATCTGAGGAGTCTGATGAAGACATGGGCTTTGGCCTCTTTGATTAATCTTTCTTTTGTACCTGTAAAAATACAATAAAAAAAGGAAAACATTTTGTGTTTAAAGATGCTTTATGATTATTTGTCTGCGAAATGGTAAACCATTTTTGTTGTGTAAGTTGAATAGGACTTGCCAAAACTGGTTGCATCCAACCTTTTGTGTGAGCAATACACAGAATTGATTAATCTTGGTTAATGTTAGTTAATGAAAAATACAACTGTTTATTGTTAATGTTAGCTCAGGTCCATTAAATAATAACAGACGTGACTTTTGATTATAATAATGGTCTTTTAGTAAATGCTGAAATTAACTGACATGAATTAATTAATGCGTAGAAGTATTTTTCATTGTTAGGTCATGTTAACTAATGGAACCTTATTGTAAAGGGTCACTGCTAAAGTTTAAAATAATAGTCACATTTGTTAGATATAAGTCCTTGATCAAGAAAAATGAAGGCTCGTTTCAAGTTATAAATACCAAAACCTAGGAATTGGTCTTCATTAATAATGTAATATTGAAAAATAATCATTGTTTCCTCAACATTCCTACTGCACCTTCTCCATCTCCCGTTGTTCAACAAACAGGCTACTTTGGCTCCAAACTAATTTCATTGGTAGACTCAATAGTTGGCATGTCAGAGCACTCAAAACTAAACATGATCATTTACAGTTGTCTCTGCAGATTAAACTGAGATCAGATCAAATATATTAACACTAAAAATCACCCTTTGGAGGAAGGTGACTTCTAAAATAACAAAGTGTCTGGCAAAAGGCTCCGAGCATGTGCTGGTCAGATGTCAATTGCAGTATTGCAGCCATCAATCACTTGTCTCTGGTGTATAAAAATAGGACCAGGTGGCAGAATAACATAAATTGGCAAAACCCTGTCATGCTGACGGGCCACTGCCTCTCTCTCTCTCTCTAAAATAAGAGTTTAATTCACTGCTCAAAGTAAATCAGGGTTGCAGGCTGCTCTCCACTCCACTCCAGGACTTTAAAGATGATATGATCTATCATGTAAGTAGCCTAAAATTTTACACATGTAAGATTGGTGGTGAACTGAGATTAACAAAACACATGAAATTTGTAATTATCGAGGTTTACGGGGAAAACAGCCTATAGTCCCAGAAAAAAATGCATTGAGCTGTTTTAACTGAAAGCAACTTGCACTGATGTATCTTAAAATATGTCAGTGCCACTGTTTTGTCTCAAGATGCACATCCGTAATGTTTTTTTCTAAGGCATGTTTATAAAAGCTACTTAAATGTCCTAATTGAACTAAGGCCTAATCCTGGCTTAATCTAAGCCCTGTCTGTGACACCAGGCCTACATGTTTTACATTAGGTTTTAAATATTAGAATTTGTTTGTCCAAATCTTTTAAAAGACAACATGCTTGCAATCCATTAGCAACAATGACATAAACCAAGCCAATCTGTATGCGAGGAGGACGTGAACATGAAGAGAACAAAAGAAGTCAGAGAAAATGACATAAATGAGGAAGAGGAGCAAAGGTGGGGCAAAGGGGAGCATTCTGAAGAGATAAAAACAGATACTGAGTTACCGGAGGAGTTCCATCATGGTCTTGAAGATCTACCCTGGAACCTGAACTCACTGGAGCAGTTACTATATATCAGCCTACCAGCATGGATACAAAGAGGTGAGGAGCCGAATACACATGATAGTTCCAGATTCAATGCACTTCCAACTTTATCACTGACACTCTCAGCGTGTCACTGGTGATTCTGGAGTTGGGAAAACATTAGCTGTGCAGTTGAAGAGCAAAGCTTTATGTGTGCAAGTG
Source organism: Rutilus rutilus (assembly GCF_951802725.1). NCBI lineage: Eukaryota > Metazoa > Chordata > Actinopteri > Cypriniformes > Leuciscidae > Rutilus > Rutilus rutilus. Next base: position 35,875,457 of record NC_140217.1, on the reverse strand, counting down.
GGCAGCCCTCCATCACTCTTTCCCTCATTACACCCCATCACACCTGCTCTACAGAACGAGAGGCAAATGTCAGGCACATGCTTTTGTGGTACAAGTTGTTAAGGACTAGCTGAAACATTCTAAGATTGAACTGAACACAGACTGTTTCCAACGACTGGACAGATTTTAAACACTGAATGAACGCAACTGTCTCTGGCTCAGCGTGGATCAGTCGTTAGTATCAAATTACATTCATATAGTGTGTTCCCGGCTTTAGTGAAATAGATGACAAACACTACCTAACTAAAAAATATACTCTAATAACATTATGCTAACGTTGCCATTAAGTTATAAAAACGTTTTCTCCAAACGTTCAAAACGTCCAGTTTGTTCAATGTTTTAAAATCATATTTTCTTATATGCAAACGTTCCATTTTGCAAACATTTATGGGAATGTTACTTTTGAATGTTGTCTGAACATTCTGAAACAATTAGTATCATTTCAAAATGGTAGACGAACGTCCAACTAAAACGTTTCAGAAAAAAACTTTGAATAATTGATGTATAAATAATACATTTTGTGGTAACGTTTTGAGAACATTATTAAAAACCAGATGAAATCTCGGAACAACTTCGAACATTCTATTACTACTACCAGAACGAATGTTACTGGAAGAATGTCATAACCTTGAGAGATCCTTGCCAGAACATTCTGAGAACGTTCCCTTTTAGCTGGTGACATACAGCCCCGAAAAGTAGGCTATTTAAACAGTTAATTCATGTTTAAAATGCATGCATACAGTATCATTACACAACCATTCAAAGTTTATTAATTTTATTCAAATTTTGTTTAGGCTGATATTTCAAATGAATGCTGTTCTTTTGAACTTTATTTTCACCAAAGAATCTTGAAAATAACTGTTATGGTTTTCACAAAATTAAGTAGCACAACTGTTTTCTACATTGATTCAATGTTTTTGAAGCAGCAAATCAGTATACAGACCCTTTCCAAAAAATTTGAATATCATGGAAAAGTTTATTTATTTCCATAATTCCATTCAAAACGTTAAACTTCCATAGATTATAGATTCAGGGCCCACAGCTTAAACGATTTCAAGTATTTAGTTGTTTATTTGTACATAATTTGGGCTTCCAGCTCATAAAGCCCACGAAAACAGGATTTCAAAAAACTTGAATATTACATGAAATCGCACAGTAGTTACACAGTGATACCATGGTCATTGAACCAGGTTTGGGTTATTTTGGCAGTGTGGGCAGGTGCAAATCCTGCTGGAAAATGAAGTCAGCATCTCCATAAAGCTTGTCTGCTGAAGGAAGCATGAAGTGCTCTGAAAATGTCCTGGTAGACGGCTGCGTTGAGTGGACAGCACAGTGGACCAACACCAGCCGATGACCAACACAGACTGTGGAAACTTCACACTGGACTTCAAGCATCTTGGATTGTGTGCCTCTCCATTCTTCCTCCAGACTCTGGGACCTTGGTTTCCAAATGAGATTTGCTCTCATCAGAAAAGAGGACTTTGGTCCACTGTGCTTTATTAAATCCATAGTCAACGCAGCCGTCTACCAGGACATTTTCAGAGCACTTCATGCTTCCTTCATTTTCCAGCAGGATTTGCACCTGCCCACACTGCCAAAATAACCAAAACCTGGTTCAATGACCATGGTATCACTGTGTAATTACTGTGTGATTTCATGTAATATTCGAATTTTTTGAAATCCTGTTTTCGTGGGTTTTATGAGCTGGAAGCCCAAATTATGTACAAATAAACAACTAAGTACTTGAAATCGTTTAAGTTGTGGGCCCTGAATCTATAATCGATGGAAGTTTAACGTTTTGAATGGAATTATGGAAATAAATAAACTTTTCCATGATATTTTAATTCTTTGGAAAGGGTCTGTATTAGAATGATTTCTGAAGGATCATGTGACACTGAAGACTGGAGTAATGATGCTGAAAATTCAGCTTTGCCTCACAGTAATAAACTGTATTTTAAAATATATTCAAATATGGCAGAATCTGAAAGAACCTTCTACAAGCAAAACATACCACAAGAAGAAGTTTGATGATGATGACAAAAATGATGACTAAAAAGACAGTCATAATGTCATGAACTACTTCCTGATGTGCCAGCTGAAAAGTTATTTCTGAGAAAAGCTCTAGCAGCATTTGTTTGCAGATTCCACTTAGTTTGATATTGTTTAATGGCAGAACTTAAAGTGACTCAAGTATCCGCAACCTTTTTGAGGCAACTATGCACTATATCCAGTCTAATGTATACTGTACTATACATGTAAATATGCACATGCTAAAATGAAATCTCTCTCTTCAGCTTTGCTTTGTAACCTAGCAGAACAGTTTGGCATCTGGACCTTTCACAACAACATCTTGCCGTGTCGTCTCATATCCTACGCCTTACTGCCGTACACTCTGCCCACTACAGCAGTCATCTCGTTCTTCTATAGGTAAGATCTTTAGTCTAAATCAGTTGCTCATATTCTTGTTTGAGGATCTTATCAGCAGAATAACATTCCTTGTGTTGTTTTGCATGTGGTGTGTGAATAGATTTTTACGCAGGGCGAGGAAACTTCCCCACCAGGCTCTGAATGCAGTCAGGGAAGTGATTGAACACCTGCGATTCGCCCTCACACACTTGAGAAGACTGTTGCCGAACAGGTAAAACTAGCAACGCTTTCATACATGATTGAACTAGTAATCAACATGAATGTGACATTATTTCATGAATTTTTCCAGATTCCTGCTTTTGCAAATTCCACCTTTGGTCCCCACGCCTGCTCTATTTCTTGCACCCTGGTCCTGTCTCCCCCCTCTTTCTTTGACTTTCCTTCCCTGTTCCTCTTTTCCTTTACTTTCTGTTGCTTTGCGTTTTCTGTCATGCCGTCTTCCTACTTCAACCTGGAAGAAGCATCCGGAGCGCAGGAGCCAGAGCCAGAGCCAGACCCAGCCTCTGTTGTTTAGACAACGATCTTTCCTCTGTTTCCAGCTTACTGGATCCGGCGATTTCTGCAGAAAGACAGATAACATCATTACAGATGCAAAGCCACTATCTTCAACCTTCCTCTTGCAGCTCAACTTGGAGTTAGAAATGGACAGCCATTCTGAAACACCACAGCTTCAGAAGGACACGCTAGATTATGACAGAAGCTTATTACTAGACTTGGACAAGCACAGGAACGCAGAAGTAAATCTCTCTTCTCCTTGTATCTCCTTCATGGATGTGCAAGAGGAAGACTGAAGGACAGTGCGTTATTTATTGCAGACAAAAGTCTCTCAAAAATCTCTCTAATGGTTGATTAAAAACAACAACACTGACTACATGTGTTTGTTATTTCAACTTAAAACAGTGTTCATGCTGCCTTAAAAATGTAAGTTTAGTCAACTCAGATATCCAACTTAGTACAACTTCACATTTCAAGTTGTCTAAACTTAAAATTTTAAGGCAGCACAAACACTCACTTTTTTTTCAAGTTGAAACAAATATATATTTTTTTTCAGTGCATGTGTGGAATATTTGGTTGATACGCTGAATATGGAAAGATATGCATATCCGTGTTGTTATTGTTAACCAGAGCTAAAACTATTAAATATTGTTTCCGGAAATTTATATAAAGCTAAAATAAAATATTATATAAATATTAGGTGAAAAACTTAAACTTAAAAAAACTTAAACAAAATTGAACTAACTGAAATAAAATAATTACTAAAATTAATATTAAAACTATATAGGATTTTTCTTTAAAAAACAAAACAAAGACTAATACAAATGGCAAAAGTATATTACTAAATGATTATTTCAATTTAGTAGTAAGAATAAAGTAAACATGTAATAGTAAACGTGCCAAAGTCATATTCTGTTTTATGCAAGATTGTTCAAATCTAATAAATGCATTATCAAGTTGGATTTGGACAGCCTGATTTATTGAAACTGCTTATTGAATGTATTAAAAAAAAAATACACAAATTAAGATCAAATGAAAATAAAATTAGATTGCACATCAGCATAAAACTATAGCTGTCAGTAGTTGGCTGTAATCATATTACTGACATATACTTTTTTTGTCATTCATTAACAATTTACTATGCTCATTAACTGTTTTTTTATCTTGAATAATTTAAATATGGTTTTAGAAGAAAATAAATTAAATCATGAACAACACTTTACAAAACATATTTATTAAATATATTTAATCTTATCTTTATGGTGTAAAACTTCTGCATATGCCCGCATACACATTTACAACATATTTAAAATATATATACATGCTTAGTGAGTATAGTTTACAAATTTGAGGTATAATATACAGATTACATTTATGCATTTTGGCAGACGCTTCTATCAAAAGCGACTTACATTGAATTTCAAGGTACACATTCACATTCTTATCAGTTCTTGCTTTCCCTGGGAATTGAACCCATGACCTTAGCGTTGCAAGCGCCAATGCTCTACTGTTTGACTTTTAATGTGCACTTTGCAACATTATATTCAAAAGTTTAGCATGTTCATATTAAGAGCGATCCGCTCATCTCAAAGGCTGGTGATTTTGGTTTCATTAGAAATATTCACAAAGTATTTCCTCCTAAATTTCACATTAACTTAATAATGTTTTATGGTGTAAACAAACCAGTTATTTCTGGTGTGTTAGCACACTATTTGGGTTATTGTGCAAAAAAACAAAATGCCTATTTTAAAATCCTTCATTACATCTTTTTTTTGTGTTGCTACAGTTCAAAGGTATATCCAATAAAACTCTGACAACTAGGCCCTGTTTACACCTGGCATTGAGATGTGTTTTGGTCGATTGGATCTCAGACGAGGGAGACACATTCCTGTTTACGCCTGTGTTTAAATCCGTCTCTTTTGTCCACTTTGAACCACTTCTGTCCTGATTTCTTAAAGTGGAGGGTCTATGGGCGGGTAAATGTGTGGGCTTTTTCAGATCTTTTGATCTAATGGATGAAATAAGCTCATGCAATTTATATATATATGAATGCGCCTGGAGACAAACTTCAGTTTCTGCCAGACAATGCCAAACGCGGTGAGTGCGTGTTAGAAATCAGGAATGGTGAGAGAGCATTGTGTTTGGTACGTTTTTCGTTTTCGTTTTCCACCGAATTTGTGTCTGAACCAAAATCCCGCCTGGCTAGTGCGTTTACCATAATGGCGGTCTTTTGTAGCTTTTCTTTTTTTACAGTCTACAGTCCGAACGAAAGCAATCTGGTTGAATGGTCGAAAGTGGACAAGCTCAAAGCGTTTTAGACCCCGTTTACACCTGTAGTGTCGTCCACTTGTGATCCGATCGACCAAATTGTATCTTAATAGCATAAGCTTCTACAAGCTTATGAATTCTTGCTCAGAGTTCTGCGTGTTCCGATCCTCTGCTTTAATGTCAGGTAGATGCGGATGGCTCTCGCTCATGTGAGTGAAGCGATCTTGGAGATACTGGTTCCCAAAGCCCATGATGTGGCCTGTGGCCTGGCGATGTAGATTAGCAACTTGGGCTGTGAAGTCCAGAGTGAAGGCGAACTTCACCAGCTCTGGTGCCACGACGGAAGGGCAGGTTTTCTTATTTGGAACTTCTGACTGAACGTATTGATCAGCCATTTGCTGGAAGGATCTATAGGTGATCCCGTCCAGATAAGTTTTCACGGTGACGTTCTCTTTCAGCTGGAGGGACAGGAGATGAGAAAACGTTAGTGGGAAAAAGGAAATGGGTGGACCTCCTTTAAATACCACATTATATGGAACAGGTTAACATTTCATATATGTTTGAAACTGAAATAAACATCTGCAAAACTAAAACAAAATGTCTCAGTAACGTTTAGTGATTTCAGAAGGAATGCGATACACTTACCCTGTTATCTATTATGTCCCCTTGATGTTTTATCAGTTGTGTGATTCTCTTGACAAGCTCTTCTTGTGAGACTATAGTTGCAGAAATATGATAGAAAATGTAAGAAATTTTATAAAAGATACTGTGCACTTTGAACATCAAGAAAAAACTACAACCTGAGACTAATGCCTATTCACTCTTCATGTGTCTTTCAAAACCTGTATACTGGGTTTCTGTTTCGCTGAACACAAAAGATGATTTTTTTAAAAATAATTTTCACCCAGCTTTTCCATACATTAACAGGTTACGGTGGCGACATCTGTCAAACTCCAAAGGACAAAAACACCATAGAAGTAGTTCAAAGACTTCCGGAGCCTTTGTGTGAGAATTTGCAGAATGGAGAATAAGACTATGCGGAGATAATGCGGAGAAGATAATGCTTCAGAAGTCATGGACTCCTTTTATGGCACTTTATAGAGTTTTTGTCCTTCATAGTCACTATGAATTGTTGATAATGTAAAATTCTTTTTTGCGTTCCACTAAAAAAAATAGCAGCACATGGTTTTGGAACAACACAAGAATAAGCAAATAATTCTTTAAATGATTAATGAAACACTTTCAAATTGCTTGAGTGATAACTTGCCATTTTTAGCCACAAATTAAAATTCTGTTGTCCAAACCTGTATGATTTTCATACTTTGGTGGAACGCAAAAGAACCATTTTGAAGAATGTTGGTAACCAAATAGTGTTACAATGGAGACATTTCTCAAAATATCTTCTTCTGTGTTCCACAAAAGAAAGAAAGTGTTTTGAAACAACATGATGGTGAACTATCCATTCAATCTCATCCTTCTTCAGTTGTCTTGAGTAATTGGGAAACTGTGACACAACTAGCTGAAACCTATAATGGTTTGTGGCGTCCTTTCTATCTAATATTTAACCCATCTCATTTGCATCATTCAAATAGAGTCTATTATAATAACACTCACCCTTTACACCACTCTGGTCTGTTGGCTGAAAAGTGGCATTGTCATCGGCTGGATTGTCTTTCACTTCGTGCACAATTTTCTCCAGTTCTTCTGACATTTTCTCATAGTACGAGGTGGTGGGTTCCACCATCTTAACAGCTGTGAAAAAAACAAAACAACTTATTTAGAATTTTCTTCCCATATACATGTGAACTTCAAACTAATGCAAAGAACATACATAATACAGCTGAACATACATTGAGAAAATCTGAGATACATACATTTTGCAGTGGACATATCTCCACTTCGCCTCCATTTTGACGATCTCCTGTGCAATGGTTTCTTTTTCGAAGACTTTGAGCGCCGCAGGTTGATGTCACCATTTGATTTGCCATCAGCTAAAGGCAAACAAGACATTTGGGGTGTTGAGGGTTGGGAAATTGGGAGCTGTTCTTCAGTTCTCTGATGATCTTGTTCCTTTTCAATGTTTCCTTTGGAAAACCAGTTCAAGAAAGTCTTCCATACAGTGGGTTTCTTTGTCTTCTTGCCTTCTTTGTCCTTCCTTTCCACTGTGGAAGACTTTGGCGTCTTTGAATGAATTTCTCCAACAGTAACTGTACTTGTTTGGGGGGGAGCATCATTGCTTTGCCCTCCTTCTTCCTTGCCCTTATCCACATTTTTAAACCACTTCTTGGATTTGCCATTGGACTTCTGAGACCCATTAGATCCATCGTTGCGACGCAGACTGCCTTTAACTCTCCACTTTTTGGATTTCTTCTCATAAGACATCTCCTTTTTGTCCAGTTGTGGTTCAAGGACAGACTCATAACTAATGTTCTCATCTGAGATGGAGGCTTGTGAAGTCAAGTTAAGAGATGTATGTTTGTGGTCTCTTGTCTTCTGCTCTGTGATGGCGACCCATTTGCGTGCTCTGTCCTCCTGTCTCCGAGGAGGACACTGAGATCCATCGTTAAGGCTGAGACTTCGCTTAACATACACCTCTAGCAACCGTTTCTTATCCTTTTCTCCAACTGACAGCAGCTGAGGGGTGTGATGGGAATCAGCTGAAATGGATGCCATGCTGTCATACTGTAAAAAACATCAATGCAAATGAACATTTAATATTGTATTAAATAAACAAAAAAAAAAAGAAAGAAAAGAACTTAAAACAGAAAAGGTGCATTATACACTGACAAGTTAACCGTTCAATACTAATAATTGGCCAAATATCGTCCGATTAATCGCTGCATATTATGCTATAGGCCTAACAACACCTCAGTCACATTCACTTCTTTTTTTTTTAAATCCCCTTTCAGCATTCCTCAGATCTCGAAATTACAGCTTGCAATTGTAAGGGTTTACATGATTTTCTCAACATACAGATGAGTAAATGAAGACAAAATTTTTTGAGTGAACTGTCCGTTTAAGAACTATCGCTATTAAAAAATAGGCTCCGTTTAAATAGCGTAACGACACGCGTATATTCAGCTACCAACAAAAACACAATAAATTACGATATTACATGCGAACATTACTGGGATACATTGAAATGTTCGAATAAACCATTGATTATTTGACTTACAATTTCTCGCACTCTTTGATATTCGTCCTATCTCCTGTGGTGTGACAAACTGTTTGTGTCTTTAAGATACCTTCGACATCTAGGCAACGTTTAAAGACGCCCTTTCTTTTTTAAAGATCCACCAATCAGCAGGCGCTTCTACAGGGTGACATCACTCAGGTAGGCTAGCACGTCATGTGTTGTTTACAGTTTCGACGCAGTCTATTTTTTTAATACGACGCACATCAGGGAAATGCCACCAGAATTTTTTTTTAAATGAAACCTAACCTATATAAGTCCAAGTGGATTTGAAGAGGAGCTATAGTTGTGCAATAATAGCGAATACAATAAAACAACTATTCATTTCAAATTTGGCTTACATGGATTTATGCCTAAACCGTGACACAAAAAAAGATTGCATCATTCTGTAGTCAGTAGGCCATTTACTGTAAGTTTTGTTAAATGGCATGTAGCCTAGCTAAACTGTGAGGTAAATAAATTCCTGAATCATATTATGTAGAGTCGCTTCTGATAAAAGTGTCTGTTAAATGATTTAATGTAAGTGTAAATGTAGAGACCTAAGATAAGACATGGAAAATCTGACTCTGGCGCATAATAAAAATGAAACCAAGAAAATACAAGTGGGTATGAGAAAATTCAGGAGTTGTAATATAAATACATTTTTCAGGGAATCGCATTTCTGATTAAATGAAAAGTAATACATATCAAATAATGCACTAATGTTACCAGACAAAAATTTATATTTAAAGTTAAGAGTCATCCATTAGCTATGGAGATTACAACAAGATATCTATACACCAGAAACAATTTGGTCTTCACTTGGAAAAGACTTTGCTAATTTGACCATTCATTTGACTGAACTTAATACGTTATGTCACATGTTGTTGCATAAAAATGAAAGGAAGGGCAAATTCAGTCGAACCAGTTTGTCTTCTGTGTGCTTGTTTACAGGTTTCTTTTCACCAAAAAAAGGACATTAGATCTTTTTCATACTTTCACAATTCATCCTTTGAGTAAAACAGATGTAGCCTAATAGAAATACATTTATATAGTCAGGTACTAATTGTTCATATTGTATTCATAGCAGTTTACTGAATTGGAAAATACATAAATGCATAGATAATTGCATATTACATTTATGTCCTTACTTTCAAAACACATGTCTATATTGAGTTAGTGATGATAACAAGAATACAAGTGTGATTTATTTTACTTTGTATACAGTACCAATAGTGTAGGTGTACATTACAGTGGTATCCAGTAAATGCTGACAGATGCACTTCACATTATATACATTACTTCCTGTATGGCTTACATATGCCATATCCTGTAAAGATACAGTTCCATTCTGTCTTGAGTTATAATTCTGCATATCACATACATCTATTTCCATATGTGTAAGATGAATTAACTGAAGGCATCTCTTGTGTATTTTCTTGGTGGTCGACTTCCACTGAACAGTTCAATACGATGGCCACTAGAGGTCGTCTGAAGGATGTGTGGGCCATAGGTGTGGGCAGACCGTGGCTGATTTACTGAAATCATGACAGTTTCCTGGAAGGCATTTGACTTGTCACCTTGTTTTCACTCAATACCTTTTGCATTATTGCACGCACAGGCAAAGCCTATCAGTCTGGGAAATGATGCTTACTCATACACATAATTCAGTTTTATTAGAGTAATTTGCGAGCGACACAGTAATCAGCAAGCCATACCTGTCTGTCAAATGATGTGGTTTGTGGGAAATGCAGCATGCAGACAACTTTAAGGAAGTATCTGTTCATATGATTTGGACAGATGGCATTTTGACGCCATAGGCTGAACATTACCTTTGTTGTCAATTTGGCATTCAAGTGAGTGTGAGTGCAAACAGAGACACACATCTATTCTCATTATTTTAAACTGAGTAAATGTATGATTAGGAGGTTCCAGTGTCCAGGCAAGCACTTGTAGGGACATGCAAAAGATAAAGAATTCCCTTCTTTTTTAACAATGCATAGCTGGCAGTGCACTGTCCAAACACACATATGTTCTCAGACAGAAGATTAATGTTTGCTGCATAATATGGCTTCTAAAAATACAAATGCTTTCTAATGTTTTTCAGTATTTATGTAGGTTATTATAACTAAAGTTCTACTGAATGAAGTGAATCTGTTTCTTTGATACGCCTTAATGATGCAAACATTACAAATCACTGTATTCAATATATTTGTTGGCGGTATTTGCGTATGTGGGTAGCTTGCAAATTATGTGGGTAATTGTTATGAATGTATAAGGGAAAATGTATTTTAGATGTTGGGACTGATTCCCATTTTCTTTTACTACCGTTTTAATTATTCTTATTTCTTTTATGTAAAGCACTTTGAATTGCCATTGTGTATGAAATGTGCTATATAAATAAACTTGCCTTGCCTTGCCTTGCCTTACTCATGAGACTGTGTTCATAATATATAAAAAATATATATTTATTTTACTCTGAACTTTACTCCAGTTATTAGACCATCACGTGACTATTTTGAATTATTGAGTGAGACCAAAACATCACATAAATAATGAATGAACTGGGTGTAACAAAGCTGGGTAATTGAGTCAGAGCGACAGACGTGAAGCAACAGGGGAAATCCCTCACGGGATGAGTAACATTCATTAGTTGATTTTACAGCTTAATTGAGATGAGGAAAGGGAGAACCAGCACGTTCAGCATGTGAACAGATATTCATGGTGGTAATGCTACATAATTGTTTTTTTTTTACAACATAACAGATCATAACTGCTTGATACCCGTATTGTCTGAGAAAATTAACTTCTTTCTTATTACATTGTAACACATGACAAACATGAAATGTTAATAATACATTTTATTAAAATGAGTGTATGTATGTGTTTAAATAAAATTATGTTTTTAATAATGTCTAAGTTAATGCTTGCTCAAAACAATCACTTTAGTAAAGTTTGTACTATTTTCGGTTCATTTTGATAAATAATACATTTTTGTTCAATAAATATATACTGTCATTAAAATATGTTCATTTTAAAAATACAGAAATAAAATTATTGAAAGTAAAGATTCTGAAAGCATTGAACGTGATCCCATAATAATTCAATAAAGATTTACAGTTGTATCAAATAAATAGCCTATATTTTATTAGGATTAATATTATATATTTTTTAATATGATGGTTTCATTATAAATATGGTGATTATCTCTAAGGTCGACTCCCAATTTGATATACGATATTTCCCATCTGAATCTAACCATGTCATGTCAACAAAAGGAAAAGTCAGCCAGCTGTTTATTATCATGTTAATTTTTGTGCCTTTCACCCCAAATACTACCAGACCTTTACATACTATTCCGTTATTGAATTAAACTGTTGCTTTAATTACCTTGAACAAAACTGTAAAATATTAACAAGACCCTTGTCTCAAAATATAAACAATAATTTGATCGATTCTCATTTGCTTCATAAATCTACAACATAAAACAAAACAAACAAAAAAAACATTACATTTTAGATCAAATTAGCGCAGAATCAAGGAGAAGACATCCAACTTTCCACGTGCTTCATGAAAAGCGGTTGTTAAAGTCGCCATGAAATAAAATTTTACAATTAGTATTATCATTCTCTGGTATTATTGCATTCAATATTCCGTTTCACTTGGAAATACGTCACAACACTGGAGAAAAGTCGTTTGTAACTTCCGGTTCATGGAAAAGTGCTGAGATGATTTTTTGTGCCATCTAGTGGTCTAAAGCCTTGTGAAATGTAGCCTAATAATTATTTTTACAATGTTTTTATTAATTATTATTCATTATTATTTTGATAATTGTTAGTGTGTATGAGTTATTGTAAATGTATCATTTTGGAGGCTAATAAAAGTAGAATGGGTGTGGCTCAACTTTATTTAGGCTACTTTGCCATAGTTCTCAAGTAGGCAAGTGTGTAAGAAGCGTTGCGCATGAGCACATGATGCTACGCGAGCAAGACTTTTACACTCAATGGTGCAAGAGGTAAGTTAGTTTTTGCAGAATCTGTTCTGATAGCATTTGTGGGGTGTTAAGAGACATTTTATACTCTATTGGACATCACATTTAATCAAGTAGGCCTACACTAAACATTCTATCCGACCTGAGTTTTTGACTGAACAAATAAACAGTGTTGATGTAAACTGTATAATGTCATTTCACGAGTTCACATCTACATATAATTAGTACAATAAGTTTATGCGTATTTGGCGTGCTGTCCGGGGAGAGGGCTCCGAGCTCGGAGTTAGGCCCGAACCCAGAGTACTCCCCCCCAGTTGGTAAGTGTAGATGGAACTGGAAGTGAGGCGATGGGGTGGAGGAGGGATGCTGACAAACTTTCAATGAACAGAGATAGGTCTGCTGTGAATTTATACTCTGTCATTGAGTTGATTACTGATTAATCTCCAGCTGTGCATAATTTGGTTAATTATCTGAACCTGCTCCTCCCGAACTTTGTTAATAAAACATCATTTATGTCAGAAAATACGTATTGAGTGTTTAAAAAAATTATTTTACGAATCTTTGTACACAAAACTCACTAATTTTAAGACTGACATCACTGGAAATAATGATGAATAGCATTTCCAAAAGAGAATCAAATGTTGATTCAGTAACCACTCTTAACTGACTCAGTGAGTTCATTCAAGGATTCACCAGACTGATTCAAACAGAGTATAATGGAGTACATAGGTGCATCCAAAATAGCATACTTCCCTATAGTAGGGAAAACACAGTATGTGATAAGAAGTATGTCCGAATTCACTGTACTCCGAAAAGTAGGCAAAAATTACCCGGAGATTCTGGGCCTGTCCAAATGAAAGACCCAACCTTGTGGTCTCTGCGCTTGACTTGACTTACATGACGTGGTATTTCCTGTATTTGGCACAAGTGTTCAAGTGGGCATGAAGGCTGTAATTGTGTGTTGCAATTACAGTGTTGCAAGTATAGTGTTGCAAAAAGTGCAAGTGTTTACAGAACTTTTATTTTGATTTTCAATACTTTGCATTTTAAAATAAACTTCTAAATGTCTGTTCAGTAGTCCCTATGTAACAATAGACACTATTAAAAAATTGATGAATACAAAAGAGCAATAAAGACGTGATAAGGTGATCTTGAGTGATAAAGAGCAATTGCAAATGTTGTACAAAATATATAGCCTACTCATCTTTGCATCAGTAAAACGTGCAACACTTTATGTTTTACTACCACATTATATGTAATATCTATATAATTTAACTTGCAGTGGAATGTTTTCCTCGACATCTTGCGATTTCGGGGGCACACGAGTTCCCGAATATAATGCATGATGGGATAGCCTACGCTTAGTGTGGGTTTAGTGTGTGTCAGGGTACAGCCATATCATATATAAACGCTAGATGTCTTATGGCGCAGTCACTTCCGGCATCACCGTTCCGCCATCTTACGGCAGTGCTCTGTGCATTAAGGTGAATGATCAGCACGTACACAAATCCTCATATCTCGATGAAATCTCGACGGATTTACAAACGGTTTGGTTTCTTACAAACGTTATTAACATGGCTATAATTCCGAATGCTTGAACATGCATGTTATAATTTTTCATATGTATGCAGTGTCGTAACTACATCTCTGACGTTTATAACAAACCAAACCGTTTGAAAATCGGTAGAAAATTGAGCAAGTTATGGTTATTTTAAAGTACATGCACCATTAAACGAGTGAGCGAGCACCCTGTCGCAAGATGGCCGCCGTGTGCGGACGTCGACCTCCATTGGCCAACAGCGCGTACGAGGTATCTAGTGTTTATATATATATCTATGGGTACAGCCAAAGTCCTTTTAGGCATAATAAATAGTCTCTGGTACAGCTCTCTGGCATTTTTAAGACATGGGACAGTCTTGCCCATTTACTTCCTGTTGCGTGCAGTGCACACGCTCTCAAGTGGCCAAGATCGCAAGTGTGAGTATTTGGACAGGCCTGAAGTGTGCATAATGGAAGGACACTTTACTATCCCATGAGGCCTCAGGAGAGAATCTGTGAATTGCAGTGAAGCAATGCAACTAACGCCGGTAGGTCACATGACAATGATAACATGGCGAATGTAGTATGTCCAGATTACATACTACGCACATTCATACTATATATAGAACAAACTTTTTAGCGTTTTTTTAAGTAATTACTTATTCAAAATTAGTACCTACTCAAGAGAGTATGCGATTCCGGACGCGACCCATGACTCTTTTTGCTCAATTCTTTAATGGCCTCTACAATCTTAGATCATGATGCTTTTGAAAAACACAGCCCTGGTTCATCATTTGTTCGTGAATTGGACACATTCTGAACACGTACTGCTGTTGTGTTTTTGTGTGCAGTCTGAAAGGATAGCTCAATAGAAATACATGCTTTCTTGTTAATCATTTTGCGTTTTTTTTTTCTCTCACTAAAATCTGATATTAGAATACAAACTCTCTTTGTGTTTCTTTTCTTTTATAATATAATATATAATAATATTAAAGTAGCAATAATATCAAACGTTTTGTGTAACCTTTTTTAGTTTAGGCTATATACTAATTGATAGGCTATCATGAACGTTGTAGGCTTCATGATGACTCTTTTTGTGGAGTAATTTGGATTATGAGCTTGATTATGAATCAGACGTGAAAGTATTGATATCTGAGTGAGTGAGTACTGTGGTTACTCATTGAACATGAAAGGCTGGCATTATGCAAATGACTGGGTGATCACTGATCAGACGATAGTAACGTGGAGGCAATGCCTCCTCTCATCCAAATGAGTTTTTTTGCATGTATATTACCATTGAGCTGAAACTGTTGTCCTCCTTACAGATATAAAAAAATGTTGTCCCCCTTAGTCATTGTTGGATAGTGTTACTGTAGAAGAATTAGTGGTTTACACCCTGTACACACAATCAATTCCTGAAGGACGAGATCAAGTCCTACCCTAATTTTTTCTCATTCAAAAAGCCATTTCACTCAGATGTACTTCACAATAGGGAAGAAAAGACCATCACAACTTCCGTTTCATGCACTCTTGCAGTTCAAACAATGAAGCATGATGCTTGCAATGCCAAGCTTGTGGGTTAATTTTCAGGAAATGCATTATTAAAATGTATTCCTTTAGAGGAATTTAAGTTGGCATTTGGATAGAAATGCCAAATTCATGATTCAGATTAAGTTAATGTTACTGAAGACTTTTATATTTTAGGCACTTGCAATGCAGTTTTATCCAAAGCGACTTCAAAATAGACATATTATCCCCGGGAATTAAACCCATGACTTTTGGCATTGCAGGGCACAACCACAAATATCGTCTGGTCTGCATACTAAAGTTACCGCAGTAATCAGGACTGCGTGAAACTACAAATTGAACCATGCTCAGGTTATAGGGGTCAGTTTCTTTCACTTTCTGCCTGTTGTAGATGTAATCAGTCTTACCCAGCCTTAAATTGCTATAGTAACTTGTTCCAGCCACAGAGCTAGAGAGACCTGAACGGTCTTAACCGTGCAAGACTAGAACAAAATGGCCGGCCATTAATTGTTTATAACCACATCTCTCTCAATACACTGCTTGACCTTACCTTGCACCTGACCAGTTAAGTATATATGAGACTGAGGGTATCTCCAGGGTATTAAGGCGATTGCAGCCTTTGTGTGATTTTTCTTTCCTCAATCTCCTAATTGGTCCTATCAGGGGTTATCAGTCTAGTGTCGGGTTTTAGAGATAAAAGCAGATAAAATTAAGGACACATCGTTTAAGGCACCTAGTCTGGCCTGTGGTGTGACCGGTGCGACTGCTGAGGAGATTATTTAAAATATATTATTTAATTATATAAATGGCAATGCATATCATTCCAAAGAAAAGCCAAGGAGGATGCGTTTCTTCTTTAGCATTTCATTTCGTTTTTGTATTTTGACAATTTGCATAAACTGTTTGCTGAAATTAAAGGGATAGTTCACCCAAAAATGAAAACTATGTCTTCATTTACTCACCCTCATGTTGTTCTGAACCTGTATGTTGAACACAAAAGAAGATAGTTTAAAGAATGTTGGTAACCAGACAGTTGACGGTAGCCACTGACTTCCATTGTATTATTTTCCTATTATGGAAGTCAATGGCTACCGTCAACTGTCTGGTTAGTGGTTAAAATACTCTTCAAAATATCTTATTTTGTGTTCAACAGAAGAAACAAACTCATACAGGTTCAGAACAACATGAGTGTGAGTAAATGATGACAGAATTTTGATTTGTGGGTGAACTTTAACAAGTATTAAACGATACTTACAAACGTTTTAATTGCTTTGCTTGGGGACTATCTGTTTGCTGATCTCTAAAAACACAGGGGGAACTAAATTTTTATGACAAACAAATATTGCGATATCATACTTCAGAAATGACACTGCTCAGATGACGGTTATATAATACCTAGGCGAATCGCCTTACATAACCACAAAACATTACCAGCATTCTCTTACATACTATATACATAGTTTGGTATTTGGTTACTTTGCTGTCTCACTGCTCAATATTTTAGTGTCTCAACTGGACTCTTACCTCCAGACGAGAGTGCTTCTTATGACTCCCTGTCAAATTACTGAAATCAATCATGTCTTGAAATAACCACTATGAAGCAAACAGAAAAAAAGAAAGCTGATTCAATAATTAAAACAGTGAATATACATTCATTTAGAGGTTGCTTCAAAATATTTTAAGATATCTAGGGTCAAAAATCTAGGGTTGTCATTTGGGTTTGGCTTAAATTATGACTTTTCTGCAATAAAATAATGCCATTTAGGGTGTTTACATGGCAATAATCATGTAAGATCATGCATGCAAACATGCTTTGTATTCTTTCAACTTTGTTTTCTTATAAAACAAGAAAATACTTTGTCCATATACGCAGGAGAAGGGGAAATACTGTAGCTTAATGGGCAAATATGGGTCTAGTGAACATTAAACTAAATCAAATTTTATATTGATTTGAAGTTGGTAATTTAGAGCAGCCAAAATAAATGAAAATGCCCCTTACGTCTACATAGACGTTGCGCTTTGAAACATTAATGGGTGCACACATACGCAAACAAAATGCCCTTAAAGATTAATGTGCTCTCATTGTGGGATCTTGCACTGTTTGGTCTCCGTTCCCGAAAAACTCCACAGGTCATGCCAACAAATCATGGTCACTCTGTCTGAGTGAGTTGGACGAAATTTTTAACCTCTCCAATACTGTATAAAAACCTTATGAACTCTCAAATGCTTGGAGTTGATCTTGTGGTCTATGAATAATACTTGAAAAACACAGATAAGAACATTTGTAGTTTGAATGTTAATTTGGAAAAAATGAATGTTCTTTAAAAGTGAAAAAAGAGCTATTATGATGAATAAAAAAACGGGAGAATGTTGTCAGCTTTTTATAAGAAACTTTATTCAGTGTGTCGGCGGTAATCCAGATTTTATTCATCATTTTTGTTTTACTTAAGTGGTGTATGTGTAGATGAGGGCACCAGTGTTTCACTCTTTAATGTTACTTTTTGTTTAGTTTTGTATGATAAACATATTTGATTTTGTGTTGGGACGACACATAATCATAGAATGAGAATCACACAATGAGTCCTTGTTAAATCACACAAAGATGGAGCCATTAAATTTAATATATATTTAATAAAAGGCACTCAGAATATCATGAATAAAATATAGTGCTTAAACAATCAAAATATATCATACAGCCATAGCATACATTCACGAGATGCTAAATGCCATAATCACATAACACTGGCATTATCACCTTAGTCAGTGGGGATATTGTATAAAATCAAAATAGAGCTCTCAGGATTTATTGAACAATGACTTTCAATATTGCTATTAATATTTTGCCATAATATGACATAAAATGCATGCCTAAGGGAATATACTTACGATTTTTCCATTGACACAATGGAGGGTTGATTTAAATGTCATATTTCTACCTCTAGTCAAAGCATGATAATTTGATCAAATTCATAGATCTCAGTGTTTCCATGCATCTTTTACAATCTACAACAGCATAATAAAAAGCATTTCAAGTTCTATATTGCAATTATACGTTAAGTGTCTCAAAAATGCAATGTTAACTGCTGGCATAAGTTTCATTTTCAAGCTTCCCTGAAAAGTGCTGTATTGCTTTGCTTTAGTCAGTGCTGAAATGCTACAATCAAAATATGCTTTGGAAACAAATATTTGTCCTCTCTTTTTTTTTTTCAACTTTGCTTTTTACAAAAACATGCAAATGTGCAATATGTTTAATGTGAATAAAGCAGGAAATATTCTCTCTCCTGCAATAAAGAAACTTCAAGTTATGGAGCACAGATTTCTATGGGCATAGTTTAATCACTAAAAAAATTAAAACTGTTGTCGTGATGAGCGTAACAGATCTTATTCTTACTCCAAAGACAGAAATTGTACTCTTATGAAAGACAATAATATCTCATAAGTGAAAATCTATTGCAATCATGGGTAAAGACAGACATATGCTTATCTGCATGATTGCATGACAAAAACTTTGTGTAAGTGTTTTCACGTAGCTATGAATGTTACTAATATGCTTGTAAAATAATGATTCTTCTTGTTCTGTTCATTAGATAAACCTGTTACGTTGTGTAAGTCCTGATGTTGCGAACATTTACAAATAAGTCTTTAGGCTGGATGATATATTCACGGCAATCTTTTCCATCTTTCAATAGTGGCTGATCGTTCATTGGTTTTGTTTCACTATACAGTACATGCAGTGTGCGATCATGCTCTCTGCCTTAATGGCTTGTCAAGTCAGCTTAAATTAGTGTGATGCATGGAAATCCATTCTTAAATAACACTTGTTGCCTCCATCATCAGAACCAACCTAAATTAAAGCTTCTTTTATGTGTACTCTGTTTGACCGACAAGTATTGTTTTGAGTGGCTAACCCAACCCATATTAATTCATGCTTTAATTCTTGTGCGTTTTTCAGCCATACATATCGATGTGCATAACAAGTAAGGCTGATAGTAGGCCAATGAAGCCTTTAGTCAAAGAAATAAGTGCTGTTTATTCTACTGGCTATCATCACTGTTGTCATATACATTCGGTCAAACAGGGGACAAGATTTGTGACATTGTCTGAAATTACCAAGCAAAGGTGTGTACAAAAACTTTAAGCCAGCATAGAAAGAATTAAAAAAAACATCTCACCCTAAAGATAGAGTTCCAGTGTCTCGTTCTATGTGTATGCTGACAAAAATAGAAACACCAGAAGAAATGTGGGACGAGCAGCAAGCAGATGCTGCCACAGTACGGTGGGTCATCCAAATATAACATACTTGCATGCGTAAGATACTGTATTTAAATTTAAAACAGGCCTGATTATGTTTGACAACTACCAGGGCTGTTAGAGGAGACATTTTGTGACATTGAAAGATGGATAACAGTTTGGCATACGCTTTTCTCTCACAAGCAGCAGGGACAAAAGGTGATGTCAGTGCAAAACTCCAAAGGAACGACAACATCAGCAAAAGGTGGTGCTGGGTGGATGCTCAGAGTGCAGATTCATGATTCCTCGGCTTTAATTTGAGGGACTCGGCAACACAGGCACTTAATCGCGATTAATTAAATGCTTGTTTTGACCCAAGTCAAATGCAGCCGTTTGCCTCGCAAATGATGACGAGTACTTTTTTGTCTTCTGTGATTCATGTTCCTTTTCCAGTTCAGTGCATTTCAGTTTTTATTACTGTAAAGCCTTAAAGGGATGTTCCTTACAATATTTTTTGCTTCCTTTTTTTAGATAGTGCTTCTGAGGTTTTATAGTCATCCAGCTGTGTTTTAGCAGCCTTTGGCTAAAACAGCATCCTGTTCGAGTTCTTCCATTGAAACAGCACATTCTGCAAAGGTACTGTTGGTATATGCATAGCATTAGGTATATATGTAGAGCTCTTAAATAAACAGTTGTCAAACCATAAAACGGAGAGTTTCTAAGTGCATTGTTGGACAGTCGTTATTGCTAGTCATTTGAAATATACCAATCCTTATGGAACGCCATTTTTTCCCGTCTGCCAATTCCCATTGCTCTTGTCCAGCGAGTAATTGCTTTCATACTTCTCCTCAGCGCTGGTTTTCTGATTTGCAGCAGCCTCAGCAGCAGCGTCAATCATGATTTTGTCCGCCTGCTCCGTTCCACGATGGTAGAAGTAGTTGAAGTTGGAGACGATGACGGGAACGGGAAGTGCAATGGTCAGCACACCAGCAATGGCACAGAGGATCCCAACCATCTTCCCCCCCAGTGTGATGGGGCACATGTCACCGTAGCCGACCGTCGTCATGGTGACTACAGCCCACCAGAATCCTTCCGGGATGCTCACAAACTGAGTATCAGGTTCGTCAACCTCAGCAAAGTAAATGGCACTGGAGAAGAGGATGACGCCAATGAAGAGGAAGAAAATAAGCAAGCCCAGCTCCCTCAAGCTGGCCTTTAGGGTTTGGCCTAGAATCTGCAGGCCCTTGGAATGGCGGGACAGCTTGAAGATCCTGAAGACGCGCACTAATCGGATGACACGTAGTGTGGCCAGAGACATGTTCTGGCCGGCGGTGGGGTCTTCTCCATCATGGGTGGCCATCAGTTCTGTTATGACGGTAATGAAGTAGGGCAAAATGGACACAATGTCAATGAAGTTCATGATATTACTGAAAAATTCCCTTTTGCTGGGGCACACCACGAAACGTACTCCAAGCTCAAAACAGAACCAAACGATACAGATGCTCTCCACCACAAAGAAGGGGTCAGTAAAGACAGAGGCCATGGCCTTAGGATGAGGAGTAGGGGACAGGAGCGTGCCGTTGGCGTCACGGGTTAAGTTGACGAACGCAGGTATAAATTCACGTTCATCACGGAATTCCGGGAGCGTCTCCAGGCAGAAGATACAAATAGATATAGTGATGACAAAAACAGACACTAAGGCTACTGACCTGGCAGCGCTGGAGCTCTCTGGGTACTCAAAGAGCAGCCAAAACTGACGGTGAATCTCACTGGTTGGGAGTTGAGGCTCAGGGTCTTTGATGAAACCTTCATCTTCCCTGAACTGTTCCATGACCTCATGCCCCAGTCGATAGAACACTATCTCATCTGCAAACACATCCAATGGCACGTTCGCTGGCCTCCGAATCTTACCTCCGGACTGATAGAAATACAAGATTCCATCAAAGCTGGGACGGTTGCGATCAAAGAAATATTCGTTCTTCATGGGGTCAAAGTAGTCAATCCTTCTTAAGGGGTCTCCTAACAAGGTGTCTGGGAACTGATTCAAAGTTTTAAGTGTTGTCTCGTACATCATCCCTGAGACGTTGATAACAACTTTTTGTTCGCCATCTTCGAGTTTCTCCTTTTCTGTAAAATAGTCCTCGCAACAATCCTTGGCTACTTTTCCTAAGAGAGCCTCATTGGGACTGCCCTCGCTACTCATTAGAACCTTCCAGTTGGAGATCAGACTGTTGCAGCTTGAAGTTCCTTTCTTGCTGAGTGTTGGTGGAGAGGCTAGAGAGCGCCTTGGACGTCTTCCTCTCAGAGGTGAGTGTGTGGGTGAATTTATGCCACAGGTCCCCTGGTTTGGTTCTGGGACATCCGAGGTGGGTGAGGTTGGATATCCTGAGTCGCTTGGGTCTCCCAGGTTGATTCCGATGTCGTCCAGGTTCTCAAAGTTGACCAGAGGAACCTCCATGGCCTCCCTCCCCTCCCTGGGGCTGAGCTCAGGGTCCTAACCCAGGATGAGATGACAGACAAGCAGCCAAAAGCACAGGCCAGCCAGCCCACTGCGCACCTCAAAGTGCGAAGAGATCAGGGAAGATTCAAGCTGATTCTGCAGTAGAGAGCCGAATCCCAAGATACTGTCATCTGATCTGCAGATAAAGACAAAGGGAACAAATCAGTTGTGTTATTGCAAGGAAGGTAAGGTTGCACCTTAGTCAAGCAAAGAAAAACAAAGAAATATAAAGTAATATAAACTACAACAAAACAATGAAAAAGGAACAAATAGAGCTTTTAGTTTTTGCACAATTATTTTAAGCAAAGTATAAAATCTTAGCTAACATGATACACACAACTGCAGTCCATTCAAAATTAAGCATGCACATTAAGAGCCCTATCTTGCACCCAGCGCAATTGACTTTGTACACCGATGCATGTATCATTCCTATTTTGCACCCGCGCACAGCGGACTTTTCCCTCCACAGACGCACGCCGGTAAACTAAGGAGTGAACTTGCGCTCCCGGGGGCGGTGCAGCGAAAAGAGGGGGCGTGTTTCGGCGCAAACGTTCCCTAATGCTATTTTGCAGGTTTAGAAAACAATTCTGCCAGTGACCAGGAAAAACCTAGTCTGCACATGTTATTCATATGCTATGCTTGGCCATAATCAATGTAGCATGTGCACAACACAGAAGCAGCAGTTTTCATTTTTGCAAATCATACATTATTACAAGGTAAAATATTAACACACGAGGGAAATCATTGTTGTGTCCATGAAGACGTGAAAAAATAGGCGTAAATCTAGCTTACACATTTACCCAAATTATTATATGCCTGTTTAACCGAAGCTAATATGGGTGGGTTTCTCCCATCCCCATACAATGTCACTTCTCTGTGTTTTACGGCCCTGACGAGAACGTCGGTCTCCTCGGCTGTGAACCGCTCCTGGCGTGCGTCTGGCAAATCCGCCGTTATAATAGCAATCCGCCATGGAACAAGCGCGCCTGCTCTTAAAGGGAATGTGAGATGTCGCTCTGATTGGTTTATTTCACGTTACGCCCAAACCACACCTATGAATAATGAAGCTACTTCAGACCAACCCATTTTAGATTTGCGAGCCGAGATCCACCCACAAAGTTACTTGTTTCACGCTTGATACTTGCGTTTCAGATCGTTAAAATAGGGCCCTATAGGTTAAAGGATTAATTCTCAAAAATTAAGATTTTTAATATTAATAATTTTTTCACTATCTTGTTAAGTCAAATCTTTAAATTACCTTCTTTTCAAGGCTTTCAAAACTACCATAAAAGTATAATGAAAGTCTTGAGTACGATATTCCACATCTTCTGAAGCTTTGTATGAGGAACAGACTGAAATTTAATAGTGACTTTAACAGTCAACCGATCAGACTGATGTGTTAACAAATCATTCAAACCTGTCTTGCAAGCTAAAAAATCAACCAATTAATTGAAGATATTTAACCCAAAGGAACAATTCAACAGAAATGTGAACGATTCCAACACTTCTACCAAATTAATCAGCTCTACTTTTGTCACAAACTCTCGTTTGCACCAAAAAAAAAAAAGTCATGATTTTAATAATTGAACAACTATTGTGATACTTTTATGGCACTTTTTAAGTTATACTGGTATGGTACTATATCATTGGGGTGAGAAAATGCTGTCAGAAATTTCATTTTTGGATGAACTAATCCTGTAAAGATATACAACTAACAGATAGCATTTTAGTCTCTCCCTGAAAACTCCTTGAATGTGCCTAAACAAACATAAATAATGCATCCAAACTGTCCATATTTGTGTGCTTGAGAGCTGAGAACTGCACTTTTTCGTAATTTCTCCCTTATGGCCTCCTGTGGCAACACACACACACAGACACTTTAATTCACATCTTCTGTATTGTAGTACAGGCGTTTAAAACAGCAGTAGACCTGTAGTTACATTTCTGCGTTGCATATGGAATTATTAATGCTCAACAAAAAGAACCTTTGTCAGATTTAGAAATTGTAAGCAGAAACAAATCTGTGGTTACAGACATCACATATCCTTACATCTGAGAGATTTCTGGCCCTCCATTGACAGTCTACACAACTACCACTTATTGATCAGCGAACATAAACAGAAGCTCAGTCATACTTGCTTGACGCGTGAGAACAAACCTCATTGGTTCTTGCTGAAGCTCAAATATGTTGCGTAACACGAGAATGAACCTCATTGGTTCTTGCTGAAGCTCAAACGTGCTGCGTAACACAAGAATAAACCTTATTGGTTCTTGCGGAAGCTCAAACGTGCTGCGTAACACAAGAATGAACCTCATTGGTTCTTGCTGAAGCTCAAACGTACTGCGTAACACGAGAATGAACCTCATTGGTTCTTGCTGAAGCTCAAACGTACTGCGTAACACGAGAATGAACCTCATTGGTTCTTGCTGAAGCTCAAACGTACTGCGTAACACGAGAATGAACCTCATTGGTTCTTGCTGAAGCTCAAACGTACTGCGTAACACGAGAATGAACCTCATTGGTTCTTGCTGAAGCTCAAACGTACTGCGTAACACGAGAATGAACCTCATTGGTTCTTGCTGAAGCTCAAATGTGCTGCGTAACACAAGAATAAACCTTATTGGCTCTTGCGGAAGCTCAAACGTGCTGCGTAACATGAAATTGAACCTCATTGGTTCTTGCTGAAGCTCAATCGTGCTGCGTAACACAAGAATAAACCTTATTGGTTCTTGCGGAAGCTCAAACATGCTGCGTAACACGAGAATGAATCTCATTGGTTCTTGCTGAAGCTCAATCGTGCTGCGTAACACAAGAATAAACCTTATTGGTTCTTGCGGAAGCTCAAACATGCTGCGTAACACGAGAATGAATCTCATTGGTTCTTGCTGAAGCTCAATCGTGCTGCGTAACACAAGAATAAACCTGATTGGTTCTTGCTGAAGCTCAAACATGTTGCGTGACACAAGAATAAACCTTATTGGTTCTTGCGGAAGCTCAAACATGCTGCGTAACACGAGAATGAACCTCATTGGTTCTTGCTGAAGCTCAATCGTGCTGCGTAACACAAGAATAAACCTTATTGGTTCTTGCTGAAGCTCAATCGTGCTGCGCAACACGAGAATAAACCTTATTGGTTCTTGCGGAAGCTCAAATGTGCTGCCGCTGCGTAACACAAGAATAAACCTCATTGGTTCTCGCACGTCAAGCGAACATGCTTGAGCTTCCGTTGACAACTGATGTGTGAGTTGATAAATGTTTATGTGAATAAAAGCCTAAATCTGTTCATCATATAAAGCGGTCAAGTCTCTTCAGAAATTTGGACTAAACTGGATTAGTTTTACAATCTCTTTATGAACTTTTTTTAAGCATCACAGAGATCACAAGATCAAGCGTCACAAGATCACGGGAACACATCGGAAGGAATTACTATTCAAAATCTTACAAAAATCTCAAAAGCTTGCAATGACTTCAGTCAATATTAGGTCGTTATCATGTTTTTCACTTTAGAATACCGATCCAAATGAATTATGCATTATTCATGTTAATTATGAACCTGTATATAGTAGTTCACTGGGAGGTATGAAAAAAATAGTTACTGATTAGCTAATAGTGAACTACCACATTCAACTCAGCGCTCTAAGTTACTAATTTGTTAATCAGTGTTTCTTGTTAGTTAATAGTAGTTACTAGAATGTTAATAGTGCGTGAGTCATTTGTTCCTGTGTAGTTATTCATTAATGAAGGAACAGTTTTCTAAAGTGTTACCAAAATATGTTCAATTGTGTTTTGAAGATGAATGAAAGTCTTACGGGTTTGGAACAACATGAGGGTGAGTAAATGATGACAGAATAAAAATTTGGGTGAACAAGCCCTTTAATGTTTCATGTTTAATATAAATATCCATGTTCGTAGTTTTGATAGCTTCTGTGCCATCAGTTCCCAAAAACAGCCAAAATAGCTAATTAGGTGCATCTGGGCAAAAAATGGGTGCTTTTTGGAATTGTTAACTTGTTATATTTTAATTTATGTTAATTTACTGTGTTTAAGTTTTTATTTATACCAAATAAGTAGTGATCTTCTATGCACCAGTGCCCTACATTACAATAGTTAAAGTAATTATTATTGTTGTTAATGTACACTCTGATAAGTGTGGTGAAATAATTTTCTGTGGTAATCGACAGCATCTATGACATTTTTATTTTGTTTAACACAGAACATTCCATTAATATACATGTTCAACATTCCAAATCTGACTAAAGCTTCTTTTGGATTCCAGTGCTCTTCCTCTCAGGGTCTGCCACCTGCCAGGGTCAAAGGTTGCAGGTCAAGGGTCTAGTTCAGGCCTCTTATCTACAGCGTTCTATTTTCCAGAGAGTTTAATAGAGACAGGTAACCATAACCTGAACAGAGGATTTAAACAGCTACCCCTAGTACCACTTGACACCATAGAACCCACAGCCGCCAAAGAGAAAAGCTTCTGGCTCCATGACAGCTTGTGTGGCTACACTGGAAGGTAACGCACACCTCTCACCTTCGCTCCGCATTATATTCCATTGACCCTATTAGTGTACAGCAGGGCCTATCTTTTCCATTGTCAGAGGAGTATTGTTGGATGGGTGGGTTACTTGGGCATTCTGTTTCATGCGGCCACATTTTTTTAAAGCATTGGCAAGATGCATCTAGTTTATATGGGAACTGCAGTGCTGGTGTTTAGTTTTGCTGGAAAAGTTTCAAACGGTGCCCAAGGATGAATAACCGCATCACACTGCTTAAATTGTTATAGTTATATTCTCAGCTATAGTGGGCAAATATCTATACACTATCTGGTCTCTACCTTAAAGGGATAGTTCATCCAAAAATGATTTACTCACTCTCATTTTTTCCCCAAACCTTTATGCATTTCATCCTTATGCAGAACACAAAGGAAGATTGTTTGTCTATACAATGAATGTCATTGGGG
This sequence comes from Rutilus rutilus, assembly GCF_951802725.1. Classification (NCBI taxonomy): domain Eukaryota; kingdom Metazoa; phylum Chordata; class Actinopteri; order Cypriniformes; family Leuciscidae; genus Rutilus; species Rutilus rutilus. Next base: position 35,848,308 of record NC_140217.1, on the reverse strand, counting down.
TTCAATATTGTTTACATACAATCCCAACATTTTTCAAAAAATATTCGGTAACACTTTACAATAAGGTTCATAATGTATTAACTAACATGAACTAACAATGAGCAATGCATTTGTTACAGTATTTATTAATCTTTGTTATTGTAAGTTAATAAAAATACAGCTGTTCATGTTAGTTCAAAGTGCAACAACTAATGTTAACAAATACATCCTTTTATTTTAATAACGTATTACTAAATGTTGAAATGAATATGAACTAAAAATAATAAATGCTGAAGAAGTATTGTTTATTCTTAGTTCATGTTAACAAATGTAGTTAACTAATGTTAACTTATGAACCTTATTGTAAAGTGTTACCATATATTCTTTTGTGTTCCAGAGAAGAAATAAAAAAGAGTTTGGACCAACTTGAGGGTGATTAAATGATCACAGAATTTCTATTTTTAAACTATCACTTTACACACATTCTAATCAAGTAACTTTGCTTTTTGCTCATTTTGCATCTTAAATGTTCTCTACTGTTATTTTCTTAGTATTCTTCTCAGACAGATTTATGTTACACAATCGTAATATTTTGCGCTGTCACTGTTAACCATATCCCATGCACTCTGCACCTTTTGTTTATTTATTATTTATTGTACTACTTTATATTTATTTATTTCCTACATTATTCAACTGTAACTGCAATGATCTTGTGAAGGGAAACTAATCTCATTATACCTGTTCAATGGCAATAAGGAATTCAGTGAGACTTGACTGATAAATATATATATATATATATATATATATATATATATATATATATATATATATATATAGACACACACACAATGATATCAGCACAACTGCAGGGTTTACAGTTCTTTTTAGAGATTCACATATATAACGGTACAGTTGTGTAACGAGAGCAGGTTGGACAAAGGTTACAACTGACAGAAGCTTTCGTCCTTATCCTGCAGTGCCTAGTCTGGGGAAAATGCTGAAGATGTGAAAATGCATCACGGACAGAGATGACATCTATATCCTTCAACTGTGCATGTGTGTGTGTGTGCTGGTGTGTGTCTAGAAGATTGATCACCAACGTGTGGGAAAGTTTCCCCGCATGCATCACAGGTACAAACCCATTGTTTTGTTCTAAACACCTCTGGGGCTGGTCACTACCATGTGCACGTGTACAGGCACATTATACAAGTATTGTACTGTATGTGCTAGATTTTATGCATAATTCTGTGAAAATACGGCGTCATATATCTGAATCATCACAAATCAGTCTCCTGGCTCGAGTCACAGAAATATAATTAGACAATATGCTATAGCTGTCTTAGTTCTCAAGTTGGACATATATTACCTGATTCGTAGCAGCACAGAAGCTCTAACATACATTTTCAACTTAAAAGGATAGTTAACCTGTCAGCCTTTACTCACCCTCATGCCGTACCAAGCTGTAGAATTTTCTTCCTTTATGGTAACACTTTACAGCACTTTAATCTTTGTTACTTAATAAAAATACAGCTGTTCATTGTTTGTTCATGATACTTCACAGTGCATTAACTAATGTTAACAAATACAACTTGTGATTTGAATTATGTAGTAGTAAATGTTGAAATTAACAAAGATTAATAAATGCTGTAAAAGTGATGTTCATTGTCAGTTCATGTTAACTAATGTAGTTAACTAATGTTAACCTTATTGTCAACCTTATTGTAAAGTGTTATCGAAATCATTTTAAAGAATGCTTTGGTGACCATTGCCTTCCATTGTATGGACAAAAACAAAACCGACATTTCTCAAAATATCGTATATTCTGTTCCACAGAAGAAAGCAAGTCATACGGCTTGGAAAGACTTGAGGATGAGTAAATGATGACATCACTGTTTTTTTGTAAAATGTATAAGTTAGACCTGTACGGCTATGGATCAGGTAATATCTATCTGACAAAGGGACATTATCCCTTTAAAGTATTTGATTAAATTGAAATTGAGTATATAGTGGTTATAATGAACCACATAATTCAAAGATTTACTAACACAGATATTTCAATTTACATATAAACATTTGAGTCATAAACTTTCATTCCAAACCTCCCTCATCTTCTTGCTCAAATCCAACATCAAACCAAACAACAAACTATTTCTAATTCTAATCATTATCTCACTCCTCAATTCATAAAACTCGATCACAGCACATACCGTACAAATGAATGTGGCCTGACGGAGAGAACACAAGATCAGCATCTTATTTGATCTTTCTAAACTTCTGTAACAGCTCTACTCGCATCCGTTGAATTCTTTTCGATCAAAATTTGATTGAAAGTCCATTGTCCTTTCTATAACAGCATCCAAAGGACATAAATCACATGCTTAAGCCAATCTATAAAAACAAACACTGAAATACCCACCAGGGAGAACCTCTGGGGTAGGACGGTCCCTCTGTGCGCACTCTGATCCGGGATGAGTGGGGCTCCTCTTTTTGCCTCTGTCCCTCTCTAGCCTTGCTCCTCTTCTCAGCCTGCATTGCAACCAGATTTCTGCACACCCTTGTGTTCTGTTTAAGCTCTCTCTCTTTCAGTAATCTTATGCCTCCTGAGTAACTTGAGACCCACGGTAGCCATCAGGGAGACGCACGCACTCACACACGCACACACCTTACCTTTCGCATCTGGCTTGGCTTTAAACCTTAGACCAGGTTCTCCTTTCTGTGTGCGTCTCTCTCGCATTCTGTTTGCTGTACTCGGGGTGCCGAAGTGTTGGGGTGTCAGAGGAGGACCCCACAGTGCTGGAGCCGAGCTCTGCGGGGCAAACAGCGCTGAGTAAAGGACGGCGGGTCTTGTGCTGCTGCAGAGTAAGCAAACAGAGCAACATCTCCAGGGCGCGAGAGCACGCACACACATACACGCACTCGCCGACTCACAATTACTCACTCGCACTCGTAAGTTACATAGACGTATAGTACGCAGTTACACCAGCAAAGTACAGTACTAATACTATTATTGTACTGCACATGTACATATGCATAAATGCCTTTGTGCATAGGATACTTGGAAAGACAACTTGGAATTTTGAAATGTTCAAGTTTATTCTTAAAAAAAGTGGAAAGGAACAGCACTCAACATTGAAATGACAACTCTGAAACTGTTAATGGTAAACATTGACTTTAAAGAAAAGAAATTACGTTAATGAGTTAAAATTCTTGCATTACATGATATTTGTAGAGACAGGTAACAGTAAGTACGATTTTCCCATCAAGCTTTGAATGGAACATCAATCATTGAATATTGTATTTCACAATGCTTTGACTTTACTTTTAGTTTCCAGTGTGATGAATATAAAATCATAAGTTAATATCCATTTCTTTCTCTATCTTGACTCATTTGATTGCCTAAAGCCATTTTTACACACACTACTGTTCAAATGTTTGGGGTCAGTAATTTTTTTTTAAATGTTTGTGAACAAAATGCTCACAGAGTCTTGATCAAAATGACAGTACATTTCTGAAATATGATTACAATTTAAAATTACGGTTTTCTATTTTTAATATATAATAAAAGGTAAGTGTCTTTAGTGTCACATGATCCTTCAGAAATTCTGAAATCTAATATGCTGATTTTCTGCTCAAGAAACATTTCTATCACTTTTGAAAACAGCTTAATTTTTTTATGGGAACCCTGATACGCTGATACTTTTTTTTCTGCATTGTTTGATGAATAGAAAGTAAAAAAAATTTAAAGAAATTTAAAGCATTTTTTTTACATTATAGATGTTACATGTTATATCACTTTTGATCAATTTTATGCATTCTTGCTAAATAAAAGTATTTATTTCTTTCAAAATATCTTACCCCAAATTTAAAAGTTATGATAGCTGGATGGCGCTTGCTGAATTAAAGGTAGGGTAGGCAATTCCAGAGAGGCTAGTAATAGCGAGCTAGCTTTGAAAGCATAAGATCCCATCCTCCCTTCAGAGCGTCTACATAGACCCTCCTCCTCCAAAACACAACAGAGTCTGCAAAGTGTCAGGAGAGACGGCGTTAAATGACCTCATGTCTCAAAGCACATAACGTTTCAATAATAATGAACGTAAACAACGTACAGAGCTCCCTTACCACCTGACTGCTGCAGATTAATTTTGCCGTTGATCGTGTTGACATACGAAACGCATAAATCCGAGTCTGAGGACGTGAACATCTCTAGGTAGAATGTCAATGATTTCAATGCTGCATAAGCTCTGTGTTTTGGTTCAGGAGGAACTATAAAAGTTGGCTGCTGTTTGCTTTTGTTTTGTATTGACTGTCTGTCTGCAACTAGTATTCTATTCTAGTATTCTATTCTGAACATTGCCACACCTTTTAATGTGCAGAACCACCCATCCCCCCACCCCCACCACACACACATACACACACAAGTTTGTATAATGCACACATCACAAATGTTTCAGCCTCTTTCCATCATATCAGCTCAGGGGGGCTGAATTGGCATCACTGTCAAACACATAAGCACACACATTTGCACACACTTTAACTTGCATAGAAACACACACAAATCACATCGCATACATCTCGGGCTCCGTCCTCCCCCATCAGCTCAGGGGACCTGACTCGGCACCCAGTATCGCTGTCAAACACACACAAGCGCGTACGCTCTCACACACAAACATCTGCAGCAGTGCTCGGCAGCGACTCAGCCACTCAACGCAGTCCAACTTTAAACTGCTTATACAGGAGATCCAGTGCAATTCTGTGTAGGGTCCAGAGGCAGAAGTGAAAGGGGCCATTCATCAAGTCTTCTTTTAGCTTCTTGCTGATGTCTGGCAACTGCAAATGAGACATACAAAAGGTAACAATGTATCTAAGTGCTGCAGGACACCGATTTGGTTCCAGACAATCTGCATGTCTCTACAAATGTTCAGCAGAGCCTGAGTAAGGGTTTTGAGTAGGTCGCAAAAGTGCTGAATGATCCACTGTGAAAAAGGTGAGGAGAAGTTGAATGTCACCCAATTATTGATTGACGGAGGGCCATGAGACATTGGTGGCTTAAGTGTTCACTGTATCAGTTGGTTGGATATGTGCTAACCCATCATACAACATGAATACATGTCATGCTTTAGTTTCAGGGACGACACAACCATGGATCGTTCATGGGCCGCCTGATGCATGCTGAACACAACAGTGGATGGCGTTTCGCAGTTTCCCAGAGTTTGGCTGCACGGGTTTTTGACCACTTTATCTTGTCATGTTTACAAAGGTACGTAACAGGCTACTTCTGTGACGGTCAGTTAGTCGTTCAACTCGTGTTTTGATTGCAAGTGGCATATTTAAAAGAGTTTTCTTTGGGGCACTAGAAATAAATGGGATCCTTAAGCACAGTTCCGCTTTGTTTTTAAAGTTAGATCTGTGTAGTTTCATACCGCAACAGTCTCTCCTTCTTCTCGCATTGTATATTTTAAATGCTGCATTGAACGTTGGTTGAGTCGTTCAAAATTTGCGGCATAAGTTTTGTATTTTTACAAATAGTTTAATTTTTACAAAACATTCTGTTGCACTTATAAACTTTGCGTTTGTCAAAACTATGTTAATAAGATGGGCTATTCCTTTATATTTGGATGTCTTTGTGGCAGAATAAGCTGCACAATTTACCATGTTGATAGTCAAAAGTCTCGCTATGCGAAACTACATCCCTCAAACTTTAGGAAAAAATAATTGTGTCAAAAGTACAATCATTATTTTAAAAGAAAATTCCCTATGTGTTGCCCCCTGCATTTGATGTACCACCCAGGCCTACATGTGTACTCAAAGCTAGAGAACTGATCCTTCTGCCTTCCACTCATTTTGTTACATAACACCTGAATTGATTCAGTAGTCTCATTCACTATGTACATCATTCATTTTAAAGCTGAGGTTTCTACTTCTTGTTGTCGGTTTCAACCACACATGCTTTCAAACAACACGTGACTTTTGTTTGACGCACAATAACCCCACCTGGAAAAAACAGTCACAAGTCAAATTTCATCTAAGCTGATACAAACACAGTTGGCAGTTTTTGTGTCAACTAAAGTAGCTACTGAGACTCAATTTGAGCTTATCTATGCATATGATAATGGCATATAGAGGACTGTGAGGGGCAATTAGTGCAGTGTCATATTCCAAATAAGAGCAAAATCCCTCTTTCTACATCCCAAGGTTCCTGTGCGCCAGAAGGCTGACTGTAATTCATTCTTGACGTCCTTGCCAACTTAAGCAGAACTGGTGCCAGGAGGCGAGGGTTCGCAAGATTAACAGAATGAACGCCCAGTCATGAATTTGAAACGGGAGACAGAAAGAGATAAAAATGAGAAAGAATGTAATCTACTGCAATCTTGCCAGACGAAAACTGTATAGAGGGAAAACTCCTCCAGTCTTGGGTGAATTTTTTTTTATCGTAATGGAAAGGGTGATGGACTGATGTTTTGCAAGGGTTAGTATTTTCCTGCCTTGAGATAAGTAAATTATTTTGGCTAGTTTAATAATATTATTATTAATTACTTTTCATCTAAGTAATGTGTTTTATGTATATTTATATATATATATATATATATATATATATATATATATATATATATATATATATATATTAGGGATGCTGAACGATATGAACATTTTGGCAAATACCTATAAATCTTTATATTTGAAAGCTGATAACCGATATATTGGCCGATAAATCTAAATCCAAAGTTTTATATAATTTTTGAGAGCCTGATTACAAAAACAAAAGTCTCACCTGTAAAAGTCATGTCCCAAACACACAATTATAATGTTATTATAATTTTACGTAGCCGATATGACAGACTTTCACTTTACTGTATTTTCCTTTTTGAAGTGATTCCAATCATATTTCAAGCAATTCAAAACCATCATGTTGAACAGTGCACATCTGAATGAAGCTGAAGGTAATCGATTATTTATCGGCTTTAATATATTAGACAAATTTTCTTATAATTATATTATAACATTAAAAATGAACCGATATCTGCCGATACTTATATGGTGGCCGGTATATTGTGCATCCCTAATTTATATATATATATATATAATCATAGGTTTAGAGGATTGCACAGAAAAGAAAAAACTAAAATTTCAGTTCCTGTAGGAAGTTTTACATTACGTACCTCAACTGGTTACACTTATTTTAAGGTGATGTAGTTAACTTTAGTTATTGTACTTTCTCAAATAAGTACTCAGTAATCTTAACTACATTACTATAGAGTTACGGTTAGGGTTAGTTTGTAATTCTGCATAATGTATTGATATTACTATAGCAAGTACATAACGTGTAACTACGTCACCTCAAAATAAAGTGTTACCAACCAACATTTATACATTCAGAAAATGTTTTGAATATACTACTGCAAAAGTAATACAGGTTATTTAATAGGAACTTTATTTTTTCACCACATTATTCTGTTATATTTCTTTTTATCATTTTTCAACAGTTTTGTTTTAGTGTTCTGATGAGCAAACACCCTTTTTCTTTTGAATTGTCTTAAGTTAAGTGAAGCCGGCTACATTTGCTTCATTTGCATTGCTGCATCACACCCATTAAAGATTGAGCTGCAGCTTCCCGATGAGGCCAGAAATGATCCACTCGCCCAGAGGGAATCGTGCCTATAAAGGGTTCTGGATGTAGTCCAGAGCATCACTCAGATGGTATAAATCAGCAAAAGCCCCTATAAATAGAGATAGAGGCCGCAGTGTAGAGAATTTATAATTTTTTGAGAGACCACTCGCTTGTTACTGAAGCGTCATTCCATCATCTAAAGATTTCTCAATAAACAGACCAAGATACACTTAAGGTTCCCACCTATTTTGGAAGCGATCTATCTGTACCTGCCAGTTTTGGAAGCAGCCTGTTAGCGCAGCCAACCCTCTTAATTAGTTCTGCAGCGGCTCTCACAGGTGCGCGCCAGCTCTCCAGAGTCCTTTACTCTTGTATCAGTCTCACTCTGTGGAGCCATCTGGCCAGCCTATTGTACAGAAGCAGAGTAGTCCCACAACACCGGTGTTGTTTGCGTTGGATAAGCAGAAGCAATCTGGAATGCAAAAACAGCGTATTAGAGAATCAAGGTTTAAACTGAGTTACATCTGAAAATAATGGTGCCTGAAGGTAGCCGTGCCCCTCCTGATTATTCATAGCTGGAAAGCACGGGTTGATATATTTTTGGGCAAATTTCCCAGAACAAGCTGTTTCACACTAACTTGCGTATATTGCAATATTCCTTTAGACTTTTTTCATAACATTCATGCTTGTGTACTCACTGTGACCTTGGAGACGCTGTGCGCAGAAAGAATGATTACAAATATTTGCTTTTTTTTTGTACAGTGACCACAAAAGTTAGTTGCACACGGTCAAATGTATGAATTGCATTGCATAGTAATATAAACTTAAGTGTAATGCAATGCCAATTGAGTATAGACCTTCTAACTGGACAACCAGAAAGTGTATACACTTTTTTTTTAAATTAAATTAATACGTTCATTCAGCATTACACTGATCAAAACATTTATAATGCTACCAAAGATTTTCATTTTAAAAGTAAATTCTGAATTTTCTATTCATCAAAGAATTCTGAAAATAAAATGTCACTTTTCCACAAATATATGACGCAGCACAACTATTTTCATCATTGATAATGATAATGAATTTTCTTGAGCTCTAAATCAGCATATTAGATTGATTTCTGAAGGATCATGTGACACTGAAGACTGGAGTAGTGATGCTGAAAATCCAGCTTTGCTTGGATTAAATTACATTTTAAAATACATAAAAATATACAAAAAGTTCTTTAAATTGCAATAATATTTCAAATTATATATATATATATATATTTTTTTTTTTTTACTGTAGTTGATCAAATAAATGCAGCCTTATAAGAGACTTCTTTCAAGAACATTAAATAATCTTACTGACCCCAAACATTTGAGCACTGCAAAATTTAAGTTTTTTGTATTTTTTTGTATCATCTTTATCATTTAAAACGATCATTTGTGAAATGTTTTACTTGGAATTTTTGCTTCTGCTATCTCTCTTTAAAATAAAATTCACCACGCTGGATATTTATTGACATTCATACATTTTTAAGTGTGGCTTTAGTGTCCAAATGCTTTTTTGCGGCCACTGTAATATGGCTATTTTCTGGCGTGTCAAGAGTTAAATGTCTCTCGCCTGTGTAGTCTTACATGTGAAATGAGACTTAGGCTATTAAGGTCTACGGTTTGTCTATAGTATTTCACAGACCTGCCCATACCGAAGCAGACTGTCTATCACCTTAGCAACACTCTCACGGACTCTCGCAGTCGAAGGGACTCTGCTTTTAACACAGACCAGGCTGTGCTTTTCTGCTGTATGCGATCAATAGGTCTGGGAGTAATGGAATGGCTCCATTGATTTTATGCAGTCCAATTCACTTACAACGAAATTATGCTTTCTAAACAAATGGGTTATAACATTTACACCTCTTGGGTCTTTAGTTTTACCCGCATTGATTCTTTAAATACTAGTTTGTTTATGGCCTGGTTATGAAAATGGGTCAGGCGGTAATTTTAACATTGAAACTAATGCATGTTGGGGGGCATTTATTGTATTGCGTCATTATTTTGTTTTGCAGAGACTAGCTGTACATCTTGTAACCACCTGAGGGGGATAGTTCACCCAAAAATTTAAATGGTCATCATTTATTCACCCTCATGTTGTTCCAACCCTGTATGAGTTTCTTTCTTTTATGTTGAACACAAAGGAAGATATTTTAAAGAATGTTGGTAATCAACGTAAGCCAGTGACTACCATAGTATTTCCCCCCCTAGAGGTCCCATAAGGAACTGTTTGATTACCAACATTCTTTAAAATATCTTCTTTGGTACTATAAACACATACAGGTTTGGAACAACTTGAGAGTTAGTGATGATAATTTTCATTTTTAGGGGAACTATCTCTTTAAGCACATTGATCAAGGGAACAGTGATGGTAGCACCTTTCTGGTGTTTGAATGTACAATCTTCGTTGTACAAACTTTTCGAGTTATGCGTCTAGGTAGTTAACAGGAGAAAACGCTCATCTTCTTTTGATGATTATTAAGAAAAGTAATCTAATACTCTCAGAAGTACATAAAGACAACCTCTGGCTATTGTTTCAAGCATGAATAGAATCTCCGCCCACAGAACTGTCTGTCATTCACAAAGTTCCAAACATTCCGCAGACTTATAAATAAATATTTAGGCTAATTTGATTATGCTTTTAGCCACCAAGATGAATGTAGTACTTTCATTTTCTGTTTGACACTTGCTTGCCCAAAAATTATACAATATCTTTTTTTTTTTTTTTAGGATATGATTCACAAAATTGGCCAAAATATAACAATTTTGATCAATGTTTTCTGAAACCTGAATACAAAACCATTGCTAGAGCTTTTATGAAGTTGGACTTTGATTCAAAGCCTTGTATTTCCCTTGGGACAACAATCCCCTGTAAGACTGCAATGACTCCAGGCCGCTAGAGAGCGCTGTCTGCCCTCTCCTGCAATGACTCTCCCAGCCACTAGGTGGCACCACCTGCTGCTCTCTGTAGGGAAACTGTTAGGCTGCAATTGGAAAGCAAGAGCACACTGTGTAATAAATCATGGATTCCTCTCAGGGGCTGGAAGTCTAGGCTCGAGTAAGAGAGGTGCTGGTGGAGACTGAGACTAGGCTGGTAGGACTGGAGCAGCTTGAGATATGGACTGGGATGCTGGGACTGGAGAGGCTTGATGAGCAGTCTTAACTAAAGAGTTCACAGCAGGTGGTGCAACATAGTGGCTGGGAGAGTCATTGCAGGAGGGAGCAGACAGCGCGCCCTAGCGGCCAGGAGAGTCATTGCAGGAGGAGTCTACACCCCTATGTAAGGAATTTAGTGTACAATTATTTACTTATGGAAGCATTTTCCATGTTTAAAAATTATTGAGAACAAAAGTGTTTTCAATTTGACCTTTAGTATTTCTGTCATTTTCTCTGTAGTAGACATGCACAGATACTGTGTGGTGCTGAAACTTGATCTAAGGAGCCCTTGTGTTGTTGCACACTGCCCCTAGTGGACAAGAGCAAAAAATCAAGTGCTTAAAGGAAAAGTGTTTAGAATAAGCCACTGATGCACTTTTATTGGATGCTTTTATATCACATTCACGTTTGAAACAAAAAAACATCAAAATAAAACTGTCCTCATTTATGCATTTAAGTAAAAAAAAAAAATCCCTTTAATATTAGGGAGTCAAGAGAGAATTAAACCTCTTACCCTTGATCTTAAACTATCTATCTATAGTCTTTGGGTCTGATAAGTCTTTTTTTTTGTTGCATTATTTAAATTCATGTTACCTCAACCAAATTGAATTATTATCTATGACATTTCTGTTGCTTTCCATAGGAAAGATTCCCTGTTGGAGAGAGACTATGCTGAGCTTGCAGTTGGTGATGAAATATTAACTCATGGCGGATATTTTAAGACTTCTCATATCTCTGGTAGGTTACAAGAATCACGCTGTACCCAACATCAATACAGCTTACATCACTAGACTCAGCAGGAGACACGGTCATATAGATTTGTGATGGAGGTTATAAATCTGAGGAGGTTTATGATTACAGAATGAGTTTAGATTTAGAATAAGAGGTTGGAGTTTCAACTCAGTCGGCCTCTGGGAAATCCCATTTATTTGTTTTTGTATTTGTTAATATAACTTCCCCCATGGATTTATTCTTAACATCTCAGTGATTTTTACAGAAAATAACTGACATACGCAGCTAAATCCAACAGTATGTGGCATATCTGTGGTAAACAAACACAGCCGGTTAGGGCAGTGTGAGTGAAGTATGACTCGACCTCCCTCTGGGTCACCAGTTTTCCATCTCTCAGGGTGGAGGGTGTGGCTCAGGAGCCCGTGTTCTTGGATCTGAGTCCAGGCCATATGGCAACTGAACACTTGGGAGCTGAAAGGAGATTTGAGGAGATTTGAATACTGTCATTAGTGAAGTGTTGCATTATAAAATAAAACAGTTTTTCTTTTTCTGAACAAGATTACAAGCAGCTATACCAGTATGTTATTTCCAGGTTATAGGGCATAATTATACAGTATACATTGTAGAAACTGTCAGAGTATATGTTTTGCAGATAATAACAATAATAATCATACAAAGTGGTTTCAGAATTGCAAAGCAATGTTTAAAAGCATTCTTCAATTTTCGTCCAAATCAAAAGAAAAAAAATGACTACTATTATTATTTTTATTATGTTTATTATTTTGTATTTTATTATATATATTATTTATATATACTGTATTTATGTATTTTTTGCATTGTGACTTTTTGTCATAGCAATTAAGGACAGCAGCAGATTAATATTTAAATTGTTTATAAATCGTTAGTAATATTCGTTGTACTAAATTTAATTTAATTTAAAATGAAATTTTATTAAAAACAAAGAAACAAACAAACATTATGACCGGACCAGATGATTTTAATTACTGTAATGACAGTTTGTCATAAAAATTAAATAGTTATAATAATAAAAAAGTTTTCTATATGAGCCAGGCATTTATTTGTGAGATTCACCCATACAACCAAATATATGATCTTGTTAGACAGTGAAAATATATGTGCATTATATTTCATGGCACTGCCTTTAGAGGGCATCTATTCTCTCCTCTCCTCTCTTCAATGAAACATTACCTCATTATATTTCAGGGCACTGCCTTTAGAGGGCATCTATGCTCTCCTTTTCAATGAAACATTACCTCGGGCAGCACCAGCACACAGAGGGATTGAGATTTCCAGAATTTAAATTCTGTATTTGTAGCCTTATAGCAATGCTTGAGTAAAATGAGCTAGAATATCTTTTTTATAGCCTATGCAAATAGATTCCTGACGGGGGTGTCAGTCCACATTCATATAAATGCTAAAACTGAAACATATTCAGTCCAAAAAAAATAAAAAATAACTGCATTAGAAAGGAATCATTCTTTATGCCGTATAGCTACTGTGATATGAGAGCGACACAAACATAATCAATATTCTATGAATAGGGCGAATTAGGAATGATTTGCTGGCGAACAAATTCTTTCGCATAACCTAACCATAGGTGTCATATTTGATCCCGCACCTCCCGCTCCCTGTCATCTATTCTCGTCTCCTCTGAACATTCTGTCCTCCTCCTATTGTCACTTAGACACACAAATTCTCTCTTTCTCACCTTCCGCGGCCAACTCTCTAGAGCTTATGCCAATATACATTGACAGTCTTTATACACCAGCCTTGTCTATATCGTCCTCTTAGACACGCATACAGTTCCCCATGATTTCTGCTTCCAAAGAAATGGCTATTTTTAGCATACCCTCATCACTGTGGAAAGTGCAGAGGACTATACGCTGAGCACTTAAAGCGGAACGAAATCAAAGATGCCACCAGGCACCTTTCCCTGAATGGTTTCAAGCTACCAACCTTTTCCTCTGGATGAGCTAATAATATCGACATCAAAAAGCTCCTAGTGTTCTGAAACAGTGCATTGCTGTCATTATTTCCTTTTCTAAAATTATCTGCAAAATAGTAGCTCTGAGCAACTCAGTGACATTTAGACGATGCACGACAACATGGAGATCCATTGAAAGGAACAAGCAACACAGCTTTCGGGTTTCATATATCATCTTCATTGTTGTATTTGCTTTAAGACAGTATTGATCATTTGTAAGGGTTATATGCATGTCTCCGTCCATAGATTGTCCACTGGTGGTGCTTGTAAAGTGCATCTTTACATCAAGTAACACTGAAGACATTTTGTTTTTCAGTGCTTTACATCCTAAAAAGTCATGGTTGCGTTATAGTGAATATTATAGACCGGATCACACTAACAGGAATGTAAAACATTCAGTGTGTTTTGGGGGTTGTCCTTTACAGCCAGAATGGGTTGAAATAGACTACATTCAGCTCTCTGCCAATTGAGGTGTTTGTATAAGTCTAAACTCCCTCTGTCTGGCTGTTGAGCACAGACTATAGGGTCTGAAGAGCTTTACAGATATACACACATGCCCACACACACACACGCGCACACACACACACACACACACACACACACACACACACACACACACACACACACACACACACACACACATATAACACTGTATTGCATAACTAAGCAATAGGAGAGACTTTCTTTCTTTCTTTGCAGTCTCAACAACATTTGATGGACAGATGCAGGGCTTGTCTCAATCACAGCAGCCTACTCGTATCCTCAAGGCCAAAGGCAATCAAAGCATGGTACAACATGTTCTTGCAACTTCACTGTATTTTAAACCTCTATCAAAATCTCACTTTATTTAGTTTATTCACTATATTTAGTTTATGCTTCAAGTCAACATGGAATCTAAATATTTACTTTCGCAATAAAGTTCCTGGATTTATTGTGTATGATTAAACAAAGAGAAAAAAATTGGCCTTTGAAATGATGTTCCTTTTCTGCAACGTACATTGGATAACATTAACCAATAGGCAAATAGGTATTTAGGCATTGTTTTGGCATGTCTTGGATCTTTTCGTATCAAGTGCCAGCCTACATTTCCCCCCATTGAAAATACTATTTCACCAGAAAATGCATCACATTACTAAAGTAAAATGGGTTGTGAATATTGTTTCATGTTGCCTTAACCTTAAACATTGCTAAAATTATGTTATTAGTATTTAATTTTATTTAAACCAAATTCAATTCAATTGGTGTAAATCTGTGTGATAAATGTAATATAATTAATAATAGTAATACAGCTTTATTGAAAGGTGGTTCTTTGGTTATATAGTTTTGATTGAGTTTGGCCTTTAAAGGGATAGTTCAGCCAAAAATGAAAATTAGCCCATGATTTACTCACCCTGAAGCCATCCTAGGTGTAAATGACATTCTTCTTTCAGACGAATACAATCAGAGTTATATTAAAAAATGTCCTGGCTCTTCCAAGCGATATAATGGGAGACAGTGGGTATATTTTTTTGGAAGTCCATCAAAGTGCATCCATCCGTGATAAAAGTGCTCCAAACGGCTTCTGCCGTAAATTGACTTGCGTACAACCATCTGCCCGAAGCTAGTTATTTTAGTCGATAACATTTTAAATATGGATATTTTTTTCTTACACGAACACATTGCTTCACTTCAGAAGACCTTTATCAACCCGCCAGAGCCGTTTCGAGCACTTTTATCATGGATGGATGCGCTTTGATGGACTTTTGATGGAAAAAAAACCCCCATTGACTCCCATTATAACGCTGGGAAGAACCAGGACATTTTTTAATATAACTCCGATTGTATTCGTCTGAAAGAATAATGTCATATTCACCTAGGATGGCTTCAGGGTGAGTAAATCATGGGCTGATTTTAATTTTTGGGTGAACTATCGCTTTCTTTCTCCCCCTGTCATTTTTTA
Organism: Rutilus rutilus; assembly: GCF_951802725.1. Classification (NCBI taxonomy): domain Eukaryota; kingdom Metazoa; phylum Chordata; class Actinopteri; order Cypriniformes; family Leuciscidae; genus Rutilus; species Rutilus rutilus. The sequence continues at coordinate 35,832,859 of NC_140217.1, read as the reverse complement.
AAACAAAAACACTGTGGAGACAAAAAAATTGATTGCATAAGTTGATGTACATCCTTCTAAACCGTGGCAATGCATGGACTGATTATAAGATGCTTACAAATATGATTTTGTGACATTCAATGCTGTCATTTAGCCTTTCAAATGACATTTAGGAAATCAACACACAATGCAAACGTAATGTGAGAAGCTAGTGCACCTGCAAGCTAAGCAATGACTGCGGTTTTCCAGTGTTTCACAGATGTGGAAAAAAGAAGGCTTTAAAGAGGTACTGTTATAGCCCTGACATTAGACACAGCCAGGTCTAGCACCAAAATCACAATATATGTTATTGCCACACATTAAAAATGAAGTTACAATGACAATGTGTATTAGGATGATACATCTGATTCACCAACAGCATACTGTCCAATGTCATGCATAGAAAACTTGCTGTTTGCCTGCATTAAAGCTGAAGTGTGTAATTTCTGCTCTCCTAATGGAATTACCAAAATTACATTTTCAAAACAGACCTTCCAATCTGCCATTGCTCAGACAGACAGATAGTTTCACACTAATATCACACCATTGGTTGAGTCAATTTTGTGGTGTTGGGCTGCTTAAACAGAGCAAAGATTTGAAAGCACCACACTGTTTTGGGGAAATCAGTCCATGAACGGATTAATTACTGCTTAGATCAAATAAATGATTTGAACATAAAAAAATACACACTTCAGCTTTAAAGCATCCAAACAAGTTTAGTACATATCTTAGGCATTGACTATATGAAATTGAGTTTCATACACTTTGTTAAACCTACCCCAACTGTGCGCATTGCAGTGATGTCTATACTCTGAATTAAAACAAGATAACATTACATAACATATTTGCAGCAGCTGTGAACGCAGTATCTGCTTCTAAATGAGCAGCATCAGCACATACAGTTTGCAAAAAAATATATATTAGAGAGACGAAGACAAAGGCACCTGCAGCCCAGGTGAGATACTGAAATAGATGTGGTTGAGAAACCTTCTAAAGGATGCACAGTCATGTGCCACATCAAATAATAGAGCCAAATCTTCAATCCATCCATAAAAAGTCAAATTTGGTGTCTAAAGAGAAGCATGAAAACAATCCGATGCTCGAGATAATGGCTATACTTGATACAATATAGTGGCTATACTGCCTTGATAATGGCTATACTTGATAATATAAGTTTGAGGCGAGGATGCAGCATCTGTGAGTGGAGCCAGAACTTTTGTAGAAGGTCAATCAAAAGAAGACGGTATTGACTTACATAGTTTCCAAAGCTCTCTGCTGATTCATTGTTAGCGATAAAACAGTCTTTAATGCAAGAGACAAGAAACCTGTGTAAGCCTGTATATCTAGATTTCAAGGTCACCTGAAACTAAGACAATCAATGTCCCAGCAATCAATGCCCTAATGCTGCACTGTCTGTCCAAATGCAATGCTGAGTGTCTTTTTATAGATTCACTTGCAAAACAAAACCTGAAAAAAGCACCTTTGGATCACAATAAAACAGATAAAAATAGATGATCCTGTATATATGTATTATTTACAGAGCAAGATACATATTGTCGCAATATCTAACTAAGTTTCTGTATATCACTTTCTCTTGAGCTGAAAATCCATGCCATTAAGATTGAGGACTGAGGCCATGCAACACTATAATACCAGTGTTTTTTTCTCGATCCAAGCCAGTAAAAGAAAAGACAAAACATCTAACACACTCTTATCAACACCTGAAAATTATTTCAAGACGATAGACAAGCCAGTGATTAAAAATAATCTGACATCATTGCTACAAATGTGCTCGGGGACATTAAAGTGTGAACTACAATATGGCTCATTAAGTGGCAAAGTTATTTGAATATCAACTACATTTTGGACTATCTCTGCAGCTCGCAGAATATATACACTGAACAGTATCCTCTTACACACAATACATCAAGCATTTTTTTTCTTTTCTGTGGCACTAGGGTGTTATTTTGCTTAGCATTTTCTGTATGCTCTTTATCCTGAAGAACTGCAAATAAAAATGGTTAAAAGGTGATATGAGATGAGAAAAGAAAAGCCGTTGAACAACAGTGGACACAGACACTGTAGACTAAAAATAACATAAAACATGACACGTAGAGACATTCATCTTGTCTTCAAAAGCTTTGCAGAAGGATAATCAAGGAGTAGATACAAGTGTTGTCCATACATGTGTATTTTGGATCCACACACAACTGTCGACACAGAAGCAGGCCGCTTCAATGACATTCCCAGCTGATCACTATAGTAACACTAAAATAATAGACAACCGTCTTGACTTTATGTGAATATTGGTGTTCTTAACAAGCAGCATCAGAGTGGATGAAACTTCTGTGAGTATTCTTTGTATCATATACGTGAACTGCGGCAAACCTTTTTAACAGCAGATGAAGGACACAAATGACGTTTCTTTGGCGAAGCTTGGCTTTGAGAGTAAGATGTTGACTGAAATATGACACTCATGTGCTGTTTATTTGTGTTCCACAGTTCCATATAAATACTTGGCTCCTGCTCCGGATAAGGTGTTGGATGATGTAGATGACTCCATGCGAACACTGATGAATACTTGGGATTGTGGATGGATTTGGATGTACGGTTTCAATGAGGTATTGGAGATCAGAAATCTCATGTTAATAACAATCCTCCTTCGAACACGGTTTACTAGTCCTTTTTACATTTTAAATCAAGTTGGACCTGCTCCCCAAATGACTAGACATCTGTCAGCATTTTTTTGATATTAACATAATTTGTATTGGCTAAAGTGCAATTGGCTGTCTTGAGGTTCTCGTCCTGAATGTCCTCGTTGCTGTTGTTGACGCCTTCTTGGATCTCAATGTAGTCAGACTTGCTGATGGTGGATCCACTTCGACTTCCCTTCAGCTCTTCTTGAGAATCGACTTTGCTAACCTGGAGATACTGTGCTTGCTCTTCACCTTCTGTTTCTCGATGGTAGAAGTAGTTAAAGTTTGAGACGATGACGGGCACTGGAAGGGCAATGGTCAAGACGCCAGCGATGGCACAGAGAGATCCTACAATTTTTCCTCCAATGGTTGTGGGCACCATATCTCCATAACCAACGGTTGTCATTGTAACCACAGCCCACCAGAAGGCATCCGGGATGCTGTAGAACTGCGACTCGGGTTCGTCAGCTTCTGCGAAGTAGACAGCGCTAGAAAAGAGGATAACTCCGATGAAGAGGAAGAAGATGAGTAAACCTAATTCTCTCATGCTGGCTTTGAGTGTTTGGCCAAGAATCTGAAGTCCTTTTGAGTGACGGGAAAGTTTGAAGATTCTGAAGACTCGTACGAGTCTTATAACCCTCAGAATGGCAAGAGACATGGCTTGTTGCCCTTGCGGCTCGTCTTCTGCTCCCTTCTCCGCCAGCTCCGTTCCCAGTGTAATGAAGTAAGGAATGATGGCCACCACATCAATCATGTTCATTATGTTCACAAAGAAGCTGGCTTTACTAGGGCAGGCAAAAAAGCGCACCAAGAACTCGAAGGAGAACCAGATGATGCATAGCGTCTCTAGAATGAAGAAAGGGTCTGTGAAGTAGTTGGATGTGTAAATGGTTGTGAAGTTACTACCGGGAATGGGGACTGTGTGCGTCTCCTCCTCATCGCTGTGGAAGATGGGCAAGGTTTCCAGGCAGAAGCTGACAATGGAGATAAGGATGACCATGACTGATATGATCGCTATAATCCTGGCTGGCCCAGAACTTTCTGGATACTCAAACAGCAACCAGACCTGCTTTTGAAACTCATTTTCAGGCAACGGCCTCTCCTCCTCCTTGATAAAACCCTCGTCCTCCCTGAATATCTCAATCGCTTCATCTCCGAGCTCATAAAAACGGATCTCTTCCGAGAACACGTCCAAAGTGACATTGGCGGGTCTCCGCAACCTTCCGCCCGATTGATAATAATAGAGGATGGCGTCAAAGCTGGGTCGGTTTCTATCAAAAAAATACTCGTTTCTTAGAGGGTCAAAGTACCTCATGCGCTTCTTGGGGTCCCCCAGTAACGTTTCGGGGAATTGCAAAAGGGTCTTGAGCTGCGTCTCGAAACGCAGACCCGAGATGTTGATGACCACTCGCTCACAGCAGTCCTGCTCCGTTCCGGGGTCATAGTCCTGAGGAAGACCAGGGTGTGCTGCCGCCTCATCTGAGGGGTCGCCCGTGGCCACAGTCATAATGCAGGAGGGTGAGGCCTGCACTTTTCACCGAGGCAGGGCACCACAGGATGGGAAAATGCAGGGTGGGAATCCACACAGAAGGGGGCTTGACACCGTAGAGCACTAAGGGCCACAGCGTGCTACTGGATGGGTCGACTGAAAGAAAACAGAGACAACATGCGGATATCTTTAATGTTGTGTCCCTGTAAAAAAAAATAGGATAAATAAGTTATGGCAACATATGTTTTTACAGTGCTTTACCTAATTAAAATAAGTTAAGCAATAAGTTATACAAGATTCAACTAATTTTTTAAGTCAGTTTAATGTAATTTAAGTTGAAATGACTTAAACCTCCAAGTTAATTGTACTTTTTTTTTTTTACAGTGTATAAAGGCTTTCTGCAACAAAAGAAGGGTGAATGCAGGTAAAGTGATACACTTTCTGATAATGTGTCATGCGCCAGTGTTTAAAAAAGGGTGCAAAACATTACAATTCTAAATAATTTTAATTTTAAAATAAGTGTTTTTATACATTTAATATTTAGTCGTTTTTTTTTCTCCATACACTGCATTGGACTTTGCCTACTTTCACTCTAAAGGAAAAAAGAACTAAGAGAAGTAAGGGATAAAATGTTTATGATGACTGAAACGGGTAAATCTCCTGCATTTTTTTATGAATTGTGTTTATCATAATACAAGTATGTCCCTAGTATAGTAATCATGAGAGATACCACACATGCCATAAAAAATTGCAAAGCGTAGGCAAAAGAAGATCTAAAAATATAGCGCACAATTTATATAGAACAGCATGTTCTACATAGTTATACATTCACATGCGAAGCAGTTCCTTGGTCTTCTTAAAGAACCACAATATAATGAAAGTCTGCGTCAAGCCGTGTCAGTTCTGTCTGGTGTTCGGCAGTGGACAAATATCCATTGACATAAAACTGCATCTCTCACAGTGCTGTCACATAAAACAGGCCCTTCTCTATGAGACATGCACATCCTACATAACTATGCTGCATCCATACAGCGTGTGCAAGCGTGTGTCCCCCATCCCTTTCTCCTCCTTTTCCATGAAAAACCCGAACATTCAAAGAACCGCATATGCCATGCTGTTCATACATATTTGCTGGAATGGTGCTTGTCCCAAACGATGCCAGCATGCTTTAAAATATTCAGCAGAAGCAGCCTATGAAATATTAAACTGCAAGAAAATACATTTTAGGTTAAATAAGACTTGGTGGTCCCTCTTTCTTTTTACTCTGATAATGAAACAGACATACACATAGCAAACAAAAGAATAATAAAGCTTCCATATATTCAATAGTCCAGAGTACATAATCAGAACTGAGACATTTTACCTGCTTGAATAAACTTCTAAATCACCCCTGTGGTTCCTCAGGTTCCCAGAAGTCACGACAGCCTTCTCGAAGTGAGGATAGCAATCCGGCGCCTGTGTGACCGACGAAAACTACAAACTCATCTGATTCCTTAAATCCTGACTGCTACTGTCCGCTGTAGCTCTCGGCACACCGGCGTATTGTGCATAACGGGGCAGGCAGGGAGGAGGGGCAGAGAGGTACAGTATGCGGTTGTGTCCTCATCTACCCCAAAGCTTCATCACCGCAGGTTGTTTGAGAAGGACACGGAGGAAAGAACAGGAAAAAAGCATATGATGCAAAGGAAGGGCGGTCTCTTCATTCCACATTAAGGAGGCATTAAGCAGGTCGCCACAGTCTTTGCTAGACAGGTTGCAACAAACGACAGTAGAGGTGAATGTGAAACATTTGCAGAAGGCACAGGTCAGGCTTGTCCTGCAAGTAAGTAATGGTCTTTCAGTGATCACATCCATTAATTAGGCAAGCAATACGTTACATTAATGGGAATGCTCTTTGTGAGTGACTGATAAACTACTGATAATTGCGCAACTTATGAGGGTCAGTGACAAAGCATGTCTGAGATAATACATTTTTTCTTGAATACGTGATTTACAAAAAAAGGTTTCAAACCTATTTCAGTACAAATATATAGATAGACAGATAACCTTAACACTATGTATAATAAATGTAGTTAATTATTATTAATCAGTACTTATTTGAGTAAGTACAATGCAACTACGTCACCAATAAAGTTTGTCACATGACAAAGTTGATTAGACCCCACTGACTTTGATTTGGGAGACAAAAGTTTTCCAAGTAATATTAGAACACATTTCCCTTTTACAGCTTTCCCTCAAATTACAAATAATTATAAAAGAATATGACAATATTTTCAGGCTTGAGCAACCCCCCCCCCCCCCCCCCCTTCTTTAAACTGCATAATAATCTCTAAATTACCATTAATTTAGAGACTGAATGTTCATAAAAGAGGTGTTTAAGTAATTGTCTGTGTGAATTGTGTTTTTACATCACTGAACCATGAACCAATCTAAAATAAATGATTAATATTGTAGCATCATCTCTTAATGACAAGTGATGACACAATCACTGTAAAATGTGTTGTCTGGTATCCTTAATTTGTATAGGTTTATTCAAGCCAATTTTGTTTTTCATTTGACTAAATCAATCATTAGGTTGAATCAAGGGTTAGAGATATAGTATAAAAATTGCCCTAAATGAACCAGCTGCACCTGACCACTTTTAAAAATGATTGTAATACAGGAAAAACGCACATTCTATCACGTTGTCATGTTGACATGGGAACAGATGCAAAACATTAAACATAAGAAGTCTGCAGCGACAGACATCTCGAATCTCTTCCTACCTGTCCGTCTACCTCGCTTGCCGACGTCTCAGTAGTTGTGTCATTATGTTCACGCAACAAGCCATTAGTCAGCTAGTTAAAGCGTTAAATGGAATCTGCAGTCAATCGTTGCTGTGCATACCAAAAGACTCTTGGATTACAGTCCGCGCTACCACTCCTCACTTTATCCGCAGAGTGGGCAGTTTAAAGGGGACGCGTCACGCATGGTGTTTCCACGACACGCACTGTCAAAATGCTATTCATTTTTAACGGAAAAATAACGTAACATGTATATTGATATTCTATAAGACAATACGTGCTCTTTGTTTTGTTATTGTCTCTCACAGTTGCTAGTGGCCAAATATGATGGTTTTTAAAAAATGTAACACCTTTGTCTCCATTTGTGTTTTTCCCTAGATAGTAGCCTATGCAGTGTATCAGATAAGTAGGACGTCCAATTGTATACATAGTGTATAGCCTACCTTATGTACCATTTTTTGATGTCAGGGAAATAACTAAATGGAATAGTGTACTGTTTACTGCATACTTCAAACTATACCTGCCCAATTGTGGAATTGTTTACAGTATATGCAGTTATGCACAGATTTGATACTGTAGGTATCCGTGTATTCCATGAATGTTGTAAATCTTTATAGGCTATATGCACAATATGCATACTTATATAATGCATAAATTGTATTCCGAACAGCTGTAGAGTATTATTTTGACCTTTCTGTCTATCCATGAAGCAGAGGCATTTTTACACTGATCGGATATGAAGGTTGAGGCATGGAAACCACTGACAGAAAACAATACATACAAATTGTCTTACTGCTAACAAAAGGAACAGATTTGGCCATTTGCTGCAGTGGTAAATCAGTAAGGGACCCTTTTCTTCTCTAGAGTGGTTACAGCTCATGCAGCAAAACTGGATTCACTTCACTGTGAAATTGTATTAATTAATTTAATTTGGTTGCATTCCACATTTGATTTACAAATGATCAACCTATAGATTGCATTGCAAATTAATGATTTGTTATTTGATGTCAGTTTAATTTCCTTTACCGCATTGGTTGAATTCTCTGTGCTTTCAAGGGATGATTTTGCATACAAATTGTGCTGAGGGGTTTGTGACAGGCTCATCGCTGTTTGTTTTATAGCCAGAGCCTGCATGTCAATCATGCACACACGTTCACGAAATCTCTCTGACGGCTGAGCCATTATTCATGAGAGTGCCAATACAAAGGAGTGTACATCCACTTCGCCTTGAATTAGCTCACATGTTTTAATTAAAACTGAGAGGTTCGTGTAATTCTGTGCTTGGGTGAGATGTGTTTAAGACTGGCCAAAGAGAGGAGACGCAAGCGTGAGCGAAGCCCCATTGATCCTGGGTCAATCTAGAAGCCCTCTCACGGTCACACAAATATTCAAGTTCAGTCACAAGGGACAATGCAGTCGATCTAGGCTATAGTAGTTGAGTTAAGAGTGGTGGTAAGGAAAAGCTTTTAAGGCTATTAAAAAATTTTGCTCTATCTTGTCTGCATGTGGTGCTTTGAGCTGAGGAACAGGACCAGGAGTGAAGACAGATTTACTGCGTTTATCAAATTTCCCTTTATCTTATATTCACTTTAGCTTTATCTTTAATGGAGTGATGCAAGAAAAACAGATTTTGCCAGTGCAGATGTTATATGGCCCTAGTAAGGCTTTATAACAACAACAAAAAAAGCTTTTCAACTTGCAATTAAACATATATTTTAAGGTACACTTTGGAAAAAGTTGTAAAGACATACTGGAGTATGTTTACAAGAAAATACCATTCAGTTTAATTTGCTTAAAGTCCACCTGTGGTCAATAATTTTATCCCTTAAAACTCATCTTTGATCACCAAAATGACATATTTAAATGTTTTTTTCCTTGAAAAAAAAATCTTCATGCCTTAAAATAGCTTGAATGCAACTCTATACCCTTGCCTCATTTAGTATACGCAGATCTATGAGTATGCAAATTAGCCCCGCCTCCGGACCAGCTCAGAGATCCACTCGTTGACGTGATTGGTTACAAGGTAGCAGAAACACCAACAACAAACCGTTTTTGAGACTCTCTTTGGTTCACTGCAGTTTTAAGGAGAAAATACTCTGCAATTGTGTTGACTTATGCATTTGCACATGGTTTGTCTTAAAGCATATTAAAAACACCATGTAGACATAAAAACAACATTAAAAACTTGATTTTCACCACAGGGGAACTTTAAAAGATTAGATTATGTAAAATCAAATGTACTCTGATTTGAATGTGATAACAGTAATAGCCAATCATCTGAGCGAACTACTAAGTCATGTGGCTTGTCAGTTCACACAACTGAAGAAAAATGAAAGATCTGCTATGTTGTACATTTTATGGAAGATGCTTATGATGCTTAAACACTTTACTTAAGTCTCTGCTTAAAGGGATAGTTCACCCGAAAATAAAAATTCTGTCATCATTTACTCATCCTCCAGTCGTTCAAAACCTGTACGAGTTTGTCTTCTTCTGAACACAAAAGAAGATATTTAAACAAGGTTGGTAACCAAACAGTTGATGGACCCCATTGACTTCCATAGTATTATTATTGTTCTATACTATGGAAGTCAATGGGGTCCATCAACTGTTTGGTTATCCATATTCTTCAAAATATCTTCTTTTGTGTTCAGCAGAAGAAAAGAACAAAACTTGAGGGTGAGTAAATTATGACAGAATTTTCATTTTTTGGTGAACTATCACTTTAAGTGGATTTGTACAGTGTTTTTTTAATGAATCAATTCAATGACACGTATTATGTAAACTCGGACAACAGATGAAAGACTACCTGCTAACGTAAAGATCTTTAATCTGTAGAAATGGCCAGTGCACAAATCTGAACAATCTTTTGGTAAATTGATTCAAAAGACTCGAGTCACTAGGGTGACACAGCAGGTTTCTTTGTGTTTGTTGCCAAACCAAAAAAATATTTCAGCATGCACATTTAACTTTAGTTTTATAATGAATCATTTCATAAATCTGAGTGATTCTTCATTGTTTTTCAGCACTGCTTGAGTTTGAGCCAGGAGGTTGCAGATAGTGGCAGGAATCCAGAACCCAGAATCAGCTCAAGGTCACTTTCTCACTGCAGCAGATCCATCCCAACCTGCAGCGACACACCCCCATACAGATACGGACAATGACATTACAACTTGTTTATCTGCGTGTAATGGAGAAAAGAAACAAATCTTGCATAATTAATAATTATAAAAAATCTTGATCCCATATTACAAACATGATATGTGCAGTCACCTTAAAATCACATTCATATTATCAAGACACAATTTTGTGAATAAAACTAGATTATGAAAGCCAATGTATACAGATACAGTCTCATTCTGCCATCATTGGATGGTGGTCCTCTTGTTACTATGGCGACAGGCACCTAGAGCCCCTCCACAGACAGATTGGAGGGGATGAGAGCTGTGATGACGTCACACAGACTGAGGAATCACTGGCTTTGGGCCACAGATGTGATATCATGCTTGCAGGGTTTTCTAAGTGATCCACAACTGAGGCGGAAAGAAAGAGCCATGACTCAGTATTTAATGGACATCCTCATGCAGGAAGATGATTGCATTTAAAGGGATAGTTCACCCAGAAATGAAAATTCTGTTATTTATTACTCACCGCATGTTGTTCCAAACCCGTAAGACTTTTGTTCATCGAATCTTTTTGATGAAATCTGAGAGCTTTCTGTCCCTCCATTGACAGCTACGCAACTACCACTTTGACGCCTTAAAAAGTTCACTCCATATGAATTGAGTGGTTAAGTCCACATTTTGTGAAGAGACTCGATAGCTTTATATGATGAGCAGATTGAATTTAGACTTTTATTCACATTTAAACATTGATCAGCGAACAGAAGCTCAACCGAACTTGCTTGACACACGAGAACAAACCTCATTGGTTCTTGCTGAAGCTCAAACATGCTGCATAACACGAGAATGAACCTCATTGCGTTGATGAATGTTTATATGTGAATAAAAGCCTAAATTCAATCTGTTCATCATATAAAGCGATCGAGTCTCTTCCGAAGATTTGGACTAAACCGCTCAATTCATATGGATTAGTTTTAAGATCTCTTAATGAACTTTTGAAGCATCACAGTGGTAGTTGCATAACTGTCAATGGAGGGACAGAAAGCTCTCAGATTTCATCAAAAAGATCTTCATTTGTGTTCTGAAGATGAACGGGTTTGGAACGACATGAGGGTGGGTAATTAATGAGAGAATTAATGAGAGAATTTTCATTTTTGGAACAACTATCCATTTAATAACCAATTATTTACCCTGTTTTCTCATTCTTATGGTTAGTGATTTGAACAAACTTCTAAATCGAAGTGTTAAGCATTGGCTTGCAATCTTTTTTTTGCTATGGACGTGAATAATACCTCAAATCATCCAATAATAATACCTTGTCCAAGCATTCAGATTGACTTTACCTTATTTTTGCTTGCCAGATAATAAAACAATTGAAGGGTAGACCCGAGCTGCATCTACGGACCATGACATCAGAGACCTGGAGGTGGGTTCTTTTATCTTGGGCCAGTAAGCAACTGCCCAACCAGAAGACTGAACCAGAGCACAAAACTGTTCACCTCTAAAAGACAGGAGTGAGTAAAGACTCCCTATTAAACCATTTTGAAGAGTTTCCTTTAACTGACCTTCACTTTTCTCATCTTATAAGCTATTTCCCCCTTTATCTGTTATTGTATTGGTCAGCATTGACCTTCTGTTCCTGTGGTACATTATAGGACCACAAACCTTTATTTCAAGTCAAGTTTTTTTTTTCTTTTAACTTCGGACCTCATGGATTATAAAGTCTTTGCTCTGTTCTCCAAGTGTACAGTATCCTCAAGGGCAGACCTCTAGAGTCTCCCTTTAATTTCACACTCCATTTCCTGTACAGCCCACAGCCATAAATACCACTGTCTGTAACACCATGGAAAATCCAATTCCATGTTAACAATTTTTATTTTATTTTTGATGTAGAGCCATTATAAGGAACTGCCTTTAAAGTTTGTATTAACTTGCAACTGAAAGTCCAATCGCCAGACCAAGATTAGTAGAGTGAATCATTTCAAACCAGGTCATATTTCACCCAAAAATCAATAGAATCAATAGGACAATAAGGAAAATTAAGGTTTTTTTTTGTGTGGTTGCATTAAGACATTATTTTTGCATTATGATTAGGCACATTTTTCACCCAAATTCTCATTACTGTAATGAAAAAATAATAATAATAATAAAAAAAAAATCGAATTTATGTAATAAGAAATTCATCATTAAATTGTGTTTAAAATTCAAGAGAATTTGTTGCACTGCCTTAAATTTATGATGATAAAATCATTGTGTGAATCTTCTGTGAATCACCTTTAAAAATAATGGGAAATGCAAAAAACAAAAACAAAAACAAAAAAACATGAGAAATTGGGTGGAAAATTTGTCATGATATCCTTTAATGATCCTTGAAATATTTGTAATGTTAAATGTCTTTAATAATGTGGTGAAATGTGAAGGGACTCACTAACATTGGAGGGAGATTAACCACTATGCTACTTATGAACCATAGCATAAAGATAACAAAGTGGCATGAAATTAGATAACAGATCAGATTGCTCTTTAGACCAAATGTGATGAGCACAAAACTTTTTTATAAAGTTGAGGGGGTTTAACATCTCCAAGCACTTTTGCACTTAAAGTGGTTATCGTACAGTCCAATCTCCACTGGTTTAATAGCCTGTCAGAGGGAGTTACTGCTGAGCTAGAATGACACACTTCTGGGATTGTGCGTGGCAGAGCGGGGCAGAGAGAGAGGGGGAAGACCCCAGCCTTTGCAGGAGAGCTTTAGGAGGACACATATGCTTGTGTGAACAAACACACACATAACATGCATCAGCTGGCCCCCCCGGTGAGATGTGCCGTGGCTCAGCTGTTTCGTTCCAGCAGTGAATGAGTATCTTATTATCACACATACACAGGCTGAGGCCTCTGTACACTCATCAAGATCCTCATGTCATTTAAACATTTAATACCTATTTCTGTACATTAAGAAAAGGTTTAATAGATGCACAGAAATACTTTCTGCTTCCCTAAAGCGTTTCTAAGTGGTTGCTAGTTTCTGGGGGGACACTAGGGTATTACTAGGTGTTTGCTAAGGAGTTCTGGGTGAACACTAAGGTGTTGGTAGGGTGTTTTGAGTGGTCATTAGGGTGTTGCTAGGTGGTTGTTTAAGGCCCCAAAATACATGCGGTGAAGTTCTTTTTCGTTCTTCGCTTTGGGGTAAAAAGAATTTTGAAATAAGTGACCAGCAGTTTAAAGTGCAACACCAAAACTTCATTCATTTTCTTCATAGGGAAATTGATTTTGAACGATAACTTTTAAACCTTTAAAGACTGAGCAGTGAGCTACGAGGATATTAATTGATAGTATGAAGCCGCCAGCCTGTATGATTTCAGCTTATTTAAAAAAAAAACTACATCACCCATAATGCTGTACAAAAAATTACACCAATCAGCGAGTTGAAAAAAGCAACATGCGCCAAAATAGCACTTTAGCTCCGCCCATTCCCATGAACACTGCGAATGACGTACTCGACTCTCTAAGCTCTCAAAATACTTAAATATTGGTATATATGCATATTTTGCTATAAACTTAAAATATAGTTTTTATATATAATCAACATTTGTAGATGAGAAGGTTTATATTTCTCCATCGTTTTTCCATCACTACTGTCACCTAAGTACTCACACCTTTGACTTTTTTTGCTTCAAATAAAAGTTTATAATGTTGTTATGCACCTCATAGCTGATTGGCTTTGTTCATGGCTTATAACTCTTTAACAAAGCCTTTTTAAAAATCCCTATGGGAAAAATTAATGTAAAAAAACTGTGCTTTTGAAAAAGGGGGCGGGCACTGTTGCTCTATACTGTTAGCGAACATCCTGAAGCTGCTGAGAGCGGCGTTAAGATGAATATGTAAATATGGTGTTTCCTCTCAATATCCAAGTAAATGCACAACAAAAACGACAGCGGTGAGACAACCGTAGTTAAGACAGCATCTGATCATAGCCATATGGATGTTTGCGCGAGCTCTGCAATTCGGCACTCCACTAAAGTCATGTCACGTTTATTTATAAGGCAATACAGTGGATTGCTTTAAAGCAGCAGCTTTACAGTACTAAACATAAAAAAGTGTCAGTGTCGCTTTCGGTTAGAATTTCAGCTTCATTTTCTACTATGAAGCAGCTCTCAAGTGTGTCCTCATTTTTACTCGCAGACATCCGACCTCGACGGACTGCACAAAAGAAATTAACTGGAGAAGATTTCCACGTCAAAGAAGGCGGAGTTTTGGCCTGATTTTGTTCGAAATGACATCACACCAGTTTGTTTTTTTGATTTCGCTTAAAGGGGTGGTTGATTATGATTTCACTTTTTTAACCAAGTAGTGTATAACGTTGCTATTTGAGCATAAACAACATCTGCAAAGTCACGATGCACAAAGTTCAAAGCAAAGGGAGATGACATTCCTCCCGGGTTAGTGACATCACAAACCCTAAAATTTACATTAACCCCGCCCCCAGAACACGATTTATAGATTATCATGACAGAATATACTAATCAATGACTAGAAGATATCTACACATAAGCTACATAAATTCATCAACTTCTTGAGTCTCTCCATCTTTGTCTGACTCCAGTTTGAACATAAAAGGCTAAAAGGTTTTGAAATTTTCAGTGCATGTCTGTGTGAGGTAAAAGGACACAAGCTGTTGAAGCTCCGCCCCTTGTGCTGGGAGCAGCAGCTCATTTGCATTTAAAGGGACAGACACAAAAACGGTGCGTTTTTGCTCACCCTCAAAAAGTGACAATTTTAACATGCTATATAAAACGATCTGTGGGGTATTTTGAGCTAAAACTTCACATACACACTCAGACATCAGAGACTTATTTTACATCTTGTGAAAAGGGAATTATACCACCCCTTTAAAGCATATCAGGGCCTTCAGGGTGTTGCTTTGGTATGTGATTGTCAGGGCGTTTTGGGTGGTCACAATAGAGTGTTACTAGGTGTTTGCTATGGTATGTGGTTGCTAGCATTTTTTTTTTTACCTTATCAAGTACAAGGAAGTTCAGTTTAGTTGAAGACATCAAATTAATTTACAACATGATGCTGCATAAAGTGATATGAAATTGTAATGTCGTGTACAAAAATATGTGCTTTCATGTAAAGTCCAGAGAGATCATGCAGCTCTGAGGCTCTGTGGGTTGTTCTGGCCAAATCCCAACCATATGGGACCGCTGTAGGTCTGAAACTAGCAGACTAACTCAGTGACTCTTCAGCGGCCAAACACTACTCTGTTGCACTCTAGTATTTGAGAAAACAAGTATTTAGGGTTCCACATGTCTAATTCTTCTTTTTGAGCTCAGTTGTTCAAATATTGTTTAAGAGGGATATGGAAAGAATGTTTGGTTTGCTGTCTGTAATGGAAGAGGATTTTGTGACTTTTAAAGTTCAGCTTTGTTGTAACTATTTGCTGCGCCACCTATGCCCTGCAGGACCTGGATCATTATAACTTCAGGTTTGTGATTAATACAAATATATTATTAATATTTTATGTTTCAAGTTTAAACATAACTTGTTTTCATCTACTTTATCTTTGAGGTAGAGCCTGTGTGAAACTGATTCCATTCTTCTCCGTCTCATTTCCCAGACAGAAAGGAGTGTTTTACACTCTCAGAAAAAAAGGTACAAAAGCTGTCACTGGGACAGTACCCTTCAAAAGGGTTCTAATATGTACCATTTAGGTACTAATATGTACACTTTTGGTACCAATATGCATCTTTGAGGGACTAATATGCACTCTTTAGGTACAAAGGTGTTCCTTTTGAAAAGGTACCGCCACATTGACAGCTTTTGTACCTTTTTGTCTGAGAGTGTAGGTTAAGTCCCAAAAAGTATTTGGAGACTTAAATCACACTTAAAAAGACCGAATGTCATTGCATTAGATAATAAAACACAAACCTAGAGTCGTCTGCACTCAAATGCAGAATTATCTTCACTTTTCTGAACCATTTTTGATCAGTGTCATTTAATCAACTGTTGCTTTGGTCATTTTTAGTGGATGTATGAAATCAGTTCTCCTAAAGTTCACACGGGGGTCCTAGCAGAGTAACCGCAGGTGTAGATCATCACATTTAGGCCTGCTATGAACATGAGGTGAACATGATTTCACCAAGTACAACATGTTCCTGGATCAAAGTCTTTGTTGATCCCGGTACAACATTCCTATCAACCAATCATATTTAAGGGACAAGTTTACAGTTTACTGTATGTCAAGTTTAAGCTTATATACAACCAGGGTTAGATGCTTCTACATCAGTGTCATTCACCTGTCATTTCCCCCTGGTTTTAGGGATAACTTATGGGTAGGGTTAGGGATAGGACAGACATTTTTCGGACAGAAATGTTGTTCCAGGATCAACAAAATATGAACGTGTCTTACTTGGCAAAGTCACGGTGACCATGGTGATACACTAACTTTTACCAGAAAGTGTCTAAGACTTTGTCAAGAGCAGGGCAAATTAGAGTCTGGATTAAGACATGCTTTTTTTTGGTGGGGTAAATGTCACAAAAAACAGTAAATTGACTAACGCAAACCTTAGTAAACCACCTTGCATGATTCAATTAAATCCTCTCCTCCTATAAATTTTGCATCTGAAAAGGAAACGAGCCAGAAGAGCTGTTAGTAAATCTGGCCCTTTGTCTTTTTGAACAATTCATCAAGTATTTTATCATTTAAAACCTACTAAACATCTTTTTTTGTTAAATGTTTTGCATAAAGTGTGCACGGTTTGATATTTTGTCATCTAATGCAGTGAACTTCACACATTTTTAAGTGTGGCTTTTCTAAAGCATTGTATATGGAAGTACTTCAGCATGATGAATTCATCATATCATTTATGCAATATATGACCAAAAAAAAAAAAAATCAGTCTGACTATTTATATGGTCAAAGAGCAAGAAAGATTTAGTTTTCACACAGTTCTCACATCTGGCACAACAACAGCTAAACTGTAAATACATGATGGACACCATAAAACAGCTTGATTAATATCTGCCAGATAGCAGAGGGCAGTAGTTTCATAGATTATCAGCTCATGTCCAACAGTTCAACAGTTCAGTTCTCTTCATATTGCTTTCTCCTTATTAAATGGGAACCTGCAGAATTTACCCCAAAAAAGGCCACTTCTAGAGAGTTGCGGCTCACTGTGATCCAGCCAGATGCAAATGGAAAGTGGCAGCAGAGATATGCGAGCATCTTCTGTGTTGTCTGAAGGTGAGTTCACTTCTGTTTTGGTAGCGGAAAGGTTAACGGCCTCCGTTTCTATTGGTCGTTGGTCCTAGGCACTGCGTGGATCTCCCCCGAAGCCTGCAGACACAACACGCAACGCATTACACACACAAACGTATAACGCTGCTGGAATGTGACAGATGAAATGAGGCAGTTTATTCACACGCTCAAGTGAGAGGGAAACACATCTTTCAGGCTGAGAGACTTTTATTATACCGCCTACTTGAGCACAGCTCTGTATATTCTAATGTCTCTCTCTCTGTCAGGATTCTCTCACTCTCTCTTTTAGTCAACCTCTGTCTCTGGGTAATTAATGAACTGAAGCAGACGCGACAATGATAGAACAGTTATATCACTCAAGAGCAAATGCGAGATGACTAGAGGAGATTATTTACATATTGTGAGCGCAAACACATGCACCTAAAATGAATACAAATTGCTCCAGTAACCCAACAACGCCATAAGCTTTAAGAATCAAGGCAGAATTACAAGCATTAGTGAAAAGTATCTGCTCTATTTAATAGAACCTTCAGGGTTAAGTTTACAAAAACTTATTATCTGTAAAAGGGTATCAATTTATATTTGTTTTCATATTATAACAGGAAAAAGGTCTTGAAATCATACACCCGAAGGGCGAAATTTGTGCCGGAACAGGTCAGATATGGATCAAGCATCTCTGCAATTTGATCCTCCACTTAATCAGGTCAATTCCTCACAAAGGCATTAATGCTATGACTCATGATTCATGAAAGCTTTAAATAATAATGTTTGCTGTCAATAACTTGCAATAATTATGTATAATTTGTTAATTATGTATAAGCATACACAAGCACACACGCTTGCAGGCTGAGTTTGATGCACCACGACTCTCCACTGGAGTGTGTTTACTTTTAATTGCTAGCAAAATGAACTTATTAACACACTAATTTACTCTAATGCAAGATATTGAAGCCACCACTGTAGTAATGTTATTTCAATGCACCTGTCATGCTCAACCTAAACTACAAATGAGTATGTGCATCGCAACATCCAGTAATTACATCAGAGCAATAAAACGTATTTGATATTACTTATATGTAGTACACTGCCATTCAAAAATTTGGGGTCGGTAAGATTTTTAAAAGATTTTTTGAAAGAAGTCTCTTATGCTCACCAAGGCTGCATTTATCCTATCAAAAATACAGTAAAAACAGTAGTATTGTAAAATATTATTACATTTAAAATAACTTTTCTGTATGAATATTAAAAATTTATTTTTGGAGATGGCAAAGCTGAATTTTCAGCTTTCAGATGCTTCAGATATCATTCTAATACGCTATCAATGTTGCAAAGAGTTGTGCATTTGTGATCAATTGAAAAGAGCAGCATATTTTTTAAATAGAAATCTTTTAAAATATTATAAATGTCTTTACTGTCACTTTTGAATAATTTAATGCATCCTTTCTGAATAAATGTATTAATTTGTTTAAAAAATCATACTAAACCCATACTTTTGAACGGTAGTGTAAATCATATAAGTACTTTGCATGTTATGCTTGAATAAAAAAGATATGAGACTGACATCCTCCATATAGTTTTGACATATACACAATAGTTATTTATAACGCTAGTCGTGATATAATTGCTTCTGTTTTTTTTTTTTTTTTTGCTTTGTTTTATTCTTAATTTCAATGACCGTATATTAACCAAATTTTATATTAACCTAATTTATTTTTCTCTGCAGGGAAAAGGGCATTTCATCTGGAAATCAATACCACACATAGTACATTCCATTCACCACAAAACAATCTCATGCAAATAATCCATTTGTTGTCTTCCAGAACAAAAATCATATGCCCTATATATTTAAAATCAGTTTGGCATGTGCTGTATTAGTTCAGTGATCATAAAGAAACTAATACTTTTATTCTGTAAGGATGCATTAAATTGATCAAAAGTGACAGTAAAGAAATGTATAAAAGGTTTATATTTCAAATAGGCTAAATGCTGTTCTTTTGATCTTTCTATTCAACAAACAACAAAAACAGTTTTCAACATTGTTAATAATAATCAGAAATGTTTTTTGAGCAGCAAATCAGCATATTATAATCATTTCTGAAGGATCATGTGACACTGAAGACTGGAGTAATGATGCTGAAAATTCAGCTTTGACATCACAGGAATAAACTACATTTTAAAATATATTAAAAAAGAAAACAGTTTTACATTTTAAATTGTGATAATACTTTCACAATATTACAGGTTTTAAACTGTATTTCTGATAAATAATAAAGAGACTTTAAAAAACCTGCAAAACTGACCGCAAACTTTTGAATAGTAGCCTAGTGTAGGCTACATTAAGTGATATAGATGCATTCAATTCTGCAGTTTCTTTTTTTAACCGCATATTTGAACAATTAGGGTTACACAATTATACTAAGAATCAACTGCATTTTCACGAGTTCACACTTACGTTTAATCAGACAGAGTAATGAACATGCATATTTGGCATGCTGTCCGTGAGAAAGGCAATTTGGCAAATCGGAATTTGGCCCGAACCCAGAGTGGTCTACTCCAGCCATATCCCTGGGTGGGATAGGAACAATTTGGGGTGGAGTGATGCTGAAAAACTGTCGTAGGATAGATGTAAGTCGACTATATATAAAGGCCTCCTCTCATGCTGATTATGTATATGAACGTGCTCCTCCTGAACTTTGTTAATAAAACACTTAACACCCAAATAATATTGGACAGCAAAAAATACCAGAATAAAATGCAATCGCTTTACCTTCTGAATCCTGTTGCCTTCATTGTTTTGGAGTACGTCACAAGAGTGTTTCACCCTTTGTCTTATTAGCCTAATATCCGTCATCGGCAAACACTAGAATTCCAGTGGACATTCTTCCATGTTGATTCCTTAAGAAAAAAACACACACAAGAAGGAAGTTAACTTTATCGAAGAAGGATTAAACATTGTTATCAGCACCTTTCAGGAAAGAGTTAATGGACTTCTGAGTCTCAGTGTGAGTTTTGAGAGGTGTAATGCAAGCCACAACACCTCAGACGGCAAGCTTCCATGTTAACGCCTCGAGAATAACAGCTCGCAAATGTGAGAGTCAGTGCAGGCACCAAACTAACACACATACTCTATAATAAGAAATCATCATAGACAAGCCCTTCCTAGACACAGGGATGCTTGAAGGTTTCAGAGAGACAGAGGACCGAGTATGGAGAGGACATTAAATCGGGCATGATTTATTTTTGTCATTTTGTCCACATGCTTGACATAAAAGCTTGTGGTGAGGAAAACAAATAAAAAAGTTGCATTCCAAATTTATGTTAAATTCATGTATGTTTTTAATTTATGTCCATGGTCTAGCTGGCAAATTTAAAGTGTTTGCACAGGAATACTTTGTCATCTGAGCAGTGGTTGTTCTGTTGCATGGACACGTCACTTGATGGCAGCACTGAGCAACAAGTCAGCAAGGACCTATTTGATTCATACCAGTAAAAAACATATCAGGTGTTAAAGGGTTAGTTCCCCCAAAAATGTAAATGATCCCATAATTTACTCACTCCATCCTAGGTGTATATGACTTTCTTCTTTCAGCCAAACACAAATGAGTTATATAAAAAAAATACCCTGGCTCTTCCAGCTTTATAATGGGAGTGAATGGTACCTTAGATTTTGAAGCCCAAAAAAGCGCATCCATCCATCATAAAAGTAATCCATACGGCTCCAGGGGGTTAATAAAGGCCTTCTGAAGTGAAACGATGCGGATTTTTATTATTTTATAAACTATAATCACTGGCTTCGGGTAACGGCCATACACAAGTCGAGTTCCGGCGTAAGAGTGACCTCTGACTCGACGCATGACGTAGGATGTAGGAGTAGCGTAAGCTTAGATGAGAGTAGACGTCTCTCACGGTTCAAACAAATAGGACTCGGCAACAAACTCCCACATTTCTCTTTAAAAATTCTTTTAATTTGTGACGGGTGTTTTGTTTTGCTTGTGTTCGTCAATACGCCATACGTCGGGTCAGAGGTCACTCTTCTGCCGGAACTCGACTTGCGTACGGCCGTTACCGGAAGCCAGTGATTAGTATTTAAAGTTATAAATATTGATATTTTTCTAACAAAAACGCTTAAGGCAGAAAGGCCATTAATCCATTAACCCCCTGGAGTCGTATGGATTGCTTTTATGATGGATGGATGCGCTTTTTTGGGCATCAAAATCTAAGGTACCATTCACTCCCATTATAAAGCTGGGTGGAGCCAGGATATTTTTTTATATAACTCTGATTGTGTTTGGCTAAAGAAGAAAGTCGTATACACCTTGGATGGATTGAGAGCGAGTAAATTGTGGGATAATTTGACTTTTTGGGTGAATTTACCCTTTAAGAATCATTACAAATAAATTGAGCAATAAACTAGTTGTTTCCTTTATGAATGAGGTTAATAACAGTCATGCTTGTCTTCTGTTTCTGCTCTAATTCTAGGTAGTGTGAAATGACAACTGTGACAGAAGAGCACAGGTCTGAATGACAGTCTGTGACTGAGCGTTTGGAACGTGTCTGGCGGACTGCCGTGCGTCCTCTTACACCCGTCAACGGGAGTGTCAGCGTGAATCCTCCGGTAATCAGCTCACGCTGCACCTTGCGTTCTGTTTTCTCCACAGGAGAACGAAATAGGGAACGCCTGAGTGAGCCCATAACTTGAACAATCACGCTTTGACAGCTACAAAGGAAAAGCACCCGAGCCACGGGCGATAACAACAATCCACCACAACCTACTTCGCGCTCTGGAGTCATGCAGGCGATTTGCATGCACAACATTTCGTGCTTTTCTGTCTGTCTGTCTGTCTGTCGGTCCGTTTCGCCAATATCAATCGTTTTCCACATGCAAAACATTCAGTCATTTGTTAAAGATTAAAAAATGGAAAAATGTGGGAGTGCATCAGCTCTCGATGGTTTGCAAACCCAAGGTTATGCAAATTATTTGCAGAATCTGTTTGACATTATTGTATAAAGGATTCAGATAGATCCTTTTCTGATCACAATTCTCGCACTCTATTTTGCCAGTCAGGCTTTGTGAACCATCTGGAGCGTTGCTCTGACAACGGGGGAGGATGTCATGGTAACATTAACGGGGGTTACCCAGGAAACCGTAGTCGCCATGGAGACTGCATCACAAGGCGGACTCAAGGCGTGATCTCTCTCAGTCTTTCAGTCTCCGTTCTCGTTGTCTGCCATTCCATTGAGTCCAACAGCTTTTTTTCCACCAACCATCCAAACCATCTTTTCAGCTGCTTCTTTTTTTCATAATTCAAAACCACAGTGACGTCTCACTTTGAGGGGAAAGCGCGAACACACTATTTTTAGGCTAGATGAGATTTGAATTTTACATAATCTGGAGATGACTATATCTTCTATATATAGATGACTATATAAAATAAAGATCTATTTCCTTTCAATCAGTACAAACCAATTTCATTTGGTACAGGCAAGTCAAATTCAATAGACACACATAGCTTTGATTACATTATTAATAAAACATATTGTTTTTTTCACATTCATTGAGTCTGCACTGGGTGTTTCTTCAATTAGGGGAACTTTTTGACTATACTTTTAGAAAACTTTTTAATCTATGTTAATCTATGCTATTTATCACGGAATAAAGCTCAGATGGCCTTGATAACCTTGAGAAAAAGTTAGTCAGTTATGAGCCAATTAACCTAATTTAAAAATACATAATAAATGGATTGTTTCAGAATTAAAACAACATTTACACCTAATAGAAATCCACTCTAAGGTCATGATTTCTTTAACTCTAACTCTAAAAATGAATGATATTCTGTCACATATTATCATAACCAAGTAGAAACATTTTCTTGGAAAGACTAAAAAAAAATTCTGTAGTGACAGCGGTATTGGGGACAGCAATTCTTTGTTATAAAAAAAAATTCTAATTTTACACATAAATAGCAAATTAATAAAAAAATATGGTTTATTTTAAGTTACATTTAATATAGATTTATGGTAGAAGAGAAGTTAAAAAGTCATGGTAGGAGACAATTCTGGCAAATTAAATGAGGAGATCAACAGTGCCCTCCCCCTTTTTCAGCAGCGCTGGTTCCGGAAGTATTTTTTCCATTCATTTTTCCCATAGGAATTTTTAAAAAGACTTTGTTAAAGCATTATAAGCCACGAAACAAGCCAATTAGCTACGGGGTGAATCACAACACTACAAACTTTAATTTGAAGCAAAAAAGTTTTTGAAAATCTGACAAAAATACAGAAGTTCAAGACTGTGTGCTTAACACAGGGCTTTAGTGATGGAAAGAACTACAATCCCATGAAGCATTGCGAACAGCATAATCACATATTCAGCATAAAAGCAATGGAAAAATATAAAACTACACATTTACAAATGTTAATATATATATATATATATCATTATTTTTCTTTTTTTGTTCAAAGTTTATTGCAAAATATACTTGTACATACAAACATTTAAGTATTTTGAGAGCTTAGAGAGACTGATTCGATTACGTCATTCGCAGTGTTCATGGGAGTGGGCGGAGCTAAAGAGCTATTTTGGTTCATGTCACTTTTTTCGACTCACTGATTGGTGTAATTTTCTGTACAGCATTATGGGTAATGTAGTCTTTCAGCATTAAACACGATTATTTAAAAAATAAGCTGAAATAATGTGGGCTGGCAGTTTCAGCAGAAGCTGAAATACTATGGGATTAACAACCTCGTAGCTCACAGTAGGTCAGTCAGTTTCTTGTTCAAAATAAATTTCCCTATGGAGAAAATGAATGGGGTTTTTACCTCTGGAACCCGACCCTATTAAAGAGATCTATTCTTTAAAACAAGGATAGGATATTTTTTATAAAAGCTTTTTTCTTTAAAATCATCCTAAATGACAGAAAAGTTCCCCTAATTGAATCACCCATATATTCAACAAAATACATATGATCAACACAGCATTATCTTCAGTTTGTTCACATTAATAGCGACACATATTCGGTTGTTTCACTTTGCCACAAAACGTAAGATATTGCGAATACTAATGTATTATGATGATTATATGTTAACACTGATAACAAACGCAGACTTACGAGCACACAATATATGCAGTGTGAGTGGTGCTTCTTTTTACTCCCTGACCTGAACCTTATCCTTTGTGCTGTAAACAAATGCAACACGTGAGTCGGAGTTTGGCACCTTTCTACCAAAAAAAAAGCGCCCTGATTTACTTCAGTCTAATATGCTGGCTTGTCTAAAACATGTAGGGTACAACGGATCTAAAGGCCATCGGGGGTAAAAGGCCCTTTGATTTACTTACTCCCAAAACTCTGAAAAGCAACAAAAACTACCACAGTACTTTCCTAAACACCTGTTGATCTTAAGTTTTGCTGAAGCTGATTTAATCTATAGTTTTTCAGTACCTGTTGAATAACTGTAACTTAACCAAAAAACTCTGTTACAGAAGGTTGATGATGCTGCCAACTGTGTTCTGTAATTTTGTGAAAAGAGGGCTAATATTACTGTAACTGGTTCAGTCACAATGTGAAATATGACTGTGCTTACATTGTACCTCCATGAAATGCCAAAAGTGAGTAAATAAACTAAAAAAAGCTACATGGTTCGCTGAAGTGATCATTTTGAACAAGTATGTACTTAAATGTACACTAAAATAGTGCTGTCAGATCAATTAATCTTGATTAATTGCATCTTACATAAAAGTTAGATGCTTTTATGTTAGATGCGATTAATCGCGATTAGTCGATTTGGCAACACTACTCTAAAAATCTCTTGCTATATCAAAAGTATTTGCATATGATGACAAATTCTTCCCTCTAGTTGCCTTTCAAAACATACTAATTGTTGCATTTACTTTATACAAATTAAGTTTCTCCAATATTCAGTAAAAAAAAAAAAAAAAAATCTTTTCACCTGTCATATACTTTGGGACCAGAACAAAAAAAGGGGGGCTTTTAGCCCCGTCGTACCCTAATAACACGGCACCTTACATTTTCAGTGGTGCCATCATGATGATTGTTGGCACTGCACACGATTTACACGTCTGTGAAAATCTTTTTAATATTCACACAGTTTTGATTGTTCTGGTTGGAGTAGTTTGTCTGTTTGAAAGCACTATTTATTCCTTCCTCTACGACCATATATTCCGATTTACTGAGTGAGGATGTGCTCTGTGTCCGTTTCAGATCTTCTGTGGAGTTGAGATGCTGACAGCTGCCGACGTGGAGGTATTGTGCATGCTCTTCCCCATCGGTTTCCCGGTGATAAAAGTAATTGAAATTGGACACAATGACAGGGACGGGCAGCGCAATGGTCAATACGCCAGCGATGGCGCACAAAGAACCCACAATTTTGCCTCCTATGGTTACTGGATGCATGTCTCCATAGCCGACAGTGGTCATGGTAACCACAGCCCACCAAAAAGCATCAGGGATGCTGCTGAAACTCGAGGAAGGGTCGTCAGCCTCCGCGAAGTAGACGGCGCTGGAGAACAAGATGACCCCGATGAAGAGAAAGAAGATGAGGAGTCCCAGCTCCCTCATGCTGGCTTTTAGGGTCTGGCCGAGAATTTGGAGGCCTTTGGAGTGGCGCGAGAGCTTGAAGATGCGAAAGACCCTCACCAGACGGATCACGCGGAGGATGGCGAGAGACATGGCTTGCTGACCGTTGGCCTGGCTCTCGGCTAACTCCGTCCCCAAAGTGATGAAGTAAGGAATAATAGCCACAATATCAATAATATTCATGATGTTTTTGGAAAAAGTAGCCTTGCTGGGACACGCAAAGAATCGCACGAGCAGTTCGAAAGAGAACCAGATGATGCAAAGGGTCTCGATCACAAAGAAAGGGTCTGTGAAAGTGCTGGACACAAAAGGACCGGTGCCATTTACAATAGGCGAGACAGGAGTTGGGTCCTTGTCATCCCTAAACTCGGGCAGGGTCTCCAAACAGAAAATAACAATGGAAATCAAAATGACCAAAACAGACACAATAGCAATGCCCCTCGCAGGACCAGAGCTCTCTGGGTACTCAAACAAAAGCCAAACCTGTCTCTGGAATTCGTGGTCTGGCAAAGGTCGCTCTTCTTCTTTGATAAATCCCTCGTCCTCGCGAAATTTCTCCATGGCTTCCTCGCCAAGTTGATAAAAGCGAATTTCCTCCGAGAAGATGTCAATGGGAACATTCACGGGTCTCCGAATACGCCCCCCTGATTGATAGTAGTACAGGATGGCATCGAAGCTCGGTCGGTTCCTGTCAAAGAAATACTCGTTTCTGAGCGGGTCAAAGTAGCGCATCCTCTTTTTCGGGTCCCCGAGCAACGTGTCCGGGAACTGGTTGAAAGTTTTCAGCTGGGTCTCGAAGCGCAGTCCCGAGATGTTGATGACCACTCGCTCGCAGCACTCGTGGTCGGGCTCGTATCGATCCAGCGACAGGTGACTGGGCAGCGCCGCGCTTTCCTCCAACATGTTATCGCACGCGACCACTGTCATGATGTCCTTCTCCGTCTCCGCGTACCCGTGGTTGTCGGCGTTGTTCCCCCTGTGGCTGGCTGAGGGTGAGTCAATGAGGTTGTAGTGGTCATCCATACAGGTGAGGAGACGGAGCGGCAGAGGGCGACCCGCCTCCCCTACCTAACATCGGGTGAATTGAGGGTTTCTCTGTCGCGCGCTCTCTTTTGCTTCTTAACACACTGTCGCCGCCCCACGGAGCTTTATAAACACATGTCTACTCCCGCCCACGGCAAACATATGCCTGACACATTTCCAACACTCGCCCAATCGGAGCGCAACAAGAAAAGATAGTCGATTCTCGGCGCGCGCGCGCCACTGTGTTCTGCCTTGCGCGCATTACGCAAATCATTCACATAAAGTATACAAAACACGACTCGAGTTTAAATAATTGACCAATACCAAAGACGTGCTCTCCCACACAGTGTGTGAATTTTACAAAGACTTTTTAAAGCAATGTATGTTCTTTTTTGTTCTAAGGTTCTTTTCTTGCAACCCAAATCTTTTACGCCTTTAGAAGTCGACATGTAACAGTCACCTATCTTTACAAAACTAGCAACGTTTTTTGGTGATTAGCCTATATAGTGATAAATCTCGTTTTCCCATTTGATTCTAAACGTAACTGTTGCAATGTGTACTTCCTCAGGCGAGCGCGATTTCCGAGTTTATTTAGTTTGATATGATAGTTTTATCTTCTTATAAGAGTGCAGACCGACAAATCTGTCATTATCACTTGCAAATGACAAATACAATAAATAAAAATGTAAAAAATCTAGAAACTAATTGTGTCTTAGAATCTCAAATTGGTTTAAAAACAGATCCCGACTTCGTAGGATTCTCATCGCGCAACAAACGTCATGTACGTTGTCACGATAAAATGCCATTTGATGTATTGTTTACAAAAGGAAGAGTGTGTTGAAATGATGTCAAATGATGTCATAATGGGCTGTTTGCTTAAACGACGCAAGTGTGCTTGTTTTATCATTTTTGCAAATATAGCTTAGCGTAAACAATTACTTCCGTTTTACATTATGATGGTTATGACTTAACGCATGAATTATTGTCTTGTGGCTGAACGTTCCAATGAAGACACCGGAGCTCTCCATGGTGCTGAAGATGTGCGCGCGCTTCAGCGAGCACGCGAGGGAGGAAAACATGTAGAGACTGACCTGTATCTGCTGAAGAAAATCACATCTTCGCTATTAGACGTTTATATCACGATGTTTTGTCAAATTATCAAGGCGAAAAGTGACCCTTATTTTACAGTGACCCTTACACATTTTACATGTAGTTACTATAGTAATAACAGTCCATTATGCATAGTTACATGGAAGTAAACCGAACTTTAATCCTAACCCTACAGTAATTATATAGGAAGTACATGTAGTTAATTACTATTACTTAGAACTTAATTGTATAATTACACTGAAACAAGGACACCTCAAAATAAAGTGTAACCACACACACACACACACACTCACACACACACACACACACACACACACACACACACACACACACACACACACACACACACACACACACACACACACACACACACACACACACACACACACACACACACACATGCATGCATGTTGTGTTTTCATGTTTTATGGGGACATTCCATAGACATTTTATACTGTAAATACTCCATATTCTATACCCTAACCCTAAAACCTACCCATCACAGAAAACTTTCTGCATTTTTACATTTCCAAAAAACATAATTTAGTCTGATTTATAAGCTGTTTTCCTCATGGGGACAAACAAATTAGAGAGAAAAAAAAACTTTCTCACAAAGGCTCTTTATTTCTGCTTATATGCTTTTGGTAGTGTTCAGTAGAACAACCTTCGCCACTACAAAGTCAATAAAAGCACATTTGTACAGAAACATCTTTTTGCAAGGACAGATAAATCCTCCAAACAGCATTGAATTTGCTTTTTCTTCAGATTTGAGAAGAATGATGTTGTGAGCCTTGATGTGTCCCCTGCACTCAATCTTATCTTCAATGAGTGGTTTGACACGCAGGAAGGAGAGGGTGAGTAACAGATACTCTCTTCATATTCAGCCTTCACCATCGTCATCACAGAGCTGTTAAGATGGCAGATCTCTCCTACATTTCACCCTAGCTCTCTCTTCATCTCATTCAAGCACACACTGGTCCTCAACTCAAGTGGGAACTTGTTTCCGTGATTACGTTTCTGTCTGTGTGTCCTTGTTCCTGAGCTCTTGTTAAGCAATCCCCATTTCTGATAATGGAATCCGTTCTCCACTGTGATCCGTAGCTGGTGTCTGTCATGATTGCACAAGCAGGGATTGGCTAGCCATTGATTAAACTGGTTATTTGCACAGCATGAGCCATCAAGAGAGCACAGGGGTGATTCATCTTTGTAAAAAAAAAAAAAAAAGAGCTCAGAGTAATAAAATATTTATGAGCATTTTTGGTTTTGCCCTTTGTATGAGCCTGCAAATAGTAATGCATT
The DNA here is from genome assembly GCF_951802725.1 of Rutilus rutilus. Taxonomy (NCBI): domain Eukaryota; kingdom Metazoa; phylum Chordata; class Actinopteri; order Cypriniformes; family Leuciscidae; genus Rutilus; species Rutilus rutilus. The sequence continues at coordinate 35,803,476 of NC_140217.1, read as the reverse complement.
ATTAATCGGAATTTAAAGTGAAACTATTCTTTAAATGACTGGTCGGATGGCTTTAGAAATGAATTCTTGCAAAGCAAATGCAGCAGAAAATACCACAGGGGGAGGGAAATAAAATACAGATGAAGTACTATGAGACATTGGGTCTAGACTGTCCAGCAAATATTAGCTTGGTGAAATGTAAGGCCTCTGTGCCACTAATTTGCGACTCGCTGGTGAGCAAAAGCAGAAATCGATGGGGGTTTGGAGTCACTGATCAGGAAGCTAAGCTGGAGATCATTACATGTGCACATTGGTCAAGGTCAGAGCAGGATATAGAAATATTTTCAGGACTGCCAGCAGTCAGAGACAGGCCTAATCACAAAATAATGGCTGTGTGGATATCTGTTGAATGTATTGTTTATATTTTTTGAAACTATTATGGCTATGATCCTCAAAGGCTGGTCAGTTATCATCTACACTATTAAAAATATAGGTTCCAAAAGTGGGTTTTCGCAGCAATGCCATGGAAGAAATGTTTTGGGTTCCCCAATTTAACCTTTCAGTGAGCCGTTCTTAAAATAACCATTTTTCTTTCTGTGAAGATCATTTTTATGATCTAAAGAACTGTTTTTTTTCCCCCACTATTTTTTGTAATGGAAAGGTTTCATGCTGTTTAAGGATCTTCATGGAACCATTGGTGCCAATAAAGAACCTTTAGTTTTAAGAGTGTATGATACTGTGTGCGGTATGGTATTAAAAAAAGAATGGCATATTGTCTTGAATGATTGTTTTTTATGTATTATTTTTTGGTCAAAGACTTGCCTTTTGGTTAAGTAATGTTTGTAGACCACCAAAAGTACTGCATTTATATTGATGAGAAATTAATATTTTGCAGAAGAAAGAAAATGAAGCCTATTTTAGGGTCATTAATATTATTTTTGAATAGAGACCATATTTTAATGATAATTAAGCACATTTCCGCCCTAAATTCTCATTACGGTAATTATTCTCAGTGGAGATTCTAATGCATTTTTTTTTTTTTTTTTTTTTTGCAATATGATTTCTTAAATTTAAATCAATTAATTAAATGGCAGAACAACATGATATTTGAACGCTTTAAATAATATATTATGTTTTATTTAAATTACAGTGTTAAGATTGGGAGTTGGATTTTATGAAAATATGTCACAATGCCAATGAAAAGTCTTAATTATCTTAATTAATTATCTCATTTTCTTTTAGCAGATATAATAATTTTTCTCTGATTTTGGCTGAAATCAGTCAAACCTAACTCATTTCAAACTCATCTTCTCTTTTTATATAGAATAAAGCCTCATGTTTTGGCAATATTATTGAATGCATCTTCTTTTCTCACCCCTGCTAATTAGGCAGTGCTACCAATCAGAACATCTGCTGCCATGGTAATTAGAAAAACAAACACACATCAATGACTTGGACACCTATTTCCATGGGAGTAATCTCTGACACCTCCTCAACCCTGCCAACCATTTTAACCATAGGGAAATATAACATACACACAGGTATGCTCCCATATAAGTACATGCACACACAAACTTACAGTTGCTTTGAAAACAATGTAACATCTCACGCAGAAAAATTGCAATTAGAAGAGAATGAGCAAGCAAAATGATGCACATTGTTCTTTGTAATAATGGCATTCATTTGTATGTGTTATTCTTGTTAAATGAGAAAAGCAAAACAAATAATTTTACACATCACCAGTCTGGCATTGATTTGCATTAGCACTTCTAATCCACTTGCACTTGAGTGTGCATGGCCAATTGTGGGGCTTGTTGTAATATATGGGGTAAGATATGTGATAACTTGCCGTCCTTATGTATTTCTTAAACATGAACAGGCTTAGAGAGAGAGGATGGAAAATGGTCATAAAAAACTGGTCAATTTTTTTTTTTCATTACAATTGGTCTTCAGAGGGGGAATTTATTTTATATTGTATGAATACACACTATACTGTGCAGTAAGAATTTTGTTTTTGAAAGAAGTTTATACTTTTATTAAAAAAGGATGCATTAAATAAATCAAACGGGACAGTAAATACATATATTATGTTACCAAAGATTTCGGTTTCAAATAAATGTTGTTTTGAACTTCCTTTTCATCCTGAAAAAAATAAAAATAAAATCATCACAGTTTTCACATATTAAGCAGCACAACTGTTTTCAACATTGATAATAATAAGAAATGTTTCTTCATGTGACACTGAAGACTGCTGAAAATTCAGCTTTGAATTCACAGGAATAAATAACATTTTAGAATGTATTAAAATAGAAAACATTTATTTTAATATTTCGCAATATAGCAGTTTTTACTGTATTTTTGATTAAATAAATGCAGTCTTGGTGAGCATAAGAGAGATATGAAGGGTGAAGGTCAAAGGGAAGGAGAAGCCGTGGAGATGAGTGGCCGTAACTCGTCTCTCTTTATTTCTCTCCACACCTCTCCTCTTTAGGGCACTGTCAGTGTAAAAAATAGTCTGAGAATAGACTGGTTAATCTCGACATGCCCTTGGGTGTGTGAATGCACCTCCCGTAACGTTATCCTGACAGCGGGTCTGTTTGAGACGCACTCCACAGATTGTCTGCATGTGTCTTTCATCCATTCTTCCACAACGTCAGCGAGAGTTCTCTACATGCTTCTGTTGCCAGAGGACATCGACTGTTTCAGTTCATCAGCTGCAGATGTCTGAAGAATGCTTGATGTGGAGTTCACATCAGTCAACACACACTGAACAAGCAGGGCGGCGGATGAGATTCATTTGAACGTCTGGCATTAGGCATGTCAATGAAAATCATTCTGTGGTTAGTAGTATGAAAACCAACAGAAGGATGACATTTCCTTTATTCTGTGGCTCAAATAAATATTCATTTCACTGCTATTTTCCAGCGAGATGTTTTGTGGTGACTCATCATGACTGACACTTATTTTCACTTCCAACAATAAACCTAAGATTCAGTTGAGTAATATTTTGACAGCTGTGTGATAAACATGCCAATATATATATATATATATTTCCTACAGCAGAACCAAAGAAACGCTTTCCATGTTTTTGGCATATTAAACAAATATGTTGCAATGACTCTTGCATACACAATAGAGTTGGAGTAGATGCTGTATTTGGAGGTTAGTGTATTGAACGTGTTATAGTGTTGTGTACCCGGGTGTTGTTTGTTCAGCCAATTAAATATTGAAAATATTTTACATATTTTCAGTGCTCAGTGTTTTTTATAGAAGATTTTACAGATGCTTTTATTCACTGTATACAATTCATTTTAGATTTGCTCTCTCATACAATGCCATTAAAAAGTTTGGGGTTGGTATGATTTCTCTTATATGCTTAAAGGAACACTCCACAGTTTTTTGAAATAGGGCTTATTCACCTTCTTTCCTACATTTAGATAGGTGGGCAAATGCATTTTTGTCTCAGTGCATGCATTGTTTTAGTTTGACAGGGTCGGCCCTAGCTTAGCTTAGCATAATGAATGGAATTCTTTGTTGCCAGCTAGCATGTCATGAGTAAAAGTAATATATAAAATAAAAAAAAACCACCTAATTATTTCTTGTGGCCTGCGTATTCACAACAAGTACAAATAGTGATGCAGATTAACACTAGGTGATTTCCTATGCAGATATTGACTTGAGACTATATTAGGGGGAAGCACAGGCGAAGCACTGCTACTTGGGTGCAGAGATATTACGCCCAAGTAGCAGTGCTTCGCCTGTGCTTCCCCCTAATATAGTCCTTAATATATAAGTCAATATCTGCCTAGGAAAATCGCCTAGTGTTAATCTGCATCACTATTTGTACTCGTTGTGAATACGCAGGCCACAAGAAGTAATTAGGTTGTTTTATTTTTATTTTTTATATCACTTTTACTCAGGACATGCTAGCTGGCAACAAAGGATTCCATTCATTATGCTAAGCTAAGCTAGTGCTGACCCTGTCAAACTAAAACAATGCATGCACTGAGACAAAAATGCATTTGCCCACCTATCTAAATGTAGGAAAGAAGGTGAATAAGCCCTATTTCAAAAAACGGTGGAGTGTTCCTTTAACAAAGCTGTATTTATTTGATTAAAAATACAGTAAAAACAGTAAAAGAAAATTAAAATGTATTCTTTAATTAAATAATTCATTCATTCATTCATTATTGTGATGAAAATTTTCAACATTTTTACTCTTACTCAGTCTTCAGAAATCATTCTAATATGCAGATTTACTGCTCAAGAAATATTAATTAATGTATTATTATCAATGTTGAAAACAGTTGTGCTGCTTAATATTTTTGTGAAAACCTTTATGCATTTAAACTACAAAAGAAACTAAAATCGAAATATTTAATAACAATATAAATGTCTTTAATGTTAACTTGTGAACAATTTAATGTCTTTGCTGAATAAAATGTTAATTTCTTTCAATAACAACAACAAAAAATCTTACTAATCCCAAACTTTTGAAGGATAGTGTAATGGGGACTGAGGCCATCAACCTTTAAAACCTTTATGAAAGTGAGTAAAAGACATGTAAAGATACCTTAAAAGTCAGTGTTCTTGTGTGTATTGTCATTGACATCAAACCTACACTGTAAAAATGTAGCTGCAATTCTTAACTTAAAATATGTTGAGATAACTTAAAGGGGACATATCATGCCAAATGCACTTTTTTAGCCCTTAAATGCATTTTGTTGTATATTGGGAGTGTTTAGAAGTACAGAAAATATGAAATTATTCTCTTCAGGTGCTTCGTTGATATCTTTATATTCTGTTTTGGTCATATTTTTCAACCTGTTCCGATTTTTCTGATATCTATGACGTTTTTTGAACTATTACGTCACAGTATTTGCAGCGGAACTGCCAAATAAGGACATTGACTTCCGGCCCAACACTTCGAGCAATCCGCCATTTTTATTTCTCGCTGCAATTTTGTAGTCCAAGCTAAAGGATGCAGAAGTTACGAGAGGGTAAGTTAAAATGTTCGGTTGTTGGATGTAGTAACCCACACGCTTCATTACACCGTCTAATGTAGATAAACTGCCGCGCTTGTGACAAGGGCGCATGTTTAACTGAAAGAACGAGCAGAGAGAGAGACCCGGTCGCGCGCGCGCACTCTCTCTCTTCAGAGCCAGGCGAAAGTGTAAACAAGACATCACCGTCTCCAAACTAGACGCGGTCTTGCTCTCTCTCCCTCGCACATATTAATCAAAATAAATCGACACGGTGGTAAAAGGTCGGAAGACCAAAGTTTCATGTGTAAATACAGTACACACCAGTGCGATACATCCATATGAAGACGTTGTTCTACAGGTTCGTCGTCTTCATTTTCATCTCGCTCCGGCTCCGACTCTGGCTCGAACATGTAAGGCTGGCTGGACAAGTCTTCCGTTGTTGACATTTTGTTAATAACGTGTGAATAAAAAGTTTCTGTGCCGCTAGATAATCGTATCTCTGCTATCAAACTACAAAAATGGCCGAACGGGGTGGAGTTGAACCTCTGCAACCTGGAGAGGGGGCGGACTATGAAGTGTCTCAATTGTATTTAAAGAGACCGCACCAAAACGGGTTGCTTTGAGACGCACATCAGAAAAGGGGTAGAAAAGGGGCCTGTGGAGCTATAATAATGAAGAATTCAGACCCAAGCATTGCAGTTCCGCTTTATATAGACTACAAATGTATGATTTATATGTAAAAAGGAACAATTTAAAAGCATGATATGTCTCCTTTAAATATCCACCTAAACTAAAGTTAACTAAACTTACTATTTTAAGTCAAGCACAAACAAGTACTTTTTAAAAAGTTGAAACAACATATTACTTATTATTCTAATGTTGAATTTTAAGTTGTGATAAATAATCACAGCAATCATTTTTTACAGTGGCGGATAGCATTTTTAGAGAAAAAGCTATCCAATGGCTTCAGAATGCTTGCAATACAGTGCACAAGTTGCATTTATGACGTATTATTTTGTATCCTTACAGAGCACTCTGGACATTCTGTAAAATATCTTCTATGTTCCACCGAAGAAAGAAAATCATGCATGTTTGGAACGACACAAGGGTGAGTAAATGATGACAGAATTTCCATTTTTGAATAAGTTATCCCTTTAAAACTGTATTATATGATATAAACAGCCATATAAAGTATATATAAAGCCAACAAGCAAACCTGTTCACTGGTGTAAAACACTTTAATAAATGTGCAAAGTGCTTCAAAACAACTGGATCGCTGCGCCCCTCCCCCAATACTCCTAATGCTTCCTATAGGAGCTGTCAGACGGGCAAGCCTAGACACACATGCAATCTGCTCTACAGGGGGAAAAAGGTTCCCCTACCCCTGTGTCTCATTTACCACACCAGGTGTCCAATAAACACACACACACATAGACACACAGGTAGACAACTTGCCCTCCATACACTGCAAACCAATGGAAAAACAAACTCTCATGGTGGTTTGCAGTTGGCATACATACATACTACAACATCTATTTATGTGCACAAAAAAAAAGCCATGCACACACACACACACAAACACAAACGCTCCTGCATAATACATGCGCGCACGCTCGCACACTTATAACCCATAATCCACCCACACAGAAATTGAGAAGGGTTTTCCCCTGGTGCAGAATTAAAGAGCTCACGCGTTCCCAGCCCCCTCTTCCTCTTACCTCTCCCTTCCTGCACCTCGGAGCTGGGAAACACTGGCAGCTGAGCACCTCACAGAGCGTATTCATTATGTAGAGTGAGATTACCCTGGACACGCTCTACAGGCTTCCATAACATAACAAATACATGCCTTGTGTTTCTATGCGGATGGGTGAGGTTATTGCCAATAACCTTTTAATACCATAAAAAGAACACATGCCCTACACAACAATTATGGTATAGCACTGTGAATTATGCAAAAAGAGCAGGGCTGGTTGATCATAAAGGAAGCTAAGTGGCAAGCTGAGGAGACCCGATAAGAAAGAGAGTGAAAAAGGCATGAAATATTTCCTTATACAAACACTTTTTTAAATTTCTGAAGGAAATGTGCCGGTTTGCACGTACAAATGTCAGCACCAGGATGCTAGGCTGCTGTGGGTGGTTGCCAGGGCTTTTATTAAATTTTTTTTCATTTATTTTAGGCTTTTTACAGTTTAGAATCCTTATGATATATACAACATGGCGTGATCACACCTAAACTGTATGCTAAAAGTGTGTCTGCGTGGGTCTATAGCAATACCCTGCACTAATGAAAGCAGAGTGCTCACAGCTGGCATCAGGTAATGTGTTAATATTGGTAATTGAGGTGAGCTGTGTGAAATGTTATCAGAATGGACTTTCTCCATAAAGAACTGATTGCAAGGAAGACATCAGGACTCCCACTGGCTCCAGTTCCTGAACTAACGCACTTAAAAAACAATCTCAAATCACTCTTCAGGTTTCTGGTTAATATAATGACACATTTGAGATATGTTGTGCAACTTGGATTGATCTGTGGATTATTGCTGTAGCATATTAAACTGCATTGACTAACAGAGATTCTACTGCGTGTTCATAACAGCTGTGTGTACTGTATATTATATTGATCAAATGTCTTTTTGCATCTCCGTCATCTCGTGTATATATGAATTTCAATGTTTAAGAGAGAGCTTTAAACTAGCATGCTGTTATCACTGGCTCAGGTTAAAGTAGACTCACCTGATTTAAGTGTTTCAGAGTACACTGAAGTCAATCAGTATGTGATATTAATAGCAGTGGGAGGAACCAAATTGCCTCTGAAAGGAAGGTAAGGATTGCCATTTAAATGATCCAAGCTTTCATATCCTAACTAGGTCAGGCAGATGACATCAAATGTTCACCACTTCTGTTTGTGTCTGTGGGTGACATGTATCGATGCTGTGATGTTTTCTGGAGCCAGTTGCAAAAAGCCATTATGATAAGACTGTGTCTAAAGAACTAGTATGACCAGCTAGCAGTCAGGCCGCATTTACATTACTCGACCCAATTCCGATTTGTGTCTCCCATGTGGCACAGATCGGATATGACCCACGAACGTGAAACGTGCATTTGCGTATGCCATGTTAGTGGACGGTTCGGAAGTGGACAGCAGCGAACACTGCTACATTCACTCAGGCTTCAACAAGGGCTCTCCTTTTTTTCCCTCTGCCTTAAGAGAACAATGTCTTGCTGACCGTTAAAGATTGTGCAGAAAGCAAAAGCTTGTATTATCATTTCGTCTGCGTCCATTACAAATGGCGCCGTTCTTACTTCCTTTTCGGCCTAAGCTTTTCCGGGTCAGTGCGTCTACCTTGGGTTGTTTCACCAAATGTAAATGCAGATATGGGATATGGGTCAAGTAAGAAGAACTAAACCTACCCATCTCCACCCCCTGATCCCTAAACCCACCCCTAAACCTACCCATCTCCACCCCTTAGATGCTTTTACCCCGCCCACTTCCGGCATCAGACTGTTAGGCTGGCGCTGTCATCCTCACACTGCTATGACGTATGGTTCTGCGGTTTTGCAGTTGGTTAATATTGTGTGACCGGGGATCATTTTGACAGGTGTTGTCTGGACGTGGAAAATGACGTTTTTAGTACATCGTTGTGGGTTAAACGTACCCTAATGCCGAGTTCAGACTGCACGATTTTAGGCCCGATTTTGGCTCGCCGACAGGTTTTGAGATATTGCAGACGAATGCCCGAAATCACAGGCAAATCGGTGCTCGTTCACGTGAGTGACAATCACGCCGTGTGAATGAGCAAAGACGCGATCTGAGAGAATCGCCAACGAGTCGCCGACGCCCGTGAGATATTTGGCATGCTAAATATCTGGACCTGTCGCGATTCAAAATCCTGCTGTGTGAAAAGTGTTCTGACTGAAAACTACATCGGCGATGACCGACAGCCAATGAGAGAGCAAGATACAGAGCAGCGGGGAGTTCGGGGAGGAGTTATAGACCAGAATATCAGTATTTTAAAGTCCAACTAAAATCAAAATTGACCCTATTTACTTTGTTAGCGCATATTACTAGTCTTGTGGTGAAAAATTAATCCGTGCAAGTTAATACACAGAAAGAAATTGTTTGCCGTAGTAATCTTTAATCAAAGTCTGAAAAGTTACTTCCGGTCTCGAATGGCGTTCCTTCTCTTATGTATGACGGCTTGGGTTGGGAAACGCTTAACCACTCCCCTCCAACCGTTAGTCTGTTATGAGCAGAGATGGAGAGGAGGAGCACTAGAGTAAAACCCTGCCCTCTGTTCAATATTCCTTTTCACTGGGAAATACGTCACAACACTGGAGAAAAGTCATTTGCAACTTCCGGCTCACGCGGACTTTAATAGATATATTTACAATTATATCAAACAGAAACAAAGCACAAACATTTGCTTGACCAGCAGCAACAGCAGCACATTATTTATTTACCCACAACTCTCTTTGCAGAACACACAGTCCTTGCTCCCCTCGTCTTCCTAACCATTTCCTCCTGCATAATCTGTTTATTTTTCTCCTTTTTGCTGCAAATCAGCGCACAGACTATTTGGATCGCAATCTTCTTGCAGGCTATCATTTTTAATAACAATTTCAGTCTTGCGAGAGCTCCGGTCTCACGCACGCGTGATCTTGCGTTATTTCCTTATCACTTCTCGCGTGTGTTGGTTGTGAAACGTAGTTTGCGGACCAGAGAAAAGTTGTCGGCTATTCTTTCTTTTGTAAAGTCATGCAGTGTGAACCCCCCTGCCGCTGATCCATCGTGCAGTGTGAACACACCAGCAACTGAATGTTACCCCAGATAGTCATGCAGTGTGAAAAGAACAGTGACCCAACTACTTTGAAAATCGTGCAGTGTGAACTTCTTTCAAAAACATTGCAAAATGTTACCAACAAGCCACGGCATGTGTGTATATTCACCTTTGTTCCTTCTCTAGTTAATTTTAAGTGGTTCTGCGGTGTGACCATGTGACCAACTATTTCCAGTAACCTCAATTAGTATAAGGTCATAAAATCTCCATGTATATTAATTATAGAAGAAATTTTTTTTTTTAAGAACAGCTTTAGTGAATTCTTGCATGTCACACCACAGGATAGGCTACTACTGAAACTGCTTGATTTAACATCAACTATAAAGTAGGCTTTTTTGGATTTGGTGGTTTAAGGGCATGAAGAATGAGACAATTAAAATGATATGAGAGATTATGTTGTGTCATTGTCCAACCCATAAAAGCCCTTTGATAATTATTTGAATTGACTGTAGTGAAATGTATAATCCTCCACAAAAAAAGGAATACAAATCCTTGTAAGAAAGGCACAGTGAATACAAGCACCACAAATGATTTTGATTCCATCTTAATGATTTTAATTTGGTTCACATCGGGATCTCTCTCAAGTGGAGGGAAAAGTGGGTTAGATCTCAAGAGTCGACTCCGTGTTCTAGAAGCAACATGGATATTTTTCTCGCACGTGAGTCTTGCGAGATGTTTGTCTTCCGGTGAAAACAAAACCGTGATTTAATGAAGTTCTACACTAAAAATAATGAAACCGACATGAAGCATTTGAAGCTGCATGCAATTTAAATAATTCCAGCTTTGTTATTTTATTTACAATGGAAATGTATCTATATAATGCATCAAGAAATGTTGTCATGCACACTGAGACCCAGACTCAAGACAGCAGCAGAAAATCTATACAGAATGAAGCATTCCCTCTAATGTGAGGTGCATTATAAATAGTCTGCAACAATGGGTTTTATAAACCCACAGCACTGTAAGGATCTATGTCACATTAGTATGGACTTTGAGGTACATTACAAATGCATGCGTTATGTCATCAAAATATAACTTAAATAGAAAGTAGTACCAGACGACACGCTTTGTCTTTTCCATTCTAAAGATATAAACACCTTAATATTTTTATATAAACATGTTTAATTTCTTAACAGTGTCAACATTAATTACTGTGGAACAGTCAGATTACTTCAGTGTCCTTAAAACACCAAACAAACACAGCAATTGCATCTGAAGATTAAACAAAAATTCAAAGCAGAAAGGAACTGAAAAATTGAATAACAGTAACTGACAGCTAGGGCACAGTGACACAAATGCTTGGTTTGTTGCTTTTGAGGTCAGTGCATTTTACCGTAAACCCAAAACACTGAAGTGAACATGGTTTTGTTTGGGAAAAGTTGGAAGATCAGATTCTCCATTCGAGTCACAGAAGCCACAGGCCGCTTTGTAATTATTGCAGTCGTCTCACTTTCCACCCATGCTTGAGTTACAGCTAAAGGGTGAACAAACTAACTATAGAGGCCAGTGGGCTTTGGGTTGGATGAGGACGCCTCATTTTTTGGGCTGTGTTCCAATCTGTTTCTGCACCCATTAGGCAGCACATGAGGATTTGTTAAATGTTAGAGTAGAGCCATCATCTGACCCCTGGAGTCATCAGGCAACGGAAGGTCACTTCCCTCCGTCTGTTAAATGCCACGGAAATGTCATTAACATAAAAATGGACAGGAAGTAACTGAACGGGTTCTAGAATGCCATTCAGAATGGACAGTTCAGAATCCTCAAGAAAGGAATCATAAAACCATTTTAAAAGTCTGTTCTTTGGATGGAAATATAACTCCCTCTTCCTCTAGTCTACAGCATTCTCTCTTTAACATCCAATGCGCAGTTTTTAATTCTTAAAAGTAAATAAATGTAGCTGGCAGTCAATAAAGTGATCTTAGTTTTTTTGTGGTATGAATCTTCTGATTTATATAAAAAAAAAGACAAAAAATAAATAAATAAAATCTTCTATAAATGAACATACCTTACATTTCGATATTAAAATTCTTGAATTCAAAATTCTCTGGTACTCCCATTTTTTTTTTTTTTAATGAATGAATCAGTAAATAAATAAATATTTTTGCAATGGAAAGTACATTGATAAAACTTATAAAATAATGATTAATGCAATTAATTTGTACACAGTGGTTACCTAGCTTTACATTTATGGCATCAAAACATTTTAAGGTAAGGCATTTCCTCAATGGCCCAGTAAGATATTTGCTTCTGATACTTTGCTTGTTTTTCTGTATTTCAGGTGCTGATTGGTTTTGAGGAACTGTAATGTTGATCTGCTTGATTTGAGGATCTGGAATTGCATTGTTAATCTCAAAGGGGTAGAGTGATGAATGGAGGAGAGGAAGGTAGGAAAGCCCAGTCAGGGAATCCTAATGACTTTATTGATTGTGACACAGACATGTATAAGAGCCTGATATCACAGAACGCCATCAGAGTTCATCTCCAAAACAGAGAGGAAAAAATTGCCCACAAATCTCATCTAAACGACCCTGACAAATGATTCTTTACATACAAGTAGGAAGGAGCTCACAGCATGCGACAAGATGCAGTTATCCAAATTACTGAAGGAGACATTAACAATGGAGGCATAAATTACTAGATTAAAAATGTAGTCTGTTCAGTCTGCTCAGTAAACCAAATCTGCAGAACATTCTGGTAGCTGTGAGGCGAAACATCCGAGCGCTGCAAATCTGGGATGTTTATAAATGCACATGGCTAAATGTGTCAAAGCCTTAATTTCCCAGCATGTTAAGATTTGAGAAACGAGTGTCCCCATTTCCGCTCCATCCCCCCATACGATCCCCCTCCCAGCTGTAAAATCCCATTCCAGTGTGCCTGTGTGCAATTGCCTCAACCCAGTGATTTATGAAAAGGAGGAAAAATCTCTGTGCAGATGGGACTGAGAGGTTAGAAAGAGGTATAAATATTCCTGATCACGAGCAGGGACGTATTTAGCTCCCCCCGAGGTCCCTCCGTAATAGACGCTATGTCTTCTACTGCCATTAACTCATAAGAACAGACGTGGCTGCATGTCACAGGGACAAGGAGAGCAAATTAAGTGGAACCGCTCGCGATCACACCTGTGTACTATTCTCTAGCATAATTGTCACCTTCACTGTTAGAATATTGACACTGGGATTGTTTTCTGAAAGAAAAGCGCTAGTTGAAAGCACAGCTGGCCCTTTGTAGTGCGAATCGAGTCTTTGTTAGTGATTCTGTTTGATGATTTCTAATTGAAAAGAACATATCACAGTGTTTGAAAAGTTCATGCTATAAAAATCAATAAAAACGACATGCACGTCCTTTGAAATCCTTCGCGTGCAAATAATCGATTTAAATCTAAATCATCTGTGTATTTTAAAACCTAGTGAGCTGGTTTGCTGTCTACTGTCTATAACATCTGCATTTATAGGCATTTTAACGTTATTAAATACTGTATGGCTATCTCACCTCCAGATTTATCTGATTAGTTCATTGTTTTACAACTGACACTGATCCATGTCAAAAGTTGAACTATTTTTAACAAGACACATCTACTGCATGTTTACATAGAGTAGACCATCAATTAAAAATAGGGTAGATGGTAACATAAGTGGAACACTCTTCACAGCCCCTTCTAAATGAGTTTTAAAGTCACCATGAAATCACAATTGACAATTCTTATTCCTTTACGAAATATTGCAGTGTTTATTATGAATGATTTATCCATGCACATCATTTTTTAAATTCATGATCTCTCATAATCTTTAATCAAAAACATTGACTTCATATTCCCTTTGCAACGACATCTGATTGTCCACAAGGGTGAGACAATAATCCCTTCCTTCTAGCAATCTGTCCACTCACATGAGATTGCAGCAATTATAGCAAACAATCCAATCAATCCCCAAATGGACAAGATCAAGCCTTATTTATAAATACATGTAAGGGATAATCCACGACTAGCTGTGCATTAAACGATTTTAATATGCGACATGGAGGTAAAGAACCGCCCGACGCTGCAGATTGCAGACAAATTGTTTAATGCACACGATTATCCCGCTTATACCATGGTCATTTACCAGCATTGACAAGTTAAAGCCGTCACTGATGTTTGCAATGCTAAATTTGACTGGAAGGGTTAAAATTATGGTTATTTTTGTCAGCTACCATTCGTTGGATCTAGCATTCTGCCCACTTTAAATCAGATACAGAGATGAAATGCAGTAATGTGACATTTATTTGACTAAATTATAACATTTATTTGAATGAATTAGTCTATCGAGAGAGAGAGAGAGAGAGAGAGAGATGTGTGAATTACCTTTCTGTGCAGTGTCTTTCTACTAGCAATGAAGCTGTGAGTTTAATTACTTCAAAAACAGCGACTTTACAACCTTTTTTCAGTGTAATATAATGTAGTGATTCAGAAGCGAAGTTAAGAGCTCCGATCGGCACATAGCTGTACATTAAACGGTTTTATAGCACACCTTCCTGCCAATTACAATTATATATACAGTATATTAGAATGATTTCTGAAGGATCATGTGACACTGAAGACTGGAGTAATGATGCTGAAAATTCAGCTCTGCATCACAGAAATAAATTATATTTTAAAGTATATTAAAATAGAAAATAGTTATTTTAAGTTGTAATAATATTTCATAATATTACAGTTTTTTCTGTATTTTTGATAAAATAAATGAAGGCGTGAGCATAGGAGACTTCTTTCAAAAACGGTACTGTGTGTGTATGTATGTATATATATATATATATATATATAATTTATTATTATTTGTGTTATTTTTGTTACAATTTGCTACTGTACATATTTTAGTGTAAAAACTACTTGACTACAATGCCTTAAATGTATGTTTTCAAGCTTGATAGCTCGCTAGGTTTTGAAACGATTAATTATAAATATTTCTGAACTGCCTTTGCAGCTTTCACAGTAATCTCCTCTTTGCTTTGGTTATTAGAAATCTACAGCAACATCTTTATGAAATCTTGCTTCCTCTCATATAACTGACTGTCTCAGCATGTATAAGTGGACATGGGTTTACCATTTACATTATACGCTGACCTGTAGATGGGCTGCAAGTGGAAGTCAAGCTTAATTAACTAATTAATTGAAACTTCCAGCTGCTGGTTTGCAGCATCTGTTGCATCTGTTGCAGTCTCCGGTGAGAATTAATGTAGGCCTACTCTCTCTGCTAACAAGCCTTTGGTGGGTCAAATCCGCTCCCTTTAGAGGACTTCAAAAAACATAATACATGCATATGCAATTTGCAAAGTATGTTTGGAAATACAGTCATCTGCTAAAATGAAATGTTCATCAGGCTGGTTGTGTTAATAGCTTTATCTAATTTATGTATGTGTTGCTGCCCTGGTAAACACTGAAATGGGGGCAGTCCAGTCAGTGTCCAAAAAGTTATCAATGCCCTCTTGTGGTTAACCATGGAGCCAGCGATGAAGATAAATGTTTGGGGAGGATTGGCTGCAACACAACTATTAGATTGGGAAATTTATTTTGTGACTTTTATTTATTGTGAAACACTCCAGCTGGGCAGTTTAGAGATAACAGTTGTTCTTGTATAAACCTCTTCACACCACCCAGTAATGTATTTCTACAAGTAAATTTGTTGCAGACTTTAAGAAACAACAATGAATATGTTTGATGGACACCACAAGGAGGCAGCAAATATATATAACCATTGAGTTTGCCATCCATCAGTGTTCTCTGTCTTGGTTGTGTGGTTTATATAGTTATATTTTAGTAGTGTTTTTTTTTGTTTGTTTTTTTACTCAAGCTTTATGTTTGGGATTTGAACAAACCATCCAGAAACCACCTAGCAATGCCATAGCAACATGTGAACAACCACTCAGAACACCTTAGCAATAGCATTGCAACACCTTGGCAACCACATACAATCAAATTTAATTAGTTGAGTGCAATTAACATGCTTATGTTTAAGAAAATCTAAATCTAAAGTTCTAATAACTTAATATTATTAAAGGTACAATATGCAAGAATTTTGCATTAAAATATCCCATAATCTCAAGGCCAGTGTTATATATTTTGTTAAGTTGATTACTTACAATATCCCAAATGTTTCCAACTATTTTTAAATCGTGAGAAAATTGCGATTTTAACCAAGGAAACGGGGCGTTAGAGCAGGGGGGAGCTGGGAGTCGCCAGTCAATTGCGTCATATCCGCGTTACCCTCGGTTTCCGCTCGTACTGCGTGGAGTCCTGGACAAATGCGGAAGTTGTAGTTGTAGCGTCTATCAAGCAACAAACGTTAGCTTGTTTCGTGCATTCGTTATGGAACACAATTATTCTTTACCGATTGCAGCTGGTTCTGTCGACAAAGCATGCTTAATTTTATATTCAAATGTAGCATTCGGTAATAGAACGTTTATGTAAGGGAAGTATTATTGCTTTAGATTTGTGTTTAGTTTATTGACATTGTTTATCACGTCTGGTGTTTATGGCCATGTAAATAAATATAGCATGTGTTATACATAAAGATTAATCAGTATTTTGGCAAATGATGTGGGTATGTTCGAATGTACTTTTACAGCAATTGTTTAGAACACGTAAAACTGCGCCGCGTTATCACAACAATGAATTCGACATACAGTAACATCTATGATAACCAATTTAGTATTAAACCTTACTTTTCTTGCGGTTAATTCATTTTAATTAAATAAAAGTGTGATGAGGTTCAAGAGTCAGGAAGGAAGAAGACAGGGGTCGGCGTGACTGGGACTCTTTATTAAAATAAAGCAAAACAAACAAAAGTCGCACACAACGCGCATTCACCGTGGCAACCGCGACGGCACAAAACAGTTCAAAAATGAGCACTTGGATCCACCGGTTTTCTTTCTCTGCGTCCAATTTTCTCTTCAGTCTCTCTCTCTCGTTCCAGCGCGCGGCTTATAAGCGGTCTCTCCACACGGATCACTGCAATAAGACACAGGTGTTCGTCATTTGCACTTGACCTACTTGCTCGTCTCTTCTCTCTCCCATTACAGACCGCGCTGAACCACGCCCCCCTCGCCACAAAAAGCATATCATTATAAAAAAAGAACTTAGCCTCATCCATGAACATGATTTTTCGATTCCCGTCTGACTGATTTACATCCACGGTGGAGTTTAAAACGACAGTTCCCATCATTCCACGCTCTTTCACATCGTCATCAAGCTACGCCGTTGTTGTTGTTTGGAATGTAGCGCCCTCTAGAGGCAAAAAATTCTTGCATATTGTAGCTTTAACCTTAAGGTAGGCTATATGCTATGTAACTTTTTTTTTGTTCAAAATTAACTAAATTTACAAAACAAGTAATGAGACAATACATTATCAATCATTCTTCCAAAACATGTTTTTGTTTTACCTTGATTCACTATGATAAGACTATTATAAGTAAGGGTTAATGCCCGATGAGGTGTCCATTGTCAGGTATTAATGGACGACGGCGAGGCGTGCGTCGGACGGTTGCCTCCGCCGAAGTCCATTAATACCTGACAATGGACACCTCGAAGGGCATTAACCCGCTTATACCATGGTCACTTGCCAAATAACACATTTTAAAAACATTAGTTTATATTTTAATTAATTTTACAATCGAAATCTAAAGTTTTTACAAACAATAACTTGGTTTCCCTGGTTACGCCTGACGGTTTATTTAGCAACCGGAGATATTTATAGTCCGCTCAGCTCGTAGAACCCTTTAGTTTAGCTAACTTACGAGCCAGAAAGTTAACGTATTTTTTTTCATGTAAGTTAGGCTTGTCTAGCCATAGGCGTTACACTTTCGTTTTTTTTAACCTATAATTAAAACACACAGGTAGTGTATAACGGATAACTAGATGTTAATTGTAAACGGATACTTTGACTGCCTGTTGCTATGGTTACTCACAGCTGATGTAGCCAGCGCATTTATTTATTAATTTCGAACGGTAAACAGTCAGTTTCACCAGAACTCCTTTACTAGGTGTCCTCTATCACTTTTTAATGGTCACCCTGCAGCCAATCAGAATCGAGTATTCACCCAGACCATGGTATAAGTGTTTATAATTTAGACCGAGCGGGATGGTTTTAGCGGGAAATTGTGTACATTGGCCTATATGTCACTCACCCGTGCGTTCTCGTCATATCCATAAATAAAGAGAAGTTTCTCAGGCTACTTTGACTAGTGATTGTAGAAACAAAGCTTTTCGAAACTTTGAATCAATTGAACCAATTGCTTCGCGATGTGATTCAGTGTTTCGAAGCGCTCGAAACTCCACACGCTAGTGACTCCTGCTGGTCAGAACATTGTTAATGCAACAAAAACTTAGTTCAAACATACATAAAAACACCTTTTACAAAACAACTGTGAATGTTTTGTTGAAGGTTTAATCTATTAGATGCAATAAAAAAAAGTCTTTATGGGTTATTTTATTAAATTGTAGGGCTTGTTTAGTTTATTTTGTGTAGAGCTCAGTTAAGCATACCAATAAGAGACTTTTAAAGGGTAACTAAACCCTGAAACAACTTTTTTTAGTTTATGATCTGTAAGACTGGGGCTTTATTAATGCTGTTCATTGATTCAAGTAGTTTTTTTGACATTTGTGTTTAAAGTGTTTTAATTCTACAAAATATGTTGTAAAAACCAGGGGGGTAATGTTTAAGAAAACACTGAAGCTTCCCTGTGCGCTGCCATTGATTAGCAGACCCCCACCTGCTGTTAGCCTTCCATTGACTCCCATTCATTTTGCCGTCACTTTGACAGTGAATAACTTTACATCTGAGGCATTTAAAGACTCCATTTGTCCATTATTTATTTCTAAAGAAACATGAAAATGTATAAAAGGCTCCATTACCTTGTATCTTATGTTATGGCCCCGTAGAAGCAGTTTTTATAAAAATAGGCTAACGATTGTGTCATAACCACGCGACTCTCTGTCGCACAGTAGAGAAATTACCGTATGGACAGGAGGAGAAGCTCGCGGGCAATCGGGGGGACGTGGAGGCAAAATGACAAAGTAATTAATCAGAATACTTAGCAAAAGTTTCTCCTGCTCCTAGCTCATGGACACCTCCTACTCACACTCTCCGTCTCTGCAAGTTTCGGAAGGGAATGATTCAGATTTCTCTTGGCACAGCTACTAGAAGACAGACATGGTTGCTCACGTCACATCTACGTCGTCAACCTCAGTTTGAGTCAGCGCAGTATGGTCAGCCATCAGGAAGTGAGTGCTTCTAATTGACTTCACTTTTCTCTGTTGAATCCAATGGGGTCGCTGTGTCCATTTCTTTTACTGTCTATGGTAAAAATGTCTGAGTGCTGCCCTCTTCAGGTTGAATGGTGGCTACTGCAGTTGAATTTTCTTATTGAAAGTTGTGGTACCCTAACCAGCTAACCACGCCCTTGCCTACAGAGAGATGCATCTCAGATGCACGCCCCCCCCTCCTTTCAAATATTGCCAGTGGGTGGAGTCAGGCTCTGACCAGGGGTTTAGTTACCCTTTTACCACAACTCTTCCTTTTTATTATACAAATGTGCACAATATCAGATCACAGTCGTGCCGAGTTTTTTATAAGAAAATGCCACTTTTGTTTTGTTTTCACAAATTTGTTTTGTGGTTTGATCTCTTGAAGTTATTTACTTTTACACTATAAGTCTGATGTTGGAATACGTTTATTGACGGAGTAGATTAAAAATGTAAAAATATATGCTTTTAGTGTCATAATTATTATAGTTAAGCTAAAACTAAAACCTTGAAAATCTTTTTTTTGTTTCTTGAAATAAAATAAACGTTAACTGAAATAAAATAAATATATATAAACTTACAATGCTTGATGTGCTAAAATAACTGAAATAAAAATGTATTAAAAAAAGACATGGACTAATAAAAATTACAAAAACAACTAAATTAAAACTAACTAAAATTAAAATAAAAACAGAAAATATTAAAATAAAAAATAAAACTATTTCAAAATATTAAGAAAAAGAATAATAGCCTACCTCAAAATAGCACTGTAGATAAAAAAATCAAATGCCAAGACTAACAGCTTAAGTCTTATAATCTAGAAATTATGTTTATCATATGATTAAGAGAGAGTATTAGAGCAAAAGACAAAACCTATTGCCTCATTTATCCAGCCAAGCAACCTTACTCCAAAATCCCTGGCTTGTGTTGTAAGATTAATTACAATGGAATTTTCCCCTCCTTTTCCCCCAGTGACAGAGGAGAACAATGAACAGTTGAATGAAGGTCGGATGGACAGATTGGAGAGGAGTGTAAATGACAGTGGGAGGTAAACCCAAGAGATGACACGGGTCAACACATGTGCGAAAGAAACCTGATGGATTTCCTATTGTCTAGTTCTCAAAGTAAATTGACAAACACTAGCCTGACTGCGTATTTGTGACCTAAATAACAATTATTTGTTTATTTTTATTATTATTTGTGCACTATAATTGTCATAAAGCTGTAGCACTTCCAGCTATGCCTATAGCATCATATTTTTAGTCAGTATATTATTAGCTGAATAAACTGAGGCAGTGCCTGAGGGTCGTTTAACTCTTCGGGAGCCATGCACATTCATATGGAGAGGGTCTTTGTGCTAATTCTTTGAGAGATGGTGGATTTTTGGATCTCTTCTTAGATTTCAAAGGTGAGAGGGGTCACTTGATCTGCTGGTGCTTGTTAGGAGGGGCTTCATGACATGCAATAGCTTAGGAGCTCTTCTATAATGATGTCAGTATAGTGTTTGTGTGTGCGCACATATAGTGTGGGTGGGAATAGTAGCTTGGCAAACCTAATCCCCTAACTGATAATTCATCTTCCAAGCTGGACTTCCAGTTGATTTCCAAGTGATAAGCTTTAGACAAATTGGTGTGTTTTTAATTTGCCAGAGAATTCTAGAACATTTGTTGACATTGCTTATTAGTCAGTCTGATTGAAGAGATCATTATGAGCACTGTTAGGTGTCAGGCTTATTTATTCCTTGAACATTCCTATTAATCTTCCCTGAGGGATATATTTTGGATTCAAATGTTTTAGCAATTTTTTTTTTGTCCGAATGCTCCTGACATTTTAAAAACCATATAATCTTTATTAGTGTTTATCCATTAAGTCAAAGGAGTTTTTCACTTGATCTGCAGCATTGAGGTCAAATCAATTATAGTTCATATCATGAATGAATACCTGGAGTCTTGTTTAGTTTCTAGATCCTATCCTACTATTCTAGATTAAATCCTAAAGTAAACCAGACTTTAACCCCCGGTTTCACAGACAATGCTTAAGCCTAGTCCCTGACTAAAATTCAAGTTTGAGCTGGTTTAACTTAAAGCAACTTCACAGACATATCTTAAAGTATGTCAGTGCCATTGTTTTGTCTCAAGATGCACACCAGGTAATGTTTTTTTTCTAAGGCATGTTTATAAAAGCTACTCAAATGTCCTAATTGAACTAAGGTATAATCCTGGCTCAATCTAAGCCCTGTCTGTGAAACCAGGCCTATATGTTAGATAAAATGTTTGTCAAAGGTCATAGCCAATTATGCACAGTTAGCATTATTTTATTTTATTAAATTTTTTGCCTATTGGGGAAATTGTACACAAATGTTTTCTGTTCCTTTTCTTTTACTGCTCAAAACGTACTTTATTGCAAGAGGCCGGCAGAGAGGATTGTTCACCGCTGTTCGAATCAGATTTGTTTTATGCTCTTCCATCATGTTTCACTTATCACATTGTGTTGACAACTCTTAAGTACTGAGCGATATAAGCCGTGATGCGGGCAGACAGGCCTCTTCCTAGTATTTCCTGTACATGCCGATGATGTGTGTGGGCAGATGTTTGTAACGTGGCAGTGTTATGTGTCACTGGAAATATCTAGAACATCTGGGAAAAAAAACAATTAGATGAACTGATGAAACAGGTGGTGGTATTGTCTTTCTATTCTCTAGAAACATCTCCCATACAAGAGTTTTTTTACCGACCACTTTAGTTTTCTTTCTCCAATTTTTTGAGAGGAGATATTCCTTTATAAAAGCATCTAAAAGGGAACTGTGTTACCATTCTTTTAATTTATATCGGTGAACAATGTCCGTCTTTGTGGGTATACAGGAGGTACTGTATGGATGCACTGTATGAGTGATTCATTGAATCAAGTTGCTATGTGAGTTCAACTTGGGCTGCGTTTAAGTCCAATTTTTCTATGCTATTCCCTCGCCAACTTCTCTCCGTCTTACGTTGCACGAGTGCCCATTACTGGCGGACCATTTAAAAAGTATGTTCTAAGTAGTATGAATGTGTGTAGTGTGAATGTATTTCAGACGTACTACATTCGCCATGTTTCCTACCAGCGTCAGTTGTGTTGTTTCACTGCCATTCACAAATCCTCTCCTGTGTCCTCACGGGATAGTAAAGTGTCCAATGTATTCACACTTAAGAATCTCGTCGGAAGAAGTAGGTCATCCGGGTACTTTTTATCTACTCTTTTATGAGTACAGTGAATTTGGACATTCTACTTTTGTCACATACTGTTTTTTCGCGTACTACTGTATAGGGAAGTATGGGATTTCGGATGAAGCCATTGAGTAGACACGCTCCCTCTGTCAAAATCCAGGGGTCGAGGGTCTGTACAAATTAACTTCCCTCGCCCACTTGACAAAGTTAAACGCACTTCATTCCCCTGAGGGAAGATTGCGAGTATATGTCTTAAAGTGAAGGTAATGGAATACTTCACCGAAAGAAAATTTACTCAACATCAAGTTGTTCAAAACCTTCTTCAGAATATCTTCTTTTAAAAAAAAAAATTCTGAAGAATGTCGGTAACCAAACAGTTGACTTCCATAATCCCCCCCCCCCCATACCATGGAAGTCAATGGAGTCCATCAACCTATTTGGTTATGCATATTTGACAAAATATCTTCTTTTGTGTTCAGCAGAGGAAAGAAATTCATACAGGTTTGGAGCAACTTGAGGTTGAGTACTTGATAACAGAATTTGAAAGATGACTGAGCGATTAGAAAGCAGACGTCTCAGTATGCTTTCGAATGGCTCTCGCATTATTTCGATTTCATACGCCTATAGTCTTTATGAATGAGTAACTGAATCGGTCATTCAATCGGTTCATTCAAAAGCGCTGATTCATTTGGGAACGATGAGTCAATAAATCATTCAGTCAAAACAAAAGCACTGATTCATTTAGGTAGGAATCAAGTGGCTGATTTTTATGAATGAGTCACTGAATCGTTCATTCAGCTGATTAATTCCAAATCACTAAATCATTCAGGAATGAAACACCACAAAGTTTTGTATTCGTGCTTATGACCAAAACCATTCACACAGAATGTCCTTTTTGTATTCCACTGCAGTGTTTTTCCATTGTTTTTCTATGTAAATGTGGGCTAGATGGATGTGTTTGACCGTTGCACGTGTCTTGCGTCTTTTACAACTTCGCAAAACATTCTTTTTTATTTATTGCCCTGTGTCTCACGCAAAAGTCAAAACAATGTTCTGTGTAATTGCTTTAACATACAGTATGCTCATATGTCAACACTCCATATGGTATGACCTTCCCTTTAAATAAACAGGAACAACAGCTTCAGAAAACAGTTTGTTGAGTGATGATAACCCTCATTCTCATTTTAGACTAGTTAAAAAATGGGACAAAATACAGATAAAACAATCATCAACACTTAACTAGCAGTTGTTAAAATGTCTTTCAGATTCTCATATAATAAAGGATACAGCATGACCCATATAACTAGTGTAACGCCAGAAACTGAAACACTTATATTTTATTCTTTTAAAACCTCTCAAGGATTTGTAAGCCATTCATATAAAAGAGAAAGACATTTCTGTCTGAGAAGAACTGATCTCGACAGGAAATAATGCCTACATTGAAGAAAACGAACAAAGGGTGCCATGTTCAGACTGTCAATTCAAAATTCTATTATTGTGGCATAAAAAAACTATTCCCCCTCAGGATAAAAATGCAAATTCTGTTCAGACTATGCTACATATTCATATAGAGCAACAGTATAGCTGCCGGTTTTGTTCATATTAAAGGCACTATTCATATTAAAGGTCATTGAGCACTTAATGTGATGAAAATGTGATGTATTTTTCATCCAGAGAACAGAGAATGCAGAAAACTAATATATCTAAGTCAACTGCATCTAGTATACAGTATATTAAATAGTGCAATATGTTCAAAATATTTTCTTCTGTGTTTCACAAATGATTTCGAGCAACATGAAGGTGAGTAAATGACAGAATTTTCATTTTTGAGTGAACTATCCATTTAAATTTGAAGTGTGTAAACACTACAAACATCCCTCTGTCTTCCATTGTTCAACTAACAGCCCAAAATAGGTGCATAGGGCTCAAACAAAAAAAAATAATTTACAGACTTCAGCTTTAATTGTCATATGCTGAGATGAATTGAAAACTCTTTTGGCTTAATGGCTAAACACTAATTCTTCAACATTCTCCAGAGGATTATGGTTTTTAAAAAGATTCTGTGCGCAGGCTATAACTAGTGTTTAAGGTAAAAAGGTCAAGAGCGTTAAAAAAAAAAATAAAAAAAAAAAATAATAATATATATATATATATATATATATATATTAATATAGAACATGGATGAAATAAGTGTGCTCTGTTTTGTGGTCTGTTAATTATATATCTCAATGTGAAGAGTTTTCTTTCTACCAAGTGGTTCACATAGATTTCCAGTCATTATCGCAATCACAGCACTAAAGCCTGGTCTCTGGCAGTTTCTCATTGACGTAATCAACCGAACACATTCAAAGTCAATATTTTCAAAGAGGCTGTTGTCTGTTCCAAAGAACATAAAATGGCGGGATTTTGCGAATTCCTCATAGCTATCCATGTTGTTTTCAGGGAACTGAAATCCAGCATGGAAATTGACCTTTACATCTGACACAGCACAGATACTGTCTTTCCATGTGTCAGAAGCGAAATGATATTCGTCCTGATGGCTCAAGGAGAAGGTCAAAGGGTCATTTGGCAGCAGATTCAGTCTTCAGAGTCTGAATTCCTTCACTCTGACTGTATGGCTGAGTCTTGAGAAGCTGCAGAGCTGATGAGACTTTCTTCTCATCTTATGAACAACAGTTGGCTCATACTCGCGTCAAGAGGAAATGACTTTTTCTAGCCACTCTTCATTTCAAGTGGGGGGTGGGGGTGGGGGGGGTGCATAAGTTCAGTATTGTTCACACTGCTGTGTGTTTGAGTTACATAAATAGTATTGTTGAGATCATTATGCTGCTGCAGTACATCTGTATCATTTTCCAACTATGGATCCTGTTTCTGTGTTGTCACACTGAGTGCATTTGCATGTATAAAAGAAAGCTGATAGCCATAAGAAAGGCATTTACATGAGACTTTGAAATCATTGTATTTTTATCTCCAGTTATGATGTCAAAACTTAGACTTTGAATAAGCTGACAGAAAGTGTGTTTACATGCAAAGCAAGATCAGGGTATTGTGAAAACCTATGCTGATCAGGTTTATGGACAGGGTTAGTTAGTTAGGTTAGTAGTACAATATTGTATAATATTATTTATGTGTTATTAATAAATAATAATTATAGAAAAGGATTAAGTAGTTAAAGTATTTGTGGCTGAAAAACCTCCATTTCCAGCTCTGAAAGTCCCTGATTTTTTCTGGAGCAGGATTGTGGAAATCACACAGTGGCATGTTTCCTCATAGCGTTTATGATTTCAGTAAGTGTGTGGATTATAATCAATCCTTGCTTTACCTGAATTTTCTGAAACCGAACTGTCGGCTATATTTGTTAAGACTAGAATTAAAGACTTAAGTAGTTCTCTTATCTACGTTGCCGTTTCCATTGTGTTCTGGCCTGCGGTTTTACATTATTTTTTACTCCTCCCTTTTTCTTTGCCTCATGCGCTACTGTACTGCCTTTGAAGTCTTTTGAAGATATTAATCCTTCTTTCATGCTTGATTCAAAATCCTCACTGATTAGTTTCATGAAAGAATTTCAAACAACCAAGGAATTTATTTTTCATCCATTCTGGGTGTTTTTTGGAGGGGGAAATTAATAGGAAATGATCTTGTAATTCTTTTCATCTGACTGCGATTCAGAGGTGGACGGTAAATGCGAACAGATTTCATCCATCCAAAAGGTCTGTTTGCACTTATTCTAGAAAACTGTGAAAGTTGAGCTGCTTCCTACATGTCACATAATATGTGTAGAAAAAAAGAGATGTGGCTGTTGAGATCCGTATACGTGACGCAAAGCAATTTGCCTTTGATAGAGATACAGTATGTTCCTATCCAGTTACTTTTTTCACACACCTCCAAAGACATCTGATGACTGGAGCTAATAGATGGGTCTGATACAAAACCTGCTAAATGTGTGGTATAGTTCCCTAAAAATGAAAATTTCAAACAGGTTTCTTTTTTTCTTCTTCTGCATAACACAAAATAAGAAATTTGGAAGATTTTTTTTGTCCATACAGTATAAATCAATGGGATCCAAAACTTTAAAATAAAGGTGCCATAGAATAATAACCATTCTGGGTTCCCCAAAGAACCTTTCAGTGAACTTTTTTTACTCCATAAAGAACCATTTGTACAATGCAATGGTTCCATGGATATTAATAGGATTTTTTTGTGGAACCATCAATGCCAATAAAGGACCTTTATTTTTAAGAGTGTATTGGCTTTCATTGTGTGGACAAAAAAATACCAAAACACCTTTTTCAAATGTTTTGCAGAAAAAAAGAAAGAAAGTCATACAGGTATAAATTACATGAGAGTGTGTTTTGGTTTGCTTTCTTGGTCGGGCTGGTCCATTGGCTTTGGAGCTCTTCTACTTTGGATTGTTGTTTTATATGTCATTCCGATATGGATGGTTCTTAGCCAGAATAAGCTTTTATTGCCAGGTGCACACTGCACAATTTTAGTCCAGATTTTCACTCATTTTGTGGAAATCGCCAACAAATGCCTGAAATCAGAGGCAAATCGGTGCTTGTTCACGTGAGTGTCAATCGCGTAGTGTGTATGATCAAAGATGAGATCTGAGAGAAGCGCTGATGCATCGCCAATGCCTGTGAGATATTCAAGGAGTTCAAGAGGGGAGAGGAGTCATAGACCTGCAACAGAACATCAGCAAGCATGACTTCTGCAAGCAACCATACTCTCCTTCATATTCTTCTTTTTTGCTGCAAATCAGCTTACAGGCAATTTGGATCACAAGCTTTTTGCGTGCATCATTTTAACAAGAAGAAATCCAGTCTTGCGCGAGAACTCTTGTCTATTGCGTGATCTTATGTTATTACCTGTATCAATTCTGCGATTATTCCTATTGAAATGTTGTATAATGTGTCAACATTACCCTGTCGCCGATCCGTCGTGTGCACACAACAGCAACTACATACATGTAGAGTGAGAAGAACAGCTATCTGGCGACTTTGAAAATCGTGCAGTGTTTACTCGGCATTCGATTTTATAAAAAAAAAAACAGCTACGGAGTAATATCGTAAAAAAAAAAAAAAACTCTACACAATTTTCTTGTGGTCACTTCAGTTTTGTCATATTAGTCAGCACAAGTTTTTATACCACTGTCTGTTTTCATGCTTATTAAAACTATGCAGATCACTCAATAGCTTCTTTTTCCCTGTTGTTTTTTGTTGAAAACAGCAGAAAAACAAGAGTCCTGCTTCCCATGCCAACATCAACAAGAAACAATACTGTTTGGAATGCCACGGGCTGCAAACCTCAAAATTACATTTACACAGTTACACATGGTCTGAAGACTTTTACTTGATTGTCTGTCTGCAAACATGACAAATTCCTATCACATATTCCCTAAAATCCTTTTCATGCAGCGAGCAACATCATCAACCATTGAGGGAGTTTTATAGATTGTGATGGGCTTTGATTTTGACATCATTATGCATCACTACATACGACTTTGTGCAGTTGTGAGAATCTATCACTCCGTCTCCACCAGTGAAAGGCAAGACCTTTGTATAACACCCTGAAGGAAAAACATTGAGGAACTGAGTTGGATATTCCGCAGTACAATCCAGAAGTTATTTTTATTAGTGGTGCGTGCCAAGACGAGCATCATTATTATTTCTGATGAATAATAGTTGTTGTTGCATTTTATGGATTTCTTTTAATTGACAAAATATTTTCTATCTCCATTCCTTTTGCCTTGAAATGCAGTGTTCTAGAGAGTGTTGCAATTCAGTCTTCAGATGGAAAAACACATGTTTATGAGTCTTTGATTGGCCCCAAAATGTAAACAAACGTGTGTTGCTGGGCAGCTTCATCACTGTGCAAATGAGCCTTGACGAATCTGGACATTGCAAAATGTCATAGAACTAACAAGGGCTGACTTGCATTGGAATGTTTCGGTTAATGTGCATTTGTTAAAGAAACCTCATTATAAATATGTTTCATTTTTGGAATTACCTCAGGATGTAGCAAAGACTTTGGAAATCCTGTGCAAGTACCTCTCTGAATCTGTGAATCTGTGTGTCATGTCACTCAATATTGTATGAGTTGCATTTATACAACAGTTCTGTTTTTCTTTGTTTTATACTGCTAATAGTGATGTTCAGGTGATGTCTGCCACGCGGTCTATCTACGGCAACGGCGCTAGATTTGTGACTGATGGTGTCACGTGTGAAATTCCAGTGATTGCTGTTGTCTCTTCGTGTTGTTTTAGTCTTCAGCTTGCTATTTTAAGAGGTTAGCATATGCGCTCTGTACAATCCTTCATCAACAAACACAAATCACAGGGTTTCAACTAGTTGAGTCACATTTAACTTAACCATATGCAGACTCAAAGGTCCTGCTGGGAAGAATTAAATTTCTACGCTTCAAACAGTGAGACGGATTAAGTATAGAAGTTTTAAACCTTAGTCACTAGCTATTAGCTAATTTGGCTGCTCTGTGCTATGAGATTCCAATGGGGTTTTATAATGGATTTTTTTAATTGATGAGTAAAATAAGGTCTGTGGTAAACATATGTTGACAATTAATACTTGCCAATTGTTCTACAAAATAAATTACACACACCAATATCGAAAACATGAGGGGCTGTTATGTTTATTTAAAAAAACATGTTTCTAATAAGGAACTAGATAAGAACGGGATGTGAGTGTGTGTGTGTACTTTATGTTCTAGAACAAAACATCAAACTATTGCCAAGTTATGTTTATGACAGACCTTATTTTACTCGTACAGTTAAAAAAAAAACATGATAAAAACTTATAGGAAAATCTCGAGGGAACCAGCGGCGAATTAGCCAAGTCAATTCACCTTTATTTATATCGAGATTTATACAATATCAGTTGTTTCAAATCAGCTTTACAGTGATAATAGGAAAATGATGCATTTTGTCTGTTGTTCAGCTGAGGTCAGTTCAGTGTTGATTCAGTTCCGTTGTTATTAAATTAGTTTGTTTCATATATAAAGCAGCTCTGCAAAAAATGTTCTCATACAACAGCGTTAGTACAGTCAGATCAATAATATTGTTGAGTATTAAGTCTCTCCAACTAAGAAAACCAGAGGCCACATTGGCAAGATACCCAAACTCCATCAGGTGACACAATGGAGAAAAAAAAACCTTGGGAGAAACCATGATCAATCGGGGGGCCAGTCCTCCTTTGGCTAACGAATGAACAAACACGAGTATCGTCTGAGTATCATCAGCATATGTTTATTATTGATACTTGTTTGCACCACTCCATAATGATGCATTGCTTGTCCTCTGATACAATATTCCTTTTTGGTTGATCACCAAGACCTTGTATTTTTATTATTATTCAATTTCTAGGATCTAATGGACACTTTTCACAATCCAATCAAATGCAAATGGATAAAACCTCTCTATTTTTTTCTACTTGAATATTGTGTTCCACTCAACATTCATATTACTCTAATATTAGGATCATTGCACATTTAATGGCTTTTCAAGGGATCATTCATTACAAAATTTTTTTTCATAACATTCAGAATTTCAATCCTTTCCTCTACTGCATGGTATGTCCTATTCAGAAGAATTGTAATAGAGTTGGTTTAACTACTTTTGTTGTTCTTTTTTGTGTTGCGGTGTAAATTACCATATTTCTTATATGGAAAAGAGCAGATTTGACTTTCCACAGAACATTTCATCAGAAGACAATCATGCAGGTTTTGACCAACCTGGGTGAGTAAATAATGAGAGAATATCAATTTTTTTTTTTTGGTGAACCGTCCCTTTAAGAATTGAAAATGACTTTCTTTCCATAGTAAACTAAAAGCTGAAACCTGTCAGGTTTTAGGACCTGTGGATTCCCCTTCCACAGAGGAGGCACTAAGACAGGGGACTTCTGGCTCTAACTAACACAGCAATCAATTTCTCAACAACAGGAGCTGCTTCGGACTGGATGACAAGAGCATTCTGTTTCCCCAATTCAGGATTAAGCATTGGAGCTTTAATATTGGAATATTTAAACATAAATATATAATCAAGGCATCATCTGATTAACTTTCTGAAGCGATAGAGAGTGAAGAAGAGGAGCAGAGAGGTAGGACAGTTTGACACATGCATGCATATAATACTTTAGAAGTGAAGTTGTGTCCATAAATTGTGAAGTCTTTGTGCCCATAAAAATAACAAAACAAATATTGATTTTAAGTTTAACCTTAGTCCACTTTTAAGCTTTAGACTTTTTTAAGCTTTAAGCTTTAGACTAAACTCTGACCTGGACTGATTAATTTAACATTCTTGTGCATAATCTTATCTTGTTTTTATCTAAACTATTCTTCTCTGTACTTTATACAGAAAAAGTCTAATTTTTAAAAGCCAAAGTGTATGCATGTAATTGTATGTTAGAGAGTTTATGACAATACCTATAGGATTAGCTTAGTTCACAGTCTTCAGGGGTAACCAACAATCCCATTTGTCCTTTCTTTGGGGGGCTTAACGGGTCTCCCTCCCTTTAAACTTCAGGATCATCAGGTTACCATTGCGATACGGGCCATAGCAGCGCTTTCAGCTGCAGCACACATGCACAAAACCTCTACTCACACATGACTCATATTACCTCAGTCATACACTGGTGAGGTTGTAGCATCAGGTCAGACATACCTTCCATATTTTTCATATCATGGAAGCCTTCACAAACTGTCAGCGCTTCTTTTTTTTTTTAATGATTTTTTTCCTGTGTTGTAAGGCAGCCATCTCAGTTACCTACATCACTCATTACTGATTCATGAGAACCAGTCATTACAAGACATAATATGTGCAGTACAGTATACACATGGAAGCCATGAAAGACAGCCTTTGACATCAGCATTCTTGTGAAGCAAACTTTAACTTTTTGTAAGGACAGTGCAACTTATAAATGATCAAGTGTTTAATACTTCTATTTTGAAGATGTTTTTAAAGGAATGGTGTACACCAAAAATAAAGTTGCTGCCTTAAATTTGTAAGTACATTCAACATGGATGTTTAAGTCAATTCAACTTAAATTACATTAAACTGACTTTAAAAATGAGTATAATGCCGTTCTCTTGCATTTCTTCAGATAATGATGTGCTCAGAAATAATCACTGCCATTGGGACAAACACTTTTTTATACGTATTTTGAATCTGTGCCAAGATGGGAGTATTTCAAAAACAGAGTGAAGAGTGTGTATGGTCTTTAAAAATTGCAAAAAAAGCAATTGACGTCCCGTCCCGTCCCCCCCCCCCCCCCCCAACTCTAAGATGTAAACCAACAGATAAGACTATCGATATACTCAAAGTATGAGGAGCTGTTCATTTCCTTCTGATAGGAAACTAATGAAATACTATCAGCATACTTTATGAGGGAAAGATTATCATCATCACACTGTAATTCATTAATGAGAACAGTATTGGAGACAGTACACAGTATTTAAAACCAAGCCGTCAGACATGATATTACTGATAAAGCTGAGGTCGATCTTTTAAAAAATCCTTAATCCATGAAATCATCCAGCTAATACCTAAATCATAAAGGCGCTTTAAAAGAAGATGAGTTTGGACATTATTGAAAGCAGATGAGAAATCCATGAAGAGAATTCAATTGTAAAAACTGAAAATCTGTCTTTATTTATTAACCCTCACATTATTCCAATCTCTTAATAACTTTTCTATCTTCCGTGGAATGCAAAAGTAACTTTTTAATGTGTTTGTAATGAATGGGAACTGAAGCACGGTGGCAGAGAGAGCTCAAAGATGTTTTCTTAATTTGCTGGTGGTTTTTTTTCTTCTGTTTGGATGTGTTTTGTACAGTTGCAGCGTGTTGAGCTCTCTCGGCCACCGTACTGGGGTTTTCTAGCTTCAAGAAGAAAAAGGACCATAAAAGAATCACAAAAATTTCAGCCATTATTGACTTGAATTTTTTTTTCATTCTCACTGAAAGCTATCATATGACTATCATTGCACACGAGTCATGCAAAGTGTGACCACTTTATGCTTAACTTTACTTAATGTAGGCTACTTAATTTTTTTTTTTGTGGTAATTTAGGAGCTTGACAGCCCCTGTCCTCACTTTCATTAAAAATAGACAATAGAAAATAGTGGCCTGCATGGTTAAATATTCACCTTTTGTGTTCTGCATGGTTTGTTCCACAGGTTTGGAAATGGCATTAGAGTAATTATCATTTTTGTGTAAACTGTCCCTCTCTAAGCTAACTTGCATTTCATGCTGTTTAACCAGATGTTTATTCGGGTCAATTGCCACATAGCAAGCCAGGTTCATGGACTCTGATGTTCTCCAGACACCTGACATACTTTTAGCTTCATACTTTGAACACAACAGGTTGTCTTCTGCCCTTTAATGAAGATCCAATTTCTTGTGCCATTTCTCTTTTTAGAAAGGACAGTGTTTGGGTAGGAGAAGCTGGTCCTCTCAAAGCCAAGTGATCTGTACTATTGGCTTATATTCAAGGCTTTTTAAGGCTACTAAGCCACGTACACACAAGTTTTGGGAGTGAGAATAACTGAAAAGTAAATTGTTCTGTGTGTGTACAAAATACATGTGTTACATCTTGCATTTGAGATGGCTGAAGTAGTGATAACCATTGAAACAGTTTGGCATCTCAAGGTTGTAAACAAGAACATGGATGTCATCTAAAATGTTTGGTGTGAGGTATTTTGAAGCAACACTAGCTGAATAACAGATACTACCGTTAAAAGAAATGAATACGTTTATTTAACGAGAAAGCGTTAAATTGATCAAAAGTGACAGCAAAGACTTTGTCAAATAGATGATGTTCTTCTGAACTTTCTATTCATCAAAGGCCCTGTTTACACCTGCTATTAAGATGCGTTTTGGTTGATCGGATCTGGATGAGGGAGACATATTTCCGTTCACACCTGGTGTTTTAATCCGTCTCTTTTGTCCACTTTCAACCACTTTTGTCCTGATTTATTTAAAGGGAGGGTCTGTGTTTAGTCTTCAAACCAAACTTGGGTCTTCAGACAACAATGTTTAAATCCTGTCTGGCTAGCGCGCTTCCCGTAATTTTTACGGATTAAGTCAGTAGGCGGAGAGAGTAGGTGGTCTTGGACACATTCGACCACATGAGCGTTTACACTACGAACGCGATCCGGTCTAATGCGTTTTCGACTACCTCTGGAAGTGGTCGAAAGTGGACAAGCTCAAACGTTTTAGACCTCATTTGCACCTGTATTTAGCGTCGTCCACTTATGATCCGACGACCAAAATACCATCTCAATACCAGGTGCAAACAGGGCCAAAGAATCCTGAAAAAATGTATCACAGTCTCCACAAAGAAATTAAGCAGCACAACTGTTTTCAACATTGATAAGAAATGTTTCTTAAGCACCAAATTACCATATTAGAAGGATTTCTGAAGGAACATGTGACACTGACTGAAGACATAAAAATTCAGCTTTGCAATCACAGTAACCAGTTATATTTTAAGTTGTAATAATATTTCACAATATTACTGTTTTTACTGTAAATCCAACCCTGGTGAGCATAAGAGACTTCTTTTAAAAACATCAAATCTTAACGATCACAAACTTTTGAATGGGATTCTTCAATTTTTGTCAAACTGGTTTTTAACATAAATTTGAATAAGCCAAGATATACATGTGATTATTTTTTTTATAGCATTGCACCACAGACAAGCTGTCACAAAGACGGTGGTGTTACTTTTCACTTTTCACATAAAATGAGTTTTTCAGTTTTGTAAATATAGCCGAACTCTGTGTTGTACAGAAAGAGATTGAATACTCAGAGAGGAGTGACAACCGTAATTAGCTGCAGTATCTATGTGGACATTGTAAAATCAAAAGCTGCTTCCCAACTTCTGTCCGTATGCTTTGAAATGTTTACCGGGAACCGTCAGGTACTTTAAAATTGGCTGTAACTTTCAGATTTCAACATCTGCCAACACGTTCTTGCAACAGGAAAAAATGTCCATTTGGCCTGAAATTCAAGAACTGAACAAAAGGGAAAACTTGACTTGCTGTCTTGCCGTAGACCCTCACAAGTCACCATTCTCTTTGGGATTTAAGTCCACCTGCCCTCTTTCCCACAAGCGTCTGGGGCTTTTCAGAGGGGTTTATGGTGTCAGCCTTGAGGGGGTTATTGGTGGTGACCCTGGGGCTTCCTCCTTTGAGCCAGGGATTACCTGAAGAATAACAAGAGAAATGGGGCGAAAAAATCTGCAGCACTGTGAAAGCAAATACCCCGAGATCGAGAGGTGAAGGGGAACTGAGAGGTGATAATCAGAGCTCAGACTAAATAGAAATTAACAGCTGGATTTGCAGTCAAAATGGTTTCAAGAGGTGTTTGAAACAAGGACTGAAGGGGCACAGAAAGGGAAAAAAAAACCTTTGTTTACCGTATAATAAATTTCAAGCATGTGCTAAATGGGATTCATGTGTGTTCTTATGAGTTATCAGCATGGTGGAGTGGAACAGGCAAGGGTAATTTCTGTCTTTCATCCCTTTGAAGAACAGCGCCTGAGCTTTAAAGTGTCTTAACACGTGGTTTCAATTCAAAGGCACTCCAATAAATATCACTCTAAATGTATGCCGTCAGTCCCCATACAGTTCTAAATCGGATTTTTTATGTAAACTATCCAGCATATTTACCATTTCTCCCCCAAATAGTTTCCAGAGATACAGGTGTTCGCCCGTGAAATATTCTCTGACACATCCTTTTATGCCGTGCTCTGTAAACTATTGGAACATGTCGGAGGCCTTTTCCTCAGGCCTGGATCACCGCCAGCCTCGTTCGCTCTTTTCAACCTGGCTTCAGGGAGCTGTGTGTTTAAGGACTTGAACTTCTAATTCCCCTGCAGTTTAGCTTTCAAACCTGATATAACAAGCTCTTATGCAGTTGCTACAATTGGGTTGTCATGTCTTGCTCTGTGTTAATGATGTCAGTGGAATGCACCTGCAGGGAAAGAATTATATCTGCAGCATTATATCTGAAGAAGACAAACAAGTCACTCCTAGTACTAGTGGACAAATTAGTAATTTTTTACTGGAAATGAAAAAAAAAAATGAATAAGTTTTTTTTTTTTTTTTTTTTTATTCAGCAAAATACATTAAATTGATCATAAGTGGCAGCAAAGATTAAAATATACAGTATATATAGTGCTGTCAAAATTGATTAATCGCGATTAATCACATCTAACAAAAGTTTGAATATATACTGTATATGTGTTTGTGTGCGTTTGTCTGTGTGTATGTATACACACACACACACATTATGTATGCATATATATTCATGTTTGTATGTATGTACTATATATATATATATATATATATATATATACACACACACATATATATGATCTATTTACAAAATGTTATGTCAGACGCGATTAATCACAATTAATCGATTCAGCACTATTTCAAATAAATTCAGTTCTTTTGTACTTTCTATTCATCAGAGAATCCTAAAAATCTATCACAGTTTCCACAAAATTCCTGTTTTCAATGTTGATAATAAGCAGCAAATCATCATATTAGAATAGATGAAGGATCATGTGACACTGAAGACTGGAGTAATGATGCTGAAAATTCAGCTTTGCCTGACATGAATATTTTAGTTTTTTTAAATAAATTTAAAAGTAGAAAACTGTTATTTTAAATAATAATAATTCACAATAATAATATTGTTAAATACTGTTTTTACTGTATTTTTAATCAGATAAATGCAGCCTTGGTGAGCAGAAGAGACTTCTTTCAAAAACATAAAAACATCTTCCCAACCCCATATTTAAAAAAAAAAAAAATTATAATCTAATTCATTAAATTCTTAACAGATAAAATCTAGTTTATTTTAAACTTGATAGACACAAACCAAAATATTAAGTATGAAGTCTCATACAAACATTACATTTTACTCTTTTTCTTCTTCTTCTCTTCTTTTTTTTTTTGTGGCTTTCACCTGCAAACAATGTAAAGCTGTCCTGAACACCTATAGCTTCACAGTATAGGGGCCAATTTTGTTTTTTATTTATAATAATGTAATATTGAAATAAACGTCAGACTGCATGCAGCTTGAGTGCATTAAATAAAGATTTCACTCAAGTTGTTAAAAGTTTTTGCACTTTTGAACCCTACTCTATTGGAGTATAAACATCTTTACAGTCACAACAAGTGTATACTGTCATGCTGGCCAGCCCTCATTTCTACTGTAAGGGTCAATTTTGCGGCGTATACAGTAATTTGATCAGACTCTTCTTCGCAAGAAGCTGTTTAATGGCTACTTAGTAAATCAGTATTTTTATGTGGTTTAACGATTATCCCAGCTCTTAACAAGATATGTTGTTTATTACAGGAAGACAGTGTTCACACTTTCTTGCACACTTCTATTATAAAGTGTTTCACGTGGGGTTTTTTTTCCGTTCATATGAACAGGTCTTTCATTTCCTGCTTCAAAGGTGCTGTAAGCCATTTTCTTGGAACGCTAAGAATAAAATGGCCCTATTATCTGAGAAATCACATTGGTCTGTGTAATGAAAAAGAGTCTGTGTGCATTATTGTGGTGCCATCGACCAATCACTGTTGGCATGACATAATTTCCTGTGCCTCCAGAGTGATTAGCCACATGGCATTCAGCCCATAAGCAAAGATGGCAGATTTTCAATCATGTAGCCTACTTCCAGGGGTGCATGCTGCAGCTGAGCCATTGAGATGAATGGGATTG
Source organism: Rutilus rutilus (assembly GCF_951802725.1). Classification (NCBI taxonomy): domain Eukaryota; kingdom Metazoa; phylum Chordata; class Actinopteri; order Cypriniformes; family Leuciscidae; genus Rutilus; species Rutilus rutilus. The sequence goes on along the minus strand of NC_140217.1, from coordinate 35,766,447 downwards.
CTAACAAATAGCTAGCTTTCATCCAGTTTGCTGACATGTCTGTGGACAGAGGGAACGTGGTTCAAGCAAGATGACGGAAGTTAGCAAGACAGCTGAAATCGCTTACAGCACCTTTGAAACCCTGTTTATTTTACTTGTGGAAGAATGATCTTTTCCACTGTGACAAGGATTTATTTTCGCCATCCTAACATTGGAACAAATTTCAATATTTAGAGCGGCTGAGGACAGTTGTATACATCCACCATGAAGCACAGTGTAAATCAGAACATCTGTGGGAAATGTGATGTGAAAAAAACAACAAGAGCAGGGATTCATTTGCCATAGGACCACTAACCACGCAGCCTCAGGCTCAGGGTTTGTGGACCGCAAAGCAAAGCCAGGCTGTTTGATTGTGACAGATTCTCAACATCCTTGCCCCTTCATTTTTTTCCAAATGAGTTTTTGCTTGTGACTTGTTAATAGATGATATAATTGACTCTTTTGTCAGTGGCATAGCAGCCATTAAAAACCCATAAAATATGTAAAATATGTCATTTTTATATATTTCTTATATATATATATAAAATAAAAATTACACTATATACTAGTAGGGGTTGAACGACTTCAGAATATTTTTTTTAAAGGCCCACTGAAGTGCCTTGAAACGTGCAGCGTTATTCAATGTGTTGACGTAATTTCCACTGAAACAGGAAGACAGGACCTCCCCTTTTTTTAAATAGCCAATAGCATTTAGTTTATATCACAGCTCAGAGCCGTTGAGCTCGGTAAAGCCGCCGTTTCCAACTAATCTCTAACCGTTTCTCCTCCTAATCTCCTCCATATCGCTTTAAAATAGAGCATTCTGTGCAGACTTCAAATGGGTCCGTTAAGTTTTGTGGTCTGCGCCGACTCACACGCATGATCCGCTCTGTGCTATCGTGTCTCTGGACCGGAGCAGACTATGGCGGCGGTTCGCGTGACACTAACGTGAAACCAGACTTCATTCGCCCCAATGGAAAGCATTCACACTCTCTGAATCGTTCCCCATCCCCTATATAGTGCACTTTGTGCCATTCACCATGTAGAAAATAGTAAATGTGTGAACAAGTGACCGATTTCAGCCGCAGCTTCAGCGTCTATTTATAATGTTGGGGGCGGGACACTTTAGATTCTACAGAACATTTGATTGGACAGAAAATCTGATAATTGTTGTTAGCCTGCGGAACCAGCTTCCAGAGGTCCAACAGTGTACAAAACAATAGTCACAAAATGGCAGCAGCTGCGTTTGTATGAAACAAGAGAGAGAGAGAGTCCACGATACTGGGTGGCATAATTAAATAACTGTACACAAAATATTGATTCGACTGAGTTTTAATATTTTATTAGCTCACCAACTGCAAAACTTTCACGAAGAAAAACCGTTCCTAGCGAGCGTATAGCGCTGCTGACTTCAGTGACCCGGATGAGCCTGCGTTATCTGCTTTGAGCGGTTGTTATCTGGGAATAATTTACCGCTGGATGGCGCTATTGACCAATCAGAATCAAGTATTCCACAGAGCCGTGTAATAATTGTTGTCAACCATTACCATAGTCCAAAATGATGTGGTCTTACACAGTTTGACAGCTAAGAGATAATGCAGAGATCTTGTGTAGTTCACATGCAGTGGCTGCCGAGACCAGTAACTTTGTCTGTTTCTATGGTATATCACCAGTGTAGCCGTAAACAAGTCCGAGGCCAAATCTCACAAATCCCTAAGACCAAAGGTATCAAGTCTGCATGCCAAAAGAGTTGCTCTTACTCTAAAGAAACATCATGCACAAGTGCAGTCTGTACTCTGTCACGGTAGATACCAAACATGGTTTAAAGCGAGTGATGAGACTGTCCAGGTGAAGCCCGTGAGCTGCGGCAGTTTCTTTAAATACCTTTCGTGTCTGTGTTCTCCAGCCATAGAGTGAGCTGTTTTCGTGACTGCAAGGGTTAGAATGTCCAAGTGTTTATTTCAGGACCATTAACAATTCATTCCTAACTATTTCTGATGTCATTTCGCTCTTTTACTGGCATCCAGAGCCTTATTCAGACTTGCTTGTGAAGTCGCTCCTCACCTGCCAAAAAATTTGGAAACAATGTAAATACTGTATGTCTTTTGTACTGGCAAAGGTCTTCTGTGCTGTTTTCAAAGATGAGACACTGAACTATTTGTGCTAAAGCATTCAGATTCAGAAAATGCAATCGTGTGTTCATAATGTATTTCTGCATTCATTTGAAAGTTGCTTCAGACAAAAGAATAAATATTAATGTGGAGGAATTTAAATGATTGCATTTTGCATGCCTTTAACTGACGGAAAAGCCTGGAATTTGTATTGTGTATTATACCAACAGGAACATTGTTCCCTAATAGATTATAACTTAATTAGGTCCTGTATACGTTCACACAGGCCTTGAAATAGTTGTTAAATGCGCTATACTCTAAGGGAAATATTTCAGCTTATTCCTAAACCTACCAAGACCTCCTGGTTCTGGTCAAAAGATCCAGCACATCTGTTTTAGATTGAAATAGCCTGACAGAAGCGGTCAGATTTAGGTATCTTTGACTTCATGCCTGCGATTTCCCCACAGTTACTCAATACCATAATTCAGTAATTGGCGAGCTTTCACCTCCACACAGAGAAACAGAAAGGGTGTCGGAAAAATAGGACAGCTGACAGTTGGTCTAAATTGCCTGCTATTATGCTTTTTAAGACAGCTTCCGCAAAATAACGTCCAGAGGGCAAACGAGACAAAATCTCGGCCTCTGGATTCCAAGCAAGCCAGAGCTAGCCGGCAGCACGCAATCCTACTCAAGCATTTGCTTGGCCTGGAGCATCAATTCACTGCAATTATTCTTTTGATCAGCTTTTGTTTGTTTTTTTCCCCTTTTCTAAATTATAGTTGTTGGTTAAGTAGCTGACTCTCAGTTTGTGCAAGCAAATTAACTAAAACAACATGATTTATAAAACTTAAGACATTTGTGAAGTATTTGAATGGATTCCCAGACCAAAGCATTTCTTGTATTGTTAGTTGTTTTCCACATGATTCCTTTTGAGGTAAATTTGTTCTATTCCATATTCTTGGTGGCTCGCTACAAACCATTTTGATTAAAATATATAGAAATATTATATATATATATATATCACAAGTAAGATATTTTTTCTAAAAACCTAGGTATATATTTATTTCTAAAAAGTCTGTTTACATTTTTTATTTTATTTATTAAAGTATGACCATGACCATAAAGTATGATGAATGTTAAGTATCTGATGGAGACAGACGTTTGAATACTGTGGTAGGCGAAATCCAAAATTTTATCTTGTATAAAGTTCTTTATCAGTTCTTTATCAAATGTGACCCTGGACCACAAAACCAGTCACATGGTTTACATTGAGATTTATACATAATATGAAAGCTGAATAAATAAGCTGTATGGTTTGTATTGGATAGGACAATATTTGGCTGAGATACAACTATTTGAAAAATCGAAATATTGAGAAAAATGCCTTTAACCCTTATGTGCTGTTGGGGATGTTTTCATCCACTATGGGGTATTTTTGAGTCTAAATTTGGCTATAACTTTTTCTGTGTTTCAGCAAATGGAATGATTTTTGGTGACAAATCTTATTTTGACACATATTTTGGGAAAATGCTTTGAAATTTTTCAAAAACTCAACAGTACACTGTGGGCAAATTTACTACCCTTTCGTTATGTTCGTGGCTGAAAACAGCCACTACTTTAAACTGCTGTAAAAATGTATCAGATAAATATTTTTTTCACATTTTTTTGCATAAATCTATTAATCAACCTCAGTCCTGCTCAAAAATACTAAATGTTTAAAAAAAATTCAGGATTTTAACTCTTTAATTGCCAAATTCGTAAATGATGTCACTGATTTGGGAAAAAAACACACACAAAATGACTCATTTTCAATATAAAATGTGATTGTGGACTGGATTTTTTTTTAACCTTTTATCACAGTCTTGGACATGTCAAAGATTAGAAACAACATTGGTTTTGATGCATTGTTAGTTTTTGTGCAGCATCAGATTTGAACTTTTTCTCCCTCATTTACTGTTCGTGGCTGTTTTTGCCCCATTGACTTCCATTATAACCACATTTTTTGATTGCAAAGTCATGACACCATATAATCATGCATTTTTGATTGTTGGTGGTTTTCCCTGTTGGGAAGAGGTAAAATTTGTCATTTTTACTGTTGATAACCAGGTGGCACCATTAACCCTTTAGATAGGCCTGTGCAAAAAAAAGCTTAGTTTCTGGCTTTCAAAAATCCAGTCCACAATCACATTTTATATTGAAAATGAGTCATTTTGTGTGTTTTTTTTCCCCAAATCAGTGACATCATTTACGAATTTGGCAATTAAAGAGTTAAAATCCTGAATATTTTTTAAACATTTAGTATTTTTGAGCAGGACTGAGGTTGATTAATAGATTTATGCAAAAAAAATTGAAAAAAATATTTATCTGATACATTTTTACAGCAGTTTAAAGTAGTGGCTGTTTTCAGCCACGAACATAACGAAAGGTAGTAAATTTGAACAATGCACAAGGGTTAAAGTTGTCAATTTATGTTCGCGATTGTGCTGCATTTACTCACAAAAGAAAATGTTTTATGGTAGGTATTCACAAAATATCTTCATGGAACGTGATCTTTACTTAATATCCTAATGATTTTTGCCATAAAAGAAAAGTCGATAATTTCGACCCATTCAATGTATTGTTGGCTATTGCCACAAATATACCCGTGCGACTTGCGACTGGTTTTGTGATCCAGGGTCACATATGTAGTCATTACTCTTACAGTCAGTGATTTAAAAAAAAAAACATTCTCATGATTGTATGTAGTGAAACGATTTTGGATAATCTTTAACTTAGAAAGTGCAAATCGTTCACAGTGTTCACAGTAAAAACGATTACTATAACAATAATGTTGTTCAGTTTATTCTGCTGCTTTAAATGCTCGAACTCTTTAAAGCAGGATGGATTCTGATTGGCTGTCAATGTTTAAAAATCGTTCTGAAAGTGATTCCAGCAATATTGTTCCTCTCCTCTCTGTGCCGTTAACGTTATAGTTGTGATGTGGACTCTGCTGTTCTTTTATATTTACAACGATTTTTGGAACTATATATTTATTGTTATAGTTATTGTCCTTGGTGTGAACGGGCCTTTATACTGGCAAAATTGGCAAGAATGTCTTGTTGTCTGTCCTATGTGCATGTAATTCAACATTCGAGCATAGTTGTGTAAATAATACATTTAGTTTACCTCTCTGCACTGCATTAAAAAGTCACTCAGTATTTGTTGCTTAGATGTGGCTTCAATGCAGAGTAAAAATCAGCAATGCAGCCATAACTCATAACTCAGCGAGGGGCCCCCGCACGGGACTGTCCCAAACGCCTGTGCTTTTATTGTTGTCCAAGTAAATGATGTAACTTCTGTTTCTCATTGAGGGAATTTGTTGAGATTGTTAAATTACGCAGCTGCCGGTTCAGAGAAGTGCAGAAGAGATCTGGCTTTATGCTTGGGAGATGTGAGATATATTTTACACTGATGTCTTCACGTTTCAACACGGCTATTTCTCTGGTGGGAAAAGTCAACCTGTTTTCTTTAGTGTGAAAAGTTGAGTCTCGGCAGGGGTTTTGTCAAGGAAACATCAAAAGATTCTCATTATGTGACCACTGATGCGTTTGAAATGTTTACTGTTCACCCACATGTTACTTTTACACACACTGAAAACATATCTGCTAGCTTAACAGCCATTAATGAGTGACTAACATTTTTATAGATGTCATTTGCTACTGAATATCTGTTCTGTGTTGTATTGAAATTGTTTTTACTGTAGGCCTATATACATTTAGCAATTTTCTGTGGAACTGCTCTTATCTTCATATTTAACCTTAACTGGGTTAAAGGGTTAAGAGGAACTGGATTAAGAGGAACTGGGCATGAACAGTATGATGGCAGAGAGAGTTTGGGGTCAGATGAGGGACTTCAGGACAGTGCTGTGTTCACACTATATCTTCACTCTAAGAAAAGTCAGTAACAAAAATATGGCACACATTTTCCATATTGCTTATCCACAGGTTTTTTACCCCTATTTTGAATTACGCATTACATTGTGTTAAACTTAAACTTAACTGATAATGTCATAGCAGAAAATGACCTGCACTTTTTCAGTTTTTCTACATTTATTTTTCTTATAGTGCTGCATTTATTGTGTTTTATGCAAACATACACTTTTAGTTTACTGTGGTGTTGTTGCGCATGAACATGTCACCACAGTAACGTTATCTAGTTGGCTGACATAGATTAGGTTCTGTCTAAATGATTTGTGATAGTCTTGGAAGCGTCATAGCATTGGTAGAAAGTTATAAACAAATGAGTAATGTTTTGGAATGTATGTCCTCATTTTCCAGAAAAAAATGCATTTATAAATTACAGCTGTAATGGAGTTACATTACAGCCAGTGTTGCAATTAAATTTTCATTATATAATTAAAATTCCAGTATATAATATAAATAGATTATACTATAAATATACATTTTTAAATAGTTTGTTATTATTAAATGAAAAATAGACATTTTTTGTTTGAACTATAATATGTGTGTGTATGTATATATATAAATGTTTTTTTTATTGTTTTTTATTAAATAATGATTATGCTACTGTAACATTTTTTTGGATCTGTACGATTTTTATTTTTTTTATTTTTTTTTAAGTTTCTAACGCTCACCGAGGCTGTATTTATCTAATAAAATTGAATTACAATTTTAAAATGTAATTTATTCCTGTGATGCCAAGCATCATTACTCCAGTCTTCAGTGTCACATGATCCTTCAGAAATCATTCTAATATGCTGATTTTCTGCTCAGGAATGTTGATCTCTCTTTTGATTCGTCTCTCTCTATTTTATTCTCTGAAGCCTGTAGAAACTTGATTTTTGCCATTTCTGTTCATCACTGCAAAGAGACAAAATGTACGAGTTTTAGCCGGCCCTGGGAGAGGCTCGAGCAACTGTCTGATACAATAGCCTGAACCTTACACTGTGTGCCACACACACACACCCTCTGGCCACTCGCTCGGATGAGCCTGTCCACAGAGGACGAGCAGGTGCTTCATCTTGATCATGTCGGTCTACTGGGTGGCTCTTTCCAGAACACTACGTGCATTAGTGTGTGTACTTCAGGACTGTTTAACTGAATGAAATAAATGACAGATTCTTTTCATCCTTTTTGCATATACTTACCCTAAAATATAATTAGGTGGTTAACTAATGAACTCCATCCAGGAATTTCCATCATGATAAATGTATCTGTTTCAGTGATGTCACACTTCATCATCATGGGCCTCAATGGCCGACTGGTGTCCAAAATGAATACCGTAGTCACGGCTGCATTCATACAGTGATGACCTAAATATTACACCATCACTCTGAAAACAATCGGTTTTTTTGCATCTTTGGAAAGAGGGATTTCCCAAGATTTTTATAAAAGCACACCTCTCGCCAATGAGCTGCATGATATCATTTATGTCTGTAGCATATTGGTGTTACTCATCATAGTTTAATACCTACTGTAAGGTTAGGGGTTTGGTCGTGTTTTTCACATGTAAATCATACATGTGTTTATGGTTTGTGAAATGATATCTCTCTATAATTGCTAACAGCATGTGTATGTGAAGGTACAATATCTATATCCAGAGCTGATTATCATTCGCCCATCTGGATTCATCTTCGTCTGTTGTCAATAACTTCAGCAATAAGTCTTTTACACCCTCTCATAACAGAGCTCATCCAGCCAGCCATCTGGATGTGTGTATGAGAGTGTGTTCATGTTCATTATGTCCTTGGTTGGTTTTATTAACAACCATAAATTTGTCAGTGAAACATTGATAAATTATGCTGGCAATGAAATACTGTACTTAAATCATTATTTTTATTGTCTGACTTTTGTGCAAGCAATAAGTGCCTTTAGATAAATGTTCTTTATATCCTAACATATTTCCCCGTGCAACTATACAACTCATTGTACTAATACTGCCATCATATTTATGATTTCCTTCTGGCAGGGGATAAAACACGTGGAAAATCTTATGGAATTGCATAGAAGCAAGGACCCGAGCTATGTCTAGAAACCAGAAAGTAATAGAGACTAGGGCTCTGTTTGAGGAACAACCCACAAAAGCCTGGCATTCACTTCCTTTTTCTTTAGAATATGTAAACAACATTTTACAATTTTCTTTGTAACAAAAGTTGTAATATAATAAAATAGCCTATATATTATATTTATTAGCTATATTTATGTAATGGTATATATTAAAAATTTATATGTAATGTTATATATTATAAAAAATAATCATTTGTGATACAATTATAAAATGACAAATATATGAAATTAATGAATTCTACATTTGTGATATATACAGTATGTGTTATGTAATGTGACATTTTTATTTATTAATTTGTAATAACAGTCAAATTATATAAAAAAAAAAAAAAAAAAGGAAACCTGCAAAAGAAGAAGCTAGTCAAAGGAAACCTGTATTCAATGAAGTATGAAAAATACCTAAATGAAAACCATAGGTTCAAATGTTTGTCATTTGACTTTATTGAATATAAGTTTAATCTGAGTAGCTTCTTTTTTTTTTGCAGGAGGGTCCGAACATGCCCGCCGTTTCACCTCATCCTAAACCATGATGATTCTCATTTTATGTAATGTTATGTGACAGCTTCTAGTGAACCTATGTAGCACAAGTCTTCAGTGTGCACTAAAGCGGATGCTGTCTGTGGATGGACTACTAGTCCACAGCACAAAGCCATGCTTCATGCTTGAGCTCTGCCACACATGAGTGCTTAGAGAAAGCTTGCCCTCCGGCCGCTGGAATCCCGCCCTGTGGAGGCTGGAGATAAGGCCTGTGCGTATGTGCGCTTGGGAAGGGCTCACGTTACACGCTGAAACTCATGCCACCCAGGAACTGTTACCATATGAAAGCAGACTGTTTTGAAAGGAGAGTACCGCCTGGCTCGGCTCTTTGTGTCAGCGTGATAACACCGGCTATGCCAGACGGAACGTGTTAAATTGTCTCTATCACAGCTAATGAGTTTGAGGTCAGCGGCTGAGGATTTCTCAGACAAGCCACACAGAAAGGCTGTGCGATTCAAAGCAATTTACTGGAGGTTTGTGTATGTTGTGGCAGGCGGACGGTTTGGGTGCGGGGTGTTAGTTGATGTGTGTCACATTTGGGGTTTTGGTCTGTCTTGTTTGTCTGCGCGCGTCACGCTTGAACAGTAATTTGACAGTGATTACTACATCTCTCACAGAAGATGTTTTCATTGACTGAAGCTTGGCCTATGATGTCTGAAATGTGCCTTTTCTCCCAGCATTTCACCAGTGGAAGGAATGTATTTGGACAGATGAGGTGTTTCTCCCTGTAGGAAAGAAATAAGTCATTGGAGATCTCTTTAATGTGAGAAATGTTTCTCCTTGACAACAGTGAGACGTCACTGAGAGCAAGTTTAGATTTTTGTCTTCAGAAAAAAGGCTGAATGCGTTGAACTGGTGAATCATTTTTGTAAATCTGCTCAAATAAACTGATTCACAAGAATGAATCGGGCTTTCCGATGCTGCATGAGCATTATGTATTCAGTAAATGGTAATTATATAAAATTATAGCTTGCTTCCTATTTTTTTCTACCTCATTGCAGAGGAGCTGGAAGCAGAAGATGCCACGCTGGTCGATACATGTACCATGAGGAGCACAGGAGATCTACGCTAAAGACAGACAGGAGAAAACAGTTCACCTGGATACATTTCACAGGTAAACATTATTTCTTTTCAAGTACGAGATTACTTGTATAAAAAAAAGTCTCATATTTTCAATTGAAATGTCCAGAAAGCAGAAGCTATGCCATGGTAGTTTACAGAGGTTCATTCAGGCTGTGCTGAAACACATGTATGAGGCATTTTTATTGCTTGAATATAATGTCAATTATATCTCAGCTCCCAGATTCAATAAAAAAATTAAAAAAAGTCTTTTGGAGTAGTTTGGACATGTACCATGTTAATACTAAAGTATTCTTTGAAGTATTCTGTGGTTTATGTAATATTACCAATATGATATCATCAGTTCTGTCACAATATCCAGTTTAGGAGACTATAAAATATTCTTAGTTATTTTTATTAAAAGGTTTATCACATTGGATAATGGATTCTTAAAACTGATTAAACTAAACCGATTTTCAGCTGCAGCATATTTCACTGTTATTTTATTATTTAAATATATGACCATCAGTTCAATAAATATGCATTATTTTCAATATATGAATTGGCCAGTATTAAAAATTGATAATTTTTCAGATTTAGACAGTACACTTTTGTCTATACAGTATAAAACAAAAACAGTTATCCATCTACTTGAACTTTTTCACTACTTGAAAATAAGAAGTGCCTGAAAAAATGTAAAGAAAAAAAAAATCTCACAAATATTTCAGTATGTAAAATACTAGATTGGAGCTTTATTGTGAAGCTGTTTGTGGAAAAATACGGTTTAGATCTACAGATATCAGCCATCATATAGTTTATCTACCATTCTTTAGCTGCCATAATATAATTACTGGATACCGATATCAGCCAAAGCATCTGTGCATCACAACGCAGAAGAAAAACTGAAGAAATTTGGCATTATTTGTATGTATGCTACTGGTGTTCTGTGTGATCAAACCTAACTTGAATCTGTGCTGTACTCAGGTCACGTTGAGCCCATGCGGTGGTCCATGCTTGCCCTGCTGCTCTTGTCCTGCAGCCAGATGTTTGCCCAGCGCCCAGGTGACATCTGCTTACAACACAACCACCTCGGACAAGATGTCACAGCCATCCCTGTGCCAACCGTGGATCCCAAACTCTTCAACAAGAGACGGTACCGCTCGCCCCGCGTACTTTTCAGCGAACACCCCCCCGACTCGGAGCCCACTGGGCACCGGATGAGGAGCAGGACGAAGAGGAAAGCAGGACCGCCTCAACACCGCGGCGTTTACTCCGTCTGTGAGAGCGTCAGCACTTGGGAGGGAAACAAAACCAAAGCTACAGACATGTCAGGCAACGAGGTCACCGTCTTGCCTGACGTCATCATCAACAACTCCAAGAAAAAGCAGTACTTTTTTGAGACGACCTGCAGCAGCGGGCGGACCGGAGGTTCTGGGTGTTTGGGAATCGATGCGCGCCATTGGAACTCATACTGTACCAATTCGCACACGTTCGTGCGAGCGCTGACTTCTTTCAAGAACCTGGTGGCGTGGAGACTCATAAGGATCAATGTAGCTTGTGTGTGTGTGCTGAGCCGAAAGTCTTGGAGACAATGACACACTGGCTGCTTTTGAATACACCAGCAAAAGCCTTATGATATCAAACTTGATATTCCAAATTCCTCCATGCGATGGTGGGCATTTTACTTGTGCAAACCGGTAATGATAACTTGTGACATAAAATACACTGTCTAAGGAGGATATTGTCAATGGAATGAGTTGGACTTCAGAGTTAGTTTTTTCAGTTCTTTTGTATGCATTTCTGTCTTTTTAAAATAATTGTTTTCTTTTGCAGCAGTAGGCCTACCTGAACATGTACATACATTGTTGTGTGTGGTAATTGTTATTTATTAAACTGCAGCATTATTGTCAAGTTTATTGTGGGTCCTTAGTGTGCATATTAGGACGTGGATCATTTTTTAAAGCAACATTCTGGGTTAAATTCAACTTAAAATTAAAATTGTCATGATTTACCCTTACTTGAAAACTTCAGTACATTCATTGTAATTGCATTGACATTTTGTCCTGTTTTTGCTCTGTGGAAGAAAAAAGCCATACAGGTTTGGAACGACATGAGAGTGAGTAAATGATGACAGAAATTTCATTTTTGGATGAACTTCTTGTTAACAAAAGTGAACTTAATTTTTTCCTAATACATGTTCTTTTTATTATAGATTGGTGCACATTTTTCCAAAGCGAAAAAAAATTACTGAATGACTTTCATTTTTGGCCCCTCCAACCACAACCACATATTTTCACAGACAACTTGCCAGTCTCCAATAGTTCAAAAAGTCATGGGCCCAGTTGCAAGAAGTGTATTGTCAAGGGTTTTCTTAATTTAAGGGATTTCTTGCAACCAGCTGCTGGTCTGCATTTTGTTTTTGTTGAATATCTTGACTCTAAAATTCGTCACCTTATCAAATTAAAATGGTTTGGAAATGGTAAAAAAAAAAAAAAAAATCTGTTTCATGTTGACTTAAGCTCTTTCGACAGCATTTGTGCTGTGGGTTACCACAGAAAATTATTTCACATTAACAAAATGTGTCTTCTATGATACACTGAAGCCTAGTAGATAAGCATGCTTAAAGGGATGGTTGAATATGATTTCACTTTTCTAACTTTAGTTAGTGTGTTAGCATAAACAACATCTGCAAAGTTACAACGCCCAAAGTTCAAAGCAAAGGGAGATATTTGCTTTTAAAGAAATTGCTTTTTAAGGACTACAACAAATGGCTTGTAGAGACTACACAACATTCCTCCCGGGTTAGTGACATCACCAACCCTAGAATTTACATAAACCCCGCCCCTGAACACGATTTATAGATTATCAAGACAGAATATGCTAATCAATGACTAGAAGATAACTACACATAAGCTACATAAATTCATCAACTAACCTTTCAGAAATGTCCTGTTGCATTCTACATGTTGTCACCTCTTCTTGAGTCTCTCTGTCATTGTCTGACTCCGGTTTGAACATAAAAGGCTAAAAGTTTTGAAATTTTCAGTAAATGTCTGACGTGTGAAGTAAAATGACACAAGCTGTTGAAGCTCCGCCCCCTTTGCTGGGAGCAAAATGATGCGTTTTTGCTCATCCTCAAAAATTAACAACTTTAACATGCTGTATAAAAATATCTGTGGGGTATTTTGAGCTAAAACTTCACACACACACTCTGGGGACATCAAATACTTATTTTACATCTTGTAAAAAGGGCATTATACCACCCCTTTAAAGAGACAGTTCACCCAAAAAATGGGAATTCAGTCATTATTTATTCACCCTGTTGGTGTTATAATGCCATATGACTTTTATTTTTAAGACCCCATATGACTAATGTCATATTTTCCAAGTGTTCATATGATAGGGTTTGGTGAAAAACACCAACACCAACATTTAATTTATTATTTAGCGAAAATCCTGCACAATTATTTTGGTTGTATAATCATATCACTCAAACATTACATGTTAGAATGACACATAGATTTTCTTATCACCCAGCTAAAAAAAAGTTGAGGTTACTCTTTATTTGGTAACACTTTTTTTTTAAGCATATACCATATTTTACCACTTTATTACCATATTAATAACAGTAAATTATGCATAATTACATGAAATTAACCCTCAACCAAACCCTAATCCAACCCTAACCCTTTAATAAGTACATGTTGTTAATTATTATTACTCAGTGCTTAAATATATAATTACACTGTAACAATGACACCTTAAAATTTTAGTAAATTATTAAGAGTAATATTAATTAACCATGTACTTACTGTTATGGATTTTGGTTAGGGTTTGGTTTAGGGTAGTTACTTGTAATTATGCATAATTTACTGTTACTATAGTAAGTACATGTAACGTGTACCTACGTCACCTTAAAATTAAGTGTTACCAAAGTTAAACCTGCATTTGGTATTTGTGTAAGAATACCAGTAATGGACAGAAGGAAACCAGTGATTATGTTGGTGGTAGTGTATAACCAGAACTTTATCTAACTAGAAAATTTGTTCCACCTCAAAACCTCATAAATTTACTTCATGCGAGTTACTATAGCATAAATTACCTTCATCTTTTTGCTTTTAAATGTTGGCCCACTAGACTTCAATTGTAATTGCTTTACTATAAATGTTTGATATTGTTTTTTGAACATTAAGGAATGTCCAGATTATTTTCTGTGGTCATCGAGCGCATTTAATCTAGCATATTCCTTTAAATATTTTCCAGTGTGCTTGAAGCCCAAAAAAGCCATTGAACTTTCCGTAAAGACCTCAGTTTAAGCTTTCAGGAATTGAGTTTTTTTTTCTGGTTTTGGTGTAAAAAAAAACCTGTGACTCAGACATGACCTTCAACCATGTGGCAGAAATACTAAACGGTTAGGGCAAATTTTGTCAGAAGCTTTGAGCAAGCTGGAGGGTTTGTTGAATGTGTTGGTGGGGTCGACCTCACGTCTCAACAGATGTGCTTCTTACGCATGGAAACGGACCTACGCTGGAATGCATTAGATGTTATCCTTCCAGAGGCTTCCACATGATGCAACTGGCCTTGAGAGTGAAAATCGTTAAAAAGCTATTCTAACAACCACAAACAGGTGTGTCACTCCAATCAGACTCTGAATACATTTGTTTAGGCAGCATGAGGAAGTCTAAAAAACAGATGGGCCGCGGCCTGCGATACCCACCTCAGGTTTGATTGCGTAAACAGGCGGAGACCACATGTCAAAGGTCAGGTGCATGGCCAAATGATGAGGTCATGTCTGGAAGCCTGAAAGCCACAGGCTTAAGTCTGCGAGGTCAGGCGTCAAAGTTAGGGTGGAATATTCAACAGGATTGTTAGGTTTATATATCACATCACCCACAAGCGAGTCCTTCATCAGCACGTGTTTGTTTAGCGATATAGCGCGGGTCAAAAGGGGTCGTCATTTCAAACAAAATCACGGTCACACACTCATTTGCTCTCGTTAGGTGATGTTTTGTGGTCATCGGCTATTTCAAACAGTTCTGTGTACTCGGATGAAGAATGAGAGAGAATTTTCCTCACGCTCATGTAAATGGAACAAACATGCCTGTCTCTGATTGTTTGTAGGACAGCTCCCTATGGAGAGTCTGCTGTGACAAATCCAAGAGAAGCTCGTCTTTTGTTTAAGAATATTAATGAGATTAATGAACTGTGGATGGTAGACACACCGTGGAGATTTCAAACAAGGCTACGGCCACCCCTCAGCATGCGTACTACAACGTAGGATTTATTGTCTTTAGAAAGGTTAAAGATTCCCTAATTACATTCACATATTAGTCTAAAAGTCTTAATCGAGATATGACTGTGTATTATGGTAGGTTATGTAAAGTGATAAGGTGTACAACCGTAAACAGCGCTGGATGGAGCGATTAAAAAACAAACAACTGTCGCCCTCTAGTGGTTCATTCGCTCATTTACGCTTTCCAGGATGATGACTGTTTGCATTTTCCTCTGTGATATGAGTGAGAACGAAGTTTGGTAACACTTTATTTTACAGTGTCCTTGTAACATATGTTACATGTACTTACCATAGAAATAACATAATTAAATGCAACTAACC
The DNA here is from genome assembly GCF_951802725.1 of Rutilus rutilus. Lineage (NCBI taxonomy): Eukaryota > Metazoa > Chordata > Actinopteri > Cypriniformes > Leuciscidae > Rutilus > Rutilus rutilus. The sequence continues at coordinate 35,751,043 of NC_140217.1, read as the reverse complement.
CTCAACCAAATCCTAATCCTACCTTAACCCTATAGTAGTTGCGTAATATTACTCAGTAGGCTACTTAAATATATAATTACACTGTAACAATGACACCTTAAAATAAAGTGTAACCCGCAGTTTATGCAGAAATTATATTCCAGATGTTATTTCACTCTATTTTACTTTCAGTTTTTGTACAATACTAAACATGCTTGAACCACAGCCTACATATTTTATCACAAGAGGGAGCACTGCTCTTACAGAACACACATTTTATCTCTATGAAATTGGTGTTAAACTAATGAAACGTTATTTATTGCTCATATACCCCATGCCATGATTTTATTGCAGCTCTATAAGGTTGTGCTTGATTCATGGGAAACCATGTTCCTGAGATAATTATGAATCTTTTAAACAGCAGCATTTCCACTTTGAAATCAATATATTTTTTATTACTTTTCATATTACTTTATTAAATCATGGTTTTATAATTATCACTCATTATTATCCATAAAACCATTTGTCCTCAGACCATAACTCAATGCTATATATAACATTACCACCACTATGTCTGGTGTGGTGAGATCTGGTATTTACCTCAGTGCCTGATTAACCCCTAGTTAGGTGGTCTTTTGCGGTCAGGTCAGGTTTACTACACTGGCTAGTTTGTTATACCAGTTCACGCAAGCAATCTGATAAAAAATAACCTGTTCTCGTCTTGAGCTTCTCAGGTTATGAAATAGCAGCAGGTAAAAATAAGGATCTAGAGAGAATTCACTCCCTCAAAAATGAACACACTTAAACATTATTTTTATGAGGTGTATATCCTAAACCACATACATTGTTCCTGTTTAGGCCACTTTGGGGTTTTCCAGAGGAACTGGGGAAAACAGTCTGTAACTTTTATGCTTAGTTTGCAACATGCAATCCTGCATAGTTGCAGAGTCCTCGTGTGCCACTCTTTTTATGTATGGTGTTTCCTTCCTTTGTGCTTCTATGTGTCTGTGTGCGTATGTCCGAGTGTACATTTACACTTGTACACATGTACACTTTGGAGGTACATTTAACTCCTTATTAAAATATTCCACTACACTGGGTGAATTTTAAAGGTATGTCTTCATCTTCTTCTTTAAATTCATGTCCGTTTGTGTCCTAGAAGTACTGTATGTGAAGACTTTATTGATATTTAGCTGTATGATGAACTCAGATAATGGTCAAAGGCAAAGCCATAGGGTTAGCTCAAGCTTACTAATGTTTTATAAACTCAAGCTTATCACTGTTGATCTCTTCTTTGTTAGCACCACTTGTGTTTTGGCATCATTGTCTTAAAGCATTTTAAAGTTTATACCCAAACAGGGAAGGCTAAAGACCCTATACAACTAAATATGAGTAAGTATAATATATATATATATATATATATATATATATATATATATATATATATATATATATATATATATATATATATATAATGCCTGATTTGTTGTACATTGTATAAATCCACGGGTTTGGATACTAGTCTCTAATGAAAATGTGAGAAAGATAATCTCAAGATTATCAGTGTGTCCCGAGTTTGACCTCAGACCAGCAGACAATGGTCGTTGAGATGACAGTGATTGTGACAGATTCATTGTATAGTGAAACAAACCTTATGAAATATACTCAGTAATGAATACCCTGAATGTCTGACCACATGATGAAGGCGTTGTAAATTACACCGTAGTTTCAGACATAATGCCTAAAGCAATTCTAAACTGACAATCATTGTATTTTGTGTGTGAGGCGTGTGTTCTATCTATCTATCTATCTATCTATCTATCTATCTATCTATCTATCTATCTATCTATCTATCTATCTATCTATCTATCTATCTATCTATCTATCTATCCACATTCAGGAAAACGCGGGAAAGAAGCATTGCCCTCGCCCCCGTGTCCTGCTGGACCAATGGGCGGTGCTGATCCGCGCGCGCTCGCGCGCTCGCTCACACTGTGCACACGCGAGCAGCGTTGGTGTTGACGGTCCGTGAGTGGATTCTGCTTGAATAATATTACTGACCTAAATCTCCGAGACAGGCCTGCACATTTGCGCAAACATTTTGGTCGAAACGGCGAGCGCGCGAAACGAAACGGCTGGCAGGATGAGCAAAGTACAGGGCGGCATGAAATGTGTAAAATACCTGCTGTTCGTCTTCAACTTCATATTCTGGGTAAGTGCGAACAGTGCTGATGATATCTGCGTGACGATGATGTCACACATACATGCTTTGATCTATAATGAATTGCACTGACACAAGTGTACGTGCATTTGCTGTCGCCTTGTTTTCTAGGAGTTGCTCAACATCTGTAGGATGAATTTTCTGTCTCGGCACAATTTTTTTTATATATATTTTTTCGCATGATGCAGGTTTCTATGGACTCTAGCAACAACAACAGCAACACATTTAGGACGCCGATGTTTTTGTAAACTACAAACAGGTGACAGATGTCGGTCCTGTCTCAATACCTTGTGAGCCGACTATCTGGACATCACTTTTGAGCCTCATAGGCACGTGCAGACATTTTGAGCATCATTTGTGCATTATAGATAGACAGTAGATTTTGAAACACAGCCACAATGTGCCTATGTCTTAGAGGAAAGCTATATATTTGTATGTTTATAGTATCCATGGTCTATAAGGAAGAACGGGGCAAGTTGCACAGTTTTTTCTCCAGTGAATATTCTTAGCGTGGATTTGTGTCAGCATGTCTCAATGGGAACTTATTGTTTATTGACACTGATTTTAAAATAGTTCCTTATTTTGAAAAAGCCATTTTCCACAATATATCTGTATTTATTAATTTAATGCAATATTTATTAAATAATTCATGTAGCCTATTTATTGGCTTTTAAGTTAAATGCAAATAATAAAACCTTAATTAGCTGACTTTTGATTGAATATTTAGGCCAAGTCTCGCCTGTATGTATATAATATAACAGTTAACTAACTATGCCATACCATAGGAGAAACGGTTTCTTATTGTTTTTTTGACTCTCTATCCATCCACCTGCATTGTGGACAGTGTCTCAATGTTTTATTTGGCCATTTTCTAGTACACCCCACCAGCTGAGAGTGACAAATGTTTAACAGGCTGTCAGTTTGTTGTGACATTTTCAACAAAACTCATGTATAGCCAGATGAACAGAATTGGTCTTATTTATTTTGGATCATTTGAGGTTGTGATGTGATTGTGAAGTCTTAGAAAGTACTGTGTGGATCCATAATTGTGTTTTAAAGTGGAAATGTGGGTCATTCTATAATTTAGGGTACATTTTATGTACATTAATGATGATTTTATTTTTTCTAACAATTTTCTTTTGAAATATCATCTTTTATCCATTAAGAGAATGCATACTATAATCTCACACAAATATTTTGTGCACCTTGTTTTTTAGTTTGCTTCCGTTAAATTAGTTCTTGCTTTGACCGTTCTTTGAAGTCAGTGGGTCTAGAGAACTACTACTATTGAGTTTAAATGTAATTTTCTTTCAAATAAGAAAATGTTTAATTTTACTGTAAGCTAAAATTCTGTCAACTAGGCCTTACTAACCAAACCACGAAAATCTAAAAAATGACAAGCATCATGTGGTTTTTTTCTTCTGCGGCAGATATTTTGAAGACATTATGCTAAATATCCTCTTAATTTTTTATTTTACCTCCAATGATCTTTTGTCAAGGAGTATACTAATTGCCCGTCAACTATGTTGGGTACATTGTTATGGTTTGCAATATTTTTTTATGATTTTTAATTCAAGTAAATACTAACATTTGAGGTTAACCTGATCAAGTAATAAAACATAACGCTTGGTTAACCAGACAAGGCCTGCCCTTGAAATTATGAGTGAAAATGGTAACATTGTCAACTATGTTACCTGTCAAATAAGTTGCCCTGTAGAGCCAACTCTTGAATGAAATAGTTGTAATGGTCCAACTGTGTGACTGTGTCCTCGTGTCCTCTGATGATATAATGAATTATTTGTCATGGATTAGTTTTTAATCATAATTTAACTCTATTTGATGTGCATGAGGGTGAATCAGGATGAGGAAGGATTAAGGGATGTTTGACTTATTTTACTAAATTAACTTATTATTTATTTATTTGCCAGTGAAAACATAAGAGATCTTCACATGCAAATGACTTGAGGTGTCATTGTAACAATGTGTCCAGTCAACTATGTTTCTTGTGTCAACTATGTTACTGTCATTGACAACTATGTTTTTTTTAATGGTTTTTTATTTTAAATAACTAGAATGCTGCTTCTGATATTATTTCAGGGTATAGTTTACATCTACACGGACTAGGGTTTTGCAGAACATCTCTTAAAACTATCAAAATGATCTTTAAGGAAGATTTCTGATTACAAAATATTCTTGTCTTTAGTGAACATGCTGAGAATCTTACAGAAATATCTGCAAACCATACAATTCTTTAAAAAAGTCTTTAAATAACCACTGTGCATATGGTAGAATAGACCAAAGAGACGTTGAATATTTGAGTCACTTAAAGTGTAGCACTTAATAAGTGTATGTAGTGGCATACAGTTTGCTGGTAACAGAGTTTGCAAAATTACCAGGGAAAACATCTAGGGCAACTAGCTGACGAGTTACACGTATAAAATATATCAAAATAAACCAATAGTTGTTTTATTAAGAAAGCATATTGGTTTTACACTTTTTTGCCGATGTGAGATGTAGCCTACCCTAATATAGAATATGAATGTGACAAGTTTACTAACAGGATAGTTTTTACCTTGATACTTGCACTTGTGCGTAAGAAGCAAACAACATACATAATCCATCATAAGGGGCTTTGAAATTTCTCTGTGACTGTGCAAACTTTTTTTAAGATGCAAGCTGCACATGCTGAATGGGCAAACCTTCAAAGCTAGTTCTCAAAGATCGGGTTACTAAGGAAAGTTATTGAAAGTGTACAACCCTCTTGTGCTGCATTCAACACCCCTTTATTCACTGGGCTGCATTGAATTCTGAAGGGTGCATTGAGACTGAAACAACTTTCTGGACAATAATGGTGTTGTCATTTCTTCAAAGATAACGCCACATTGTTGATTAAGTTTTTGTCACATGCAAAGCAGAGTACATGCACAGTACGTCCTCAGATAATAATTTTACAGCATGTCCCGTGAGGTGGATAAGGTTAATATTTGATCATTTTATGGTCTCAGTTGCTTTATACGCTTCGTTTTATTATTCCTTTGATAAAAGTTCAATCCAGCTTAGTGCTATAAGTGCATAAATGCATCTAAATGAAGGATATCTTTGGTTTTCCTTGCATACTACTCCTACTTAATGGGATAGAGGGTTTTCACCGACGTCACGTTCTGGGCGGTAACCCGGATGCGCGGCCATTATGGAGGCACTCGGATGTAAACAACAGCATAGATTGCACAATTTATGTACTATTGATTGAACACACTGTTACACTAATAAACCACGGAAAAAAACACATGGAAGCTGCAAAATCATATAGAGAAGAACTTAGTAAGCAGGGAAGAGCAAACTAAAGTTAATATGTGGTAAAGATCTGAACGAGCTAGCCCTTACTGCAATTCTTCCTTCTATTTCTTATCCCGACATAGGCTACGTTCAGATTGTCAGTCCAAAAAAGCACATGAAATCCGTTTCAAGCTACATCCATGTGGTTTGAAATCCTATTCAAACCACATATCAGGAAATCCGCTTCAGTCTGAACGCTCTGATCGGATTTTGCGTGGTATGTTACTTTCTCACGCCACGTAAAATGTAAACATCAGACGTTGTTATAGGGAACATGCTGAAAGTCGCTGCCGAAACAAGGCTGTGTTGTTGCAAAGTGCCGGACGAGTAGAAAATGATTATTTTTGAAACCGGCGCAGATAAGAGCGCGGAAAAAAAGCTGTGCATACCAGCCTCCTACAGTTCTGCAGCAGGCTCAAGACCAGTGCTCAAGACGCAGTAGTCCAGCGCGGCGGCTACACATTTCCATGTTGTAAAATTTAAATAAGACAACATCTCTAATGCAAATGCAAACCCCTCCAACAACGCAACGTCATTGCCAAAGAGCTGCGTGGACACACAAATCGGATCTGAACAGTTGCAATACACAGTGTGGACATAATTTTAGATCACATTCCAATCGGATACAAAGATAATCGGATTTGGACTGACCGTGTGAATGTAGCCATGGTGAACTACGTCAACATTTTAGCCACAGTCAGCGCTTCATTTACACATGTGGCTGATGCTGTGCCTCTCTCAACCACAAATGCCTTCTTTCATCATCTTCTCTTTCTTAACTTCTGACAGTCTAAAGAACTCGAAATGTTTTTTCCCGGTGCGACCGATTAGTACAGTCCAAAACTCGACCATTTTCAGCAGCAATAATCAGCCAAATTTGCGAGTCCGTTCAGTTCAGTGGCATTGTTTACGTTCAGTGCCTCCAAAATGTCCGACTTCCGGATTGATGACGTGTAGTGAAAACCCTCTATAGATCACCCATAAATGAGACTATGGCAAGCCATTTTAACATTTAACAGCTAGACTGGATATGTGTTGCAGATATCTGTAATTCAGTTTTGCCTATAGTCAAAAAGAACATTTCAGATATCCGCAACTACTTTCTTCCTATCCATAATTGTCATTTCAGATATCCGCAACTGCATTCTTCCTATCCATAATTGTCATTTCAGATATCCACAAAGACATTCTTCCTAGGACAAATGACGTAACTTTTGCCATTCATTTGTATGGGGTTTATCATTACAGATATCTACAATTCAGTTGCAGATATCCACTATGTGAATTACAGATATCTGCAGCTGAATTGTAGATATCTGTTATTCTAGTTTGAGATATCTTCAATTTGATTCTGACTAGTCATAACTCCAGTTCAAGATATCTTTAATTCACCTCAATTCAAGATATCTACATGTTCCTTTTCAGATATCTTAAATTAAGTTTTGACTGGGCGAAATTACATTGTAGATATCTGTAACTGGAGTTATGACTAGTCAAAATGCCGTTGTAGATATCTCAAACTGGAGTTCGGGATAGTCATAATTTAATTGTAGATATCTATTATCAAGTTATAGATATCTTGAAATTAATTTTGATTAGAGATATCTGAAATTTGAGATATCTGTAACTTTTATTCTGCCTAGTCAAAATGTAATTACAGATATCTTGAATTAGAGTTTTGACTAGGCCAAATGACGTTGCAGATTTCTGTATGCATCACACTTTAGGCGGGAGCAGAGCGTGTTGTTCAAATCATCAAATCACATAGCACCTGTTAATTGTTAACTTTAATTAGCACTGATTAGCACCATGTCGGAGCAACCAGAGTTTTTAATCGTCTTTTTAATGCTGTTAGATACTGTTTCAAACTGAAAAAATTAAATAAAAAAATAAGAACTAATCTGAACTAAGAACTTTTTTCTCATCTAAGGAAGTTAATGTTATTGTACTTCCATGGCAAGAATAGCATGCATGTAAGCATCTTTATTAAAGTGAATTAGTGTGAATCTCTTTAACGCATAAATCTTACGGCAACCATAACCTTTTAAGCATGAACATAAACATAGCATTGCAAAAATTTTTTTTTTTGTATATAAAAAACATTTTCTGGTGTTTTTTTCGATTACAGCCAACAGCCATGACTGCTTCTTTCTTCTTCCATTCATAGAAATAAGGAAATTCTTCTTTGATTATGGCGGGGAGGGGAAATGGATATCTAAAATAGAGCAACGTCATGCACAATAATTTGCACTAGTCATAATGACGTTTGAGATATCTTTAACTTTCATTCTGCCTAGTCAAAACTGAATTACAGATATCTCTATCTGTCGTTTCGACTAGTCACAATTACGCTACAGATATCTTGAATGACAATTCCAACTATCCAAAATGTAATTACGACTAGTCAGAAAGACATTGTTGATATCTACAATGTTAATTCCGGATAGTCAAAATTAGCTTTTAAATGTTAAAAGGGCTTGCCATAATGAGACACACCCACGGTTTTCTGACCCCATGTTATTCCGTCAATGCGATTAGCGCATTATATTCCTAGTCTTCGGAAATCAGACGATAGCTTTCGCGAGAAACAGACTGAAAGCTGTTATTGGCTCATAATCTTCACCTCCTAATTTGTGTTTATGCTCAAATAAAAAATTGTGCCTTCCATTATTGGTGCATCATGTCGCTGATATAAATGCCATTGGTTTTCATGTATCACGTGACCCGTTGTTATGCTGCAAGTTACATGGCCTCATATTAAAATCTAAAGAAAGATTATTAGTAGACAATACTTTACCAGTATTTTTATACTTTTATGGTGCTTTTTTTATACTTTTAGTATAAATCACCATCCTGTTTTGTTGAATGTAAAAATGAAGCTCAGTCTCAAACACTCTGTAATTTTGTTTTTGTGCTAAAGAAATATTATTTACATTTTTTCAGACGGTTTTATCCATTGCGACTTAGAAGGTTTATATTTTATCTGATCTTGGTGTTGCTAGTTTTGTTATACAGGGTTGGAATTACATGGATGCAAGTAATTAATTTTCGACTAAATAAATATATACTTAAACTTATTCATAAACCAATAGATTGTATAATTAGATCAGTGTTATATAAGTACTATTTATATACTATTGTGGCATTTATTAACATTTTGAATTGGCTTTTATTTTGAATTGTAGTTTAAGTTTTAGTAATTTTGTTATGTGCATTTGTAGTTTTTTATTTTTCTAGCTTTAATTTAGTTTTAGTTCAGCTTTAGTAATTTTAGTACTTGAACTAAAATTAGAAATGTGGCATATATGCAATTAACTGAACTAAAATCAGTTTTAGTTGAAAAATATTAAGGTAAGTTTTGATTTCAGCTTTATTTTAATGAAGGGTTTAAATGAAGTTCTTTTAAAGCCTCTCTTTGTTCTTTAGACTTTGTTGCTCAAAACCACACAAATGTCATAGGAACCATTCAAAGGCCACATCACACTGTGATTTTGTCACTGCGCTAATGGTCATTAGATTGGCTTAAATGGTTAGTGTAAGATGTAATTTAGGGCACAGTGGCTTCAGTCATTGGTTATCTGTAGAGTGGTTTCACTGCGCTGGACAGCAAGGCCTTTGTCTTTGAGAGGGCAGGCAAAAAAAGAAGTGGGTCGTTGTCCTGTGCAGTTTTATGTCCTGGTGTTGCATAGGGTGGGTATGAGGGGGCAGGGGATGGCACTGGGGGATGGTGGATACCAGCAGGACAAGCCTGTCAGACTGGCACAGCCTGCCTGTTGATCATAGAGATGGGCACCAAAGTAGACAGTGGCCTCAAAAACTATTTAGATTCTCAATTTACACTTAAAAATGCACACGGATAACATTCATGATGTCAAAATTTAGTCGCCTTTGCAATAATCACCTGTTCCACAAAGATTATGCATCTGCCACATAAGACAAAAAGTCATAAAAACTCGAAATTATGAATTTAAAAAGTCAGTTATTAGCCATCAAAATGATGAGATATAAAGGTCATAATAGGATTTTTTTTATCTATTAATAATTTGACTTTTAATATTAATAGATTGTTTTTCAACTGAGTTTTGTCATAATTATTATTAATATTTCACCATTTCAAAATTGCATATTATAACTGAGCTAACATTAACTGTTGACTTTTAAAAATTTAGTGTTAGTTCTCGAGACCGGTCTTAAGACCTTGATCTTGTCTCGGTCTCGACCGCATTTGTTCTTCTGGATTTTATTTCAAGACCACAAAATTTATCGCTAAATTGCCGTTGCATTGTCTGATTTATTTTTTAACATCATAATGGAATTGGATGCTAAACTTCCTACTTCAGATGCAATCAATAACTTATTTCTAATTTCATTTATTTTGTTACTGTTGTGGCGGGTCTGAAATTATACAAGGAATTGTGTCAAAAATGTCACCAAAATTCAAGATATGATTTTTATATTATAACATATGATATAATTAAGCAATGTTACAAGCAAGAGGGGTGTTTTCACAAATATGAGCACAATTGCAAAGTGATATTGATTTTATACAAATGTTCAATAAACAAAATGTTATTTTTAAAACATTAATCTCAACATTATTTATGCATTTGTAATTTTACCAGTTCAGATGAACTTCTGTGCCACCTCTTCTGTGAAAAGATACATTTTGTTGTTAGTGATTTCATTTGATTAGTAACAGCTCTATATAGTCTCTTATTATTCTAATTGTAATAGTTGACTAATAATAAGACATTTCTCAGGCAGTAAATGTTAATCTTTCAGATGAACTTGAGGAATGTTAGTCTGGTCTTGGTCTCGACTTAGCCTCGGTTTAGGTGGTCTTCACCACAACACTACTAAAACTTGGAAATCTAAAATGTCTAGTAGGTTTCCCTTTGACTTGATAACTAGAAGGCAAACAAACTTTCTCTGATGATGACCTTACAGATGGACAAAAGGTTGTTTTCAGTATCACAATAATACTCTTTATCTTACAGAATTACAATCAATGCTCTATTTTAGTCAAGGTTATCCTTCCAGTTACGAGGATGGGAAAAATACAAAGTATCCTGTTCTCAAAGTCAAACCCTGCATTCATGTGTTTGTAACTAAATAGACCAGTGCAGAATTTGAAATCAAAGACATGGAGTAAGGACCAGCAAAGGTCACAGAAACAGCGTGAAGTGAATTTTTTCCGCACATGTTCCTGATTTGTTTCACTCTTGTTTCCAGCTGTCGGGCTCAGTGGTGTTGGCTGTTGGATTATGGTTGAGGTTTGACCCAGACACGGCCAACCTCTTAGCCGAAAATGATGCCCCTGAACACTTCTTCATTGGTGAGCAAATGCAAAACAGCAAATGTTTACATAACAGTTTTGTAGGTTTCATAAACCTAATGAAAAATATAGTGTCATGAAAGCAGACTTGGGGGTTTTTAGGAGAGGAAACTACACTGTAAATATATGAATAGGAGAAACTGTTAAAAATGGGCCATGTGACAGAGTATAAAATGACTAACCACAGTTTCCTTTCTTTTCCTGTACCATTTAGGAGTGCGTTTATCTGAAATAGTTGATACTACAATGATAGAGCAAAATAAAGAAAAAAAACATGCAAGAAAAATAATTGCACAGCAGTGTTGGCCAGTGTTAATTTAGCTTTAATTTATTTAAATTTTATTTTAGTCAATTTAGTAATTACGAAATTTGTGCAGACTTTGTCATCTAAATTTCTGTCCCTCTAAAAACTAAGAAAACAGAGAAAAAAATATTGTGTACACGAGAAAGACTGAAATAAACCTTTGCACCCTGACTTTTGTTGCATTAAGCCAGCCAATCAGATTAGATCTCACAAGATTAAAGAAAACTTTTTGTGCTATATAGAGATATTGTGACAGACAGTGAATAATCATTAAATGCTTCCCTTCTTGTTGTTGAACATGCTGCATATGCCATTATGCACTACATCATGGGATAAATATTATGTGTTGTAATGATAATGTGGCATTTATTATGCTGCCTTCATATGCTAGCGGAAATGTCCTCTTTCCCACTTTCATGATTATTAGCTCATTGCATTTAAGTGCTTCATTGTTGGAAAGAACAGGAATAATGGAGGACACTGGGTTTATTCTTGCCTATTTATTGGGAAAATCTTTGAAAAGCCGAAATGAAATGTAGTGTCCCATTCATTGACAACTATATAAACATTCACAGCGCTGTCTAGATAATCAGCTTGCTGGCGATTCTGGAATTTCGGTCAAATACAGGCTATTTTCGCTGTGTATACAAACATACAATACAATGATTATTCATATATGTAAATATGCACTACTCTAATGATAAGACAAGGCGATGTAGCTGTTGTGAAATAACTAATATAGCATTCCTGTCACAGCAGCAATCGTCATGTTTATAGTTTATGGCACGCTCACCTCGGGAACTCGGGTATCAAAATTATCTCAGAGATTCCCAGTGGTAAATATAACATGAGAGGGTGTTCATGTCCTATTTTTAACTAGGAAACTCATATTTTACGATAATTCTGATTGCATGTGTCGTGAAGGCAGCATTAATTCTACCATGGTACGTTATCTGTTTATTAATCACAAAGTACAGAAACTGTCATAAAGAAATCCATATTGTACCTCACAGTTTCATAAATAAGCACAACACCAATGCCTATTAATAAAGCACCATTTCAAGATGAAATTTCCCATCTGCATCATGGAGCCCTAATGGCCTCTGAAATGGCGAATCTGATATTGGTTTTAGCTGTGATGAATAAGCAGGGACACTGATAGTTCTTGCTAATAGCCAAACCTGATTTCTCATGGGGGAAGGCGTGTAACTGGTGTCGGTTAATTATAAAAACGTAATTTCCCCTTTAGCTCCGGTTTAGTCCCCAGAGCAGCCGTTTGGTGAGCTGCTGTTGGTCGGAAAGCTGGTCTCAACATATACCTCATTGGTCTTGCAGAGGAGTGGTGCAGTAATTGGTTTATTTATAATGGTTAGTGTGTTGATTGGTGTCTCTAGTTATAGAACTGCGTTTAAGGGCATTTATTTGGACATTAATAACCCGCCTCCTGCTGCTTTTCCACTGGTGGCAGCAATGAGACGATCTATATGGGACTGCTAACTGCTGTCCGGAGCTACATAATGGACAAACAACTACTTTGCAAGTGCTAAACACAATGATTATGAAACAAATTGCAAAACTGGGTCTTGACATCATATGCTGATACCCAGACACTGAAGCTGATCAACCAGGTATAATCTAAGGCATAAACGTTTGAATGATGTCTCGGTGACAGAGCGATAATAAAAAAAGAAGAAGTGAGAGATGCTCTGTGGATTCGTCTCTAGTAGACCATAAGATAACAAGCATTTCCTGGCAATATGTTTATGCTTGGAAACAGTGTCTACCCAGTAACAGAAGAATATCACTTGGCAAACAACTATGTGCTATGAAGCTAATGCAGCAGATGCAGGAGACAAAAACAGGAAGCAAGATGAAGAATTCTGCAAAAATACATAATATCTTCTCTGTTGCCTAGTATACTGTATATATAACACTAGGATATTTTATTTCCGTATGAAACACAACTCAGATATTCTATTTATTTATTAACTCAGACTTCTTAGCTAAAGATATTGCAGTATTTACCAGATGCAAATTACACTTATTTTAGTCACAGAAGTGGTGGGAAAAAGTTTTTAAATCAATTGCATCTAAGTACATGTTTAAATAGATTTGTGATACATCAGTAAACGGATGATTGGGCTTTTTGAGCAAACTAAAATAATCCTAACAGACTTTTTTTTCTTCATATTTTCAAAGACTGGACTATTAAAAACTAAGTAAAGAGTTACTGGTGAAATGGTTTTGTAAAAATGTATTTTGTAATTTTTATTTTAATAATAATGTAAGTGAAATCACATTTCACCCCCCCCATTGTAATATCAAGCAAATACGTGCCATCCTTCTCCTAGACAAGTTACCGGTATGTTACTTTATCTATGCGCTATTGTTAGATCCTATGGGCAAAGAGTATAGAAGCCCAAGAGGCGAAACTCAATAGAACGCTCCATAGCAACAGTTGCCCCCATGACGTGACGGCGCGGCCGCCATTATGGACTGAAAACTGAAGGAAAACGCCTAAAAATAATGGGAGTCAATGGCACTGAACCAACTTAACATATCAAAAACTTAACATAACTTAATTTTTTCTGGCCGTCATATCTAAATATGAAAACAATTTAAAATACATTAATGAGTATGACCGACGTTAAATGACAGAAAATGTTACTTCTATGTGTTGGTTATGCATGGCCTAATTACCCTTAGGAAAATAGTATTTTGGGACAAAATATTACTATAGAAGTACTAGTATAGAAATACTATAGCGGCTCTAGGATATTATAGAGGTATTACAGAACATAACATACTTCTGTGATGTTCTGTAATACCTCTATAATATTTTAAAGCTGCTATAGTATTTCTATAGTAGTCTTATCGTACTTCTATAGTATGTCCCAAATTACTATAGTATTCCTATAAGATTACTATAATATTTTGTCCCAAAATACTATAAGATTCCTATAGTACTTTTTCGTAAGGGTATGTCCCCCACCGAATCGGCTTCATTAGCCTACCACTTACGGTTTGCAAAGATACAATTATAAAATTACTGCAAACCTTTAATCTATCAATATTTATGTTCTATTATGCATTTTCCTTGTTATATGAATAACAGAAATTCATGAAATAATATATAGGCAGACACACACACAGTAATAAGATATTTATTCAAATGTTGATTTTGAAATTAGTGAACATCACCATATATATGATTTGGAAAAATAAATAAATAAAATTATAAATGAACATTTCTAAAGACAGTTAATCTTTTACATAGAATATCACAAAAATATTAACCCTCAGAGAGTCTTCGTTTAGCAGTCACACTCAGTGCCTTCCCGGTCAGAAGTGACCGGACACCTAAAAATGAAACTTCCTCCATCCCAGTAAAAACCAATGCAATTTATTTTTGTTCTATAATATTTATTCTTTTTAATTTAGTATTTTGAGACAATTTGATTGAACTTATTAATATTTATGCAATATTTATAGTCCATTTTTTGCCATTGAAAATAATGTTTTTTTTAAAAATTATTTTTTTTTTTTATTTTATTTTTCTATGCGGTATTTTCAGTTAAAATAGAGACTAGGCTTTCAGAAAAAAAATAAAAATAAAAAAAATAAATCAATTTATTAAACATAAAATTAAATAAATCATGTTATTGCATGGGTTTACCACTAGATGCCTGTAATAGCTCTAAATGGAGATGCTTGTGAATTCTAGTTGTTTTTGGACCAAATTACTTACTTTTAAGATGTGGATTGATTGTATTTTTTTTTTAAATTGTCAAATAATACTTTTTGCCAAGGTTTATAACATTTTATTAATTATTATTTTAATAATTTTAATAATTATTATATTAATTATATATATATTTTAATTATAATTATTAATTATGTTATGTTTTTCACTCTTGATGTTTTAGAGTTTCACCCCTTCATTGCTGAGCACTTTTTTTCTGCATCGTGGCCGATTTGTAGAGAATTTTTGTGTTTTTGTCAATTTCCCATTCATTTCCTATGGGGGTCATTTTTGACCGAAGACCATGAGTGTGACTATTTTTTTTACGACCACTTAGCATTCTCGGATCATGACCTCAATTTTTTTCTGTGTTCACATACCTAATGCCAGAAAAGTCACCAAGTTTCGTAACATTCCAATGAAGCTGTGATTTTTAAAAATTCAAAACAGATTTTTTGTAATCTGAATTTATTGGTGTGTATGTGTATAAAAGTGTGTTTCTATGTGTGTGTGTGTGGGTGGGTGTGAATTTTTTGCACTCTTGATGTTGTAGAGTGTCACCCCTTTACTGCGGTGTACTTTTTTTTAGAATCGTGGCCGATTTGTAGATTGTACAGACAAAAATTCAGAGAATTTTTGTGTTTTTGTAAATTTCCCATTCATTTCCTATGGGTCGGTCATTTTTGACCGAAGGCACTGAGTGTGACTATTTTTTTTACGACCACTTAGCATGCTTGGATCATGACCTCAATTTTTTTTTGCATACATATACCTAATGCCATAAAAGTCACCAAGTATCATAACCTTCCGATGAAGCTGTGATTTTTTAAAATTCAAAACAGAAATTTTTTCGGTCAGAAGTGACCGAAGACTCTCTGAGGGTTAACAACTTGTTTTTTCAACATCTTCAGTGAAAGTGCACACAGTGAACGTTTCAATGGCAAGAACAAAAACAATCTGTGAATGTCCTATTACAGGCGGAAAGGTACAAAAAAGATGTGCAATCTAGCAAGTGCACACATGAACTATAAACAGTACTAAAATGGAAGCGGTGCCATAAGATCTCAGTAATTAATCAGACACCACCATCTATTGTGTGTGCATTTGTGTACGAGAAGTTTTTTTGTATTTTTTTCTTTTTGTGAGAGAAGAGGCATAGAATGGAAGCATTAGTCAAAAATGATTGCAGAACACTGCTTGCGTTTTGACCACTTGCTTATCTTCACAGTTTGGTTGTGTGGCGTGCAAACTGGCGCTAACGATTTCAGCAGCTTTCAGTCCATAATGGCGGACGCGCCTCCGCAGCGCCATCTACAGACTGTTACCCATAACACAACAGAGTTTCGCCTCTTGGGCTTCTATACTCTTTGCTATGGGTGTGTTTTTTTTTTTTTTTTTGCATCATAGCTGTTGCTATCGTGCATTTATAATTCCAGTCGACACTGACAGCATGTGATCTTTGGGTAAACAACACCTTTGCAGAAAACTCAAGACTTTCCATTTGCTCATCTTCTTGCTGTTGATGTTCTTGCATCATTGTTAAACAACAATTGCCCATTTTCCGAGCTCTCAAGTAATGAATTGACTGAGTCCTGGCATGTTGAAGAGAGAGCTCTCTGCCCATTTAGAGATGTTCAGTGTTTATAGTATAAGGAAAGGAGGAGGGCTGTTTATATTAAATGTCAGCTTGTTTTCCATCCATTTGGCAATTAGGAAGTCAAGAGTAGAGGAGGCTTGGTGTTTTTAGCTTGCTGAACTCACAGAGGACTCGTGTCAAATCTCCTTTGTTCTGTCCTCGGAAAACAACATTATTTTCTCCCTTGGGGATCAATTATTGTGGGTTGTGGTGCTTGTCTTCCTTTAGCCTTAATAAAACCTCGGCAAAACTTCAGCTCTGTGCTTTCTGGCAAGCCGTTTGGCCTTCTTGACTCCTTCAAGGATGGAAATGTCAGTGGAATCATATCTGAAATGTAAACCTGTGTACAATTAACTTTTAATTTATAGTCTGGCGTTAAACATCAGGGATTGTAGCATATTTAGCTGCGTTTAGCTTCACCAGGCCCTCAGATTTTGCTCTAGTTTATCTTTTTCCATTAATTAGTATGGCTCTAGCTTGTCTAAAGTGGCAAGGGAAAGCGGTTGTTCGCGAGGGAGACTGTGCCATCCTAGCAACGGCGGTCTCAAGTGAGTGTGGCACAGCAGACGTGTCAGCGCCCTGCGTCTGGGGTGGCTGAATTGTTGCTATGGTGAGATAATTGGCAAGAAGAGGAGAATGACAACAAGATCATGAAGATCCCGTAATCATGAATGTCCAAAATAGATCTGAAATGTTATGTCTTTAACTACAGTTTCACATTTTCTAAAGAAAATTAGAGTGCTGTTTGCTCAAGCAAAACCTGCTGCCACAATGTGCAACTGTTGTGCATTGCTAGGGTGTTTTAGGTGGTTTATCAGTTTATACTTTATATATGAAAATATGGCATAATACATTTTATGCATGAAATATATTACCATTTTGATTGCATATATATATATATATATATATATATGTATATATGTGTGTGTGTGTGATCGAGATGACCAATGAAAACGGCTGCAGGGTAAGGGTTGCGCTTAACTGTTTTGGGAAAAATAAAACCATGCCGGTAAATACGATTAAGGCGTCAGCGCAACGGTTGAGCTTGTGGTGTCTGTGTGTGTTGTTCACACAAAGACTGTTTCTGTTGAGCCGAGGCCTTTGACACTGGTTGTTGGAGATACGTGAAGAGGCGCAACTCAAACTTCACACTTCAATGCATAGACATGCAAAACACAAGAATTGTGTTTTTTGGTGGGATTGTAGTTTACATTGAGTGGGAAATTACCTAACACATAAAGGTGATTTTGATTTTGACCATCTGTCAGGAAATGCCTACAAAACCTTCATAAAATTTGAATCAGTTGCTTTCACTCTCAGTCATCTAAAAGTACACCTGGGTCCACATTATGTTCATTTATCTGCCATCTGTATTAGAGCATATGAGCACTTTTACAGTTGAAATTAATAAATGATATTACCTATTCATGTTCTGCCATCATCTGGTCATATAATGAACTGCACGCTGGGATTTTCTAGAACTAACTTTCAACATTACACTGTACTCTGTTCTCCCCGCAGCGGTGTACATTTTGATCGGAGCAGGAGGTGTCATGATGTTGGTGGGGTTCTTCGGTTGCTTTGGGGCCGTGAGAGAGTCACAGTGTCTTCTGGGATCGGTGGGTAAGAACTAGAGGTCTTCTTGGGTCCTGAGATCTGTACCTGACCCGAATTGACTCGAATCACTTCTCACCCAAACCTGATGTGCATCAATTCATTTGAAAAAAAGAAAAACCTGACCCCGATAAAATTACACTTGAGACCCGAGAACTTTTTTCAAACCCGATCCCCTGCATAGAGTTTGAGTGGGGACTTTTTCAGCCGGGTATGACAGACCAAAATAAGATACAGCAAATAAGAAACACCACGGCAGGTGTAGATTTAAAAAATATGCCCGTCTTTCTGCTTTATTTGCAGGTCACAAACGTTTACGTTAGCTGTTTAGCCATGTTGCCATATAATATCTGCTTTGAGTATGTCAAAAATGTGTGCAAATGTTTTCTGTGGATTTTCACAAATTGCTTTGTTTGAGGAAAAACACCAAACTATACAGTTAAGGTTTCATTTTTGTTCATTTGAGTTTGTACTGAATATAGATGGTTTTCTGTAATTAATGTGTCTGGCAACAGTATATAATTTTTCTTCTGGGGCGAGCGAGTGCAACCGCTCACAAGCTCAAACGACATAAATTGATATGAATGTTAACATTAATCATTCCCTCGAATGCCTCGGGTGTTGCAGAACACGGTATCCAGGAGGGTTTGGTTATGTACACATATAAGCCTGGAATAAAGTAGAATCATTAGTTTTAAATAATAAAATATTATTGAACGGTCAAAACAAATAATAAAAAGTTGGCATATTTTGAAAGAATTCGGGTATTCTCAGGTTATATCTGTAAAAGCACATATATTTAAAAGTACCCAAGACCAGAGGCTACTAATATCACACCCGACCCGTGTCCGAGGCACTTGTCAAAGTTTGATCTCGAACCAACTCGGGTTTTCGGATCAAAGTGGACCTGTGAACACCTCTAGTACAAACTACGCAACAATAAATGAAGAAATACCCTGAAACACACTGTTTCTGTATTACTGTACTAATTACAAAAAAGTATTGCATTACTTATTACTAATTATTTTCCAAATCAAATCCCACATTGAACAATACAAGGATAAACATGGAACTGCTCTTTTAATTCTTTCAAATATATAATAATAAATTGAATAAATTATTCTTGAATTGACCAAAGAATTTAAAGGAAGAACATTAAAAACGTACATTTTAAAATTGGACATTACATTTTGATGTTAAATCCACTATTGTTTTATATAGAATTGTTCTATTGTCTATATAATATTTAATGCAATTACATCATAAGTAACAGTAATTAAATTACAGAAAAATTAAGAGTAATCTCTTACTTTACTTTTTCAAGGGAAAGTAATTAAATCACAGTAATTAATTACATAGTAATGAGTTGCAGCCAACTCTGCCTTGAGCACTTTTTTGTCAACACTGAAGAATTTAAATTAAACATTAAATCAAAATGGACCTTTTTTACTTCCTTAATACATGTTTCTGGTCTCATTATGCTCGACCCATGCACGGTGTTAAAATAAAATAAAATGTTTACATAATTGAAAATAACCTTCTTGATATCCTGTTATATGATCCTGTTGAATTGCAATTAGTATTGAAAACCTAAAGTGAAGTCTCTTTTGTAGTTTTTTGCTTGCCTTCTGTTGATCTTTGGGGCAGAGGTCGCTGCCGGAGTCTTTGGATTTTTGAATAAGGAAAAGGTATTGCATGCACCGTGTCAATCATTTAATTGAGCATAAATATGAAATGAACTGTCATGTAATTATGAGCACATGTGTTTCTAGATCATTAATGATGTACAAAACTACTATGAGTCCACTCTGGCAAATGACAACAGGACTGCTATTGCCACCATCTATCACAAAGTGGTCAGTCAAGCATTTGATTAGTGAATGATCTGTGGCCATAGTGTCTGTGTGGATGTAATGTCTGTTCTTATTTCACAGCTGGATTGCTGTGGGACTGAATCTTCTCGCCCTACTTATCTGTGCACTGAAGCCAGTCCTGACACGGTTAGTTAAAATGCACCGATCTTTTATTGCTTATGTTAGAGGGCTCAATATCATTTCACCTCTGCCACTTCATCTGCTTGATTGGAATTCACTATTCAGTTCACTATTCTGAAGGAATCTCTTGAATTAGTTGAAGAGAAGCATAACTTTATATATATATATACATACAGTGCAATGCATAAGTGAATACACCCATGCTAAAGTTGACTAAAAAGAGGAATTAAAATCATATTTTGGAAATTGAACTTAATGCCTTAATTTAAAAAATTAGGAAAAATCCAACCTTTAAGGACACCAATTTTCTTTGTGAATGAATAATGTATCGTAAATAAATAAATGTTCTTCCTTAAAATACATGGTGCATAAGTGAGTACACCCCTATGTTAAATTCCCATAGAGGCAGGCAGATTTTTATTTTTAAGTTTTTTTTTTTTTTTTTTTTTAGGATACTATGCATCCTGATAAAGTTCCCTTGGCCTTTGGAATTAAAATAGCCCCACATCATCACATAGCCTTCACCATACCTAGAGATTGGCATGGTTTTATTTCAGTTAGCCTAAAAGCTAGTTTGATTTGCATTGAGAGATGATCTTATGGAAAGTACCCCATGCCAATCTCTAGGTATGGTGAAGGCTATGTGATGATGTGGGGCTATTTTAATTCCAAAGGCCAAGGGAACTTTATCAGGATGCATAGTATCCTAAAAAAAAATATAAAAAAATACTTAAAAATAAAAATCTGCCTGCCTCTATGGGAATTTAACATAGGGGTGTACTCACTTATGCACCATGTATTTTAAGGAAGAACATTTATTTATTTACGATACATTATTCATTCACAAAGAAAATTGGTGTCCTTAAAGGTTGGATTTTTCCTAATTTTTTAAATTAAGGCATTAAGTTCAATTTCCAAAATATGATTTTTTATTCCTCTTTTTAGTCAACTTTAGCATGGGTGTATTCACTTATGCATTGCACTGTATATACATATATATATATATACTGTGCAACAGTAATGAGCAATTTCAGTGCTATGCCCGGCCACAGTTAAACTACATTGGTCCAAAATTCCTCTCCACATGTTTATTAAATATCAGATGTGTTCTGATGAGAATGTGGTGTGTCTCTCTGCGTTGCATTTAACTCTTTCCCCGCCTGCATTTTCTACAAAAGTTACCAGCCAGTAGCAGCATTTTTTTTAATCATATTCGCAAAACTTTCATCGCCCCCAGAATATTAAGTTGCATGAATAAAAAGTCAATATATCCAAAGAAAGAACAGAGCCTCTGCTTTTAAACATTTCATTTGGTAACATTAGGCAGTTTTGATTTATATGCTGTTGAATGTTTGATTACGTTAGCTTACTTACTATCCATGCCTTCTAGTTATTATCAGATCTTCGCTTGTTTTTGGATCCAGAGTTGCTGTACTATTTCAGAAGACGTGTAACAGCGCCCCCTACCACATAACAGTGAAAACACGGATAGCCAGAAGAACGAGTCAGTGGCAGGGAGAGTGTTAATGAGGACAGACAAGCATGTCTTTAACAAATCCTGACAGTAGTTTTTTAATGCCAAAAGAGGGTTTGCGCTGGCGCAAGCTGTTAGTAAATCTGGCCCTTAGACTGACAGGAAGGACACCTTTCATACTCGAATGATGAGCAGTTCTGACACAGACCCTTAGGTGGCAGCCATGTTGCTCTGTACGGGGTAAAGAAAGGGAGGGAGGGAGGGAGAAGGTAAAGAAGGGCTTAGAGAGAGAAATGAAGCAGACAGCGGCAAGATGTCCAATGAGTCACTTGATCCGATAAGCCCACAGGGGCACAAAGGCGCCAGTTTTTTATTTATAGCTGTCACGAAAGCACATTGATCGGCTGAGAAACATGATGTCACATTGTGCTTCAGTTGTGAAGTTCATACTGTCAGTTGATCCCAATCAGCAAAGCACATTAGAAAGAAGATACCGCAACAGCGTGTTAACAGTGTTTACAATGGCTTTAGCCTATAAAAAAATGACTACTATTCAGGTGTGTGTGTGTGTGAATATACACTGCCGTCCTAAAGTCTTGGGTTGGTAAGATATTATCAGGGAAGCCACTGTGCCTTTTTTTCCCTACATCATGAATGACTGGCGTCTCAGAGCGCGCAGACGAAACGTAATACGCAATCTTGGCATTTCCATCCAGTTTTTTTATTTTTAAAATCAACATAAATACGGTTTTTAACATAGTTTATGGGTTTTTATGCGCGACACAACAAAGCTTTTTGGCAACAAAGATGTGATATAAAACTCTAATATTCAGTTAACTAATTAATCAGAATAATAATTAGTTATAAATGGTGTGCACATCTCTGCTATTTTACAACAGCTTTGGTGCTCGTCCAATCAGATGTCAGAGCCAGAGCTAAATCTGTGAACAGTGAACAGATGTGCAGGCTTATATATTGTTTTAACATCAGTTTGCCAAACTCATCTAATGTTGTTTTTAAATGCTTTCAAGGATTGCGTTAAAGCTATCGAAGACTTCTTCAATGAAAAACTCTTCATAATTGGATACGTTGGGCTTGGCATTGCTGGAATAATGGTAAGAATATGAAACCAACATTCTTTTTCAAAGTTGGACATACTCATATATACAACGAGCTATCGCTTAATTTTGAGACGAAAAAAAAAAAGATTTGCTTTATAAGTGTGGCTTAAGTGTTCAAATGCTTTTTGGGAACACTGTAGCCTGTATTTATTTATCATGTATAACAACTGAACATTTCCCTCACTGTTTTAACAGATAATTGGCATGATCTTCAGCATGGTTCTTTGCTGCGCCATTCGAAACAGCAGAGAAGTTATTTAGGCACCTCACAGTTCCCCTCTCGCCCAGTTGGACTGTTTCAAAGCGCACCTTCTTTGACCTCATCGGACCATCACATTCAGGCTTGGGAGCAGGGTGGAGGAACTCCCATGAGGCAGCGTGGGTCTTGTGGTACTGTTTTGTGAACAGCATTCTGTCTCTGATCGTTTGTGTCTTTTCTGTTCCTTGCATTGTTTGAAGATGACCTCCACTGCATGGACTGCTATTGTAACCCAATTAACCTTTACATTTATTTTGTCTTTATTTATCACTGAATCATTACAAGGGGTACATAGAGTACATCTCTTTTTCAAACTTGCTCTCGCTTAATAGAGAGTTCTCACATCTCGAGTCCTTCTTCGGTCCAGACTTTCACAGTGAACTGACCATTTTCTTACTGATGTAAATAAGCTTTCTGATGCCTCTTATTGATCAACTTATTTTCCATGTTATTTATTGTGTGAAGTAGACCAGGTTTTCTGTGCTAATAGATAATGGGTCATATCTTTGTGTTTTGCTGGTTATTAATATTTGGTTATTGTAATTTTGCCACACATCATAGAGATACTGAATGAAGCCAAAGAGTGGAAGAGTGTGTGATTAAAGACCTCTGACACACATTGTCACTCTTCAGCATGAACTCGAAATTAAACCTATTTGATTTGGTAACATTCCTGGTTCTATTGTGAAAGATTCATGAGTGCATGATATTACAAAGAAAAACAATTAGCTTCATAATTGTTCATCGAAATGTAAACTTGCTCTTCCTCTGGAACCTTTTGAGTTTGCTTTTGAGTCTAGGCTATTAGTTAATGTTAAGCAGTAAACAAATTTCTAATTAGGTTACTTTAAAATCTTGCCAGTAGGAATTTATTGTTGATTAATAGTAATGTAATAAAAATAACAGCAGTAATAGCAAATATGAATATTTGTTATTGCTAAGAGGAAACTCAACCTTCAGACTCTTTAAACATGTTTTCATTCATTTTGACTTTTTCATGTGTGTCACTTGTTTAAGTGGTTAATCCACATTACCTTCCTCACTTGGCTGATTTTGAATATGTTGAGTTTAAACACCAGATTTTGGGGAGATCAACAAATGTAATTTGCAAGATTACTGTAAAATTGTACAAAAGCAGCCAAATCAAACACATTTCTAAATTCTTCAGCCATTGCTTCTCTTTGTCTTCTGTTCAAGAATATGACCCAATAGTTTAATTGATCGATGTGCCTTTACAACTGACAAAGCCCCATTATAAATGTGTTTGCAGTTCCAGTAATATGCATTTTGAGTTTGTACTTCCTCGACTTCAAGTAGTTTTTACTCTTTTATAGCATTGTGTTGCATGTAAATGGCTTTGAAATGAGAAAATATGGTCACAGGTCAATAAACCCTGAACAACATTAAAACAGAGCTCACAAGTATACATTTGCTTTTTTATTTTTGCAATGTTGAATAAAACCCATTTCCATTGAACAGAAATGAATACATGCTGCACTGAAGTGTCATTGTCTGTAGATGTTAATACTGTAGTCAAAACATCATAGCACTTAAATATTGTCTTTTGCTCAAGGCTGGGTCCCTCAAACTTTGCCTTGAATGAATACAATGGACAAACTTTTGCAAACACATGACCTGAAAATAATGACCTATGCTTTGAGATTAGAAATCTCAGGAAGCTACAGTTGCAACATGTGCTGGTCCATGTAACGGAAGTAAATGCAATAAAATGCATGTCTACAAAATTGCTAAATATTGCATAAATACGATATGCATCAAATGTTGGTCTGTTATAGAAAACCATCAAGATAATCCAGAACTTTAGACTGCACCTCACATACTTTCCCCAAATTGGTTCAAAAACCAAAATGGTTTAAGATGGAGGGCATGTGCATCAGCAGAATAAAAGCCAATGACATTCCCTAAAATTATTAACAATTTAGAGTTACAAGGCTGAAGCTGAAGGCTTCAAAAACATTAAGTAACCCAATTGTTTAGACACTGGTGACAGAAACAGAAATAAATGAATTTTGAGTTGGAAAAAAGACAGAGACAAAGCAAGTATTAATGCAAAAAGAATTGTACGAAGTGAATAGATGGGAGGGGGTGGAAAAAAGTCAACAAAAACATTAGTGTCATTACAGCAACACCAGTCTTCCTCATTGAGGGGAAACTTCACATATGCTTCTAGAAAATGTAAGCACATCATAAGCGCTCTCCTCCAGACATATCCTTACCAACAAGTGCAAAATGTTGGCTACAGCCCATCAAAGAAGCCTGTAAACCATAGAGGAAGTGCGGTAAGGCTGGATAAACTCACAGGAACTTAACCAGAGTAGAAGTTGTCGTTCTCTCGACAACTTCACCATCTTGATTAATGTTTATCTTTTCTTGTAAATGTACAGTTGGTTGTGTAGCTGCCACAGTCTTGGTCGACTCAGAGGTATTTGTGTCTGTTCAGTCAGAGATTAGCTTTAGGGGGGACTGGCTCATGATAAACTCTCCCACGCCGATGAAGTACATGACCTGCACGATGCCGAACAGCGGTGCGATGACTAGAGCCCTGCAACCCGCACCCTTCAGGAATGCAGACGGCCCTTCTCGCCTGAAGATCTTGCTGTAGGAACAAAGAAACAAGCAAAGGTCACACACAGTAGATGATATACTCACATTCCAGAATTACATATCAGTTAAATTGTAACATTTAAAACAAGTAATGGGACTAATGCGTCACCTGAAACAGTCAATTATGCCACTGTAGGTTTCCTCATTGGCTCCTTTGTTCAGCGACTGCAGTCTGGTCTTAACCACTGTTAAAAACAAAAGACGAGGTGAGCATCTGCATTTCCACTTAAAAGTGCACAAATGAGATGGGGCTTAAGAGGACAAAAAAAAGAAGCTTACCATCACATGGGTTAACAGCAACAGCAGCTGTGGAGCCCGCGACACATCCAGAGATGAACGACCAATAAAATGGTGCCGCAGCTTCAGAGGAGGGCTTACCCAACTTGTTCAAATTTGCAAAGAGTGGGAAGTAAATGATCGAGAAAGGTACGTCTCTAAATTGGAGAAAAAGAGAAAACAAAAAGTTGCATTTATGTTCTCATTATTGTGAATGTTTACATTTGACAGTCACAGTAAAGATTTTACAATGCATTACCTCAATAGAGTTGCTCCAAGGCCTTTGTAGAGCCCCTGAATGCCTTGAGTGTGCAGTAACTCTCTTGCGATCTGGGTGGCAGATATGGCCCGGTGTGAGGTGCTGGGTATCGCATTGTAGGAGCGACTCAGCACCGCGTTTGTGGTGGCCAGTCTATTGGGAGGGATGATGCCTGGTTTTCTCTGCTGTGCGGCTGTAAAGACGATCAGAAAAGTTGCTCCAAGTGAGTAATAATTACAATAAGGGATAATGTTGATCATTATTGCTAAATAAACTCCGTCAGCATCAGAATAAAGTACTGCATATACTAGATTTTAGGGCTGTACAATTGATCGTAATTGATTTTCGATTTTAACGATTATGAAAACAAGATAATCAAAGTAAAACGATTATTGTGCCACTGCCACATTCAGTCCAGCGTACCTTCCTTTCCTTAACAGCAGTGCGCTTTCGTTCCTCCCTAAAAGCCCAAGCTTGACCAGCCAAATAAGTGAGTGTTGTAAAATGCTGGTGTCTACTGTTGCTAAACTGCAGGACATGTTTGACATTAAACTGTTATTAAAAGGGCATTAAGCCACAAAAGAGAGACTGTTCCCCAGGTGGTTTTCTGTGTGTGGACGCGAATGCGGATCAGCAAATGGGCATTTTGACAAGTCAAAATGCCTTTTTGGAGAGTATTCATGTAAACAGTGAGTTGTGTCTTAAGTAAACGTACACAGTTAAGAAAGAAAACGTGTGTGTAACAGTATATTGGATTCTGTGCATTAGCTCTTAAAGTGACAGCAGCCTAATAAACCCGCTGCAGCCTGCCATTAAAGATAAACAACAAATGGCAGGAAATCACTCACTGATCTTGACTGAATAACTTAAGGATTTAATAAGGATAAATCTATATTTAATGTGTACAGTATGACTATATGCAATGTTATATGAAGTGTTGTATTTTTTTAAATATATTATCTGAATACCACTGTTTGTACATATTCCTGAAAAACTTAACACTGTTTATTTTGTTCATTCAAAATTTAGCTCTGTTGTATTTTCCATTTTGTTTGTAATCAGTTTCTTTGTTTTTATTGTATTGCTGACAGTTTACTTGTCTTGTGCAATTATTATGAGGATCTTTTTCTTACATTAGTTAACCTAGTATTAGTTTATGCTGAAGTATCGATAATTGTGAAATTTCGCAATTTAAAATTACTTATGATCAAAGTCTCATTTCACAATATTGCACACCAATAATCGTGATTTCAATGTTGACCAAAATAATCATGATTATTATTGTTTGCCATAATCGAGCAGCCCTACTAGATTTCACCGCTCCAATAAGCACAAAAAGGAAAACCTACCTAGTCTCCCAGCATCCTGTAGTTGAATTTTCAGCATCTCCATTGGAGTAGTGATGACAACCTGGCACATGCCAGCAGCACATCCAGCCAACATCTCTTTAAATACAGTCAGCCCTCTCCTGTAACAAACAAGGCAATGGTTATATAACAGCACAGATGTTAAATTGTAATTGTTAGGTAAAACAGATATTGAATAACACCAAGTGTAGCAGTAGCAAACATACCCGTCTTTGGAGAGGTGGTGCCGGAAGAAGTCATTGGCTGCCAGTTTTATGGCCTTCTCAGGAGTGACCAGTGTAAGATTAACTGCGGCACCTAAAAGACAAACAAACAGAGGGTTAATGAAAACCACACCACAACTGATCACAGATCAGCAAACACACATTCCCCACCACCATCAAACCAGAGATACATCTACAACATGACCTTATCAAGTAACATTTAAGCAGATGATAAGTAAAAATGCCACTAACAGACTAAGAATATAAGCAAAGCTTATTAGAAAACTGTGAGATGATGATGGAGGGGGATTTTACATAATGTGAAAAAAAAGAAAAAAAAAACACTATATAAACAAACAGAGGATATTAGAAATATAGGATAGAATTTTCAATATAGTGAGAAAAGAATGCAGGCACATTCCAGAAAGAGACTGACATTAGGGTTGTGCAGTATGACGGTATATTCAGTGCAACGGTAGAAATGTGAGATTTCACTATGCCGTTAAAGCTGCAAACAAACCGCTTCCAATGAAGACAGCTTTGTTGATGTGTAGTTTTGACGTGTTGCATGTGCTAACTGTAGCATTAATCAAGTAAATCAACTGATGTGAAGTCACAGCCATTTTACAACAGCTTAAAATGTTGCAGACAATTATATTCATAATACACTGCGTTGATAAATTCACACATGCATAAGTCTGGCATTAAGTTTAAATAAAGAAAACAATTCATATAAAAGAAAGGAAAATAAGATTAAGTAACATTCATTTATAACATATTCGACTCACTATATTACATAATCATGTAATAAAGCCCCGTTTTCGGTAATATATAAAAAATGTTTTTACTTGAATTCAGGCCAAAATAATTGTGATAAATACATTTACAGTGATGCAAGTATTTGTTCATACTGCCCAGCCCTAACTAGGACCATGTTGTTTTAAGATACAACTGTTTAAAAGAAACAGTTGTTCACATGATCAGACTGATCTTAAAAAAAAAAAAAAAGAGAGCAGATAAAGAGCATAAGTGACGATAATATCCAACAAAACATTCTAGATGTTAACAGAACATGGCAAGATGGGTTAGTACTGAATGAGACAAGAGCAAGGACAGTGAAGAAAAAAAGTGAAGAAAAAAAGAAATCTACAAAGAAACAAGAAGCAAAAAAGTAAATATCAAAATGATTCAACAATTAACTATAAATAAAAACAACAACAAAAATATTGGTGCCTAATTGTAATAGAGCAGAGTGGGTAAGAACCATGATAAATGATTTGCCTCCAGCGTGGCTGCGCCTTATCGGCTAGCCTTCACTATGCCAGCGGGGACCCATGTCTGTAACATGAAAAACACAGATGCAAACAACAGCATTCCTCACAGAAATGGAGACCCGGCACAAAACACCGACTCCAATCTCCCCCAAACTCTACAGATAACACTCTTCAAGGAAACTTATATTGGTCAATAACTGAAGCCAAAAGACCAATTGTAATAATTACATGTTTGATTTGCTTCATTTAAAATTAACCCTCTGATGCATTAAATATTAAAATCACATGTCTTAAGACTTTAAAACAGCATCTAATCATTCCTAAATTATTTATTTATACAAACAACTTTCTTGAATTTAAAATAAAATCTGCATTTTGAAAGAGAATGAAAAGATTATGGTAAATATTTCAAATGTACTTGGTGCATCACCACTATCATGAGTATGTTTAATACACGTGGTCATGAATATGGACAAGTCATGTAGAATTATGGCTAAGGGTTAAAATAAATCACCCCATTGTGGTTTGGATGTAATATCAC
Source organism: Rutilus rutilus (assembly GCF_951802725.1). Classification (NCBI taxonomy): domain Eukaryota; kingdom Metazoa; phylum Chordata; class Actinopteri; order Cypriniformes; family Leuciscidae; genus Rutilus; species Rutilus rutilus. The sequence continues at coordinate 35,721,483 of NC_140217.1, read as the reverse complement.
ACCCTGAATGGTTAAAATGCCACTATAGTGGACACCATGCATCAGGGGGTTAAAAGTAAGGTATATGTAATACTCTAGGTTGATAGTGCGTCCATTTTACCAACCAAAGTATACTCTAAAGTATTGATTTTTAGTTCAACTCTTTGATTTTTTTATTTTTTTAAAGACTGTACAGACGTTGGGAAAATGCTTAAATATTGCTATAAGTGCAACCAATTACAAAAAATGTCTGAGTTTGAGTTTACTATCACCAGCCAACCAATTCTAATTCATTATCCAAAGTCATATGGACTGGATTCCTCAAGTCTATTCAGGTGTACCCATCATGCCATTAAAAAAACTATACTAATCTAAAAAAGGGATACTATATATTTACAAGCCCTTATAAATAAATAAATGAGTGAATCTTACCTCTATACATGCCAAAGTATCCCTCAGATCGCACTGTTTTGATGAGGCAGTCAATCCTGAAAGACAAACAAGATGTTTTAACATGGACCAGTCTACCGATTTCCACAAATGAACCTTTATTAACAACAAAAGCCATGTGCTCTCGGTTCACTATGTATGTGTTTGCATCATGCATGGGACACTGTCTGGCTTTAATCCTTATAAGGCTTTGCACTGACCATAGCGGCCAAACCATCATGTCAGGCGGCAACTAACGCCTGCCCACGCATCACATTCCACTAGGATTAGCTACCAATGCAAGGCAGCTTATCAAATCAAAGTAAGGGGTCTGACGCACAGCCAGGAGTACATTATAACATCACTAAAATGGTGTTTGTGAATTGAAATGGAAAAGTAACAGAATTTTCGAAGCATTGAGAGGTTTAAAGAAAAAAAAGTGGCAGGCTCTTACATGCTCTTGTAGACTTGCTGGCCTGGTCTCTGGTTCTGAAGTCTGGTCTTAACCAAATCAATGGGAAACACGCAAGTGACCCCAACAATGCCAGCAATACCACCATTAATCAGCTTGGCAGGGAGGCTAGAGGAAAAACAAACAAAAAGAGGTGAGAATGAAAGCATGCCCAAGATTATTTATATATATTATATATATATATATATATATATATATATATATATATATATATATATATATATATATATATATATACACACACACAAATATTTTAAATTAAAATATACAACTAAAGTGCTTCACAAAATTCCTAAAAAACACTTAAAAATAAGTGAATTCAAGGGGTCTTTTATCAAATTCACACAGAAACACATTTATATATCCTTTTGATATTAATGAACTTATCGATTAATGAATATATACACACACTTTCTATGTTTATAAAATATTTAACTAAAGGCAATTCAATAAATTCAAGGTGGTGTTTGTCAATTCATTAACATCAAATAAACATTCAACAGAAGAAATCACCCAGAACAACCATTTACTTTGTTAAACAAAACGTTAAAAATGTGTATAAATGAATAATATGCTCCTGTACCTGATCTGCTGAGACATAATGAAGTTTCAGATAAAGATTGAGAGTTTGATGAGAGCTTCTTGCAGTGATCAGTGAAGGAAGGAAGCAAGGAAGGAAGTACAGACCACGAGTGCGGAGACCTGGAAGTAAAGACACAGAGACGACTGTTAACTGACTGATATAACGATACCGTATATAAGCCTGTCTGCACGTACTCTACAACCGGAAAAAATAACTTACACCTCACTGTCATTAAGCTCTTCCTACGCATCGCATGACGCTTTAATCCACTGACCAAAACACTGACCGACAAAGGTCAAATGACACGGACTCACTCACTTCCGGCTAGTGTGTGTGTGTGTGTGTGAGGGTGCGCGCGCATGTACACAAGCACGCCTGCCCTGTACGCATGTGTTCAGTTCCGTCAGGGTTTGGCTTTGCCTTTGTGTCGTGTTATTGGATCTCTGCTCTGCTGAGTAGAGATATCAGTAGTCAATGGGAAATCCGACTCATTTCCGCGAATGAACAATTTCAAAGAGAGGGCAATTCTTTTACGTCCTGACGTAATTACGCCATCACGTTGTCCCCAACATCTCGCAGATTAAATGTTCTATAACGTTATAATAAAGCCATATATATATACACAGTTTATAACGTTTTAATTTTTAAATAATGGAATTTGTTATTGACTCGATGAACGCTCGGACTGCTTCAGAAATCGTGAACAACTCATTAAAACTAGTTGTGTGAACTGGTTCGAAAAGGGTCGATCCAAAAGAAGGATTCATATTCACTTCACAAGGATTTAACATGATTACTCAAGACCTGACATGCTTCAGTGACATTCCTCTAACACACAGCTTTTGCTTCAGGCTTGCACAGAAACTGAAGACTCTGCATGTCTTCGTTAATTTACAACACATGCAGTTCCCTATTCTTAAAATATATGTATTTTTGTGGCTGTAGCATTTAAGATAGACAAATACAGTAATAACAAGACAATGAAGTATCTAATGCAATGCATTTTTATAAAAAGCGGAAAATTCAAAACTACGCGGCGGTTAGCTAAGGAAATTTCGAGAAAAGCGGAAATGAATGAATTACCCGGTTTCAACTAACGTTAACAGTCGAAACTGCAGGTTAGTTGGCAAACACACTAAAGCCGGTTTAAATAAGTCAAACACTTACGAGAACACACCTCCACCACTGCAAATATGAGTCCAATGACTTGATAATATTACTAATAAACGTTTGGTCGGCGCATAACATTTATATATCTACTACGTTAAATTGTAACTTCTGTGTTACTCTAGTAGAACATAAAGCTAGTTTAGGCTTTTTCCTAAATAAACACTCACCTCTGAAATCGTTCAAATATTTAAATGAGTTTCGGTACCAGAACCTTCCACAGCGAAGAAATTTGAATGAGTGGTTCAATGGAAAATTCCTTTCAGCTTTAAAATAGGAGGCGGGCCATTTGAGCCGGGTGTAAATGTACTTGTCCAATCATGCCTCATGTATTTGCATACCCACATTCATTCGTCACTCACTTCTAAGGACCTCCTCCTATGAGTCAAAGCCGAGGGGGTGCGTTGGTGTCAACTTACACCAGCCGTATGGAAAGCTACGGGTGTTTTAGTTCAATGACGTTTACAGAATAATAGTTGTCTGTGCTAAAAACTATACGAATAATATCTATCTATCGTCAGCATGAATAAACATGAAAACATTACAAATAACAAAAACATAAACAAATTGTTGTACATTTTGTTTTCCAGAGTAGCTGTGTTCTACAGCAATCACAGAAACTACTCTCACAGACACTAGTAAGCTAATTCTCTTGATTGCCCTGATTAACATTAGAATGCTTGTGTAAACATTGTATAAAGGCCAACTTGCAAAAAAAGCCTCTATTTTTTCACCGGAAACCCTGTTTTTTATAAACTGTGTCATGAGGCAAAGTGTATACTTGTTTGGTCTAAGTATAGCCTAACTGTGATTAAGAGATGTAGAACTTCGCCACCCTCTTTCTACAGATCATGATGAAGGCAAATACCTGGAAGTTACTAATCTAACGGCACTTCTTCTCAATGAGATTAAGTGAAACTCCAGAAAGACCATGTTAATCTTTGTTTCTCTGGCTGAGGTTGAAATACAGTTATAAATTAAGCAAACAGTTGTCCGATTTGCTTAAAAGAACACACAATGAAGTTGCAGGTGTTATATTAAAATGACCAGGCATGCAGCTGGTGGTTATCAGTCACAGTACCAGCTTTATTTAGCTCATTGACTCATAGCATGTGATCCACGGCTATTGATCAGGGCTGCGTTTCCCAAAAGCATCGTAAGCCTAAGTAGATCAAGAACCATTGCCAGCAATGGTCTCTACTCTCTACGATAAACTTGGCTCACAATGCTTTTGAAAAGTCTAATTTTAAAAGTCTAAGTCTAATCTTGATCTAATTTAGATACACAAAGCAAACGTTGTTTTATTATATTGCACGGCTGTATTTTTCTGTCATGCTGCTCCTCTTTTTTTTTAGACTCTCTTTTTCAAACACTTTTTTTTTTTAAGCTTCTGACTTGTTGAGACCTGAATGATGTCTAAACGTTTTTAGGTCATGATAAACATCAAAGACACGACTGGAATGTATCTTATAGACTATACTATAGTTCAGCAACAACAACCCCACTGAAATTCAGCCATTGGCTTCTCAACCTTTGGTTTATGTTTCAAGTCTAGCCAGTTTTAGCAGGAGGAATGTGGCAGAAAAAAATTCCACTGGACACTGAACACATGGGGAAGGTATTCTAGTCCCACCAACCCTGTAAAAGACTGCTGAGCAGCCAGATTCCACCAGCTTTATTGTTTGATGTATTATTATATCAGGGCATTGGACTATCACAACACAGACTCATGCGCTATTGTCAAGAAAGCATCTGCGCCATTCTAATTTGATTGGCCAGATTGTGACCAAGCCGACAGGAATCCTTGAATAATATAAAGGGGATCACAGTGGGATCACGTCTCTACATGTGAATGAACATTAAAGAGAAATTAGCAAGGAGAAATAATGAAATAACAGCTGAAAGATGAAGAACAACTTCACATTATGCTACTGTGTAATACACATCAATATAACATATTTGGACGGGAACAAAAGGACATACTGTATTTTTACTCATAGAACATGTAGCACCTTTCATTTGTTTCAAAAGAGGAGTAGGTTATGTTTGTACTGGTTGTTAGGAGACTGACTGAGCATGACATATTTAATTTGTTGTCCTGTTATGAACCCCAGGCATGTAACCATGGTGTCAGTCCTTGATCCACCTCTAGGCAATTCTTTCCCAACCCTCCCCTGTAGCCCTTATTTTCTGACACGTAAAAAAAGAAAGATATATTATTGCGTGACAGCCATAAAAGAAAAACATAGTAACGGCTGGTTACAAGTACCCATAAAATACAATATGGCCTATAAAGACAGAAACAAAAGGACTAGAATGAATGCAGACTTGGGTTAACCATCCTCTGAGTTCGTAATATAAATAACCCACAGCTATTTGCCTCTCTAAATGTGCATTATCTAGCAATGATTGCTCATTTACTACACACAAACACACCGGCTACCTCTCGGACAATTAAAAGTCAATGACACTGTTTGGTGGTTCAATACAAAGCAGGTCTTTTAATGAAAAACATTTAGGCAACACAATGTTTTACCAAGTGGCACAGTCTCAGAATCAGTATTCAAATGGTTCTCTAAGCAAAGCAACATCGGTTCAGACAATGGGATGCTTTTAAGGTGGGACTATCTGTTTGATGACTAATGGCAGAATGTTTGGGAGTCGTTTTTTGTAACTATATTTTAAGAGGCAGCAACTTTGTATGAATTTGTATTATGTGATTTGAATGGAAATGTGAGTTTTTTTTTTTTTAGAAAAAGTAAGCATGATGGTTCACCCCTAAACCTAAGCAGATCGTAGAAAAACATACAAAAGAGATTGTAGAAATTCATATGAATTAGTCAACAATTTGCCAAAACATAAAATGGTTCAAGCCACTGTCCTTACAACCACCTGGATGAATAATTTCATAAACACCCATTGTTAAACCATATACACTAGCAATAGTGGTAAAACACATTTTTATGGAAGGATTTTTCCTCTAAATTTTTTATAGAGACACTGCCGATCAAACACTAAAGCGTCATTAAAGTTCGCAGAAGGTCTATTATCCATAAAAGCATAAGTATTTGAACCCCATTAAACCACACCTTTTTTTTTAACCACTTTTGGCCTCATTAAAGACATCAGATGCTTGATATAAAATACAGCAAACATAATGAGTTAGGTAACTTGGTGACATAAGGTTTACTCAGTGATTATCTAACAAACAATTGCCCCCAGTCAACTGCTACAACACACACACTTTGTTTTAATTTCATTTAGTTTATCAAACATTACTCGTACTGTTCCCAGTATGGCTGGATGTAGTTCTCCTCAGGGTCGGGGTACAGATGACGGACAGGTTTGGAGCATTTCCTCGCTGCGCTGCTGATTTTGTGGGCACATTCATCACTGTGGGTGTTACAGGTGCTGCAGTGGCAACTAAGTGCCGCTGGATAGGTGAAGTGAGGATCTGCATATGAAGGACAGCCAGGCAAGATGGCCGTCCGGTACTCGACTTCCTGATAGGTGCAGCCCCTCTGAACCAGGAAACGAGGACCCACCAACTCCTTCACATTACTGTCCTATAGGACGAATGTACGTAGAGATGCATATTTAGCCAAATTGCCACTAAATCGTTTCAGAAAACATTTGAGGGAAGGGATTTCCTGGAATGATGTGTGTTATCGTACTTCTGCGGCATATTTGTATTGTCTGCATGAGAGCGCCCTCTGGCTTTCAGATGGAACAGCATCTACTACTGATCACAGAGCCGTACTTCACTGACAAGCTGCGCATAAAATAATCGCAGCCTTTGCCAAATCGCCTGCGGTTTCATTTCGAATTAATCGTGCAGCCCTACTTTTAGTGAATGATTCCTTGTTTTTCTTAGTGTAAAGGACATTTAAACCCTTTGAACATTTTACAATTTTTGGGGCTAATTATGAAATCACAGCTAGAAAAACATAAATTACTTTATATTACATTTAAGGCTAAAAATCATTTTCCAAAATCTGACCTTTGACCTTTTTTACGGTGCCGTTGTGGTGAACAAATGAATCATACTGAAGAGATGAGTCCAAGCTTAGGACCCAAGCAATCCGATTGGTTCAAAGCACGTTTTATGGGTAATCGCTTTAGTGCCTGGTTACAAATCATACAAAATCACTTTATTATAGAAGACGTTTGTACTACGTTATAACGAGTCATTAATGTATTTTAACTTATATGTTTCATATACTAGTATTTAACCGAAGCTATAGATTGTGAAATTAAACATTTCTCGTTGTTAGTGTTTTTTATTTTATTTTTATAAATAAACAACATATTTGAGCTTCAAACAACTACATTCTCGACTGAGAAACTCTTAAAACTACATTTCGTGACACAATAACAGTAGTGTTTTTTTCTTTCTCCTCTGCTATTGACGCAACTTGAGATTTTAAATATTAGCTATAGAATATATACAATTTACATATACAATATACAATTTAATTTAATCTTACCTTGCATATAGCAGCGGGATTTAGCATTCTACATAAAGCTTCCACATAATAACACTAAAACAGCTCACGTTAGCTACAAGCTACAAGGCATTCTAATGGGGTCCTGACCTCAGACTCATCTCTTCAGTAAGACTCATTTGTTCACCACACCGTCATTTGACTTTGTCCTATTAGGGTTTTGGCAAATTTTCTGGAACGTCACACACTGTCTTAAAAGTAGTGGAAAGGTCTTAGTGTTTCAAAAAACATCAAAAGGCTTTATTAACATTCCATTGTGCTAGTATATGTCATTTGGAACTCACATGTGAAAAACTTGACACAAATTCAGATGAAACTTCACTGGTTTCAAAGTAGTAAAACCATGTCTTAGTTTTTTTTTTTTTTTTACATCAAACGAATCTTTAACATTGTTTCTTTCTTGGAATTCCAAACCAATTGTTGCACAAGTGAAAATCCACAAGACTCTTCGTTTTCAGTGTATGACTGGATTTTGACCTATTTTTGGAGCATCACTACGTATCACTGTAGTGAGGCCAATAGGCAGTGGCGTCTTCCCTGACCTCTGGTTGTATGGATCACATCTTCCAAACTGGCATAGGATAATGTACTCAAATGCCTGACTTCCACAACAATCTATGATTTATATTCTTTATCTCTGTTATCACCCTCACTGCTTTTATCCTCCTTGATCTCCAACTTCTTCCTTTCGCCTTATTTTCTGATGCACTGCCATCACTATCGTCAATACTTTCTGGAAAAGGTACAGTGTTTCCTCTCTTTCTTCATCCAAACAACATCAACCTAAAACACAGGCAAAAAGGCTAGCCAGCTAGTACTGTACTGAACAATAGTGCCATCTACACAGAATATGCAGGTAATTAATGACAGAAGGTTAATTTTTGGGTGAACTAACACTTTAAAAGTTCTTCGTGGAACAATAGATGTCAAAAATGAACATTTACTTTAAAGAGATTATGATCTTTGTTATTCTGTGGAACACAAAATGAAATGAAATGGAATGGAAAAATCCCGTTTGTGTTCCACAGAAGAAAGAAAGTCACAGGTTTGGCATGGATGTGAGTGACAGATATCATCTTATCATTTGTTAAAATCAGCTTGTCACACTGCATGCTGGAGCGTCTCTCCTTGGATCCAGCTCTCTACAAAACCCTCCTCACTTTCTGTCCTCACACTTACCCTGGAGAAACAGAAGCCCATGCAGATGGTGGTGTTGACAGCCACACAGTAATTACACTCCTGTCTCTCGATGTAAATGGTGTACTCAGTGGGGGCACACATAGGCGCTGATATCTTCATCAAAAGTCCCAGCATGCCAACCACATACAGAGGAGACATTATAGCTGGCAGGGTATCAGGATGTCTGTTAGTGGTATAAGGAGAACGACAGTGAATATAATGAAAAATTTACTCTAAAAATCACAAATATAGACATAGTAAACAAGGCAACATGATTTAAAAGTCATCTTAAACTGGATTTGGCATTTATTGTGAAATGTGAGTGGTGATAGCACATGATTGCACAAGTTGCCACTGTGGCTTGTGGGTGGTTTCCAGGGTTTTGTTTTGCTGCCTTTAAGTGCAGCTGGGAAACTCTTATCTCGGAGTCTGGCAGTTATTACGACATGTCGAAATATTTTGCAAACAATTAACCCAAATATCCACATCTGAATTCAAAATGATCAAAATTTCTATCAGTTATTTTTTTACATGGTATCACAACTAAATGTGATGCAAACTGTGAAAGTTGAGTGATTAACATCATTCGCTACACGCTTGCCCACTGATCTCTATATAGATTATGCATATTTATTATCTGTCTTTCAAATCAACACGTTCCTTCCAACATCACAACTTTGCAACTCATATATCATCTAGAATTTTACGTTTTCCTCCCGTAAATTTCGACTATGTTCGGTCATTCGTGCGCTCAGAACTCGTAATTATAATATTTCTATCTCCACTTGAAGGGCACAGTAGGTTAACTCTAATCATGATTTCATGGAAGCCTATTTCCACCACATAAGAAAAAAAATCATGCTTTTGTATAATTATGACATAAAAAGAAGAAATTATATTAGATGAAAAGCCAAAATTATGACATAAGTCACAATTTGGGATGAAAAGTCAAATTCTGATAAAAAAGTAGAAATCATGACATTAAGTTTAAATTTTGAAATCAAAAAGTCATTTTTGACATTAAAAAGTCATAATTATGAGATAAAAAGAAGAAATTATAACAAAAAGTCATAGTTATGATATAGAAAGTCATAATTTCGACCTCTTATCTCAATGACTGTCAATGGCTTATGTCATAATTTTTTGTATGTCATAACTATTAGCATGTCATAATTTCAGCATAGTGTGTCATAATCATATTTAAGACTTTTTTAGTCATAATTTTGACTTTTCATCTTATAAATATTACTTAGCATGTCATAATTTTGACTTTTTATGTCATAATTATGATTTTTACAAAGCATTTTTTTTTTCATATGTGGTGGAAATAGGCTTCTATGGCTTCTTTTCTATGATTTCGTAGCTCCACTGACAGCGGAAAAAACGTAAAGGGTCATTCACACAGAATATGTAAACGTAAAAATTTTACGTTTATGCAGTAAAAATGTGAGGCGCAGCACGACTGCAAGGACGAGCACCGATGAATGGAAAAAACACAGAGCTTGGAGAGCCGTTTTGAACTTGATCTACTCTTAACCTTAATTTGCAGGGGTTCTCAACTCTGGCACTCGTGGTCTTTCCTGAACTTTCCTGCAGAGTTTAGCTCCAACATCCAACTCACCTGCTGCCTGTAGCTTTCTAGTAAGTCTGAAGATCTTGATTAGCTTGTTTAGGTGTGTTTAGGGTTGGAGCAATGCATGAAAGTTGACCTTGAGTTGAGAACCCCTGGACTAATGCATGTTTAGAAAAAAAGACACCATTATGGAATTCAAAAAATGACTTCCATTGCCTACTTGCCTGGAACAGCATTGTTTTGCAACGAGAAAAAATTGTCCATATGATGAAAAAGAGTCAGCCAAGAGAAGGTCACTTTTTGGACTATAACTCAAAAAATTCATACAGAATCTCATTGCTATCTTTTCATGTGTCTTTCCTACATTTTGGCTGCCAAACAGCAGTGTTATAGTAAATCAAAAGGACCACTTACCTGGAGGATCTGGTTAAACCTGCTTGTGTTGAAAGGCTGCTGCTCTTATACAGACACAGAACCTGATCTCTCTCTGTCTCTTTCATCTCCATCATACTGAGCAGCATGCATAAAAATGACTCTTTTCTAATCAAATCACTTACATGCTGTATGGTCACTGTTAAGGGCCTACTAAATATTCACACTGCATGTCAATACCCCTACATCTGTGTTACATTTAAATATCAATTTACTGTAAGTCTCAGATGTTTCTTCTAAAATGACTTGCAAAATAAACAAAACAAATACATAAATGGACACAAAGGGCCCTATTTTAACGATCTGAAACGCAAGTATCAAACGAGAAACCCAAGTAACTTTGTGGGCGGATCTCGGGCGCTGTTGCTATTATACCGGTGGGATAAATGACTCTTGCGCCCGACGCAAATCTAAAATGGCTTGGTCTGAATGAGCTTCATTACTCATAGGTGTGGTTTGGGCGTAACATGAAATTCCCTTTAAGAGCAGGCGCGTTTGTCCCATGGCAGATTGCTATTATAACGGCGGATTTGCCAGGTGCACGCCAGGAGCGGTTAACAGCCGAGGAGACCGACGTTCTCACCAGGGCTGTAAAAGACAGAAGTGACATTGGGGATGGGAGAAATCCACCCAAATAAGCTTCGGTTAAACAGGCGTATTATAATTTAGGTAAATGTGTAAGCTAGATTTATACCTATTTTTTCACATCTTCATGGTAACCACAATGATTTCCCTCATGTGGAATATTTTTCCTTGTAATTATGTATGGTTTGAGCAAATGGCAACTGCTGCGTCTGTGTATAGATGAGAGAAGCAAAGTGTATGCGCGTTGTGCACACGGTACAGTATGGCTAAGCATGTGCCCTTAAAATAGCATCTGAACGCGCCACTGACTTTAGACTAGGTTTTTCCTGGTCTGTGGCGGAATTGTTTTCTGGAAATTGCAAAATAGCACCAGGGAACGTTTGCGCCGGAATACTCCTCCTCTTTTCGCTGATCTGCCCCCGGGAGCGCGAGTTCATTCCCTAATTTACCGACGTGCGTCTGTGGAGGGAAAAGTCAGCTGTGCGTCGGGTGCAAAATATGAATGATACGTGCGTCGGTTAACAAAGTCAATTGCGCTGGGTGCAAGATAGGGCCCATAGTATACAACGTATTTTTATTTATTTATTTATTTTATTCTTAAAATTAATTTTGGTCTTGGAAGCTATTTTAAGCTATTATTTAATATTAAAATCTCTGACCTTTGTTTGCAACTTTGAAGCCCAAGAGACATTGTTGAGATCTCATTTAATCTCATGAACAGCATAAGCAAAAAATCTTAGAAGCAGGAGACGTCACTTAACTGAGAATCAACATCTGCTTTCGCAGTATAGGAGAAACAATTTAGATATAGGGAGATCTCATTTGGGATTTTACACAGTAGCTTTTTGGGTCTGATCCAGTATCAGTGTTGCCAATGTATGATATATAGCTTCTTTGGCATAAACACATACCTTATAAATGGTCACTTTTCCACAATAATTACAGGATTCATTTTACACTTTTTTGGGGTTCCTAAGATACTCAGTGTTGAAATATATCCTATGTGGGTTATGTACACAAATCAAGCTGTATTGTAACAAAACATGGCAACAAATGGGCTTCATTAAGTCATCTCGCTTGGCAGATCGTCACACACCTGATCTTTAATAAAGATACACACTGTCAGTTAAGTCAATTTACCAAGCTCTCATTGTATAAATCTTGCAGGCCTTATCTTGTGTTCACAATATTGAAAATGGAAAAGTAAATGCATGCACAGTTAGTGCGCAGTTCTTTCCTGACTGACGCGTATCGTCAGCACTCAAATAGGAGAAAGAATGCCATTAAAAATGGTTTTGCAGCTTGGAGAACCTATAACAGCATCACAACATCAAGATGTTTTGACAGTGTCACAGATTAACTTCCTCAACCGTCACAGCACCATTACTTATGTTGTTTTACTGGTGTGAATTGTAAGGTTCACGTTTACAGTACACCTGTGCAACTGAATGTCTATCTGAGATTTTACAGCTCTTTTGCTTGCTCATATCAACCAAGAACCCTGGTTTCATATGTGGTTAATAATTGCTTCATCTTATCGCGTGTATTGTTTCTGTCAAGCTGTAGCTGATTGGAAAGCTGCTCATGGTTTCTGATTTACCTGGAACCGTCGACAGATAATGATTCAACACGACCGAAAGGAAACTTTTTAAGCTAAAAACAAAAGTCTTATTTCAAGTAAACCTCAAAACAGTACCAGGAACTGAGGAGTTTGACATGACCTGCTATGGGCTCAAAATGAAGTGGTATGTTAGTCATATTCTGGAAGTCATCTGATCTTGTTAAAAAATTATCTTAAGAGTCAAGTTCTTTTTTGGTTTACCTTGTTACCTTATCAACTACAAGTTGACTGACTAAGTGAGGTTTAAGTCAGCACAAGGCATCCTCCTTAATTCCTGTTAATTTGACTAAACTGTTTCTGCAAGATTAGGGATAAAAAAATAAAAAACATTCACTTCCTTTTACAATGTAACTTGATATATCTTCTGGCCTTGAGGGATCATTAACCCAAGTTTTTTTGTTGCTGGTCCAAGATTGCAGAAGACTTGAATTCTTATCAGTCATTGGCACTGACCGGAGCTACTTGGTTTCGTCCTCCTGTTGGCAAAAGCTTCGGAAGGAATTTCCAGCTGAACATCACTTCTAACCGGCGTGACACCGGGTATATAACTTTTTAGGGTCTCTCAAAGAGCACTTTCCAAATCATGCCGGGCACTGGAGGTCCAGTTGCGACGTTCTCAGTTTGGGACTATGTGGTGTTCGCCGGCTTGATCCTTTTTGCTGCGGGCATCGGGTTGTTCCAAGCCATCCGTGGACGCAAGGAGACCAGCAGTGAAGACTTTCTACTGGGTGGCCGTCAGATGACCGCAGTGCCTGTGGCTTTGTCCCTAACGGCTAGTTTCATGTCAGGGATCACTGTTATTGGCACCCCTGCAGAGGCGTACATGTACGGCACACCGTTCTGGCTCTTTGTCTTCTCTTATGCCATCATGTCCATCATCAGCGCTGAAATCTTCGTGCCTCTGTTTTACCGCCTGGGCATCACCAGCACATACGAGGTAAGAGGGCGACACTGGGCACAAGGGGTTTGCATGAGGACAGAGAACAGAGACAGACTGGAAACACACTCATTTGTGCCTGTGTTTGATGAAGAATCAATAGATGGAAATGCAATGAGGACGAGAGAGAGAGAGAGAGAGAGAGAGAGAGAGGATTAAAAGGAAAAAGACAATGTCAGGATAGATTATTGACAAACAGATTTATCACCTCTGACATTGTACTGGATTTGACAACTTCATAGTCAGAAGTGCTTTATTGTATAATCCAAAGTGCAGAAGCTGGTCACTGTCTATATGAAAAAGAGTAATTAAAATGAAAAAAAAAATATATATCAAATATATCAAAATTAAACCGAAAAAATTATATATTTAGTGTTAGAATATATTCATTGAGTGTACTTCGAAAACAGCAAAACTAAAAGGGTTCGGGTGATGTGACTTGTCACCGATAAGTTACAGTATCAGCACACGAATCTTACGATTAACCTTTAAAACAACAATGATGTTAATCTGAGAAAAACAGTATGTAATAGTTCATCGTACAATCTGACTTTTGTGTAATGATGTAAATGATATAATGTAAATTTGTTGTTTCGCTTGCTAATAATTAATTGAATTGGTCACTTGTTTTTGCAGTACTTGGAAATGCGTTTCAACAAGCTCATCCGAGTGATTGGGACCAGCATGTATATTGCTCAAACCGTAAGTTGGATTTTAGCTTCTTGCATGACTTTATACCTAACCAAACATGCATCTGACGAGTGATTGTGTCATCCTGAATCACTTTGGAAAAACAATGTCTGTTGTGTATATGCATTTCCCACGTCATAGAGTCATAAATGTTGAATATATTAACGAATTTTAGGTAAAACAGATTTGTTCAATCATCTAATGGGTGGTGTTATCTCTCATAGGCTTTATACACAGGCATGGTTATCTATGCCCCTGCACTTGCACTTAATCAGAGTAAGTAAAGAACTATCTTTCATTTATTAATGTCAAAAACCATTTAACAAAGCCTGCTAGAAGAAATAGTAATGCCTCCCCATGACTTCACACATGTATATTAAACCAGACAATGCTTGCACAGAAATGCATAAGGGTGATTCTTCAAATATAGAAACTTTTACAATTACAAAAATTGTTATTTAGCTTTTATGTACAATTTAAAAAAAATTCCCCAATACAGCAATACATTACCAACTATCATTCATTGATGAAATAGTTTAAAGACAAAGATAAAACAGCCATAGGCCCTGTTTACACTAGGTATTGAGATGCGTTTTGGTCGATCGGATCTCCAGTAGACGAGGGAGACACATTCCTGTTTACACCTGATGTTTAAATCTGTCTCTTTTGTCCACTTTCAACCACTTCTGTCCTGATTTCTTCAAATGGAGGGTCTATGGGCGGGTAAATGTATGGGTTTTCTCATATCTTTCGATCTAATGGACAAAATAAGCTCACACTATTTACCCAAGTTGGGTTTGAAGACGAAAACAAACCAAGCACAATGTTCTCTCACCATTCCTGATTTCTAACACACATTCACATCGTTCGGCTGGTGTTGTGGCTATCAGAGCAAGAACTAAAACTGCTGCTCTCAGTGTTTTTTAGTCACACAATTTACATTCATAAGTAAATTGTGTGAGCTTATTTCATCCATTAGATCAAAAGATCTGAAAAAAAGACCATGCAAGTGGTTGAAAGTGGACAAAAGAGACGGATTTAAACACCAGGTGTGAACGGTAATGTGTCTCCCTCGTCTACTGGAGATCCGATCGACCAAAACGCATCTTAATACCAGGTGTAAACAGGGCATATGAAAGCAATCTGGTCGAATGTGTTTTCGACTACTGGAAGTGGTCGAAAGTGGACAAGCTCGAAACGTTTTAGACCCTGTTTACACCTGTATTTAAACGCATCTTAATACCAGGTGTAAACAGGGCCACAAACACATTAATGTCTATAAATAAGCTCTTGTGTTGCAGTCACAGGTCTGGATCTGTGGGGAGTGCTAGTGGCGACAGGGGCTGTCTGCATCATCTACTGCACCCTGGTCAGTAACATCATTCAGTTTAATCACAATTTTTCTGTTTGCGATTGCAGAAAAGGACAAGAGCAGATAATGTCCCATTCACCCCTGGCTCATTGACTAGTTTTGCATTAACTTCCAATCGATAGACTGGTATCGATGGTTCCATGAAGAAAAGGTTCTTTATAGTGAAGAAATGCTCTTTAGATTATTAAATGTTCTTTGCAGTAAGAAAAATTGTTCACTGGAATTGGTCATTGCTATGAAAACCACCTCTTTTTTAAAGAGTGCAACTCGAAATCACCAACGTTACTGATTTTTATATGTTGTTCTTGGTCTTCAGGTGCTCATCTAAACTATGGTGCAATTTGTTGATTTTCACGCGGATATGCTTTTGTTAACAGGGAGGGCTGAAGGCAGTGATATGGACAGATGTGTTCCAGATGATCATCATGTTGGGTGGGTTTGTGGCGGTCATCGCTCGGGGGGCTGTGCTGCAGGGGGGACTCGGGAGGATCTGGAATGACAGCTACTATGGAGGACGTTTGGAAACATTCAGGTAAAGAAATCTGGACTAGAAAACTAGATCACATACTGATTAAAAAAATATATACAGTATATATGTATATATATACTTTTATTCAGGTTCAAGAATGCATTAAATTGGTCAAAAGTCAAGTCACCTTTACTTATATAGCGCTTTATAGAATACAGATTGTTTCAAAGCAGCTTTATAGTGATAATAGGAAAATAATGCATTTTGTCTGTTGTTCAGCTGAAGTCAGTTCAGTGTTGATTCAGTTCCGTTGTAAAGATCATTATTAAATTAATTACTAGATAGATACTTTTTTCAAAAACATTACAAAACTTACAACCCCAAACTTTTGAATGGTGGTGTATAGTTAGAAGGTAGGTGTAAAGAAAGAGACAGAGATAGACTTACCTCTCAAATGTTTCTCCAGTTTTGATCCTGATCCTTTGAGGCGTCATAGTTTTTGGACAATCGTTGTTGGCGGGAGTCTGATGTGGGCGTCGATGTACTCAATCAACCAATCACAGGTGCAGCGCTACATTTCCTGTCGGACAGTAACTCATGCCAAGCTGTGAGTATTCACTCAAGACATGATATTATTAGACTTCACTCATGCTCCTACAGCTAATACTGCATTATGTTCAATGTAAACACTGGTGTCCTGTCAATATTTGCCCACACAGATCTCTGTATGTGAATATGGTTGGTTTATGGGTCACAGTGAGTTTGGCCATGCTCTCTGGTCTCACCATGTACTCCATATATAAAGACTGTGATCCTTTCACCAATAAAGATGTAGGGGCTTCAGACCAGGTAATACAAGTGACCTCTTAATTTTTTTACTCACAATGCTTACAATTAATCTGACCAAATAAAATGTTTTCCAGCTCCTTCCTTATCTGGTGATGGACATACTAGCTGATTTCCCAGGACTGCCGGGCTTGTTTGTGGCTGCAGCTTACAGTGGAACATTAAGGTGAACAACCAATAAATATCTGTCAGATAAGTCCATCCTGATCATTTTGGGAAAGTTTTCTAACCTGAAACAAGGTCATTGTGATTGGGGAACAACCTAAAACCAAAAAAAAAAAAAAAAAAAAAAAAAACCCCAAAACAAATTAACTAGCCTATATATTTTATATTACTAGATTAGAAAATAATAAAAATTCATTTTTATATATATATATATATATATATATATATATATATATATATATATATATATATATATGTATGTATGTGTGTATATATATATACACATAAAATAAATATTCATACTATATTGTATTCTATTTCAATCTACACTAAATGTTAATGTGCTATATATACAGTGGTGGTCAAAATTGATGGCACCCCTGATAAATATGATAAAAAATGGCTGTAAAAAATAAATCTGCATTGTTTATCCTTTTGATCTTTCATTCAAAAAATGCACAAAAATCTAACCTTTCATTGAAGTAAAAGAATTGAAATTGGGGGGTAAATCACATTATGAAATAAATGTTTTTCTCCAAAACACGCTGGCCATAATTGTTGGCACCCTGTTATTAAATACTTTTTGCAACCTCCTTTTGCCAAGATAACAGATCTGAGTTTTCTTCTATAATGCCTGATGAGTTTGGAGAACACCTGAATATGCTGGAGTTTATTTTTGGAGGAGCGAGGAGGATTTTTCTTGAAACCCTCCCAAACAACATGTGGGGATGTAGGGGTTGTTTGATAAATTTTTTTTTAGGCTTTCTGGCCCCCAAGACTCAAGTAATCTCTGCAATTCTCCATCTGTGATTATTGAAGAGTCTTTGGCCACTCAAACTTTCATCCTCACCGTGCATTAATACAATATAGACACACGTCCTCTTCCAGGCAGATTCGTAACTTCTTAATTATTGCCCTGATGGTCAAAATGGGGATTTTCAATTCTTTAGATATTTTCTTACAGCCACTTTCTATTGGGTGAAGCTCAACAATCTTTTGCTACGCATCAGAACTATATTCTTTGGTTTTACTCATTGTGATGGATGATTAAGGGAATTTGGCCTTTGTGTTTCCTCATATTTAAATTCCTGTGAAACAAGAAGTCATAGCTGGACAATTTCACGTTCCTAGTCATCCTGGTGTGCTAAAAAAGGTAAATATTAATGGGAATATACTTCAGAGATATTTTTCTCATAAAAAATTCTAGGGGTGCCAACAATTATGGCCAGCGTGTTTTGGAGAAAAACATTTATTTCATAATGTGATTTACCCCCCAATTTCAATTCTTTTACTTCAATGAAAGGTTAGATTTTTGCGAATTTTTTGAAGGAAAGATCAAAAGGATAAACAATGCAGATTTATATTTTACAGCCATTTTTTATCATATTTATCAGGGGTGCCATCAATTTTGACCACCACTGTATATATATATATATATATATATATATATATATATATACACTGTATACACACAAATATATACATGAATTATGATTTAGTATTTAGATTTTTTTAATACATTTTTACATTAACATTTAATATATATTTAAATACATTACAAATGTTCTAGTGATTATAATTTTTTATTATTGACAGTTTTTTCCAATTATAGTTGTAATACTATACTAAACATATATTATCATATTAATAATATTTCAATATTTTTATTATATTTATTTAAAGTTTAAAACATAACATGAAATATCAGGGTGTACTTAAAATAAATAAGGACATTAGGATTTAGCTGAGAAAAAGCATGGGATCCTGGTTTTTAAGGCTTGATGGAACACAATGTGAATCTTGTTGAGATCAGGTCACACATCAGACACCATTAGTTAGCTTTTGTGTTGTGTTTCAACAGTACGGTGTCATCGAGTATCAACGCTCTGGTGGCTGTCACAGTGGCGGACTTTCTGAAACCAGCATTTCCCTGGCTGACAGAGAGACAGCAGTCCTGGATCAACATGGGCATGAGTGAGTTTCAGTGACAGCTGTATACACTGACAGCTGCATGCTTTAGTTCAGAGTGAAGCAGGGGATGATGGATAGACGTGCATGTTGATGTGTAACGGTGTACTGTTCATCACTAGGTGTATTCTATGGAGGTGTATGCATTGGAATGGCTGGTATCGCATCTTTGATGGGCAATATACTGCAGGTTGTATTACTATTGTGTACACAAAGCAAATTTTAATGTAATACTCCAACAATGTCCCTGCATTGACTTTTTCACTGTCTCACCCTCTGCTGATAACAGACTGTAATGACATGCTGTGAATCCCTTCCTCCACAGGCAGCTCTGTCCATATTTGGTATGATCAGTGGACCTCTCTTGGGCCTTTTTTTGCTCGGCATGTTCTTCCGCTGTGCGAACTCCACTGTAAGAACTTAAATATTTCAGGTGTCACTTTTTTTTAAACAAATAACCAAAATGTCTTAAAGGTGCTCTAAGTAATTTTTTTCCCACAGCAAGTGGGTATTTCTATAGCATCAGTGACCAAAAATGTTTGTCATGCTACATCCACACCAATAGCTCTTGGTATAAATGTCAAGACCACTGTCATAAAAACAAAAAAGTACTTTTTGCACTTTTAACACTAAACAAAATTCATACAAATTAATGATGTACTGTTTCCAACAGGGAGGTTTAGTTGGTCTGATTTCCGGCCTGGTTATAACGTTATGGGTGGGAATTGGAGCTCAGTTGTATCCTCCTTTACCTGAGAAGATCCTCCGCCTTCCTTTGAGTGTGGAAGGATGCATTGCACAGGACGTGAATGAAACCACCACTATGATACCATTCAGCACAGTCCTACAAACCACAACTCCACAGTTAGTAGTATACACACACACACACACACACACACACACACACACATGCACAACTAATAAAAAGTTAAGAGTTAGTATGATTTTTTTGCTTTTTAATTTTTTATGTTGCTGAAAGTCTCTTATTCTCACCAAGGCTGCATTAATTTGATCAAAAATACAGTAAAACTGTAATACTGTGAAATTTTATATCAATATAAACTACATTTTCTTAATATGTTTTAGAATGTAATTTTTTCCTGTGATCAAAGCTGAATTTTCAGCATCATTACTCCAGTCTTCAGTGTCACATGATCCTTCATAAATTATTCTAATATGCTAATTTGATGCTCAAAAAAACATTATTATCATTATTACCAATGTTGAAACCAGGTGTGCTGCCTAATGTTTTTGTGGAAGCCATTTTTTCAGATTCTTTGATGAATAATAATTTAAAAAAAAACTGTATTTATTTGAAATATAAATATTTTGTAACATTATAAACATCTTTACTATCACTAATTTGCACTAACATTTAATGCATTCTTGCTACATAAAAGTATTAATTTCTTCAATTAAAAATATATATTTATTTCTGCTGTTGTTTTGATGAAATCTATACCGCTCACATTTACAACTAACACATACACAAATGTCTCATGCTGTCCTTAAGGCCAAGACCAGCTTTGGCAGACAACTGGTATTCTCTGTCCTACTTGTACTTCTGCCCTGTGGGCATACTGGTGACCATGATCACAGGACTAATCGTTAGTGCAATCTCAGGTAAGATGACACTTTCTCATATGCCTGTTGGTGAGGCAAACACTCAAAGATTGAACCTAAACTGATAGTACCTAACGTAACCTTTTACTTCAGGTGGCTGTAAGCAGAAGAAAGCTCGACCTGAGCTCTTTGTCAGAAAGTCAGATTTCATTTGCTTTGGCTGCAGAAACTCAGACTCAGAGGTAAGACCTTTTATTACCAGTGTGACAAACACAGTCCAAAAATATTGAGCAGGATTAAAGATCATAATTTAGGGGCCGTTTACACAACACAGTTTTCAATTAAAAACTGAAAACTTTTTATGAGTTTTGGTGTTCATTTACACAACAACATTTACTGGCCTGGCAGCATAATAAAGCGTTTTTAGTTGTTTTCACGGATCCGTGTGAACAGAGATCATTTTGACAACGTTGTCGTCTGTACGTGAAATATTTACAATTGTTAAAATATTGTAGCAATGCAAACATATATATTTAGATGAAAAGTTTTAGAAATGTCTGCAGTAAATATACATTTTTCTAGATGCTAAGCTGTTCAGTTCTGATTGTTTCATTGCTGAAGTTTTAGTAAAGCTGCTTTGCAAAAGACATTTATTAAATGCATTGCATATTTTTTCTTTCTTTCTAGGTGTCAGACTTAATTGAGAAAGATCCAAACCACATCCAGGGTCTGGACAGTCCAGTTTTCTATGACAATGAAATTGCACTGAAAGAGAAAGACCACAAGGAGAAGATCACAAAGTTTTAGATGTGAGATAATATAGAAACATTGTAAATAGTAAATTATGACTGTATTTTTGTCTGTTGAAATTGCTAAGTGATGATGATAAATTCAGTTATTATAAACTTTCCCATAAGAGAAGGAAGAAATTAATAGCAAGCATCTATTTTTGTGCCAGTGGGCTACTTTATATTGCATTATATGAAATATGTAATATTATATTACATTCTACGGTTTTCATGATCAAGTTTTTAATCATTTACACAGCTATATTTAGTAAAAGGTTTTGTATTAAATCTGAATGGTTTTTAAATAAAATTTGACAAATGATTACATGTCAAACTCACTGAATATCATTCACACACACACACACACACACACACACACACACACACACACACACACACACACACACACAAAGGGAAAGGGGGAAAAACACTGAAATCACTTCAGAGTGTAGGGTTAAAAATGGCTGAGCACTTGCCTCCTTGATGCTGGATAAGGAAGCCAGTCATTCAAGGCCGGCCCACTCTACCTGTTTGTTTGACGTGGAGCCGAGCCATTTTCTTTAGGGAGTGGAAAAAGCATTGAGCCTGCAGCAGGTGGGGGAGTGTAATAACCGCTGCGAGACACTTCCTGGTTTCACTAACTGGGTTCGTTTCAGCTTACAAGGTAAGTTCTGCTCTTGTTGTCATATATTAATACTGTTTATATATGTGTATATATATATAACTACTACAATTACGCAAATAAGAGGGTGTAGGAGAACGAAAGTGTGATGAGAGAAAGAGATAGAAGTACGATTAGTTTCTTAAGATTCACAACATAAAGTTGTTCTCAAAACAATTTACATGATGTAAATTCTACAAAGTTAAATTATGTGAGGAAAGTCTGTGATGGATAGCATTAATAAAATCGGTTGCTCGTGATTGTTTGTTTAACTTATGCACAATTCATGTGGCTCTTTGTTGTCTTAAGTTTCATGTCAGTGCCATTTTAGATATACAGCATTTTAAAAGAAGATAAGTCATCATTATGTGTTCTAAACATACAGTATGCATTTTATTTTTAATCCAGGACAATAAAATAAAAATTTATAGTTTGAATCAAGTGACTATAATCGACTGAATATAGTAGTAAAATACTAAGGAAGTCACGATGACTTTTTTTTCGTTCTTTTTTTTTTTTACCAGAAATAACGCCTAGCAGGAAACCACATGTCAACACCACACACATACAGATAAAACACACTGAACTAGGTCATGCGCTGTATGAAAGTGTATGCCTTTCTTTTTTTACCTAGACTGAATTATGCTCTGTGTATGTTTTTTTTATTCAAGGAGAAAGCAGTTGCAACAGTTATGGGTGTGTTAACTCTTCGGCTTTTGGTATGTGGCCAATTAATATTGTTTTCATTGGTTGTGAATAATATAACCGATGCACAGATGATCGGTGAGTCACCATCAAAAGCTCCACCTCTGAATGCAACAAGAAACCACACAGAGAACAATGCTTCAAATGTATCCAGCAATTCAGTGTACAATGATAGTAGTACAACTCAAAACACCTTGACAACCCAGACGACCCCTACTGGCTTCAATAGTACTTTGGGACCCATCCAAAGCAATGCAACAGTCACAGGATCAGCAGTGCAGCCAAACTCAACAGCAAACGCTCAGACAACCCAATCAGTCACATTCACAACCATCAACACCAATTCAACAGCTGGCACTTCTACAGACAACAGCACTCGTAGCAACAATGAAACTGCTACTTCAAGCACTGCACCAGTGACCAAACCAACAGCGATTACTTCTCCCACTGTAACTCAAAATGTCACAACTTTTTTCAATGATTCTCAAGGTAGGTTTGAACATATCCTAGCATTAATAATGTAAGCCAAATAATGAAATATGTGTATCCTGCTTAACTATTCCTACCTCTATTTTAAAGCAGGTGGTGGCCTGAATCATTCAGAGAAATCTCTGACTATTTTATTCAGCATTCTGCTTGGTGTAATAGTTCTGGTAATTCTGATGAACTTTGTGTACAAGTACGGCAGAAGCAAAGAGAGAAGTATCCAATATACTCATCGCCGTCTCCAGAATGAAGATACAGGTTAGGAGAATCTGTTTATGATCTTAGTGGTGTTTACCAACAGTCTTTTATATATATATATAAAAATATAACAAATAAATAAAAAAAACCTTACAGCTGACATAGAAATGGGTCATAGTCTGGGAAAGTTGTCAGGCAGTCCAACACCATGCCATCAATTTGTGCATGGGCAAGCCCATTTATAGTTGTTTATAGTAATCACAAAGAATATATACTCACAATAAAAATAATGAATAGTATTACTGTATTGTCTGTAAATTGCTTTCACAGGTGAGCCATTTGCAGTGCCAGATGACACGCTGGTCATTTCAGGAGGACTCTATGACGGCCCTCAGATTTACAACCCCACCATGACAGTGCAGAACGAGGAAGAATTCCAGACAGGCATACCTGGATTTGCTTCCAGACCTACTCAGTTCCGCTTGGAGTTTCTCAGAGAGGATCAAGACAGACCATTTGACAACGAGACCTCCACCTTTCAGACATTTCATGCGCATGACCAAGAGCCTTAAGATCTCAGCAACAAACCTCTTTTTATTCAAAAAACAAAAAAAGGTTTTTCAGTTCACATTTTGAGATGAAAATGTTGCTGTTACTTAAAGCTTCAATGAAAAAGGCTGGTAAAAAAAGGCTATTTTTAAACTGCAACTTTTTCTTTTTTTTTTACTTTGAACTAATGAAATTAGTGAACATAACAAGAAAACACAAATATAAATGTAAATACCGTACACACATATAAATGTAAATACAAAGATTTGTAACTGCAACCAACAACTGTACCAGGAACATCTTTTGATAAATATTGTAAGGTACTGTATATTAACTGAACATACTATGACGTGAAATTGTTTTGAGAGCTTAGAATAAATAATATAAATATTTCTGCTAATTCAAACACCAGTAGAAATTAAAAACAATCAAAAGCTATTGTCTATCAGACATTGTGCACTATGTAATTTTTTTTTTTAAAAGGATAATCACATTTTTTATGCATACAGTTTCAAGCAAAGATTTTGTCTATAACTTTTTTCTTCTTCTTATCTGAACTGCTAACGGTGGTCCATCCAGCATCTCGCATTCTCTTCATTGCAGCCAGTTTCAGCGCTGTTCCTGGAGACTTACACATGAAAGAGCTCTGCACCTGCACATCATTTGCACATGAAGACAGTCAAAATAAGAACATAAAGAAGACAAATTTTGAAAAAAAACTGGTGTAATGTGATATTTTTTTTTTTACCTTCTTGACCATGTCCAAACTCTCAGTGTTTGGGTCTTTTGGCTGCATAGGTTTCTTTGATTTAACAGGTCTTGGAGAGAAACTCTGCACACCAGATTAAGAAAGAATTAAGAAAGAGTAAAAAAAACCACAAGCCTAAGGATTTACTTGAGTTGACCACAAATAAATAAGCAGAGCACTGAAGAGTCTGTTTAGGTTCCTGCAGGTTTCAGTTAGTCAAATTTAAGACCTTAAGACATTTTAAGACCATAAAGATTGAAATTTAAGACCTACACGACGCATTGCCAAAAAAATATTCAAATCAAAGAATTCATTTTATTTCAATGAATTCAGTAATTGAAAAAGCATTAACTTAATTTACAGATAAAGCAATCACATTAGTAACCTTCCAGACCCAACAACGCGTGTCAGAGAAAAGAACAGAATCAGATATAATTTTTTTATAGAAAATTGTACTTTGCATATTATAGGCCTACTGTAAAAAACACATAATTAGTTGATTTTAGTTGATCATAGTTGATCATAACTAGAGATGAAATGGCATGAACATTTCATTTAATTATTATAGTGCCAAAAATTTAGCCTGGGTGCCAGCCCGAACCCCGCCCACAATATTTTTTGGTCGGGAAGTTCGGTCTGGACTCGCTCCGTTGAGGAGCTATTATGCCCGAACAAAAATTGTTCGGACCAATCAAATTGTCAGGGCGGGCTTTATACGATGATGGACAGATAAGCAACGGTAACGTCATCATCCACGTCATCAACGAGCGCTTGGGTTGAATTCAAATGACTGCCGCTGAAGAATTGAGATTTCACGAGTTCACGCTTACAAATAACAGGGTGTCTACAGATATGAACAAGTTAAATTTAAGACTTTTTAAGACCTTTTTAATGCCACTTTGAATGAAATTTAAGACCAAACCTGTGATGGAAATACACATTATATTACATGCGTATATATTAGGGGTGTAACGGTTCACAAAATTCACGGTTCAGTTCGATACGATACACTTGTGTCATGGTTCGGTTCGGTACGTTTTTGATACAGCATAAATAAATAAATGCCAGAGAAATTTCCTTGATTTAATTTTTTATTCTTTTTTATATTAAAACTAACATCATAAAGTATGATATTTTTTTTACTTTGAGCAATTCTAGAGCTATAATTGACTCTTCTTAGGAGCATATAAAACAAAACAGCTCCTTGGAAAAAATGAAATGTCATATTGTAGTAGTTATAAACAAAGGATTATTTTAGTTCAGATTAACATTTGAGGGCAGCAATTGTATTCATAATGTCAAAATAAAACCGACGTAATGTTACTTGAAGGCATTATAGCTTACTATTCCTGCCAAACTTCTATGGTTGCAGTTAGTGTTACTACAGTAAATCCATGGTGAATGTTGCTGATCTGTGGACACTGATAGTTCATTCATGGCACAATGTTTCTTCCAGGTTTCCATGTCAGCGCTGTTGATCCGTTAATAACGGAGACATATGAATGCTTCTCACTAGATCTCGCAGCGATGTTATTACTTCTGTCAGTTCTGTGGCGAATTCAAATGTTTTATTTACTGGATCTCTTATTAGCGCTGTGTAGTAACAGTGTCGCATGATCACGATCGGCTCGCGCTGCACTGGTCCAAACTGATAAACGGTCCTTCAACCACACAATAACGAGCAGTTTCGTTCCGCTTGCATTTTACGTTTGCCATTTGATGTTGGGCAATGTTGTGGTCGCGCCGGCGTCTCTTACATTATGAGCGCGCTTGCCACGCGCAACGCGCCTACATTTGAAATAACGAAACAGCGTTACCAGAAAAAGCCTACATTATCATTATCAATAGCTGTTTATGTAATAAAATCTGAATCATTCTCGCGATTCGATGCTTCACTGGTTATTTGACGGACATTAGGTCCGTCAGACTGGAGAAATTTTAGCGGTAACGTGACCAGAAATATTTAAGACCTATCGAATCTGAATTTAAGACATTTTAATACTTTTTAAGGCCTTTTATTAGGAAAACTTTATTTAAGACATTTTAAGACTTTTTAAGGACCCGCGGCCACCCTGAATAAGTCAGATAGAATAAATGCATATTTGGCGTGCTGTCCGAGGAGAGGCTTCGGGCTCGGTATTCGGCCCGAACCCAAAGTACTCCCCCCGTATTCCTGGCTGTGGAAGAACAAGCCAAGAGTGAGTGCAGGGATGCTGAAAACTGTCATGTTAGGTGAGTTGACCGAGTGAATAAATATATGCTTTCCTCTCATGCTGATAGACGGTTGATTGGATTGATTATTTGAATGTGCTCCTCCTGAAATTTGTTTATAAAACATCATGTGTAGATTCCGCCATCGCGTCTGTTATAGAAGATATCGACAGCGCATTAATTTTAAAAGAGGAACAGAGAACCGCGATCGGAAACATGAATGAAAAACATACGTCACTTACTCCGTTGCTCTGATTGGTTGTAGGTCTATCCAATTGAGTGCAGAGGAATTTTTTTTCCTGGTTCGGTTGAAACACGCCCCATAATCAAAGCTCAATGGAGAAGTATCAGACTCACATTCTGACTAGAATTGAGTATGACGACGTCAGGCTACCAAAAATTACCAGTTATCACAGAATCCTGTTCAAAAAGTACTAATACTACACAATGAAATCAATTCACCAAGTTTTATGTCGAAAAACAGCAAATAACAAATAAAATTAGCATCAATACACACTAACATAAACATTAAAATAATACGATTAAAAATGATAGCCAGATTTTAAAAGTGTAGTTATATACTAACATGTTCAAGTTCAAATAAAGTTGAAAAAAAAGGTTTTTATAAAAAGATAAACCTCACATATTTCAGACTTTAATTTATCTTTTTTGACTCATTCTTTTTATAAAAAATGATTTACTGACATTTACAATACAGTTTAGCTTATCTTTTATTATTAATAGTAAAATTCGGTCCGATTTTCCCGTGGCGTCTGTCGTTGCTATGCAACCATGCACTGCGCTCTCCACAATGACAAAAAAGTTTTAGTGGCTAATGGATTTCCACCGCCGAAAAACACTTGCTGTAGCTCTGTTACAAGATTTATTTACGGAGAAGAGAAAAGTAAACTTAAAGTTCAGAATTTAAGACTTTTTAAGACCCCGCGGGAACCCTGTTATAGCACAATACTAATGGTATGCGAATAGAGTGACAGTAGATACAATTTACCAGTATGTCATTGCTCTCGGAGTTGTCTGACTTTGGGTCCAGCTTCAGAATGTTTTTCTTCCAAGACCCCTTAATCTCAGGTGAGGGTGGTGTGCGGATTCTGAATGACTGAAGCAAAATGAATGAATAAATAAATAAACTGTCTGGCTGGTATAAACGCTTAAGATGAATAATAACTAGTGCAAACAATTTAGGTTGCCCCCATACCTTTATTTGAGGTGTTCGAGTTGTTTTGCTCAGGCTCCATAATGGGGTATGAAGGACTTCGTTCACTTCTCCCTTGCACCAATAATAATAAAAAAAGATTGTTAGATGTGAAGAATATGTACAAAATGCACAAAGATAATGGAAAAAAACCTACAACAGGAGTGTAAGATGCATTTCGTGATGGAGTTTCATTTTCTTCCTCGTACAGTCTCTTCTTAGTGGTGCCAGCTTTTTGAGTTTTAGAGATCTTGTTTCCTCCCTTCTTTGGTTTGATTTCAGTAATCTAAAACAAGATTTACATGTTGTACTGTTCAAGTTAAATTCCCATGTATACCTATGGTATCTCAAATGACAAGGTACAATACCTGGTAAAGTGTGTCTTTTTCAAGAGATGAAACTGGTGTCCTCAAGGCCATCTTTTCTCCTTTGAGCTTTTCAAGTTGTTGTCTCAGATCATCATTTTCCACTTGCAAGTGGGACAGCTCCAGGTCCTACATTTATAGGTTATTTGGTTTTTAGAGATTTTACATATTATACCTACTAAAGGTACAAAGTCTCGCTTCAGCAACCTTTGGTTAAATGTCTCAAACACAATGATAACTCTACAATAAATGTAATTATTCATCTTTTGGACCTAGGACTTTTGGATTAGCATCTCAGGCATTTAATGACAACTCAGTTATGCTGAGTATGATATTCAGTGCAAACAACAGAATTCAATATTTACCAGTAATGCTTTGCTTGCGTTGACTTCAGCTTCTTTCATCCGTTTTTCACTCAGCTCTGCATCTTTTTCTTCTACCATTTTGTCATACTCATGCTGCAAAAAAAGAGAAAGAAAATACATTAAAATGAATGAAAAGAGGCTAAAAACTGGGGCTGCCCCCTAACAGTCGACTAACCGTTAGTCAACTAGAAGAGGCTTGTATTAGTCGGTTAAAAATAAAACAAATAAAAACTCCAAAGGAAGTGGAAAAATCATGCAGGCTGTGAAGGACAGATCGTTAACGGCAGGAAATCCAAACATTCGCCTATCATTCATCGACCTCAAATATGGCTTATCACTTGAATCATGTAAGTAACAGCAACTTTACAAGTCCGCTTGCACTAACATTAACCTAGAGAAATTTGCACTATTATTAGGCGCATATCCAAGTTTTTGTGTGAAGAGCGAGCTTACTGCATGACATACAGGTGCCGGTGCGATCACTTGTATTTAATTTAAAATACTCTGTCATTTTTGGTCATACAGATAAGTAATGCAAACTGTAAAGGGTCTACTTTTATTTCTGTAAACTCACAATAACAACAAAACATTGCGCTTTTGTAAAATAATGAAACAATCAGGATGCGCGTCACATAAATAAACCGAAACTCAGAGTCAGTATAACTTGCCTCACAGACATGATAAATTATCTATAGAAATCTTAAAATGTCTACTTTTGAATGAACATTCTCAGATTATGTAATCCGTATGAAATGTGCATATACGCGCGTCCACTACTGTGGAGATGACGAGTCAGCATCGTTGACTAAATCTCTGCAGCCAAAAACACAGAAAACATTACCAATAAATGATTACAATGTTTAAACAGTGTCCTTCTGTTTTTACACGACACTTATAATCATTACTTTTGCCGGTGCGCTGTGGCAAGCTTTATGAGTGCGCTTGAGTGCTGATTAGGCTATGTATTTTATATAGAAGGCTCGTTTTTTGATTTATGGCTTATTAATATAAACGCGTGATTTGTCGACTGATCACTTAAATGAACGACTACTAGTCGACTAGAAAAAAATCTTAAGTCTAGGGCAGCCTTCCTAAAAACAATTGAAAATATTGTAGAATTTTAGAGACCACTGGAAAATATTAAGAATGATAATGACCTTGTGCTTCTCCATCAAAGCAACCATGTCTGATATCTTCTGCTGGCATTTAATTTCTGTGTCATCTTTACTCTTCAGTGCCTCCATGGCTGTTTGCTTCAGTTTTTGCATCTAAAAACAAAAACAAAATACAAAACAACAATAAAACATAACCATTATTTGCATCATATCTTGCTATTGTTTTTTCCAGTTACTGCATTTAATAAAAAAAATAAAAAAAAAATAAAAAAAAATCACCTCAAGGTTGAGTTGGGCCTCTGCTGTTGATTTGTCTTCAAAGTCAGAACGTATTTTCTGAAGCTCCTCTTCCTGACGTTTCTTTAAATTATCCGAATCTTCCTTAAGTTTACTCATCTAAGAGAAATATGTCAAATAATTCAAACTTCATAATTCAAATGTATGAAAAAGCAGTGTATGCAATCTCAATCCTCGAAAGAAAACTTGTCACGAATGAAACCAGGGTCTTTTATTTTTCACACCCTCCCCTCTAAAGACCTGCTGAATAAAATCCTGAATACCCTTTTAGCAAAATGGGTTGCAAATGCCGTTTCATGTATTTCATGTTTATGTACTTCATGTTGACTTCAACAATCTTCTTATAACATTATAATTTTACAAAATAATAGTGAAACCTCTTTAATACATTCCTTGTGAGCTTTTGTTTTGGTTAAGACAATTTTCAGTTTAAAAACATGTGTTTGAGTACAGTGCACAAAACTGTGTAAGTACAACACAATCTGATATTTTACCTTTGACTCTAATGCTTGGATTTTTTTTTCTTTTATGAGAAGTTCTCTCTTTGCACCTTTGCCCTGTTGGGGTGATTAAACATGAATTATTGTTAAACACATGAGATTACACACGTCAACAATCTAATGGAATAAAACAGTATAATAATAAGAACGCACACTCTCTCTCAACTGCTTCTGAGCATTCTTTCTCTCTTCATCCTGACCAGCAATTTTTGCAGATAAAATATTCACCTGTTCCCTGGAATATGAAATTGTACATGCAAGAAAAATTAAAATGATAAATGAAACCAAATTTGCAATGTTGCAAGACAAAAAGTCTCCTCCAGTCTTACTGAAGCTGTTGCTTCTCTTTCTCAAGTCTATCTATTTCTCTCTTCTCCTGTTCAGCATTTACATTGCTTTCCTGTAAAAAACAAACAAAAAAACAAACCATCACAAGCAGCATTTGATGTCATTCTGTAAATTTACAACATTTAGAGACTTGATTTAATTTACAAACCATCAGATGAGACTGAAGGACTTTCTTCTCTAAAGCACCACTATCAGCCTGTTGTTGAATGATGTCGTTCTGCATCTGCAGGTCATTAAACTTCAACATCAGCTCCTTGTAATAATCCCTTCAAGCAAAAAACAACTTCAATAAGTTCAATAAAATACTGAACAGATCTCAATTATACAATAGAAAATGGCCAACATGCTTAATTTAATGAGATTTAAATTAACATTACATTTTTAACTCATTTTCTCATTAGAATTTTTGCCTACATCCCTTTAATTACTCGCAATACATATGCATTTGCAAAACATTTTCATGCTAAAAGAATTCAAAGATAGATTACCTCCCTTACATTACTACCCATATCAAGATTAACTGTATGTGAAACAGTATGCAATAAATTAGAGGTTTAGTTTGAGATTTAAAGATTAATGATGTAAAACCAGACAGGTTGTGGTTGCTCTTACTTCTGTTCCTTTAAGTCCCTCTCCAATCTTTCTACCTCTTTAGATGATTTACAACAGCTCTCCAAAGCTCCTGACAATTGTTCCTCCATCTCTTTCAATTTAGCCTGGATGAAAGATGTACACATTCAATTTGAGTATCCAAAGTATTTGTCATATTACTTAACTCAAATAAATATACATGATGTGTAATATAGTGAAAAACTGAAACAATATGCCACAAATGCACAAAAACTGAAGAATGTCTTGACCTCTTTTAAAACATCAGCTTCTTGCAGCTCTTCATTATCATGTCTAGCTTTTGTCAGGGCCTCCATCATGTTTTTATTTTCTGTGGTGACACTCTCCACTGCATCCTGAGAGGGGTGAATGTTAGATACGAAGCACATGTAGCATTGAAATTATGGAGGATGCATTTTACTATGCCGATGAATGCTTAATGACCTTCTACTCACCTTCAAATGATTTGCCTCACTTTGTTTCTCTTCAAGTGAAGCAATAAGCTGTAGCATCTGAACCTCACTTGTCTTTAATTCCTCCTTTATAGAGCAGAGTGAGTTTGACTTCTCATTCTGTTAAAGAAATACTGTGAGCTTAGTTTCATAAATGCATAAATCATAGAATATAAATGCTTAAACAGAAGGGCAAACACATACCAGCTCATCTCGGAGTATCTGTATTTGCTTGCTATGGTCCTCTTTCTGCCCCTTGATAACTTCTGCATGAAGATAATGGAACCAATGATCTTAGAATGGTACAAAGCATGCAACTGCGCCATTATTTATTAACATTTACAAACTTTACACACCCAATTCTGCGCTTTTGACACTGAGTTTATTCCCCACTGAGGTCATCTTTGTCTCAAGGTCTTGTACCCTGTGAAAACAAAGGAATCATTTCAATATGGATTGAAATTAATGGTTTAACATTGTACTGTACTATCAGCTTGAAATGTCTACTTTTAAATGAACCAATTCGAATCGAAAACAAATACTCTCTGTTCATTCAATCCAAATGAAAGGTGCATTTCTCTCTATAGGCGCGTGCGTGCGTGTTCACTATACTGCGGAGATGACGAGTCAGCAACGTCAACTTCATCTTTGCAGTCAACACTGTCTCAGAAAACACTAGTTTATTAATAAACAATTAAAATGTGTCTTGCTATTTTTCCCCCGACACATTCATAATCATTAGGCTACTTTTGCCAGTGCTTTGCAGCAAGCTTGAGCGCGAGGCATATATTCGGCCCCCCAGTGGCCTATATGAGTCTTTGAGTATGTAAAAAAAGGCAACAAACCAAAGGTTTTTTTTAGGTAATCTGTAAAGTAATCTTGTTAAAACAAATTACATAAAATTGGTATGGAAGAAAAGTATCGTTCAGGAACTGGTATTGAAGTAAAGATATCGGTATCGAAAATCTTTGAACTATATCCATCCCTAATTATGCTAGATCTTGAACTGATATACAATGAAGTACCTCTGTATCTCAGATGTTAGTGAGGACTGCAAAGAATTCACTGTCAGCTGCATCTCTGCAAGTTGGTTTGACTGTTGCTCTTTGATGTTGTTTAGCTCCTCTAGTTCAGTGTCTTTCTTTTGAAGAACTTTCTCATGGTTTTCCTTACTTTGCTCCAGTTTGTCAGTTAAGGCTCTCTGGTTTTCCTTGGGAAAGAAATACAATACAATATAAAACACTGCAAAACAATAACATGAATTATTTTAACCTTTATGTACTACCTACCTTTACAAGTAAGTCCAAAACAATTGTATTAAGAGTAAGACCTTGTTTAAGGACAAACCTCAATCTCCCATTTGAGTTGCTCCGTCACCCTGAGTTTTTCCTCAAGCACCTCCCGATCCTGTGTAACATTCTGAAGCAATTTCTGATGCTCCCCTAAAAGCAATATGAGTGAACATACATGACTTGTGGAAAAATTATGGAAAGACTTATGCAATGTGTCCTGCATTCTTACTTGCAGACTCCTCTAGCAGACTGCAGCTTTGCTTTGCCTCTTGTAATTTAACTGAAAAATCTTTGAGATTGTTTTCTTTTTCTTGGAGTTTTTCTTGAAGCATGGCAACCTCAACAAGTCAAAGCAAGGAACACAAAATAGATATGCGTTTTAGTCACAACATGAACACAAAGACAGGTGAGTGTTACAGTATGCATTAAAAGATCACTCAAAATAAAGACTAACCTCCTTCTCCTTCACATGGCATTCACTCTGGAACTTCACTTTAAGATCCTCAAACTGTGCAAGGCATTCTCTTACTGTAGGATGTGTTAACAAAACAATGTAAAAATGTTTCATTTTGTTGTGTCAAATACAGTACATGCTTAAAAATGTTTTAAAATAATTAGACAAATGATTTAAAAATGAGCACATGTCAACATTTCCTGCTGATCAGCCTCTGCCTGCTTTCGAAGACTTTCAAATGCTGCCACCATCCTCTGCAAATGAACAAATTACAGTGTCGTGAAAAGGATTGTCCCAATCTAGGGTTGGACATATTCCCCACGCTTCACCAGCACTAGATAAATAAGTAAATAATACACTCATTATATAGTTACCTGAATATTCTCACTGTTCTGTATAAACAGATCATGAGTTTCTTCCCGTTCAGCCTCAACTATTTCAGGCAAAATGAAAAACACATTATTGTTCTCTAATAATTGGTAATGAATGCTATATGACATATTTTAACATGCTCTCACACTTACACAGATTCATTTTCTCAGCAGATCTCTCAAATGTGTCTTTTAGTATGTTACACAAATTTCTGGTAGCATTACTTCTGCATGATAAAAATATAATATAATATCATAATTATAATATAATATAGTACTGTATGTGCTTATTTAAATATTACCCATGATGTAGGCCTACATACTTATTTCTAAGGTCTTCATTCTCATTTAGTTGATCCTCTAATTTCATGCTCAGAGTTTCATTTGCAAACTGCAACAGACATAATGTATAATTCTGTCTTTAGTAAAGCAGACAGAAAATAAAAATGAAGTAAAACAAATGTACTACCCAACAATTATTTACCTGAAGCTCTTGAATGGCTTTGCGCTGCGTGTCAATGGTTTTTCTGTTCTCCTGAAGCTTCCTGTCTTTTTGTGAATTCTCAGAATCTACTCTGAACTTCCACATTTTAATTTTCTCAGCTTCATCCAGCAATCTGGAGTACAGCTGGCTGGATCTTAATGATGTCTATAATGCAAAAGCACCATAGTAATTAAACTGCTTAGATTTATTTTCATTATGCATTTTACGGAATTCATAACATGGACCTCATTATATAGTATACAAATATATGAATGATTAATCTTTTAAGCAATAAACTAAAATACTAAATGAAATGAGCATTCGAACTTACCTCCTTTTCCATTGGCATGACCGCAACCTTCTTCATACCCTCTTTAATCACAAAGTATTAGGTTTAATGAACATGCTGCTTTTAAGACTGGAATTGACACTACATTTAAACCTCTAACGTTACATTTTATTCATAAATATTAACCTAACGTTACAGCTCTACATTTTAGACTTTATAAATGTTACCTGGTCTGGATGCCTTCGTAGGAAGCACCATTTTGGATGGTAATGGAAGGCTTGTCTCCATATCTGAACACTTGTAACTCTACAAACAAAATACATGTAGCCTATCATCATTCTAATTCATTAAAAGTTCACACCGCAGTTTTAGCAGTCAGCCACAGGTCAAATAGCAACATTGTAGCACAAACAGACAATTTACAAGTTTGCCAACCTGACCCGAAGGAGAAAAAACACAGTTTTCTTCAAACAAGCCTGTTTCCTGAGGCTTCACTGCATACACTTGATTCAGATGAGCTCTTGGGGGCACCAACAGTTTGAAGTTGAATGGTTTTTGCATTCTGTGGAGTCAAACGAAATAGCACTTAAAAAATCCCCAGGACTGTAACGTAACTTATACCTAACAGTTTTATTGTTACGGGCTTTTTCCTTCTGAGATAACATTAACTGTTAGCTACTGGCTAACGTTAACGTTAGCTGAGAAAGTCGAAAATGTTGAGACAGTTAACGTGAACGGTAGGCTGTAAGTTCTTCCTTACAAATGATCAAAATCATCACATTTTCGTTACTCCTCCACTTTTATAAACTATGTTTACGTAATTAAACTTAATTTTAAAACATTTTTACCTTCAAACAATTCACACGAGCTCCTTCTGGACTGTTTTATGATTGATAAGACTCCGTTAAC
Source organism: Rutilus rutilus (assembly GCF_951802725.1). Classification (NCBI taxonomy): domain Eukaryota; kingdom Metazoa; phylum Chordata; class Actinopteri; order Cypriniformes; family Leuciscidae; genus Rutilus; species Rutilus rutilus. Next base: position 35,685,539 of record NC_140217.1, on the reverse strand, counting down.
CAACGGTTTTTCCCTGACGTCAGTTGTTTGACTCGCGTGACACCGATTTTGAAATGGTTTGCGCGCCGCGGTTCCAGCCACGCGCTGAGATTCACTTTAAGCAACAGCAGCAGCAACTGAAATGAACACGGTTGCCCCGGCCATATTAGTCATAACTTCCAAAATATTACTAATTATTACAAAACCTTTTTAACAGGTTTAACCTTGATGGCATGCTTCAAAGGTATTTCTGAAGCTTGCAAATCATTTCAGCGCCTCAGAGACCCAAGGTAACATAAAACAAACGCACTGCATTCTCTCACATGCTGACGACGTTTTCTGATTGGTGTAGAGATAAACTTCTGCCAGTTGTTTATTTCTTATTTTATTTTATTTTTATTTATTTATTATTATTTCCAAAAGCACAACTGAACATTTTATTTTGGATATTTATGAAAGGTGCATCCAACGAAGGGTAACATCAAATGAGCTTTGACTTAAGGTCAGATAAACATTTTGCAAAAGAAGTCAATGAGAAAAATAAGATTTACATCATTGTAAATCTCAACAGAACACAGGAGTTAACACCCAGCACTTGAAAGGTGATATGAAACAATAACATTTTTATTTAAATGAAAATCATTTTTATTTTAACAGTTTTTTCAACATAAATTATATACATAGTCTCTGATAGTAAATTATTTACATTTTAAGAGCAATTTTACCTTTTAGGCTATACACAAATGGTGGTCCGACTTACATAGTTTTAAACAAGTAAACAATCTTTCATCACTACATGCATATACACATAAGAATACACAAAATAACAGACATTGGCAAGTGTGCATGGAAAAAATTTGCCAAGTTATGTTTCATTTGTGCATATATTTAACAACATTCACTATTTGTATATCTACTGCTTTTTTATTACTCCAGTGTCTTTTTTGTTAGAAGGCAACGTTTTTAAACTCAAGTTAAATTCTAAAAGGAAAATAAAAAAATATAATTTGCATTACTGTGCAGTGTGCACTCATGCAAGGCACTGTAATGTTTGCATCACTGTCTCAGTCGCCTGAATAGGCCAAGGATGGATATCTGTAACTACATCTTAAATGCGGAGAGTGTATAAATGTAAGGATCACCCAGAATAACACCAATCAGCCAGTGTCACACACCATCCTCTGCAGTATTCTTATTGGGTACTTTCAGTGCATCTTCAACTTCTTTGCAGGTTCCTCCTGCAGTTTGGCTCTTTTGGATTCCTCTTTTGCCTCTCTATGCAGCAGCCTGTTGATGCCCATTCCGATGAACAGAAACAAACTGCCAACCAGCAGGACAAATCCACAGGCCATGTAAGTATACTTGTAGTCATGGTAGATGTCGTTGAACTTCCCTGTGAGTGTAGACAATTGTCATATAAAAAAAAGGTCAGTGATCCAAGTGGGATCCATCAACCCATTATTAACAAAATGTGATAAAAGTGATTCAAATTTAGGTAATACTTCCAGGAACACCAGGATTTCAGGTTAATATTAATGTATTAGGGAAAATTAATTTCTTAGTAAAAAACAAAACAAAAACAATTTTAACTACCCTTTGCCTTCACTGGTTCATTTTAAAGCGTATCTATTATGCCATTTTAAAGGTTCGTAATTTTGTTTTGTTTAAGGTTGTAAATGCATAAAAAAAAAAAAAAAAAAAAAAGCACTTTAGTTTTCTCATAATATACAGTGTCTGAAATGGTTCGATCAAGGATTCGGTCTCTCTAAACCCCAGCTTTTTGAAATTCTACTTTGCTCTGATTGGTCAGATGTCGGAAACGAAACACACATCACCATATCTGAATTTCAGTTCCAGAGGCTTCCCCAGCACTTGATACACAGTCATATGAAATGAAATGATGGCGCCATTGTTCACGGGCAGCCAATGAAGATCATAGGCAGGCATTGTGCAAAATTGTTACAAACCTACATAGATTCAAGCATGGAGGCTGGAATTACTGAAGATTTGTTTCAGAATCGGATTTAGTTCAGAATCAGTTCTTTCTTGTGGGAGACAACAACTCCATTTGTCATTCACTTTGATGTTTTAAAACTTTGCAGACCTTTTACATTCACAAACAGCTATATTACACACTACATGAAAGGTATTATCCAAAAAAAAGGATAAAAGGGGCACTTTAAATGCTTCTGCTGTGTGACATTAATTTGTATAAGTACAAATACAATATGTAGTCTCTCAATTAATAATGAGGTCATAAAACATGCATGTATGATAAAGTAAACCATTTGATATTTTTTTTATGTAACTATAGTAGTTAAGGACACCTAATATAACGTTTGACCATTTAAAAAAAATATATATATATTTGATTTTATTTATACCTCCTAAAACACAGACACAGAAGTACAAGCCCTCAATAGTATTGCAGAAAGAGGCAGTGACGAGCCCTGCTCCAGAGAGACAGCCTCCTAAAATCATAACGATCCGACTTCCATACTTATTGACCAGGATACTGCTGACAGGACCTAGGGACAAAAATTGGAAATACAAGCTGTCAGATTCTGCACACGCACGCAGACAAAAATAAATAAAATAAAAATAAAAACAAAAACATTATTGCACATAAAAAAAAGAAAAATTATATATATATATATATATATATATATATATATATATATAGAGAGAGAGAGAGAGAGAGATTTTATTTCCTATTTTAAGACAATTTTAAATGTTATTTCTGAAAATGATCTTCAAAGTCAGTAAGATTATAATTTAAATATAATCTTTAAATGTATTCTAATACAGTATAACATTATAAAATACAATGAACTAAACAATGAATGATATAATACGCCACTGCAATATTTGTGTGAACATTTTTTTTACAATAATCTTTAGTTTAAATGATGCCTGTTTTGAAGTAAAGCTTTATCAAAAGTTAGTGTACTTGGTTACCAAGAAGACAACAGGGCTGTTGAAACGTATGCTTGAGAATAAGTATAAGATATGTGGTAAAGAAAAATCAAGCTACAAACTAAAAAAGAACAATGGATCAAGAAACAGCCAATTCCAAGTTATCAGGAAACTCAACAAGAGAGGGAGAAAATGTAACCCAGGATTTGATTTTATCCATTGGGATTTGATGGGATTGAAAAAAAAAAAGGCTTGGCCTATCAAAGGAATGATGTTTTAGAATATAGGAGCAAGTTATTACATTATGATGAAATGCATAAAAATCTTTTATGCACAGATTAACTGTTCACAATAACATCAGCAATGTATACTCAAAATTAAAAAGGATAAATAAATAGATTTCATGGTGAAAGTTGATAGTCTCTGTTCAGACCACTAGAGGGCATTGCAGCTCTGTGGGGAAGAACGTTCCCGGTTACTTGACTGTAACCTTGTTCCCTGAGAAAGCGGAACGAGATGCTGCGCTGCTCAGCGCATTGGGAACGTCTTTAGTCGTGACCAGCTGTGAATATTGTGTGTAACACGTCGATAGAATTGACCTGGAGGTAATATAGCCTCGGTCGATGACGTCATCGGCGCGCACCCGCAACACGAGGCTATAAATAGATGAGCCACAGGTACATCGTCAGGATATTTTGTCTGAAGAGCAGTCCTGGGACATCTTCAGCACGGCAAAGTAGAGCAGCATCTCGTTCCGCTTTCTCAGGGAACAAGGTTACAGTCAAGTAACCGGGAACGTTCCCTTTCGAAAGCTACAATCGATGCTGCGCTGCTCAGCGCATTGGGAACGAGAATACCCACGCCGCCGTGCTTGAAAATGTCTGGACCCCCACGGTTGTGCATGTGCTCACAAGAACGCAAGAAGGCCTCAGACTTTAGCTTGTGACGTTGACTCAAGGACATGAGAGCCCGGAGTGGCATGAACATCCAAACTATAAAATCTTATGAATGTGTGCGGAGATGACTAACCTGCCGCATCACAAACCTGTTGTAGGGGGGCACCCCTTGCCAAAGCATTAGAAGAGGCGACCCCCCGGTGGAGTGAGCCCTAAGACCTATAGGCGAAGCTTGACCGCGCGCCTCATAAGCAAGAGCAATAGCATCCCTGACCCAATGAGACATGGTCTGCTTGGTGGCAGCTGCCCCTCTGTTACTACCACCATAACAGACGAACAGTTGCTCTGACTTACGCCACTGGCTAGTGCGGTGGATGTAAGCCTGAAGAGCACGGACTGGACACAGTCTATGAGATTTCTCCTGCTCTGGCGTTGTGAACGGTGGAGGACAGAAGGCTTCTAGAATGACCGGATGTACAGCCGAAAATGGAACCTTAGGCAGGTAATCAGGATGAGGATGCAAAATCACTCTCACCATTCCTGGGGCAAAGTCTAAGCAGGATGGAGAAACAGACAGAGCCTGCATATCCCCAATTCTCTTCAAGGAAGTTATTGCCATGAGAAAAACCATTTTTAAAGCCAGAAGTTTATCAGACGCTGATTCTATAGGTTCAAAGGGGGTTTCAACCAGACCCTCGAGAATTATAGCTAAGTCCCATGAAGGGATCTTGGTTTTTACTGGAGGCCTCAGTCGCCTGGCCCCACGAAGGAAGCGAGAGATCAGAGGGTGTCTCCCAAGTGGCGCCCCGTCAACCAAGGCGTGGCAAGCCGAAAGATCGGCCACATAAACCTTAAGAGTGTCAGGGCATGTGCCTGTTGATAATTTCTCTTGCATGAAGTCCAGAACTGAAGCAACCTGGCAGTTGACTGGATCTACATTGTGTACAACACACCATCTTTCAAAAACACCCCATTTACTGGCATAACTTTGTCTAGTGGAGGAAGCCCTAGCACTTAGAATGGTCTCAATAACGGCAGGCGAAAGCCCAGTGTCCCTCAGTTGGTTCCCATCAGGGGCCAAACGTGAAGATTCCACTGGTCGGGCCTGGGATGGAATATCGTGCCCTCCGCCTGAGACAGAAGGTCCCTCCTCTCCGGAATCGCCCACGGCGAGCCGTCGAGGAGAGATATTATCTCCGAGAACCACACTCTGTTCGGCCAACGTGGCGCTATCAGCAAGAGGCAAGACTCTTGTTGGCGAACTCTGGCTAGAACTCCCGGGAGCAGAGAAACTGGAGGAAACACATACAGGCGCATCTTGGGCCATGTGTGCGCCATCGCATCCAGACCCAGGGGTGCCCCCGGTCGGTAGTGTCTGTCTGGACAGTAAATCTGCTCCCACATTCAAATGCCCTGGAATGTATACTGCCCTGAGTGACAGGAACTTGTCCTGGGCCCAGAGAAAAATCTGCCTCGCTATTCTGTTCAGATTGCGTGAACGCAGACCTCCCTGGTGATTTATATAAGAGACTGCTGCTGTGTTGTCCACCCGCACTAGGACATGACAGCCCCTCAATTAATGGAGAAAATATTTCAGAGCCAGAAATACAGCCATCAGCTCGAGGCAATTGATGTGCCAATCGAGCTGATGGCCCTCCCATTCCCCTTGAGCTGGACGGCCATCCAAGACCGCTCCCCAGCCCATCAGGGAGGCGTCCGTCATTAGCAGTTTGCTACGACACGGCGCCCCTAGAGTGGGACCCAAGGCGAGGAACCGGGGTCTGAGCCACAGAGATAGTGTACGAAGCCCGCGGCGCGTCACTTTTATTTGCCTTTGAGGATTGGCTCTTGGATGAAATCCTCTGGCTTTTAGCCACAACTGAAATGGTCTCATGTGCAACAGCCCCAGATGAATCACCGTGGATGCTGACGCCATGAAACCTAACATTTTTTGATACTGACGAACAGTGCGTTCTTGGCCTAGCCTGACTTTGCTCATGGTCTGCCGAATGGTCTCGATTCGAGCGGGAGACAGTTGTGCCCGCATCGTGATCGAATCCCAAACGATCCCGAGATAAGTCGTTCTCTGGGCAGGAGAAAGAACACTTTTCTTGGTGTTGAGTCTCAACCCTAGAGAAACTAGATGAGCTAACATGATGTCTCTGTGTTGGAGTGCCATCTCTCGCGATTGTGCTAGAATTAACCAATCGTCGACGTCGATTCAAAATGCGAATGCCCTGGAGTCGTAATGGAGCCAGTGCTGCATCCATGCATTTTGTGTATGTGCGGGGTGACAAGGCTAGGCCGAATGGAAGAACCCGAAATTGGTACGCTTCGCCCCCGAAAGCGAACCTCAGGAATTTCCTGTGTTGTGGCAATATTTCTATGTGAAAATATGCGTCCTTCAGATCGATCGTGACGAACCAATCGTGATGTTGAATTTGCGTCACGACCGTCTTGACGGTTAACATCTTGAACTTGAGCGCTTTGACTGTACGGTTTAAGCCTCGAAGATCTAAGATTGGACGCACCCCCCCATCCTTTTTGGGATCCTTTGTGTTTCTTCACCTCTTTAAATCTGGTAACTACAGTGTTAACTGAATCGCCAAATAACCCAGAGGGAGAAACAGGGGAATCTAACAGAAACAGTCAATCTTTTTCTTTGATACCCGTCAAATTCAGCCACAGGTGCCTCTCCGTGCTGACTAAAGCAGACATTGAACGGCCGATGGCGCAGGCCGTTTGCTTGATCGCACGGAGAGACAGATCTGTGGCTCGACGAAGCTCAGAGAACGCTTCCTCGTCGATGGTACTGCCCACACTCAAGTCCTTCAACAGGTCAGCCTGGTACGCCTGTAACACTGCCATAGTGTGCAGCGCAGCACCAGCCTGACCTGCAGCTTGGTAAGCTTTACCCACTAGTGATGATGTTACTCTACATGGTTTAGTGGGGAGGGTAGGTTTCTTTATCGAAGATGCGGCTTCGGGCGAGAGATACCTCGCGAGCGTCTCTTCAACCAGAGGCATCTCCGTATACCCCCGCGACTTCGCACCTACGATAGTCGAAAAAGTCGACGTCGAAGGCACAAAGACGCGAGAAGTATATGGTTTACTCCATGACTTAAACAGCTCATCATGGAGGTCCTCGAAAAAGGGAAGAGACTGATGTTGTGGTCTCTCCCCCCTGCCACCGGACAGAAACCTATCCTCTAGCTTACTACATTTGGGGGTCTCTTGTTCGCGTGGCCAGTCAAGCTGTAACCTGTCCACCGCGCGAGTAACCACCTCGAGCAATTCCTCGACAGATCTTTTATCGCGGGAGGAATGCTCAAAGGCGGGCAGCTCGTGGTCCGAAGACCCAAGAGATATATCATCCCCCTCGTGACCCGAAGAAGCACCGGAGCGCGCTTCGAGATCACGAGAAGGGATGCGTGGATCTGGTGACGCAGCAAGCGAAAGGGACGGACCCTTCTCTTGCTCGTCATGCAGATCCATACGAGAGCCCCACGATGGTAATGTGGGTGCGGACTGGAAATAGTTCAGATGAGTGCGAAGCATCTTAACTGTGAGCTGCTCACAATGCTCGCACTCGCCTTTCTCTAAAGCCAGAACCGCGTGCTCTTCCCCCAAACAAACAAAACAGTAATCGTGTGTATCCAGCTCAGACATGGGACGGGAGCATGGAGGAACACAACGCTTACTGATTTGTTGGCTCATTTCTCTTCTTTTTTTGCTTTTTAAACTCTTTGTTTGTAACATACAGAGAAAAAGATTTGAGAATGAGAATTTTCTGCACACTGCCTGACAAAAACTAACTCCTAGCAAAGATCTGAGAACAGATGAGAGATAGAGAGTGTTTGCGTTCACACATGCACAGAATGGTCTGAAGACAAAAGACCTGACGATGCACCTATGGCTCATCTATTTATAGCCTCGTGTTGCAGGTGCGCGCCGATGACGTCATCGACCGAGGCTATATTACCTCCGGGTCAATTCTATCGACGTGTTACACACAATATTCACAGCTGGTCATGACTAAAGACGTTCCCAATGCGCTGAGCAGCGCAGCATCGATTATAGCTTTCGAAAGGGAACAATAGAATTTGACATTGCATATTACCGCAGTAATCATCAAACTGCAGATTTTGCTGTTTCTCACCATCATCCAGCTAACTGAGGAAAAGATGTTACCTGTGAAATGCAGTGGCTGGAAGACATGGGGCCCTATCTTGCACCCAGCGCAATTGACTTTGTACACGGACGCATGTATCATTCCTATTTTGCACCCGCGCAAAGCGGACTTTTCCCTCCACAGAAGCACGTCGGTTAACTAAGAAATACACTTGCGCTCCCCGGGGCGGTTCAGCGCAAAGAGGAGGCGTGTTCCGGCGCAAACGTTCCCTCATGCTATTTTACAGGTTTAGAAAACAATTGCGCCACTAACCGAAAAAAAACAGTTTAAAGTCAGTGGCGCGTTGCGCATGTTATTAATATGCTATTTTAAGGGTGCATGCTTGGCCTTAATCAATGTAGCGTGTGCACAATGCGCATACACTTTGATTCTCTCATCTACACACAGACGCAGCAGTTATCATTTTTGCAAATCATACATTATTACGAAAGATAGATAGATAGATAGATAGATAGATAGTTTATTATAAAAGCATACATCTAGCTTACACATTTACCCAAATTATCATACGCCTGTTTAACCGAAGTTAATTTGGGTGTGTTTCTCCATCCCCAACGTCCCTGACGGGAACGTCGGTCTCCTCGGCTGTGAACCGCTCCTGACGCGCGTCTGGCAAATCCGCCGTTATAATAGGAATTCGCTTTAGAACAAGCGCGCCTGCTCTTAAAGGGAATGTGAGATGTCGCTTTGATTGGTTTATTTCACGTTACGCCCAAACCACACCTATGAATAATGAAGCTACTTCAGACCAACCCCTTTTAGATTTGCGCCAGGCGCAAGAGTCATTTATCCCGCCGGGAAAATAGCAACAGCGCCGAGACCCGCCCACAAAGTTACTTGCGCTTTGCGCTTTGACACTTGCGTTTCAGATCGTTAAAATAGGGCCCATGCTCTACTAAATCATAATTCAGATATGTTTCACTCCAGTGGCAAACTTTAGCCCTAACAAACCAAACTAAAGTGCTCTGATATACTCCCCTGCAGTAGCAAACACAGTGATTACAAAAATATTAGCAGTTACGTGAGTGTTTTAAGCACTTCATGTACAGAGTCCAAATCCTATCATGAATGTAGGAAGGAAGCCTGTTAATCATGTAAAAACCGGGGAGCGATGGCGAGCGCCTGCACGTCTTCAGCCTCCCAGTACAATAGACTGCCTTGTTTCCTCTCTAATCCACCTCATACAGTGGAGGAGCGAGTCACTGTGTGCGGACATGTACGAAAGAAAACATGTACACATTCATAAATACGGAAACTCATTAGTGTCAGGTTACATTCCTGGTTTACCCCACAACAACTAGTAATACCAGTACTTTAACCAGATTTGAACATTCATGCTCTATAAGAAATATGAGAGAAGTAGGCTATATACATGTAGGGCTGCACGATTTGGGGGGAAAATGTAATGCAATTGCAATTTGAATAAAAAATGCAATGTTTGTTGTGCTTGTACGTAGGGCTGTATAATTTGGCCAAAATGTGAAAACCAGGGAGTGATGGCAAGTGCTAATCCAAATGTGTTGTGATACTCCCCTGCAGTAGCAAACACAGTGATCCCAAAGGTATTAGTAGCTACGTGCATGTGTTAAGTCTTCCATGTACAGAAGCCAAATCCTATCATGAATGTAGGAAGGAAGACTCCTAACCATGTGAAAACCGGGGAGTGATTGTTAAAGCCTGCACGTCTTCAGCCTTCCAGTACAATAGACTGACTTGCTTTTTCTGATAAAATTGCGATTGCAATTTAAATAAAAAAAATTCTGTTTGCTGTTCTTATTCGTAGGGCTGTATAATTTGGCCAAAAAGTTGTGATTATACACTGCTCAAAAAAATAAAGGGAACACTTAAACAACACAATGTAACTCCAAGTCAATCACACTTCTGTGAAATCAAACTGTCCACTTAGGAAGCAACACTGATTGACAATCAATTTCACATGCTGTTGTGCAAATGGAATAGACAATAGGTGGAAATTATAGGCAATTAGCAAGACACCCCCAATAAAGGAGTGGTTCTGCAGGTGGTGACCACAGACCACTTCTCAGTTCCTATGCTTTCTGGCTGATGTTTTGGTCACTTTTGAATGCTGGCGGTGCTTTCACTCTAGTGGTAGCATGAGACGGAGTCTACAACCCACACAAGTGGCTCAGGTAGTGCAGCTCATCCAGAATGGCACATCAATGCGAGCTGTGGCAAGAAGGTTTGCTGTGTCTGTCAGCGTAGTGTCCAGAGCATGGAGGCGCTACCAGGAGACAGGCCAGTACATCAGGAGACATGGAGGAGGCCGTAGGAGGGCAACAACCCAGCAGCAGGACCGCTACTTCCGCCTTTGTGCAAGGAGGAGCAGGAGGAACACTGCCAGAGCCCTGCAAAATGACCTCCAGCAGGCCACAAATGTGCATGTGTCTGCTCAAACGGTCAGAAACAGACTCCATGAGGGTGGTATGAGGGCCCGACGTCCACAGGTGGGGGTTGTGCTTACAGCCCAACACCGTGCAGGACGCTTGGCATTTGCCATAGAACACCAAGATTGGCAAATTCGCCACTGGTGCCCTGTGCTCTTCACAGATGTTGCAGGCAGCAGAACGTTCTCCACGGCGTCTCCAGACTCTGTCACGTCTGTCACATGTGCGAATTTGCCAATTTTGGTGTTCTATGGCAATTAAACGGTTCAAAGGTTCATTGAATTAATTATGATTTTGTCCTTCATAGGACAGTCACCTCAATTCCATGGAGACCAGATGCCAGGACGGTGCCCGGACCCACCTGCAACGAATTGGGACAACGGGTCACACTCGCACACACCTTAGGATGCGGTAGATGGGTATGGAAATATATTAAGGGGCCATCCACATCATACATTCCAGTCACATACAAAGAAATAGTCACATGGCCCCCCGGATTACCACCGGAACCAAATTGTGCAACAAAAATATGCTGTAAGACAGGTTCTACCCATCTTCCAGACAAAAACCTTACAGGCTACACACACGCACCACAATTTCATTACAACATTACCGCCTGGTACCAACTTGAAGAATTCACAGATTCAAAATATTGGTAACATGCACACATTATATGAAAATAACAACAATGGCAGAGATCCAAAAAAATGTAATTCCACTAAGGACCTCCAACCAAACACATAAAGGTGCACACACACTACAACGCATAACAACACACATTTAAAGTTTACTGAACTTCTTTTCAATCTAACAAATAAGGTATCGAACAATAATTTAAAAACATTTGTTTGGACCGGCCGAAAAGAAGGAACATACTGTGTGGGAAAATGTGAGGCAAATATGGATAATTTCACTAGCCCTCACAATTGTTCATGGACTTTACAACATTGCTTTAATTTAACCACATGTGGTTATAAAAAAAACACACAGTGTCCAAAATTGGACCTGAGAGCAAAACTCCATACACTGGGGCGGCTCTCTATGGAGAATTTGCTTCATGCACCCTCCAGGTGGCATAATCAAAGGAAATGTAAATAAGACTTTACTACATGATGTCAACCTTGTGATAACACGTCACGTATAACATCTCTAATGTGTTATCTGCTTATGTAAAACACTGTAACTTAAATGATAAGACGTATATATGGCTACAGTCACGCATCGATGATTTAGTTTCTGATTACAAAAACAGACTTGCAGTTCAAATTCCAACTGCTCGCACCAAACGAGACCTGTTTGGAAATATAGTAGGCCTTTTTGGCTCAGTTAATTCTATATCCAACACTTACAAAATAAATAAGGTCAATCTCAATTTTCAACTTGGTTGGCAAATCAGGTGGCTACTGGTTTTGAACACATCACATAAGCCCCTTTCACACAGCGCATTGAACCCGGGAAATTGCCGGCAAATTGCCGGAACGCCTTCTGTGTGAACGCAAACATGACCCGGGTTTAATGCCAGGATCGATGCCGGGTTGGGGACCTAGTAACATTGCCGTGTTCAGTCCCGGAATGCGCGCTGTGTGAACAAAAGCCGTAATAATGCCGTGTCGTAGTGATGACGCTGAAGCCGGGATCGTTCGCCAGCTGTGAAACGGTACGTAATGCGCAATTTTATGATCGATTCAGAGAAATAAATGCACAAGCGTGGTTTCGCAGCTCATAAGCAAACTGAAGACGCTGCTGAGACATTACAAGTCACATCGATGTCACGTGTCTTTCCGGGACATACACGGGTTGTGTGTGAACGCGCTCTCTGATTCCGGAAAATCACTGGCAGTGTGAATGAACCAAAATCAAATGAACCCGGGTCAAATCCCGGGTCACTTTATCCGTGTATTTTCCGAAATCTCTGTGTGAAAGGGGCTCAATAGTAACGAAAACATTATCAAAGCGGTCAGATCTAAGGCGCAGGCGCTTTTGTCGACCAGTCAATTAATTTTCAATCAGACCCATACCATCGAGCATGACTTGATTGTATGCACAAGATTTGTTTACTGCAGCAAGACAAGAGATTTTAGATCTTCGTCTCCATAAAACACCTAGGCATGTTTTAAATGATCTTGTTGAAATTTTAGATCTGCATAGATGGCTTGCATCAGAGAGAATGAAAAATATTAACTATTCTGAATTGCTTTCAACATTAATGATGTATACTGGAAATGAATGTACTGGCTGTATTGGGTTCTTTGCCACTTTCCCTCTAATTCACCCAGATCAAATTTATCTAAATTCCACTACTATACGCTCTATTGGCGTGGTAGTGAGGGATCAAATCATACAATGGGATCATCTGATGGGGTATATGACTTTGAAGGGCACTGAAACCTTGTTTACCACTCGCACCTGTTGTCATGAAACATCTAGTTACATTATATGTACCTGCAACACTCTACAACCATTTTCTTCAAATGATTCTAAGCTCATTAATGTTCAGTCATTGCATGGTCATTCTGATGCTGTTCAAGTGTCTCACACACAGTGGTGCGTCGTCAGTGAGATGAATTCCTTCTCCTATGGAGGTCTGACCTGCCCTGCGAACCACACGTTCTGTCTGGAAGTGAAAGAGGACTTTTCAATGGGTCAGATAAACATCCTGGGGAGGGTACCGATGGACGCGGACGTTTCTCCCTGGTGGGAGGACACTTTCTATGAACAGAGCACTCAAGCTTTGGTCAACACAATGGACTTAGTGCAAGAAATCATCTTACAGACTGAGTACCATCTCAACCAAGCTCAAGTGGAAGCGAATCTGGCGAGAAAGACTGCAGAAATCCTGTCCAGCTCCTCTACCCGCTCAGCAAGGTATGCTTAAACCTGGTGGGACTGGACATTTCGTGGATGTGTCCTTGCCAGTGTGCTCATCTTCTTATTCACACTCTGCCAGTGCTGCTACTTCAGATGCTTTCTCCGCACAACGTGCACTTCAACGTACGTGATTTTCCCTACGGAAATTGCAGCCATAAGCGGACTTCATCAAATTTTGGCCCCTCAGGGACTGATCTAAATCTGCCCCAAGGGACCAGGGGTGGAAACTGTAAGGATGGACTTTTACTAAGACTGAATTCAAGAATTTGAACCTGCAATAAAACAATTCAACTCACTAATCTGAAGAAGAATCTACGGGACAGAGAGCACAACACAACTTCTCCAATCTCGTCTCTTCCCCCCATGCTGAGTTCCTAACTCCTCACACTATCTTCTCCCCTCCAGGTCTCATTCAGTCATGCAAAACACACACACACCTACTGTCTCCAGTTGTTTTATGAGAGGTCAAAATAAATACTTTTGGTGCGAATGGTAAAGAAGTTTCATTCCCGCAGCAGCAGAACAGTCAGAACAAAGAAAACAATGCCTGTTCTTCTGATGTGGGAGATGCCCCAATAAAGATCATTGATAACATGTCTTTATCCCCCAAACTCAGGCGTAAATCACAATTCATCTTTTGATCAGCTGTTAAAATAGAAAATCAGTAAAATTAAAGAGTAATTTAAATTTGGAGTCAGATTAAATTATTCATGGAGTCAAAAATTAAAATTGGAAATCTTAATTTTCCAATTTTAATAAATTAAAGAATTAAATAAATTACTTTAATTTAATAAATTAAATTAAAGTTTAATAAATTAAAGTGATTTTTCCAGAAGCGTCCGAAAAGACATACACGCTGCATCGCCTTCGACCAAGACACCGGACACCGTCTTTGGGCTGGTGATTGGAGCTTACAAAGTGGTGACCGCCCTCCGTGATCTCACAGTCTCAGGCGAGTGACGTCTTTCGGCGCGACAATTCAGATCCTAACGGAGCATGAGGTTTGAGCTTCTCCTTCTCTGTCTCCAGCTACTGTGGTAAGTAAATTTTTCCTGTATCTTTTAGAAAGTGTTGAGGGAAAACTTAGACGCACCTCATATAGACACATTGCTTGGTAGAACGGGTCGGCATACCCAGGATAGACCGGAACCGCAGAAAACCAGTATAAATCTAAGATTACCAGAAAAACATGGCTTATCAGGGAAATGGTAGTTTGAGTGTAGACAAGGATGTAATGGAATCTCTTGCTTTGCAAATCAAAGATCTTCTTTTCCGTTTGCATAACAAGGGAGTAGATTTTGATTGGAATAATGAGCAAATTTTAGCCTGGTACGCTACCGAGGGGCGAAAATTTGAGACGAAATCTAATTTTCGGAAAATTCCGGTCGCGATCATCTATTTGCTACGTCGAAATGATTTGGCAATTATTGCTGAAAACGAACGCGTGATTTCAAACATAAAAGAACTAGAAACAGCGCGATCAGATGGGTTGAAAAATCTCAGAGCACAGGTCGAAGCATCTGTGTATGATAAACAAACTTGGGCAAGACAGGGCGACGCGATGGGAACACAAATTAAAAAGCTTGAAAAGAAACTTCAAGTAGATAAACAATACACGTCCGCGCTCGAGGAGTGCTGCGGTTCTGCAGGCTTTCCTATAGCTGCAGTTAAAATAGCGGCGATAAATTCTAAAATTGAAGGCGATGTATACAGTGATAGCGACGAAGATGGTATGGTAGCAGCTCTACCGAGCGGCATCCAAGATCAATCATCCCTGACAGGAGCTCGTAGACAAACTTCAAGGGCACGCTCTAGTCTGGGAGTGCGCAATCTTTCTCCAGAACCCGCGACTGAAATGTATTATCCAAATAGATCTGAAGAACCAAAACCCCGCAGTCCCATAAGAACTCGAAGTAAATCTGGCACTGTTCTCCGAAAACCCGTAAAAGTTGCTGTTCTTAATGACTAACGCAGATGATGAAGTCACTACCATTAGCCGTCCTTTAACTTGCGAAGAATGCACAAAACACAAAGAAGTTGTGGGCATGATGCCAAGAAAAGGTCCTTTTCAACCCTACTGGGACAACTTAATGTTACAGGCCTCAGTGTACAAGTTAGAGCCTAGAGACGTTTGGCAAGTAGCCCTCCTCACTGTTCCAGACGAGCTAAAACCAAAAATGTCACGCGAATTGAGATCTGGAGAAATTATAATTAAACAGGAAGATGAGGATGAAAATGAGGTTTACGAAAGATTGAGGGAGAGCCCCCTCCCCCACAAAAACAATATCGCATTAAGCCAGAGGCAGAGGTCGCTGTTCATGAGATAGTGAAACAACTTGAGATTAGAGGCATAGTTCGGCGATGCTGTTCAACTACAAATTCTCCGTGTTTGCCAGTTCCAAAACCTAACGGTAAATGGCGTCTTTGCATTGATTATCAGCGTCTCAACAAAGTTCTGCCTAAAGCAACAGCTATAGTGGCAAATCCAGCTACAATCTTATCACAAGTTTCAACCAATGCTTCGTGGTTCACAGTGCTTGACATCAAAAATGTTTTTTGGTCTATTAAAGTCAAACGAGAAGAACAGTGGAAGCTGGCATTTACTGTAAATCAAATGCAGTATACCTGGGAACGAATGCCGCAGGGCCTTCACAACAGCCCAGCCATTTTCCATCGAGCTGTGGCAGATGTGCTCAGTCTCTTACTAGGGACTGGCAAAGTAGTTCACTATGTAGACGACATACTGGTAGCCACAGATGAACCACTTGAGAACCACTTGCAGCTGGTTGACGAAGTGTTACAGATGCTAGGTGACGCAGGCTTTAAAATGAACAAAGAAAAAGCCCAAATTGCACAAAGGGAGGTACACTATTTAGGATACACTCTGACTCAAAGTCACAGAGCTTTAACAGACGACAGGAAAAAATGCATTGCTGAACTACCACGACCTTATACTTTGAACTCGCTGCAAAAAGTATTAGGAACAGCAAACTATTTACGAGATTTCATCCCTGATTTTGCAAATACCGCCGCACCGTTATATTCGCTTTTAAAAGGGAAAACAAAACCAAATGATGTCCTTGAATGGACTGATGAACACGAACAGGCTTTTACAGATTTGAAACAGCGTTTGTGCGCCGCGCCGCGCCCGCCCTGGGTTTGCCCAACCCATCAAATGTTTTCCACATTCAAGTAGACGCGCATAAAATTACACTAAGCAGAGTCTTAGCTCAGGAATATGGAGGAAAACTGCGTCCAATCGCTTACTACAGCCGGAAAAAATCTCTAGTCGAACAAGGATTCAACCCATGTACACAGTATGTGCTTGCGGTGCATTGGATGTTAAAAACAACAGAACCCATTGTAGGTTTCCAATCTGTGGTTATACACACAATGCACAAGCCTGTACGAATGCTGACATTCAAGCGTGCGAAATCACAACAAAAAACACACAAATTTTGCCACATCTGCTCAGGGATGTTGAGGGACACCCGCACACATGCCAGCCCAAACAAGAGGTACAAAGCCTTGTCCATGACCAGCCACTACCAGGCCAAGTGCATGTGTACATTGATGGTTCTCGATTCTGTCAAAATGGTCATTTCTATACTGGCTGTGCAGTGTGGACCCCTCATCTTCCCGATACAGATACTAAACGACAGTTGTTGTTTAAACTACCAACTAACATATCCGCACAAGAAGCTGAACTCATTGCACTGCTAGAAGCGATCAAGGCACACCCTGAACCGCTCTGCGTGCACACTGACAGTCGTTATTCTTTCGCCGTCGTAACTGATTTTATGGCACAATGGCAATTGAGAAAATTCCTCACTTCTGCCGGAACGCCCATAAAACATTTCAACACTATAACTGCAATATGGCAAGCTGTACAAGCGCGAGAGAACTCAATTTCCGTGGTAAAAGTGCGCGCGCACATTAACAAAATCCAGATGTGCACGAAAGAAGCAATAACATTGTTGACCAATTGGCAAAACTGGCAGCAGTGAAAGGCGACCGTTGGCAAAACGAGACAACCTCTGTTTCTGTTGCAAGTGCTGTCCAAGTCACACCCATCGACCTCAAACAGTATCAACAAGATCTGTGGGTCTCTGATGGAGAACTTGTACCACACTTGAAACATGATCAGATGATAAACATAATTGAAGGCATAGTAATCCGAGATGGGAAATTTGTCGTTCCAGAAACCCTCCAAAAACCAATAATCAAATTATATCATGATTATGCGCATGTATCGGCAACAAAAACAGCACAGTTGATACAAAAACAGTTTTGGTGGCAAGGAATGACAGCTGACATTGAAAGATGGTGCTATGCATGTCTGGTGTGTGCGACAATTAACCAGGGAAAGCTAGGCCGAACAAACCTACGCAGACCAGAACCACCAAAAGGGCCCTGGGAGTCCTTACAATTGGATTTTATTGGTCTGCTTCCCAGTGCCAAGGGAGGGTATCGCTATTGCCTTGTGATAATTGACAAATTCTCAAAATGGGTTGAAGCAATTCCCACTCGCAATAATACAGCAAACACCGTGGCACGTGTGATGGCGAACCAAATCATCCCTCTTTGGGGAGCACCCATTCAAATTGAATCAGATCAGGGGACTCATTTTACTGGACAAGTCATGAAAAATATGTGCAAAATGCTGAATATCAAGCAAAAATTTCACATCCGATACAGGCCGCAAAGTTCTGGTATGGTTGAACGTGCGAACCGCACCATCAAAGAAAATATTGCTAAGCAAATAGCTCAACACCAAAACAGGTGGAGCGATGCTTTACCCACTGTTCTGACTGTGCTGCGAGCAACCCCATCAAAAGCTACAGGCATCAGCCCATATGAGCTTATGACTGGACGGGTGATGAAGTTACCCATTGATCCAGAAATTTCCCCAGCAGACCTGGGGCCCCTCATGCTCGCAACTCAGCAGAGTAGTGTTGGTGCAATTGCAAGAAAGGCTGAAGGTGCTGCACGCCCAGGCTGGACTGAAACAACAGCAGTCAGACCTGACAAATGATGCACAATTTAACCCAACCTCTAAAACAACATTTTGAGAAGGAGACATTGTGATGGTACGCGTTTTTGTAAAACAAAACACATTTTCCCCAAGATGGCACGGGCCCTATGAAATTAAGGCTGTTTGCAACAGTTGTGTGGACAGTCACCTCAATTCCATGGAGACCAGATGCCAGGACGGTGCCCGGACCCACCTGCAACGAATTGGGACAACGAGTCACACTCGCACACACCTTAGGATGCTGTAGATGGGTATGGAAATATATTAAGGGGCCATCCACATCATACATTCCAGTCACATACAAAGAAATAGTCACATGGCCCCCCGGATTAGCACCGGAACCAAATTGTGCAACAAAAATATGCTGTAAGACAGGTTCTACCCATCTTCCAGACAAAAACCTTACAGGCTACACACACGCACCACAATTTCATCACAACATTACCGCCTGGTACCAACTTGAAGGATTCACAGATTCAAATATTGGTAACATGCACACATTATATGAAAATAACAACAATGGCAGAGATCCAAAAAAATGTTATTCCACTAAGGACCTCCAACCAAACACATATAGGTGCACACACACTACAACGCATAACAATACACATTTAAAGTTTACCGAACTTCTTTTCAATCTAACAAATAAGGTATCGAACAATAATTTAAAAACATTTGTTTGGACCGGCCGAAAAGAAGGAACATACTGTGTGGGAAAATGTGAGGCAAATATGGATAATTTCACTAGCCCTCACAATTGTTCATGGACTTTACAACATTGCTTTAATTTAACCACATGTGGTTATAAAAAACCCACACAGTGTCCAAAATTGTATACCACCCCTCCAGGTGGCATAATCAAAGGAAATGTAAATAAGACTTTACTACATGTCAACCTTGTGATAACACGTCACGTATAACATCTCTAATGTGTTATCTGCTTATGTAAAACACTGTAACTTAAATGATAAGACGTATATATGGCTACAGTCACGCATCGATGATTTAGTTTCTGATTACAAAAACAGACTTGCAGTTCAAATTCCAACTGCTCGCACCAAACGAGACCTGTTTGGAAATATAGCAGGCCTTTTTGGCTCAGTTAATTCTATATCCAACACTTACAAAATAACAGGTCAATCTCAATTTTCAACTTGGTTGGCAAATCAGGTGGCTACTGGTTTTCAACACATCACCAATAGTAACGAAAACATTATCAAAGCGGTCAGATCTGAGGCGCAGGCGCTTCTGTCGACCAGTCAATTAATTTTCAATCAGACCCGTACCATCGAGCATGACTTAGCCTGTAGATTGTATGCACAAGATTTGTTTACTGCAGCAAGACAAGAGATTTTAGATCTTCGTCTCCATAAAACACCTAGGCATGTTTTAAATGATCTTGTTGAAATTTTAGATCTGCATAGATGGCTTGCATCAGAGAGAATGAAAAATATTAACTATTCTGAATTGCTTTCAACATTAATGATGTATACTGGAAATGAATGTACTGGCTGTATTGGGTTCTTTGCCACTTTCCCTCTAATTCACCCAGATCAAATTTATCTAAATTCCACTACTATACGCTCTATTGGCGTGGTAGTGAGGGATCAAATCATACAATGGGATCATCTGATGGGGTATATGACTTTGAAGGGCACTGAAACCTTGTTTACCACTCGCACCTGTTGTCATGAAACATCTAGTTACATTATATGTACCTGCAACACTCTACAACCATTTTCTTCAAATGATTCTAAGCTCATTAATGTTCAGTCATTGCATGGTCATTCTGATGCTGTTCAAGTGTCTCACACACAGTGGTGCGTCGTCAGTGAGATGAATTCCTTCTCCTATGGAGGTCTGACCTGCCCTGCGAACCACACGTTCTGTCTGGAAGTGAAAGAGGACTTTTCAATGGGTCAGATAAACATCCTGGGGAGGGTACCGATGGACGCGGACGTTTCTCCCTGGTGGGAGGACACTTTCTATGAACAGAGCACTCAAGCTTTGGTCAACACAATGGACTTAGTGCAAGAAATCATCTTACAGACTGAGTACCATCTCAACCAAGCTCAAGTGGAAGCGAATCTGGCGAGAAAGACTGCAGAAATCCTGTCCAGCTCCTCTACCCGCTCAGCAAGGTATGCTTATACCTGGTGGGACTGGACATTTCGTGGATGTGTCCTTGCCAGTGTGCTCATCTTCTTATTCACACTCTGCCAGTGCTGCTACTTTAGATGCCTTCTCCGCACAATGCGCACTTCAACGAACGTGGCCATTGCGCTCAGTCCATTACAGGTACCAGCCCTACGGAAATTGCAGCCATAAGCGGACTTCATCAAATTTTGGCCCCTCAGGGACTGATCTAAATCTGCCCCAAGGGACCAGGGGTGGAAACTGTAAGGATGGACTTTTACTAAGACTGAATTCAAGAATTTGAACCTGCAATAAAACAATTAAACTCACTAATCTGAAGAAGAATCTACGGGACAGAGAGCACAACAACAACACAACTTCTCTGATCTCGTCTCTTCCCCCCATGCTGAGTTCCTGACTCCTCACACTATCTTCTCCCCTCCAGGTCTCATTCAGTCATGCAAAACACACACACACCTACTGTCTCCAGTTGTTTTATGAGAGGTCAAAATAAATACTTTTGGTGCGAATTGTAAAGAAGTTTCATTCCCGCAGCAGCAGAACAGTCAGAACAAAGAAAACAATGCCTGTTCTTCTGATGTGTGAGATGCCCCAATAAAGATCATTGATAACATTTGTCTTTATCCCCCAAACTCAGGCGTGACCACTTTGGGCACGAGAAAGGGTCCAACGAAAGCTGAATAAATGTTTGGGTGCTAGATGTTTATTGTTCTTTTGTTCCGCTTGGGTATTTAAAGGGAATTGGCAAACCACTCAAGGAAGCATCTGTAAACAGAACTTCCCACACTGTTGCTGTGTGTCTCTATTGCCAGGTATGCTGACTCTTTTAAACTATTTTTGATATTGCATTTTGAATTATGTTTGTATTTTATGCTGATCAGTTATGTATTGTGTATTCTGTTTAATTCTTTTAATTGATGCTTAACACTGCCTGGCAAAATAAATGTTACATCTTGATTTATTCTGAAGTATTCTGAAATCATTATTTTAGTAAATTAAGGAGGCCGATGCTACCGCAAATATTAGTTAAGGTAGGTCAAACTAAAGGCGCATGTATGAACGGAGCAGTAGGCACGTCATCTGAAGACCTTTTGATTTCTGTCTATCACTGATTTAGCAAGTTGTATGGAAATTGCTAAAATAAACTACACTCTCTTGTTCGAGTGAGCAGTAGGCAACCGACTTTAGAGGTATTAGCAAACCCTACATCCACTGACTAAAATCAGAATTAGCAAGTTTGTGTCCGTGAGAAACACGATCCGGCCGACGTGTTCTCTATGCGGCATTGGGTCCACAATGAATTAATAACTGAAAGTATAGAATTTCAAGAATAATCAAAGATCTAAATTAAATCACAATTCATCTTTTGATCAGCTGTTAAAATAGAAAATCAGTCAAATTAAAGAGTCATTTAAATTTGGAGTCAGATTAAATTATTCATGGAGTCAAAAATTAAAATTGGAAATCAACTGTTTAATAAATTAAAGTGATTTTTCCAGAAGCGTCCGAAAAGACATACACGCTGCATTGCCTTCGACCAAGACACCGGACACCGTCTTTGGGCCGGTGATTGGAGCTTACATACATAAAGCTTCCACATAATAACACTAAAACAGCTCACGTTAGCTACAAGCTACAAGCTACAAGGCATTCTAATGGGGTCCTGACCTCAGACTCATCTCTTCAGTAAGACTCATTTGTTCACCACACCGTCATTTGACTTTGTCCTATTAGGGTAAATAATTTTGGCACATTTTCTGGAACGTCACACACTGTCTTAAAAGTAGTGGAAAGGTCTTAGTGTTTCAAAAAACATCAAAAGGCTTTATTAACATTCCATTGTGCTAGTATATGTCATTTGGAACTCACATGTGAAAATGTGAAAAACCTGACACAAATTCAGATGAAACTTCACTGGTTTCAAAGTAGTAAAACCATGTCTTAGTTTTTTTTTTTTTTAAACATCAAACAAATCTTTAACATTGTTTCTTTCTTGGAATTCCAAACCAATTGTAGCACAAGTGAAAATCAACAAGACTCTTCGTTTTCAGTGTATGACTGGATTTTGACCTATTTTTGGAGCATCACTACGTATCACTGTAGTGAGGCCAATAGGCAGTGGCGTCTTCCCTGACCTCTGGTTGTATGGATCACATCTTCCAAACTGGCATAGGATAATGTACTCAAATGCCTGACTTCCACAACAATCTATGATTTATATTCTTTATCTCTGTTATCACCCTCACTGCTTTTATCCTCCTTGATCTCCAACTTCTTCCTTTCGCCTTATTTTCTGATGCACTGCCGTCACTATCGTCAATACTTTCTGGAAAAGGTACAGTGTTTCCTCTCTTTCTTCATCCAAACAACATCAACCTAAAACACAGGCCAAAAGGCTAGCCAGCTAGTACTGAACAATAGTGCCATCTACACAGAATATGCAGGTAATTAATGACAGAAGGTTAAGTTTTGGGTAAACTAACATTTTAAAAGTTCCAGGGTTTTGTTTTGCTGCCTTTAAGTGCAGCTGGGAAACTCTTATCTCGGAGTCTGGTAGTTATTACGACATGTCGAAATATTTTGCAAACAATGAACCCAAATAACTACATCTGAATTCAAAATGATGAAAATGATTTTTTACATGGTATCACAACTAAATGTGATGCAAACTGTGAAAGTTGAGTGATTAACATCATTCGCTACACACTTGCCCACTGATCTCTATATAGATTATGCATATTTATTATCTGTCTTTCAAATCAACACGTTCCTTCCAACATCACAACTTTGCAACTCATTTATCATCTAGAATTTTAAGTTTTCCTCCCGTAAATTTAGACTATGTTCGGTCATTCGTGCGCTCAGAACTCGTAATTATAATATTTCTGTCTCCACTTGAAGGGCACATTAGGTTAACTCTAATCATGATTTCATGGAAGCCTATTTCCACCACATAAGAAAAAAAAATCATGCTTTTGTATAATTATGACATAAAAAGAAGAAATTATATTAGATGAAAAGTCAAAATTATGACATAAGTCACAATTTGGGATGAAAAGTCACATTTTGATAAAAAAGTAGTAATTATAACAAAAAGTCATAGTTATGATATAGAAAGTCATAATTTCGACCTCTTGACTGTCAATGGCTTAGTGTGTCATAAATAATTATGAGTTTTGTATGTCATAATTTTCTACTTTTTATCTCATAATTCTGAAATAAAGTTCAATATTGACTTAGTATGTCATAACTATTACTTAGCATGTCATAATTTCGGCATAGTGTGTCATAATCATATTTAAGACTTTTTTAGTCATCATTTTGACTTTTCATCTTATAAATATTACTTAGCATATTAATTATGATTTAATTAAGCATTTTTTTTTTTTTTTCATATGTGGTGGAAATAGGCTTCTACGATTTCGTAGCTCCACTGACAGCGGAAAAAACGTAAAGGGTCATTCACACAGAAAGCGTTTCTGCAGTAAAAATGTGAGGCGCAGCACGACTGCAAGGACGAGCACCGATGAATGGAAAAAAACAGTGCTTGGAGAGCCGTTTTGAACTTGATCTACTCTTAACCTTAATTTGCAGGGGTTCTCAACTCTGGCACTCGTGGTCATTCCTGAACTTTCCTGCAGAGTTTAGCTCCAACATCCAACTCACCTGCTGCCTGTAGCTTTCTAGTAAGTCTGAAGATCTTGATTAGCTTGTTTAGGTGTGTTTAGGGTTGGAGCAATGCATGAAAGTTGACCTTGAGTTGAGAACCCCTGGACTAATGCATGTTTAGAAAAAAAGACACCATTATGGAATTCAAAAAATGCATTCCATTGCCTACTTGCCAGGAACAGCATTGTTTTGCAACAAGAAAAAAATTGTCCATATGATGAAAAAGAGTCAGCCAAGAGAAAGTCACTTTTTGGACTATAACTCAAAAGTTCATACAGAATCTCATTGCTATCTTTTCATGTGTCTTTCCTACATTTTGGCTGCCAAACAGCAGTGTTATAGTAAATCAAAAGGACCACTTACCTGGAGGATCTGGTTAAACCTGCTTGTGTTGAAAGGCTGCTGCTCTTATACAGACACAGAACCTGATCTCTCTCTGTCTCTTTCATCTCCATCATACTGAGCAGCATGCATAAAAATGACTCTTTTCTAATCAAATCACTTACATGCTGTATGGTCACTGTTAAGGGCCTACTAAATATTCACACTGCATGTCAATACCCCTACATCTGTGTTACATTTAAATATCAATTTACTGTAAGTCTCAGATGTTTCTTCTAAAATGACTTGCAAAATAAACATTAAAAATAAAATAAAAATCCAAAACTAATTAAAAGCAAGCGAAAAAACTAAACAAATACATAAATGGACACAAAGGGCCCTATTTTAACGATCTGAAACGCAAGTATCAAACGAGAAACGCAAGTAACTTTGTGGACGGATCTCGGGCGCTGTTGCTATTATACCGGTGGGATAAATGACTTGCGCCCGACGCAAATCTAAAACGGGTTGGTCTGAATGAGCTTCATTACTCATAGGTGTGGTTTGGGCGTAACATGAAATAAACCAATCAGAGCGTCATCTCACATTTCCTTTAAGAGCAGGCGCGTTTGTCCCATGGCAGATTGCTATTATAACGGCGGATTTGCCAGGCGCACACCAGGAGCGGTTAACAGCCGAGGAGACCGACGTTCTTGTCAGGGCCGTAAAAGACAGAAGTGACATTGGGGATGGCAGAAATCCACCCAAATAAGCTTCGGTTAAACAGGCGTATTATAATTTAGGTAAATGTGTAAGCTAGATTTATACCTATTTTTTCACATCTTCATGGTCACCACAATGATTTCCCTCATGTGGAATATTTTTCCTTGTAATTATGTATGGTTTGAGCAAATGGCAACTGCTGCGTCTGTGTATAGATGAGAGAAGCAAAGTGTATGCGCGTTGTGCACACGGTACAGTATGGCTAAGCATGTGCCCTTAAAATAGCATCTGAACGTGCCACTGACTTTAGACTAGGTTTTTCCTGGTCTGTGGCAGAATTGTTTTCTGGAACTGGAAAATAGCACCAGGGAACGTTTGCGCCGGAACACGCCTCCTCCCTCTGTGGAGGGAAAAGTCAGCTGTGCGTCGGGTGCAAAATAGGAATGATACATGCGGTACAAAGTCAATTGCGCTGGGTGCAAGATAGGGCCCATAGTATTTTTTTTTATTCTTAAAATTAATTTTGGTCTTGGAAGCTACTTTAAGCTATTATTTAATATTAAAATCTGACCTTTGTTTGCAACTTTGTAGCTGTCATGAATTTGAGGATGAACCCAAGCGCAGACAGGATGCTTGACAGTTAAGTATTTATGGACAAAAAAAACCCAGGGAAACCAAAACCCACGAGGGGGCAAAACATGGACAGGACAACGAATGACTAAACTAGACTAAGACTTGACAGATAAGTAGACGATAAACCAACAGCAAATACAGAATCAGAACTTTCTCTAGACAATACTCTTGACAGGATACTCACAAGGTTAGACAAGGTATGATAAGGTATGATAAGGTAAGATAAGGTATGACAATATGTAACATAATGAACTGGCACAGGACAGCAAACACAAGGGGATTAAATAGGGAGACTAATGATAACAAAACAGGTGACACAGGTAAAGCAATAATGACAAAACGAGGATAAAAAGGGGGCGGGGTTAAGTAACGAGACAAGCACATGGCCCAGACAAAAGGCCATGTACTTGCACACAAAACATGGGTCTGTCATGATCCTGCCTCAAGAATTATAGAACGACAAGGACTAGATGGCAGAATCATGACAGAACCCCTCCCTTAAGAAGCAGCTTCCAGACGCTCCTCAAGGGAACATCAAACATGGGACATGACAGACTGTGACACAGACACAAACCAACAAAACATGACAAATAGCAATAAAGGTAAACAAGAATACACAACGACAGGGTCCGGGTGACATATCAAAAATAACAAACAAGGAAGGGGAGGCAGCGGGACAACAAAGTTCATAGGGGGAAGTCCATGGTGGATGGAACGGAGGTCTTAGGTTGACGGGACGAGGGCTGATGGCGAGGGGTCCGGGCAGGTCTGGGTGGCGTAGAGTGGGAAGTGAGCTTGGGAGAAACAGTCCGGGGTTGTACAGTGACAGGGGTACTGCGGGTGACGGGACAGGAATCATGACAGGGGGTGTTGCAGGCGACTGTGGAGCGGGAAAAGGTGCCGGGCTCGCAGAAACAGACCCGGAATCAACGCTCCCCGAAGTAGAATCGGAATTGATGCTCCCCATCTCCGAATCAGAAGTAGTGAAGACTGTAGCTGACTCTGGAACCGGGCTACCAGCAGCGGGCTTGGGATCAGCGCACTCTGCAGCTGGCTTGGGATCAGCGCTCTCTGAAGCTGGCTCGGGATCAGCACTTTCCTCAGCTGTGGGCACAGGACTTGAGGACATAACAGGTTTGGCAGGAATTTCAAGAATTTTGACAAGACTAGACAGATAGTCAGACAAAGTTTTAGCAGCAACGACGACAGGCATCTCTTGACGAGCTGATACAGACCGGAGGAGTGCTTCTGCATCGGCCGCTGCTTTCTCTGAAGCTGACTCAGAGACAGCGCTAACGGCAGCAGACTCGGGAACAGCCTTCACTGCTGAAGGCTCAGGAACAGTCCTCTCAGTAGCAGCCTCAGGGATAGCGCTCTCCAACGCAGACTGGGGAACTGCGCTCTCTGCAGCGGGTTCAGAAACAGTTTTTCCTACAGCAGAGTCCGGAACCACTCTTACAGCAGCAGGCTCAGGAACAGCGCTCTCAGTTACAGCGGCGGGTTGGAGAGCCATCGCGGACTCAGGGGGAGACAGAGACAGAGGACAGAAAGCTCCCTTCTTCCTCCTCTTTCTCCTTGGCCGCGGAGCAGAGGCCATAGTCGGACTTGTGACCGGTTGGGGAATCTCAGCAGGAACCGTGACTGGTAGTGGAAGGACAGTCTCAGGCAGGGTTGACTCCATCGCTGAGGACTCCGAAGCAGACTCCCACGAGATCCGTCTCCCTCGTTTCCTGCAGCTCCTTCCAAGGCAAACAGTCCACCATATCGCGAAACAGGCGGCAGACCAATCTCTCCCGTTCAGCCAGAGGAGGGGGGACCTTGAGACCCGCGATGAGGTAGCGATTGACCAGGATCTCCGGCAAGAAAAACCTCCTCTCCTCCACGACCTGGGTGTACTTCCTCAGGGTCAACTCACCCTGGGGAGGGAATGGAAGCTTGCCATTCAAACTGTCGGCAATAGCCGACTGCCACCATAGTTCCTGGTCAGTCGACTGTAGTGTACTGTCTGCTGGGTTCTGTATTGGCCGGTTCATTCTGTCATGAATTTGAGGATGAACCCAAGCGCAGACAGGATGCTTGACACATAGTTTATTTATTGACAAAAAACAGGGAAAACAAAACCCACGAGGGGGCAAAACATGGACAGGACAACGAGTCACTAAACTAGACTAAGGGCCAATCTCATTTCTCTTGTCTTACCCCTTCCCCTTTGTCTGCGTCTTCCCCTTGCCCCTCGATACCGAGTGAAGGGGGGGGGGGGGGGTAGGGGGAAGAACATTTCTCTAAGAAATGAGACACCACTCGATTACCGTTTGCGTCATCTCCCCTTTCCGCTAGCTGGCTGCTACGTCAACAGAGGCGATACGCGTTGACATAAACAAATGAAGATGCCGTCGTCTCGGGTTGTGATATCGGTTGCCTGGTCTCTCTTTATCTTTGCACGCTTGTGTGCCATCAGTCAAAGACATTGTTTCATTGTATTTAACGGCGGCGCCGGCGACACCATAGCTAAGCAAAACATTAGCAAACGGCAAATAGCGCATAGCTGCTAGCTAGCAGTTAACTAGCAATTCAAAACAAAAACATTACAATTAAAACCACTTTAACATTTTATTAAAAGTATCATAAAACATGAGTGTCATTAAACTGCTGAAAATATTTACATTTGTGCAACTCACTTCTGGGAAATTCCTACCCCTCTCTTTCAAGTGTGGTCCTCCGCAAACTTCGTTTCAAGGGCTATGTAGCCCTACGCCTTGGCCCTAGCCCTTAATCAAAATGAGAATTGGGACACCACTTCCCCTCACATGAACGCGCAAAACCGAGGGGAAGGGGTAAGAGTAAGGGGTAAGACAGAGAAATGAGACGCAGCCAAAGACTTTACAGATAAGTAGACGATAAACCAACAGCAAATACAGAATCAGACAATACTCTTGACAGGATACTCACAAGGTATGATCATGTGTAACATAATGAACCAGCACAGGATAGCAAACACAAGGGGATTAAATAGGGAGACTAATGATAACAAAACAGGTGACACAGGTAAAGCAATAATGACAAAACGAGGATAACAAGGGGGCGGGGTTAAGTAACGAGAGAACAAAAGCACATGGCCCAATCAAAAGGCCATGTGCTTGCACACAAAACATGGGTCTGTCATGATCCTGCCTCAAGAATTAAAGAACGACAAGGACTAGATGGCAGAATCATGACAGTAGCCCAAGAGACATTGTTGAGATCTCATTTAATCTCATGAACAGCATAAGAGCCTTTTTTTCCAGGAGAAAAATCTTAGAAGCAGGAGACGTCACTTAACTGAGAATCAACATCTGCTTTCGCAGTATAGGAGAAACAATTTAGATATTTAGGATTTTACACAGTAGCTTTTTGGGTCTGATCCAGTATCAGTGTTGCCAATGTATGATATATAGCTTCTTTGGCATAAACACATACCTTATAAATGGTCACTTTTCCACAATAATTACAGGATTCATTTTACACTTTTTTGGGGTTCCTAAGATACTCAGTGTTGAAATATATCCTGTGTGGGTTATGTACACAAATCAAGCTGTATTATAACAAAACATGGCAACAAATGGGCTTCATTAAGTCATCTCGCTTGGCAGATCGTCACACACCTGATCTTTAATAAAGATACACACTGTCAGTTCAGTCAATTTACCAAGCTCTCATTGTATAAATCTTGCAGGCCTTATCTTGTGTTCACAATATTGAAAATGGAAAAGTAAATGCATGCACAGTTAGTGCGCAGTTCTTTCCTGACTGACGCGTATCTTCAGCACTCAAATAGGAGAAAGAATGCCATTAAAAATTGTTTTGCAGCTTGGAGAACCTATAACAGCATCACACCATCAAGATGTTTTGACAGTGTCACAGGTTAACTTCCTCAACCGTCACAGCACCATTACTTATGTTGTTTTACTGGTGTGAATTGTAAGGTTCACGTTTACATTACACCTGTGCAATTGAATGTCTATCTGAGATTTTACAGCTCTTTTGCTTGCTCATATCAACCATGTGGTTAATAATTGCTTCATCTTATCGCATGTATTGTTTCTGTCAAGCTGTAGCTGATTGGAAAGCTGCTCACGGTTTCTGATTTACCTGGAACCATCGATAGATAATGATTCAACACGACCGAAAGGAAACTTTTTAAGCTTAAAACAAAAGTCTTATTTCAAGTAAACCTCAAAACAGTACCAGGAACTGGTATGGGCTCACAATGAAGTGGTATGTTAGTCATATTCTGGAAGTCCTCTGATCTTGTTAAAAATGATCTTCAAAGAGTCAAGTTCTTTTTTTGGTTTACCTTGTTACCTTATCACCTACAAGTTGACTGACTAAGCGAGGTTTAAGTCAGCACAAGGCATCCTCCTGAATTCATTTTAATTTGACTAAACTGTTTCTGCAAGATTAGGGATAAAAAATAAAAAAAAACATTCACTTCCTTTTACAATGTAACTTGATATATCTTCTGGCCTTGAGGGATCATTAACCCAAGTTTTTTTGTTGCTGGTCCAAGATTGCAGAAGACTTGAATTCTTATCAGTCATTGGCACTGACTGGAGCTACTTGGTTTCGTCCTCCTGTTGGCAAAAGCTTCGGAAGGAATTTCCAGCAGAACATCACTTCTAACCGGCGTGACACCGGGTATATAACTTTTTAGGGTCTCTCAAAGAGCACTTTCCAAATCATGCCGGGCACTGGAGGTCCAGTTGCGACGTTCTCAGTTTGGGACTATGTGGTGTTCGCCGGCTTGATCCTTTTTGCTGCGGGCATCGGCTTGTTCCAAGCCATCCGTGGACGCAAGAAGACCAGCAGTGAAGACTTTCTACTGGGTGGCCGTCAGATGACCGCAGTGCCTGTGGCTTTGTCCCTAACGGCTAGTTTCATGTCAGGGATCACTGTTATTGGCACCCCTGCAGAGGCGTACATATACGGCACACCGTTCTGGATCTTTATCTTCACTTATGTCATCATGTCCATCATCACCGCTGAAATCTTCGTGCCTCTGTTTTACCGCCTGGGCATCACCAGCACATACGAGGTAAGAGGGCGACACTGGGCACAAGGGGTTTGCATGAGGACAGAGAACAGAGACAGACTGGAAACACACTCATTTGTGCCTGTGTTTGATGAAGAATCAATAGATGGAAATGCAATGAGGACGAGAGAGAGAGAGAGAGAGAGAGAGAGAGAGAGAGAGAGGATTAAAAGGAAAAAGACAATGTCAGGATAGATTATTGACAAACAGATTTATCACCTCTGACATTGTACTGGATTTGACAACTTCATAGTCAGAAGTGCTTTATTGTATAATCCAAAGTGCAGAAGCTGGTCACTGTCTATATGAAAAAGAGTAATTAAAAAAAATTATATATATACATATATATATATATATATAGCCGCACTGGGTATTGAACATTAGCTCAAATGATATATAGGGAATTTGAATAATTAATCAGGAATATGATTAATATATATATCGCATTAGGGCTGCAACAAACGATTATTTTGATAATCGATTAATCTACCGATTATTATTAGAACGATTAATCGACTATTCATCGATTATTTCGCCGACTAATCAGTAAGTTTGGAACGATTATTCAGC
Organism: Rutilus rutilus; assembly: GCF_951802725.1. NCBI lineage: Eukaryota > Metazoa > Chordata > Actinopteri > Cypriniformes > Leuciscidae > Rutilus > Rutilus rutilus. The sequence goes on along the minus strand of NC_140217.1, from coordinate 35,654,107 downwards.
CTTTTCAATTAGTTAAAACACTGAGTTATACATATTCTAACTATAATATAAAAAAAGAAAATCACTTCAGCTTTTGAAATGGTTGTTTTAATGAACTTTGAGCAACTAAACAGGTCATTCTCTTTAAGTTTTCAGATTTCTGTCCAACTCAAATCACACACAAATGCTCTCTAAACATTGGTTAAATATTCTGTTCTCTTTCAATAGAAAAAAAATAAACAAAAAAAATGATCAGCTGCATTACAGACACACTTAAACTGCAAACAATTATTATAATAATAAATGTTTTTTAATTAATATGACAATTGAGCTGAGCTGACAGAGACATTCTCATTCACCTTTTAATTTACAGTATAAAAAATTAACTGACATGATATTCTTCATAACATCTCCTTTTGTAAGTCTTCATGAATATGTAACAAAATACAGGCAAGGGATAAGACTGTAATAACGTTACCTAATAGAGCTAACGTTACAATAATAAAAACAGCCCTGACTCCTAAGCTCGATCAAGCTTTATTCTATGCAAAAGATAAATCATCACATTACTGTAATTATATTATTATTGTTAATATTATTGCTATTAGTAGTATTGCATTCTCTAAAAAGAGATTTACTGCTATTATTTAGCTTTGGCTGGAGAATATTCACCCCTCACCTTTTTCCTCTTTAAGTGTTTTAATATGCATGTTGTGCTCCCGTGAAAAGCAAGTTCCGCCTTGCATGTATTGCATACGACAGCATTCTTGGTTTGCAGTTTTGTGAAACTTTACACACCTTGCTAGTTCGGATTCGTTTGCACTCCGTCATAATTCGCGTTGTGTTTTCTTCTACTGCAATAGCATTTGTAACGGCTGCATTACACTCTAGCGCTACAGCGCCGTAGCGGTCAAATCGCGATATTGCAGGCCCTTACATTAAGTCACGTGGGATCAAACTACTACTCCACAACAAAGATATTTGTCGACAATTTTTTATTGTCGACTAATTGTTTCAGCCCTATATCGCATATTACGGTTACATTAAATGATCGAAGTTGAAAATAGATCGATTGTATATACGAATAATCAATCACAACGAATTATAATTCCTTATTCATATATCAATAGTCCCATTTACAGATCGATTTTATGAGATAACTTTAAGGGAATTAATTCAGTTATCAAACAATCTGTCCAGCAAATGGCTGTAAGATTAACTGATCAACTTCTCGATAAAGTTATCACTTCTTATAATTTCAGGAAAAATAGTTTCTGGCCATGGAAACTATTCTCCTGTCCTTATACAATTTAGGTTACTGAAAAGTAACAAATCGTAAAGCTTTGTAGCTAGGATCAACATTTCATTGACTTTGTAATATGAGCATTTTAGACAGAAGCAATCAAGAATATAATGGTTTTAATAATTGAACTAATAATACATCGAACTACAATTCACACAAAGTAAATGTATTTACAACAGACACAGACAGACGAAAACATTACCAAACGAACACGAATTAAAAGAGGATGAGAGAGGAAGAGAAAATGAGAGAAAGAGTGAGAGAGGAATGAACGAGAGAAAGTAAAAGCAAAAATGTGCGATCAGAGAGAGATCACAGTATGGCAAAAATCACAGACCAGGTAACCTTTGAGAGAGACAACAAGAAATCAAATCACCTTAAGCAGGGACAGACAACCTTAAACGAATTAAAAGCTCGATTATACTTGCACATAGTCTGTGGTATTGCTGAGGCAGGCGCGTGTATGGACCCTTTGGAGCTAGGCGTGTTCTCTCGTGTCTTCCGGGCGAGCGCGGTCGTGGGAAGATTTAAAGGTTCACCGAACGTGAAGTTACCAAAGAAACAATTCAGAATTCATCTCTCTCGTGGAGGGAGAGGCGAATATGAAAATAAAACTTAGTAAAGAAAAGAAAAGAAAGTCCGAAGACGGTGGCCGAAGCCTCCGAAGTTGGTGTTTTCCCGAAGTTTTTCCGGAGAGCAAGAGAGGGAGAAACAGGCAAGTTCCGTCGTTTGAGGGAATCCCGTCCACGCCCCTTTTTGCGGGGAAGTCAAATCATCTCCTGAGATTTTCGAGCGGGAAGAAGTTTCTTTGTCTTGTCAAGACAAACTTATCTGCATAGTTTATGATAGTATAAAAATTCAGCAGAACACTCCAGCAAGATTGTACACACAGAACAACACATTTTACTGTAATCTCCTATGTATGAGTGGTTCAGTCAAAACAAGACGGTTAAACAGATACCAAGAATGAAATATAAAACAGTTAAGGATACAAAGTTACAATCAAATGCACGATTATAGGCATCTTACGTTTGATTAACACACAATAAAATTGTAGATACTTCCAGTGTGACATGTGAAGACATCTAAGCACAACAAGGAATACATTTAATATGGGGGGGCGTTACAAGACCATGATTCTATTTGAGAACATTAATTAGGAGAAACTTTTCCAAGTTACAAATTAGAAAATCATAACCATCGCATAACAGGGCTAACCAGTTATGGAACGCACAAACCTATCAAATACATCTTAGTAATGACTTACATGATGAGTGTAAAGAAACGTTTGTGTGTGTGTGTATGGAATGCTCTGTGTCTGGAATGTCACATAGAGAGTTCCATTATCTCTTCGGTGCATCTCTTTGAGGCTTGCGAAGCTCGCAGAAGAAGCTGTGTATGTTGTTCTGGTAATACTCCAGGGTGCCATAAAGTATCGGGAGAGTCATAAAAGTGGCCACCAAGCCACGCAATTAATGCGTCTATGGCAGACTAGCTGGAGCCAACACAAATGATTTGCATTCGGGGGTTCAGAGTGTGAAAGCAAGAAGGAATGTGCATTTGTGTTCAGATTCAACGAGCCATGATTCATTAATTCAGAACCAATGAACGATCTGGTCATCCGCTAGTAGCTACATATATCAAAATTAAAACGACAAAATTATATATTTAGTGTTAGAATATATTCATTGAGTGTACTTCGAAAACAGCAAAACTAAAAGGGTTCGGGTGATGTGACTTGTCACCGATAAGTTACAGTATCAGCACACGAATCTTACGATTAACCTTTAAAACAACAATGATGTTAATCTGAGAAAAACAGTATGTAATAGTTCATCGTACAATCTGACTTTTGTGTAATGATGTAAATGATATAATGTAAATTTGTTGTTTCGCTTGCTAATAATTAATTGAATTGGTCACTTGGTCACTTGTTTTTGCAGTACTTGGAAATGCGTTTCAACAAGCTCATCCGAGTGATTGGGACCAGCATGTATATTGTTCAAACCGTAAGTTGGATTTTAGCTTCTTGCATGACTTTATACCTAACCAAACATGCATCTGACGAGTGATTGTGTCATCGTGAATCACTTTGGAAAAACAATGTCTGTTGTGTATATGCATTTCCCACGTCATAGAGTCATAAATGTTGAATATATTAACGAATTTTAGGCAAAACAGATTTGTTCAATCATCTAATGGGTGGTGTTATCTCTCATAGACTTTATACACAGGCATGGTTATCTATGCCCCTGCACTTGCACTTAATCAGAGTAAGTAAAGAACTATCTTTCATTTATTAATGTCAAAAACCATTTAACAAAGCCTGCTAGAAGAAATAGTAATGCCTCCCCATGACTTCACACATGTATATTAAACCAGACAATGCTTGCACAGAAATGCATAAGGGTGATTCTTCAAATATAGAAACTTTTACAATTACAAAAATTGTTATTTAGCTTTTATGTACAATTTTAAAAAAAATCCCCAACACAGCAATACATTACCAACTATCATTCATTGATGAAACAGTTTAAAGACATTTTGAGCAGTCAAAAGTGCCGCTAATTGATAAAACAGCCATATGCCGTGTTTACACCTGGTCTAATCTCCAGTAGACGAGGGAGACACATTCCTGTTTACACCTGATGTTTTAATCTGTCTCTTTTGTCCACTTTCAACCACTTCTGTCCTGATTTCTTCAAATGGAGGGTCTATGGGCGGGTAAATGTATGGGTTTTTTCATATCTTTCGATCTAATGGACAAAATAAGCTCACACTATTTACCCAGGTTGGGTTTGAAGACGAAAACAAACCAAGCACAATGTTCTCTCACCATTCCTGATTTCTAACACACATTCACAGCGTTCGGCTGGTGTTGTGACTATCAGAGCAAGAACTAAAACTGCTGCTCTCAGTGTTTTTCAGTCACACAATTTACATTCATAAATTGTGTGAGCTTATTTCATCCATTAGATCAAAAGATCTGAAAAAAAGACCATGCATTTACCCGCCCATAGAACCTCCACTTGAAGAAATCAGGACAGAAGCAGGGACGCGGGAAGTGGGTTTTCACAGAATTGTAAATGCAACGCATATGTTAGTTCATTAAAATTGATTAATTTTTAGCATTTAGTCGTTTATTTGTAATAAACACTTTAAGTGGGCTATTTAAAAATTGTTGTATATGTTAAATTATGTTTTTAAAACATAAGCGCAGAGTGTAGGCTATTGTGTGTGTCGAAAGAATTTGCCCGCAGCTGCAAAAAAAAAAAAAAAAAAAAAAAAAAAAACACAGTCAAAAACCCCACTGTTAGTGTTTTGTAAGGAACAGGCAAATATGTAAAATATAGCAGGATACATTTTAATTGTTTACTAATAAAACAGTTATTTTTTTATGTCAGTGTCGGCTAGACAGATGAAGTTGACGACTCGCGATCTTCGCAGCGCCAGAGAGAAATGCACATTTCATACGAATTAGGCCTATAAGCAGCGCAGTCTGTTTTCTTTCGTTTTGAATTGTGAGTTTCGGTTCATTTATGAGACGAGCTCCAGGTTCGCCAGCGCCTCCGTGTAATGATTATCTATTTTCTAATAGCCTTCTTATTTATTAAACTCAGACAATTTTTTGATGAAACATAGATTAAAATTAAGATACAATTAATACAAAACGAAATTAAATTTAAAGACAGGCTTTGTGCTTTCAGTTTGAGGTCTCTGTGAAAGTTTTAAAACATTCGTTTAGTGCCGCTTTAGAGCGCTCACGTCCGTAGCGGAGAACTGTCTGTAACTTTTTTTTTTTTTTTTTAAGCTATAGGCCTATATGTTTTTTCTTCCTCGTGACGCATTTTTTGACTGATATGCGACTCTGGAGCGACTTATAAAATAGGCTACGGTAAGTTATTTATTATTTTTGTGCAAATGTCCCATCCTTTAAGGATTAGGCCTAATTTATGTCCCGTTGACCGGTCCATTGCGTTACGAATAAAAGCAGAATCAAAGTAAAAAATGTGATGTGCAGTCAGGTTTGAGTGTGCGCTATTTGAACAAGTGTTCTCACTGATACGCTTGTTGTGATTCGCGGAGATTTTACGAGTTTTATAGTCTTGATATTGTTTCTTATACCCCCTATAAAAGTAGTGTTTTCGACTACTGGAAGTGGTCGAAAGTGGACAAGCTCGAAACGTTTTAGACCCTGTTTACACCTGTATTTAAACGCATCTTAATACCAGGTGTAAACAGGGCCACAAACACATTAATGTCTATAAATAAGCTCTTGTGTTGCAGTCACAGGTCTGGATCTGTGGGGAGTGCTAGTGGCGACAGGGGCTGTCTGCATCATCTACTGCACCCTGGTCAGTAACATCATTCAGTTTAATCACAATTTTTCTGTTTGCGATTGCAGAAAAGGACAAGAGCAGATAATGTCCCATTCACCCCTGGCTCATTTACTAGTTTTGCATTAACTTCCAATCGATAGACTGGTATCGATGGTTCCATGAAGAAAAGGTTCTTTATAGTGAAGAAATGCTCTTTAGATTATTAAATGTTCTTTGCAGTAAGAAAAATTGTTTACTGGAATTGGTCATTGCTATGAAAACCACCTCTTTTTTTAAAGAGTGCAACTCGAAATCACCAACGTTACTGATTTTTATATGTTGTTCTTGGTCTTCAGGTGCTCATCTAAACTATGGTGCAATTTGTTGATTTTCACGCGGATATGCTTTTGTTAACAGGGAGGGCTGAAGGCAGTGATATGGACAGATGTGTTCCAGATGATCATCATGTTGGGTGGGTTTGTGGCGGTCATCGCTCGGGGGGCTGTGCTGCAGGGGGGACTCGGGAGGATCTGGAATGACAGCTACTATGGAGGACGTTTGGAAACATTCAGGTAAAGAAATCTGGACTAGAAAAGTAGATCACATACTGATTAAAAAAATATATATATATACAGTGAGGAAAATAAGTATTTGAACACCCTGCTATTTTGCAAGTTCTCCCACTTAGAAATCATGGAGGGGTCTGAAATTGTCATCGTAGGTGCATGTCCACTGTGAGAGACATAATCAAAAAAAAAAAATCCAGAAATCACAATGTATGATTTTTTAACTATTTATTTGTATGATACAGCTGCAAATAAGTATAATAAGTATATATATATACACTTTTATTCAGGTTTAAGAATGCATTAAATTGGTCAAAAAGTCAAGTCACCTTTACTTATAGCGCTCTATAGAATACAGATTGTTTCAAAGCAGCTTTATAGAGATAACAGGAAAATAATGCATTTCGTTTGTTGTTCAGCTGAAGTCAGTTCAGTGTTGATTCAGTTCCGTTGTAAAGATAATTAATTATTAAATTAATTACTAGATAGATACTTTTTTCAAAAACATTAAAAAACTTACAGCCCCACACTTTTGATTTGAATGGTGGTGTATAGTTAGAAGGTAGGTGTAAAGAAAGAGACAGAGATAGACTTACCTCTCAAATGTTTCTCCAGTTTTGATCCTGATCCTTTGAGGCGTCATAGTTTTTGGACAATCGTTGTTGGCGGGAGTCTGTTGTGGGTGTCCATGTACTCAATCAACCAATCACAGGTGCAGCGCTACATTTCCTGTCGGACAGTAACTCATGCCAAGCTGTGAGTATTCACTCAAGACATGATATTATTAGACTTCACTCATGCTCCTACAGCTAATACTGCGTATGTTCAATGTAAACACTGGTGTCATGTCAATATTTGCCCACACAGATCTCTGTATTTGAATATGGTTGGTTTATCGGTCACAGTGAGTTTGGCCATGCTCTCTGGTCTCACCATGTACTCCATATATAAAGACTGTGATCCTTTCACCAATAAAGATGTAGGAGCTTCAGACCAGGTAATACAAGTGACCTCTTAATTTTTTTACTCACAATGCTTACAATTAATCTGACCAAATAAAATGTTTTCCAGCTCCTTCCTTATCTGGTGATGGACATACTAGCTGATTTCCCAGGACTGCCGGGCTTGTTTGTGGCTGCAGCTTACAGTGGAACATTAAGGTGAACAACCAATAAATATCTGTCAGATAAGTCCATCCTGATCATTTTGGGAAAGTTTTCTAACCTGAAACAAGGTCATTGTGATTGGGGAACAACCTAAAACCAAAACCAATGGATGGAACACAATGTGAATCTTGTTGAGATCAGGTCACACATCAGACACCATTAGTTAGCTTTTGTGTTGTTTCAACAGTACGGTGTCATCGAGTATCAACGCTCTGGTGGCTGTCACAGTGGCGGACTTTCTGAAACCAGCATTGCCCTGGCTGACAGAGAGACAGCAGTCCTGGATCAACATGGGCATGAGTGAGTTTCAGTGACAGCTGTATACACTGACAGCTGCATGCTTTAGTTCAGAGTGAAGCAGGGGATGATGGATTGACGTGCATGTTGATGTGTAACGGTGTACTGTTCATCACTAGGTCTATTCTATGGAGGTGTATGCATTGGAATGGCTGGTATCGCATCTTTGATGGGCAATATACTGCAGGTAAATCTATTGTGTACACAAAGCAAATTTTAATGTAATACTCCAACAATGTCCCTGCATTGACTTTTTCACTGTCTCACCCTCTGCTGATAACAGACTGTAATGACATGCTGTGAATCCCTTCCTCCACAGGCAGCTCTGTCCATATTTGGTATGATCAGTGGACCTCTCTTGGGCCTTTTTTTGCTCGGCATGTTCTTCCGCTGTGCGAACTCCACTGTAAGAACTTTTTTTTAAACAAATAACCAAAATGTCTTAAAGGTGCTCTAAGTAATTTTTTTCCCACAGCAAGTGGGTATTTCTATAGCATCAGTGACCAAAAATGTTTGTCATGCTACATCCACACCAATAGCTCTTGGTATAAATGTCAAGACCACTGTCATATAAACAAAAAGTACTTTTTGCACTTTTAACAGTAAACAAAATTCATACAAATTAATGATGTACTGTTTCCAACAGGGAGGTTTAGTTGGTCTGATTTCCGGCCTGAGTATAACGTTATGGGTGGGAATTGGAGCTCAGTTGTATCCTCCTTTACCTGAGAAGATCCTCCGCCTTCCTTTGAGTGTGGAAGGATGCATTGCACAGAACGTGAATGAAACCACCACTATGATACCATTCAGCACAGTCCTACAAACCACAACTCCACAGTTAGTAGTATATGCACACACACACACACACACACACGCACAACTAATAAAAAGTTTAGAGTTAGTACGATTTTTTAATGTTGCTGAAAGTCTCTTATTCTCCCCAAGGCTGCAGTAATTTGATTAAAAATACAGTAAAACTGTAATACTGTGAAATTTTATATCAATATAAACTAAATTTTCTTAATATGTTTTAGAATGTAATTTTTTCTTGTGATCAAAGCTGAATTTTCAGCATCATTACTCCAGTCTTCAGTGTCACATGATCCTTCATAAATTATTCTAATATGCTAATTTCATGCTAAAAAAAAAAACATTATTATCATTATTACCAATGTTGAAACCAGGTGTGCTGCCTAATGTTTTTGTGGAAACCATTTTTTTCAGATTCTTTGATGAATAAAAAAATAAAAAAACAGTATTTATTTGAAATAGAAATATTTTGTAACATTATAAACATCTTTACTATCACTAATTTGCATTAACATTTAATGCATTCTTGCTACATAAAAGTATTAATTTCTTCAATTAAAAAAATATATTTATTTCTGCTGTTGTTTTGATGAAATCTATATCGCTCACATTTCAAAAACTAACAAATGTCTCATGCTGTCCTTAAGGCCAAGACCAGCTTTGGCAGATAACTGGTATTCTCTGTCCTACTTGTACTTCTGCTCTGTGGGCATACTGGTGACCATGATCACAGGACTAATCGTTAGTGCAATCTCAGGTAAGATGACACTTTCTCATATGCCTGTTGGTGAGGCAAACACTCAAAGATTGAACCTAAACTGATTTATTTATTTATTTATTTTTTACTTCAGGTGGCTGTAAGCAGAAGAAAGCTCGACCTGAGCTCTTTGTCAGAAAGTCAGATCTCATTTGCTTTGGCTGCAGAAACTCAGACTCAGAGGTAAGACCTTTTATTACCAGTGTGACAAACACAGTCCAAAAATATTGAGCAGGATTAAAGATCATAATTTAGGGGCCGTTTACACAACACAGTTTTCAATTAAAAACTGAAAACTTTTTATGAGTTTTGGTGTTCATTTACACAACAACATTTACTGGCCTGGCAGCATAATAAAGCGTTTTTAGTTGTTTTCACGGATCCGTGTGAACAGAGATCATTTTGACAACGTTGTCGTCTATACGCGAAATATTTGTTAAAATATTGCAGCAATGCAAAGATATATATTTATAGTATTTGAAATGTTTTTGAAATGTCTGCAGTAAATATACATTTTTCTAGATGCAAAGCTGTTCAGTTCTGATTGTTTCATTGCTGAAGTTTTAGTAAAGCTGCTTTGCAAAAGACATTTATTACATGCATTGCATATTTTTTCTTTCTTTCTAGGTGTCAGACTTAATTGAGAAAGATCCAAACCACATCCAGGGTCTGGACAGTCCAGTTTTCTATGACAATGAAATTGCACTGAAAGAGAAAGACCACAAGGAGAAGATCACAAAGTTTTAGATGTGAGATATAGAAACATTGTAAATAGTAAATTATGACTGTATTTTTGTCTGTTGAAATTGCTAAGTGATGATGATAAATTCAGTTATTATAAACTTTCCCATAAGAGAAGAAATGAATAGAAAGCATCTATTGTTGTGCCAGTGGGCTACTTTATATTGCATATGGGCTGTCCTCATAAACTAAACATTCTGCGGTTTTCATGATCAAGGTTTGAATCATTTACACAACTATATTTAGTAAAAGGTTTTGTATTAAATCTGAATGGTTTTTAAATAAAATTTAAAATGAGAGAAAGAGATAGAAGTACAATTAGTTTCTTAAGATTCACAACATAAAGTTGTTCTCAAAAGAATTTACATGATGTAAATTCTACAAAGTTAAATTATGTGAGGAAAGTCTGTGATGGATAGCATTAATACAAATCGGTTGCTCGTGATTGTTTGTTTAACTTATGCACAATTCATGTGGCTCTTTGTTGTCTTAAGTTTCATGTCAGTGCCATTTTAGATATACAGCAATTTAGAAGAAGATAAGTCATCATTATGTGTTCTAAACATACAGTATGCATTTTATTTTTTAATCCAGGACAATAAAATAAAAATTTATTGTTTGAATCAAGTGACTATAATCGACTGAATATAGTAGTAAAATACTAAGGAAGTCATGATGACTTTTTTTCGTTTTGACGTTCTTCGGCCTATCATTCATCGACCTCAAATATGGCGTATCACTTGAATCATGCAAGTAACAGCAACTTTACAAGTCCACTTGCACTAACATTAACCTAGAGAAATTTGCACTATTATTAGGCGCATATCCAAGTTTTTGTGTGAAGAGCGAGCTTACTGCATGACATACAGGTTCCGGTGCGATCACTTGTATTTAATTTAAAATACTCCGTCATTTTTGGTCATACAGATAAGTAATGCAAACTGTAAAGGGTCTACTTTTATTTCTGTAAACTCACAATAACAACAAAACATTGTGCTTTTGTAAAATAATGAAAACAATCAGGATGCGCATCACATAAATAAACCGAAACTCAGAGTCAGTGTATACTTGCCTCACAGACATGATCAATTATCTATAGAAATCTTAAAATGTCTACTTTTGAATGAACCTTCAAATGGAAAATAAATATTCTCAGATTATGTAATCCGTATGAAATGTGCATATACACGCGTCCACTACTGTGGAGATGACGAGTCAGCATCGTTGACTAAGTCTCTGCAGCCAAAAACACAGAAAACATTACCAATAAATGATTACAATGTTTAAACAGTGTCCTTCTGTTTTTACACGACACTTATAATCATTACTTTTGCCGGTGCGCTGTGGCAAGCTTTATGAGTGCGCTTGAGTGCTGATTAGGCTATGTATTTTATATAGAAGGCTCGTTATTTTGATTCATGGCTTATTAATATAAATGCGTGATTAGTCGACTGATCACTTAAATGAACGACTACTAGTCGACTAGAAAAATCTTAAGTCTAGGGCAGCCTTCCTAAAAACAATTGAAAATATTGTAGAATTTTAGAGACCACTGGAACATATTAAGAATGATAATGACCTTGTGCTTCTCCATCAAAGCAACCATGTCTGATATCTTCTGCTGGCATTTAATTTCTGTGTCATCTTTACTCTTCAGTGCCTCCATGGCTGTTTGCTTCAGTTTTTGCATCTAAAAACAAAAACAAAATACAAAACAACAATAAAACATAACTATTATTTGCATCATGTCTTGCTATTGTTTTTTCCAGTTACTGCATTTAATGAAAAAAAAAAAAAAAAAAAAAACACCTCAAGGTTGAGTTGGGCCTCTGCTGTTGATTTGTCTTCAAAGTCAGAACGTATTTTCTGAAGCTCCTCTTCCTGACGTTTCTTTAAATTATCCGAATCTTCCTTAAGTTTACTCATCTAAGAGAAATATGTCAAATAATTCAAACTTCATAATTCAAATGCAGTGTATGGAATCTCAATCCTCGAAAGAAAACTTCAACAATCTTCTCATAACATTATAATTTTACAAAAAAATAGTGAAACCTCTTTAATACATTCCTTGTGAGCTTTTGGTTTGGTTTTAAGACAATTTTCAGTTTAAAAACATGTGTTTGAGTACAGTACACAATACTGTATAAGTACAACACAATCTGATATTTTACCTTTGACTCTAATGCTTTGATTCTTTTTTCTTTTATGAGAAGTTCTCTCTTTGCACCTTTGCCCTGTTGGGGTGATTAAACATGAATTATTGTTAAACACATGAGATTACACACGTCAACAATCTAATGGAATAAAACAGTATAAGAACACACACTCTCTCTCAACTGCTTCTGAGCATTCTTTCTCTCTTCATCCTGACCAGCAATTTTTGCAGATAAAATATTCACCCGTTCCCTGGAATATGAAATTGTACATGCAAGAAAAATTAAAATAATAAATGAAACCAAATTTGCAATGTTGCAAGACAAAAAGTCTCCTCCAGTCTTACTGAAGCTGTTGCTTCTCTCTCTCAAGTCTATCTATTTCTGTCTTCTCCTGTTCGGCCTTTACATTGCTTTCCTGTAAAAAACAAACAAAAAAACAAACCATCACAAGCAGCATTTGATGTCATTCTGTAAATTTACAACATTTAGACACTTGATTTAATTTACAAACCATTAGATGAGACTGAAGGACTTTCTTCTCTAAAGCACTACTATCAGCCTGTTGTTGAATGATGTCTTTCTGCATCTGCAGGTCATTAAACTTCAACATCAGCTCCTTGAAATAATCCCTTCAAGCAAAAAACAACTTCAATAAGTTCAATAAAATACTGAACAGATCTCAATTATACAATAGAAAATGGCCAACATGCTTAATTTAATGAGATTTAAATGAACATTACATTTTTTAACTCATTTTCTCATTAGAATTTTAGAATTTAGAAAAAATTTGAATTTTTGCCTACATCCCTTTAATTACTCGCAATACATATGCATTTGCAAAACATTTTCATGCTAAAAGAATTCAAAGATAGATTACCTCCCTTACATTACTACCCATATCAAGATTAACTGTATGTGAAACAGTATGCAATAAATTAGAGGTTTAGTTTGAGATTTAAAGATTAATGATGTAAAACCAGACAGGTTGTGGTTGCTCTTACTTCTGTTCCTTTAAGTCCCTCTCCAATCTTTCTACCTCTTTAGATGATTTACAACAGCTCTCCAAAGCTCCTGACAATTGTTCCTCCATCTCTTTCAATTTAGCCTGGATGAAAGATGTACACATTCAATTTGAGTATCCAAAGTATTTGTCATATTACTTAACTCAAATAAATATACATGATGTGTAATATAGTGAAAAACTGAAACAATATGCCACAAATGCACAAAAACTGAAGAATGTCTTGACCTCTTTTAAAACATCAGCTTCTTGCAGCTCTTCATTATCATGTCTAGCTTTTGTCAGGGCCTCCATCATGTTTTTATTTTCTGTGGTGACACTCTCCACTGCATCCTGAGAGGGGTGAATGTTAGATACGAAGCACATGTAGCATTGAAATTATGGAGGATGCATATTACTATGCCGATGAATGCTTAATGACCTTCTACTCACCTTCAAATGATTTGCCTCTCTTTGTTTCTCTTCAAGTGAAGCAATAAGCTGTAGCATCTGAACCTCACTTGTCTTTAATTCCTCCTTTATAGAGCAGAGTGAGTTTAACTTCTCATTCTGTTAAAGAAATACTGTGAGCTTAGTTTCATAAATGCATAAATCATAGAATATAAATGCTTAAACAGAAGGGCAAACACATACCAGCTCATCTCAGAGTATCTGTATTTGCTTGCTATGGTCCTCTTTCTGCCCCTTGATAACTTCTGCATGAAGATAATGGAACCAATGATCTTAGAATGGTACAAAGCATGCAACTGCGCCATTATTTATTAACATTTACAAACTTAACAGCGCTTTTGACACTGAGTTTATTCCCCACTGAGGTCATCTTTGTCTCAAGGTCTTGTACCCTGTGAAAACAAAGGAATCATTTCAATATGGATTAAAATTAAAGTTCTTGGTTTAATATTGTACTTCATTTCCACCTGTACTATCAGCTTGAAATGTCTACTTTTAAATGAACCAATTCGAATCGAAAACAAATACTCTCTGTTTATTCAATCCAAATGAAAGGTGCATTTCTCTCTATAGGCGCGTGCGTGTGTGCTCACTATACTGCGGAGATGACGAGTCAGCAACGTCAACTTCATCTTTGCAGTCAACACTGTCTCAGAAAACACTAGTTTATTAATAAACAATTAAAATGTCTCTTGCTATTTTTTTCCCCGACACATTCATAATCATTAGTAGGGATGTCCCGATCCGATCCACGGCATCGTTATCGTGCCGATACTGGCCCAGAACGCTAGATCGTATATCGGAGGGGAGAAAAAAATATATCCGATACCTATGATCTGATACCTATTAGGGGTGGAACGGTACGTGTATTCGTATTGAACGTACGTTCGGTACGGGCGTCACGGTTCGGTGCATAGATTTACACGGAGAATACACGGTCGGTATAAAAATAAATAAAACTCGGGTGCACATTTATTAATGTAATGCGGAACTACTGTTAGATAAGCGCATAGACATATGCGGGTTCTTTAGGGACACCTAATCTGTAGCCCCACCTTAGCTCTGAACGCGCGTCTATTTCACTTCAAACGCTCGCTTTATCATTATACGCGCGAATGGATTCAAACTGTTCAAGCATCATGAATTTGACTCTCTATTCGTGTTTGGTGTGAACACAGCAAAATGAACAGGCTGCGATGTCAAGATTGCAATGCTGGAATGTGTGTGTGTGTGTGTGTCAGAGAGAGAGAGAGAGAGAGAGAGAGAGAGAGAGGCACGGGCGCGATCGAACAGTGGAAACATAAAAACATACTCTGTCATTTTGTTCATACAGGACATCATTAAAACTGCAAAAAGGGTTTAGCCTACTTATATTTGTGTAAAACACAACATTGTGCTTTTGTCAAACTGTAAACTCTTGCCAAACTGTAACCTACAACTGTCACCCAACCAAAAATCACACACACACACACACACACACACACACACACACACACACACACACACACACACACACACACACACACACACACACACACACACACGCTGTTTAAAAGCAAAAATTATCTCATCTTTTGGACATTCATCATATTGCATTGGTTTTCATTTCTTGTCCTAAAACAGAACACTAATCTGTTTATTTTTAAGTTACACATTCTACATTGATTAAAAAAGAAAATCAAATGTGTTTTTAATGGTAGTATTATTTTATACAGAAATTATTTATAATTCAGATGAGAATAACGTTAAAGTTAATTAAAATTTTAAGGAAACAAATATATTGATTTGAAATATAGCAAATTAATTTTAAATTCATTCAGGTACAATTACCAAACATATCTCAAGGTCTTTTGAATAAAGGGTGGCAGTCTTTCATTATCAACTGTTGTTGTGGACTATATACTGGAGAAGTATTTGTTCTCCATTTGAGTGAGATGTTTTTATGTGGCTAATTGAGCAAAGTGCTTCCATATATTTTATTATTAGTAGTATTAGTTCAAGAATAAAATAAAAATATCGAATTGATATCGGTATCGGCAAATAGCCAAAGCTGCGGCATCGGTATCGTATCGGACGTGAAAAAGTGGTATCGGGACATCCCTAATCATTAGGCTCCTTTTGCCAGTGCTTTGCAGCAAGCTTGAGCGCGAGGCATATATTCGGCCCCCTAGTGGCCTATATGAGTCTTTGAGTATGTAAAAAAAGGCAACAAACCAAAGTTTTTTTGGGGTAATCAGTAAAGTAATCTTGTTAAAACAGATTTCATAAAATTGGTATGGAAGAAAAGTATCGTTCAGGAACTGGTATTGAAGTAAAGATATTGATATCGAAAATCTTTGAACGATATCCATCTCTAATTAGGGCTGATTAATCGCACTTTCCATGTAATCGCACTTAAATCGAGATGGCTTATCGGGATTTTAAAATTGCAAAGGCAGTTTTTATGTGCAGTTTGTCGTTGATGTATGGCTCTGTAAACGCTGCTCTATCTGAAAGCACTGTGAGTTTGAGTCACTAATAACGTGCATTTGAAAAAACAACACGCGTCAAACATCTTTCCAAAACATGAGAAGCATTTATGAACCTTGTCCAACAACAGACATTTAATAACATGCATTTACTCCAAACTCACTTCATAACGACAGCTGAGCTCCTCCTTCTGTGAGATGTGCCTTCTTACACAAAATAAGGCAGTCGTGTATTTATAAGTCATGTTTAATCAAAGCGTTTCAATCTTCTGTTTATTCAGCTACAGCTTTATAGTCGAGTCCCAAAATAGATAAATAGCCCTGGATAAGATGCAGTAGGCATTTTTGAGGAAAAGTACTTCAAGTATTGTTTCTATATGATTTTTAGGTGCTGAATCCATTTCTGCCGTATAACAAGTTGTAAACATCACTGTTTTGGCATAAACAATAAAAACAAAATGGCTGCCAAAAAAAAAAAAAAAAAAAAACGTTTTAATGCATTTATTGCAGTTTAAACATTAAACATTATAACTAAACTATGCATTCTCAGAATATTTAAACATGTAAACAATGAAAAAACAACATTAACATGAAAGGGACAGTTTTTAATGGCTGCTGGAATTATGCCAAGGTTCCAAGGTACACTGGGAAGCATATATCAGTGGAAATATGCAATTATGCCCAGCCCGAAGGGGGGAACTTGGAATACACATGACCCCAGGGGGCTGCATATTGAGAATCACTGGGGTGTCCAGCCGCAGGTGGAATATTTCAAACCCAGGGGTGGCAAGGTGGCTTGCCGAGGGAAAGACACATGCTCAGAGAGGCTTACAGTGGACTACACACGTGGGGGTCGCCCAGAGGCCGTGTTAGGTGTCGCCCAGCCTGCAGCTCTACAGATGTCTGTTAGCGAGGCGCCATGCGCTAGAGCCCAAGAGGATGCCACACTCCGGGTGGAGTGGGCCGTCACACCAAGGGGGCATGGTCGACCTTGCTGCTGGTAAGCCAAAGCAATGGCGTCCACTATCCAGTGAGACAACCTTTGCTTGGAGAGAGCCTTTCCCTTCAGCTTCCCACCATGACAGACAAAGAGCTGGTCTGAAGTCCTGAAACACTGCGTTCTGTCTACGTAAGCATGGAGGGTGCGTACTGGACAGAGCAGTGCCAAGGCTGGGTCTGCCTCCTCCGAGGGCAGCGCTTGCAGGTTCACCACCTGGTCTCGAAAGGGTGTGGTGGGAACCTTGGGCACATATCCAGGCCGGGGTCTCAGGATCACGTAAGAGTTAGCCGGTCCAAATTCCAGGCACGCTTCGTCAACCGAAAATGCCTGCAGGTCCCCTACCCTCTTGATGGAGGCCGATGCAACCAGGAGCACTGTCTTCATTGACAGGAACTTAAGCTCCACTGATTGCAGAGGCTCAAAGGGAGCACTCTGCAGAGCAGTTAAAACCACTGAGAGGTCCCAAGAGGGAACGAGAGGAGGGCGATTCCTCGCTCCTCTCAGGAAACTGATGATCAGGTCGTGCTTTCCAATGGACTTACCATCAACTGCATCATGATGTGTGGCAATGGCGGCACCATACACTTTCAGGGTGGAGGGAGACAGCCTTCGCTCCAACCCTTCTTGCAGGAAGGAAAGCACGACACTGATCGGGCCTTTCGTGGGTTCTTGAAGTTTAGAAGAACACCAGTTGACGAAGAGGTTCCACTTCAACGCATAGGCATGTCTCGTGGACGATGCTCTAGCTGAAGTGATGGTAGCCACCACCGCTGGTGGTAGGGTACTCAAACCTGCCTCGTCCCGTCCAGGAACCACACATGGAGATTTCAAAGATCGGGACGAGGGTGCCATAGGGTGCCCCGTCCCTGAGAAAGCAGGTTCTTTCTCAGAGGAATTGGCCAGGGAGGTGCTGTCGCGAGGAGTACTAGTTCTTGGAACCAGGTGCGGTTGTGCCAATACGGGGCAACCAAAATGACCTGCTCCTCGTCCTCCCTGATCTTGCGCAAAGTCTGCGCAAGAAGGCTCACTGGGGGAAACGCATACTTGCAGAGGCCCCGCGGCCAGCTGTGCGCCAGTGCATCCGTGCCGAGCGTGCCCTCGGTCAGAGAATAAAACAGGTCGCAGTGGGACGAGTCGTGGGAGGCAAACAGATCTACCTGTGCGTCCCCGAACTGATCCCAAATCAGCTGAACCGACTGGGGATGGAGTCTCCATTCTCCAGCGAGAGGCCGAAACCGAGACAGATCGGCTGCACGGTTCAGGTCTCCCGGGATATAAATTGCTCGAAGCGACCTCAGATGCTTCTGACCCAATATGAGGAGGTGGCGGGCGAGTTGCGACATACGACGGGAGCGCAGACCACCTTGTCGGTTGATGTACGCTACTGTGGCGGTATTGTCTGATCGGACTAATACGTGCTGCTGACCCCTGAGCAACGCACAGAAGCGGTGCAGGGCGAGACGTACAGCCTGCAACTCGAGGCAATTGACATGCCAAAGGCGCTGGGGTCTTGTCCAGGAGCCCGCGGCAGCATGTCCATTGCACATGGCGCCCCAGCCCATTGTGGAGGCATCTGTTGATATAACAACATGCCAGGAAACTCGTTCTATGGGCACTCCAGCCCATAGCAAACTGAGGTTCGTCCACGGGGTGAAGGTCTGACGGCAGGTCGAAGTCACTGGGACTCGGAGCGTGCCGTGTTGCCATGCCCACCTCGGGACTTGATCGCGAAGCGGTCTCATATGAAGCAAACCGAGCGACGTTACTGCGGCTGCGGATGCCATATGCCCCGGGAGCCTCTGAAATAGTTTCAGTGGAACCGCACTCTTGCCCTCGAACTGACGAAGGCAAGTTAGCAGTGACTGCGCGCGCTCGCTCGTAAGCTGCGCGCACATGGCGACCGAGTCGATTTCCATACCGAGAAAAGAGATCCTCTGCACGGAGCAGAGTTTGCTCTTCTCCTAGTTGACCCGAAGGCCCAGACAAGCTAGGTGCCGGAGCACTAGGTCCCTGTGTTCGCAAACCTTGTCTCGAGAGTGTGCTAGGATCAGCCAGTCGTCGAGAGGAACAAGGGCTGCCTCGACAACCTTCGTGAAGACACGAGGAGACAGGGCTAGCCCGAAAGGGAGAACCGCGTACTGGTATGCCTGCCCCTCGAATTATATATATATATATATACTGGTATGCCTCATTTGCATATGTAAACATGACATTTCAGAAAACTTGTAATACAAAAAATGTCTGTCTCTATGTAAGTGAAAAACTGGAAAGGTTTTATGGTGATATCTATAACTTAAATTTTTTACCCTATCCACTTGTAGTGTTTCGGCTGTGAATAATGCACCTATTGTTTCAATAACAATTACAAGAAAATGGGACCCTTATTTCAATGTTATACGGTGGATCCTTATTCAGGAGACATTGAACTTTCTAAAAATGTGGTATAACAACTTTTCCTCAAAAATGCCTACAGGGTTACACAATCTTGAAGATTCGGACCTGACTATTAGGGATTTCCTGGAATGATGCGCATTATTGTACTTCTGTGGCGGGGCATATTTATCGTGTTTGCGTGAGAGCGCCCTCTGGCGTTCAAATGGGGCAGTATTTACTACCAATCAGCCGCACTCCACTGACAAGCTGCGCATAAAATAATCGCAAATCGCGTGCGGTTTTGTTGCGATTAATCGTTCAGCCCTATCTCTAATTATGCTAGATCTTGAACTGATATACTATGAAGTACCTCTGTATCTCAGATGTTAGTGAGGACTGCAAAGAATTCACTGTCAGCTGCATCTCTGCAAGTTGGTTTGACTGTTGCTCTTTGATGTTGTTTAGCTCCTCTAGTTCAGTGTCTTTCTTTTGAAGAACTTTCTCATGGTTTTCCTTGCTTTGCTCCAGTTTGTCAGTTAAGGCTCTCTGGTTTTCCTTGGGAAAGAAATACAATACAATATAAAACACTGCAAAACAATAACATGAATTATTTAAACTTTTATGTTCTACCTACCTTTACAAGTAAGTCCAAAACAATTGTATTAAGAGTAAGACCTTGTTTAAGGACAAACCTCAATCTCCCAATTGAGTTGCTCCGTCACCCTGAGTTTTTCCTCAAGCACCTCCCGATCCTGTGTAACATTCTGAAGCAATTTCTGATGTTCCCCTAAAAGCAACATGAGTGAACATACATGACTTGTGGAAAAATTAAGGAAAGACTTATGCAATGTGTCCTGCATTCTTACTTGCAGACTCCTCTAGCAGACTGCAGCTTTGCTTTGCCTCTTGTAATTTAACTGAAAAATCTTTGAGATTGTTTTCTTTTTCTTGGAGTTTTTCTTGAAGCATGGCAACCTCAACAAGTCAAAGCAAGGAACACAAAATAGATATGCGTTTTAGTCACAACATGAACACAAAGACAGGTGAGTGTTACAGTATGCATTAAAAGATCACTCAAAATAAAGACTAACCTCCTTCTCCTTCACATGGCATTCACTCTGGAACTTCACTTTAAGATCCTCAAACTGTGCAAGGCATTCTCTTACTGTAGGATGTGTTAACAAAACAATGTAAAATTGTTTAATTTTGTTGTGTCAAATACAGTACATGTTTAAAAATGTTTTAAAATAATTAGACAAATGATTTAAAAATGAGCACATGTCAACATTTCCTGCTGATCAGCCTCTGCCTGCTTTCGAAGACTTTCAAATGCTGCCACCATCCTCTGCAAATGAACAAATTACAGTGTCGTGAAAAGGATTGTCCCAATCTAGGGTTGGACATATTCCCCACGCTTCACCAGCACTAGATAAATAAGTAAATAATACACTCATTATATAGTTACCTGAATATTCTCACTGTTCTGTATAAACAGATCATGAGTTTCTTCCCGTTCAGCCTCAACTATTTCAGGCAAAATGAAAAACACATTATTGTTCTCTAATAATTGGTAATGAATGCTATATGACATATTCTAACATGCTCTCACACTTACACAGATTCATTTTCTCAGCAGATCTCTCAAATGTGTCCTTTAGTATGTTACACAAATTTCTGGTAGCATTACTTCTGCATGATAAAAATAATAATATAATATAATATAATATAATATAATATAATATAATATAATATAATATAGTACTGTATGTGCTTATTCAAATATTACCCATGATGTACATACTTATTTCTAAGGTCTTCATTTTCATTGAGTTGATCCTCTAATTTCATGCTCAGAGTTTCATTTGCAAATTGCAACAGACATAATTTATAATTCTGTCTTTAGTAAAGCAGACAGAAAATAAAAATGAAGTAAAACAAATGTACTACCCAACAATTATTTACCTGAAGCTCTTGAATGGCTTTGCGCTGCGTGTCAATGGTTTTTCTGTTCTCCTGAAGCTTCCTGTCTTTTTGTGAATTCTCAGAATCTACTCTGAACTTCCACATTTTAATTTTCTCAGCTTCATCCAGCAATCTGGAGTACAACTGGCTGGATCTTAATGATGTCTATAATGCAAAAGCACCATAGTAATTAAACTGCTTAGATTTATTTTCATAATGCATTTTACGGAATTCATAACATGGACCTCATTATATAGTATACAAATATATGAATGATTAATCTTTTAAGCAATAAACTAAAATACAAAATGAAATGAGCATTCGAACTTACCTCCTTTTCCATTGGCGTGACTGCAACCTTCTTCATACCCTCTTTAATCACAAAGTATTAGGTTTAATGAACATGCTGCTTTTAAGACTGGAATTGACACTACATTAAAACCTCTAACGTTACATTTTATTCATAAATATTAACGTAACGTTACACCTCTACATTTTAGACTTTATAAATGTTACCTGGTCTGGATGCCTTCGTAGGAAGCACCATTTTGGATGGTAATGGAAGGCTTGTCTCCATATCTGAACACTTGTAACTCTACAAACAAAATACATGTAGCCTATCATCATTCTAATTCATTAAAAGTTCACACCGCAGTTTTAGCAGCCAGCCACAGGTCAAATAGCAACATTGTAGCACAAACAGAAAATTTACAAGTTTGCCAACCTGACCCGAAGGAGAAAAAACACAGTTTTCTTCAAACAAGCCTGTTTCCTGAGGCTTCACTGCATACACTTGATTCAAATGAGCTCTTGGGGGCACCAACAGTTTGAAGTTGAATGGTTTTTGCATTCTGTGGAGTCAAACGAAATAGCACTTAAAAAATCCCCAGGACTGTAACTTAGACCGAATAGTTGTATTGTTACGGGCTTTTCCCTGCTGAGATAACATTAACGTTAACAGTTACTGGCTAACGTTAACGTTAGCTGAGAAAGTCGAAAATGTTGAGACAGTTAACGTAAACGGTAGGCTGTAAGTTCTTCCTTACAAATGATCAAAATCATCACATTTTCGTTACTCCTCCACTTTTATAAACTATGTTAACGTAATTAAACGTAATTTTAAAACATTTTTACCTTCAAACAATTCACACGAGCTCCTTCTGAACTGTTTTATGATTGATAAGACTCCGTTAACCAACGATGTTCCCCTGACGTCCGCTGTTTGATTGACTCGCGTGACACCGATTTTTAAATGGTTTGCGCGCCGCGGTTCTAGCCACGCGCTGAGATCCACTTTAACCCTCTGGGGTCCTTCGTTTAACAGTCACACTCAGGACCTTCGGGTCCAAATGGACCCGGAGGGCGGGATTAATATATATATATAAAAAATAATATTTTTTTTTTTTAACTTGTTTTTTATAATATTTTTTCTTTTCTTTTTTGGTGTTTTGAGATAATTTTATGATTTTAATTAATATTTATTCAATAATTATGACCCATTTTTTCCCATTGAATATAATAGACATTTTTTATATATATTTTTATTTTATTTTATTTTTTATTAAAAAATGTGTGTGTGTGTGTGTTTTTTTTTGTACTCTTGATGTTTTAGAGATTCACCCCTTCACCGTTGAGTCCTTTTTTTCTGCATCCTGGCTGATTTGTAGATTGTATGCACAAAAAAATTCTGTGTTTTCATATTTTTGACAATTTCCCATTCATTTCCTATGGGGGTAATTTTTGACCAAAGAGCAGAAGTGTGACGTGCTTGGATCATGACCCCAATATTTTTTGTGTGTTCACATACCTAATACCATAAAAGTCACCAAGTTTCGGAAAATTCCGATGAAGCTGTGATTTTTAAAAATTCAAAACAGATTTTTGTAGTCTGAATTTATTAGTGTGTATGTGTATAAAAGTGTGTTTGTGTGTGTGTGTGTGTGTGTGTGGATGTGTCTGTTTTGCACTCTTGATGTTTTATAGATTAACCCCTTCACTGTTGTGTGCTTTTTTTCTGGATCGTGGCTGATTTGTAGATTGTACGCACAAAAAAACTCTGCATTTTCACATTTTTGCCAATTTCCCATTCATTTCCTATGGCGGGTCCATTTGGACCCGAAGGTCCTGAGTGTGACTATTTTTTTTACAACCACTTAGACTATTCAAATCCTGTCCCCAATTTTTTGGGGTGTTCATATACCAAGTACCAACAAAGTCACCAAATCTCGGACCATTCCAATGAAGCTATGATTTTTAACATTTTTTTATTTAAACGCTTTTTTATTTAAACGCTTTTTTATTTAAATCCAAATGGACCCGAAGGACCCCAGAGGGTTAAGCAACAGCAGTAGCAACTGAAATGAACACGGTTGCCCCATATTAGTCATAACTTCCAAAATATTACAAAACCTTTTTAACAGTTTTAACCTTGATGGCATGCTTCAAAGGTATTTCTGAAGCTTGGAAATCATTTCGGCGCCTCAGAGACCCAAGGTAACATAAAACAAACGCATTGCATTCTCTCACATGCTGACGTTTTCTGATTGGTGTAGAGATAAACTTCTGCCAGTTGTTTATTTCTTATTTTATTGTATTTTTATTTATTTATTATTATTTCCAAAAGCACAACTGAACATTTTATTTTGGATATCTCGTGTCGTATTTATGAGAGGTGCATCCAACAAAGGGTAACGTCAAATGGGCTTTGACTTAAGGTCAGATAAACATTTTGCAAAAGAAGTCAACGAGAAAAATAAGATTTACATCATTGTAAATCTCAACAGAACACAGGAGTTAACACCCAGCACTTTAAATAAAAAAAAAGTATTTAAATGAAAATCATTTTTATTGTAAGTTTTTCAACATTAATTATATACATAGTCTCTGATAGTAAATTATTTACATTTCAAGAGCAATTTGACCTTTTAGGCTATACACAAATGGTGGTCCGACTTACATAGTTTTAAACAAGTAAACAATCTTTCATCACTACATTGCTAGGCTATGCATATACACATAAGAATACACAAAATAACAGACATTGGCAAGTGTGCATGGAAAATATTTACCAAGTTATGTTTCATTTGTGCATATATTTAACAACATACACTATTTGTATATCTACTGCTTTTTTATTACTCCAGTGTCTTTTTTGTTAGAAGGCAACGTTTTTAAACTCAAGTTAAATTCTAAAAGGAAAATTAAAAATATAATTTGCATTACTGTGCAGTGTGCACTCATGCAAGGCACTGAAATGTTTGCATCACTGTCTCAGTCGCCTGAATAGGCCAAGGATGGATATCTGTAACTACATCTTAAAAGTGGAGAGTGTATAAATGTAAGGATCACCCAGAATAACACCAATCAGCCAGTGTCACACACCATGCTCTGCAGTATTCTTATTGGGTACTTTCAGTGCATCTTCAACTTCTTTGCCAGGTTCCTCCTGCAGTTTGGCTCTTTTGGATTCCTCTTTTGCCTCTCTATGCAGCAGCCTGTAGTTGATGCCCATTCCGATGAACAGAAACAAACTGCCAACCAGCAGGATAACTCCACAGGCCATGTAAGTATACTTGTAGTCATGGTAGATGTCGTTGAACTTCCCTGTGAGTGTAGACAATTGTCATATTAAAAAAAAGGTCAGTGATCCAAGTGGGATCCATCAACCCATTATTAACAAAATGTGATAAAAGTGATTCAAATTTAGGTAATACTTTCAGGAACACCAGGATTTCAGGTTAATATTAACCTGAATGTATTAGGGAAATTTTTTTTCTTAGGTAATTTCTTAGTAAAAAACAAAACAAAAACATTTTAACTACCCTTTGCCTTCGCTGGTTCATTTTAAAGCGTATCTATTATGCCATTTTAAAGGTTCATAATTTTGTTTTGTTTAAGGTTGTACATGCATTTACGGTAAAAAAAAAAAAAAAAAGCACTTTAGTTTTCTCATAATATACAGTGTCTGAAATGGTTCGATCAAGGATTCGGTCTCTCTAAACCCCACCTTTTTGAAATCCTACTC
This sequence comes from Rutilus rutilus, assembly GCF_951802725.1. NCBI lineage: Eukaryota > Metazoa > Chordata > Actinopteri > Cypriniformes > Leuciscidae > Rutilus > Rutilus rutilus. Next base: position 35,628,715 of record NC_140217.1, on the reverse strand, counting down.
TGCTCTGATTGGTCAGATGTTGGAAACGAAACACACATCACCATATCTGAATTTCAGTTCCAGAGGCTTCCCCAGCACTTGATACACAGTCATATGAAATTAAATGATGGCGCCGTTGTTCACGGGCAGCCAATGAAGATCATAGGCAGGCATTGTGCAAATTTGTTACAAACCTACATAGATTCAAGCATGGAAGCTGGAATTACTGAAGATTTGTTTCAGAATCGGATTTAGTTCAGAATCAGTTCTTTCTTGTGGGAGACAACAACTCCATTTGTCATTCACTTCGATGTTTTAAAACTTTGCAGACCTTTTACATTCACAAACAGCTATATTACACACTACATGAAAGGTATTATCCAAAAAAAGCATAAAAGGGGCACTTTAAATGCTTCTGCTGTGTGACATTAATTTGTATAAGTACAAATACAATATGTAGTCTCTCAATTAATAATGAGGTCATAAAACATGCATGTACGATAAAGTAAACCATTTGATTTGCCTGAGTATGAGACGTAAACACACTCCATACTCACCTAGTAAAGGAGGCCCCAGTAACACTGGCCCACATTCCATAATCGTCACCAGTCCTACAGCACTGGAGAAACGTTGAGCCCCTACGAGATCCATGAGAGTCTCAAACAGCACTGAGCTCAGCCAGCCATAGGCAAACCCAAAGAAGATAGAGTAAATCACAAACCCTAAGTAGTCTGTGGACAGAGGAGCAAGCAGGTGGCACACACCATTAAGGAAAATAGCTGCGGCGAAGAAGTACTGCACTCTTGGTCTCACCCATTTCATGTTGGCGACCATTCCCATTGAAGGCCGTGCAACCATATCTACAATGGCCAGGACAGAGAGCAGAAAAGCTGCCTTCTCCTTGGGAATTTCTTTACTCTTGGCGTAATTACTGAGGTACACAAGAGGAGTGAAGAGGCCGAAGAACATGACCACATTACCCAATAGGTAAAGCAAGAAGCCACGATGCTTGAAGAGTGTCAGATCGATAAAGCCATTGATGATCTCTATCATGGTCTTTTGCTCTCTAGCTCTGTTGTTATTGTTAGCAGCCTTAACAGCAGGTTGGGGTTTTGGCCCAATGGGCCTCATCAGTGATCCAGCTACACAACAATTGAGCAAAAGTCCACCCAGAATCAAGAAACTCCCTCTCCAGCCGAAATGTTCAAAGAACCAAGTGTTTAAAGGAGCCAGAGTAGACAAGAAGACTGGGCTACCGGCCATAGCGATACCATTAGCTATCGGGCGTCTTTTGTAGAAATATTTTCCGATCATTGTGAGAGCTGGGTTGAGATTGAATGCCAGTCCCAGACCTGGAAAACATCATAACAAACAGTTAAAAAAAGAAAACGGGTCCCCAGGGTGATATTAAAATGTGTCACAAGAGTGTAGCATCAACAGGAGTGCTATTACTACAAATTGCATGGGATAAGTGCAACGATTTATGTTTAAAAGGTCCCACTTTATATTAGGTGTCTTTAACTAATATTTCAGTCCTACATTTAAATTAATAATTTGATACAATACACTTATTGTGTACATACATGTTTTTACATTGTACTTGTAGTTAAAAAAATACCTGCATATAATTACAGCTGCCTAACCTCACCACCAAACAAATATGAATACAATATGTACATTTTACTTATTTTTTGATGTAACTATAGTAGTTAAGGACACCTAATATAACGTTTGACCATTTAAAAAAAAAAAAAAAAAAAAATTATTTTATTTTATTTATACCTCCTAAAACACCGACACAGAAGTACAAGCCCTCAATAGTATTGCAGAAAGAGGCAGCGACGAGCCCTGCTCCAGAGAGACAGCCTCCTAAAATCATAACGATCCGACTTCCATACTTATTGACCAGGATACTGCTGACAGGACCTAGGGACAAAAATTGGAAATACAAGCTGTCAGATTCTGCACACGCACGCACACAAAAAGAAATAAAATAAAAATAAAAATAAAAACAAAAACATTATTGCACATAAAAAAAGAAAAATTATATATACTGTATATATATATTGAGAGAGAGAGAGATTTTATTTCCTATTTTAAGACAATTTTAAATGTTATTTCTGAAAATGATCTTCAAAGTCAGTAAGATTATAATTTAAATATAATCTTTAAATGTATTCTAATACAGTATAACATTTTAAAATACAATGAACTAAACAATGAATGATATAATACGCCACTGCAATATTTGTGTGAACATTTTTTTTACAATAATTTTTAGATTAAATGATGCCTGTTTTGAAGTAAAGCTTTATCAAAAGTTAGTGTACTTGGTTACCAAGAAGACAACAGGGCTGTTGAAACGTATGCTTGAGAATAAGTATAAGATATGTGGTAAAGAAAAATCAAGCTACAAACTAAAAAAGAACAATGGATCAAGAAACAGCCAATTCCAAGTTATCAGGAAACTCAACAAGAGAGGGAGAAAATGTAACCCAGGATTTGATTTTATCCATTGGGATTTGATGGGATTAAAAAAAAAAAAAAAAAAGATGGCTTGGCCTATCAAAGGAATGATGTTTTAGAATATAGGAGCAAGTTATTACATTATGATGAAATGCATAAAAATCTTTTATGCACAGATTAACTGTTCACAATAACATCAGCAATGTATACTCAAAATTAAAAAGGATAAATAAATAGATTTCATGGTGAAAGTTGATAGTCTCTGTTCAGACCACTAGAGGGCATTGCAGCTCTGTGGGGAAGAACAATAGAATTTGACATTGCATATTACCGCAGTAATCATCAAACTGCAGATTTTGCTGTTTCTCACCATCATCCAGCTAACTGAGGAAAAGATGTTACCTGTGAAATGCAGTGGCTGGAAGACATGCTCTACTAAATCATAATTCAGATATGTTTCACTCCAGTGGCAAACTTTAGCCCTATAACAAACCAAACTAAAGTGCTCTGATATACTCCCCTGCAGTAGCAAACACAGTGATTACAAAAATATTAGCAGTTACGTGAGTGTTTTAAGCACTTCATGTACAGAGTCCAAATCCTATCATGAATGTTGGAAGGAAGCCTGTTAATCATGTAAAAACCGGGGAGCGATGGCGAGCGCCTGCACGTCTTCAGCCTCCCAGTACAATAGACTGCCTTGTTCCCTCTCTAATCCACCTCATACAGTGGAGGAGCGAGTCACTGTGTGCGGACATGTACGAAAGAAAACATGTACACATTCATAAATACGGAAATTCATTAGTGTCAGGTTACATCCCTGGTTTACCCCACAACAACTAGTAATACCAGTACTTTAACCAGATTTGAACATTCATGCTCTATAAGAAATATGAGAGAAGTAGGCTATATACATGTAGGGCTGCACGATTTTGGGGGGAAAATGTAATGCAATTGCAATTTGAATAAAAAATGCAATGTTTGTTGTGCTTGTACGTAGGGCTGTATAATTTGGCCAAAATGTGAAAACCAGGGAGTGATGGCAAGTGCTAATCCAAATGTGTTGTGATACTCCCCTGCAGTAGCAAACACAGTGATCCCAAAGGTATTAGTAGCTACGTGCATGTGTTAAGTCTTCCATGTACAGAAGCCAAATCCTATCATGAATGTAGGAAGGAAGACTCCTAACTATGTGAAAACCGGGGAGTGATTGTTAAAGCCTGCACGTCTTCAGCCTTCCAGTACAATAGACTGACTTGCTTTTTCTGATAAAATTGCGACAGCAATTTAAATAAAAAATTCTGTTTGCTGTGCTTGTTCGTAGGGCTGTATAATTTGGCCAAAAAGTTGTGATTATATATCATATGGTTATAATAATAATAATTAAAAAAAATTAAACGTTATACCATCAAACCTGAATTTTGACAGGTAACCCCAGGGAGCCCTTATAGCTTCTCTTTAGTTGATAAGCGCTTCTCATTACTAGTATGGAAAGATGGCTGGCACATATTGCTTCCAAAAGGCACGTTATAAGCAACCCAAACTCACAGCAGATGCAGAGATCGAGTTTGTGTGGAACAGCATGTACTGCAAACCAAGCAACTCTGAAATGCAGCAAGCACTGGCAGATAATGAGCTGCTCGTGTGTAAAAGAACACAGTGCTACGCTTCACTCTGAAACACGCATCGCATATATTTGTTTCCAAATTGCAGCCTTTTGAGATTTGATAATAATTGCACTAAGCCATACCATGATCATCATTAATTGTGCAGTCCTAGATAAATGTGAATGAACACTCCTCACAAATGAGCTTGAATACTTGCAAAAGACCAGCACAATACAGCAACATTGTTTCAAGCAAAGCAATGGTGTGAGTCTAGGGCAGGGCTATCTATTTGACCAACCAATGGCAGACTGAGTCTTCAGGAAACCTGTATGAAAACAGTTATTATTTTGTGAAACGGCACAGTTTAGGATGAACTATGTCAGGGTAATTTGTAGCATTACTACATTCTGTGCACTTTCTTTTGTGCAGATTTGGTATTAAAACCGCAGCACATCAAATGAATTTATATTAACATGACTTGTGATTTTAAATTAGAATAATCACTGACTAAGCCCTTGGGTGACATTAAAATAAAAACCCACTCCTGACATATCAGATCAGTCTGCATTCATGTAAATATCCTCATATCTGAACCTCTCTATCGCTCCAGGAGAACTACCTCTGGGCTGCCTGGGTCATGACAACAAGCTTAAATGCACTAGAGGTCTATGTAGGAAGATGTCTTGGCCTAGAATGCCAAAACAACATCCTTGGAAAAGAAACAAACACCTTCTGACAGTATTTAGCTTAGAGGGCATTCAGACTTCTTTGCAAACGGTGGGTGAGACAGTGGATGAATTCATAAAGAGGCAGAGGGGGCATCAGAAAACAGATAGAAAGGGTAATGACAGACAAAAAGGGGACCACAACACATGTCAGTCATGGACAGCATAAAACTAGATGCTAAAACAATGCCATTCTGATTTATTTGCGAGCATGTGAACTATTAGGAATATGGAATATTGCTACACAGACTTCTGATGTGCATAACTCAGCATAAAATATTCACACAGTTATGTCTTGCCTGCAAATATGTTAGTACAAACCATAGCACCACATGTTGCGATTCTGTACATCATTGTGTTCAGAACAAAACGCTTGGATTTTTTCATGAGTGCTTGTTCTTTGATCATCTGGGTCATGTGCTCTGTATTGTCCCCAGTTGGGAATTAGCTCACTTGGGCCAGAAGGGGCAGCGTAGGAGTATGAGGTCAAATGTAAAGTCATGTGCTTCCCCATGCATGGCCATAATGTCAACCCCACTGACATGAACTGAAAGGTCTGTGTTTCAAAAACACATCCAGATTCTTTGTCAAGACAAATGTGAGGGCAAAAGTATGTGGGACAATGACATATACAGATTGAAAAAAAAAGAAAAAAAAAGGAAAATTCTTTTCAAAGAAAGGAAAATCCCATTGTACAATCAGAACTAACAATAATAATAATACAAAAATGATGATGATCTCCGCCTGCGATGATCTGAATTATTATCATTATTATTATTAGTCTACTTTTATTATTAAATTAATATTACAATTTATTTGCCCCGCATTCATTTCATAGTGCATCACCGCATAACTGAGGCTCTGCGATGATAAGATGCTAGATTAGCTTACTCCTTATCAAAAACAACTTTTAGGTTTGAGACTTCTTCACCAGCATAACTATAGCGCAAAGTTTGCATATTGCTTGTGTGATATTCACTAGTTCGCCTTCGTTATTTAAAACGGAAATATTTCCAATATTGTGACATTTCTCTTTATCAACAACTGCTTGCAAAATGATGCTTTACATTACTTCACTGTATGCTTGCACTGAATGGAAAAAAAGAGTATTAACATTCTTCAAAACATCTTGACATCTTGTTTGTGTTCCACAGAGAACAGAGAGTTGCACAGGATTGGAACGACACGAGGATAAGAAAAAAAGAAAGAAAAATAGTATTTATTTTTGCCTCTTTTAAAGGATGTGTGAAAACATGCACGCAAGCCATACTGATAGTATAATTGGCTTTTGCAATAAAACTTTGACTTATAACTAAAACGTAGCACCATACTGTCAGAAACATTCAAACCTTTTTTTCATATTATCTGTAATGGTTGATATTTTTTAAACTAATTTTTGATCTGCTCAGTAGCGTGAGAAGGAGAAGGTGCAATTTAGTCTGCCTATGTGAGTGTGCTGACATCATTTGGTGGTGCTCCACTTCCTGAGACAAGTTTGCTATTGACGCTAGTCATCACAAGTCTGTGTGACTCCTGAGTTAGGCGTCTCATCTCCTCATCTCTCTCCAAGGAAAACATCTGACACTTGCAGAATAAAGAGCTGACTGAGAAGAAAGACTCCAGAGGGAGATAGAGTTGCCCATTCAGAGCTCAATCTCTCAGCAAAGAAGCCGGTGGCTGATGTCTAAGCCTTGTCTAGCATGCCTCTCGTTTCTACATTCAAATGAATAAGGGTCTTTCACTCACACAATATCCATTGATAAACTGTGCCTTCATTACCTGTGCCATTACCTCACCACTGGCTTGAATGGACAACAAAACAGCATTATTTAAAAGTGACTCATGGACGAAATTACTGTATTAAGCAACTCGGATTTAAATCAGTGCACACATCTAGTACGAAATTAAACCATTATGAATTCACAAACAACTTTTTTATGATATATACAGTGTTTGAGAGTTTTGAGTGGAAGACAAAAGGATAAAGAACAGGAAGACACCGCTTACCTCCTCCATACATGACAGCAAGCATGATGGAAGAGATCCAGGACACTTGACTGCTATTGACATCAAAGATCACTTCAATTTCCTTGAAGAACACAGTGATGGACTTTGGGAAGGCGTAGGAGAAACCAATAGAAATGAAGGCGCCAACCACCACGGCCCAACCCCAGCCCCCCTCAGGAGGGGTGTAGCCCACAGGACCTCCAACAGCAGGTGCCATAGCTCCAGGTGTTTACAAAGCTCTCTCTCTCTCTAAAGAAATAAAGAAAATGATCAGTGAAAAAGAGTTCAAGGTCAAACAATTAGGCCATTAGAAACATGGATTTTGACTGCATATTTGTATTGCATATTTAAATAACTAAAAAAAAAGTTTGGGGTCAGTAAGATTTTTTCCATATTTTTGAAAGAAGCGTCTCAGGCTCATTAAGGCAGCATTTATTTGATCAAAAATACAGTAAAACAGTAATATTGAGAATTATCATTACAATTTAAAATAACTTTTGTTTTCTATTTTAATATGCTTTCAAATGCAATATATTCCTGTGATGGCAAAGCTGAATGTTCTGCATCATTACTCCAGTCTTCAGTGTCACATGATCCTTCAAATATCATTCTAATATGCTGATTTGAGGCTCAACAAACATTTCTTATTACTATCAATGCTGAAAACAGTTGCGCTGCTTAATATTTTTGTGGAAACAATGATACATTTGCTGAATATATGTTGAATACAAATGCTGAGAAAAACAACAACAACAAAAAAACTACTGACTCCAAACTTTTGAACAATATACATTCAACTGCATACATAAAAAAATCCTATAATTAAAATATGAATAGTGTTTTTAGTGTATTGCTATGGGTTTTCTGGTCTCCATATCACTCAGATCGCTCATTCAATGTAATTATATAGGATTTTCTCGTCCATTTATCTAGAAGGCGAGAAACATGAGTCTAAAGTCAGAAAAGCTCCTCAACCGCATCATTTGAGGCATCATTCATGTTTGAGGCACAAGCGCTGTGGTATGAGTTACGTGCTGAAGTTAAACACCTTAGGTTGGGTGTTCAAATCCCTAACACTGAGTATGAGTAATAGTAATAGTGACGCTATTGCACCTCTAATACTTCGATTCATGGGCAGGAAATACAACATTTTCTGCACAACTAGTCCTCTAAAGGTAAACCTAAAACTTCAAAGCATCACACATCAATAAACATGAATCACACCTAAAAGCTTCACGAAATCATTGTGCATACATGTGGCAGAAAACCGTTCAAAGGAAGCGTAGATGGTACATAAAGACTAGTGGTGACTTTACATATTAAAGCCTCACAGCCGACCTGAGTGCAACCAGTATTTGTAAAGCCACAGCAGGAGGCTTTTAAAGTGAACATTCCCTCCAAAATGGAAATGTGACTTACATTATTTAAGGAGGATCAGAGGTTTATGTCAGAGAGAGGCATCGTATACCAATATTAGGATGTTTCCCCCATTGGAATTTAAGCCTCTACATGTGCTCTTGGATTTGTTTTGCTAGCCCAGACAACATGATCTTGAGGCATCAGGGCACCCTGCCATTAGCTGCTACTAGATAGTTTTTTTAATAATGACTTTCTCATTAAAACAACAATGTGCAGTCATTATCACAAAACAAACCCAGACAAGACAATTGGGACCCCAATGCAAAGTGGGTCTTGCATCACCCTGAAGAGGTTTATTTTGTGATGATGACTGGCTGGCTGTACGTTCTCCTCCATATTACATGGCTACTTACCAAACAAATGAACATGAAATTATACTACCTTTCAAGTATAGGATCGGTAAGATTTTTGTAATGTTTTTGAAAGTCTTAGGCCCTGTTTACACCTGGTATTAAGATGCGTTTTGGTCAATCTGTCACTTCTGTCCTCTTTCAACCACTTCTGTCCTGATTTCTTTGAGGGGAGTGTCTATGTATGTTGTATGTAAATGTATATGTTTTTTCCCCCCAGATCTTTTGATCTAATGGACAAAATAAACTCGTACAATTTACATATGAACGCACCCGGAGACAACTGAAAAACACAGACAGCAGCAGCTTTTGTTTCTGCCCTGACAGGAGCAAGACCACGTCGAATGCTGTGAGTGCGTTAGAAGTCAGGAATGGTGAGAGGGCATTGCTTGGTACCTTTTCATCTTCAAACCAAACTTGAGTCAACAGCCGACAAAGTTTAAATCCTGTCTGGCTAGCGTGCTTCCCATTATGTTTACACATTAGGTCAGTAGGCGGAGAGTAGGCGTCTTTTGTGGCTGTTCGAACGCATTTGACCACATGAGCATTTACACTACGAAAGCGTTTCTGACTTCCTCAAAACGTTTTAGACCCCGTTTACACCTGTATTTAGCGTCGTCCACTTGTGATCAGATCGACCAAAATGCATCTTAGTACCAGGTGTAAACATGTTTTATTTGACAAAAAAATGCAGTAAAAACAGTAATATTGTGAAATATTGTTACGAATTAAACAGTTTTGTATTGTGATATATTTCAAAATATAGTTTATTACATATACAAATATATTTGCCTGCAGAATGACTGACCAATCAGAATCTAGTATTCCAGAGTGGCGTATAGTCATTTTTAAGGTGTGTCAAACAGTCTCAAATGTGGCAGAATTATCTGAATTCATACAAGCACTCTTAACATCTCATCATTTATACAATTTTGTATTAAATTCTTACAAGATGTATTTGGATTTAGCCATTATTACATCACTGGGCTGTTCACTTTGAATTTGGACCATCTGACAGTTTGATCATGTTGGCAGAGCATATTGCTCCTTTCAGCTGAAGTGCTGTATGGTTTAAAAAGAAGTGAGAATGAAATGAATCACTTTACAGGTAAAACGGGTCCTTGACACACCGTCAGGCTATAGACATTTTAGCGCATTCAAGCTTAGAATCACACATTCCACACAAAAGTGCTCCTACCTTTCTGGCACAGTCTATAAATTCTCTGCATAAAATAGTCCAAAGTACTCTTCTATTCCACTGTGACGGCAAGCAGCATTTTAAGGGACCACACTGGGTCAAGGCAAGTCTCTAGTTTCTGTGAATAATCCAGAGGAAAAACACGGTGGTTGAAAATGAACTGCTGAAAGTTCTACAGGCCTATGATGTGGTCAGCCTTGTGAAACTGTGTCTAACTGCGTTCAAACCAGCTCTTATTGGCCCCAATGTCTACAGAAAACTCAAAATAGATTTCTATTGGCTCCTTGATGTCTGCCACCATGCCCACTTGTGTCCCTGATCTCCTCCTCCTTGTTCGTTGTTTAGAGCCATTTAGGACTCTGTTGAGGTCTCCTTTGGAGGATACAGATTTCAATATGGAGTCACTGAGATAGCATGTTGTTTGATGATCGTGTCAATGAACCCAATGTCAACAAACACCCATAATAGGCCACACTATTATACTTCCTGCATGTATAATTAGGTCTGATTCATGTTTCTTATTGTCAGTCATTGTGTTTTGTTCCATGACCCGATAGAAGGATAAGGATGAGCATTTGTAGCTGCGCATGATACGTGACGCACAAAAACCATCACACACTCACACAGTTTCCTTTGAGCACAACAATTGTTTATAATGTTAATCACTTGACATCTGTGAGAAAGACTGCATAAAATGCTAAGTCATGTTGTCATGTGGTTCATTCAAGGTAGTGAAATTCTTCTAATCATTTGCAATACTATAAGCTACATGAGATGAAAAATGGTAGCAAATAGCTATCTATCTCTAAATCTATGTCTATACTCATATGTCTGTGTCTATCGATCTAGAATAACTTATTCCCTGATATGTCACTAAATATTTCTCTAAACGAAGTTTAATACTGTCAGTGATCAAAAAGTTATTAATTAAATTATTCAACACACTGTTTTCAGATACAATTTGATGATACTGTAATTCATATTAAAAATTAAATTTGATCTGATAATAATATTTAAAAACTGATCTTACAGCAGTCACGATTTCTTTGTAATTCTGCTTCCTTAAATTCAAATTACATTTCTACACCCAGTTCAAATGTTTAAATCAAGAACTAATTGGAATTTTAAGGGAATTCTAAATTAATTTTAGAATGTTGTACAACCCTAAAACCCATTGTGTTGTCATACTTAGCATCTCAGAGAGAAGCGTCTCAATTGTACCCAATATTCTACAGAATTAATAAATTGAAGTTGAAGTTGAAGAGCCTTCATTGTCTCTCATTCTAAACAAGACCAGGGACCGAAGAGCAAAGGTGACAATCTTTTGAGCCATATTTTCCAAGTGAGAATAAACTGAGGCAATCATTTCACTACAGTTTTTTTCCCCATAAAACTAGAAAATGTTCCGCTCCACGTATTAGCAGACTCAAACCGTAAAACAAACCGTTCTCCCCAGTTCCTGTCTGTGACTTTCAAAGGCGTAGTTACTCTCACATTTCAGAGTGTCCTGGACGTGACACCAAGCCAAAATACTGTATTTACTTTCTCTGCTTTGCGTAGTAAAATCTCCATAAAAGTGACAAAAAGATTTCTTCCTCTCAGGAAGCTTTGTGCTCAGCCCAGGCACGGCAGGAACAGTTTGTGATGTGTGCTCCTACGTCCAAACGACAAGATCTGATGGTCACACATTCATGGTGAAAAATGCACGTGTGTAAACAGCTGTGATAATAAACATGTCACGAAAAAGGCAGGAAATAATAGACGAGACTGTGCTCTCCCGTCGAGGTCTCTATTGTTCAACACATCATGGTTTAATGTGACAGGAAGTGTTGTGTGACACTCCTAATGGGGACATATATGGAGTTTATTGGAAAGAGGAGGTTCAAAAACCCGACCGGTCTGGTTGTCTCTATCAATTTTTTTTTTTTTACGTCACAGATTTCTGCTGCTGTGACCGTCAAGTGTGTCACTTCATAGCTAAAGGCTAAAGATGAAGAAGGGGAGACTTTGACCTTCACAAATTCTAATTAGCTTTGGTGTGCACTGAGGTTAATTGTCATCACTCTTGTGAAACATGTTAGACAAAAATAGTGACAATTTGTTAAGAAGCAGTAAGGGTTTAACACCTGGATCAACACCATCTCAGAGTTGGTGTCTTGATCTTGTGGTCTTGGCATCTTGATCTAAGTCTTGGCTTATAGTTCTCCGTCTACTACATCTCCACAACTTCTGATATCTTTCACTTCATTTACACCTGGACACCTGCTGTAACATCTAGAGAAATTCAATTAAAAGTTGTGAGAGACAGATTAGCATTTACACCTGGGGCATCCATTTATACTGTACCTACATATTGCAATTTCATCACAAACATGCTAATTCAAGCAGAAAGCTTAGTGATATTTAACTTGACCAGTATTAAACTAAATGCACGTCACTCCATGTTGATATCATATTTAAAGGCGTAACTGGCAAACAGATTTGATCATGTTTTTCAGCGTGCAACATGAAACTGTTAGAAATGAAGGATACAATAATTTTCTTTATTTACTGTAGTTCATAAATCAAGTCTCGGATGTGAAGTCTGGTATTGATCTGTTTCAGTCAAAAGTACAACAAACAAGCATGAATCAGTAATTGCCGGCAATAAAATGTATTTTCTACAAGCTTTAAAGAAAAAAAAATAAAGAAAATCACAGATATAAGGCCATGATTAGGACAAAACAGGGATGAATTTCATATTTTCTTCATGCATATCATGTAAAATAAATTAGAGACAGTCATGTTAAAACACATACAGTCACATATTTTTCAACATTGACGCTCACACCCACGTCTGAAAGTGCGTGTATGTGCGAGCATCACTGATTATAGTAAGCTCTCTGATTTGTCCAGCAGAAGAGGGCGGTTGACCTTGAAAGCAATGGAGAGAATTGACAGGAGGGAACACTGTTAACAAGGACTGGCCATATATCAAACAGCCAATTTGGATCTCTTAATCCACTGTGGGTCAATTCTGGCCAGGTGGACATAGATCACAGTGGTTCAGGACATATGTTACACAGCTAATGTTTGTCTGTTCAAGTCTCCATCCAGCCCAGCATTGTATTTACACAGAATGAGAAACAAGAAGCAAATGAGCCACCGAGCACACTGAACCATGCACATCAATGCTTGATTAGGGAGTCAACATTGCTTATTGTAAAACTGAATGCAATGCATTTGGATAATTGCAAATACATCCACAAACAGATTGCATACATGCTGATCCAATCTGTATTTCCACACATGAGCTACATATGCAATAATTAAACACCAATGAGCTGAGGAAATAGATGTTACATTAGCAGATTCTGTTGTATGAAGTCTTATTTGTATTTCAGATCACACTTTATTATTTGGAGTAGGGCAGTTACATTAATGGCCGGACAGATCTTCTGAAATTTATTTTTGCAATTCTCTTAAATTGCACCAGTGCTCTAGCAGGCAGTAATGTCATTGCTAATGGCTCTCACAGTGCAGCTGTGGCATTAGCTCTGTTTACTCATTGCCCACTTCATCTTATGCCTTAGAAAGTCACTTGTGCTTTCTTGGAAATGTCCAGCTACAATCTGGTAAAATCATGTAAAACCTTAGTTTAACCAAGAAGAAAGTATTATTGATTTATTTTATTTTTTTATAGCTGAAGAAGAGAGAATTTTAAATTGTCTGCTTTGTTTTTTTTCTTGTCAATCATTTGTCATCATATTTATATAACATCTTAGATATTTTCCCTAAAATTTCTTAGGAAAAATAGACACACATAGGATTATAGAGGCAGGATTATAGACAGTAGGATTATAGAGCTGTAAAGTGTAGATCGTACAGTCCAGATTATTTTGGTTCAGAAGAATTTGTTTAAGTGCATATTGAGATTTCTAACTTTGGCAGTTCTGAAACTCTAGAGACATGTGAAACCTGAGAACCCAACAAGAAATATATGAGAAGCCAACACAAATTCAATTTTTGACAGCAATTTGCATCTGTTAAGAACTCTAACGGTAACATTTAATTTTATAGTGTCCTTGTTACGTGTTGCATGTAGTCACTATAGCAACAACTATAAATGATTTATAATTACATGCAACTAACCCTAAACCAAACCTAATCCTAACCCTAAAGTAAGTACATGTAGTTAATTACTATTACTCATAACTTAATGTATAATTACACTGTAACACGGACAAATTAAAATGAAGTGTAACCAAAAAATCTCTTTATTATAATTCATCAAAATAACTAGTTCTGCCTCTGGAACAACTTTCCGTTTTGGCTGTCATGACCTAGGTCATACAGGCTATCAGAAAATGTTAACCAATAGCCAAACAGCAATTGAGGCATTTAAGTAGTGCAGCCTTTCTAAAATATTGCCAATAGTTAAAGCAGCAATTTCATGGCAGTTGACTTTAATAACAAAATTGGATGGCAAAAACAGTCAGCGTTGAGATGCATCAAGATTCTCTCAAAGGTGAACTTTACCTCCACACGCAGGTTAAAATCCTCTTTAAAGTCCTCCACAATCCACTGCAAACTCAACTTTGCAACAAATTTGCATAATGCAAGTTCCCAACCTCAAATACTGGAAGAGTTTTGTTTGTGTTGTCGACACGTCTATAATATGCTGCTTCTGCGATGCGAAAGCAAATCCACTTTGCATTAACTTCCAAAGGATCAGGACTCACGCTCGAATTGATCCGATAAAACAGCACCATTGCTACTGTTGGAATCACATCCACTGAGGAAGATCCGGAGCTGAAATTCAGATATGGTAATGGACGTTTATCCAATTACAACAGACTGGGCCATATGACCATTCAGAGTAGAGTAGACTCTCAGAAAGGCAGGGTTTAGAGAGACCGAATCCTTGATCGAACCGCTTCAGACACTGAGAAAAGAGGTGATGCTGCAATTAGGGGTGGGCGATATGACTAAAATCTTATATCAAGATTTGAGTAATTTTATTTCACAATAACGATATAGTTATTTTTGCTTTAAATAAGGATATGATACACATTTTTGATACCATTGAAATTCCATAATTATTGTCCCCATTTTCAATTTCACAAAAAACTAATACTAGCTAAAAAAATAGACCTACCTGAAAAACTTCAAGCACTACAAATAAGAAATACTACATAAATTGTATAAAGTAATCAAATGCTAACACTGCATAGTCTTCACTTTGTAAATTAAATATATATTTAATCTTATTAAAGTTGCAAAATGTATTCAGAATTAACTCTTCATTGTTGTTTGATTAACATTAATAACGACAGCAGGTAAATTAGGCTGCTGTCACTTTAAGACCGACTGCACAGATCCAATATACTTGTGCGTTTTCTTTCTCAACAGTTTACGTTCACTTAAGTTCAATTAAATTACGGTGTTTACTTGCAAAGTATGTATGCATTTAACCGCTCAAGCCCAATTAGTCAGCAAAAAGCACAGTTCTCACACACTTTATGAGCAGCGGCTTCATGTGCGAGCGTCTCTCAGACAGCACTGAGAAACAGCAAAATAAGTTGTCTTTCTATTACGCTTCAACTTTTTAAAATCACTTGTTTTTAAATAGCAATACTTAAAAAAGCATGCAAGCGATGTAAGCTTTCGTGACTGCATAGCACAGCAACGTCATCTGAACATAACCGCGATAGAGACGATTGTCCAGAATCTCTACCGATAGACAAATGTCTACCGATTAATTGTGTCTAATGTCTACCGGTATATCACCCACCCTTAGCTGCAATGTATATTATGAGAAATGAAATTGTTTTTGGAGAGACCTCCAAAAAAAATTAGGAACCTTTAAAACAACATAAACTTACGAAGCAGGGTGGTAAACTTAATTGTTTCTATTTGTGAGCCTCATTTCTCAAGATGTAGACATAGACATGTCCACCATCAAAGAAATTCTTTGAGATTATTTACATCAAGACAAAACCCCCACAAAATATAACAGATTACACTGCTTAATTAATACTGCGGTTTATTTAGCTCTGCACATTTGCGTGAATCCACGCGTGACAACACTTATAACTCATATTGACGAAACACAGTCACTGACAGCAGCATCGTCTGATGTTAAATATTCTTTAACACACAAAAGGCCCATGGCCCCTTGAACAGACAGTGAAATTGATGCTCTTAAACTTCTATATAGTGCCCTCATTGTGTCAACACAGCAGCGAGTACATTCCCCTGCGTTATGCTGGATGAGGCTTGTCTCTGTGTAGTTCTAAAACCTGCGCTCAGCAGATAGTCTAAACAATTCTAGGATCCAGTTAAGTCCCCATATGGCTGGGAGCTGCAGCACTCCAGTGAGTTTACGTCAGAACCCTTCTTTTTGGTAATGTGTAACCTCTGCAATATCTGTGGCTAGGTATGATTTGTATTTCTGCCCTTGTTGTAAAGACAAGCCAGATGGCCAGCCTGCTGAGTGGGTACAATCTGTGAGACAAATCATGCGTCACCACAGTGAGGCCTCTGGTGGTGGTCCTGTAGACGAACTTTGAATTTTTATAAACCAGCTTTGTCAATATACGTAAAATTGCTCTGATATATATCTATAGAGATTCTGCTCAACTGGTCGTGCTTTAGATTTTACATTGGGCTTCAAGTAGTCTCAGCCTCAGACATCACGCCCATGAACCGCTGGCTGAGCGTCTGATGCGTATGGCACACTTAACTGGAAACACTTCAGGTTTTCCGAAGTAGTCATCTGATTGGTTGAATTCTACAGGATGTCCGGGAGACGTGTGTATCGTTTTCTTAAACTGTCCGTCTGGAAACAAAGATGCCGTGGCGGCAAACCCCCTCATGGAAGAAGAACGCAGTCGTGTTTACAACTGTGACAGTGAGCGCTTATCAGGATCAACTACATGCTGGATTTTCAAAAGTATTTGATGTAAAGTTCGCTCTTTATAACAAATCCAAGAGTTTTACACACCGGGACATCGACGTTACATTTTCACGCCCTTAATCATGACGCGAAACAAAACGAACTGTAATTGGTTGCTTTACATGTCAGTCAGATGGCCTTTGGGCGGTCCTTGGCCAATGAAAGCTGCTATGGACTCCAGACCTTCTGTCGTCAGTCTGAAGGTCTGGCTACGCGACACTAGGCTTCAAGTGCCAATCCAAAACTGTTCCAAAATGAAACAAAAGAGTGCTTCAAATCGAACACCGACATTTTTTTATATTATCACAGATGCACAATGATATGAACAATTATTCATATGCATTACTATTCAAAAGTTTGACGTTGTAAGATTTTTAATGCGTTTATGTCTTATGCTCACCAAGGTTGAATTATTTGATCAAAATACGGTAAAATCAGTAGTATTATAATTTTTTTGTCTTTTGTAACATTATGAATGTCTTTAATGCCATTCGTAATGCCAAATTATATATAATTTTTTTTCCAAAAAAGTTTTGAACGATAGTGTATATTCCATCCAAATATACCAGAATGGTGACTGGGATTTTTCTAAGTAGGATGTGTTCCTAGATCCACACTCTTATTATCCAATTCGCTTGTAAGGTTAGGTTTAACCTTACTCATCCCTCCATACTGGCACCTTCCCTACAGCATTCAAGCAGGCTCGGGTCACTCCACTGCTTAAAAAACCAACGCTAAACACATCTTTTGTAGAGAATTACAGACCCATCTCTCTCCTACCATTCATTGCAAAAACACTTGAAAGAGCTGTTTTCAACCAAGTAACATCCTTCTTGTCTCTAAACAACCAGCTGGATGTCAACCAATCTGGCTTCAAGAAAGGGCATTCAACTGAGACTGCATTACTGTCGGTCACAGAAGCCCTACGGATTGCAAAAGCTGCTTCCAAATCTTCACTCCTCATTCTCCTTGATCTGTCTGCTGCCTTCGACACCGTGAACCATCAGATCCTTATGTCCAGCCTCTCATCACTGGGCATCACAGGAACTTCACTCGACTGGTTTGAATCCTATCTCACAGGTAGGTCCTTCAAAGTCGCATGGAGAGGCGAGGTATCCAGAGCACATCAACTGACCACAGGGGTTCCCCAGGGTTCAGTTCTTGGTCCCCTCCTCTTCTCCATCTACACTACATCACTGGGACACATCATACAGGCACATGGTTTCTCCTACCACTGCTATGCTGATGACACACAACTCTTCCTCTCATTTCGACCAGATGATCCCACAGTAGCTGCACGGGTCTCGAGCTGTCTGGCAGACATCTCCACATGGATGAAGGAACATCACCTGCAGCTCAACCTGGCAAAGACTGAGCTGCTCGTCCTCCCTGCCAATCCGTCTCTACAGCACGACTTCACCATCCAGCTTGATTCATCATCAATCACCCCATCAAGGTCGGTCAGAAATCTGGGAGTAACGTTTGATGACCAGCTGACCTTCACAGATCACATTTCAAAGACAGCTCGATCATGCAGGTTTGCGCTGCACAACATCAGGAAGATCAGGCCTTTCCTAACTGAGCACGCAACACAACTCCTCGTCCAGGCCCTGGTCATTTCTAGGCTTGACTACTGCAATGCTCTTCTGGCCGGACTTCCAGCATGTGCTACCAAACCTCTTCAGATGATCCAGAATGCTGCAGCTCGTCTTGTCTTCAACGAGCCCAAGAGGGCCCACGTCACCCCTCTGTTAATCTCTCTGCACTGGCTACCTCTCGCTGCTCGCATCAAGTTCAAGGCATTGACGCTTGCTTACAGATCTATCACAGGCTCAGCTCCCTCCTACCTTCACTCACTCCTACGAGCCTACATCCCCACCAGACGCCTACGATCAATCAACAAGCGACGTCTCGTGGTTCCATCACAGAAAGCCACAAAATCACTTTCCAGATCATTCTCATTCACAGTTCCATGCTGGTGGAACACTCTCCCCACCCTCATCCGGAATGCTGAATCCCTGACAACATTCAAAAAACAGCTGAAAACCCATCTCTTCCATGAGCACCTAAACTCATAAAAAAAAAAAAAAAAAAAAAAAAAAAAAAACCTTTCCCTTAAAATCCCACTTATCATGCTTATGCTACTCTGAATAATGCCTGAACTTCGTATTCTGAACACTTCTTGCGTTGTTGTCTTTTGCCTCTTCATGATGACTCGCTTAATTTAGTCCTGATTTGTAAGTCGCTTTGGATAAAAGCGTCTGCTAAATGACTAAATGTAAATGTAAATGTAAATGTTTACTGTTGATTAAGGGTTACATCTGAAGTCAGAACCTGAACAGCATTTTATCAGCCTACCATTTCTTATGTTATTTTGACAAGAGAACAGAACATGTTGATCCAAGAACACATCCTACATGGCACCATCACACTCCCTTGTTGTTTGTTGATAATTGGTCTAAACTACCGGTATTTAGAATGACATTAGAGCGCCACCTTGTGGAAATGGCTGTACTGGTTCCATTATTTACTATAGATGACTGCTATTGATTTCATCAAATATCATTTCAATTAACCTATATAGAGTAATCAAATCCTTACCCCAAACATAGGGAGATGACAATAGATTTCACAGTTTGTACTCAATAAAATATGCCTTGGAGAGACTATGGATTAAAACCCACTCACCGTGTTTGTCTATTAAACCACATGAAACTGTATCACACCCTGTGGGTCTGCTTGAAAGAGCAGGACTGCATTACAAACCTTGCAGGTCATTTAAAGATTAATGCTGAATGCCACAATTTAACTGATGTTGGCTTTCCATGTAGACATCAAAACTGGTGTAAACAAGCAGACATTAATTTTTAACAAAGCCAACGAGAAACGAGTGACAAGAAACCTGTTTAACCATAAAACTTCCTAAACAATGGGCAGCTGAATGGCTGCACTGCCATGGAAGGAAGCACCCTGGAGTTTTCTTGAATTTAAAACTAAATCAAATAAAATGAAACATCAAATTAAGACCACTTAAATAATAATTATAACTTTTGTTAGCATATCAGATTGTAGGATCTTAAATTTGATCTGAATTCTTGACCTGCAGAGACCCTGCATAAGTAAAGCCACGGTCACACTAGACTTTGAGCATGCAAAATCTCTTCGGACACTGCAACGTTCAATTCAAGCGTCTTTTGTTTTTTAATAAATATGAATTCAACATAGAACTAATAGTAATACACTTAAAATGTAAAAAATATACAATCTACTCAACTTTACTGCAAAAATATACAGTTCTTTTAATTCAGACAAGAGGTCACGGCATGATGTATCGATCTTCTATTTGTGATGCGAATTCGCAGCTCAGAGTTCACCAAACTTAACTTTGGAATGCAGCGAAATGCAAAACCTTTCGGATGCGTTTGAATGGAAGTCAATGGAACGAAAAGTGCAGTTTGACCGCCATTTGAGTCTAAGAAAAAAACTCAGACATGCATGATACCAATTGTCCAGCTAATTAAGAAGTGTGCTACAGTATTACAATTATTACCTGGTAGAAAATATAACGGGTGAAAAATCCCATAGAAAGACTGACATTGCAACCATATTAAAAGCCCCTCAAAACACATTAGAAACCACTTAGCAATACCCTGGCAACCTTCCAAAACACTCTATTGTAGCATTACATTTTGCATTTTGCATACATCTGCATTTTTCTTAAAAAATGAAAAATATAGTT
The DNA here is from genome assembly GCF_951802725.1 of Rutilus rutilus. Lineage (NCBI taxonomy): Eukaryota > Metazoa > Chordata > Actinopteri > Cypriniformes > Leuciscidae > Rutilus > Rutilus rutilus. The sequence goes on along the minus strand of NC_140217.1, from coordinate 35,608,288 downwards.
AATAGATGCTGCTGTTGAGGAAAGATGCTATTCGGGCTGCATCTCCCCAAACTTGATTCCTAACCTCAAATTTCCTCAGCATCTGCAACATACTTATTCATGTATTCAGGCATTCTAATATACCCCTGCCTTGGCATGGCAATTACCAGTCCATCTTTTCCACACCGCTCTCCACTGCCAGCCTCAAATCGTCCCTCAGTTAGGGGATAAGTATTCACCCCAGGGTCTGGGCATTTAAAAATACTCCGGAGAACTCATTTAACCACTGTACTGCTCCTTTCTATTGGGACCGATTCTGTACCGTGGCCACAAACCCTGACTAATTCCTAAATATTGGAAATTTGTAATTCCTGAATGAATTTCTTCATGACCGGCATTTAAGTTTAGGCCAGTGTCTAAAGAATCAGGTTTAAATAGGGTGACACACACAGTTTTGACATGATTCTGAGCTGCTGTGACCCAAGACAAGCATGTATTAAGAACTCTATTAGGTGGTATTTAGCGGCGTACTGATGTTAATCACGAGGAAAGAGCTTTTTTTAATGCACTGTCATTAAACAACATCTCTCGAGCAGCTTTTAAACAAAACAACACATTGTAAAAAATGGTGTTCGTAGAATTTAAAAAAATTAAGTCGATAATATGCATGGCTTTTATGAGCTGAATTAATGAAAGTAAATGTATTGAGTGATTTTAACATTGAGTGATTTTAATCTGCCATCATTGTAACAATTATCCAATTAGATTACATAACTCAAATTGTTCTCTTAATTTACATGGTTTACAATTATTCAAAATGTCCTTCATATCTTATTGTATAATGTACACATCATGGGCATGTCTATTTCTATGTAATTTATTTCTATGATTGCAAAGCTGAATTTTCAGCATCATTACTCACATGATCCTTCAGAAATCTTTGTAAAATGCTGATTTTGTGCTCAATTATTAATAATGATTCTTATTTTTAGCAATGTTGAAAACCATTTTTGCGGCTTGATATTTTGTGGAAACCATGATACATTTTCAAAAGAATAGCATTTATTTGAAACCAACCATTTTGTAACATTATAAATGTCTTTACTGTCACTTTGATCAATTTAATGCATACTTGCTGAATACAAGTATATATATATATATATATATATATATATATATATATAAAAGATTAAGCCAGGATTAGACCTTAGTTCAATTTGAATATTTAAGAAGCTTTTATACAAGTCAGTACAAGTTACTTTCAGTTAAAGATTCAGCTCAAACATGCATTTTAGTCTGGGACTAGAATTAAGCCTTGTCTGTGAAACCGGGATTAGTGTATCATTAAACACTAAATCGGCATATTAGAATAATTTCTAAAAGATAATGTGACATTGAAGACTGGTGTAATGATGCTGAAAATTCAGCTTTGCCATGACAGGAATAACTTAAAATTTAAATGATATTAAAACAGAAAACAGTTACCGGTACTATATACAAAGTTAGTTGAGGCTTTGACAGAATATTCCGAAGAGATGAGAATGTCACAAAAATGGCGTTTAGTTGGTGCAGTACTGTATAAAAGTTTCTACAGCAATGTTTCCCTTATGAGACTGCCCTGGCATTTGAGTCGTGTGACTTTTAAGGTGTGCAAATGTTCTGTAGGTTTCAGAGAGAAAAGAAATGGATGCATCTGTGGATTTTCATTAAGTACCACACAAGTGCAGGTTTTTGCAGGTACTCAAATCAAATGCCTCCCATATGATTACTGATTGATTGCCATGTCTGTCTCAAGGGGTCCCTACTGAAGCTTTAAACATTAGGAGTCTCATTTCTGTTCACCTGAATCCCAAAAAGGCAGTGTTTTGCATTTTTAAAGACTGGTGCAAAAAAACTTTTCCTTATGCCCTTTCTCTATAGGGAATGATTATATTCTTGTTTTAAAGTAATTTTTTTTTTTAAAGTTACATGTTTTTTCCCTTTCGTAATTTAATAATTCATGCATCGGAGGGTTAAATTAATGGAATCCATCCATTTAGACCTGATACATATGACTAGTAAGGAGGCAAATGCTATATGACTTGATTTACAGCTAAAACCCTTAAATCACATCCTACACGCATTATCTCAGAATATGTGCACCAAGCAATATCCGAGGCTCACGTGGCTCATATTTTGTATTCCTTCTATTTTCCGCATGACGAGGCCTGGAAAATTGACTCAGCGATGTTTCCATGCAAAGTGGGTTTACTTTTACATTAACATAAATAGGAATGTCTCGGGTCATCAAAGCGGGACGCAGGTGTAGCCTCATTGTTAACATTGCAGCGATTGTCAACCCTCAGCAAAGACACAGAAGCATCTCAGATGCAAATGAACGGCACGCTGCCATTCACCTCACCGCTTGCTTCCCTCTGTCACACGCATGCAAACACAACGTGTGATTTGCGACGACGTTTATGCTAATATGAGCTTATTGTGCAGCAGACAGTCGGCCTGCTTTTGTTGAGCATGTGATGTATCATGGTGTCAAAACTGTTGGGTACCACTGTCAAAACATGTAACGTGACCCTGAGGGACTCAAAATGAACGCGGAAGCAAGAGTTTCCACCAAAATACAGTAGTTAGTAAAGTAAGTTATAATATATACCTGGAAATAGATGACAAGCCTTGAGTTGAACGATTGGAAAGGTTAATAAGTTATTGTGTCACACCAGTCTCATGACGTTGTTGCAGTAGCCTATTCGTCTTGTTGCTTATTTTGAGATTATCCTTGGAGTAAAAGAACATATAGTCAGTTGATCATTATTGCAAAATCACTTACATAACTAGCCTAGAAATCTAGACGCACCCTAGCGGCAGCAAAATTATTTTGTAGCCAGGGTGGGTCTAGCAACTCTCAATAGACCTTTTTGCTGCAAAAACCTAAATTGGGTCAGGCCAATCACGTCGTGTATAGAGTAGGCGGGGGCGGGCTTAACATATGACGACAGAGTTGCGACGGCTCCCTGCCACTTGAAAACAAAGAATGGCTGCTGCGGATGGAGAACAACGGTCTTTCTAAGTTTTTCTTTGAGAAAAGAACAAAGAACGGCACTTAAGTCATTCTTAAAAAAAGGAAGATGTGTTCGTAGTTTTGTCGGCCAGATTTAAAAGTTGAATCTATCAACTAAGCTCCGCTGTTGGGAAAACGCTCTGGTTGGTTGAAGCGCTGTCCTATTGTGTGCAGAGGGAATTTGAAAGACTGCTGGCTTGCCAGGCTATTACATAACAGTAGTGGCAGTAAATTTAGTAGCTATAGTATTTTGGTGGAAATAACGTGCACTTGCATAATACAATAAGTAATTAATGCATCATAAATTAATCTAATCCATTCATAACTTTCGGGTTCCGGAAATAAAAACTCCATTCAGTTTCTCCATCGGGAAATTGATTTTTAACGATAATTTATAAACAGCCTTACTGTGAGCTATGAGGTTGTTAATCGACAGTATTTGCGTCCATTGAAGCCGGTAGCCTGCATAGTTTCAACTAAGATTTAAAACATCGGACAAGTTTTAAAACATGCTTAACATCAGAAATCATGGTTAAATAAGTGCATTACCCATTATGCTGTACAGAAAATTCCACCAATCAGAGCATAAAAATAAGCAAAACACACCAAAAGATCTCTTTAGCTCCGCCCACTACCATGAAGCACCGCAGATTATGTAATCGAGTCGGTCTCCTTTCGCTCCCAACATACTTAAATATTTGAATATGCATCTTTTGCTATAAACTTAAAGGTGCAGTGTGTCATTTTTAGCGGCATCTAGTGGTGAGGTTTGCGAATTGCAAACAGTCAGTCACTCACGGCCTATCCCTCCATTTGCAAAGTCGAAGGAGAAGCTACGGTGGCCGACGTAGGACCGGAAGATGTCGAAGATGTCGCTGTCTGAGTCTGAGTCAGCAGAGAGTAACAAGTCAAGCAATGAGGTTTCTTTATATTATATTTTAGAGATGCACCGATTACAATTTTCTGGGCCGATTCCGATTTCCGATTTTTCATTGAGTTTGACCTGCCGATACCGATTTTAGCCGATTCCGATTTCAATTTTTCTAACCACTTTACAGCACACACAAATATTTATTTTATATCTTTTCTGTAATAGAACATTTTACAATTTGCATAGTACATATTTTTTTGAACAGATAAACGCTATAAAATAGAACTATATAAATTACTCCAGGTGTGGGTAATTCACACACATCTAAAGTGCAGTGTTATGGAAGAACCATTTCCTTTTCACATTCAATATCCAATCATTTTTTTATATATGTATTTAGCAAACTAAACGTCTGTATTAAAACAGGGAATGGCAATAAAATAATATATAAATAAAAAATAAAATAAATATAGCCTTGCAGTATAAAGATATTTCTCAAAGCACACACACACAGGCCTATTGCAATCACTTGTACAAACTGAATAATAAAACAAGTTTAAATGGGTACATTTTCTATAAATATTAGTCTTCGTTTTCTTTTCTGACATGGCCTACTCCAGTTCTTGTTAAAACACGCAAATTCTGTGCATTTTGGGCACTTTTTTTTGTGAAACCCTATTTAGGCTATTTTGTCCATCAAAAGTGTGCTTTCCCTTTAATTGAGCGTGAGCAGTGCAGCAAATAGACTCGGCGCTGCTCGCGACGCTCCTGCTTGACGCTCACGCGCTGCTTCTGCTCCCGTTGTGAATGCACTCAATGATTAACATGCACGCCGAAAAAAAATACGCGCTTGCGGTCTGAACGGACGTAATTCACGAGGTTTCCTACATGTGTGTTCCGTGTGCACGTGTGATGCTGATGTTGCGCGATGTTAATCATGCGGCGTCCGAGTGCATTTGACCGGCATAAAATCGGCATTTGTCAGACTGACCGGCCGGTTACCGGTCATGGCCGATCACGTGAAAATCGGCCAATTCCGGTCACCAGCCGATCAATCGGTGCATCTCTATAATTTTATATTAAATTATATTTACTTAATTATTCAGTAAAACCACGTTATTGCGATTGTTATTTTTACTTGTTCATCGTTGTGTTAGTCTTTTATTCACTGACTTTACCATAGCTTGTTTCCATGCTAGTTAGTATAAGATAAGAGCTATGGATAAGAGCATCAAAGCAGCTAGGTAAGGGGAAATAGCTAACGTTACGATGTCCGAGGCGTCGTTCAGACAGCATGTTTTTCTGTTGAGTCAGGGACAACCTGAGTATTCTGCTGCGTCTTTTTCTGCTGCTTCTCATTCAAGTTAGTGACGAAACGCGTTCTGTAGCGCTGTTTGTTCGCTGTCGGCTACGGTAGAAACATGACGTCACAATATGTCAACCTTCATAGAAGGGGGGTTCCCGCGGTTATGCAGATATAAATGACTCATTCTAAGGTAATAAAAACATAACGGTTCATTAAGTAAGGTCTTTATACACTACTGAAAACATAGTTATGGATCTTATATTGCATTTCTGTCAATAGATCCTCAGAAATATTACACATTGCACCTTTAAAAAATATTGTTTTAATATATAATCAACACTAAAGCCGTTAAGTACACAGTCTTGAACCTTTGCAAGTTTGTAATGTTATGATTTACTTCATAGTTGGTTGGGTTGGTTCATTGCTTATAACGCTTTAACAAAGACTTATGGAAATCCCTATGGGAAAAATGATTGGAAAAAATACTTCCAGGACCAACACAGCTGAAAAGTGGACGGGCACTGTTGCACTAATATACTTTCTCATAAATTTACTACCAACATTTCTAAGTGCAGATATTTTGCATTTGCTTGTTTCAAAACCACAGATGATTTATTTGTGTCTGGTATCTTATGACAGTATACCATATAATAAATCAGAAGTCTAGATATTATTTGAACAGATAACGCCTAAAGAAATGAATTAATCTTCTCAAGACTCCTAATCTCCACCATTCCCAATTTACCTGCGTCTCTTTTCACCTTCATAAAAGAATATAAAGCAGTTCACCCTGGGGACAAAGGGCTACACTCGCAACCAAACAAAATGAAGAGCGCAGAGCAATAATCATTTGCATTTCCAACATCTGCTTTCTTGACTGAGACCAATAATTTGTTATTTTGCTGCCTGGAGCACTGTCTTCATATTCAGGTCCCCTATCGAGGTGTTTTGTCACAAGAGTGCATTTTTATGACACCGGAAAAACTCCTGTTGGGTGATTTATTTAATCTACTTTCTTTCTTTGTACATTTATTTATTTATTTTATTAGTGGTTAGGGGCTGGTTGGGTAATTTACCCTACACATTTCAGATTACATTAGACACTGCTCTAGCTGGCCGGTCAAACTGAAAGCCATGTAAAATTCAATGTGCATGATACATGGGGCGATTTTCTAGCCTCGGGATTAGTAAAGTACAAAAAAAAAAAAAAAAAAAACTCTAGCTGCAGCAACAACAACAACAGATCCTTCCTAGTTGTAAAGAGCCATCAGGACTAAGTCCCTGGGGTGGATTTGTGACAGGGTTTTTTTCCAGGAATGCCCCGAGAGCTCTACAAGTCCACTTTGAGTGGGGTCGCAGGGGCACAAGTCTAAACTGCAGGTTGGTGGAGGGAAGAGTGAGCAACTTCCATTTTACTAATGCTGCCATATATCTCCCCGTAGGGAGGGAGGTGGTTTAAACCCCTGGGAAGAAAGCAATGATCTAATATACTGTGCCGTTTTTTTAGAAAGACAAGATGTTATGTTAGAGAAGTGGTTCTAAACTGTTGGGTTGCGAGGTCTGATCTGATCTGATTGCAGCAGCAAAAAACAATATAATTACAAATGAAAAATATTTATATAATAAATACAATAAGCAAAATGGGCTAATTATTATTACTTATTTTTTTGAGAGAGAGAAGAAAACAATTTAGTTTGTTCAGCATCAATGGCAGAACATTAAATCAAACTCTAGCATATTTTGGTGTAAAAATAAATAAATTAACCAGACTACAAGAAATACAGGAACAGCCAGAATAAACATTTTGTGATCAAAATGAAAGAGAAATTGAACACCTATTATGCCCCGTTTTACAAGGTGTAATATAAGTCTCAGGTCTCCCCAGAATGTGTCTGTGAAGTTTCAGCTCAAAATCCCCCACAGACAATTGATTATACCACGTTGTAAATGCCCATTTTTAGTGGAAGAAAAAAATTCTGTTTTTGTGCATGTATCTTTAAATGCAAATGAGCTACTGCTGCACATCCTGCTTTCCAGAAGAGGGCGGAGCCTTTACAGCTCGTGCCTCCGATACTCTGCCAAAAACTAAAACATCTGTTTGGTTTTATTTATCTCTATCGTGGTCACGCTCCCTTTAAAGCCATATCAGTCTAAACTTCTGATATATGCTTTTCTGAGCGTCAGACCTGTGAGTATTAAACTAAGATCTCTTTTACTCTTATTGCGCTTAAGCTGTCAAATAAACACAAGGTTATGTCAAAAGCACACAAAGTTCTCATTAACAGTCGGTTATGTCTGTGAACCTAAACAGCAAGTAAAGAAATCGCATGTGTATATTAGATCTGAGTATTAAAGTGAAAGCAGCGTAATATACAGTGCCTACTGCTATATGCTGTTAATATGAATCAAACAACAATAGAAAAACAGAAAATCACTCAATGCTCTTGATTGAATAACCTAAGTAGCTTTAATAAGAATACATTTCTTAGTTGAATGCTGCTGTTAAATGCTCTGGCGAGGAGATAAACATGGCGGACTGTGTACAGATCACTCAGGGCGGGTCTATGCTAATATGGCAGAGTCTATCAGCAGTCGTGGGCGGGGCCTGTGCAATGTGACATCATATTGTATAGAAACTGCAAATGGCTTAATCTGAGACACTACAAGGAGCGGGTCGATTTTTGGATGTAAACACACTGTCGACAAACTTTTATGTTCAAACACCATTTAAAAAAAGAATTTTGCACAATAGGTCCCCTTTAAAAACTAAAATTGTTGATTTTTTTTTTATTCAGTCTATGCCATATTACTAATTTTGCATATTGTTGGGCTTATGCAGTTCACAGTAATATAAATGCATATTAATTTGTATATGTATTAATATTATATTAGATTCCTATATATGTTTACTTTTGTAGACACCTATTCAGGTGTATTGAGTCACCTCTTGATGCCCAATGTAAAATCTGGATCCTGAAGCAAAACATTCTGAGCAACAGTCTTTGTTAAACACGCAAATGTCATGGATGCATAAAAAGATAGGCTAATACCGTATTTTCTGCACTATAAGGCGCACCGGATTATAAGGCGCACCTTCAATGAATGGCCTATTTTAGAACTGTTTTCATATATAGGGCGCACCGGATTATAAGGCGCATATAGAATAGAAGATACTGCAGTCAAACGTTTGACTGGGTTTGCGTTATGCAGTGGTCACCAACCTTTTCAAGCCTAAGATCACATCCAAAGTCCAAATGTAAACCAAGATACCTTGTTTGTACTCGACGCGTCCGCATGAGCAGACAAAACAGTTGCGTATAAATATGTATAAATGCCTCGTCTGTTTGGGGAGTTGCGCGCGCAGTCAGCGGAGGCTCGCGCTCCGGTGTCAGGCGAAAGTATAAACAAGGTTTAAGTCAGCGGTTGTTTAACAGACGTTAACATAAGGCGCCAGATCCATATATAAGGCGCTCCGGATTCTCCCGTTCTTCCAGGACTGTATGACCAGCCACTTCATAGACACATGGTATAGTGCATAATGGACATAATGGAAGTGTGCGCCATTCAGTCAAGGGAAATGGTTTGTCCTAGAGTCTTAACTTTGATTATTTTTTTACTTGGCCTGTATCAGATATAAGGAGGCAGGTGTTGAATGGTCTGCACTGCAAACAAATCATATTCTTAATTAATATTTTGCCTTGTTTTTTAATAAAAATTACCAAACATTCTATAAACATCTACATTTTCCTGAGAAGCAAAACTGCATTAAGACTTATTTTCACACAATATTTCAAATATGTCAATATCATTAACCTTCATGTTGTTCCAAACTTGTATGGTTTTCTTTCTTCTGTAGACAACAAAAGGAGATGTTAACAACAAAAGTCCATTCAACTATATTCAAAGTCTTCTGAATATATAAAAATTTGGAGCCATCAATCAGTTATGAGACACAAAAACAATGACATTTGGCATTATTGATGTCAAACCTAGCATGGCATATCTTGAAGCGCCACGTTTGAATAAAAGTGTATGTGAAGGAGATTTTTAGACTTGCAGCAGAGAAGATTTGCTTTAAATAATGACTTAAAGTCTTTTCCTTACACAAAAGTATTGTATGACTTCAGAAGACCTGGAATATAAAACACAATAGCTCCAAATGGGCTGGTAAGCCCCCCCCCCCCCCCCCCCCCCAAAAAAAAACATAATAAATGTAGTTCATTATGGTGCTTTTTTTAATCATTTTTGAAGCTATTGTTAGATTATTTCTCTTGTTGTGAGCATATTCCTCATAAAATTTTCTCATTAAGTTTCTAACAGCTGTTTTTTGCAAGTTGATATGGCAAAACTCTCCCGTTTAAAAGTTATAAAAAATGATAGTGCAACATTGATGGATTTTGCACATTTCCATTATAAATTAGAATAGTTTGTCATTTTTCTTCACTGTCACTGTAATGTGACAATATATCCAAAAATATGCATTTTGCAAATCTTCAGGTCCCCTTACTAAAATAAAGTTTAAGTGTGTTAAACAAAAAATAAGAAAGTATACTTAGTTAGTCTTATAACTGACAGAAAAGTCTAAGTATATTTGGCCTATACTTGTACTCAATCTTTTGATCGAGATACTTAAAAGTATGATTAAGTATTCTATTATATAAGTATACTTGGATCGTATTTGTGTTTACTCTTTTGATTGAGTAGCCTATTAAAACACTTTTTTCACATACTGTCTTTTAAACTAACATTGTTTGAAAATATTGGTTTATAAAGAAAACAGATAAGTTAATATTTATGTGGTATGTGGATTTTTTGTGTAGTTCACTGGTAGTGTACAGATACATAGGTATTTACAACAAATCTACTTTACTCTAATTTTCCGGCAATCCATGTTTTCACTGTTATAAGGTAGGGGGCGCTATTACTCATCTTCTGAAATAGTACAGAATCTCCTGATCAAAACACAGGCGAAAAAGAGGCAGAAACAAGCAATAGAAGTATTGCTTTTATGCACATGTAAAATAACACAATCATCAAACATGAAACTGCCTAATGTTACCGAATGAAATGTGGACCCAGGAAGAGATGCAGAATTGTGAAGATTTAACTGTGCTGATGGACTCGATCTACTCTATCTACTGTATGTTGGCGTCGTTCTGAATCCAACCCGGTCGTATTCTTTGACAAAATGTGATTTTCTCAACCTTTTGTTCAAAATGTTGCTTTTTTTTATTTTTTTTTTATTTTTTATGAAACTTACCCGTATTTAAATGTTAATAAAAAAGAATTCATGAAGCAAGGTTCTTTTTTTATTTTTATCTTTTGATATAATGCATGTTCAGATATTCATACAACAAAATATTCTGGGGGCCATGAAAGTTTTCTGAAAAAATTAAAATAAAAATGCTGTCGCTGGATGAGAACTTAAACACAGTTAAAAAAAAAAAGAGTTAAAGTACAGGTAAAGGTATATTTAAAAAAATAATACCAAAATAGGAACATTGTAGTATACTTAGAGTGCAAAAATAATATATAAATAGTAAACTTTAAGTATGATGTTAAATTCACTTGAAGAAAACCACTAAAATATTAGTTTACTAAGAGAATACTTCAAAGTGTACTTTCATAAAGTATTTAACTAGAAAACTATCAGTATACATATGTTCACTTGTAGTACAGTTGCAGTACAAATAAAAAACGTAGTTGTAAATGTTGCATTTATACTTAAAAGTATACTTTTATACACTAAAAACTGGGCCAATTTAGACCCAAGTAGTATTGAAATAGTACACTTACAAGTATACTACTAGTACATTGATATTAGTATACTTACTACTTAAAGTATACTTAAAAATATACTCAAACTTAAGTATACTTTATAAAATTAACTTTAAGTATAATTATTTTTTGTAAGGGTTGGCAAAGCACATGGATGGCAATACCAGTACCACTGCAGAAAAGTATTCCAGTAGCTCTACTTAAGCAACCAATCCGTTCACCTACAAAATAATCAGTATGCAGGCAGAATACTGGTGAAATTGGCAAAGAAGCAAAAGATATAAGATATTTATGAAACAATCCATTCTAACAATGACCTGACATGAGAATTGTCTCAATTTCGAACTGGGCTAAGGTGCTCCAAGCCAAAAGAGACATGACATTACCTGACATAATTTCTATTCTGCTTATTCTGTTCAACATATTTATGCCATGGCAACATAATCTTTCATAACAGGTCTTAACAATGGCCAGTGCTGATGGGCCCACTGTGAATGAATGCATTCAGAGGACTAGAAAGGAAAGCTTACCTGGTGGTAAACTACATGTAAATTGCAGGGTACGGCAATGCGTCCATCTTTGATTAGTGCAGTGCCTACTTGCAGCCTGAACAGGAAGAGAGAGGTTAGTCTTCAAGTAAAGCCACCTTCTTTTCTTCATTCTGCTTTAAAAGCTATTCCATGTTATCAGATTTTGGGCACCCATGTAAGGCACGACATTTCTCCCAGATTACAGCATCTTTTATTTAAATGTCAGGGTCCTCTGAGGCTCTCTGGTGGTGTACGGTCTACCACAGATGTTCAAAGCTGTTCTGAGGTCAGTAGTGGATGTGCGGTGAGACAAGGGACTGAGACTCAATCTGTACCTGCAGCTAGAAAGGTCACGGGGGGAAACTCATTCGAAAACCACAGTATTAATATATCCACAAGAGACTAACAAAAAGTACTGTGCAGGTACAATGTACTTTGATTTAAACCATGGTACTGAATTATTACCATATTCAAGTCAACTACTGGATTTAACAAAGTTTACCAGGTTGACCATCGTTCAAAATTTTGGGCTCAGTACAATTTAAATATTTTTTTTAATTATTAATACTCTTATTGAGCAAGTATGCATTAAATGGATCAAAAGTGACAGTGGAGGCATTACTTATATTACAAAAGATTTCTATTTGAAACTAATACCGTTCATTTGAACTTTCTATGCATCAAAGAATTCTGAAAAGCAAATGAGCAGTGATTTCTGAAGGATCATGTGACACTGAAGATTCAGGAATTTTGTTTGTGAGAGATAGTTACAAGTAAACAAGATGTTTCCCAAACTATCACTTCTTATGCGCAATCTATTTCCTGCCCCTTTAAGTCACTTAATTCAAATGAAATCGTACATGCCCATTTTAAGCACTGTTTCCAAGCTCCAGTAAGATTCATTGATTAATGATATACACTCAGCATTGGATTCATCCACTGAGAACACTGATTTACTCCTTGGAGTCAACAATGAGCCACAAGACACCTGAGTCACTATGGTTATCACCATCATTGCTGTAATCCCTTCCTGTGATTTCAGCGTAACTCAAATAAAGGTGGAATAAAGGCTTGCACTTGCCTTTGGGTGAAGGGTGTCCAGAAACTTTGTCACATTAATTGATGGCTTCATTAGATCGCAATCAGAGCACTTCAGTTTGCCTTCAGGGCCCGGCTAACCCATTCCTATGCATTTGTGAATAAAGCTGGGAAAATAGGGTTTTACTGCAGTGGATATTGCGCCTGTCACACCGGGAGAACCAAGAGAAAGCCTCTGTCTGCTACGAGCATAATGTAGATAAAGTAGAAGCAAGGTCGAGTTACATGGAGACTGATTGTGGTGCGATAGGATTGCGGCGAAAAAATTCAATGACAAAGTTGTTTAGTCAGATATGGACTTTTTTAGACATGGCAAGACAATTTGGGAGGAATACATTTATATCTGGAGACCATATTGTTTTGTCACTACAAGGCCTGCAATTATTATTATAGGTCAGATTTTTCTTGGAAAAATCTAAAGATTTGCTGAAGGAAAAAAAAAAATCTGGTAAGGGATCAATTGCACAGCTTGTCTTTTGATAGAATAATTACAGACAATAGCAGAGTTATTGTGTGTGTGTGTAAAAGCAACAAGAGATAACAGTCAAACTGCAGCAAAGTAACAACAATAACTGCAGACCTATTACTGAATTACAGCCACAGTGAGTGGTTTTGAAAGAGGACTATTTCATCTAATATAGGAGAGCCGAAAGACATTTTTCAAAAACAATGCTAGCTTCAACTATAGACATTGCTGCAATTATGTAATCTTTTCAGTAATAGTGTACACCGGTTTTTGTGGTTGTCTAGAAATTCCTGGTCAAGAATATGAGTCAAATCATAACAAGCAAGTGCTCGGTATTAGATTCTGGTGTGTTCAACTAAATGCTTAACTGGCTAAACCAATAATATCTTAAGATCTCAAGCCAGCTGCATTAACATAACCATTATGATAAGACTGTGTATGAAGAACTAGTCTGGCCAACTCACTTAGATCACTAACTTGTAATAGCCTATATACCAAATACCTCATCTAAGAATGACCTAATGCGTCTAGATTCATTCGTAATATTAACCCTCTATGGCATGGTGTTGCCCTCAGGCAACAAATTACCTTTTTGGACCTCACACAGCTCCTTTAATTTTTTTTTTAATATATATAATAGGCAACATATGACTTCAACAACTCGAATTTAGAAGTTACCATATGAAGCACAATTTTATATTATATGCCAGTTTTACAGCGTACATATTTATATATTTCCAAGAAAAATATACATTCTTCCACGATTCACGAATAGAGTGATGATCACTGCATGGTTGACATTAGCAGATATCGCTTTTTATATAACAGGTCAACTAACAAAAATAGTATTAAATCAGAAACTTACATCTTAGACACAATTGGCCAGCTGCTATTTTTACTCCTTCAAACGAAAAGCGCCCCAGACGAATTCAAAGAAGGAACAAATGTTGACTGTCTCCGATCAACACTCAGTAGTGGTGTTTGGTTCCTGAATGAATCATAGAGTTTGATCGAATCAGTTGAATGAATAAAGAAAGGCATCGTTCCTGAGTTTCAAATGAATCAGTGCTTTAATTCAATACCTCTATCGCATGTTTTGTTCCTGAATCGGAATGAACCAACAATTTCGGTTCACTTATAATCACAGTCCCTTGTCGCCATCTACTGGTGTCTGTAAAAGGGTCGCTAAAAAATCCCCACCATAGACCAACCAAATATACTTTGTATGAAAAAATAAAATAAAATAAAATTGTAGTAAAATTCTTTCTCAGCAAATAGGTGATTTTACCATTTCTGTACATTTCACTTGCAATGGCAGGAGAAATGCAGGTATAGTATTACTGGTAGTTTTAGCTAGTGCCACTGGGTTATAAATTACTATTTGACAGATATTGAAGTTGTCAGTTATTCTCTATCCAGTGTCTATATGAACAGGGAGATATTTAATCCTGTGCGATCTTTCAACAGGAATTGTCTCCAAAGGCATCTTATAAGTCAAGGATGTAAGTTTGAACCTATTCACTGAGATCTGTGACAGATCTTCGATCCTTAGAATGAGAGGTCAGTAGCACCTGGATGCGTTTTTTTTTTTTTTTTTATAACAACTTTTGAGCTTCTCTGAGTGTCTGCACAGATCTGTGGGTAAACACAGCATGCGGCTGATTGCTGAGTGTGTGGTTACTAATCTGCAGATGTGATGTGCTACGAGGGATAATTAGGGGCTGGTTGTTACTTTGTTGGGGCTTTAAGAAGGAAAGGAAACACTCAAGCTGAGATGATCGCACAGGGAGCCAGGGAGAGGACAACAACAGATGGATTATACCTTGTGATTGTAATAGAAACAGCCCAAATCTTTTTGCATATGAAATAGAAAGGTTGCAAGGGTTGTTTGAGAGAGTTTTATCTTCTCTCTAAATCCGTTTTTAAAAACTTCCAAGAATATTAACAGTCTTTTTCAAAGTTATTATTTGACTTCTGTGCAAAATCTGTGTGCTTTGGTTTAGCAATATACAAAAAGGCTTTTAAAAAAGAAAAAGAAAGAAAGGGATGGGGGACGGGGTTTAAGATTTCTGCAAGCAAAAGGGGATTAAGGCTGATTCGATGCCAAACAGTTCTTGGCAGATGGGTTCTGGTTCTTTTAGGATGCCAAAAAGAGTCAATAAGTCATCAGTGCATTCAATCCTGGAGATAATACATTTAGGAGAGGGGATTAACGGACACAATAAAAACAGGCCTTTTCATCCTCTTTGCACGATGAGGACATATTCAAGGAGATATTTGTTCCTCGTCACTCTGACGCAATTCCCTACTGTCTTTCAGTGCAATTTGACTGTTCCAGCTCCAGTCCTTTTACACTGAACAGGTTCCAGTCGTACATTGTGCCAAGGGCAAATGAGCAATGGACTGAGAAGCATGCTGGAGACCAGAGGTGTGCATAATGCTGAGAGGTGCACAGTCTCATTTATAACCGCCTCCATTCAAGTCTTTGACAGTCAGAGTGTATGAAAGCATCCCTTGAGTGTTTTTGCTGTTGTATCTAATGCCATTGCGTTTTATTCTTCACAATCAGATTTTACAGCCTTGTTTCGACCGAATGCTGCAAAGCCATTGATCAATAATATATCACTGTTATTCCATTATAAGGTCAGGAACATGTCTGGGTCATATTTCATTCCAAAATCAAATGAAATTAAAGCTGCAAGCAGCATTTATCGGGGTTCAAGCTATTAAGGCCTTTAAGGTTTTTAAGCACAAAAGCATCAAAAGTTATTAAGTTTTATTTAGCAAGCATTTAACCACTGACATAATAGATGGAAACACCATTTACAGCCAATACAGGCAATGTACCATAGGAAATAAATAGTTTTAAAGCTGTTTAACAGTTATAGTGCCACCTATTGTCCGATCTCCATAAAATTTGGCATGCTTGTTAATGATGTTATGTTTTACGAATCCTTACAATTACAATAGGGTTTCAGCATTTCATGCTTGAACCCCTAATAAGAATGGAAGCTTTTTGCCATTTATAGCGCCACCTTTGGTCCGATCTGCATGAAACTCTGCATGCTTCTTCACCATGTTATGACACATATGCTCATCAATTTTGGTGAAGTTCTGAGTTTTCATTTGGGATTTACAGGCTTTTTAGTGTATTTTGCCACGCCCCTTTTCTAAATGACCCTGTTACAGCCACCCAAATGCAAAAGTTCAACTTTTTTTCGATAATTATTGATCTAGAGCGTCCAGAGAATTGTCCTAGACTGGTCTGGTTCCGATCGGGCGAAAAACCAGGGACTCGTTTGCAAAAGTAGGTTTTGGACAAAATTCGACATTTTCGACAATTTGGGGATAGCCATTTCGTCCGCCTTGAGCCAGGGATCACAGTGGTGTAAGGCACTTGAGTCTACCTATGGGCCAATCGGGGTCATACTCTGATAGGTTGTCCCCAAATTGAGGCCTACCATCTGGCCAGGTTTCAAGTCTCTAGGCCTTACGGTTTGGCCTGCACGATGCGTTTTACGAATCCTTACAATTACAATAGGGATTCAGCATTTCATGCTTGAACCCCTAATAAAAATTATGTTTTATTATATAGCCTACCAGTATCAATTTAGTTATTTCGATTCAAATATAAACTCACAGGCGACTTTATTAGGTACACCTGTCCGACTGCTCGTTATGCAAATATCTAATCAGCCAATCACATGGCAGCAACTCAATGCATTTAAGGCATGTAGACATGTGGTCCGTCCCAATTCGCATACTATCCGTCCTAAATAGTATTCGAAAATAGAATTAGTACATCCCAAATCGTAGTATGTTGAAATGAGTGTTCCAAAGATACCTGGATGGTCTACTATTTCCGGTCAGAATCCGAAGTGCAGATCGATGCACACTCTAACGGCTAATATTGCCCACAACCCATCGCGCGTTGGACGAGGTTTCGGTTAGAACTACAAACACGAGTGAAAAGTGTTAAAAAAACTACAGACATGGAGGACGTGCGAGTCTGGCAGTTACGTAGAGAGGTTTAGATAAAGGGGTTTGAGTGATTAATTATCGGTATCTAACCTGACGAAAATGTATTTATTCAATGTTGTCTACATTATATTGCATCTGCAGCAGCATTGTGCTGCGTTTAGCCATTAACTTTAACTAAACACACGAGGAGAGTCTCCGCATGAAAGACCCACGACTGGCAGATAAACGTGCAAATACATTTCTCTCCGAAGCGGTAGGAAATTAAATTAGATTGAATGGAGGATTTTAACTGTGACAAGATGATTGACAGGGCAGTTTGCGGTGACAGGATGCACGCAACAGATCTGTCCATTACGTAGTATGTCCCAAAGCTTGCCTACTCTTTTGCTACACACTAAAAGTATGTACTTTTTTTTTAACAAAAAGAGTACATACTTTTAGGGTGTAATATAAGTAGGCGAATTGGGACGCAGCAATGGTCAGTGCGATCTGCTGAAGTTCAAACTGATCATCAGAATGGGGCAGAAAGGAAATTCAAGTGAGTTTGAAAGTGGCGTGGTTGTTGGTGCCAGACAGGCTGGTCTGAGTATTTCAGAAACTGCTGATCTACTGGAACAGCAGTTTCTGCACAACCATCTCTAGAGTTTACAGAAAATGGTCCGAAAAGAGAAAATATAAAGTAAGTGGCAGCTCTGTGGGTGAAAAGGCCTGGTTGATGGCAGAGGTCAGAGGAGAATGGCCAGACTGGTTTGTGCAGATATAAAGGCAACAGTAACTCAAAAATCCACTCATTACAACCGAGCTCTGCAGAAGAGCATCTCTGAGTATTACTACAGCAGCAGAAGACACACCGGTGCCACTCCTGTCAGCTATCCTGCCTGGTATCAACGCTTCAGGCTGGTGGTGGTGTACAGTAATGGTGTGAAGGATATTTTCTTGGCACACTTTGAGCCACTCAGTACCAGAGCATCATTTAAACGCCACAGCCTACCTGAGTATTGTTGCTAAACATGATCATCCCTTTATGACCACAGTGTCCCCATCTTCTGATGGCTACTTCCAGTAGGATAACAAGCCATGTCACAAAGCTCAAATAATCTCAAATTGGTTTCTGGAAGTTCTGAAGGCAAAAGGGGGACCAAGCTGGTACTAGCAAGGTGTACCTAAGAGAGTGGCGTGTGTATATATAGTGTACGTTTAAAAAAAAAAAATATATATATATGATTGTTTGAAAAATATATTTATAATTTTTTTTGGCTGTACTGGCTTTAATTTTTTCATTTAAAAAATTAAGAATCTAACAAGGATCATTATTAAGAATGATTAGAAAAAAAGGAAAAAAAAAAGTGGACGCATTGCGACAATGAGGAACAGTTTGCGGTGGAATATGTGCTTGATTATCATGAAAATCTTAGAGATCATGACATGTTTTCCTGATATTTTCCCCAATAGATCCTTAAAACACACATGTGTCAGTGATGTTTGATCCATGCACACCAGACCTGGCCGCCACGCTATAATCATCACAGGTCTAAATGGCATGTGAAATGGCCTCTTACCTTCTCTTTTACTAATGACCAGGGTGTTAGAGCTCAAACCTAAGAAGCCATGTGAGTGTTAGGTTATCTACATCTTCTCTAAAGGGCAATTTGTCTGAGTAATTGCACTAGCAAAAATCTATCACTGTCACACTCCCTTGGCCAATTAACACTTGGGGAAGATCCTTTCTTCCGAGCAGGAAGTGGCCAAGGAAGAAAAGGTGCAAAACAACTTTAAGTGCACATTTTTAGATACAGTGGTCAAAAGAATTTAAAAAGCAGTATGGGATATGAATTGTCATAAGTTTGAAACGCGTACATCTTTGACAGGCAGCCGATTTGGCATTCAGTGGTTTAGCAATTATGCTGATCTTTAAATGGCATTAAGAGCTCAGAGCCTATAATAAGTGTGACAATGTGAATAAGGGCTCTATTTTACATATTGAGTAATATCATCTCGCTGTGTTTGGATGTAAATTGGATAATAAGCAATGTAATATGTAGTGTGTCTAATTGAGCATGTCTTAATAACGTAAGGCCTGCATGTTTTGATATATTATTTCATTGTAAAGTATTTATACATCAAGGCATTTGTTGTAATGCCTTTAATAATTTTACGAATATAAATATTACAAATCCTTTTTTACTGAAATATTAAAGATGCTATATAACAGTAATGAGAATTTAATTAGAATCACAACTGAGAAAAATATGAAACTAAAAGCAATTAAAAGTAAAATGTCCAGATGTATAGTAATGGGAATATTGTGGGGAAATGTACTTAATCATTTGAAGGAAAATTTCAAAATCCAAACAATCTTATTGGTCAAAAAAATGAGCCTATACTTGACCGGGAAATGTTTTCAAGTGATTCACCTAACAACCATGCACCATTCACTTCATTCAAGTAAAGGGATTTTGTCTTTAATGTCTCAGTGACATTAAAATGCTTTACGTGATTCGTGTTTACATATTTAAACGCTACCCATTAATTATTTATAGATAGAGAACATGTTTTTCCAACTTATTAACAGAGCTTGTGATTTGCCACACTGGAAGGGGTTTATAATTCTTTGCCGCCAATTAAAAAGATGAAAAGACAAACACCGTCCTCAGACATAATATCATGCCTGGCTTTCCTTCAATGAATTACAATGCGATCCATGACTCAATTCACACGATCACTTTACACGAGTTTCATTAACTATCAATTAGCAGGTGTCTGCCAAGCGGCAGGTTTTAACCACAGAGGAGAGCATCACGGGAGTGGACTTCAGAATGAGAAGAGGCGAAGCATGACGGAATTTTCCTACAGGACGATCGAGCTGCACCAACATTTCCTCCCAGTATTAATGAAAAGAGCTGACCTCTCACCCTCAATGGTTTTACATTACCAGAGAGGGAGAGATACGTATTATTACTTGCACCAGTGCCCCTTAGAGATGGACTGTGAGACCAAAAGATAAACTGAGAGAAAACTGTTGAAAGGCTATCTCTCTCCAGACAGTTCTACTTCTGCCAGCGTGATCCTTAATTATACTGCAGGTACAAAGCAGTAGATATCTGATTTCCCCTCCTCTCTCCCACAGATTTTCCTAATTAGATAGTAACAGAAGGAAGTGTGACCAGCCTCTTTCTGTATTTAAATCAGAACATGAGCAGTGGATTCTGAAACCAGTCAATCAGAACGTCGTTCAAATCAAGACTTTATTAACTTGTTCTAAATCCTGTCAATCAAAAACCTGTCAAAAAAATCCAACATATTTCACCTCTTCTGTCAGAGCTGTGGCCAAACATGTGACATATTGAGCCATGAATGGTGCTAAATGGTATATATTATATTATATTTATATATATTATATATTATTATAATGTGGCAATCAGTGCTCAGAGTGGCCCGGCACGTGTATATTTTTATCTGTAGCGTACCCTCTCTTTTTCTTGCGTACTACCGGCACTTCTAACTGTCCCGTCCAGGGAACACAATTTTCACTGAGGTGGACCAAATATCATCCATTTTAAAGTTAGTATGAAACGGAAGTTCAGATCCTATGATCTATATCTGAGTGAAACGGCTTCTCGAACAAGAAAGAAATTAGACAGACTTGATTTTGTCCGTCATGAATTGATTAGATGGGTTGTGGTTTGCTATTGGTCGATCTCATGTGAGTGACAGGTTGTCCCGCTCTCATGCCAGTAAACACGTCATAAGGGGAAAGGTGAGTTATTTTGATTAAAGATTTTAAGGGTACATGATTTAAAAAAGAACATTATGATGTGCACGGATAAATCCTTTATAATAAATACTGCAATATTCCATTAGAAAATAAGAATTGTCTTTATTATTTTTATTAGCTATGATTATATACATTTTATTAGCTTTTTCCATCCACCTATTTTTATGCACATTTCAGGATATTGCATCAAAAACTGCTGGATGGAAACGCTAAGTTCCGCATAAATTCAAAAAATGCACATAAAAAAAGTATGGAAACACATTTACCAAATAAATTCCTCGATACGCATGAAAAAGAAATCATGTGACTTTGCACAACTGACTAACCAGCTGAACGATCTTTTTGCACAGCATCTGAAATGCCTGAGCAAAGTCTGTCGTCAAAGTGGTTCGGTATAATTATCTCCCAGAACTGTCTTACACTACTGCATTCCCAAACAGCAGCATCTGCCTTCGTAAGCAAGATAACGTTTTTTTTGTGTGTGTTTCGTTTGACGACATTATATGAAAATGATTACAGTGGCTTCTCCTACTTTTTTTTAGTGATAGCCTATTTAGTGCCAGTTTATCAGGAAGTGACGATTTTGTTCTCTTCGACTGACTGGATGGAAACAGTGCTTTAGTCACAAATGTTTTATGCGATATTCCAATTTTGCGCATAAGTTAAATTCGCAACTTTGGATGGAAACATATAGCTATTGTGACTTTATAACAAAGAAATTTGAAGGCAACTCTATTGCCCCCTTTAGTAATGGGATTGTTGTTCAACAGTTACAGTTATTAACTGTGGCAATTGCAAATATGCATGTTTGTGGCCTAAAGGGAACCTTTTAGACTTTGAGTTGGGAATTTGGGTGTTGGGCCATTAAAAGGTATTTGTACATCAACTGCTTGTTAAGGTTCCACGAGCATGTGCCAGTCCTTTCTTATAAATTGAACAGTTACTGATGTGGCGTCTTATTTTGTAGTTTAATTAAGGTTTTCATTTATGAATAATTAAATTGATTATACCCCCTACAGATCCCAGTAGCTCTGTAATTACGTGGAAGTTGTTAAGCAGGTGCTGCAATGAAAAATGTCTTGTTAAATGATGTGAGAAAAGTATCGCATTCATGTCATTGACATGACACATGCATGCAATGCACCCAAATCCCATGTGTAATCCCACATGTAAGGCAGCATTAAAGTTGGTCTTGTCCTATTAAAATTAATAATGCTTTCTATAAAGAAGACATATCGTGAGGGATTCATTTTTCCTTGATCTTTTCAGAATAAAAGTCCAGTTTTTAATTAAAACAACAACAACAACAACAAAAACCTCCAGAACATCATTTGTCTGATGTCCAATCAACATCTACGTTTGCATTTCCTTCAGCCTGAGGCTTATTCATTTCACTATTGGTGTGAAAGGGCCTTTACATTTGCCAAAATAGAGCTTTTTTTGTTATTACAATACAAGCAAGACCAGCCCAGATGAGACAAAGTAACACAACACATTACTTAAAGTAACTAAGTAACGCAATTAGTTACTTTTTTTAGGAAATAATGCAATACTGTAATGCAATACTTTTAAAAGTTACTTTCCCCAACATTGCCATCAATGAACTACACCAAGGTTGCATGACAACATCACCACCATAAGCTTCCGACAACTCTTTCAGTCTTTATTTAAAATCTTTTTCCCTGAAAGTTTGATATAGTGAGTAGATGAGTTTACCTGTATTGCTGATGCAGTTTTTTGTCGTATAGTAAAATGTGAAAAATTTAACTTGTGTTAACCACAGGCTTTATTTAAGGCAAAAAATGTACTTCTCATTTCACATGTAAAGAGGATATTTACATATAAACATTGGAACACATGGTGCGTTCAAGTCATCTCGTATAGATCGTATTTACGAGTTGAACGCACTTGAACGCCACCACAATGTCGTAAATACCAGTGGGGAGCTCGGGATTTTCTCTAAGCTCCGATCTTTACGAGTTGGGGGCGTGTCAGTGATTAACATGGCGGAATACACAATACGTAAAGGTATTTAGCTGTGATATTGTCAGGCTTTTCTATTAACAGCTAATCGCCAACACAGAATATGATAGTATTATAATATAACAATGCAACATGTAACGATGTGTTGGCAGTGGCTTCATAAATTAATTAAAAACATAAAAAAACAAAGTACACCTGATGCACATTTCTTTGTTCTTAATTTTCTAGAACAAGAGTTTAAGAACCTTACTGTATTTTTGTGTAATTAATTAAGAGAAAGTACTCCGCCATTTTGCTCCGACGAAAGTGACTTGAACGCACATGCCGTTATAAGCATGACTTCCCACCTCGTACGTACGAACTTCCCAGGAGGACTTGAACGCACCAACACACACACAAAAAAAAGTCAGAGAAGTTTTTAGAAGTTTTAGAAAATAGTTTCTTTTCGCTTTTTGGTGGATTTATTTATTTTTAATTAAAAGTCTAAACTAACCAAAACAAATGCATTTCAGTAAATATTACAAAGCAATTGCTCTTTGAATTCACTCTAAAAGAATCATCTTAATATGAATTTGTGCAGCACACAGCAGATCCATTAAGATACTGTAATCCCTGGGTGTCTTTCACTTGGTTTTGTTGCTGCTAAACAACCCTTTCCTTGGTGGAGTGAGCCTTTGTATCAAAATTAATTTCAGGACAATGAAGCTTTTAATGCGCTCATAACAGAAATGGTTGGATGAAGATGAATGAGTGCAGCTCAGGGAACCGCAGGTTTATCTGCTTTAGAAAGAGAGAGTGAGAGAGAGAGAGAAACGAGTGAAGCAGCATGCTAGCTGGTCTCTCAGGCCTTTGATTAATAGCCTTAGCTCGGCTCCGGGCCCTCCTCCCTGAGCTTGTGCAATAACTGCCTCGTGGCTGTGCTCTACTCAAGACATTTTGAGGAGAAATGGATGGCTGACTGTTCGTCTTCGAGACAAGCATCAGCCGGGGCAATTAAACAATACAAACATGCAACTCTTCACAATTCGTTACACTGTTGGGTCTGACAGAACAAGAACTATGGGGAACAATCCGTGAGGGCGATCTCGAAGCCCAACCAGTCATGTTTTGGATTAGTGGTTAAGAGAACACGTCGATAAGAAACTGAATGATGGCATTGTCTCTCAGTGGTTTGGGATGCAGTTAAACGGGTGGTTAAGTTGCAGTTTGCGGTACAAGATTGTTAGTGTCAGTAAAGGCTGAGCGCATGTTATTTTGTTGAAACAAATATGGAGTGGTATGCGACAGCATATTATAGACCTTAGTCAGGGTAGTGCCATATTGAATTTTTGACAGGAACAAAAACAAAGCTGTGAGGGTTAGAAGTACAATTGATTGTACTTTTGTTTAATTACTGATTGTTCAGCTGACAAAACATCTTTCAGAAGACAAAAACTCCATAAAACAATTCGGAAAGTTCTGTGTTTTGAAAATTATATGATCTAGGACCTTTGTCCATCTTATTCTGCAATGTGGAAAGAAGCTATTTTCTGATTCACTAGCCGCTATAGGTGAATAACTGAAAAGCATAACAAAATGTAATAAATGATAAAACTATGACAGTAAAAAAAAATGATGGCACTAGAGCCATAAATGTATTTTCTATGCATGTTATTAACAGAAACAAAATAACGGTATTTATTGTTAATTATTTAATTTAGCGTAAATTAATAATAAACTAATCAAATATTGCATTTATTAAAATACAGTGGACTGGATATGTATTAGGAAGAAAAAACGATATAATACTACTAATAATAAATTACTGAAATTATTCAAACCGTGCATGTGGTATCTGGAGTAAACTGATCATTCATTTTAATCAAACAATTATGAAGATCATTAATTCAAAAAAAATATTTCAAATTTATTTACATTGTGTAACTAAAAAAACTATTACAGGGAAAAACTGTAAAAGATCTAATTTTTACAGTAATTTTTACATTTACTGTTAAATGTACAGTTTGCAAATGCAATGTTTTTTTAAATAAATAAAAATTTACAGTGAAAACCTGTAAACTGACATTCCCAGAATTCCCTGTGTGACACTTCACATTTAAAAGTCTTTAGTTTAAATAATTATGTTTCTTAATAGTTTTTTTTTTTAAATCAGTTATGTACATTTGGGTTTTATGTTGCATCTTCTGTTGTTTATTGCAATATTTTAGTGTCTTGTGTTACCATGCTGGTGTTTTGTGTTTGCGTGAATGACTTTTTTTCAGAATTTGTTGTGCCCTTTATAGAGTTTCATGACTGAACTAGATATTTATTAAGTATGGATAATGCTTTCAGCTAACAATAACACTGGGCCTATAGACAACACAATACACCACCAGTGATCTCTTCTATGGAGTATTTGTCCTAAACTTCAGTGACATCATTTAGCCTCAGCTAGTGAAACCTCATTGGTCCAAAATCATCTTCTGATTGGCCAATGGCCATTGTTATGCTCAGCCACAATACAGTGAAGTATAATATTATTTTGCAGCATATAAAAAAAGCACTGACTTGTTCTGTTGCATTGAGAGTTTACCTGGACGAGTACACATATTCTCAACCACATTGACTCAACCTCGCAGATGGCATTTGAATTTACCCTATTTGACTTCTTCATAGTAGCCGAAATTCAAAGTAATTTCTATTTGATTTCTCTGTGAAGGATCATTCCTCATGAATCCTCGGTTGAGAGTCTCCCTCCATGCATCCAATACTCCGTGAGCTCCATCTGGCCGTAATTAAAGAGAGGCTGTTCCCAGACACCAATAACTCACAAGTAATTATACATCAATTAATAAATCCCCAAAAGCTTATTAAACACAGTGTAATAATTAGCTACCTGCACCTGACAATTTATTGACAATTTATTGTACAAAGAATAATGAACAGAAAGAGGATGTTGATAATCGTCCTCCTTATTAAGAAATAGGGAGGGAAGTGTGCAAGAGAGAGTAAGTGATGAGGGGGAGAGAGATTTTCCTTTAATTACTAGCTTTTATGACCTATAATCCTATTATTATGTACAGTCATTCGGAGAAGCAATGATAAGCTCATTATTCAAGCACCAATGCAATATGAGATGTGCTCTTGGTACTCCGTCATAAAATACGCAGTCTTAAAGAATCAGCGCAGAATATCCTACAGCAAATGCGCATGAGGGGTGACCGTGTTCAGGCTAAGCGTATGTGTATGTCGTCTGTGGTTAGCGGGAGGAGACGATGTGGGCTGAATTGGATATTGATCCGCGTGTGTATTGAGCAGCACGTAATGAATGAAGACGACTGGGCCTGAACATGAGTTCGGGATGGTGACCCTGGACGTTCAGAATGAAATAGCTGTGCTTTAGTTAGTGTCCTTACAAGCCCAAAGTTAGAATACCTTGGGAGTTTTTTCTTTTCAACAACATGCACTTTTTGTCCTACGAGTTTATTTTTATTCAGATAAATGCTTTAACAGAAACCATGTGCAAAAACCATTGCTGAGTATTTTCTCCTTAAAACTCCAGTGAAGGAAAGACAGTCTCAAAAACGCGGTTTGAAATAGCCGTGCTTCTTATGTCACAAACTACCTTGTACCCAATCACATCAATGTGGGGGCGGGCTTTAGCATATCATTAGCTATTCTCTGAAGCAGGGGAGTCTCAAGAGATGCCAGGTTATCCCGCTATATTTTTCTGTTGATATGAAAAATCGTGAACATTTAGCAATATAGCGGGTGAATTAAATATATGATGTATATCACGATGTAATGATGAACTATATGCCTTTCTCCACTGATGTTCTAAGTTGTTCAAAGCGTTTTTAAGGATGCTGATTTTTAGAAGGCATACTGGGATGGCGAACTGGAGCATGGTTTGTGTAACATTACATTAGCAACGCATTATTAGCAGTTTAATAATGTAGTCATGCAAAAGGCTATCTTATTACTTACCGTTATGTGTCCGACGTTGTAAAGAGCGCTACCATTGTGCAGCGTTTACTACTGTAAAGTTGACCGAGTGGATCTCTGAGCTGGTGTGTGTGAATGGAGGCGGGGCTAATTTGCATATTCATGAATCCGCGTATACTAAATGAAGCAAGGGTGTAGAGTTACATTCATGACATGAATTATTATAATTTTTTTGGTGATTAAAGTTTTAAAATCACAAGCTTTGGATTTTTATCGTGCCTGCATTATTTTTACGATCTTTTTATGTTTTGTAGCTATTTATTGTTTTACTTGTCGCAGACCAGTGTAATAAACATTTTTTTTTAATCCAATATTTTATTATATAGGTTACATTTTTTATTATATTTTACGTTTTGATTTTAATTGAAGTTTAATTGAAGTTTGTTTTGGATATTTGGATACATTTTTATTTCTTATTTCAAGTTAAACTAGATAAAAAAAGATACATTTTGCTTTGGCAACTGACTGAAATAAAATAAGTTTAAGATAAGTTATTAAATATATTTAATATTTAATTTAAATATATTTAAATAATACTTTTATAAATTTGATAAACTTATATAAAAACGAAGACATTTTTACGGATTTTATTTGTCTTAGATATCTACTATAATGTAACTATAGTCATTATACTATGTACTATTGTCATTATTTTGAGATTTCTCACTGTAGAAATTTGTTAGACAGATAAACTAGTGAGAATATGAAAACTCTTTTACCGTTTAAACATCTACAGGGCCAAAAGCATCCATTGTTAAAGGAATATCCATTCAGTGATGAAAAAAATTAACTCACACAGTGATCAATACATATGCCAGTCCGTGAAAATGAAAGGAACTGAAGGTAATCAAAGGTCACAACAACAAACAATCAAAACCACTGAGTCTAATAGCGGTGTATAATTTAATAGTCAGGGATCTAATTCAGTGCATTGATTTGCCACAACTGATGGCATTTCTTTGTCACCAAATACTCATACATTAATATGATTAATGTGTGATAGTTAAGAGGCACGCCTGTAATCGTCTCACTGATTAATTTCTCGTCCTTCAGTCTATTGGGATTGAGACTGGAAAAACTATCGATCACCCGCTATCATCTGCGTTTATCTTGGTTAAGACATCAATTCCTCTAACACTGATAGACTCAAACGTTCAGTCAATCAATGCCTCATGTGAAGGTTATATGGATTTTACACAGGTACACCTTTAAGACAATATGACGAGAATTCACTAAAAATAGTATGTTTGCTGATAAAGTTTTTTTTTTTTTATTTGCACACACTAGTTGTTTTAGCACCCAGTTCACTAAAGGAATTATGTAAATCAAGTCGCAAAAATGTTGAATCGACTCTTTAAAATGCAGAAAGTGTGCTCGACTACAACGCTCATGACTTTTATGAATAAGGTGTAATCTATAATAAACCTTATTTGCATATAAAGGAAGCATGGTAGAGAAATGTAAAGAATGACAATTACTTAATTTAAATATGCATTACGTAGCGCCATACCAGTCAGGCAGCACCTGATTAAAAATGTTTTAGTGAATAAAACAGAGGCTTTGTGCTTAAAATCATGCTCAAAACTGTTTAGTGAATCTGCTGCAGAGTGAATTTATGATGCAATCATTTAGTTGAGATAAGCTTCAAGTTTTTTCATATTAGAAAGGATTGTTGGCTGATTGCATTCGCTTCAATACCAGATTTGATACTACAAATTTCATTGTTAGTGAATATTAGAGCCCATAAATCATATCTCTGACCCAGTGGACTAGCTCACATTCATTAATAAACATGCGGATGTTTCGATTTTATCATCTAATACCCGACACACATGCTAAGGAGAGGTTATTCCTGTCTGACTTCTGATATGGATTCTTTGGAGACCAAGTGAGGTCTCACATGAAGAACAAACACAATTTCTTTCAGAAACACAGAATGTGAGTTGTTCATGGTACTTTATTAGCATGGTAAGAGGAAAAGGCAGGATAACTAATCAACGAATCTCCTGATAGTGGATTTCATGCCAGTGATGAATTAGGTGCTGTCTGCCAGTCGTGAAATGTATTTTTAATTGCTCTTTGTAATTAAGGATTGCCAGTGGAAGACATATTACAGGTCTGGGTGTGTATTTGCTCATGTGTGTGTGTGTGTGTGTGTGTGTGACCCACACTCTGCACTTCAGAGGTTTTGTTTGGTTTTAGGCAGTTAATTGTGAGATTGTGCATGTTGCGAGAGAACAATTCTCGGCTGGACAACCGCTGGGAATTAAGAGTAGGAACAGTGAAGTGAGTCACACATTATAATGAGTGCCCTCACACACAGACAAATTGAGTCTCCAAATGCAGAAAAGCACCAAATTTTGGTATCAGTGCAGAGGGATGATAGATAGATAGATAGATAGATAGATAGATAGATAGATAGATAGATAGATAGATAGATAGATAGATAGATAGATAGATAGATAGATAGATAGATAGATAGATAGATAGATAGATAGTAAACAAATTCAGATTTAGGTAATGAACAAATAAATATATTTTGCCTGGAAAGCAGCCTGGAGCCTAAATTCATGCCAGACCAACCTGTGCAGACCAGACCTGTGGATGATGAATGACATCATTAACCCGCTCAGGTCTCCGGTTGGTACAGAAAAAGCTGATGAGCCAGTGAGACACAGATGAAGGAAGCTATGAAGCACACTAGAACCTAACTGACATGCCAGCAAAGAAACACGTAACACATAAAGGTGCATTAAAAAAAAGAGGCTATTTATGGTTTGCTGTTACGTATTACCA
Source organism: Rutilus rutilus (assembly GCF_951802725.1). NCBI lineage: Eukaryota > Metazoa > Chordata > Actinopteri > Cypriniformes > Leuciscidae > Rutilus > Rutilus rutilus. The sequence continues at coordinate 35,578,686 of NC_140217.1, read as the reverse complement.
GGTCTTGAACTGGATTTAAAAAATGTATATAAAAAAAAAAAAAAAAAAAAAAAAATATATATATATATATATATATATATATATATATATATATATATATATATATATATATATATATATATATATATATATAATGTACAATGTAATACCATTTAAAAGTATGGGGTCAGTAAGAGTTTGTTTTTTTAAATAATTTTATTCAGCAAGGATGCATTAAATTGTAAAAGACATTTATAATTTTACAATTTTACTATTTCAAATAAATGTTGTTCTTCATCAAATAATCTTGAAAAAATGTTTCCACAAAAATATTAAGCAGCACAATTGTTTTCAACATTGATAATTAATCAATTAGAATGATTTCTGAAGGGTCATGTGACACTGACTGGAGGAATGATGTTATATATTAGCTAAAATATGAAATTATAATAGAATATAATAGAATCTATAGAATAGAATCAGATTATCATTTGCCAAATATACAAACATATACCATTCGTTGTCAGTAAACTGAGAGAAAACATATTATGTTTAATCCACCATCAGAGCTCGTGAAGCTGGAGTAAACCTTCTCAACTCCTTTTATTGAAGTGTGGCTATTTGAGGTCACTTGCATTTATTTAAATCAAATCCCAATACTTCAGCCATGCATTGGCTTCCCCAGCACGCAGGGCCTCTGACACTTCCAGGACGTGCCCTTGACATTTCGGCAGGTTATTAACCTTTTGGGATGCGAGCGTGAGACACTGACACAAATATAAGGGATGCAGGTGATGCGCTGGAGCTGACGCATGATTTGGGATGAGTTGTGGGATGTGAATGAAATGATAATAATGTTAATAAAAAAGGAATCACTGGAGAACCTAAGTAGAATTAGGGGAAGATTGGGATTCCCCAAAAAAAAGTTGTTAGGAATTTACTTTTGGGATTTGGCACCAAACAGAATTGCAAAATTATTGATAGCCAATCAAGTTTCCCAAACACTCCTTCCTCTCCAAACCAATCATTGTGTGTCTAACAGATTAACTCTTACCTTCAACACATGCCTGCCAAAACATTTTGACTGCCCTCTGGTGGCTGACTGCAGTATAGGTCATAAACCCCGCCCTAAACTAACAACAAACTAAAAAATATAATTACACCCCAAATTTAATGATTGACAGCTGTGCATGCGATCGAGTCTGTGGGAGTATGAGTGTCATCTTGATACCACGACTACTGCTCAGACGTTAAAGCTTTCAAGTGTTTTCAAAACCGTTCATTTACACAACAGTGGCGTTTTGGAGGCCTGTAGCAGCCAACTTTTAAAAACGGGTTTTTAAAGTGGAAGTTTTTGAATACATACCGTTATCGTATACGTGTAAACTACAAACATTTGTGAAAACGGTGACACCATGCGCATGCATACTTGTTCAGTCATGCGCAAGTACTTGACTTGACTCCCAGTCCACATTTTCCGGACATTTTGCCGCTATAATCCAGTAATAAACCAACCTCATCATCTGTCCAGACAAAATTGCTCGATGCTTTTACCATCTTGATTGTTTGTATTCACCGCTCTGTAAAGAACGCGTATGTGCGCACTGCGCAGGCGCAGTGTTTCTTTACAAAGTGACATCGCCAACTACTGGCCTGTCAGCATAATACGACGTTTATAGTCATTTTCGCGGATCCGTGTGAACAGGGATCATTTTGACACCGTTGTTCTCTGTACGTGGAATTTTCAAAAACACAGGAGGAGGAAAAACCTTTCTGTTTTTAGTACATTGTTGTTGTGTGTCGATTGGATCATCACTTCCGATGTAAAATGTGGGTCCTGAGGCAAAACCAGTTGAAACTTTCGTTAGGAACTTTCTTCTTATATTTAATTATCAAACATTGACCTATTATGCCCAGGTCCAAGCATTACACAAAAAAAATGATGTTTCCCCTTAGCCTTTACATCTTTAATACACTCACCTCAGTCTCATGGCGCACCGGGGAGCAACAAAAGAGTTCCACCCTGAATATAGAATAAAGGGAGAGAGTAGAGAGGAAAAAAGAAAAAGTGAGATGGTGATGGAATGTTAGCTTCATTATTCATGTCACACTGGATTGGCCAGCTCATACTTTCTCCCAAAGGAAAGAATGTGAAATTTCAATTGGCATCATTCTCTGTGTTGAGTTTTTATGTCAATATCATATACTGGCTTTCAGCGGCCTTGCAGCCACAAGAAACAGGAAACTTCAAAGGAGCAGCTCTGCGGAATCCCTTAGTCTTGAATTAAAAATGTTAACCTTGGAGACATGTTAAGTACAAGGAAGGTAATGTTGTAGAATTCAAATGAACAGCTCAGATGATGCTCAGAGATCAGGAGAGTGGGGAATTATTTGCAGTTTCTGTGTTTCTAAATTTGCCTACAGACTAAAAATGCTCTTTTGGTCCAGCACATCAAAATAACTGAGAAGACGTTAGATGTTGAAATGCATTCAGAAGCACATGGCAAAAGCGCTGATAGAGGCGCACTCAAGTCCTGAAATATGCATGTGTGATTGAGAAGTGTTGAATGAGAGTCTCGAAACGACGGGTGATTGAGAGACAACACAGAAGCGGAGAAGTGGAATTAGAAAATTAGCTCTAACTAGGTGCGTGAGAATTAGGGCTGTCAGTTTAACATGTTAATTTGATATGATTAATTATTTAAAATATAATGAGATCTAAAATAATTAACACAAAATTAATTACGGCCCCCTGAACCCAATAGATTTTCAACCACCAAAATGCAAAGCATATTTTTGAGAAAATTACATGTACCAACAATGGCTCAAAAAGCTCAACTAGTAGATAATGATGGGTTTGATTCCTAAGGAAAAGGCATACTGAAAATGTATGTAATGTAAAATCTAAACAATTAAAAATAACAAAGATGTCAATGGCTGCTACTATAAGTCTAGCTCAGACAAATTTTCAAACTTGATATGTTGTGGACTGTAGGCCAGTCACAGGCTTAAGATCAATGATATGGAAATAAAACAAACAATATATGATTTCGACATCCACTTTTTTAATCTATTTAACCTGCCGCAGTCATACAAAGTTCTGTCATGAAACTCTCTATGGCACGGGTTGAGAGGTCCTTAACTCAATCTGCTTGCGATCACATCATTCTCCATAGGGCGCAGCTGATTGGTTACTGCTGTATCAGTAGCCAATGAGCTCGCTGCTCAGCCTTCAAAGTCTTGGTCAGCATCTGCTGTAGCGGTTGCAGCGTGCTTTCAGAAACCCTCCACTAGTGATGGGAAGTCCGGTTCTTTTCCGCGAACCGGTTCTTTCGGACAGTTCGTTTCAATGAACCGGTTCAAAAAACCGGTTCACCAGTTCTTTTACGTCATCACGTAATGACGTCAATTCTATCATCCCGGCGTATAAATATACATTCAAATAAAGGCATTTGTAATCATAACTTCAGTACTCATCGTCATAATCATCTTGGATAGGTTTCTTACATTTACGTTTTGAAAACGAACCCTGTAGTAGGCCTAAGGCAATGCGCAAACGCGGATGTTTTACATGTCTTAAAGTGAATAAACTGGTCTTCATCATTTTTATTTTATTTGCAATTAAATAAACTTACATTTCGCCGAATTCGGCCCCTCATTCAAGTCATTGGTTCACCCGTGCTCATGTAACAGCACAGCACAGACAGTATATAAACAGAAACACAGCATCAGTTGGCCAAAAGAAAGTTCGGTTCAGAGACGGTGCGATCACGCATGCGCAGTCTCTCCAGCTCATCGGTTCTCCGTATCGAACGTGTCCGAAAGATACAGTTCTCGGTTCTGTGCTGGTGATCCGAGAACTGCTGCAACAACCAGTTCTTGACTCGAGAACCGTAGCATGCCTGTGTGTGAGCTGAAAACTTACTAGGCTAAATCAGTCGACAAAACTAAAAACTCGATGCATGTCTCCAGTATGTTTAATACGTTATGTTTTGATTAACACATTATAAACATTTGCACCCTTTAAAACCTTGGAAAGAGTTTAGGCTACGTCAAAAACGTATATCACCTTACTTAGAAATTAAATTATCTGTTCCTGAAAATAATGTTTTAGTATAATAATAATGTTTAGTTTTATAATCCATTCATTGTTTCCAATCTTTAAAATAATACAGTGAAAAGGCAGTAGCCTATGTGATAAATATGTTTCTAACATGTTTTATTTTGTTACACTTATTGATGTTCAATAAAATACTTAAGAAACATGCATTTCGTCCCTCTGAAAAAATTGCACGCATGCTCAGCTCATCAGCTCATCGGTTCTCCGTATCGAACGCGTCCGAAAGAAACAGTTCACAGTTCTGTACTGGTGATCCGAGAACCGCTGTACCTGTACGTTCGGTAGTGCGCGCATGCTCAGTATCTGCTCGTGCTCATCACTTCTCTCAGCACAACATATCTCAGTTCAGTGAACTGTTGGATTTACTGGAGTAATATATATGCCTACTCCGGGATATTGGTTTATTTTGAGTCGAAGGGACTGTCAGGACTCATGTCCGAAAGTGAGTAACTTAACTTGTGGATCAGCGCTGACGCAAGACGCGAACTGTTTCGAACGATTCAGTCCGATTTAGTGTACTGGTTCGACCAGTTCACTAAAAAGAACCGGTTCAAAAGAACGATTCGTTCACGAACCGGCCATCACTACCCTCCACCTTCCCCAGCTCCACCATAAACCTGCTTCGGGTAATTCATGTATGTTATATTGTACAGCAGCAGCATGTCTTACTAGCTCTCAGCAGCGTGTTGTGTGTGTATTGGCAGTAAGTGCCACACTTGATCTGTATAACAGCAGCAGCGTAGCAGATCTATTCCGCCAAGACCAAACATATCAACATTGTCATATCCATCACCATGCCATTACATTACAGAAATGGATCTGTCTTTAAACTACCGGTAGCTTTATAAAGCATTGATATCCATCCATCCATTCTCCATACTGCTTATCCTCTGTAGGACTGTGGTAGCGCTGAAGCCTATCCCAGAATCTCAAGCTGAAAATGGTCCTACCTTCTTTCCTTTGACTCCACCCATTCGAAGAACATGGACACGGATGGGGGGAGGGGGGTATGGTACGACCGTTTGATTGACGCACTTACTGTCCAATGATTATAGGTGGTCTTGGAAATAATTGGCTGGAGTTTTTCGAGTCCTGCCCGTTCCACAGATGATTAAATTGCTTAATTTTCATTTCAGTGCTTCTAACTCAGTGGCTGTAAGTGGGTTAGGAATAGGATCTCAAGTGATTTTGAAAAAATGGCCAAAAAAGAGAATCACATACCCCACCTTTAAATATATATATATATATTTTTATCTTATTTTTTATTTTATTTGACAGTCCGGTAACACTTTACTTCGATGGTCCACTTTAAACATTCTGCTAACTATAAGTAACTTTGCAACTCTCCTGTCTGCTTAATATCTGAAAACACTTTATTTTGATGGTCACCCAACAGACATTCTACTGACTATAAGTAACTTTGCTACTACATGTTAATTTCTTCAACTTACCCGAACCCCACCTAACCCAAACCTATTAGTCTACTAACAATTCTACCTATAGGTAGTAGTATGTCTAAAGTGGACCATTGAAACAAACTGCAACTGACAGTCCTACTAAAAATCAATGCTTAACCCCTTACTGACCCGAAAATAAAACCAGAAATTGCTGGTCCCCCCTGCAGTGTATCTTGCCCAGGATTATAGGCACATAATGTTTGGCAGATGCTGTTGGGTGAGGGTGCCAGTGCTCTGCATCCATACACAGGCTGAGGTCCTGCTTCAGTGGATAGAACACCTAGAGGCCTGTGCGGGCCTGAGGCGCAGCCAAGCACATGCTAGAACAGCCATGTCATCAACATACAGCACTGCATACATGCACTACTTCGTTCTCCTCTGTGCCTTGTTTCAGTTAAAATGATTTGTAGGTCCTGTGGTGCACAGACAGAACTGCAGAGGCCCTATTACAGGCTCTGGTAATAAGATTTGCAGCTTCGTTGGTTTGTAAGAGCATTTTGTTTCGGTTTTAAAATGTCTGAGAACGAAAACAGCCTGATTAGCTTTACAGCTAATAACATGGATTATTTATCCTGTGGTGTGTTTTTTTTTTTTTTTTTTAGAAACCTAGGCTTAATTGACTGCTGTTCCCTGAAGTTTGGGTTCAGTCCTTGGACTTAAAGACCTCATGCAAGGATCTCAACTTGGAGCTGATTTGCATAGCAAACAAAACATGATTAAAGTAATCGGTTGATTACATTGAAGTTGATGTAGTAACTGTAATTGGATTTTTTCATCCATCTTAAGAGATTACTTTGTAATTAAAGACAGTATGAAATGTCTGAACACAGACTTTAGATTTAGAGTTTGGTAGCTGCAACCTCTGTGGCATTAGAAATGATGCACTGCTGTTTAAATGAGGATCCTTGTAGTTGCAGTACCTCCAGTGGCCTGTGAGTGGGTAATGGCTTAGGTTTTCAAAAATGCTATATAAAAAGTCCTTAAAATATGAAATATATTTTTATCTCTGTTTCTTCTTTTCTGCATTTCACTTCTGCTCTATACACTCTTTAAAATAAAGGTTCTTTATTGATATCGATGGTTCCATGAAGAACTTTTGACATCCATAGAACCTTTCAGAAAATTATTTATTGGGAAAAATGTTCTTTAGATAATTAAACCTTCTTACACCAAAAAAATAAAAATAAAAATAAAAAACGTTCCTTCTATGTACATTTACTTACCATTTCGGTAAACCAGCCAAGCTTCTTTTTTCCCACTTTTCCATTTCCATGGATGGTGGTTTGTACTGTCAAGCTCCAAAATGGTCAAAGAAACATCATTAAAGTATACATAATCACATATACATAATACATAGGGTAGAGTGGGGGAAAACGCCCCCCTGGGGTAAACCGCCCCCCCACCTGTTTTTCCCAAAATAACCACTAAAAGTAGTCAAGATACATTTTTACTGTTGCTATGCACTACGTTGATAACGGGGATATACAAATCTCTATGGAGAAGCTGACACCAGCGACACATTTGAAGAGAAGAGGATTACATGGTAAATGCTATAATTTTCAGATATTAGTAAATAAGTGTTTAAGAGAATATTGTTCTGCAGGATATCGCATTGATGTATGATAGATGAATAGTGAAGTCTGTAGTTTGAGATCATATATTATTTATATGGAATATAATTATATTTTAAAAATTAAAATTAAAAACTCATAGCTTGTGGGGTAAAACGCCCCCTACGCTGAGGGGTAAAACGCCCCCCCCCCCCCCCCCCATAGTTTCTCTATCATAATTACTATAATAAAATATTTCTGTCTATCAAATCCTTTGTTTTACACTTAATGCAGTATAACTAGGTGGTAAAATCAAAATATTTGAACAAAACATGAAAAAATTACCTCAAGTGAGCATTAACTAGCTAGCTTGCTAGCACAGTTAGCTCACTGATGGAAGGTAGTTAATTTTGCCTATTTTGGACATTGCTGAAATAAATATTAATATATATACATGTTGATACATTACTTGCCTTTTACCTTTAGAGATTAAAAACTATTGTCTGTTAATTTTGCTGTTGATCTATGAAGCAAACTGGTTGGTAAGAAAGGGGGCATTTTACCCCACCTTGGGGGGCGATTTACCCCACCGCTGGGGCAAAACGCCCCCTTTGTACAAAAATATTTTCAGTGGAAATACTAATTAATTATGAAGGCTGAGCAATTTTAATATTTGGTGAATAACTCCTGCCATAGTCACTAAAACCGGGATGGCAATTCTAGTCACATTTATGTTTTGTTTCACTGTAATGTCACATTTTCCTTAAGGGGGGCGTTTTCCCCCACTCTACCCTACATCTAGTGCGCTATATTCTTATAGTGTAGTTTTAAGTTCTCTAAAACCATAAAATAGCTTTGTCGGAAGAACTGAACAACATTTAAACCATAACTGTCGCTGATAATCTGCCAAGTCTTTGAATAGAGGTAAGCATATTTAGAGTAATTTAAGGCCACCTGAACTCTTTGTGAGTATAATAGGTGTTTTTGAGTCGCCAACACGGAAGAGTCACGAAAGGACTGCAACAGCTGTTGTGTAAACGCCGAGGGGAGCAGCAAACTGACTCACATGCCACAGAGGGTACTATCTGTCAGCTTTCATCTTTGTTGCATGAGTTCACTCCTCTGCCCACCTCTTACTGTGCACTCAGCAAGAAAGTGATGGGAGTGGCATTTATTGACAAGTTTTGTTTCATTACATTCCCCCAAAACCTCTGTAGCTAATTGTTCACAGTTTTTGGGTGCAATATTGCAGTGTCGAATTGTGTTCAGAACATATTTTGTGAGTATATTCATGTTACAGTACATAAATTGCAGAATTCCTTTAGTGAATCGGCATTAAAACAATGCACACACCACACAAATCTTAGTGATTTCCCTCTTCATCCAGCCATGTCATTTGAACTATTTCTATGTTTGGTTCGTCGCTTTTGGTCGTGAGTTACACAAAAAAGTTGCATTAGTGACTACATGATAATATTGGCAACCATAGCAACAGGTTAACATGTTATCCTCGTAATGAGATTAAATGTCAGATCTGGTCGAGAAAGATCATTTGCTCTACCAAGGTACATAAAAATCAAAATGTCAAGATGAAAAAAAAAAAAAATAACCCATAAAATTGTACATTTTCTGTAGAAGTTTTTTTCTGCACTTGTAGAACTCAAAGTGTAGGTGGTGTTGGCAGTTCTGGCTTGTTTGGTATATATATAGTGAAAAGTGATCCCCAGAGGGGATATTTGTTTTTTTATGACCCTACAAGTGCGATTAAACCATCAAAACATGAGGAAATATGAAGGAAAAAGAAAACACTAAACTTGTTTGAGGTTGTCACGTGTGCAAGACAAAGGAGAATTCAGAATCACAGTCTTTAATAAATCCACGCAGGGAAAACACAAGAGAAAAGGCTAACCCATCCACTAACATTGATGACACCAGACAAGGAACAGAACCAGACAGGGAGTATAAATACACAGAGGAACTAATGAGATAATTAATGGGCAACAGGTGAACGAAATGCTCAGTGCTATCTTATGACCAATTCGTACAAATTCGTACGATTTGTCTAAACCCCAGTGATGGGTAGGTTTAGGGGTGGGATCAGGGGAATGAATTCATACGAATTAGCCACCTCGTAAAATACGTATGAATTGCTGTGAGATCGGGTTGGAATGCTTCAATCAAAGAAACAAACTGACACATAGGTAACTGGGTCAACATAGAAAGACAAAACTGAACATAAACCTAACATTACACTCTTGTTTTTGACAGCCTGGCCAAAGATTATGTCCACCCGATTTGGTATGTTTCATTGTGTTATCATAAATAAAACAATTGACTCCAAGCAAAACTTTGTAATATGATTACAAAATCTTTAACAAATTTTTAATAATACTTAAATAAAGGGTGAAGATGTTAATTTTCCTAGGCATCACTTTTGAACACTACTTCATATAACATTGACTGCCTAATTCAAGTGTCTAATTTGCAAAAAGAAACACCTTTTTTGTGGCCAAATGAATAGCAGAGGTCTTTCATCCGGTCACTCAAAACATAATTGATTGTGAAATCTCCGAGAGTGTCTTTAAAGGGATACTCCACTTTTTTCGGAAATAAGCTCATTTTACATCTCCCCCAGAGTTAAACAGTTGAGTTTTACCGTTTTAGAATCCATTCAGCCGAACTCCGGGTCTGACGGTACCACTTTTAGCATAGCTTAGCATAGATCATTGATTCTGATGAGTCCAGTAGCATTTCTTTCAAAATGACCAAAGAGTTTAAATATTTTTCCTATTTAAAACTTGACTCTTCTGTAGTTAAACCGTGTACTAAGATCGACGGAAAATGAAAAGTTGTGATTTTCTAAGCCTATATGGCTAGGAACTACTCTCATTCCAGCGTAATAATCAAGGAACTGTGCGGCTGTACCATGAGTGCAGCAGGCGTAATGATATGACGCAGCGCCTGAAAATAGTCCCCAGCTCGGTAACTTCTTCCAACATGACCGGGACTAAGTTTGTCTAACCTATTAGACCTATTTTCAGGCGGTGCGTCATATCACTACGCCTGCTGCACTCATGGTACAGCCGCACAGTTCCTTGATTATTACGCCGGAATGAGAGTAGTTCCTAGTCATATAGGCTTAGAAAATCACAACTTTTCATTTTCCGTCGATCTTAGTACACGGTTTAACTACAGAAGAGTCAAGTTTTAAATAGGAAAAATATTTAAACTCTTTGGTCATTTTGAAAGAAATGCTACTGGACTCATCAGAATCAATGATCTGTGCTAAGCTATGCTAAAAGTGGTACCGTCAGACCCGGAGTTCGGCTGAATGGATTCTAAAACGGTAAAACTCAACTGTTTAACTCTGGGGGAGATGTAAAATGAGCATATTTACGAAAAAAGTGGAGTATCCCTTTAATATACTACAATCGTTGAGTGTTTGAGACGATATGTTAAAGTGAAAGGCTCAGGGAAAAGGCTTGGTGTTGAATACGGCTCCTGGTGCTCATAACCAAAACATGATGACTAGAATCTTATTATCAGTTAATCATCTTTCTACCAACAGCTCTGATTTCTCTTGTGGGTTTGCATAAATGACCAAGAATTTTTAATTGAAGTTGATTATACAGGCTTGATTTTTAGCAGCGACCGTCCCTTTGAATGCTAAACTATGGCTGGATGACAATAAAATGACCTCTCTGAGAGCTCACCTGTGCAAGGTGACGTGCGGCAGTCATCAGTATTCAAGACAGGATCTCGCTTAGAAACCATTAGCATCATCATGGATCTTCACTCTAATGAGGCTCCAGGTTTTCATGTCTTAATTGGATTGCTTCAACACAGTCCCTTATTGATGCTAGTCCTGCACAGTTTATCATGGTAAGTAATGAGCGGATAATTCGCTGGCCATATCTAATCTTTGGCCTCATCGATGAATTAGGTGAAAAGTGCTTTTTCAGCCTTGGCCCCAAATGGGCAGAGGAACAACCCCACCAAAATATGCAGTTTCCACATTTAAAATACATCAATGATGGGGTAACATGTTGCAAGTAACATTCATTTAGTAATTTCCCTCCAAAACGTTATTTATTTATTTATTTATTTATTTATGACTTTTCTATTTATTCAAAGGTGTTTTTTCACCATTAACATACTTTGTTGCATCCCAGCTTAATCTGTTGAGACAATATAAGTTAGCAGGGTTGATTTCCTAAAAAAAGGACTTAATGAGTTTTTAATTAGTTTTTCTTTTATTCATTTAGCAGTTAAAATGTTTAGACAAATTTAAGCAACACTGCATAAGATATTAAGAACTGTTTTCAAAGAATGTATCTAAATATTTACAAGTTGAGTGAAAGTAACAAAATCATCTTGTAATAAAGATGCATTCTCTGAAAATGATTTTAATATCTTATGCAGTATTGTAAATGTATCTTGAAAGAAAAAATAAGACAAAAATACTTGATACCACACAGGGGTTAAAAACTAAAATAAAGGTTAAACTAATACATTTGCCAGTTATAGCACACATTTTTAGATGTCCTTGTAACAACTAACCACATCAGAAAATATTACTTATCGAGCAGCTTCACCAGCTACATTTTGCAGGTTAACACCATTGCTGCTAGTCCAGCAGGGTACAGAGTAAATCTGGGGTGTATGAATGTGACCATTTACTCCCAGAGCAACAAATAATCAGGAGAATAGAGCAATGCAAGGAGACAGTGTTTTATCGGCGGAAGGGGAGATGATTGGCTTTTCGAAGGCCAAATAAGTGCAGCTGGGGCTCTTTCAGTTGTCTCTCTGATATCTCAGGCCCTGAAGGAAATTGATACTTACACTTGGAAACTAAACTGTCAAATATAATTCATCTATGGTCATTTGTTTTATTATCTCTAAAAAGGACACCGCTAAGTAAGTGAAGTCAACCCAAACAGGAAGAGCAGCTGTGGAGAAGACACGCTCGGAGAGGAGAGGGCTGGAATACTTATTATCTGCAGAGAGAGAAGGAAAGAAAAAGAACAGATTTACAAGGAAACCATGGTATTAAAAAAAGCCCCCATCTTCATTTATAAACCAAGCAACACTCGGTGCAATGATCCTCTGCTCATCTCATTTACCTAAACCCATATATCTCTATAACAAATGCTTTGTATGTTTAACAGGACATCCACTTAACCAGTAAGACTCACATATGCCGTTTCGAACAGTTGATTATTGGACTTCTGAAACTACATTATATACCATTCTAAGTAAACAATAAAAGCCACAGTTTTAAGTTTACAGCATGATATATTTAAAGGGATAGTTTTAGATTAGATTAGATTCAACTTTATTGTCATTACACAAGTACAGGTACAAGGCAACGAAATGCAGTTTAGGTCTAACCAGAAGTGCAATAGCAGCAAGTGCAGGATATACAGTGGTTCCATAAGTGCAGGACATGGATATGTACTGAATAAATAAATATAGAGTTGAATACTATTATAAACAGAATTTAACAGATAGATTTGTCCTATGAATATAATATACAGATAACTATTACTGTGAACAGAATTTACAGCTAGATATGTACTGAATATAATATACAGATGGCTATTACTATAAACAGAATTTTTACAGATAGATGTATATAATAAGTTAGGCTAAAATGAGCAGTATAACAATGGATTTAAGTAATGCAAATAAAGTTTGGACAGAAGCTATCCGAGTAAAAGTGCAGTGGAAAGTAATTGCATATTACAGTTAAATTACGGTATTGCAAATGTATATGTAAACAATTGGTACTGTAAATAAACAGTAGGCAGTGCAAATGAGCATATTCCAGTCTAGGTAAATAGTGCAAGATGCATATGTAAACAGTTGTTACTATAATAAGTCAGCAATTGAACATTATAGTATTACAAAGTTCACCCAAAAATAAAATTATCCCATAATCTACTCACACTGAAGCCATCTATAAGACTTTCTTCTTTCAGTCAAACACAATCTGAGTTTTATTAAATACTATCCTGGCTCCTCCCAGCTTTATAATGAGTTTTTGAAGATCCCAAAAGTGCATCCATCCATTATAAAAGTAATCCATACAGCTCCAGGCCTTCCATTGAGGCCTTCTGAAGTGAAGCGATGGGTTTTTGTAAGAAAAATATCCATATTTAAAACTTTATAAAATCACTGGCTTCCAGCAACGGCCGTGCTCGCGATCACGAGAGAGTCGAGTTCCGGCGGAAGAGTGACCTTTGACCCGACGAATGACGTTGGGGATAGAGCAAAACAAAACGCCAGTCACAAATTAGAAGTCTAAAACCAGAAATTTTAGAAAATTGTTTTCGATTTCGATTTAAGAGAAAAGGGGCTACGTCCTACGTTGGGTCATAGGTCACCCTTCCACCGGACCTCGACTCTTGTTGCTGGAGGCCAGTGATTATAGTAATTAAAGTTTTAAATACGGATAATGTTCTCACAAAAAAACATCTTTAGAAGGGATTTATTAAACCCCTAGAGCCGTATGGATTACTTTTATGATAAATGGATGCGCTTTTTGGAGCAACAAAGCTGGGAAGAGCCAGGCTATTATTTAATATAACTCCGATTATGTTTGGCTGAAAGAAGAAAGTCATATACACCTGATGGCTTGAGGGTGAGTAAATTATGGGATAAATAACATTTTTGGGTGAATTATTCCTTTAAAGGGTAAGTGTCTAATTTGTGTTTCACTATCATCACAAATCTGAATACTGAGCTAGGATTGGAGAAAGTATTTTATAGCTATGTTTCCATGTTGTGAATTTAAATTATGGCGATTATCGCAAAAGCAATTCGCAAATAAAGCTGGATTCTGGTAATTAATAGTAGCCAATCACCAATCACATGATTTTTAGATAAAATTTTGTGCAGTGAATGTGTTTTCATCGCAGTTTATGCACATCTTGCACACGCAAACTCTGTTGAGATCTAAATGATTTAAGGAGCATATAGCCTATGCCTTTTTCAAAACAATCTCAGTTTTACATATTTAGCGATAAGCAGTTTGTGCCTCACATTAAAAGTGTGCAGCTGGTACCAACTATACTATACTAACCTATACTGTAGGAATGGGTCTCTCTTTTGTTCTTGCCAACCACAATGCATAAGCACAGCTCCCCTCTGAGCTGCTGAGGAGCTGTTCTGAGAGACAAAGGCCCCGGGCAGTGTATGACACTTCACTGCATCTCATTAACAAGGAATTGGGAATGCAGAAAGAAAAGTTCTCAGTCATGCAGCAAGAACGACAGCACTATCTCAGCCGCTTAAAGGTGCGGAACATTTTCATACTTCATCAGAAACTGAGAAATGACATCAGCGTTGTCCACACAACAGATGCCCAATGTGACTCACCACAGAAAAAGTGTCTGAATTCAGGCAAGATCCATACATCTTTTCAATTAATTTGTGATTAATTGATGTCTTTTAGGGAAACCATGGTATAGTAAATTTGAAATATCTAACATTGTTATACTTTAATCAACAGAAGACCATCCTACCAAAAAAAAAATATATATATATACTTTTATATCAGCATGAATGTCCATCAGTGATGCTGACGAAGGTCAAGCTGCATGGGCTTTTTGATGGAGCTGTTTTACCAAAGATGTCTTGCTGGTTAAGCTAGTCAAGAACCTTGGTGGTCATGCCAGTACACCAGCATCCAAAACAGCACGTCTAAAAAAAATAAAGTGCTCATACATTGAGAGTTTGAGTGTGTATCAAAAGATATGCTATCACACACACACAAAAAATCCAGTTCGACATATTTTTTATAGCTTGATTGAACAGTTTATTTAAAGGCAATTCCACCACTATCCCACAATGGGTGTAAGTGAGAAACATGTTCTCACACACTTTCTTTGGTGAAATAAAGATTAAGACCAATTCACACTGCATCGACAGACATTGACCAATGGTAATTACAGCACGTCACTTCTCAGACATTCCAAGACCCAACAAATGCAGATTCAACATGTTCAATCAGCAAAAACAAGCACCGACCAATGCCAACAGCATTAACACAGGACTAACACTGATCCGATAAAACCCGACAAACCCTGTCGGCACATTGTGAATTGGCCTTAAGGCACACAATTTTAAAGAATTATTTGAAGAGTCTACAATCCTTTTTAAAAAGTCTCCAATATTATTCCTTCCTATACAAATTCATTGATAATACCTTTTGAACAGAATTCCCACACTTCCCCGCAGGAATCCGATTACAATCTTTCAGTATCAGGAGCTGCCCTTTTCTTTCTTCTCTGTACGGCCATGCTTTTGAATGACAGACTTCATTAACAGCTTTGGGAGCTTCTTGGGATCTCATCCGTTGAAGCGCTCTTTTGGCACTGTGCGCTTTTCCCCAGTTGGTCCCCTATGGTTTATCTAATCACACAGATGCAGACAGACTGGTGGGGGTGATGCCCCCTGTGCCACTCTCGCTGCGGGCAAGGTCGGGCAGGAGGAGGCGCTGCCAGGCAGCCAACAGTTTCCCTAAGACTTTAATCTTGGCACTGATTCAATAGCCTGTGCTTGTTGTTTTTCCCCATTAACAGGTTTATTTGGATGTTCCTTTTATGTAGGCTTTGTAAAATGAATGTGGACATTATTATTCATTATCTAGCATTATTTGCCTATTGAGTGCTGAAATTACTCTCTTCCAATAGTTTTTTCAATTTCTCTTGTTGGGGTTTTGGTTTTAACTTGAGTGAATCCCCATTTATAACACCTAGTGCTTTCTCATCACAAAAAGTAGCCCCAGGAAGCGTTACTTAGGGAATTGTCAGCCAATTTACATTTAATTTGATTGGAATCTTGATCAATAGAACAACCAATATAGTCTTCCCCTCAAACACAACAATTTACAGCTAGAGTTAAATCTGTGTGGTAGTGGTGGGGATTTCTCAGTGATTTGTTTTGTGTGTTACATCATTACACAAACAGGTGGCGCTAAGTGACTGCCTTTCATTCAGTCATTTAAATGATTAATTCAACCAATTTGTTCAAATCATTGATTCATTCAGTAATACGGCTGTTTCCGAAATCGCATACTTCCCTACTATATAGTAGGCAAAAAACAATATGTGACAAAAGAAGTATGTCCGAATTCACAGTACTCATAAACGAGTAGGTAAAAAGTACCCATGACCTGCTACTTCCGGCGAGATTCTGAAGTGTTCATATGATGGACACTTTACTTTCCCATGAGGCCACGGGAGAGGATTTATGAATGGCAGTGAAGCGACGCAACTGACGCTGGTAGGTCACATGATAATGACAACATGGCGAATGTAGTACGTCCAGATTACATTAATACTACACACACTTTACTATAAAGAACATACTTTTTTAGAGGTCGTGAAGTAATCACTTATTCAAAATAAGTACCTACTCAAGAGAGAATGAGATTTCGGACGCAGCTTGTGTCTTAATGAGTGAATCATTCACTCAACCAATTCGCTAGTGGCATCTGACAACACTGACGTCAAGCCAGCCCGACACAGGCTCAACCAATAGCATGAGTTTGTGGCGGGACTGTAAGTGTGTCCAACCGGTGGCGAATGGAATCATTATTTTTGTTCAATTACACACCCATCATCTTTAACTAACAAACAGAATTCAACACGTTTTGGTGTTGTAAGATACAAGTCGCTGGAGTGTTGCTTTTGTAAGTGTGTTGGCATTAGGATGTTCACAGCTCTTTATCCTGGTCTCACCTCTCTTTCTCTAATTTGTCACAGGCCGAAATCAAAGTGCTGGGGGGTTTATGCAGTCTGCGCTGTCTTTCATTTGACAATTGGCAATGTCGAGAGGTGGGCACATGTGAACAAACATGCAAAGCCTCCAAATGAGTGATGCTGCTGTTTTCTCTCATCTGCTGCCTCAACCACCACCAATCTCTCTCTCACTCCCTTAATGCTCACCTCTCCCTGTTTCTCACTTTTTCTCAGGTGTTTTACTTATAACACCTATTTTAGGCTTTCCGCTTCCTGGCAGAATGTTAAGAGATGATTTAAATAGCTAAACGGTAATCGACTGAAAATTTTAAAGCACACAGTAATTGAGAATGAGATATATAACTGAGAAATAGTAATATATTGTGGGCCTACTATTTTTTGCAGGTGTCATTATTTTCACTTACAGCGTAGATGTAACAGTTTTCCTTGCACCATTTCTGACTGTATTCATCAACATATTATATTGCTTAATGTGGCACTTCATTTGTCTTTATTTACTCACCCTCATGTCGCTTTAAACCTGATGAGATGTTTTGCATGTTCTTTTTCATACTATGAAATCAAATAGCTCAAAAAAGGAAAGAGAAACATGATAAAAGTGCATAAAGCTCTTCCTTTAAAAAAAAGGCATTTGGTCATTACTCATAAACTTTCTCAGTGCATAAACATTTTTTGACTGTAAGACACTTGTTTAATGTGATTTATTATTAAAGGTAGACTCGGACTTGTCAATTAATTATACAATTTTGATATTCAGTTCATAGGAAAGTAATAAAATATTGAAGGTTTTACATCCAGAGTCATTCTTTATGATTTTTAAACGGATTTGCTGTAGGCCTGCACATTGTAAAGTGGTTTGCCTTTTTTTAATGAAGACATGAAACTTTACCTTCAAGTTTGCAGGTGGTTCAAGACTACTTTAAAATCAAATCTGCCAACTCAGTGCGTAAAAAGAGACGTTTGATGGCGAAAGAGCGAAAGAAATAGAGCTAAACACAGAGAGAAACAGCGTAGGGCTCCTCTAATAAGTTTCGTGATACTCCCATGTGCTTTTTTCTTTTGATGTTGCACCAGGGCAAGATTTCAGAGGAGTTAAGCATAATCCAGGAGACTACGGGAGATGTACTCACAGACAGGGTGGAGCTCCACGTTTGACAACTTTCTTTATCAGGTAGCAGGAAAAACAGAAACCATTCGATACTGATGAGACTTATGCAAGACTGCGGAATATAATGACACGGGGCATATTTACAGCATAGTAAAGTAAACTGTTTGGTTAAGTTATTCACTGTGAGCGGTTCAGCCAATACCTGCCAGAACCTAAGTCACGACTCAGTGGTACAGTGAAGCAATAAGGTAAAAATATTAATATATAATCGCAACTTCCGTTTCATGCCAACTTTAAAACAAGATTTTTATAGAATGAGGATGACAATTAAAAGTGGTTTGTGGTTTCATTCATTAATCTAGTCACAAACCTATTACTATCTCCAACATTAGCCGTCTAACTGTCAGGGTTAGTGTCAGGTTTTGTACATTGATATGTATGATATAAATACATTGATATGTATTTCTGTATTCATGATGGGCTCTTGTTTACTTGCACGACAAACAATTTCATTTCTATTCAGATTGTGGTGCACCAATGTTTCATAGACAAATTACATACATTCATCCAGGGTAAACAAGAACAGGCTGGTTAGGAATGGAAGCTTCAGTCACACTTTAGTTTGAGGAACACATGTTCACAATTAACTATGACTTTTGCCTCAATAAATTCCTAATTATTGATAGGTAGTTGTTGTAGTGGTTAAGTTTAGGTATGGGGTAGGAATAAGGGGTAGGAATATGGGCTATTATAAGGAATAGAATATGGTCATGCAGAATAAGGCATTAATATGTGCTTTATAGGTACTAATAAACAGCCAATATGATAATATGCAAGATAATAAGCAACTTAATAGTGAGAATTGGTCCCCAAACTAAAGTGTTACCGAAGCTGTGTAAGTGACATTCAGCAGAGGCACGATGACATTAATTGCTCACTTTCTGTTCCCATATAATCCATACTTTTGCCAAGTGGCATGCGAATGGATTTCTCAGCCCCTATACATTTTCCAGATTCCATTCTTCAAGTAGCCTTGCAATAATCTAGGATTACACCTGCAAGATAAAGTTAAAAAGGCAATCCATCTTCTTTAAGGGGTTTAATCTTTTATGGAATAGACTGGATTATTTCCTCGGGTAAGGTTTTATGACCGGGCTTAATTCCCAGAGAAGTTTCTGCACCGTTCTGAGATGCCCCCCAACACATCGTAACCCCCTCCCACTCACCGCTTCCATTGCACCTGGGATGTTTGATTAATGGCCACCACTTGACCCGTTATGGCAACACTCTGCCAAAAAGCTAAGATTAAGTGGCAATGTCGGACCTGACGGGGCCCCTGCTGCTAATTTTATGTGATGTATGGAGGTAATACTGCTGTAGCATCTAGACCGGGGAAACAGGAATCCCGGCCACCCTGTTTGACCGTTGTGAACTTACTGACTGTATAAAAAGTTTCCAGGCAGTGGGGCACTAAGATTTTCTGGTCATGCCACACTTGTGTGCATACTTGTGCC
Source organism: Rutilus rutilus (assembly GCF_951802725.1). NCBI lineage: Eukaryota > Metazoa > Chordata > Actinopteri > Cypriniformes > Leuciscidae > Rutilus > Rutilus rutilus. The sequence goes on along the minus strand of NC_140217.1, from coordinate 35,559,191 downwards.
TGGAGTTGCAAAAAAATCTCCATGTCTGTGCAGTTTAAAAGGATTCTACAGCTGTCAGTACTGAGCATGCAAGTTCATTTTTCACTTAAGGCAACAGAAAATATACATGTATGGGTGTTTCTTCAAGTATAAATCCTTTTGGGGTTTGAATTTTTATTACACATTTCAATGGTTATATGAAGGTCACAGCTGTCTACTTGCTTTTTTTTTTTGGAACTAGTATTGTATTATTTTATCGTTGTCCTAGACTTTCATTCTTAAAATATGAAAATTGATTCTAAAAAATATATTTATTAGCCTATAGACCTTATGCACCAGAGAAACAAGGGCGCCGCCATCTTTGGAATATTGTCTTTTAACTTCCGTTTTGCGGTCGCTCTGTATATTTATATGGCATTTCTGTCCAGGAGTAATTCGCTTTTTAAGTGGATTTACTTAATGTAAAGTTAACGAAAGTTATCATGAGGACTGTAATGTTTAAAGCAGATGACTTAACAAATGTAAATCGACCGGGAAGATTTTAAAACGAGCCGTTCATTAATAAGCACGCAAAACGCTGTGAAAATACAGACCGGAAGTCAAAAGACAACGAGCGCAGCGCTGAAAAGGGGCGGAGCTACATAAGGTCTATTACATTTGAAACTATAATGTGAAAAAATCATGAAACATTTCAGTGTTTATTGTGTGAAAATGTCAATTGAGAGATTAATTAAGATGTCAAGTCAAGTCACCTTTACTTATATAGCGCTTTATACAATACAGATTGTTTCAAAGCAGCTTTATAGTGATAACAGGGAAATTATGCATTTCGGCTGTTGTTCAGCTGAAGTCAGTTCAGTGTTAAGTCAGATCTGTTGTAAAGATCATCAGTTATTCATTTCATCCATAAGGCAGTTTGCAAAAAATGACGGCAGAAGATGTGAGAAGATTTTTTAAATCCAATCGAACTGCAAGAAGAGTTAAATAATATTTAATTGCGTATTTTTGGCTTGCATAACATGATTGCTGTGAAATGAGCCATTAAGACAAAGGAGTTGGCCATAATGTTTCTAAAATGGTTAAAATGTCATTTTCATCATTGAATGCTATTAATCATAATGCATGTTATTAGATGTGGTGGTAATGACATTTGATGGATAAGAAAAGGGCAAAAATGATACATTTTATGGTGTGCTTGTCTATTCACTGTTGGTTAACAGGTGATTTAACTAAACTATCAAGGGTGTGAAAAGTTCAAATTCATGGGGCCAAAAATGCCAATTTGAAGAAACACAGACATAGGCTAATTATATTTTCCTATTAAATCAAATAATAAAAATATTAATACAAATAAAAAGCAATACATAAAAAGCATACAATGACAAAAGAGTAAATGTTTGGTGCATATTCTTCTCATGGTTTGCAGTTCAGTAAACATAGGCCTTTGGGCCACCTTCCGTATTGATATGCCCAACAAAAGTTTGTCCTTGGAGGACTGTGGGATGCTTAAGCACAGAGCTTTGAGGCATCGAGCAGGATGTTCTCCGCTGGCTCCTCAGAGGCCAGTTATGCTATGGCATGATTAGTGAGCATGCTCATTACAAATGCATTCATAGTCTTCTTTGAACTCTCGAGCGGAACATGATCAGAATACCGCCGCGGCGAGGGATGTTTGAAAGAGAAAGTGTGACAAATTTTGATGGCAAGTTAAAGGTGGAGTGGAAAGGAGAATGGAAATGGAGGAACAATAATTTTCCAAAACCAGTTTGTGCTCAAAGGTCTGGTGACTCAGAGATTCAAAGTAAACCAAAAACTGTCAATGCCACTGTTAATAGGCCCTACAGCCAGCGTGAAAGTGAAAAGCTAATCTCTGTGTTTAAAATCTTTTTTTTTCTTTTCTCGCCAGTCTGTTCAGGCGACCTCTACGGCAATGTACAAGGGTATAAAAAAAATCAGAATGACACCTCCTGAGGCAGATGATAAGATGTTGAGGTAGAAATGTGTGTGCGTCCATTATCTACCTCAGAAACTCGCACAAAGCAAAATGTAATTGCTTGCTACTATGGAGTCCATGGACTTTCTCTGATTCAATCATTTACATGATAATGAATTTCAAACAACTGTGTATATCACAGCATGCAGTGCATTGCATTAAGGAGGAAGTATTCAATTAAAAGCCATGTACATGGTATAATATCATAACGGTAAATCAGACGCATTTTGTTACACTCACATTTACTGATAATTAGATTACTTAGAGTAATCTTCTGATCCAAAGGGTGTTCGTTAAACGTGTAAGGAACAAAGAGATCTGATGGAAGTTGTTGTTGAATGAAAGCCAATAGCAATGGATCACAAGAGGAAGAGAGAAACACAGAGAACTCCCAGCACCCTCGACAATCTGCAATGTTACCTGGGTAGTCAGATCCCTAATGAGCATGCTGATTAACTTTAGTTTTATCAAATGAACGCACTCTCAGGAGGAGAAAAGGAAAAGGAAGAACTGACAGAGCATTCTCCATAGGTTGGATTTGATTTATGAACATATGCACTGTGTGTCAGAGTAATATAATTCCCCTTGAGGGGTGTCTACGGGGGTTTGAAGACCACTGAGATTGCGCATTATGCTGTTCATTCTATACATTTCCATTAAAGCTTAGCTCATGACAGATTAGTGGATATTACTGCATGCCTAACTTCACGTAATAATACAAGGTGCATTGCTTTCATTTTGATTTAATGATTTAAATGCTCATAAAGTTTGGCTGTGGCTGACAGAAGGAGATCTCCATGTCCAAACCTGCCAGGAATGTCATATTGTATCCCACAATAAATAAATACAAAATGGAATTATATTTTGCTTAAATATTTAATGATATTTTAAGAATGTTTGCATAGTGACATTATTTTTTATGAAAATTAAGCACCCCCAATTCTCATTACCTCAACATAAATACTTTTTATGTATTTATAATAAATACAAAAGTATGGGTAACACTTTATAATAACTGCACACTATTAATCATTAATTAAGCATTAGTAAACAGTTAATTCATCATTTATAAAGCATTAATAAACATTAATAAGCAGTATATAAATACAGCTATAAATGCTTTATTCTTGATTTATAAGCGTATCTATAATGTGTTTAATAATTGTATTGTCATACTTTATTAATGATCAATTTATCATTTCTAAATGAAGTATAGCATTATTTACAAAGCAGTTATTTAGGAGTTGCCAGCTGATTCATAAGATCCCTTAGAAAGTGTAAGTAAATGTAGTAAATTCAGGTAGTTATAAAGCATTTAGTAGTGGTCAGTTCACTATTTTTGTGAGCTCATCTAAAGTGAGGACTATTTATGCCTTGTAAAGCATGTATAAAGGATATTTAAAGACTCCGTTTTCTTCTAAACAGAAAAAGGAAACAAACACACACAGTGATATAGAACATATAAATATTAACAGCCTTTAAATCTCCCTTGTAAATGCTTTACAAGGCATAACTAGTCCTCACTTTAGATTAGCTCACAAAAATTGTTAACTAACAACTACTAAATGTTTTATAACTACCTGAATTAACCCTGAATTACAGTAGAAATACATGTTACTAAAGCATTTATTAACACACTAAGTAACTATTACTATATGTCTGAATAATAAGATATATGAATGTACATTTAAATAGTTTATTAATCATTTACTTACAATTTCTAAGTGATCTTATGAACCACTGACAACTCTTAAATAACTGGTGTGTAAATAATGCAATACTTCATTTAGAAATGATAAATTGATCATTAATAAAGTATGAAAATACAATTATTAAACACATTATAGATATGCTTTTAAATCAAGTATAAAGCATTTATAGCTGTATTTATAAATTGCTTAATTAATGTTTATTAATGCTTTATAAATGAAGAATTAACTGTTTACTAATGCTTAACTAATGATTAATAGCGTGCAGTTATTATAAAGTGTTACCAAAGTATGTATATGTCTGTATTTATATTATTATAAGTAAAAGAATCAGTATAATACAGTTAAAAATAGCATAATGTCTAAAGTAAAAATAAATAAATATGAATTTCATGGATGAATTGCTTAATTGTCAGAAAAATATTTGGGTAAAGTGTGACCAAAGCATGTTTTTGTGAGATTCACCCTATTATACACTCACCTAAAGGATTATTAGAAACACCTGTTCAATTTCTCATTAATGCAATTATCTAATCAACCAATCACATGGCAGTTGCTTCAATGCATTTAAGGGTGTGGTCCTGGTCAAGACAATCTCCTGAACTCCAAACTGAATGTCAGAATGGGAAAGAAAGGTAATTTAAGCAATTTTGAGCGTGGCATGGTTGTTGGTGCCAGACGGGCCGGTCTGAGTATTTCACAATCTGCTCAGTTACTGGGATTTTCACGCACAACCATTTCTAGGGTTTACAAAGAATGGTGTGAAAAGGGAAAAACATCCAGTATGCGGCAGTCCTGTGGGCGAAAATGCCTTGTTGATGCTAGAGGTCAGAGGAGAATGGGCCGACTGATTCAAGCTGATAGAAGAGCAACTTTGACTGAAATAACCACTCGTTACAACCGAGGTATGCAGCAAAGCATTTGTGAAGCGACAACATGCACAACCTTGAGGCGGATGGGCTACAACAGCAGAAGACCCCACCGGGTACCACTCATCTCCACTACAATTAGGAAAAAGAGGCTACAATTTGCACGAGCTCACCAAAATTGGACAGTTGAAGACTGGAAAAGTGTTGCCTGGTCTGATGAGTCTCGATATCTGTTGAGACATTCAGATGGTAGAGTCAGAATTTGGCGTAAACAGAATGAGAACATGGATCCATCATGCCTTGTTACCACTGTGCAGGCTGGTGGTGGTGGTGTAATGGTGTGGGGGATGTTTTCTTGGCACACTTTAGGCCCCTTAGTGCCAATTGGGCATCGTTTAAATGCCACGGCCTACCTGAGCATTGTTTCTGACCATGTCCATCCCTTTATGACCACCATGTACCCATCCTCTGATAGCTACTTCCAGCAGGATAATGCACCATGTCACAAAGCTCGAATCATTTCAAATTGGTTTCTTGAACATCACAATGAGTTCACTGTACTAAAATGGCCCCCACAGTCACCAGATCTCAACTTTGTGCCCTGGATGTGCATCCCACTAATCTCCATCAACTGCAAGATGCTATCCTATCAATATGGGCCAACATTTCTAAAGAATGCTTTCAGCACCTTGTTGAATCAATGGCACGTAGAATTAAGGCAGTTCTGAAGGCGAAAGGGGGTCAAACACAGTATTAGTATGGTGTTCCTAATAATCCTTTAGGTGAGTGTAGCTCACACGCTCATTATAAACAAAACTTCAATTCAGTTTTTAAGACCTCAAACGGCATGTGCCACAGAGATTTGTTCCTTATTTCAGAGAAATAGTCATTGGCCTTTGGGTTCAAAAAGAAAGAGTTGCAGCATGCACCATGATCTGAATTAGTTCAGACCCTGCTGGGGATTACAGAGTCTAAAATGTTTTTGTGATTGGATCCAAAGCATGTGACAGCATGATATTTGTAGTGGAAATGCTTTCTGCTCTGAATGCATCCTCGACCGCAGTGAAGCACCACGTACTAGCCGCCCACTTACGCAGAACCTGATTTCATCAAGTATCCTACAACAAGTGCCTGGTTCAACATCTTTGTTGATCCCGGAACAACATTCCAATCAACCAATCAAATCTGAGGGACACGTTTACAGTTTATGGCAAGTTTAGGCTTACAACCAGGGTTAGATGCTTCTACATCAGTGTTATTCACATAACACATGATTATTTGGGGATGTGGGAAAGTGTACCGAAACAAGCGATTCAAACTTCCCTGCATTGTACAAAAACACACGGAATATGATCAAAATCGGGGCTTCATTTGAAAAGCATTACAGTTTTTCTCAGTCGCTTTGGTGCATTTCTCACATCACTATTTACATTTGCACAACAGTTAGTTCAACCTCTACAACATTTAGTCATTTGTGCACATCATAGTAGCAGTTTCTCATTCCTTCCAACAAACTGCAAATGCTTTTGGACGTGCATCAATTGCTTTCATACAACTCTCTGCTGTTTTATAACATTATCATTTGCTTATGTCATGTCAGTCAAAATTAACTATACTTGTGAATGCTGAATAGTCATTCCATATAAAACTAATAGTCCTCATTTCATTGCTTGAGTCGTTACATACAAAAATGTTGCACTAGTTGTCAAAATCTGTCAAGCAAATTTTACACTTTTTTTAAAATCTTTTTTTTTCCTGAAAATGTCTCCTAAATTGAACACTTTCTCTCAGGTGAATCTCAGCTTTCACTGATGAGGAACGTCTGGATGTGCATGAATGATTACAGTACTATGTATGTTGTATGTTCAGTTCCAATATGTACTGCAATATTGTGTACAGTTGTGCACGGCTCTACCCAAAGGGAGTTTATGTTTGTTGTAAATAAGGGTGTATTTTTTCTTTTGCACAATGCTGTGAACAAATTAGAATTGCAAAGAGCATATGCAGTAAAAATGTGAAACATACATATGCAGTGTCTTGTACTCAGTTACCTCACTAAATACAGTAATGTGTAACTTTACTGTATTTTTCAAATGGCTGTGCAAATAGTATGTAGTGCTGTCTTGAGCATGTTCAGGTAGTGTCACCAAGATCTGACTTTTTTGCATTGGAAAACATTTACAGAGTAAACTGTCATAATGAAAACATGACAAAGCCATTTGATTATCTTGTTCATAAACAATGGTGTCAGGACTTTTCATCTTGATGACACTGACACTTTCATTGACATGAATACTTGCTTTTGAGGAATGAGCTATCCATTTTGAGCAAGTGACACGCTTTTGCAGGTTATCAAGTAGGTTTTGCAGTTTGTACTAATTGTTTTGAGAACTGCATTAACTGTTGTGCAAATGTAAATAGTGATGTGAGAAATGCACCAAAGCGACTGAGAAAAACTGTAATACCAAGTGGAAACAGCAATGTATCTCTGAAAATAACATATCACGTGGCCATACAACCAGTCAAATTCAGACAGTTGTCTTTGACCTTGTGCTATTTTCGAGTGTCCCTGCATTTAAGATGTATGTATGTACAGGTAGGCTATATATAGATATAATGCAAAAAAGGGGCTGATAAAATGCTCATTACAGTTTTCTCTGAAAGCAAGAGTCTCATGGTGCATTCAAGTCATGTCACAAAGATTGTGTTTACGAGTTGAACACACATGAACACCACTAAGTTGTAATTACGAGTGGGAAACTGGATTTTCTTTGAGCTCTGTTGACAGTAATTTTTCATAAATTACTTAGAGCTAAAAAGCCTCGCTGTATTTTGTGTAGTTAATTAAGAGAACGCACCTGACGTCGTAATTTGAACTTTCCAACTCATAAATACGACCTTCCCGGGAGGACTTGAACACACCATCAACTAACCAGTGGGTACAATTAAACATTATTTCGGTTTAGGTTGAGGAACACAGAGGCTAAAATAGCATTTCAAATAATATATTGTCAGGTGTTAAAAGCTGAGAGATCCACCTTAATGTCTGGGCTGTCTACGGCTGAATAGCATGTTAGTATGCATGTGATCAGGAGCTTTTGCAGGGAGGTGATGCTAGTCTCCAAAACAGCTCTTTTGTCAAAGGGTGATGTATATGGACAGTAGGAAATGAAAAGCACTTTATTAGGGGAATTATCCTGCTGACCTTATAGTGCAATGAGAGGGATTACAGACGGCAAAGGGAGTAATCATGAACCCCTCTATCACCAGGGAAATAATTCACTCGCTCTCTCTCCCAACCCAAAGAAGTATAAAGCTCCTTATTTCCACCGTCTTAATTGCTCCTCACAAATATAGTCACCTAATGCCGGGTATTAAAGAGTAAAACCATAATACCAACACACCAGTCAGCCGATAGGTGAAGGTGTACTACTTATCCACCCCAACAAGTGGAGGGAATATGTGACCTGGCAATAAACCCATTTATAAAAGGGCCTAGCTGAGCCCCCAGAGCATTACGAGACACAGGGCTTGGGAAAAGGAAACAGGCTCTGCTGTGTATACGCCGTTGAGGAGGGTAAGCCAATGAAATGCTGGCGTCTTCAAACAGGGAGCTGGGAAGAGTCAAAGGTTAATAAAAGGGCATCTGGATGGGAAGATGAAGACATGGCAGCCAGAGGGATTAACTAGCTCACATATCAAAGAGCTTCCCAAGCAAAGGGGCTCAACGCACGGATCAGCCACGAAAATCTCTGCCTCCTTCACCGCTACTTGAGGTGAAAGGCCTCCGTCTCTCTCTCTCTCTCTCTCTCTCTCTGAATGTTTAAGCATGGGTCTAAGTCAGTGATTCTCTCTTTTTTTTCCCTCTTTTTTTTGTCACACTGCCTTTTTGAAACTAGAAAAACTTATTGGGTCCTCAACCACAATTTGACCCGTCTGTCGATATTGTTGCAAAAAAAAAAAAAAAGTTATACTTATTTATATTTATTCGTTAAGAAGACGTTTTTGTTCAAAGTGATTAGCAAATGAGATAGATAGATAGATAGATAGATAGATAGATAGATAGATAGATAGATAGATAGATAGATAGATAGATAGATAGATAGATAGATAGATAGATAGATAGATAGATAGATGAGGGATAGGAGGATAGTGAAGGACTGTCAAGCTCCAAAAAGCACATACAAGTATCATCAAAATAGTTCATATGACTTATATGCTAAAGACCTCTGAAGCATTTTTTAATAGTTGACACGTATTATGGCTGCGAATGATTCGTGTAGAAAAGGTGTGCTTTTACTTCTCTAAGTGATCAGATTTTGGTTTTGATTTTACCTAGCAACTACCAACAATACCCTAGCAACCACATGGCAACACTTTGCCAACTTTGGCATAGATATAGCCTATATGCCTCATTGGTGTCTGTTTCTATGGGCTCCTATGCATACACCTCCCACCATATTGAAACAGTGAAATCCAGTCTATGACCACTCATGATCAAATTAACTGTGCATCATTTCTGCGATGTACATTAGCAGATGATTTTCACAGCATTTAGTTTATCATTAATGTGATAATTCATACAATTGAGTTATACATACAAACACAAACCAGCACATTTTCACATCTGAAAGATTGAGTTTATAGCCACAGGCTGCACAATGCTGTGACATTTTCGATGAAAATTCATAGATTTGTTAGTGTGAGTGATGAACACATGTCTAAGTGTCGGGAGCAGTTGAATGTGGCATCTATACATATGTTGGCAACCACCCAAAACATGCAGCTTTGAATCGTGGTGACATGTTATGCAGGAGTGTACATTTTTTATTTGAATCTAGATGAGATTGTAATCCTTTAACACAGCACAAATTACTGGTGTCATTAAAATATTACCAGGAATATTCATTTTGATCAGACTTAAGATTTCAGATAGCAACAACCCAGAACACTGCATTTAGTTGCTGATCTCTAGTAAAATATTCATACCATCTACAAAGCTCAGAACATTTATGATAATTCTGAATGTGTGTTTATTCTGTAAGGGAGGAATAAGGTGGAGAACTAGAGACAGAAAGACTCTTTCAAGGTGCATCTCACACGTCAGACGTCTCTCCCTCCTACTGAGACAAATTCAGGAATATTTCATAACCTTGACACGTTTTTCATCATGTTTTTTCCGACACTGCATCAATTATTCACGCTGACGACAAAAAGAGAAACAAACCGTGGCCCTGCAGGTCACTCAGGCGAAGCATTTCAAGCTCTTGCTACTCATCCAGTCAAACATTACATTATGTTCTTCTGCAGATCACTGGCACCAGGAAGTCCTCGGCGTCGCATTTACCGAAACATGCTTTTGATAGCACCCACAGGAGAAATAGATTTTGATCATAATGCTGCGCCTCATCTCTCAAATGCAGATATTCACACATTATTACAAGCTGCGCATTTGAGAGAGACGTGTAATCTGGAAACAAAATAAGGATTTGCTTCCCCCTCCCCTTTTTTTTGAATGATTGTTTCCCCTGCTTTCACTCCCTATATCAGTCAAGCAAATGCAATAACACTGTGTTGTGCAGTGGGTCTTGGTTAGGCGAGACTGAGCTCATAACATTTCATTTATCAGATGTTGGGAAACACACAATGTACTGCATATTGGTGTATAGCATGCGACAAAAGCGTAATAAAGTAATAAAGAAAAATGACCATTAGAGCTTCGAATTAGCTGGCCACAGTGACCAATATGACCATGGATCATTTAGTGTGGCCCTGTTGTGAATGGTAATTTGAGACCGCCATGGCTAGTGCCCACTAGTGCTTTGCAAATGAACAAACATTCCCAGCGTATTTGTCATTGGTGTCTCATTAAAACAGTTGTTTCATGCGTTCGCTTCAAAGACTCCAGTGCTCTGTTTCTCAATGCATTGTGCATTCTGTAATACAATGAGCGGCTCGACAAGTGCCTGCCGTGCATAAATGACAGATCTAAAAAGATGCTCTGAAGCATGCATTCTCCCGTAACACTGCATTCTTCAAGCACTTCAAACAGCTATCACATCTGACACAAGAAACTGCAATGGCTTTTACATATAGTGTTTGTTTCTTGCTCATTTCTAAAATCTACGAAGTACCTACGGAGACAGCATTTTAATGCATCATAGATGATACCACATTGAAGCTGCTTTAAAAGTTAAGCAACTTTAAAACCTTTTCACGAGTTTGTGTGTCCATATAATCTTAGCGTACATGTTAGTGCAAACCATGCAGATTTGGCTTGCTGTCTGATAGAGGGGCTCTGAGAGGATTTTCTACTGGAGCTCCGATTGCCCACCTTTTACATAGGCAAAATACATAAAGGAGGAGAAGGGGAGAGCGGGGATCCTGAAATGGGAAACAACAGGAAGCAGTAAGAGGCTTCACATAAATCACCTTATGAGTGCAGTTTTCTGTTTTGACGCATGTCTTATATAGGAACAGGAAATTCGGACGAAACATGCTCAAACTTAAAGAAACAAAATGGATATGAATAATTTTAGACAAATTGTAGCATCACATTTATCATTCACTTTAGATTGCAATCCAAACATGGCCTGCAACAAGTTCAGTGAACAATATCCTAGATGGCAGACAGGGCGAGATTATTAAAGGTGCAGTAAGCAATTTCTGAGAAACGCTGTTGAAAGTGAATCAGACCGAGCATCAAAACACACTTGTAGCCAATCAGCAGTAGGGGGCGTGTCCACTCATGAAGAGGGAGGAGAGAGAGTGAGCGAGAGGGAGATTTGAAGCAAGACTGTAGAAAGAAAGATGGCTGAGAGAAAAGGTCAGAGGAATATCACTGGAAAAAAGTATGATCAGGCAAAAGCATTAATATTAGAAAAGCTTTCCGGCGCTGGAGAGACCTAAGTGGGAAGGCCTGAAAAGAGACACAGAGGTTGCATTGCTTCTGCTCCATATGTGAGTAATTTTGCTTTTTTCTATGTTTCACAGAACCGAGATATGCTGTTGTTGTAATGTTACAGTAGCTATAGTAACAACAGGACAGTTTTGAGTGTCATTGCTTGTCTGAAGCTGCTGTGCTGCTGGTGACTAACAGAGAAATCTTGCTTGTATATACTCTTGTGAACTGTATGTTAATTTTTTGTTCTTCCTTGTTGTTCATTCGTCATCTTTGCTTTATTTTTTGCGAAGCGTTATTTCGCTTTGCTTCAGCTATGATAAAGAGACATCCACTCTTGCATTGCTTTGCTTTGCTTACATGCTTTTCTGCTTTCCTGTAGCTCAAACAGTAGAGCGTTGGTGCTTGCAACGCCAAGGTCATGGGTTCAATTCCCAGGGAAAGCAAGAACTGATAAGAATATAAAATGTGTACCATGAAATGCAATGTAAGTCACTTTGGATAAAAGTGTCTGCCAAATGCGTAAATATAAATGTGTTTGGTGTTTGTTTGGGTTGATTTCAAATATCCAGTGTTTCTCAAAAATCGCTTACAGCACCTTTAATAAACGTATTAATTACAATTACTAGTAATTCAATACTAGATAAAATACTGATAAAACGTCTTTCATTAAAACAGAAAACAAAGTTGCCTTAATTTTTTAAGTACAATCAACTTGGATGTTTATGTAATTTCAACTTAAATTACAGTAACCTGACTTAGAAAATGAGTTGAATATTGTATAAGATTGAAAATTGCTTAACTAAAGCAATGCAAAAAACATGTTGTCATAACTTATTGATTAGAGAATCATGATTTTAGCTAAACAAGTTGCTAGGTCTAGGCAGCATTTACACTCACTGGCCACTTTATTAGGTACACCTTGCTAGTACCGGGTTGGACCCCCTTTTGCCTTCAAAACTGCTTTAATTCTTCATGGCAGACATTCCACCCAGATTTTGGTCCATTGGCAAGAGTTGCTAGTGTATTAGTGCTTGAGACTGATGCTCATGTTGGTAGCTTAGCAACTCTACTAGAATCAGATGCATTTACAGCATCCAAATCCGTCACTTATGTGTTTCCATGAGGGTTAGGATGCTTACAGGCAGAAGGCAGGGAGTCTGCAGTCAGGGCATCCTCAGCAGTGTTGCTATTTATGCCAAAGACACTGCATTAAGGGGGTGGATTGGGCAGGTCTGTTGGAAGGGCTCATTAGAGATTCAACCTTCAGCATTACAGATTCTTTAAAACGTTTACTTGCAGTGGGAGGATTTTTGCTCACTTGACCTTATCACATTCAAACGCACTAACACTCTAGATTAGGGCAACAGTGTTCAAAAAAGGTACAATGAATAATCCAATACAACAGCAAGATTTACATAAGATGCAGAAAGAAGAACAATTAGAGAAGGCAGAAAAACTATGATATACGGCCGAGAACAAACCAAAGCATGAAGGGTAATGATGCCCTAGTTTAATGATGAGAAAGCAGCTATAGACAAAAGCATATAATACATGTATGCTAGCTGCAGGTGAAATGAGCACATGAAACTAGTCTGTCTTATTAACTGTTGAAATTCATCCAATTTGCATACCAATGCACTTGAAGGGCTGACAACGATTGTGCATTCTTAGTAACAGGTGTTACTAAAACAGATGTTATGTGCACATGGTTATTGCTCACTTGTCACGGTTTAAAAAGTGTGATTATACAACATGTTTGTGTACTAACGAGACAGGGCATTATACGGTCTTTTGCTCATAGTATATATTTTTTTAAAATCTCTTCTAAGTGATGTTTTTCAACCCGATCTCACGGCAATTCGTACGAATTGTCTAAACCCCAGTGATAGGTTTAGGGGCAGGGTCAGGGGTAGGTCATTCGTACGAACTCATACGAATTGGGCAACTCGTAAAATATTAATGATTTAGCAAAAATCTTACAAATTCGTACAAGAATTCGTATGAATATAGCCACCATGTAAAATTCGTACGAATTGCCGTGAGATCGGGTTGAAAAACATCACTTAGAAGAGAATTTAAAAAACAAAAATACTATGAGAAATAACCCTAAGTATGAGCAATAACAACGGCACAATAATACGCCGGACATCAGCATTGTATAGTTGAAGAAAACAATCAGAATTCAGTGCATGAAATACGCTATAGTTCCCCATAATGTGCCAGACTGCAATCCCTGAAGAGAAGCATTTCTTACAGAATCTGTGCGATAATGGAAAACAGTTTTCTGATTACCATAATTCTCTGTTTCTCATCATGTGGGTTTAACCCTTACATAAGAATTATTAATAAACACAATTCTTCGAAGACACTTACAAAACAAGAAGTCTGAAGTGGAGACTTCAAAGCGTGATGTATTTTAATCATGTCGTGATGCTAGCTTGGATGTCGCCTCCGGCTCAGGCAACCTCCCCAAACGCTCCTCTCCATTGTCTCTGCTTCACTGAGTCATGTGATGGGCGAGGTCCCTCCATGGTCCCACAAGTCTCTGTTGCTCTCTCAGAGATGACAGTCCAGAGAAGCACTTTTATGATGATTTATTTGAGCCAGTCACTGCTCAGTAATGGAAATTCATTTGCTGGAGTTCCTGATGCTCTGCAGGGGAAGAATGGAGGCTGCAGTGCTCATCTATAGGCTCGGATAGTAGGAGACCGCAGAGCGTTTGAAAACTGTTGAAACAATGCCTGGGGTTCAGGCAATAAGCTTGGGGTCAACTGAGGTGGTCATTTGTGACCTGAATATGAGTTCTGCAAAGAGCCTTTCCTCATATTTTGTGACTTTATCAGTAATACATTTGAGAGCATAATCGGAACATACATTGTAAAAAGAAAACAAAAGAAAACAAAGTTGCCTTAATTTTTTAAGTACAATCAACTTGGATGTTTATGTCATTTCAACTTAAGTTACATTAACCTGACTTAGAAAATGAGTTGAATATTGTATAAGATTGAAAATTGCTTAACTTACAGTATTTTACTCAGAGTTAAAGCAATGTAAAAAACATGTTGTCATAACTTATTGATCATACAATTTTTTACAGTATATTTATGCAACAGTTAGTTCAAGCAGTATTTCAGCGATATAATTAGGTCTTTTCAAGAACGTTTTTAAGTACAAAATTTGGTGAATTATTCAAACTAAAACTGAAATAAAAATAAATGAAAGCTTAATAGAAAATAAAAATAACCAGCACATAACAAAATAAATAAAATTCAAAGTAAAATTGAAATTGAAAATATAAAAAGCTATATAATAATATAAAAGCTGATTCAAAATACCAATAAATACTAAACGAGTGAACACTAAAATAACACGGATTGTGTTGGTTTTTGTAGGAAAATGTTCGTTTTTCAATATGAACTTTTTGTTTTTTGAATTGTTGTCGTGGAAATGGGCATGACATATCAGAACAGAGCCAGTGACTGAAGACGATCCGCTAAAAAAGGGTTGATGCTTCAGCTGAAAAGCAAATTCACTTAAGAAAGAAAGCAGGTTACTTTGATTTCATGCACAAGCAGAGCAGGAGTGAGCAATAAAAAATACATTTTGATTAAATGTATGTTTTTGTATTTCCATTTAGTGTTTTAAGGTTTCATGTTCTCATGTGCAAAGATTAATTAGAAAAAGTATTAAGCGTCATATTTTTCTTTGCTGTATCTTAAACAAGTATGAAAATCTGCATATGTGTGTGCTTGAATAAATACACGATATTGTGTGAAGAGAGAGAGAGAGAGAGAGTGAGTGTGTCTCTGTGGCATCTGCTAGGCCTTTCCTATGTTTATGGTCAAGTGCAAACAGTGCATTGTTGTGTAAAAATGGCATTGGAATCCCATTTAATTTTCATTATCCATAAAAAATGTATGTATGACTTTCCATGGTCTTCAGAGATTCCCTGGTTGGTTCTAATGGCCCTTTTTGACTACAACAAACCATATTCACCAAGAAGCCCAGCCTTCGTACAGCCCAACCCTCAGCAGTAATTCAGTTCATTTCAGTTGTCCATTAGCTCAACAGAGCAGCAAGTCTAAGGCTATTTTTCCTTTCCCAGTGTGCTGTGCTGCATGTAAACACAAAACAAAATCACAAAGAGACAAATAAATCTTTTGCCTTTAAAACAACACAATGCAAACCTTGACTTTATTTTTTTCCACCCACAATGTATTTACGCTCCAATGACCCTTCCAGAGTGTCTTCACGGGGAGATAAACCTCCTCTCCAAACCCTCCCAGTGAAGCGATTCAGAACCAGGTAAATTCACCTCTCTGAACCTTTCTGTTTATTTTTGCTTGCTTTCCCATTTCCAATGAAATTCATATCACACAACTATCAATCATTACACTGCAAAAAAATTTTTTCGTAATTAGTATTGTTGTGTTGTTTTGCAGTAAAACGATATACTTAAAGTGTAACTGCATCGATTTTCAACCTGCTTTGTATTATTACAATGTCAACAGTACATTATGTATGTAAATGAACAATGTTTACTCGTTCTCTGTGTTACCTGGACCAAGAAATTCACAAAACGCATCATACGGCGGACTTATGACAGCTACAGTGCTTTTGTGAAAACAACAGATTGTACTTCAGATTTTTGTATCCCCACCCACAGACAGTCAGATCAACAAAACACATATTGTAAAGGAAGGTTTATCACTGAAAATTGTATTGTACTTTGTCTTGAGTTGGGCAGAACTTTCAGAACGGCAGTTTCTTTCATTTTTTTCCATGGACATTCTCATGGACACCGATCTTGACGGGCTACATTGAAAGAACGAAGTCGGAAGGACGCAAGGACACAAAACGATCTTGTTCCTCAACTGACCGTCCCAGCATATCATAAGTAGCAACCAATGCACAATAAATACAACATAACATCACAAACAAATGTCACAACCAATTAAAACATTTCCTTTACAGTTTTTCTCAGTCGCTTTGGTGCATTTCTCACATCACTATTTACATTTGCACAACAGTTAATGCAGTTCTCAAAACAATTAGTACAAACTGCAAAACCTAGTTGATAACCTGCAAAAGCGTGTCACTTGCTCAAAATGGATAGCTCATTCCTCAAAAGCAAGTATTCATGTCAATGAAAGTGTCAGTGTCATCAAGATGAAAAGTCCTGACACCATTGTTTATGAACAAGATAGTCAAATGGCTTTGTCATGTTTTCATTATGACAGTTTACTCTGTAAATGTTTTCCAATGCAAAAAAGTCAGATCTTGGTGACACTACCTGAAAATGCTCAAGACAGCACTATATACTATTTGCACAGTCATTTGAAAAATACAGTAAAGTTACACATTACTGTATTTAGTGAGGTAACTTGAGTACAAGACACTGAATATGTATGTTTCACATTTTACTGCATATGCTCTTTGCAATTCTAATTTGTTCACAGCATTGTGCAAAAGAAAAAATACACCCTTATTTACAACAAACATAATCTCCCTTTGGGTAGAGCTGTGCACAACTGTGAACAATATTGCAGTACATATTGGAACTGAACATACAACATACATAGTACTGTAATCATTCATGCACATCCAGACATTCCTCTCTGTCTGGCCACATAATTTCATCAACATCACAGTGAATATCATCTGTAGCTCAACTGCAAATTGTTCAATTTAGGAGACATTTAAATAAAAATAAAAAAGATTTAAAAAAATGTGTAAAATTTGCTTGACAGATTTTGACAACTAGTTCAACATTTTTGTATGTAATGACTTAAGCAACGAAATGAGGACTATTAGTTTTATATGGAATGACTATTCAGCATTCACAAGTATAGTTAATTTTGACTGACATGACATAAGCAAATGATAATGTTATAAAACAGCAGAGAGTTGTATGAAAGCAACTGATGCATGTCCAAAAGCATTTGCAATTTGTTGGAAGGAATGAGAAACTGCTACTATGATGTGCACAAATGACTAAATGTTGTGGAGGTTGAACTAACTGTTGTGCAAATGTAAATAGTGATGTGAGAAATGCACCAAAGCGACTGAGAAAAACTGTAAATTATTATAGACATTGTTGTCATATTATTTTATGTGATATTTTAGTGTGTTTGTGAAAAAAAGTAATGTTATGCTTTGTCAATGTTAAGATTCTTTTTAATATGCCTATAAAAATCCTGCAGGCTTTCTTCAGGTCTTTATCACTTCATTAAAATTAAGCAAAACAAACGGACAAATGTTTCTTTTTCATATTTGCAAGCCTGCAGCTGGAATGTCTTAAGTGAGAACGAGAAGTTTAAAGCTTACAGGCTTTCGTACGTGGTCCTCCCGCAGGGTCTTCTGGTATTTCTAACGGTTTGATTCTCTCAAGTCTGCATTCGATGCATTCTCATTACCAAGAACACATCTGAGTACTTTCGTGTGTCCTCTGTACTTCTTGAGTATTGGAACTGAACTTCAATGGCTGATGATAGTACGAGAAGACAAGAATGCAAGATAGATTAAGAATGCTTATTGAGAAACGGCCTATGTATTTAGATATGCGACTCTTTTGGCGTACTGTTTTTCGCATAGCCATACTATAACAGGGAAGTATTCGATTTAGGACGCAGCAACTATGATCGTGGGCATCCAGTTTCAGATGTTGACTAAAAACACTGAGGTTTTTTTCTCTGAGCCTTTAACTACTTGCCTACACACTGGATCCTTCACTGGAAACTGAAAGTAACACACTCCCGCTAAACGTCTATCTTTGGATTATTGCACCCGGGAACAAGTTGACACCACTATGACTAAAAGTTTGCTAATGAGTATTTCCTACTAAAGCAAGATGGTATTTTACTCTGGTAAGCGTATCCATAGCCGACTGAGGGGAGTGGCCTTGGATGGCAACATGCCCAGTGCATTATGGGTGTTGAAGTTTCCCTACTTATTTTGGCAAAAGAGACGACAAAAGCCATTTTTGTTTTGTTTTCTCTTGTCATGTACAGGCAGCCAAGTTTTATTGAAAGCCCATTTTGCCAGCGAAGCAAGTTGAGTTTTTTAAGGCTACAAGTAAAAAAATGTGATGTAAGACAGGAAAGAGCTTAGGGGAAAAAATACATAAATAATTATTCATTATATTTTCCCCAAAAAAACACGTCTTATTATCAAACTGAGTTAAATGTCTTGTTTTTAGAGTGTATAGAGACTATTTTTAGACTGATCAAAGGTTCATAGATAAACTAGTCTTTAAACTAATGGATGTGACCCTGACATAAAACATACCCAAAGAGCTTATAGGAGGTGTAAGCATGCTGCCTGTGCTGCTCATAAATCTCGTGGCAACATTTACATGGAAATCAGCAGTGTAATCTACTGAAGGACACCCTGTAGTTCATGACTGTAAACCATAGGTTACTCTTGCTTCTTTGTTCCAGGGGGGGAAAATCTATACAGTTGTCAACCTTTAACCTTTACTTGAGTACTTTGTGTGTTTTCCTCTTATGTGTGAACTGGGAAATTGAACTTGATTTAACATGTCACCTGTTTATAATAATGTTTTATGCACTCTCAGGGTTTTTCTTGATTGCAATCAAGTGGCAGTATTGATGTAATGTTTCACATTAGAAGTGGGCGGTAACTGTGTGTGTGTATGTATGTATGCGTGTGTGTGTGTGTGTGTGTGTGTGTGTGTGTGTGTGTGTGTGTGTGTGTGTGTGTGTGTGTGTGTGTGTGTGTGTGTGTGTGAATATATATATATATATATAAGCTGCAAAAACAACTCCATATTATGAGGCACCAGAGTTTTAAAAAATATGTTTAAAGGGATAGTTCCCTCAAAAAGGAAAAATCTGTCATAATTTACTCTAAAGTTCCAAATCAGTTTGGCTTTCTTTCATCCATGGATCGCGAAAGGAAGTTTCAGGCTGCTATTTCCCATGCAATGAAAACAAATAAACATATAAAAATGCTAAAAGTGCCGCAGCATCTTCGATACGCAAAATATGGAGATTGAAGGGCTGCGGCAGAATGCAGAATTTTCAGAGAATAATGATTTTCCGTGTGGAACTTTTGGGTATCATTCAGCTTTATGTAAGGCACATTAGGATTATTGATGCATAAGTCAAAATGCAGCTACAGGGACTGTTCATGCATTCATGCATCTATGCGCCATATTTGATAAATAGAGTGCAGCTCACCCATCTTTTTAAGGAATATCACTTCCCATCAGGCTGGCAAAAGCGCTCCGAGGTACCAGATTCCAGAGGTGTTTATGGTTTGCAGGGTGCCTCTGGGATATGCTGACATGACTTGAGGGATTTATAGTGCTGAGGGGCCAGATCCCAATGGAGCGCTGTAAGTGGTTTAAGTTCAGGAAATGAGGGTCACCTTCATAATCACTCAGAGAGGGAAGCCTTGAACCTTTGAAGGATTGAATTCGGCCACTCTGAGTAGGGAAATACTAACTCATCCAAATGGAAAATTAAAGGAAAATTACCTCACTGTGATTTTTTTTTTTTTTTTTTTTTTTTTTTTTTTGCTAAAAATCTTCCCCTCCAGCATAGCTGTGAAATCTCATTTGCGTCTTGCAACCATGATGCAAGGTGTTTGAGATCATATTTTTTTATCGCACATAAAGCTATCATATGGCTTCAGAAGGTGTGTGTACTTTTGTGATGTTTTTTCTCATATTACGCTACTTTATTGTATAGAGAAAAAAAAAATAGGCATGACATTTTACTAGCTCTGTGTGTCACACAAACACTACCATTCAAAAGATTGAGGTCGGTAAGATTTTTTTTTTTCATTTTAAGAAATTAATTCAGCAAGGATATGTAAAAAAAAAAAGGTTTTGTTTAAAAGTAAAGATTTTACATTGTTACAAAAAATATATATTTCAAATAAATGCTGTTCTTTATATTCATCAAAGAACCCCAAAGTATTGCATCTCCGTTTCGACAAAAATATTAACCCACAAAACTGTTTTCAACAAATAATAATAAGAAATAATTCTTGAGAAGCAAATCAGAATGATTTCTGAAGGATCAAGTGACACTGAAGACTGGAGTAATGAGTAATGATACTGAAAATTCAGCTTTGCTACGACAGATATTAATTACTTATTAACAGATATTAAAAATATTAAAAATATTTCGAAATATTATAGTTTTTATTGTATTTTTGATCAAATAAACGCAGCCTTGATGAGCGTAACAGACTTTCAAAAACTTTTGAATGGTAGTGTAAGAAAGAAAAAGATATATTAATACATTATTACAGAATTGTCTTTTTCTTTTCTAAAGTATCCCTTTAACTAGAAATATGGTAATGTTTTCAGAAAATCAATTTGTTTCTGGTTGTGTAATTAAAACCAGATGAAATTTTGCAAGTGAGCTCCTCAAAGTTCGAACCAAGAAAACCATGGCACAAATGACAGAAATAAGACATTGTGCGTCAGCGCCGAGATTTTAATGAGTATCCGTGTCTGATGTAATGTTTTCACTGAGAGCAATATCCGTCAAGACGCAGAACAGTTTCATTGTTGATTTTAGCTTGTCACAATTCCAATCCTGCATCTTCCTCTCCACTTGCAGTCAGTAAAGCAGAGAAAACACAGAGAACACTACTGACCCGAGGCAGAGAGCTGTCAGTCATCTTGAGTGACAGCTCTCATTGGAGTTCCATTTTTTAGGTTGCTGCTTTCCAATTTTAGCAAGTCTTACACATGTAGTATGCGCATAAAACATATTTAATACAGCCCACAAAACATTTGGGATGCGTGCAAAACAAAATTCGATCCTCAAATGGTGCCTTTAGGCTCTGAGCCACATACTCAACAGCAGTGAATAGACTCAAGCGCGTTTCTTGGGGAATTTGCATTGGAGGGCCGTTTGTCAAAACACTTCTTCCCAATTGATCTGGACACATATTTTTTATAGCTGTTCTTGGGTATCTGTGTTATTTAGCTCTGGACGTTGGGACTTAATTTGGTACGGGCGAAGCCTCAGGCTTTTTTCTCCCCCTCCACTAAACAAGCAGATGCAAGCTGGTAATAGTAGAGCCAAGGTCCATCTGGTGCTTGGTTCCCTGGCCTGTGTGACAAATAATCACCTTCACTGCCTGCATCTGAACCAGGCAGGACAATGTCCAATTTATCAAGTGACCACTCTTGGTTTCGTATATTCTTTGTCAGACCAGTGGAAAAAATGACAAAGAAAATGCATTATTAAATATATATATAAAAAATAAAAAAAAAATTCTTACTGACCCTAAACCTTTGAACGGTAGTGTATATCTGTAAAATAGTCTGTTTGTATTAGTAGAAATTCTTATTAGTTTTTCTACGCCATTTTTTTGTGTACATTTTACTTACATAACCATTTGCATACTGCTGCACCATTAATTAAATTACATTTATTAGTGTAGTATCTTCTATTTCAGATAAACATACCCTAAATTACACATTAAAACCTGCGGCTGGTTGCTTGACATGTCATTCAGACGGCCTTTCCCTGTCCAAGTATGTTAGAACATTAGTAATAGTGTCCTATAAAAAGATTTCCACCTACCCTTGACAAATTAACTCCAAAGACTTCCTTTTTTTTTTTTTTTGCAAAACATGGATCTCTAAGATGCTTAAAGGCAAATTTAATTTTGTTGAACAGCTTTGAGGGACTGCTCCAATGTATCTGTGACCAGCTTTATTCCTTCCTGCCTTCTAAACGTCCAGTTTCTTATTAACATCTTTTGCAACTTTTCCCTTGCCAGATCGCTTAGAAAAGGCACTGGAGCAGCTCTTAGTCGCGTCTTCCAGCTGTGGGAGTAAGATACAGTAGCTTGCTAATCCGTTGAGCGTCGACTGCTTCAGCTCAAGGACTCTGCTATTTGTCAAACAGAGGCTTGTGGGAGTTACCGATGGTCTCCTCTTGCTTTATTGAGTCACCAGGGTTTGGACAACTCCGATTGGTCAAACTCTGATGGGAGCCGGGGAAGCCATAGTGCTTTTTCTCGGAACAACGGATAGATAGGATTTTCAGAGCTTTTCAAACAGTTGTTCTTTGATAGCAGAGGACCACTATGTTTTTGAGAAATTCAGTGTATTTTTGAAAAGTGCACCAAGTTTGTATACTCCTGAGCACATTGCAACATGGGTTTTCACACAATTTCAGAAAAAATTCCGTGCAAAATTTGGCTGTGTACTTCTTTTTGTTTTTCTAAATCAACAAAAAAAGTTTCAAAGGAAACCAAAAAATAGATTTACAGAAGATTCCTTTAAATCACTCCGCTCCAGCTCCATTCCGGGTCTTTTCCCCTTCTTGCTCATTGGAGAGAGAGAAACCCCTCAGAGCAATCCTGGAGTGACAGAAATCACACAGATCTGTGGCCAGACTTTATAGAACTTTATATTACAGACTGTATAGTTATACAAAAGACAAGATTAAAAAAATAATAGGAATTCAGATGCATTAAATTGAGTAAAGGCATTTATAATGTTACAAAAGATTTATATTTCAAACAAATGCTGTTATTTTCAACTTTCTATTCATAATAATAAGTAATGTTTCTTGAGCAGCAAATCATCACAGAACGATTTCCGAAGGATCATGTGACACTGAAGACCGGAAGAATGATGCCGAAAATTCACATGAATAAATTACGTTTTAAAACAAACAGAAACCAGTTATTTGAAATTGCAATAATATTTCACAATATTAACGTTTTTACTGTATTTTTTGTAAATAAAAGCAGCCTTGGTGAGCATAATTGAACGGCACTGTATAGGAAATAGTCAAATATACAGTTTAGTGATCACTACACAAAAATATTGAACTGCAGAATTTTAGAGTCCCACGTAATAATTAAATCTTTAAACAGTTCTATTACCTGTGTTAGTTTGTTTCACCAAAGGTCTTGTTCTCCAGCACTTAATTCTGCTGAACAGCTTACATTGCATTTTGAGAGGAGACTTCTTCACAGTTGGACACCCTCTCTCTTTTTTCTCTCTGGCTGTGCCAAACCCACTGTGCAATCCACTGGGACTTATTACCGAACAGGCATCAGCTTAGCTGGGTCGAAAGTTTTTAATTACATTTAGAGTGAATGGAGAAGTTAAGGAAGACGGAAATCACAAGGGGAACAAAAACAGAAATTTAAGCGTAAACACAAAAACTACTGTGAATAATGATGCAATAGATATATTAAAGCATCCCATGAAAACCAAATGTTTCTACTGTAGCCCAGCAAAGTGCAGGAGTACTAAAGAATCAAAGTAATATGTATTTCAAGAATATATGAAGATTGTATTAAACTGTTTCTCAATGTAATACAAAATAATAACAGAAGTTTTGGGTGAACTATGCCTTTGAGAATTATTTTTTCTAAATTCCTGCAACTTCAAAATATACATTTACATTTAGTCATTTATAATTACATTTACATTTAGTCATTAGTCAAAATATAATCTTTAATGCTTTATCTAATATTTTCATTAAAATATCAAAACTATTTTAGATATATTTTATTTTGAAGTTTTATTTGAATACAGCTTTGAAATAACAGTTTCTTGCAATTAGTAAATTTTTGGCATTGACAGGCTCAAAAATGTCACTTTCATTAATGTTTATGAATTTGAGTCATTTTGATGAGGATAAATCAACAAGGAAAGCATGCTAATTGAGAAACTAAACACTGAACAGACTAACACTCCTGTGTGCTAATATGTGTGAAAATATGATTCCAATTCCATTCCAGTTAACTGTGCATGTTTCAGATTGTATGCTCATATTCTAAATGTAACACTGTTTTCTCACCTCTCACCTGAGACAGTGAGATATGATGTCAACTGATCTGTGAGAGCAAAATGGGCGAGTAAATATAGGTAAAAGTAATTAACGACAACACCTCGTCGCTCTCAGAAAGCAGATGGTTTTGAGTGAATTCACTGTTCGTACACAGCTCACTTCTGCATCTTCTCCCTCTTTATGCTGTCGTTTGGAAGTTGATTACAGGTTACCTGAGAACATTACTGTACACTGTGAAAAGCAAGCGGATTTCAACGATTTTCTCCAAAGCGCTATGTACAGAGTTCCTGTCTTCTTCCTGCAGGATGAGGTTGTCATATCCTGAGGACATCAAATACCGCAGTATCGCACGTTAAACTGAAGGTTGCTTCACTGTAAGCAGGCTGACACAATCTCAGAATATATCTCAGTTGCAAAACCTATACCTAGAAAGCATTTTAAAACATTACAGGCGAATTATATCTTGTGTTCTCTCTATAGAGTTTGACATAAGATCTATTTATTTATCTATCTATCTATCTATCTATCTATCTATCTATCTATCTATCTATCTATCTATCTATCTATCTATCTATCTATCTATCTATCTATCTATCTATCTTGCTAATCACTTTGAAGAAAATCATCTTCTTAATGAATAAATATAAATAAGTATAACTTTTATATGATCTATGTATCTATCTATCCATCCATATATCTATCCATCCATCCATCCATCCATCCATCCATCCATCCATCCATCCATCCATCCATCCATCTAAAATAACTGTTCAAAAAAAGGGATTATACAACCATAGAATATTTACCAATGAAGTCACATGGAAATGCAACACCAGTTATGAAAAATAAAATAAAATAAAATAAAATAAAAAAATAAAATAAAAAAAATAAAAATAAAATAAAATAAAATAATAAAATAAAATAAAATAAAATAAAATAAAATAAAATAAAATAAAATAAAATTAAATTAAATTAAATAAAATAAAATAAAATAAAATAAAATAAAATAAAATAAAATAAAATAAAATAAAATAAAATAAAATAAAATTAAATTAAATTAAATTAAATGTATGACTTAATTGAATGTTTAAAACATGTAATGACCATTATTTAATTATGGTATCTTGACAACTGTTCAACGTAATATTTTATTAAACTGGATAATATACTTGTTTAATTATTTGTATTATTATTTATAGCTTTAAACACATTAATTCTGACTAAAGAAAATAAATAACATCAAATATCATTTAAAAGCAATAATATTATTATTGTGAGACTGAGTGAGATAATGTCATTGATTTATCAAGTGTTTTTACAGATTTTTATTACTTTTTTGAAATTTTTCTTCCAAAGTCGACAGGAACATTTAGTAGTCTTTCAGTGAAGAAGGAAAATGACTCAGAAAACTAAGTTCTACACGTGGATATCTAGTTACCTTGGTACTTATTGTCTCAAAGTATAAACATTTTATGCCACTAACCTGGCAAACTTTGGCAACCCCAGTGATTAATTCCTCGTCAAAAGCTCTCATTGCACACAACTTTATTTCCAGACAGAATGATAAAAACACACACCTGTGCAGCCTTTCTGCTGGAGGTTGCATCAAGCCAGCCAAAACCTTAGATCTTGCCAGATGGAGAAACTTCTTTCCAGTTTTGTGAGCAATATACATCAGGCGGTCAGTGAAGGGAGTGTGGGTGGACCGTGGGTGGACCGTCTGAAGCGGAAACTGAGTAGAGAAGGACGTTTCTTCGCTGCTCGATAGCTGGAAGTGCTTAGAGGTCTTGCGGGACAGTAGAAGTCGGGTAAATATATCTCTGTCTGGTAGTATGTCATGTTTCTGTCAAAACATTTGCTTTAAGTACATTTGGATCTTCTACTGTTTCAACTCCTGGCTTCATTTTCATTTGACTTGTTTTCGTTCTTTAAAGTAAGGAAAAAATATATATATACAGAGAGAGAGAGAGAGAGAGAGAGAGAGAGAGATTTTATTTTACTTTTACTTTACTTTACTTTTATTTTATTTTAATAAACCAAAATTAGTAGATGCATATCAGGGATTTGTTTTATGTGCTTTACAATCATTTAAAATCCGAAGTGTATAATTTATGAATAAAAATAATAGCAAAAAAAAAAAGAAAAAAAGAATTTCTGCGTCCGAAATAGAATACTTCCCTACTATATAGTATGCAAAAAACAGTACGCCAACAGAGTAGTATGTCTGAATACATAGCATTTGAAAAACAGTGCGCTAAAAAGTCCCCGGATGACCTACTACTTCCGCCCATATTGTGAAGTGTACATTCGATGGACTATCCCATGAGGCCAGAGGAAAGGATTTGACGCAACTGACGCTGGTAGGTCACATGATAATGACAACATGGCGGATGTAGTGTGTCCGGGTTACATTAATTCTACACACATTCAAACTATATAGAACATACTTTTTTAACAATCGTGAAGTTCAAATTCAAATGTAGAACCTACTCAGACAGTGCGTGATTTTGGACGCTGATTTCAAATCAAGTTACTAGAACACACCCCATATCAGCCATTGGACGGACAAAAGAGTTAGCCCCGCCCCAAACTCACGTCATTGGTTAAGCCAGTGTTGCTATGCTGGGCTGAGTATTCTCAAACAGATTGTTTTGTTTTAAAATCACTACAAATCCACAGTGGTTGCATTTTTCAGCAGAATAAAAAAATGTTTTTTGCTGAAAATACGCACCTCAGTTTTAAACTGGAATATAAAAAAGTAACAACACGCATCATCTTTAAACCAACATGCTTGTACATAAAATACACACAGATGGTGCTTCTGTCGGACTGACTGTTTTGCTGGTAATTCGAGCGTAGGCTATGGAACCCTACGAGGCCCTATGTAATAATTGTGCAAATATAATATTGAATGAATGTTTGCGCATGTGGCACGAGAGTGACTGTGCATACATAACAGAGTGAGACAAGGGGAAGCAAGTGGGCGAGATTTCATGAGATGAGAGAAAAAGAAAGATTGGAAGCAAAAAAGAAGGATGGAGTGACATCTTGAAAGCAAACTCATTGCATCAAAATCGAGCCTCTCTTACTGAGCCCGTCCACATCTTACAAGTTCCTCACATCAGAGAGGAATTCAAAGAGCTCCATTTTAGAGACAGAAAGAGAGAGATGCTGGGGGTGGAAAGCTCAGTAGCGAACCGTGAATCTTGGCCATGGCCCCCTCACTCCCTTTACTCGTCGGGAAAAAAAGTAAGCAGCCAAAAATCAGCCAAGCTTACCATGTCCTCCTCTATAGTACTGCACAAGTTACCTTTGACAAGAAATACAACGAGCAATCAGGACGGTGACTTTGAGAGTTATCACCAAAATAAAACAAAAAAGTAATAAAATGAAAATCCTCATTACAAATCATTGCATCATCACACAATCGGTGTGTGCATTTCAGCGGGATATGGTGACAACTGGCAGGGTTGCAAAACGTATGACACACAAAACCAACCAAATTGAATGTAAGCCAACACATCATGACAGCACTCAGACCAAAGCAAATTAGCTAGACATTTCCACATCACAGACACTGAACATCAGTCGTGGCATTTTGGAACCAATGTTGATAAATAACATTAGACTGGAACAGCAGACGATTAAATGTATGTAAAAGATTGTGATAAACGTATGTTTTCTTTAGGGAAAATTTGTACTATTATGCAGAATTACGACCACTAACAATGAACGTATTTACACTTGCTGGGCTTTTAATGAACACCACGTGATGCAAATAATGGACAAAGCATGAGAACTATACTCAATATTAGTTTAAAGGAGACATATCATGGTTTTAAATTGTTCCTTTTTACATATAAATCATACATTTGTAGTCTATATAAAGCGGAACTGCAATGCTTGGGTCTGAATTCTTCATTATTATAGCTCCACAGGCCCCTTTTCTACCCCCTTTCTGATGTGCGTCTGAGAGCAACTCGTTTTGGTGCGGTCTCTTTAAATACAATTGAGACACTTCATACCCCGCCCCCTCTCCAGGTTGCAGAGGTTCAACTCCACCCTGTTCGGCCATTTTTGTAGTTTGATAGCAGAGATACGATTATCTAGCGGCACAGAAACTTTTTATTCACACGTTATTAACAAAATGTCAACAACGGAAGACTTGTCCAGCCAGCCTTACATGTTCGAGCCAGAGTCGGAGCCGGAGCGAGATGAAAATGAAGACGACGAACCTGTAGAACAACGTACTCATATGGATGTATCGCACTGGTGTGTACTGTATTTACACATGAAACGTTGGTCTTCCGACCTTTTACCACCGTGTCGATTTATTTCGATTAATATGTGCGAGGGAGAGAGAGCAAGACAGCGTCTAGTTTGGAGACGGTGATGTCTTGTTTACACTTTCGCCTGGCTCTGAAGAGAGAGAGAGAGAGCGCGCGCGCGACCGGGTCTCTCTCTCTGCTCGTTCTTTCAGTTAAACATGCGCCCTGTCACAAGCGCGGCAGTTTATCTACATTAGACGGTGTAATGAAGCGTGTGGGTTACTACATCCAACAACCGAACATTTTAACTTACCCTCTCGTAACTTCTGCATCCTTTAGCTTGGACTACAAAATTGCAGCGAGAAATAAAAATGGCGGATTGCTCGAAGTGTTGGGCCGGAAGTCAATGTCCTTATTTGGCAGTTCCGCTGCAAATACTGTGACGTAATAGTTCAAAAAACGTCATAGATATCAGAAAAATCGGAACAGGTTGAAAAATATGACCAAAACAGAATATAAAGATATCAACGAAGCACCTGAAGAGAATAATTTCATATTTTCTGTACTTCTAAACACTCCATACAACAAAATGCATTTAAGGGCTAAAAAAGTGCATTTGGCATGATATGTCCCCTTTAAGTGCCTGAGCATAAATCCACTATGGCATTATACTCCTCTTAAAGGGGTCCTATTATGCCTTTTTACATTTTCAACTTTCTTTAGTGTGTAATGTTGCTGTTTGAGCATGAAAAAGGTCTGCAAAGTTACAAAGCACAAAGTCACTCCAAAGTTAACTATTCTCTATATCAGTGCGCAGTGTTTCTGAACTCCCTGAAACACCTCGATTGTAGTCTTGAGTTTTCTTCCGGGAATGTACACATCGCAGTATGCTTTATTGAAATCATTCCCGCACAAGGAATTCGCAAAATAAAGGGACGAGGCCTGGTTGAGCTGCGTTAGTAGTGATGAGATGGATACGGTGAGGGCCGTGACATTTCTGCACCACGCTTGAAGAGTTTGACCAATTTTACACTTTATTTACTTGTGTTTACACTTTTATTACACTTTATCTATTTGTGTCTATAAATTTCCATCATAAATCATTTCTGTTCTCAAAATGTATCCAAATGTGTGCATAATTCTGAATATTTAATAAGATAATGCCTCAGTTGCATATTTAAAATAACTTTTCAGAAAACTTCTAATACAAAACAACTGTCTTAATGTACTGTGATTAATCACCTGGAAAGTGTGGTGATATTTTACCCTATTGACCTGCAAGACCCTGCCTTAATAGAAGCATATTCTTTTTTTCATAGGTTAAAGGAGTTCAAAAGGCACAGGAATAGAATTGAGTTACTTGTTGAGAGAGTCAACTAAATGCTGTCCCATATACCTTTAAACTGGAAACCATGTAATGATCAAATCGAACTGAAACATTAATTTACACTTGACTAGCAACACCAAAACATTCTCATTTCTGAAGCCGGCCACTGCCACTGAAACACAGAGAAAGAGCGAGAAATCTAGAGAAAAAGTGCAGAGAGAAGGAAAGAGAACTCAGAAGAGACAATGTAATTTGGTGGTGGTGTTTTTTGGCCGCATGCTCCATTTGCCCTTTGAAACGGAGAGAGAGCGATGAGCATTGGCAGGAATTGAATGAGTAGATTAAGACCCCCTCCGCACAGTCCTTCTCTCTCTTTCCCCACAGGCCTGAGAGCAGCAGAGATGGAGAAGAGATTGCAGGCAGAGATGTTCTATCACAGGAGCCTTTGTCAAAGGCAAGATTGATTGGATGATTAAGTACAGAGATAGGAGGAAGAGAATTAGTGGCCACTACCAACACTCACTAGGCGCGTTTCCATTGCAGATTTGCGCAAAACTTTTGCGTTTTTTTTCTAAAGGTCGACAAAAAAAGATTGCAACATGACGCCGTTTCCATTAACCAATGTTATGCGACTAAAACTTCATTTTTTCCACTCGTGATAAGTCATTCCAAAAATCATGGCAACGGACGTTGGTAGGTTTATGTATCTCAGCCACTGCACTGGCCATTATTATTAATCGAAGAAGACATACGGTATGTGTGTTATCCAATCATTAATGGCAAGGAAAGACCCTTATACTTGAGAGCGGCACATATGTGACCCTGGACCACAAAACCAGTCACATGGGTCAATTTTTTTCTGAAATTGAGATTTCTACATCATCCGGAAGCTGAATAAATAAGCTTTCCATTGATGTATGGTTTGTTAGGATAGGACAATATTTGGCCGAGATATGACTATTGAAAATCTGGATTCTGAGGGTGCAAACAATTCGAAACATTGAGAAAATCGCCTTTAAAGTTGTCCATTTATGGTCACGATTGTGCTGCATTCACTCACACAAATAAATGTTTTATATATTTACGGTAGGAAATTTACAAAATATCTTCATGGAACATGATCTTTCCTTAATATCCTAATGATTTTTGGCATAAAAGAAAAATCGATAATTTTGACCCATACAATGTATTTTTGGCTATTGCCACAAATATACCAGTGCAACTTGTGACTGGTTTTGTGACCCAGGGTCACATATGAGGTGTTTCTGGGTGTTTCTCCCTCATATCTGCTTCGAGGTCTTGATTGTGGCATTTCTTTGAGGTTTAGAATCCAGTATTCCTGTCATTCTTTTGTCTTTTATGAATTTAATAAAGAACTGTCTCGTATTCTGTCCAAACATACCGCGTCATCTACGTCAGCTGGCCTGTAAATGCGCAAAAACTGTTTCCATTGCAGTTTTGCGAAATATTTCTTTTTTGAATTGCCTGAAAAACTATTTATTTCCATCCTATTCATTGATCAATTTGACCAGAGCATGTTTCTGAAGCCTACTGTGACCTTTTATAGAAATACTTCCTGAAATTACCACACAAGCATATTTATTTTTAGGCACAGAGTTGGAGACTTCTGGCACTGCATAACTAGAATGTGACAATACAGCGGATGCTGAGCCTTCCCTCACGTAACCCCGAGAGAGTGACAGTAGCCGCGTTTCCATTACTCTTCAAATTGCGCAAACTGAAATTGAAAATTGAAAATACGGCAAATGGAAACACGTCAATTTCGCAAAACCTTCCATTTATCGCAAAAAAGTTTTTACGCTCGTAAAGGTGGTTATCATTAGGTTGTCAAATCTGTCTTTTGGAATTTTGTCATCCCAATTTATGTAATTTCAAACACTGAATGTTTTAGAGTGAAACCGGTGTTGGGAAAGTTACTTTTAAAAGTAATGTATTACAATATTGCATTACTCCCTAAAAAAGTAACTAATTGCTTAGTTAGTTGACATGTAGTTGAAAAGTTACTTAGATTTAGTAGAATGTGAAAAGTGGACTATCGATATAAAGTGTAACCAAACAAAGTTGCATTATTTGAAAAAGTAACTCAAATATTTTGTTGTAAATTTAAAAGTAATGCGTAACTTTTCTAGTTACTTGAACTCGCGTTACTTTTAATGCGTACCCCCAACATCAAGTGAGACAAACCAGTTAATATATAAATATATCATCAAATTCATTACTAACACTCAATGATTGTCTCCCTGAGAACAACAAATTGAATAAAGATTTAAAATATAATCACAAGAAAATTCAATTAGCTAAAGGGGGCAAAAACACCAGGAATTTCTTAATAAATTACTAGTATTCCATTTTAGACATTAGTGAGGAAGCCAGGAGCACAACACAAACTGCAATTAAATGAAAATAAAATAAACAAAATTGCAGCATCTGCTTAGAGAGCAAGTTATTTAATTTAAGATTTACTCTTGTCTCTTGTTTACAATTGTGATATTGTGAAAAAAAGAAAATTAACTAATGCAATTAATTATTGTAATTTAATGGTTTAAAATATGAAATTATTTATATGGAAACGTGAAATTATGAAATATAAGCTTTGTTATGACAACAATACAGCTGTTCTGATGCAGCATTATATTTACACAGAATCAGTGCAGCATCAGAGCATTAGTAGGAATGACCCACATGTGTCCTATAGTCTCTTCTGGACTCTTGACACTTTATTATAGACGCGATAATTGCCAGTTTTCCCCTTGCGGGCTCTTTAGCGGAGTCAGATTTCTGCTCTGTCACCTTCAAATCCCACCAATAACGGATCGCATTCAATGCGCTGTGGTTTTTCTTTCAGCAGGGATTACTACCTCGATGCTGATCAATACGTCAATATGACATCAAACCTTCTG
Organism: Rutilus rutilus; assembly: GCF_951802725.1. NCBI lineage: Eukaryota > Metazoa > Chordata > Actinopteri > Cypriniformes > Leuciscidae > Rutilus > Rutilus rutilus. The sequence goes on along the minus strand of NC_140217.1, from coordinate 35,526,418 downwards.
ATTGCGAGGCCGCTTTCATGGCGACTTTGTTGAGATCTCTGAAACTCTGAAGAAGACACATGTGAGATTACTAGGGTCTTTTTCTCATGAGAACAATCGGAGAAGCAGGAGATTTCAGCTAAATTCTCCATTTACTTTAAGAAAACCAAATTTAGCCATTACAGAGATGTGATTTCTCTTTCCAACAGGTGCAGTGCTTATTTACACAACCACATTTGGCTCTATTATTGAAAATAATAGCATTAGACCAGGCTATATTCAATTATTTATTTTTTTTACCCACGTTCTATTATTTAAATGTATTTCCACAAAATAGATAATGGCAACCTGTGAGAAACAGGGAAGTATGTGGCCTTAAATTAAATCGAAATACAGCACAGTAGGATGTAGTGGGGGGGAAATAGCTTGCGTAGCTTATTTCATTCAAATATGAGTTCAATTAAGACAACGTGCATCACAAAGGAAGCGGGAGACTGAAATCGTGGCAGAAGAGAAGCACACAATGGATTTTTCAATTTGGGCCCTATTCATTTGTGTTTGTGTAGCTAAGCAGGCCCACCCTGCCTCCCCTCTGAAATCAAATGGCAAGCATTGAATGGGAGCCATTAGGAGCATCATTCCAATTTAATGTATTGATTTGTTTGGTAAGGCTTTGAACGGTCCGCTAAAAGAGTGAATGTGCGCAAAAAAAAAAAGAGAAAAAAAAGAGAAGAGAAGAGAAGGAAAAAAAGAAAGATAAATACTGACAATTTAGCATGAAACAAAAATAATGAGGGTTATTCAGTGCCATAGCTCCCTTTATTTATCATTTGACCTCCTTGAAAAATGTTAATCATTTAATTTTACATAAAATGCTACGGTTTTGCCCTACGAGGACTTACATTTCCATGGACTGTCATTTGAGATTCATATTGAGCATATGGGGCCGTTTGCAAAAGCAACTGCTTTGTCCCTGAGAGACCAAGTTATGGATGAATTTTGAGAACCGCTGAAATGTATTTGAAATTCAAAATGAGGACTCGCTTCATATATGGCGGTCTCAGAGGACTCGGGATTCAAACGGCTGCTAAAATGTTTGGATTGCAAACACATCCTGTGAGATACAGAGGTTATTTCCAAAAAACTTTGGGCCAAATAACCACTTCAAGTTTATTTTTTCCTTTGGATGCGTGTTGGATATGGATATGGATATTGAGCGCCAAAGAAAGTTCTTTATGGGGGATGAGGACAATCTAAAACAGAAAATAATATTTATTTTGCATTTGCCACTTTTCCTTTTTATATTCAGTTTGCCCTGCTTCATTACAAAATGATGAGCAGGTAAAGGAAAATGAACAAATAACAGCATGCTCTGTTTTAAACCCTAAGCTGCCGACCTCAATAACATTATTATAGGCTTCATTGGTGTGCACATCAGCTGTAGGCAACAAAATTATGCCAAGATGATCAAGTAGCTCTATAGTATATCATATCACAGTATATCATATATTCATAGATAATGTAATCCCAGAACGTATTGCCACAAGATTATCCTTTCAACCAAGATGATGGGCAAAGTCAAGGAAAATGCCTAATTTAGCTATATTTTTTACATGTAAGTGGTACTTATGCAAAACTCACCAATTTTATCGGTAGGCGAAAACCGTCCGAATTCCTAAAAAAGGTACAAACACAAATGATTTGAGTTACTTGTCAAAGCTTAATACTTTGGGTTAAGGGTTTCGAAACCCCCCTAAAACTAAGCATGATCAATAGTAAGTGATGTTTGCCTTGCCGAGCATCTGTGCTACAGTGTCCTTTTTTGTTAGTGTCTACTAGTGGACATACTGTATAAATATTTAAAATATTTGATATAACATTTCATAAGTTCACATTTTGATTTAATCCTTGACTCTATAGAAGGCCCAAAGATTTGCCTCACTGCCTGAGGGTTTGAGCTTGAGTGTGTATCTGAATGCACAACACAGCTCTGTGTCACAGGATGACCCGGCATATGCATCTCAAAGATTAAAGCAAATGCCTATTTGTGTCATCTCACTACACACACAGCCCACATATGATTCTGTAGGGAGCCATTGACTCAGCTTACTCTCTGGATCGATCCAGCCTTGCAGATTCCTTTTAATACTGACTATTGACTCCCTCTAGTCTCACAGAGTCATACTTTTACATACAGGTAAGTCTGGTCAACTTAGCAGCTTATTCTGACCAAAAGCGTCCACTCACACTAACATGATGTGATCGAGCAACAAGCTAATAAACTTTTTTTATTTTTACGGATACAAACCTATGCACCGATTGCAAAATATGGGTAATCAACAGAGGTTCACCTCTGGTTCACATTCATATCAACCACGAGGAAAGTGGTTTTCACGTTAATCAAACCATACAAACAAACCTGGGTCAACAGCAAAACCTCTACTGGGAAAGTGAAATTAGTGTTAAAGGGGTGGTATAATGCCCTTTTCACAAGCTGTCCCCAGAGTGTGTATGTGAAGTTTTAGCTCAAAATACCCCACAGATATTTTTATTTAGCATGTTAAAGTTGTCCCTTTTTGAGGGTGAGCAAAAACGCACTGTTTTTGTGTCTGTCTCTTTAAATGCAAATGAGCTGCTGCTCCCGTCACAGAGGGCGTTCCGGGGGCGGGTTTATTTCAATTTTAAGGTTCATGATGTGACTAACCCGGAAGGAATGTCGTGTAGTCCCTACCAGCCATTTGTTGTAGTCCTTAAAAAGCAATTTCTTTAAAAGTAAATATCTCCATTTGCTTTGAACTTTGAGCGTTGTAACTTTGTAGATGTTCAAACAGCAACATTACACACTATATATATATATATATATATATATATATATATATATATATATATATATATATATATATATATATATATATATATAGATATATGATATACGAGTATGAGTTAAAAAAAAAACATTTCAGTTAACCCCATACACAAAAGAAATATATTTGAAATATATTTTTGGAATATATGCAAATATTCGTTTTAACTTTTTAATATTTTTTTGAACATGGTGTATTAGATGTATATGTGTATATAATGTATATATTGTATATGAAATACTATTATTTGAATTATTTTTACAGAATTGAATACAGTTATTTAATAGTGTGTGTATGCAGTGTTAGACACTGAGTTCTATCTATTGTTTAAGTGCACTTCACTGTTGGAGTGTCACTGTTATACTTGCATCATAAATATTGTGCATATTTTCAATATTTAAATGACTTCAGGAAAGATGTCAATAAAACACAACAATAAATCTAATAATTGCACTTAGTGTTAGGTACGTGCCACCTAATATGGCCTAATAGTCCTAGGAAAGCAACTATCTGTCATTTTACATTGCAGTCATTTAAATGTAAGTACAGTATTTATTATAGCTGTGTGTCATAATACAGTAGTGAAATATGGTAGCCTACTGTTGTGTATAGGGGAAAAGGTAGAGGAATTACTATGATCAAAATACATTTTCGACCCTTCTTTAGCAAGCTAAACATTTTATGACCATATATTTTGTCATATATTTTACATTACATGTTATAAATGTAAATATATTTTACACTTAACATCATATATTTTTGTTATATTTCAGAATATATTTCAAAATGATAAATATAAGTGAACAACAATGCAAATATATTTCAATGTATTTGGAATATATGCCACATATATTTTTGACTTATTTCAATATATTTTTTTTTCTGTATGGGACAACACAAAAGTGTGAATGTCTCCTTTACCTCAGTATAAAGGAAAGTGAGGAGAACAAGCAATGAAGGCCTCACACCTCATATTTACCACAGTTCATTTTACCTTTGCCAGCTCAGTGTTATATTCACTGCCCTGCCCAATAACACCCACAACACAATTTCCCCACACAATGAGATTACTTGACATTAAAGCTTGTTTGAGGACGGGCCATTTTCTAGTCCACCCTAGCTGCTCTTACCCCTCACTGGGAAATCGCATCTCATTTCAACTGTCAGATAAGCCAGGCACCGCATAGAGGTCTTTGACCTTCCCCCTCCCACTCTGCCACCTCTCCTTTGAAGTGGTTGCGCTGACCTGCAAATTCCCCACCCTCTGATTGGCTAAGGGACCGCTGATGCGATTGGGGAATGAATAGTGAAAAAGGTCAAGATGGCTGCTCGCAGGCCCAGGCATGTAGGCATCTGATACGATAAAGCCTATTTTCAGCTCTGTGCACCTGAGGTTCCACAATGCATAGAAGAGGCGCATGTCCTGACCTCCTCCGTGTCGTACCCTTCAAATGGAAATAGGTGACATTAACATGTGGCTGAATGCTAACATCTTGGAGCGGGAAGATTTTAGAGGAGGTCATCTGATCACAATAAAAGCAAAATTAGCTTATATTATCAACTAGATACATATACATTTTCTGAATACACCTATATAGAGGAAAAACTATTCACAAAATTCACAAAACACAGCTAATCTATTCGTTATTGTCTGCAGAACAGACTGCAGTGCCGTAATTTAAATTACATTTAACTTTTATTGCAGAATTATGCAGGTCTTGTGACATCTGAAGAACAGAACCGTATTTAAAAAATCTGAATAGTTTTATTATACTCAAAACAGACTATGCATGAAAACTCATTGGCAAAGACAAGGTGATAAACAAAAACATTTGGACTTTACTAAAAACAGTTGGTGTTAAGTGCCCGAAGCCCATCCCTGATGCCATAAATGCAGTTATGTTTTTAATCATAGGACCAAATACTAAAGATAGACACCAAAAATGTAATCTAATCTGTCCCATACACAAAAGAAATATATGTAAATATATTTTAAAGTGTCAAAAATATATGTGGCATATATTCCAAATATATATGTGGCATATATATGTGGCAAATATATAGTGTCAAAAATATATGTGGCATATATTCCAAATACATTGACGTTGTCCACTTATATTTATCATTTTGAAATATATTCTGAAATATAACAAAAATATATGATGTTAAGTGTGAAATATATTTACATTTATATCATGTAATTTAAAATATATGACAAAATATATGGTCATAAAATGTTTAGCTTGCTAAAGAAGGGTCGTACAAAAAATGTTTTTTTTAATCATAGTAATTCCTCTACCTTTTCACCAATACACAACAGTAGGCTACCATATTTCACTACTGTATTATGACACACAGCTATAATAAATACTGTACCTACATTTAAATGACTGCAATGTAAAATGACAGATAGTTGCTTTCCTAGGACTATTAGGCCATATTAGGTGGCACATACCTAACACTAAGTGCAATTATTAGATTTATTGTTGTTTTATTGACATCTTTCCTGAAGTCATTTAAATATTGAAAATATGCACAATATTTATGATGCAAGTATAACAATGATACTCCAACAGTGAAGTGCACTTAAACAATAGATAGAACTCAGTGTCTAACACTGCATACACACACTATTAATTATCTGTATTCAATTCTGTAAAAATAGGGAAAAAAACTTTCCTACATAAAATTGTCATTTTAGGCCAATGACGTTAGTAAAGGGGCAGCCGTGGCCTACTGGTTAGGGCTTCGGGCTTGTAACCGAAGGGTTGCTGGTTTGATCCCCGACCAATAGGAAAATTATGGGTGGGTGAAGTAGAGCACTGCTCTCCCATGTCCACATCCATGGCTTAAGTGGTCTATCTAAAAAATTTATTGAAAGTGTTTTGTTTGTTTGTGAAAATGTTGACTTTTTAAATTTCTAAATATATTTACATATATTTAACTAAAATATATTTATTGGGCCAATTTCAAATATTTGCATATATTCCAAAAATATATTCTGAAAATATATTTCAAATACATTTCTTTTGTGTATGGGGTGGTTCACTTCAATGAGCAATCAATAAGTGCTTCAATGAGACCACCACAAACGATTCTCTTAATTTTGAATTTCAAATACATTTCAGCAGTTCCCTAAACTCCACAACTGTTGGTTTCCAAAATTGGCTCATTTGCTAAATATGAATCTTTCCAAATAGACCTTATTTATTGTATGTAAGCTAAAGAAAGTTAATGCATCACAACAACTATCGGAATAGTTTTTTGCATGTTATTGAACATATTGCATGTTTTTTTGTTGTTGTTTTTTTTTTTATTGCAGGAATACATACATTTTACAAAATACATACATCAAATGAACATGGCAATGTTAATGTATTTGGTCTTGCCGGACTAGATCTGCTACGCTGCTTCTGCTGCTGTTGATGATTATTGTAAGGACTTGCTACTGCTAATAGATACACAGACACACACAGACACACACACACACACACACGCACACACTCTGAAATGTCCTTTACATGCAATCTACAAGCGATCGTATTTTTGCCGCATGGGACAAGCTGATTGGTCTCTGCTGATCCTGCAGCCAATGAGCTTGCTGCTCACTTTTTAAATAGTCTGGTGTAAGCTGGTTGTGCAGCGTTAGCCTGGTAATACCAAACTCTGCTACTTCGCTTTGCTTCGTAGACAGAGTCTGGAATGGCATAATAGAGAAGTGTTTTCTCTCTCGCGGGGGGCGCTTGTCTGAAGTTTAAAATCATCACTATATAAATGCCCGATTCTATATAGAGTATATATATATAAATATATATACAGTATATACTGTATATATGTATACAGTATAGATTTCCTCCATTCAAATTCAAAAGAAAATTGTAATTTAAAAGCCATTCTTTCATTTTCTTTTTGTTTTTAATGGTGCACAACCCTGTTTGAAATACAGCCTTTTTTTCTTTTCAGTTTTGATTGATTGATGCTGTGCGATGTAAAGCACACTATCTAACATTCAAAGTTTTCCTTTCAATCTAAATGTCACACTGGCAAAGTCAGGCCCTAGTGGTATAGGAAGCTCGGAGTCCCAAATGTCAGTGAATACACCGTTTTGATTAGATGACAGCACTCCCTGGCCCTGTATTATTCTTCAGCCTGCACAAACACCTGATAAAACAACCTCATATCTTGCATCATCCTACTTCTTTTTTTGTATTTGGACATTGAGGATTTTTTTTTTTTTTTTTTTAAGTCATGATTAATTAGAAAAGATGGCAATAAAAAGCTTCCAATTAACTCTAGGGTTCAATTATATCTCGAACTGAATGTCTTTTCACGCTGGGATGGAGAACGCTCATCTATGCCCCGGTTGTATAAGCCACCCCGATTGTGACGCTCTTCTTGTAAATGGTCTAACACATCTGAGATTGCGACAGCATGACGCCACACTCAGTGTCTCCCCTCTCAATTTCTTTCGAGCAGCATGAGGCCTCTTTATGAAATTCTCACTGGCAATCTTCGGCTTATCCTCTCCTCTATCTGCGGCAGCACTCAGTAACCCTGAGTCATCAGAACTGCAATTTCTTTAACTCGTTTTAGATGGACACATTCTTTGAAAACGTATCAAGGCTCAGTATAGCAAAGTTATTAGTGAAACTATTTCAGTTAAAGGTGAAGACTAGCAGTGAAAGAGAGAGAGAGAGAAATTCAAGCTTATCTTCAGATTATTGGTGCATTCTGTCCAAAATCTGCCCAATTTAGATAGGCAGGGTCATCTGATCAACATATACAGTTTGCTTTTTTGTACTAGACATTTAGAGACAGAAATCAATCTGAAATCTTAATCTGAAATCAATGATGCAACAATTACAAACCAGAATGTGACCAGAATTATTATTTATTTATTTTTTTTTATTAGATAACAAAATATCTAATAAAAGGAATATTACTAAAACATACATTGACAAAATTATGTTAGTTAAATTTCAAAATATTAAGCATTCATCTAAATGAGGACAAAAAAATCACTTACTGGTTGTCAAACTTTGCAGAACATGTTCTTAATGTGATTAACTCTGTGTGAACTTGAGAGGAACTAATGTCACACGAAAAATGACCCATCGAGATCAGTTGATTAAAAATATTTTAAAAAGTGACTCAGAAACTTTAGCATCATTTGTTTGCAGATGTCACTTGGTATGATATTTTGGATCTAAGTGTTACACTTTAAGTGTAACTTAAGTGCCCAAAAGTGTCCAAAAACTTTTTGGGGCCACTGTTAACTATTAAAGGCGCAGTACGCAATTTCTGAGAAACAGTGTCAAGTGCGGTCGTGGTAAAGATGAGATGAGAAGGATCTAATCACAGGCAGTAACAGTTTATTAAACTTCAACACACTAAACAAAACACTCTGGGCAAAACAGGAACAGAACAACCGGGTAAAATGCGACATGAACGGACCATGAACAGAATAAACACAGAGTTTAAATACCAGGGCGTACTAATCAACGAAATTAACAATGGGAGACACTGGAAATGTATACAAACACAGGAAACAGAACGAAAACACATGCAAAACCCACCCAAAACAGACACAGATAACCCATTAAGCACTGTTGATCTTTGAACACACCCCTACCTTCATTGCTCCGCCCCCAAAATAACAAACATGCAATGCAACACAGGCAACGACAAACAGCTGGCGCATCAGACAGCTCGCTCAAAAATGAAGGAATCAGCTGTGATTAAAAAACAACAACAGCATGTCTTGGTTCTGTGAAACATAGGAAAAGCAATGTTGCTCACATATCGAGCAGAAACAAAGCAAGATCGTTTTCAGGCCTCCCTGCACTCCAACATCTTTTCCAAAATGAACACAGTTCCTGGCTCTTGCTTAATCATAACCCTTATTTTTCCAATTATGTTCTTCTGACCTTTTCTCTTAGCCATTTCTCTTTCTAGTCTTCCTACAAATATCCTGTTGCTCACTCTCTCTCCTCCCCTGTCATGAGCATATACAGTATATGTCGCCTATTGCTAATTAGCTATATGATGATTATTTTGGTGCTCCTTGAATTGTCCCGATCCACTCTGTTTTTTTTTTTTTACTCCTATTTACACAGCCAGGGCCATGTACAAACACAATATTTCTTTTTTCATTACACACAGAGAACAGACATCTAACAACTATTCACAAAATTGTTTGTTTGGGTGTTGATTTCAATTTCGTTTCTCAGAAATTGCTTTCTGCAACTTTAAGTAAATTGAAATTGAAAATTAAAGTACAAAAACCAAAATAAAAACTAACATTTTCTGAATAGTATAGTAACCCTGCCCAGTAGTATTGAGCTGTCTTCTGTAGCTCATCGCGACTCATACATACATTACATCATGTGACTTCCATGTTGGGAAGTTCTGTCCACTGAAATGTAACCTGCCAGACAGGGTTATAGCTGTTTTCATCAGTAGTAGGTGTTGTTTTTACTGAAGGGAAGAGTCAGCCGTTGACATTTGAGCATTCGGCCCTTTACTATAGCCTTAGGGAGCGTCTTTGCACAGTGAATTTCAGCAGGACTTGGCCGAGCTCGAGTTCTGACACCTTGACATCCCTCAAACACAGCTGGAAGCATCTTATTCATTTGAATCTCACACTTCTCTGACTGCTGAGGTGGAAGAGTGCAGCTCATCCCTCACCTCATTCATACTGATTCATCGAGATGGCAGAAAATGTAGGCTGACACAGTTGTGTTTTCATACATACCGAGACAAACACACACAGACATGCATACTAGTGGCGAAGCTAGAAATCAGGGCTCAACAAAAAGGATGGGCCGATGGCTTGGGGCCATTGAGGAAAATTCAGGCTAGTTGACTGAACTGTCACTGGCTCTATTGATACAGTTCAGTGTTGTATGTACATTTTGCGTTCATTGATCAATTTTAAGCCTCACAACTTAAACATTATGATTTCTGTTATGTACTGAATGTGTTTCTTTACATTAGCTAGCTCAGGGGTTTTCAAATGGGGGCTGTAAGAGTATGATGGGGGTCTATGAGAGAGAATTCATGAGACGAAAAAATACATAAAAAAATATGTTTTACTCAAAAATGCAATGCCTTTACAAGATGGGTAACTTTATTTTGATAGTCCACTTTAGACTTTCTCCACTATAACTTTGTCAACTACCAGTCATTAGAGTATTAGACTATCTGCTTAATATCTAACACTTTATTTTGATGGTCCTCCCATTCTGTGAACTAACCCTAACTAACAGTCTACTACTCTAATGAGAGTTTGTTGACATTGCAAAGTTGATTATAGTTAGTAGAATGGCTAAAGTGGACTATCAAAATAAAGTGTAACCAGGAAATGTGACATATCAAGGAATTAAACAAGTAAATGGCTAATGTAGATACAATTTTGATACAATTTTGACAATTTGCAAAGTTCAGGAATGACTTGGAAGTATCCATTAGAAATACCCTTTTAGCAAAAAAAGGTGTGTTATCAATTATATAGTTTTCTATTATTGAGCTATTTTTGAAAATGAAAAATAATTTGTTGTAAATTGCTTTGTTAAGATCTTCTGAAATATAAATCGTATAATTGTAAAAATCTAAACTGCTATTCTGATTTGGCAAGTAGAAAAAAATCCTTATTGTTAAGTCCTGGCAATATCCAAGTGACCTCTATTATTTGTCTCAAATTTCATCGTGTACAAATAAACACAATCAGCAGCACGATTCATTGCTATTCATTTCCCCACGGATGGAGCCGTCAATCTGGGTGGACCAAATGCACAAACAACTAAATACCCAACCACGCCTGAAGGCAGAGCGAGTGTGGGACTACAAGGCCTCCTGAACACGATTGAGAGGAGACATCAGAGGAACCTCCCAAACAGCTCCTTCTATCAGATTCCCCTCTCCCTCACTGTCAGCATGGTGTTAGCCTCTCCTTTCATGCAGCGCCCTTGGGATTATCATATCAGAGAACGTGACCTGATTAACCGACTGCTGAAGAGCTGGTTCGAGCGATGCTGCTGCCCTTCTCCATTTCTCTTTTCTCATTAACCTCTCTGTCATGTTTTTCTTCCTCCCGTTTTCCACGCCAGTCGTCTCTACCTCAAAACTTATTTCGGACGCCTCTGCTCTGCTTTGATGGTGTCAGTAACTTTCTGCGGCATTATGCTGCTGAAATTGCATCATGTTGTAGTTCATGTATTTCTTCATGACACTTGCACAACGGACAGGTCTACTGATGTTCAAATTCTGCCTTATATCCTGTTTTATAGAATATGGTAATTTCACAACTTGTAATACATAAAACTTCATGTACACTTCATTTAGGATTATCTGGATATTAAAAAGAATCGATAACATCATGCAATAACATGATGCAATGGATAGTAATGCATTCAATTTGGTCCTTTCTACATAAGATTCGCATAATTGAGAATGGAAGAATTGGCTCCCTTTCAATCATGTGTGTGAATTTTAATTGATTTAGCCACACCCCACAGGAAGTTGGAACAGGAATAACTCAATATTATTAAACTAATTACAAATACCTAAAAGTGGCATCTTTAGAGATTCAAACATTTGTCTTGATAGACCTTGCTTTTCTAAAAAAAAAAAAATTTTTTTTATTAATTTAGTTACATTTCTTTGAACTTCAGTTCATTTTAATTGTACTTTGCATTCACAATGGGCTTGACATTCTGCATTCAGTTTGCTTCCTCAGTTCAAAGTCAGGAATTGCATAACAATTCAAAAGTCCTTCTGAATACAACTCTAACAATAGTGCACAACCTTGCTAATTGGCAATTTAAAAAAGTCAGTTCAGCACAAAGGTAAATAGAGAGATAATTATTAAGTATGTGAAAAATAATAAATGAAAGATTTGTACCTCTTATTGTGTGAAGATGAGAATCTGCAGTTTCAGTCTCATTTTGAAAGAACTTTCTGATGAAAAAACATTTCTTATCACTCATAAAAAGTCAAAACTTTAAGAATTTGAAATATATTTTTTCTATAACAATAAAACCCCATGTTCAGTACACTAGTTCCTCATTACATCCCAGCATCTATAAGTAAAATGTTGTACTAGCAATGTCTGTAGGGACATTTCTGATGTTTCACACGGTGTGCAATCCGAGCGAGATCTTAAACACAGATGGCGATCATTGTTAGGCATTAGTGTGCCCTGTCATTAAGAGTTGGCCAATTAATTCCCCTCCATAACAGCAAGTGATGCTAATGAACGTTGACTCCGTGCGGTGGCCTTCTCCATGGGATTTAAACGAGGACAGAAAGATGGGCATGTCCTTGTCAATGGTGGCTCTTCTGCAGAAAAGACCTTTCCTGTCTGTTCTTAACCTCCTAAAATTATAACACGTGCCACCAAAGGCCCCTCGCTGCACAATACAGTACAAACAAATCCTACGAGCTGAAGAATATGAAAGCTGTTAAAGGGGTGGTATGATGCCCTTTTCACAAGATGTAAAATAAATCTCTGATGTCCCCAGAGTGTGTATGTGAAGTTTTAGCTCAAAATACCCCACAGATATTTTTATATAACATGTTAAAGTTGTCACTTTTTGAGGGTGAGCAAAAACGCACCGTTTTTGTGCCTGTCCCTTTAAATGCAAATGAGCTTCTGCTCCCGTCACAGAGGGCGGAGCTTCAACAGCTTGCGTCCTTTTACCTCACACAGACATGCACTGAAATTTTCAAAACCTTTTAGCCTTTTATGTTCAAACCGGAGTCAGATGGAGAGATGTGACAACAAGTAGAAGTGACAACATGTAGACAACATTTCTGAAAGGTTAGTTGATGAATTTATGTAGCTTATGTGTATTTATCTTCTAGTCATTGATTAGCATATTCTATAAATTGTGTTCAGGGGCAGGGTTTATGTAAATTTTAAGGTTGATGTCATCACTAACCCGGGAGGAAGCTTGTGTAGTCCCTATCAGCCGTTTGTTGTAGTCCTTAAAAAGCCATTTTTAAAAAAGCAAATATCTCCCTTTGCTTTGAACTTTGAGCGTTGTAACTTTGCAGATGTTGTTTATGCTCAAACAGCAACATTACACTTTAAAGGAACATCTGGGTTATACAACTTAAGCACTATCGACAACATTTTTCATGGAGAATACTTAAACACGGCATTAATGACCAGATCTTCATCCACATAGAAAAGTAGTGACAATTATGACAACTTTACAGGTCAATTAATAAACAATTTTGATGTGAATATTTCAGGTAAACACTTTTAGAAAAATGCAAGCTTTAGATTTATGATTTAAACCCTTCAGGATAGTGCCACTTCCATTTTGTTTGTTTTTATTAAATTGATCCTAAATTTATATATTAAATAGTAATAACAATATTTTCATTTTAATTATGATTTTTTTTAAATATATTTTCTATTTGGCAGCATGAACAAATAAGTAAAATTTTTAACAAATAATGTTATAATTTTAGAAAAAACACTGCTAAAGTTTTAAGACTCCATATAATGCAGTTTTTGACTGTGTTATCGTATTATTGAAACAGACAGGAAGTTGGCGATGGGCATTTCAAAGAGCATATCTCTTTTTTTTTAAATAGCCAGTAGGCTAGTCTTTTATATCATAGCCATGCACTGTAAAAAATTATTTTCATGATTTGTTATCACAACTTTTAATCTTTTGTCAGATCAACTTAGATAATTTATGTGGTTCAGATAACATAATATTTTGAGTTTCTATTTATTAAATTTTATCAAAATTGTATCAACATTTTAAGGCAACCAGGTAACTTACTTTTTTTAAGTTACACCAACAATAATTTTTTACAGTGTGAACTGCTACATTTTCTGTCCAGTTCAATACACTATATATAGCATAATTAAAATGCATGAAATATTAGAGCTAACTTCTTCCCCTAAGATTGAAAAACAACATCTATCAGGCTCGATGGAAGTCTCATGCAAGTCTCATTCAGTGACAGACAGCGCTTTATATTCAGGAAATTTGATTAAATTCTGATTATTTAAACAGATTACAGCCTGTTTGGGTTCCGTTCTATGTAGAATAATTACCATTTGGATGTGAATTAGATTTCCTGATGATCATGTTGGTAATAATAATTCTTAATGGCACACTCCAGATAACCGTTTTATAATTTATTTTCTGTATAAAGCTGAAGTTCAGTTAAACAGCAGAAACACTGTCAGTGTGAAAGTACAACACGAGCCTGTTGTCGCCTTACCCTTCAGATTCGAGATGCGAGACTGCATGTGCTGATGGAAGGATTTGCATTTTGATGCTTTGGAGTTGATCCGAGTAAGAGTAGTTCCAGATCAGCGCTAATGAGTAGACAGTCTTGTTTTTACACAGAACTAGCTGACATTTACATGCAACTTGTTTGTGTGCTCCTCATGTTCATTGAAAGCCTCTGGGCGGTCTCATTAGTTTATTATGGTCTCATTAGTCTTGAATGTCAAAACTTGCGCATTCTCGATGTTTTGGTCAGAGAAGATTTTGACATTGTTCATTGGTTGCCCTTAAGGCAGGTGACCTCATATTAACTCGCTGTCTTATTGAACCATTGCAACAACTACTTCTCGACTATCTTCAAAAGGCAACATCTATCATGGAATAACAATTCATTATGTCATATTTCAAATACAACACCAGATTCACAAAACATCGGGTGGTTAATGATATACACTTAAAATAACTGCAGCACAAAAAATTGCACTGTTCAGTGCCCCAGATTCACTAGAGGAGTCCTGGTGACAAATGACAGAATTCAGCAGCTTATTACGATACTGTCAGAAATAGGACATCAGCGCTCAGACTGGTGTGAATGTGCAATCCAAATAATTCCTTATTCATCAACTTTTCACCTCTGCGATGCCGAGGACAAATGAGGATTTAAATGGCTGCTCAGGGTACAGTGAGGTATGGATTATGAATAGGGACAGCGATTGATTCCCCGGCGCCGTACAGGCCAGAGAAGCATGACAAGTCTCGTCGGGCACCGGGCCCAGGAGCCGACAGTTCGGGTTGTGGAATTTGTCAAAGTCATTGTGAGTTTTATAGGAGGAACGGGTGTCAGGGTGAGGCTGTATATTAAAAAAGACAAGAGAGAAGAAAAAGACTTTTGAGAAGTTTACAAGCATACTGGATTGTGACAGGTTAGTACAATGTTTTTATATGAAAGATTGATGTTGAGAGGGTCATACACAGTTGGCATTAACCCAAAAATGTTGTAGTTTACCGAATTTTAAAAACATCGACAGACAGCTGGCAGCTTGAAAATAAGATCTAGTTGCTACAGTAGAAATGTTAATACTGATCAGAAGAAAAGAAAAAGGAGTAGAGAAAAACAGAGAAAATAAAGTTTTAATGCACCCCCCATGAAAATACACCAGAGAGGGACATGAGTGAGAATTTGGGAAGAGAAAGAAGAGACTCCATGTGTAGTCCTGTGGAATAATTTATGGGATATTAAATTATGTGACCACGTTGTTGCCACACAACACTTAGTGAGACTAAAAATAAAATGCGTTGGCACAGAAGTTGTTGTGATATTTTACTCTACGGTTACAGCTTGAAGTTAGTTCAAATGCATTAATTTAAACTTTTTTAGATCTTTTCAAATCTGAATCTAACTTTCAACACTGAAAACTTTATTGTTTATTGAAAGTAAGCTTAAAAAATGGCTTGATCCAAACTCCTGCAAAGTCAGAAAGTTAAAAACGACCATTCAGAGCTGCATTTCAAGCATCGTAAACCTACGTAGATCAAAGACCAATGTTCTCTATAGGGCACAGCTGATTGGTTCCTGCTGTATCAGTAGCCAATGAGTTTGCTGCTCAACTTTTAAATACTTGGTCAGCCTCTGCTGTAGCAATATGCAGCATCTTTTCAGAATTCCTCTTAAATTCTATATCTAAGATACACATTGCTAGCATACATGCTGTTCTAATGGCTCTTCTAATAAAGCAGCAGCAGTGAATGGTCTTCTCTTTTCTCTCCTGCATATTGGGGGATTTTTGCATGATGTAAACTTGGCTTGTATTGTTCAATCTTCATTGTCACATGCTCTGTTGAGTACGGTGGCCGAGAGAGCTCAACGCGCTGCAACTGAAGAAAACACATGCATATAAAAAAACACCCGCAAATAAAAAACAAACATCTTCATCAGTTTTACAACACGTGTGCTCCAAATACTCACAGCACAACCAAATACAGAAACGTGCTGCAAATAGAACAGAACACAACGGAAATGTTTCCAGGGGACCTCAATAAGTGACGAACCCGGCTGGGATGTGCTTATAGCTCAAAGTCTACTTTATTATTATTTTTTTTACATTTTTTTTTTTTTTGTGCAAAACATATAGAGATTACATGTTTATGACACAAAATATACATCAGTTACGCAAATTTTATCATGTTATTTTTAAATAAGTTTCATAAGAAATGTTAGTAATGCAGGGTCCAAAGATGAGATGGCAAGTTTTAATGTTAAGACACTCACACACAGATATACAGGTATAATGCATATTTGAAAAACTTTTTTTGTATAAAATGTATATTTATTTGCAACAGTTATGTTAACAGCAATAATAAGACATTTCTGTCGTAAAAACAGCTGTTCAGCTGATGGACACCGTGTTGTGTTGTCATGGGAACATCCCAGATGAAAATAATGAGGAAATTACGTTGTCTTTCGTTGCTCCCTTCACCAAGTGCGTTCCAAACGGCTACATAATGGCACACAAGTGCCGTGCTCACTCCAAAGTCCCCACTTCAAGGGCTCTGCCCTTCGAAGGGAGTAGGGCATAGGGATGCTCACGAGCAGTAAGCACGTCCCAGCCGGGTTCGTCACTTATTGGGGTCCTCTGGAAACATTTCCGTTGTGTTCTGTTCTATTTGTAGCGTGTTTCTGTATTTGGTTGTGCTGTGAGTATTTGGAGCACACGTGTTGTAAAACTGATGAAGATGTTTTCTTAATTTGCGGATGTTTTTCTATTTGCATGTGTTTTCTTCAGATGCAGCACGTTGAGCTGTCTCGGCCACCGTAGTTTAGGGGTAATTCATGTACGCTATATTGTACAGCAGCAGCATGTCTGACTTGCTCACAGCAGTGTGTTGTGTATGTATTGACAGTAGCAAGTCCCGTACTTACTCTGCAGCAGCAACAGCGTATAAGATCTATTCCACCAAGACTAAACAAATTAACATTGTCATATCCATTACCATGTCAAACACTCTGAGAGTTATCATGACAGAAATAATTATGTTCTAATTTATGCTCTAGAAAGGCAACAAGCAAACAATAAGAATAACCCAAGTCACTTGTAATACAATTATCAAACTACATCTGACGTTGCACTCTGTAAATACATGTTCAACAGGAAGTGTTTACATCTCATATGAGATAGGCTTAACATCAGTCTCTGTAACTTAATGTACATACAGAAAATGTACATGTGGCTGTACTGAAAGAAGCATGTATGATTTTAGACCTACACTGTATACTTCAGAGCATTTAATTGACGCAGCCGATGATGTCCTCTCTCACACATCCAGTAAATATTTTAATAATTCATTGGTAATAGAAAACTGGCCTGATTTGCATGTAAGCATAATTGATTTTGAGGGAAAAAACGGAATAATGAATCTGTGCCTGATCTTTATATTTCCCCCCCCTCACAGAATCTCACCAAATGAACCCCCCTCGCCGTCCTCTGTCTCCTTTTCTCTCTCTTTTTTGTCTGTCTTTCATTACCTATCTGTTCCCAAAATGACACAGTGGTAATAGCCTGGCACAGTGCTGGTAAACAGTTTTGACAAATTAAAATCACCCACAGCTCAAGTGAACGACGGCTTTTGTGTGCACACGGATGTAAAATATAAAGGGAGAGAGAGAGAGAGAGGTGCATCCATTCGATGGATGGATGGATGGATGGAGGTATAAATGGATGGATAGTAGAATTACAGTTCAGTTTTGAGATTTAAGGAAGCGACGTGGACTTCCTCTACTTGAAAAAACTCTTTTGGACAGGTGACATGTCTCATCAACCTCTGCAGGAGGAATCATATCTGCTCTAGCAAGAGACAACACAAGCTTTCTTCCATCAGACCATATTTAAAAATCCAGAACACAACGAGAAATCGACTAGCTTAAAGTAACTGTTGCCGTATTTTTTAAGTTAATACACAGCTGTATTGTCAAGTGGGTTGCCTGGATCAAGTATTGCTTATTGATTCAAGCCTTTCTGGATTTGCAGAACAATACATTTCATAGCATTATTGCAAACAAATAATAAGCCAAATTGGGCCATCTGTTAAATGCTGAAGTTTAATATTTGGGGTTAGGAGCTTGTTCAAATCCCTTACCCCAAGTATAAGCAATAGTAATATTGATGCTTGCCTTAGTCTAAACATAACTATGTATTGAACACTTTGGGCCCTATTTTAACGGTCTGAAACGCAAGTATCAAGCGTGAAACGCAAGTAACTTTGTGGGCGGATCTCGACGCAAATCTAAAATGGGTTGGTCTGAAGTAGCTTCATTATTCATAGGTGTGGTTTGGGCGTAACGTGAAATAAACCAATCAGAGCGTCATCTCACATTCCCTTTAAGAGCAGGCGCGCTTGTTCTATAGTGGATTATAACGGCGGATTTGCCTGGCGCACGCCAGGAGCGGTTCACAGCTGAGGAGACCGACGTTCTGATATGGGCCGTAAAACACAGAGAAGTGACGTTGGGGATGGAGAAACACACCCAAATTAACTTCGGTTAAACAGGCGTATGATAATTTGGGTAAATGTGTAAGCTAGATGTATTCTTTTATAATAATCTATCTATCTATCTATCTATCTATCTATCTATCTATCTATCTATCTATCTATCATAATAATGTATGATTTGCAAAAATGAAAACTGCTGCTTCTGTGTAGATGAGAGAATCAAAGTGTATGCGCGTTGTGCACACGCTACATTGATTATGGCCAAGCATGTGCCCTTAAAATAGCATATGAATAATATGCGCAACGCGCCACTGACTTTAAACTAGTTTTTTTCGGTCAGTGGCGGAATTGTTTTCTAAACCTGCAAAATAGCATCAGGGAACGTTTGCGCCGGAACACGCCTCCTCTTTGCGCTGAACCGCCCCCGGGAGCGCAAGTGTATTTCTTAGTTAACCGACGTGCGTCTGTGGAGGGAAAAGTCCGCTGTGCGCGGGTGCAAAATAGGAATGAGACATGCGTCGGTGTACAAAGTCAATTGCGCTGGGTGCAAGATAGGGCCCTTTATGTTTTTGCCTTTACGTTGTACCCATGAACACCTCTTTGCTGTAGGTAACACATTTTTAAATCATTTTGACAAGATGTATGCTGTTACATTTTCTATGTGATCAAAACTGACAATTTTTCTTCTTTTTTATTTTGTCAAATGATTAAAAAAAAGATGAAAACCCTCTATGGCCCATATAGTAAAACAGAATTTCATTGGGGATATTTACATTGTTTTACTTGGGCCAGTAAACAAATACACAGAACTCCCTATAAACCATCTAACAACCACCCAGAATCTCCCAGAAACCCCCTAGCATCCACATTTCAACAAGTTGTTGGTGGTTTTGTTGTATTGAGTGGTTAAACACCACTCACATTTTCTTCTTCAAAAAAGAAATAACATCCAGTTGATTTTACACAACAAACAATTAATTAATCAAGTAATATACTTCATAGTTCTTCTAACTCTAAAGAATTGGCACATTAATATAAAATTCAATTCACGTGCGGTCACAGGTGCGCATGTACCAGCTATTTTTCAACGGCTTTGAACGTGGCTCATCCAATCAGTTTTCATAATTATAAATCGAGAACACAGACTCCAATGGTAAGCAGCCAATGCAAGGAGCCGCTCCAAATCTGGATTTGACCAGAGGGTATGTATACAGTGTGTCTGCTTACAACAGAGCAGTTTTAATTAAGCGGCAAGACTCCCTGGCCAGAGCACAACACTTTCCTCCTAATGAATTCATTAAGTTACATTCACTGAATCTATCAAAGATTTATACATTCGCTTAACCTGCATGCAAATTAGGTCAGCTTAAAGGGATAGTTCACTCAAAAAGTGAAGACTTTTCTTCTGCAGAACAAAAAAGAAGATATTTCGGAAAAAAAATGTAGGGTTCATACAATGAAAGCCAATGGGATCCAGCGTTGCCTGGACCCTACTTTCTTTTTCCGAAATATCTTCTTTTTTGTTCTGCAGAAGAAAAGTCTTCACTTTTTGAATGAACTATCCCTTTAAGCAGACCTATTATGCAAAAAAAAAACTGTATCTTTTCATGTTCCATACAGGTTTGAAACAACATGATGGTGAGTAAATGATGACAGAACCTTAATTTTTTGGAGAACTATCTCTTTAAGAATGTACCCTTGTGTCACCCATCCCTTGTGTCTATCTAAGAAGAAATAACACATCCCAAAATCTCCTAATATCTCTGAAAGCAATAAACTCACAAAAAAAGCTGACAACAGTGCCAGTGCCTAATAGCTCGTTGTTAAATTGGACACACAAAAAAAAGAAGTTCCAGTTACATTCAGTGACTCTGCGGGCGGTAATCACCCTCGCCTATTACCACTGCAATGTCTCTTAACTTCCAGCTCAACAAAATCACTTTCCATCCATCCTTCCATCTATCTTCATTTTCTAAGGTGACACACTGACAGGGACTTCCATCATGTGTCATTATTGGTGCATGAAGCTCTGCGGCGGAACCATCCAGAACTCGAGGAAGGGCATCAATCTGAAAATGTCCCCTCCCTCAAAGACATCTCTCGGGAACATTAGGATGTATGTGGAAGGAATCTTGTAACTGAGTAAGTAATTAAGAGTGAAAAGCAAATGCATAATTCACAGTGGATATACTGCTGTCAAGGATGAGACATTTGGCACAGGTGAGATAGCAAGTGGCAAAAAAAGGAGTCACATGGATGTGGAACTGTTAAAATTTGTTGTTTACATTATTAAAGAGATAGTTCAGCCAAAAATGTACGTTCAGTCATCATTTGCTCACCTTGATGTCATTTCACAGCCGCTTGATGTTCTTTCTACTGTGGAACACAATAGCAGGATCCTCTTTTGCATATAGTGACCACAGGCTGTCAAGCTCCAAAAACGACATCATAAAAGTAGCATAAATGAAATTCATATTCGATTTGTGTGTTACATTCTAAACACAAACTTTAAAAAAATCTTGCCTTCTACCTCTTATGTCCCATTTGCACTCAGTATCCAAACCAATAGCTTCCAGCACTGCTGACATCAAGCCTGCAACAAAGGCCCTTTAATATGGAATATTTATACACACGTTGGCTGTGTTTGGAAAAATGCTATGCAGAAAATGATACACAATATGCAACAAAATACAGTAGTGTGCTATATTGTTGTCACAACATCACTAAGTTGCATATTTCTTTCTTTAATTATCTAATTATTTTTAAAAAATCTGAAGATTCTTGAAAAAATGGAATGACATGAGGGTAATTAATGAAAGTACATTTTGTATAAATATAATAATAATAATAATAAATATTATTATAAAATAAATATGTTTAACTAAAAATGCGTAACTATTAAATAAATAAAAAATATTCATTGTTGCACAAATATTCATAGGCTGCTTTGGAAAAAAAATAAAGCTATTCCTGGACTGCAGTATTTTCACTCACCAGTTATTAGCTTGGAAATAAATATAAAATTAACTTCAAAAACTAAATACAAAACCGCTAATAAAAAAAGAGTCGCCTCTGGTTCATTCATCACACCGGAAAAAAAAAGGTCAAACCGAGCACATTGCATTATGGGATACAGTTTCACACACAGTATGCTAGCTTGTGCATGCTGCACATTTTGGTAAACGTGAAGGTCACGTATTCACACAGAAAATGTGCATAGAATCGTGTACATGCTGCTTACTGCAAAACTAACATGTAAACTATTATAGTGCATCCAAGACATTACATGTAAATAATATTGTAGGTAACAGTAAGCCTTTATCTTCCTTCTTAAAACATAACATGGAAATCCTCTAATTTAAGGCTCCCCCTGCCTCTATCGCAGGAACTATCAGCGGCATCAGGAAGGTGACCCTTCAAGTGTTGTCGTTGACATTGAGCAGCATCCCCTGGATATTGCTTATTTAAAGTTAAAGTAGGGGCGAAGCGTTGATCAAAACGTGAGAGGACGGCGAAAAGACAATAGAGAGCGGCACGGGTCATCTGCCAGATCTAAGATGGTGTGACTCACTTTGACTTCAATTAACTCCTGAGGGAGGTTTCCCGCTCAATGTGTGATCTTTATCACCAGGCTGCCTCTTAGATCAGTATCATGGGCCGAACCACAGGGAAATGGAGACGGCTGGCTTGACAAAGTACAGAAATCACTTCTATTTTTGGGTCCGTCCCTCCCTCCCTTAACAATGCCACCTCACAATTGACAGTGGTGACCTTGATCTAGAAGGCAAAAGTTTGTGAAGGCGCAAGGTTTGTGCTGATGCAGTAAACAGGGAATTTGACAGAGTACAATGTGTTAAGGAGAACATAGTGAAGCAACAGTAATAGTTCACCAAAATGAAACCTAAAACAAACTGTCATATACTCACAGACTTGTATGTCATTTTTTTCTGTGACCATGTCTGTCAAGCTCCAAAGATGACAGAGAAAAAACACTATAATCGTGCTATTCATTTGATTTGTGCATTACATTTTAAAGATTTATTCACTGAAAATCAGTGCCATCGACACAGTATTATTTGAATGTGAACACGCGAGTTGAAGGGAGTGGATTGGAATCCACTGCTGCTTCAGTGTATCTGCAATGAGTGATTATAATCAAGGTATTAATCAATATTTTTCCTTCTAAATATCAAATGAGTTGAATGACTTCTCTGGAGATTTTACTTTGTTATAGAAGTTACCAGTGTGATTACTGAAATGTTCTTTTCATGTATTCTTTAATGTCTGTATTTGATATCTGAATGCAGTAACAATGCTTTTGCTTATTTAGCCCGGCTTCCAGAAATGAAATAGGGACTTGTTTTGTGTTTGAGAAAGGTCTTCAACATGTTAAAACACATAGGGGTCATTGAAGTCTATAGTTTAAGGGACCATTTCTCAGTTAAAGCCTTACTTTCCAGTTAGACTAAAGTTTCCTATCCTTGAGAAAGAACGCATTATCTTGATGTTTTAAGAGGACTCTCCTGTTTATAGTTAGAGCATGGCCAAATCCAACCTTGGAAAAGCTGTGTGTCGGTGTGTGTGTTAGTCTTCTTGCTTACAGGTTAAGGAACCACTGGCATTATTGGAGATTGACGGAGTTGTTGTTCGGGACATGCTGGCACCCAGCAACCCAAATCTGCGACCTGGAAGGTCACGACGTGCCTAACTTCAGGGTCCGAGTTTCAGCTGCATAATCTATGTGTGGAAAATTACTATGTTTATCAATTTCTTAGCCAATCAGAATCATTCAGCATGTAAGCAATGACGTAGCTTAGACCTTGGAAATGGTATAACTGCTGTGATCTTTGTAACTGTAAGGGGAGCGGCCTACGAACTCCTGTGTGAGTCTGGAAGCTGACTTCTGCTGATGAAACTGCAAACTATCTTCAGTAAAACTTTTCTTCAATTTTTTTAAATTCTGACTCCGGGTCTTCTTTCAAACATCTGGTCCTTGGGTCCTAAACTGTTAACCCCTAAAAGAGTACTGGCTACTGACTGACTTCAGAAGACTTGGAATAATATACCTCTAGAGTCATATGCACCACTTTTATAGTCCACTTTTAAGGTGTTTGCTTGTCCTGAGTTTAGTCTTGAAGTGTGAAGATTTTTCAAATTTGGAATGACATGAGGGTAAATAATGGCAATAGATAAATGTATACAAATACATAATAATGATAATAATACATATTAATAAAATAATAGTAAATAAATACATATGTGTATATAATAATATAATAAAAAAAAATATTTCATTATTTAAAAGTTAATTTAATTATTATTTGAATTATATTTGAATGTAAAAATAATACATCAATTAGTATTAACAAATAAATAAATACTGTTAAATTAAAGAGCATATTCAAATAATTTCATCCAAAAATTGTGCAATTATAATATATATGTCACGCTCAATGAGACGGAAGCAATAATGCAAGTAAAACTCTTTATTGAGGAAAATAGATGAACAAGTCTCTCTCAGGCTGGAATAGATGAACAAGTCTCTCTCAGGTTGGAATAGATGAACAAGTCTCTCTCAGGTTGGGTGACGCAGGGACAAGATGGTCAGCAATCCGGTGGTGTAGTGATGTGATGACGAATCGTGAAGAAATCCAGATGACGAACGAAAACCAGTTGAACACCAAACAGGAAATCAAGACAGGAACTGAAACTCCGACGGGGACTGGATACACACACACGGAAGACACCAAAACAACGATCTGACAAAGAGAGACAAGTGCGGTGAGACTTTATAGGTGAATGGATTGACTGCAGCTGTGATGAGAGTGAGATCAGCTGGATCGCTGATGCGCTGATCAGAGCGGTAACGCCCACTCGCACACACCCACACACACACATAACAACAAGTACACGAGACAAGAAGGAAACAGTGAATTCATGAACCGTGACAGTACCCCCCCTCCTAGGAACGCCTCCGGGCGTCCCCAGACTCCCTTACCTGTCGATTGTAATCATCAATAAGGGAGTGATCCAGGATGTCTCTAGCAGGTACCCAACTTCTCTCCTCCGCACCGTAACCTTCCCAGTCCACCAAGTACTGGAAACCGCGTCCCCTCCGCCTTGAGTCCAGAATACGGTTAACCGAATATGTAGGTTCCCCTTCTACGAGCCGCGGCGGGGGGGGAACCGGGACAGGCGGATTAATACAAGAACGAAACACAGGCTTTATTTTGGAAACATGAAAGGCGGGATGAATCCTCCTGTACACTGGAGGGAGTTTGAGGCGGACTGTCACCGGACTAATGATCTTGGTGACAGTGAACGGGCCGATAAATTTGGGAGCAAGTTTATTAGAGACGGAGCGGAGAGGAATGTTCTTGGTAGAAAGCCACACTTTTTGACCAACGACGTATACGGGAGGCCTAGACCGGTGGCGGTCGGCTTTGGCCTTGGTGCGCGCCCCCACCTGGAGTAGAGTCTCACGGGCTCTAGTCCAAGTGCGGTGACACCTCTGGACGAAGGCGTGAGCAGAGGGAACCGCGACTTCGGATTCCAGACTAGAAAAAACTGGTGGCTGGTAACCTACACTACACTCAAACGGAGACAGGCCCGTAGACGACACTGGTAATGTATTGTGGGCGTACTCCACCATTGACAATTGTTGGCTCCATGAGGAAGGATTCTTGGAGACCAAACATCGCAACGACCTCTCCAAATCTTGGTTGGCTCTCTCAGTTTGACCATTGCTCTGGGGATGAAACCCTGAGGACAGACTGACAGTCGCTCCCAATAATTTACAAAACTCTTGCCAAAATTTGGACACAAATTGGGGTCCTCTGTCGGAAACCACGTCTGTCGGGAGGCCATGTAAGCGAAAGACGTGGTCAACGACAATCAACGCTGTCTCCTTGGCTGAAGGTAATTTGGGCAAGGGAATAAAATGGGCCGCCTTCGAGAACCGGTCCACCACGGTCAAAACTACCGTGTAGCCTCGGGAGGGCGGGAGGGCGGTAATAAAATCTAGCGCAATATGGGACCAGGGTCTCGAAGGGACAGGCAACGGTTGAAGTAACCCATCTGGGGGTCGATTGGAGGTCTTACCAACGGCACAAACAGAGCAAGCCAAAACAAAACTGTGGACATCACGAGCCATAAGCGGCCACCAGAATCGTTGCTTGACCAAAAACTTGGTACGACTAACTCCTGGATGACAAGCCACGTTGGAACAATGTCCCCACTGAATAACGTCAGACCGTAATCCCTCCGGTACAAATAAACGGTTCGGTGGACAATCGGGCGGAGGCGTTACCCCTTCTAAGGCCTTCTTGACCTTCGATTCGACCTCCCATACGAGTGTGGAGATGAATAGAGTCTCCGGTAAAATGCACTCGGGAGTGGACGGGCGTTCGGAACGATCAAAAATGCGCGATAAAGAATCGGGTTTGATGTTTTTAGAACCCGGGCGGTACGAGAGAGTAAAATCAAAACGTCCGAAAAAAAGTGCCCACCGAGCCTGCCTGGAGTTCAATCTTTTGGCAGTCTTAATGTATTCCAGATTCTTATGGTCGGTCCAGACGATAAAAGGCACCCCCGACCCTTCTAACCAGTGACGCCATTCTTCCAACGCTAACTTGACTGCCAACAACTCTCTGTTACCAATGTCATAATTTCGTTCGGCAGGGGACAAACGATGAGAAAAAAACGCGCACGGATGCATCCTGTCGTCTGTGAGAGAGCGTTGGGAAATCACTGCACCTACCCCCACCTCTGACGCGTCGACCTCCACCACAAACTGACGTGCTGGATCAGGGGCAATGAGGATGGGGGCTGAAACAAAGCGGCCCTTCAGTTTGGCAAACGCAGCCTCAGCTGCGTCTGACCACCTGAACGTAGTTCTGGGGGAGGTCAAGGCAGTCAGAGGTGAGGCTAGTTGGCTGAAATTGCGAATAAACCGCCGGTAGAAATTAGCGAACCCCAGAAACCTCTGTAGGGCCTTACGGGAATCTGGACTTGGCCAATCCACCACAGCCTTAACCTTGTCAGGATCCATACGTATTCCCTCAGACGACACAATGTACCCTAGGAAAGGAACAGACTGTGCATGAAAAACGCATTTCTCCGCCTTGACAAAAAGCCCATTCTCTAGCAACCTCTGAAGCACTCGTCGAACGTGCTGCACATGTTCCTGGAGAGAAGAGGAAACTATCAATATGTCATCCAGGTAGACATATATGAACTGATCGACCATATCTCGCAGCACGTCATTGACGAGTGCCTGGAAGACTGCTGGGGAGTTGGACAACCCAAAAGGCATGACCAAGTATTCAAAGTGCCCCCTGGGGGTGTTAAAAGCAGTCTTCCACTCATCCCCCTTCCTGATGCGGACCAAATGATAAGCATTACGTAAGTCCAATTTAGTGAAGATGGATGCTCCCTGTAACCTCTCGAAAGCTGAAGACATCAACGGCAAAGGATAAGTATTCTTTACCGTGATGCTGTTCAGCCCCCGGTAATCAATACAAGGTCGCAGAGATCCGTCCTTCTTCCCCACAAAAAAGAACCCCGCCCCCGCTGGAGAAGAGGAAGGGCGGATGAACCCCGTTGCTAGAGAATCAGAAATATATTTCTCCATAGCCTCCCTTTCTGGGACAGAAAGCGAATATAACTTGCCTTTAGGCGGAGACTTACCTGGCAATAACTCTATGGCACAGTCATAGGGACGATGCGGAGGAAGAGAAGCAGCACGAGACTTACTGAACACCTCCTTCAGGTCTTGGTACTCCGCGGGCACGTTAGACAAATCCACTGCCACCTCCTGAAACACAGAAACAGAAACAGACGAACAGGCAGACACAAGACAGGACTCATGACATTTACTGCTCCATTCCAATACTGAATTCTTCTGCCAGTCTATTTTGGGGTTGTGATTGATGAGCCAAGGATGTCCGAGAACAACAGGTGCGAGAGGTGAGTCCAGTATGTAAAATGAAAGGGTCTCAGTGTGATTGCCAGATGTGATGAGTGTGATGGGTCCGGTGATGAGTGCAATGGTGGGTAAATCCTGGCCGTTGAGTGCATGAACAGCGATCTTGTGAGTGAGTGGTTGGATGGGAACTTGGAACTTGAGTGCAAATGAATGGTCCATGAAATTACCTTCGGCCCCTGAATCCACCAGTGCGTGACAGTCGTGATTGTGGGCTGACCATCTTAGTCTTACCGGGAGGAGCGTAGATGTTGATGAGGTCTTCTCAGCGGAGATCCCACCCGACAGTAGCCTCATACTTACTGCCGGGCTTGGCCTTTTACCGGGCAGTTGTAAGCATAATGTCCTGCGGCGCCACAGTACAGGCAAAGGCCTTGGGATCTCCGCCTTTCCTTCTCCTCCCGGGAAAGCCGAGCTCGACCGACCTGCATGGGCTCGTGATCGTCGACGAGGCTGACCGCGTCCCTGCCGCTGGACCGCTGATTCTCAGTTCCTCTTAATCCTCGGCTGGGTAGCATCCGTCGCTCGACCCTAGTCAGTCGTGCATCCACTCGAAGTGCCAATTCCACCAGTCCATCAAGGGAAGTAGGAAGGTCCAGGGCGTAGATCTCTCTTTGGACGCGGTCAGCCAGCCCATGCAGGAACATGTCCCACTGCGCCTCCTCGTTCCACTGACACTCAGCCGCCAAGGTCTTGAATTCAATCGAGTAATCTGAAACTGACCTCTCTCCTTGTTTGAGTTCCGCGAGCATCCGAGCCGCCTCTCTCCCGGCAACCGCTCTGTCGAAAACTCGTTTCATTTCGGCGGCGAGTGTCTGGAACGAGGCGCAGCAAGGGTCTTGATTCTCCCACACCGCCGTCCCCCATAGAGCTGCCCTCCCAGTCAACAAGGTCAGCACAAATGCCACTTTGGCACTCTCGTTGCAGAAAGTTCTGGGCTGGAGGGCAAAATGCATCGAGCAACGTGTCAGAAAAGCTCTACAAAAGTTGGGCTCACCCGCGTATGATTCCGGAACAGGTAGGCGGGGCTCCGACTGGGAGGCGCTCGCTGATGGTGTGGGGGGAACGGCCGGTGTGGGTGGCGCAGTGGGAGCTCGCAGATGTTGAATTTGCTGGGTGAGCTCGGACACCTGCGTCACCAAAGCTTGAACAGCCCGGGCCGTATCATTCAGATTCTTCTCCTGACTGTCCATCCGCTGAATGCTGGAGTTTACAAACTCATCCAAAGTTGAGGGATTACTCGCTGCTTCCATTGACATGGTCAGATCGTTATGTCACGCTCAATGAGACGGAAGCAATAATGCAAGTAAAACTCTTTATTGAGGAAAATAGATGAACAAGTCTCTCTCAGGCTGGAATAGATGAACAAGTCTCTCTCAGGTTGGAATAGATGAACAAGTCTCTCTCAGGTTGGAATAGATGAACAAGTCTCTCTCAGGTTGGAATAGATGAACAAGTCTCTCTCAGGTTGGGTGACGCAGGGACAAGATGGTCAGCAATCCGGTGGTGTAGTGATGTGATGACGAATCGTGAAGAAATCCAGATGACGAACGAAAACCAGTTGAACACCAAACAGGAAATCAAGACAGGAACTGAAACTCCGACGGGGACTGGATACACACACACGGAAGACACCAAAACAACGATCTGACAAAGAGAGACAAGTGCGGTGAGACTTTATAGGTGAATGGATTGACTGCAGCTGTGATGAGAGTGAGATCAGCTGGATCGCTGATGCGCTGATCAGAGCGGTAACGCCCACTCGCACACACCCACACACACACATAACAACAAGTACACGAGACAAGAAGGAAACAGTGAATTCATGAACCGTGACAATATATAGTAATTGTTGTACAAATATGCACATTTTGGGTTTCTTCGAAATGAGTGTCATCCCTGGACTGTCGACTGTCGGCCAGAATCAAAAGTATTTTCACTCCTGCATACAGTACGTAAGCACGCCACAATGCACTTGTCAAAAAAGCTCTTTTCAGTATTCTACTTAACTTATACGGTGAAAACATCCAGACAACCCGACTGCAGCGTTCTGTAGAACATTCTATAATAGTTTTCAGCTATATAGGACACACATTTCAAACTGAAAAGGAGTCAAATTGACAGAGTAAATATGGCGAAGAAAAACTCTATACGAGCAGAAAGTGGGAGAGACAGACAAGGAGAGCGAGTAAAAAGAAGAACCTGCTCTCCAGGAACCCTGCTCGCTCTCTCTCTCTCTCTCTCTTTTCTCCTCCCTTCCTGGCTGCTATGACTTCTCTACCGTGTAATTCCAGGCTTTGATCACTGTTTGTACTGTGTGTATGATATTTAATGTAATTACAGTGAGGATTTGCAGGCCACGTCCTCCCCTGCAGGTTTGTAATATTAATGATCCACGGTGGGTGGCATGATTGCGGGTGGGAGGGTAATCGCAGAACGCGCTGCCGTGAAAACCTCCTCTCACCGGAGACAGCGACCTCGTTCATTGCGTCTTAGATTTTGTTAATGGCAGGGCACAATAAGGCCAACGCTTGACATTATCCCTCCTGTATTTGCACATCCAAGAATAGGTAATGGAACTGTCGGCTAACTGACTGACAGAACAGGTTTGTTATGAGTCAAATGACTTTAACTGGTTCGTGAACAATGAAATGGAGGGGAAAAGAGGCATTCGTATTGTACAACAAATAACTAACTAAAAAGTACTGATGCATTTTCAGTAGCTTAGGGTTAGTTCACCCAAAAATGAAAATTACTCACCCTCAAGCCATAGGTGTACAGTATATGTACAAAAGTTACTACATCTGAAACAAAGAACAAATCAAACAGGAATAATTCTGAGGTTTTGAAAGTGATGGGTTTGTAGGCTCCTCAGGAAGGATGTCTGACATGATGTGGGCAACGCTCCAACACGGCCAGGTGCATAATCCTGCCGTCGCTCCAGCTGGACTCACCTGACTGAGAGAGCAGGCCAGGGCCTTTGTCAAGCTACAGATGCATCAGGTTATCAGCCAGACTTAACTGAACCAGAGAGATGTTTCTTGACTTGCAATGGCTTAGCGGTTCGCACAGACCCTCTGATTCATTCAGCCATTATTCTCATGCAGGCAACACGGGGATCGACTCCATCTTGCAATCATCTATCATTTTCTCCTTGTCATTTCCTGTCTTATAAGTCACTTATAGAATAAAAATGAATTAGCTATATTGTAGAGATTGGGGCTAGTTGTTACACCGTTTACTTAAAAACTTGATACAGTAAATTTTACATTTTTTAAACCAATTTTCTATATATGCACTTACAATATTGTCTTACCAAGGTTTTGAACATTTCCACTATTTAAGCTTAGGAGGGAAAAAAAGATACAGTTAATTTAATAAATAGTTAGTAATGTTTTAATAGCGGGGCATGTTATTACACTACAACAGGGATGTTTTCAGAAAGAGAACCAAACTTAAATTGCCTATTTTAAGCATTTCATTTAAATCTAAACAACTAATTTGCATTGTATTTGAAAACAATTAAATATATTCAAAATATTTAAACAATTTTAAATCCATTTTCTGTGCATATACACATGTTGTACATTAAAGTCTTTGCTAAAAAGGTTTCAAACATTTCCACCATTAATGCTTAAAGAGTTATTTAACACACTTACACTGTAAAAATTACATGATCAATAAGTTATGACAACACATGTTTTTAAATTGCTTTAACTTTATTAGTTTTACAACTAATTTTTTTAACTAACTAAAGTCAGTTTAATGTAATTTAAGTTGAAATGACTTAAATATCCTAGTTGATTGTACTTTTAAAAAAAGGGCAGCAACTGTTTTCTTAAAATGTACTTTTTACAAAGGGACCTAAACACACACACACACACACACTTGTCATTTATGAAAAAAAGAACCCTGTTCTTCAAACCACAGTTCAACTTTTGGGTTAATATCTATCTACATTACATAGTTGACTGTTTAATGTATGCCAGTGTGGTTTCATTATGTTCACTTACTTACCCAATAGAATATGGATGTCTAATGCTTTGCATTCTTCATATACAAACCATCGAGAACTGAATGTATTTGTGAACACATCATAAATCACTATGAATGCTTTTATGGTTTCCTAATCATGGTCGTAATTATGATAATGCCGCTATAAGCAAGTTACATTATTTCACTTTGTTGAATCACTAATGCTTGCATTCATCAGCGTGTCGTGCTTTAGACTCTTTAGAGTTTGGCAGAGACATATGGCAATATCTAATTATTCAGTCTAAGAGTGTGTCAGAGACCCTGGAATGCCAAATCAGTCATGCTGGTGTCACTCTGGGGACATCTGCACTACTCTGTCTTTATTTTACTCCATTCAATGTGGTGGATGATGGATTTATGAGCTGCGTGTGTGCTCTCTTGTTCTCTCTCTCTTTCCCGCTTTCTCAGCTGAGCAGATTGCCTGTGAGACTTCAGGGTCTCTGTCAACCCTGTTCTCTATTCCTCCTTATGCCACCTTGATCAACATTCACAGTCAATCTGTGCATTACTCATGTAGCATCACACAGTGCTTTTCCTGAACAAACCTGGAAAGGTGACAGTCAAACATGCAGTTTCTGACTACTATAGGTGTGCATGCTAAGGCAAGCGTTACTATTGCTCATATTTATGGATTTGAACTAACCCTAAGTTTTACATTCTAGCGGGTAACTTATTCCATGCCAAAGGGGTTTAATTCAAATCATAACCCTATAGGGTTAGTTGTTTGTGCTACACACAAACATGCTGCTTTTTGAGACTTTTGGATTGGGAATGGATTAGGGATTGGAATATCTTAAAGGCTTTTTTTTACTTTAGGCAGTATAACTGCCAAGGAACCACTCAGAACACCTTGTCGACCACTTTTAATGCCCTAACAACCACTCAGAACATGCTAGCAACTATAGCAATGCCCTGGAAATACCCAACAAGCACCCTAGCATCAAGCATCACTCACATTTTCTTCAGAAAATATTTAAATCTGTTCTTGAACAATTATTGTAAACATGTATTTCATGCACTTAAAATGTATGTTGGACTTCTAAAAGTCTTGAAATCAGACTGGTGATGTCAGGGAAATCAGAAATCCCACCATCAGCTCACAGCATGAACTATTTGTAGCTATTTTGCATTCAGCTGAACATGATCAACGCTGGCACAGAAACATAATCAAAGGACCAAAATGCCTTTGCTTATATTATTTCTGTCTGCTTATTTGAAAAATGATGGCAATTATCACTTTTCATATATTCGAGACAAACTGCAGCTTGAAACACGCACAGAGCACTAGGCAGATATAAGCAATGATATCTCAAAGAAATAAATAAATAATTTTAGCCAGAACTCCATTTACTTCTGTTTACACAGTTAGCTGTAATTAATCTCCATGACAGCATATGTGCAAAACTCACTAAACCTTCACTTGCCAAAAGCACAATCATTTGTTAGTCTATTAAAAAACATATGATGTTGACTGCACTGCTTCTAGACACAGAGCATAGTTAGCCACAACCAGGTATTTAACAAAAATAAATAAATAATAATAATAATAGTAATAAAAAAAATAAAAAAATGCATGTGATGTATGCAGGCACAAAATCTTAAAATATCAATAAACCTTAAAATCTAATTTTACTTATTTCAGAAATACTGGATTCAGACATAATTATACGCTGATGAATATATATATATATATATATATATATATATATATATATATATA
Source organism: Rutilus rutilus (assembly GCF_951802725.1). Classification (NCBI taxonomy): domain Eukaryota; kingdom Metazoa; phylum Chordata; class Actinopteri; order Cypriniformes; family Leuciscidae; genus Rutilus; species Rutilus rutilus. The sequence continues at coordinate 35,493,094 of NC_140217.1, read as the reverse complement.
TATATATATATATATATATATATATATATATTAAATTGAATTAAATTGTGGTTATGATGAAACAAACAGCCAAACATTTACAGTTTCACTCCACTTTGTGTTTATGTACAGTGTTTTTTTTTTTGTTTTTTTGTTTTTTTTTTAATAGAAAGCAGCTGTTTTAAATTGGAATACTATTTTACAATATTACTGTTTTTGTTTGTATTTTTTTTTTTTTTTTTTTTTTTGCCCACCTCCACCAAGACAGAGACCTATAACTTGACTGCTCTGGCTTAGGAAAGACCTGGAATCGAGACTGCTGGGACGCAGACTGGTAACAGGCTTGTGCTGACTGCAGGCCACTGGGCTGGTCCACAGACTGGTAACAGGGTTGTACTGACTACAGACTGCTGGGTCGGAACACAGACTGGTAACTGGTACAGTGTTTAAAACCCTTCAAGTCTTTTAGCACACCCCTTCACAGATAAATGAACAGTTAGCATTAGCAGAGTGCTAATATCCTCATAATTCTCCATCTGCAATGCTTCAAATTTATAAAACAACAGTCAAGCTCTGTACATCGTCTGATTATTTAAATGAACAATGCATTATGCACCATAATCAAATAATAAACTTATTGTCTTGGCATCAGATACAACCACAAACTCAATAGAAGTGAAACTAGCGAGTAGCTTTAATATTCTGCATTGCCAAAGGCTGAATACAATCATTTCACAGAGCTATATTTAGACATAAACAGAACAAAAAACATACTTCATAAAAAGCAGAAGCAGAAATTATGCATGAGAGGAAAGAGATGTTTCTAGTCTTTCAGCCCCTCAGTCAAAGATGATGTCAGGATGCACGTGATTCTTGCATACGAATGCTATAGGCACTGCATTACCTAACATGTAAGTTATCTTGCTTCAAGTTTCTACGGTGTTCATTTACAGTAACAGAACATGTATGTCCATCATCATTAAACAGGACAAAACAGAAGAATGTGGCAATGTTTTAGGTTTGGTATATATATCGCAACAGTTCAGGAATGAAATGTCCGATGAATGCCATTGAAAAGTTTTTGCTCTATCACGTTTGAATAAAATATACCACCTACATTAATCTCTACCAAAAACCAAATCGATCGTGTTAACAGAAGCAAACATGATATAAAAACACAATTTTCTAAAGCAACCATGCCAGTAGCTTGCTTACATAAAAATGCATTCAGTCGCAAATCATGCACTGTGGTAAAAGTTTTTTCAAGGTCAAAACTGCCCCGCCATCATAATTTGTGAGAAAATGTATAAAAGTTGATGGTGTTTTACTGCTACCAGTGTTCATTTCAGTTGGAAACTGCAGTGAATTGTATTGTATATACCCTTAAAAATAAGTTCCAAAAAGGGGTTTTCGCAGCAATGCCATAGAAGAACCATTTTTGGCCCCCCAAAGAACCTTTCAGTGACGTAAAAGAACCCTTTTTTAGTGTAAAGTGTAAAGCACATTTTAATAATCTAAAGAACCTTTTTTTCCACTATAAAGAACCTTTTGAACTATTGATTCCAATAAAGAACCTTTATTTTTAGGTGTGTATGTATGCTTATGGAGTTGTGCAAAAATTTAGGTTTTTCCAATGAGCCTTGGTTGCTATAGGCCTAATGTCTTGCTTCAGCAAATGCCAATATTTGCGATTAAAGTTGATTAATTAGATCAATCGGTCGACAAAGTAATTTGTTTTTGAATTTTTTTATCGATTGACGGCCCCTATATTAACATTTACTGCACTGTAGATAAATGGTGCAATAACATAACCTCAACCTTTCCAATGCATTTATTATTTTCCTATCCTCACTATTATTATTATGTGTTACTTTAGTTGACAAGCTTATAGTTGCACAGATTAATCTTATTTTGTGCATGACACCACACAGTGCTTTATGCCAAGCTGAAACAAATTCGTTGGGAAAGAGAAACCTTTGAATGGAAAGCCCTGGGGGCTCTTTTCTTTATCTCATTCAAATGTACGGCACCATCGTGTCTCTAGGGACCCTGGCAGTCCTAAGGCTTCGAACACAACAACAGCGTTATCACAACATCTGTGGAGAGGGGCAGAGAGGGGGGACAGGAGCCATACTATTACGTGAAAGTTAGCAACCTCTTCAGGGCTTGTTTTGCATTTGCCGCTGCAGTTTTCACTGCAAATTGGTATGTGACACATGCAACCCCTGATTTGACCAAACATGATGATTTATCGACACATTCACACATTGGAGGGATCTTCTCGGGTTCTTTTGATCTCATACAGCTCATAATAGAGCTTGCACGGTTTATCATACTAAGAGCTCCCATATGTTTGACAGCTGGGTTGCCAGATTGAGGTTATTGATCATAAATGAACATTCTGGGCTTTCATTATATGTTGATAGACAGTTAAAATCACTGTTAGATCTTCATGGTATTCATTAAATACTAGCTAGAGATGTAAAAAGATGCATCATATTGAAAACTCATTACACCAATTACAGAATTTAATAAGGGATGTTACTAAAACTCTCGAGTGGCCTAAACCGACTGGAGTGGTTTATTACTTTTATAAAACAATGGACAGTTCAATAAAGATCGTATTATTAACAATTACCGGAATAAACAACTTCTCTGCTAACTAACTAAGTGGTTTATCATCACTTCCCAGCAACATAGCAAATTAGAGTAATAAAAGGGATACTTCACCCGGAAGGAAGGAAGGAAGGAAGGAAGGAAGGAAGGAAGGAAGGAAGGAAGGAAGGAAGGAAGGAAGGAAGGAAGGAAGGAAGGAAGGAAGGAAGGAAGGAAGGAAGGAAGGAAGGAAGGAAGGAAGGAAGGAAGGAAGGAAGGAAGGAAGGAAGGAAGGAAGGAAGGAAGGAAGGAAGGAAGGAAGGAAGGAAGGAAGGAAGGAAGGAAGGAAGGAATTATTAAAAATAATGGTCATTTATTGATGTCTATGGTTCCATGAAGAAACTTTAACATTCATGGAATCTTTCCAATCCACAAAAGAAAATGTTCTTTAGATTAATAAAATGTTATTAAATTTTTTTAAGAATTGTTCACTGAAAGGTTACCAAAAATCATTATTCTATTACTGTGAAAACCCCCTTTTGGAACCTTTATTTTGAAAGGGATTGTTCACCCAAAAAAGTTTTTTTTGCTCACAAAAACTTCTTGTCACTTCATAACATTAAGGTTGAACCACTGTAGTCACATGGACTATTTTAACGATATTTACTACCTTTCTGGACCTTGAAAGTGGTTATGACGTTGCTGTCTATATGGAAGTCAGAAAGCTCTCGGATTTCATCACAAATATTTCATTTTTCTTCCGAAAATGAATGAAGGTTTGGAACGACATGAAGGTGAGTAGTTAATGATAGAATTTTCCTTTTGGGGTGAACTATCCCTTTAAGTCGGATACATACTATTTTGATGGTATACATGAAGAGTATAAGTAGTATGCTAGATTTGATAGTATGCAGTTTAACACTTTGAGTAGTCATCAGTGCAGTTTAAGAGCCTCTTGACTAACAGCATCTACTGTCCAGTCACATGTGAATTAGTCATCTTTTGACATCATCATAAACAAATGGTACTGTACTTCCTCTTTCCTTCTTTACCTGCATTACATTGAGTTTGTTTTCTCTGCTGTGATCTGGCATGAGCTGTTTGCTCTTCGTTGTTCTCTGTTGTGATGTATTTTAATATGCTTCCTGTCTGGGGAATACACATGTAAATTAGCTATCTGCATAACTCCTGTGCAACTCCCAAATTGGTCACGGTCCCTATTAAACAAATTGATGAACAAAAATAAAACTACAATGCAGCAAGTGTTTCTGACACAGTTTATTTGTGTTTGTGGTGGAGTAGGCAGGGCCTTAAGCTCACATTTCAGAAATTATTCTGTTTGCTTGAAGGCTTTATTATAGATGCACAGTTCGTCTTTATGTGGGACATTCTAAGGAAACTGCTTGAAAAATTCAGGGTTTTCTTTAAATCATTTCATTTGAATGGGTTTCAGCTGGACTATACACTGTAAAAAAAAATTACATCCCCAAGTCAAAAATTTCAAGTGACCGATAACATCTAAATTTTTCAATTAGTCTGACGTATTATTTCTCATTGAGCCAATGTTAACAGACTATTGCAACAAGAATTTCACTTGGGCCAATTGAAAAATTTTGATGTTATCGGTCACTTGAAATTTTTGATTTGGGAGGGTTAGAAATTTTTTACAGTGTATCTGAATAAAAATAAAACCGCTTTTTGGACAAGAATAAATGTGGGGCGGGACTTGATTTTGTCCATCGGGAATTGTTGGGTGGTTGTGGTTTGCTATTGGTGGATCTCATGTGAGTGACAGGTGGTCCCGTCCTACCGCCAGTAAACACGTCATAAATAGGCCACCATAGAGCTGGTAAGTCCCGCCCCTTCCGCTAACCCCACTGGACCTCTAGGTTGAAAAATCGTCAATGCAAGTGAATGGGAGAAAATAATTCTTTTCTGGTCCCGTTTGAATTGGGCCATGAATGTGAACATATGTTGTCGTGTACAATTTTTCGTGTAAAGAATGCTACAATTTAGCGGGTAGAAGTTTGATACGGTTAGACTTTGTGTGAGAGCACTTTGTGGACTACAACTCTTCGCTGCTTTCGACGCGTTTGAAACGTCACCACCACTCGCACACGGACACTAGCTCATGGATCCCGCTAAACATGACTGTGTCTTTGGTGCACTTCACCGCCTTCTTTCAGGGAGAGGACAAAATCGTTGAGGTTGGCGAAAACCACGGGTAAGTCAACTTTATGGGGTGACGTCACATAGGCGTCATGTAGTCTTTCTCGTTATGTTTTTTCCAAAACTGCTAGTCGAAGAATCATACCATATACTGTCAAATTCGTACAGTATATAAAAAATTCACAGACAACATATGTTCACATTCATGGCACAATTCAAACGGGACCAGAAAATAATTATTTTCTCCCAGTCACTTGCATTGACGATTTTTCAACCTAGAGGTCCACTTGGGGTTTTACGGATGGGCGGGACTTACCAGCTCTATAGAGGCAGTATTCAAATTAGTGTTACTTATATTATATGTATGACAAATTAGTTTCTCAATGACCAATTCGGTTACTTACAATCCTAAATAGGTGGTTACTGCATTGCAGTAAAAACAGCAATGTTGTTATAAAATCAATTTCTAAATTATTTCAACCATGACACAATAGTCCAGTTTGGATCCAGCCTATTATGAAGACTTCAGATGCCCAACACATACGAAGAGACGGCGCCAACTCCTGTGAAGACTTCAGATGACGCAAACTCTGAATCAACATGCACCAACGCTACATTTTTCTAAATGTCATAATCATTTATTAACAAGTAACTGTTTTAGCTAACTGTGATTTTGTATGTACATTTATGAAAAAACATAACTTAGACAGTTACCTCTGATAACAGATAACTCTAAATTGTAATGTGGACTCATGCATTTTCTGTCAAGCTGCTTTGAAACTATGTGCATTGTGAAAAGCGCTATACAAATAATTATAATTATAAATAAAATTAGGTAGAATAACTAGAATTTGGTGTGCCATTTAATACATTTACAGTGTCCTTGTTACATGTAACATGTAGTTACTATACCGGTAGTAACTAAATTATGCATAATTATGTGCAACTAAACCTAAACCCATGCCTAATCCTAACCGTATAGTAAGTGCATGTATTATTAATCAGGGTTACACTTTATTTTAAGGTGTCATTGTTACAGTGTAATTATATATTTAAGTACTGAGTAATATTAATTAACTACATGTACTCACTATAGGGTTAGGGTAGGATTAGGGTTTGGTTGAGGGTTAATTGCATGTAGTTATGCATATTTACTGTTATTACTATGGTAATTTCATGTAACATATGTTATCTTATCTTAAATGTGATGTCAGATTAAATGTCACAGAAGGCACAGGGAAACATTTTAGAAAATTTTTTTTTTACAGATTTTTGCACAAATGCCACCATACCTGAGCATGACCCATGTCTACCCATAAGCCAACAGGTGCACAGTAACTCTACAAGGATCTGTATTTTTACACGGGTAATGTTCGACACATCACTCGCAGTGAGACAAGGGGAAATCAATTTTCAAAATGACACCTGTCATTTACACACTCTCTCCTTCTCTGTCTCTCTCTCTCACACACAAACACACTGACAGTCACTTTCTCCTCAGATGAATTATAGATAGATCCAGGGACTCCGCAATAATGCTTTTGTCACATCTATATAACATCTACCACTCTAACGATTTATCTGCTGTTATATACAGCCCCAGCTCAAAGGTTCCCTCTTGACATTTATGTGGAGTGTTATGACTGCTCAGTGCAGAGGGACGTCTCAATAACAGTGACACTGACTGGAGAGCCAGAGAGCCGAGGGCCCGAGGCATGCAGATTTGCATGAGACCTTTCCCCGTGTCACCGAAAGATCAGTCTGGCTGCAAACTGTGCCAACAACCATGTGTGTCTGTGTGTGTACGTTTTGGATGCTTAAACTACACTTTAAAATATATGAATTTCATTCATAGAGAAACAAAAAAAGACTTTTCTTCACAGTTAAGCCATTTTGATACTTCAAGTATAATTTGAGGTGAAAACCTTTTTGTCAGTGCACTGCCACCATGCCATTATATATATATAACATAAAGTTTGCGTTAATGCTTTTTGGGTGGCACTGTATATCAAGTCCAGGGTCTTCCTAATGTTACTTTTCAAATCCTAAACATGATTAAATCCAGTTAGTATTGGATAATTAAAAACCAAAAGCACTCACCGAAATCACATATTTTTTCGCCCTACTTTTGAATTTCAAGGAGGTTGGCACTCTACCAGCAAAATGCATAATTCATCAAATGCACCTGCTTTTTTTTGTCGCTCTCCGTTTCTCTCTGTCTGCATATTTGTTTCTATCGTTCCCATGAAAATGTATTACAATCATTCTCTATCCATAGTGACAGCATGTTTTATTTTGAAGTTGTTCTGTGTTTGGGGTCAGGTGGAACCACTTTCTGCTGGCTATATTCATACACACACACCCCCACACAGAGAGAGAGAGAGAGAGAGAGAGAGAGAGAGAGAGAGAGAGAGAGAGAGAGAGAGAGAGAGAGAGAGAGAGAGAGAGAGAGAGAGAGAGAGAGAGAGAGAGAGAGAGAGAGAGAGAGAGAGAGAGAGAGAGAGAGAGAGAGAGAGAGAGAGAGAGAGAGATGTTTACTGTAATAATAAATGATATTGCTTTAAATAAAGTATCAAGTACTTACAGTACAAAGAGAATACAAAGGGAGATGCTGGCGTATGGGTCACAGCATTCTGATGAAATTATGGTTTTATTTGTCTCTTTGCTGTTGGTTGGCAAAGCAGAGATTTTAGAACTAAACATTCTTCCATCCTGTCATTTTAAGTGACTATCAAAAGTTTATTGGTCCAAAATTTAAAATCAACAATCAAAATCGACATAAATTACTGACCCTAATATAATATAATATAATATAATATAATATAATATAATATAATATAATATAATATAATATAATATAATATAATATAATATAATATAATATAATATAATATAATAATCTCTTATGCTTACCATGGCTGCACTTTCTATTCAAAATATAGTAAAAGAAAAATAAATTGTAAAATATTGTTTTTTAATTAAGATTTCTGCAGTATTCAGTGCCACATGATACTTCAGAACTCATTCTAATATGTCGATTTGCTGCTGAATAAACATTACTTATTATTATTACAATGTTGAATTTTTTTTTTACTTTTTTTCAGGATTCTTTGATGAAAAGAAAAGAACAGCATTTGAAATATAAATCTTTGTGACTTTACTGTGGTACTTTAATTCCTTAAAAAAAATAAAAAAAAAATACAGTATAATATTTGTGAATTTTTGCCCTTCAACCACCTGACACAGAAATGTAAGTATCTAGCCTTCAGGCAAGCCTGCGGTAGTAGAACCCACCACATTTAAACTTTATAAATATCAGACTCCAGAAAAATGAAAAATAAACTATCAAAGAAAAGGCAAAATACAGAGAAGTAGTAGATGGAAAGGCTAAATTGCCCAAAATAACATTAAAACATTCCATCAGAACTGAATGAATCAGATAAGTGTAAAGTGAGTACTGTCTGACAAAAAGGATGTGACAAAAAAAAAATATTTTAACTAGCCTAACTAATTGAATTGGACCAATGAAATCTGTATAAAACAGAACTAGTATTTATAATTTGTTTCATTTTCATCTCTTAGAATTCTGTTTAATCCTAAAGTTTCTCTTTGTTACATATTAGTTGGTATGTAAACCACAGTATACCATTTATTTCCAGTTAAGTGTGTGTGTGTGTGTGTGTGTGTGTGTGTGTGTGTGTGTGTGTGTGTGTGTGTGTGTGTGTGTGTGTGTGTGTGTGTGTGTGTGTGTGTGTGTGTGTGTGTGTGTGTGTGTGTGTGTGTGTGTGTGTGTGTGTGTGTGTGTGTGTGTGTGTGTGTGTGTGTGTGTGTGTGTGTGTGTGTGTGAATACAGCCAGCAGAAAGTGGTTCCACCTGACCCCAAACACAGAACAACTTCAAAATAAAACATGCTGGAGAGTGATTGGAATACATTTTCATAGAAATAATATGTAGGCAAAGAGAGAAAGAGAGCAAAAAAACAAACAAACAAAAAAACAGGTGAATGAGAAGAGTGCGACGCATCTCAAGCCAGAGTGAGGTTGTCTGGTCTTGTATTTGTAGACAGGCCCTGGATTCATGATGGTGTGATCTGTATTCACCTCAGAGGAAGTGTTCGTCTCCTTCCTGCGGGAGCAACTGCTTTGGGGTCAGTGAATCCCTTCCACCACTGCATAACAAAAGCTTGTGTGTGGGATCCTTGTGTTGGAGCGACATCTCCATTTCTTTTTTTATTTCTTTTTTTACAGCTCTAGGCCTTCTTAATTTGAGCCGTGCTGTGAACCACTGTTGTAAGAAATCAAGCGCACTTGTTACGAACACCCAATTGAAACTTATTCACAAGTGCAGCTGTCATTTCAGAGTCATTAGAGTTTTCATACACTTCATTCTGATTGTCATTGCAGGACTCTCTCTCTCTCTCTCTTTAATAAGCTTGCCCCGAGCTTTGACAGACAGAGCTGTTTTGTCAGTGTAGCTCTAATGAAGCGTGCGCTTCAAACCCTGTCTGTCTGGAAGCCACACTGCGTATCTTGGTCTATTGTAACTCTTTCTTTATATCAGAATGTATGGATAGTTACAGTATATGATTGTGCAGCTTATTGAGGAGAGATGTGATAGTACTTTCCAAAGAGATTAGACTTCTGATTTTCAATTTGCAGCAACAATAAGAGTAAAAAAAAAAAAAAAAAAAAGACTTATAGCAATATCTAAAAAGTCTAGCAATATCTAAAAAAAATAAAAAATAAAAAAATGGATGGGGTCAGTAAGCAAGCACATAGCATCTCCCTAGAAAACACTCAGAACACCCTAGCAACCATTTAAAACCATTTAGATCAACCTAGCAACACCATGGTAACTACTTAGAACACCATATAGCAGCCACTTAGAACACCCTAGCAACACCTTAGAAAATCCTAGTAACACCCATAGCAACACCTTAGAACATCCTAGTAACACTATAGCAACTATTTAGAACAACATAGCAGCACCTTGTAACACCCTAACTATAACCCAGATCACCGCAACAACACCCTAGCAATCACTTTGAACACCCAAGCAACCATTTCAAACTATTTATAACAACCTAGCAAAACCATGGTAACTACTTGAAGAGAGGTGTGATAGTACTTTTAAGAGATTAAACTTATGATTTTCAATTGGCAGAAAACAACAAGAGTAAACAAATACAAAGACAGTAAGCAAACACATAGCATCTCCTTGGAAAACACTAAGAACACCCTAGCAACACCCTAGCAACCATTTCAAACTATTTAGATCAACATAGCAACACTATGGTAACTACTTAGAACACCATAACAACCACTTTGTACACCCCAGCAAACATTCAGAACAACTTAGCAACCACTTACAACGTTACACCCTGGCAACCATTTAGAACTATCTAGCAGCAACTTGCAACACCATAGCAACCACTTGCAACATCCTAGCAACCACTTAAAACACAAAGCAACCATTTAAAGCTATTTAAAACAACCTAGCAACACCATGGTACCTATTTAAAACACCCTACTTAAAACATCCTAGTAACCATTTAGAACTACCTAGCAACTACTTAGACCAACCTAGCAACTCCCAGCCACTTACAACACAATAGCAACCACTTATAACACCTTAATAATAACCTAGCAATCATTTAGAACCTAGTAACACCTTAGCAGCCACTTACAACAACCAAGCAAAACCCTAGTAACCAATTAGAACCCCCTGAAACCAATGTTGGCTGTAACTCATTACCGTAATTTAATTACTTTTCCCTTGGAAAGTAAGGGATTACTCTTAATTGTTCTGTAATTTATTTACAGTTACTTTTGATGTAATTGGATTAAATACTGTATAGACTGTAGAACAATTCTATATAAAACAATAGTGGATTTAACATAAAAATGTAACATCTAATGATTAAATGTACGTTTTAATGTAACCTTTTTTCCTTTAAATAATTTGGTCAGTTCAAGAATAATTTACGCAATTTTATATTTATTTGAAATAATTAAAAGAGCAGTTTCATGTCTTTCCTTTTATTGTTCAACTGGTCGAGCTTGATATTGGATTTAGAATGTAATTAGTAATAAGTAATGCAATGCTTTTTAAAGAGAGTAATTACATTAATCTAATTTCACTATTGAATATGTAATTAGTAGTAGTAATTATAACTTTTTAGAGTAACTTACCCAACACTGCCTGCAACCACTCAGAGCACTCTAGATACACAATACATTTTCTTAGAAAAAAAATAAATAAATCAAAGAAACCGATTTTTCACTTAATGCTGAAATTGCCCAGTTTTTATTTTTCAATGGGCAAACTTTTTTATTCCATGTAGTCTCTCAATTAATATACAGTATGTTTGTGAAACTGCATGCATTAGAATGGCGAAATCATTTATAAAGTGCTGTTAAAGAAGCTTTAGATGAATTATTGCATATCGCGCCACAGGAAACTGCTGCCTCATGGCAACACGGCACATCTAATGGCCTTAGACGTGAATGTGTGCGTGTGTGTGTGTGTGGGTACACGTTCAGTACAGTATTTGAACCCCAGGTCTGTGTGAGCAGGCTTTGAGAGACGGGCAAAAACAGGAAAGACAGGATTATTAATGAAACTGATTCTATCGCTGCAGGGGTGAGCATATGTTATGATAAATAAATGAAATGAATTGAGCTAAATAAATAATGTTGATTGGGGAGATGTCCAGAGAGAGAGAGAGAGAAAGAGAGAACAAAAAAGGAGGTGGCCTATAGGCTAATGAGAGCTTTCTGGAGAAGACTGCATGTCCCTGAGGCCTGCAGTATTGACCCCCTGTGTACTGTCATTAAGAGTGATTAGACCTCCATCAAACAAACAGAGAAACAACCAATAAAGTCTCATAATGCCAGACTAATTGCAGAGGAGGCTTCAAAGGGCTAATGTCTTTCTTGATAGAGAAAACATAAATGAAAGAAGGCCGCCGTTGCAGGCTTCCTTTAACTTCCTTTACACCAAGGTTCCCACAGCTTTTCAACTATGAATTTGCATGTCTTTTACAGCTGGTTTTGTTTGCTAGAAAGGGTTACAAAGAGGAATTATAATTATAAATATTTTAGACTTGAGAATAACCCAGAGGTGTTGTAAAAAAAAAAAAAAAAATCCAAAACAGACACACTTTGTACTTTGGTACAAAGCTGATACAAAAAATGAATGTACAACGGTGTTCAATTCGGTGCCTGAGTGGCAGCTTTCAAATGCAACATATCTGTGTTTTGTATAAGTAAAATGTAAATGTAAATGTTTTAAAATGTAAAATGCTAAGCATTTTGCCGGAGTGTTAACATAGACAGTTGTGTTTTATATAGCTTCAACAGCATCAAACCAGTATTAATTACATCTAATAATAATAACATCCCAAATATTTTTATTACCATATTATTTTCTTTTCTAAATGCTTACTTGAATACTTGATATGCTGTTAGCTGAAACATGCACTGTTTCATTTTCACCGTTCCTTTCATTTTTGACTGTTTACTAGTCTTGGCTAATTATAAACTTACGTGAAGCAATGCTTAGCAATGCTGACAGAAAAAAAGGATAACAGCAGGATGTAGTAAATAAAGGATTGAATTTTCATTTTTTGTGGGACTATTCCTTTAAAAGCCCTCTAGGTAGCTCACCAGGTTTTGAAACAGAGCGATAGACGCAGAAGGGAACACCTCAGTCGTTCACACTTCTAGTCCAAGGTGCAAAGCATATTTTTCTGCTCTCTGCCAACATTGAATAATTGATATCCCATGCACTCTTGCTTAGAAAGGAATAAGACAGCAGCATTCAAATAAGTTTTGAGATAAAAGAAAAATGGATTAAAAAAAGATAAGTAAAATTAAAAAAGGAAGACAGAAGCCCCTGGGGAACACATTTAGCATATAAATGAACGAGAGAAAAGGAAACTTCTCTCCAACTTGTGCAACCTACACTGCCTGACTGGATTTCCTCTGGCCCGTGTGACCAGCAGTCATTGTTCACTTATCACCAGCTCCCACATTCACATCAAACACTAATCATCACTCTTATCTAGCCTACAATATATATACTCGATTTTCTTTTCTTATCTGTAATATTCTCTCTTTTATGGAGGTTTAGAAACGTTATGGTTTATAATCCCATACAGACAGATGGCAGGCAAGTGTCTTCTGGGTGTTTTTTTATTTATTTTAAATAGTTTGATGATGTTATATTTTAGTTTCTATGTAGATTTTTGTGTCTTTACCAGGACTGTCAATTTAATAAGGTAAAATACTACAGTATATGTTAAAATAATTTAATAATAAAGTTAAAGGGACAGTTTCCTGAAAAATGAAAAAACTGTCACACTCACCCTCAAGTTGTTACAAACTTGTAGGATTTTCTTTCTTCGGCTGAACATAAAAAGAAGATATTTTGAAGAATGATGATAACCAAACATTTGATGGACCCCATTGACTTCAATAGTAGACTTGATCGCTTTACAGATTGAATTTACGGCTTTTATTCATATACAGTATAAACATTGATCAGCGAACACAAATAAGCTCAACCGAACATTTCTGCCAATGGAGGGACGGAAAGCTCTCAGATTTCATTACAGGGCCCCTATTATGCTATTTTAAAGTTTCCTAATGTTGTTTTGGAGTCTCCTACAACAGGTTTACATGCATCAAAGGTAAAAAAACTGTTTAATTTCCTCATAATATACATTTGCACATCACCACATTTTTCAGTGATTCTCAAACGACTCGTCAGATTAATCAATCTCTCTAAATCCCTCCTTTCCGCGAGCTGCTCTGCTCTGATTGGCCAAACGGCTCGGTCTGTTGTGATTGGCCTACCGTGTACAGCGCGTCGAAAACAAAAACGTCCATTGCCATAACAACGTCAGCTGTCCTGAAGCTTCCTACACCGTAAACTAAACACAGTAACGAACAATGACGTCGATTTTACCATATCAATGCGAGCGCGAGTCCGATGATGAAACACTGGAAGAATTAGTTATTCAACCCGAACATCCATCGCAAGGATGGCTCGAGCAGGACGTTTCTCAGTGATACACTACTCAGTTTGAGGTACATTATGAGATGTTGCAACTGCAATTCCTCACCATCAGCATTAACAAGTGCATGTCCATCAACAAACCGATTATTTTACTTGTACTAATTTATTTAAGAATTATTTATTTAAAATGTACTGAGTATTTTTGTAATATATTGCGGTGAACACGTGGAAACTGTATCAATAACAATTACATTAGCCGAGCTCTAGCGTGAATGACTGATGTAACATAAATGTTGGTAAAACAAATCTTTCTCCATGCTTAATCTTTCCTCAAAGTAGTGAGAACGACAGACAATCTGCATTAATAGACAGTTTTAGGTAATAGTGTCCCACAACTGATTAGCAGAAGTATTTCAGTAAGACAGTAATAATGTGAGTTAGCCAGTTAGCAGGGGACCTACACAATATAAAACTCAAAACTAAGCATTTTGAACACCATCTTTCAAGAGCAAGCAGTTTGTGAATCCTGCAGTGAACTCTGAGATTTGAGAAGCAGTCATCAGTGAAATAAAGGGAACACAACAAAAGTTTAGGATTATACTGCTGTGATATCATGGTAAAAATGAACTTTAACCACGGATTCTTCACATGCTTGTCCTTGGGCAGTGAAAAAAAAAACTGGCTTTACCTTCACATTGTAGAGCACAGCGCCGTCTTCTCGACATGATGCTATCCGGTATCCACAGGAATCAGTTGTTGGTTTGAAGTTCAAGTTCTCCCTGGAGTCTGCGCGCACAATAAGTGGGCGGGCAATATGCTAATGTTTAGTCTTGACATCACAACGAAACGGCTAATGACTCGTTTGAAAAACAATTCATTTCATTGACTCAGAGTCGACTCTTACTTTTGAAAGACAATAACTTTAAATACGGTGCACTTTCAGATTTAAACCTTTGCAGGATGTTTTCATTCACTTAGAGCTATGTTACACACTACATGAAAGGTCATTTTCAAAAATCCATAATAGGGGCCCTTTAAAAAGATCTTCATTTGTGTTCTGAAGATGAACGAAAGTCTTACGGGTTTGGAATGCCGTGAGGGTGAGTAATTAATGACAGCATTTTCATTTTTAGGTTAACTATCCTTTTAACAATTTTTTAAGTGCCAAAATGTACCAAATTTTTTAATTGATTGACAATATCTTCAAGTGACAACAATAGTTCGTCCTTGGAGGAATCAGACCTCTCAAGGCGTCTCTCAAGCACTTAAGATGTTTTTCATGTTAGCTAAACTATGAACAGATGCCACTAAATCGCTAATTTTGCAGCAGTTGTTTTTGAATTCCTCATTAACCATAAGTAATGTTCACCTCGTTCACAGTGGCTATGCTAGTTCATTGTTCAGCACTGAATTGGCATGTCAGATGATCCCCAGCATACAATCCACTGCCAAAGACTTCCGCCAAGACTTCAGCTCTCATCAGCTCTGCTTCCAATTGCCAAGATTGCAGCACACACAGAGCTCAGATCAAGAAGAGGAAACCAGCTAAGAATGATCCCGTTGAAGCCCACACAACAGTCTAAACAAACTCAACCAAACACTTGGTTCTGACAGACAGAATACCGTAGATGTGAGGGTTCAGCTGTGAGATCAAACTAACACATTCTTGAGGGCAACATTGAAGGGTTCTGATCTTTATCTCTGTCAAAGTTCTCTTTGGTAATAGTTTCAACTTCTGATATTCTGATATTCATGCTTTGTTTTGGTTTTTTAATCTGACATATCTTTATAATATTACAAATTGTTTATATTTCAAATAAAAAGCTGTTCTTTTGAACTTTCCATTCGTCACAAGAATCCCCAAAAACTGTAATGTCAATAGTGATGTCATAGTCATGTCCAGTTTGTTTCAGTTTTCTTGGACTTTCTGTTTGTTTTCATTCATCACGTGTTCCTTTGTTCTAGTTTCCTGCCACTCATCAGTCACCATGGACACTAACACTATATCACAGCTGTTCGTCCTTTAGTGAATCATCACTGTGTATTTAAGTTCCTGTTTGTGTTCTGTTCAGTGTCTGGTATTGTTCGTGTTTGCAGTCTATTTGGATTTATCTATTAAACCTATTATACTATCTTCATCTTCATTGGATCTTAGCATTACAAGTAAGCACTGCAACTTTCTTTTAAATGAATAATTGATGCTAATAATAAATGTTTTTTGAGCAACCAATCAGCATATTAGAATGATTCCCAGAGTAATGATGCTGAAAATTCAGCGTTGCCTCAGGAATATTTTATTTAAATATATTAAAATAGAATACAGTTATTTTAAAATGAAATAATAGTTTGACAATATTACTGTTTTTACAGACTTTTGAATGGTGGTTTATATTATACAGGCATACATCAGATTATGAATCCCAGATCTGTAATGTGGTCTTAAGACTTTTGGACACTACAGTGTAATTAAATCTATTCAGCTTTGTATAAATGACATCATAAAATATATTTTAAAAGAATTTATTTTTAATTGAAATCAAATATATTTACAAATATATATTCAGTAAATATAGTGTAAAATATGATTTCATTATTTAATCTAACCATTTTTATGTATATCTCATTTGCTCTTACTAAATTATATTATATTATAGTCATACAGGGCTTGACATTAACTTTTTTTGCTCACCAGCCACTGTGGCTAGTGGTTTTCCAAAGTTACTAGCCACTCAACATTTTCACTGGCCACAATTGTGACATCGATACCAAAGGGAAAAACTTTAGTAAACTATTATCTCAGAATTTGCCAGCTGGGAGACTACTTTCACTTTAAGACCTGACACACAGACCCATTATACTATATGTTTTATCTAGCCAATATACTTGTCTTTATGTGCGCACACTTGGGTGTGAGCACAAAATCTGCGGGAATGAGTAAAATTATGCTCAATACGCGCAATCCCATGCGGAAATTCAAACCCTGTAACTCCAACAATAATCATCCGGAGCAAATGAAAGGCCCCCTATATGCCATTGTCTTATAAATGAACAGACAAAGGACATAAAGTTTTAAGTTTTTAGTTGAAAACAGTGTCGTGTAAAGGGCCTCTGAGATTGCATTCAAATTTCGATTAAAACCCTTTACTGTAAGCCTGCATTAAAGAGTAAATTTCAGGATTTTGAAAAGAAAAAGAAAGTTCTGCAGTAAAAAAACATATATACTGTATATATTCTTTTTTCTAGATCACTAATCAAAGAAACAAATTTCTGCTCTCTAGACATCAGCAGTCGCTCAATGACAAACCCATACCTGTTGAGCGTTATACACATCTCTGGTAATTCCCATCTCTCAAACATCCCTTAAAAGACAGTAAAGGAAATGAAAGCTCAAGGGTTCCTCGAGTTCTTGACTTCATGCCACAGTTTTTCCACATCCCTGCTCTCAGCCCTGAACCTGCTGCTTCTAAAACTCGAGAGACGGGTTGTTGAGGAAAGCAAGAAACAAACAATAACAACCAGAGGCTGATGAATGGGTCTTGGCATAGGAGCTGGGATCGAAGCGATTGATCCGAACCTGGCTATCTCAGCGGCACTTTTACCCTCTGTCAAACCCCTGCTAGAGGGAGATGGATTTTGTCGGCCAGAGCAGTGGATTAATGGTGGAGAGGTGACAGCTGGGTACGGCGCTGTGGCCATCCCCTCGGGCAGGGAGTGTCTGGACATGTGTGTGTGATGTATCGACAGTTCTTCGAGAGGTAGATGCTTTCTGTGACTATTGTGCGTTCCTGCATTGACAGCTCCAAGACCTGTAGATTGGGCCGTCCCCTGGCTGGCAGAGGATGAACATGATTTAGTCTAACATGTTCCTGGATCAACATCTTTGTTGATCTTGGAACAACATTCCAATCAACCAATCAGATTTTAGGGGAAGTTTACAGTTTATGTCAAGTTTAGGCTTACATTCTTCTACATTAGTGTAATTCCCCCATCATTTCCCTCTGATCTAAAAGAATAACTTAATGGGTAGGGTTAGGTTTAGAGGTAATGATAAGGTTAGGACAACATTTTCTGGAATGTTGTTCCAGGATCTAGAAAATATGTTGATCCAAGAACATGTCTTACTTAGTTGTCAAAATCACGGTGACCCTGGCAGGGTCCTGCGCTGGTACTGCCCTTCTGTGGGCAGGTCAGGTGGTTAAGGTAATGAGTTCATGTTATGTAATCATTTACTCACCCTCATATAGTTCCAAACCCATATGGCTTTAATTCTAGTTTGGAAGGTTGAAGAATCCAATGGTCGCTCTTTTCCATATAATGAAAGTCCATCAAGCTTCAAAATGACCAAAAAAAAAAGCACAATAAAAGTTGATTCTGTGCTCCAAGTGTTCTGAAGACATGTACACTACCATTCAAAAGTTTGGGTCAGTAAGATTTTTTTAAAAAGGAAATTAATACTTTTAATTGGCAAGGATGCATTAACAGCAGCACAACTGACATTTTCAACACTGATAATGATAAGAAATGTTTCTTGAGCAGCAAATCAGCATATTAGAATGATTTCTGAAGGATCATGTGAAAATAAAGACTGGAGTAATGATGCTGAAAATTCAGCTTTGCATCACAGGAATAAATTACATTTTAAAATATATTACAATGGAAACATCTTTTTAAATTGTAATAATATTTCACTATATTACAGTTTTTACTGTATTTTTAATGCAGCCTTGGTGAGCAGACTAGACTTCTTTCAAAAGCATTAAAAATCTTACCGTACCCAAACTTTTGAATGCTAGTGTATACATTAACAAGCCTAAATCAAAATTGGATCAAAGTTTTCGGAAATGCATTTTAACCGGTACAACAAGGTCAGACAACCTCTTTAAAAAATAAATAATAATAAATCATCAGCTCCTGCATTTTTCCCCCCATCCTAATTTTTATTCAGAAGGCACGATACTTTATTCTCAAATATTAGGATTCAAAAGCCCATCTCATGTGAAAAGTACATGACAGAACACTGAAGGTCACAAGCTTAAGAGCTCTGGGGCAAACCATTCATTTCAATTCCTTTGCCAGTGTTCCAAAGTGCCGCATACTCCTCTTTTTTGTTTTGAAACATTCGTTCGGAGGGTGAGGCGAGGTGTCGTTAGCATTCCAGGAGCGTGGCGCTCTCCTCTCCTCTCTCTCACTTTCTCGTTCTCTCACCCACCACCACCACAGCATCTGCAATTTCTGCAGTGCCACACAAACCATTGCGTTCTCACCCGAAACATTCCCTGTCAGCTCGTGAACACAACAGAGTGCGCGTGCACGTATTCTCACACAGAGTAATGAGGATAAAAATGTAAGCAGACAGCTATGGAATTAACAATACCTCCTGTTTTCATCCCTCTACACTTTCTGAATGCCAGCGCCCATCTTTTGTCCTCTTACGTCTCGCATATTTTGCTATATCTAATTTAAACAAAAACTCTGAACGGTGAGACTTCACTCTTTCCTGCGTTACTTACTGCAGCTGATGACGAGAACAAACATTATGTCACAAGAATGAAGATGCTATGTCAAAAAACTTAGAGTGTTTAAGCCTGTGTGCTCTTCAGTAGTGGATTTGCTTCAAGACTCACAATATCAACACAATATCAAACTGGATGAATGTTTGAATGCTAACGATCCCGGTCTGAATTCTGACTTGTGATGCAGTCCGAATCATAATCACACTGTGTTTGTTCGTTCGTTGACCAGAGGAGAACTGGCTCCTCGACTGATCCTGGTTTCTCCCAAGGTTTTTTTTCTCCATTCTGTCACCTGATGGAGTTTGGGTTCCTTGCCTCTGGTTTTCTTAGTTGGGGAAACTTAATATTCAACAGCATTCTTGATCTGACTGTACTGACGCTGTTGACTGAGAATTGAACTGAGCTGGACGACGACATAACTGCTTTATAGATGAAGTGAACTGATTTAATAATTGATGATCTTTACAATGGAACTGAATCAACACTGAACTGACTTAAGCTGAAATGCATAATTTTCCTGTTACCAAAAAATCTGAACTGTATATATAGCATATAAACTATATAAATAAAGGTGACTCGACTTGACGTACTGTATGAAAGTAAACAAAAATGTCCTTAAAATCACTGAAACTACACAAGCCCAACATTTTGAATTGTCTATATGTTGAGTGTTTGTTTTCTAAATGTCTCATTTCACACGCTTGAAGCCAATAACTCATTGCATGACACATTTCTGTCTGCTTTTTGTTATTTGTTTGTGTATTAAGGATGTTATGCAACCTGTCCATGTTGGCATCTACCAGTATTGGCCAGATTTAACAAAACGAATGATACTTGGAATGGACACAGGGAATATGACATCAACAACTAAAAGATATGGGAAGCATTTTCTCCTTCCTTTTTAATAGGAGGAAAATCCTCTTATATAATAAAACATTCATTTTGCTGGTTAGTTGCATTTTATAATTTACATTGAGCACTGTTTTCCCCCTTAGATGTCTGTACGCCACCATTCAAAATATATATATATTTTTTTATATATATCTGAAAGAAAATGTCTCTAAAGCTCATCAAGGCTGCGTTTATTTGATTGAAAATACAGTAAAATCAGTAAAACTGTGAAATATTATTACAGTTTAAAATAACTTTTCTATTTGGATATATTTTTTAAAATGTAGTTTATTCCTGACAGTGTCAGTGTCTCGTTTCATTAGAAGTACAACTTCATTTTCTACTACAAAGCAGCTCTCCAGTGTGTTCATGTTTTCACTCACGGATATCTGACCTTGACGGACTGAACCGGAGAAGATTTCCACGTGAAAGAAGGCAGAGCCTCTGTATACACCAACCGATTACATATTCTCCACACTTTGAGTACGTATTCTCGCCTTTAAGTGTGCAAACTGGTATGCAGCCATACACATTAAACTAAAGGTATTAAAGGTGTACCATATACATCCCAATATAAAGTTCAGAAAGTTGCTTCCACTGCACAAGTGTGCAAAGAGCAACAGGGAAAAGGAGTAAAAAGACAGAAAATGGAGGAATCAAGTGGCTGTCTGAGCAAAGGGGACGTCGGGAGTGGGAACGGAGACGGATTGTTTTCTGTTCTCCGGAGCTGCATTGAGAACTAAAGGAGACTTTTTTCCCCTGTCCTCAACTGGCCTATTCATCTGTGTCACAGCCCGACGCAGATGTGAGAGGGGAAAAGAGAGAAAAGAGTTCATTTTAAGCGGCTCTCTGCGAGGAAACTCTGTATCTCAGAGCTCATCAATCTAATCTATTATCCTGCTTACTCCGAGCGGTTATCGGAGAAATACAATCTCCTGATGAAATAAAAAAGTGTCTTTTCTGCCCACTCAACCTTTTCCATGTCACGCATGAAGGCCGTGTTGCCGTACGAGTCCCGTTTATCTCTTCCATGTTCTCTCATTTTTGTTATCGAAGTCTTGCAGAAAATGTGAATGTTTTTTGCATGTAATGTAATGGTTAGGGTGCATATATTTCATACTGCATTTTTTCTATATTCAATCCTACAAAATCAGCATGTTACATTGACATCCAAATAAATATATTCATATGGTTTTCAAGGCATTTTGCTGCTTTAGCTCAATGCCAATGCCAAATAAAAAACAATGCTTTCGAAACACTTTTATGCTGCAATGCCACACTGTCCATTTTCACAGATATGTGAATAGTCTTGAGTTAAATGGCTGTGCTTTGGAAGAGCGTACTTCAGCAAGTCAATCAGGAGAAGTAATTGCGTCTAATAGGTGCGCCTCGTCGCTCGGCCCGAGAGATTTCTCTGCTCTCTGATCGCTGCCAAACCTCTGACGACCTGTCGTCTCTCATGAGTCCTCTGTCACCAAAAATAAATTGCCTGCTCACTGAACGGGTCACAACAACAAGCGATGTCATTACTTTCACGGCAATTGATCACACCTTCGGAGAGAAAAGTCAATAGTCAACATAATTGTTAGTGGTGTTGAGCCTCACATTGAAGAGGTCTGGTTTGTAATGCATGCAGCTCATCTTCCGACCCTCCTTTCAGGTGAAGTTGTGCTAGTTTTTGAGGATCTGACTAAAGGAATTTAATTATGTGAGCGGTCCTATATGTGGCGAAATTAGCAAGTAAGTGCATAAGACAGAAACACATAGCTTAACCAGTATGTCTGGTGTCCTAACCAGAAATGACGTGATAAAGCAACAAGAAATAGTTTTTTTTTCCTTCCCCCATAAACCTGAATTTGTTTTCTAGTTATCTGCAACCACAACCAATGGTCCGATGAGGACATTTTGTTCCATGGTTTTGGCAGAGGCTATTTAAAAAAATAAAATAATAATAATAATTAATAAAAATTAAATAGAAGTACTATGCTATTTGCAAAATAGGTCAAATTTCTGAGAAATGGTGGGTAGAGCTACTGAAAATAGCCTTTGCTAACAGTTGGCTGTAATGCTGCAGGGATGATGCATTTTTGTAAACTTGTTCGCATTTTAGCACTTCCGGTTCCATCGTCCTGAAGTTAATTGTTTTTTTGAATGGGTTTTTGGTTAAATGTTTGAAATAAGGACTGTAGTGAACACAAGCTCAAGATATTTTCACTTTTATTCAATAATATAAAATACACAAGTAATACCCTCTTTTGATAATTTTTTTTTAAACCTTTTAATTGTCTTGTAAAATGCGTTTGCTTTCAAGTGGCTAAATGGAACTGCAGAGGCATTCTGGGACGTTAACCGTCATCAGCTGAACAGGTAAACTCATCTACTCACTAGTGCACTTTCACAGCCTCGTTGTGTTTATAATCACACGCTTTCAAACTACTGTAACTTTAACTTTCAGAGAAAATGTTTTTAAATAAAGACTGAAAGAGTTGTCGGAAGACACCTCTTGCTACGCTGATCTCGAGCTAGAGAGTCTTTAGAGAGCGTCATGTTTGCTGAGAGCGTCGAAAGAAGAGGGCGTGCAAAATGCCCTTTTATGGACATGGATTGGGCGTGTTTTATGTAAATTACGTAGAATACTCCGAATTCATCAACATTAGAATGAGGTTAAGAACAAATTCATGTGCATACACACGTGTTGTGAATTGGGTGGAAGGTTTTCGTGAGTAGTGAAATATGAATAG
Source organism: Rutilus rutilus (assembly GCF_951802725.1). Lineage (NCBI taxonomy): Eukaryota > Metazoa > Chordata > Actinopteri > Cypriniformes > Leuciscidae > Rutilus > Rutilus rutilus. The sequence goes on along the minus strand of NC_140217.1, from coordinate 35,470,185 downwards.
TGTACGCAATTATTAGTGAATGAAACCCACTGCCTTCAGTTTTTGTGGTGCTGCTGCGTAGCTCCGCCTACAGTAAAATGGCATTGGTTCAAAGTTAACTGCTCTAGGTAACTGTATACAAAACATCAGTTTCTGATTGGCTGTGATTTATTATTTGAAACAGAGTGTTGACATATTAACTTCAATGCATTTTGTAATTCCAGAAAATTTAAGAAATGTTAAAAAATGTATTAAAAATATAATATAATATAATATAATATAATATAATATAATGAAGTTATCCTGAGGCCCCCCAAGTTGAGAGCCACTGTGTTAGTTGTCATGTGACACGTGGCGTTTTAATGACTAATATGCCACGAGTGCGGTAAGTAGCTATATGATGCATTGGGTTACACAAAGGCCTACACTGTTGCTAAGCTATATATGTAGGCCTATATGTGTGTGTGTGTGTGTGTATATATATATATATTTATATATATGTATATATATATATATATATATATATATATATAAATGTGTATGTATGTGTATATATATACTGTATATGTATATGTATATGTATATGTATATGTATATGTATATGTGTATGTGTATGTGTATGTGTATGTGTATATGTGTATATGTGTGTGTGTGTGTGTGTGTGTGTATATATATATATATACACACACACACACACACACACACACACACACATGTCTGGTTCACTATCTTTGTGGGGACTCTCCATAGACGTAATGGTTTTTATACCGTACAAACTGTATATTCTATCCCCTTACACTAACCCTACCCCTAAACCTACCCATCACAGGAAACATTCTGCATTTTTACTTTCTCAAAACAACTCATCCTGTGTGATTTATAAGCCTTTTGAAAAGTGGGGACCGCTGGCTGGTCCCCACAATGTAGGTGATCTCAGGTTTTACTATTCTTATGGGGACATTTGGTCCCCACAATGTAATATAAACAAGGGCACACATTACACACACACACACACACACACACACACACATTATATACATACAACATTCAAAAGGTGACATTTAAACTGTTTTCACTGATTCCTTTGCATAGATTTAGTCTTGATACCGCATAATATGATGCAAGGTGTTCCTCAGTGTCCCGGTCACCACTGCCATACACACACCCCCTCACACTACCTCTGATAAAAAGTTTAGTTTTTTTTTCTTCCTGTGTCCATCTGTTCTGCTGTGAATATACATATATTTGTGCAAACCACCATTTGGCCTTTCCTCATAGTCACAAATGCATCACAGCTAATTAACGAGTTACGTTGCGAGCGCAAATCGATCTCTGCAAAGGGTCTAATGGGAAATTAAAAATGGTTACCGATACTGAATCGTGCCAAACAAGAGTGAGCTGCTGCCACAGCCATTTTCAGAAAACCTCAAAGACACACAAATACACCCACACCCAAACACACACACACACACACTAAAATACACCTCGCTCTTCCTCTCTCTATCTTTTTTACACACAGACATACACACACTTAGGCTATTTTTTCTATGTCGTCCCACAGGATGTGATTAGATACAGCAGCAGCCATTCGGCAGTGTGGGATCCCAGTCTGGTCACATAGATTTGAGACTTTGAAGGCACATATATCATTTTTCCTGCAGGCCTCCACAGCCCTGGCCTCCAGTCATTATAGAGCTCCTGTCATACGCTTCAGTCTGATAAACTGAATGTCACATGGGTACCGTGAAAAAACAATCCACATATACTAGTAATCATCATTTGGATCACGTTGATATTTGACATTATGAGCAAATATCTGATTTAATGAGTGATTGGGTCATTATAGAAAAGAAAAGAAGGATGAGGGGGCTTCTAGGAGTCCGGGCGGTCATGAACAAGAAGAATAGCACACCTGAAAATTGACTTTGTAATAGGTATTCTACAAAATGCCAAATGTAGCTATGTCACGCAACATGTTTATCGGCAGTTTCGCATTGTGACTCGCAGGATATCCTGTCCGCGTTCGAATCCTCACTAACAACTGACAGTACAAGGACACTGTCATGCTGAATGTGTTCAAGGCTGAATTGAGGCAGTGTGAGTTAAGGCAAAAATAAGGTATAGCAATCTTATTTCTGCTACTTCTCTTTCCCTCTCACACACATTTTATACAAAGAGGGTACAAACTGATAAACTATTCCACAACATACATTTTAAAACATGCTATTCAGAACGCCCCTAATATGTCATTGAAGAACAAATACATTTTTAAATGCCATTAATGATATTGTTTTCAGCAACAATTTTGCTGAGGTAAATTTTGAAATATCGCAGATGTCGTATGCACCTGTTTGAAGGGTTTGAGACTGTGAATGGTCTTGTAGTAACATCAGCCGATAAGCATGACATAATTTTTCTGGCTCCAAAGTAGTACGCCACATGGCACTCACAGCTTGTTTTTTCATTTTTGACACGTTTTGGGAATTCTGCATTGAAAAGATGATAGATTTCATATTGTGTTCACCTGAGGGGAATCAATCATCCTTGTTATGAAAGTTATAAAAAAAAATTAAAAAAACGGATTGAATAAATAACTTTTTGAAAGAAGTCTCTTAAAATACAGTAAAAACAGAAATATTATGAAATAGTATTACTATTTCAAATAACTGTTTTCTATTTTAATATCTTTTAAAATATAATTTATTCCTGTGGTGCAAAGTTGAATTTTCAGCATCATTCCTCCAGTCTTCAGTGCTGATACTTCAGAAATCATGTCGATTTGCTGCTCAAGAAACATTTCTTATAATTATCAATGTTGAAAATGGTTCAATATTTTTGTGGAATCCTTTTTTTTCAGGATTCTTTGATGAACAGACAGTTTCAAATAACTGATTTATTTGAAACAGAAATCGTTTGTAACATTATAAACGTTTTACTGTCACTTTTGATCAATTTAATGTGTCCTCGTTGAATAAAAACGTTCTTTTTAAAAAAATCTTACTGACCACAAGCAAACTTTTGAATGGTAGTGAATATGTATATACATCCATATATCTGTTGACAAAATTACACAACTGAAGGTTTAAAAAGAGTAGCGAAACACACATATGCATATGTGACCCTGGATCAAAACCAGTCACAAGTAGCACGGGTATATTTGTGGCAATAGCCAACAATACATAGTATGGGTCAAAATTATTGATGCCATTGATATGACTGGCATGAATTATTGATGACTTTTATGCCAAAAATCATTAGGATATTAAGTAAATATCATGTTCCATGTAAATATTTTGTAAATTTCCTAACGTAAATATATAAAACATTTATTTTTGTAAGTGAATGCAGCACAATCGCGAACAAATGGACATTTTTAAAGGCATTTTTCTCAATATTTAGATTTTTTTTTGCACCCTCGTACAAATATTGTCCTAATAAACCATACATCAATAGAAAGCTTATTTATTCAGCTTTCAGATGATGTATACATCTCTCAATTTAAAAAAAATAGACCCATGTGACTGGTTTTGTGGTCCAGGGTCACATATGAGCCCACTAGCTCTTTTCAGCTAGTGCTGCTGGGGATGAAAATGCCTTTTCCTTGAATTATTCACATCCCTAAATGAGCTAACAACCTCAGCAGAGAGTGCAGTGATAAGAGCAGAGAAAACTGGTGTTAGGTTTAAATTCAGATGCCTATTCTTAGAGAGCTTTGGGACCACGGTACACATTTAGTTTGTTTCATTTAGCAGGCAGCTTCAAACTGACAAAGCCATGTCAGCGGCGTCTACGGTTGCCGTTGTGAAGCGCTCCACTTTTGCTTTGTTGCCAGATTGGAATCGTGTTCTTCCATTTAGATAATCATGTAAAAATATCTTTCTGTGAGTAAAGCACACATAGAAGGGAGATCTGTCAAAACATGACACATTTTCTTGCTGACTTTATAATGCCGGTGGCACTTAACAGTTTGCTATGAACATAAAATTGCTATGAGATGGGGCTCCTAATGTAAATTTACATACAAAATATAAGAAATAGCCCAGTTTTGTAAAATTTTGCAACAAAAGTCCCTAAAAACTGAACAGATTAGATTTTATTTTTTTTTTTTAAAGATTTTTAATATTTACAGTAATGTGACCCGCCCTGTCTAACATAAAACAGCTTATTTTAGGCCACTGATGGTTGGAATTGATACGGTTAAACTGACGCCATCGTCAATGTTCGTATCACTGTGTATCAAGTATGGGAGATCTGGAGCTTTTACCTTGGATGCATGTCAACCTATTGTAAATTACCTCAAAAAATTATGAACCTTTAAAATAGCATAATAGAGAGACTTTAAATTATTTAAAAAAGGTGTATTTTTTTTATGGGAGAAAAAGTATATGCATTTAGATAAATATTAAAATTGACTTTTTTATCTAAGGCAAAAATATATGAAATATATATGTACAATAAAAAAAATGCATATTTAAAAATTACTGACTTTATAATTTATGCATTTATATACATTTTTTAATTTATTAAATTTTTATAGAAAATATATATATATATTAAAAATATAATGGTAACACTTAACAAGGTTTCACTTGTTAACATAACAATGAACAAAACTTTATGACTTACTAATTTTACTAAATATTAATAGTCAACATTTACTAATACATTTTTAATTTCAAAGCGGTATTTGTTAACATTAATCAATCCACAGTGACCATGAACAATTGCATTTTTCCTGACTAACATTAACAATAATCAATAAATGCTTTAAAAGTATATTGCTCATTGTTATTTTTATGTTAGCTAATGCATTTACTAATCTTAACAAACAATACCTTATTGTAAAGTGTTACCAATATAATTTATATACAATATTTATTTACAAAAATATTAATAATAAAGCAGTTTTTATTGCTAAACTGGAAGATTGGGTTGTTTTTTATTTTTATTTTTACATTTCTAGGCAGGAGTAGACCAGAAACCAGATGTGCCAGATGTTGGTGTAATTGATATCCATTGACTGACATGTTGGTGATAATTCATTAGAGCTGTATATTTGTTTTTAATATCCACAATTAGTGGCAAACTGGTACTAATATAAGTCTACGTTATGACAACATCAGGTCTGCAATAATAGTATTGTGGTTTTGTGGTGGAGTAGATGGCGGAGGAAAGATTCTGTAATGACACAAACTCAATGTCACAACAAGAAAAACATGATGTTGATGAGGAGGAGGTGCCAGCAGTGTTTGCCGCTCCAGGCATGGGAATCTCATCTGCTAATTACCCATGAATGTTAACAGCCATCCCCTTCCCTGCACCAAGGGCCCTGGGCTTAAGGAGAAACCCAGCCTGCACTCCGTACCTCTGCTGGCACTCGTCTGGTCCCACACAGATGGAGGGGTGTGCCCTCTGGTAACTGGAGACAGCATATGAGACATGGATGACCAGGTCTCTCGCAAGAAGGCAGCAGTGGGCATTTGGGCACTGCACTACAACACATAATTAGTGAGGAGCATCTGTTCTAGAAGGTTCCTCCAAACTCAGAGGGCTCGGAGAGCTTGAGTAAGCCTCTGGCCTTCGGTGGGTGCCGTAGCCTTTATTGCTTCGGATGATGAATTGCGGCGTGTTGCCTGTTGAGGGACTTAACGGTGATTATGGTAACGAATACAGATCAAGTACGTTCTGCGGTATGTTGCGACACTTGCATTATGCTGAATGAAAGTGAGGCACGAATCGAAAGGGGTTTGATACAGTGTTGTGCATCTCAGCAGAACTAACAAAAGAATTTTAGATATGAATGAGCCAGAGCTAAGAAGAATAGAATAGAATAGAATAGAATAGAATAGAATAGAATAGAATAGAATAGAATAGAATAGAATAGAATAGAATAGAATAGAATAGAATAGAATAGAAATCTAACACAGGTAAAGTATTCTTTTAAATGAATGTACCGATCTATAAAAAATGTTAGGTATAAAAATTATAGCACATTAAAATTTACATTTAGATATACATTTAGAATTTGACCAATTTTGTTAATATTTTCAAGCAAAAATATTACATATTTTCATTATTTTGTAATAGTACAAATTTATATAAATATATTAAAATAATTAATAAAGCAGTTTTGTTGCTAAATTGTCAACTGATTATCTATCCATCCATCTATCCATCCATCTCTCTTTTATAAGTATAGTTTCTTTATGTATAAAAATGACTGCACATTAAGAATACATTTGGATAATTTGAACAATATTTTATTTCATCCATCCATCCATCCATCATTTTGAACATAAAAAATATAGTGTTTATTTATATAAACAAAATATATATAAAAAAATTAATAAAGCAGTTATTTTAGCTAAATCTGAGAAAAAGATCCTATCCATCCACAGATCTCTGTTAAGTGCTTTAACTCTTCAAAGGCTTTTCAAGCATTTTTCAGGCCAACATTGAAAGTTTGTCTTGAAAAATGACATATTCCATTCCTATGAATTAAAAATATTTGTATTCTATACTTCCTTATATTCAATTCCAAATTGCAGTTCTGCATCATGTTTGCTATCTCATTTCAAATCCAGAAACTGATATGGAATCTAAAAAGGCATTTTCATTACATTCTGAATGCCACACACTCCTGCACTCCTTTTATATTCCACGATAGAAAATATTGTCTCAGTAGGTCATACCATTGGCATATTGATGAAGCAGAAGCTCAAAGACACATCAAACGCAAGATACATATACATTAATCAGTCATCGCTTTATGATGACTGTCAAACATGTAAAGTTTACATTATCCTTAATGACACTCATCTCTGCATCTTATTCTTCAATACATATATATGTATGTATATATATGTATATGTGTATATGTGTATATATACATATACCTGTATATGTATCGAAAAATAAGATGCAGAGATGAGTGCCATTAAGGATAATGTAAACTTTACATGTTTGACAGTCATCAAAAAGTACTCTCATCCCAGCGTTTCGTCCTTCCTCGCATCAACATCCTTTCTAGAGGGAGCTTTATAATGAGAGAGTTGTCGAAAGAGAGCACTCACCTTTCCTGCCAACTCATCAGCCTTGCTATCAATGTTCTGACCCACCTCATGGAAACTTGCCCATTAGGCAAAATTGTCTCTCTCCCCAAGAAGCCATTTACCACAGCAGAAGAATAAATAAATAAATAAATGCGCACATATCAAGAAATGGGGCCAAGGAGAAAGAAGCTGTTAGGAAGCCATCAAATAGTCATTCTATGCGTATCTCTCTCTGTCTCTCTCTCTCTCTCTCTGAGCAGATAGGTATCAACTCATTCCAGAACCAGCTCCCATTAACCTGTTCACAGGTTGCAAAAGAAAGGAGGCGTTTTTTCTCCCCCCTCTCAGACGCTCCATCTCTCCTCCTCATTCGCGTTCTCGCTCTCCATCTCTTTTAGTAAGAATCACAAAAGATAATTTCCTTTTCAAATGACTGCGGCCCCCTCAGCTGACCCCTGGGCATTGAGGCGATGCAGAGAGGGAGTGGAGAATGAGGTTCTGAGGATAACTTCCTCAGGCAAACCTCACAAAACACTGCATTCATTACCGACGGAAATAAGGCTGATAGGAAGGAATTGAGGAGAAAGGGTATTTGGAGGCATGCGAGGGTTATGTTCGCAAACAATATTTGACAGCTGGTGTGGAGTGCGCATAAACGGGGCAAAAATGTACATCTGATTGGAGACTGGCTGCTCGCTCGTAGCACACTAAACCTGCACACCGGACGGGAAACAGTGCACTGCTGTTTGCCAAGCTACAAGCTGCTTTTTATTTAAAGCAGGGTGTCTCAAATGTTTTTTAAAACAAGAACCCCTTTCACAACCCTTAAACTGATCGTGGACCAGGGGCCTATACCATGAAGCCGGTTTAGGTAGATAGCCAGGTACAAGATGTTTCAGTTGCTTTAGGCACCACGAAAAGGGACTCGGCTTTTAGCGACTACACATTTGTCCAAGTCTCTGTATTCCTATATATATTATCAACTATATAAACTAACTTCACAACTTGCACTTGCAAGATATTTTATACAAAGCCTGATTGAAATGGTTTGGTTTTTGTCAACTTCCTGTAACCCTGAGTTTGTTCATCTACCATCATGGTACAGGCCCCGTATTTGTATTGACAACAAACCACTGAATGCCCTTTTCTGTGTTGCACTCAAACTGTAGTTTGACAAGCTACTCGTAAGTTAAAGTAGTTAAACTACAGTCAAGCTACCCTTTTGGAAAAGTAGTTAGCTACACTACAAGTTACTATCAAAAAGTAGCTAGCTACATTGAAACTACTTTTGATTTTTTTTGAACAATGTATATTATAAATAAATGAATAAGTGTCTGAGGAATGTTTTAAGTAAAATATTTAGTGTTGCACAATGCAATACAATTATGATTTCAAAGAGTATTGTTTTATTACACACAACACTCAAATATCTCAGACTGTTTGTCAAAAGTGCAAAATTGCAACAAATACAACATTGCAAGAACAAAATATACATCCAACGTAAATTGCATGTAGAACATTTTCTTAAAAAGATTGCATACAAAAGTGTAACCTTTACTTGTCGTTTCTTTGAGAGACATGAACTTGGACAAATAAGGCCATGGGTAATTAACGTTAGTTGTTTCTCCATCCTCCAAATCTGCCGCCACGTCTTGCTCCATCATGGGTAATATGGGTGTGTCAACCCACTTCTGTGCGTCAGTGAACCGTTAGCCGCAAGATGCGTGATTAAACAACAGGTGGCGGTAATGGCAAAAAATTAGTTTGTAATCTAACAAGAAGAAGAATATCCTTGCATCGCGCTGATTCGCGCAGGCTCGACAAAACGCAATGTAGCTTTTGCTCGCGCTACACCGCTACTTGCTGCAAAAAGTAGTTAGCTACTGGAAAAGCTACACTGTTTAAAAAGCAACTGAGCTACTGCCAAGCTACTGAAAAATGTAGTTAAGTTAGTAGCGTCGCTACTTGTAGTTAACTACTCCCCAACACTGGTTGCACTGTACTGATTAAACTATATTTTGTTCTCTCCTGTACAATTGTATAATTTCTGAATGACAATAAAGATTGAAGCTTTAATCGGTTAGTCCTCAAGGATGACCTGTGCAAAAGGAGAGCGGTTACAAAATCCTTTCTGGGCTTTTTTCCCCCAAGAAAATAAGTCCTTTACTCGATTTTCTAAAGGCTGTAAACAATAAAAAGTTGCGTTGGGTTTAAGAGATTTCTGAGACAAGTCTGAGAGGAAAAAAAGAGTTTTAAAACAACCTCTCTGAGTTACTGCAAAATAACACACAGAGGAGTCAGATGAGGTTTCAGGTGGAGACGAAAACTTTAATAAAAGTTCTGTCTCTCTCTAGAGAATCCTATTTTGCTTGAAGTCATAGCAAAGTAGCCCTTGAAACAGCCCTCTTCACAAGAAACAGCACATGCAACTAAATTACTCAAAAATAAATTCACCCATAACCAAGTTACAACATACCATGTGAAGATGAAGGCTATCTGGATATTGAGCAATTAGATCAATGTGACGCCAAAGTTCTCAGGTGCGGATTTTTACCCAGTTTGACTCGAGTATTTTCCGGATCCAATGCTTTTTTATTAAGCTCCGTCAGGTTTCATTACTAACTGGAAAATCTAATTTAATTCTGTGTATCTGACAGGATTTCAAACTAATTCATATTGTCAAGGTGCAGGCTCGACAATCCCACCAGATGGTGTTTGTGTAAGATGAAACCCTGCTACTTGCCCACCAGGTTCTTAAAGGGCACCATTACCTCTTTGAGATTGCTGGTGCCTCCTTGTTACAGTCATCTCCCCGTCTCATTTCATGCCTCAAAGCAAATCATCTCTGCTTCATTGATGCCAGAAGAAGAAAAACAAACATAAATGTTGTTGGATTGTTCTAGATATCTCAAAATACACCATGTACCATTTGAACCAACTGAAAGAGAAGGTTTGTGAGATCCAGTGTTATACATAGCAGTGGCATAAAGCCAAGATGGCAGCAAAGTTCAATAGTGCTTGTCCGTGTAAAAGTCACCACCAAAGTGCTGTTAGTGGTTGCTAAGGTGTTCCTAATAGTTTTTCATACATTCATACATTAAAATACAGTTGCTAGGGTGTTCTAGATGGTTACTTACTGGTGTAATGAAGGTCAGCTAGTGAGAGCTGTGCATGTAAACCTCACTCCCCTGATCTCAAGACACGCACTGCGAATTGTTAGCACGTCCGTCTCCCATGCCGAGAGACGTTCTACATGCTTTATGGTCCACAGGCCTGTTGTAACTTCTCCGTCCCGTGATCATGCTTAATCACTAGAAAATTTACACAAACTAGTGTTGTTACCTAGAACTAAAGCAATTAAAACAATTTTCGGTAATTGAAATACAGCTGAAATAAAATAAAATATAAGGAAACACTTAGACATTTTACTACTAACTATAAGTAACTTTGCATCTGCATGTCAACTATAGTTTTTAGAGTATTAGTGAACTGTCTGCTAAATATCTGCTAACACTTTATTTTGATGGTCCCTCAACAGACATTCTGACTACTGCAAGTAAATACTAACGTGTGCTACTAACCCTAACTTAACAGTCCACTAATACAAATGAGAGTTAGTTGACACATAGATGCAAAGTTACTTATAGTTAGTAGAATGCCTAAAGTGGACTATCAAAATAAAGTGTAACCCAATATAAATATTAAATGAAAAACCAAAACATTTCAAAAATTAGAAATGTAGCCTTGGCAACTAATTGAAATACGTTTATGTTAAAATACAAAAATTTGTTTAGAAATAGCAATGAGTTCTGTGAAAAAGGCACATAAGCAGCCATGTTTCCATGAACATATACTCAACTGTTGAGACCATTTAAGTGTCAAACACCCAATCAACAGATGTCTAACACCTTTATACAGTAAATTGTTAAAAAAAGATTTGACTACATTAGCCTACAAAGAACATAAGGGAACGCTCCGAGGATTCAGATGAATAAAGTGTTTAATATTAATGCATTATTATAGACGTAAGGTGAACCACAGAAGCTTTGTTTCAGTACTAATGGGGTTACGAGGTGCAGAGAGGTTAATTCCAGGATCCAAGCCTAGATTTACATCATTGTTTGTAGATTAAAGAGGGCTTTCCAGGGAATGGTCTTCTCATGTTTGCCCTCTCCACCACAAAGCAGCTGAATGTATTGCGGTCTGATTAATCTTAATGAATTATGCAAATGTTCGTTATCTCAAGCGATTTCAGAATGTTTCTGTATTGTTTTATTAATGCGCTTTTGGATTACTTCGCACAATTACAAAGCTCTCTCTCCTTCCCTCGCGCACGCACCGCAATGTTTCTCATTCAGTCGCGTTCCTTTATTAAAAACTTGTGGCGGTCTCTGGCGAGTTCCGCGCACGAATAAGAAATTAGTCATTACTGTAATTTAATGACTTTAAACCAAACAAGACTGCGGTCTAGATCACTAAGCGTAACCCGAATCCTCCTCCCCTGCATCTCAAGGGTCTGATCTTTGGGAGTATGTCTCCTTAATTTCTACTTAATTAATTATGTTCGTTATCGCGACTACCCTGTGGTGAGAGTGTGGATTCAATTACGATGGGAAAACTGACATACCAATACAAAAGAAAGCCTTGACGAATGCTCTCATAGAGGTGCCGAAATTCTGAAAGTTTGCTATTTACCGAGTGAGCTGAAGTATCTATTTATTACTCTGTGAAGAACTCTTCTGCACAAAGGGCTGCTTCAGCACAGGACCTAAATGAGAGCTGTGATTTACTGAGCATGAGTCATTCCATTGATAAGAGAAACATTAACGAAGCTTTTACATATAATTGCGTACACGATTCACTTCAAAGCGCACATCAAAAGGCGGCAGCAACACTTATCTCCATAAACGTGATATAATGTATAAATCTGAGGATTATGAGGGGATTTGGATAACAATTTGCATGTGGGCAGAAATGCTATAGATGAGGACGGGTTAATTTGGACTATAAAACTACACTGACATGACAGCTCCAATAGATTATATTAGCTGCCTCTTCATGTATCCTTCAAATGACAGCTTGTGCATTTCAATCAGGATGTCCAAGGATTATGAAACATCCAGCGTGTAGCATTCATTCTAATGCGTGATTTCATATTCAAAGCATAATGCTGATAAGCTTATCAATGCGCTGTCATGCTCAGAAGGAAATGCCAACAGACAGCGTTCATATTAAAGTCGAACTGCAACACTCATGCCACTACAGTGTCTCCTTGATCTAATGGCTTTTTGGAGAACCTTGCTTTAGCCCTTCTGTGCCATATGTGTGTCCACTTATGGTGCAAATGATGTGCACGATGTTTGCTTTCTTCACCTTTTGATTATGGATCCATCAATGCACCAACTGACATCAAAAAGTACATATTACGTAAATTAGTTGGACTTCGCAAAATGACACAAAAAAACGAATTGATGGCACATTTTGCAACTCTAGTGCAACTCAATAATAGTGACGTTTACAGGGGCAAAATCACTTTTGCACAAACAAAAACTGTTTTAATTGTATGAACTACTTCTATGGTGTTTTTTGGTCAGATGTGGTGACTATGAACTATATTCATTGTGCCAAAATGTTGCTTCATAGATGAAAGTTAGCCATACAAGTTTATGACAACAAGAGTAAATAATGACACAAGGTTATTTTTTGGGAGGGTTACTCCTGTAAAATCTTCCGTGTACCAACTGGTCATCATATTTGATGAACAACATGCATCGATGCATGCTACATACCTAATCCATGTCCAGTTAGTGCCTAAACCCCATACTTAAGCCACACAATGCACATGAATGCAATCCTTTCCCGGGATTTTGGAATTGATGGGAACGTCTGGATGCTACTTTATAAACATGGAATATGATAATCTTCATTTACATAAATCTCTTTCTCTCCAGTTTCACATTCATCCCTCTCATCTGGCATCATACAGAGGTCAAGGAGGGAAAAAAAAACAGCAAGTGTCCATACATAACCGGCCTTTCCACACCATCCATTAACCTCATTGAGGTTGTTGATCATTATGCAAATCTTTGTCTCAATTACTAGAAATCCTCAGAAGTGACAAACATTTAAAATGAATCTAAATAAAACCTGACATTTTTTGCACTCTCAAAGCACACGCTCTGGCATTCCTCCAATTCCAATACCTTTTGTAATGTGACTGTATTCCTAATGTCCCCATTACCATTCTGATGCAGGTGATGGCGATGAAAGCAGTGGTTGGTGCTAGGTAGGTGATGGTACATGACTCAAACAAACCGATTCCTACCTGTGTCTTCCCTGCACCCTAATGAGCCCGGACGCCCGTGGACTCAATCCCCCTTCACAGTATGCTCTATAGCGACCGAGCGCGCTCCGCATGTAGATAAGGATGCTAGGCATGATAATTCATAAGGGTTCATTCAGGATCTTCTGGAAAGCCTTGTGAATTCTGGTGCTGCTGCGACTGCCCTTGGCCCAGACGGATTAACAGCTGAGAGACCCAGCATGGCAAAGTCTGCTTAATCCTGGTTACTCCACGAGGTATCATCGCTGTCCCATATCTGGTACTGTCCTCAGTCTGATACCACTCATTAGACTCCACAGCTGGGCTTATATAACATGGCAGTCTTAACTACACTCTCTGCTAACTGTGTGTATTTGAAACATGCAGACACACCTACAGTACAGTTTTCTAAAGGCAGGAGTTTTGAGATAAAGAGTCAAGACAGCCTGAAAGATCTCCAAACATGCTGCCTATATGCGCACATACACCAACAAATGCTATATTGATAAAAATACTAATTGTAGAAGCTGTTGGTGTTGGTGAAGCTTAATTCACTGAAGTTTAGTCAAGGTACCATTTCCAGAAAGTAAGTAGATGAAGTAAGAAAAAATAGGTAAGCCGTTTAAGAAGATTCATAAATATATCACTATCAAAAAACTATTTGTTTTTACAATCTGTGTTCAATCAAGAACAAAAAAAATAGTCGTCTCTGACATTGCGTCTGAATATGCATACTTCCATACTATATAGTGGGCAAAAAACAGTATGTGGGCAGAGTAGTATTTCCGAATTCATAGCATTCATAAAACAGTAGGCGAAAAGTATCCGAATGACATACTACTTCCGGCGAGATACTGAAGGGTGCATTCAATGAACAATTTACTATCCTATGGAGGGTGAAGCGACACAACCGACGCCGTGGGTCACATGACAATGACAACATGGCGGATGTAGTAGGCTATATAGAATGGCCGCAAAGTAAGTTTCAGACCAAATGTAGTACCTACTGTATACACAAATAGTACTTTTGCTTTGGATTATTTTGATGAATCAGGACTGAAAGATTAATTCACAAATTGGACTGAATTGTCCAAATGGTTCTTCAGCCAGTAACTTAATGACTCAACAAACCCAGAAAAGGACAAGACAAAAATTTTAAGGTGACGTAGTTACACATTACTACGTGTTCTTACTATAGTAATAACAATAAATTATACATAATTACAAGTAACTAACCCTAAACCAAACCCTAACATAATAGAGTACATGTAGTTCATTAATATTACTCAGTAAGTGAAATGTAACTACGTTATCTTAAAATAAAGTGCAACCCAAAATACAAATGTATTTGTGCAGTCCATTTTGTGAACAAATCATTCACTGAAAAGATCTGACTCAAAAGAACAATTTGTTCATGAATCAGGAATATTGCTACTTTTTTTTTTACACTACTTTAAAAAACATAGTAATGAGTCACAAAGTTTAATAAAACATTTCGCTACTAATAAAAAAAATCATTATATGCTGCACATGGATTGTTGAATCGTTCAGACCAAATGAGCCAATTCACTGAAAAGAATCATACTTCTGAATGCCGCACCTACAGAAAACACTTTTAGAATCTTAATTACTTAAGATGTAGCTTTTAGTCTTTAGTTTTATTACTCCACAACACTCTCATGAATATTTCAAACACCTACCGTGATTCAAGGGCAAGAAAGGTCTTTGACTACTCCATTTCAGAGGACAGACCTTCGTCCTAATGCCATGACCTGCAGCACAATGTCCTGAAAACACAGTCAAAGCACTCAAAACAGCCACAACACACACATTCCTAAATGCTTTTATCTCCTAGTCGTGGCTAATGACACATTTTTTCATTTGAAAGCTTGCTCACTGTCTGCAATTAGCTAAACACATTAGTACATTAGTCCATCATTATGAACGCCTGAATGTTATGTTTATGACATGTTCGGAGCTATCCTTTGTGTGACTGACTTGTCAAAGTAAATGACATCTTGACTAACCTCTAAGTGCCCCTCCCTGTTCTACTGTTGATCCTGTTAATGGTAAATTAGCCAGACAAAATCGCTGGCAAATGGTATTATGCTAATAGCATTAGCCCTGCCCTATGCAAGTCAGTCTGAAGTGTTCTGTGACAGCTGCATAAGCGCTACGTGATTCACAGACTGAATGCTAATAAAGTGGCGTCTACACACAAATATGTATATCAAAGAAAGAGGCTACATGTCAATTTCAATGCGAACATTAGCATAGTCATGTGACATCTTGATGTTCTTGAAGATTTCATCAAAGTTGGCAAATGTGTTAATGGATAATGAAAGATGTCTGATTGTTTATTCTTTTTGTTCTGTTAGTGGTTGGATGTTACATTTAAATGCACTTTCTCTTTTATGATGGCAAAGTAATCATTCTTCAAAGTCACAACTGGACAAGATTTCCCATAGAGATACTTTTATTTGAGATAATACTGACACTTTGACTCAATATTGGCCACCAAGGCTTTTAAAAACAAACAATAAATCTTTTTGCTATCTTCTTTTTCGCCGCTCCCGTAGACCACTTCAACTTTTCATCCATTATTAATACCTGTAATTCTTATCGTTATACTCGCCTCTTGCTCAAGTCCGTTTCAAAATGGAGCAGAGTGCCCCCAAAACCATACCCAAAAATCACATACCTCACACGGATCAAAAAGTCTGTCCATAGTAGATAGAAGAAAGAAAATATTGGCACCAAAAGATAGGGGACTGAATATTAGTGCCTCTGGAACATATGATTCAAGTAATAAGTGAACCTTTCAAGTCCACATTCGCTTCAAAAATGTAATCCACTGTTCGAAATTGCAGAATTGTCTCTGAACATGTCCACATCTTGATTTTTATGGAATATTTACTTTACATGGTGTATGATCTTGTCCAACACTGTTGTAAAACAAAAACGGGAGTTTGGCAAAGCGAAAATACTGTAGAAGAGGGAGGGGAGAAAGAGAAATACTCCATGTGTTTAAATGGTCCATTCCAAGTGACATTAGTATTCAGAAGTCCAACAACTTGATCCCAATAGTTATGAAGCAGTTTGAAGTCTATGTATCTTCATTTCCATTGTTTTGATAAAAAAAAAAAAAGCTGCTAGTCCCAAATGAATATTGGTCCCAGACTATCGTGTGACCTGAAAAAGAGGAGTCCAAGTTATAATTTCGTAAATGTCTGCATATTATTTCAGTAGGGCTGGATTGGATAAAAATCGTAGTCAACCATTTACACCAGAAGATACATTTGCATGGGCTACACAGCTGGGGACAAAAAACAATTATTTCTTAATAAAAATAAACATGCAGCTTTAACATTTAATTGAATCACAGGTATGTATGTACGTGTGTGTGTGTGTGTGTGTGTGTGTGTGTGTGTGTGTGTGTGTGTGTATATATAGCCCAATCCTACTTTTCAGTCTGTCTGAAATGTTAAATGTGAGGTGTCATCGCTGGACTAAACATTACAACACTTCAGTTTATATCATCATAACATAACGACAACAATCACAGAGTGTTAACTAATTACCTCTTGAATATCAGAGGGCCTCCAGCACTATAAAATTGGAAAATTCCACTATTAGAATTATTCCTCTAAGGCATGAGGTGTTAGTAAGAGACTGACACATGCTCACACAGGCACATTGTACTGTCACCTACAAGTGTCATTAACCACACCACCAGCATGAGCTCAGCGGTAGCGGCCTGAAATAGACACACACTGAGAGATTGGAGCCATTAGTTCCTCTGGATCTGAGAGGGTTTAGCATGCAAGTCTGGTCCTGTTCCAGCTCTGTAACACAAAAGCACGGCTCTGGGTTCAGAGGCCAGGGTGGGGCAGGTCTCTATAGCTGTGGATGAGGCCAGACTGGCAGGCTGCTAAGGGAAGCCCAGTGTAATCTACACCTTCAGGTCACAGCCAGCAGGCAGCCGGAGGACACAGAGGAAGAGGAAGGTGTGCTGGTCACCGTCTCCTTCACTTCCTGCATTCCTCTCTGGTTCAGACATGAGATTTGGTGGATTCACTTGACAGGCAATTCAACAGAAATTTGGCTGGGCAAGATCAGACTCAGCTACTGAGAACTGTTCATATACAACATTCGTCTTATTGCTCAACACTATATTCTAGTTTGTATTTTTCAGCAATGTATCAGCCAATTTAAATTCCGTTACACTCCTGTTCAATTTGGGGTCGTAAGTATTTTTTTAATGTTAGTCTTTTATGCTCACCAAGGCTCTATTTATCTTGTGAAATATATTTACAATTTAAAGTAACTATTTTGCACTTTAGTATACTTTCAAATATATTTTATTACTGTGATGTAAAGCTGAATTTTCAGCATAATTACTCCAGTCTTCAGTCACATGATCCTTCAGAAATCAGTCTAATATGCTGATTTGCTGCTCAAAAAACATTTCTGATTATTATCAATGTTGAAAATAGTTGTGGTGCTTAATATTTTTTGTGGAAAATGTGATGCATTTTTTTTTAAAGATTCCTTGAAAAGAACAGCATTTGTTTGAAATGAAAATCTTGTTATTATAAATGTCTTACCTGTCACTTTTGATCAATTCAATGCACCTTTGATGAATAAAATACTGAGCCCTAAAATACAGTGGTGTATGCAACATTTGATAATTTTCCACTTTTTTCCCCAATTACAAATTAGTTATTCATTTTTGCTGTGGTGTTCAGAATTTATAATTTCATATTTATTGTTATAGACCATTGAAAATTTGGTATCGTCAAAATAGGCTTTATTGTCTTTGACACATGAGCGAAAAGGAAAACAGATCTCATGGCGTTTTATTAGATTTAAATATCTAAATGTTAGTGTGAAGAAGAAAAATAAAACCTTTTAGATATCAACCTGCATATGCGATGGACATCGGTTATGCTCATCTTTGCTCCCTTCTTTGAAGATTTATGGAGTAAACCGGCTCTCTATTTAACAAAGCACACAAAAGACCTGAACCGAAAGCGATGCATCCTGTTTTACAGAATACGAAAGTTTGTTGCACATAACCCCCATTCTAGTGACTGTAAAAATGTATAATATTGAGTACATAAACAAAAACTTCAAAATTAGCACAAAATGCTGAAACCAGAACATGGGTAAATAATTGTAAAATGCATCAAATGTCCGTATTGAACATATTTCGGTCAATGGACCTGATGCAAAAGTTTAAAAGTAATGATCAGAGTGATCAGACCTCTGATAAACTGCACAGATGAAACAATCCCATCATGCTCTCATCGTTTCTGGGGTTTCTTCTTGCGGTTATTGCATGTCCATGTGCAAGGACGGTGGCCTGGAGGGCCCCAAAATCAAGCTCCCAACACCTCAGAGGTCTGCCTGCTGTTGACGTGTGAGTGCAGTGGCATGAATTATTAACAGGGCTAAAGTAAAAAAAGGTCTGCCTCACGCAGGCCCCTCTGCCCCATGAATAATGGAGGGCTCGACTCAAGCGCAAGCATTTGGTGAGTCAAACTTCTCAGCCTGATGGATGGTTACAAGCCCAGCATGTCAACCGTACATACACAGTGACTCGCAAAACACACGTCGGCAAACATAAAAACGATAACTCGCATTAGCCTGCAGAAGTGCGTCATTGCCCTGCCCTGACTCTCCTAAATTCAACGCCACACTGTGTTTCTTTTTTCTGGGCTTTTTTCGCACATTAAAGTTTGTCTAGGGTCCCATATTGTGTTTTATTTAAAGTCCAAGTCAAATGCAAGGACCACTAACAAGCTGAAAGCATGACAGTCGAGGAAAGCAGAAAACTAGTGCATTCTGTGGAAGAACGGAAGCGATGACTAAAGGCCTGTTCACACCAAGGATGATAACTATAACAATATTGATAAAGATTTAGTTCTAAAAAAGTAAATATAAAAGAATAGAGTCCACAGCACAACTATAACAATAACGGCAGAGAGAAACAATGTCATTGGAATCACTTTCAGAATGTTTTTGAAAACATTGACAGCCAATCAGAATCCGTCCAGCTTTAAAGAGCTTGAGCATTTAAAGTGGCAGACGGCAAAACTGCAGCGCGCGCTTAGAATAAACAGAGCGTTATCATTCATCGGTGTGGATGCTATAGTTATCATTCTTTGTGTGAACGGGCCTTAACACTAGTTAGCAAAAGGCTTTTCTCTTTTAAATCAATCAACAGTAAAACATATAATACTTGACCAATTAAAAATTATATGAATTATTATTAATAATGATAATAATAATTAAAGAGTATATAATATTCAGTTTTGTGTATACATTTAAATATGATTATTTTTAAATATTAATTTATTGTAAAGCGCCTTGAGCGTGGGAATTTTTATATATATATATTCTTTTTATTTTTTATTTTTTATTTTTTATGTATATATATATATATATATATAGCGGGGGAAATAAGTATTGAACACGTCATCATTTTTCTCAGTAATTATATTTCCAAAGGTGCTATTGACATGAAATTTTCACCAGATGTTGGTAACAACCCAAGTAAGCCATACATACAAAGAAAAAAACAAAAATAAGTTCAGAAATTAAGTTATGTGTAATAATGTGAAATGACACAGGGAAAAAGGTAGAAGAGTTGTCCAAGAGCCAACACCAAGTTGTATGGTGTTTTTAGGGTAATGTGCACTGCCATCTCTCCTCCAAATATGGTGTGTATTATGGCATCCAAACAGTTCAATTTTGCTCTCATGTGACCACACTATATTCTCCCAGTATTTCACTGGCTTTTCCAAATGTTGTGCAGCAAACTTTAAACGAGCTTCAACATGCTTTTTTTCTTCATTAATGGAGTCTTGCGTGGTGAGAGCGTGC
The DNA here is from genome assembly GCF_951802725.1 of Rutilus rutilus. Taxonomy (NCBI): domain Eukaryota; kingdom Metazoa; phylum Chordata; class Actinopteri; order Cypriniformes; family Leuciscidae; genus Rutilus; species Rutilus rutilus. Next base: position 35,449,944 of record NC_140217.1, on the reverse strand, counting down.
ATACAGGCCATGGCGGTGGAGTGCATTACTTACTGTTTTCTTTGAGACAACAGTACCTGCTATCTGCAGGTCTTTTTGAAGCTCTCCACAAGTGATCCTTGGCTCTTGGACCACTCTTCTGATTATTCTTTTTACTCCTCTATCAGAAATCTTGCGAGGAGCACTGGTCGAGGCAAATTTATGGTGAAATTATTGTCTTTCCACTTCCGTATTATGGCCCCAAAAGTGCTCACTGGACCATTCAGAAGCTTAGAATGGCGCCTATAACCAATGCCATCATTATGTTTTGCAACAATTAGGTTGCGAAGGTCTTGAGACAGCTCTTTGCTTTTACCCATCATGAGATGTGTCTTGTGTGACACCTTGGCAATGAGACCTTTTTGTAGGCCATCATTTGGGACTGAACCAGCTGTTATTAATTTCCACTGACAGGGGGCTGGATTGCTTTTTAATTACTGTAAGTTTTCAGCAGTTGTCTTGGCTTTCCATGCCTTTTTGCGCCTCCCTTTCTTCATGTGTTCAATACTTTTTCCCTGTGTCATTTCACATTATTACACATAACTTAATTTCTGAACTTATTTTTGTTTGTTTCTTTGTATGTATGGCTTACTTGGGTTGTTACCAACATCTGGTGAAAATGTCATGTCAATAGCACCTTTGGAAATATATTTACTGAGAAAAATGATGACGTGTTCAATACTTATTTCCCCCGCTGTACATATATACATATATATACACACATTGGCCCACTTTATTTCTGTTGTATGGTCTGACAGATATTTTGAAACATTTCTAACCCTCTGGGGTCGGAGGTGTTTTCTGGTATTGATATTATTCTGATGGATATAGCACTGTGATTTGATGGGCTCCCTCTCACCTTGGTCGTCTTGACTTTGTTTCCTGTGCTGCAGCTCCAACCTTTTAGATCTGGCAACACCTTACACTCCTCGCCCTCCATACACGGCTGCATCTGACACCACCACTTCTGTGCTACTATTGAAGCTGCGCAGACAGAGAGAAAGACAGGAAGAAGAATCTCAGCACTCTGCTCACAATGTGGGAACTGCCAAAATGGGAAAGACACATCCCCAAATCACCATGGTACCCAATATTTTAAAAGATGAATCAATGAAGATCGAGAGGAGAAAACCTCAGAAGATCTCAGTCACGTCCACAAAGAAATGAAACTACCTCATTCTATCTTTTTCTCCCTAAAACAATGAGGCTATACAGGAGGTGGTCTTTGATTCAAAGCTGACTGGTTTGAATCCATCAATTCAGTGGGCTCGACGCTCTCTGTCTTTCTAGAAAAAGTTCAACCTTCATGTCAAGATGACAAGGGTTGCGGTTGGGGGAGCTGGCATGATATTGAGGGTTAAGAGGAATCGAGAAGTAGAGGGAGACATTGTAAAGCTTTGGGCCTTAATTTTTAATTCAGGGCAGAGAGGAAGATGGTTTGACTGACTGTTTAAACAAAAGTTTTTTTGCCTTTAAGTCTACATCTATTAGGTTTAAATCCAAATATAAGATCAAATTTACCAGATATATTTTTAGGAAAACAGACCACAAATATTCATGACCTTGAATGTAGGGATGTATGCAAATGTTGTGTGCAGTAAAATGCTTTCTAAAATGAGAATGTTCCAAATAACACCAGCAACTGACTAACAATAGCGCTTTAATATCTTCCATCCCAACTTTCAAAATGAGAAAGAACATTATGATGGTCAAAATTTGGACACTTTTACAAAACTTTACCAAAAAAACATTTGCTACAGTTATATTTACTACAATAAATCTATGGTAATTGGCCACCACTGATATTCTTACACTATTTGAAGGAAATCCCACATTCATTTACAATTTTACAGTAATAACAATAAGCAAAGTGAATATTGCAACTAATTAATGGTCATTTTTATATTTCAATAGCAAATGCTGCTTTCTGCAGCTTTCTACAGGCACTTCTTTGAAAACTTCTTTCGTTTGTGGGGTCCGAAAACCTGATATCCTAAGTGAAATTTCTATTTTGGAAATATTTCTATTTTTTTATTACAAATTACTTATCAGAATAAAGAAATTAGGCAAAAAGCTTGGGGGGAAAAAAGCATGAAAAAAAACCCATGATTTCCAGTTTTTTAAAACCCACAGTATGACAATCTACAGCATACAAATAATGTAGAGAGGTCAAATGTCTTTCAGTCATAAGCGCAGTGGCTTTTGTCCTCGTACAGCAGGTAGAATCATGCGCTGTGGTCTCGGTGCTCAGCAGGGGGTGGCAGCACCTGTCAGATGCATTAGAGGGCAGAAAAGAAGATCAAGATCGATTGACCTGTCCAGTGAGGGGGCCGTTGACATGTTATTAGACAAGCAGCCCACGCTGCACTTGAGCGAACAGCAGGATGACAGTGTCACACTCAAACGGACCCTGACTCTGATGTGACAGCCCAGAGAGATGAGACTGAGATAAAGAGGGGCAGCTAGACTTTAAAAAAAGACAGCCAACTTTAAATTGACAGTTTAATTTAGAAGCATTAATAATTAAAATATTAAAACAGACAAAAGATAGACAAAAGCAGCTGGCTATTTCTTGCACATTTTCTACTGTGTTCTTTTGTAAATTATACCATGATATTAACCATGTTTTTTAGACATGAAACGTAGTAGTGCGTTCTTTCCATGTAAACACTGATGAGACAAAACATTATGACCACCTGCCTAATATGCTGTTGGACCTCCTTGTGATGCCAAAACAGTGCCGACCCACCAAGTCATGGACTCTACAAGACCCCTGAAGGTGTCCTGTGGTTTCTGGCACCAAGACATTAGCAGCAGATCCCTCAAGTCCTGTAGATTGATCAATGTTGTTGGTCCAGCACATCCCACAGATATTCAACTGGATTGAGATCTGGGGAATTTAGAAGACCTTGAACTCTTCATCAAACCATTCCTGAACAATGTGTGTGTGACCCCTCCACCCGTGTCCTACTCGCCCCGCTCTGTGCGGGCCTCGGGTCTCCGGCGTGAGAGTCAGGCGCTCTAACAAGGAGCCTAAAGACTGCAGCCTCTAGCATCTGTCGCTAGAGCGCCTACTGAGATCAGAGGAGTGAGGTTTACTCGCACAGCGACTTTTAGCTGGCCTCCGTTACATGTGCAGTGTGGCATTATCCTTTCTGAAAGAGGCCACTTCTACCAGGGGAACACCATTGGCATGAAGGGGCGTACCTGGTCTGCAAGGTACAAATTTACATGTGGCATGTGTCAAATTTACGTCCACATGAATAGCCGGACCCAGTGTTCCCAGCAGAACATTGCCCAGAGGATCACACTCCCTCCACCGGCTTGTCATTGTCCAACAGTGCTTCCTGGTGCCATCACTTCCTCAGGTAAACAGCGCACACCTACACGGCCATCCACTTGATGTAAAAGAAAATGGAACCCAGGTCCAGTTCACGTGCCCATTGTAGGTCATCACAAGCTCTCTGATTGGTCTGTGGCTACGCAGTTCCATACGCAGAAGAGTGCAATGCACTTGTGTGTTGTGACATATTCCTCCCATTACCATTATTAAAATTAGGCTTGTGCCACAGTAGACCTTCTGCTGGCTTGGTGCATCGATGAGCCTTGGGCGCCCAACACTCTATCGCCACTGTTGGTAAATTCTCACCCCTGCTGACAGAGAGCAACCCACAAGCCTTGCCGTTTCAGAGATACTCTGACCCAGTCGCCTTGCCATAACAATTTGGCCCTTGACAAAGTCGCTCAGATCTTTATTCCTGCCAATTTCTCCTGCATCAAACACGTTGATTACGAGAACTTGTTTCAAGAACAATCACTAGATTGTTTGCTTACCATCTATTCTACCAGACCTTAATATGTGGCCTTGTTAGGAGATTATCAATGATATTTGCTTCACCTCTGACTGGTCATAATGTTTTGGCTCATCAGTATATGCACATATATATAAATTACAGAAGTCCAATTTGAGTGAAAAGTTGAATGGTTGTACAAAGTTCACATGGTCAATGTCACAAATTTGCTTAATTAGTTCTTTTTACATCATAACTTAGTTATGTTGTATTTCGTAAAAACAAAACAAAAATTATTTTCAGGTTCAAATTATGTTCATTAATGTTATATGTTAACGTATGTGCGTGTGCTAATATATATAGCTTAATAGAATCAAACAGCAGACACACACACACACACAACAAATAAAAACAGTCTTACCGTCCACACAGGAAGGAGCTGCTCTTGTTGTCCCAGCAACTTGCCCAGGGAAGCAAGAACACTTGACAGTTTGGGAGCGCTCCTCGATTTTGTTCTTGTTACAGCAGCGGTGGGCTGCAATGACCTCACAGGTTCCCGCTTTGACGTGCACTGAGGAAAAACAACAAGGACACAGAGTCTATTAAAATCAACCAGCTGTTTCAAACTCCCCTTGCCGACAAAGAAAACGATGAGGCACTAATGCATATTCTGTTTCTGCCGTTGGCTGCAATGGAAATGAATTTGACATGGAGGCAGTGTACAATTTAATTAATGCTAATGCAAGCAGTTCTATTTGTCCCAGGTCAGAAATCAGAAGAAAATGGTCTCTGTGATCATCAGGTTGGGTTTTACGATGGGTTTTAGTAATTACAAGTAAAACGGTTAATTGACAATCATAGGCCTTCAAGCATCTATAAGGGTCTTCAGGCAATTTATTAATTTTTTTGTTTTGTTTTGTTTATCTTTCACCTATGACTGAACAGCAGCGGGGAGGAACATTACTTAGCATCTGAAAGTGTGTATTCACACATCATTCTGAAGATCTAAATTGAGGAGAGAGAAAAAAAAGAGAATAAAACATTTTGAAAGTTTTAGTGTACCTTTCAAATCAGCCTTAATTGCATTGGTAAAGATTTTCAATTTAAGACTTGAGTTTAAAATTGATTGAAAAACGGGCCTCCGTTTTCCCATTAGCTGGCCAATCTCAAAATCTCATCAACAACATTAAAAACATTTTGCCTACAATCAATAAAGAGCCTTTAACGTGCACACAAAAGAGTCTGTCGAGCGGCAGGCCGATTGTGGGCTTGGAAAAGAAAAACAGAGATTTACAGATGCAAACGCTGGCGGGTGAAGGGCTGAACCCCCTTTGTGTGATTATCTTTCAGCCCCAACACACTGCAGGGCCAAAGTTAATTTCAAAAAGTTTGAGCGGATGCAAATTGAATATTCAATGGTGGGAGTTTGTTCCTACAGCTTATAGAAAATGATTGCTTTGACTCATTCAATGTGCATTACCGCCTTTATTTATTTGTGCACCTTCAACAGTGCTTCAAAAATCTATAAGAAAAACAAGCTGGGCTGGGTTGCTCCAAGCTGGTGTTTTGGGGGAATTTTGAGTTACCTTTTGAATTTTTTAAGTTACTTTCACTTTAACTGGTAGCAATGACGTGAAATGTGGTTTGAGTGTAAATAGTCAATTTGAAACATGCTAAATAACTTTTTCATTAATTTATTGCCATGATATATTAAAATATACTATTTCAGCTATGTAAAAATTCACTGTTAAATGATCATAAGAAAATATACAATTAAATGAAACAGAGGAAGCTGTTCAGTGCTCTTAGCTGGATGACTTTAACTTTAATAAGCTATTTAAAACAGAATATTGACACTAGAGCTGCAATAATAATCGTTAAAAGATCGCAATCTCGATTCAAACACCCACGCAATCTTATTCCTAAATGACAAGGATTCGGCTACAGTATTAAAACTTTGACAAGAACGATCACACCAATTCAAACCTGAGTTTGCGCTGCCGCTGAGCCAGAGTGAGCAGTTGTCATGTAAAGGTACAGTATGAAACAGATTCACAAACAGTCTTTTCAACCACAAGTGTTACAATAATTCAAATTATCACAGAAGTAATGGGATAAAAGTTTATAGTTCAAATATAAAATAGAGTAATGACGTATTAAGAATTCTTAATTCTTTAAAAAAAATCTGCTCTTAAAAACTAGGTAAATAATGGGTACAGCAAGTTTAGAAAAAAATAAAACGACATTTTTTCCATCAGCCCTCTTAAAATGAGTTTGACACCCATGTGGAAGAGCATGGCACGAGCAACACCAATGTCATGGGTGCAATCCTTAAGAGCACACATATTTAAATATTTTGAGTGAACCGTAAAATGCCTTGGTTAAAAAAAATTGTCTGCAAAATTCATAAATGTAAATTATATTATCTGTGTGCTCATGAGCTTCAGTGAAAACTCAAAAGCTTTTAATTTTGGCAGTGAAAATTAACAGTTTCTATGTTTGGCACTGATCGAAATGTGTTCCTCAACTCGAGGTCACACTGAAATTGAATCAAATTTGCAAAACAAAGAAAGTGCCGTGTTCCTGGAACAGAATGTTTTTGGCAGCGCCACAGTGATCAGCACTGACACAGGAGCACCTGATCCCGGATCAGCCCTCAACCTGCTGTGGGAACCCTGTCTCAGAATAGCTGCCTTCATTACACTGCAGGAATAGGTTGGCGGGGCCTAGAGAAACAGTGCAAACTACTGATTAAACCATAACCCTTTCACCAAGGTCATAAACAAGCCAACCAAATCTATAGGCAGTGTGTGTGTGTGTACGTGAGCAATCGGCTCCTGTGAAGATTAAGTGGCCAGTGTTCAGCAAGGTGCCCGAGGACCAACAAAGAGAATTAAACAGTTACTTCTTGGCTCCGTAAACTCGACTGATGTGAGACCTTTTCTAAGAAGGTGTTGTGTCTATCTCTGGACATCTGTGCAAAATTTCCATGGACTTGCAATAGCTGCGATCGATATGTTTCACTTAAGGTGCGCAGGCTGGTCGTCTGGCAGAGTCAGGGAACGTCTGCCTCAGCAGCAGGAGGGGGCACGATCGGGGCGCTAACAGTAATGGAGGCTGGCATAGCTCTTATAGGCACTGCTTTCAACACCACAATCACATCCATTGATCCCACATTGACAAGCACTGAGGAAGGTGAGGAATGGATAAACTAGAAGGATGATAAACGCAGTTTACGCTATTTGACAAATGGCAAAATAAATGAGAAGCTATATTTGATAGTTAATTAGGGCTGTATATTTAACGCGTTCATTTAATTAATTAGTTATGAGGGAAAATAACGTGTTGAAATTATTAACTCATTTAACGCACCAAGCCCACAGACCTATGTAGCTCATCTTACATTTCATAATGTTGATTGGTGACGAACATGAAGCAGGGCAACAACTCACTGAGTGATGTAGCCTGAATGCAGTTATGCCCGTACAATTTAAGATATCAAGACAAAAATGCACCTGTATGAGTTTTTGTCTTATATTTATACCATGATGTAGTTAAGCAATATCACACGAGTAATGAGTGCAAAATCACATGTTGAGTGCTGTTTTTGTCCCAAATAGCATGAGTGCAAAGAGAGCCAAAAACAGCTTGTCCGAAACTGCTTTTATCACCTTAGGAATATCTCTAAAATACGCAAAATGTTGTCAAAGAAGGATCTGGAAATTATTATTCATGCTTTCATATCAACTAGACTTGATTATGGCAACTTCTTGAATAAGTCTGCTCTGAACAAACTGCAAATGGTTCAAAATTCTGCTGCTAGACTTCTAACTGGTGCTCCCAGAAGGTCTCATATCACTCCCGTTTTGTTGGCTCTCCATTGGCTCCCTGTAAAATTCAGGATTGATTTTAAGATTTTAGTGCTGACTTTCAGGGCCTTAAACAGTCAGGCCCCACAGTACATCAAGGACCTTTTGAGCCCGTACTCCTCTAGCCGCACTCTTCGGTCCTCTGGACAGAACCTGCTTATGGTCCCCAAGACTCGTTATAAGACCCGAGGGGACCTGTCTTTTCAGTCTGTTGCCCCCAGACTGTGGAACGCCCTGCCCCTGTCTCTGCGTCTGGCAGACTCTGTTGGCTCTTTTAAAAAAGATCTGAAGACTTGTTTAAGAAAGCTTTTGGTTGCTGGGTTTTCACTAGTGTCACTTTGATTTTACATATGTATATACATTTTTTATATTGTTTTGTTTTACCTTTCTCGTGTACAGCACTTTGTGATTTTATCTGTGAAAAGTGCTTTAGAAATAAACTTTACTTACTTACTTACATTTACTTCATTCCTGAATGAATCAGTCGTTTGAACGAATTGAATGAATGAATGACTCAATGACCTATTGGCATTTGGCAGTTTTAGTTTCTTATTTAGAGTATCATTTAATACAAAAAATTTCCATATTAATAAAAAAATTCTTTGTTGAATCAAAACTTTTTCTAATGTCTATTTGATGCTTTTCTCATCTAACACAATTATGACTTTAAATTATCTTTAAGAGATAATTCCTCAGCCAAATTTGATGTGCGATTAATTTGGGATTAATCTGATTAATTAATCGCCACGTTGTGTAATTAATTCGATTTAAAAAATAATCGCTTAACAGCCCGTTTTAATATATTTGAAAAGTAAATACTGCAGCCATTCCTCCAATCTTCAGTATCACATGATCCTCCAGAAATCAATCTTATATGCTGATGTGGCACTTAAAAAACACACGGTTGTGCTGCTTAATATTTTTGTGAAAACTGTGATACAGTTTTTTTCAGGATTCTTTGATGACTAAAGTTCAAAAGAACAGAATTTATTTGAAATATAAATCTTTTGTAATGCCTTTACTGTCACTTTTGATCAATTTAATGATTCCTTGCTGAAAAAAACTGTACTGCCCCAAACCTTTTGAAAGGTAGTATTTCAAATATAATAACTTACTTTCTTATGACTTATGGATTCATATTATCTAATGCAATGACACTTTTCATCTGGTTTCACAGACGAGGCTTAAGACTAGTCCAAGATTAAAATGTACAGTATGTTTGAGCTGTTTTAACTGAAAGAAACTTGCACCGACATATCTTAAAATGTCATTGCCATTGTTTTGTCACAAGATGCACATCAGTAATGTTTTTTTCTAAGGCATGTTTATAAAAGCTACTTCAAAGTTCTAATTGAACTAAGGTCTAATCCTGACTTAATCTAAGCCCTGTCTGTGAAACCAGGCCATAATATTCTAAGTGTGGCTAAAGTGTACTATTATTTGCAAATATCAAATACCTTTCCAAAAACAATAGTTTATAAATGTATTTAAAAAAAAAACATAAGGTTTTTCCAATCGCCCAAAAAGTCTTTCAAGCAATGACAAACATATGGTTATTTCACAGGATTTGCAAATGTTGCTGGCACTTGTCAGATGTGGTTAGGATCTAAGAGTCTCCATGCAGTTTCTCATTAATGTGAGTTGAAGGGTAAAATCATCTAACATTGGGATGTGTGACATTCTCCACAAGGGTAAAGGCCATTTTAAAAATAAAACGGAACAGATTGCTGCCTCAGATGCAAGTATGAGCATTAAGCATGCATTTTCTCCCCTTATGCCTTACTTTTGTGCTTTTCCAGTCTGTCATTGAGGAGCTTTTTTGGAGCAGAGCGGCTCTTTTCCCACAAATAGTCAGCGAACATATTGACAAATAACAAAAAAGGGGAGAAAATACATAAAATGTTCCTGCTAAGCTCCTATTGAATTAGCATAACACAGACACCCTCTGCTTTGGTGCAAGAGAGAGAGATGACAGACTTTGTGTTCACAAAATTGCTATTCAAAGGTTGTTTTTCCACCTAGAAACACTGTGACGGAGACGCTGGACGGAAATATGAGTGCAAGCTGCTAAACCGTTAAAGCAAAGGCTGACAAAATATAACCATATACGAATGAATGTAGTAAACAAATGATTAAACCATCATTAGCCGAGGACACATCAAAACAGCTATTATGTTGCCATGCTGAACAAAAGCATGAAGTGATGTCCTTAAAAGTACAATCTGCTTTCGTTTCATGTGACAGGCAACAATTACCCATGAGTAATAACAAAGCCTCTTCATATCTGTTAACTCCTCTTATACGTTTCAAACGCAAAGCTCTGTTTGCAGCCTCAAAGCTAATAACTACAGGGACAGTTTGCTTAACCAAGAGAAAAAATAAACCATTGCAGACCAGACTGGATTCTGTATCACACAAAACATTCTGACACTTAAAAAAAATGTCATTGCACTGAATAATTGTATATAAACTAACACAGATTTCTCAAAATCAAACTTCTTTCTAATGCAAAGATATTCAGTCATTTTTAAAGGGCCCCATTATGCTATTTTAAAGGTTCCTAATTTTCTTTTAGAGGTCTCCTACAATTAACTTCCATTTTCTCATAATATACACTGTCTCTAAACCCCTCTTTTCCGAGAGCCTACTCTGCTCTGATTGGTCAGATGGCCCGGTCTGTTGTGTTTGGTCTACTGCTTACAGTGCGTGTCAGAAACGAAATACCAATCACCATTTCTGAATTTCAGCTCTGGATCTTCCTCGGCACTTAATACACAGTGATACAAAAATCAACAATGCCGTCGGTTTTTCCATTTCAATTACAGCCCGAGTCCTCATTCTTTGGAAGTGCACGGAAAGAGGATTTGCTTTCGCAGCCCCGAAAACAGCATCTTCTCGACAACTCTTCCAGGCCTCAGATACAACTACAAGTTGGGTTGAGACATTGTTCGCCGGCAGCCAATGAAGACCAGACTGGCATTATGCAGATTTGTTACAAACCAGGTTTGTGCAGGAAGAATTACTGACAACTCGTTTCAGGAAGAATTGTTTTTTTTTTCTTTTGGGAGACACTAACTTTTGCAATAATTTTGCATAGCTTTTATGTTCACAAACAGCTACACGTATATTAAACGCTACACCACTGGCCTGACACATGCCTAATGCAATATGCTTTAAAACATTCATTAAAGAATTTACAAAGTCGGCAGGTTCATCCTGGAACCAAACACACATTCATCGCAAGAGTCTTGGTAGTCTCTCCATCCCAAGGCGCTTGACAGACAATATCAGGCTCAACGGTTCAATGGAGCAGAGATGGTGTGTGTGTGTGTGCGCGTTGTATGATGGAAGGAGTATGATATGTCCAAGATGGACTGACTCTTCATGGCAGTAAAGAACCATCTGTTCCTTCATCAATGTTCTATGCTCAATGAAGAAGGAAGGGTAATATTGATTTAGTCATCCGAGAGTTAAATAACATCATGAAGTATTCATTAATGGTGCACTGACCAGAGCACACTGGCACATGCACAGAACACCTTCCTTAAAAAAAAGAAAACAGAAGTTTCACTTTTCGCACGTACACTGTGATTAATAGTATATACTTTTTTTTTTTTTTTTTAAACAGCAATGCATGACAATGTTAAAAAAAAATCAAAAGTTTTGCTATATATTTATACACTAATAAAAATAATATAATTCCGTATAATAGCAACAATCATCATATATGGAATTTAAATAGTAGCAAATTTCTGTTTTAAATGTATTTTATGTTTTTGAGCTATATTAAACTGCTGCTTATTGTAAAAAACACACCATATATTGCCTTTATTAGTGTATATATATATACATGAGTGTTGGAAACAGTTCTGCTGCCTAATATATTTGATGAATAAAAGGTTAAAAAGAACTGCATTTATAAAAAAAATAATAATAATTCTAATAATATAAATCTTCTTTACTATCACTTTTTATCAATTTGACACATCCTTGCTGAATAAAAGTATTGATTTATTTCAAAAAAAGAAAGAAAAAAAAGTACTGACCAGTAGTGTATATTGTTGTTACAAAAGATTTATATTTTTAAAACATTTGCTTCTTTTTTTTTACTTTTTATTCATCAAAGTATCCTAAAAAAGTATCACAGGTTATGAAAAAATATTAAGCAGCAGAACTGTTCCCAACTTTGATAATGAATCATCATATTAGAATGATTTCTAAAGGATCATGTGATAGACTGGAGTAATGATCCTGAAAATTCAGCTTAGCATCACAGAAATAAATTATAATTTAAAAGTATAATAAATTGAAAACCAATTATTTTAAATTGTAATAATATATCACAATATAATTTTTTTTTTTTTTTTTTTTTGATCAAATAAATGCAGGCTTGATGAGCAGAAGAAACTTCTTTCAAAAACATTAAAAATAGTAATGTTTCCAAACTTTTGGCCTGTACTGTATATATATATATATATATATATATATATATACAGTATATAGCAAATAAAAATATTATATAAAATATTTATCTACATACATGTACACTACTGTTCTTAAGTTTGGGGTCAGTACAAATTTTTACAATGTTACAAAAAATCTATTTCAAATAAATACCGTTCTTTTGAACCTTGTAGTTCCTGAAAAAAATTGCATCACAGTTTCCACAAAAATATTAAGCAGCACAACTGTTTTCAGCATTGTAAGAAATCTTTCTTGAGCAGCAAATCAGCATATAATATTAGAATGATTTCTGAAGTTTCTCAACTCGCTTATTCCGCTCAGGGCCGCACACTCATCCCAGAATGCCCTTTTTATGCTGGTTTGATACGTGAAATAAGCAATATGTCTAAGGTTACGGAATTCAAATTGTTTTATTGTAGATACACACCTTATAGGCCTATAAATTCACAGCAAACACAAGTTAAGAACGAAGAAGGAGAAGAAATTGAGTGTGGAGAAACTGCGTTAGCAAAGATTCATTTTGTGATTTACTCAGCGACGTTCTTTGCTTAGAGGTAAAAAGAAGTTTAAAATACCTTCGCAGTGGTACAGTATACCGTTAACGAACATTCCGATGTCGTCCACGCGCCGTTTAGATGAATATGTAAATTAGTGCTGTGTGCTTTTCTCCCAATATCAAAATAAACCAGCCTGATCTCACAGCAATTCGTACGAATTTTAAGAGGTGGCTAATTCGTACGAATTCATACGACCTCACTCATACGAATTAGTACGATTTTTGCTAAATCGTACATATTTTACGAATTGCCCAATTCGTATGAATTCATACGAATGACATACCCCTGACCCCGCCCCTAAACCTACCCATCACGTGGGTTTAGACAAATCGTACAAATTCGTACGAGTGAGGTTGTACGAATTCGCCACCTTTTTATCACTCGTACGAATTCGTACGAATTGGTCGTGAGATAGCGTTGAAATAAACATACAACAAAACAAAAACTGCGGTGAGAAAACAGCAGTAAAGAAAGCATCTGATCATAGCAATGTGGATATGTTCGGCATTTCGGCATTATCCAGTCAAATCACGTCACTTATTTATACCACTTTACAATATTGCTTTAAAGCCACACATATCATTACTGTTATCTATAGGCCTACTGTAATCAAGACATTTCTTCAAGAAATTCATTACAAACAAAAATATATATACTGTAGAACAGAGAAATTTCATGTCGGAGCAGGATTTGAGTTCTTTTACCGGTGAGCGTGAGTGGTACATGAGAGGAGCAGAGCTCACTGGCATTGAGTTTCAAAAACATTTACAAAAATCTTACTGGCATTTTTAATCTTACAAGGAAATTTGTGTCCTATGTCTGTAGACCTGTCCTATGTCTGTTTTATGCCAAGAAAAAAAGCAACAAACTTCAATAACCAAAAAAAAAAAAAAAAAAAAAATTTGTGCAGCTAAATTTTTAGACAACATGGGTGGTCAGTAGAGGCAGTGAATGAAATGTTCTTCAAATAAATTGAGTTGCACATTACTAGCACATTCCAAGTTGCGCTGCAGGAAATAAGTGCACTCTTTTTTCCTCGACTTCATGATCAAGCTCACTTTCGCTCCGTCTGTCCTAACACTTATTACTCAGTGTGACTGCAGCAAAAAGAAAGAGAAATGATTCTCTCTTTTTTTTTTTCTTTGATCAGAGAGAGCAAGTGAAGCAGAGTGGCAACCCAATTACCATACCATCACCATGGCAATTTACAGCAAGTCACTTATGAAATTGTTATGAGGCGATAGGAGAGCTAGCCATCTGCGTTCTGCAGAAATGGAAGATCAAACGTTCCGTCTCGACGCCGCACTGGTTACCTGATCAGAGGTGTTTGGGTGTGAAGAGGGGTGAGATGGTCTCTAAAAAGTCTAAATGAATAGATGTCACATCAAATGTTCTTTAACGGGTCAGAGCTTTGACACAAATACGCTGTTTTTCCCTGACACAAGACGCACTCTGAAAACCAACGAGCCGTGGAAAGCCCGGGCTGGAGCACTGACAGCAAATTCTCGCCTGCAAGATATGGCCGTTCAGGTTCTGCTGAGGAACAACACACATACATGGCTGAAGTACCTCTGTGGTTGGCAAAGGCTAATATGAAGTCAACACTCCCAAAACAGGAGTGAGTCTGGGCAGAGGTCCAAAACCTCACACTGGTGTAAACAGAAACTGAAAAGCACACAATAGCATCACACATGAATATCTGTAAATGAAAAAGGCTTGATTTTGATGGTAGGAAATGTACTGTAAGGTAGCTATCTAATCTGGGAGTTGTTGGCCCAAATTGAAATATATTTTCCCCACTGACATGTGGGATTTATTTATTTTATTTATATATATATATATATATATATTTTTTTTTAATAAATAAATAAAATTTGTTTAAATATATGAATCTCTCAATATTAACAATTAAGTAGAAAAGTAGAAAGAGTAATAAATATACATCCAGTATATAGGGTCAAAATATCCATTTGTGCCTAGTTATTGAAAGTGTTTCAATTATGCCTTTTTATTTTTTTATATAAAATATTCAACAAAATTGTATAATTGATCTGAGCTCATATCTTGAGTTCTACAATACAAAAAGTAAAGAAACATTATTTGAAAACGGACTAAGATCTTCCGTACAAATATTGTTCAATTTTCTTTCTCTAAATAAATTTCCTTAACATATCAAATGTATTCTTCAGAAATACTATGGTTTTCGATTGTACAAACGCAAAATCTAATAACAAATTCAAGGTACATTCATTTTATTTCCCAGACAGCATTCTGCAAATAAACATTACAACCCTTTAAGCACAAGTCAACATTATTAATAATTCCATTTCACTGATGATGCCTTGAGACATCACCAGCGACATCATTATCATTTAACACAACCCGAGTTTTCCGTTGGCATTATTTCTTCTTAAAAACGAATGAGTGATTTTTTTCCTAATTATCGCATTAACCATAATGCGATTATCAACAAATCTGCATTTACATGAATGCTTAAACAGTTCGAGAAATATTATTTTCGCATTCTGGGTCAACACATAATCACACAGTTTAATGAGGCAGGGATAGTGATTCCAAAATACTCTACAGATCATTGCTTACCATTCTCCCTCTGTAAATATCATTCATCATAACGGTATCCATTTGAAAGATCTCTCTGGCTCTCTTTCCTTCCCCTGCTGTATCCTTTCCCAGACACCAGAGTGCACATAGTGGTCAAGCCAAAGGTTTGGTGACAGATTGCAATAGCTGACAGATTCAGAACACATCGGCCAAGGGCTCAAATGAACCTCTGTCCAACACCATCCATCTCTACATTGCACCATTAATGGCTGCCCCTGATCAATGGTCCTCCCTTGAGGAATCACGCACCCATCTCAGTCAATGGTCTCTGAATGTTATTACATTTCAGTTGTTGTGAAAAAGAGCAACACCCTGAAACTAATAGAGTCGCTGTCACTGTTTGACACGCACTTGGCAAATGGTGGATGAAAGTAAAGGTGAAGAATACTGCTATTTCAGAAATGGCACTGAGTCTAGAAAGGCAAAAAGAGCTGTGAGATTTTAAATCCAGGATTTCTTTTTTGTGCAGATACATACAGTTCTCAATACATACATACAGTACAGATACATCCTCAAAAGTTTACATACCCATGTGAAAATGTTAATAAATCATAAAAATTGCATGTTATTTTTTGGTTTAATACTGTTCTGAAAACACCGTTTCACATAACAGATGTTTACATATGGTCCACAAGACAAATAGTTGAATTTATAAAAATGACCTTTTTTATACCCAAAAGTTTATATAGCCTACCCTTGATTCTTAATACTGTCATTACCTGGATGATCCACGACTGTTTTTTATACTTTTTTTTATGATGGTTCTTCACGAGTCCCTTGTTTGTCCTGAGCAGTTAAACTCCCCAATGTTCTTCCAAAAAAAAAAAAAATCCTCTGATCTGCACAATCTGTGGTTTTCCAGCATCTTTTGCAAATTTTAAAGGGATACTTCACTTTAAAATGAAAATTCTGTCATCCTTTACTCACCCTCAAGTTGTTTCAAACCTGTATGAATTTCTTTCTTCTGCTGAACACAAGGGAAGATATTTAGAAGAATGTCAGTAACCAAACAGTTAACTGGAACCATTGACTTCCATAGTATATATTTTTTCCTACTATGGAAGTCAATGGTTCCAGTTAACTGTTTGGTTACTGACATTCTTCTAAATATCTTCCCTTGTGTTCAGCAGAAGAAAGAAATTCATACAGGTTTGAAACAACTTGAGGGTGAGTAAAGGATGACAGAATTTTCATTTTAAAGTGAAGTATCCCTTTAACCCTTTCTGACTGTATGAGTTTGAGATCCATCTTTTTTACACAGACAGGACACAGCAACAACTGAGGGACTCAAACACAACTACTACAAAAGCCGAAAACATTCACAGATGCTCAAGAAGGAAACACGACGCATTCAGAATTAACTTTTTGAATTGGATGATCAGTGTACTTAAAAGTAACATTACGTTATAAATAAATAAATATGTAAATAGGCAATTAAATAAATAAGCAAATAAATACAATATTTGAAACCAGAAAAGGCTGTTGGTAGATTCTGAAACAAACACAAGGAAGTTATAATGCTTCTGTTAATCAGCCAAGTGGCCATAGTTAGTTATTGATCAATATTCCAAAATATTGGCTGATACATTAGGCAAAATTTACATTTATTCATTCAGCAGACGCATTTATTCAGACTGATTTGCAAATAAGGAATATACAACAAAGTAGTTACATAAGGAGGCAGTAAGTTAGTAAGTTGTGCTGTAATACAAAGTTCCATAGGTTCCATTATATTTATATTCATAATGGACCGTTCTTCGAGTGAGACTTTAAACCGAGGTCCTGACTCTCTGTGGTCACAAAAAATCCCAGGATGTCTTTCGAAAGAGTAGGGGTGTAACCCCGGCATCCTAGCCAAATTTGCCCAGTGGCCTCTGTCCATCATGGCCTCCTAATCATCCCCGTATATATATATATAATATATATATATATATATATATATATATATATATAGATATATATAAAATAATTGGCTTCTCTCCACCAGTAAGCTGGTGTGTGGTGGGCGTTCTGGCGCAATATGGCTATATATATAAATATTCTAAAAAATATATCCCTCCATAGTTAAATTGTGCCCTGGCTGCTCTGTCGTTCATTTGGGAACTGAGTGGTGAAATCTACTTTTCTCACTTCTGAGACTTTTATTACACCTGCCTGTCTGCGTGTTCTTGTCTTGTCTAGCTTTCAAGACAATAGCTTCAGTATTTAGTTACTTTCCTCATCCATTAGAGGAGCATCCAAGGTCAAAAGCTTGCATACCATTCACATCAAAGCACCTGACTCTATTGGAAAATAAAGGGAGGAAAAATGTATAAAATGACAGAAATATGTGTGCAACACAACGAAGGCTCAAGTTTGATATTACTTTATGGCTTTAACAGCACATTCTAGCTAGTCCACAATTCCCAAAGCTGATAAAATAAATGAAATCATGATGTAATATCATATGAAAAATACTGATATATCAAAATATGCTCAAAGGCTACTTATATGGACTACTATAATGGTGCATTTTCATTTTTGGAGCCACATTCAGCCTAATACCTCCATTAGCAGGGAATTCGCCGGTGTTCGTTTTCCCGTGTGTTTGTTCATTCCGAATGCATCCTGTCTCTCACTACAGTGTTTGCTCTAAATAGCATGCTGTCCCCACCCTCAAAGTGTCAGTAGCGCTTTAAATCTCACATATGCACACATACGCACACATACACTCTCCTCTGAGCCTGCAAAACATGACTGACAGGAGAGATGTCATCACACATGCTGCCGTGGTAACAAACAACACCAATCAGCTTCCTGTGCTGTCGTCTACCGTCTGAGGTGGAAAGGAAACAAACACAACTCAAATAAAACAAATCCTATATTAACAGGACTGTATTACTGTATTATGGTGCACTTTTTCAAATGCAACTTTGAGATTTGAAGGTTGTACATCTCTGAGGGCAATATTTTAGGATAGTTCACCAAAAATATTACCCATACTAAACACATTATTCTAAAGATTTCCAACCAAAACCACCATGGCAGGCAAAGGGCATAAAAAAACCTCCATTACTAGCTCTGACTCATTCAAGTATGCCATTTCGGGTCAAGGTGAAATATTGCTAGCATTAATTGTTAATCGGCCAAATTACAATGAGTGTTAAGCAAAGCTGCTGCTAGCCAGAGGTGAAATATTACAATTATGAATTCTTAATAGTCTAAATTACTTTAACTTAGGTCTGTTCAAGAGTCATTAACTTACTGAATGGTAGCTGCTGGTCATAATTAATTCACATTTGAAAACACCACATCGCTCCCTGACACTGAACATTTTGTTTTGCATAATTTAACCAGCATCACTTTTCTAGTAGTGTCACTGGTCACTGTGGGTCACCAGACAGGGATTAGACTGCATATACGATATGAATGGCAAATTAAATCACAGCAAAAATGATTTTTATAATAATAAATTACCATCCACTTTTGAGAGCGAATGATGTGGTTGTCAATTTCTTTCTTATATTTTGTTTTTTAGGACTTCACACAACAAATACCTAATAGTGACTAATTAATAGTAATTTAGCAAACAGCTCAATAATCCAACAACTCTAGCCACATGCAATAATGCATGCTGGGAGCTTGCAGACCCTTAAAGTGCCCCTATTATGCTATTTTAAAGTTTCCTAATGTTGTTTTGGAGTCTCCTACAACAGGTTTACATGCTTCAAAGGTCAAAAAAACTGTTTCATTTCCTCATAATATACATTTGCACATCACCACATATTCAATGACTCTCAAACGACTCGTCAGATGAATCAATCTCTCTAAATCCCTCCTTTCCGCGAGCTACTCTGCTCTGATTGGCCAGACGGCTCAGTCTGTTGTGACTGGTTTACTCATTTCTTTACCAAGTATTTTTCTAATATATTGCGTTTAACACGTGGAAACTGTATCAGTAACAGTGCATGTATGCAATGTATACATTAGCCGAGCTCTAGTGTGAATGAATGATGTGAATGACTGATGTAACATAAACGATGGTAAAACAAATCTTGCTCCATCCTTAATCTTTCCTCAAAGTAGTGAGAACGACAGACAATCTGCATTAATAGACAGAGTTTTAGGTAATAGTGGCCCACAACTGATTAGCCGAAGTATTTCAGTAAGACAGTAATAATGTGAGTTAGCCAGTTAGCAGGGGACCTACACAGTATAAAACTCAAAACTAAGCATTTTGAACACCATCTTTCAAGAGCAAGCAGTTTGTGAATCCTGCAGTGAACTCTGAGATTTGAGAAGCAGTCATCAGTGAAATAAAGGGAACACAACAAAAGTTTAGGATTATACTGCTGTGATATCATGGTAAAGATGAACTTTAACCACCGATTCTCCACATGCTTGTCCTTGGGCAGTGAAAAAAAACTGGCTTTACCTTCACATTGTAGAGCACAGCGCCGTCTTCTCGACATGATGCTATCCAGTATCCACAGGAATCAGTTGCTGGTTTGAGGTTCAAGTTCTCCCTGGAGTCTGCGCGCACAATAAGTGGGCGGTGCAATATGCAAATGGTTTGTTTGACGTCACAACGAAACGGTTTATGACTCGCTTGAAAACAATTCATTTCATTGACTCAGAGTCGACTCTTACTTTTGAAAGACAATAACTTTATATACGGTGGACTTTCAGATTTAAAACTTTGCAGGATGTTTTCATTCACTTAGAGCTATATGTTGCACACTACATGAAAGGTCATTTTCAAAAATCCATAATAGGGGGTGCTTTAACCAATTAGTAGCATTGTTCAATGTTATATATTTTTTTCCACTCTTTTAGGTTTGTTGGTACGAATTTCAAGAGAATATTGTTAGTCCAACATGTACTATTATGTAGATTTATGGTAATTCACATTTCTAAGTATATCTGACTCAAAAGGCCCCCTGTATGCTGGATAAAATGTAATTGCAGTGTACAAGATGAGTCATCCATATTTTTGGTCCATTTTCCGGGAAGAGAAAGTCATTTAAATTTAAAATGCGTACTGTATGTCTGCTTTATTTTAGGAGTACACTAGCATGCAGATGGTTTCCGAGTAAACGGATAGGCCTATGGAGGAAAATTCAGCATCCATGGGTTACAACCCTTTAGGCAGATATTTAGACATTTGACTTCACAAACACAGGAATCTATGTTAATGCATTATGTAAAATCAGCACTGGAAAAAGGATGACCATAATTATTTTTTAATGTGGTAACATACTGGTGCCTTTATTACTGTTGAAATCCAGATGGATGGATGGATGGACGGACGGACGGACGGACCGATAGATAGTTTTATATAATGCCATGTCAGCATCTAAGGCTATTTTCATGGCAAAAATGAAATTACAAAAATACAAATATTTCGATTTCACGATTTCACTTTGCAAAGACAAGACAAACTAATTAATTTTTTGCAGTAATGTGTACCAATGAATCATGTACAATAAGACCAAGAATATGAGCACTTATGATGAACTGACTGCATGGACTGATAGAATTCATTTTAAATACTGTATTAAGTCATTAATATTACTGTATTAAGGTGGGGGGGGGGGTGTTAGGTAGTGAAACCAATGAAAGGAGGAGGGAACCAACAACCTGAGAAATCCACAAAATCTGTGGAGCATCTCTCACAATAGTTCTCTCGCCTCCTCTTGTTTTGCTAAGGATGTCTGCTCGTAAATGTCTTCCAGGATTGATATCGTATTATTACTTGCACTTATTGAGTGGGTAGTTTCAAAGGGACAGTTATTAAAGCAAATATCTTTAATTTGCGATCTGGGGGCCATCAATCTGTTCTAGTAATAACAGCAAGGAATTCCTTATTAGAGCTGAGAGAGAAATATTGAGTTTCCTGACATATCCTCAGCTGGGTAAAAATATAACCGTGCTCAAATCATGAAATGCGACTCTACTGGAGGTGTGCATACGAACCGTGAGAAAAAAATACCTTGCGTTATCATAGCACCGCAGTTTACAGAGTGAAATCTAAAAAGCAATGTGCGCATTCAAAATCAATTGACTTCTTGTTTAGCCTTACTATGCAATATTGCTTTAAATATAGTAATAATAATTGGCAGGCTACATAGTGGATGGTAAATTAAAATTAATTGTATCTTACATGCACTCTTCAATAAAGCAGGGAAAGGTTACACTCAATGAAAAAGTTCAAATTCATCTAAAAAAAATCCAAAGCTAAGGTATTTAATTCAGTCCTTTAATAGCAAAAAAAAGCACCTGTCACACTTGTCTCAAAAATGAATGGCTACAATTGCAGGGTCCTAGAACACATAAATGTGAGGTTTAAAAAACAACAGAGTAATTTTAAAGTCTTCGTGATGGCGATGTTAACACTGTTCTCAGCAAGACCCGCTAGACTGCTGTCAGCACTTCTCTGCTAATTGCCGTTCTCAGTTAAAACCATTATGATCCCCTTTTATTCTGCCCAAAATAGAAAAAAAATCATGTTGCTCAGTCAAAGACCGACTGCCAGGAATTCTCAATGGCTACTAATGAGATGCAAGTCATGGGTAAAGGCTTGTCGTATGAGCTCTGGGGCCGGTTGCATAAAGCCATTATGTTAAGACAGTGTCTTAAAGGTGAACTAAGTAACTTTTTTACCTTAACTGAACAGCTTCGGAGTCATTGGAATGGTTACATTACTTATTTCGGGTTGAATGGTGGTCGTTTCGCACCCCCCTGGTGCCCGTGAGCGGAAAACCTGCACTTGCAACTTTGAGCCGCCGGGCCGCCGGCCGCCGCGTCAGGAAGTATCGCGTGATATCAGGTCTCGCGATGTAAACAATTGCTTTACGGCCAAAAGAAATCTGTTAAAATGCTGTCATTATTGCGCTCCCTCACGCTGTTTGAACCCGAATGAAGAAGACGTTTTAAAGAATGTCCCATCCGCTTTGATGTCGTTGATCTACTAGCCTCTGGTGTCTGAGAATCGCCAACGAGTTTTTACAACAGTGTTGTCAAATATCTATTCCGAAGCTGTGGGGGGAGCTCTAGAGAGAAACCTGCGAGCAAAAAGCGAGAATACAGCGAAGAAATCCCGAAACTACTGAGCCCAGCTTTAAGTTGTAGTATGACCCACTAGCAGTTAGTCAGGGGCAGTCAGTCAGTCTTATTTTTTGGTATCAAATTAGGCTAATCTATGTTTTTATGTAACTGATTTTAAAAAGCTATGAACAGTCTTAAAAAAAAAAAAAAAAAAGATGTCTAACTTGTAAGACTCATGCAACCGGCACCTGTATGAATAGTCAAATGAGTTATAATGATGGTGGATAATGACATGGACTTTGACTTGAAACAGCAACTTGTTTAAACAGTGAAAATGGGAACAGTAAAATATGTTGAATGTAAACTGATTACTACTGTTGCTATATGTTTGCTTAAACTATTACTATCTTAACTATTACTATCGTCCACTCAACACTTAAAGGGATAGTTCACCCAAAAATTTAAATTCTGTCATTAATTACTAACCTTCATGTTCCAAACCTGTAAGACTTTCGTTTTAAGATCTCTTTATGAACTTTTTGAAGCATCAAAGTGGTAGTTGCGTAGCTGTATGGAGGGACAGAAATCTCTCAGATTTCATCAAAAAGATCTTAATTTGTGTTCAGAAGATGAACGAAAGTCTTACAGGTTTTGAACGACATGAGGGTGAGTAATTAATGACAGAATTTTCATTCTGGGGTGGACTAGCCCTTTAAGAAACGTCAATTCAATTATATTTACATAACGCTTTTTACAATGGTCAGTGTTTCAAAAGCAGCTTTACAGAAAGATGTTGCGGTAATAAATAACAATATGGAAGTTAATTATGTAGAGGCCAAGAAATATCTATTTATCAGCTTCTTAAAAAGTACCCTCTATCTAGATGAGCTCTGCACACTCCTGGGATGCTTTTTAAACGGTATTAAAAGACTTCAGATACTGTATATGCCAGACTCTTGCCGGCTGTTATCCCTTCACTTCTTTCACATTTTCAGTGTTGTGTCAAACAAATGGTCAAACTTCACCCAAGGCAAATGCCATCTATGACAACTGAGACAATTACTACCTGCATTAAATGTCACATGCAGTACTTTAAGTCAAAATATATAAAAATGATTTGAGGACATTTATGCCATGTCTGTCTGTCTGTCTACTCTATCTATCTATCTATCTATCTATCTCTCTCTCTCTATATATATATATATATATATTTATCTATCTATAGTATCAATTGCATCCATCTATCTGTCTGTGTATTATGCATCCACCATGTCTTTACTCCAGTATACCGTGAGATGTGTTCCATGAGGTCCAGTGTCCCGGAGGAAACACCTGCCCTGCAGACAGCAAAATGTCACTGTCTTCCTCCTGTCTTTCCCTGGTACAAGCTATAGCTACACTATTGTACACGAAGTGCACTGAGGCATGCCCCTTGTAGACATGCAAGCCCACTCTAAATTATGCAGTCTGTGGCAAGGCAGCCAACATGTAAACGAATATTAAACGAACTTTAAAGCTAAAAAAAAAAAAAAGTTTAAAATTAAATTTACCTGAACAAAACCACCAAGGAACCTTCATGAAATGTATAATAACAACCCAGAAACTCTATTATACCTGGAGTGAGATATGAATGGTGTAATTATGCAATCTACTAGCAGGGGCTAAGACAATGCTAATGAATAATGTCAACCATTCTTTTTCTGGACAAAGAAGGTTATTATACAAGTGAAAGTGTTAAAGTGTAAGTGGGTATGTGCAAATTAACCTTTTTGTTTTGGTGATCTCATGAAATTAAAAATTAAATTCAGTTCGGGGCCATATTTCATCTCAACATCAACAGAACATTATTCCAGAAACCAGTAACATCTATAACTTTATGACCTGCATGGTGTATCACTTCAAGCCCCATATCTGAAGAAAAGAAACCAGCTGTCAGATTAAATCTGATAATCGGTTCTTGCAATGTGGTTTTCACGCCTCCATTATTCCAGCGTGCGTTGCAGAATCTCCCCCTGCAGCTACTGACGAACAAATCAGAAAATGCTTGATTGCTGCATATTAATATGGAGACGCATCTATTTAAGGAGAAGAGGAGGGAAACATTCCATCTAATCAACAGCAAGAGATGATCTTATTGCTTTATGATTTTACATTGATGCATCACATCAGCGTCTTCAAAATCAACACAGGAAATACATGACATAAATAAAATCTCAATTGTTTCTCCTAGAGAGCAATAAGATTAAGGAAATTTCTCGAATAACGCTTTGAGTTTCACAAACTGAGGTCAGATATGCCAAGACACCAAAGTCTGTAATAAAAAGTCCGAAATTTCAATATAAACTATTTCCCAATAAATTCTTCCAAGACCAAATGATCAACGCTATCAATATAAATGCCCATTTTTTGTAGTAGTATAGCTTTTTAATGCCAGGTCAGCATCTGAGGCTATCTTCATGGCAAAAACAGAGTTACAAAAAAATACAAGAGTTTAATAAATACAATAAAAATGAAAAACCAAACCAAAAGAACAATACAGCAGTTAATATTATACAAAATGTTTAACATTTACACAATAATAATTCTGAAATCTTTTCTGGTAAAATCTTACTGAAGTCCTTAAATGAGCTTACAGCATAAAATGTTGTCTACTTGCATGAAACATGGGACAGTCCAATAAAATATGTTTAAGAGAAAGGGGGGTCTTGCATAGAGTAGAGTTGCATACATAGAGTTGGGTCCTCGCCTTTAAGCAATCTAGTATGACCTATGCGACACCTAGTGAATACCACTTGATCAAATCTTGTCAACAGTTGTCTCATTTGTATCTATGAAAAGGAAATACGGTTGACAAGGAGCACAATTAGCAATAGCTTTTAAATTAAATAGCTTTTCCAGTATCAAGTTACTTTTTCTAATAACTAACAAATATTCAGTCAAGTCCATTGAACATTGTCTAGGCATTAAAAACAAAATGAGTTGCCAATGGGTTAAGAAAAGTGTAATTCAAGTTATATTGTCTGAAAAAATATGTTTTATTTAATTGTTTGTTCGGTTTTGCTTCTCAATGGATTTTATTTGAATGATGTTAAGATATTTTTTACTGGGGACAAAAGCAAACAAAAAGGAAAAGGATTTTGCAGTGCATTTCCAAAGCAGCCTTCTCAACTAAAATATAAAAGACCTAGCTTTGAGCAACATTTTCTCTAGATATGCACACATTTAAATTTTCCATGCTTATTGGGGAGACCCCAAAAACAACTAGGACATTCCAATGCATTTCTGCAAGTTTTTTTTATGTTTTTATTTATTTATTGACGTTACCAGATTTTCCCTCATTCCCTCTGCCTCTGTTTTTTCATCTCATGCCATATCTTCCTCCCAATGTTACCCTGTCTCTCTCTCTCTCTCATGACTAACTAATGAGTCCTGGCATTGCTGTTGTCCCTGAGGTGTTATTGGGCTGATCTGCTCTTAAGGGTGTTCTGAGAGGTTGACTCTCCTAAGCAGCAGGAGGCCCGCACTTCTCTTAAATAGCGGGGCTAAAGAGGTTTGTTTACTGGGTAACACCTTGGCCTGACCTCCCCGAGCCACTGGGAGTTACTCTGTGATTAGTTCTGTGCTAGCCTGGAGCTGAGGAGCCGGCATCGGGTGGAAAGCCACTCTCTTCCCAAAACAGGGTGAATGATTGGGCAACTTGCTCTGTAATCAATCATCCTTTCTACCACCGACATACCGCACGTACACATCCAACGGGAGAAGGATGGGGCCCTCCTAAACTTGTTGCTATCTTTGTCGCGGTGCCTGAAAAGCTGCATGATTTTATTTAGAGTCGGCCTTTGACTTGATAACAGGAGATTAATTGTCGCTGTTGCTTGGCTTTTCCCCAATGGGTCTTTGTGGCTTTCGGCAAACACAGAGAAAGGAAGACACAGCCTCACCAGGATGTACGCAGCTAATGTCTGTGTGTGTACGTGCTCAAACACGACTTTCTCTAATAGCTCCTGGTCCACTACGGTTTGCCACTCGGCCCCTGTGGATGGGGTCTCATTATTGCGATGTGTATTCACATCTTCCACCTTTTGCCCAGGGTTCTCCTTCACGTTGTCGCTTTCTCCTTACAGTGGCATTTCAGTGACAAGCCTGACACTTCTCTTCTGGCGCCCCTGTTGGCCTGCAACTGGGCTCCACTGACCTAACGCTGCACTCCCATCAAGAGACTTCAGAAAGAGAAATCAGAAGTATACTAAAGAAGTATACTTCAAGGTCATTTTATGAAGTATACTTAAGTAATGTTCAAGTATATTTTAAGTATACATTATGCAGTAAGTATACTAATGTCAATATGTACTTGTAGTAAACTTGTAAGTGTACTATTTTAATACCGCTTGGGACTAAATTGGCCCACTTTTAGTATATAAAAGTATATGTTTAAGTGTACTATAAGTGTAACAGTAGTAAACTTTAAGTTCATAATTACGTTTCTCATTTGTACTGCAAGTGAACTTATGGGTATACTAGCAGTTTACTATTTTAATACTTGTAGACAATTTTTTGTTTATGTGAGTACACTTTGAAGTATACTTTCAGTAAACTACAAGTTTAGTAGTTTTATACTACAAGTTTTCTTTAAGTGAACTTAACATTATACTTGTAGTTTACTATATATTATTTTTGCACTTGCAGTAGGCCTATATACCACTATGTTCAAATTTTATTTTTTATACTTGAAAATAACTGTACTTTAATTTTAAAAACATTTTATTAGCTTCATGCATCCTTTTTGATTAACTCTTGAATGTTGGTAAGTTTCATAAAGAAAGGCAACATTTTAAACAGAAAAGTTGAGAAAATCTAATTTTTGTCAAAGACAAATTCATCCTTGATCAGATTGAGAACGATGATCAAAACAAAGATGGAGTAGATCGAGTCCAACGCCCCCAAAACTTCAGTCGTTTTCTCTTCATGGGTTACGCTTCATTTCATTTGGTAATATTAAATAGTTTTGATTTACACGCTGTTTAATGTTTGATGATCACGTTATTTTACATTTGAGTGAGCAATCTTCAATCACTTGTTTCAGCGTCTTCTTCTCCTGTGTTTTGATCCGGAGATTCTGTACTAGAAGATGTGTCATAGCGCCCCCTACCGTATAACAGTGAAAACATGGATAGCTGGAAAATTCAGTCAATGGCGGGGAAATAGTAAAGTAGAATTAAAGTAAATTCCTATGTACACTACCAGTGGACTAGCCTAAACAAAAATTCAGATACACAGAATTAGAAACATATCTGTTTTGTATCAATATTTTAATCAATATGAATTAGAAACATGTTTTATATTAATATTTTAATCAATATTTTCAAACAATGTAAGTTTCAAAAGACTGTATATGAAAAACAATGTAAAAAAAGTATATTTAATAGGCTATTCAAAAGAGTTAACACAACTACAAGTGAAGTATACTTTGAATACAAGTACAGGCCAAATATACTTGGACTTTTCTCTCAGTATAAGTCAAGTACACTTAAGTGTAATTTAAGTATATTTCTGAGAGGTGCATAAAGTATATTTTTGAGAAGTATATAAAATGTAGACTGAAAGTAGGCTTTCTTATTTTTAGTTGAAAAGAAGTATGCTAACAGAACACTTGAATAAACTTTAAATTATTATTATCGATCAGGGCCAAGATCAAGGGTCAGTTCCATGCTTATTTTATTTACTCTATAAGCTATTCCACCCAAAAGCTTGTTACTATATAAACATGAACATGTTAAAAAAAGTATTTAATAAGCTACTCAATCAAAATAGTAAACACAAGTACAAGCCAAGAATACTTAGAATACTTAATTATACTTTTAAGTATTTAGTTTTTATTTATAAGTTTATTTGTATAGGGACAATACAAAAAAAACATGATCCCAGTCAAAACTGGAAAATATGTATTGCACATAGAGAGTATAGCAAAAGCTAATTTGCATCTCAGTTCCCTAGAAAGGCTTTTCTAATAAAAAATAAAAAATAAAAAAATAAAACTACTACTCATAGAATAAAACTACCACAATATGTCACTTATAGACATTCAAATACCTACCTAAATTATACATATTAGAATGGAGCTTTCAACTCTAGCACACAAAAACAAACAATTATTACATTCAAATATGTGTGCAGTTCTGGTTTATTTTAAACCACCGCTTTACCTTCAATGTAAAGGACTTTATTTCAAGTATTGCCTTAAACTCATTTGGCAACAGGTTCCAGAGTTTGGAGCCCTCAACAGAAAAGGCTCTTTGCCCTTGTGTAGTTCTACGAAAATTAATCCTACAATTCCCACCTGCCGAACTCCTAGTGATTCTACTTGTATCATCCTGTCTCTTTATCAATTTACATACAACAGATGGTGCCTTATTGTGCAAACATTTAAAAATCCATTTTATATATGACAGATTTTTAAAATGTGTAAAGCTTAGCATATAAAAAAAAAAATTCAAACGTTGCAGTGATGCCATCGATTTGGCTTTTTATCCATTATGTTTAGAGCTCGATTATACAACATTTCAATTTTTTTAATTAAGGAATCACTTGTTGGAGTCCAAACTGTAATACAGTATGAAATGCGGGACAAGATCATTGCATGCATATATCTCGATCAACAAGTACAGGCCAAATATACTTAGACTTTTCTGTCAGTATAAGTCAAGTATACTTAAGTGCAATTTGAAGAATATTTCTGAGAAGTACATAAAAACAAGACGGAAAGTTACTTTCTTATTTTTAGTTTAAAAGAAGTATACTAATAGCACACTTGAATAAACTTATTTTCCGTAAGGATATTCAGCAGCTTGCATCTCCAATATGAGAAATTTAGTCAAGCTAATGCCAACAGAAAATTTTCATTCAAGCTAATGCCATATTTCTGAACAAGGTCAAGCAGATGGTTTCGAAAACAAGTTTATGCAAGGCTGTTCAACCCCAAGTACAACAAAGCAACAGTTGTCTATGAATTTCCAGGAAAAATGGACTTCAGAACCTGGGGATCAAGCTCAGTGCAGCAGCTGAGTGGGCAACATCTGAGTTGATAGTCTGTTTTCTCTAATGCTTCCCATTAAAGTTAATGTGTGTATTTATATGTTTGCATGCAACTCACCAATATGGCTGCGATGTGTTGAGGCCAGACTCAGCTGACCCCAAAGAGACAGCAGACAGATGCCCAACAGCAGCAATCTCCTGCCCACACGCTGCAGTTCCCTCTCCTGCATCCTACAAACACACACACAATGCATTGAGGCAATTATTAACATATGATTCAATGACATATGGGAAATAACAGTCAGTAAACAGCTAATTTATCTTAAATACACCATCAAACACATGAAAATAAAAGTACTATGGTTTAGTAATGCTATCAAATGGTAAAACTACAGTACTTTTACTTTAGATAACGAGGCTAGTTGTCACATAGGCTATATCTAATTAACCCCACTAGCATATTTAGGCAACAATATAATAGAGGTAGATTTTAACTGTAATTTTTCATAGTTTTATTGGATATATTTAAATAATTCAATTTATTACTTACAATATTTATTAGCCTAAACAGAGGTTTGATGTTTTTGCATAATATATTAAAAATTGCGTTGTATTATCAATCATTGTTTATCAATTTAACTGAAAAACCTCCTAACCTGCTGTTGTCGTTTTGACAACACAATATTGTGTAAACTATTGGGACATGTTGTCACAAAAGGTCGAGATGTGTTCGGCAATAAGGGTGGAAATGTTCAACAGCTTTTTCTAGCCTAAAATCGGGTATGTGCAAGCACTGCAAGGTACTTCAATCATGTTTTTTTTCTACAAGTGACAAATGTTTGCATTAAAACGGCAATTATGATTTCTTGTTCATTATAATGTAATACCATGCTACTTTTCTGTAGGGAAACATTCTAATTTTTCTCCATTTGGCAAACAAACAATTTTACAATTCCCCTTAATTGCCTCAAACACCCAGAAAATAGTCCATTTACCATTTAAATGTCAGATCAAATATCCTATTTTACTCTGAAATACAGTCAGTCAAACTACAAACAACATGACCCATAAATCCTCAAAATGCGAAATCGTTCTAAACAGCCATTAATTTCCTCAAATATCAGCCATCCTTCAAATGTGTTAGTGAGTGACACAATCAAGCTTTTTGGTGGTGGTCCGCTCTTGTCTGGAAAGCACCGTATAATCTTGATATACTATCAGAGGCTGCAGGCCAGTAATTCCCTCTCTGTCTTTGAGGGGTCCGGAGAGACCAGAACACACAAAAGCAATCATCGTGCCGACATGCCAAGCTTGTCTTATACTTGTGGAGCGTGGACAACAGTAGTATCACAGGCATCTTTTCATGTCTTTTGCCAGCATCTCTCCTCAAATTACAGCAAAGGCGGGCTCCGTGTGAGGGGCTGTGAGCCTGCGTGTTTGGCAGAGACAGAGAGGCTTTTCTGCATATGTTCAGCAGTAAGTCAGACTCTGGAGGTTTCCCTGTCCCTCATTACACTACACTAAAAGAACATTGGTTTGGCTTTTATGGCCACAGCAGAAGCATGCGAATAACCCAATTTGAGGTTTTGATTAAGGCAGACGTTTTCTGAATCAGCACTATTTGATTAGAGAAAAACCCCTCAGTTGCATTTTGCAAGCCCAAAAAAAAAAAAAATAGTCTTAAACATGTTAATGAGCACTACATCGATTTAAATATATATAGAAAGAACTAGATTTCTACAGTAGTGCTTACCCATGAAAAACTGACTGACACCATGTAGGGTGTTCTGGGTGGTTGCTGGGGCTTTCCTATGCAGCTAACAGACTTCTGACTGGATGCCAGGGTGTGGCTATGCAGTTGCTAGGGATTTCTAGACGATTGCTAGGGCTTTGCTTTTCAGTTGCTATGCGGTTGCCAGGGTGTTCTGGTGGTTGTCAGGGTGTTGCTATGCAGCTAGTGCATGGAGTGTTTTCACCATGTTACTATGAAGTTGCTACCAAGCCAACAGGGAACGTTCTCAGAACTTTGGCTAAAACTTGATTTTCTCCGCTTTTTGCTCAAAGACTACGTCTGGATCGGATTCAGAATGATGATCAAAACGTAGATGGAGTAGATTGAGTCCATCAACACCCCTAATGCTTGCACAGTCCTGTAGCTCATCCTGGGTCGACATTTTATTCAGTAACATTAGGCAGTTTTGATTTATATGCTGTTTAAGATTGATGATCGTGTTATTTTACATATGCATATGATTACATATGAAATCACTTGTTTCTGCATCTTCTTTTCATGTGTTTTGATCATGAGATTCAGTACTCTTTCAGAAGATGTGTCAAAGCGCCCCCTAACGTATAACAGTGACAACACGGAAAGCCGGAAATTTCCATCAGTGGTGGGGAAAGAGGGTAATATTGTTCTCAAAATGTTAGCACAAAAACATTACTTAAACATCGTTCATGGAAAGTTTTTACCCGAAAAATTTAGTTGGATGTTCGTGTAATGTTTTTTTAAATGTTACTACTTGTTTCCGAACATTCAGAGAACATTCAAGGGTAACGTTTCCATCATGTTTTCCAAATTATAAAATGGAACATTCACATAAAGAAAAAAAAACTTTTACAAAATTTTTAAAACGTTTTGAACGTTCAGAGTAGCCTACATTAAAAAAATAACGTTTTCATAACTTAATAGGAACGTTGGCAAAGCGAACATACTTATCTTAGAACATACTTTTGTTGGCTGTGTAGTATGTTGCCATGGAAATCATGCAGTTTGCAGTAGGATAGGTGATACAAGTTGCTTCTAGTACAACTTTATGTGGTTGTTTGGGTGATTCTATTCAGAAAGGTGGTTCCTTCCGTTTGTCCTGTGTCGCATGACCAGGTGATCGTCGTGTGACTAATTGATTGCTGTTTAAAAGAACTCTGATTGTGTTTGTACTCACACCCTGATGAAGGCTTATTGGCCACAACGCGTAGGTGTGCCGTTGCTTGTCACCTGTTTTTAAAATTTAAGCCATGAAATAATAAAGGCTTTTTATATTTTTCTAAAAACTAATATTCGAGTGCCTATATCCGAGTTTCATATGAGTGGTGGGTGTTCTGGGTGGTTGTCAGGGTGTTGCTATGCGGTTGCTGGGGTGTTTTGGATGATTGCCAGGGCTTTGTTATTCGGTTGCCAAGGTGTACTGGTGGTTGTCAGGGCATTTCTGTGTTGCTGATAGTGCTCAGAGTGACTTTTACAATGTCACTATTGAGAATGAGGAGATGTCGTCACGCCACAGCGCCCCCGCCCTCAGAGACCGCGTCATCCTCCCCTTTCCGCCATTTTGGGAGGATACCCGCCAGCACCGTTCATTGTTTGTATTGGTAGTAGAGGAGGTTGTCGCACTATTTTAGAATGCCTGGAAAACACTGCTGTGTAAAAAACTGCTCCAGTGTCTCACACGATTGTCATGGAAACCGTAGGAACCATGTGTTACAGTTTTTTCGTATTTTAAAATTTAAAAGTAAAAAAAAAAAAAATGTTTTGTTTGGCATTGGTAGTAAGTTTCTCCCTGTAAGGACCCTTCTCTTTTGCCGCATTCTTCTCCATTTCTTCGTAATTTTCTCGTAATTTTTATTATAATTCCTCGAGCCGTCTTTCCTGCTCCGTCTCTGTATTGCTCTTGCACTGTTGCCCCTGGCAACCGATAGCGTATCCTCCCAAAATGGTGGACGGGCTCAATTCGTCACGTGACAGCAAGCTACCTATGAGTATGTCCTCATTCTCAATATGGATGCAAGCAAGCTCTGAGTGGTTGCCAGTAGAGCTGCATGATTCTGAATAGGGAATCACGATTTTTTTTGTTTCAAACAGAGATCACGATTCTCCCACGATTCTGAACAAACTAAACAAAATAGCGCAAATTACCAGAGTTTCTGACAAAATGTTAATCGCTGCAGTGTCTTTAAATTGTTTAATTAATCTGAATTATTTAAAAACCTCAGTTTAAATGGATGATTCAATGACTCACTCATAATTACTTCACGTGTTTCGTTACTGGATGAATGGTTTGTGAAGCCATTTCATACCTACACACGTTAACACTTTTCTCTGGGTCAGCACCAACGCAGATTTGAATGTTACAGTGTGATTTTGTCAAAGGTTTAATAGACAGGTAAATCCTTGTCACTTAGGAACAAGATCACGTGGGTGTTTGAATAGAGATTGCGGTCTTTTAATGATTTCTCGTGTAGCTCTAGTTGGCAGGATGCTGCTATGTAGCTGCTATGGTGTTATTGAATGGTTGTCAGTGTGTTCCTATGCAGTTGCTAAGGTGTTTCGAGCTAAGATGATGCTTGATTATGGGTGTTCTAACTGGGATTCTTCAAACACATTGTTATGCAGATGAAAAAGTATTCTGAGTGTTGCATGCTATTAGTAGTGTTGGTAGGATGTTGTTATGCAGTTGGTAAAGTATATTTATATATTTATTTTATTATAAAAGTATATTTATTTTAGAATGCTGTTGCTAGGGAGTTGCTAAGTGGTTGCTAAGTTTTTGCTTCACTGTACAGTTTTCCATTTTGATCGTTCGCCAGGTGAAAAACGTCAAGTCTGATTACCTAGAAAAGTAATAACACCTCTCCTCAAGAAGCCACACAATCTGAGGTTTTATTCATGTCCATAAAACAAACTACAACAGACTTCAAAATCCAACAAGAAATAATAACAGCGATGATTGCCTTAGCAAACAACACTAAAAAATGAAATGTGCTCTTTAAAACTTGATTAGAAAATTCAAGTTTTTGCACACATAAGTATCATTCATCACCCCAGCGTCTTTTCCTTCTCTCTTTCCCTCGTGCTTTCTTTCTCCCACCCATAAGCACAATTAGACTCTCTGTCCGCAATAACCGCACAAAGCCGATGGGGTTCACAAGCTTATGAGGTCGTTGACAAGTCACTGGAGTTGAAGTATTGAAAACACACACACTGTAAATAGCTGACGTCGCCCTGCATGCACCCAAAGGGCTTGCACATATTGATTGAAGAGAGACGTTGGTAAATAGGAGCCAAAGAGGTCAGAATGTTTTTTTCCTAACAAACCCGGGCATGCAACAACACTTTCCTAAGCGGACATGTTTTGGTTTAAGGGCAGAACAATTCAATTGCATTTTTAACGTGTTAAGATTCAAACAATGTAGCCTTTGACAAGCCCTCATGTGATCCAATCAAATTCTCAAAACATAATCTAATTCAGGGTATGATAGAGGCATCCAATAAGTTCATTATTAATTTGGCCAGTATAAACTGTAAAGTGCCTACTAAGTTTTTTAAAATAATATGTGAATCAGTATGCATTTCACAATGGTAAACGTTTCAAGAAGTAGTATAAACATTTGCATTCTGTGCACAGTATACATACTACATAATGCAGAAACTACTGTTGAAAAATTTGGGGTCAGTATGATTTAATATGAATACATAATATAAGCGGAAGATGATGGATGGACATCTAATATTAATAGTACTACTTTAAAAATGTATACTTTTATCTAGCAAAGATCAAAAGTGAATGTTACGACTAGCATGTGATGTTACAAAAGATTTATATTTCAAATAAATGTCACATATGTTGCGATAAAACTCATAACTCATTTGCATTCTTAGCTGAAAAATGCATATTTTGCACACTATCTTTATAAGTGGTAGCACATAAAATGTGCATACAATGCAAACAACACAACACATTGAAGAAATAATAGTAGTAAACTATTCCAAATCCTGCTTTTTCCTTTGTGGACCCACAATTCTTCACTCCCTCTGAGGCAGTATGACTCACTTTTAAAAGCGTATTATAAACCAGAGGGAGGAAAGAACCAACAAGTTATTAAGCATCTCCTCCACAGACTCATCATCTCACTGCAATATGTGTAAAACGCTATACACCTAAGGGACACCAACAACAGCAGCTGATTGGCAGCGTTAAAGACACCAATGAAGGCATTTTATGAAACACACAAAGAAGAACAGGCATTAAGAGTAAAAGTGCAATTGCCAAACCACTCAAACGCGATAAAGTGAGTGAAGGGGAAAAAAAAACAACTCCTCCACCTGTTCTCTCCTAGAAGAGCGAATCACTTTCAAACGAGCAATCCAGCCCACCACGGCTGGCTAATTAGTCCCTTTGGAATGCCCCTCGTGCAGATGGCAAGATGTCTGACATATTTATTTTGGTCCTTCCCGTCAAATCACTCCTTTCTTTGGTTCTCAAACTCACCCTGTTCGTACGTACGGAGGCGGTAAATGCATTTAGTCCTGCAGATGTAGAATCATACAAGTTCTCCAGACTCGCTTGACCTTGCTGCGTGGATGTAAGTGCGCTCATATGAAAGAAGCGAAGAGAAAACAAAATTACAGAGCCGCCCAGGTAGGCGCGTTTCCCCACAGGGCTTGAAGGAACCGGGCACGCGAGGCTCGCGTCTGCCAGCTCGCCAACCACAGGAGAGCAAGTTAAGATCTAGACATCTGCTGGGTGAAGTGGGGAATCAAAGATGGAGAATGTCTGAAAGAAAAGAGAGAGGAATGTATTCAAAGGAAGAAATGAGGGCCTCAGGTGTAGTTATGGGTCCACAGCACCATTGATGGGCCTTGACAAGCAAGAGCCAGGAGGGGAAAACAGACGTTTGGGCACTAGGCACTTTCCACAAATAGGATTTAAAATGAGTCTGAAGTACTGCATTAGTTTCCTTTTTCTACAAATGCTCAGTCAAAAGAAGGTGCTTAGCCTTCAAAACATGGTGATCATCAAACTAAATAATATATTAGTCTGTTGCAAATTTA
Source organism: Rutilus rutilus (assembly GCF_951802725.1). NCBI lineage: Eukaryota > Metazoa > Chordata > Actinopteri > Cypriniformes > Leuciscidae > Rutilus > Rutilus rutilus. The sequence goes on along the minus strand of NC_140217.1, from coordinate 35,413,736 downwards.
AAACTTTAAAAAACAAATACAATTATAAAATCATCAAAATTAGACTTTCACTTCAAAGGGGCTCGTCTATTTGCGACCAGACTTGATTTTTCCTTCAAAGGATTTCCACAAGTAATATTTAAACACTAGATCTTTTATTTCATGATCTCAAAAAAAAAAAAAGACCAGATGAATGAATGTAGACACAATCTATTTATCTATAGAAGACTGTCAGACAGCATTGTTACCACTGACAGAACAATACGATTTGTTTTTTTATCAGAAACACTATCAAAATATATCTGTGTTGAAATTAATAAAGACAACATATGGTGGGCAGAACCATTTGTGTGACAAGCCTTTTGGTTCAATCGCTTTGAAAACTTCTAATGCCAGCCAATATGGACCCTTCAAAGCTCAGCGTTTGATGGCAGTCAGTTGGTGAAATCAATAGCAATATATGCAGATTTTTAAATGGATTCTCTTGCATTTGAGTTTAGACTGATCTGCAAAACAATAACTTTCAGTTGTCAATGTTTTAAAGGATTTTTATAAGCAATCTGTTAAGGTTAGTCTCAAAAGTCCCTAACATGGTTAGCCAAATGTTTCAAACTGTAAAAAAAAAAAATTACATACTGTAGTATTCTGTACTACCATGCAAAAGTTTGGAGTCTGTAAGTTTTTTTTTAATGGTTTGAAAAGTCTCACCAAGGTTGCATTTATTTGATGAAAAATGCTGTACACTGTAGAAGTATTGTGAAATATCATCAATTTAAAATAGCTCTGTTTTCAGCAAAGTTGAATTTTCAGCATCATTACTGTCTTCAGTGTCACATGATCCTTCAGAAATCACTCTAATATGCTGATTTGGTGCATAAGAAACATTTCATTTTATCAGTGTAATAAGACCAAAGCTAGACCAACACTATGGACACACAAGATCCATATTTACTGCCTGGGAAATGTCTTATGTGATATCCCTGCAGTTGTGTCTTGCCCGGTCTTTAAATAAAATAGAGTCCACTTAGTCTGAGACCGAGACAAGAACAAGGCCTTCAAAAATGGTCTCGAGACCAAGACCGGTCTTGAGTACTTCAACACTAGGTAGTGTATATAAATAAACTTGTCTATGATTATGACAGTCTTGGGGTTTTGAGCGGTAAAGAAAACAAAGCATACTGATGCTATAGTTACCTTTCAACTTATGTAAATGAGCATTTTTAGTGCGACATGAAAATATGCAGACGGAAGCAGTAGGAAGTTGCAAGTCTTGGTTCACAGCTTAGACTTAACAAAAAAAGTCCTCGTTGTAAATAGTCCTAATTTACACCCAGGTTCTGACTCAAAGGACGATATCTGATGCTATATGGTTTACCGACAGGCACACATAACTTTAAATGACTGGAACAATTTGTTGTAAGATTGGGAAAAAAACGGAGAAAAAGGAAAGAGAATGTAATATAGATACAAGAAAGAGAATTCTGCAAGATTACACACCTGTATGAATGTGAGAGCTAAACCTCATTTTCCTTGCAGCTTCAAGACAGCCTTTTCAAGGAGCGGCTGTGAAATACAGGGGAAGCTAGTCGAAGTCTTGCATATCTCTTCTGTAAAAGTCAAACCTCACACTGATTGCATACATTTCACCGGGCTGAGAATACAAAGGGTTTTCTTTGTTTTTCTGGGTGATCTTTCCACTTTGTGGCACCCTGGAAACACCTTACAAATTCCTCCTGTGCTCTTCATTTACAGATGAAAGACTCCGCAACAACACGAACTGAGCCGCTGGAAACCTGTCTTAAGTCTACCAGTAAACATCTGTTGGAACAAGGAATGGAATGATGTGCAAAGGAGAGTCGTGAAACTAAAGACACGTGAGAATCCAGTTGAGTCTCATCTTATCTTAATAAGCCAATGTTACTTAACCTAGGCTGCCAAAGAACATTTCATGCGATTATAGGAGAAGAAAAGCTCAAATTGATTTGCACATTCAGATTTAAGGCTTAGACAGTAGAAAAAAAAAAATAAATCAAGTCAAAGGGGTCTACGGGTATCCAATATCAAGCAATGTATTCGAATATATTAGTTTTTTTGCAAATTCGGCAAACTACCTTATCTTTAACGGTTACTTTACCATCTACGGTGTAGAACCCAAAATATTTCCAGACACTACTTTTTAGATGAGTTGGGGTCGTAATTGTCCGCTCAGGCTGGCCGTTCTGTGCGTTATCTTCCATTTTCAAAACAGGGTGGCTATTGGCTATTATTCGCTTGATTTGGACATGGGCCTACGCTACAATACGTTTAGAGCGCTGGAAACTGGATGAGATGGCAAACAAAATAAAAAACAAACGGTCTAATCATAGACTCAAAAAACGCGCTACACATGGCACTTTAAAAACTGAATAGTTTATTTATAGTTCGATTACGGATATTTCACGTCATGTTCGAATGCATATTCGAATATCGAATAAAAAGTGACAGCCCTATTTGGAACACTCTTCAAAATCTCTTCTATTGTGTTTCACAGAAGAAAGCAAGTCATCTGGAATGACATGACAGTGAGTGCGAAGTCTGCGAACTATCCCAATAATACTTAAGCATACACACATTTGACTGGTGGACCCATTGTTTAAAACTCCTGGATTACAGACACACGCGGATGGTACATGAATGTACACAAACACACACACTATCTTGGCTCTGCTTGTGTCAGACTGCCCTGAGGATGTGCCCAACTCATTCTGCAAGTGTCTCTCATTTTCCAGGTCTCTCCATATTGGTCCCGCTGAGGAACAGAGGTCAAAGATTTCGGAATGACTTGGACTACAGTAGCATACAACTCCAAAGAGGATACGCAAAGAATATGTCACATAATGTCAGATCAGAGGACATTTTTTTGGGACATTGGGTTAAAAAAACAACACCACAAGAAAAAAAAAAAGTCACTTTCATCTTTTTTGGGGACAGTTATACTGAATTGTATTTTTAATAAAACAGTTGCATGGTGAAAAATAAAAATGGTAGGATTATTAAGAAAATAACTTTTATTATGTTCCAACCTGATTTTATTTTAAACATTACATTAAATTTGCAAGAGTTACTTATACAATTTAATCCTTTTATTTAAATTATCTGTCCCCATGGATTTTTTTATTAAATTTTGCATTTACCTGCAATAACAACTGACCCTAATAAAACTGTCATGACAATGTAACACGGACAAAAAAAAAACAGTACCCAAATAAATAAATAAATCACGCTTATGAAGCCCGAAACAATTGTATTTAGTGAGACAAAAGCCATCACAATCTCTTACAGTTGCTTAACACTGTCCTAACCAGACATCACATGACAAAATTACAACAACAACAAAAACGGAGCAATTCCAATGCCTCACACCATTGGTGCTCAGGCCCTAATTACACACCACCACCTCATAATTCTATTATTAACATACATGACTGGTATTAAAATTTGCTAAACAGCTCAATTCATTAGTTTTACCATCTCTTTAAATCTCTTTTTCAAAGTGTTAGTTGCGTTTGTACAGGAGACTCTCAGATTTATGTTTCGAAGATGAACGGAAATCTTACGGGTTCGGAACAACATGAGGGTGAGGAATTAATGACAGAGTTTACATTTTTGGGTCAACTATCCCTTTAATGCCTTATCACCTCATGTTTGATTAGGACACTATAATATTGTTCTATTTATTCTACAATAAATATAAACTCAAATGTTCGCCAAGTTTTTGTATTGTTTTTTTAAAAGTTAATGTATCATTATCAGAGGACATCAAACCAGTAATCACAGACAGTGAAACCAACAAGACATTGCGTTCTATTTTAACATTATATTTTAATTTTTTTTTTAAAAAAGAGCATATTCACATGCATTCAAAACCACAAATGGTGCAAAACCAACATTCAACAGGTAACATTAAGTGCATCGAGTAAATACAAAAAAAAATCATAGAAAGCATGCACATCCAAAAAGAACTGAAATATCCCATTTATTTTAAAGCTGTTGTTTTTGCTAGCTGCACCATTTGTGGAATTAGAAAATAAAGAAACACCTGTGGCTGTGTCAGACTAAGAGCAACATTGTAAATGGGAAAATCAAGGTCATGGTCTCTGCACATTAACCTAGGATAGGAAATGTTACACCTTTAAACATGTAAATTCAGCTAGAAGCTGTCATTTTCCATTGCATTTTCCAGGCAAAAGTCTCTAGGAGCCCAGCGAAGTGCATTCTGAATAACCAGAGCAATCAGTATGCAACCCTGACTGCTTTTAACAGTTTCTTTCATCTGAAGATTGGGCTCTGGATTATTTTAAAAACCTTCCCGCTTTCCAAACTACTAGTATTTTTTCTCCAAAGCCCAAACTGTTCTCTCCTCCACCGACCGAGATTTCACTCAAGCAGATGATTGCTAAATGCTAATGCTAAAGCACGAGGGGGAAATCTGACACAAATTGAAAGCATATTGAAGGCCAGAAGAGTCGTAATGCGATCAAAGGCATGCGGAGTGGATCTCCAGGCTTCCCCCCAGTGCTTTTCAGCTGACACTGTGTCTGCCCGAGCAGAAAATTATGCTTCTGTTTTTGTCAGTCATAAGAAAATCCTCCTCCTCCTAACTGTGAGCCCTGGAGTCTGAAAGCTCTAATACTGATGACAGAACCCACAAATTGGCATGAACTAGATTTAAGAGTTGAAATAAATACTGTACCTGCTTAGAGGCATTAGAAAAGTCTTGAAGTGAAATTCTTTGCACAAAATGAAGCTTTGCAGTATAGTGTTGTGTACAGAGTCAAAAAGCTGATTAATTGCATTCCAGTTTGCATGCTGTTGTTCAAAGAAATACGCAAGGCCGAGATAAGTTAAAGAGCTTGGCACTTTAGAGATGCCAAGTGACTCATTCAAGTGGGCTCTTTTTATTTTGCAGTTTTCTCTCTGATATTCTAAACAGCCATAAAATGGACATTCTTGGATTAAAATCAAGAGATTTCCGTGGGTTGTTTGTGGTGGTTCGGCTGGCTGCTACACCACACACCGTGACCGGACTGCCCTGAGCTCTTTCCCTGACACGGCTGTGTCTTGGATGGAGACGTTTAGTGATGTAGTCACTACGGCTGTCACCTGCATTTGATGATGGCCATGCATTTATTAGAGGCACAGGAGTTGAGTGGGGTGCATAAAACCCCCTTAGCTGTTCTAAATTCACTGCACAGCTTCTTGGGGCTTATTGCTTTAATGTATCATTATTAATCAATAGATTATCAGAGGACATCAACCCAGTAAACACAAGTGTCTATTCGGACGGGATTAGTTTAACATGGAGAGGTGGGGTAAAGTAATTATTACCAGAGCTTCTCTGTTATTTTAGTCCCGTCCGAATGTGCCATCCCAGTAATCATTACGGACAATGTCAGGTGTGCACCTTAAATGTAAGGTGACTTGTACCTTCTGTAAAAAGGTCCGGAAAAATGACCTCAGGTTATACTAATCCCGTGCGAATAGACCCGCTGTAAATATGTATGTAAATATTCCGTAATTTCCGCATTTTTTCAAGTATGGAGGCGCTTGAAAAAGCATTCAGTTGCGTTCTAGACGCTGGGACAAGTCTGAGACCAAACTCAAGTGTTTTCCACATACCATTCAGATCAAAAAGAAGGTCGAAAGCACTTGTTAGAGTCACGAAACTTCTTTTAACGTTAGGTAAATGCCTATTACCAACATAATCCAATCTGAAGTTAATTAATACATCGTTCGACCGGACCTAACTGTTTTATATATATAAATATATATATATATATAGGTTATATGTGTTTGCGCACATGATATTAGGAAGCACCGTAATATGCACATGACGACGGTGCGTAAATCGAGTTACTCATTCCACTTCTGCTAGTTTTACTGAAATCTCTTATCCCGTGCGAATTGCCCATTAATATTACAGACGTCCTGTGGTAAAATTATATTACTACATCTACCCCTGTAAAACGAATCCCGTCCGAATAGGGCTCTAGAAACCATTGCATTCTATTTTAACATCATATTTGTAAACATTTGGAAAAAAAGAGCATACTTGCATGCATTCAAAACCATAAACAGAGCAAAACCAACATTCAACAGAATATATATATGTAATATTTCTTTTTCTTCACTTTTTTTTTCACTTGATTGTTTTATCAAGTGAAGACTAACATCTCTCAGATTAAAGGGATACTCCACTTTTTTTGGAAATAGGCTCATTTTACAACTCCCCCAGAGTTAAACAGTTGAGTTTTACCGTTTTCGAATCCATTCAGCCGAGTTTCTGATATTCAGAAGAATATCAGTAACCAGACAGTTTCTGGTCTCATTGACTTCCATAGTATATATTTTTTCCTACTATGGAAGTCAATGAGACCAGAAACTGTCTGGTTACTGATATTCTTCTAAATATCAGAAACTCGGCTGAATGGATTCGAAAACGGTAAAACTCAACTGTTTAACTCTGGGGGAGTTGTAAAATGAGCCTATTTCCAAAAAAAAGTGGAGTATCCCTTTAAGCTGTGAACATTAAATAGATGTCTTGCTGAACTCAGGGAGAGAGTTTCTACACAATGAAGAAAACAGGTAACACTTTATAATAAGTATACAGTAATAAAGTATTCACTAATCATTAACAAACTATTAGTTTATAGTTAATTCACAGTTAATATTTTGTAGTCTCTAAAGGGTTATATTAATAGGCTATAAAAAAAGTTCTTCATTCATTGTCACTGTAATTAAAACTATTATTATTGTTTAATTAGTAGTAATGAGTAGTGTTCCTAAAAAAAAGTTTACAAATACAATAAGCACACACACACATACACATTTTAAGAAACACTTAATACTAATGCAACTAATGTCTAATAATGGTTGGTTAAAGCATTTAATTGATGACATTTTCCCATTTTCCGTGACCTAATCTAAAGTGAGAACTGTTTTTAGAGAAGTTGTTATAGCGTCATAAACATTATCTACTCTTATAAGAGCCAATTAAACAATAATAATTTGGTTAATTACAGTGACAATGTATGAAGAACTCATTATTTACTTTAGCCTATTAATATATTAACAATGAATAGACTACAATTTATTAACTATAAACTAATAGTTGGCAAATTTGTAACTAGTTTATTACTGTATACTTATTATAAAGTGCTACCAGAAAAGGTTTTCTTTCTTACAGTTGTACACATTCAATAATTTAGATGAAAAGTTGTGTGTATGATAAGCACATGATTTTGCAGAGAGGTTTAGTAACTGTGCAAGTGTCAATCGTCTCATGGCTCTCTCTTGGACTCGAACACAAAACACTTTTTACTGTCAATTAACATCAGACAGCTATATTCTTCCCTCACAACCAGACCACCATGAAACACTGGACACTGCAGAGTTTCTATCAGAGAAGAGCTCGAACAGAATGATCTGTTGTGATTTTCACTCTATGACTGCGAGTTTGATCGATAATTGTGTTTTCTTCAATGTTGAACTTGTCATCTGTACAGACAATAACAGCAAGACTTTTTTCTGTAAGCTACAGAAGAAAGAATGATGCAATAAATGACATATATTGTCTGAAACATTCTGTTTTCTACAACCAGGTTTCAGCTGCCAACACATATATATTCAAATCATATCCCTGAAATATTAAAACCGTACAGGAGGCTCTATTAACAAAAAGCAGTCGACCAATACCCCAGACGCACAGATCAAATGGCCAATATCACCACAATAATGCACATTTTCCAGTTTAAAAATATTTTTTGAATAGTATTGTGCAGAATAAGAGGTCATCCATTTGAACAATTTTAGTCATGTGTCACTTAACTCTTTCACCGCCATTGACGAAATTTTCCAGCTTTCCGCTTTTTCACTATTAAACGGTAGACACTATTATGCAACTTCTGAAAGAGTTGTGAGTCTCTGGATCTAAACACAGGCAAAAACGAAGCAGAAACAAGCGATAATAGCATTGCTTATGAACGTTATAGCCAGATTTTCTCATCTTTTTGTTCAAAATGTTGCTTTTTTTATGAAACTTATCCACATGTGTAAGAAAGAATGATTGCTAGAATAAAACTTTTTTTTTGTTCTTTTTTTTGCACTGTTCTTTTGTATATATTGCACATATATATAGTATTGTATTATATTGTATATATTGTATTACAGGGTACTAGACTTTCAAAATTAAACTTTATACATTTTTAACTTGATTATTTACACAATGGCAAGAAAACGGTGTAGAATAGAACAGAACAGAACAGAAGAGAACAGAACAGAACAGAACAGAACAGAATAGAATAGAATAGAATAGAATAGAATAGAATAGAATAGAATAGAATAGAATAGAATAGAATAGAATAGAATAGAATAGAATAGAATAGAATAGAATAGAATAGAATCATTGAGGAAATAGCAACTGTTGAAGTCTAACAAAAGACTAACAGGAAAAAATGCAGGACATGCAAAATAAGTATAAATTAATGACAAATTATACCAAAGAAATATTTGTAATATTTTTAAAATGACACTAAAATAAAATTACCATATTTAATAATAAGTTTTCCATTTTATAGTACAGTAAAGTAACTAATAAAGTCAAACTACAATAGTGCAATTATTTCAAATGTACCGGCTGCCTTGCTCTCCAGAAACTGGCCAGCCGTTACTATAAGCTTGTGTTTTATTAAGCACTAAGCTTTTAGTAAGTAAACAAATTATTCACATTAATGGGTTGAGAGCAGCGGAATTGAAGCAAAGCAAAAGAGGGAAAGGCAAACCACAAACTCTCAGACCTGCTTTGGCTGTGGTACTAGGCCTCTTTAAAACACCTGCTGTGAAGGTCTGCAGAGTGAGAATGCTGATCTAGGATCAGGAATCTTTCTCTCTCCGCATTAGTCTTAGTCAGCAAGCGGAGAGAAGACGGTGTGCCTCTGGAACAGCACTGCCTGGTGAACAGCCTCCTTGCATTATTCACAGTACCAGCAGACAGGTTTGGCTGCTCCATTTGCTGCCCTGCTGTCAAGAAGCAGCGAGCATGCAGTCTTACATTATTGACCAATGCAGCTTGCAAAGGGGAAGCGAGCAAAGGGAGGGAGAGAGAGCAAGATAGTCCACAAAAGGGTTAGCAGGATAATCTGAGTTTAAAGAGGTGCTTTTTGCACCATTCTACCATGGGAAAAAACACCACTTGATGAGTAAGCACAAGGAATAATAGGATGACAAAATAACGCAAAGGAATTACCACGGCCTACACTTTTGCCACCATGTTACGACCATTCGAAGTCATTACACACCAACAATTTAACTGGGTAAGGATTTTCTTTTTGTGTCTGTCCTGTTCAAGTTCTTTTTGATACTTTAAGCTGGTTTATGGATGCAAAAGAGTTCAATTGACACGGTTTTCTGGAGCAGTACACGATCCACCTCGCTCGGCAACACACTCTCTGTTCTGGCGAAGTCACGAAATAAAATGCAAACAAATGTGCACCCATTCATGACCCCCCAAAAAAATAACATTTAGTAGCAATTTTGTTTGGTTTATTACAAGCTGTAAATGCAACCCATGACCACTAAAGTCAAAAACAAGAATGCTATCTATCTATTTATACACATGTATGAAGACTGAATTGACTGAAAAGACTGAAAAATTTACTGTTTGTTATTTTTCAGTATTATTTTTCTTTATTCATTTTCATAATAATTTCATAATGTATCTTGTGAAGTCGGAGTATGTTGTACATATGTGCTGATGAGAGATGTGGGATGAGCTATATTTTGCATACAAGTATGTGTGGAATGCAACATGTTCACTGAGCAGAGATGTTCCACTGATGATGATACTTCAACTGTGTACAGTTGGCATGTTCTTTATAAGGAAAGGAGTGTTTTTCAACGATGCAAATGTACCACAAATGTATACACTGAGGGATAGTTTTCTTAGTGTGGAAAGTGGATTGTGCCATGTGTAAGCATGAGGTATAAGTTCCATTTTAAACATAAGCAACATGTTTTTCTACCTTACAAAGAAGTTGTAAATCCCTCAGTGGTGTATATAAGCTCAATCCTTACTGTACCACTCCAGAGAAACATAAAGGCATGAGGGGTAAGGGAGGAGAAACACATTTACAGCTGGCATGATGGGGTAAGGGAATAGAGAAATGGGGAACAGAAAAATCTGGAATGAAGACCACCTCTCGTGTAGCCTTGTTCTTCTATGCCTGTTTCTCTGTGTCTGATACATGTATAAAAATAATAAATAATAAATCTCTTGGCAAAAGTAACTGGTGTAGCTTCAGTGATTCAATCGTAATGGGGGAAAGCATGATTTTCAAATCTACAATGTACTACTGTGTGTGTTTCTGTGCATGAGCGTGTGTGTGTGTGTGTGTGTGTGTGTGTGTGTGTGTGTGTGTGTGTGTGTGTGTGTGTGTGTGTGTGTTGAATAGGCTCCTAAATATTACCAATATCCCCAGAATTTTATTTTCATTTATAAATCTAAAGTATAGACTCCATGAGTTTGCGCTAAAAAATGTTAGAATCAAATGTACATCCATGGCATTGATACAGCTGTGTACAGTACAGTTTTTTTAGCATGTTGTTATGTGGTTGCTAGGGTGTTCTGGGTGGTTGCTTACCGATTAAAGTCAAAAGAACCCTAGAGAAGTCCCTAGATACGGTTCGGGTCCCTGCTTCGATGTAAGCCGTGGATTTTTTTTTATTTTTTTTTACATTTTATCATCTGCCTGCCAGGTGAAAATTGTAAGTCTGACCACTTAAAAAAAAAAATTTGTACACCTCTACTCAACATGCCACATGATTTGAAATATTATTCACATCTGGAGAACAAATGGTTCAGGACGAGTTACACTTTCAGACTCTTTTTGAAAAAAAAAAGATGAGCATTAGTAATCAAGATATGTTCCTCAGCAAGCAGCACTAAATTTCAAAGCCTTGCAGATGACATTTATTTGTACTGAATCTGCACAACATATGTGCTTGTTTGCAAAATGTGAAATTCCTTTCAAGGGCAGCTAATAAAAACCGCTACAGCTCTTAGCCTTGTGAGACGCTGCTGACATTAATTAGATATGTAATTGAGTTCTCTGGCATGTTTAGACAAGCTAATTCTCAGAGCAATTTTGAGCCTTTATTCCTTTATTTCAGTTGTTAATGTTCCACAATCTTGAATTCTTTAAAATCATTACGCAGGCCACTCCTAATGCATAGAGGTCAGTTTCTCAGCAAGAAACCATCAGGAATAAAGCTATGAACTGTAAGAAAATAAAGTCACTATGTACCATAGGTGGAGTATTTAAAGGCCGTATGTGTGCACGCATAAATATGACATTCTTAATTTCCAGAGCTGATAGACAAAGAAAAAGGAATGTTTGACTTCCTAACTGCATCATTTCTTCTTTTTAAAGTACCTTTGTAAAGATTTTGGTTTCCTCTTTTTATCTCACACAAGCAATTTTGCCGAAGCACATATCCACCTTCTTCCATTTATTCTTATGCACATAGTCTTGACTTGATGCTATGCATAGAGTTTAATATTTATTTTGCCTATAGCAGTCTTGCAGCAAATTTACACCCACCCGCAGCATTATGGAAAAATATTACTGGATATCATCATAAACGAACGCGTTACATAAAGCTGTGTGTTTAGCAATGCTTCACTAAATCGGGTAGCTGCTTTTATGACACAAAATGTTTTGCAGTTATCACCATGATTTCGAAACGCATTACAAGAGAAATAAACACTCTTTCCATATATTATTCATAATTTAATTAAGACCGTAAGGCTATATTTCAGCTGCAAGGAAACTGCGGTGAATAAAGATAAAAACATATAGCAGATAAAAAAAATATGATTGAACATACAGCAGCTACAAACTGGATTTAGACACTTCGTAGAGACAACAGTACGACCACAAATGATAATTATGTCATTATTTACTCAACTTTGTTGCTGCAAATCTGAATTTCTGTCTAGTGTCAAACAGAAATGATGATGTTTATGTTTATGATGCTAAATATATTTAAAAAAGTGACCAAAAAAACTAAGACAGACATTTGACACATTTTGACTTACCATATTTGAATATGCAAATGAGATACGAAAGCAGCGCTGGAAAAGATTATCAGTGAATAATGACTTCGATTGATCAATTTTTCCCCATCACACAACACTACTGCATGGTTTTAGGAAACTTGGAATACCATGCATGAGTCATGAGTTAAAATAAGAAATAAAGTCAAATAGGTACACACACTAGAAGTAAGTAAACGAACGGGTGAACTATTTGCCCACAAAGGAGGCCACTGTAGTTTATCTTCTCTAAATAACAATTTAGTACTGGATAGAACTGGAAAAAATTCTGCCATTTACTCAGCCATTTTAAAAGAAGGCATCACTATGCAGTTCATTTTTACTAACAAAGAGCCCTTTGATGGACTTCAAAATGCTAATACTCCTTTAACAAATGTATTCCTTTTGAATATCAGAGAACTACTGAGGGATTCCGGGAAAGATTGTGCTGTCGGCAAGCCATCTGCATGAGCCTGTGCTTGCTTATGTGTAAAATGAACAGAGGAAAGGGCTGGGAGGGGAACAGCGTTTTCTTCGCTTGTGAATAGATGCTCTTGACATTGCATTAAACAGACATAATTGCCAGTTAACCCCTTGCAGGAAGCCTGGGGCAGGGCACTGCCTCCACAATTGCAGTTCCAAAGCACAGAGTTCAGGGGCGTAGCCCAGGGGCCACCCAGGTGACGGAGAGACGTCTATTTATTTCCGTTTATGTCAACTCTTTTTTTATAATTATTTTTCCTCTTGTCTGTCCCCTCGCTTTCACTCAATATCAAACCTTCTCTCCAACTCTCACTCTCTCTATCTTACTTAACTTTTTTAGAACAAGAACATGCACTAAGAAAAAAATAAACTGGTTTGCGGTGAAAAGAATGTTCTGGATGGCATTCCAAACCCATGTTTGTGGGTGACTTAGTTTCTTCCAGAAAAGGAACAGTTTATGAATAATGTAATGGTTCATGTTTTGCATTCAATTACATTAAATGGGGTCTAGACACATTAGTCATATGGACCACTAGCTATGTTACCATCCAAAGTTGCAAATTTAACTTGTGCGCGAAATTGGAATATCGTATAAAACATATAAAACACTGTTTCCATCCAGTGAGTTGAATAGAACAAAACTGTCACTTCCTGATAAACTAGAGCAAAATATCACTAAGAAAAATGGAAGTTGCTGCAGTAGGAGAAGCCACTGCGGGTCTTTTTTTTTCATAATAAATTACTTGCGCCTCAGAGCACGCAGACGAAACACAATAAATGGTGTCATGTTATCTTGCTTAAGTTACTTTCAGGGGCGGATACATGCTGTTTGGGAATCCAGTAGTGTAAGACAGTTCTGGGAGATAATTATACCGAACCACTTTGGGCTAAGGCATTTCAGAATGACCAAAACAAAATTTCTGATGCTGCGTAACGCGGTTATCCGGTAATCCGGTTATAATGTCCCGTCGTGCAATTGAACGGATACTTTTATGTGCATTTTTAGAATTCATGGGCATCTTGCCGTTTACATTCATTTTTATGCAATATCCCAAATTGCACATAAAAATATGGATGGAAACATAGCTACTGTTATGGTGTTTTTGAGACTTTGGCCTGTACAATTCTTCAGACCATGTTGTGTTTCACAGAAGAAACAAAGTTACACAGGTTTGGAATGACATGAGTTAGAATAAACAAAGCAGACTTTACCCACAAGTTAATTTACATGCAATACATCAAAAGAAAGAACAGACTCTTGGCTTTTAAACAAATATTTTATTTTAGCTTCATGCATTCTTTGTTTATCAACACTTGAATATATTAAAAAAGCAACATTTTGAGCAAAAACCAGAGAAAAATCCCGTTTTTGCCAAAGACTACGTCTGGATCGGATTCAGAACAATGATCAAAACATAGATAGAGTAGATCCCTAATGCTTGCACAGTCCTGTAGCTCATCCTGGGTCAACATTTCATTCAGTAACATTAGGCAGTTTTAAATATAAGCTGTTTAATGTTGGTGATGGCATTATTGTACATGCTTATGATATTGCTTGTTTCTGCAAATTCTTCGCATGTGCTTTGATCATGAGATTCAGTACTCTTTCAGAAGCTGTGTCATAGCGCCCCCTAACGTATAACAGTGAAAACACGGAAACCCGTAAAATTCTGTGTTTGGCTGGGAAAGAGTTAACTGGTTGTATTCAAGCCAAAAATATTATTTAACATGACTGAACCAAATATATACATTCATTTATGTCAAGAAAACACATTTTTATGAGTTAAATGAGGTAGAAATCACACTTTAAGGTAACAATTGCAGGTTACCACTTTTTACAGTGAAGACCGTATTCTTTTGCCTAGAACAGTAACACAGCTAAAGAATAATTTAGACAACATTACAGTGTAAATATCGCTTTTTTTGAGCATAAATACAATTATCATTTTTGTACAGAAGAATTCATAAACATGCTGTAACACAAACCCAATGGAACCCCCTGCCCATTGACCTCAATTGCAATTGCATTAGTGTTAACAAGTCTTTTACATTCCTGTAATAATAATATGCTAATGCAAACACTGCTTTAACCATTTCAGAACACCTCGCCCCTCCATTGTGCAAGTGTATTTAACAAACTAAAGGTCAACATGATCTCAGGTAATTCACAGCAAGGCAGAGATGTTACTGATAGAACTTATTTTGAACCCAGAACATTCTTTTAAACCTAATATAGAACAATTATTAATGTGTATGTTAAACACTGATTTGCATGATTGTCTCTACATAAATTATCTCTTCAAGGCATTTGTGGCTGGAATCCTTTCAGCACTCCAGATGCAAAAATGGGGCACTAGATCATGCCAAAAACAGAAAGAGAGACAGATTTAAACATCAAAATCCCCCCTCTTTATTTTCTTCATACAAATACCTCAATGATTCACTAGTATTTCAAAGAATAATCAGAATATTTTGCAATAATTTTTTATTATAGTCCCTACCATCTGACCACCAGCCATGATCACCTCACCTACATTTTTCTTCATTAAATGTCCTCTTTACTTGGGAACATGTCATATTATCGAAGTAGAAGGGGTGGCAAAAACATTTCAAAGTGACTTTAAAAAGTCACGGTGACCGGGACAATCTGAGCGTGAGCAAGCACCGCTGACCTCTGAATGTTAAAATATAGTCCACTTAATCTGGGTCGAAGTGGTAATGGTATGTCACACAGCCACAATTAATGAGATGAGCTGGTCAAATCTATCCTACGCTCTATTAGCTCGACTACAAGGTCCCGTCAACAGAGCCTCATTACCGCACTAAACATAAGTGGCCAGCGGCAGACTGAAGAACACTAAAAAATTATAAACCATTTGCACCCAATTCTATAATTCTGGAGAACTAGCAGAGTCTAGACGTTAAGCACTTGCTAATGTGTAGTGCCTATTTGGGTTGCTGTCCATGGTTCTGAAACATGTTCCTCACATCATTTGTTCCTTTCCCCTCCCCTCCCCTGCAAGGCAGCTTTGAGGAGTTCTTAAATATGTCATGCTGCTGAGGTTAAGGGTATTGCCCTTAAATGCAGTATGCCTTGTATTGAAAGCAGATTTAGTAAGAAAGTGTCTAAGAACATGGTCTATGCAAGTATGCAAACAAAGACACATGCTTGGCTAATACTTTGATAGTGGTAAACCTCATTACTTCAGGAGCAATCAAGTTAATGTCAATGCCATTAAAGTGTAGTTCACCCTCAAATTTAAATGGTCATCATTTACCAACTCTCCACTATGATTTTCTTTCTTCTGTGGAACACAAAAAGAGATGTTTTTGTTTGTTGAGATGTTCAAATCATTGTTTACTGAAAATCTTGCATGGCCAACGTTCACTTTCATTGCGTGGAAAAGAACAGCTTGGACTTGTGCAATAAATAACTGCTTTTGTGTCCCATTGAGTTGTTAAATCGAGCTTGTGTATCTAGAAGTGCTTGACTTAAAAAGTAACTTTCAGGCCTAAATGCAATAAATAAATAAATTAATGGATGCAAATGCCAAATCGTTTTATTTCTATCAGATCTCTTACTATGAAACAGTACAGACAAATATTTACAAGAATAAACACTGAAATAAATTCCTCTCGGTACAGACAGAAGCTATAAAATTGTATTTTGAAAATCCATAAATATAATGTGCTCAGTGCTCTCAACAGATTTATTTCCAAAGGGCTTATCTGATTTTACATTTAATGTGAAGACGATAAGCCCTTCCATCCAAAAGATAAAGCAAATTAATTTCATTGAATGCCCGAATCATTTGTCAAGCAAACGCTCAAAATAGCACAAGATCATTCTTATTGACAAAGTAAAAACCTAGTTGAGATCCATAATATCTGATAGGCAGTGCCAGAAAAGAAAACAAAACTGATGAGTAAAACCCCATAAACCACCCTTTATTTCACAAATGCAAGAATTACACTAACCCTAAACGAATGTAGTCTCCAATTGCATGATCTCAAATAACCTCCGATACTCCATGTCCTCAACTCAATGAGAAGAGACATCTATAAAGCAATAACATCAGGCAAATATTCTTAGATAAAGTCCATTTTATTATTTTGTGCAACAGCTTTATTCATAGTTGTTACGATTACAACATATAAGACCGGAAATACTTTCCATTAGGACTGGGCAGCATGGCGATATATGCTGTATCTGAGCGATGGTATAAAATGCCTACTGTTAGAGATTTTGCTATGTTGTGTATATCGCTGTATGTAAATATATACACTTTAGAGTGATGAAACGCATAAATGAGACAATAAAGAGCAGGACATGCTTGATGTTAAAAAGTGTTAAGCACAAAAAGCAGTGAAAAAGAACTCAATGCGGTGCTCGTGCTGACTGACACACTGCTGAAGCATAATTCTAAACTATACCCATCCACACCTAAAACTATATAAATGATTTCAAAATAATTTGAAATTATGACATACATATATATATAAAATTACGGAGCCCCTAAGTTGGAGAAAAAATAATAAGTCAATGCTTTTGCGTTCCCTGAGAAACTTTTCATTCGCTTGCAAAACCTTTTGAGCTCTTTGCGAGCGAACACAAACTTTCTCGGGGAACGCAAAACATTTGCGAGAGAGCGCAAGAAGCATTGACTTTATTATTTTGCAGCTGGCAATATTATACTCCAAAAACAAGCTTTCTATCAATATAAGTTTAAGGGATTTTACTTTTTAATGTCAGCCATGAGAAAAGTAAGTCTGATCACTTAAAGTACAGTTAAAGCACAACTCTTTTCACAAATAACTGTACAATTTAAAGTATCATTCACGTCAGTAACTTAACTCATAACACACCGTTTGTGCTGCAATGTCAAGAAATAATGGTGAGGCTTATATTAACCAGATTCACTCATAATTACATTTTTTGGAGCGTCGTGTGTTTTTTTAATCAAGAAGATGATTAATCATGGCGATGATTATGGAGAAGATTACTGAGAAATACACAAAAAGCCTGCACAGTATTCTGCTGTGTGTGTGTCAGTACAATGACAAAGACTTACAGTTTTATGGCAGCGTTCTTTGATTTATGATGCCATTATTTAATTCAGTTGCATGACAGCATGAACCTGTTGGACATCTTCATCCATTAGCCTTTCACATTGTATTCACATCTACCTTATCACCGTAAGAAAGTCAAACTCTGAAAGGAACAGCCTGCGGTTTTCATTACTGTATTGTGGCCGGGCTCAGAGATAAGGTGAGGGAAACAGTTCAATGTGTGACCAACCGTTTTTCATTTCCTGACAGCAACAAACCCGAAGCATATTAGCATACAAGCATTAGAATGTATCAGGCATAACATCTAACTCTTTGGAATTGGAGGCAGAACATAATGTAGCTGCACACAGCAACAAAATTCCCAACCTTTTTTTTTCTTCTTTTTTTCTCCAGAACTGCATCTGCAAACAACAGGGGAAACTGATGGATCAAATAAACAAAAGACTGCAGCAAATTTAGCATTCTCCCGCCGTGAACAGTTTGTGTGCCGTGGGTTCATTTCTAGCATAATTAATATTTCTCTTGTAATTTGCAGCTCTGTTGTTCTGAGAAAAAGCTGCACATTTGTCATTTTGAGCTACTAATTCATCAGCAATTATCACATATTAGAAAAGCAAGGTTGATTTGATTTTGAACTTACAGGACATCATATAATGATGGGCAAACAATGAGATGGGAGTTCATCGAGAACACATTGCGTTGGCTGACAGCACTGTTTAGCACACGTTGATGCTGTTGTAGCACCCAAATTAAAAAAAGGAATGATGCAAATCAGGTAGTAAAAAATGTGATTGCAATTTGAAGAAAAAAAAGAAAAAAAGATCAATTTTATTGTAAAAAAGTGCCAGTATATGCTGCAATTTGCTGTAAAAAACCTGATAAAATAATATACAAAAGATAATAGCCTAATTATCTTTCTTCTGAAGAAAAGTCATATGGATTTCAAATGAAATGAGGGTGAGTAAAATAAACAATTTCAATTCAATTTAGTCTATAAAATACATTTTTAAAGTTTTTTTTTTCCTTCATATTTAAAAGGTTTAAAAAATATATCAAATATTTTCCACATATTTTGATTGTTTAATCGAACATAAACTAATATCCCCCTCCGGGCATCACTTTTGGCCACTACTGTAGTTAAAGTAAATGAGCCACAGGTTTTGCACTGAGATACCATGAAGCAGCACGATATATCGGCCATCATATTGGTATCGGCCAATAGATGTTCATTTTTAAAGTTATCGTTATCGGCCCGATAAGAAATTTTGTCTGACATCTTAAAGCTAGTCCATTGCATATGCATTTTGTTCAATGACTTGTTTTTAGTGTAAAATTAATTTGAAAACTTACACTGGTTCAAACTAGGCTAATGTACTGTATATGAATCATGTTGAAGTGTTTGGTACATGGCTTTTAATGGTGAGACTTCTGTTTTTGTAATTAGGCTCTCAAAAACTTTTTTTTAATCGGCCAATATATCGGTTATCGGCTTTCAAACATAAGAAGTTTCGGTATCGGCCAAAATTTTCATATCGGTACATCCCTAAACATGATAAAACATGATTCAGGAGTAGCAAGATTTTCTTTATCCACTTTAGAAGAAAGGCCTCTTAAGCCTAACTTATGACAGCCTTGAAGTTCAGCTGGAACCACATACGGTTCATCGACCCTTAGACCGCAGGCACTGCTAGCCCTCTGGATGAGTATGCTACGGATTTTACAGAACTCAGGAATGCCCTGAGCCCCTCTCATTAGCTTGAAAGAAAATACTCCATCCTTTCAGGGAAACAAATCTTTAATTCTCAGTTAGGCTGTGACCTGTCAGGCTGGAACTGACGGTGAGCTGAATGTTAACCAGTGATGTGTTGAAGGTGAGCTAGTCGAGATGATATTGAGGGTTTGAAGAGGTTTGAAGAGGTTTGGAGGTGAGCTCCGAGCGCACCTCGTCTTTCTCAAGTTAGAACAGCATCACTTTAACGATCAGATTCTTCTTTCAAGACGTTGTGCAGCTGTACTCGGATTAGACCTGAAATGAGATCAATGAACTTTGACATTCTTCTCAAAAGTTTGGGCGCAAAGCTGGAAAGGGCAACTCACGAATAAAGAGAGCGAAACTAGCCTTCAGCCACAGTTCTTCATGTTCCTGTCAAGCTTTCTGTGATGTCATACTTCCTTTTTGTCTCACATCAGAGGGTGCGAAAACAACGAATCTGCCAAACGAAGCTGTTAATCGGTTGGCAATGTTCCTCACGGGCTTCCGCCAAAGGCAGGAAAAATACAGCACGACACAAGCAGCCCTAGCATCTGTTCTCTAATCCAGAAGACCCCGTGCATTTTCTGTTGCTCCGGCTTTTATTTATTAGCTGTCATTTTGGCTTATCCGTCTGCGAGAAGAACGTGACATTTGTAATTCCGAAAGGCAATTCATTAGCGCGAAAACATGGCAGATGCCTGAGCAGGAGGTCAGAGAACGGAGAGTGCCACCGCACCGCAATCTGTATTCAGACGCCACAAAGACGAGAGGCTTTTATCTTTTGACACGGCAGGTATGCGAAGAACATCGCGCCGCCATTGTCGAGTCTTCAGCTGGAGCTGTGCGAGAGACCAGGCGAGATGGCTTGATCTCCGGATGTCTCGGCTTTGGGGAAACGAAGCCATTTCAGTTTGACGGTGGAGAACACAAGCAAGACAGGCTCTCAAATGGATCAAACCTACAGGGAGGTGAGCGTCACTTCAACAAAAGCAAACTCTGTCATCCTACAGCTCCATTTTTACATCACAGGAAATGCTTTAGCCAGTCTACCGTACGAATTCTGGGATGTCTTGAGACTTGAAAGGCCCTTAAAAGCTTGAGTCAAAAGCTACAGTTATCAAAGTATAGCCACACAGTTGAGCGTAGTACTCACTTATGAATCATAATTCTAAATGTCACTACCCATGGTGTCCCTGTAATAGAGCCTAACTGCAGTTTGCAAGCTTGGATTTACTGCTGTTTTGTAGCACCAGAGTACCAGCATTTACCACGTTTTCATGTAATCGTTTCACACGATTATATTCAGCAAATTTACCCACCCTCATGTTTATCCAAAACATGCGCGTCTCTTTTTGCTGCGGAACACAAAACAATATATTTTGAAGAATGTTGGATGACTGGACAAAATTTGTTTGAATGTTCCACAGAAGACTTACAGGTTTGTAACAACAGGAGTTAGAGTAAATGACGACAGAAGTATCATTTTTGGGTAATCTATTGCTTTAATGCATTTACTGAATTATAACACTTATAAACCAATATAATTTATATATAAACCAATTCCAAAATTTGCACTCTTTTTATCAGGGATATAAATTACCATTGAAGCTCAAAAAGTTTGGAATACTGTGTTTTGTACAAACATCTGGTCTGTCTGTTGAGTTTATCTAATATGCACTTATAGTATATTTAGCTGTCATCTAAATTAATTGCTTACACATTATTTTGTTGTCTTTTCTTAAAAAGTTTCATTTCATCAGTCGCCCAAGACTGGGTTTATTCGTTGGCCAAGGTACTGACACCGAAGAACCAGAGGTCAAAAGTTATCAATCCAATCCCAACAATACAGACCGTACAGACAAAAACACATATATACTACCGTTCAAAAATTTTTGTTTAAATAAATTTAGACTTTTTTCCAGTAGAGATGTTTTAAATTGAACAAAAATGTCACAAAAGATTTCCATTTCAAATAAATGCTGTTCCTGACCTTTTAGTTTCCTGAAAAAAAAAAAAAAAATCTAATATTAAGCAGCACAGATCAGCATATTAGAATGATTTCTGAAATATCATGTAACACTGAAGACTGGAGTAATTCAGCTTTGCCATCACAGGAAAAATTACTTTTTAAAATGTATTCAAATAGAAAAGTTATTTTAAATTGTAATAATATTTTACAATATTACTGTTCTACTGTATTTTGATCAAATAAATGCAGCTTTGGCGAGCATAAGATACTTCTTTCGAAAACATTTTTACATTTTTTACTGACCTCAGACATTTGAACGGTAGTGTACACCGTGGAGAATCTGATATAAACCACCATAATGCAAAGCCCTACTATACTGCATCTTCATCTCTACAAGGCCTTTGCTTTGCTACTAAATTGATTTGTTGGGTGCAAAAAAACAACCTGAGCAATAAATTTGTAGAAACAACATGCGCACCCTGGCCTGTACACACACACACACACACACGCATGCACGTACACACAGCAAAGAGAGAGGAATACTTTAGCCATGGATAGTGGACTATCAAATAAATGCTTAACTCGTTAAACAAAAGCCATTGAATGGACATTTGTATGTTTCTGAGGACAGGGAAAAGGCTAATTCAAGGCAAAACTGGTGCCGTGTGCATTCAGAGAGTAATTCCTGAGGGACAAGAAGACAGAGCCGGCCGAATCAAACCTTGCTTAGGAGTCATTATTTTTAGCCTTGTTTACCGGGTGGCCTCTCTTGTGCTCTTCTTCTAGAGTACAGGAAGAAAAACAAGAAAGTGGCACGGAGGAATGAACACATCATTATACAATCTGATGCCACATCATTAAGATCAAATCAAGTCCCTAGACAACACTAAAATATAAGATAAACAACGGAGGAAATAATACAAAATGAAATAAATTAAAGAAATGTTACATTGAGACTCCACACTATGCAATTGACTATTTTTAGATGAGGTGATCAACAGTATATGATGCAGAATCATATCAGTTATGAACACACTTTTTGTGGATTCAGGCAATGCCTGCTGAGCATACGCCCATAAATACCAAAATTTGCAGAGTAATCGCTAGTGCTAATTTAACAGAAGTTAAATTAAGGGCCTGCAGTGTTAAGGGTAATTTTTCTGTTGGTAATTTAACACATTTGATGTTTTAGTATATTTGAACACTAGATCTTGCCTTTTTTAAATAGATGAAATTAAATGCTAAAATTAAGTCACATAAAGTTTGAGAGTATTAATATTTTACTTGAGGTGTGGTTTAGCTGATTCAATATTTGCTGTGGCACACAAATGCAGCTCACTACTAAGTGCTGATAATAATAGTTTATAGTGAACACTGCTATTCTCTAAATAATTCATAAGACATGATAGCAGAGCAAGACAATAAGGACTGCCCGATGGCCTGGGGCCAGCGTAAACGTCCATCGGGACAGTTGACTGTCACTTGCCTGATCGGGCCAGTGAGGCATCAGGAAAAGTTTATCATTTGCACGTTTATAAGCCTTGCCAGTTTTGTGTGCGCACACATCTGAAGCTCGTGCCAAAAAGCCAGTTCTCAGACACCGTGCGAATGCTGAATTGAGCTCTCTTTCATGTCTTCTTGAACTGACATATTCACACAAAATTACGTCAAAAAATGCCGGTCGAGTTTACGAGTATCCTAGTAACCTTACCCCCGGTTTCACAGACAAGGCTTAAGTCTAGTCCTAGACTAAAATGTAAATCTGAGCTATTTCAACTGAAAGAAACTTGCACTGACTGATCTTAAAACATGTCAGTGCATTTGTTTTGTCTTAAGATGCACACCAGTAATGCCTTTTTCTAAGGCATGTTTATAAAAATTACTTAAACGCCTAATTGAACTATGACCTAATCCTGGCTTAATCTAAGCCCTGTCTGTGAAACCAGGCCTTGGTCTGTTATATCTTAAGTGAACATAAACAGTTGAGAAATTTAAATAGCATGTGCAACAGTATATTGGATTCGTGCAGCTCTTAAAGTGACAGCAGTCTATAATAAACCTGCTGCTGTCTTTGTTTGAATGTTTTTGGGGTTTTTTTTAAAGATATATTTTGGGCGTTTTTGCCTTTTATTATGATTGGACAGTTAGTTGACAGGAAGCGAAGTTGGAGAGAGAGAGGGGGACGGGATCGGGAAAGGTCCACGAGCCGGGACTCGAACTCGGGACGCCCGAAGCGCAACTGCGCTAAATGTCGGCGCGCTGCCCACAAGGCTATTAAAAGAAATCAATCACTATTATATTAGAATTGGAATTCATGATATCATGCTTTTCCACAACTTTCTCCTCAGTTATTCATTCATCTACCAATTAAAAAAAACTTACAGTGAAGTTCAAATGTTTGAAGAAGAAACAATGAAAATCAAAAATCATCTTTTCAAAAGATTTAATTTGCAAAGCACAAAAAATTACGTTTCATTAATTAAATATTCAAATTAAATATTGTACCGTATCTATCAGGGCTAGACGATATATTGAATATTCAATATAATGATCTTGTATATAAATCTAAAGTTAAACAACTTTGTAAATATTGCAATGATTTTACAGCACTTGCTCTATAAAGTTAAAACATCTTATTAGATTAGCTTAATGAATCTTCCTTGCTCAGTAGCAAAACCAGCGCTAGAAATCAGTTGAAGCCAAGATGCTCACAGCAGTGAACTGATTCAAAATAGATTCAATGATTTATCTGCAATTATTTATCACTAAATGTTCAACGAAGTCTACCTTCCATTATAAATGAATAAAATAAATCAATAATACATCAATCAGGGTTCCTACCCCTTGGTTAACTTCAAATTCAAGGACCTCTCAAGGACTTTCCAGGTCCAAAACCCTCAAATTAAAAGGACTTAATGTGGGACACATTTCAAGTGAGAGCAAGGTTACATCGTGTTACCTTGTAAGATACATTGCTACAGTTTTCATGTGTCAAACACAACTATGCAAAAAAGCTTATTTTTTTTTCCATTTAGTTTTGGCCATGTGACAGAGATCTGATATTCTATCTGATATACAATAAACCATGAGAAAACATGAGATCAAGTATGTAAACTTGCAACAGACCACATATTATTATTTTGCATTTGATTATTGTATTTATTTCTACATAACTCTTCAGTATATGTATTTAATATGTTATTTAAATACGGGATGATTACGTATTTTACGGGAAGGGTGGCAACCCTACAAGCCATCTTCTTTGGTGAGCCAAATATCTTGAATCTTGCATTTTCCAGGCATCACGTTTCAGCCTATATTTGCAATGTGAAACGTTGAGGTACCATCCAGGGCCGTACGCATGGTTTTATAAATACCGAGGTACCAAAAGTGATCTTGCTAGGGGGGTTCGGGGGGTTCTACTTTTTCTTTCCTAAATTAATCAATGTTTTTGGACTTATCTATTCATTTAATGGTTCAATTGTTCACTCATGAAGACAGTCACTTGACGCCACCTACTGGCTTAATGATGTTGCAAGTTGCGCAAACAGACAATAATAATGGCAATATATTTAATAGGTGCTTGTGTTGTTAAATTGAGCTTATAGTTTCCACAGTCTTTGGCAAAGAAAATATGTAGCCTACAGTATATCTGTGTTAAATAAGAATCCATAATAATGTTAATCTCATTCTGGGCACAGTACGCAATACCTGCTCCTCCTCTCTTATCTCCATCACCTTCTCTCTTTCTTCTTCTCTCAGTCTCTTTATCTTGACCTGTAAATTTCCCCTTCCCAAAGCTGAGCTTTGATTGATCTTTGCAAACTGATTATTTCTGTCGGTCGTTTAAAACTTCTATCGTAAAACAGCCGTTTAGTTTAGCTAGCTTGCTTTGATTGGTCTCAAACATTTTGCCATTGCCGACGAGCGGTGTTTGAGTGCTGAAGCAGCTCAGATGAAGAGGTTGGTTCGTCGCGATGTACCAATCATTACATCACCAATTATTTCACAACGTTCATTATATAAACTCAGAAGAATTACAGAGGTCCGAACCTCGGAGACCTCAATGTTGGGTACGGCCCTGGTACCATCGTAGTAGTTTCGTGTGCACTTGAACGTCATGGCAACGTACAACACAAAGTAATGCAACGCGTAAATGTGCGTAACTAACGAAAATCAAGCAAGCTAGAACGCATAGGCCACAAAGTGTTGGTGAAATAACACATTAGTGGACCGGATTTTTTTTTTCAGAAAACTTCTTGCACAAAATAAATACTTTTAAGGACCTGTATCTATGTATGTTTATTTTCAAAAACTTTCCATGGCCTTGAATTTTTTTTTTTTTTTTTTAGATTCACAAACTTTCAAGGATTTCAAGGACCCGTGGGAACCCTGAAAATTCAATAAATCTACCTCTCCAGCACTTCAGATAAATAAGCAAAAAAAAAGAAAAAAGTTTTAAGGCTGAAAAATGTTGTGATCAGCTTTTTATCTATAGTGCTCAGCTCTAGTATCAATCAAAAGATGTACTGTAACTCACATCAAAACTGTTTTACAGCAGCTACTGTATGTTCAAAAACAGTAATAAGTCAATAAAAGAGTCACTCAGTGGCACAAAACTGACCGACTTTACCTCTCTTTCTGTCACCTTTATCATTATCTCTGCGTCAGCTGTCATGTGTACACGCATACCCATATTCCAGCTCTCACAGCTGTCATATTCAAAAATATGAATATTTCAAAGCTCACTGACATACTGGCTATTAAATCAAATAACAACCTTCACAAACACACACCATATGATTTGAGTTTAAAGAGAACTCACTCAAAATTCACCCCTGAATCAGTCAAAATAAAACCCCTACAGTAGATGTGGGAGGACAAGAGGGCAAAATGTGGTTATGTCGACTTTGGCCAAAAATTAAACATGAATGAATTGATCCAGTTTATTTGCACACACTATCTGCTTTGATTTATTACTTTATTGACTAAAAGTCACTGGTTACGCTGAACTGTTGAAGGTTAGTGAATAAAATGCTGTTTTTTACACTAAGTGTCACTTTAGTCAATACGCCTCACTGTCTCTGGATGAACGGTTTCCCATTCTTGTATAACCACTGAGGTCCAATTGAAATGTAGGCAAAAATAATCAGCCATCTGAGAATACAGTCAAGCCCTTGAGAACTACAGTCATGCTTTCCTGGTCTAATCAGATTCAGATCACCTGATCTTCCCACTGTGTCTTCCTGTCCTTACAATCTCCCACTCGTTCTTTTACAAATTCATCCCTCCATCCTCTTCTTTCTTTCCTCTATTTGCACGATTCTGTCACACGGTTACATCACCCTACCCAAAGGGCCAGAAACAGAGGCAGAAATGGAAAAAGAGAGAGCAACAGACAGACAGCTAAGATAGACCCTGTGGAGATGGGAGGAGCCTGTCAGTTAGACACACCTCCAAAATCCAAACTTCCGCCCATTCATCAGCTCTCTGTAGAGCGTGAGTTAATGAGTTCATCTTGATGGATCCCGAGTCTTCATCTGGCTCATTCTCTGTCCAACACGACAGTCCAAAGTCATTTCCATCAGCTCTACAAAAAGTGCAGCACTCAACAAAATGCTTTTTAGTTCCTCGATATTTGCCAATGCCGTCAAAAACAACATAATTCATTCCAAGGACGTAGTATCTGTTTTAACATGGGTAGGGATATTTTAAAATACACTAAACCAAATGCACAATGCTTTAACTTAAACAGATCCGTTTTTTCTTGTTTAGAGTATAGAAACATATAGAGAAACAAAATGCAATTTATCATTGTGCAAAAAAACAAAGCACAAGTTTTTGTGTCAGGTTACATTGTAATGCTAAATATAACGGTATAATTGCGTGTGTTTACGACTCGCCAAAACCCGATGTGAGATCCACCAATCAGAGAGGTTCCAGAATCTCAATCGGTTTTTTGATTGGATAAAATGAATGGAGAATATCTGGTGTTTTTCAATGGTTTGCTTGGCTATTTCCACCTATGCTTTCAAGCAATATTTTTGTTTTCTTGCTTAAACTGTGGACTCAAGGTATAGAACAAAAGGTTTATGAACACCATAAAATAAGTCCTGAGAGGGCATTTTACTACAGTTGATAACTGTTGCAAACAAATGTGTTCTCTGACATGCAATGACATATGAATGCAATCATAAATAATAATATTTGGGATAATTTGAACCCCAATCTCCTGCACTCAAAGCAAAAAAGTTACCAGCAGACTAACAGGTCAAAACACCATATAGAGTATTTATCTATCAAATATGTTAATAATTAATTGTGCATAAATATTCATGAGCTAAACCAATTCATGATGTCAAAAAATTGTATGTTTGTGAAACTGCCACAACCAAAAATAAAATGACACCCATGTATTATAAACATTGTATTGGCCACGCTGTTAGCTAAAAAATTCAGTCGACCACTTTCATTGCACAATATCTTGATGAAGACCAGAAACACGCATTAAGACAGCAAATGGGATCAGTTTTGATTTCATGTTGACAAATTTATTTATTTTTATTTCCCAAAATGTATTCGCAGGGGCATAATTGTTGCATGCAAACTATGGGGAAAATATCAGATGCGATATTGCGAAGTTGCAACAGTCTTTTCTTCCATATTGTGACGTATATCCAAGTACAAACAGCTTCTCGAACAAGAAAAAAAAATTAGGACAGGACTTGATTTTTTTCCCATCAGGAATTAATTGGATGGTTGGATTGTTATTGCTGTGATGTCATGTGAGTGACAGGTGGTCCCGCCCTCGCGCCAAAAACACGTCATCAGAAAAGAGAATTATGTGGCAAGACGCAGGGGTTAAGTTATTTTGATGAAAGATTATGAGGAGGACACATGCACAGATAAATTGTTTATAATAAATACTGAAATATTCCATAAAATAGGAATCGTCAATTTTGATTTCATGGTGACCTTAAATAAAATAAAATAAACTAACTCCTAAGGACAGTAATACTAAAATATCTTTACATTCTATAAGTTATGACGTAATGAGTTACTTATAATTGAGTAGGACAAACACAATGCAACATTACATTTAAAGGTATGTTCCTGAATAATATTTACACACGTCAATAAACGTGTTAAAAGCCTGTTTGGGTTTGTGCGGCTGCGAGATTCTTTATGTGTCTCCTGTAGTCACGTCTCTTCACTGCTTGCTCTCATTCTCTCGCTTTCATTATTTATTTCTCCTCCCAGCTTCACTTGGCAGTTATTTTGTCAGGCTGTGTGGGAGACAAAATAATTGCCTCTATATTTTCCAAATTGATTTTCTTGTGCAAGTTTAATACAGTTCTCACTGCAAAGTCTGCTGACAGCCATTGTGCAGTAGCCCTCGTTTTATGCCATTTACATACTTGCAATTATTTACAAAGGATAAGTCTCATTATAGCAGCCTGACTGGAAGAGAATTTTATTAATATCCGATGGCAAAAGAGATCGTTCTGCTCTTGTGTTTGTTTATTGTCATTTAGCAAATAATTGTGGCAAAGAGAACAGCCACGTTGTGAATGAGCTACGGAACTGCACATTGCATTTGTTTACAGGTACAGCTCTTAATACAAAACCTTAAATGAAACATTACAAATAAAGTTTGGCAGATGCTATTTGCACCCTAATGTAAACAGTAATCTATACTACTTGCACCCCACATTTATTCAATTAAACTAGCCCATTCTGTACGTTATGGGGCGAATTATAAATGGCAGTTTCGTAATCACTGAAGAAAGGGAAAGGCATTCGAAGGCCATTAGTGAAATGTAAATACAACAGTCATTTCAAGGAAGTAATGTGCGGTTTATGATCAACATGATTCCTGACAATTTATTTTGAAATGTGTGGTCATTTATTACATAACCCACTTTTTAGCAGCCTTGAGAGTCATTTTCTTATTAAATTTCTCCATAAGGATTTTAAAGGGATAGTTCACCCAAAAATAAAAATGTCTGTCATTAAAGGGATATTTCAGGATTTAGCATTAAGCTGTAGTATTTTCTAATTACCGTGCTTTCCACCCTCATATCCCCCTGAGATGAGAGATTTATGTATTTTTTGTCTGGAAAAAAATTTCAGATGACGCAAAAATCGTCATTTTGCGTCATCGGAGGATTTTTTGGCCAGAGGCTAAAGACTACAGCCAGTAGTAGGGGCTGTCCCGCATGTTTTCAACCCGCCCATAGGAGGTGGGATCTCACTCACAGAATGTACACATAGTGTCAGCCATCTTTTTTTGGAAGCTAAGCTAGCAGGCTCATGTTCTGTGGAGAAAGCTGAGTAGTAGGGGTTACCATCCTCTTTTTCCCGGACATGTCCGGCCGTCGAGATCGTCCAAAATGTCCAGGATTCGGCTTTTGCTTTCTGCAGTTGCCATTCATTGTTTACATGCACACCTTTTGTTCCAATCTAACTGAATTCATTCCGATTGGTGAATCTGAATGTAGTGTTTACATGACCGTTAAACAAGTGATCGGTCGATGTGCGTTTTAACATTGCTAAGAAAATTCCCGCTCCTCCGTGAGAGATACGAGACCGGTGCGTCTCACAGGTGTCGCTCATCAGTAATCACGCCACCGGCCTCGCGTCGTTCTCCCACGGCCCTCAGTCTCGTCCTGCTCGCCACAGTAAACATAATGAATGGCGACTGTAGAACGCAAAAGCCGAATCCCGGACATTTTGGGAGATCTCGAAATCCCGGGCAGACTCGTCACGGAGACTCACTAGTAGCCTAGCCTTTTTGTTTAACTGCGCTCTCTTACCGGTAGGCGTGGCTAGGGAGTGGCCTCCTAGGGCAGCGAAGCAAGTGCATTCTGGGAGTTGTTGTCTTTCATCCACATAAGCAAAAAATACATTTTCTGGCTTTTCTCAGTCTAGAAAGCTCCAAATTCAAAAATAATTTCACATTTCTTCTACATAAATGACCCATTTTAAATACACAGAGGTGAAGTATCCCTTTAATTCCTCACCCTCATGTTGTTCCAAACCCGTAAGACTTTCATTTATCTTTTGAACACAAATGAAGATCTTTTTGATGAAATCTGAGAGCTTTCTGGCCCTCCGTTGACAACTACTACACAACCGCTCCGCTACACAACCACTACTTTTACGCTTCAAAAAGTTCATAATGAGAGCGTAAAACTAATCCATATGAACCAGACTAGTTAGTCCCAATTTTCTGAAGAGACTCAATCGCTTTATATGATGAGCAGATTGAATTTAGGCTTGATCCATATTGGTGAAAGTGAGAATGTAAGTTTTGAATGCTTATAACTTCTAAATGCAAATTTTGTCATTGTTTTGGAAAACACTAGCATATAGATAACAGTAAGGCTGACATATTCATACTAAAAGCCAAAAAACATCAATTTTGATTTCATGGGGACATTACAGTGTAGGACATACATAGTGATGCACACATTCAAATGAAATTCACCCATGCTTTGTTAACTTCCATAAAAAAATGTAAAGTTTACCATCATGTAATGCCATCAGGTTGACTTGAGTGGGCTTTTTCAAAGAAACTAATTTCGAACAAACAGCTTAAGTGGTGGATTCAACTAAATGAAAAAGTTTTAATCAGGCGCGCTAATTAAATATGCTCTCAAACGAAGATAAGAAAGGATCGCAAAAACTGTCTAATGACAAACTCCTCAGGAAACTTAATGAAATAAAAAGTGCATTAAGATCACTAATCACAATGTTGCATAATTTTACTTTGCAATCAAAATCAGCACAGCTTTATGATAAATATTTGCTATAGACTCAATAGCTTTAGTTGCAAATGAACTCATTCATTGCATTGGCATTATATCAGCAATAAGCCACCATATGCTCTAGATACCGGCACCAGCCATATCGTCCATCAAGAGATACAAGAGAGCAACTAAAGCTGGATTTCCACTTTGAATTTTTCTGTTTTATCAGCCTGCTGAATGTTGATTAAACCAAAGAATCTGAGAGAAACCTCAGCCCCACACCGATGGCGGCCGAATATAGGCCCTGGCCCTGGAGAACCAAAAACCAGGACAGCCAGAGAAAAAGCTGGCTGAGAGAAGAGGGAAAATGAGGGGGGGAATAGAAAGAAGACACAAATGAAAAAGAACAGCAGCCTTTTTATCCACTCTCCTGCCCACTCTCGTCCCTGCTCTTCCCACTTCATCCCTCCATCTCACAGAGGCGGTGCTCCCACCCGAGAGAATGAAGGTAAAAAAGGAGGTTGAAGAAAAAAAAAACCTAGAAAATTGTCTGTCGAACATCACACCTGTTTTGAGAACCGGCTCTGTCCTGTCAGGGGAAGGCAAAGGCCGCTTTCGGAGGAGAGAGAACAAGGTAAGAGAATGCATTAGAGAAGCCTCATGCTCTCTCGCTGTCATTAATGAGGGGCCAAACGACATGTCCATCCACACACACTCTTGCTTTCATCAACAAACACACACACCGTCCCTGAAATACAAGGCTATAAATAATGGAGAATAGTGCTTTCGAAGTTTTACATGAATGCACAGATGTGGGTGTGTAGATGCATATGCAGGAGCCGAGCTAGTGCTGGGGATTTTCGAGATTTGTATCTTTTGACTCTGTTCACCAAAAAGATTCATTCTGATTTGTTAACCGATTTGTTCAGTGACACTTTCTATAAAACTACATCATTTCACCAGTTGTTTGTGACCATGTTTTTAGTGACTACATAGGACTATATAGGCCTACGTGTCTATATAGTGGACTACATGTAATTGTTAGAAGAAGAAAAAAACATCTCGAAAAGAAGTAGGCTAGCCTACTAAAACAAAAAAACCTGTGTTGCCAGCTGGTGTGTTAAGGAGAGACAGTGAGGAGTGGTTAACAAACAAGCCAGATGCAAGGTGCACAAACTGACAAAGTCAAATTATCTCTAAACCACTTACTCACACGATCCAGTTTATCAAAACTATCCTTTAAGCTACAGAAGTAGCCTTCCATAGCACAGTGAACTCAAACGGTAATACCATGCAATTTAGGCCTAAATGACTAGGCATCCCATACACAAAAGAAATATATTTGAAATATATTTTCAAACTATATATTTGGAATATATGCAAATATTTGAAATTGGCCCAATAAATATATTTTAGTTAAATATATGTAAATATATTTTCAGATATGTTTACATATATGTTCATATATGTTTTAACTTTTGCAAATTGTTTCATTTGAAATATATTTTGAAATTTAAAAAGTTAACATTTTCACAAACAAACAACACATTTTCAATTAATTTTTTTAGATAGACCACTTTAGCTGTGGATGTGGGCATGGGAGAGCAGTGCTCTACCACTTCCCCCGCCCACATTTTTCCTACTGGTCGGAGATCGAACCGGCAACCCTTCGGTTACAAGCCCGAAGCCCGAAGCCCTAACCAGTAGGCCACAGCTGCCACAGCTGCCCCTTTACTGACTTTATTGGCCTAAAATGGCAATTTTATGTAGGAAATAACACACAGAATGCAGAGTTTTTTCCCCTATTTTTACAGAATTGAATACAGTTATTTAATAGTGTGTGTATGCAGTGTTAGACACTGAGTTCTATCTATTGTTTAAGTGCACTTCACTGTTGGAGTGTCACTGTTATACTTGCATCATAAATATTGTGCATATTTTCAATATTTAAATGACTTCAGGAAAGATGTCAATAAAACAACAATAAATCTAATAATTGCACTTAGTGTTAGGTACGTGCCACCTAATATGGCCTAATAGTCCTAGGAAAGCAACTATCTGTCATTTTACATTGCAGTCATTTAAATGTAAGTACAGTATTTATTATAGCTGTGTGTCATAATACAGTAGTGAAATATGGTAGCCTACTGTTGTGTATAGGGGAAAAGGTAGAGGAATTACTATGATCAAAATACATTTTCGACCCTTCTTTAGCAAGCTAAACATTTTATGACCATATATTTTGTCATATATTTTACATTACATGTTATTAATATATTTCACACTTAACATCATATATTTTCGTTATATTTCAGAATACATTTCAAAATGATAAATATAAGTGAACAACAATGCAAATATATTTTTGACACTTTAAAAATATATTTCAATATTTATTTATTTTCTGTATGGGATATAATGTTCTCAGTGGTCTCTGATATTTACATAGTAGGCTACTCTAAGGTAATTCAAAGAACCACAGTGTATGTCCAAAAAAACCTGGTAATGGCATGATACATTCGAGTTTTAATTTACCTGGAGAGTCATTCGGGGGTGGCGCGTGCAGGTGTTTCCACACAATGAAGACCTTCATCGCTCGTAGACGATAAGATGTATTTCTATGGATTGTATGGAAATATCTATTTAATCAGGCGCTATTTGTGTTCCCTGTGTTAAAAAAGTTTTGTGTTAATGTTTAACTGAATGAGAAACCGCTTCAAACGCATCAGAGCAGATGGCTGTACGCAATGATTCAAACTGAATCATGATGAACCGATTCCAAACGTGTTTCTATAGCGTTTGATCAAGTCATTGAAAAGAACAGAATCATGAATCTCTCGTTCTGATTCTAATAAACCGCTGACGGAATTCAGCAGACACACGGTAATATAATACTTCTTTAAATGAATTCGTATGATATCCTTTTTACTTTACTTCGTGATATATGTTCTGGTTGGATATGCCTGATCATACAGAGTCATTCACAGTGATGGGATTTAACTTAAATTATTCGACTCTACCCAGGATGGATTTCTGTGTTTGATGACAAAAGACTAAGTTAATATTCACTTCGCTCTTTTTATCTTTTTTGTTCAGTCTATTGCGTTGTTTTATGGAACGAGAAACCGCTCCAAATGATTCAGTGCGTGAATGAACTGCCTACAAGATTTGGACTTAACGCAGAACCGATTCAGACAATGTTGCTATGTTGTTTGGCCAACTCACACGAGTGAACCGACTCAAAAGAGTCGTTAATGAGGTGTTTTGATTCTGATCGGCAGGGAAAGTATTGCTCATTCAGAAGTATGGGCATATTCATTCAGTATGTCCAACCAATGATATGCTCCTTCACCGCCCTGTGCTATAGGCAGACTTTAAAGAGAGAAAAGGTCAAAGCAGCCATGTGCTTCACAAGGGAGAGAGTTCAATGAACAATATATAATGCCTGGGAGTGAATGAGAATGGCTTGTTCGAATAAAAAAACACCACTAACACAAACTGTTTGCAAAATGATTGCAGAGATCTCAGTTATGGAGATGTGGGTTGTAGGTCAGCGCCCTGTTTAAAACTTAATTTAGCCCTAGAAAGATTTCCCTCTAAGTGCCCACTTATGCAGATCGTACAACTTTATGACCAGATTTCTGTGAGACACATTCATCACTGTGGTCGTTAAAGACCTTCCTTTTATCTCTGTGTATTTTTAATTTTCAATAAAGTTTGAACATTTTATGCATAGGCTAATAAAAGAAATACATTTTTCATTTTGATGATGATCTAATGATCATGAATATATCGTTCAAAAGTTTGGGGTCGAATAATCTTGAAAAAATGTATCGTGGTTTCAACAAACATAAAAACATTTTTTCTTGAGGAAAAAATCAGCACACTAAGGATTTCTAAAGGATCATGTGACACTGAAGACTGGAGTAATGATGCTGAAAATTCAGCTTTGATCACAGGAGTAAATTGTGTTTGAAAATATATTAAAACAGAAAAAAGTTGTTTTAAATTGTAATCATTTTTCACAATATTACTGTTTCCCTGTATTTTTTGATCAAATAAATCCAGCCTTGTTAAGCATAAGAGACTTCTTTCAAAAACATAAAAAAATCCCAACCCCCAAACTTTTGAATGGTATTTGACATTTAATTGTGGCTCTCTAGGAAAGCCATCTAGAAAGTTTTGTGTAATGAGTTTTATGTAAGTTCAAGAGAACACGTTCCGTTGAAAGAATGAATCAATGGAAACATCTGTCTGTTGTCAAAATTCAGAGTAATTTTGGAAGTGTAGAATTACTTTTACTGCAAGATCCGCATGTGTTCTTTGACGTTTAATTATGTGCGTGCCAGTGTTTCCTTCACAGCGCCACGACAAAAGAAATTATGTTTTTTTTTTTGTGAGTTGGCAGTCTGACTTGAATGTGATGGCATAAAAAAAAAAAAATGTTGTAGACAACACGTCTTTCTATTGCATTGGTTTCGCTAGCTGCACACAACTAGATGACTCTTATGAGCTAATAATACTTGTAATGAGCATGAAATCAAATGTGGTAGAAACAAAATCATTATTATTATGCCATGCACTGTAGTGGTCAAGGTGCAAATTCCTCCAAATGAATCAATTAAATTCACAACATTAATTGTAATTATAAATAAACAAATGTTAAAAAATAAGGGCTGTAGTTAGGACCCGGTTGCATGGAGGGTTTCTCCAAAGAAAGAATTCTTTCGGAAATACTGGCTTGTGTGCATGCTTTATTTGATTGACAGGTCTTTTCCACTTGGCTGACATGCATTGAGAAAGTGGAAATACCAGCAGGAGAGAGGAAACATCAGGGTTGGCATCTCGAACACACATTCGCACACAGAAAAAAGATTGAGGCAGAGGAAGAGGAGGCGTTCATGGCCGTCTATGATTTGTCCGTAGCTTTTGAGAGGAAGTAAACATGGATCAGGCTGTCAAACAGACAGGAGGCCATAGAGTGGGAAAAGAGAGCATGTCAGGTTCCAGCGATGTGGGTAGCTCTTCCTTCCTGTGAAAAGTAGAGCAGAGCTCATCCAATCTTGGCGTGCCTCTTTCTCTCACACGTTATCATTTTTTTTCCCGCTGAACTCTAAGTGATGGTTCCGTAGCTCAGAGAAATTAGTCACCTCCACAGATGCAGAGGCGCTGCAGATAAGCCATTGTCTTCTCTCTCCTTACATTGTAATTCTTGACACTGTCTCAAAATGTTGCTTTGGAATCCAACCCACTGCAATGCCTTGTGGAAAAGGAGAATCGAGGGTAAAATCATCCGCGGGACTGTGCTTAAAATTGTTCTGGAAGCAAACCCGGAGAATTTAATGGTTGAAAAGGTTTTTTGTTTTGTTTTTGAGTGACTGTGACATAAATATTCAAGATGTCCAACCATATGTGCCTAATGGGCTTAATTTGTAAAGAGCAGCATTTTTGGTTGCCTGGTGATCTATCAATGAGTGTCCAAAGTTAACAAACAAAACGTTTCGGTCTCATGATATTATTTTCTAGCATAGAAATTATTCTTGCACCTCCTTCAATGTAAGTCTAAGGAAAATTTCCTCCACCAGGTCAATATTAGTCTGGAAAGGTAATATTACACCTCTTCTCAATTAGCCATATGTACAGTATATTTCTTTACTGTCAG
The DNA here is from genome assembly GCF_951802725.1 of Rutilus rutilus. NCBI lineage: Eukaryota > Metazoa > Chordata > Actinopteri > Cypriniformes > Leuciscidae > Rutilus > Rutilus rutilus. Next base: position 35,376,938 of record NC_140217.1, on the reverse strand, counting down.
AAGAAAAAAAAAAACCTTTAAAGGTACAGCAGCTTGTCACTGGGACAGGGACAACTTTGTACCATATCTACCCCTACAAGGTGCATATTACCTCAGAGTAGTAATATGTACCCTTAAGGTACTGCAATGAACATTTTAGGGGGAAATAAGGGGCCGTTTACACGTCACCATTTCAACTAAAAAATGCCTTTTTATGAGTTTCTTTTCTCGTTAATTTACACGACAATGGCGTTTTGGGGGTCTGAAAACGCAAACTTTTGAAACCGGAACCATTATTTACTTGATGTAACCTACAAGAACGCAAATTTGTGAAACCTGACATCATGTGCATGTGTATTACGTGTTTAGCCCAGGTTCCGTCTATAGGCGGATAGTGTCTCTTTACAAAGTGACATCGCCAACTACTGGCCTGGCAGCATAATACAGCGTTTTTTAGTCGTTTTTGCGGATCCTTGTGAACAGGAATCATTTTGACAAAACGTTGTCGTCTATACGCAAAAAACACAATGGAAAGACCTTTAAATTAGATAAGTAGGGCACAAAATGTCTTTCCATTATCTTGAATTCTTGTAGTATATGACAGATATGAAGGAGACACTGTCAGAATGTTTTAAAAGTCATTAATTCTCAAACAGTAATTCTCAAATCACCATGAATATTATGTATGCGCACATACTTTGCTTATGTTTCCAACAGTACTACTCCAATATATCGGCTAATATGGTCATTTACCGGTAGATGGCGAGTGTCTTTTTGAGTATTATGAAGTTTTGTTGTTATTGTCATTAAATGTTTTCCTGTTATGGAATCTTTTTTAAAAACATCAGAAAAAAAAAAAATGTAAAACATGTACATTACATTATTGCTTAAAATATTTTTATTTTTATTATTTTAATTTCTTAAAAAATATCACATACATGGTCAACCAAGTCATTATATCATTTAAAAGATGTATTCACAGCTGAACATTAGACATTATCCATGTCTACAATATCTGTAAGAGAGTCGAGTTTTATGAGAGAATGCTAAAAATAAATATATAAAAATATATGCTTTGAAATATATTTGTTCCTTCGGTCTCATTTTTTGCCAATTCCCACGTGCCTTTAGGGGCTCTGAAATAAAGTTTAAGCATTAAAAAAAGCATTTATCCTCCTTTTTTTTAAAAAGACACAACCCAACTTTGACTTTACTTGCTAGGCTTGGCGTTTATCAAGCCGTAGACAGAAGTAACAGCCTAAACCAATGACTGATGGGTGTTGTGAACCTATTTAACGATTGTGTTCCAGGTTCGTTCAATTTCAGCACTCAATCAAAAAAATGTATCTCAGCACAGTGTTAGACTTCCACGATGGTCATAAGAACGCTTAAAACAAGCACATTATTGCGTTTGACTGCTAAAGGCTCGATTGGACCGTGAAGGATTTGACTTCCCTCCCCCGCAAAATGTGCCAGCGATACGGAATCTTTATGTGATCGCTTGTTAGGTTTTCAAACGGCTCCATTCCAACAAGCGGATTGCTTCGATCTTGAGTCCTGACAATCTAGTCTTATCTCAACGTATTCACATATACATATGAGAGAAAACGGCTTGATCAAAAGGCCCAAAGCTGCCCTTGAGCCAAGTCCAAGTTTTGGGTGGGGTTTGAGGCGGGGAGGGGGAGAGATAACAAAAACGAATATTCCGATTTCTGATTCATATTCTTTGTCATAGATCAAGGCCAAGACAAGGCGGCGTGGAATGAATTTATGATCAGAGACCTCCTTTGAAGTTCTCGCTGTTCTTTCAAAGAATTGTCTGACGATGAGTAACTTGAAGACTTTCTATGTTAGGTCAGAAGAAAGTGCCCTAGCAGGTGGTGGAAAAGGGAGAGAAAAAGAGAGTGAAATCTTTCCTCTGTCGATCTTTCGATCTCTGCTCTGCCAGCTTATTTATTAGACATGAGAGGGTCAAAAACTGCCAGGGGCGCCCATTTCAATCTGTCAACTCTTCACTGCTGCAGTTTACACCCGGGGACTCCCGCCCCCAGCCCTGGCCGACAAGCGCAAAAACGTGGAAACCTTTCACATAATTGTGTGCTTTATTGTCTCGTATTCCCCTAATTACAATCAGAGAGGGGTCGTTTCTGCCCAGGCAAAGAAATAACAAGCATCAGAGAAAAATAACAACCGATTTGCCATAGCCTATAATTGCGATTTTCAGCCCCAAATTACAGTCTAATGATTACATGCGTGGGGCGGACCTGGCAGAGGTTGGGATGCATGGAAAATGAGAGAGAGAGAGAGAGAGAGAGAGAGAGAGAGAGAGAGAGAGAGATGAAGTAAAAAGTGCAGAGCGAATTAACAGAGAAAAGACTATAGGCCGATTTCATTGTATTGATTTTTTTTTCTTTTTGAAACAATTCCATCATGATCATTTCAATCAATTGTGCCATTAATAAAGTTTTTTTGTAATAAAGTCACTTGGTGAGACAACAGTATCAGGATAGATAGATATAGATAGATGGATGGGATGGATGAGATGGATTATGATGGATGGATGGATGGATGGATGGATGGATGGATGGATGGATGGATGGATGGATGGATGGATGGATGGATGGATGGATGGATAGATTTTTTTCTGTGTATTTAAGATAATTCTGTGTCTTTAGATACATGAAATGCAAGTTATCAAATCAGCAATAGCAAGACCATTTTCCCCTGAAAATGTATAAAATGTAATTTCCCCTGCCGTCATTTACAGAATTAATGGTGATTTGTATATGACATTCATAAGAAATGGCAAAAACGACAGAATTCTTCTGCATAAACTGTTGGATATGTTTAGCGGACAAAATTCGGGAAGAGCTTGAAAAGTGTTTTGAGAAAGTTAATTTTCCACAGGGCAAAAGTTCCCATAGTTGAAGAAACACCAAATTACAACTTTTTCTGTTCCGTCACAACACAGCGTTTTATCTGAAACCGCAAAGCCAAACCGAACATTAAGAGCTGTTGAGAACTGACAGTAAACGCCTCAGGACGTTCTGCGGCATTGGAGATAATGGAGATTTGGGAAAACAGAAAGGAGAAGGAATAAGGGCTGCCAAACGCCGACACGCTGCAACAAACGTGGCATGGGTGTGTGGCAGGAGCGGGAACCCACAGAAGGGGAGGGCAAGTGGGACGCCTCTGAGGCCAGTTCCAGCACCGCCATGATTATGCTGTCAGGAACGTCGTGGGCGGTACATCCGTGACTTGTAATGGTGGAGCACAACTCTACAGCGAATGCTCTCCATTTGCAAACACCTCATGTCTCAATTATATGTTGTGCTCAATGTAAACAAATGAGATAGTCATTACAAATATGTCCTGTTTAATTACATACAATGAATGAAGCAGTAAATCAGTTATTAGGTAGCAGTTTATGCTACCAGTTTATAGGAATTTCTACAGGTATTTTAAGGACACAATCCTCATACAACCCAAATGTTCTTGTCAGATACTGATCCTAATGGTTGTTGTGCTAACTCCTCAGGCTAAATTTTGACAAGAGAGGTGAAAAGTATAAAAAATAAAATAAAATAAAAAGAGTAATTTGATATCAAGGGAATAGGATAGTATTACTGGAGCAGATGTCAGCAGTAGCGTGTAAGTGTATTGGATTCTTGTTTCATTTGTTTTTAGTGTGCTATAGTGTAGCCCTGGTGTTTTGTTAAATAGTAAGGCATGTCCAACATTTTTATAATGTTACAAAAGATCTCTATTTCAAATAAATGCTGTTCTTTTCTATTCATCAAAGAATCCTGAAAAAAATGCATTATGGTTTCCACAAAAATATTAAGCAGCACAATTGTTTTCAACATTGTTTATTAAAAAAAATTCTTGTGCACTAAATCAGCATTCAGAAGGATCATGTAAAACTGAAAACTGGAGTAATGATGCTAAAAATTCATGTTTGCCATCACAGAAGTATTTTTTTTTCTCTTGATTTGAATAGACCTTAATCTAAGTTCTTCACAGTTTAATTAACAAAACCAGTTCTCACCCTGGCTTTGAGAAAAATAATAAGCCAGTAAGCCACACTGCTGTTAGACCAAGTGGCTGAAACAATGTGGCTGTACCAGAAATATCATGTACGCCTAAATTCCAAGCGCATCTCAATTTGTCCGTCTGTGCTTTCCAAACATGTAAGTGAAAGTAAACTAATGAGCGGTCGATCTGATATCAGGTAGGCACGGGAAAATTGAAAAAGTCACGCTAGGCTGTTCATCAAAATTTCAGCCTGGGACGATATTTTTCTGCACAGCCCTGCTATATTGAGAGAGCTTATGGTAATATGGTTTGCTTTGAGAGTGGCATATTGAAAATAAGTCCGGTGGGATCGAAAAGAGAGTGTGGAGAGAGGAATACGGCCCTGAGCAATTTCACTGTGTTTACACAGCGCCTCACAATAAGACTGCCACATAAACTCAGCCTGATGGAGCCCAGGGCAAGCAGTGGACAAACAGTGACCAGCTCGCGGACTGTAAGAATTATGCTGCCTTCGTGTGCCGTCGGAAATATCCTACTTCCCGCTTCTGAAGTCGTGATTACGAGTCAAGTGCTTTGTTGTCGGAAAGAACAGAAATCATGGAAAACACTGGGTTTATTCTTCCCTATTTTGGGGAAAATCTTATTAAAGCCAAAATGATATTTATTTCCATAATCCAATTCCACTATTTCCATTCATTGACCACAATATAAACATTCACAGCGCTGTCTAGATAATCAGCTTGCTGACGATTCTGGAATTTTGGGTCAAATACAGGCTATTTTTGCTCTACAATACGCTTCAAATGATTATTCATATATGTAAATATGCATTACTTTAATGATAAAACAAGGTGTTGTAGCTGTTGTGAAATAACTAAGCATTCCTGTCACAGCAGCAATCGTCATGTTTATAGTTTATGGCACGCTCAACTCGGGAACTCGGATATCAAAATGATCCCAGAGATTCCCAGTGGTAAATACAACATGAGAGGATGTTCATGTCCTATTTTTAACTTGGAAACTCGTATTTACGATAATTCCGACGAAGACGGCATTACACTCGAGACTCAAGCAACACACAGATGTCACTGCAGTAAAACACAACTACCGTAGCATATACACAATTACATTTGGTGTATTTGCAAGTAGGAATAATAACAAGAGGTAGAGGTATAAATATAGCAATTACGAATGAGATGTCTATGAGATCAGAGCAATGAGATTCAATAGAGACTTATCCCCTGAGAAAAAGACTCCGGTAATCTCATGTGTCTCTTTTAGAGTTTCAGGGGGAAAAACAATGTCAAACTGCTGAGATTAGCAAATATACCAAAGTGTGCAAGGAAAAAATAACTCGCATATTTCTCATCAAATCCAACAAAATAACCTTAACTGTGCTACTGATTGAAATCAATTCATTTTATAGCTCGCTACTACTTTTTATTTCTATTTTATCTGTTCACCCAATGCACATAAAGCCATCTCTCAGTACTAAATTGAGTACTTAAACAGTCAAATACACACAAAACAATGTTAAAATGCAAGGCTTGATGAGTATTCATGTAAACACAATATGTTTTAAGTGAAAGTAAAAATCCATGTGTAACAGTATGGATCCGTGCGTCAGGTCTTAAAGTGACAGCAGCCTAATATACCTGCAGCCAAATTGTGAGATATTAAAAATATCTATATGGCAGTGTTTCCCCAAGGTATCAATGTCACAGCTGGGGCCAGTGAAAATGCTGAGTGTCTAGTAACTTTGGAAAATCACTAACCACAGTGGCTGGTGAGCAAAATTCTATTCAGCAGAGATGCATTATATTGTTCAAAAGTGACAGTAAAGGCATTTGCAATGTTTCAAAATATTTCTATTTCAAATAAATGCAGTTATTTTGAACTTATATTCATCAAAGAATCCTTTAAAAAAAAAGTTTCCTCAAAATATTAATCAGCACAACTGTTTTCAGAATTGATAATAATAATAAATGTTTTTAGCACCAAATTAGCATATTACAATGATGTCTGAAGGACCATGTGACATTTTAAAATATATTAATATTTTACAATATCACTGTTTTTAATGTATTTTGGTCAAATGAATGCAGCCTTGGTGAGCATAAGAGACTTCTTTCAAAAGCATACTGTAAAAAAAATTGTATCAACAATTGTCTCACTTTTGTCTCTCTTTTAAGAAAAAAAAAAAGTTGATACTTGAATGAAACATAACTGAGATCTCATGAGCTATGAAAAAGCAACCATTGAGCAATAACATTTTCCATAACATAAGGAGTTAGAGAGAGAGAGATACGTAGAAACAAAAAAAAATGAGAGCAATCGAGACCCGGTGGCCAGAGAGAAAGAAGGAGACTGAGAGAGATGTGTTTCCCGTTTTAATCTCAAAGGAACACACCGTGCAGGATGTGGGGATGTTCTCGCTCTGGTGGGAGGAGGAATGGCACGCCGACGACTCCAAGGCAACCAATTTGTTTGTTTATTGTCTTGGTGTTTTGTCGCGGTCACAGTTCATTGCAGTCTGCCTCCACTCCAGCACGCTCTTTTAAATGACATCTATAAAACATGCGGCCTCCGTCGCCCGTCTTCCTCATCCCTCTCTCATGCACTGTCGTTTTTGTATCCCCCTTTCTTTATCCGTCCCTTTATCCCTTCTCTCTCATTCCCTCCTTCTGTTTCTTCCAGTATCTCTCTCTCTCTCTTTCTCTCTTTCTCTCTCTCTCTCTTTGTCTCTCGCTCCTCACATCAGTCAGGCATTATGTGGTGGCACAGAAGCTTCCAGGATGCCCACTCACATTCTCTGCGCTCACAAAGCCGCCCTGCTCTCTGCTAAATCCAATCACACATGGAGCTGCATTCAAGAAAGAGCACATCGGCACAGGGAAGAATCACTTGCAAAATATCCGCAAGGTTACGCTGTTGCATAATCAAGGTTATGCGATTTTAGACTAATGATTCCCACCTAGCTGCTTAAGTGGTGAACAACTAAGTTCTGTTTAATGGATTTTCCCTCTAAAAACAATTTAAAGGTGAAGTAACTTCTGCACCACTAGAGTCACCAAACGGAATTGCAAAACAATGACTGTTTACGAATTGGTTTCCAGATCATTTCACCTGTTTCCGTATTGGTCAGACAAAAAGAAAGTTCCGCCCCCAAACTCACATCATTGGGTGAGTTGGTTGCTATGTCTGGCTGCAAACAGTATGATGAGATATCATAGACCTATGAATGGTCAGTGCTTGGTATCCTTACAAATTGTAGTCTGTTACTGATTACAAATTATATGAAAAAAATTGCAGTTAGTAACGTAACCCATTACTCTACACATTACACATTTAAGGTAATATAATTGACTGTCTAAAAAACAAAATCATGGGATTAATCACAATGATTTTTCTATACACTGTTTTGGGTTGTTTTAACCCAATTTTGGGTCAAATATGGACAAAACCCAAATGTTGGGTTAAAAATGTAATTAAAAAAATTAGTTGGGTTGAAACAAACCAGCATTTTTTTTAGAGTGTAGACAGACATAGATATGGTTTATACATCTAACATAACATTACAATAGTGGGTGGGGGGGGGGGGGGGGGGGGGGGGAATAATTTTGGGAACATTACCATGACATCTTTAGAATAATATGATTTTCATCACATTAATGCCAAACATTAGAGTAATAATAATTGCATCTATTGCAGCCATAGTCATTTTGTTTCAGTTGTCTTCAAAATATAATAATTATTACATTTATTTGATCAAAAATATGGTAAAAGAGTAATATTGTAAAGAACTTTTTAAATTGTAATTCTATTTTTATGTATTTAAAAATAATATTTTTTATACAAAAGTATGTAATTTGTTCCTGTGATGCAAAGCTGAATTTTCTGCATCATATTTTTGTGGAAACCATAATGCATTTTTTCAGAATTCTTTGATGAATAGAAGGTTCAGAAGAACAGCATTTATTTGAAATAGAAATCTTTTGTAACATTATTCAGTAAATGTCTTCACTGTCATGCTTGATCAATTGAATGCATCCTCGCTGAATAAAAGTATACATTTATCTAACAGTGTGGCCATCATTAGGACCAGCATCATCTTCTCTTCCTCTTGGTCTGTGCTGTTACTTGAATGTTTATTGTTATTTTGTTGAGGCTTTGTCATTGTTCTTGCAGACACACAGTGAGATAAGCCACGGCTCATGAGCCATCACAGCTTTCTCAATTGGCTACGCAACTGAGCTTTGGACACATTACGTGGAGTGTGACATCCATCTCAATGTGTGCTGTAGCTGCTATATTTGCAGATTCAATGCTCTGCAGTGGCTCTGAATTGGTAATTCAAGCATGCTGTTTTGAGACTGCTTTAGTACTTTTAATTACAAACCCAAAGATTAAGATTCGATAGAGGAAAAATCCCCAATGCTGCTTCATTATCCATGCTAGCTCTGCAAGAATGTAAAAACCAGGTGGATGAATGAAAACAAGCTAAGTGAAGACAGTAAATGGGAAGACTGGGGCTTCTTGTAATGGGCTTGTTGTCATATCAGCTAACAAGGAATGTTCTCAGAACCTTGAATAATGTTAACAGAACGTTCTTTCAAAGTTATCTGGTCTTTAAATAACGTTTTGCATAACCAAGAAAAACTGGACGTTCATCAAAAATAATGATTTTATAACTTAATAGGAAAATTACCCTAGTGAAAAAAATCCATACCGAAGTGTATTTAAAATACATTTATTTAATACTAAGTATACTACAAAACTATTAACATATTTACTGACATTATCACTTGAGACTTACTGATATGAATATTATAATTACACTTTATTTGGAGTATTTCTTTATTGCACAATGCACATTTCTTAATATTAAGCCTAAAATGTGTTTTAATAGCACTATTAGTAAGGATAGTATGATCTCTATAATATCAGTGTTTAAATGCAAGATATTTAAAGTGTACCTAAAGTATACTTGCAATAGTTCCACTTTAGCACAATCAAATATACTTAAAGCTGCAGTCCGTAGTTTTTCCTCTTTGTCGCCATCTCTGTTCGAAATATGCAATTGCAGTTATTCCCGGAATTATCAACTTTACGTGGGTTGTGCCTCGGCACGGCACAGCGCGGATGAATCCAATGTTATGAGGAGAATGTGGCTGTCAGTCGCCGCGCCGGTGTGGATACTGTCATTCAGAATCACAGATTCTACTTTTTGGAAGTATGACCAACATAAGAATATTCACTGGAATATTTCGTCTGAACAAGTAACATCCACTTTTGTTCTGACCAACTAAGGGGGAAAAAAGCATTGCAGTAAATCACGCTGATTAAATCTAACGATCGCTTATCATATCACGTCAAACCGTGCAAATTATACTTTGTTCTCAAATTGTTAATGTTAACAACATCAGCATTGCGTTACTACATTTAATGCCCTTCCGATATTATCCTTGTTTTCGCATGAGCCGGTTGCAGTCTCTTTTTTTCTGTAGCCACTCATTTTACAGTCATTTTACAACGGGTGAATCTCCAGTTGTCACTGGTGATTGTCGTTTGAACCTTTCTGGACCTACCATCAAATTGATAAGTTTAATTATATCTTAATCTTATAAGTGCTGTGAGAAAAGGCTATAAATCTCCAACTCCGACATCCTCACCCGCAATATAGCCTACTAGCCGAGACTCCTTCTTTATGTGTACAGATGTGATGTAATGACGCAAAGACATGCTCGAATTTCCCACGGAAATCCACCAGTACCGCTGGAATTAAAAACATTATTACAAGCTTACCGTTCTGAATCGAGCTAAGGCAAGCAGATAGTGTTGAACACTGGCTGGTTATGTACTTGCTCAAAAATGTATTTTGGATCATTTTTAACCCAAAAAAGTTACGGACTGCAGCTTTAAGTATAGCTTTAGTTGAACTTCAGCACTTACAAGTGCATTACAAAATTAGTTGTTCCAATTTAGCAGACTTAAAGTATACCAATTTATAATACTAAAAGTACAATTGCAGGGTATTTATATTAAGTACATAAATATGCAAATGTATATACATAATATATTTCAAATACATTTTAGTATATTTATTTTTCTCTAGCAAAAGCAGAGCATATTTTTGTTAGCATAGATACATGGGGTAAGTTGTCACAATGAAACCTGCTATTATACATACTATTACAGGTTTTCCAGCTACATTTAAACAGTGAAACATTTATGAAACCCTAAACAATTCATGAAACGACAAAAGGGGTAACATTAGGGGTGTGACAACGATACACTCTACTCACGAGACGAGACAATACACGATACTGGGCTCATGAGAACGAGACGAGATGATTTTGACACTATTTTTAAGAAATCTTCCATGATGAAATATATGACTAGAAAAATAGTCTTTTATTCGACTGAAAATCACAAAATGCAAAACAACGCAGATGCATTTTGAAACTAGGGCTGTCACTAGCGATTATTTTAGTTATCGGTCGATTATTTTATGGTAAATTTTACTGTGAAATGAACAATAGCATTTAAAATGACTTAAACACATATGTAGAGGCAATAATAATTGGTTCAAATAAAGTATCAAAAGGTTTTATTGAACATCCCATCTAACCCAACACGTTGCACGAGATCTGGTCATGCCCTATATGACATATGAAACACTGGTCTTTTGACTAAAAAGCTCTTAGTTGCTGAGCCCTTGTTACAATGTCCCTGTGTTTCATCCGTTCCTTGCTAACAGAGACCAGACTGGCTGCATGATTTCAATTTGACACAGCAACAGTGTGATTGCACCGAGCCGAGGCTCATTTCTGAGGCAGGAAGACAATGGCAAATCTATCTCGCATCAGTTGCAGTTCCCTCTCACAAGCATGCAAAGCAATATCTCCAAATTACAGCCTCTAGAATTCGACAGGCTAAAGGCCGAGGACATGACTAGAGCGTTCTGTTCCCCAGGAAACAAAACAGGCTGGACGGCCCTCTCGCACTTCTGCCTCGTCTCTGCAATAAATCACCTGCCATCTCATGCATGTGTAGTGATCTTAAACACAATGATGATCTATGATCGCTCGGTGTGGCTAGAAATATAAGTTGGATCAATATAGAAGATATTCTCAACTGGTTTCGCTTCAGGACCATGATTTTACATTAGACATCAAGAGCCAAGTAAACAATATATATATGTAAATAAATATGTATTTATGGTTGTATCCAGTTCTGAACATATTATCTGTCTCGTATGTCCAACACAATGCAGAATTCATGTTTATATATATATTAGCAAAACCATATACTAATTAATATTTATATATTATTTACCAACAACCAATAACATATTTTCTTTGGAAAAAGTGTCATTTGGTTATATATATATATATATATATATAATAAATATAATTAATAATAATATTATAATAAAATATTAATAATTATGTATTAATTATGTTAATAATTAGTATGTATGTATATATATATATATATGAATATAATTAATAATCTGGGCCAAAACCGAAAATTTAGGATGCGCTTGGCCGAAAACCGAAACTGAAGCCGAAAATGGCTTCTTTTAAAAACGTATATAATATATATATATTTATATATTTAAATTGCTTGAATTTAATGGATCTGAAATGAAAAATCACAAACCAATAGAATAATCAAACTTTTAACAGTTACATAACAAAAGCTAAAATATTTTTAACAATAAATATAAATAATAATACCAAATAATATTATTCTTCAAGTTTTATGTTCCATCAAATAAAATTGTTTTTTAACAGTTGTGCAAAAAAAGATCCACAATTATCTGAATAACTGCACACAAAATCACAGAATGGCAGTGGGCCTCTATTCTGCTGCTGCATGTAAACTATTTTTTACTTACATTTGAAATTGCTGTGCAAAACAATGCAAAACAACAGTGCAAAAACAGCAATAGAACTTAATCCTTAGGAAACACAGTTGTGCAGTGCTACGCAAATTTTAATGTAACTGCTATACACAGAAAATTGGACTGCTGTTTATTTAAGCAAACGTGGCAGGTTTCTCTTTAAGAACAAAAGTTGCTCAGCTTTTTGACAGGAAAGACGGTTCCTCTTCTCATTAAGAACATGAGATGCTGCACTGAATAGTCTCTCACTGTCTGTGCTGGTGCTTGGGGCAGATAAATACCTGCGTGGTGCAATCCGCGCAAGCAATGGAAAGCGGCCTTGGGTCGCGCGCCAGTAGTCAAGGGGATTGTCACTTCTGGCAATGGGTAGTTCAGCTAGATACGTCTCTATTTGTTGTGCGGCTGCGCTTGTTCCGACACCGCAACGAATCGAGGTGCTTTCCTGTAAAATTTCGTCAAACATCTCAGAAAAGTGAGGGAGTGTACGCCTCCTCACTTGTACGTAACCGTTTCTCAGGCACCGTTTGCGGTGCGCTCCTCACCAGATGTTTCAATCTCCGTCAGCTCTGTTTGTGTAATTTCACGCACTCGTTGATTTTTCACGGATGGGAGGGGGGCGGGTGACATTCATTTTCGGTTTACGTTTTCGGCTGTTTTTTTTTTTATTTCGGACCAAAACCGATAATGCCATTTTCGGCCGAACATTTTCGCCGGCCGAAATTTCGGTGCACCCCTAATTTTCACTATTTGTATTCATATAGAGTGCTATATATATATATATATATATATATCCTATACAGTATATTCATATAATTTGCATTTACAATTGTATTTAGACCTGCAAGCTGCAAGCCATTTTGTGAACCACCACTTGAGAACCACTGATATAGGAAACAAAAAGGCAGCTAGACACCACCTGCTTACCAGAAGCTTCTATTCCTGAAATCATTGTGCAATAGCAGAAGTGATTCATGCACCTGCTTCTTACACAGACGTACACTTGCAGAGGAAAACTAAAAGTGATCAAGATATGCTTCATGTGTAGTTCACAGATCCATTAGTCTTGTTCCAACGTTCCTGACCTTAAAAGCAAATGTTAAGTCCTGTATAATTGCTAGCGCAAATGTCTGTATAGAAAAGTATCTTGTCATCCTATTACTGCTAACGATTGCCGCATTGACCTGCCTTAGAGGAAGTCTGAGAGCTCTTCCTACGTTCTAGACCGCCATCTATCTATATCTCACAGATCAGAAGGTCACACGCTCTCAAACGGATAGTACCTGAGCTTGACCACGGCTACAAACGAGAAATATCTGTTCAAATCTAACTGGCCTTTACGATCTTGTCAGATGAAGAGCTTAGAAAAGCACTCTTCATTAAAATGCTGTCATTTTCAGTTTAGGATATCAAGTTCATTAGTGGAAAAACAACATTGTTCTTTGTTAGAGGAAAGAGAAATACCAGGGATTATTTTCATCTTGTCAAGAGCAATATTCTGAAAAATATGAAAGCTACTTTTGCTGCAACCTCTAGTTAAGGAATAGTTTCCCCATTAAAAATAAACCTAGAATGACACTTCTTGACGATCCAGTTTTGCACGAATGCAGGAGTGAATGAGATTTGAAAAAGATTTTCAGTGAATGCTACCGATCCCGATCTGAATTCTGACTCGTGATGCAGTCCGAATCATAATCACACTGTGTTTGTTCGTTCGTTGGCCAGAGGAGAACTGGCTCTCCAACTGATCCTGGTTTCTCCCAAGGTTTTTTGGTCCCCAGGTCACCTCTGGTTTTCTTAGTTGGAGACACTTAATATTATTCAACAATATTATTGATCTGACTGTACTGACGCTGTTGACTGAGAACTCAACTGAGCTGGATGACGACATAACTGCTTTTTAGATGAAACGAACTGATTTAATAATTGATCATCTTTTCAACGGAACTGAATCAACACTGAACTGACTTAAGCTGAACAACAGACAAAATGAATCATTTCCCTGTTATCACTGTAAACAGGGTTCTCAAGTCTCACGCATTGGCCGTGAGACACACGCAATTCAACCAGTTCACACGCTCACACGCCACACCGTGTATTTCTCACGCTGAAAAGGCAATGCCAACCAAGTTGTCCTGCAAGCTTTATATATATACGAGGCGCAGGCACACAAAGTGAAGTTTCCTGCCGCCAGCACGTATCTCGGCCAGATTGCGTTTGTTACTAGGCAACATAGATGCGCGAACACACGAAAGTTGACGGAACATTCTCGGCCACCGTACGTTCGTTACTAGGTGACCAACAACATCGCGCGAACACACGTCGTGATGGAGAAGGTAAGTTGGAAGAAAGCTCGTCTAACATTTTTAGGCTAGAACATTTAATATATAGCCCATCGTATACATTATTATTGATGCAGTCAAAAACTCTACAACTACTTTGCAACCAGGCCAGAAGCTTTGGCACAGTTTGGCTAGCTTACGTTATCTGAAACTAAGGGAAATGTTAGTGGGTATGGGAAGGAATAAAGATGTATTTCTTCATTTTATTTTAAATATTATATAATTTTATATATTATACTGTAGTAATAGTCTTTCTAGTTACATTAAGGCTACATGTATTAAAGCAGAGTGCTCTGGGTAATATTTTAATTTAAATGTCTGGCATCGAGCCACAGTGCTTCAAGTGGGAGCCCCCTACCCCTGTGTTATCAAGGCATCAAAATGTGCAACAAACACTTACAACACAAAACACATTACATACGCTGGAGTGTGTACTCTTGTGTACACACACACACACCCCTTAATACTCTAATATGTCATTTGTTCACAACGTCCCACCACACAATAAATCATTATACCATTTCGACTAGACACATTCAAAATGCAAAAAGATTTGTTTTTCCAAACTGTTTGGAGCAATTTGTTATATTTTTGTAATTTTGAAATATAACATTAAAGAGTATATTTGATGTGATGAATTGCTCTGACATTTATCAGATTTACCAATTGTTATAATTTCAATTTGTGCTGGTTAATTATGAACAATGGGTCAAATTGGGGGGCGGGGGCGGGGCTCCATTAGGGCTCCTCCCCTAACCGCATGTGATCTCACTCCAAGCTTTTGATAAAACTTGAGAACCCTGCTGTAAAGCTGCTTTGAAACAATCTTTGTTGTATAAAGCGCTATATAAGTAAAGGTGACTTGACTTCAATAATAGCTTCCATTTTGGTATTTTCCTCAAAATATGGCTTCAGAAGATTTCAAATCTAGTCATAAGTCATATGAACTGTTTTATAGGGTACTTCGGTGCACTGTAAATTAAAATAAATAAATAAATACTATTCCAGCCTTTCAACATCAAAATTCCCCATTTAATTCATTGAGTGAAAACTGTTTCAAAATAAATGCATGGAAATTAGCAGCCAGGACATTGTGCAAAAGATCTTTTTGAATTTTGAAATTTGCATTTATGAGTGAAAAATTTCTTTAATAATTGGATTAATCAGAATCAGAAAGAGCTTTATTGCTTGCACACACAAGGAATTTTTCTTGGGCCTTGTTTGACAACAAATTCTCTCGGTGGCTCTGCAGAAAATGATCTGAAATGCCAATATGTGGGTGAAAGCGAGCGTCTGTTTCTGTAATGCACTGTGATCTGTCATCAGACTGTCAAATGATGCTCTGAGATGCGAGACAGATTGCGATGCTGTGACCTTTGTTTGCGTGACCCGGGGAGCATAACCAATTTAAGTTGCCCAGCAGATACATTGACTTTAACAGAGCAGCGCCACGTTTCGCAGTGAAACAAACCGAAAAGAAAAAAAAATCCGCAGCTGCCCTTTGGTCTGTCTGTCAGCAATTCCCACAAATAACACGGCACAATAAAATCATCGCCCAACAGGCCCACAGGCGTTTTCAAAGGCTGCTGACGGCGATCTATAAAGCACAGTAATGGGTCACTTGTCATGGGGCGTGAAAGGGAAGATCTACGGCGGCTCTCCAGTCGCTCTCCTGGGAGCGCAATTAATCAAGGGCGAATAGTATCAGCATGCAACAAAAGCCGTAAGGTTATTACAGCCGCTGTTCTGCTGGATGAAATGCGATGATAGCGCTAATTGCAAAAAACAGCTGACCGCACACGAGACGCGGAAAGCAAGATGAAGGGCAGATGAAAAGGATGGAGACAAAAGGAGGGGATGTAAAAGGAGGAGAAGTTGTGCAGAGAGTTGGTGAAGTCAGGGCCCGGCCCGGCTGACAAGATAAGCAGGGGTGTTCGCTTTCATTTCTGCCGCTCTGCTCTTGTTTTACGGCATGGTTCATTTTCATTTTGACACTTAGGATTTCATTACAGGCCATAAGCGAATAAGCTATGGGTCTTGATTACTAACACTCTGGCTGCATCCGGAATCACATTCTCTCTTGAGTAGGTACTTATTTTGAATAAGTAATTACTTCACGACCGCTAAAAAAAGAATGTTCTATATAGAATGAATGTGTACATGTAATCTGGACGTACATTCGCCATGTTGTCATTATCATGTGACATACCAGCGTCATTTGTGTCGCTTCACCGACCGTTCATAAATCCTCTCCCGTGGCCTCATGGGAAAGTAAAGTGTCCATCATATGAACACTTCAGAATCTCGCCGGAAGTAGCAGGTCATCCGGGTACTCTTTACCTACTCGTTCATGAGTACTGTGAATTCGGACATACTTCTTTTGTCACACCTACTATATAGTAAGAAGTTTCGGATCTCAGTGAACCCATGACCCATGTTTTTTACCTGATGTTGGATCAGTTTTATAAAGTTGTAGACATTTGTACTGACTCATTTGTATAGTAAAAAAGGAAGAGCAGTAATTGTCACTCATTGGACTGACTAGCCAAAATGCAAAAACAAGCCCAAGAAATTAATAAAAGAACACATACAGTATTATACAGACACTTCATATTTAATGGTATTTGATGATTTTAATATTCCGTTTAATAGATTAAAGGGAAATGTTTTCCAGAAACACTTTTTGTTATGCTGGTTGAAACTCTCTTCAGGTCCTGAGAGAAATCAATAAAAGAAGTGGTCTAAATATAAAAAAAATTTGCATATATCTTCTTTGGAAGATTCAGGACCAAAACATTTTCATCCAATCATTGCATTCGGACAGAATGTCTTACCCGCCTGTCAACCTATGTATGCTTTACCTGCTCATCATCAGTATGTTCCTTTATGAGGCTATGCAGAGTTGTAGACAGACAGTCACCGAGTGCCGAAAACAAACAGCAGCCCCTTTTTACAGTTCCTTCCGAACCAAAACTACGAGCTTATGCTGCGCTCACGCCATGTCGTAATTATGGCATTAAAGAGATGGCATCCCGTGACGTTTAACTCTGAGCTGTTGCATTTCAATGGCAACACTTTAAACGCCACAATGAATCTGCAGCAGTCAGCTGATAAGTCAGAGCTCTTCAAGTTGTTTATGTTCATTATTATTGTAATGTTACATGCTTTGAGATATGAGGTAGTTGTTTTCTCCCTGCTGTACACGTTCATGTTTTGGAGGAGGAGTGGCTTTGGAGGAGGAGGATAGCTAGCTTGCTATTGTCTGCCTACCCTACCTAGCCTGGGTTTCCCCATGCTGCCTTGCGCGCAGCTCGATTTTATTCACGCTGCTAGGCAGCCTGGACACCATGGACCAGATTTTCCCCTCAAAAAGGAACCAATCACAGAACGGGGAGGGAGCAGCAAGACGATGACGACGTCTATGCGACACACCGAAGCGGTTTGTTTATATCTATGGATCCAACATGGCATTAGACGCGAAGTTACCTTTCGATGCAGCCTTAGATAGTGTTCTAAGTAGTTTAGTCGCTGAACGCCATCGTGTACACATAAATCTCTGACCCATCGTCAAATTTCTGTCGCTCTACATACGTCATCTGGTATAATTGAAACGATTGGCTATGAGCTACGTACAGGCGCATTTGATAGACATTCGTAGCGCCCAATAAACGGCTCTGGGCATTCGTAAACCACGCCTCAAATACGAGAAAATGAACATGTGGTTCCCAGACCACGTCTCAATGAGACGAGGTCTGACGTTAGCCAGGCTATACCCTACCTTTAACCTTTCAAGAAAATATTTGTAATTGCTTGGTAAGAGCTGTTTTTATGTATGTTTGGGCTGGGTTTTCGTTGCATTTACACTGTTTTGACCAGCAGGTGTCAATAGCGTGGGGTTTCAAGGGCTTTGAAACAGTGAATCAAAGCAAAGCAAATGGTTTAATTGATTCAGAGTATTAAAAAGCTTTGTTTCTCCAATCACTACACTGAAACCAAAGGTAGCTGCTTACTTGCCTAATCAGTGATTTAACAGACAGTGTAGTTTATTTGATGACACCTCTTAAAGGACTTTGGACCCCACTGACTTTCATTGTATGATTAGATTATATTCTTTTGTGTTCTGCGTAGGAAAGAAAACCATGAGGGTGAGTAAATGATGAAAACTTTGATTTTTGAGTGAACATGTTCATTCCTTTAAGTGGGAGTCGTGCGTGTGTCATCTAAAGAATCATGTGGAAGCGAAGTCATTTGGAAATGTTGGCTGCGTCTGAAAGCTTCGGCATAATGACTTGTTGCCTCGCTGCCCTATCAGGCAATGACTCCGCAGGAGGTTCCTCACAAAACTTATACAGCATAACGGTTTAATGATCTACAACAAATTAGAAAGAACTTTCGTGATAACAAAGCAAATACTTAATTACTTCAATAGTAAGTTCTTGCTAAATGAAAAAGTTGGTCACACAAACTGACCTTTCAGGCTCCATATTAATTTTTTCGCTCAACTATCATGGAATCGAGCACGCAGGGTTGTGGGAGACCATAGGCAGTGCATGATACATCTCTGCTGCCTTCAAAAATGAATCAGATGAAAGCATCTCAGGATGTTTAGACAGAATGCGGCACCAACATTGGATTCGGACGTGCCTCGTTGCCTTCTCTGTATCCGGCCTGCAGAGACAGCATTTCTCAGCCTTCAGACACAGCCGCTGCTGTACTATTTAAACCTGTACGCATTTTGTGCAAAAGGCATGCCAGAAAACACTACTTATTTAGCCAGTTCATGAGGAACGTTCATGACAAAACTGAATTTCTCATCATTCTCTGTCGGCAACATATGAATAATAAAATACACAGATAGATGCAACCTTTGTTGCAATAGCACTTTCTAAAAGCCTTTCTTTGTCAGGATGTGAAAAGAGCTAAAGTTATATGAAAGTGCTTAACTGTATCCATTTACTTCCAAACAATATCACTTAAATGAACCAAATCACTTGTGAATCATCCGATGCATCAAATCACATATCATAATTACGACTTCAGAACTCAAAAATTCTCAGAAGGCTTTGAATTCTGATGATCTATAGAACAAAGGTAAATGAGCTTTAGACAACCAAGTGAATATTTAATAACCGCAATGCAAGCTGAAAAAATGGCATTCAGAAATTAATTTACTTTCAACCGCTCCGTCAGATGCCATTTTTATTCTTTGAACCAACTGTACAGATTTATGGAATCATTGTTAGTGAAGTAGACACACATATATATATATCTATATATATATATGTAATAATGACTTTAAAAACCACTAGATGGAGCAATTTCAGTAAATATGAATATAAACAATATAAACAATTGCTGCCTTTCAAATGAGATAAATTCTGAAGGGCACTTCGGAGTGAGACCAATCATGGCCAGCATATTGAAGTGCTCAAAACTGGCCACTTCAATGGGAACCTTCAGAATAAAGGATTTCGAAGGGAACTACTGATGGACACTTCGCTCCCATGATTCTTTGAGCAGGCAAGCAGCGTACACAATTGAGCGACCACTGCACCTCCACGATGACGCAGAAACTGTTCCAAGGAACATTTTTTTGTTTTTTTGTGGTCCCCTATACACCTTTCTTCCCTTCGAAGCATTTCACTTCAGTAGTGTGACATACTTCTGGGGAAAACCCCATGACCCATGCAGTCTCAGTACCTTACACATTTGTGGGTAAGTACACTGAAAGTGCACAAACTGTAAAATAAAGTGCAACCAAAAAAAGTGTAGGGAGGGACTTCATTTTGGGATTGGATTGGATTTGATGTTAAGGAACGTCAGCCAAACATGGATTGTTTCCTACAGTCCTGCCTGATAATGATAAGGCAGCATTTTGAAGATTTCGAACACAGTCATTGAATTTTTTTTTGCAAAGGTGCACCTGTACTGTGGCCTGCAGCACAGATGCTGACTGATATAATAATCCTTGTTCAGTAATTATGGGTTATGTGACATTGATCTGCAACCCCAACAACAATCAGCAATGATTCAGATCCAAACAAGCCATTTAACTCTCAAACACACCAGCACAGAGGATTTGGCATCGGACCGGCTGGGTGTTCCTCATGTGTTCCATATGTCCAACTTTAGTGGTCACCATCATCTCTCTATTATTAACTACCCAATCCATCGACATCATATCATCATCAGCTCTGGTATTCTCACTAGTACCATTACCATCTTCATATCACCAGCTCAATGTCATTTATTAATCAAAATTCCACACAGTTATGAAATAAATACATAGTAAATCTGCATCACTACACTTTAAATCAGGAATAGAATAGCTGTCGATTATGTTCATATATACATATATGTGTGTGTGGTTGTTTTGTTACATTTTTTTATTTAATTTGGAACTAAAATTATAACAATATATTAAAAATAAATAAATAAACAATTATTATAAAATATCATCCCATTTCCAACATCCTTTATGCTCCGTCAGTAACTCAGATGTACAACGCATTTTTCTTATTTCAAAGCTAATTTCTAATAATAATCTAGGACTTACCTGTAGTTGAGCCGTCAATAAAAGTGAAGGGATAATAACGGTCTCATTTGCTTTTCATTGTCAGAAGTAAAACCCCAGCAGTGCCGAAGACTGATAATTTCCCTTTGCGCAAAAACGATCCTGAGAAAAGCATCACCTACAGATTCAAACAAGAATGCAAATCAAATTAAAACGATTCCTGCGCCAGTTCAGAAAGTCTCAAATGAGTCCTTCAAACTCCCACTCTCCAAAGTTCCTTCAGATGCGTCTGAACTTTGCGCGCTGGAACGGATCTGAATAAGCATGGATGATGAGATATTTAGTTGCAGTTATTATAACGAAGGGTTCAAATATCCATTCTAGGTTTCTCATGTGGTTGTGAAGTGAGGGCTTTGGGCTGCTGCAGTCATGTGTTCAGGATGGCTGCTCGCTGTGTTGTGTGGAGAGGGATGGTGAGGTGCTCGACTCGCCTCTCAAGTGTTCAGCACTTCAAGCATCCGGAGGAACCCATGGGGAGAGGGTTCTGTGCGCGCCCGGCGCTGTGGAGAAATGGCGCCCCCTGGTGGCTGCAGACTCGTTACGCGTGATAAATGAATGTCATTGCTATTAGATTGCAAAATATCAGACCCATTGACATCGGTACGGAAGCCAATTTCAGCCACATATGACACTTTTATGTCATCATTATGACTTTTTATGTCATAATTTTGCCATTTTAATTAAAAGTACGTTTTTTAAGTCATAATTTTGACTTGTCATCTCATACATTTGACTTAGTATGTCAATTTTGACTTTTTATGTTTTTTTCCCTTTATGTGGTGGAAATGGGCTTCCATACATTTGTTTACAGGCGTATCTTTTCATAATAATTTAAGTAATCATTTATTTGAATAATTTCATCATATTTCTTGAAGATATCGACCTTTTGAGATAAAAAGTCGTAATTATGACATAAGTCATAATTATGAGCTTAAAAAGTCGAAATTATGACATACTAAATCATAACTATGAGATAAAAAAAATCGAAATTGACATACTAAGTCATCCTTTTTACTTTTATATCATAATTATGACTTTTTGTCATAATTTACTTTGTATGTATAATTATAAATTGTATGTAATAATTTCCACATTTTATTAATTATTATGACTTTTTAATTCACAATTTTGACTTTTTAATGTCATTATTATGATTTAAGTCATAAGTTAGATTTTCATCTCATAAATATGACTTAGTATGTCCTAGTTTCGACTTTTTATGTCTTAATTTTAGTCGTAATTTTTTCCCCTTATGTGGTGGAAATGGGCTTCCATACATTTGTTTACAGGCGTATCTTTTCATAATAATTTAAGTAATAATTTATTTGAATAATTTCATAATTTAAAAAAGATATTTCTTCAAGATATTGAACTTTTGAGATAAAAGTCGTAATTATGACATACTAAGTCATAATTATGAGATAAAAAAATCGGAAATTGACATACTAAGTCATCATTTTTACTTTTATATCATAATTATGACTTTTTGTCATAATTTACTTATGTATGTACTTGTATGTATAATTATTTCTACTTTTATGTAATTTCCACATTTTATTAATGATTATGACTTTGACTTTTTAAAGTCATTATTATGATTTAAGTCATAAGTTAGATTTTTCATCTCATAAATATGACTTAGTATGTCCTAGTTTCGACTTTTTATGTCTTAATTTTAGTTCCCTTATGTGGCGGAAATGTGCTTCCATACATTTGCTTGCAGGCATATCTTTTCATAATAATACTTATGATAAATATTTAATATTAACACATTTTATAACAACGTGTGTATCTTAGAGCTACAATTTTGCCTAACTCAAAATAAATATTATCATTGAAATTTTTCAAATAAAAACAAGCATAGTCATTTTTAAAAACTGTAGCATAATTTGTTTGCAGATGTAACTTTATTTGAGATTTTTTTTATATGCAAAGAAGTTGAGTTTATTTAAAATTCAAAATACTTTTGAAATCAAAAGTAGGGGAATACAGATCAAAACACATGTTAATGAACCCCAAATTGCACAGAACTTTGATAAACTAATCACTTATTTAATTTGTTCAGTCAATTCCAACATGATTTCCTCTGAGAAGCGAGTTTGATATTGCATGAATGATTCTGCTTTGCAAAGATGGCCGCACTTTTCTCAGCTGCCTCACAAAATGACATGTGCATCATTGCACGTTCATGTTTTTGCTCAGAATATGGCCTCTACTGTTATTCTCTATTAGGTCTCACTCATAAAATGGTTCCATATGGTAATTCCAGTACTATTATGACTTCATCAGATTGCTCTGGCTTCCCACTTCCATAAGAAGCAGATGGGAAGAATAATCAATGAGGTCAGTGATTGCTTTGGCTCAGGGATGATGCACAGTACATTAGTGTTCACCTTTAATGGCCATAGACACTCTACTAGCATCATAAACAAAACCCTCCCTCTGATGGCTCGTGCCCTGTACACACCGATCAATGCTTTTTGCTGTTGTTGTTGCCTTTTGTACGGTTGGTCCATTTTAAGAACTTCTACAAATATAAATTTTTAAAACAGATAAATAAATCAATATATCAGGTCATCTAATGACCCAAATGCAACATGAAGTCAGTATCAAATAGGTTATTCTCACAAAAACATGAAAATGAAAAGGCAAAATATATATTCTGCATAAAAGAAATAAAGCCTATTTATGACCATGAAGATTTTCGACACTATTTTCATGACAACACATTACGGTAATGAGTCTATTTGCAATTTCCATTATTCTTAAAGGTGATTCCTTATTGGAATACAACAGATATATTTTTTTTATTCTTATCTAGACGTGCTAAAATTAGCAATAATACCATAAAGTTGAAATACTTAAATAATGAACTAAAATTATATATATTTTTGTTTCACATAACAGACATTTTTTTGCATTACGGTAATGAGAATTGGGTAGAGCCTTATAATGTAAGAAACTTTATGGTCCAGTTGACTTCATTTTACATTTTAGAGTGAAATATAGCAAGACATGTTCTTCTGGTGATTCTTAATTATTATTATTTAAATCTACTTAAATTACACTGTAAAAAATCTTTTTTGGTTTTAGTAAACGAAACTTAATTTACTGTGTTTATCCAATTAATTTGTCCAATGAGTCCACATTACTGTAACTATATATATATATATATATATGTGTGTGTGTGTGTGTGTGTGTGTGTCTGTGTGTGTGTGTATATATATATATATATATTATACAGTGTAGCAGTACAACAATAAGATCATGTTTAAGTATATTGATGGATGGATGGATGGATGGATGGAATTGAATACGTTTTTTTTTTTTTTGCATTACAGTAATGAGAATTGGGGGGGGGGGGGTAGGGAGGAATGTGTTATATACTGTAGGCTATATACTGTCATAATAAAAATATGGTCCTAAAATAGACCTCTTTTTACATGTAAGTTCTTGACAGTTTTCTTGATTCACCTAAATAAATGAACATGTTTGCCATGTAAAGTGATGATGAGATTTAGAAAACTACCAACATTTGCAGCTCTTATGCTCAGATGAACAGCTGATTTATTGTGCTATATGAAATTAACAAGCAAAACTGATCCAAGACTAGTAACAGAAACACAATATTCCCATCCTCAGCTGTGGTGTTGTAGCACATAGAAGATGAGGAACATGAAGGATCTGAATTCTGGAGTAATCTGTCCTCATTATCATGATGGATGTGTGTCTGTGGGACTGCGTTATATAACCTTTGCTCTGAAGGTGCTTCATCTTCGCTGGCCGTGTAATATTCCCAAAGAATTGCTGGCAGTGCATGCGTCAAAACAAAATTGAAGCAGGACGCCACTATATCCAGCTTGGAAAACATGACATGATTGTGAAATAACAGCTGTGATGTAATGACATGCCCTTGGGTCATTTGCACAAATTCTGAATTCTAACGGGTTAGTGAAAGGCACATGAGAACTAAATGACAAGTGGCCCACATCTGCGTTATGCTGAGGATAAGGACTGCTCACATTTGTCCTTATTTGGAGCCAGCACTTTTGGTGCATATCTCATTTAGTCATTCGCTTAAGGGTGAAACTCAAGCCTCGGAGATAGAGTGTTATATGTTTCCTGAGATTCCTTTGTTTCAGGGCCAAGCAGTCCATCACCGTGTGGAGACGCAAGGGCATGAAGCAATTGTGACTGTGAGTGGAAGGCTGACTGGGACACAATGGTGTTTTTGTGTGTGTGGAAATACATAGAGCAAGGTTTATGGCCAAGGTGTCACTTTATATAACTCTAACCTTTATATACTTACTGAAACACGTCATTTTTGCTAATATCTAGTGAGAATTTGATACGTTTAATAAGTTCTTATTGAACATAAAATATATATAGCAAGAAAAGTAGATACATTTACTTCAGTTTATTGTAGAAAATCAATATTTTAATTTTTTATAAATATTCAAATAAGAGTTAATATACGCAAAACAAATTTAGGACAAAATTGTTGCTAATTTCTGGAGTATTATTTGATACATTTGATAAACTGTTATTGAACAAAATATATATAGAAAGAAAAGTAGATCGTTTTAAATTTATTTATGTTTATTGTAGAAAATCAATATCTTTTTATTTTTTATTATATTATTTTATTTGATTTCATATCATTATTTCGTTTTATTTTATTTTTTATTTTATTTTATTTTGTAATCACACAACCTTGAGTTTGATATTTTATTTATACATATCGTAAATTAAATTAAATGAAAACAGGCATGCCATAAACTTTATTTAAAATAAATATAAAATAAGAGTTCATATACTCAAAACATATTTAAACTAAATTTTTGAGAATTATTTGATACGTTTGATAAACTCTTGCTGAACATAAAATATATATAGTGTAGCAAGAAAAGTAGTTTTATATTTATATATATATATATATATATATATATATATATTTTCACACAACAGTTTAAAATTATTTATACATATCCTAAATGAAAATAAATGAAAACAGGCATGCCATAAACTGAATTTATTCTCAATACAAAATAACCAGGTTTATTTATCATCAATAAATCCATGCATTTTAACTAAATGAATATTGCTTGTTCCACAGCTATCCATAATTGAACCATGTTCATACTTTTTAACTGAATAAAATTAACAGATTTATACTGATTGCTCTAAGCAATTTAAATAAATACATTATTTAAATGAAATTAAATAGATGCAAAGTTAACAATAAACTATGCATGATTTTTGAGTGTAGAAATCTTACCTGTTTATTATTGGTTTTCATATGCATGACTGATAAATATGCAACACATTAAGTTTAATAGTTTGTTATGTTAAAACTCTACATAGGACAGAGGGTTTGGAGAATAGATGGATGGAGTTCATAAAATATTAGGTTTGACCTCCTAAGATGTGGTAGAAGAAATATTTCTGAAACATATGCACACCTTGCTAAAAAAAAACACACCTTTGTTAAAAAAATTCAATAAAAAAAAAACTCACTTCCAGGAAGACTAAAGTGTATTCCAGTCTAACAGGGTACAGCTATTCATTGAGTCAAAATGAGATTGCTCGAACAAAACCATGTTCTTCATTTGAACTCAAAGGGTATCCTCTGTGAATGTGATGAATGCAGCTTGTCTTGAGCTTTAAAACAAAATTAAAGTGTAATGTGGAGGAAGATAGAGAGAACAGGGAACTAATGGTTTCGGGGGAAAGTAGCTGTGAATCAATAATTCAATATGAGTTCCTGTTATTGCCAACATGATGCAACAGGTTCACAACACACAGTCATGGAGAGCTATGTACACATTACTGTGTGTTCATTTACACTTTAATCAATAGATTCTCCCAATAATAACCTGTTATCTGCAGCTGGTCATACAATGGTTGATCCAGTAGGCTACCTTGGGCATTTCCTGTGGAAAATCAAATAGAAATATTTCAGCGGGAAATATACATATAAAGTTTTAGCATGATGGAAAATAATCGGTAGATTCGGTACTATACGGTTATTCGCACCACACCTATTTCTCACGTGGTCACGTGTGGTCCCGGATAACCCGGATAAATTATTTACGTGTGGTGTGTATGATTTTCAGAACAATGAAACAGAAATTGTTATAGCAAGATTTATAGTCAAATTCTATAGGGTTTTTTTTTTTTTTTTTGCGTGTGTGTGTGTGGGGGGGATACTTGCAATTTCATGTGAGAGCCAGTAGATGTCAGTCTTTAGCTAAGAATGAGAAAGAGTCCTGGAACACTTTAGTGATTCATGAGTGAGTGAAAGATTTTATATACCGTTTTCTTTTGTTTTTATAAGGGAAAATGTTCGATTGTAGAATTTTTAAATCTACCATTTCAGTGTAAATGTCATTAAAGTTGCTGCCTTATGTTTTTAAGTACTATCAACTTGAATGTTTAAGTCATTTCAACTTAAATTACATTAACCTGACTCTGAATCTGGAATAACTTAAAAAAGTTACAAATGGCTTAACTTATTTTGGTGAGTTAACGCAATGTAAAACACATGTTGTCAACTTAATGATCAGATCATTTTTTTACAGTGTACTGTGTTCATTTGAAAAAGTTTAAAGTACAAGTAAAGGAAAAGTAGTTGTATAATCCGATTTATTCTCTCACAATAAATATATTAGCATACAGTACAGGTCAAAAGTTTGGAAACATTACTATTTTTAATGTTTTTGTCTCTTATGTTACATTCATTAACATGAACTATTAATGAACTGCACTTCTACAGCATTTATTACTCTTTGTTAATGTCATCATTTACAAATACATAATTAAAATCAAAAGTTGTATTTGGTAACATTAGTTGATGCACAGTAAAGTAACATGAACAAACAATTTAAAAAAGATTAACAAATACAGTTACAATTGCTCGTGGTCCATGTTAATACACGTTAAGAAATTAAACCTTATTGTAAAGTGTTACCCAACATTTTTGAAATTTAATTACCTAAAAAAAAAGCGAGAAACAATCTTTTAGTGAAAAAATTTAATGTTGCTTCAATTGTATATGCTATGCATGACCTGGAATAAGCTAGAAATACTAAAAGTAGTGTAATATATTGCATGAGTAATACTATTGCACTATATTACAATTCTTCTTAAGTTTTGTAATAAAGCAGCTTTGCTTTGTTAGCTCTGAATGATGAACAAACTGAAATTTAAATTATTCGGTGATTATTAATTGGCTTAAAAACTGGGGGTCCAGAACTTACTGTCCACGAGCAAACATGGCAGATTTCAAAACCTGTTGTCTTATCTTTCATTTAGTATATTTATGAATTCATTCATTCATTTATAAGTTTGTTTGTTTACTTATTTAGATGAAATATTCCTTCGATGTCCACATAATTTGATCGTTTTGCATACTGGCCCCAAACTAATGAGATGAATTAACATATTCATATGTCAAGTGTATGTGCTCTGACTGTGAAGAGGTGGAAGAGCTGCTCTCCGCATTAAGATGTCTGCTAGGCAACTAAATGTTAATTACTCTTATGGGCAATTATTGCAATGATAATGCTGCTGATATCACTCAAAGATTATTGTTTTCAAGCACCTGCTTCATTCTGAGTGCTAAGAGAAACTGAGAAAGAACGGATGGAGATAAAGCAACATCCTGAACAATAGCAGGCACACTCTTATGAATATGATTATCTAGATAAAATGAATATTTTAATGTAAAAAAAAGACATAATAGTAACCATAATAGTAGATTTTTTACATTTTCCGTAGAAAATGTGAGTGCTTGCTACCATGATGCTAGGGTATTATAGGTGGTTGCCAGGGTGTTGCTATGTAATTATTATTTTTTATTTTTTATTTTTTTAGCTGCTTGCTATATGAGGTAGTGAAAGTATTTGCTGACTGCTGGCTGCATGCAGGGTCAAAAAAAGAGAACCAGTGTGGCTAAACCCTGACACGCTTTGATGATAGAGGTGTCAGACATGGTATTTAAATGTTTACCAGTGTCATACGAAACAACAGGGCAGGCCGTATCTCTCAGTGATGGATGCTGCATGGTCTCAGAACATGGAGAAGAGAGAGGATCCTTCAGAAGGTTCTGAGAGAATAGAGAACATCTGAAGGCATCTTTGATTTAGTGCATTTCTCGTCTCTCACTGTGTTACTGAGACTACAATGTGATGGCGTCTCAGACCGTAGTGCATTGTTCCTTCTCAAGGATCTCAAGGGAAACACTGCACCCCCGCAGAGAGCTTCTGTCAGAAACACCTTGGCTTTGATTCAATAAAGATGATGCTAAATCATGTGTTAATATGTCACATTTGATATCCACATCCAAGACAGTGTAGTTCGTCTTAAAGGGATTTCACTAAAATATAAAGCAGTATAGCTACTCTTTTATACTCACCTTGTAAACAGCATGTTTCCATTGTGAGTCAAGTTATTTTTTTCCTGTACACTCTTAAGAAAAATGGTTCTAAACAGTACCAAATTAGGGTTCTTCGACTTGTAACAATAGCAGAACCCTTTTTGGTGCTAAGTAGAACCCTTTTTATAAGGTTCCATAAAGAACCATGCTTTGAAAGTGCTATAGGACCTTAATGGTGTTATAAATAACCTTTTCAACTATATTTATTTTCATTAATATTAGTATTAGTATCTTCATTTTACTATTATTAACATTATTTTAATATATTATGTATTAAAGGGGTGGTTGAATATGATTTCACTTTTCTAACTTTAGTTAGTGTGTAATGTTGCTGTTTGAGCATAAACAACATCTGTAAAGTTACAACGCTCAAAGTTCAAAGCAAAGGGAGATATTTGCTTTTAAAGAAATTGCTTTTTAAAGGACTACAACAAACGGCTGGTAAGGACTACACAACATTCCTCCCGGGTTAGTGACATCACTAACCCTAAAATGTACATAAACCCCGCCCCCGGGAATGCGATTTATAGATTATCAAAACAGAATATGCTAATCAATGACTAGAGGATAACTACACATATAAGCTACATAAATTCATCAACTAACCATTCAGAAATGTTGTCTACATGTTGTCACTTCTTCTTGAGTCTCTCTATCATTGTCTGACTCCGGTTTGAACATAAAAGGCTAAAAGGTTTTGAAATTTCCAGTGCATGTCTGTGTGAGGTAAAGGGACACAAACTGTTGACGCTCCGCCCCCTGTGCAGAGAGCAGCAGCTCATTTGCATTTAAAGGGACAGACACAAAAATGGTGCATTTTTGCTCACCCTCAAAAAGTAACAACTTTAACATGTTATATAAAAATATCTGTGGGGTATTTTGAGCTACAACTTCACACACACACACACTCTGGGGACATCAAAGACTTATTTTACATCTTGTGAAAAGGACATTATACCACCCCTTTAATATTGTTTTTTAGTCCTCTATCTGCCTGGTCTTATATATTTTTGCCTCGATTTGGGTTTTACATTTAAAAAAGAAAACAGCATGTTGTGTCAACTATAGGTACTTTTATTTTTTATTGACATGGCAGATTGTAGCAAAAATGACAGTGCTCTAATAACAGTTGTTAGCTGAATACATGAATAAATTACAGTTAACATAGATATAGATTACACGATATAGATGTAATGAAGTCCAAGTTCCCGTGAAATATCTTCACAATCCTCTGTCTTTACGTCCTTCATTATCTGAGTGGCAGTTTCTCTCTGCAGATGATGAGGTTATGATATGTGACAGCATCTGAAATAAACAATTCAGTTTAGAGTTACATTGTGTCTCTTCCATTTGATTATGCACAATTCTGTTCATGAAGGCCAATATTAGCAAAAATGGACAGTATGAGCCCTTTACCATGTTAAAATGAAAACATTTTATATAAAGTTAAGGGATAGCTTTATGCCTAAACATACCCAGTCACAAATAAACATTAAAGTCATATTTAAAAAAAACCCAATATGAATCCATATCAATATGGATCCATAAATTCCATATCTCTGTTACTTACTTTGTGTAGAAGAGGAGATGAGTTTCCTTAACTGAACAGAGCTGCTCACACTTACATGTTCGTTAAACTAAAATGAGAAAAAGACATGATAGGAAATGATTGTTACAATTTTTAAAGTTATAATTTATAGACATTTTAAGAATGAAATCATTTACCTGTTGAGAGTATGTTGACAGTCTGTGTCTAGTTGTATAGCTGAGCTCTAGAAAATCAGTAATGAGGAGGTTTTGACAGTTACAGATTTATACAGAACCCTAAACTCTACGCAAAGAACCATTACAGCATATAGGGTTCTTCAGGACGATACGGTTCTAAATAGAACTATCACTACATGTAAAGAACTTTTAAAGGGGTGGTTGATTATGATTTCACTTTTCTAACTCTAGTTAGTGTGTAATGTTGCTGTTTGAGCATAAACAACATCTGTAAAGTTACAACGCTCAAAGTGTAAAGCAAAGGAAGATATTTGCTTTTAAAGAAATCGTTTTTTCAGGACTACAACAAACGGCTGATAGGGACTACACAACATTCCTCCCGGGTTAGTGACATCACCAACCCTAAAATTTACATAAACCCTGCCCCCAGAACATGATTTATAGATTATCAAGACAGAAAAAGGACACAAGCTCCGCCCTCTGTGCTGGGAGCAGCAGCTCATTTGCATTTAAAGGGACAGACACAAAACGGTGCATTTTTGCTCGCCCGTGCGACAAATTTAACATGCTATATAAAAATATCTGTGGGGTATTTTAAGCTAAAACTTCACATACACACTCTGGGGACATCAGAGATTTATTTTACATCTTGTGAAAAGGGCATTATACCACCCCTTTAAAGAACCATCTTTTATTAGAGTGTAGCTTTTAACCGCTATTTCAAACGGTTCAGCACTAATAGGCTAAATTACAAGTCAAGATTGTGTATTTTCGGTGTAAGGGTGGATTCCTGCAGTGGTTCAAGCTAGCAAGACTGCCGAATGACTAAAGAAACGTTATTAGCAAGATGGTAGAAAACTGCACATTTCTTGTCTATTCCACCCACTTCCACTTATACCAACGACGGAAATAAGCGCAGTTACAATAGCTTAATATGTGGGAGAGCGTTGCTATAGAGAGTGACAATATTGTATTGCAATTTGTAGCACTTCAAAGTCAATACCAAATCAAAACTAGTTAGCACATTAGTTGTAATTGAAAAGGTTTAATGACAAAATATGGTTATGGTTACACTTAAAATAGTTACAAAATAGATGTATGAGATGATGATAACTTATATTATTAATTGTACCCAGCATATATGAAAAATGTTACCTGAGAGAGAGAGTAAGAGGAAAGAGGAGGTAAAGAGAGAGAGCCCCAGAGAAGAAGAGAGCCAGAGCATCAAAAGAGACAGAGCAACAGTTTCATTCTTCTTTTATCCTTTCCTGACCATGTGACTAAAACCCAGATGTGAGACATTCAAACTGACCAATCAGATAATTACACTTCCCCCACTGTACTAAAGGTGTGACAATTCATCGACCCCCAAAGTACAAACATATTGGCCTACAGGCCTAGATCACTATCAGAAACCTCTGTGCCTTTTGGTACTCCCAATGGTCCTTGTGGTGGAAAGAGGGGGTGGAAACAGTAAAGCAAATATCTTTGTTCATTTAAAATATCTTGGATTATTTTCAATCCTACATCGGCAAACAGACGCTAAAGAAGTAACAGAGAGGTAACGATAGCAACAGTAGCTTTCCATTGCAGTGTGGATAGAAATATCTAGACCTTCAGAGCAGTGCCATGACAGGTATGAAAGCGAGGATGTTGTCAATAGCATCCGCTATAAAAGCCTTATTAAGATATACATCACTTACAATTTTTAATCACTTATGTTTTCTGTGGGGTTTTTTTATTTACTGAAAATTCTTGGAAAGATTTGCGGTGTTTCATCTGCAGAACAATCCAAAAACACATTAAATGGTAGGCTACTACAACCCACTGAAGATATGTAGGCCTAAGCTAAGTCACAGCCTCGCTTTCATTGATCATTCCCGTTAAAAGATGGCGCTTCTGTGAATAAGGTCTATTTAAAGGGATAGTTCACTCAAAAATGAAATTTTTGTCATCACTTGCTCTTAAGTTGTTCCAAACCTGTATGAGTTTCTTTCTTCTGTTGAACACACACACACACACACAAAAAAAAAAACATTTTGAAGAATGTTGGTAATCAAACAGTTGACGAATGGCTACCGTTGACTTCTATAGCAGGAAAAAAATAAATACTATGGAAGTCAATGGCTACCGCCAACTGTCTGCTTAGTTACCAACATTCTTTAAAATATATATATCTTTGTGTTCAACTGAAGAAAGAAAGACACTCATGAAGGTTTGGAACAACATGAGGGTGAGTAAATGAAAAGAGTTTTGGGTGAACTATCCCTTTAAGTAGCCTAATGCCGTTATCACTTGCATATCATATATATATACTATCTAATAATAATAAATTAATTCTAATCATAATAATAAACTGTTTGTTAAATTAACATTTTAAATATTTTATTTATACTGTGCTAATAATGACAATTTTCGTTTCGCCAGATGAACCTCGGCAGATTGCGTCCTGAAATTACCTTTAAATGTACATTTTACTTTTTTTTTATTTTTATTTTTTATTAATATTAATATTATTATTATAAAAAATAATTAAAAAGGCGAAATTCCTTTATAATACTCGGCCCCTCGGTAGTCATTGTCTAATTCGGACGGTGTGTACTAGTGTACATTCACAGGCTGGTCGGCTGAGAGTGCTATAGTATAGGCAGCGCTTACATCTTCCGTGCCATAGGCGGATATAAGCCTCTCTCGGGTGATGATACACACTCTGCAGGGAGAGGGTTTTTTTCGACGAGGAAAACATTCTCTGTCAAATCGTCACATGGGGTCAATCGCTTCCTGCATCGCGACTGAACTACTTCGTTTTTGCCGCTTGGATCGTATAGTGTTATTATATCGATAAGATCACCGTTCCTCGCGCGCCGCCGATGTCACATATTTCATTGCGATGATAAGCAAAGTTAAAAATGCCATGTCCTCTCTGGTGGGCGGAATTATCCCGCACGGCCACCACCATCAGCAGCAACAGCACGGATCCGCGCAGAACGGCGGCACGGACGGGCTCCCGCCGCGCTTCCCCTACAGCCGCCCCGAGTTTCTGGACCTGACCCCGGAGCTGCTGCAGTACTCCACCGAACACGCGTCCAGACCGGTCATCACGCTCAAGAGAGACAGCAGGCTGCAGTGGCGAACGGGATACGCGGAGTGAGTCGTGTTTTTGTATGTCTAAGATGCGCATACTATGAATTGTTGTTTTAAAATGATACGGTTGAAGTGACGTCATTACTGAGGAAGGTTATATGTCACGCCTAACCAAGGGCAATGGCTCATCATCATCATCATCATCCTCTAAGCGCTCTAGAGTCAGCTGGAATGTTGGAATGTTTGCACTGAAATGTGTCGTAACTGCTCTGATGATGACGCAGCTTACAGTTCACATGAATTATCATTGCATTTTAATATGAAAAATGCTGCATATGTCAGGTTATAGGCTACACGCAGGGCTGGAAATGGGGGGGGACGCGGGGGGACGGAGTGGGGGGAGTGAATTTTGAGGGGGGACGGCGTTCCAGTTGAAAAAAAAAATGGTTATATTATTATTATTATTATAATTTTTTTTTTGTGGACATTGTAACGATTACTATATTTTATCTACAATATAATAGCTACATAAACGTAGCACATGATAATAAAAACTTAGAGGGATATTGATATTTATCAATGACATTCTGTAAAATTGCCTGCGCTATGTCGTCTTTTGTTATTGGCCAATGCCTGCAGACTGCAGCCAATGGAAATGCTTCTCTATCAGTGCGCGTCTTTCTTACTACTCACAGAACTTCACAACAGACCGCTTGAGGTAAATAAATAATATTGGATGATGAACTGTAATATTGTTCGAAAATCTGAATAGAAACCGTTACTTTAACAGATGTCATAACAGAAACTTTCGTATGGGTAAGCTGTAGCCTATTTAGCTGAAATGATCCGGTCTAAAATAATAAAAAATGGCCATCTTAAAATTAACCGGTTGTTTTGTTCGAAAAGAGCTTTTCGGATTTCGAAATCGAATTTGCGTTACACGTATCGAGTAAAAAAAAAAAAAAAGTGACAGATCCAGAAACGCACACTGTAGGCTAATCCAGAAATACATGCGTGAGATGCACAAAACAGGCACGGCGCCAGGATTCCAGTTTTGGATGGGTCAAACCAATTGTGGTAGGCCTTAATTTAAAAACGTTAAATTAAAAACGTTTAACCTAAGAAAAATTACTGACTAATATACTGTTATATTATCTGTGAGTAGCCTACATAATATAGATTTTAATAGCTTGATGCTCTTTGAATATTTTGTTGCATTGTAAAAAGTTTCGGTGCATAGGACGGACCGATCCACGATCGCTCTCCATGGTTCTGACCAAAGAAGAGCGCTTTGGAATCTCAATTACGCATCGCATCATACCTGGCGTTGTCTCTTAGTGCGCTACGAAGACTCTTGAGGTATAACTTAACTAAAGGTATGCTACCACTAAAGGTATACCATTGCTAGGCGTCTTCATGGCTATCATCCACTCGCGAGGCAGAGGCGCTGGCGCCCTCCTATCAACGGCACTGGTCGCGAGAAAGATGACATGGATAAGAGTTTTTTTTTGTTTTGTTTTTTTGTAGAAAGACTCTTTTTAAAAGATTTTCGTTTTGTATAAATTGTATCTTAATTTTGATCAATGTTTTATCAAACAATTAGGCTACCTTTATTTAATAAATAAGAAACAATTAGCCTATATAGCAGACAATGTAATAAGATGCCGGCACGATCACTTGCATTTCACGTGAATGGAGGGCGCCGAAACTCAGCTTGTGCCTCACAGATTTTAGAAATATAGGCTATCTATTATAGAAAGCTTGAAATGTCTACTTTTAAACGAAAATATTCAAAACCAAAAGAAATAGGCTACTCTCTGATTATGAAATCCATATGAAAGTGTGCATTTCTCTCTGGCGTTCATGGCGAGTCCGCATCGTCAACTTCATCTTTGCAGCAACACAGAAAACACCAGTTTATTAATAAACAATTAAATGTCTCCTTGCTAATTTAGACACATTCATAATCATTACTTTTACCGGTTCTTTGTGACGCTCATTATCCTGTGTAGGCTATATAGCCTATTTAAGTAATTAAAAAAATACGATTTGTCCACGAATGGCTTTATGAAAAACTTGACTAGAAATTTTTTTTTAGTCGGAGGCAGCCCATATTCCGCAAATTTTCGAGCCAGGCTCAGGCCATTCTGTGTTGAGCGAGCGACCCTGCGGAATGAGCGAGCGGAGCGAATATTCAGAAATGCGCTCTCCACTCACGAGCTCTGATCGGAACAAACCCGAACCACTGTCTGCTGAACTTGCGCAGAAACATCACAATAGACATAACCAGCATTTTAAATTTGTTTTTAAAACTAAACATTTAGACTATTTTAGCACAATGATGAGCTTATTGCCGAATTTTTATAATTCTTGACAAAATTAGAATATATTAAAAAAAATTTCTTTTTGAAGAAAGAATGGTGAAGCTGCTCTCTCTTACATAATTTGTTAAAAAAGATAAATCAGCTACATCAAAAACAAAATTGTATTGATATAATAATGATTTTAGAAATGTCTAAACTTAAATCTAAAAGAGATAAAACACATTGAGTAATCCTCTGGAGCCATATAGTGGTTGTAGGTAAAACTAGTCTTTGATCATAAAAGTTTTTGTTTTGGCAAATGCATAATAAAAATACCATAAATCCCCATAAAAGACTGAGTGGCAGCATTTGTTTGAAAAACACATAAAAAGGGAAAGAGCTTTACGATTGACTGCACAATTAGATTTAACAACAAATCTGAAGTATATTTTTTACAGAATGGTGAAAGCTACGCAAATGGATCACTGCAATTCTGAATTCCAGGCAGTGAAAGGTGGATTTGCAGTTATCATTTTGAAAAAATATGGGTATTTAGGGATACATTTATGAAAAACACAACGTTTTGTTTTTATTATTTGCAATAGCCGACCCCAGGGGGTAAAATGAAACATAAAATAAATAATTTATGTAATTTAGTTATTATTGATTATAAAGGGTTTTAAACATCTGAAAGGTCATCTAAAGCCAGATGACCTCTATTTATTTTTTATTTTTTTTTCAAAATAGAGTCCGCCCAGTGAATTTTGCCCATTTCCACCACTGGCTACACGTATAGCTTTACTAATGGATATCCTATAGTAGTCATTGAATGCATCTTTACCAGAGGACAGTGAGTACTGGTATGAGTTGGGTATTCTCGCTACCTGTGCATCTGAGACAACATGCAGCTTTAAAAACCTGCAGCTACCTGATTTTCAGGCCTAAAAGAGTCATGGAAATGAATAAGAACATAAAGGAATTTCTCTAGTTAATGCTCAGCTTCAGGGCTGCTGTCTTGGGAGACACCTGGGAACATTGTCCTGAGCTCCATTGATGCATTAGGACATCATATTGGTGCATTCAAGTCATGTCAGAATGATGGTATATTTAAAGGGATAGTTCACCCAAAAATGATAAGTAGATATTTTAAAGAATGTGGGTAAACAAACAGTTGACAGTGGCCATTGACTTCCATTGTATGGAGGGAAAAAAATACAGTGGAAGTCAATGGCTACCATTAACTGTTTGGTTACCCAGATTCTTCAAATATCTTCTGTTTAGCATATGGATGAGTAAATGGTGTGGGTGAGAATTTACATTTTTTAAAGTCGTAAAATTAAAGTCGTAATTTCCAGGGGAAATTCCTCGTAATATAGGTCCTCGTAATATAGGACTTATGACTTTCACAGTTGGTGGAATTAAAAACATCAAGGTAATAAGTAATTGTGAATGTTACCTATCCACTCTTTACCTATGTTTGCTGTAAAATAAATGGTAATCTTATGAGATTTTATAATTTATTTGATCAAAAATTCTTAGATTTATTATACATTTTAGATTGTATTAATATTTATTATAACATTTTAAATAATCATGAATTAAATATAAACAAAACAGAAAAAATAAATATATATAAACAAAAATGTTGCAGTAATATCACACATTGGTACAGGCGAAGGATGTTAGTGATGGGTGATAAAGGACTTTTTTTTTAATGAAACATTTCTAGTAAAAATACATTATTTACAAGCAAATAGAAAAGTCATGGAAATGTATTGGTAAAAAGGGATGGGAATCCTGACTTTCATCATGCGTGATCTGTTGACTGAAGATCAAGACCATACTTGCACTAAGTGGCCCAAGATCAAAGCCAGTGAGATGATGCAGTCTTGAGTCATGCCATCAAATTAATGATTATAATGTTAGGTGGTTTTGGAAAATTTTTCATATTTCTGTGACTCAGACCTATAGAGAGCCCAGTGTGAAGAAGAGTTGGAGAGAAAACAGGCACTGATACTGAAATATGCCCAGTTAGCCTCTGGCTATTTCATCTATTATTAACTACAGTACAAGAGAAGAACTTTGTCTGGGGCTGCGTGATGACAGAATTTGAAACTGAGCATATTCTCTTAAGCGTGGAAAGAAAAATCCTTTTTAGCTGTTAGCTTTAGCATGTGCTCACATACACGGGCTAACAAACAGGTAAACGTTTTTATAGTCCTTCATTTTCAACAAGTCAACATGAAACAGTCTTCACAATCCATTTTACTTCTAACATGATGTATTGAGTAAAATGTGCTACTAGAAAAACACAAAAAGAGAAGATTTTATAGTTGCTGTTTTCCGTGCAATTACAGGTAATTGAAGACTAACGCTTTCAAGCTGTGAGGAGGATGCAAAAGCACCATACAAGTATCATGGAGGTGTTCCGTATGTCGTGTGTGACATGTTCTGAAGACAGACCAAATACACCAAAATTGAAGTTAATCTTCAATAATAATCTTTTCCTGCAGTGAGTTGTTAACCATATCATTGAATCATGGAGCCATATCAGTTAAATGAATCATTCAAATAGGTTTTGTAAACTGGAACTACCGATTCTTTAGATGCAAAATAGTCAAAATAAGGTTCCCTCCCAGTAAGGCCTCAGACGACTACAGCACACGAGAATATTTTAGAATACATTTATAGTGCTTTTGAAGTTTTATTGAAATTGCATGGAAGAAGCGGCCAGCACAATTCTTCAGAATGTTTCCTTTTCTGCTGTGGCTGGTTGCATTAAAAAAAAAGACTTTAGGCTTTAAGACGGGTCATAACAGATCAGTTACATTTGAATCCGAAAAATATGAATGATTGCAGCTAACTTCTAATTGGTCAGATTAGTTCTTGAAACACAGTCCCTTACCTGTCAGGGATCACTGGTGATCCCAGATTATTTTAGTTCAAAATATGTTTGAGCTTATATGTCTCAATATTAATAACAGTCTGGTTAATTTTG
Source organism: Rutilus rutilus (assembly GCF_951802725.1). NCBI lineage: Eukaryota > Metazoa > Chordata > Actinopteri > Cypriniformes > Leuciscidae > Rutilus > Rutilus rutilus. Next base: position 35,337,555 of record NC_140217.1, on the reverse strand, counting down.
AGTCTTGAACTATAAACTCTCAAGTGTTGGCTTTCTAAATGTATGTGTGTTATGTTTCTATTCAGAATTACTTATGAGCAGTAACCTTTTTATTTTGGGCATTTCATGTATGCAGCACTTGCCAAAATTGGGGGTGATGGGGAAGGGGTTAAGGGACAGTTCTTGTAAAAATAAAGATTCTGTCATTAATGACTAATTTATCCATGCACATCATTACCATTATTCATGTGCCCTCAATGACCTTTAATCAAAAGAACTTACCCTCTCATTTGCATCTCTTCTCTTCTCTGATGACGTGTTTATTGGCGTGAGGGCGGGGCAACCTGTCACTCACATAAGATCGACCAATAGCAAACCAAAACCATCCAATTAATTCCTCATGGTCAAAATCAAGTCCCGCCCTACATTTGTTCTTGTACAAGACACCGTTTTACTTAGATATGCATGACAATAAGAAAGAAAAGATGATCATAACTTCTGTTTCATTTTGACTTTAAAACTCTGACGGCCTCTTAAAGACACATTGTTGGCTGTAGATTAATGGCAGCAATAGACTCTTCAGATTCCCCAACACACACTCATTCTCTACAAGATATCACTGAGTCATCCACTGTGGCTCATGGAGATTGGCTTTCTATGAACATGGTGCTGCCAAGCTGGCAAAGTCAGACAGATCCAGCATTCTCCCACGCCACAATAGGTGAATTCCTGTCAATACACTTATGAGTGCAAGTGAACTGTAATCATTGGTTCTCTGTAGGGATAGGTCGACACTAGTCATTTTTTAGTCGCCCAACAACCAGCTTGTCTGTTAGTGAGTTCGACTAGTTCATCTAGATTTTCTCTTGATAAACTAGTCATGTTTCAGCTTCGATATCTTGGGTGACTGCTTTAATTAGCATGCTGACACTGCACTTTGCCTAATTTGTACGTTAAACCTAGTCAATTAAAAAAATGCACTTTTGCATTAAGAATCTCATTGTCATTTCAATTTGACCTAAACAGGTTGTGTGGCACATTTCTGTTTGGATTTTGAAGGATGGGTCGGTGCAAACAATATTAATCAGTCAAATAGGATACTCATTTATTTCTTTGCTTTTCATATTTCTTAATCTACTTGACAACTAAGACAGGAGGCACAATTCAAGATAAACAGTACCATAAAAAGTGCCAATTTATTCTCTATTATTAAGCACAGTGGGTGGAGGTGAAGAATTGCTCATCAGGTTTTTCGAGATATACAGTATTGAAACTCTCTTCTGAGCTCACAGCAATGATAGGATACAGCTATACACATTTATATATGCAAATATTTTTTTAAAAGGCTATTGAAGGTTATTGCTTGAGGAAGGATATTTTATGCCAGTGTATGTTTTAAACTCAGTGTGTCTTCAAATGAAGACATTATGTTTATATAGTCTAGCCTGAAGCCCTGCATTAATAAAACTCTTCTCAGATTTTCAGATCAATGATGTGAAAGTTTACTAATCTAGCGCACACCATACCAGCGTCAGTTTTTTAAATGCCATGTGATTAATCACTCAGTAAAATTATAAAATATTCACTGGCAAAACAGCTTATAAATGAAATATTTTATGTTTCTTGGAACATGTTTTTTTTTTTTTAATACACGGTCAATAAAGAGAAACGTTTTTTTCCTACAGAATGGTGTAGTTCTGGGATTCCACCAGCAGGGGAAAACTGGCTCATGCTAATCAGCCAAACCTTTGATTATAAAATTATATAAAATGTATAAATAAAATGACAGCATGACTCTTCTGCTCAAAAAAGAAAACCATTGCCAGTTAACCAGTCACCTGAGACAGGAAATGCTAGTTACCACTTTAACACTGGTGGTAAGCCTTGCTTATAAAGGGTTGTTTTGTGGCTTTAGCTCATTGCTCTACTCTGTATTTTCCACAGATCATGAAGTTAGTTCTGCTTTCTTTTTCCTTTGCACACACAATGGTTGTGCTTCTCTTAAAAAGCACAATTTTCCATTTAATGTGTGTTACTTTCATTTAAAGAAATCACATTATGTTGAAACCTAATGTGGCAGAAGTAAAGAAATTGTAACTTCAGAAGAAGGAACTTGATTCAATGAGACACTTCCTCTTTTGAGAGTAGCTACAGTGGGGCTTTGTCAGCTGATTCTAAACGAAAACCGCAGCATAAAGAAAAAAAATATACGTGTGTTACTATTATGCTTTTATTATTATGGGTATATTGTTTAAAGGGGTCATGAACTGGCTTTTTAAAAAGATTTATAATGTTGTCTGAGGTCAACTTATGACGTTCGCTTGGTTTTTACATTCAAAAACATCAAAATGAATAGGCTATTTTCTACCCTGGTTTTGAGCCTAGCTCCTGAAACGTTCGGTTTTTATGGGCGTGCCGCATTGAAGACTTGGAAGTAAACGGCCACTGCTATGATTGGATAACAGTTATGATTGGATAACAGTAATTATTGCATATTATAATGAGTTTCTTGTAAAGCGTGAATCGGTGGGCGGGGCTAAACAGGCAGTGTTGAAGTAGGCGTTGATCTTCTTCTGCGGAGGCGGTGTTTGATACCCTTTGACGTCATTGATCCCCACTTTGAAAAACCTGTCGTTCGCTTTGCCTGGTGTCAATAAAAGCTTTTATTGGACTAACAAGGCAGTTTTTAGTTCTGAAACGTACAGGATATTCTTATAGTATGATGACCTCTTATATGTCAAAAGCTCAAGGAAAATTTGATTTCTCAGTTCATCACCCCTCTTTTGAAGTAGTATGTTTCCAACATCCCAATTTTAAGTATGCATAAAGAAAGTTGGTTGAAATGCATCTTTGCTACCATTTTTGTCTCTTAAAATGGGTATATAAATATATATAGAGAGAGTATGATTTGACAGATAAATGTACATAATTATAAATAAAACAGAGACAGTTTCTGATGTTAAATCTGGTCTTAAATAATCTTTTTTTTTTTTTTTATGCATAGGGATTTGTAGAAGAAATATTGAATAAGGGTCACAGACTTTTGAAGAGAACCCCCCTAACATTTATATAAATATCTCATCAGATCTGCTGGGTCATGACTGTGGCCTCTCTGAAGCATCTTACTGCTCTCAGCAGATTAGGAAGAGTATGGCTTTTTATAATCCAGATTTGGGAAATAATGGCTTTGTTTCTCTTCATGTTAGACTGCCATCATACTAGAAATGATATTTAGCTGTATAATAGGTGTTTTCCTATTTGTACACACACACACATATATTCTTTTTTTAATTTAGGAAAATAAATAAATGACACCAATGATTTTGTCTCTCTCTCAGGGTGATAAATGCTGGGAAGAGCATGCTGAATGAAGACCAGGCTTCCTGTGAGCTGATGTATGTCAAGAAGATAAGTAGCAAGCATCAGCGCAGCTCCATGTTACTGGAGGACGGTGGGGTAAGTTGGTCTATGACACAACATCCTGATAACAACAGGATGCAGCTAAACAGTTTTGTGGCTGTGTCACTGTCATCATTTTTTTTTGTTTGGATAAAAAAATTGCATTTGAATACTGCAAGATACATTCTAATGCCAAACTCTATTCAAATCAGTAGTGAGGTGAGTCTCCAGTGCGCTTCAATTCTTGGTATCAATACTGCTATATAAAAAAGATCCCTGATCTACTTTTGCAATGCAGTTGTTGTGGATCAATTGAACTGGACAAAACTGGTCTCAGGTAAGATTATGAAAGATTTAGCTTGCTGAGGGACGCTCAGCTCGCTGACCCTGGCGATCACATTGAGCTCTGGCATCTGTTGCGTTCATGTACAGGACTACGGTGTTTTGGGGGCCTGAAAACGCTAACTTTTGAAAACAGGATTCAAAGTGCAAGGTTTTGAAAACGATACCATTATCGTCTCTGTGTAAACTACAAAAGCGTGAATTTGTGAAAACGGTGACGTCATGGGCACGTGTTCAGTCTATATGTGTGTAGTGTTTCTCTCAGGAAAATAGTGTTTTTAGTTGTTTTCATGGATCTGTGAACGGGGATCATTTTGACAACGTCGTCTGTATGCATGTATGCAAACAACGCAAAGAAAAAAAATTTTAGAACATCGTTGTGGCGTAAATGTACCCTAAAGCAGCACGGCACAAAGCTTAATGTGCTTGTCTCCTAATTAGGACCCGAAATGGATATTAAGTCTGCTTTCTAAAACAAAGAAAAAAGCTATGGTGTGAGAATGCGCAAACAGCGGGAAACTCTGTATATTCGTGCAGTGACATAAACACGCGCATCGACCGGATCTTTTACAAGATGTAATGTAAGCATAGACTGGAAAAAAGATGGACGACGCCCCTTCACTCTCTTCCATTGGTGAAAAGTGAAGCCGCCAAAGTCCTAATATGGCGCTGACATCTTATTCTGATTGTGCTGATTATTCTTAGTGCTGATTTGGGACCTGATTCTGCGCAGTAGTGAACGCGGGACTTGAGTCTGCGCAGTAGTGAGCGTGAAGTGAAGCCAATATTAAGGTCCTGCCCTCACTCCCGCAGAAATGGTTAGTACAAAGTTTACTGTGTGAAATAAACAGTTATGGACAATCTCCAATCTCCTCCTGAAAATAAAAAAAAAGTCTGTTGGTGCCTCATTTAGAGGAGCTTGAATATAAGTCTCAGGTGTCCCCAGAATGTGTCTGTGAAGTTTCAGCTCAAAATACCCCACAGATAATTGATTATAGCATGTTGTAAATGCCCATTTTTAATGGAAGGAGAAAAATGCTGTTTTCGTGCATATATCTTTAAATGCAAATGAGCTGCTGCTGCACATCCTGCCTTCCAGAAAGGCACAGCTCGTGACTCCGACACTCTGCCAAAAACCAAAAGATCTGTTTGGTTTTGATTATCATCTCTATCGCGGTCACGCTCACGTGACAATGCAGTTCTTTATCATCATGAATGTTTATTATCTGCATGCGTTTTAAAGCCATATCAGTCTAAACTTCTGAGAAATGGTTTCTGTGCGCACATAAAGCGGGATGTCAGACGGCACGTCCCGTGAGTATAAACTAAGTTCTCTTTCACTCTTATTGCACTTAGACTGTCAAATACACACAAGGTTATGTCAAAAGCACACAAAGTTCTCATTGACAGTCGGTTATGTCTGTAAACCTAAACAGCAAGTAAAGAAATTGTATGTGTATATTAGATCTGAGTATTAAAGTGAAAGCAGCGTAATATACAGTACCTACTGCTATATGCTGTTAATATGAATCAAACAACAATAGAAAAACAGAAAATCACTCAATGCTCTTGATTGAATAACCTAAGTAGCTTTAATAAGAATACATTTCTTAGTTGAATGCTGCTGTTAAATGCTCTGGCGAGGAGATAAAGATGGCGCACTGTGTATGGCGCACCTCAGGGCGGGTCTATGCTAATATGGCAGAGTCTATCAGCAGTCGTGGGCGGGGCCTGTGCAATGTGACATAGAAACTGCAGACGGCTTATTCTGAGACAATGCTTATGATTTATGGGGATTAAAAAAAGGAGTGGGTGGATCTTTACCATTATAGGGTGGTTATGTACTGTACACACACTGCCGACACACATTTATGTTCAAACACCATGTAAAAGTGAATTTTGCATAATAAGTCCCCTTTAAATCCACCAATAAACATCAGCTAAATCAATTTTACAGATTATGTAAAGCTCAGTTATAGAACAGCCTCATTGCATGACTGCTTGTCTAGAATGATATATTTATAAAGCTGAAGTTTCCAATACAAGCTCACTTTCAAAAGGCCTTTTTGTCTTTGTGAACATATTGAAGTGAAACTTCTTTCTTTTCTTTTTTTTTTTTTTTCTGTGTGAGAGTTTTGATCATGTGATGTGGTCCAGGCAGTGTTTTCACCTATCCTGGACTTATGACCTTCAAAGTGTGCGTTTGTGTTTGTATGCGGGCATAAGTCTGATCTCTCTGATCCTCCTCTGCAGTCGACCCTTATGCCCCCTCCGTCTTACCTCAAAATGACACATAATCCAAAGTGAAAAGCTGTTCAAGTCTGATTGATTAAAACGGCTCCTTAGATAATATTGCATTGACAATAAGAAGGGTTGTGACATCTCTTCAAGGGAGGCTTTGGTTTTGTGCAGACTGACGTATTTCTCTCTTGATCCCTCTGTTACATTCCTCTCTTTTTGCCATTCTCACTTATTTTCAAGTATCTCATGTTTCTCCTAAAATTGCACAGAAGAAATAAAAAATAGAAACAAATGAGACAATAGTTGATCTGTATTGATGACAGTAAAGCGTACAGATTCAGAACTAGATTTACATTTAACATCTGGAGAAAATGTAAAACTGGCCACCACAATTCTAGGAATAATCGAAATAAATGTGTTTGGTTGCCAGGGCGTTGCTATGCACTTGTTAAAGTATTTTTTTTAGCATGTTGCTGTATGTTTGCAAGGGTGTAATGGGTAGTTGCAATGGCATTTCTATGCAGTTCAAGTGTTTTTAGCAAGTTGCTATGTTTTCCAACCCTCACAAAAAAAAGTTTATTCAAGTGTGCTAGTAGTATACATTTTTAAACCTAAAAACAAGAAAGTATACTTTCAGTCTACTTTTTATGTACTTCTCAGAAATATACTGTATATACATCTCAGAAATATACTTAAAATAACACTTGACTTGTACTGACAGAAAAGTCTAAGTATATTTGGCCTATACTTGTACTCAGTCTTTTGATTGAGATATATTCAAAAGCATAATTAAGTGTTATCCGCTGGATGAGAATGTTTTTTTTTTTTTATGCTGGTGAGGAAATAGTTAAGGTACAGTTAAAGGTATAAGTACAAAAATGAATAAATAAGAACATAATACTTATAGTTTACTATTTATATATATATATATTTTTTTGCACTTTATGTATGATGTTACTTTCATACTTTCATAAACAAAAAAAGTGTGCTACAAGTATTTAAGCATAAACTATCAGTATACCTATAAGTTAATTTGTAGTATAGTTGCAGTACAAATGAAAAACGTAGTTGTAAACTAGTTGTATACTCAAAGTTTACTACTCTTCCCTGCTATATAGCAGCCGAAAAACAGTATGTGACAAAAGAAGTATGTCCGAATTCACAGTATTCATAAAAGAGTAAGTACATACTAAACAGACTCTATACTATATATAGAACATACTTTTTTTTAGCAGGTGTGGCGTAATTAGTTATTCAAAATAAGGACCTACTCAAGAGAGTATGCAATTTCGGGCACAGCATCACACTTAAAGTATACATTTATACACTAAAAGTGAGCCAATTTAGTCCTAAGAAGTATTGAAATAGTACACTTACAAGTAGACTACTAGTACATTGATATTAGTATACTTACTACATTAAGTATACACTTTTTTTTTTTTTTAAGTACTTGGAAAAAATAAATATAGTTCAAGTTAATTTGATTAAGGGAAGGAGTTGTGGACAGTTGCCAGATAATTACTATATGGTTGCTAGTGTATAATGGGTTTCCAGGGCATTTCTATCCAGTTTTTTTATATCTTTTTTTTATTTTATTTATTTTTTATGTTGCTATATGGTTGCTAGGACATTATTTACCTCAATTTGCTCCCTATTTAAACGAATTGATGTTTACGAGAAACAATTATTTTCTCTTATTATTTCTTTTGCGTAGGTGGTTTCAAACAGTCAGAAATGGACTGGTATTGCAGTATTTACTCAAGAGAGGTTATTAACCACGACAGTGACTTCTGTCTCTCTTTCGCCTCTGCTTAAATCACGTGACTTTGCCCTCCCCCACTTAATACCCTTTTTCAACTCCTCTAAATCAATTACATCATCCTATCATCTGCTGTGTTTTCTGTCTGCAAGAGTCAGACAAACAGGCAGATAAAAAGATACCAAGAACACGTATTCACTTGACGTGGACCTCTTGCTCTTTAGAAACAGAAATCCAGCCATAAACATTTGCTGCTGCCAGACACAGGCTTTCCCAGCTGATCTGACATGATTGAGCGGGTGTAATCTTGTCAACAGGTAATGACAGGAAATTGAGATAGGACAGTATTTCTAGAAAAGCTGTGGAAAGTGTCGAGATGCCCCCCTGTGGTTTTAAAAAGGCTTTGCATGTTATTGTGCCATCTTATGTGACTCTCTGAAATACTTGATACTGATTGGTCCATTGTGGCATTCTACAGTCAGATGTTTTTGTAGAACCTTTTTTTTTTTATTGTGTAAATGACTTATGTCCCAGAAACCCGATTAATCTGCTAGTATTATTGATTTTAAACCACTTTTTTCACTAGTCAATAACTAAAGGGGAAGCGTATAATATATATATATATATATATATATATATATATAATTTTTTTTTTATTATAAAATTATTTATTTATTTATTTATTTTTTTTTTTTTTTTTTTTTGCAATGTACAATACAGTCTCTCCTATTCCAGCATGATGTGAAGAGACATTTTTAAGTAAGCCACTGGTAGGTTAAGTTCCTGAAATGTGAACAGTTTGGCTATTTGAAAACATTGCCCCAATTGTTTGAACTAAGAGGTCAAGGTTCAGCTAGTTGGCATGATCCAGTTTAAACCTACAGGTAGAAGCTGATACTGCAACATAATGGAGCATATTAAAAAGCATTAAAATAAAGAGCACCTTTCTTAACTGACACTTTCAAAAGTAGCTGTTTATTTATTCTGATAAAATAAATTATTTTAACTAATCATTTTAGTTATATATATATATATATATATATATATACATATATACATATTTATATAAAATATTTAATGTAAAACATTTAGGTTGCTTTACAAAAAGGTTTCACTCCTTAACATTTGTTAACTGCATTAGTTGACATGAACTAACAATGAACAATACTTGTACAGCATCTTAGTTTATGTTAATCTCAATATTAATACATGTGTATGTCACTGTGAACTAACATGAACATGAATATTGTTATTAACCAACATTAACAAAGGTTAATAAATCGTATAAGAATATATTCATTGTTAGTTTGTGTTAGTTAATGCATTAACTAATGTTAACAAATGAAACCTTATTGTAAAGCGGCAGTATTTTAAACAATATTTGTTATAATATATTAAATATTATCAATCTGTGTTTCAACAGGTCAACGTGGCTCGCCCAATTGCATAAGTTTGGGGCGAAGCTACCTAATTATTTGAACAATGACATACAGTGTAGGAGAGAAGAAACTGTTTTTGCAATTCTGTTTTATGCCACTAATGATGCAGAAATCACACACCCTCTCCTCTTCCTCATCCCTTCAGGACACCTCAGGCATTCCCATGCACTTCTGGGGAGTGTTTGATGGACACGCTGGCTCTGGTGCTGCTCTCATGGCGTCCAAAGTTCTCCACCGCATCATCCGCGATCGGCTTTGCGATGTCGCCCATCTTCTAGAAAATCAAAACAGCCCTCCGCCTATCTGCCTGGCCAAGAACGGGAGCCCCTTCCAGGCTGAGGCCAAGAAAGGGGCCTGCCTAGATGGAGAGGACCAGGACGGGCCCCCGGATGAGCCGCGGTTCCACATGGAGAAAGACATCAGTGTGGAGAGCCTGGTCATGGGCATCATAGAGACCGCCTTCAAACAGATGGTGAGAACTGGAAAAGATAAGATAGACCTGTGGTTTTAGTCTTTTGTGCCTTTGGAGGACTAGGCGAGCCACTAAAAAAGAAAATAATTATCAATGTAAATAAATAAATCACTTTACAAATTTGACAAATATTTAAAACAATTTATTTTATGATGTTTAAATGTTTTTAGATGTAACAAATGTTACATTTATATATAATTTGAACTGCAAAATTTGCCTTGTTGAGTTGCGTTAGTAGTGTGTTGAAACTTGAGGTTATGGTAAGGGCTGTGACATTTCCGAAACACACTCGAAGCAGTTGACCAATCACAATGCACTGGTCATAAATGTTTCCGACCCGTGGTCACGACGCAAAAATACGAATAAAATTATAATTGGAAAAAAACTTTATATTAAAAAATAATAGAACTGTTTTTCTATTAATACAGTACAGGTAATGACAACCCTGTGATCTCCCAGTGTTTTACAGTATGCACAGTTTAGCATTATGTGATTAATTTACAACAAAACGAAATAAAACATAATGCTTAAAAATAAAGTGCTTTTTGAACATTCAAACTTGAAAACCTATTCTAGAAGACCACCAAATTAATTGTAAGACTAAAATCATAATAGATCCCCTTTAAGACATGCATGGCATTATTATTATTTATTTTTTAATTTTTTCGGCAAAGGATAGACTTCAGCATTCATGTTGTTAGATCTAACATCCATGTGTTACTGGCACGAATAACACTGGGCATTATACATAGAATTCCGATTTTCAGAATGTGATTTTGCTGAATGTTGTGCGGATGTATGCATTGAAAACAGAAGAAAACACTGAGTCTGTGTTGTGCCACTCAACAGGACGACCTGATCGAGAAGGAGAAAGAATCTTACAGTATCTCTGGTGGCTGTTGTGCCTTGATCGCAATTCACTTGATGGGGAAACTCTATGTAGCAAACGCAGGAGACAGCAGGTAAGATGCCTTTAAAAAAGATACAGTGATTAAATGTGCATGTTATATTAGCAGGCTAACAGAACATGGTCTTTATCTTTAGATAAAAGAAGGAAATGCACAATCAAAAAGTTAATTATACAAAATAATTTGGTTTTAAACATCTTGAAAAGATGCATTGACTTTAAAGCTGTGAACTTTCATTTCATAAGAGTTTAGCGAGTGTAATGTCATTTTTGTATTTTTTATTATAGTAGGCCATTGTATTATATTTGCTTAATGAAAGTTGGAGGAAATTGTTATTGCTTAAAATGAAAAGATTACATAAATTTGTCTCTAAGGAGAAACAGTAAAATCCATGTTAATTTTTCAAAGATGATTCCTTGGATGTTTCCAAATGACTCAATTACTGTGACAGTTACCCATCATGATCATCTTGGGGATTTTAGCAATAAATGAGAAATAATACATATATTTCTTGCTATTTACCATCCAGTGTTTCTGTAGGTTGTATAATACATAACACAATCACCTAAAATAATATTATTTCCACACAGAGCCATAATTGTCCACAACAATGAGGCCATCCCCATGTCCACTGAATTCACACCAGAAAGTGAAAGACAGCGGCTACAGTACCTGGTGAGTCGCCTGTGTTATTGTCCCAATAGAATTCCCATTGTAAATCCTGTTCGTTCATTATCCTGCGTGAATACTCCATTACCGTTTTAGATCTTCAGTTCTGTAACACTTCCGTCATGTTTGTGTTGCTTTTGTCTAGGGCTTCCTCAAACCGGAGCTGCTTGGGAACGAGTTTACACATATTGAATTCCCCAGACGCATCCAACACAAGGAACTCGGCAAGAAGATGCTCTACAGAGACCACACAATGACTGGCTGGTAATTATGATTCACACATATGAGGATGAGGATTAATTACAGTATAGCAGCAGCTATTATACCAAACTATATTTTGATATATACTGAGTGTATATATTCAAGTCTTTTACTTTATTGCATTCATAACCATTACCTGTTATTGTTTCAGGGCATATAAGACAATTGTAGAAGATGATCTCAAGTTCCCGTTGATTTATGGGGAGGGGAAAAAGGTAAGTGAATAATTCAGCTTATTTTCTATTTGACTTTTATTTAACTTGAAAAGGTTCTGTAAATGGATTTTATTTTAAGCTGCACAACAGTAAAGTCTGTTACAGACCTAACATATAATCTAATGAAGGTGTCTGAAGCTTTTTCCACACAGTTTTCACAGCTATTTATTACAAAGCAGGAGTAGTGAGGTGTTGCAAATGGGAATTGCCATAATGTTCTGCCAGATGTAGGGCAGAATAATGTCTTGTTGGATAAAGTTTGTATGTATATAAAATAACCCTTTTGCTGTAATGGCACGTAAACTTCCAACTGTGTGTGTGTGTGTGTGTGTGTGTGTGTGTGTGTGTGTGTGTGTGTGTGTGTGTGGTTCAGGTATATCCTACGTTATGGGGATAAAATGTACCCACAAGGAAGGCAATATCAGACATTTTCTGAGGAAAACAGCTTATAAATCATACAGTTTTCTGTGATGGGTAGATTTAGGGTTAGGGGATTAAATATACAGTTTGCACAGTATAAAAATCATTATGTCTATGAAATTCCCCCATAAAACATGAAAACCCAACTGTGTGTGTGTGTGTGTGTGCTCCGTAGGCTCGAGTCATGGCTACTATTGGAGTAACGCGTGGTTTAGGGGATCACGACTTGAAAGTGTACAACTCCAACATTCATATCAAACCCTTCCTATCCTGTTGCCCAGAAGTGAGTATATAAATGGGTGTTTATGTGAAAATATTTGCAAAGCCATTTATTCTTCTTCATTTAAGTGGACAGGACACCCTCCAAGAAATGTTTTTTTTTTTTTGTGTGTACATTTAAAAAATACGGCATATGAAGCATAACTGCATGAAAATAGTATAATATCATGCTCTTATCTAGGTCAAGGTGTACAACATCTCTGAGCACAAACATGGGCCTAATGATGTCCTGGTCATGGGTAGTGATGGACTGTGGGACGTTACAACTGATAGAGATGTTGCGGAGGCAGTATCAACTTTCCTGTCTGGCCGTGAGCCCAATGATCCCATGAGGTGAGCGTTTTACCTTTACATCATAACTGACCTGATCACAGGTAGAGCTCCTGGAGATCACTTCATTTCGTCATAATAAATGAAGCGCACACATTTTTCTCACACATTCACAAAATTGAAACGCTAAAGGCAAATAATAAAATGCAACTAACACCACTGTTCAAAAGGTTTGAGGTTAGTAAGATTTTAATGCTTTTGAAAGAAGTTTCTTATGCTCACCGAGGCTGCATTTATTTGATCAAAAATATGGTAAAAACCGTAATATTGTGAAATATTATTACAGTTTAAAATAGCTGTTTTCTATTTTAATATAACTTCAAATGTAATTTATTCTTATGATGTAAAGCTGAATTTTCAGCATCATTACTCCAGTCTTCAGTGTCACATGATCCTTCAGAAATCATTCTGATAGGAGACCATGGATCACAAAACCAGTCACATGTCGCACGGGTATATTTGTGGCAATAGCCAACAATACATAGTATGGGTCAAAATGATCGATTTTTCTTTTGTGCCAAAAATCATTAGGATATTAAGTAAAGATCATGTTCCATGAAGATATTTTGTCAATTTCCTACTGTAAATAAATAAAACATTTATTTTTGTGAGTGAATGAAGCATAATTGCGAACATAAATGGACAACTTTAAAGGCGATTTTCTCAATGTTCCGATTTTTTTTGCACCCTTAGATTTCAGATATTCAAATAGTTGTATCTCGGGCAAATATTGTCCTATCGTAAAAACCATACATCAATTGAAAGCTTATTTCTTAAGCTTTAATGTGATATATGAATCTAAATTTCATAAAATTGCTCCACGTGACTGGTTTTATGGTCCAGGGTCACATATGCTGATTTGCTGCTCATTAAATGGTAGTGTATATCAGGTGTGAATCAGGTGTGTTGTAGTAGTTACACCAGCAGATGTCAGTATACAGTTTGTCATGACTAAGGCCCTCTATGGTCATTTTTTATTTACTTTAATGTTCAAATGATGATGTCATGTTTGTCATTTTATGCTTTTAAAGGTACACTCTTGCAGCACAAGACCTCCTGATGCGGTCGCGTGGAGTCCTGAAGGAGCGAGGTTGGCGGCTGCCCAATGAAAGACTTGGCTCGGGTGATGACATCACCTCGTTTGTCATTCCATTGGCCGGGGCAGAGTTAGAAACATGACCAGGTTGGTCCACCTTCACTGGACAAGCACAGCAGGACACGTCCTTGGCTCCATCCCAGAGAAAGGGCTAGGAAAACCAAGAAATCCATTTTCAATCTGTCAGATGGCTCGGATGCGAGAGACGTTAAATGCAACTTTCCCTTGTCCTCCTTCTCCTCCTCCGAGTCGTACCATGAATATCGTCAAGCCCATGTCAGGTGTGAGGTGACGTCATCAAGTGCCATTCCTCTCGCTCTCCATCACCTTTCTGATTTGTCGAAACGCAACCTCCGCAAGTCAGTACGGGACTGGAGGGCTCATAATGTTTGGGTATTCTTTAACACCAGTGGGTCATTTGAATCTGAATCTCAGCGTGGCAAAGGAATAAGCCAATACTGCTTAAACATCAACGCCCTGATGGCAAGGGAAATAAAAACGAAGCACTTTATATGTAGCAGAATCCATTTGAGCTGTAATTTAAACTGCTGATTATATTTCCTAACTGTTCTGTCTCCAAAGAATGTTTTTGTTGACTGAATTTAAAGGGATAGTTCACCCAAAAATGAAAATTCTGTCATTAATTACTCACCCTCATGTCGTTCCAAACCCGTAAGACTTTCGTTTCGTTCATTGACGCAACTACCACTTTGACGCTTCAAAAAGTTCATTAAGAGATCGTAAAACTAATCCATATGAATTGAGCAGTTTAGTCCAGAATTTTCTGAAGAGACTTGATCGCTTTTTATGATGAACAGATTTAATTCAGGCATTTATTCACATATAAACATTCTTCAGAAAAGCGTCAAAAGTGGTAGTTGCGTAACTGTCAATGGAGGGACAGAAAGCTCTCAGATTTCATTCAAAAAGATCATCATTTGTTTTCCGAAGATGAAAGAAACTCGTACGGCTTTGGAACGACATGTGGGTGAGAAATTAATAACAGAATTTTCATTTTTGGGTGAACTATTGCTTTAAGGTTTTCTATAGCAAGATGCAATCAAACAACAAAAAACAGTGGGCATTTCCTGTGAATGCCTAGTTTTTTTGTTCATCTCAGCTGTTTCGGGTTCAGTCAGGCATAGTTTTAAATGGACCCAATGCAAATGTCTATATTCTGGAACAAGTATTAATCACACTTCTGTAAAACTAGTTGAACCAAGCTCATTTTCCCTACATCGGTACAAATATGTACATGTACAAATAATATGTACAAATAACCTAAAACATCATTGACATCATGCACCAGGCTTTCTATACCCAAATGAACTGATTGCTTGAACTGCTGAATGACCTGTTTATTTTGCTGTAGATAAAACCTAGTTTGGTCTGAAACTGTGTCGGTAAAGAATCGCAAATCAAACAACCATGTAGATCCAAACCTGACACTGAGAAACCTGAACTTAGTCATTGGTCTTTTTGTACACCTTGAATGTACCTTATTTCCTTTACTTGATGTCAGTGTTGTGTCTGTGTAGTATAGTACATATATAAATTGATTTCTGCCTTTCAAATGATGATTCATTGTCAAAGGAGCTATCTTTGCAAATTATGTGACTAATTCTAAATAAATCTATCCTTTTTATAATGACCCTGTTGTTTTTTGTGCTACATAAATTTGCTCTATTGTGCATGAGAAATGAGTGTTACTGGTGTTAATTGTTTATGATGTGCTTGTTATTTGTGCTACCACTGCACCCTGCCGTGGCAGGACAATTGCAGCTATTTACGGATACTTATTAAGACTATAATAAGGATTATAAAACATGCTGTTCCAGATAGTGACCACAGTGAACATGATTTCACCAAGTACAACATGTTCCTGGGTCAAAATCTTTGTTGATCCAGGAACAACATTCCAATCAACCAATCAGATTTGGGACAAGTTTACAGTTTATGGCAATCTTAGGCTTATACAACCACGGTTAGGTGCTTCTACATCTTTGTTATTCATCCATCAGTACCCTCTGATTTTAGGGATAATTTATGGGTAGGGTTAGGTTTAGGGGTAGAGTTAGGATTACATTTTCGTTTAGGAATGTTGTTCCAAGGTCAACAAAATATGTGGATCCAGGAACATGCCTTAATTGGCAAATTCACTGTGACCTAGTGACCACTGTCATCTAATTCAGACGTATAAAAACATAATGTTTTTGAAAGTCTCTTATTCTCAACAAGGCTGCATTTATTTGGTCAAAAGTACAGTAAAAACAAAACTATTTTGAAATATTATTACAGGTGATACTATTTTAATATAACTGTCTTAAAATGAAATTTATTCCTGTGAGGCAAAGCTGAATTTTCAGCATCATTCTTCAGTGTCACACGCTCCTTCAGAAATCATTCTTATGCTGATTTGCTTCTCAAGAATTCTTATAATCATCAATGCTGAAAAAAGTTGTGCTGCTTAATATTTTTTTGCAGAAACCTCGATGAAGGAAACCTATTGATGAATACAAAGTTGAAAAGAACAGCATTTATTTGAAATAGAAATCTTTTGTAACATTATTGAGGTATGTTTATGGTTATACTTTCGCTATTTTAAATAAAATATTATTTTATAATATATGTCACAATAGAATAATTATGTCACAATGGAACAGTCTATTATAGACTTTTCAGCCCAATTTAAACATTGAAACAATTATGACAACCGGCAATTTGGTCATGAAATATTACATATATAAGATCACATTTAAAACTCATGTGACAACTTCCCTTTGCTTTCATGAAAAGTAGTTTCTGTTCTGGAAAGAACAAGACAGTTCCACATTTCGATTACATCCTAATTATACGGTTCTTGTCCCAGTGCATGTCAGTGATGTTTTATTGTGCTCACTTGCAAAATATGCTGATCATAGCATAGGAACCAGGCAACACAGACAGCTTGCTTGATTTAGCGGTCTGTGTGGTGAACGACGACACCGGGCAGCTTCTCTCCAGTCCACAGCTTCAGAAGAATGATGTCATTATTCTCGGTGTCGGAGGGAGGGACCGCAGTGATCCTCCTCAGTCCTCAGAGCCGAACCGCCTCCTTCACCAGAGTCAACATCCAGCAGCGCAGCGCTCGACAGTCGACACTGATTCACATTATTGCGGGCGGGTCTTCTGTGAGTCGAGCTTCGTCTCTCAGCAATAACAGCGTGAAATTTCTCCACATTGCGCCTAAAACTCGGACACGCTATCGACAGGGAATATAACCCCCGCGAGGATATAAGGTATTTATGTTTTCATTTTGTGTGCATGACATCTTTAACGTTACTTGACATGTCGGACTTTAGGAATTTTGGTAGAAAACAAGTTTGCCGAGGCGGTGTGGGGAAAGTAGGTGGTGGCTCGTGAACTGCGAGCTGCGATAGTTCTCGTACACGCTCGTTTATGTTTTTAATCTCTCACGGTTACGTGGGAATTATGTCAAATTTATAGTTTAAAGATTAGATAGTATGACTGACCCATACTAAACAGTGAGCATCCACATTTTAGAGTTCTATAGAGTGTATTAAAAATTACACATTTGCGAATCATAAAGCTCCGCGTGAGTTTTGGATATATTCTTGCGAACTAATTAATTGCTCGCGTTTCGAGACGTGCGGAAATCAGTTTGCTTCAGTCATACAAGGGCGTTGCAGTCGACAGCGCTTCAGTTGAGTTCAAAACTTTTCCCCTAAACCCAGCCGAGCGACTAACTAACCTGTTGTTCCACCGAAGAGAGTCTGTCAAGATGCCATGTCTGCTTATCTATACTAGCACTGCCGTCTTCAAATGTGCCTTAGGCCAAAGGCTGTGTGTTCTGTGGCAACCAAATGCTTGGATAAGACTTAAGACAGGCCTGATCTTTAATCCTTGAGGTGTTGTAGGCCATTTTACACTCCTAGCCTTGAGTTCAGATAGCCTTTGAGATATATTTCATAGTTCATACCCAGATTTCCGTATTTTGTATGATATGAGGGAAAACTGTTGTTTGTGTCAGCATGTTCCCATGGTTCTGGAAAGTGGAATTCCTAGAAATGTCAGGGAATGTCAAAAGTGTTTTTTTTTTTCCTTCCGGGCCTGGGAAATTTCTCATGGAATTTAACTTAGTACTGAAGTTGTAAAAGGATTTGGAAATTTGTATAGTCTATGCTCAGTTTTTTCTTTTCCGACTAGAAATGACCTTTTAATAATCATCTAGTCATCAACTGGATATTCTTTGATCGGAAAGAGGGTTGTAATCTCACTTTATCAGTAATATGATATTGGTAACACTTTACAATAAGGACTCATTTATTAACATTAGTTAAAGTATTAACTAACATGAAATAACATTGTATGCAGCTGTTCATTGATAGTTCATTTTAGTTCACAGTGCATTAACTAATGTTAACAAATGCATTTGATTTTAATAATGTATTAGTAAATGTTGAAATTAACATTAAGATTAATAAATGATGTAGATTGTTAATTCTTAATTCATGAAAAGTAGTTAACTAATGAAACCGTATTGTAAAGTGTTACCATGATATTTAAGGGTAAACAAAATAGCATGGGCATGAACTAATGTTTCAAAATTGGGTTAAAAGTTGATTCTAAAACATAAGAAGTGTATTTTACACAGGTTTTGTTATACATAATTTTTTTTTTTTTGTACGTAAGTTGCTAATAGGTTGCTAATATACAATGGTTGTCCTTGTCAAGCATGTAAACCCACATCCTTGTTAGTTGTAGTCCTTATTTAACTTGTTAAAAAATAAAAATGCAATGTTTTTGAAATTGATGTTTAGGTTTTGACTTTGTGTATTTAAAAGTCCTCAACGTCTAATAATGTCAACGCCAGACCTTAATTTAGAACTAAACTGAAAAATGCCATTCTAACAACCTAAACAAATTCAACCGAACCCAGATTACAAATTGAACTGAAACAGGTTCTTTAGAAAAATGCTGTTCCAAATACTTTTAGACGTGGAGGCCATTTGACGCATATGTAAGACATAATGTCTGCCACAAGTGGAATTAAAAGACTATTAACCAGGCCTCTCGGGAAATGACAAGAACTGAGCGCCGCCTAAATCCAAAGCTTATTAACTGTTTCCACCTTCTGTCTGTTTATTGCTTTTCTGATTATTAAATGCATTTTGCATTTGAAGAGAGAGGAAGAAGTTATATCATGCTGCTGAACTATGATTTAATGATTTAAGACAATGCATTAAATATATGCAATAAAATCACAGGTTTGATGGTAAAACTTGTTGCTGTTTTCTGCAAAAATCAATCCAAATCTTGAACATCCCTTCTCCTGTAATAGTTTGGTGCATTAACGTCACTTGGAGTCTGACCCCAGACTAAGATAAATGAGCTAATATGGATTAGGTTTGCTGAAAATGAAAATTGACTGGTTTCAGACCAGCTCAGCATTACAAACTGCTCCCAGTGTGCTTCCTGTTGCATTAAGCCCCTGGCTGCCTTTGTCAAGCTGCCATCTGGTGAACTTTGCCACACTTTTCAAATATTTTCCTGCAGCAGAAATGCATTTAAGGTCTACAACATCTAAGGCTCAAACACCTTTTTTTTGAGTGACCATGTGGCGTCTTTGAGTCACATGACAGGACACATTGTCAAAACTTTTAAAGATAAGACAGACACTACTTCGACCAAATTACAGAGTAGTGTTCAGTCCCAAAATGAGTCAAAATATAGACGCTTTACATTTGAAAACTTGGACTGTGAATACAGAGAGAGGTTCGTCTACACACTCTGATGGACAAGAGGAAGTCAAACCAGGACAAAGATGTTATCACTGTTTACTTAAACCAGATCTCTTCAGTTTATTATCTTCTGCATTGATGAGGTGTTCATGAGGTCATTGTATCACTTGCAGCGTCATATGAAATGAGTCACAAACAAAGGTGATTACATTTTCTTCAGGTGGCTTCATTCTCAAAAAAGGATTTATGTATTTGAATTGCATATAACATTGGAGTACAGTTTAACATAAACTAATAAACTTAATGTGATGTGTATTTTTGAGTTTGAGATTTTTTTTTACTTGGTATGCATATAAAGTGTGATAATACGTTTTAAAGTTAAAGTTGGCTTGAAACAAAAGTTGAAATATCTTTTCTTCCGTATTGTGATGTATATCTGAGTCAAACAGCTTCTCGATAAAAAAAAAACACAAAAAAATGTAGGACGGCACTTGATTTTGTCATTGGGAATTGATTGGATGGTTGTGGTTTTCCATTGGTCGATCTCATGTGAGTGACAGGTTGTCCCGCCCTCACACCAGTAAACATCATCAGAGAAGAGAAGTCGCTGCAAGGGGGAGGGGAAGTTACTTTGATTAAAGATTATGAGGGCACATGAATAAAATAGAAAAGGAATGACATGCATGGATAAATCATTTATATAAATACTGCAAAATTCCATAAAAAAAACAAGAGTTGTCAGTTTTGATTTCATGGTGATTTTAAGTGTGAGTTATGGCAACAACAAAAAAAATTAGGAGATTATTTAGTTGATTTCTCTTTTGTTACGTTACACCAGCAAGAGTCAAATTGTCATTCTTACTGTACTATTAAATGTTCCTAATAAAATTCTTGGCCAACTGTAAAGTACTTCAGTTTTATTTATTCTGTTGACACATTAGTTTTGGACTTTGAACGGTAAACTCCTACAAACACTTTGTTTGGAGACCTTTCAAGTGTTGGCATTTGTATTTGAGAACTTTGCTCTGGTTGTGTAACCTTATAACCTGATTTAAGGCTAGGGTTCCTCAAATCCATCCCTGGAGAGGGCCACTGTCCTGCAGAGTTCAGCTCAAACTCACTCTCCTACAATTCTAGTAACTGACTGAAGAAGACCTTGTTCAGGTGTGTTTGATTAGGGTTGGAACTAAACTCTTGAGGGCAGTGGCCATCCAGGACCGTATACAAAGGATGGATTTGTAAACCGTCTATTAAAGGAAAGGGTTAGTTCACCCAAAAATGAGAATGAGAACCAATGAGGTTCATGCTTGTGTGTTACGCAGCATGATTGAGCTTCCGTTCTTATCAATATTCCCCTTTTATTAATTCCAGTAAGGTAAAAAAAACATTTATTAAAACATTATTATTCTGTCTTTTGGCAAAACTTTTTGTTTTGTGATTTCCATGAACAGCCTAAAAGCAGCCTAAACAACACTATCATTTTCCTGTGGTTTTAACAAAAATTACACCGCAAATACAACTGGACTAATTCATTTAAATTTCAAACATTATTAAAGACATGTAAACAGTAATAAAATCAAAACAAATTAGCAATAGCACAAATAAATACAACTGAACAAGTACAGAAATTGTAATCAAATGTAAAATAACACTGCATAGTTTACTTTGTATAGGCTAAGTAAAATATAGATTAATCCTTATTAAAGCTACAAAAGTTATTCAGTCAAGATAAGTGTGTGATTTGTATCTTTTTCTTTTGTTCTTTAATTAACATTAATGACCCAGACGGCAGCAGGTTTATTAGGCTGCTGTCACTTTAAGGTGTCACGCTTGATCCCATATACTGTTACACATGCGTTTTCTTTCTCAACTGTTTACTTTCACTTAGGACAAAATCGACGGTTTACACAAAGATATTTTGGCATCATTTTACGTGCGTTTGTGCATTCAAGCACAAGAAGACGCGTATGAGAACTTAATTCAGTATTGCGCACTATATGAGAGACGGCTCTATGTGCACACTTTGCATGTGTGCGCAAAGAAAACAGCTTACGGTGCAATTACCAAATTGAGTTTTATTGTGTTATTGTGCTTGGATATGGTTTGAAATCACATTAAAATGTGCACATTGACTCAACCCTAGAATGGAGTGACAGAAATTTCCTTAAAAATATCTTCGTTTGTGCTTCAAAAATGAACAAAAGACTTACGGGTTTGGAACAACACGATGGAGAGTAATCGATGACAACTTTTACATTTAGGGGTGAACTAACCCTTTAACTGTCACTATGTTTGAACCTCAAAATAGATGTGTTTGGGATTAGTTGGACAGTTCCCCTACCCTGGTAATCCAGAGTTCTCGCGAGAGCACAAGTTGAATTTGCTCAGCGAGTTACTCTGGTGTCGAATAATGATGCTCATTAAATGCCCCTCGATCTGAGCTGCACCAATCACATCGGGTTATCTGATATAGGCGGGCCAGAGGCGAGCTAAACAGATGATGACAGCGCTGTGACGTCGAAGTCATTAGTAAACATTGCAAGATGGCTATGGATGAATACCAGTTGTTTGAAACGGCTTTGACCGATACAATGAACGAGTTAGACTTGGCTTTTTATCTAAAACAGGAACAGAAGACGCCGCTCGAATCCTTCCTTTGCAAGAAGGACGTTTTTGCTGTTTTGCCGACTGGACACGGCAAGAGTCTAATCTACCCGCTGGTAGCTAAGCGTATGGGGTTTGTTGTGATTGGTCGTAGTGTTAACCAATTGCGTGCAGTGAGATTTTCAAATGCATGCTTGGTGACGCCCCTCGAGCTGGCCGATTTTCATTAGTCGACGCCAGACCATTAATCTTTTAGATTTAGGTCTGGATTTCCAGGCTACAGTTCCCCCACCCTTAACTAGAAACTAATACTAGTTGTGTTATAAAAACAATGTTTGTTTTGAAAAACTTTGGGATGTGTCCTGTCCAGATATGTGACAGGAAACTATTTTAAGCCGGTGGTTGTTCACATGGATTGGAGTTTCTCTCTTTTACTGTGCGCGCAACTGTGAGTCTGTTTGCTTCTGTAACCTGAATTACCTGCTTTCCTTTATTTGTGTACTTCTCTTTTGTCAATAATTGCACAGGCATTTTTCAGATGACTCATTTGAGGGTTTAACATGTTTTTGAACACATGAATCATGACTTCAGTTAAAGGCCTATTTACAGGGAAATGGAAAACAGCAGGGAATTCCATGCGTATCAGACTTTGCTACGCAAAAGATACAATGCTGATCGGCTGTTTTCTTTCAAAGAAAAATGTCCCTGAGCAGCAACAAATTTCCTCTGAGCTTTTGTTTCTCTTTTGATATCTCGGATAGATGTCTACGATCAACCAGGATTTCTAACATTTAAAATAACGAAACCTTTACTGTCAAATAGAGAAAGTGGTAAAAAAGAAGAAAAAAAAAGATATGATTAATAGTGGTGTTTGGCTGTCACAAGAATGAAGAATTAACAATTTAACATGTACAGATTTTTTTTATTATTACCAAATCATGCTGTGAAAATATATGTAACTGTAAGAAATATCTCTCCTTCATTGCAACATTTATACTATGATATATAGAAATTATATATATATATATATATATATATATACATTATTAATTATTTAAATAAAATGTATCCCTTAAAGGGGGTTAGTTCACCTAAAAATGAAAAATCTGTCATTACTCACCGTAATGTCATTCCAAACCCGTAAGACTTTTGTTCATCTTCTGAACACAAATGATGATCTTTTTGATGAAATCTGAGAGCTTTCTGTCCCTCCATTGACAGCTACGCAACTACCACTGACGCTTCAAAAAGTTCATTAAGAAATCGTAAAACTAACCCATGTGAATTGAGCGGTTTAGTCCAAATTTTCTGAAGAGACTTGATCGCTTTACATGATGAACAGATTGAATTTAAGCTTTTATTCACATTTAAACTTTCATTAATTCACATAGCAGTTGTGGTAAACGCAAGCTCAAGCATGTTCGCTTGACGTGCGAGAACCAATGAGGTTCATTCTCGTGTTACGCAGCACGTTTGAGCTTCAGCAAGAACCAATGAGGTTCGTTCTCGCGCATCAATCATGTTCGGTGAAGCTTCTGTTTATGTTCGCTGATCACTGACTAAACCGCTCAATTCATATGGATTAGTTTTACGATCTCTTAATGAACTTTTTGAAGCGTCACAGTGTGGTAGTTGCGTAGCTGTCAATGGAGGGACAGAAATCTCTCAGATTTCATCAAAAAGATCTTCATTTGTGTTCTGAAGATGAACGAAAGTCTTACGGGTTTGGAACGACATGAGGGTGAGTAAGAATTTTCATTTTTAGGTGAACTATCCCTTTAAGCTGCATCTTGTATTTATTTTCCGAGGCGTCCCTCCACAAAAATTGAGACTGAACGTTTAGCTTTTTTCCTCAATTAAATTCTCCTAAAATGTTTTGTATAGCATCACACAAGAGCAACAAAACTTGTCTAATTTATTCTGTGACAGACACTGCACCTTCTTTTCTCCATTAGTTTTCTCTTCTCCCTCTCTGTTTCTAGGAAATAAGCCCCTGCTTATGTGGGTGGATGGAGCTTGATGTGAGAGAGAGAGAAACCCAGGCCGTACTAAAAATAAAGTTCTTTCTGCTCAGAGGAAGCACAATCTGATGGAGGCCGGCTGATAAGTAGTCGTGTTAAAACAAGCCCAGACAGTGTTGGAAGAGTGTGTGTTTAATCTGTGTTTGTAATCTTTGAATACTAAGGAAGAGTAGATGAGTATTGGGAGGCTTGGAACGACGATCTGCACAGCTGTGCTTCCCTACTGGCACATATTCATCATGGATGCGGGACAAATCTCCCTTATCGCCCACACAAAGACCCAAGCGCAACCTCGCTCACAACGCCTTCCTCAGAATTGTCACACTATCACCAGCTCCAAATAAAACAAGCCAGTTAGTTTAGAAATTAATGTTGGTGATCAAAAGTGTGACAGATCAATGCGATAATACGTTCTCCTCAGAGATCTCGCTAAGATGATTGAGTAAATGCTTTCCTCTTTCGCCCAACTGACATCTTGCAGTTTATAATGCAAATTGATTGTAGTCCAGAATTAATACTCGCCAAGAGGCAGATGTGAATAAATATTGGGTTTGCTGAGTAAATAAAACGCAACCTCATTATACAAGGTTTAAATCAAACTGTTAGAACTATGTCTGTGGTTAAAATAAAAGATGTAGAATTTGATTGTTTAAATGAATTGACAATTTCCATAGCCGTCACTATGAAATGATCTTGACGTCTATTTGTGTTCAGAAGCCTTGCGTGCGTTGTGATGTGTTTTGTAGCCCGTGAGGATTGTGTCCTCTGAGTTTTGCATCAGGTTCACATTAAACAGATGTTCATATCATGTTTGCGTACACGTTTTCCGCTTCTGGTCTTGATTCAGCGGCTTCCATTTGCCTTCGGGTCTGTTGTTTTGTCATGGTGGACAACATATGGCTGAGTGATAAAGATAACACTGGGATAGGCTATACTTTAAAAAAAAAAAAAAAAAAGTAGTTTTGTGTCACGCTGGAGGACCAAGCATGGAAATAATTGAGTGCTGAATTTCCTGGCCACTCTAATAAATAATAAAAGTGAATGATAGCAGGTCTATCATGCTTCAAAATGACAAAAAAACATTACAAAAGTGTCCTAAAAGTGGTCCATATGACTTTTGAGAACAATTTGCACTCAAAGACAGACTTTTTGGACTGGAGATAGAGCTGTACGATTAATAGTTAAAATATTGCGATCTTGATTCAAACGCGCACACGATCTAACTATTTGCCTGTCTATTAAAACCTTTTTCTTACAGTCGTCATATGAAACGGCTTAACAAACCATTTTATCAACCACACAGTAGGCCTATCATTATTTCTGTGTTACAAATATTCATATTAAAAGTTTATAGTTCAGATAAACACTGATGTCTACAGAAGCAATCACAAAAAAATGTGTCGTCATTGAATCATTCATTCAAGAGATTCGTTCAAAAACACTGATTCATACAGTACTAATGAAACAAGTGAAGTCTTTATGAGTGAGTCATTGAATCATTCATTCAAAACGTTTTTTTTTTAGTTTTAAGTGATCCATTCAGATTAATTAAACATTTTAAACCTAAACCTCTAGTAAATTGAATTTGCATGTTATTTTGTTTAGTTGTCTGTCTCAATTTATCCAGAATCGTGCAGCTCTAACTGGAGCCAAACTTACAGTACGTTTCCATAGTGCATTCAGCTCTTATTTCAAAAGATCAAAATGAAAGAGTATTTTCATGACATGGAGTCGATTGTGGTTGAAGAAAATCTCGTATTTCCTCTGCAGGTATGGCTGCTATCAGGAAAAAGCTGGTGATCGTGGGAGATGGAGCATGTGGGAAGACCTGTCTACTCATAGTGTTCAGCAAAGATCAGTTTCCAGAAGTCTACGTGCCCACTGTGTTCGAGAACTACATTGCAGATATCGAAGTTGACAGCAAACAGGTTGGTATTGATTCTTGGCCGCCTCCAAACCCCCCAAAAGCCTGTTTTTATACAGCACATCTTAATATTATTTTCAGACCTTGAGGTTTGGGTTAGTTTTGGAAATTGCTAATTGTGAAACCCAAGCTGAGATCTATAAGTAACCCAGAACGTGTCACTGGTTTTGTTTTCATTAGTCGGTTTTACCGTCATATTCATTCTGAAACCAGCTTAGAAACTGTGAACACGTTGTTATTTTAGTCTAATATATCAGTATATCCTCTATAGACTATTTATCCAAACAATTGCACCAGTAAGTGTGAAATAATAGGCGATGTTTGGAACAGTGTTGTCATAGTGAGAACTAAAACTATTAAAAATAATTGTTGGTAATTGAAATAAAGCGGAAATAAAACAATATATAAATATTAGATGAAAATGAAAATTGAAATTGAAAATTATGGTTAACTAAAAGAAAATAGGTTTAAGTAATAAAATGACCAAAACTGAAATAAAAAAAACAGAAATTGCATGACAAAATTACTAATTGAATAGCCATTGTTTTGGAACAGTTGTTATTGTGGACTAAACCTATACTGAAAAATAATTTTCAGTAATTGAATTTAAGCTGAAATAAAATATTAGATTAAAAACTTACATGAAAATTAGTAATGTTGCCTTGTAACTAACTTAAAATAAAAATAAATTAAAGCTATATAGACAGAAAAAAAAAGACTAAAATTTTAACTAAAAATATAAAAATAAAGAATATAAAAATAAGCCAATAAACACTATAATAGTATATAAATAACAGTGCATTGGAATGGGTGACGTGAAGGGGTCTGATAGATCTGATGTTTTGCAGCCCTGACCACTACGAAATCTAAAGGGGACTTGGCAAAACAGGAAATGGCTGTTCTCTCTGGTTTCCTGACTGGACTCAAGATATCCCCACCCCTGTTGCTGTGACTCGCCAACCCTATATAGCATGATTAAACCGACCACTTCATTTCCTGTGATGGAAGAGGGGTTTTTTTTAAGGGGAAGGTGGGCTCATTCTGTGTCTCCAGCACAGGAAATGTTGAAGTCAAGGAGCAGGATGGCATCTCTTTTAAAACCCCTCGCTCTCTCAGCAGTGTTACGCTGCTAGGTTTCTCAAAATATAGAAGCTTCCCAGTGGCGAACGAGAATAAATCTTTCCGGCCTTTGGGAACATTCTCTACTTTATTCGCGCCGGTGGATAAACATATATTTTAAAGTCAACATAAAAATTGGCTCCATTTACTTTCTTAATACACGTTCCTGATTCAGCAGTGCATGTTTCTGCGAAGAGGAAAAACACATTTATCTTCATAATCTTTCTCTGAGACTCGCTGTGCAACCGATATGGCATTCATTTTTGGCTGATGTCACCAATGCATGTTCTTTTGAAAAACGATGAGCCATTCAAAGCATTATGGGCTTCTTTACTCTGCGCTGAGCAGATTATTTTGATGTAGAGCTTCAGATCAGTGCACAACGGAGGGACAAATAGTCTCCTCTCTCAGTGAATTGAGGAAAGGTTGTGTAATGATGTGGCATCAGGCTCGGTGTATGACTCAGCGGCGGTATGAAACTAAGCTTCAGTCCTGCAGCAGAGCAGAAGGGATGTAGTTTGATTCCCTCTAATCTCCCGTTTAACTAGGCTTGTGATTGGATAAGCCAAGGCTTGTTGTTGCCCTGTACAGATTATGTGAGGGAAGAGTGACATATGTGAAGGACTGATACCTTAAAGTTCATTTGTTTTTGCAGTAGGAATCTTCAATATATCGGACAACATATCAGTGTTGGCTGAATCGGAGAATAGTTTTGCAAAATAATCAGCATTGCTCTGACATTGAAAGTAGAAAGTAAACTCTCAAAATGATTTTTCACAGTTGTAAATAAAATGAAGATAATTGGAGTATGTTTTACAAGTTTTTTTTAGTGTTGTACAATCACTGTAATTGATGTGTTATATTTATTAGCAATATCTGAATTAAAATTGTTTCTACGTCAATTTTTTTTTCAGTGTAGAAAGGCGGTTTTAACCCACTTAGACCATTACATTCATCCGGACATTCATTTTTTTCACTATTAATTTTTTCATAAAACATCAAATGCATTTTATACATACAATGATTGAAAACGACCGTTGTTGACCATGTTTTGGTTGTGGGTTTTTTTTTTTTTTGTGTGTTTTTTTTTTTTTATGGTGTTATGAAATTTAAATATTTAAAATATATATATATTTTTTTTGCTTAAAGGGATAGTTCACCCAATAATTATCCCATGATTTACTCACCCTCAAGCCATCCTTGGTGTCTATGACTATCTTCTTTTAGACGAACACAATCGGAGATATATTTAAAATGTCCTAACTCTTCTAAGCCTTTATAATGGGAGGCCTTTATTAATAACCCCCTGGAGCCGTATGGTTTCTTTTTTATGACGGATAGATGCGTTTTTTTGGGCTTCAAAATCTTCTGGGCTTCACTACCATTATAAAGGCTTGGAAGAGCTTAAACTTATCAAACAATTTAATCTTTTTATAACATGGTTTTCAAATCATCTAAAAAGGTGCAAATAAATAAATAAATAATGAAAAAATAAATGATAAGCCCAAAAAATTCTATATGGGTGCATCTGCATTAGTGTAGAGAGACACTGCATGATAATAACCTGAATATATTTGGTCTGTATAGGTCTAAATAGAAAGGGCTTGTGTGAAGGAGGGAGCTACACACGTAAGCTGTCTTAGCCTGAACTGTTACTTTTAGGAATGTGTAATGCTCTTTTTTTTGCCTCACTTATTGTATGGTGGGTTGTACACTCCTAAGAGAGACTAGGGTTGCATGGTCTTAAAGTGTGTATTAAAGGAGCTGTGAACTTTAAAATGAAAATGGTTGCAATCCACTGCCATAATAAAGCTCGGAAGCGCCTGGGTGTTTATTAATATAACTCCGATTGTATTGGTCTGAAAGAAGAAAGTCATATACACCTAGGATGGCTTGAGGGTGAGTAAATTATGGGGTAATTTTAATTTTAAAGTGAAGTACTCCTTTAAGTGCCCTTCTGCTTTTGTCCAACTTATTTGGTATAACCCAAGATGTGAAGTCCAGTGTGCTGTAGAGATCATTAAAGCCTTTGACTAGCTGTTTCAGCTGAGGTCTGACTCATCCTGTCCAATTTTGATCCACAGGTGGAGCTGGCTTTGTGGGACACAGCAGGACAGGAAGACTATGATCGCCTGAGACCTCTGTCTTACCCAGACACAGATGTCATCCTCATGTGTTTCTCCATAGATAGTCCCGACAGTTTAGGTAAACATATTTTTTTTTTGTCCAAAATCTGCTTTATATTTTAATTGTGAGTCACCCTTGTTTGTGTCAAGCCCGTTATTACTGGAAATTCAATTCACTAAGTCATCAACTTATGCAGGAAGTTCCTGTGTTTTGTCTAAGAGTCGAAGCGCATCATGATAACACTTGTGTCCATGACATCACTGTCCTTTATCTCCACCAGCTTTCCCGTAGGAACATCCCAGATTTTTTTCCGTGTTATAATAAATGTCGGGAAGCTTGAACAAATTATATAAGTTTGTGTTTAAAAGTTATCGCAGACAGTTCTGAGATTATTCAGAATTCAGCCACTTGATTCAGCAGAGTTCAAAAGATCAATATTATAAATCACTCACATAATTCCACCAGCAGTGAAATGGAATGAAACCACCAAACATGAATGACTTAATATCAATAATAGGATTGGATTTGTTTGGGCAAATCCCTTATTTCACTCACACTTTCTTTGGGTCACATTAACATCATAAAACAAGGTTTTATAACACTATATGTAAGTATTATTGAACCTTTTTGTCACTATATTTTTCCTTCAAATTACAGTACCTACAAAGACTTTCTCATTATATTATATATTATATTAAATGACATGAATATGATGGTGGGCAACTGAATATAGCGCAGCATAGATTGAAATCGATATACTAAGTATTGTAGTGTTTGCCTGTTACTATACAATTCTTTTTCGGATACAGGTTACTTTCTTTGTTTAACAGTTCTATCTAACCTATTATACAAAACTGTTGAACAGAGACCGTAAATAATGAATATGGATAATGGGAGCACCATGTGCTCAGGCAGCGCCATCAAAATAAAAGTCCCGCTTCAACAAGTCGGCCAAACAGAAAAACTCATCTGCCGAATCCGATGATGATATTTAAAAAATGCCAAATGTCCACCGCTATATCTGCCTGTCAACCACTAATTATATTATATTATATTTATTATATTATTATATTTATTATATTATGTATTACTTTGTTTAATAAATATAGTATTTCCAGACTTATTCAAACTATGGATAATGTAATTTGTACAGTATAATAAAAAAAAATCAAATATACATGGAAAAAAAATGTCCGTATACATGCGTACCTACATGTGTGTATGTATCTTATATATTTATATATTATTTTATTCATGTATATTTGATAGTTTAGGGGGGAAAATACACATAAATGTGTGTGTGTGTGTGTGTATATATATATATATATATATATATATAAAAAAAAAAAATTACTCATTTATAATGTATATTTGAAAGTTTGTAAACTCTTTTTTTATATTTTATAATTGCATTATTTATTTATTTTTTATTAAAGCTGCAGTCCAAAACTTTTGGCGCTCTAGTGGTTAATAAACAGAACTGCATGTGTTGTGCGGAAGAACATTGTAGCCGGAGCTACATGTATGGGCTACTCCACAGCGGTACGACCCGTACCAGTCTAAAATAGTCCCAATATAAACACTTATTATAGGTGGACCGAAGCGATTCAGGATAAGACAAAAACAGGGTTAGGAAAATGGATTCATGATGTACTTGCTTATTATATACTTTTTGTAAATCTTTAAAACAAAAAAGTTACGGACTGCAGCTTTAATTATTTATGTGCATGATTAGACTATAAAATTCTAATTTGTGTTAAAATAATATATATCAATCTTGAATGTGTGTGATCTCATAGAGAATATCCCAGAAAAGTGGACGCCAGAGGTGAAGCACTTCTGCCCCAACGTTCCCATAATCCTCGTGGGCAATAAGAAGGATCTGCGGAACGACGAGCACACACGGAGAGAGCTGACTAAGATGAAGCAGGTGTGTTCCCGGGGCCTGCCGCATCACCACGATGGGGAGTCCCATTAAAAAGCTCTCAGCAGCCAGCATTAATGTCACTCCAGAAGGCCTGATCATTATCATTTGTCAGACCTCTCGTACTCGAGCGATCAGTCCAACCTCTAATAACCAATGACTGATGCTATCACGACCTCGCCCCTTAAATGATGTGTCAGCAATAGTGTTCGGTTATCTGGGCAGATGGCCTCCGTTAAATCTATTCATTTAGCCAGCGGAATTGACATTGCATGTCATAAGTCAGGCTTTAGCTGCAGACACTGCTGCGCACAGTTCAAACAGTATTTTGTTTCTAAATCTTATTGAATGTGATGATTCAGTTCCAACTCATCTGTTTCGCAGGAGCCGGTTAAACCTGAGGAGGGCAGAGACATGGCCAACCGTATTAGCGCCTTTGGATACCTGGAATGCTCAGCCAAGACTAAGGAGGGCGTGAGGGAAGTATTCGAAATGGCCACCAGGGCGGCGCTGCAAGTCCGCAAGAGGAAGAAGAGGAGCGGGTGCTTGCTGTTGTAAGAGAACTTTCCGGTCTTTTTCCAGAAGGATCTCCCCGCGCTGACCAGGAAATGCCAAACTCCACAAAACATTTTTTTTGACCAAACAAACATAAATACACTGGACTGTATGTCACATTTCATGCAAACCAACAGGTGGGAAATGGAGGAAAGTCAAAAAAAATATGCATTAAATGGACAGAGGCTGGGCAGAAAGGCAGGTTAGATCAAAATATATCTATTGTCACTATATATCTTGATTTAGGTTTCCTCTATGGCACAATTTTTTTTTCCTCCAGTTTGTACTGTACGGATGGCGTCAGTCACAGCGTTATTGTATTTTTGCATATTTATCAGTTGACCATTATAATCTGGTGAGAACATCTTCATATTATTGTAATCGAAATTAATTTAACCACGTAGAAATCTCTTACTAGCACAGAATTTGGTAATAAAAACCAGTGCCTTCATGATCGTTCCCTCCACAATTTGAATGTAAAGTGTGTGTGTTTTGAGCTTCTCTGTGTCTTCTACACAATTTTATAGTAGTGAATAACTCCAATGAGCCAATTAAATGTATTTAAAAATGCAAAATCTTCAGTAATGTTGAGTATATAGCTTTCATTCCCAAATAAATATCAATTACATGTAAATTGGAGGCTCAGTCCGGTCTAAAACCAACCAGGAGCGTGACATTTGTCGTTTTTGTCCTCCACACAGGCATAAACACACACATGTGCACATGGACTGAGCTCTGTAGATACTAAACTGGTTGAACCTGCCTCAAATATCCAGGCTGAACTCACGCCGTCACATAATATGACTGTATTGTCCTCACATTAGCCGGCACACATGCTTGAGTATTGTTACTGCAAATATTAAATTTAAGGTGCGATCGCTTTTGAAGGTTTCTAGCATCGCGAAACATCAAATAAATTCACAAACTGATGATTGTTAACAAATGTATATTAGTTAGAAAAGGCCTCGAGTGCCTTTCCAGTTCCCACAGAATTGTGTGCCTTTAGTTATCAGTCTGTAATGCACTCGGGTGGAGATGAGATGAACGGTTATGTCCGTGCATGCGTTTGGTCACGATCAATGTTGTAATGTTGCATGCCTGTTGTCATGAGGTGTTCGGATCATCGTGTTTCTGACAATAACCTTCGCTAATCACGCAAAGCTGTGCTTCTAGAAGAGCTGTAGCTTTTATTAGCTGGTGTAGAATCCATATTCTGATGTCACTTCCACATCTGTGCTGCTGGTGCCATGAGATGTCTGACATGAGGTAAATTATCAACGCTACATAAATCCAGCCCCATGTTTCCTGTACTTCCCTGTTGACTTTGAACGAGTGTTTAATTCATTAGCATGGTGGAGCCGTGTTTCAATCTGGTCTGATATTGTAAAATAAGAAAATCACAAAAGCAATTATGTTCTGGGTCATATATCAGCTAAAAATGAAATAAAAATATATAGTTTGCATTAAGAAAATTAAAAGATTTGGGTGGAAAATTTGCTTTAATTTTATACATGTATCATTAAAAATTGAAATATAGAATTTATGATTCTAAATTTATATTTAATGCTATACACACACACACACACACACACATATATTCATACAAATTACATGTATGTAATAAAATCATATATATATATCAATTATATACATTATATATATATATATATGTATGTGTATATATATATATATATATATGGTTTATTTTAAGGTGAAATATGACCCAGGCATTTCTTTGTGAGGTTCATCCAAAAAGAGTGAGGAAATTTGATATCTTCCTTGGGGTATTTTATGTTTAGGTCCATCAGAAGCACGCAGATCGTTAAAATAATAACCATCTGTATAAAGGCATGGAACACTATGCCATGGATTTTAATTTATTAAACAGGGCATTATTGAAATACTGACTGCAATGCACTGAATGCACAAGGAACATCCCATTAGACTACGTACAAACTACACACTACTCACAAATAAAGGAGGATTTTGTTCTTTATCTTTTTTTTAATGTACTAATTTGTGGAGTCCTTGATGAAATCCTCGATGCAGGAGCGATAACAGACCGCATGAGGAAAAGACTACAGCAACCAGTCTTAGCATCAACCAGCTGTGTTCATATGGTCTCCTTTTCTCTGGAAGTATTGAATTTGATTTATTAATCCAGATTTTTATGAACGCTCATAGTAACAATGCTTTGTAAACGGGACTAGTAGTAATTGTTTGAATGAAGTGAAACCAACTTATGTTAATAAACTATTTTTTCGAAACAAAATAACGTTGCACTCTTTCTTCTTTTGTGTGAAATGACAGGCAATGAAAAGTAATCCAGCATACAAATGTTGGATAATTTACTGTTGAAAAAGAATTTGCCAAGTATTTTCTGCCTTTTTTTTTTTTTAAGTACAATCATAAAGACATACAAAACAATACCACAACAAATTAGCAGCAATAAAGTCATGCATTCCAGAACATATTCTTAATGCCATGATATAAAACCTATTTCTTTAAACAAAAATTTTCTTTAAAAATAAAAAAGTTCAAGATATATATTGCCATAATTTGCAATTACATATTGACATAAATTTCAGAACAGGTTTATATTGTTTTTAATAGTCATTTAAAAAATTTACTTGCTGGAAACACTGTTTCAATGAATTTGAAATGAATACATGTGCATTGTTGGTAAAATAAAGCTGTTTGAATGAAAGAAATTAAGTGTTAATAAACTGTTGATTAGTAAAAGTGATATTGCGACTGATCTTTGATCTGCATCAGTTTGCATAATTTCTAGAATCTCCAGTATTAACTCAGTAGTATATAAATTGACTGTTTTGCTGAATAATGAAATGAATCGGTCATTTGCATTGTTTTACTGGCTTCAGTCAACATTAGAGTGAGTTCAAGTGACATATCAATACTCCTTTACTGATAAAAAAGCAATTTCACATTTTCTCGAGGTGTAAACTGATGGTCTCATTTGATTGTAGTGAATCTGGTCCTCATTGTTCAGCTCTCCACTCCAGGTCCACATGCTGCTGTAGTGGGCTCTCGTCCATATCTAGACATGAACACGCGATGAGTCATACGAGCACATAACACACTCACACTTCAGGTCTGGATGTGTTACGTAAGGATGCGTAGTGCGTACCTTCAGAGCTGATTTTTAAAGATGCCAGACGGCTGACCACATCCTCCTCTCCTTCAGCATCTTTGTAGTCAAAGCCAGTGTTGCCCTGCTCAAGCTCACAGTATCGGATAAACCTACACAAATAAATGCACACTAATAAACTACTGCATACACTGTGGAACAGATTATCAGTTAAAGGGATAGTTCACCCCAAAATGAAAAATATGTCAGTAATTACTCACCCTCATGTTGTTCCAAACCCGTAAGACTTACGTTCATCTTCTGAACACAAATGAAGATCTTTCACGATCAAGTCTCTTCAGAAAATTTTGGACTAAACTGCTCAATTCATATGGATTAGTCTCTTTATGAACTTTTTGAAGTGTCAAAGTGGTAGTTGTGTAACTGTCAATGGAGGGACAGAAAGCTCTCAGATTTCATCAAAAAGATCTTCATTTGTGTTCAGAAGATGAACGAAAGTCTTACGGGTTTGGAACGACATGAGGGTGAGTCTTTAATGACATGATGTTTTGCATAAGAAATGCTAATATGGTATGTTATAAACGATGCTGGCAGCCAATCAGATTGAAGCTGGCTGTTTGCTCATTTTGCATTTTGCTCATTTTGAGTGAAACATGCTTCAAAATGGTCTGCAAATTGTCTGCGGGCATGCCAAGACTGGGACTAGTTGCCATCGGTTTACCATAAATTATGTTTAATTGACAAAGTTCGGGAGGAGCACGTTCAGATAATTAACACGAGTGGAGAGCAATCAGCAATCAACGATAAGAGGTGTATATATATATATATATATATATTCAGCAGTCTCACCTCAATTCATTGACAGTTTAGCAGCATCCCCCCACCACCCCTTCTCCACACTTCTAGTTCTAACCATTTACATACGGGGGGAGTACTCTGGGTTCGGGCCGAACTCTGAGCTCGGAGCCCTCCCCCCGGACATCACGCCAAATACGCATTAAACTTTACTCTCTCTAATTGTATGTAAGTGTGAACTCATGAACTAGGGTCATACCTCTGCCAAGTAGGATCCTTGCTTAGGATAACTGGGTTTCCCACCACAATGAGCAGGGCTTTGGCTCTCGTCATGGCCACATTAAACCTCTGTGGGCAACAGAAAGGGTTTACTACAGGATGGCATCATCAAGTCCAAACAGATGGTCAGAAACGTGCATTAGACCTCCTAATTTGTCTATGATTACGAGCCTCTGTGATAAACTTTTACTCTTGCAGCTAAAACAACCTGTATTAGATTCCACAAATGCCAACCAGTAGCTCTTGTTTAGCTCTATATACACACACTACTGTTCAAAAGTTTGGGGTTGGTAAGCTTGTTTTTTTTTTTTTTTAACGAAGTTAATACTTTTATTCAGCAAGGATGCAAGAAATTGATCAAAAGTGACAAGAAAAACCTTTACAATGTTACAAAATTTCTCCAATTCACATAAATGCTGTTCTTTTGAACTTTCTATTAATTTGTTTTCAACATTGATAATAATAATAAATGTTTCTTGAGCAGCTAATCAGCATGTAAGAATGATTTCTGAAGGATCATGTGACACTGAAGACTGGAAAAGTCAGCTTTGGCGTCACAAGAATAAATTACATTTTAAATATATTAAAGGGATACTCCACTTTTTTTGGAAATAGGCTCATTTTACAACTCCCCCAGAGTGAGTTTTACTGTTTTCGACGCCAACAGTTGAGTTTTACCGTTTTCGAATCCATTCAGCCGATCTCCGGGTCTGGGGGTCCCACTTTTAGCATAGCTTAGCATAATGAATTGAACCGGACAAGACCATTAGCATCTCTCTCAAACAAATGAACAAAGAGTTTCGATATATTTCCTATTTAAAACTTGACTCTTCTGTAGTTGCATCGTGTACTAAGACCGATGGAAAATGAAAAGTTGTGATTTTCTAGGCTGA
Organism: Rutilus rutilus; assembly: GCF_951802725.1. Classification (NCBI taxonomy): domain Eukaryota; kingdom Metazoa; phylum Chordata; class Actinopteri; order Cypriniformes; family Leuciscidae; genus Rutilus; species Rutilus rutilus. Next base: position 35,300,655 of record NC_140217.1, on the reverse strand, counting down.
TATGGCTAGGAACTATACTCTCATTCCTGCGTAATAATCAAGAAACTTTGCTGCCGTACCATGGGTGAAGCAGGCGTAATGATATGACGCAGTGCATGCCGCCTGATAATAGGCTACTGAGCTGGGGACTATTATCATGTGCTGCGTCATATCATTACGCCTGCTTAGTACACGATGCAACTACAGAAGAATCAAGTTTTAAATAGGAAAAATATCGAAACTCTTTGTTCATTTTTTTGAGAGAGATGCTAATGGTCTTGTCCGGTTCAATTCATTATGCTAAGCTATGCTAAAAGTGGGACCCCCAGACCCGGAGATCGGCTGAATGGATTCGAAAATGGTAAAACTCAACTGTTTAACTCTGGGGGAGTTGTAAAATGAGCCTATTTCCAAAAAAAGTGGAGTATCCCTTTAAGAATAAAAAAAAACTGTCATTTTAAATTGTAATAATATTTCACAATATTAGTCTTTTATTGTATTTTTGATCAAGTAATTGTAGCCCTAGTGAGCGTATAAGAGACTCTTTCAAACCCAAACTTTTGTATGGTTGTGTATATGTATATATAATTGATTTAGTGCAGTAAAAATGGCTACTTATCCAATAGAGATTAAGTATATACACCTTCTCATTTGAGAGGAAGCCAATGTTGAAGTCTTGGTCCATCCTGACATAGTTGACGCTACTACGGACAGTAGAAACTATGACGACTTTTCGCTCTTGACCCTGAAACTCTTCCACTGACCCCACCTGCAAAAGTCAAATAATCAAGCAGCAGAAATCACTTATTCTGAGTTCAGAGAGGCAATTTGAGGGGAAAAGAAAAAAGAAATTCACATGCCAACCTTGATTTCTTTCCACTTGTGTAACTCCGTCACAGTGTTCAGAGCTTTCCGCATTTTTTCCACCTTAAATTAATGAAAAACCTTTTGTTAAAAAAATTTAAAGATGGGTTTGAACCTTTTTTGCTCCAAATTTTGCCATTTTTCATTAGTAATATAATAGTTTCTAAAGATTGTAATTTTTTTTATCCAATAGGATTTAAAATCCTACATTTTATTCTAAGCTGAATTTACAACACAGTACTTTCTCAGTCTTGCCTGTTTCCTGTAAGGAGCGATAATGCCAATGTCATTGGCGCTGAGTTTTGGCAGGCCCTTCTTGCCCTGCGTTTCCATGAGCTTGTTGAGGTAGCTGACGATGACCTCGATCTCTGTCACGTTGAAGAACGAAGGACTGTTGGCCTCTCTTTCATCTTTCCCCATCACTCCATGAAACACAACAGGAAATCCCTGTTCGTCACAGAAACAAGAAAAGTGCTTTATTCATTTATTGAAGCTTTCTATTTTCACCCTTTTTTTTTTAAATCGTATCTGCATCTCCCAAAAGAGTCCGCAAGTTCTGTCGTTACCAACCATAGTTCCAACAAACATATGCAAACAGCATCACAAACTGCTCTTGGGCACAATAAGCAAGCTTTTATCCCATTGAAATATACTTAATCTATACATTTTAGCATGTCAACAATCAGCGCTGTTTTTGAGGAGGGCGCATGTGCATAAATGCATAAGGGAACCTTGAGTATGATGTATGAGGGAACCTGCGATGAATCAAACTTACAACAAAATAACGGGGAAAAATTAGCATGTCAGAAAAATGACATGACGTAGAGATTGAATGTAGCGCACGTACAGGAGTAAAGTGTATGCCAAATACTGCATGTTAATGTGCTAAAAAAAAAAAAACTGGCTTTCTGTTGTGTATGTAAATGAACTATAATAATATTAAATACATTACTTGCGAAGCAAAAACGAAAAAAATAATATAGTTTGAAGAATGGTGGTACTTCCATATTATTATTTTTCCTTACTATAAAAGTCAATGGCTACCGTCAACTCTTTGATTACCAACGTTCTTCACAATATCTTCTTTTGTGTTCAGGTTTAGCACAACATAAGGGTGAGTAATTGATGACAGAATTTTCATTTTGGGGCGAACTATCCCTTTATTGACTGTCCTATATTGTTGAACTAAAGTGGTTCAGACAACAGAGGTGTGACCGGTTTCGGTAAACAGTCGTGACTGGCTAATTAGTTTAATCAACAATGCATCATACTATGGTGGTTAAGCAGTGAGTTACATCATTGTACGGGACACGCACCCCTGAATAGTGACACATACTCTAACACATAGATAACTCGACAACACTCTAAAAAATAAAGGTTGTTTGTTGGCATTTATGGTTCCATGAAGAACCTTTAACATCCATGGAACCTTCCCATTGCACTTAAAGGGATACTCCACTTTTTTTGGAAATAGGCTCATTTTACAACTCCCCCAGAGTTAAACAGTTGAGTTTTACCATTTTCGAATCCATCCAGCCGAACTCCGGGTCTGGTGGTACCACTTTTAGCATAGCTTAGCATAGATCATTAAATCGGACAGGACCATTAGCATCCCTCTCAAAAAAATGACCAAAGAGTTTTGATATTTTTCCTATTTAAAACTTGACTCTTCTGTAGTTACATCGTGTACTAAGACCGACGGAAAATGAAAAGTTGCGATTTTCTAGGCTGATATGGCTAGGAACTATACTCTCATTCCTGCGTAATAATTAAAAAACTTTGCTGCCGTACCATGAGTCCAGCAGGCGTAATGATATGACGCAGCGCCTGAAAATAAGTCTAATAGGTTAGACAAACTTAGTCCCGGTCACGTTGCAAGTTACCGAGCTGGGGACTATTTTCAGGCGCTGCGTCATATCATTACACCTGCTGGACTCATGGTACGGCAGCAAAGTTTCTTGTTTATTACGCAGGAATAAGAGTATAGTTCCTAGCCATATCAGCCTAGAAAATCGCAACTTTTCATTTTCCATCGGTCAAGTTTTAAATAGGAAAAATATCTAAACTCTTTGGTCATTTTTTTGAGAGAGATGCTAATGGTCTTGTCCGATTCAATGATCTATGCTAAGCTATGCTAAAAGTGGTACTGCCAGACCCGGAGTTCGGCTGAATGGATTCGAAAACGGTAAAACTCAACTGTTTAACTCTGGGGGAGTTGTAAAATGAGCCTATTTCCAAAAAAAGTGGAGTATCCCTTTAAGGTTTTTTATAGTGGAAAGGGGTTCTTTAGATCAGTGGTTCTCAACTCCAGTCCTCGGGACCCACTGCTCTGCCCATTTTGTATGTCTCCCTTATTTAACACACCTGAATCAGATCATCAGCTCATTAGGAGAGACTCCATGAACTGAACTGAGTGTGTCAGATAAGAGAGACATACAAAATGTGCAGAGCAGCGGGTCCTGAGGACTGGAGTTGAGAACCACTGCTTTAGATTATTAAAATGTTCTACAGCAGGGGTATTCAATTAAAGTTCCAAGAGGTCCGGTCTCTATATTTCCTTCCCAGCAGAGGTTTAGACAATACTTTTTTGGACCAGTTATATTATTAGTATCTATTTTGCTTCTTCCCGTGTTTCTGCTACTGTCTGCAGCTCTTAATGTGACGCTTGAATGAAGCACTTTGGGCTCTAGATTAAAATATTATAGATATAGCTCCGAAAGATCATTACCATAAACAAGCGCTTGTGGTGTATCCGCTTCGTTGTTTTGACGCGCTGCTCACTTTAATCTGTAGAAACGGTAAAATGGCGCAATTATGTCCCGCGGTCCGCATGGAACCAAGATCACTGTTGAATAAATAACACTGTTCTACACACTAAGAAACTTCTCAGGCATCACTGCAAAATCCCCTTTAGAAACCTTTATTTTTAAGAGTGTAAAAACACCAGATTACACCTGATTTAGCCACTTTACAATGTGTTTAGTATATTTCGGCAAGACTGATACTGTTTATCTATAAAAAAACAGCACATTTATTCGCTTCTTGCATCTTCGACACACAAAAAAACCCAAATGAGCTTTTGTGGAGCGGTCTGGTACCTCTTTAGGGAGATGCTCCCAGCGACAGAAGGCCTCACGCTCCATCTGGTTTGCAAACACCTGCAGCTCATTCTCATAGAAGAGCTCGTTGGGGATCTTGAGGATGGCGGGATGAGACCTGGGATGGGGTGAGAATAACTCAACTATAAGTCATCCGTCAAAAATTGATGGGAGAAAATATACCCCATCGGTACCTGTAGTTGCGGAGAAGTTTGGTGACGAAGCGGGTGTCATATCCAGAATGACCATCCTGGCTCTTCTGATAGAGAGTGTTCTGTTTCATTAGCCTCTCCAGGAGGGACTGACCTGTTTAATATCAAACGATATCTGTTAACTTAGGACTGAAATCTAACTGAGTTAAAGAAGAAACAACCAATGTAAAAATATAAAGGAAATCATGAAAAATATTTTGAGTACTCAGTCCGTGTAGTTGTGCCAGTGGAGATCTCAAAACAGGGCCCAACTGCTGCGGGTCTCCGGCCAAAACCAGCTGGCCCTCCCCAGGGTGGAGCAAACCTTGGGCACAGAGAGCGAGCGCAATGTAGAAATAAACTATCTGTTTTTCTGTTTGTGTTCTAATTCATGTTCTCATTCTCCTCTCCCAACCCTTCCTCCTTTACCCGCAATTCCGATGATACACTCAGGCTCCACGGCTTGTCCAGCCTCGTCTATGAAAATGTGTGTGAAGTGACCTATAGCAAAACCTCCTGACACGAGCCTGAAGAGCACACAAATGAATATTCCTTTTTAGCCATCACAGCAGAACATCCTAGCTAGCACAAGGTAACGTGACAGAGGATATGACTGGACTGTGACAGTACCTTCCAGCGGTGACCAATGTAACCACAATGACAGTGTAGTTCGTCAAAGCCTTTTGAGATGGGAGCAGGAAGCTGTCCTGTTCTTTATTCCAGTTGCTGTGTTTCTGTAGGAATGGATATTTAGGAATACATCTTCTGTTTTATTAATATAGTTAAGTATTATAGGTTAGTATGATAAATATAACATACATTTATTAATATATATTTATTAATATAAATATTTCACACATTTTATTTATATTAAATATTTAAATAATATTTATATATTTATGAAATATAATATAATATAATATATATATATATATATATATTAAAACATATCAATATTATTTAAATAGTATATAGTTAAATAATATATAGTTAAATATTATAGGTTAGAGTATTATAAATATATATTCATTCACACATACATATATACATATATATATACAGTGCAATGCATAAGTGAATACACCCATGCTAAAGTTGACTAAAAAGAGGAAAAAAAAATCATATTTTGGAAATTGAACTTAATGCCTTAATTTAAAAAATTTGGAAAAATCCAACCTTTAAGGACACCAATTTTCTTTGTGAATGAATAATGTATCGTAAATAAATAAATGTTCTTCCTTAAAATACATGGTGCATAAGTGAGTACACCCCTATGTTAAATTCCCATAGAGGCAGGCAGATTTTTATTTTTAAGTATTTTTTTTATTTTTATTTTAGGATACTATGCATCCTGATAAAGTTCCCTTGGCCTTTGGAATTAAAATAGCCCCACATTATCACATAGCCTTCACCATACCTAGAGATTGGCATGGGGTACTTTCCATAAGATCATCTCTCAATGCAAATCAAACTAGCTATTAGGCTAACTGAAATACAACCATGCCAATCTCTAGGTATGGTGAATGCTATGTGATGATGTGGGGCTATTTTAATTCCAAAGGCCAAGGGAACTTTATCAGGATGCATAGTATCCTAAAAAAAAAAAAAAAAAAAAAACTTAAAAATAAAAATCTGCCTGCCTCTATGGGAATTTAACATAGGGGTGTACACACTTATGCACCATGTATTTTAAGGAAGAACATTTATTTATTTACGATACATTATTCATTCACAAAGAAAATTGGTGTCCTTAAAGGTTGGATTTTTCCACATTTTTTAAATTAAGGCATTAAGTTCAATTTCCAAAATATGATTTTTTATTCCTCTTTTTAGTCAACTTTAGCATGGGTGTATTCACTTATGCATTGCACTATATATATATATATATATATATATATATATATATCACATATTTATAAACATTTTATTTATATGAAATATTTAATAATTTTAGTAATTCTACTATATAAATAAAATATTAAAATAAATATTTCCTTAACTATATATAGGAAACTATACATAGTTAAGAATGATAAAAACATATATATAGTATATGTCATTTTTTTTTTATAATAATATTATTAATATTAACATTTGCCAATCCTGAAACAAACTGCATTGCATTGTATTCTGCACAGTGTACTTTAGATGCCATCTGCATATTCCATGTATACAGAACATTTGTGCACATGATACATACATCCTTCAAAAAGTACGAGAAGAATGGTAGTATGCCATTCCGGACATTATCATACCCCATGCATATGTCTTACCAGCAGTTTCTGCGGTACAGTGCGCGAGTCTCTACTGGGGGCATAAAGTCGGTAGAGGCGATGGCCGTCCACATATCCTAATAGCCTCTCACACAGGAGGTCACAGGCACTGTTTGAGGGAGCACAGGCCAGGATATGGGTCGTGGCTTCTGACTTATTCACCTGATGCAACAAACAAACACACATGAGTCATGAGTCACATAGATGTTTAACACTGCAATAAACACATGAAGTACACCTAACGAATGCCTTTACCTGCTTTATGGCTTCCACTACTGTGACAGTTTTGCCTGTACCCGGGGGTCCAAAGATCAAGTAAGGTGCTGGTTTGGATGAGCCTGACAGGATGTGTTGCACTGCCGCCTTCTGCTCAGGGTTGTTCTCTAAATCTTTGTTGAACATCCTGGAGGATGAACACAATTAGATTTTATGAAAAAAACACACAAAAAACACACACACACACACATACACATACAGTGGGGGGCAAAAGTCTGAGACCACTATTTTTTATATTTTACATAGATGTATATATATAGCTCAGTTACATTTTGTTTGTGTTTCTATCTTATTGACATCATCAAGGAGAAAATTCCTAACACATGTGTGGATGTACCGTATAGCTGTCTATAAACAGACGTGTGTGAGTGTGCGCATACATGTGCAGACCTGAGGTTTGGTAGTGCAGTGTGTCCAATGCCCTTATCAGAGGGGAACAACACATCGTCCAGTTTGTGCTTGGCAGCGAGCTCCACCGCCCTGTGCTGAAGATTCAAGGGGAAGCGATTGATGTTGAACTCCACATCAAACTTCATGTTGTTGACAAACTTCTGGAGAAGCCTACAAACACAAAACCAAAAAGGAATCACTTTTTACAGCTCGGATAAGATGCGTCCAAAACCAGGGTTTTATCTATTAAAAAATGTGTAACATTCTGGCTAAGGATTTGTTAACTATTTTTGTAATTTAGAAATGTAAGTTCATGGTTTAAATGAAGGCTATTATTATGTAAGACTTAATGAAGGCTATTAGTGTCTGTCAAGTTTGAAAAACTGTTGAAAGAAATATTATATTTAATAATATAATATTATTATATTTCCTTTTTTTATGCAATGTATTCCTGTGATGACAAAGCTGAATTTTCAGCATCATTACTCCAGTCTTCAGTGTCACATGATCCTTCAGAAATCATTCTAATATGATGTTTTGCTGCTCAAGAAACATTTCTCATTAATATCAATATTGAAAACTGTTTTTTACACTTTATTTCAGGATTCTTTGATGAACAGAAAGTTCAAAAGAACAGCATTGAAATTGGTTTTTGTATTATAGCAATGTAAAAGTCTTTACTGTGACCTCATAAATTTAATGCATTCTTGTTAAAAAGTACTAATTTCTTTAAAAAAAAATCTCAATGACCCCAAACTTATTGATCTGAGATTTATTTAGTAATTTAGTCAAACTATTTAATATTTTATATAATTAAATAAAATATTCATAATACCAGTGCATTAAAAAATATTTCACAATGTAATTACTATCAGTGGAAGCTATGTATGTTAACAGTGTTTTTAATAGTACATATTTCTTACTTTTTTGAGAAGCCGAGTTTAACTCTCTCAAGTTCTACACGATGGACATAGCCTTCATAGACTGTGATGGGCTGGTTCTTGTCCTTTGACACACACACGTTCAGTTTATCTCCTCGCAGTACGGACGGTCTGTTCTCTGCCACCCCTGGTACCTGAGTTAAAGAGATAAAGTAATCATAAAAAAGATTGTGATTGACATCATGATATCTGTAGTAACATCTGTGATTATTTTGCTTCTCACTCACTTTGAGAATGAGCAACCTTTTGTTTTCTTTGTCGAGGGTCATGGTCTTGCCAGAGAGATCATACTTCCTGATGTCCACCTCCATCTGAATCTCTTCCAGGTACAGAAGGAGGTGAAAGCGCTCAGTGTAGTTCTTCATGCAAAGCGCAGTGTCCAGCACTCGCCTGAGAACATACAGATAAGACCAATGCACACTCAGAAAGAGAGAGAGCTGTGTTTTCAACACAATTTCTTTGTTCTAAAAGAGTCCATGCTTGCCTCACTCTGGGAAGTTGCTGTCTTACTGAGGGTGATAGGCGCTCGGAGTCCTCCAGCTTGTGTTTGGCCAACTCCTTCAAGTAGGCTGGGTACTTATATGTTTTCAACTTCACCATAATCTCCAGATTATGTTTGATGCACCTATAAAAATAGAATGGGAAGAAGAGTGATTCAGCAACACAGAATCTGCTTACCATTCTAGGAAATGAGCTGCTAGTATGCTAAAAGGTAGACAGAAAAGATAAACGACAGACAGACATATGGATACATAGAACACAGACATACTACAAACAGACAGACAGACAGATGTTGGATGGATGGATGGACAGACACATATATAGACGGATAGATAGACAGATAGATAGATAAGACAGATAAATAGATGATGGATGGACATACACATATATAAACGGAAAGACAGACAGACAGACAGACAGACAGATAGATAGATAGATAGATAGATAGATAGATAGATAGATAGATAGATAGATAGATAGATAGATAGATAGATAGATGATGGATGGATGGACAGACAGACAGACATATATAGACAGATACATAGAAAACAGATGGATGGATGGATAATGGATGGACAGACACATATAAAGACGGATACATAGAAGACGGACGGACAGACAGACAGCGACAGACAGACAGACAGACAGACAGACAGATAGATAGATAGATAGATAGATAGATAGATAGATAGATAGATAGATAGATAGATAGATAGATAGATAGATAGATAGATAGATAGATAGATAGATCTAACCTCTCAGGTGGGACCCCTTCTTCCACAATCCTGTTCTCTGAGCGGAGTCGTCTGTTCTGTTTAGGGTTATATGGGCTCTCTGGGCCCAATGTTTCAGCTAGTCCAGTCTGAACCACTGCCTCCAGTTCCCGGACTATGCAGAAGGGCTTAGCAGGACCTGGAGGATCCGCCTCTGGGCAGAACTCAAAGTACATGGTGGCTGGAAAGTGTCCGTGATGGTGGACTTTGTAATGCACTTCAACAACATAACTCTCACCTAGCAGGAAGACATTAATGTGACATTCTTGTGAGCATCTGACAACCTATATACATTTTCATTTGTTTATCTATCTATCTATTAGATTATGGTCTCAAAGTTTTTCTCACCTGGACAGAGGAGAAGAGGAGAAACCCGGTTCACTCTCCTCTTATCCACGAGAGTAAAGCAGCGCATCTTGTGCAAGGCTGTGTAGTACGTGAAGTAGACGCAGCTCTCGCCCCGGTTTACGATGTGAAACTTCACCACGGACAGCTTCCCTAGCTCCTTGGTGATGAACATAACCTTCCCTTTGGTGGCTTGGGGGTCAGAGGTTATTTCAACACCTCCTTTGTCTTTGGTGAGCTCAGCTCTAAAACAAAGACAGACACATCTAACAATGAGTTTCAAAAGGAAAATGTGCCATTGAGAAGGGAAGCCTGTGATTACCTTCACACTATTAATTATATATTTAAAGTTGATTTTATTTTTCCTAGACAGCCAGAATTATATCTCTGATGATCACCGTTTCACTCTGAGTTTGTTGAGGATTTCTGAAGCGAGCTTCTTCTTAGGGGTCAGGACAGGCATAGTGGTCGGAGGAGATGAGGAAGAGGATGCTGGGACAGAATCTGTGGCTGACATGTTGGTGTTCTGCTGTGTGAAGGACTTCCACTGATCGCAGTAGTACACGCGCACCTGTCAGGAGGAGAAGAGAGATGAAAACGCAATGATTTATCTTCTTTGCTTTAAAATCTAATTGAAATGGCTTGATGCTGAAGTTAAGTGGTTTGTCACATTTATGAGTACACTAGAAGATCTCAAAGCTTACAGAAATGGACCCAAAGACACAAAACATGATCATTTAAGTTCTCACCTTTGGTTTTCCGTGAAATATAACCTTCCCACGTCCTGTAGTAGCTTTGTTGAAAACTCTTAATGCATTGATCACATTGGAAAATGAGGGTTCTTTTCTTCCATCCCTGAAAAACAAACAATCACATGCAACTGAGTTCAGCCTGGAAAAACAAGGCTATTGCTTTAATGTAAAAAAAGGACAGTGATATCATACACAAACGAAACGATTATATACAAAACACACTTATTACAAAGACAAAATAAAGCAAAACTTGACATGAATTAATAGCATGAAATAGATTAGTCATACATTGAACTGTTGACTCTGAGTCACTGTTGCAAACCTTTTAAACTCAAAGTTGTAAATATCCCGAAGTTCGTTTATGTCTGTTTTCGAGATCCTCTGCCCCAGAAACTCGAGAAAATCAAGCCCTACTTCGTATGTTGTTCTGAGCCAAGGCATTGTGCTGTTGTTTATATGTCAGTAGTGTATGTTTAGGATGTTGTCTGGTCTAGAGCTAGGCGATTCCGGAATCGAAACTGACTGAATGCAGTCTAACAGTGACCAAGCAAGGGTATATCAACAAATTACCGCACTAAGGAGGATTGACATTTTCTAATTAGCAGCTAGCCAGCTACTATTTAAACAATGCACTTAACTGCTCAAAAAAAGAAACCACTCCATAAACATCATTTTTCTAGCTTATATTTCGCATTTAATGGTCAATATAACGTTAGGTGTAAATAAAATTCCATAATGAGAAACACTCTTTTGCGACACTCCCTAAAACAGTGGCGTTACATAACATCCATAATGGAGCGACCCTTTTCATGGATAGTTAATCACCTGGATGGGGCTATTTAATTCAAAACTCAATCAAAATTGGTAGATCTTGATTTTAGAAACTAGGCGTCTTCATTTCCGTCAAATCAGGGAAACTTATATATTCCAGTATTAGTGTATGCATAACCAAATATGGCTTGATACAATTTGTATTGAGCAGAGCAATATAATGGAAATTTAGACATTATTATATTAATACCATTAATACCATTATATTAATGCCAGCATCTCAGTACAAATTAAATTCATTCATTCATTCATTCATTAAACAGTTGGTATATCATAATTAAAGAAACAAGACGTGTTTGTTTATTTTTAAATATAATAAATATACTTAAATACTTTTTTTCTGAGAACAACAAACATACTTAAAGGAAATTTAAGAGCACAAACAGTAAAACAGGCTACAAAAAAATGAAACAAAAGTATATGCTTGGATAATACTGTAAATAGCTATTTCGCTTAAAACATGAATGACAACTTTTTTTAGTCTTTACTGAATCAAAACATTATAAAAAAAATCAAATACAATAAGAAATTTCTGCTAAAACGTTTATGCTAATATATTTTTCATTAAAACTTACGTGACAGACGTCGCAGAGTGCAACAAACAAACTTTACGTTGAGTAAGTTAGGTAAATATGCATTTTTTTAAAACTATTTTGTCATGTTTACGATTGTTTTCCCGTGGTGCACTTTGACAGGGCAGGTCCAATTGAGCCAAGATGGCGGACTTTGAGGAACAGCTTTCCGACGAGGAGAAGGTATATGATTATCTATTCAGGCTCCCTGATTTATCTTCCCTCGTCTGCTATTAGTATATGTACACCTTTTATACTCTCATGAACATGTCGTATATGTTATTATGCGTAATGGATGTTTTAAAGTCTATAAAATCCGCGATGAAGAGTGTGCTAAGGAAGCTAGCAGGCTAACTGAAACTCGATCTAATCGAAGATCGCACTCTCAGAGACGCTAGACTGTGTTAGAATGTGACTGAGATTTGCGATTAATATGATTTTTTTACTATTAGATAATAGTAGCGGTTCCGCATCAACATTGGAAGTATTGTTGAGTTTACGGACTATTCGTAGAGGCTGATTGCTGAGGTATCTAAATAAGGGGGGGAAATAACTTCATCAGTATTAACAATTTATGTGTTGTATATAACATCATGTATATTTACAGTAATGCACTTTTTTATTCTCTGTCATATAACTTAACATGTTATGACAGTCGAGTGTCGTAAAACAAACTTATTTTAGATCACTGTTGCTATATATGTGTGTTTGTTTCTAATCTTATCGCATATATATAAATGGCTTCATTTCATTTGCCGTTTTGGATTTATGTGCTGACTGAGGCCAAGGGGAAGTTCTTTCCTTGCACTGAAACAGGGGCGCAACCTCAGCTCTGGTCTTGTTTGTATTCTCAGCTGAGTGTCGGTGACCCAGCCCTCTTTCTGCATGCTCTTACATGCGCGCGGCTCTTCCGGTCTCACGCGCTCTCCCTCTGCCTCGAGCCGACGCGAGTCACGGGCTGTTCCTGTGTGCGAACTCGCCCCTCCACCTCTGCAAATGATAAGCAGTCGTGTTGAGGCCAGTTGAAGGAGGAAAGAAGCATTTCAGAAATGCTTAGATGTGGAAAACTTGTAAACTGCTGAAGATTGAGTAGCGTAGATGTGATATTTAGATACCTCTGATATGTTGTCTAACATCCGTGAGAGCTAAAGATTGCCCAACTTATCCTGTACTTGAGGGCACAGTTTTTTTTGTATATAAGATAAATAATGATTTTTTATATATATATTTTTTATATTAGTAGTATGATATTAGTCATACGTATAGGATAATAATGTTGAACACACTATTTTAGTATGCTTTGAAATTTTAAAGGGATAGTTCACCCCAAAATGAAAATTCTGTCATTAATTACTCACCCTCATGTTGTTCCCAACACTTTAGTTCAACTTTGGAACACAAATGAAGATCTTTTTGATGAAATCTGAGAGCTTTCTGGCCCTCGATTGACCGCTACGCAACTACCACTTTGACGCTTCAAAAGGTTCATAAAGAGATCGTAAAACGCGGTTTAGTCCAAATTTTCTGAAGAGACTCGATCGCTTTATATGATAAACAGATTGAATTTAGGCTTTTATTCACATATGAACTTTCATCAACTCACACATCAGTTGTGGTTAACGGAAACTCAAGCATTTCTCGCTTCACGTGCGAGGTTCATTCCTGTGCATCAAGCAGGTTCGGTTGAGCTTCTGTTTATGTTTGCTGATCAATGGTTATATGTGAATATTTAATAGCCTAAATTAAATCTGTTTATTATATCAAGTCTTTTCAGATAATTGACTAAACTGCTTAATACAGATTCGTTTTACGATCTCTTTATGAACTTTTTGAAGCGTCAAAGTGGTAGTTGTGTAGCTGTCAATGGAGGGACAGAAAGCTCTCGGATTTCATTTAAAAGATCTTCTTTTGTGTTCAGAAGATGAACGAAAGTCTTACGGGTTTGAAATGACTTGAAGGCGAGTAATTAATGGCAGAATTAAAAAATTTTGGGTGAACTATCCCTTTAAAATGTTTGTTATATTAAAGCAGTTGTATGGGAATTGAGCAGATTGCTTCTTCCAACTAAAAGTGTGAGCAAGATGGAGAATTCAATCACACACAAAAAAAAAAACTTTATTGTAGTTTTCCAGTGGAAAACAGGCTGTTTTTCAATATTTTATGAGTAATTTGTAGATTTTCATTAATGACAGGAATTCAAATTCTGCAGAAATCTGAGGCTGATATGATTGTAAAGCACTTTGGGTGTACAATAGTACATAATAAAGTGCTATATTGTGTGGGTCAGTTATTAGCTCGTCTACAATAATGCGTTAATTTTACCTCACTGCCTATCAGTAATAAAAGTTAACTTTTTTGAACATGTGATTGGACAACGAAACCAAAAACGGCAAATTCTTTTTGTCAGAAAATGTGCATGTGTGCTTTATTTCTACATACAGATCAAATTTAGGTTTTAGAAATGCTGTCATGCAATAGAACAACCCCCAGGGTCCAATCAGAACAGCCATCAGAAAAACGTCAAGATCAGGCATGATTTGATGCAAGGAATGTTTTGGGGAAACAAAACTTTTTTTAGGCATCCTAGATAACTTCACTTTCAATAGAATTGACAGTAAATGTAAGTTGACATATTTTCTTCATTAGATGGTTTGCATGTGTTTGATCATTCTTACAATTTGGATTTGAACCATTGCATGTCCAAATAACGTAACCAGATGTATTTGTATAACAGTTAATTGTGGAGAAAATATACTCAACTTGTTTTTTTTTTTTACTGTATTTGTTTGTTAGTCTGTTATGTTTGTCAGTGAAGACAGACCCTGTAGTGGTTTCCACTGGAATGAGTCCAGAATGGGAGTCAGAGCAGGACTCGGTGTCACTGCCTGGCCCATAATGCTTACATGTGCACTGCTAAGAAAAGCCTCAACCCTGCCGCCTTCTAAGGAGTGACCCGATGTGGGCACAGTGTGTTGCTAAGGCACCATTTGACCTGTTTTCAAAGGAAGTGCATAGATACTAGCTTCATTTAGCTGATAAGTGTTTGTGGCTCTTAGAGTCTATGGAAATGTTTGTATATGCATAACACCCCAACCGTTTTTCTTGGGGTCGTTTTAAGGTTTTAGACGTTTTCTGGAAGCTTAGACATGAATTTTGCATGTGTATGCATCGCTCGCACTTTCTTCATAAGTTTTACTTTTCTTTCTCCACAGGTCCGCATTGCTGCAAATTTTGTCATCCATGCTCCCCCTGGAGAGTTCAACGAAGTGTTCAATGGTAAAACGTTCATGAAAAATGTATACAGATATCATAAAGACAGAAAAGCACACCTGGCATATTGTGTACTTCCTTAATTTTAAGATCTTAAGATTTTTGAATGTTTTTGAAAAATAAGTCTCTTTTGCTCAGCAAGGTTGTTATAAAATTTAAAATAATAGTTTTCTGTTGTAGTATATTTTCAAATGTCTTTTATTCCTGTGATGCAAAACTGAAAGTGTCACATGATCCTTCAGAAATCATTTTAATATGCAGTTGTGCTGCTTAATTTTTTTTGTGTGGAATCCGTGATGCATTTATTGCAGGATTCTTTGATGAATAGAAAGTTCAAAAGGGCAATGTGTTCAAAATATGTTTTGTTATATTATAAATGTACATTATGCCGTTACTTTGAACAATTCAATGCATCCTTGCTGAATAAATAGTATTCATTTCTTTCCAAAAGTTTTTGAATAGTAGTACATGTTAGGAGGAATCACATTATAATGACTATATATTTAAGTCGCAGCGTGACTCGCTGACATCATAATGTTCACATGATATCACATGATGCCTTTTCTTTGGTTTCAGATGTGCGGCTACTGCTCAATAATGACAATCTGCTCAGGGAAGGGGCGGCTCAGTGAGTAGCCTGTCTTTATTGAACTATTATGGTACTATAAAATGGAGTCTAGACTCTGTCCAACAGAGGCCATTTGTGCACAGCCAGTTTTCAGTGTCTCTTTCAGTTCAGAATCCCCTTCACACTATGAATATATCTATGGAGAAGTGATATATTTAGCTCAGTGGCTTTATCAAATGTCCTTGATAACATTTTGTGAATCATTAATCAGAGATTATCTGTTAATGTTGCAATTTTGACATATGATACTAAACATTGTTTTCTGTTTGTGACAGTGCCTTTGCCCAGTACAACATGGATCAGTTTACACCTGCTAAACTTGATGGAAGTGAAGATCAGGTGATTAACGTTCACATAACGTTCACCAGGAAGTGAAATAGACCCTATTTACTTTCTTTAAGGGATGGTTCAACCAAAAATGAAAATTCTCTCATCATTTACTCATCCTGATGCCATCCCCAAAGTATAGGATTTTTTTTATTTTTTATAATCCATCTTTGTGAGTCCATGTAATGCCATTGAAAGACTGCCGCTTGTTTGACGCTTGGAAAACCACACACAGCGATCGTGACGATAATCCATACGACCCCAGTGGATGAATCAAATGTCTTCTGATGCGAAACAATAGGTGTTTAAGAAAATTACTAATATTTTTAACTTTTTTTAACTATAAATCATTGCCTCTGGTCTGCTGTCATATGAGCGTTAACAAAAGGAATGTGTGTTATAAAGCCTGTGTGAGAAGTGTTGCCATCACAAACTCTGTGATTTTTCAAGCGACAGCCATTTAATGGCTTATTTTACTATGGCTTATTTTCCTAAAAATCTTTCTTTGTGTTTGTCTGAAGAAATAAAGTCATATACATCAGGGATGGCATTAGGATGAGTAAATGATGAGAGAATTTACATTTTTGTGTGAAATATCCCTTTAACACACATTCCTGGTCATTTTGTGCACGATTCACCAATGCACATTATTCCAAAGAAAACTTCTTGTCAAAAATGTGCATGAAATTACTTCACCTAGACGGTCCCCTTCATTTTAACCAATAGCCAAATATTTTTTAGCCATTGTTTTAGCAAACTCATATTTAAGACTAATAAAATATGGATTGTAACTAACTATCCAGTATATCAATTAATAAAAGCAGGTCCTGCCATACGTTTTGTTAATTTTTCTCAGTGAATATCCTGTTTCACTAAAATACATCACATTACTGGAATAAAATGAGTTGTTAATGCCATTTTCTGTTGATAAAGAAAACATCTAATGGTATTTGAATTTTAATTAAAAAAATCAACTGAATCGCACTCAAAATTCAGCAGGTTTTTTTATTTTTTATTTTACACAAGTGGAAAAGTACACAAACGTTTGGCTCTTCTCAGGCTGCCTTCAGTCTGTTCAGTTTGATTGGTTATTGTAATCTGCTGCTAGTCAAAACCCTTAAAGGGATAGTTCACCCAAAAAGGAAAATTCTGTCATTAATTCCTCACCTTCATGTAATTCTAAACCCGTAAGACTTTCGTTCATCTTCAGAACACAAATGAAGATCTTTTTAATAAAATCTGAAATCTCCGACATGCGTTCACACTACAACATCTGCTCTTGCGTCAAAACACAACACGCATGCGTCGTGGTTCGCTCGTGAACGCGCGTTGGAGATGAATATTTTGTAGATAAAGTGGTAAAAAAGAATTGCACAAACAAAGCACTTTTGATTCAATTACTGGAGTCACATGGACTACTTTTATAATGTCTTTACTGCTACTTTTCTGGGGCTTGAAAGTGGTAGTTGCATAGGCTGTCAATGGAGGCTCTCAGATTTCATTAAAAAGATCTTCATTTGTGTTCCGAAGATGAACGAAAGTCTTATGGGTTTGGAACGACATGAGGGTTAGTAATGACAGAATTTTCATTTTAGGGTGAACTATCCCTTTAAATCTACAGCAGGAAAAAAAGTGTGTATTTTAAACGGAATATTGTATTAAATTGTATTTAAACTGCTTCCAAACTGCAGGTTTTGATCACAGAGCATGGAGACCTTGGCCACGGCCGATTCTTTGACCCTCGTAAGAAACAGTCGTTCAAGTTTGACCAACTGAGGAAAGAGGCGAGTGACCTACAGTCTTATGAGGGTGAGGCAGCCCTCAGGCCGTGGAGAGATGCTTGTGACGAAGCTCTGAGGGCGTATGTCAAAGACCATTACCCCACTGGAGTCTGCACTGTGAGTTCACTAGATCTCATTTGGGTTTATGTTAACGGAAAAGCTTGTTTAACAAAACAGTTTGTAAGACACGTTTGCTGACAGTTCTTGTATTGTTGTCTTTAGGTTTATGCGAAAACCATTGATGGACAGCAAACCATCATTGCCTGTATCGAGGGTCATCAGTTTCAGCCCAAAAATTTCTGGTAATTTCTTTATTGTTTATACTGTTTTTAATAGTATGACTTGAGCTTTAAAGGATTAGTTCACCCAAAAAATTACAATTAAGTCATTATTTACTCACCCTGGTGTTGTTCTAATGCTGTATGCACTTCTTTCGTTTTCGGACCACAAAATGAGAATAAAAAAGTATCACAGAACGATCCCATGAAATCCCATCTTAATTTTTTATTTAATGAAAATCCTGACCTTGGATGTTTGTCGTCTTTGCATGTTATTAAGACTCTATTAGCACTGCAGCTCACTCCGACTTGCCCAGAAAAAGCACACATGTAGTGAGAAATCAAGATTAATAAAAGTGCGACAAAATACAATCCATGCACTTTCTTCTTTGAGGCAAATATATCTTGTGTTTGTCGCAACATCAACAAGTTATCGCATTCACATCTGGTTTTGGACGGCAATAAAATCACAATCCAACCCCAGTTGATGTTGAAAATACCTTGCATTCGCTTTAAAACAATTACAGTTTGAATAGGGCTTATGTGTGAATTTCCCAGGATGCACCTGGTTAAGTTGGTTGAGAAAGCCCATTGTACTAAACTGTGTTTCCAAAATTTTGATTGGTACTCTTAAGGGTCGAACAAAACAAGTGTTTCTATTCCACTGCGCTATATTTGCATTGCTTTTCTATGTAAACAAGCTAGACGGACGTGTTTGACTGTTGCACTCGCATCTCTTGTCTTATGCAGCGTCTCGCGCACGACACGGCTTTCTAAAAACACAGTGCTCAAGTTAAAAGAAGTTTAAGAACCCACGTCTCTGCGTTTTAAAGTAAAAAACACATTCTGTGTGAATGGCCCATAATGAGTTAAAAAACAAACATAATAGTTGTTCACTCTTTGCTTTGAACGAGGCTCAATGCCTGATGCAGATACCGGCTTTGTTCCAATTATGATATATGATCTTTAGATGTGTGGAATGAGCTCTGCCCCACCCAGATTGTGACTTTACTGTTTCTAGATACAATTACAGTATGTGTCTTTTGTATGGAGAACAGGTGCGCTAGACGGCAAAAGTCACCTACACACTGTACTGACAAACTAGCTTTGCTCTTTCACACGTACAGACAGCACAACACGTGGCTTAACGGCACAAAAGAACATCTTTCTTTGAGATGTCATATCCGTAACAGATTTCTAGGAACTAAATAGTGAATGGTCTTTAGGATAGTAATGATCCTCTGTGAGCAATTATACAGGATTGCATGCAACACTGCTTTCTTTCCACAATCAAACTACTAGAAATACAGTCAGTCTTGTTCTTCTTTGTCTGTATGACTAATTACCGTTAAACTTCCTCCATTTCTCTGCACACAGGAACGGGCGCTGCCGATCGGAAT
Source organism: Rutilus rutilus (assembly GCF_951802725.1). Classification (NCBI taxonomy): domain Eukaryota; kingdom Metazoa; phylum Chordata; class Actinopteri; order Cypriniformes; family Leuciscidae; genus Rutilus; species Rutilus rutilus. The sequence continues at coordinate 35,281,185 of NC_140217.1, read as the reverse complement.
GGAAGTTCTCCATTTCTCAGCCCACTGCTCAGGTTGTGGGAGTGTTGAAGATCCAGGTTCATTACTATGAGGATGGCAACGTGCAGCTGGTCAGCCACAAGGATGTGCAAGAGTCTCTGATCATCACCGTAAGTTATTTGAAACAGAGTCATTGAAAACAAGACTTCCTGTTAATGAGTCAGTACAACACAACCAACCTGCCTGATAGAGCAACAGCCGGCTGCCCTAAGAATGACATTTCTAATGACAGTAGGTGTGGTGCTGGATTGATAGATTAAGTCTTTTTAGTACATCTGCTAGTACTGTTTATTTTCTGAGCTTTGTTGAGTTCTTGGATTTGATAGTTAGCTCTGTTGCTGCCTGACAGTAAGACATGTTACAAAATAAATGCTGTTTTTTCTGTTCATCAAAGAATTTGTTTAAAAAAAAATGAAGCAGCACAACTTTTTTTCAACGTTAATAATCAGAAATGTGTTTTGAGCAGCAAATCAGCATATTAGAATGATTTCTGGTGGATCATGTGACACTGAAGACTGGACTAATGATGCTGAAAATTCAGCTTTGATCACAGGAATAAATGGCATTTTCAAAATATATTAAAATAGAAAAGTAATTTTAAACTAACATTATGTTGCAATAAATCAGTTTTTACTGTATTTTTGTTGAGCAGAAAAGACTTCTTCCAAAACCTTTCAAAAAAATTTGAACAATAGTATATAGGGGTGTGACGAGATCTCGAGCGTCGAGGTGACAGTCTGTCTCACGATATCAGCATTGAGTTTGTGGCAAAACTTTGCTGTTCGTTTGGGTTTCCAATAACGTGCATAAAAAGTCTCACACGCTTTGTTTCATTGCGAATTGTTCCACTGTTATCGTTTACGTGCGTGAGTTTAGGTTGCCTTTAACGTTTATCTGGGAACGCAGCATGCGTCGTTTCACCAAATTTGTAACGTAAATCAACTATAAGCCTATGCCAACACAGGAGAATGCATCAGTATGTTTCTAAATTTGCAAATTGTTCATCGCAATTTCAAAATAAGTTAAAACCCTCGCTCTGAGTTTGCATGTTTTGATGTCCACATATTCTTGTTTAAGAGATTACAGTGGCTGTAGCATTTCTATCGTAAAGAATTGGCCAAATATGAAAGATTATGTGGACGTTTAAGTTGTTTGGCCAATATTAAACAAGGATTTGATCATGCTGTCGTGTAACAACAACATTCACCAGGCTGTTGGCACCCTCTGCAGGCATTTGTTATAACACATAATGTACATAAGTTGATTGTTTATATTATGTATATAACATTATGTATTTTAACAGTGTTCAATATAACCATATGATTACTTGATTTTGGATCAATTAATATTTCCTCATTGTTATTATATATGTATTTTAAGTCATTTTAAAGGGTATTGTTCACAAAAATGATCAATTGATCATCTAAATAATGAACCGATTACTCGATTGACAACATAATCATTAGTGACGGCACTGGATTAGTTAAAACATTTCAAAGTGCACCTGCATTGTTTTGCATTTTGTGACTTTTAGTCTTTTTTTGTCTTCGAAGGTTTCCTAAAAATTGTGTTGAGAAATTGGCAAAAACTCACCGCTCCTTAATAACTGTTCACATATGGTGCGTAGACCAAAAAACTCCCAAGGGAAATGGTTCAGAAAAAGCCAGTGCATTCTATCAATGAGGAAAAAGACAAAAATTGCGAGATAAAACCACTGCTTTAATGGCAAACGTTTCGATCATGTGACCTTTCTCAATGCCAAGTGCATCATTTCCCTTAAATATTTTGTTGAAATATCGTCTCGTTCTCATGAACCCAATATAACCCAGTATCGTCACACTCAAAGTAGTATATATTTAACATCAATTGGGATTTTGTTTAAGCCTGTACAATTAGAATAAGCATATGTAAAAGAATCTTTGCTTAAGCTAATTGCTATTAATTATAATAACCTTTAATTGTCAATGTTGGATGTACAGTTTGCCAGAATATAATATTCATTTTCACACAAACTTTCACTGCAAATCTCAATTTCCGAATGCTTGCAATAGCAACACGAGAATGATAAATTAGAAAAAGCATCAGTTCCTTTTGCATTTCATTTAGTTGTACTAGCGTCACATGCTTCCTTTCTTTGTTGAGAAGATAATAAGAGAGGAAAGAAATATGAAATTGCCCAGGAAATCAATTTAATTCTGAACAAAATCAGCAAAATTAAATAAAACCATAATTTAAAAATTAAATACCTTTAAAAAAAAGAAACTTCGCATTAGGAATTATGAGTGAGCTAATGTGGTGCTTTTGTTTTTGTGGTTTAGTGATCTTTTTTTTCTCTTATATTTCAACAGAATGAGGTACAGACTGCCAAGGAATTTGTCAAAATCATTGAAAATGCTGAGAATGAATATCAGGTTAGTTTTTACAGTTGATTTTGATTGGTTAGTCATTGTTTTACAGTACTGTCATTGAATGTTACTCTTGATAGAGAATGAAATCAATTGATCACCTGATCAAATCACTAATGTGCGAAGTTTGATTTCCCCTGCCGTTTGCTTTCCAGACGGCCATCAGTGAGAACTACCAGACCATGTCTGACACCACCTTCAAGGCCTTACGTCGGCAGCTTCCCGTCACCCGTACCAAGATCGACTGGAACAAGATCCTCAGCTACAAGATCGGCAAAGAGATGCAAAACGCTTAGACACACGGCATGCCTCCGCTCCTGCTCGCGTTACAAGCCAAGAGACAAGCTACGAGGGGCCCATATCTAAACTTGAACCTATACCTGAATCAAGGGCAGGGCCAAGGCGAGAAGGTCCTTCGAGAAGTGTGCTAAACATTTGTCTGTCTTTTTTTTTTTTTTTCATTCGTTTGTTTTCCAGAAGCCACGGTTTGACCTCAGCTGAAGAGACTGCCTCCTTTTCTGTATTGTAGGAGGGCTGCAAGCTTGTTTTAATGGGTTTAGCAAAAGTTTTTGCTGTTGAACAAATACCTCCCATGACACCAGTGTACAGCGTCACAAATACTCCCCACCACCCCCCCCCCCAATATCACTTACTAATCGCCTCCCCCCTAGATCAGCGCTCCCAATGCTTGACACACACTGAACGTTTTGCACTTAGCCCATATGATCAATTGAGTCCATTATGTTTCCTTCTTTTTTTTTTTTCTTTTTTTTTAGCCATTAGAAATCATGTAACCAATACGTAGCCCTGGCTGGTTGTGAAGAATATCTTTACACCAGTTACGCATCACATAATAATTGGTCTTTTTTTTTTAAAGCATTGTTGTAAGGTGCCATCGTTTGAATGTGCTGTCAATTGATCACAGAGAGGGTTGTGCCAAAGTGAGCATTGTATTTGTACAGTAAGTCGTTTCAGGTTACTGTTCTGTGTGGAAATGGTCCCATCATCGTACTCTGGTGTCTAAGAATGGTATATATACTGTATGCAGTTACGCGAAATATTTGTTACCCCTCACTTCAGCCTCCTACCCTAGCTTTTATTGCTAACTATTTTTTACAAAGTGTAAGAACAAATATGATCCCAGAGGAATAAATGATTTGCACCAAACTGACTTCATTATTTTGTGTTATAATATACGGTAACACAATTTTAATGCCATATATATATTATATACAATATTAATATTTATTTTACTTCAAATGGGGTATCAATTTGTCAATTTCTGATTGTTTGTATTGTTTAGGAATGCATCATGAATTCTGAAATTTGGCCCTGAATCGGTTCTGTTTGAGTTGGTTTGGTATTCGTAATTGTTTTAAAAAATAAAATACTAGGTTTTATTTTCTATATTGTTAACACATTATATAAAATATTATATCAGATTATAATAACTTCTGTAATTGATGCATATATTCATTGGTTCTTTTCTACACCTGCTTAAAATGCTAAAATGTTTGTTTGATTCTTTCTATAAAAAGGAATTTAAATATCAAGTGAAAGACTATGCATTATTATGCAACAATAAGTGTTTTTATACTACATGTTTCGGCAAATGTAGTAAATAATCTGGATGTGTTCATGCAGAAAATTTGTAAACCGTTCCCAATATACATTAGCCTCAGAAATTAAGTTTCGAATGATGATGTTTTCCCTCAGAATTTAGCATTTATTCAACCTTTCTATGTTATTTCCCCCTAACATATAACACTGTGTCATTCAAGTATGCCAAATACTGAATTTGAATCTATTAATAAGGCTTACAAATGTATAAAATGTGGGCATTGTTTTGAGAGTACAGTGCACAGTATGCATACTATATACTGCTAAAACACTAATAGTATGTTAACATGCTCTTCTTAACACATCCCATGTCACTATTCACTTAAAAAGTGATAAAAACAGTATATACTGCGCGTTAAGCTAGCATCCATTATGTACTTTTTACAACAGTGGGTATAAAACAATCAACGGGAGCTGCGCCATCTGGTGGAGAGCATCGCCACAGCGCTCTCTCCTCCAGTATCCCACAATTCTAATGTTTACGGCTCGTCGGTGAAAGATGGCGGACAGCAGTGGCAGTAATCCTCAATCACCCGGTTTCACGGAGAAATTAAAATCGTGGCTCTGCTGGTCGTGGACGTACATATGTGCGCTTTGGTTCGCCATGGTCTTGACGATGGTTTACGTGCTGAGGAGCCCTCTGAAGCTGCAGGAGACCGTCAACGCAGGTGTGTGTGTTTATGATCAGCTGTGTGCATGTTTACAGCTCAACACAGGGTACCTTTCTGCTCACTGAAGGAGAAGTTCACACAAATATGAACATTCAACCGTTATTTCTCTCATCCCCACGCAAACCCATACGGCTTTCTATTTCTGTGCAATATAAAAGCAGGAATTTTGAAGTCGGTGTTTTCCATGCAGTGTCAATGAATGGTGACTGAAGATGTCAGTCAGGCGTCCGAAAGGACTAAAAATGACCATTAAGTATTATAACCAATATGATTCGTGCATAATTATAATTTATTTAAAGTCATGCTGTAGCATTGTGAGAGAAACAGACCTGGATTTAAGTCAGTGTTGTGTTAAGAACTTTAGTTAAAAGCAGCTGTCAAATGCAAGTCTAGAAAATGTTTTGTACGTTAATGTCAGTCTGACACAAAGTATATGCCATCATCTCAGTTTCAAATGGTATTAGCTAAAGACTTAAATAAAATGGCATTATAATTTGCACATTTTGTTATGGATATTAATATCTGTATATATTTTTGCACAGTACAGTGTGCATGTGATGTTTGAGTAATAGTAATATTCAGAGGAGGAAATTGTCAACACTGCCATGACATAATAAACAGAATGTAAATATTTTTATGCGAGATATGGGTTAGGTATAATCTTTTTTATCTATTTTTATTTTTACTAAAGACGAATAATCTTTAAAATAATCAAGTAATTTGTGGCCATGTATTATGTGTTCGTAGATTTATTATAGATTTATAATCAACTAAACAAAAATATTTCTGTTTACTGTGACTTTAAGTGTTTCATTTAAGATCATAGAATTTATAAACAGAGGTTGACTTCATGTAAGTCTAGAAAATTGTATACAATGTATACAAATTTTATACATTGATGTCAGTCTGACACAAATGAAACTACTCCAGCATCTCAGTTTCAAATGACATCCGCTCATAATTCTTTATTTAGAAATGTTGCTATTGGTATGAATATCTACATATACTAGTGCTGTCAAATCGATTAATCACGATTAATTGCATCTTTAACATAAAAGTTACACTTTTTAATGTCACATTTTGTATGTTTAGTACAAAAATCCAAAACGTGACATTAAAAAGTGTATAAATCACTCGTTTTTATACAGGTAAAGTTACGGCGGGATGCCCAATTTTATCTTGCCTCCCCTGAGCCCATTGACTTAAAACAGACCCTCTAAAGCGTGCGGTGGGTTTGGTGGGGGGTAATTGAGAATGAATGGGGGGAAAGTCACGTGAGAGGAGGCAATGCCTCAATCACGCTATGATTGGCTATGGTTGATTCCGCACGTCACGTTCCGCGTCCGCGAATATATATATATATATATATTAGTGCTGCCAACGTTAACGCGTTAACACATGCGATAAAATGTTTTCAGTTTAAAAATAAACATTTAAAAATATTTAATGCAATTAACGCAGCATCCGTTTTTTCTGTTATCCTTTTGCTAGTTACATTATATGATTACGCTCTTCTTCATGCCAATCTTCATGCTCGATAAGACAAAAGAGAACGCGCTTTCTGTGAATGTCTATGACACACAGAAAGACGTCTCGAAAACGCCACGCCGATATACCCTGGTAATCCAGAGTTCTCGCGAGAGCACAAGTTGAATTTGCTCAGCGAGTTACTCTGGTGTCGAGTAACGATGCTCATTAAATATGCCCCTCTATCTGAGCTGCACCAATCACATCGGGTTATCTGATATAGGCGGGCCAGAGGCGAGATGACGACAGCGCTGCGGCGTCGAAGTCATTAGATGGCTATGGATGAACACCATTTGTTTGAAACGGCTTTGGCCGCTACAATGAAAGATTTAGACTTTTTCTCTAAAAGAGGAACAGAAGACGGCGCTCGAATCGTTCCTTTGCAAGAAGGACGTTTTTGCTGTTTTGCCGACCGGATACGGTAAGAGTCTAATCTACCAGTTAGCTCCGCTGGTAGCTAAGCGATAACTTGTTGTGATTGGTCGTAGTGTTATCCAATTGCGTGCAGTGAGATTTTCAAATGCATGCTTGGTGCCGCCCCTCGAGCTGGCCGATTTTCATTAGTCGACGCCAGACCATTAATCTTTTAGATTTAGGTCTGGATTTCCAGGCTAACGCCGATATTGATTCTCGTTTTATTCCTTCTTTTGTCCTAAAGTCTGCTTGCAACGATCCATAATGTTTGAACGAAACAACAACACCGTGAGCGTGCCGCTAAACATTACGTAGTTGTCCACGTCTGTCGCCATGGTTACTATGGCAGTACTAGCGGAAACCAGGGATAACGCGGATATTACGTCATTGACAGGCCACAAGTGAACAGGGACGGGCACTCTTTAAAATTGTGCATTTCTCTGAATTTACAAATTCTTGGAAACATTTAGGAAAATGTAAGTACATAATCGAAAGAAATATATAACGCTGTGCAAGTGGTTTTTGGACATTTTGATACAAAATTCGTATATATTGTACCTTTAATGAGTTAAATAAAGTCTTAAATTAACATAAAGAGTTGTGAGAGAATGAGACACGTGTGAGATCCGCATCATTGTCAGCAGCGGCTGGTCTTAAAGTGACAGCAGCCACTAATGCTGTCTGACATTAATGTTAATCAAAGAACAAAGGTAACTGAGAAAATTACTCCCTGCTCTTGACTAAAGAACTTTTGGAGCTTTAATAAGGATTTATCTATATTTCATTTATAATTTATGCAGTGCAGACTTTGATAACTTTATTCAGTTTCTGTATATTTCACAGGGCACAGGTAAATATGACATGTATTATGGGTGTATGTGAGGATTGTTTTAAGTTGTTATATTTTTTGAAGCCTAATAAATGTAAAAAATGTATAGCTTTTAAGTACACTGTAATTTTGAATGGCTATAATTAATGAATTATATTTTCATGGAGACATCAGTAGCTGTATTAGTATCAGTGATACTGGCCTTCATTCATAAAAAGATGGCATTAAACAAGTATTTAAAATATACTGTCTTTGTTGTTTCTACGTTAATTTGGAAATTAACTGTGAAATTATTACATTACAAAATCTAAAAAATGTATAATGAAAGCGTGTGCGATTAATCGTGATTAATCACTGAAAAAAGTGATTAATTAGTCATTTTTTTAATCGATTGACAGTACTTTATATATATATATATATATATATATATATATATATATATATATATATACACTATTTTAATGTATATATGTTCATATATTTCAATAGTGCAATGTGAATGTGATGTTTGAGTAGAAGCATTATTTAGCGGGGGGTTTTATATTCATTTAACATTTAATAATTTTATAACCATCATTTTATGCAAGTTTTGTGTTAAGTTTAACTTTTTGAATACTTTTTTTCTACGTTTAAAAAAAAGAAGTTGTAAGCAAATAAGTCATTTGTGGCCATGTTTTTATAAGTTGTGTTGGTACATGTATAATAAAAATGGTTAAAAATTGTTTAAAAAAAAGTTGTTATATAAAACAATCATAATTTCTGTTTCATTATCTTGTGTAATTCATCCACAGCCTCTGTGTTTTTAAACACTCTTACGCCTAAATTCTACGTTGCGCTCACGGGAACCTCTTCGCTCATCTCGGGCCTTATATTGGTGAGTCTTTTACCTATTGGTTGTAAACTAATTATGCTAGATAACAAACTTCAGTTTCAAAGCTTTGTGAACGCACACTCGCCCGTTTGTCCTTCAGATATTCGAGTGGTGGTACTTCAGAAAGTACGGCACTTCGTTCATCGAGCAGGTTTCTGTCAGCCACTTGCGCCCTCTACTGGGAGGAGTGGAGAACAGCAGCTCCGCGGGACTCTTCTCTTCAGTCAACGGCGATACAGAGCAGAGAAGCAACGTTGCAGGTTTTGTCTTAAGTTATTAGCTACTGGTTATCTTTCCAAACATTTAAAAGGAAATGTAGTAATGTTTGAGCTATTGTGTTATCTTTCTTTCAGAATGTAAAGTGTGGAGGAACCCACTGAACTTATTCAGGGGTGCAGAGTACAGCAGGTATATTTCTTAAATGCTGTCAGTTAATTGCCTTAATTTATGAGCTTTTAAGTAAATGACAGAATTCCAAAACATTATATTCATGATCCTTCCATTCCAGGTACACTTGGGTGACGGGTAAAGAGCCCCTGACATATTACGACATGAATTTATCAGCACAGGATCATCAGACCTTCTTCTTGGGAGACACTCAGCAGCTTAGACCAGAAGACTCTGGTTAGTCTCATGCTCTTCTACTTAAAAAAACAACAACAAGTGCCTAGATTTAATCAGAACTGCCGTTTAATCATGGCTGTTATCTGTTGTTTGTTGCGCAGTAATGCAGAAGGCCTGGAGGGAGAGGAACCCGCAGGCACGTATTCGAGCAGCTTACCAGGCAATTGAAATGAACCGCGAGTGAGTTGAATTCAATTAAACATCTTCGGACGTGACTCATCCAGTCAGATTTTAGAGCTGGAATGGGATATATTATAAAGAGCAATAAAAATACATGAACTAGGGATGCACAATATGTTGGTACCATTTTGATTATTCCTCTTTGATTTTATCGTATTGGATATTTAATGCCCATTTTCTCTGTCGCTTAAAGCTAATCTTTAATAATAATTTAATAACACTGTTAAAAGTGATCTTTAGCAAATATCTAAATGAATACTCATTTTTCATAAAATGTCCTAAATTCACTTTTTTTTAAAATAAATTTAATTTATTTCAATATAAAAAATTATACATTTATTTAGTATATGTATATATAAATTATATGGAATTTTATTGTAAGCCATGGTTTACAATAAAAGTGGTCAAAAGTTTGGAATAATTAAGGTTAATATTTTTAAAAGCAATTTTAATGTTTTTGAAATTTAAATTCATTTATTTGATCAAAAAAATACAGTAATAACAGTAGTATTGTGAAATATTATTAACTGGTAGAAGTTCCCCTATGCACCACCTGACGTAAGTTAAACCAGGGGTCCATTCTTCATACCTCGCTTAATACATCCGAGTTGATTTGACAGATGCCAGATCTTCTAAATCGTGATCATTGATATTTGGCTAATTTGGTTCTTCAAATGAATTTGCGGATTTGATCAAAATATCTGGATTAAGTTGTCTGAGATTACTGCGCGTTCTTGTGTTCATTGGAAAGGACAGATATATCAACACTCGAAACCATGATCAGCAATGCAGCGATTGGCTGGCGGCAAGACAGCAACGTAATGACATCATATCAACATTTCTGGGCCTTTATAAGGAAACAGACAGACTGACATAATAGCTGCAAATTAATGCATGGCTTAGAAAAACTGTACATCATGTGTGTGTAAGACTCCAATAAAATTCTCATCTAATTATTCCCTCACGAATAAATCTCGCAGTGAGTAAAACTGTCTGTGTATATTATGATAGACTACACCACATTATAATATTGTTTTCAAATTAAATTTTATTATTATAGAGCCTTACTGAGTCAGAAGACTTCTTGCCCCCTATGAACACTATCACTTTGGAATAAAGGTCTCTAGTTTTCCACTAACCTGCTGCGCAGCAATAACTAGACAGACTCCAGACAAAGCCTCAAAGACAAATGAATATGCTTTAAAGACGGAGAATCTCTGACTAATTTCACAGAGAATCCCCCTGACAAAAAGAGTACAACAGTTTATATAGAAAAAGTGCATAACACAGGTGACATGATCCATTGCATAATTTTTCTCTAATATGATTGGTTCTTGATATGTATAATTCTCTGTTACTAGGTAAAAGCAAATCTGGATTCCTTTACTTCAGCTTGTTGATATGGTCATGAGTTTAAATATATATATTTAGTCTAGTTTTATTTCCTCTTTTGTTGTATTCAGACAGCATCATTACATCATTCATTACAGTCTTCAGTGTCACATGATCCTTCTAATATGGTAAAAAAATAAATAAATACTGACACTGAAAAGCCAGTAATTACTTCCATGTTACAGTTCATACACAGGCAGTCAACAATTTCCTTTTCCTTTTTTGCATCTCTAATGTGAACATGAAGTTTCCTTTTTCTAACTCTCCAGCGTATGATTCTGTTCGTTGCAGATGTGCTGCAGCATATGTGCTCCTTGCCGAGGAGGAAGCCACAACCATCACAGAAGCTGAACGGCTATTCAAACAAGCCCTTAAAAGTGGTATGAGACTTTCACACTGTCACACATACGCACTCAGCATACAGTAACTCACGCTGTTGTTTTCTACCGTTGCATGCGTTCACAGCCGGTAAAGACACCAATCTTGTGGTCTACATCAAGCGCAGACTGGCCATGTGTGCTAGAAAACTGGGTCGCATCAAAGAAGCTGTAAAGATGATGAGAGATGTGAGTGAAGCAATATAACACAAATAATGTTCAGGTCTGTGTATTTTAATGATTATTCTAGTGCAAAGTCTTGCCCCATAGATTATCATAGTAAGTGCTTTACTGTAAATTTGATTCTTTTTGTTTGTTTGTTTTGAGTCAAAAAAAAAAAATCTGTGGTAAATCAGCAACATATTCCTGTAACTTTAGTGCAGGTACATAAATTCACATTTAGTGCAGGATGTTGTCACATCCATTGAATATCTTCAGGGCTAATTCACATTTCTAAAACTTTTTTTGAACATAACATTTCCTTTACAATTCTGCTCTATTAAGAAATTTTAACTGTGAAAGAGGAACTTTAATTTACAACAAAGTATTTGAAAATGTAAAATTATTGTATAATTATTTTTATTCATTTCATTCTTTATGCCTAATGCCTGTTACAGACTCTGTGATTTCGGCAATCCTATAAGATCATTACAAATCACACCGTACGACATGGATCTAATAAACTTGGGTACGACAAATATGTAGACTGTACAATGATGACACCTATTGGTATAGAAATGAGCAATTGGGTTTTTTATGTGCACTGAAAAAAAGAGGAGGAAGCGAAAGAGAAGAATATGGCTAGGGAAAAGATTGCAATTTGGCATGCCAATCTTACAAATCGAGCTTTAGGTAAGTAGTTTTAGTTTTAGCACCATGTCATGTTAATCAATACTCCATTTCATGTTGCTTTTTTATTGGGTAGTCAGTAGACGTAGGTCGTAGCAGCAAACACACTATGAGATGATCATGCTTAATTTCTGACACTGTCAGAAAATTATCGCAGGCTATCTTTGGTCTCAAGACCGTGACAAAGATCATCTTTGAACCTCTCTTACTGTACGACGTGCCACCGTTTAGGAGCCACGACCACAGAAATCTCACAGTCTTGGACAGCCCAAAATCGTACAATGTGTACCAGACATAAAATATTGATGTAACTACAGAAGAGTCAAGTTTTAAACAGGAAAAATATCTAAACTCTTTGGTCATTTTTTTGAGAGAGATGCTAATGGTCTTGTCCGATTCAATGATCTATGCTAAGCTATGCTAAAAGTGGTACCGCCAGACCCAGAGATCGGCTGAATGGATTCGAAAACGGTAAAACTCAACTGTTTAACTCTGGGGGAGTTGTAAAATTAGCCTATTTCCAAAAAAAGTGGAGTAAAAATACTTTTTTATGAACTTAGCCTTTACTTGAAATGTATACATACTCGTATCACTCGTAAGGACTTTTATTTTATTTTTAAGTGGCATCTCATACTTCAATTATACTCTGTTTCCTGTTTCCTTGGACAGTTAATGAAAGAATTTCCTTTACTGGGAATGTTAAACATTCACGAGAACCTTCTAGAAGCGTTATTAGAGCTGCAGGCCTACGCAGATGTACAAGCAGTCCTCGCAAAATATGATGGTGAGCTCATTCAACTGTCATATTACTGTACTCTTCAAACTGGACCAGAAAGTGATCGATGTTTCACTAACTATCTGATGTTTCCTCCTTCAGATATCAGCTTGCCAAAATCAGCCACTATATGCTACACATCCGCCTTACTGAAAGCCAGAGCGGTGTCAGATAAGTAAGTCTTCAGCATGCTGGAAAGTATGAAATGATGCAAACAATTGTCTGTTATGTCTATTAATGAACAGCATATAACCATATCATAGCATAGGTAATGTTTATGGATGATAGTTTGCTGAATGAATCTGAATGTGTGTCGTATGGCAGGTTTTCACCTGAGGCAGCGTCTAGACGAGGTCTCAGCACAGCAGAGATGAACGCAGTGGAGGCCATACACAGAGCTGTGGAGTTCAACCCACATGTACCAAAGGTTCGAAATGTATATGTTTAGATTTGCTTACCTCCAATTAAACACAAAAAAAGGGACCTTATTATAGTTTATATTGCAAAAATTGAAGTTACAGGGCCACACATCGGCTTTATCTCACTGATATTCATGAGTGCAGGCATATTGTCATGGCCAGAAGGTGATGCTGTTGTAGTATTTACAGTGAAGCACATTGTAATCCTCTGCACTAAACTGAAACTTTTCTAACACGCATTGTTCACAGTTTTAACATTCAACATAACTGCAGGTGAGGTTGTCGAGCCAAGGCTGCCAAACGTAGATTTCCGTAAGCTGTGTTTATGGTGAAAGTTATATCACCTTTGATTAGTCTTTTTGCCCTTTAAAGATGTTTTGACCCCCATCATCTGTTTCTTTCTTTGTACCTGGCTTCAACTTGCCGCTTTCCAAAACACTAGATCCGACTTCAAAGTACACAACCTCTTCACACCCAAACACACAGTCTCAGACGAAAGGGTATTGTGCACCACAGACATGCTGTATCAGACTACAAAGAGCACCTGTTTGAGATGTGCAGTAAATATAAACACACACACACACACACACACACACACCTGGTATTTCAAATGCCAAATCTGGCCCTAAGGCAAAAATGAGCTAGAATTTGGGCAATGCAGTAATATTTTACACTGTTACACAAGCAATAAGGTACAAGAGAACGTGACTGTATTTACAATAAATTAATGAAAAATGGTCCTTCATATCTTTATTATGTAGGAACGGCTTCATAAAAGCAAAAAGGCACTTAATGACATGCTGAATGTCATGATCTTTTGTACTTTATTGCTTTTTACGATTATTAAAATAATACGATTTTCTGGGAAAATATTTACTTTTTATAAAGTTGACAACAAACACTATCATTGAAAATGTTGGGGTAGGTAAGATTTTTTAAAGTTTTTGAAATAAGTCTCTTATGCTCACCAAGGCTGCATTCATTTGATAAAAACAGTAATATTATGAAATATTATTACAATTTTAAAAATAGCTTTTCTATTTCAATAAATTATAAAGTTATTATTTTAATTAATTTTAATTTAATTTTCAGCATAATTACTCCAGTCTTCATGATCCTTCAGAAATCATTCTAATATGCTAATTGTGCTACTTAATGTTTTGTCAAAATTCAGATTTTTGTGAGGATTCTTTGATGAATAGAAAGTGTTATATGTCACTGTTGATCAATTTAATGTGTCCTTGCTGAATAAAATGATTAATTTCTTTCAAAAGAAAAAAGTGCCCTTTGAACTTTTGAACAGTAGTTTATGTTTCTGACTATTACAGTGGGCAAAAGTGGTACTATTAGTATAATTCATAAAAAATTAGGCAGTTTAATTTGTTAAATGCATTCAATTATTGTTAAACACATTTAATTTATATCTAACACATTAACCGACATCCCAGAAATGTGCAAAATATAATGCATGATGTCATCCATCACTGGACACCCGCACCTCCCCTTTGCATGGCATCTCCAAGACCACTGTAGTGTGATGTCATCGCTCAGGGTCCATACGGTCAAGTGAAAAAAGATACGAGACAGAGGCTTATGGGAGTTCAGCAGGGGCTTAAGAGGAACATCCACATGAAAGAGACCCATCACTGACACTTGATCTGCCATAAAAGACCGTGTTTGTGTGTGTGTGCATGTTGCGTAGGACAGCTGCCTGTCAAATGTCAGCATGATCATAAAGCTAAATTACCCATGTCTACGAAGCACATGTTTGTGTACATTCTGACACATCCACTGCGGTGATTTTACAGAAAGATATGTTGGGATATTTGTTTAAAATGCAGAATGTGCGCTTGACACATTGTAGAGAATCAGCCGAATCGAGTTGTAATGTACAATAATCACAGCCAGGGGCATTTGGGAAGGTTATCCTCTGGATAATACCATTTAATCCTGCTGTATTGCCCTCTACAACACTCACCCTGGGGCCCGGAGCCGGGGGCTGACTGCTCTCTCACACACATACACGCCACCAACATGTTATTTCTGTCAAAACTCTTTATCATTGAAGCTTGTCTTATTAGATTTCATGGTCTTGCCATGAAAATAGCTATACAATAAATAATACCTTTTTTGTTGTTGTTGATGTTCGTTTCACTAATGAGAGTGGCTTTTTGCTTTATGGTAATCAGAATTGGGGTAAATATGTTTATTGTCCTTTCCTTGTGTGTCGTTGCAGTATTTATTAGAGATGAAGAGTCTGATTTTGCCACCTGAGCATATTTTGAAGAGGGGCGACAGTGAGGCGGTGGCGTACGCTTTCTTTCACCTGCAGCACTGGAAGCGGGCAGAGGGGGCGCTCAACCTGCTACACTGTACCTGGGAAGGCAGTGCGTACAGTGCACATCTTTTCTTTTTCACACACCATCACATTCTTGTATAATAGAAGATTACCATTCTCATTTACCATGAAGCTGTTTACTGTAAAACAAAACGTAAACGATCTCACCTGATGTCGGTCAACATCTTTTGGCTCTCGTAGCTTTCCGGATTATTCCGTACCCTCTGGAGAAGGGTCATCTCTTCTATCCTTACCCAGGATGCACAGAGACCGCAGACAGAGAGCTTCTGCCTTGTAAGTCTACACTCTGTTTATACCTGTATTTATATACAAATAGTAACTGTTAGCACAAGCATAGAGTGTGGAAATTATGAACAATAATGGGAAAATCGAGTATTTGTAGACATGTTTTAAGGATATGCAATTTTTCTGTCTTTCTTCCAGCGTTTCACGAGGTCTCAGTGTACCCAAAGAAGGAGCTTCCTTTCTTCATCCTCTTCACAGCGGGCCTTTGCTCCTTCTGTGCCATGTTGGCCATGCTCACACACCAGTTTCCAGAGCTCATGGGGGTCTTCGTCAAAGCTGTGAGTATCTGCACGCCTCAACAAACCCAAAAGGTTTTTTTTTTTTTTTTGCCTTTACTCTCGTCCCTCTTTGCCCTTTAATATTTATTTATTTATTTTTTTGTTTAGAAGAGAAAGACACAATCACTGAACTTCCAAGATAAACATTTCATTGTGTTGCAATATAAGAATGAAGTCTCTGTCAATGGCACTCTAGACGGTATAAACCACGGCTCCTTATGAGACCAACAACCGTTTGGTCTGTGTTTCGGGTTGAGCACGCGAGACCCCATTTCGCGTGGCGGTGTGCACAGCGTTTTTGTACCTTTGCGCGTGGCTCCGCTTTCGAAGATGCACGACTTCGAGGCGACTGTGTCCGAGCAGGTGCATCTGTATATACGTATATAAATACACTCACCTAAAGGATTATTAGGAACACCTGTTCAATTTCTCATTAATGCAATTATCTAATCAACCAATCACATGGCAGTTGCTTCAATGCATTTAGGGGTGTGGTCCTGGTCAAGACAATCTCCTGAACTCCAAACTGAATGTCAGAATGGGAAAGAAAGGTGATTTAAGCAATTTTGAGCGTGGCATGGTTGTTGGTGCCAGACGGGCCGGTCTGAGTATTTCACAATCTGCTCAGTTACTGGGATTTTCACGCACAACCATTTCTAGGGTTTACAAAGAATGGTGTGAAAAGGGAAAAACATCCATTATGCGGCAGTCCTGTGGGCGAAAATGCCTTGTTGATGCTAGAGGTCAGAGGAGAATGGGCCGACTGATTCAATCTGATAGAAGAGCAACTTTGACTTAAAATAACCACTCGTTACAACCGAGGTATGCAGCAAAGCATTTGTGAAGCCACAACACGCACAACCTTGACGCGGATGGGCTACAACAGCAGAAGACCCCACCGGGTACCACTCATCTCCACTACAAATAGGAAAAAGAGGCTACAATTTGCACAAGCTCACCAAAATTGGACAGTTGAAGACTGGAAATATGTTGCCTGGTCTGATGAGTCTCGATTTCTGTTGAGACATTCAGATGGTAGAGTCAAAATTTGGCGTAAACAGAATGAGAACATGGATCCATCATGCCTTGTTACCAGCACACTTTAGGCCCCTTAGTGCCAATTGGGCATCGTTTAAATGCCACAGCCAACCTGAGCATTGTTTCTGACGATGTCCATCCCTTTATGACCACCATGTACCCATCCTCTGATGGCTACTTCCAGCAGGATAATGCACCATGTCACAAAGCTCGAATCATTTCAAATTGGTTTCTTGAACATGACAATGAGTTCACTGTACTAAAATGGCCCCCACAGTCACCAGATCTCAACCCAATAGAGCATCTTTGGGATGTGGTGGAACGGGAGCTTCGTGCCCTGGATGTGCATCCCACAAATCTCCATCAACTGCAAGATGCTATCCTATCAGGGCCAACATTTCTAAAGAATGCTTTCAGCACCTTGTTGAATCAATGCCACGTAGAATTAAGGCAGTTCTGAAGGCAAAAGGGGGTCAAACACAGTATTAGTATGGTGTTCCTAATAATCCTTTAGGTGAGTGTATATATATATATATTTGTTGGACAATGATACTGAAACACCTGGTTTTAGATCACAATCATTTATTAGTATGGAGTAAGGCCTCCTTTTATGTTCAATGCAACATCAATTCATCTTGGCACTGGCACGAGTGACCAAAGTTTTGGATATAGCAGCCCAGCCATGAATATTGACTCTGTGGATCTCCTGATGAACAGTTTTGGTGGAAACAGGAGAGTCGGGGTGCACATTTAATTCTGCAGTGAGTTGGGCAGCTGTGGTTTTATGCTTTTTAGATACAATCCAGGTTAGTACCTGGACATTACTTTCAGACAGCTTCCTCTTGCTTACTCCTGTTGGATGTGGGCGTCCTACGTGGTAGTATGCTGACATTATTCTGGAGACCATAGCTCTCGATACACCACAAAGACTTACTGTCCTGGTCACGGATGAGCCAGCGAGACGTGCACCAACAATTTGTCACTTCTCTGATATGTCTCCCATTATGTCATGTGGATTGCAATATTTTATGTACAGCTGTGCTCTTGCTCTGCTAAATCAACCTTCACGCTCACACTTACTGATGGAATGTAAAATCAGTGAAGATCGGCAACCAGGCCGCACACATATACATATATGTATATGTGCGTATATATATATATATGTATATGTGCGTGAAACCTCCAACACTATATTGGCCAGTGTTTCATTTTCATTATCCAACCCCTGTATATCCACAATACTTCAATCAATAGCTTATATACAGTCCTCAGCTTCAAGCAAGTCAATGAAATAGGGTGGAAAATGGAAAAGATAAATTAAGGAGCATGCGTTTAAATTGTTTGTACGCCATCCCTTAAGTCCTTCCAATGGCCAGGATGCGCATTTCGTGGCGGTGCATTCTTCTCTTATCATTGTTTACATTCATCTGTGGTAATTAATAGCGAGTGATTGATTTCAGAACACACTTGAGTTGTTGCGCTAGGCCTCACCTCCGAGATGCATTCAGATTCGCTCTAGTTTCCGTTATACTCCCTTATTTGCCCGCGCGCACACATGCATGCTTTGTTCCCCGTCCACTCCAAACATCTTGTTCTCCTTGGGGAACATTTACCCTAATTTTTAATTGCAATAAATTCCTGAATGTGACGACATGCAGCCTCAATGGCCTTTTCTCTTTTTATCAACCTCGTTTGTCATCTTACAACACATATTTACGTTAGCACTATCTATTTCCTGGATCTGCGTTAAAATGGATGATACCCCTCCGGCTTCCACTCGGCCCAATTTTCCTCCCTATCCGACGCGCGGCCCCAGGCTTCCTTTCCCATATTCCGTCATAAACATCTGTTCATCCGTGAAATGTATCGCTTCATAAACACATTAGGGGCTTGTTTATGGTGGATAGAACTGTGGAGGTTTCAGTGTTTTTCAAAGGAAAAACTTTACAGTCTTAAAGTTGGTTGCCATCCAGAGATTTTTTTCTCCTCTTGTTTGTGTCTGTCTGGACCTCCATGTAGTATCCCAGAGGGATAAACTCTATCATACTTACATCTAGCACTTCAGGCACTTTAAAGGCAACTTTCTGACAGCTTGTGGCTCAGACACTCAGATAGTCCATGAATGAGGCCGACAACACAAGAAACGTGTGCAAAAGCACTACTACTTTTTTAGTTTCAGGTTGTACAGGTGTTTCTTGTGGACCTCTTGTCTCATGTCAACATCATTTCACATCGGCCATGATCACATTTCAGTTTAGGGCTAAAATTCGTAGTTGACCGCTGTCATTTTTGTTGTGTTTATTCTGTTATTGAGAGGAAAGCATGCAGCACATTTACATATCAAAAAAGTCGCTCTCAGCAGTATGTACGGCGTCAGTATGTTCATTAATAGGTATTTCCATTGAAAAAAAACTTCACCGTGAGTTTATCTCGGGCCCTTGAATCATGTTCAGTCTCCTGTGCGTTATGTGTACACTAGTAATATTTTGCTGGCTACAGATCATTTAATGGCCACCGGTGTCGCTAATAACAAATTAAAGTAAATCTGAACATATACAGTTATAGTATAGGCAGAGAATGTCTAATATGGCGAGAAGTTTCACTCTCAGTACACTTCCGGCTTCTGAACTGGTTGCAGTTCCTCTCTGATTCCATATGAGGGCGCTCACAGGACGAGTGCAGAATGAATGGAGGTCTATGGCGCTATACCAATAAAAATCCACTTTTCTCAGGATATAATTTTTTGTCTAGTAATTTGAATGTTGTATTCGAAAGGAGATGCAAATAAATTACACATTGCTGGGTGTTGACGTCATACACATGTACGACCAGAGATACTGCTTAACGGCAATCCTTCACTCACTCTGGTGCGTTCGCGCTCTGCACTTTCTTTTCACTCGAGGCATCGACAACACAGCTGACACAGGTAAACACACGTGCTAGAAGAGTTTTTGTTTTGTTTGTTTCTGGTCCCGCTGCGGATGACACCATGCCATCAAGCGGTATCTCTGGTCGTAATCAGTCCTTCACTGACCAATCAGCGTTCATTAGCAGAATGCTAGCGTGTTATGAGCAACAACAACTCAACCTGTAAGAAACCAAAAGGACATAAGTACTCGTTCATTCAACTTTCGACCTAAAACCCATGTTGAACTTGCAAAATCTACAATCAGATCTGAGATTTCTCAATGGCAATCGGGTGAAAGAGACAAATTTAGCTGTCTAGCCCCATTGACTCCCATTCATTTTGCACTCATGGCGATCGCCCCCAGTGGAACTCTGGTGGTACTACAACCAAAATTCGATACAATAGAGCTTAATAGGGAGTGGGCAGGCTCTCCGTAGACGGGCTCTGGTATAGGTCTGAATATATAACTAAATCTGTATATATACAGACAGATATAGGTCTGGATATATATATATATATATCTGAAGGTCTGAAAAGATAGATACAAATCTAAATATATAGATTTAAAGAATGAATATGTAAATGTAGAAAAAGAATACATATAATGAATGTATTTACACTTTCCATCCAAACATTTGGCACTTTATTGGCATTTATTACATCCATTTGCTTTAGAAATGTAAGATTTTTTTTTAAAAATATCTTGCATGAAATCTTTAAAATGTGTGTGGTTATTAGTAAGTTCTTTGTAAATGCCACGTCACACGTCTTGACTGTTTTCTCTCCTCTCGCTCTCTCTCTCTCTCTCTCTCTGCAGTTCTTCAGCACCCTCTTTGCACCACTGGGCTTTTTTGCAGACAAGATGGAGAGTTTTATGCCCTCCTGCCTGTGGCATCAACTTGCAAATGTCTGACGTACACCAATTCATACATACTTGCACTCAGAAACACTACTGTACATGTAATATGTGTAAGGTCCCCAACTGTACTGACAATAAAAATGTTTTGGCTCTTTGACACACTTCTCTTTTGCTACAGTATTTGTTGTCATCTGACATTATTGTGTACATGTTGACTAAACGCCCGTCTCTCAACCTCTATGCCGTGACTGCCTCTAATCCCGCATAAATATGCCTGCTATGGCCACGGGGCAGGTTGCCACAGTTATATAGTGCTGATGCAATCACTGAGGAAAGAGACTGGCCTTGAATAGACCTTATTCACAGCAGCGCCATCTTTGATTTTTAACTGGAATGAAAGCGAGGCTGTAAAGGATAGACATACACCTCTTCAGTGTAAGGTTCTGCTGACGAAACGCTGCAAAAAGATCTATAAAAATCTAAATGTCAGTAGACAAAAAACTCCAGACTACATAAGTGATCTAGGAGCAATTTACAGCGAATGCCGTTGAAAACATGTTAAGTCTATCCCTCACAGCCTCGCTTTCATACCTGTCATGACGCTGCTCTGAATGCTGAAGATTTGGCAGTAAATCATGTGTCTGTTTTTAGAAGATCTCGCAACACAAAGTTCACATCCACAGCATGAGGGTGAGTTGGTTAGACACTTGAAACGGTATGTTCACACAAAATACTATAATAGTCTTTCTTATAGAATGAAGGCTTGAGATTGTAATTAAGACATTAGAAAAAACTGTCATAAATGTCACTCAGTTTGTGATGATGTGCTGTTCTACAAACGAGGCAGATCTGGGTAATGGTTGATTGAATGTGTCTGACAAAATATGGTTACACGACTTTACATAAATGTCAGGCAGAAAATACTTATTAAGATGTACCAACAAAATATTAAATGTTTCATAAACGGATGGCAGATTTCAAAAGACAAGTATAACATTAACATTGTACATAAACCATAAGAAATTCTGTTTGCATTCCAAAATACTGTGTTTACTAACGTTTTCTTTCTGTTGTTGTGGTTCAACCAAAAATGTAAATATAAAAATTATTATATGGCTACCATATTCTTCAAAATATATTATTTTGTGTTCAGCAGAAGAAAGGAATTCATACAGGTTTGGAACAGCTTGAGGGTGGGTAAATAATTACGGAATTTTCATTTTTGGGTGAACTATCCCTTTAATAAAGGTGGCTTTATTGGCGGGCTTTTAGAAATTACGTTCCAAGCAGAGCCAGAGGCTAATGAATGGCGCACGCGGGAGGCAGGACAGTAAAACACCCCCATGAAATAAATACCCTTATCTAATTTTTACACGCAAGGTGCTAAATTTGTCTCACATACACCTTATTTTTAACGTAAGAGCAGGCGCGGGCGTTTTTAACTTGAACAAACTTGAATGTGTTCATAAACTTCCGGTTTGAGCCGAGTCCAGTTATTTCAGCTGTACAAAATCAGTTCGTTGTGCTGCTGATGTTGCAAACTGGTACTTGTTATAATATTATTTTAATTATCTTAATCATAAACACACTGGTTTGTAGAGAAAATAGTTTTTATTAAATTTTATTGCACCTTTAAGTTATTTTGTTATTCTAGTTATTAATTTAGCAGCTAATGAATAGCAAGGTCTCTCGCACATTTACAGGAAATTGTTAACTTGCGCATTAAAGAATTAGGTGAACATATATTTTCATGGTATTTCTGTAAGTTAGTTGTAGGCGATAAAAGATTGAACAATTTTAAATATGCAAAATTTACAAAAACAAGAAGAGAAATAGAATAGGTGGCTTAAATGGCAGCAAATAGGGTTGTAGCCCTACAGGTGGGTCTGAATTTGGTCAGGTGCAAATGGTGAACTCTTTACTGTTTGACTGTTACAGTTTCTCAGTGTCATTATTCAGGTGTAAATTATTATCCAGACCACTGCTGACGTAGAAGCTAACCGTTTTGCCACGTTATATTTGAGCCTTAATCTCCATAGATTGAAGGGCAAGAAGTTCCTCTGATGTGCGAGGATTATTTATGGGTGCTTGGCTAACTGTTATTTCCATGTTTCCATATGCCACTTGTAAATAGTGTCTTTTCAGATAGTTTTTTCCCTTCTGTATATGCAGCTACTGTAAATAGTCAACATCACTAAGTGGGGTTTACCAACCTGTAAATAAACACGCTTCTCCGTCGGTTCCTGTCCCGCTCTGAGCGCTTCCACCTCGTCTGATGTGGGGACGGAGTCTTCTAAACCGGGATTCATAGCTTTCGTAATGAATATTTTCTCAATTTGGAATGGAATACTAACATGATGAACATATGAAACAATTATAACGCAGTTACACATTTCCGTTGTGATATACTTGTTCATTATTTTTTTGTCATTTACAAAGTTTCTTAAAGTCATATATATGTATAGTATACCTAAGATGGCTGCTAAAGTTACAAAGCATTGTTCAAAATTCTTTCCCAGGTTTCGCTCCAGTGTCTTTAAAGCACAGCTATGATCTCAACATATTTGGCATGGACATGGATGTTCATAGCTACATATGAGACGAAAGCATGGTGTCTGATCATCAAACGTCCCGCCACCACCTGTTTTCTTTGGCAGTCGCCCATACAACGGTCAGACGGGGTTGTGCAGGGTCAAGAATAAAGCTTCATAAGGTACTGAATGTAGAATAGAAAAGAGCCACAAAGACTGGCAGTGTGACGCACGGCCACTGTAGATCTCATCCCACACAGGAGAATGCTTATTCAGTCATATATTTGGAAACAAATGCTGCTTAAAGAAGCTAACGTCTCAGGAAAACATCCTGGCGAATGCCTGTGACGGATGAGAATATGTTTCGCTTGATACCATCACAGGCACGTTTATTGTGTGCTGACAGAGCTGGTGCCCTACAGCTGGATTAAGTACATTTGGCACTCTCCAGGGGTCTGGATTTGTTCAGGTTGGCAGTTTACTGCAGACTTAAGCCACAGAGTGTAACAAAACCTAGTGACAACCAAGCAAATAATATTTACAGCAAATACTGTCCCATGAGATCCTATACAAATGTTTGCATTGTTAATTTAAAGCTGTGTGTATTACAACGTATCATGCCACTCTTAGAAATGGATCTTGCCTTAGGGTTAAGGGTTTGGTTAATGCCTTATAAAGCACTAAGTAGTAAACTAAACCATGTAACTCGTCCCATACTATTTGGGTGATGGACTTGACTGATACCTCAAATTATGTGGTGTGTTTTCATATGATCTGCTCACGCCCCACTGGTGGTAAGATTCAAACTACAAATTCGCTATAATTTCACCAAAGTGTAAAATAGTAACATTTTCTCATGAGATCAGATTAGCCTTATCTATGGACTAGAATATTACACATATGGGTGGGCCACCTAGCAACTGCATAGCAACACCCTGACAACCACCCACAGCAACCTAGTATATGCACAAGGTGTTCTTGTTGCTATGTGGGCGTAGGTGTGGTCAGGATGGGTGACAGACCGTTGTAATGTGGTTGCTAAGTTGTTTTGGGTAGTTGCTAGACCGTTGCTATCTCGTTGTTAAAGTGTTCTAGATGGTTGCTAGAATACTGCTATTGGTTCCTGCAATTGCATAGCGTATCAACCTATATATACACACAGAGATTATGATAGGGTGTTCTGGGTGGATGCTAGAACATTACTATGATGTTCTGGGTGGTTGTCAGAGCATTACTATGTGGTTGCATTGTTATACTGTTGCTAGGATTTTCTGGGTTGTTGCTAGGGTGTTACTCCCACATCTCTTCATGGATCTCACCATAGATATGTATACGTAGATGCCACATACGCGCCAGCCATCTTGGAACTGTCAGCGTGTTATGTATTAACTCAATATTACAGAGTTTTAAACTATGGTAGTCTCGCGTAACCAGACCCATGAGACTGACAGCAGAAGGTCTGGACTCCATCGCAGCTTTTCTTGGCCAAGGTCCGAGTTTGACTGACATGTGACGCAACCAATCACAGTTTGTTATATTCCACCTCATGTTTTGGGGTGTGCCAATATAATGTCGATGTCCCTACAATAACAGATGCCTTCGTCATGTTGTTATGTGTTAGTTAAGCAAAATCATCTGCTGAAGACTATTGCAGATATAGATATTCACACATACGCCTATGGTTGCAGACGCACAGTCAATTTGCTCTCGAATTTTCACAGACCGGGTTTGACCGTTCCAATATGGTGGACGACTAACGCATAGCGGCCCATAAAAGAGCCACTAAGAGGAATCTATATATCTATGGATCTCACTCCTCCTTACATCTTTAAACAAAAACGAAAGCCTTTGGTGCTCCCCACAGGAGTGCTGCTGTGCCTCTGTTTTGCATTGAAAGTTTTAGAAGAGCTACATTCTTGCCAGCTGACTCACAAGATAAGAGTTTTTATGTGTTAATCCCACGCCGGCGGCCTGGTAAGCTCCATCTGACAGCAAGCGTGCTAACGCTCACACCCACTCGCTTCTGGGAGCCAAGCCACACTCGTCCCTAAAGGTCACGTATATATAACGCTTATCTCCCCTATAAATCTGCCCTCAAGACCAAACACTTGCTCTGGATCTGTGGACTAAAGCCTACAGTGGGAAGTTCACAGTTCCCAATACAGCATTCCTGGGTATTTGTAGGGATGCGTTTAAGTCGTGGTTTAAAGTACAATTTCAGTATTTTATGTATATTTTAAATATTTCCTAATATTTATATTTTGCTTGTGATAAACCCATCACTTTTATGCTAAGAGCTTGTGGATGGTAGCCAGGGCGTTGCTATATATATTTGCTAAGGTGTTCCGAGTGTGTTGCTAGGTTACAGTATACAGTTTCTAGGGTGTTTTGGGTGGTTGCCAGGGCATTTCTATGGAGTTCCCGAGGTGTTCTGAAGGGTTTTCACTGTGTGTTGCTATGTGGTTGCGGTCACCTAAAGAATCCACTTAATGCCACATTCAGTATTGTTTGCCATGTGATGTGAACATTTTTAATAAAAATAGTTTACAAAAGTAATAGCACACCTCTCCTCAACACATTTTCATGATTTAAGGCAACATTCAGGTCCGCAGCACAAAAGGTTATGCGCTGAAGTGTAACATTTAGGGTCATGGAGTTTGAACAACTCATTCTTAATAATTGCATGCCTTTGCCTATATTACTTCATAGAATTTTTAAGCGTCATTTGAACCTTACCCTGTACCCTAATATGAAAGGTTTAAAGGATATAATTGTTCAAGTTTTTTCAACTTTGAAACAGCTGGTTTGTTTTCAGCATAACAAGATCGTTATCTTGGACAATTGACTGAAAGTGAATGCAGTTGTAAGGACCACACACATATTGGGCTCTGAGGACATGGTCATGTGACTCGATGAATATACACAAAGTCCTCTCCGAAGAACAAAAAGTTGTGAATGCTATTTTAGCTTTCAGCGCCTTGACTCTATCAATATGTCCTTGTACGGATTAGTGCGCTAATTAAAACGTTAGCCGATTCTGTTTAGGAACATGCATAAATTTCAACACTAACCACATAGTGGTTACACACTGCCAAGGGGGTAATTTTACAATGTTCAAAAGTAAACATACTCTGACATGTTTTCCACAAGTCTTTCTCAACACAGAAGTTTTTCTGGCAAAGACAAGGTGTGAGGTGGAACTGTTGAACAACGGAAAACATAATCAGACTAGCTGTGGGAAATTTCTGACATTCCACAATTGGAAAAATGTATCTTTGGATGCAATGCTGAAAATGAAGTAACAATAGAGAGCTATTGGCTCACTTGGAGACTTCAATCTTGATATAAGAATTACAGAGCCAAAAACAAATCTGAGCAGCTCTGGCTTACAACATCACACCAATTAGAATGGCTTGAGATCAGAATCACTTCTGTGCAGGATCCAAAATTAACACTCGCTGATTGCCAAAAATCAGTAAACAATGACTTTGGCCAGTTAATAAAGCTTCAAAAAATTAGTTTTTTTTAGGAACTGCAACATTATACATGGTTTAATTCAAGCAGTGAGAATGATGTAAGTGACGTTTGGAATTCTAATCAATGACATATCAATCTGTCTATTAATGTTGGAAAGTTAAAATAATTGTATTGTGAAGGTAAAGTTAATTTCATTATTTAGGTTAATTAAATAATTTAATATTTGTTTAAAAATATATGCCAATTTTTTTTTTCTCCATTTTTTTAAAGAATTTTGTGGCAATTTTATGTATAATGGCCAAAAAAAGAGAAAAAAGAACACTTTGTATAGCAACGGCTTTCCATTTTGGTCTCTTTCGCCAATGACATTTTGTACAATGACAAAATAAGCTTGCATGGCCTTTACCTGACAAAGTTTCAGGTTGCTTTAGATTAATGGGGCCATCATTTTGGACACGCATTACCGAACAGCATGACAACCCGAGCGCTTCATTCACTCATCCATCTTAACAGCAAATTTAGAAACAACCATGTTGTCAAACCAAGGTGCTTCATTCAGACCAACAAAATAAATGGCGAAGAATGCGAGTCATGCTAACCTAACTATTTTTACTGCTCAATCTCAGTGAGCTGCCGTCTTATTTTAGCAATGATTTGGCATTTAGTGTGGGTTTTACATGAGGACATAAGTATGAAGCAAGCAGTAATACATTCAGAGTGGCCATTTGGCTTCAGTCATTTTTCAAAGTAGTTATTATTTCATGCACATAACATCTTGAAGGTATCTTGTTTAGTTGCTACTGACTGCCTCAACCTAAACTAAAAGTATTTTCAAAGACTTGATGCTTGAAGCATTGCAAACTCTGATTACAAACACTTTCATTCTCAGATACTAATCTAGCCATCAGATTTGAGTGTACCATGTTGTGTGCATCATGAACAGTTTATAGTCTGATGGTTTGGACTTTTTTATTTCAATAAACATCACATTTCAATGAGAAATCCAACAGGGAAAATATTGACTTGATCGTAGATAAGTTCATCGGAACCAAACCAAACAAAAATGCTCATATTTGAAGGGATGTTTAAGTGCTTAGGTATTAAAAAAGATAACTAGAAATGAAATATATTTCTCTGATATACAATGACAATGGTATATGTGTCATGATGATACATTGATCATTGATCTTATTCTTTCGTGCACGAGTATTAAAATCATGGTCCATGAAGTAAATGAAGGGTTACTCAGTTATCACTGTTTAACAATATTTTTTACAGCGCCCTTCAAAGTATCATTTTGGACAATTAAATGGAATTATTCTTGGCGTGAAATGCGATTTATTGCTATGTTCTTTAGGAAGCTTGATGCTGTGTACATTGTTCTTTCCCTAAAACTGCATCATTGCATTTATCACAGCTGTCCAAAAACATAATTCGATGTATATAGGCACACATATTATCAGTTAAAGGTGTTTTACAGTTTGAAAATAGTGAAAGAATTGTGTCCTGATCACAGTTCGTTCAATAAAACACCAGACAATGCCCATTGTATAATTTCCCATGACACCCACCGTCTACCAGTGCCCCAGACTGGCCTGTGATCACTGCGCTTGCATCATTGAAGGCGAATAAAGTTCAGGGTTCTGCAAGTGGAGATCAGAGCGTTATAGTCATAAACTACACATCCTGCAATGCATTGGCCCACTTTAAAAACCTGAGAACAGAAAAGCACCAGTAGCTGCTGATTGGTTACGATCACGGCAGTCAAGTCAAATCGAGCCAGTCGGGTTTCTTATGTGGTTTACAGGTGTGGACGTCCACAGTTTCCTCACAGTCCCTGCACTCGACAGCGCAACACCATTTGAACTTGCACTCGCATTTGGTCACACGTTTTACACGGGTGGTGTCGTACCCGCGGCCGCAGCACATGACCTCGCAGCCGTCCATGCCTCTGGAAGACTTGTTGCACACCCGTCCTGCTGTGCCCAGAGAACCTGAAATATAAATGCAGGTCTTTTCAGTCACAGTAGTCAAATTATTCCATTGTGAGTCAATAGGCCAAACGTGTGTTTTCTGATATCAGGAACTTTACAGAAATGTACCATGTTTTTCAAGTCTAGGTCACATTCCGGCCCAAAACCAAAAAAAGACACAAATTATAATAAAACAAAAAATCTAAACGTTATTTATTTTTAATAAAAGCATGCAAAATCAAGCATATTTTAGGACCTATTTTAAGACTTATTTTGCATTAAGACTTTACGTTTATTGGAACTGAGAAATAAAAATCATTAAAATATTGGACTTTTTGGATTTTTATAATTGTCTTTATTCTGGTAGTTCTCATTAGATTGTCATTACTATAATAATTTTTAATAAATGTAATAAATTTAAATGATTACTGTATTGCAGAAAAAAAGTGTAACAATTAGAATTTAATGTATTTTTTTTCCATTGCAGTATTACAAATTGGATAAATGTGCTTAAAATTGTAACAATGAAAAATCTAAATAGTCCTTAAATTGAAATATGACTCTTTTTGTAAATTTCCGAAGTTCGAAATTTTCGTATGCGTTTTTTTGTATTCGTCATTCAGTGGCTCTGAATTGTCAAAACACCTCTCAAAATGCTTGCTACAGATGCGAAAAATGCAGAAAATGACTTTTTTATGATGGACAAAAGTTTCTGAGGCAGTGTGTAAACGTGATTGACACAAAGTGAAGTTATATTTATTTTTTTATGTGCGAAAATTTCGGACGAGAATTTTGGACTCGGTGTGCAAGGACCTTTACAAACAAAAACACTCAACACTCAGCTCTTTGTTGCTTACCCGCCGATCGGTCCATTAGGCAATAGTCTGGAGAGTTCTCAACGTACACTAGATCGTTTTTGGTTGTTCTCTTGTATTCCCGGTCTGCAACCATGAAGCCTGTACCATCCTGGTTCATCATGACCTCCACAGCAGTATTGTACTTCTTTCTCAAGTAGTCCCCTGTTCGCCGGAAATCAGTCATAGCCAACCAGCATGTCCTGAGAGCACATGACCCACTGACTCCATGACACTTGCATTCAGTCTTCATAAAACGCTTGACTGCCTAGAGAAAACAAAACTCAGCCCATGACCTATGAACCACTCCATAACCCAGATTAAACAGTTAAAAGTATTTATAATTAGCTTGCTGATTCCCCCCATTTGAGAATCTTGACACTTACCATTCTCCCGCAGCGGTTGTTGTGCAGATTCATCAGTGCTCTGGCATCTTTGACCATCCTCTCTCTGGCATCCACAAAAGCTTTGGCAAACTTGATACCGTAGTTAATGTTGTCGCTACAGCCGCCCCAGTCAAAGTCCCCTTCTTCATCGCTGGCTCGGCCTCTCCTGTGTGTGTCGCAGCCGCAGATCTTCAGCTCTCCTTGACTGCATGCCCTGGTGATGGCATAAACTACGCCCGCAGAGGAAATTGCATAAACGAATGCTGCTTCACGGCTACCTGATGGAGGAGAAACATTTTCATATTAGCATGTTAAAAATGTGGTACAGTTCTGTGCTTCAAAATGAATTTCATGTTTAGTGTATAATTTCAGAGCCAAATGGGTTATGCACACTGTCTCATGTTGACTTCAGGGTGCTTTCACACTGGCAGTTTAGTTTGAAACGGGTCACCATTCGCATGAAAAATTGTTAATGTGAAAGCTGTCATGTGGACACATGAGCGCACCGGGTAATGAACGTAAGAAGTGATCGGAGTTAGTTTGCACTGGAACTGTGGCGTGATTTGCACGAATGTGAAAGCAACTCGCACTTGGGTGCGCACTTGTTCAGGAAGTAAAGCAACCTGTGCATGTGTTTTAGTTGAGAATGATATCATTAATTCAACAAAACACATGTAGGGGATGACAGTGGTGATGATTTCCCTTGTGTAACCAGTCCTACTCCACCTGCTCCAAGCGGGACTCGAACTCTGGCATGGGAGGCGGGAGCGCTAACGCTAAGGACGCTAAAGACCGCAGCCGCTAGCGCGACTCTTGAGATCAGGGGAGTGAGGTTTACATGCACAGCTCTTACTGGCCTACGTCCGTTACACATGCAGTGCCATTATGTAGAGCGAGTGCAATCAGAGCAGCAAATGAATGGCTTGCAATCCGTTGTCTCCTCAGAAGAGTGAGTTTGCAAGCAGCAGAAAGCCACCTTCATGTGATGCACATACACTAAACCCAAGCGTCATTCACTCTGCTGCGCATATTAGCACCAAATTAATACAAAAACACAATATACTGACCCACGTTCTACTTTCTGCCATGCGCTGTGCATGTTTTTGATGATGAAAGATGAATGCAAATGCACCAGGGTTCAATAGAATCAAGTGAGTGTGAAACCAGACAATCGCACTCAGACCGCAGCAAACGTGCCCAATGTGAAAGACCCCTTTATGCCAACCTACGACGTACGTTTTAACATTAAAGTCCGCGTGAACCGGAAGTTGCAAACGACTTTTCTCCAGTGCTGTGACGTATTTCCCAGTGAAAAGGATTATTGAACAGAGGGCAGGGTTTTACTCTAGCGCTCCTCCTCTCCATCTCTCTCGCTCATAGCAGACTAACGGTTTGAGGGGAGTGGTTAAGCGTTTCCCAAACCAAGCCGTCAAACATACGTCATCAGAGAAGGTCCTCCAAGGCAGAGGGGAGGGGCATTTTCAGATTTTGATTAAAGATTACAAAGCCAAAAAAAATTTTTGTGTGGATTGACTTGCATGGATGAATTGTTCACCACAAAACTAACAATTTAGGCAAACAAAGTAAATATGGTCAATTTTGAATTCATGTGGACTTTAAAAAAGTAACTTTTCAGTAGTTTTTTGACAAGAGACAAGCAAGCTGATGAGGTGTAATGCCCTTAATATGATGTTAAATCCACTGTGCTTTTGTTATATCAACTCCCTAACATCATCTCTAGATTTAAGCTCCTTGGCTGAACTAAGTGCGGGAGGCCACCCTACAGCTTTCTAACATTCGACTGATTCAAGCTGACACTCCTTCACCTTTAGTTTCTTTGGTCGATTGCACTCATAGCCTTGAGGTGTGTTTTTTTGCCAAAGTAGCGCAAAATGACCCCTATTTTGCTCATTTTCCTCCTCCAGCTCACGCACTGAGCCAGAACAGAGGGTGATATGTCAAAAAGAGCAGCTTTGTCTGTCTGCCAGAGTCATCTGCACAAATATTTACATCTCCTATTACTGTTTATACATCAGCCTGTAGAGAACCCCCTCCGACTAGCCACTTGTATTTGGAGAACATCCACTCTCTCTCAGACTTTCGCCTATTCTTGTGGAGACCTTTTTTGTCCCTACCAGCATGTAAAGCTGTAATGCATTTACTGTACCAAATAGTGCTAGGCGGTGTACCAGCTATGCAAAATATGCTTTCTTATATCTTTCTTTTGATTTTGGTGTGGCTCTGACATGTTCATGACAGGTTGGGTGAGATTCACCTCGGCACACAGTTTTATTTGAACTAACAGTTTGATACTTTATGAAATATGAGCTTTTTAAATATGATACAGGGTTGCATAGTTCATGTCTTATTGCTGTATGACTATGATGAAGTGTAGCATAAATACTGACTGCGCAACATGACACGGCCGAACACAGTGCGGTCTCGCTCCAGCGTGCTGCAGTTCCAGCGATGGTGTCGGAACTGGTGCTGGCATTCTCGGATCCACTCTTTGGCTCCCTCTCCGATGGATTGCATGAGGTCTGGGTGTCTTTGGCAGAGTTGCCTCTGCTTGTTCACCAGCCCTGGAATGTTGTCGCATATGACCCGTGCACCTAATGCACCAATGTACCTGCAGAAACAAACAGATACATTGTTGACTAAGCATCTGACAAATGAATAATTGTAGTTTTCCATTGCAGTAGTTGGCAGTCTTGTGATAAGAAATAATCTTGTAATGCATAATTTAATCCATCCCACTTGAGCATCAGAAAATGACTTGGTCTTCTCTTCTGGGTCATCTTTATTGGAGACCAGACCTTCAAAGTTCATGTTAGCCACACTTTTTTTTAATTTATTTTTTAATGTTAGCCGCACTTTAATACACGGTTCTTTGGAATGCTTGATTCTCACTTGTCAATCATTCAGCAGTCAAATATTTTTGCGTAAAGACCACTAAATTGAATAACTGTCTGTTTTCCCAGGCAACAATTTCCTGTTGTACTAGTTTCTTCTCACATAATTTCAACTTAAATCAATATTTCATGCCCATTTATTTGTGATAATGATACCCCTATGATATTTTATTGTCAGCAAAAATGTTTTCCTCAAGGAGTCTTAAAGAGATAGTTCACCTAAAATAAACTTCCAGGCCAATCTCATGATAAAACTTAACTATTACAAGGTGGGCATTGTTTAATGATTTCTTCTTCTTCTTTTTTTTTTTTTTTACCGTATGAATGGTCTACCTCTAATCTAAACCATCAATGAGGCGACATGAGGACGACATGAGATTGTATGAATTCATATGAATACCAATTCATCAAAATGTAAAATAGTTACGAATTGCCATGCTAAAATTCTATCACACACTCAACCCTCATGTCGTTCCAAACCTGTATGACTTTCTTTCTGCTGTGGAACACAAAAGAAGATGTTTAAAAAATTTAAAAATAAAATCTCAGGCAAAGAAAGTCAATGGGGTCCAATGTTTTGGTTCCAATGAAGAAAGAAGTCATACAGGTTTGTAACAACATGAAGGTGAGTAAATCATTTTTGGATAAACTATCCCTTAAAGGACTATTTCTTACTCCATAATTTAGGACATTCCAGCATGTCCTATTTCCTATTTTGAAAAAATGCAAAAGATTTTCCATTCTGGTATTGATATTTGTGTTGCAGGTGTAGCATTTTCCTATTCTACACTTTCTGTTGAAGCGCAGCACACAGACACCTTCAGCGAAGTTTACGCTGTGCTCACGCGCCCTTGTCTCCTTCCCGGATCTCGTTCTCCAGTCAGTCGTGTCTGGGTTTGTGTGACAGCACTCCGTACAAACCTACTGAACAATTTCCACTCCTCTTATGGCTGTCCCTGTCCCTATCGCTCTCTCTCTCTCTCTCTCTCTCTCTCTCTCTCTCTCTCTCTCTCTCTCTCATACTGACATACTAGTGCAAACATAAGACCCAACGAAAGACTTATTCCTCTCGCTATAGCATCCATGGGAGGGCCTGGTATTGCCGGCTTTGCACGGTTGCCCTGTTGATCCTTGACACACAGAAACACAATCTCGCTCTGCCTCTCTGTTCCAGAACACTTATCAGCTGCATGCGGCCGGGATTGGGAAAGGCTGCTGCACGTGAGCCAGAAAACCGCTACGCGTGAATTGATTGCAACGATGACAACAATCCCCATAACTGTATAAATTACCATAGGAACTGAGAGATATTTATCACCACTGACTCACATGGATTTGGGCATGCCGCCATGGCTGTCTTGCGGACTCATGCCGTCGAATCCCCGCTGCCTTGTTGAGGGCAAGAGGGGCCATACGTATAGTTATTTCAACAGAGATTATACAAATGATAACCCTCCTTTTCCCATTCATGAAATACTGTATTATTGTCTTATCGTGTGCGTTTGAGAGAAACCGAGCATTCGTTTTTAATTGAAAGTATCAAAAAATAGCGTGGACTGAGATTATGTTGTTTACTCAGCTGTGGGGCACTAGGCAGTGTGCTGACTATGTTGATATTGCTACCTCTGAGACGTGATGGGGAACTTTTGAATGCTGCAATTAGACGTTTTTAAAGGCGAAGTCTGCCATTGTGTCATCATGTCTGCTGTTATACAATGAAGAAATGGACATGAAAAGCAATAACTTCTGAACCAAGTCACTTCAGATCTATATCACCCCTAGCAAGTGTGTTTATATGGTGTGTTAGCAGCACACAAGTAGGTCTGCTGATCCAGCCAAGACCTGTTATAGAACAGTCTGTAATGTGTTGATCAATGTCAGGTTAAGACATCAGACTCCTCTGTCTTTACTAACAATTGCTCTGTGCATTTCTGCCAGGCATCGAGAGCTCATTTTCTCTCTTCTCTCTTGGTCTCATTTTATCTGACTTTTTCACTAATATTAGTATTTTTATAAAAAAAAAAAAGTATAATTTTTTTTTTCAATTTTAGAACTTTTCATTTTTCATTCAAATAAACCTAACTGTAACTGTACATCACTCTACCTTCCTTGTTAAGCTCTGGACTATGAATGGAATTGGTCTAGACTGAAGAAGAAGAAGAAGAAGAAGAAAAAAACAATTTATAGAACAAACACACACACGCATATGTTTGGTTAACTATCTTTGTGGGGACTCTCAATAGACGTAATGGTTTTATATTCTATCCCCTTACACTAATCCTACCCATCACAGAAAACTTTCTGCACTTCTACATTTTCAAAAAAAACTCATTCTGTATGATTTATAAGCTTGTTTCCTCATGGGCATCTCAATTTAGGTCCCCACGGTGACACGAGTCCCCATGAGTCTATGCGCATTCAGGATGAAGTCCCCACCGGGATAGAAAAACATGTACACACACGCACACACACATATATGAATGCTTATATATGCTTTTTACATTATTTTTAAGTCAATTTAGACTGTAATTAAATTAATTAATTTAGACTGAATATAAATGTATATTTATGTTCCCTGAAAAACAGGTTTTATTAGTACAAAATTTCTTTATTATTATTAGCATTATTTTGACATGGTTTACATTTTTGGAACTATAAATAACTTTTAATCTCAAAATCCTAAAGAAATGCTACTGTATTTCTTGTACTTTTCTAGGTGATAAAACTTGTGACTTTCTGCTGGGTGGATCATAAAACTGAAAAATAACTAAATCACGTTGAGTCAACAAAAGGACACGAGTCATATCTAGAGAGATGGAAAGAACTTGAGTTGGAATATTAATTAGAATGGCAGGAAGAGGAATTTGCTGAACTGCAATGCAAAGAAATGTAACCCAGTTAATGCATTCTGGGAAATTACGTGTTCTTCCACCCTGATATACAAAAGTGAATGTATACATGTGATGATAAGCTAAATACAAATTTAAATACAAGTTTTTTTTTATGCTTTTATCTCGATAAACTTTGCTTTTCTAGTTAATAATTAGTCATATGCATTTCTTTGAATTTCTCTTTAAATTTTACTTTTACTTCCTCATACTATTCTATTAATTTCCATGATGTGATCAAACGAGATCCTCCCGGATAAACTGAAATTCCTATTTTTAGTGTTTTAATTAACGATTCTTGTTTTGACTGTTCCCAAATTGTAATACAAATTCAGTGAGTGTACTTTTAGGATTAGGTAAATTACGGTGAACAACCTACTACTAACTTACTTAACTGACAGCAACAGTTCTATTAGGTTTATTTTAGGTCTTTAAAATGTTAGATTTCGAAAAGAAAATGAACCAGTGCCAGGCTCTTGTGCCACTTTAAATAAACAATTAGAACCACCTACCACCAAGACGAGTCCACACTGGGAGTAAACATGAGCAGCATTAGGATAAAGAGCCGGTAAATCCGGTGAGAGCTGCCGCTCGGTTCACGGCGTGACAGAAATCCGTTACGCGCGCGCTGTCTGTCCCTGCATCCAAGTCCATCAAACTCTCGCATGTTGTTTGTAAGGGAAAACAATTATCCAAAAAAGAAAACGAAATGTCACTGGTTCATTACGGCTCTTGAAACACTGTATTCCTCATAATTCAAAACAATGTAGTTAATATCAATAAAGGTACTGTGAATGAAAAAAGAAATATCCGACCATATAAAATATTCATCAGTATCCAAGTGAGTTTCTTTCACTCGAGCAGCGGCATGAGGAACCTGAAAATGTCTATGTTAAAATAGTTATCACGGTTCCTAATTGCGTCCGGACCGGTCCAATGGTTGAGGTACAGTAGGCTATCTGTCCCGCAGAATCAGATTCAGAGGAATATCTCTGGTTGGTGGGGGTGTCATTGGCTGGCGCTCATTGGCTGGAATCAGCACGAGGAGACGAGATGAATGAGCGCGCGTCAACACACATTTCCTGATGCTGTCACAGATAACAGCCGCGCTTTTCAACACACTGTCAGACGCTGAGGCGTTACTCTCACAACTTACAAAGAAGGTTTTGGACACTACAATGATGGTAAAACCATGACATTTTTGTAGTAGGCCTACCTTGGATTAACATAATATAAGTATGTCTTATTTAGTAATGTAACATTGCTGTACCAGTACCTTGCCGTGACTTAATTGTTCGAAAGTGTTTAGAAACTAATGCTAACGTTACACTTAAAATGTACGAATGGCTTCGCAATTTTAACAAACAAACCAAGCTCCTCTTATTTTAAAGGCAGATAGCACAAGATCAATATTTAAAAATAAATAAAAAATCTCAAAAAAATAAGTATGTTTAAATTAAACTGAATATCTATCTATCTATCTATCTATCTATCTATCTATCTATCTATCTATCTATCTATCTATCTATCTATCTATCTATCTATCTATCTATCTATCTATCTATCTGCCTTAAACATGCTTCAGTTTATAATGTAATATCAGGCCAGACATCCAGTGTTTGTTTTGGTATCAACATGCCAAACTGGCCTGTGCAAGTCTATATATAACACAATGAATATCTTCTCAGCAAAGATAGTAGCCAGTGCTCATATGGGACGTGACATTGTAAATGTATATAATAACCCCACCTTGCTCATAAAATACACCACTGGTGGTATTAAATGGAGGGGGAACTGTTTTACACACAGTAATGCACAGTAAACAACAAAGAGCTCCAGAGAGAATGCACTGTCCTTCCCTCATTAATGGATGAAATATGCATATTAGGGGATACGTTTTCATAGTATCTATTTTGTTTGAATGCCACTTATTTACTTATATTAAAAGAATATAAATATGTTGTATTAGAAGTTTGGTAATTTTAGAAAATACTTGGAAACTGACATTCACACATATATAGCCTACATATAGCCTATCTATTATACTAAATTACAGTATATAAGTATACAAATTAATTAAAAATAGGTTAAGTGTGCTAAGATTACTAACATTAAGTGTTAGCTAGTGATACTTGCCTGCAGAACCACCACTAAATACTGATTAAATACCAAATCTAGTTCCAAAGGTATAGCTACTGTTGGAGCTCATACAGTGCAGAGCATCACTTGTATCATTTTGTTGTCTCTAAACAGAGTATGACCAGAATACTTAACCCTTTGGGACCCAGGATGTGCACCAATAATTAGTGACATGTCCTTTCTGTACTGAGAGGTCAGTGCCCTCCCCTCCCCTGATCTAGAGGAGCTGGTGATTATAGCAGTGTGTGGGAGACAGATTTCACCAGGCCAGGCATGCGTCCCTGTCGGCCTCGCAACCTCGACCTACTGTCCCAAACAGGAATGTTAATTAGCAGCATCCACCAGAGGGGGTGACCATCCCCTGACACAGAGGACGTCTACAGATAAACCAATGTAGTCAGCAGAAATAGCAGCACTGATATTTTAAGGGACATTAAAGGAATAGTCAAAATTGAAATACTTCATTATTTATTCACACTCAGTACATAATGTAAAGAATGACAAATTCAAATTAGATTTTTATAGTAGCCTAGATTTCATTTATATTAGATTAGATTGAATTTTTTAAATAGATTTAAATGATATTTTTCACGTTTTTGAGCCCAGTTTTAAACGAAATAAGCAGTGAATTTGCGCTTGACTGGAACCCGGTAAGACCATTGTGACCAGGGGGGCAGAGTGGCACATACTTCATGCGTGTTTGCTTCGCTGTTTCCCGGGCCACACACACTCGCACACATATACACACACATAAAGAGGGGATTTAGGATTTAGGGAGAGGCTCCTGGCTGGTTAAACTGTGATCCCTGCTCCTGTTAGTCTCACATGGATGCTTGTGATGCATACACATTTTTCACACGCTTTGTCCCGAGTTTAAGACAGCAGATGCTGGAAGATCTAAGGGTCAGGTTGTGCTTTCATTATAACGTCAAAATGAGAATCATACATTGACATTGACTCATTTCTGATTAAGTATGTGTTTAAAGTCACCAATAAAAGCAAAATTGTTAACGCTTATTTTTATGGAATATTTACTATAACTGATTAGTCTGTGCATATCATTATTTATTTGTTTAAATGAATGTGGCCTTGTAATATTTAATCGAAATAACTCTCTTACAGTGTCATCTCTTCTTTTCTCTGATGACGTGTTTACTGGCGCGAGGGCGGGACCACCTGTCACTCACATGAGATCGACCAATAGTAAACCACAACCATCCAATCAATTCCTCATGGACAAAATCAAGTCCCGCCCCTACATTTTCCTTGAGATTCAGTTTCACTTGGATATACGTCAAAGTAGGGAAGAAAAGACTATAGCAACTTCTGTTTCATGCTGACTTGCATATGATCAGCTCATTAAGAGGTAACAATTTTTTAATAACATTCATTATTAGATAACTCTCTGGAAGACTTGATTCTGATTGGTAAAAATCAGACCAAAAAAACGTGGCTTTCTACATTTCGTACATAGCTGTGCTTCATGTTTTTAATAGTACTTTGTGCTATTTCTTCCCAGATCATAAATCAATTTATACTTAATATTTTACTTTCAATCAAATAATTTGGTAAATAGCCATTTAGGCAGGATAACATATAATCAGCCAGTCATTATTGCAAAATAAACACATTCAAGGTGTGTTTTACTTAAAAAGTCATTATAGGTTTTAAATCTGAATATGTATGAAAAAAATAATATTTAATACAATTTGTACAAATCTGAATGTATACTGCCGATCTGATCATGAAGTCAATATATAGTGTCAGCACATAAAATTAACATAATAAAGTCAATTTGAATTTACTTTAGCCTTTAATGTTAAAATTAATACTCTGATATAATGCAATGCACCCCTGACCTCCGACTACCACAAGTATCACATTTATACACAAAATCAGATTTAATCTCAAAATAACTTTATTTTGCATACTATTTGTTTACAAAATAGAATGCAGTATACAGTGTATACTGCGCAGTAAGCTAGTGTGTGCTAGTGTTAGCCTATGAATGGCTGAGGATGGGTGATACTGTAACTTTACCACCCAGTGGCCCCTGCTGGCTGGATTTAGGCGGTACAGATATGCAAATCTAAAATATTTTCCAGCCCATGTCTACAAGTTTAACAAAGAATTTATAGATGATATTGGTTACAAAAATAATAACATTCATATCAGATCGCAAAAAGAATACAAAAACTTCAAAGATAAACAGAACAAAACATTATAAGGTGATACAAACATCTGTAACATGATTCTGAGCGAGATGTGAATATTTAGGCTAAATATCCAATGTCTTTAGATATACAAAAAACAAACTGCTATGTGAGAAAGCAAAGGATTGTTTGCACATGCAATCTGTAAATATATAGTTCAGTGTATAAACCAGATGACAGGGAAGGGTAAAATGGTCAGAAGTTCAAAAGTTTGGGGTTGGTAACTTTTTTTAAAATGTTTCGGAAAGTATCTTGTGCTCACCAATTTTGCATTTATTTGACTAAAAAAAAATCTATTATTGTGAAAAATATTATTATAATAATTTTTTGTTGTTGTGGAAACCATGAAATTTTTCAGGATTATTTGATGAATTGAAACTTGTAGCATTAGTGTCTTTATTAATGCAATGCGTCCTTCCTGAATAAAAATATTAATTTCTTACTGACCCCAAACTTTTGAATGGTAGTGTGCCTAAATATAAATATTTGTCAGAATAACAATATATAAAACTATTTATAGAAGCTGGTGATTGTCAGCGATAAACAAGTCTTATTTTCTCATGGATGACATACAGAAAACGCAGAATGTATAATGTATTCATGCACACAATCAACATGCATTTCAATGAGATATTGTAACATTGCAGATTTACATAGAAAATATATCATTCAAATCTTCCAAAATGATTTAAAAAACCTGAAACATCCCTTAGAAAAAGAAATCAACAGTGTTTGACGTGATCGTTCATCATTTGTGCTTGCTAGCCGCTAGATGACAGCACCAGGTCTGGTTCTTTGCTGCTCTTTGGGTTGCAGCTGTGTCCGCAACCGGACGACATTTGAGCCAAGTGAGCAGCTCGCAGGGTGGCCGGAGAAAGAGGCGTTTCGGCGAGGCCTGGTTTCTTGGGTGGGAGCGGAGGTGGGTTCCCTCTGTCGGCTCTGGGAATAGTTGGAGACCTGATGGTGGGGGACAACATCCCAGAGTGGGCCAACGTGCGGTAATCTGTGCCGAAAGGGGAACTGTTGGGGGATGTTGGTGTGCTGGGACCTTGCTGAGTGCTGAAGCGACTCAGGACCTGTGTGACGGTGCTGCGGGCTGCTTGTTTAGGTGAAACGTTGTCTGGTGGAGCCACACAGGGCAAAGGGTCCTGCGGACTGTTCGGAGGGGAAGAGACGGCCTGAGAATCTTGATCACTGGTGCCTTGGAACTTGTGACGGGCTGCGTGGAAGCGCTGGTTGATGCCAGCCTGATACGCAGCTTGTACACTAGGCACGTCTGGTGACTGATTGCTTGTCGTAGGGCTGTGAGCTTGTGAACCGGTCGGAGAGCTCCCGTTGGTTAACATACTCTGCTTCTCAACACTCGCATCTTCCTCTGGAGGAGTAAGATGTCCGTTCATTTTTGTCTTGGTCTTATCTGATCTCTCCTCAGCATCCCTCATCTCTCTCCTCAATCGCTCTAGTTCTTCCTGTAGCGCGTTACAGCGTGCTTCCTCTTTCCGTATTCTCAGCCCAAGCTGCTCCCGTTCAGTGTCAAACTCGGCCAACAGCTCCTCTCGCTTCGCCTCTATTTGCATAGCCCGCTTCTTTTCCTCCTCAAGCTCCGCCCTCAGAGTCTGATTGGCCGCTCGCTCGCGATCAAGGCGATGGCTGAGTTCGTTGGCACGCTGGGACTCCTCGTGTGCGCGGGTGCCGGAGCGTTTGCATTCCCGACTCAGCGCCGTCATGAGCTGTTTATGCTGGACTCGCTGGTCTTCTAACTGATCGTGCAGTCGTTTGTTCTCCCTCTCCATTCGGGGCGTCTTTGCCTTCTCGAACTCCAACTAAACATGTGTATAAAAACTAAATCAGATCGAAATACACTGATAGATTCACAGATTTACACAAAAACATTTAGTAAGATAAGACATTTTTTCAGAGAATATACACTACTGTTCAAAAGTTTAAGGTCTGTAAGATTTTTAAATGTTTTTAAAAAGTCTCTTATGCTGCATTTACTCAAAATAAATTACTCAAAAATACTGTAAAAACAGAAATATTATTACAATTTTAATAATTCCTGTGATGCAAAGCTGAATTTTCCGCATCATTACTTCAGTCTTCTGTCACATGATCCTTCAGAAATCATTCGAATGATTTGCAGCTCAAGAAACATTTCTTATTATTATCAATGTTGAAAACAGACTTTGATGAGTAGAAAGTTCAAAAGAACAGCATTTATTTGAAATTTTATGTGTATAAAAAGCATGTTTAATTCAATACTGTGTTAAATAAAACACCTTTTGACAAAGGCTTTAACAATCAGGTCTTTTAATGAACTAAACTTTCTGTGGTATCTTAGGGCCCTTTCACACCTACCTTGTCTGGACCGGATTTTCGGACTTTTCAGTTTGGTCCGAATCAAAATTACAGGAGTGAAACCTCCCCCGGACCACGGTCCGGACCAAACAGACGAAATTTGGTCCTACGAAAAGAGGTAGTCTCGGTCTGGATCAAACTGAACAAAGGTTTGGTTCGTTTCTAGTGTGAAAGCATTTTCTGTATGGTTCGGACTTTCAGACCATTTACAGGAGTTCCGGTGGTTCCCGCGTAGTCTAAACAACTGAAGAAGAATATTGTGCAGATCTGTCAGTCCTGCCCACAGCGTTTCTTCCAGTTGATTCACACCGCGCGTGCGCGCGCCGACACACACACACACACACACACACACACACACACACACACACACATATATATGTCCTGCGTCCTGCCGGCGACGATAAAATGTTCGCACAACGAGGACGTTCATTTGGCAAATTTGAACTAGTCTCGAGTATAGTTGGTGCTGCAGGGAGTAAAGCCATAATAATAAAGTATAGTGGCAACGATATGCGTTTGTTCTTTCATTCTTGTCAAAGTTACCCGCCGAATTGACAACATGCTGACGTCGGACGCACGTCCGTTTACAAACCAATCATTAATGTCTAGATTCAGCCCATATAGATGACGACGACAGGACGCAAATACGTCATGTAAAGTTCTTTAGTGCGCTCCCATAATTGCAATGTGAAACCAAACCAAAACTAACAGAATGTATACAATGTATCAAAACATGAACTTTGGTTCGGACCTTGGTGCGGACTTTCAGGTGTGAAAACGCCCTTAATTTGAGGTACTCCTAGGAAACAGGCTACACTTTTCCTTTACCTTAATCAAAATGAGTCTTTGCTCTATTAAAATATATATTGAAACGTGTTTTTTTAATGATTTTTACACATTTACATATGCAAGCTTGGCATCATCTTATTAAATGTGCACATTTTTGTATATAACACCAAAAGTGTTAGGGTGTTTTCACACCTGAAAGTCCGCACCAAGGTCCGACCAAAGTTCATGTTTTGATACATTGTATACATTCTGTTAGTTTTGGTTTGGTTTCACATTGCAATTATGCGAGCGCACTAAAGAACTTTACATGACGTATTTGCGTCCTGTTGTCGTCATCTATATGGGCTGCATCTTGACATTGATTGGTTTGTAAACGGACGTGCGTCTGACATCGGCGTGTTGTCAATTCGGCGGGTAACTTTGACAAGAATGAAAGAACAGGCGCATATCGTTGCCACTATACTTTTATTATTATGGCATTAATCCCTGCAGCACCAACTATACTTCAAATTCGCCAAATGAACGTCCTCGTTGTGAGAACATTTTATCGTCGCCGGAGGGACGCAGGACAAATATGTGTGTGTGTGTGTGTGTGTGTGCGCGCGCGTGTGAATCAGCTGGAAGAAACGCTGTGGGCAGGACTGACAGATCTGCACAATATTCTTCTTCAGTTGTTTAGGCTACGCGGGAACCACCGGAACTTCCTGTAAATGGTCTGAAAGTCCGAACCAAAAAGAAAATGCTTTCACACTAGAAACGAACCAAACCTTTGTTCAGTTTGATCCGGACCAAGACTACCTCTTTTCGTAGGACCAAATTTCGTCTGTTTGGTCCGGACCATGGTCCGGGGGAGGTTTCACACCTGTAATTTTGATTCGGACCAAACTGAAAAGTCCGAAAATCCGGACCAGACAAGGTAGGTGTGAAAGGGCCCTAAGATGACTACAATACGATCAGTTCTTTGTACCTGCTGCAGGAGGCGCTCTCTCTCCTTCTCCAGAATGTAAGTGACATCATCTCCTTCAGCAGTGTCCTCAGCATGCTTTCTCTTCTCCTCCTCCAGATCAGCAATGACCTGAAACCACCACAGAGGGGCGACAGAAATAGAGACAAAGATTAGCTTATAAACCAATCCAATCTCTCCTTGACCTGCTACACTGTGGTAAATCCAATTTAAACGATATGATGTTCACATCAGTAACGATGATGACAGTGGCTTTTAGCTATTATGCAGTAAACTCACCCTCCTGTGTCTGTTCTCGGCAGCTGCCAGCTGTTTCAGCATCTTCTCCTGCATCCTTCTGCAGTGTCCGACCACCAGCTTCAGCACCGCTAAAGGGTCCAAGCGAGCCGTGGCCCCACAGACCCCCTCTCGTCTCTGGGAGGAGCTTCCTCCATCTCCCCTGGTCTGGCCGGAGCTCTGGAGGACCTCGCTGTCTCTCTGCAGGGCCAGGAACGGGTCGCTCAGGTTGTATTTGCCATATCTCTCCCACATGCTGGAATCTCTACGCTGGGCCTGTAGCGAGAAGGAGACAGGAACAGGGATTTATTTGATTATTTAAGATGGATTTTATTAAACATCTGCACATTTCAGTTTAAACAATGTGTTTAAAGAGATCAAAATGTCCATAATCTTTTGACATGAAACAGCTATTTGAGTTCTGACATCGTCGTATTAAGGGGAGTTTGTGGCTCGTTTTTGTAGCTTCCATTTCATTTTGCAAGTCTTGTAAAG
Organism: Rutilus rutilus; assembly: GCF_951802725.1. Taxonomy (NCBI): domain Eukaryota; kingdom Metazoa; phylum Chordata; class Actinopteri; order Cypriniformes; family Leuciscidae; genus Rutilus; species Rutilus rutilus. The sequence continues at coordinate 35,236,232 of NC_140217.1, read as the reverse complement.
CGGCCTCCTTTTTTCTCTTTCACACAGACACGCTCAGTCCATACTTGCTTTCTAAACAGGAAATGAGATGATACAGAGCATATGACCCTGCCAAAAGCAACATTAACCATTCTCTAAGGCTCTGTGTATATGTGTGTGAGTGTGTGTATGTGTTCAGCTCTCTGTGTTTGCTGTTTTAAGCAAGAGGTCAAGCAAGGGGTCCATATAGGGATGAAAACAATTGCTGCAGTCTAGGTAGGGTCAATGCAGTGAATGGGACACCAAAAAAAGTTCCAGCTGGAGTAATTTAATACCTCCTGAAATGACTCTGAACTAAAAGGGCTCAGATTTGACCCAGAAAAAAACAACAACACCACAAGGATAAGGATAAGGAACTGTTGAACAGTAAAGAGAGTCACCAATAGCTAGGAAGAGTCTTATATTACAGGGTTCAAGTAATGTTGACAATTCCAGACCAACAGAGAAAAAAAAATACTTTCTTGCTAAAGTTACCCAGGGTTGCCCAGACAGTGATGCATAAAGGCCCCGACCCCGCAGCGGTATACTGTTAGCAAACATCCCTGTGAGCGGCGATTAGATATGTAAATATGTACTGCGTGATTTCCTTTCAACACCAAACTAAACACACAGCCAAGGGTGAGAAAACAGCAGTTAAGAAAGCGTCTGATCATAGCGACGTGTTTGCACGAGCCCAGCAATTTGGTGCTCCAGTCACGTCACGTTTATTTATATACCATTTTATACAATATATTGCTTTAAAGCAAATGACTTTAGAGAACATGAAGAAATAGTGTCAGGCTTAGAGTTCTCAACGGGTCGGGTCGGCCCGACAAACCCGACGGGACCCGCGGGTTCGGGTCGAAAATATAATCAAATGACTCGGGTCGGGTCGGACCTCGGGCTTAATCTTTTCCGCTCAAAAAAATAAATAAAACATTTATTAATCATCGCTGCTGTTCACCGTAAAGAAAGTCTGGCTGCTGCGTGTAACGTGCATCATGGAGAGGGGCGGGGGCAGACCTGACGCCGCTGCGTGCACGCCTTTAGTCTGGAGGAGAAGATGGAGTTGGTGAGAAGTAAACTTGCCGCAGGTGAATTCACCGTCGCTACTACAGCCTATTTATATATTTAAAGTTTATTGTTTCAGTTGTTTGTATTGTTTGTATTGTTAAAAGGTGTGAACATTAAAGGTTGATTTGAATTCCCATCTGCTGGTCATGATAATACGTTTATGAGAGAAAAAAAAATTCTGCCGCAGCATCGGGCCGCGGGCCGGGTTCGGGCAGAGGATTCATGTTTATGTGTCGGGTTACATCGGGTCCGGGCTTTAAAAGCCACGGGCCAGGTCGGGTTGTAATTTTCAGGCCCGTTGAGAACTCTAGTCAGGCTGATATTTACACTGCAAGTCTTCATGCACAGATCTGATCTTTTGACCATATTTTGTTTATCCCACCTGTTTACATTCACTTTAGACTTGACTGGTATCCGATATCTGTGTTTACATTAATTCCCGCCCCAAAATGATTCTGTTGGTGATCACTTTACTATGCAACATGGTTTTAAATGGTCGTACTAAAATGATTTATAATACACGTCGTGTGGCCATGATTATTTGCCAGCATGGACAAGTTAAAAGCTACAAGTTAATGGATGTGTTAGCAGCGCAAAATCTGACTGAACAGAAATAGACAGGAAATTAGCGTTAATTTTCGTTCTTATTTTAGTAGCGCGGTAAGATTTCATTTATTTGAATGAATTTAAAGGAATTAACAAGAGAGAGAGAGAGAGAGAGAGACTGTAAGTGTGAATTACCTGTGTGAGTCTGCATGTAATAGTAAAGCTTGTCAGTTTATTTACGAAAACAGCAAAGTTAACACCTCATTGCTTAGAAACAGCCTATAATGTAGATTGCAGAAAAAATCGGATCTCGTGCGGATTTTTGTTTTTACACGTGTGCAGAAAAATTCCGATCTCTGTCAGATGTGATTAAAATATCAGATTTTTTGTCTCAGTGTCTCTTTCAATTAGAATTACTATAAAGTGGCTCTCCAGTGTATTCATGTTTATACTGAGACGTCTGACTGCGACAAACTAAATGGAAGAAATTAACCGGAGAAGACTTCCACGTCAAAGAAGGCGGAGCTTCAGAGCACACCTACCTATTACATCATCGCCACAGACCAATGGTAGTTCGAAGGTTTTTACCAGTCGGAGCGAACTTTTCCGGAAAGTTCACTTCGGCAAGCTGTTTCAACGTTTGTTCTTCGATTTCGCTAGAAGTATATCGGGATCTTTAGGATGCTAGTTTATTATAAACTTATAAACGTATTTTGGTTGTAACAAAAGAGGTTTGGAGCTTAAATGTAAAAAGAAAAGAGGGATGAAATACTCCACCTCCTTCAGGGTAGTTTGGAATGACATGGCATGTTTGGTGATACCAGCTGAAAGCTGTGAGAGTGGGAGCTGTTGAAAAATGACTAGACGTCTACAGGGAATAGAGGTATGAAAATTAATGTCAGGAGGAGAGGTAAAGACACACAGATGGATATATGCATCTAAACACACACCAGGGACCATCATTAACGTTTTTCCACACCTGCCAATGGAGGATGAAAATTTACTGACCATAAATAATTATTATCAGTCACAAAGCTGTATATAGTAGAATAGAACAGTTTAAAAGTTTTTAAGACTGCTTTTAACATGTCATGATATATATATATGACAGAAATGACAGTGCGGTTCTCTGCTTCTCTACTGCATTGTTAAAGGGATATAGGAAATAGGCTCATTTTACAACTCCCCCAGAGTTAAACAGTTGAGTTTTACCGTTTTCGAATCCATTCAGCCGAACTCCGGGTCTGGCAGTACCACTTTTAGCATAGCTTAACATAGATCATTGAATCGGACAAGACCATTAGCATCTCTCTCAAAAAAATGACCGTAATGATATGACGCAGCGCCTGAAAATAGGTCTAATAGGTTAGACAAACTTAGTCCCGGTCACGTTGGAAGTTACCGAGCTGGGGACTATTTTCAGGCGCTGCGTCATGTCATTACGCCTGCTGGACTCATGGTACGGCAGCAAAGTTTCTTGATTATTACGCGTGAATGAGAGTATAGTTCCTAGCCATATCAGCCTAGAAAATCGCAACTTTACATTTTCCGTCGGTCTTAGTACACGATGTAACTACAGAAGAGTCAAGTTTTAAATAGGAAATTTTTTGAGAGAGATGCTAATGGTCTTGTCCGATTCAATGATCTATGCTAAGCTATGCTAAAAGTGATACTGCCAGACCCGGAGATCGGCTGAATGGATCCGAAAACGGTAAAACTCAACTGTTTAACTCTGGGGGAGTTGTAAAATGAGCCTATTTCCAAAAAAAGTGGAGTATCCCTTTAAATCTACTCGACTCATCTGCTCTTAGATTGATAGATTCAAGTTGTAACATGCATGTGATGTCCATCTGGTAAGTGTGTGTGAGAGTATTTGTGTTTTAATGGTTTACTAAAGTTCAGCAACAACAAAGTCTACAGAAACCGGATTATCAGAAACTCACACACTAGCCATGATGAATGTGGTAAACAAGTGTGTACTTTGATTCTCTGTGAACCTCTTTGGTGCTGATGCTAGAACAGATAAATGTGCTGTGCAGACGTGACACAATGAACGAGTGTTTTACAGTCTCTGAAGCAGAAAGGGTGAGGTAGAAAGAGAGTAAAACCTGGAGGTGCTTAACAAGACATAGGAGAATATGAGAGTGAAGGTGGGTAACTTTATCACCAATACTTTAATGAAAGCTTGGTGCTTTAAAAAGCATTTTAATACTGTAAAAATACACACAGCAGCTTTAAAGATGAATGCCATTGGTCTTTGCTGAATGCAATTTTCTTTCCAGTTGTGATGTATTCCCTACTGAAACATATTGGAAGTTAGTGGGCAAATCAAAGGGCTAAATTCCCCGTTTTAGAAAACATCCTGTAAATTATATGGAAAAAAGAGAAACTGAAGGAAAAAAAAAAAAAGTTAGGAAAGGCGTTTCTGAAGTAGACATCTTGAAGATAAGCATCTAGGAGCTGTTACATAATAAGTAAAATCTTATTTAACCGCTTTGATTTAAATTGATAGTGAAGTCGAAAAGAAAAGTGGGGGAAAGAAAGGTAAAAAGGGATTGCAACATATATATGACACAGGTCAGTTTAAAGAAAGTCAAAAACAAAACAGGAAAGAAAAGAAAGACAGAATGGTAACGAGACCTGTAGAATTACATAGCTACTTTTTGCTGTCTTGGAAGCTCTTCTAATTCACACAAAATAAGCCCAACACAAACATCCAGTATTAGATGTTTAAAAAGAAGAATCAGACTAAAAGTTGCATTTAGTCTAGTCCTAAAAAGAAGAATTTCATGGCCTTTATTTAAATGACAATGTGTCGTTGCTGTACTTTGATACACGACTCTCTGATCTATTTTATTCTATTCTATATATTTTATTATAGATTATTATGTTTTCTTGATTATTATGTTTTCTTCTTCTATTCGGCAATACAAATCTGGCACAACATCTAATCTAAAATAAAGGGACTTGAAAGTACTATTCAAGCTATTTACTTTAATACAAGGCAATGTAAGCTCCAAATAAACAACAGCTGTTCTGTATGCAAAATCTTTTGTTTGTCAAGTTAGTGGATGTCTACTTTCCATTCTATATGTATGATGCTTTGTGTGTGTGTGTGTGTGTGTGTGTGTGTGTGTGTTTTTAGGCTAAAAGCTTGAGCAATTACGGGGGCCTTGGGAAGATTAACCTTACTAATGACTTAAGATAAGTCAGCCAGTCTGGTGCCTTCAAACAACCTTTATGTGTGTGTGTGTGTGTGTACTTGTACAACTATCTTTGTGAGCACCAGTTTGAGTTTTAGACCATTAGAGTGAGGACAAAGAGAGTAAAGTGAGGACATGTTGGCCGGTCCTCACTTTCTGAGACCCCTTTAAAGGCCTGTTTGAGGGTCAAGACTTGGTTTTAGGGATAAGATTATAATTAGGTTAATGGTTGGTTTAGGGTAAGGGTTCGGGTAAGGCACTTAGTTGTGATGGGTAAGGTTAGGGTAAGCGGCTAGAGATTGCATTGTGTCAATGAATGTCCTCATAAAGATAGATGTACAAGAAAGTGTGTGTGTGTGTGTGTGAGAGAGAGAGAGAGAGAGAGAGAGAGAGAGAGAGAGAGAGAGAGAGAGAGAGAGAGAGAGAGAGAGAGAGAGAGAGAGAGAGAGAGAGAGAGAGAGAGAGCGTGTGTACCTGATAGAGAAAGATAACATATATCTTCACTAATAAAATTAAAGAGACCAGGGATTAAGGTAAACAACACAGTGAGATACTTCAGGTATCTGCTATTTGCACTCCCAACATGCTAGCTCCTCAAATGACAAAAACAAACAAAAAACATATGAAGCTATTTTTGAATGTTCACTTTTGAAGATTCACTTATTTTCAACTTTGAGATGGACACCTGGGAGGCATTCTTTCTTGAACTCAATGTCTAACTATTTAAAACTATTTTCTTGTTAGTCATGAAATGTTTTCAAGTTTTCCTTGAAAAGTCAATCGCTGCTAAGGGGCATAAATAAATATGGAAACGATTATTTGAGCAAAATACTATTTAGTTCCAGTTTTTTTTTTTTTTTTCAGAGAAAGCACCATAAGGAAATAATGAATTGTGTTTGTATGTACCATTAGCATGGCTAATGAAGTTATACCGAGATTAGGGGCTGTTGTGATGTTACTTCTGCCCTCCTGATTTTTTCTTTTGACCAAATGCATAAGGGACAATTGTAATGCGTGTATGTGTTTGAGAGAGTCGAAGCAGAAAAGTCATGCCTTAATGACCTCATTCAAAGCAGGCAATGAGTGACAGAGATTGTAATCCCAGCATGCCAGAACATCGCCCCTAAAAACCACAGAGAGTTTTAGAAGAAATATGCAGTTGGGTTAAATATACGCTATCTACTTAAGAAGTCACTTAAAAGTGATTCAGAAGAGCGGTTAATACCCAAAATCTACCGTTTGTGACACTCGCATAGCCTCAGTCCAATGCTTTAAAGAACAGGAATGCAGCAGATAATATCTGTGCAGCCTTCCAGACAGCTTTACCACAAAAAAACATGATCTGAGAGCACAGATGCTGAGTTTTATTACCGTGCTAACATGATCAGATGAACCAACGGCACTACAATAAAGTTTAAAGCTTTTACTTTTACTTTTAAAGCTAATACTAGACAGCAGGAAATGTGCGTAATAATGTTTGACATGTTTGTGCGTGTTTATGCAGAGAACAAATAACATTTTGGAATAAAACCAGGGGCCCAGAGTATTGCCGTTTGTACTGACGCAGATGATATGCTCAAAAAGGAAGTTGTCTTGCTCACTGTCTGGCTGATTCTGAGTCATTCCTAAATTGCCAAATAAGTAAATCCACTTTATGTATATAATATGGGTCCCACTTTATATTAGGTGTCTCTAACTACTATGCCCTACATTTAAATGTATTATTTGATACAATGCACTTATTGTGTACATCAGGGATGATCCTGGAGAGCCACTGTTCTGCTTCAACCCTAATCAAACAACAGTTTTTTTGTGTGTGAGATTCACCAATATAATAGTACTAAATCGCTATTGAATTGGTACTTTAAAGTACTTTAAAAAAAAGAGTAGTTGCGTCTGCTGAGCTGCGTTTGTAAGTAGCCTGGTGTCCACCAGAAGAGTGGGATGAGGCCCAGCAACAGTGCTGGAATGTAGTAGGAGTCTTAAACAGAAAAAGTCCGATGGGTAAAATGAGATCCAGTCGGTTTTAATTAAAAGTCGATGAACGTTGAATTGAAAATAACTTGAGAATGCTGTTAAATTGGAAAGGCAGCAAATAGCAAAACACTTAAGTTACAGGAAGAACAACAAACGGCAGGTATGCTCAAATATCCATCACTATGGCATTTATTTGAGTGTAGGTTCTCGCTAACTATCCCAAAAACCGTGTGAGATGTTTGTTGCACAGCTAACCGAGAACTCTGCGTAGCCAACGCCATCATTTCTGGTTATACGAAGGCTAAAATTATCTTTTTTTTAAATGTTTAGCTTTTACATATCTTATATAAACTGAGCTTCTGTCATAGATAAACTGTGCACTGATGTTTAATACACTAACAGGATGTTAGCGTTAATATGCTAGCGTGCACGATTGAGCTATGAACCAGACAGACATCTGGATTTCATTGAGTGATACAGCTATAATGTCTCTCCTGGGTATCTAGTCTGCTGTGCGAAGAGTTAAACCTTTTTGAAAGCGAACTACTGACTGTCAATAGACAATAATTTAGGCATATAATTATTGAAGTATTGATTTATTAGTATTGACAAAAAATGTATTTTAAATGAATATTATTGAGTACAATCTCAGCTTGTTTATATGTTGGTTTGAGATGTTTCAGCTCTCATTCACGTGCCTCAGTTGAGTATGGATGAAGGGAACTCTCCAAGGAATACACACCACAAGATCATAAGAGCTGTCAATCACAGAGGAGCCTCCGTAATGGTGTAAATTACGACTTGGGTCGCCGCTACTCGGAAAACATGCAGCACTGTTAGTAGTTGAACATCTGAACATCTTGAATGGTTAAATAAGTCCACATGCTCCTGAATAAATTCTACATGATGACACAGGGATTTTTTTATTTTTTATGTTCGTTTAATTATGTTTATGTGATGTTCATTGACCTGTTGTCCACACAAAGTTATCACATAGCTTGAGAAGACTTGGACATATCAACCACTGTTGTGGTTCTTTATGGTGTTTTTGGTCTAAATTGAGAGCTATGTGAAGATTCTCCAAAAGATCCACAGAAAGTAAAAGCAAATGGGTTTTTGGATGAATGACATATGGCTACTAGAGGTCGACCGAAAGTGAATTTTACTGGTAACGATAACCACGCTGTCCGATAACCGATTAATCAACCGATAGTTCGTAAAATCGATAATCAATGAAAACAAACATAACACATAAAAAAGTGCTGAACTTTAATACAAAAATTAAAGGGAAAAAAAACAGTACTGTGCCATGAAAATAAACGGTACTTTACTTTTTAAATATAAAAAATATTAATATATTAATTATACCTTGATCATTCATGTTAATTCATAGTGCATTAACTAATGTTAAGAGATACAACTTTAAAATGTAAAAATGTATTAGTAAATATTGAATTTAACAATGAACAATACTTTTATTAACTTTGGTTAATGTTGCAAATGGAAACTGTTACCATTTCATATAAATCATAACAGTCATGCTAAAAGATGGCCATCTTTATATATCTACACAAAGGCCACAGCACTGAAATTAAGGAATTGTCCCGCTCAGTGCAGCATGCAGCTAGCCTGGTCCTACCAGACTCTCGTACATTTCATTTGTACAGAGAGTCTGGCCACTCCCCATTGACAAGCGTTAAAGCAACACCAAGCAACTTTTGCTCTCGGGGTCCCCCTACAGTTGGGAAACAGTATTGTCTTCTACTAGAGGTAACACCAGGGGATACACGTGCATTTGTTGACAAGCCGATACCCCCGAACTCTGCAGGAGTTCCCACGTCTTGGGCAGACTGCCTGTGTTGCGTGTGAAATGTCTTCATCCCAGGTACAATGGCATCTATTTCAGCATATCATATGAATATAATTTCATGGGTTTTATTTTTTTCGAACACCAAAAGATCGCGTAGCTCACGTTTACAAGCCAGCGTCATTATAGTAGCCTATTGGCTACTGTTTTACAGAATGCTAATTCAATTCAATGTTTGTGTGGTGGGTAATAGCCATATATCGTCAATATTATAATATCAAGCTACCATAGATGAATCTGCAAAGTTGAAAAATCGATTTGCATTATAGCCTGAGGCAAGACACTTTCACCAGAAAAATAAATAAACAAACATGACTATCAGCCTGCAGTCATTAGGCTACTTAGCCTAAAAGATCATTTTGTCTGTCTAATCATGTATTATTTACTTGCAAGAATGTAGCTCCTACCAAACTTGTACACGCCGTTTAGACATAGGCTTACTTCTGACTTTTTTTTTGTCCGTTGCTGCTTTGGCCATGACAAAAACATACGCACGAAAGCCGGAAAACAAACGCTGGTTGGCCTCTCACGTCCATAGACAGTAAACGCTCACGTCCAAATTTGAGGAAGTGGTGGGGGAAGTGACGTATGCCGTAAAGCAGTCGAATTTTGTAGTTCTTTTTGTGCTCGGGTTACTACCCGAAACCCCGAAGTTACATAGTGCCAGTAAAAGCGATATAGACCCCATCAGGCTATGGCAGCCGTGTCATTCAACCTATTGTAAGTCGATGTACCATCACAAGGGTCTTGGAAATATAGTATTAAGGTTGAAAAGCTACATAGTGTTGCTTTAACATCCTTGAAGGCGGATACTCTGTTGAAGTTTAAAACTATTGGATCTGCCCAGAGCCACTCTGGATTTGCCATAACCAATCGCTAACGTTTGCCGTTTAACGTTTGGTCGTGACGTATGACCTCAACATCATCGTTCTCAGCCACTCCCTCTGTTCGCTGATTGGACAGGTAAAAATTTGCTGGAGAAAACCCGTGAATATACCGCAAACCCAGACGACGTACTGAAGGAAAATAAAAATTGAGCAGAAGTACGTAGGAGGGCGGAGCCAGGCTAGCATGCAGCCTCGCGTGTTAAAACAAACTCCGCGAGGATCAGTGATTTATTTGGCCTCTAGAGGCCGCTCTCAAACTGTATAATGACAAGCACACGCTTCTCAGCCTAACCTTGAGTGCCTGTATGACAAAGTCTCTGGCCTCCAGCTCTCCCTCAAGAACACTGAAGAGCAGCAGCACGTCTCTCTTACTCAGAGCCTCCACGTTTAGCCTCGCCTCCTGAAAAGAGAACAAAACACGGAGCAAATGAGTGTTAGAAAAAATACAAAATGATACTCAAATGTATTCAGGGATTCTAATGACTGTTTTCAACAAACGGTACACTATATTAGAGCAAAGTTTAGAATAAATTGTTTGAAAAACACGCAGTCAGGCAACAATATCCAAGTCTACAAATCCCCTCTCTTATTTCCCATATGCAGACCTAATGACTGCAGTCTGCTATAATCTTGATGTGCTTGTCTTGATTGTACAGTGTGCTGCTTATTCAATGCACATTATAATGAAATAAACTAGACAAACCCACAGTAAACAAGTGCACTAAATCATTTTTCTTTTTGTTTTCAGTATGAATGCAGCATGCAAATGTTTTCAGTTACCCGTGTCATTAAATATCAACTTGCATGCATATTTGTCACTCGCACACTAAAAGTTTGAGGTCTGTAAGATTTTTTTATGTTTTTGAAAGAAGTTTCTTATGCTCACTAAGGTGGCATTTATTTGATCAAAAATACAGTAAAAACAGTAACATAGTAAAATATTATTACAATTTAAAATAAGTGTGTTCTATTTGAAAGCTGAATTTTCAGCATCATTACTCTAGTCTTCAGTGTCACATGATCCTTCAGAAATCATTTTAATATGCTGATTTGCTGCTCAAGAAACATTTATTTTATTATTTTATTCTAATAGAGCATTGAAAAATATAGATATATTTTTGACATAAATGTCTTTTATTGTCACTTTTGAGCAACTGAATGCATTTATGCTGAATTAAAGTATTAATGTCTTTCAAAAAAAACTTTTGAATGGTAGTATAATTATTTTAGAAGCACATTTTAGGTTTCTTGAAAAAAATATTGTATACATTTATAAATATTTAGTATCTGCCGTGCTCTTAACAGGGTGAAAGACAGAACTGAATTACTTCAATAGTAGGAAAATGTATGTACCGATCAGGGGTCATGATAAATTGCCCTTTTTCATTACTTTATTCTTTTAGAACTTGCACTAAATTGGCAGCCTGAATTAAACCCATCACAATATTAAGTCTCTATATCTTTTGTTAGTTATGGAAGCTTGTTTCCGCCACAAAATAAAAAAAATAAAAGATAATTGCGACTTTTTATCTCACAATTGCGAGTTTACATCTCGCAATTCTGACTTTATTTCTCAGAATTGCGAGATATAAAGTCAGAATTGCGTAAAATAAAGTCGCAATTGCGTGTTTTAAAGTCAGAATTGCGAGATATAAAGTCAGAATTGCGTGAAATAAAGTCACAATTGCGTGTTTTAAAGTGAGAATTCTGACTTTTTTTCTCGCAATTGCGACTTTATATCACGCAATTCTGACTTTATATCTCAGAATTCTGACTTTATATCACGCAATTGGGAGATATAAAGTCAGAATTGCATGATATAAAGTCGCAATTGCGTGTTATAAAGTCAGAATTGTGAGATATAAACTATTCTAAGGTAAAAAAAAAAAAAAAAGTCCGTCTTTTTTTTCCCCTTAGAATTGGACTTTATATCTCACAATTCTGAGAAAAGATGTCAGAATTGCGAGATATAAACTCGCAATTATGTGTTATAAAGTCAGAATTGCGTGATATAAAGTCAGAATTCTGAGATATAAAGTCAGAATTGCGAGAAAAAAAGTCAGAATTCTGACTTTATAAGACGCAATTGCGACTTTATATCTCGCAATTCTGACTTTATATCTCAGAATTCTGACTTTATTTCACGCAATTCTGACTTTATATCTCAGAATTCTGAGAAATAAAGTCAGAATTGCGAGATGTAAACTCGCAATTGTGAGATAAAAAGTCGCAATTATCTTTTAAAATGTTTTATTCAGTGGCGAAAACAAGCTTCCATAGTTAGTAGCCTTATCAAGAGCAATACTGTTAGCCAGTGCTCCTGGAGCAATCAAAGGGTTAAAGGGATGGTTCACCATAAAATGAAAATGAAGTCATAATTTACTCACCCTGGTGTTGTTCTAATGCCGTATGCCCTACTTTCTTTTATAGAACACAAAAGGAGAATTTTTCAAAAATGCCCCGCAAAAGTATCACAAATTAATCCCATACCGTATAATGTTTCTAGGGGTATACAATAGGGTTTGGTGAAAAACAAACTAAAATTGAATGTATAATTTAGCGCAATTCTTGACCTTGGTCTTTTCTGTACGACGTGCGCATTCATGAGACTCTATTAGCACTGCAGACTTGCCCAGAAAAAGCACACAAGTTGAATGCAACATGAAACACAACCCATAGGCCTATGCCTTCGTCTCTGAGATAAATATATTCGTTGTGTTCGTAATAATAACAAGTTATCGCGTTCACATCTGTCAACTGTCATTCTGACTGCCATCGGACAAACAGAGTTCGGGTCCGGTGATATCTGACTCAATGAAGAAAGTACACGGATACACGTTATATTTTTGTTTTATATTTCTCACAACTTGTGTGTATTTTCTGGGCAAGACGGAGTGAACTGCGGTGCTAATAGAGTCTCACAAAGGCGCACGTCATGAAGTCGTGCAAAGAAGACCAGCGGCCACGGTCAAGACTTTCCTTAAATAATACATTCAATTTCGGTTTTCTGTAAATTTGAGAAAATTTCATATCATATATCCCCAGAACACATGTGATCATTCTGTGATACCTTTGCAGTTTTTGTTTTATTTAAAGCTTGACGTTGGTCGTTATTCACTGCCATTATATGGATGAGCGCGAGTGGGACATTTTTTTCTTCTTTTTTTCTTCTCCTTTTGTGGTCCATAAAAGAAAGAAGAGCATACGACATTAGAGCAACACCAGTGCGAGTAAATGATGACTATCCCTTTAACAGGCTTTCCCGAGAACATAGTGGCTTATAGATCAGAGTCGTGATCTCAGGAAAAACTCCCATTCCCATGTTGTGTTTCTTTCTGTGCAGTTCACAGAAAAAAGAAAAAAAGCAGGTCATTTTTTTCCATTGTATTCTTATGAGTCAAAGCATCTTTCATACATCAAAGCTAAAGCAGCATTCCATGACTTTTCTATTGATAGACAGCTAGTGAAAGAGACTTGTTGTCGGTAGGGTAAGATTGACTGAAATTCCTTTCCGAGCCCTCATACTAAATACTCAGTAATTGCGCATGGACAACCTTGAAAGCATCGAATTTCACTTTTCCCATATAGCTTTGCGCACCATAAATGCTTTGACCCTGCGCTGCAAGCCTCAGCTGAAATAATCTTATGAAACTGAATCTAGATTTCTTCGCTCTGACCCCACTTTGCTTTTAATGGTGCTTCATGCTGAGATTTGTGTGGTTAGCCAAAGTTTCCACATCACGAAGTCACGATCCAGGAGTCTCCGAGTGTTACATAATATGCCCGGAGACGGAGGACGTCCAGCTACTGTGCTCCAGCTGAAACTTGGAAGCTTGACTTCCACGTCAGAGCTCCCATAAAAATCGCATTACTGTACTTTGTAGTGCATTCAAATTCTCCCTTTCATCTGTGTTGTGCAACCTTTAGTCAAACTTGTACTTGTAAATCGCAGTCAGGTTCCTTTCGGTGTATTGTGCACCGATGGGAACTGCGTGCTAGATCTGAGGTCATGAGCATGCGAGAAAGCTTTCATGGTTTGCGGTTTACCCGTTCAAACAGCGCTAATTTGAAGCGCTTCAACGCAAAGCCATACTTTACATACACGCTAATTTCACAACTTCACTTTGCCTTTTATAGAACCAAAGGAAAATCATATTATGCATTGAACTAAACAGTCACAGATCAAGTGTGAAAAATACTTGTAGACTAGACGCACTTGCCTTTTTAGCCAATGTCTCTTTACCAAAACTTGTGATTCAGCATGAATCATTGTGTGGACGTGAGGAAAAGATGATAAAAAGACATTTTTATGCATCTACAGAACCTTTCTTTTATGTGCACTTGGGGATTATCCGATAGTGTTCTTCATGGTTGACTAATTTGGCATTTCCTCTTTAATGGTGCCCATGCCTCTCTGAATTAAAGGGTGCTACAGCATTCAACATCGGCCCAAATGCTTCTTAAATTACCCAACATTTTTTTCCCCTGGAGCTAGACTGAAGCAGTCAGTGTTTGAGTCCAAGCTCACCCGACATGTCAGAGGGTAATTAATTTAATCCTCAAGCTGCTTGTGAGCTACAAAACAGATGGCCCAATGTCAACTGCCTGTTGATGTGATCAGCTGTACAGACTGCATAAAGTCTAATAGTTTTAACTGTTAAAATAGTTCACAATATTACTGTACAAATAGGATTTCGAAAATATACAGCCTTTTTGGGGGGTATTTTGAGCATATAGGCTACTATATTGAACATTTATTGTATTTATTAAAATATATTTATACTATACTGTAAAACATTTCAAAGTTCGGTAACGCTTTATTTTAGGGTCCAATTCTCACTGTTAATTAGTTGCTTATTAGCATGCATATATTGGCTGTTTATAAAGCACATATTAATGCCTTATTCTGCATGACCATATTCTACTTCCCTTAATCCTATTCATCAACTTAAAGGGATACTCCACTTTAAAATGAAAATTCTGTCAATCATATACTCACCCTCATGTTGTTTCAGTCCTTTATGAATTTCTTTCTCCTGCTGAACACAAAGGAAGATGTTTAGAAGAATATCAGTAACCAGACAGTTTTCTGGTCTCATTGACTTCCATAGTATATTTTTTTCCTACTATGGAAGTCAATGAGACCAGAAACTGTCTGGTTATTGTCTAAATATCTTCCTTTCTGTTCAGCAGAAGAAAGAAATTCATACAGGTTTGAAACAACATGAGGGTGAGTATATGATGACAGAATTTTCATTTTAAAGTGGAGTATCCCTTTAACAACTACCTTACTAACTATTAATAAGCAGTAATTAGGAGTTTATTGAGTCGTAGTTGTGAGTTAGTTAATAGTGAGAATTGGACCCGAAACTAAAGTGTGACCAAAAGTTCCTCTTTTTAGTCGACATTCTTAGGGCGTTATGCCTCAAAACCCAGAGTACTGCCTATCTAGAATGCAGTTTAGGGCATCATATGTGCATTTCTGGACTCATTTCTGATGGCCAAAAATGATGCACGCGCCTACTGATAGACAAAAATGCTGCCTAGGTAGACAGTTCACTCCGTTTTAAGACACGGCCTGTCACAAATATGCAGATCTGACAAGCAAAAATCAGTTACGGAAAAAAAAAATCAGTTTACAGTTTACTTTAAAAAACGATTTTTTTTTGTTGTTGTTGTTGTTTTTTTCATGTACAGCTGCTCATATAACAAAACCCCAAACTACTTTTGCGTTTTTAAAACAGTTGCTGTCAGAACTGTCGGCTATTTGTAACTGTAATCAGCATTGACTAACGTTATTCATACAATCTGTATCCTGTCTTTGCAAAAAAAAAAATACTTTCTCTTCCTCTCGTGCTCATTTTATTCTACTTGCTTTCTTTCTTTATAAATATTAAGTCATATGTTATAAAGAGGACATTCTCACCGTTGTGGGTGCCATGCCAGGTTTGATCAGCTTCCAATATCGCTCATCGAGCAGCACCGTTGTTGAAGATCGGCTTCACCGAAGAAGTTCATCTGCTGTGAAAGAACGCAAACGGACATCTTAAACAGCCAATCAGATCGAAGTGTTTAGGCACAAAGGGCCAATGAGAAACGAGACGCAGAGACAGGAGGCGGGACTTAACGTGAAAAGTTTATAAGATGGGATTCTTTGTGCGGCGATGAGAGCTGAAAGTAATCATCGGTCCTCAACTCCCACCATGACTTTAATCATGACACATTTAAAACGGTTTCTGTGAAAAAATCTAGTTTTTGTAGTATCAGGGTCGAGTTAGCTAGCCGACCACTCTAAAAGTCATTTTTTGAAAAAATGTAGACGGGATAGTTTGACGGAATGCATGTGTGCCACCTAGTGGTGTTTTATTGTAATTCTAAGCACACAATCAGAGTAGCCCCCCAAAAATATTTTGATACTCATACCACAGTTTAAAATGGGATAAATCTCATTAACAAAATATTAAACTGCATGGCATTTTATTCACAGACAAGGCTTAAGCCTAGTCCCAGACTTAAATGTATGTTTGAGCTGTTTGAACTGAAAGCAAGTTGCACTGACATACCTTAAAATGTCAGTGCCATTGTTTTGTCTCAAGATGCACACGTAGATTTGATCTAAGACACGTTTATAAAAGCTACTTAAATGTCCTTATTGAACTAAATCCTGGCTTAATCTAAGCCTCGTTTGTGAAACCAGGCCTATATGTTTTAGATGTGAGTTAATTGGGTATTTTGTTATCTAATCAATGTGATGAAAAATTAAGTGCAGCATAAATAAAATTAATGAATAAAGGCAAGCTGTGCAAGCAGTTGAGGTGAAGAACAAGAAATGAAACAAGTTTCTTCCTTAAAAATGTTATATTACAAATTTCATTCATCTGATAAATACAGGCATTTCACAAAGCATTGTACTAAAAAAAAAACACAACCCATCATCACAATCATTTCTAGCAACATACAATAACAAATTTGGGCACAGTTAAAACCAAACATAGTGTCATTCCCAATATCCAAGACAAATACAATTTAATGTGCATCTCAAAGTCCAGAGCATACAGACACACATTGAATAAGGCGCTGTTGACAGGATTTGTTCAAACTGGATCCCTTCCTTTAGGTTGTATCGGGTTTTAGGTTCAACGTTGAATATTCTGTTACTGTGCTTCTGTTATTCAAGTCCTCTCAAAGTAAAGGTGAAAGTGAAATAGCACCAGTTTGTTGTGATTCAACTCTGTTACAAATACTCACACACATAGGTAAGAATAATTTACTTAAACATATTTATACTGTACAAAAGCATCTGGCATGTACAATAAGACAAAATCATACCTGAAAACAACAAATGTACATTCCAGAGATATCTGGGCCAAAATGTGGGATTGTGAAACCACATGATAGTTTTAGTTCTGTTTGGACTGCGGTGTTGTTATACGTACATTATCCGTACGTACAAAGATTTTTTCTGATCTAGTTAAGTCGAGTGATCTGCTCGATTGAGTCCCAGTCAGAATTGAATTCCAAATCACTGATTCATAATGCCTTTCATTTGGTATAAGTCACTATTTGTGCGGATCTTCATAGGTAGTCGGGTCATTTTCTGTTCCAGCTGAATTTACTTCAGTTCTTCTCTTGAGGAGGTGCAGATTTGGGCTTCGCCCAATTTTTTTTAAATAAAGTTTTTAGTTATTAATTATTTGTTTAAAAAAAATTTGTAGTGCAGTTTGGGGTGCTGTAGTCACTAGGTCAAGTTTAAGTGACATCTGAGGACACATACTCATACACTTACTGCCTTTTTAAGGCTAGGAATCTTTCAGCATGTTTATGCGAGCGAAGATCTTGAGGGCGGGTCCTAGTTTAATATTCATGGCACTCATTAGGTGGTCTTCTTTCAGTAGCAGCATGGCCTGTCCATCAATCTCCTGAGCACGAAACTCATCCGCAATCTCCCGGCAACCTAATTGTGGAGTCACAAAAATTTGCATTATTAAATACCATATTTGTAAATAAATATATTGCCGTAGAAATTCCAACTTTCAACATAGCTTTGCTTTTATCAACTTTGCCATCATTATATAATATTTGATGGTGAAATATCATATCAAATGTGTGTGCATGTATTTATACGATACTGTTATTAAGTTTAGGGTCTGTAATGTTTTTTTATGTAAGACTGTAAAGTCTTTTATGCACCTTATGCTGATTTTATTTGTTAAAAACAGCATTGTTATGAAATATTACAATTTAAAATATAACTTTTCTATTTTTACATATTTTCAAATGTAATTTATTCCTGTGACGGCAAAGCTGAATTTTCAACAGCCAGTCTTCAGTGTCACATGGTCCTTCAGAAGTCATTCTTATATGATGATTTGGTGCTCATGAATCATTTCATATTATTATCAATGTTGAAAACAGTTGTGCTGCTTAATATTTTTGTGATTTTTTTTTTCCTTTTTTTTTTTTCAGGATTCAGGATGTAAAAGTCTTTACTGTCACTTTTGATAGCCTGGGACACACCAAGCCGGCGTCAAAGAACTAGCGGCGTCGACTGTGTTGTCGCCTCTTGTTGGCTGCGCCTTGACCAAAAAGCTGCGCTTGAACACATCAAAAGGACTAAAGGCGACTGTCAACTAGCAAGTGCGTTCTGCGTGTAAGTAAATATCCATCTATATCAGCAGGTATTGAGCAGGTATCTATTTTCGTCATTAAAAAGACAAACTGAGACTCGGGCTGTGTCTGAAATCGCCCCCTATACCCTTAAATAGGGCACTATTTGAAGGGACAGCCATTTGCAGTCGTGTCCGAAACCATAGTGGATGTTATTGAGTGCACTCATTCAATCCCACAATGCACCGCAATAACAAGTGTAGAACCAATGTATGCTCAACGGCTAGAGAAAACCCATAATGCACTGTGAGAGTCGTGCGTCGAATGAATTCCAGAATCTTCGCTTTTATTTTTATTTACTCGTTTGCTAACAGCCAACCAGAGTTCTCTCTCTCACCAACGGCCTAACGGCGATTCATCATGCTGAATCGGCCCCCAAAAAAGGACAGTGTCCTACTACAGCCACCGGTGCAGAACACACCGAACAAACTAAGCTGACGGACGCTCAAAAAACGCCCCGACACTTGGTGTGTCCCGGCCTTAATGCATCCTTGCTAAATAAACGTATTAATTACTTTCTTCTTTTTTGTATCGACCCCAAACATTTAAACTGTCTGTGTGTGTGTGTGTCTGTGTGTGTATACAGTACTGTGCAAAAGTCTTAGGCATGTTAATATCCCCCACCCCCCGTCCCCCCCAAAAATGGTTTTAAGTCAGTTATTTATATCTTTTGCTGTAGTGTGTCAGTAGGAAATATCAGTTTACATTTCCAAACTTTCTTTTTGCCATTAATTGTAATAATCCGGTGAGATTTGTGTATGCACAAGGAGTCTGACAACAGCCGGTATGATCTGATCTCACCATCATCGAGTCCGTCTGTGATTACATGAAGAAACTGAAAAAACTGAGACAAACTAAATCCAGAAGAACTGTGGGAACGTCTCCGAGATGCTTGAAGAAACCTTCCTGCAAAGCTACCTGAAAAACTATGCGCAAGTGTGCCTGGACAAAAGCCGTTTTAAACGCAAACGGTCGTTCCACCATATACTGATTTGAATTAGTTAATAGAAGTTAAATCATAAATAAATTCAATTTGTGATTTTATTTTTGAAAGCATTCTCACTTTACAGCATTTTAACACAAGTGGCAGTACTTTTCATAGTACTGTAGCTTTGCAGGAAGGTTTCTTCAAGCATCTCGGAGACGTTCCCGCAGTTCTTCTGGATTTAGTCTGTCTCAGTTTTTTCTGTTTCTTCATGTAATCACAGACGGACTCGATGATGGTGAGATCAGATCATACCGGCTGTTGTCAGACTCCTTGTGCATACACAAATCTCACTGGATTATTACAATTAATGGCAAAAAGAATGTTTGGAAATGTAAACTGATATTTCCTACTGACACACTACAGCAAAAGATATAAATAACTGACTTAAAACCATTTTTTGGGGGGGACGGGGGGTGGGGGATATTAACATGCCTAAGACTTTTGCACAGTACTGTATATTATATATATATATATATATATATATATATATATATATATATATATATATATATATATATATATATATATATATATATATATATATATATATATATATATATATATGAATATGATAAAAAGCCACATACCTGGCAAAGAGCGGATGAACTCAAACACCTCTTGCACATTCCATTTGGTGGGGTCGCATGGTAGGAAGTGCTGACTGAGGAGAGGAAGCTCTTCTGGATCATTACCAGACACCCCACCCTGAGAAACGATTGGGCCAGAACTGGCTGCAGAGAGCGGGGAAGTTGCTTCCTCATAACTGGAGATATCCGAACAGGGGCTGGACTCTCCTTGACTGGGCTGAGATTGGAGGGGTGAGGATATAGATTCTCCCTGAGATTGCTGAGATACAGAGAGCCGCTGATGGGATAAAGAATAAAACAAGAGATGATATACATGCACTAAAGTGAAGTAATAACAAAGATAGGATGATTACAGTAGCTGTTCACCTGCTTTTTGGCCTCCCTGCCTCTGGGACTATGAGACCTTCTCCTTCTCCACTGATTTATCTGATTGGTTGTTTTAGTTCTGTCGGGGTGGAACAGCCCAACCCTCTTCGTGCAACTAACACTGTACCTGATCAAGAGTGTTGTATGTTAGCGTACAGATAAAACTACTGCACATCACAACAATATATTATTAGCTCTCATTTTGGGAGCAGCTATATCTCATACGTTCCTAAATGAACCCATACAGCTTTAAAGGGTTAGTTCACCCAAAAATGAAAATTCTGTCAGTAATTACTCACCCTCATGTTGTTCCAACCATGTAAGTCTTTCGTTCATCTTCGGAACACAAATTAAGATATTTTTGATGAAATCTGACAGAATTTTGACTCCTCCATAGGCTTCCAGTGTGACCGAAACTCACCGGCCCAGAATAGTTATTAAAACATCGTTAAAATAGTCCAAGTAACTACAGTGGCACTACATTAAGTTTATCATGCGACGAGAATACTTTTTGTGCGCAAAAACAAACAAAAATAACGACTTTATTCCACTTTTCATTTCCTTCTCTCTGGGCCTTGTAGTGTTTTTGCGCTGCGCGTCTGTGTTGCACGTCATCACGCAACACACACATGACCGGCGTCGGCCAATAGTGAGCCTACGTGGTGACGTGTAACACAGACGCGCTGCGCAAAAACACTACGCGAAACAACTAGAGGTCCAGAGAGAAGGAAATGAATAGTGGAATAAAGTCGTTATTTTTGTTTGTTTTTGCGCACAAAAAGTATTCTCGTCGCTTGATATACTTAAGATTGAGCCACTGGAGTCACTTGGACTATATTAACGATCTCTTTAATAACTTTTCTGGGCCAGCAAGTTTCGGTCACATAGAAGCCTATGGAGGAGTGAGACATGGCTCAGATTTCATCAAAAATAGCTTAATTTGTGTTCCGAAGATGAACGAAGGTCTTACGCGGTTGGAACAACATGAGGGTGAGTAATTACTGACAGAATTTTCATTTTTGGGTGAACTAACCCTTTAAGCATGCATTTGTAGATATTTTCACTAAAACATTTTTTTTTTAATGTTTCGAATCTCTAACCTTTTAGCACAGACCATGGAACAGAAGCGTTTTGAACGTTTGAACTTGTAGGCAAAATCAACCCATCCGCAGAGCTCACATGTGAGCTTGGGCTCCTCTGATTCCTCCTGAATTCTTGTGTCTGATGAAAAATGATAAAGTATTAATCTACAGTTTATTTATGACTAGCTGAAACAATGTTTGTTTGTAAACTTTGGAATGGTGCAAGGCTTATATTGTTGCTGCACCTTTCAATCGTAAAGTTCACAAACAGGAAATTCCAACCATCTTTCATGACTAATGCATAATGACGCTCCTTTGTTCACAACAGTGCATGTTTTCAATCTTTCAAAACTTTACCCTGTCACTTAAAAAGATCATGCATCTTAGAAAAATAGCCGTGGGCTGCAGGATGTTTGAATCTCCCAAG
The DNA here is from genome assembly GCF_951802725.1 of Rutilus rutilus. Classification (NCBI taxonomy): domain Eukaryota; kingdom Metazoa; phylum Chordata; class Actinopteri; order Cypriniformes; family Leuciscidae; genus Rutilus; species Rutilus rutilus. The sequence continues at coordinate 35,214,564 of NC_140217.1, read as the reverse complement.
TTAAACGTGTACCTTGTTGTCCAACCTCCTCCATGTCTGAGTTGGTGGCACTGAGGGAATTGCTGCTGGCTGTTTTCTCTGGATCTGAGGGAAGCTGTGAGTCTGGTTTCTTGGGGCTGTCGGCCTGCACCAGAGATCTCTCCACCTGACAATACAGTATTCAAAAGTGATGATGTCATGGCGATTACTGTAACTCTGTGGACACCTTCAACTGACAATATTGTTTCTACAGTTTAGTTTGATATTGTAAAATCAGGGCAATTGACTAACATACTAAGAAATACATGATGCTGAAAATAAATAAATCATTATTTAATAATAATAAATAACTGAATTAATAATAATAATAATAATAATACATTTATTTTTTATTAGTTTGTGTAATTAATTGATACAATTGACTGAATTAATAATAATAATAATAATAATAACAATAATAGTATTATTATTGTTGTATTAAAATGTATGAATAAAATAATAGTGAAGATATTAATAATAATGTAATAGTATTATTATGAATAATAATAAAATTCTTCATATTAATAAATTAATTTGCAATTTAAATTTTTATTAGTATTTATAAATAATTTGTATTATTTACTGAATTGTAATTAATAATACTTGTTTTATTATTGTTGTTGTATAAAAAAAAATGTAATAGTATAATAATGATAATGAAATTGTTGATGCATTATTATTAGTGCCAACAAATAATTACATCTAGCTACCATAAAGGTTTGTGTGTGTGTAATGTGTAAATACATATATATATATATATATATATGAATTAATTATTGTATTTAAAAACTATTGTTTTTTATTTATTATTACAACTCACAGGGAATGGTTCAGCTCCCTCCTGGATAACAAACCCCTCTATGACATGCGTGAGGACGTGTGGCTTCACTATGGCTTGAGGTGGCTTGTTCTCGCCGTTTTGTGCCACACTTCCCGTCACAGCTGCCGGAGGGGGCTCGTTTGAGGCTGCCGAGGTCATGGTCGATGTCACCGGCGCTCCCGTGGGGTCCCGGGCCGTCTCCACAGAGCCTGGCGGTAAAGAAACAAAGCATCAACTCATCACCATAGCAACTACAACAACATCAGCAGCACAAATACCAGCGGCCGCCAGTGTTGGAAAAGCCCGGAAAAGACAGCTGCTGGAAATAAAATACAAAGAGTGAGCTTATAAAGTAACTTACGGACGTTCAAGGAACAGTTGAGCCAAACATTGATGGAAAATAATATACCTTAAACCAGTCTAAGCTGGTTTAAGATGTTTATGATGATGTCTTCAGTTTTAATGCGTTTTATTTCTTTTATGAAACACAAAGGGAGATCTTCAGAATCATATTCATAAAAAGTGACTATATGAATATTTTAATGAAGATAATATCACTACCAGTCAAGTGAAAATGAAGAAAAAAAAAAACAAGTCAAGTGACACTCCAGAGACAATGGCGTTTGTGGTGACTTATCAGGTCCTCCTCGAAACTGGGTCTCCATTAGGACCCCAAGCGATTCCATTGGCTCAAAATACTTTTAATGGGTACTCTCTTTAGCACCTGATTACAATTCCTACAAAATTATGCTATTATAAATTATAATGACCGTTAATGTCAGTGTTAGTTAGCTTATGTACTAGCATAGCATACAGATACCCAAATTAGCCTGATAGCTTAGTTTAAACACGTATTTGCACTTGCCCTACATGACAATCATCTTTAATGTTATTTATTACGTTTTAAATTACGTTAAATGTCCAAATATTTTAGTTATAAAAATAATATAACGATGTTTAATTACTCACTTAATAGACTATTATTATTATTATGCTAATTAACAGTTAATCAACTTTTATTTTGTTTTATTATGCACTATATAGTGACCTATACATATTTTACATTTATATCGTTCGTCTTAGTATAATTATTAACTGATACTTGATGGACCCGATTTCGAGGGAGGACCTGTCATAACCATAGATATCCATATTATATGATATCTATAATAACAAGCGCCATATTTTATTTGAACGCAACTTCCTGCCAACGGTATTTGAGCTGGGAAGAGTATCAGTCAATAACGACTGCAATTTCATTCTGTTCCTCACACAAATCTATCCGATAACTTCAAAATACTTTAAATAATAAAGTATGAACTACTTTTACTAAGTTTTTAATGTTATCCACTATCAAGCTGCCAAAGGGCCACTGCTGTAGACCACCTCTACAGTTCACTGAAGAAAGGAAATAACGCTGGAACGTCATGAAAAGGGTAGCAGCTAAGTAACGTTAAATGATTTGATTTTTGTGTGAACTATTACTTGCATCTAAAAACTAAAATTAACTCAAGAAAAATACATCTCTCCTGTTCACACAAGACGCGTCACTGCGTTCAGTCTGCGCTGTATGTTCCATGTACGCACTAGACTAACGTTAGCGTCAGTTGCGTCGCGTTTTAAGAGAGCGTGTCATGTCTACACAGACCGCAGCGCTTTTTTAAAGCCCACTAACCAAAACTACTGGCATCACAACACAAGACATACTGTAGCTTACCGACAAAGAGCAATAAAAAGTCATTTCCCGCAGGAGCGCTCTTCAATTCCGTCTCAAAACACGGGGGGAGCCTCATTCCCACACGCCTGTTCCACTGATATCAAAGACAGAATATCAGGCTCCGCCACGCGTGCGATTCTACTACGCAACGTGCAGTGTGCGCCGCTCCTTTTCAATGCTCCACTCCCACGCACGAGCACTGCACATTCCGCCAGGAGGCGGTTCAGTCTTTCCCTGGATGGCAGCAGCCTCAAGTGGCAGGTCACATGACTCCGTAGAGAGGTTCAAGAGTTTCACAGCTTTGCTTTACTCAGCCCATGGGCATTATCTGAAGCTAGGAAAGCACTCTGGTCTAAAACCAGTTTCTGACTGATTCGGCAGCAAGTCGTGCCTTCTGGAGGTCAAGGAATTCCACAGAGTCATGTGACTCAGTTCTTGTTCATATTACTGGGAATTGCACGCCACCTCCTTCTCTTTTAGCAAATCTGGTTCACCATGTGGGAGTCGAAAGCCTTGTATTTTAAACGCAGCAGTGATTCTTTAAAGCGAAGTTGATGTATGTGCATATTTCTGGATTTTGATAGGTGTGAAATAGATAAACACAATATATATTAGGGCTGGCCCGGTAACCATTCAGATGTCCCAATTTCATTCGATTCTGATTTGCAAGATTTCGATTCTCGATTTGATTCAATGAATAATTTTCACTGGTCTCACCACAAACAAACAAAACGACAAAAAATAAAAAGAAAATAATAATAATAATATATATATATATTTATATATTTTTTATATATATATATATATATATATAATGTTTTTGACCCATGTATTCTTGTATTTTAATAAGGTTGACACCAAAATTTTAGACACCAGTAAAATTTCACAATTCTCCACTTCGATACCACAGCTAAAACTACTAATTAATATAAATTTCAAACATTTAAAGACAAATAAACAGTCATTAATAAAAAAATAAAAAAACCGAATTATTAAACAAGCGATAGCACAGATAAATAAATACAACAGAACAAACAAATGAAATAATGCTTTTCAGGTTGGTCTTTAACAGTAGTTTTCAAATGTAAAATAACACTGCATAGTCTGTATAAATTAAATCTTGATTAATCATTATTAAAGTTACAAAAGTTATTCAGTCAATAGCAGTGATTGATTTTCTCTTTTTCTTTTGTTCTGTGATTAACATTAAAAACACAGACAGCATCAGGTTTATTAGTCACTTTAAGGCAGAATGCACGGATCCAATATACTGTTGTATATAATGTACACGCATGCGTAGTCTTTCTCTGCTGTTTACGTTCACTTTAGCCTTAACTGACTATGCTTACTACTCGGATACAAGCCAAGACAGGCAGTTTTGTGATGAGAATTTTGTCCGTTCAAGCGCAAGAAGACAGACACGTGAAAGAGAAGTCATTTTATTATTTGCACGCTGTCTGAGATGCGCAGCTTTCTGTGCACACACAAAACTTCTCACACAGTGCTTGAATGTTTAAATTGGCAAGGCTTAAAAACGTGTGCAAATAATAATCTTCAGTGACCAAGCAGCACTGGCCTGATCGGGACAGTGACAGGTCCTTCGGCTGTCACTGAAATGCGCACCTGCATCCGCCATTTAAAGCACTGAACCAATGACGGTCCCCGCTTTAACATTGTGCAAGGTGAATAAGAGGATGACATTCAGTGGAGAAGACTAGTAATAAATAGTAACGTCAAACAGATATGCTCACTGTTTGTGGAAATAAATGCGGAAATAAAAGATTAGTTTGTGGCTTTTGAGAATCGATATTGAATCGACAACATAAAAATAAAAATAACTCGAAAAATAGTTTTTTGCCCAGTCCTATTTATATTTTTTATTTTATTTATTTATATATTAACAATTAACAATTCATATAAAGTTAAAAAAAACGTATTGTTATAAAAAGACGGTTATTGTTTTAGGACTTGCGCCCTAGTAATCATCATTACCTCTGAAGTGATCTCTTGTGTCTATTGTTGATACATTGTTTGATTATCAAACTATATTTGTACATTTCGACTCTTTTTGGCAACTGTACCTTGTGTTTGAGATGTAGCATTAGCAGTGTCAGCGTTGGATTGTTCAAGGAGGTCGGTGCCTTGGGTCGTAGTGGATGGTTGCGTTTGTACTGGTGGGCAGATCTCTCTTACCACCAAAGAGGTGGGCTTCTCCTTGTCATCCTGAGCCAGTCTTGAAGCCTAAATAGGATAAAAAAAAATAGTTAGTTGCTTTAGAATTGTATACAATACATTATATTTAATCTACTATATGTACTCTAGTAAGGGAGTCCCTTACCTGGCTTTGTGCAGGTTGGATTTGGAGATTGATGGCTGTCAGTTGGACCGGTTGAGCTTTAGCATGGGCCAGGCCAATGTGTGAGCCGTGCTGGCTAACTGCATGATGGCTTATAGTTGAATGGAAGATGGTGGCGTGTTGACATTGAGCGGATCCCTGGTTGTGAAGGACTGGTCTGGGCAAAACCGGAATGATCCCTGTGACAGATGAGGTCTGGGCGGAGCACTGTTGGTGGGGCTGGACGGAGGCGGTCTGCAGTAACTGAGGCTGGGCTCTAGAGGTGGCTGGCGCTTGGGGTTGAATGACGAACTGTTGCGGTTGCTGCTTAATCAGGGCCTGCGGCTGAATTTGGGCATACGCTGGAAGGACACACACTTATTACACACACATACTGTTTCACATGACTACACATTAAACTGACAGTTGCAATATAATACGACAGGAACATGCACATGGAACTTAATACATTTAGACATTTTTATAGGTAAATTCAGCTTCATTCAGGTAAAGTCACAGGTATCCCACAGTTATTGAATATGTCAGGGAATTTTAAAATTTCAATCATTTCGATATGCTGATCAAATAATGCTCTTGTTAAAGTAACGTGCTTGCAATCAATTAAGGAATTCTGATTGGTAAGCAAATTCATTTTAATTAGTTCTTTTCAATGAATCAATTTCAAAATGTTTACAAATCCATCTTATTTATTCATTTGTGAATCAGCCTATATATATATATATATATATATATATATATATATATATATATATATATATATATATATATATATATGAAGAGTTCAGATGCAAAAGCCTCTAAGTGCCATCTGAAATTTTCTTCTAGAATGATCATTTTTATCAAGCTTGTATATTTAAGTTCAGTAATATACAAGCTTGATAAAAATGATCATTCTAGAAGAAAATTTCAGATGGCACTTAGAGGCTTTTGCATCTGAACTCTTCATATGTTATTCTGTAAAATTATTATCCTGTAAATCACACATCAAACATCTGGAAAGTTCATGGAAAAGTCACGTTAGTTCATGGAAAGGTCACGTTAGTTCATTGGTCAACTTTTTAATTTATTCCTTCCTGTTTTTTTTATTTGATTTGATTTATTCAGTGATCTTCTAACATTAGTCGCTGTGCTTGGGTTTTCCAGTACAACTTCTGTATCCAGGACTACGGCAGTGGAAACTGGATGAGTTTAAAACTGTGATTAGGTGTTTGACTGGAGGACTTGCAGGAAAGTGTGTTCAAATTTAATTATCTCAGCAGGAGAACATTCAAACACAAAAACCTTAAGAGTTGGGCACGTTGAGATCACAACCTCAAAAAGTTTATGAGCGGTAAAGGAATCTGAAAAACAAACTGGTTGGAAAGTTAGCGGGTGGTTTTAATGTTTATATATATATATATATATATATATATATATATATATATATATATATGCGTGTGTGTTCTGTCATGTGAAATGCACACTGAATATGTGAAGCAGACGGCAGGAACAAATACAGTCTTTCTTTAAAACTCTTAATAGCTAACAGAAAAGGTTCAGTGTGGGAATGTTCTTCTGTCTTAATGTGAATGGTGTGGGATGGTGGGTTCAGATGACTCAATCCTCTGTGCTCACTTTCTCTCACTCTTTCTTTCTTCCGGATGTTCAGAATAAGGAGTTGATGAGTTACTCCCTGCAGAGCGCAACCCTGGAAAACCCCGAAATTTCCTGCCGAACGTTCAGCTATATGCTAAGCCACAACACATTAAAACTATCACAAATGCTTGTACCTTTTCTCACATGTTGGGCCAAATTCGATCTCTTAAATATCTCAAATGTTGTTGTTTTTTTACAGCAATGAGATTAAATGGAGACTTCTGCTTTTCCTGAGATTAAACCCCAGTAATCTGGCACGAGTTTCCATAGAGTTTAAGAAGAGATCAATGTCTCAAACTGTTCTCAGCTTAACTCCATTAAGTTTCCTGCTATGAAGAGAAATCTTTAAACAAGGTTTTCCTCTTTGGGTGCATTTGGTCTACAATAAGTGAGCTTGTAAGTACTACAATAATGCACAGCAGCAGAATGTTAATGTCTGCGGCTCTTTCTTCTGCTTTTAACAAGCCCTCTAGTGTTTGTATTCAGTCAGTGGATAGTTTCAATTATTTGATTTAAAGGGATACTCCACTTTTTTTGGAAATAGGCTCATTTTACAACTCCCCCAGAGTTAAAGAGTTGAGTTTTACCGTTTTCGAATCCATTCAGCCGATCTCCGGGTCTGGCGGTACCACTTTTAGCATAGCTTAGCATAGATCATTGAATCGGACAAGACCATTAGCATCTCTCTCAAAAAAATGACCAAAGAGTTTTGATATTTTTCCTATTTAAAACTTGACTCTTCTGTAGTTACATCGTGTACTAAGACCGACGGAAAATGAAAAGTTGCGATTTTCTAGGCTGATATGGCTAGGAACTATACTCTCATTCCTGCGTAATAATCAAGAAACTTTGCTGCCGTACCACGAGTCCAGCAGGCGTAATGATATGACGCAGCGCCTGAAAATAGTCCCCAGCTCGGTAACTTCCAACGTGACCGGGACTAAGTTTGTCTAACCTATTAGACCTATTTTCACGATGTAACTACAGAAGAGTCAAGTTTTAAATAGGAAAAATATCGAAACTCTTTGGTTATTTTTTTGAGAGAGATGCTAATGGTCTTGTCCGATTCAATGATCTATGCTAAGCTATGCTAAAAGTGGTACTGCCAGACCCGGAGATCAGCTGAATGGATTAGAAAACGGTAAAACTCAACTGTTTAATTCTGGGGGAGTTGTAAAATTAGCCTATTTCCAAAAAAAGTGGAGTATCCCTTTAAGAATTAGTATCAACATAGAGAGTTCATTACTCTTAATATAAACTGCTTTTACTGGTTTAGACTTTACCAGTTCCAAAACAAAAGCATGGTGTGAAATCTCACAAGATTACATCCAAGCAAATAGTATTTTTTTTAATACCAAAATCTACAATCCAGTCTCTCTCCAATACCCACGTTCACAAAATTTTAATCTAATATTCAGATTTTGAAAAACATTAGAACATTTATTTAAAGCAACCTGGCATGGTTCAGCTAGGAGAATAATAGCCCATGATGACTTTCCAGATCTGTGAATATCATTAATGCACAAGGGGAAAACCAAGCATCACATCAGGGCTCTGGAGCACACTGCCATGGAAACTACATCCCAACACACACATCAGGTGGCTTCTTACCCTTCCTCCCCACTGAGGCTCTATTGGAACCTCTCAAACACACTTGTTCAAGCTTTATTCTATCTGTAATTCGTGTACATACACACACCTTACACCTGCAAATGATCACTGACATACTATAATGTCAAAGAAACGCAGCTCTCCGTCCAGCTCTCTCTCTCTCTCTCTCTCTCTCTCTCACACAAATGTTGCTAACCAGTAGCAGATACAGTATACTGAGAAAATTTACTTTTTTTTTTTTTTGACTGGATGTGAAAATATATTTTACACTTAAAAATATAGAAATGTACAATGTGTTTTATACTCCTTTTTGTGGTAAAAATATAAAAACAATATTCTTTTTGGATTTAATTTGGTCACACACACACACAAAACAACTCCTAAAAGCCTGTTTTTACTTCACTTGGCACTTGACTGGTGCTAATTTTTTACCCTGGAGCTACTGGAGATACTTTCTTTTTCTTTTATAGAAAATCAGAGGCCTTTTTTTGTATCTTCTACCAAAGCATAACTAAAAACAGGATAGTCCCTACTCCCTACCGGCCTCGGCACGCCCAGGTACCTGCCTCTAAGTGTGCAGGATAATTGCCCTGTGTGAGCTGTTATGATTAGAGACCAGTGGAATGATGGATGGCTTGCATGTCAGATGTTGACTGGCACTGAAAGACTCATCTGAGAAAGTGTGTGCCCTTCAAAGGCCACGTATGCATTAATGCGTTAGAGCATAAGCCATGCAGGACAAATGTAGCCTGGGGTGGATTTCTCCCTTCTTTGGTACTTAGTGTGTGACATGATGGACTGACAAGTGAAGTTGGATCTGTCAGAAAACATTTCTGTTGAAGTGACTTGAACCTTTCAGTTTGTTCCAAGGCCCAATGTTCACACGCAACACGTTCTGGACCACTTTGGCACAAAATGTGCTTGACGGAGATCAAATATCATCCAAAGTGAGAGACAATACTAGAAGTAACTGTATTTGTTGTTGATCGTATTTGTGGAGGATACCTGTGTGAAATTGAGGGGAACTGACTTCTTGGTTGCAAGGAAATGCCTGAAAATCTCTAATATCGTTTCTTTGCAGTTGCATAATGTTGTGATATTTTGTTACCGAATGCAATGGCATTCAGACCTTTTTAAATGTGGCTTAAGTTTCCTAATATTTTTGGGGTCACTGTATAGTCCATATGGGTTTGAATTTACCTGGTGCGATTAAGGGAAGTGAAGAGGTGACATTACGACTCATGTTAACTGCTTTCATCTCTGTTTGTGCCTCCTCTTCCTTCTTCGCTCCAACAGAGGAAGCAGTGTTCAAGGTGCCTTTGCCGGCACCAGTGCCTGAGCTGGAAGCACTCTGGCTGGGTGTCTTGATGAGCGGGGTGGGCTGTATGGAGATGGGGGTCTGCTTTAAACTCAGTGCCTGGAGGCCTGAGGACTGAGAGGTGGAAGACGCCCCCTGCTGGTTGCGCAGGGCAAGGTTCTGCACCTATGAAAGTCATAATGTCAATAAACGTTTGAATTCAAATATATTAAAAACATTTGAGTTCTTGTAGTTTCCCTAGAATAATGATCCTAAATGAATGTGTAAATAATCCCTATTGGAATTTCTATTATAATTTGGAGCCAGTTATAATAATCTAATCCTAATGTGATCATTAACTATGATCCTACTGCATAAACTGGATTTTTTTGTGTATTAATTAATTAATTAATTAATGGTAGTTGCGTAGCTTTTTACAATTAAAAAAAAAATCTTAATTTGTGTTCAGAAGATCAACAAAAGTCTTACAGGTTTGGAACAACATGAGGATAAGTAAAGACAAAAGACAAAATGTACATTTTTGGCTGAAATAACCCTTTAATATTATTTGAATATTTATGGAATTTTAATATTATTAGTATTGCATTAGACATCTACAGGCTTTTTTCTGATGTCCTACAGGAGCATTATATCCTTTTGACAAACATAAAAGAGTGTTCTAAAAGATCAAGTCCTTTAGGATTAGTTCCTTCGAAAGTAATTCTAATAAAAGTGTCTGCTGAATTAATATATGCACAGTAAATTGAATGGCTTCACATTATAATTGAAATCCCAAGTAATCTGTATATTCCTTTAAGATTTTTGTCAAGACATCCACAATTGTATGAATGCTTCAGTAAGATAATTGGATGTGCGTGTATTACAGTATATGTGTGCACCTGTGCAGAGGCAGACTGTGTGTTATTGGTTGCATTAGTGTCAGATTGTAGAGCAGTTACTGTAGCAGTTGGAGCCAGGATCAGCTGAGAGGACAGAGGGACGGCTCGGCCCAGACTCCTGGCTACATGCACAAGATTACTCTGTTGAGCCTAAAATAATCACACATTAACATGCTCATTATTCATTAAATGTTTTTTGACCTTCTTCAGTACATTATGATGCTTTGAACCCTCATTTCACTTTTAAGAATGATGCTTAAGGGTGTGTTCACACTTGTTCGGTTTGCTTGGTTTAAAAAAAAATAAAAAAATTATATAGGCTATATATATATATATCGTCCTGGTCCGCTTAGCATTCATATTAGCTTTTTTAACACCGAACCTAAAGGCACAGAGATTTGTTCACAACCTGATTGGTTGTCTTTTATGACGTATATTTCAAGACGGAACTTACCGAACATCTAAAACAATGCTGTGTGCTGGGCTAAATGCGCTTGTTATATGTGCGTATTCTGCATATGATGGTATTTTGTGATGTGCTTATAAAATGTGTACAGGAGTCGAAACAGCAGCAGGAATCCCTCCGTCACACACACAAGCGAAGATCTGCCGCGAGGAGACGTGGTTCTGATGCCTGTACTGAACTATGATGGGCAACATCACGACTATGATGAGAAAAAACAGGCATGCTTGAGCATTTTGAGTGGTTTTTAGGGTCGCATCTTGTGACATGTCCTGTTTTTGGATCGTTTACATGTGTTCATGTTTAATTCGAACCGCACCAGAGTTCGTTTGGAAGCGGACTGCATTTTTTCAGTGGATGGCAGCATTCACACTTGTTCAAATGAACCGCACTAACAGAGCAATCGCACCAGGGTTTGTTTTAATTGAACCGAACATGCCAAGTGGGAACACACCCTAAATGTGAACAAAATAACCAATATGCGGAACCAGTTTTTTTTTTTTACTTATATTTGTTTTAAATACAATTGTTATCTATTATATTTATGCAAATTTTAATAGTTGAAAATTGATTTTCATTTTGGGCTGTTTTATTTTTAGGCTATACACTGAAAAAGTTTGGTATAATTATCCAGACAATACATTCATTTTAGGTGCTTTATCTGTGATATATTAGTTAAAAAAAGAAGGTCAAATATTGTTTAAACCAATTATCAGTGGCCTAATTTAGCTGAATCCATCCAACTTATTTCTGGCATATATAAGCATCTTCACAAATATGAAAGACTCTTGTGTTTGTGAGAATACAGGTGTGCTCACCATCTGTGCCCGCAGGTACATTTGAGCTTGGCTGGCTGTCAGGGTGGAGCTCGAGGTGTTGCCTAGCAACACTGCTTGCTGGGAGATCCCAGAGGGGGCGGAGTTTACGCTCTGGGCACGACTGATCAGCTGAGCAGCGGCTGGGGATGTGGTTAAATTAATCTGTGGGAATAAGAGAGACCAGAGTTGTGTCATAAGCAGCCTGAATGTTGTCCCATGAAAAAACAGAATATCATAGCCAGTACGAGATATTGACGTGATTATACAGGCATATTTGTAGTGGATGCATCCAAATAAAAGCATACTGTGGTCTGTGATGGTCCACTCTGGGTAGAAGAGGTCCCATTTTGGTTTGAACTCTGCCTGCTGGCTGCTAAACTGGCCTGAGAGGGAGAAAACATGACAGACAGAGAAAGCATGAGTATATTTGTGTGCATTCCGCTTATGTCTTGCTATACGAGACTGCATGCTAAGCGACCTGCTGCACTGCTGCGAGGCTCTGGAGCTGAGCTGTGCTGAGGTGCTGCTGCTGCAGGGCTGCTGTTTGCAGCATCAGATGCTGCTGTTGAGCTGCGTACATCTGCTGCAGGTACTGCGCCGCTGTGCTGGGCTGCCTGTTTAGAGCCTGCTGGATCACCTACCGTTCAAGAGAGACGGAGAAAGAGTGAGAAACCAGATTAAAGGTGCAGTAAGCGATTTCTGAGAAACACTGTTGAAAGTGGATCGGACCGAGCACCACAACTAGGGCTGAACGATTAATCGCACTTTCCATGTAATCGCACTTAAATCGAGAATTTTTTTTTTTTTATGCGCAGTTTGTCATTGATGTACGGCTCAGTAAACGCTGCTCCATCTGAAAGCACTGTTTGTTTGAGTCGCTTATAACTTGCATTTGAAAAAACAACACGCGTCAAACATCTTTCCAAAACATGAGAAGCATTTATGAACCTTGTCCAACAACAGACAACATTTAATAACATTCATTTACTCCAAACTCACTTCATAACGACAGCTGAGCTCCTCCTTCTGTGAGATGTGCCTTCTTACACAGAATAAGGCAGTCGTGTCTTTATAAGTCATGTTTAATCAAAGCGTTTCAATCTTCTGTTTATTCAGCTACAGCGATAGGGATTTCCTGGAATGATGCGCATTATTGTACTTCTGCGGCGGGGCATATTTATCGTGTTTGCATGAGAGCGCCCTCTGGCGTTCAAATGGGGCAGTATTTGCTACCAATCAGCCGCACTCCACTGACAAGCTTGCGTCATCGCGTGCGGTTTTGTTGCGATTAATCGTTCATCCCTAATCTCAACACACTTGTAGCCAATCAGCAGTAGGGGGCGTGTCACTCATGACGGAGGAGTGAGCTTAAGGAAGTGAGAGAGTGAGCATAAGGAAGATTTGAAGACTGTAGAAAGAGATATGGTTGAGAGACATTACAAAAGGGAAAAGGTCAGAGGAATATCAAGATGGGTTATGATCAGGCAAGAGCTTTAAGACCCATATTAGAAAAGCTTTCCAGCGCTGGAGAGATCTAAGTGGGAAGGCCTGAAAATGGATGCAGAGGTTGCATTGTTTCTGCTCCATACATGAGTAACATTGGTTTTTGCTACCGAGAACCGAGATCTGTACTCCGTTGTAATGTTAGCTAAAGTAACAACAGGACTGTTTTGAGTGTCATTGTTTGTCTGAAGCTGCTGTGCTGTTGGTGACTAACAACAGCAATGTTCTTTCTTTCGCCACCTTCGCTTTATTTTTTGCAAAGCCTTATTTTGCTTTGCTTCAGCTATGATAAAGCGACATCCGCTCTTGCAATAGCGTTTTTGTGCATTTTGGGGGCGGAGCAATGAAGGGAAGAGTGTGTTTGTTTGGGTTGATTTCATATCAAGTGTTTCTCAGAAATCGCTTACTGCACATTTAACATCTCAATTGCTTCACAGAGAACAATGAGATTAAATGGAGTGAAAATGGAGACTTTAGCTCAAGTCTCAAGATTATCCTGAGAAAATGAGAAATGACCTTGGTAATCTTGTCAATAGTGTCTCAAAATATTCTCTGATTTGCCAAGATACTAAATCCTGCAATCAAAGTCAGAGATCTCAATATGAACTCATTCTCATCAGTTTAGTTTAAGGCATGTCTACATTAGTTTTATAACTCTGTACACTTGCTGTCAGCAACTGTCTAACGTGTTTCTAATCTATTGTATTCACCTTAAGTAGTTTGACATAAACATCTCAGACAAAGCTGATACTCAAATCATAAATAGCTGCAAGTTGTGATTTGAGGTGAGGTCAAATATTTGTAGGATTGCAATTCTAATCTTTTAATGTTCCTTGAGCAACCGTTTTGTTTTGTTCCAGCATTTGTCTCCTCCTTTTGGTCAGAAAATTAACTGCAACAAGCTTGAAAGAAAAGTAGATCTCTGAAATAGTTGTTTTTCACTTCCAGTATTGCTTTCAAGGTCAGCCTTGATGTTGAATATCACTTCCAATATTGCTTTCAAGGTCAGCCTTGATGTTGAATATGATTATATTATCATAATATTCATTTAATATGAAGATGTTTAATATTAACCACAGTATTACAAGGTTTGTTAATGCACATATGCTAATGCATGAACTCTTAAAACAATAACACATTTACAGTATAGGATAACGGTTACATTTTATGACATTTAAGTGCAATGGCACCCAAATATATACTTTTACATCCAATATAAGCATTAACAATTTTGTATTGTGATACTTCAATAATAATGGTACTTAAAAATTATTACAAACCATGTGCACAAGAAATGAACACCTACCTATTTTAACAGTTGTTCTGTAATATTGATCTTGAGCTAGCATCCCATAATAACATGAAACCAACATTCAGACCAAAATCAATAAGATGCCAAAATACCTGAACAGATAGCAGACGTTCAAACAACACTTTCAGGATATGATGATGGTGTAGTAGATAAGTTCATCGGTCTCGTCACTAACAGTACCTTCTTATCGTTTTCTTCCAGCTATAATATGTTCTGCTTTATCCCGCACTTCTGTTTGTCTCATCCTTAATGTCCACAATGAACTGCCCACAACTGCACAGTTGCTAGGCAACAGGCATCCTGACCCCTTGGTCTTGCCATTTTTCAGTTTGCCATGTGAAGCACTTTCAGCAGCACTTTATATATGAATTGGACTATACATATATTACTATTAAATAATGATTTAGATTCTTATTGATAATACACTTCAATACTTTGTTTGACTTAGACATAAGTTTATCTATATCACATTTGTTTGAAATCTAGCATTTTAGGTACAAGTAGAGAGAGGCCAAAACCTGAGTTAATACAGTTTTTCTCAGTCGCTTTGGTGCATTTCTCACATCACTATTTACATTTGCACAACGGCTAATACGGTTAGTACAAACTGCAAAACCTAGTTGATAACCTGCAAAAGCGTGTCACTTGCTCAAAATGGAGAGCTCATTCCTCAAAAGCAAGTATTCATGTCAATGAAAGTGTCAGTGTCATCAAGATGAAAAGTCCTGACACCATTGTTTATGAACAAGATAATCAAATGGCTTTGTCATGTTTTCATTATGACAGTTTACTCTGTAAATGTTTTCCAATGCAAAAAAGTCAGATCTTGGTGACACTACCTGAACATGCTCAAGACAGCACTATATACTATTTGCACAGCCATTTAAAAAAATTCAGTAAAGTTACACATTACTGTATTTAGTGAGGTAACTGAGTACAAGACACTGAATATGTATGTTTCACATTTTTACTGCATATGCTCTTTGCAATTCTAATTTGTTCACCGCATTGTGCAAAAGAAAAAATACACCCTTATTTACAACAAACATAAACTCCCTTTGGGTAGAGCTGTGCACAACTGTGAACAATACTGCAGTACATACTGGAACTGAACATACAACATACATAGTACTGTAATCATTCATGCACATCCAGACGTTCCTCATCAGTGAAAGCTGAGATTCACCTGAGAGAGAGTGTTCAATTTAGGAGACATTTTCAGGAAAAAAAAAAGATAAAAAAAAATGTGTAAAATTTGCTTGACAGATTTTGACAACTAGTTCAACATTTTTGTATGTAATGACTCAAGCAATGAAATGAGGACTATTAGTTTTATATGGAATGACTATTCAGCATTCACAAGTATAGTTAATTTTGACTGACATGACATAAGCAAATGATAATGTTATAAAACAGCAGAGAGTTGTATGAAAGCAATTGATGCACGTCCAAAAGCATTTGCAGTTTGTTGGAAGGAATGAGAAACTGCTACTATGATGTGCACAAATGACTAAATGTTGTGGAGGTTGAACTAACTGTTGTGCAAATGTAAATAGTGATGTGAGAAATGCACCAAAGCGACTGAGAAAAACTGTAATGAACCACCTACATTCCACAGCAGGGGAAAGATTATGAATATGTCTATGAGGCATGGAAATCTTCATTGTCTTTCCTCCTCAACCTGCTTTCCCTTCTCATATACACACCAGCAGATGGCAGTATGGACTTAAAGTCCAATAATTAAACCTTTAAGCAAGAAAAAGTGATGTCTGGTGCAATGCAGTGAGTGGATTATTACAAGAAGGATTGACAAAGAGAAATGTGGTGTTTTCAAACATGAACACTCAGTTGTCTATATTTAAATGGATTGATTCTGCCAAATGGTTGTTTGACGCACCTGTACAGTCTGTCGGTCAGGTATGCCGCTGTAGACCGATATCTGTGGAACGGCCTGTCTTCCGCTGCTGGTGGAGCTGATGGTGCTGGCAGTGGAGGCACTGGTGGTGCCCGTGGAGTTTGTGGTGGAGGTACTGGTGCCCGTAGTGCTGCTGGCACTGGAGGCAGGAGTGCTCTGCTCACCCTCCATTGTGCCGCCCCGATGCCTCACCTTTGACCCACGACCGCCCCGCTGCCACACTCGACGCAAGCTGAGAGAGACAGAGAACGAGAGTTTTAAAATTCCTGTTACTAAAATCCTCTTCCATAGTACAATACATACAACAATACTATATGCAGGGATCCTCTGTCTATCTATCTATCTTTATAAAAAAAAACTGTTGAGATTGTGGAAATACTGAAAAAAATAGCAATTTCTATAGCTGATAGTTATGAAATATGATCGTAAGTTATGAAATGTGATGCGCTTAACAAAAGGAGTACCAGGGCAGTACCGTGTTTTACCATAGTATTCTTTTAAATACTTTGGAGTATCATGTAAATGCCATGGTCTATGTATATGGCAATCATTCTGTAGCATGTTAAATGGCAACCATGCTATTACCATTTGATACCATCACAGTACCTTTTATAAAGGGGTATATAAAACGAGGGGGGGGAGAGCAAAATACAAAAGCATAAATGAAAGGTCCGAGCTGGTCGCTTCATTCACATACTGTACATTGTTGAAAATTACATTATAATTGCATTTGAGTTCATCCTGTCATCATGAGTGTTACATTTCAGCAAATCTTTTTTTTCCAGCCGTCTCCGGTTACCACCAGATGAACAGCCATGGGAGATGGATTAGATGGTCAGGAGAAGAGTCGCCCGTGTCAAGATGCGATACAGCACCAGGTTAAAGGTTGCCAAACAAAACTTGCATCAACAAAACATTACTTTTTTGGGTTCAATCTGTTTGTTATATTATTAAAATATCTGGGTTCAATACAATCTAAGCTTGTTAGCAGGTTGTCGATTACCACAGATAATTTGAACTAAATTTTATTTCCATTTACAGTAATGCATTTATAATGGAAGTATAGAAACCTGGTATACTGTATACTGGGCAAGTTTACTGTGTAAGAAACCAGTACGCACCTAATAACTGAATTTTGTAAGCATAGCCAAACCCATATATTATGTACTAACATAAGACTAATGTAATAGAATCACTAACTAACTGCAACTTTACATCCAATTTTGATACCCTATGATGTACAAAACTTGCTATATACCAGAAAGGACTGTTTGTTTACAGAAAAAATCCTTCCACATGAATTATATTGGTGATGTATAATCAGTTCATCCTCCTAGAAAAGTAGTCCCACTACTTACAAGGCTATTTAGACAACTTTAAAGTTCAAATAACACATTTTTGTACAGAAAAATGTGTTATTTGAAAGTGTTTTTTTTAAACAACAACTTACTGATCCAAATTTTTGAACAGTAGTATTTACTAGGGGTGTAACGATACCGATAACGATCACAATACTGAACTCGCGATACGATGGTAAAAGGTTAACAAAAAATTTACTGTTGATTAAAATGCTAAGTTTTATATTATTGTGGGTGTAAATGAATAGGCTTGGTGCTGGGAACCAATGCATAGGACAATAGTGACACCAGAATAAAAATATTCGTGATTCTGAAGCTGAAAACAGAATTATTTTAGACAAATATGCTTGCACTCTGTCACTGACTAGATATATTTCAAATAATGTTGGCCACTTTTTACTGGTAACATAAGACATTTGGCATTATCAGGACCCACACATATTCCCCCATTGCATTATTATACATTATATTCAACATTATGTAGTTTAATGTTGTACTGACACTAAAACTCTGTAAACTCTATCACTATCCACGATACATATTGTTGCATTTTTGTATTGCGACATATTGTGACACAATATATTATTACACCCCTAGTATTTACAGTATATACTGTATATACTACCATTCAAAAGTTTTTTTTAAAGAAATGTGTACTTTTATTCAGCAAGGATTGTTCAAATTGATCAAAAGTGACAGTAAAGACATTTATAATGTTACAAAACATGTAGCACATTTATGAATTTAAATCTTCCTGAATGTGTAACCCTATCAACTTCCATTGAAAGTGCATTACTTTAATAATAATGCCTGTTTTTATACAGAGTCTAACTCATTTTCTGTGGTAATCAACAGCATGCCACAGATGTGGTGAATAGAGCTTGTTTTTAACCTGAAACATAAAGTTGACATAAATATCATAAGTATCACAAGAGAGTCATATGTCTGTTCATCCCATCATACGAACATTAAGCATATATTCAGGGCTATTGAATGAAAAAAAGGTGTCTAAGCTGAGGGGTTACCCATCTAAATCTCTTCACTGGAGTCGCCATAGGCACTGTTGTTAAATGACTCTCCTATCCTTTCCTTTCTGTCTTTGGGGTTTGTTATTCAGGCATAGAAAGTGGTAATGGGATTGAGATGAGGCACAGGAGGAGAACAAGTGTTGGGATGGAGGGAGAGAGGGGGGTAGTTTCAGAGGGGAAGTGTGGTATGGTTTCAATTATACTCATTTAATTACTCACACACGTGGTTGAGAGCCACTAACCCCACACACTCTACACCCCCCTTCCCAGCTACCCCAAATCGCCCCCCTTTTTACCCACAACAAACCAGCATGCCTCCCCCCTTTCTAGGTCTGTTATTACGCCAAGAGATGGTGTAATATCAGTGAGCCCTCCCCGTAAGCCATTTCCTGTGCTCCAAAGAACTAATGGAGTTCGGCATTGTAATTAGATAATCTAAATATAAGTCCTGAGCCTCATTAATATGCATTAATGGAAGGGCCATAGGGACATCTGAAAACATGGTAACAGAATTAGAATATTATTAAACGTTGTACAAAAACTGTTATTCGTTGAATTAAACATGCAAAGTATTGTGGTCATGTGACATTGAGCATGCAGTTTCGAAGCAATTGTATTGTATACTTGTATGAGTAGTATATAATATGCTTAAATATGTTATATGTGTGTGCTTGTATATATACAAAAACATGCTAAATGTGTGTTTGTATACATGTGTGTGCGTGTATATATATATATATATATATATATATATATATAACACACATTTAGCATATTTTATACTACTCATATATACAACTATACAATACAATTGCTTCAAATTGTATGCTCAATGTCACATGACCACAATACTTTGTATGTTTAATTCAAGGAATAGACCGTTTTTTCTTTTGCTATTTCAATCCCATTTTGTTTAAAACATTGTTTTATTAATGCTTGGCAGTCTTTGGGTATTTCATGCATTCAGAAAGTTTGCATATTGCATATTAAGTATGCATACTTAATACTGCATAAATAGTGCATGGTAGTGCCCCATCACAACCTTTTCAGATGTTGTGAGCAGTGTTCTATAGTAACACCAGAACGTGCTACGCTGGAAATGTGTAATGGAATCGCATGCATTCATGATTAAAGCCTGCTCTGTTCATATTTAGCAGCTGATTGGTTCTGCTAATGAGAGGGGAGCTGTTATGTTGAGTCCAAGTCCCGGGCCCCTTAGAGGCTTCGGAGCCAACCAACCATACGCATCCCACCAATGAGAGGCTGTCTACTGCGTACAGTTTAAACACAACTATTAAACACACTGTCACCTTTAGCAGAGCTAAAAATAAATCTGTCAGTAAATCCAAAACACAGAACTAACTAACAGAACATTCCAGGAGCGAGAAAAGTTAAAGGGGTGTTAGGTAAGATGGAAGGATGAGGATGGAAACGCATGACAGAAAACAAACATGCATCAATATGCATGCACTGAGAGATTTCAGAGACATCCAGGTTAGCCCAGGGCCCATCTCTCAGACTCTCAGACAAAAACCCAGCTCCTACCTTTTCTGAGGGGCAGCACGAGCTCCGTTTGGCCCCGTGGTGAGCCCCATGCCTCAGGATCCTAATGCTTCTTTGTCTAGTGTGCGTTCTGCACCCCAATCCTGCCAGATCACTGCAAGCATCCGCCGTCCCAGTCGCCAGGCACAGACACACACTCTCTTTCTCTCTCCCTGCTTTTCTCCATCTAACACACGCATGCGAGACCCCCCCACCACCCCCCCCCCCCCCCCCCCCCCCCCCCCCCCCCCCCCCCCCCCCCCGGTTCTGTGGTTTCCTAGCGACAGCCAACTGGGGGTGCCTTTTGGAGCCCTATTGCAGAGCTGTGTGCTGATTGGACAATTGGTTCTTCTCTAATGAGGGTGATGGTAATGATTTTTTATCCCCCTCTATAAGCACCACCAGCTCCCCCCCCATTTCAGAATATTCACCGGTGATGATTTGTACTGCCAAAGCAGAGGAAAAGGCCTGTCCCAGAAAAAAAGACCTGGATGAAAATGTCACACTTTATATGGATATTTAAATGCATTTAGAAATATCAATAAAATCATTATTATTTAAGGTTAGGAATTTCAATTAACCCTTAAAGTTGAGTATAAAAATATTGATATGCAAGTCATCCCGAACTGTTTATGATACAGACACCCTTGCATCCTGGAGAGTTTATTTTAGCTCACCAATTACACCCATAACACACTAGCAGCCACCTAGCAATGTCCTAGTAGTCCTCGACGGACTAGTCCTCCATCCTAGCAATAATATAGAATACCTTAAAAACCATAGATGCACCCATATGAACCACATAGCAATCCGCTGAAAATACCTTAGAAACAGCATAGCAACGCCCTAACAACCGCATAGCAACAACCTAGCACCTCCCAGGAGCAAATATCACTCTCAGTTTTAAGCAAATGTAATATTCTAAAGGTAATTTTTGTAATTAAAGGGAGTGCTAAAAAAAAAGATAAAGAGGAGACACAAAGCGCAGACGTGGTGATGTAGGAAAACACTATAGTTCACAGTCTTGGTTGATTAAGTGCTGTGTGCTGATGAAGCTGCCTCTTAATAATCAGCGATTAGAGCATCACTAAGCAAAGGGTAAATACCCCCAACTGCTGTGGCAATCACAGGCAAACAACACACTCATGAAAAGTAGAGTGTGTGGATAGCATTTTGGGGCCTGCTTAAATCAGGGCACAACAAAAGATGATTCTGGTCATTCTGAAGATGCTTTACTAAATTGAAAATATACATACAAGGGGGGCTTTCTGACCTTGGAGGAGGAGATAAAAAACGCCACTGTCGTGAAAAGTAAATTAAGGCACTTATTGTGCAATACCTCTGGGCTGTGGTGTTCTGAAATATATTCCTTCATCTATACTCTCATATAATATCACATTGATTGCGCACAGACGGGCATGAACGTCATTGATTGCCTTCTTCTTATTAGCATATAGATTAGCTTCTAGTGGGGCCGGGTAAATTAAGGTGGAAGAAGGAAGGTTAGAGAAGGAATGAAGAGGATGAAACAAGGTAGGCAAGGTGGAAACAACACGAGGAAAAGGGACGGATTGGGAAGATTCTGTTGTTTGTTTTGTACAAGGGAGACCGGGGATAGATTTCAGATTTCGAAAATTTTTTTTCTTTCCATTCTGTTCTTTGGCATTGTCGTTCATTCTTTCTCTTTATGTTGTTATCACCTTACCTCCCTTTTTCCATCGTCATTTCTACATGTGCTACATCCATTCAGAAGACAGAGGATAGAAAGAATGAGAGTGAACGAGAAAAAGGGAAATATTGGATGAGAAAGGAAAAGAGATAGACAGGAAAATCAAGAGGGACAGATGAGGTTAAGGCAGTAAACTGGGATGGGATGGGATGGGGGTGCTGCTGTCTGTCTGGTCTGGGTCTGATCCATATTAGTTTCTCACTCATCCACTCAGCATGAAATGAGTGGGGGGCAGGGAAATGAGGCGGGGGTGGGCAGCCGTCGGGAGCGAGGACAGATGCAAGAGCATTGAGAGATGGAGGAATGCTGATTTCACGGTGTCTCTCACATCACTAAATTTTGACTCATTTAGCGCATGTAATAGAGTGCTGTAAAAGTCCTAGTGAACCTCAGTCTGTCAGTGGTAACTAGTCCGTTTGCTGTTATGTTGGTAAGAGCACTGGTTAATACTCGGATATATCATCATCAGTGAGGTTTTTTGCACTTTTGTCCCAGGACTGTTTGATGGTGAATAGTGAGTCCACTAACCGATACAGGTTTTTTTTATTTTTTTTTTATACACATTTATGTTTAGTTTTTTTAGTTTATTATATTTTATTGCATTACATTTTCAATGCATATATTTTACATTTTCATTATACATTATTTTATTTGCATTTTATTTTATATACTTTATATTTATTTAAAAAAAATATTATTAATTTTAAAAAATTTTCATTTATAATCATTTTTATTTTATGCTATTTTTAAATGTATTACTTATTTACTTTGAAATCCTGGCTTTGAAAAAGTCAATTGTTTGAATTAGGGAAAAAAAAATTTATTTGCTTATAAAATCAGCCTAATTTCCAATAAAATAATATGATGATTATGATATGGTCACCAATAAACTGTCCATCTGTATACTAAATAATATTATATTAATATTTGTCTTATAGTAGCATTAAGCAGATTAGAACTGGGCGATAATGTAGTTGAGATATGCAGGCCATACTATATGGCCTGAACAACAAATCACAACCAGAGAACACTTGCTGATTTCGGTGGGCTTTACTTGACTAATGGCAGTGTGCGACAGTGAACAGTCTCACCGTAACCCTTTTACCTTCTTTCCATCCTGCTCTCTTTTCCTTCTCCTCTGAGACTCATTTAATTGGTGTCCCTTTGGTACCCCGTTCTGTGGCAGTCGAGCCACTACGGCCCCAGACAGACATTCCCAAGTGACTCTCTTTCCCTCAGCAGAGCCGCAGCATCAATGCAGCGGAGATGGATTAACTCTCCCTGAGAAGGCTGTGAATATAGTACGCTGATGATGACCACTAAGAGGAGGCCCCTCATACTTATTAATGGGGACACTAGGATATGAGTGTCAGTAATGAGCACCTCTGGAACCACAAACCTTATTATGATTGTGAAAAAAATTGGTTGCCGTTGGTTGTTTAATGGTCATTGATTTATTCTTTTATATGGCTATAGTTTTGTTCTCCTTCATAGACATGTCAACATTTAAATTAAAGGTGTAATTGTTTCCTCTTTTTTTTTCTTCATTTCATTTGTTTAAAATCATGTATACTCTCATGAGATGAAGACTCCAGTCATTTTTTGAGTCAAGACTCAAGTTGTATTTTTCACTCTCATGAGGGCCAACATACTAAGATCACATGACCAGCCAAATACTACTAACTCTTTCTTAGTAAACCCCCTGTTGTTGGTCATTTTTGTAGTAAATTCTGCAAATAGCGTTTTTGTGCAATGGCTTTCTACTATAACTGATTTTTAACACGTTTATTTGTGTTATGCATGTTTAAATGGGGTAAATTTGATTAATAAGTTAATCAATAACTGTTGCTCTATTCCAGGCAGGTCTTTTTTAAAAGTCCCACCACCTCAGATGCCAATATTCATATATCTTGTAGTAAGTAGTGTGTAGAAAAATTGTGGTACCATTGTTTTTACACTGAATCGCACACCTTTTTTTGTTACAAACTCTTAAAGGGATAGTTCACCCAAAAATGACAAATCTGTCATTAATTACTCACCCCCATGTTGTTCCAAACCCATTAGACTTTCGTTCTTTTTCTGAACACAAATGATAATATTTTTGATGAAATCTGAGAGTTTTCTGTCCCTCCATTGACAGCTACGCAACTACCACTTTGACGCTATAAAAAGTTCAAAAAGAGATCGTAAAACTAGTCCACATGAATTGAGTGGTTTAGTCCAAATTATCTGAAGAGACTTGATTGCTTTATATGATGACCAGATTGAATTTAGACTTTTATTCACATTAAGCATTGATCAGCGAACATTTAAACAGAAGCTCAACCGAACCTGCTTGACGCACGAGAACAAACCTATTGCTGAAGCTCAAAAACGTGCTGCGTAACACGAGAATGAACCTCATTGGTTCTCGCACGTCAAGCAAACATGCTTGAGCTTCCGTTTCCCACAACTGATGTGTGAATTGATTAATGTTAAAAGCCTAAGCGAAATTCAATCTGTTCATTATATAAAGCGATTGTGTCTCTTCAGAATTCAATTCACATGGGTTAGTTTTACGATCTCTTTATGAACTTTTTGAAGCATCAAAGTGGTAGTTGCGTAGCTGTCAATGGAGGGACAGAAAGCTCTCAGATTTTATCAAAAATATGTTCATTTGTGTTCAGAAGATGAACGTAAGTCTTACAGGTTTGAAATTTGATAGGTTTTTCAACAATCCCTTTAAGCCAATGATTTTGGGGAAGTGTTTTGAAAAACCAGCCTGTGTTCTTTGAGTGTAACATCTCTTGTCTTGAATGTCAGAAAGCTACAAAGCAGAACACCTCTGTGGCTGGCCTGGAGAGTGTATACGTCAGCACAGGAACACACGTCTGTCAGGGATGCAGCCCACAGAGAACATCATGTGGACAACTAAACTTGTCAATCTGAGAGCATGTAAGTTACATTTCAACTTCTTTAATTAAGCTGGGAGACTGTATCTACCGGGACAACATGGGCTAAAATTTTAGGCAGATAAACACGTTTATACACACACCGAGGGATCCATCTTTGACTCTGGGTTAAAACTGAGACACTCAAAGCCCTAATTCCTTCAAGTCTTCGGCACGTTAGAGTAAGCGCACACTAGCAGTCTCCCAGCGCAATTAACCTTCAGTCCCACTCACAAGAATTCTGGGTCACTGCACTAAGGAGGGAAGATGGTTTATTTAATAAAAGCACTTTAACAGACAGCTTGAGAAAAAGCTTCTGGATTAAAGAATGGGTGGATGGGCAGACAGGCAGATTGTTTTACACAGACTGTATTTGCTAAGACAAGCATCACTATTAGTATTATTATTACTCATATTAATTGTGTTATGGACATGAATGATATCTCAGATTATGTGTTTTGTTGCGGAGAGGTGTGCTATTATTTCTAAACAATTTGGTTTTTACCTGGTGGACACTAAAATGGACTCGAAATGGACTCAAGCCAAGTTTCAATGTAATCATGTAGATAATATTTCTCACATAAATCATCCACCCAGCGACAGCCTAGAAAGGATCAGTAACATGCTAACATCACAGTAGTGAGTTTTGCACGGTGAAGCAGCACTCAAATGTGATACTTTGATTCTAAATGTGTAATTTTACAGTCTAGATCACTGATTTTACGTCTCTTTAGAACAACCCATTAGGACTCAAACAAAACTGTCCAGTCAGAGATTGATGGAAACGCTGAGGCAAGTGATGTCAATATATAAGAAGAACTAAACGCTTTTGTGAAACTGGTTGATTTACAGCAACAACAAATGGCCTGAACACACCTAGCATAACTGGACATTCTGGATTTAATACGATTCAAAAGTGTTTTTGTGATAGGATCTGGTTTGGAATGATTTGCACTCTCGTTCTAATCCAGCTGTGCTGTTATTTGGCTGAATCACCAACTTGGAAGTACTAAAGACACGAGCAGTTTGAACGCACACACGCACATGTGTGCAATCATCCAATTGCACTGTGGTCTGGTGCACTTATTCACATGGTATCCATTCTATATAATCTGGCCTAATGTGGGTCACACGGAATGCCAAGGGCACAATGACCCGTTCCTGACCCCAGACTCTACTCTGCATGGGCGTTTCAGATGCACATACTATACTTGGTGAGAAAGAAACTTGCCTTTAAAGGAATATCCTTCAGATTATTTTTATTTTTTTACAAAAACAGGCTTTTAACCCTGTAGAAAAGCCTGATAATACTCCTATCGTCCTTCGAATTTGGAATGAATCTAAAGTAAGTAATGTGTTGTGCATTCTAGAATTCCCAAGCTCATCTTAATACACAAGGATGGCAGGTTTTGTGTTACAAAATAGGATTGCTGTCCTAATAAAAGTGTATTTTGCATACACAGGTTTGCCAAAAGCAGGCCAGTGCCCTCACATCCACGCTGTCGTTCCTCGAGCTGTCAGATCTGGATTGGCTTCTTTGAAACAGGTCTGGAAGCATGCAGTAAGAAAACAAACACATTCCCTCTCCCTAATTCCTTCCTACCTTGTTTAAGAACCACAAGAAGGAAGGAATTTCACAACATGCACATAAATAATGCCTACCTTACGCTTTGGCTTTGCCTTTCCTTCCTAGGATTGGATTACGTCCTGCTTTCCTGCTATCCTACACCATTTCTGGGTTGTGTTTGTGCTGTAAGCCTTACCGCAGAGCAGAGAGAGAGAAAGTAGGGGGGGAATCTAGGCATTAGCATTCCAAAGTTCACATGTGACAAGGCCTCAGCCAATCACAGGACAGCATGCTTTCATGACCCTCCCCCTTCTTCCTAAATCCCTCCCCTGCTTCTTGTTCTGTCAGTCTACCAGCACCATGGCAACACAAAGGGCTTTAATTTCCTCTCTCGAATTTCATGGCGGCTCGCTTGAAATGCATGCAGAAAAGTTTACTGATAAAATGACCAAACGCAAGCGAGAAGCATATGCCTGGTGCCTTCAATAATGACCTGTTTGCTTAAAATATTGTGGAAAAAGAACTGTTTGACATGTGAAAGCGTAGATATTTGTTAAATATATAGTGTAGTTGTTGACAAGTATGTAAAAATAAGGATAGGCTAACACTTTACAATATGGTTCAGGTTTGATACAGTTTCAATATGGTTTCAAATTATCATGAACTAGCATTTGTGAATCTTGTTTAATGTTAATTATATATAATAATAATAATAATAATAATAATAATGTATATGTATGTATATGTATGTATATATATATATATATATACACATAAATTATTACATTATTACATTATTACACTGTGCATTATTACACATAATAATTATTAAATACAATTAAATTATTAACTATACTATTTTTTAACATTTTAAGTAATGTAAATGAACATTGGCTAATCTATCATGAACAAACATGAATTACCAAAAATATTTGAATATTTATTTAAATTGAATATATATATATATATATATATACATACACACATTCATTTATTAAGCAGTTTTCTTCAACCTCAGTTCTTTGAGATAAAGACAAAGCTAACATCCTATGGGCCACTGGGTTCTGTGTAGGCAATGGGACTGCAATATATGCAAATATATTCAAATAATGGGGCATGAGGATCACAGTAAAACACAGTCCTCAGGGCCCTGGGGTTAAGCTGATTGGTCGAAAGGCTAATTCTGTGTGTTGTTTGGTCCAGACTGAGATTGGTCTTCATTTCAGTGGTCAAGTGTTCCTCATCATGGGGGGAGGTGGAAACCACTGGAATAAATCTAGCATGTCCATCCATGTGTTTGTGCATGCAAGTCTGCTATAATTTATTAGTGCATGAAATTCCTCTGTTTCCTGTATGTATGCTTATGTTTCCTCAATTTTTCAGTGGTAAAAAGACAAGCATCACCATTACTATTATGACCAGAATAGCAGAGTTTTGGAGCTGGGCTGTTTTGACTTGAGCAAGTAAGCAACCACCTAGAACACCCTAGCAACCACATAGCAACATTAGAACCTCTCAGCATCCAAAATAGCTGTTTTAAAATTCAGTTGATAGTAGAGTTTATTTTGTACTACATGCCTTGTCTTTTTATCTTGCCCTTGAAAGTCAATATTATATGATTGGAAGAAATACAAAACTGTATTTTATTTCTCGCATCTCCCTATACTAGCATTAGATATTCATAAATCTCTGTATGCATTATAAGGATGATTCCAAATAATTAATCTGCAATATGATTTATCTGGTTTGACCGGTACTTAATTATCTGGCCCTCAACAGCTCCCCTGATACTCCGCTTCCAGACACAGTGACCCACTGCCTCAACCTGTTTTCCAGTAAAACAGTAATTCCCATAAGCCCCACTGTGGAGGAGCAGAGGCATCCGTTGGTATATCACATTTCACCTGAGAGGTGGATTTCATAGCCGTCACCCTGTAGAGCAATGGACCTCCAAATTGACATGAGCATCATATTATGTTGGTGTGTAATAGTATATGCATAATTCATGAGCGAGAAGAATGAAATATTTATGTGGAGTCCCTCTGTGCCGCTGATGTCCTGTTGTAGAAATACCTGCAATGGTTCTTTTGATGTCCCTTGAGGATTTTCCACAGTATGATCTTGCATGGAGCATAATTGGCTTTTCATTGAGGAGAACTGAGGGTTTAATTAGTTAATTTGTGACCAAATGAGTAAATAAATCATTTTTAAAAATGACATTTTAGTTTACCAGGTCAATAAAACGCTCCTAATGTTAAGTCAGTAGGTTTTCACCTCATTTTACCTCGAATCAAAGAGGAAATTTACCATTAAATGAGATCACCGCTATTCAAAGTCGTCTGACATTCGTGATCTTACTAGGAAGCCCAGTTTATTTAGCATAGAGATTGTTTTTACGGTAGGCTGTTTTACATTTTTTATCATTTTTCTGTATGTTGGATAAGAATGTGGTACATGCATGGGTACATGTGGACTGGTGTGATATCAAAAGTAGGTCAGTCTGAGGAAACACTTATGCTATGTTGTGGCTGCCATCTTGTGGTCATATTAAGACTTACATCTTGAGTTGTCTTTTTTTTTTTTCTTTTTTTTTATTGAGCAGATTTCACAATGACAATATATGTGAAAGATACATGGCAAATATTAGCACAACCTGCTGTTTTATTTTTAACACATAAGGTTAAATGAATAAAAAAATATAAATAACCAGAACAGCCCCATTACCTCCATCAATCCCAAGAAAAATAAATAAATAGCAATAATTTTAAAAGAAATCACACAAAAAAATTAATTAATTATATAAAGGGAGTCAAATCTCCAATGGAATTGCAGGATTTCATGTTTTATATAATGTTAACAGAATACAACAGAATTATTATTATTATTATTATTATTATTTCAGTTGTAGAAATGACATTAAGTCCTTAACCAAAAAAAAAAAAAAAAAAATTAAGCATTAGGAGGGAGAGTTGTCAAGATTGTTAACTGGAATGTTGATTTGCAGGATTTTTCTTTTCTTTACCTGATTTATATTACATGCAGTTGATGGAACAGTTTCCATTTTTAAATATTTTCATTGATAAATGATGTTCTCTCACATTCTTGCATGTGACAGGTTTCAGAAAGTGCCATTAATTATAGTGCATGTGATGTGTCTCCTGTCAAACAGAACTGAATTGTAATCTATCACTGGAATTTTTTTTTTTTTTTTTGTGGCAGGTTCTGGTCTGGCAGTGACTGGTAAGCTCCGCCCTCTACCCACTGTGGCATTGTGGGATGGTTATGGCATCGCTGTGCCCTCTAATGGCCTGGTGCGAAATACCAGACGTGCAACAGAGGAAAGATGTGAGGTTAGTGAGGACACTGGTCAGAAATGAAAAAGCAAGTCTCAGAAGACCACTGAGTGATGAGGTTGTGGGAATCTGAAGATCGGGATCTTTTGTAGTGACATCTGTTCATCAGAATGAGGCATTGTTCAAAAAAGAACAAGAAACGCATTCTTCCACAAGAGGCAGGTCCTTTTCACACTCAACCAAAACTACATAAAGCAACTAGAAAAAATGTCTTGCAGTGAAAACAGATATTTACTCCAGTGAACATTTCTCAGGTTGAGTTTAATTTTAAATCAGTTTGTACCTTTACAGTCTATAAATGTATTACATAAAATGCAGTTTTTTTAGCAATAATTTATGCAATATTTGTACAATAATGTAAACAATAAAAAAAACATGAAAATAGCAACAATTTTTATTTTTCATTTAATTCTGTGTGTGTTTTTGACTAGATGCATGCTAGTCAAGAGTCACACTTTGAAATGTCAAGCTTAGCCACAAATGGAAAAAACCATTCTCCTTTTTATCTAATGTCTTAACCACTTCCTGCCTAACTGCCAATTGAGTTACTAGCAAGAGATGCTTTTAACTACTGACTAACAATTAATTGTATGTATAATAACTGTGTATATGTATATTATATCATTTTTGTTTAAAAATATGCACTATGCATGATATCACAAATATAACAGTTCCGGTTATCTAATACAAAAAAGCCGTAATAGCAAAAGTCGAATGCATTTACTGGAATACTGCATTTGAGATCATTTTTATCTTCCTTTTTTCTCAGTATTGCAAGGACGTGTCTCTAAAAGGCAGCATGGAGGGAACTTTGATTTGGATTGTCACTGAGGTTGTATATTTATATAGAGATTGTCAGTATTCCTCTCTCATTGTTACTCGTTTATTTGTCTAGTTACGCGACTGACTTGTGACTTTTCCAGTCCGGATATTTAGTCTGACATGAGCAGGCCTTTCCCTTTTCCGTGTCGCTTGAATGGTCATGAATGGTCTTCAAACGAGCTCGTTTGATGCTTTGCATGGCGACTTGGAAGGGCTGTTTCCAAGGGGGATTTGGTATAAACATGGATGATCCGATCTGAGAGATGGATGTGTTTCTGTGACACCTTGTGAAGTTTTAGAGGAAATTTAGAGTGTAGACTGACCAAAAGTAATCAGACTCAGTGGCCAAAATTAAACAACATCCTATCAGTTCCTTGACTGAAGTTCCTAAATAGTCAGCATCATTATACTGCGCCATGTCTTTACATTTTTACTGAGGTACAGTCCGGTAGTACATATGGTAGGGGAGACCGGGGCTAATATAGTGAATATGTCTCAGGGTGAGTTAATTATTTATTATTTATTATTCTTACCTTTTGTGCTGACCCCTATACACTGTAAAAAAAATAAAAAAATAAATATATATATATATATATATATATAATAATTTTTAAGCACAATCAACTTGGATGTTTAAGTCATTTCAACTTAAAAATATATATATATTTGAAAAAGTTGAAAATTTCTTAACTTATTTTGATGAGTTAAAGCAATGTAAAAACACATATCTTATTGATTGATCACATCATTGTTTTACAGTGTATTGGGGCAAGTTGTCATAATGGGACCCTGCAATTTATTGATACCATTTTGAAAGTAATCATTATTATGTGCAATTCTTTTTTATTAACTGTTTTTTTTTATGTGGCACTTAGTCAAAAAATTCATGATTAATTTATTAAATGGAGTACCTGGAGCACCTAAAGTACCTGGCATAGGACATTAGTGAGAAAGAGACCTGCTGTACCTGTGAAAGTAGTCGCTCCACACTGAAGAACTGGCACCAGATTAATCAGTGAACAAAAATGCCAGTGTGTTTGTCTGAGAATGAAACTGTGTAATATTAACTGAGCTAATATTAAAGGGGACCTATTATGTCCCTTTTCAAACTCTTGATTTTGAGGTCTTCTAGAAGTGATTTTCATGCTTGAATGTTCAAAAAACACATTATTTTTCACACATTTTACATTGTTGCAGCACCTATTTTCCCAGTCTGTCAGTAACGCTCTTTTTACTGCGTGTCTGTCTCTATGAAGCCCCTCCTTCAAAAAGAGTACTGTACTCTGATTGGTCAGCTGGACCAGGGTGTTGTGATTGGTCAGATGTCACACACCCTTACCATAACCGTGAGTTTCAACACACTGCTAATGCAACTCAACCAGGCCTTATGTGAAGTGTACGTTCCCGGAAGAAAACTCAAGACTACAATTGATGCGTTTCAGGGAGTTCAGAAAGTGCGCATTGATAGAGAATAACTCCCTTTGGAGTGACTTTGTGCTTTGTAACTTTGCAGACCTTTTTTAATGCTCAAACAGCAACATTGAAAATGTAAAAAAGCACAATAGGACCCCTTTAAAAAGTGTCAGATATCATAACCTCTAGTTGCATTTGTGTCTGGAATCTGGATATGCAGTTACCACAGTTACTGTGGGAACGAATAAATGTATTAAAGCATTCATCCTCTCAAAGCTTCTGCAGGGACCAACAAGCAAATACTATACAAAGCCTTCATGAGGTCTTTTAATTCAGTCGCTTGGCCGCTGCTCTGAATGTGACGTTCAATGAGCTTTGAGTCTGTTTTCTGATGTGTTTGTGTGCTTGAAGGGGAAACTCGATCCTCTCCTTATTAGTGGATTTATTTGTCAGCAGGTGATTCTACCTTTCACCAGTTCCAGGTGGTTAGCGCTGCATAGTCTAACACAGACTGTGTTACACACCATGCGTCACATTTCCCATATAGTGGTTAGATTTGCATTTCTTGCATTTGCAGGTCTCTAGTTCTGGTTTTCACTTTCAGAAGTGTGACTGTGTCCTCACATAGCCTTGATGTTCATCATCGAAAGATAGTTGTGGGTAATGTATTGGTCCATTTTGCGAAACATGAGCCATGAAGCTATTAGGAGAAATATGGAACTGAGAAAGAAATAAAACATAAGTGATACTATACTATACTATACTATTGATAAAGTTTACTACTATTTTTTTTTTTTTTTACTTTTAATTATAATGTTTAACTCTTTATTATTACTATTTTCCAAATTTTAGACTGAGTAAAGTCATCAAAACTATGAATTGACATAAATGGAAGTATTTGAAATATATTATATAAAAATATATATTGTTTTAGCTTCAATTAGCTACACTTTCTCTTTACATCTTTCACGTTATCTATCTGAGATGCTTCTTGAGCATTATTAAAGTACATATTGGCTGTTTTTCCTTATACTGTGTGCATGGGCACAATTTATATTTGTCCACGAAGCTAAATGATGGATGGTCAGTTAATGCAAAAATCAATATTCTCATATATAGTTGTATGG
Organism: Rutilus rutilus; assembly: GCF_951802725.1. Taxonomy (NCBI): domain Eukaryota; kingdom Metazoa; phylum Chordata; class Actinopteri; order Cypriniformes; family Leuciscidae; genus Rutilus; species Rutilus rutilus. Next base: position 35,181,331 of record NC_140217.1, on the reverse strand, counting down.
ACTGCAATGACATGAGCGTGAGTAAATGATGACAGAAATTGTATTTATTCCTTTGACAAAAAATGAAGCAACTGAAACAGACCTGTATGTGCATGTGAAAGCCACACTCATGAAAGTACAGGTGGAAACTGGACTTTCAGAGGGTTTAAGTTGTTGCTCCTGTATAGGAAGTAAATCTTCATTTGTTCATACTGGTGATTGTTGTCTTCGTGACAAAAGGTTTAAGAAAGCAGAACAATTAGTGATGTCACCACAAAACATCACCATTTCCATTCAGCTGATCTTGACTGAAGCTAGCCTGATGCTGTGAGGGCATTAAAATTTTCCATGCTTCTACAAGGCAGGATCAACAGTAATAACAAGTCGTGGTTAGCACTTTAGAGGCTGAGCTGCTGTTTAAACAAATAGATGTGAGATGGCAGAGGAGGGGACGTGCCGTCAGATGGCAGACGTGCATGTGCTCGCAGACACGCACACATCTAGTGGGTTTGGCTTTCAGGGTGTGTATGTGTCAGCGAGAGCATTTACTTCCCCAGTACTGGGGATTAGGTTTAGTTAGAAAGAGAGTGTGTAATCGAGAAAGATGGTGGCAAAAGAAGCACAATTTTCAAAATGGCAAGAACTGAAAAGACAAAAAAAGTAATGGAAGTATATAGCAATATTCGATTATTTTTTCTTTCTGAAGTGAAAGAAACTTTTCACTGTGTGTTTCACCGTGCAAAACATTGTTGTGAGTGGTTGCTAGGGCATGGTTAGGTTCCAGGAGCCAAGTCAAAAGATGTAGCCCCAGGTTTATGATATTAATTGAGATATTCTGGTCCCAAGATGAGGCTGAGGTTTAAGACTGAAAGGTTGAACAGGAGACTGCGATGGATGGTCGGATAGCTGGATCACTGGGGGTTGTAACAGGAGGAGGGTAAAAGAAAGAGAGATGTGATAGGTGTGTCACACAATTGCGTTACACGTCACCCTCATGTGCTGGTAAATCTAAACCGGTCTGATCCTGACTACAAACACATATTCAAACCGGGTTATCATGAAAGAGCCACTTCCCACACAGAGAGAGACGGTGACACTTGATGACTCAAATTATAATGCATGTCACTTCCTGTGTAATCACAGACTACTCTGCAGTCATAAACCTGATCTATATTTCTGGTATATCCACATGTTTTTAAAACATGTCACAAAAGCACTCTGTTTACTAGTGGAATGCTAATAATTTTTTTAAATGCTCACCATTCATCCTGCGCCTGTCTAACGTGTCCCTCAGGGATGCACTTTGGGATTTTCCTCTGTCAAACTGTTCTGATGAAAACTCTGCACCATCAGGGACTTGGACAAGCATTTTGAATTATGCTCGACAGCTGTACAAAACATAGAGGGCCCTATCATACACCTGGTGCAATGCAATTTTTTTTATTTAAAAAAAAGCGAGCCTATAGGCGGGTCCACAACGCGCGTACACAATAGGCTTATTAAACACACAGGGACGCACAGCAGCGCACAAACATGCCAAATATTAAAAATAAAAGGATTACAATGTAAAAGATTATTATTGTGTACGTAAAGATATAGTGGAATCCGGCTTGTCCCGTAGATGGACTGCTCGCGCGCTTTAACCTCGTGCACGAGCAGATCCGTTTACGCTCTGGAGACACGTTGCGCCCTGTGCTTTATGCTGCCTTCACGTGCTATGGAAAAGATGATATTTTCCACTTGTGAACTGGTATTTACCAGTGTGTTGTGTTCAAGTGCTTTTGTTGTCGTAATGTAGTACCCGCAAGGTCTGTGTCAGTAGAGTATCTTTTTTATCTTTACAAAAAAAAAAAAAAACGTAAGTGTGGTGCTTTCTGATGATTAAAACATAATTAATAATTAATAATTAAAAAATAAATAAAACATGACAAAAAATGATTATATATGAACCAAGGAAATTGCGGCGAAGTTGAAAATTGAGTGTTAACGCATTATATTACAATCGTTAATGACACAACATTGTATAGGCTACAAAAACTATCTGCTAACAGTATTCACGACTCTTGCGTTGCTCTCCGCCATTTTGAAAAGGTCAAAGGTTATCTCATCTCGGCAACTCGTGTATCAAAATATTCTACGAGTTGCCCAGTTGAAAATACCACATGAGGGGGTGTTCATGTGCATTTTCCATGTCGGCTTTTGGTATTTACCATAATTACCATAGCACGTGAAGGCACCATAATAGACCACGCGCTTACATCGTTAAAATAGGGCCCAGAAACTCTATGCAAATGAATATACGTGGAATTCAAATTCTCAGTTTTTCTCAATCAACTAAATGGGAATATAGTTTTCTTTTTTTAAAACATTTGTTCAGTCTGTCAGTGTGTGTGCTTTAAGGAAAAACAGGTTGTTCAAACTACGAAGCGTTCTCTCGTTTGAGCCAGCGTGGTATTCTGATGCTCCGTTGGTTTAAAAGTGCTTGGGCTTAACTCTGAATGACAGCCTGTTTTTATATCGTGCCCAGTTGCAGGGAAAAGCTGGAGTGGCAGATGCTTAATTGGACATAATGAATGCTGGAGGGGATGGTGCATGACTGGGTTCAGTGGTCGCACACTATTTCCTCATCAGGCGCATTCAGTTGTATTTAAATCATAAAAAATGTATAGTGGGTCTAAAAAGATTATCTTCCTTTTGAACAGTACACTACCATTCAAAAGTTGTTTAATGTTTTCAAAATAAATCTTTTTCATGTATGTGGTCAGAAATATTATTACAATTTGAGTTTACTAGATTTTAATATATTTGAAAAATGTAATTTATTCGGCAAAGCCACATTTTCAGCGTCATTTGATCCTTCAGAAATCATTCTAATATGTTGATTTGGTGCTCAAGAAATATTTGTTTTATGTTCGACGTTGAACGTAGTTGTGCTGCTTGATATTTTTGTGCAAACTGTGATACTTTTGTACAAGATTCTTTGATGAATATAAAGAATAGCATTTATTTGAAATAAAATCCTTGCTAAATGAAGTATTAATTTTTTTTAAAAGCAGTAGTGTACGGTTTTATCATTTGAAGACAAACTTCTTGTTTTGAAATGTTTGAAATGTGTGCTTGTGCTGTTTCTTTAAAATAAATGAAATTTTATAATGTAATGACTTCCATACATTTTTCAGTGTGGCACGTGTGTCCAAATTTCTTCTAAAAACCAATAGGCATATAATGCAATTCTTCAGTGTAATGTAGGTATGTTGACAAGAGTGTGTTATACCACATTTCAAGATGTTGAACAGGGCCTTAATCAGCCATTGAATAAATAAAGTACTAACTGTAGGAATTGATTGAAAAGTCAGTAAGTACAAGCATAGACAATGATTAGCCCAGCTCAAGATTATATATATTTTTTATTTTTAAGTGCTTAAGTGTCCAAATAATTTTTCATATATATATATATATATATATATATATATAATCTTAATAAATATATATATATATATATATATATATAAAATGCTTTACTTATTAGATAAAGTTGGAATTTAGTAGATTCATATTTTATAAAGAGAATTTTTGTATGACGCTGTGTATTAAGTGTCTATAAATCCTAACCTATCTATACAGTCAGACGCTATAAAAAAAAGTCACAATTGCATCAGCCAATAGAAAACGCCGTAACCAGGGCTACGTTTTCAGGAGGGCAGCGTCTACCTACTTAATGTCACGTAGGATGGATCTCTTTAGCGGCCCAGCCAAGAATGAGTTACTACTTTCTTACCAGTCACTATCTTTTTATAGTTTAACAGGAAGTCCACAGAGAACCTGATGATGCTCCATGGAGACGAAGCTTTCCATTCAGAATTGAATGATAAAGGCATGTATTACAGAACCCTTTGCGTTCAAGTTGGAGCCAAGAAAAATGGCACATTACCCAAACAAAATGGCTGCTCGTAGCAAAGGAGCCCTGGGAAGATCTATAAAAGGGATGCATGTTTACAATAGGCCCCTATATTTCTGACTGTCCCCTTTCCAATGCCCCTTTTTAATTACTGTGAGATTAACCGTTGCCTGTAAACCCCTCTCAATCAATCAACGTGGGCCCCCAGTTCTCAAGGGATTGAAAGTCACTGGATTATACCAGACCACATGAATATGAATCTATGGAATTGAGGGCTCACTAAGATCCCTGCTGAAGAAGCTCTTATTGACACAACAACAGTAGCAATCCATGTGTGAATGTAAGGACACATCACAGCTGAGCCCCCTTACCTTAATAATTAACATTATTAGACCCAAAATTCAGTAGTGATACTCCAACCAGTCAATTTAGTAACCCATGGTCACCTTTCAAGCTTCTTTCTTCCAGTCACCCTGATGAACAATTCAGGCCCTATTTGCCCCAGACATGAATCAGCTGAGTAGTTCCTCCAAATGCGTTTGCGGCCGCTGTTTACACTGAACCAAACCAAACATCCTCATGTGATACCGAATGCCTTCAGTGACAGCTGTCAGCTGGTGATGTCTAGTTAGGAATGTTTTTATATATTCTTTTATTTTTTATTATTATTATTACATTAAGCATATTTAAAGGAATAGTTCTGCTGTCATTGTTATTATATTCTGCTTTTAATTTTCAAAAAGTAGTCAGAATACATTACCTAAAATGTGTAATCTAATAGATTACGTTACTAACTACAATTTTCGTCATGCACTTTGTAATAAGTAACAGACTACAGTTTGTAAGTAATCTACCCAGCACTTATTGCTGATCAGAAAAGAGAGTTAGAGGGATCAGTTTTGTATAAATTTGTGTGACTGTACATTTTACATGCATATATTTGTGCATTTGCAATTTTTAATATGCTAGCATATAGATAATGTCAGAGCTAATAGGCACGAATTCAAAGCCACAATTTAAGAATTATAAAAAAAAAATTTAAAAAAAAATTGTTATATATTAGCATAAAGCAACCAGCCACAACGTTCTATGTGACGTTTATGGAGTAAAGTAGATTGTAGCGCAGTAATGAAAGTGGTTGCTCAGTTCAAATATTGTACAGCATTCTCTATATGAAAGGAAGGTTGGAATCGCCTAGTGGCGATTATAATATCTTTTACATACTGTTTTTCTCAGCATGTGGACAAAATAAAACCGAATATTTGGTTTGAGACAAGCTACTCTTGTTTAGTTGCTGACTCTTTCAGATATTTGATTAAATAAACCTTGCTGACTTCATTTACTCTTCCTCGGAAGTGCTTACCACAGCTATAACTCGTAAACCAAACTTTGCTCCCCAGACTGATATAAACCTGTGCATCATGCGGAGGCTGTCACTGGTCATCCCATGACATTATCAAACCAAAGTGGATTGAGTAAATAGGGAATGTAGTAACTCACAGTTCAGGGGCCATATCATTACAATTCACAGGGGTAAAGCTACTAGACGTGTCAGTATTGCATCAGCCAGACATTCCCTGATAATAAAGAAGGCTAGTCATTTCCCTCCTCATTTGTGTTATCTTGCTTTTATTTCATCAAGGAAATGCTCAGTAAAAATCAGACAACTTTTTATTGATATCAAGCAATCCTAAGTCTATTTTGTGGCTCAAAGCAGGCATGAACAAGCCTATATGTTGACTGGTAGTTACTACGACCACAACTAAAAGCACCTTGTGTGACTCCACCTAATTCAGTCTGAATCAGAGAAGAGCTCCCAACTGTGTGAGAAGGATTTCAATAAACCAGTGAAAAGCCTTTGAATGTTGAGCAAAGCACTTTTACTGTTATGTCAGTATTTAGTATTTGCACAATATTGACCTAATAAATAGAATTTGAGGTCAATTGTGTGTTTACAGAATTAAAAAAAAAAAACTCACGAATGGATTTTTGAAAGCAATAACCCCCCCAAAAATCCTAAAATTCAATTCAATACACAATACACATTGTTTCAAAGCAGCTTTACAGAAAGTGCATGAGTCCACATTACAGTTTACAGTGTTCTGTTATCAGAGGAAACTGTCTAAGTTGTGCATTTCAGAAATGTACATATACAAATCACAGTTATTAATTTAAACAATATAATAATTTAAGGCAGAAACAATGAGCTCATTGAAGCAATGAATACTTGTTTGTTAACAAATGATTATGACATAGGAACATTGATTCAACCTATTAGTATTCAATAGGTTATGCTGAAATTACCAATACTGATATGTTTATCAAATTAAAATCTAATGTTCATTTTTGCAGTCAGTTTGCGATTGCAATTGGAGACATGCTGGCATTAGGTAACATAACAATAGATAATGGCAAAAATCCAGCAGCACCATTTCAGGAGGCTTGTGCTGCTCACCTCGTGTGGCTTAATGGATGTTGACAGGGGTGAATGCGCTTGAGATTGTTTCGATTATAAATATCTTGAAATTAGTATTATTAACTTTAGAATTAAACTTTGGCAATAAGATGTCAAGAGCAAATACCATTTCAAATGTGTAACAAATACCATTTCATATTTATATTCTGATCTTTTAAGCTTTCCAAATAGAACGTTGCTGTTTAAGAATGTAGCATTGGTGTTTTAGAATAATATCCAGATGGAATTTTTGTGACAATATTAGTATCAGACTAAGGTTTTGTTTATTTTGTGAGTTGGTGAAAGATACTATGGATTGGCTAATAAATATTTTGGACCTACAGATTAGCACTGACATTTTATTTAGACTGCACTTTTTCTATTTTATACTTAAATGAGGGGAGTGTGCCTCAATAAATACATATTGAACGTTGATAAAGTTTACACACACGTTTGTACATTTTCAGAGGAAAAAAGAATGACCAAGAATGACACAAATACCTCTTTGTTAAAATTATATCTCTTCAAATTCCTTCATGCTTATCTGATTATGTAACGTGCCACTTGGAACATATCAAGTAAATACTTCTAAAGCCTCTATTCATCCTGTAAAACAAGCGCAATAGGCTTAGAGGTGTAACATCGACCTTTGTGACCCGATATGAAAATTAGCTTATGTAGCTCGGCTGTATGCACACAACTGTATGTACAATGAAATCTTTATGTGTGCATGTTTTTAAGCAGTAAAGATGCATTTTTATGATGTGTTTAAAAATAACCTTTCAATGGCATGAAAATGATTCATTTTGTAAAATTTTCCTTATAGTTATAGTTGTTGTTATAGTTAACTAAAACAAACTGAAACTAATGCCATAAAAAAACATTTTCGTTACTTGAAATACAATAAACGTTAACTGAAATAAAATAAAATATAAAAAACTTAAAGCTGCAGTCCGTAACTTTTTTGGGTTAAAAATTATTCAAAATAAAATTTTGAGCAAGTACATAACCAGCCAGTGTTCAACACTATCTGCTTGCCTTAGCTCGATTCAAAACGGTAAGCTTGTAATAATGTTTTTAATTCCAGTGGTACTGGTGGATTTCCGTGGGAAATTCGAGCATGTCTTTGCGTCATTACGTCACGCAATGCTGATGTTGTGAACATGAACAATTTGAGAACAAAGTATAATTTGCACAGTTTGACGTGATATGATAAGCGATCGTTAGATTTAATCAGCGTGATTTACTGCAATGCTTTTTTCCCCTTAGTTGGTCAGAACAAAAGTGGATGTTACTTGTTCAGACGACATATTCCAGTGAATATTCTTATGTTGGTCATACTTCCAAAAAGTTGAATCTGTGATTCTGAATGACAGTATCCACACCGGCGCGGCGACTGACAGCCACATTCTCCTCAAAACATTGGATTCATCCACGCTGTGCCGTGCCGAGGCACAACCCACGTAAAGTTGATAATTCCGAATAACTGCAATTGCATATTTCAAACAGAGATGGCGACAAAGAGGAAAAACTACGAACTGCAGCCTTAAACTTGTTTTATTTCAGTAAGTTGCTAGGAAACATTTCTCATTTTCATTTAGTTTAAAGGGATACTCCACTTTTTTTGGAAATAGGCTCATTTTACAACTCCCCCAGAGTTAAACAGTTGAGTTTTACCGTTTTCGAATCCATTCAGCCAAACTCCGGGTCTGGCGGTACCACTTTTAGCATAGCTTAGCATAGATCATTGAATCGGACAGGACCATTAGCATCTCTCTCAAAAAAATGACCAAAGAGTTTCGATATAATAAGGCTATTGCCTGAAAAGGCGCTGCGTCATATCATTACGCCTGCTGGACTCATGGTACGGCAGCAAAGTTTCTTGATTATTACGCAGGAATGAGAGTATAGTTCCTAGCCATATCAGCCTAGAAAATCGCAACTTTACATTTTCCGTCGGTCTTAGTACACGATGTAACTACAGAAGAGTCAAGTTTTAAATAGGAAAAATATCAAAACTCTTTGGTCATTGTTTTGAGAGAGATGCTAATGGTCCTGTCCGATTCAATGATCTATGCTAAGCTATGCTAAAAGTGGTGAATGGATTCGAAAATGGTAAAACTCAACTGTTTAAATCTGGGGGAGTTGTAAAATGAGCCTATTTCCAAAAAAAGTGGAGTATCCCTTTAACTTAATGTACAAAAATAACTAAAACTGATGTTTTTTTAAATATAAATGTATAGACATATTTTTTTTAAAATGACAAAAACACAAAAAACGCCTCAGGTTACATATGTAACCCTCGTTCCCTGAGTAGGGAACGAGACGCTGCATCGATACTCGATACTTTGGGGAATGCCTTCGGCATGACGCGTCTGAAGTCTACTATACAACTATTCCAATCTGGATTGGTGCAACGTCATTACGTCACCCGTGACGTCGCATGTGACGGTGATCCGGAAGCTATAAAACGGTCACAGGAACCAGGAAGTGTTAGCTTCTAATTGGTCAAAGCAAGTCGTTCCCAGGGGCGCGAAAAGTGTGGCCGAGGGATGCAGCGTCTCGTTCCCTACTCAGGGAACGAGGGTTACATACGTAACCCGAGACGTTCCCTTTCGTAAAGGGAACTCCCGCTGCATCGATACTCGATACTTTGGGGAACGAATACCCGCGCCGCCACACTGAGAGAAAAAACGCCCTGGTATAAAGCAACTGGTACACTCACGGACGATAGAATGAGTAGAGGGCAGATCCAAACTAGCTTGTCATAAGATTTGGTGCAAGAAGGGGAGGTCTGGAGCCGGAGGCTCGACTGACCTCATGGATGGGAGCCCCAGACAGTAGAAAATATTAGATGAGAGGTGAAGGCAAAAGTGCACCTTGTACTTCAAATATGAGTGGTTTTAGATAACCAACTGTAGTCTTAATAAAGGGAATAGCTCCTAACCCTTGATGCATAACTAGATGGACTGACTCCTCTCAGCCTGAGGCCTAACGTAGGAACCTCAAAGGCTACGACCTTGACCATCCGACACATGCGATGGAGGATGGAATACCCGAAGAATCTTAACATTGCCTACAGGTACCTCAGTACCGGGCAACAATAACGTTGAGTGGCTCCCACGCTAGCAAGTAAGAGGGGGCAGCACCACCACTCTTCCAGGGAGTAAGACGAGCAGGAAGCAGACTCAATAGATTCTCCTATATATACTTATATATCTCCAATATATATTCGTATATGTCACCCACAGGACATGATGGGTGCCAGGGATAACCCATCAGCCTGGTGCCAATAGGCTGGATGAAAAGGATTCATCCTCCAATCTACAGGAACATGGAGTTTCAGTGGGAATGTCCCTACATGCACACCCTTAGAGGCTTGCGGAGGGCACTAAGGCCGCCACAGAGGCCCTAAGCATGAACGGAAGATCCCGTTAGAGAACAGGATGGAACACTAGTACTGAAGCCAATGGGCAATACTTAACTTAGGTTCAATGCCGTCCCTAACCTACATTTTTAGTTCCTAGTAGAGTGGGGTTCTAGACAGGAAGACCTAACCACCTCGATGGAAAGGGCAACCTGATTATGGGTGCGACCCCCTCAGGGGCCAGACCCATAGTCTCCACAATTGTGGTCTTGGATGGAATAATGTACCACCAGCCTGAGACAGAAGATCTCTCCTAATAGGAATCTGCCATGGGGGACTCTCCAAGAGACTTATAGGGCCCTATTTTAACGATCTGAAACGCAAGTGTCAAAGCCCAAAGCGCAAGTAACTTTGTGGGCGGGTCTCGGCGCTGTTGCTATTTTCCCGGCGGGATAAATGACTCTTGCGCCGGGCGCAAATCTAAAAGGGGTTGGTCTGAAGTAGCTTCATTATTCATAGGTGTGGTTTGGGCGTAACGTGAAATAAACCAATCAGAGCATCATCTCACATTCCCTTTAAGAGCAGACGCACTTTTTCCCTGGCGGATTGCTATTATAACGGCGGATTTGCCAGGCGCGCGCCGAGAGCGGTTCACAGCCGAGGAGACCAACGCTCTCGTCACGGCCGTAAAAGAGAGAGAAGTGACATTGGGGATGGGAGAAACACACCCAAATTAGCTTCGGTTAAACAGGCATATAATAATGTGGGTAAATGTGTAAGCTAGATGTATGCTTTTATAATAAATTATTATATTTATAATAAATTGTCTATCTATCTATCTATCTATCTATCTATCTATCTATCTATCTATCTATCTATCTATCTATCGTTTGTAATAATATGATTTGCAAAAATGAAAACTGCTGCTTCTGTGTAGATTAGAGAATCACAGTGTATGAGCGTTGTGCACTCTATACATTATGGTCAAGCATGCGCCCTTAAAATAGCATAATGAACAACGCGCAACGCGCCACTGACTTTAGACTAGGTTTTTTCTGGCCAGTGGAGCAATTGTTTTATGGAACAGTAAAATAGCACCAGGGAACGCTTGCGCCGGAACACGCCTCCTTTTTTGCGCTGAACCGCCCAGGGAGCGCAAGTTCATTCCCTAGTTTAGCGACGTGCTTCTGTGGAGGGAAAAGCGCGCTTTGCGCGGGTGCAAAATAGGAATGAAACATGCGTCGGTGTACAAAGTCAATTGCGCTGGGTGCAAGATAGGGCCCATAATGTCCGAGAACCAAATTCGGGCCGGCCAGTACGGAGCTACAAGGAGTAGTCTCACTCCGTACCTCCTGACCCTTTCTAGAACCCCAGGGAGCAGAGCGATCGGGGGAAAAGCGTACCACATCTGGACCTCGGCCACATCTGTACCATGGCATCCAGACCCAGAGGAGCTGGATGTGAGAGAGAGTACCAGAGCGGGCAATGAGAGTTCTCATGAGAAGCGAACAGGTCAACCTCCGCCCAGCCAAACTCTCTCCATATAAGCTCAACCACTTCAGGGTGGAGCCGCCATTCCCCGGGCCTCAGCCCCTGCCTCGACAGGATGTCTGCTCCCATATTTTCAACCCCAGGAATGTAAATAGATCTGACAGAGAGAAATTTGTCCTGGGACCAAAGAAGAATTTGATGCGCCAGTCTACAAAGAGGGCGAGATCTCAACCTCCTTGGCGGTTGATATAAGAGACCACCGACATATTGTCTGTCCTAACAAGAACATGATGGCCTCTGAGGTCTACAAGGAAGTGCCTCAGGGCAAAAAATACGGCCAACATCTCCAAGCGATTAATATGCAATGAGAGTCAAGTCAAGTCAAGTCAAGTATATTTGTATAGCGCTTTTCACAATACAGATTGTATCAAAGCAGCTTCACAGTATTAAATTAAAATAATACAACAAGGTTTGTTTCTAGTGGAATTTATTGATAAAATCAAATTAGATATCCCCAGATTATCCCCAACTGAGCAAGCCAAAGGCAACAGTGGCAAGGAACCGAAAAACTCCATCAAGTGACCTACTGGTGTCCTAAAACTCCATCAGGTGACCCAATGGAGAAAAAAAACCTTGGGAGAACCCAGGCTCAGTCGGGGGCCAGTTCTCCTCTGGCGTTTATTAACTAGAGGCCGGATTGTAATTTGAACTGTAAGATTAAAAATATTATATGAATGCCTGGCTGAAGAGATGCGACTTTAATCTAGACATGATGGTCTTTCCAAGTACCTCGGGTGTAACGGCCCTCCATAACCGCACCCCAGCCCGTGAGGGACGCATCCGTAGTCAAAGTCTTTCTCTGACATGGTGCTCCCAAAACCGGGCCTTGAGACAGGAACCATGGTTTCTTCCATATGACTAGAGAACGAAGACATCTGTGCGTAACTCTGATCGTGCGGAAAGGGTTTCCCAGAGGAGAAAAACCCCTGGTCCTGAGCCACCACTGACAGGCCCTCATATGGAGCAGTCCAAAGGGAATTACCGTGGAAGCTGCAGCCATAAGACCCAAAACTCTTTGAAATTGTTTAACAGTGATAGCCTGGCCTAACCTAAAACTCCTCATAGTGTGTAAGATAGAATTAATACGAGCAGGAGACAACTGTGCCCGCATAGTAACTGAGTCCCACTCTACTCCCAGGAATGTAGTCCTCTGAAGAGGAGATAAAGAACTCTTTTTCACATTGAGTCTCAACCCCAAGCACCTCAAGTGATGCAAAACAACATCTCGATGTCGAATTGCCAGATCTTTCGACTGGGCTAAAATGAGCCAGTCATCTATGTAATTCAAGATACGAATCCCCTGAATACGCAGCCCACCATCCTTTTTTGGAACTATGAAGTACCGGCTGTAGAACCCGGACTCCCTCTGCTCTAAGGGCACATATTCTATGGCCTCCTTAGCTAGGAGAGTCTGAACTTCATCTTCCATCACCTGAGCCTGGTCAGGAGATACCAGGGTATGAATAACACCACTAAATCTAGGTGGTCTGTATTGAAACTGAATTCTATATCCCTTCTCAACTGTCCTCAGGACCCACTGAGATATATTTTGAAGACCCTTCCAGGTGTCTAAATAATCTACTAGGGGAATCAGCCTTTCAGGACTGACCTCAGGTGTTTTATTTTTATTTTCATCTTTGCTTTCGGAAACCTGAAGCGATTTTGAGGCAGGAACTAACCGAATAATTTTTTGTACAGGCCTCGTGAGAGGTAGCGAACGTTTCAGGGTCATAGATTTCATAGGAACACTCTGTGTGGTACATTCGCTAGAAGTCGATGCGTCCCGAAGCGCACTTGACGGCGGGAAGCAACATCGATTTCCTCTGAGGGGGACGCCCTCAGAGGCCTGAGCCTCCCGTCACTGCTTCTTAGCCGAAGCCTTCCTAGCCTGAATAACAGTCCTCAGATCTGTTTTCGACTTGGAAGGCTTCGGCTGAGAGTGTTGCTTCCGACTCCAGGCCCCTTGGGGGGGAGCACGAGAGGCAACACTCTCCTTCTGCCTCAGCAGGTGTGAGGAGCTGGCGGCGGCCTCATGGGACTGCCCCCTGGCAGCAGACCCACGAGACCTGGAACAACGGCGGGGGATAAGCTCTTTAAATGCGGCTGACTGTCGTTTCGCCTCCTGAAACCTCTCAACGACCTTGTTGACACCGTCGCCGAAAAGGCCAGAAGGCGAAACTGGGGCATCGAGGAGACAAGCCCTGTCCTTGTCCCCGATGCCCGACAAGTTCAGCCACAAGTGTCTCTCCGTAGCTACCAGTGCTGCCATGGAGCGGCCGATGGCACGGGCCGTCTCCTTGGTAGCACGGAGACACAAGTCGACCACTCGACGCATCTCGCGGATGTCGTCGAAGGCGACCTCCCCGCTGTCGTCCACCTCTTTGAGGAGGTCGGCCTGGTATGCCTGCAACAGCCCCATTGTATGCAGACAACTACCAGCCCGACCTGCCGCCATATATGTCTTCCCAACCAAGGCCGATGTTGTACGGCAGGGCTTGGTGGGAAGCGCCGGAGCCCGCAGGGATGATGCAACGTCAGGGGAGAGGTGCGACGCAAACGACTCTTCAACCCTGGGCATCATCCCATAGCCCTCCTCCCTGGCACCCATTATATTGGAATATAGATGGACATTGGGGCCAGATATTCTCGAGGAGAAGGGCTTATTCCACGATCTCGACACCTCGGTGTGGAGATCGGGAAAAAATGGCAGACTCCGGTGTAGAGGTTGTGACCGAGACTGCAGGAAGCGCTCATCGAGTTTACTTTTTTTAGTCGCTTCCTGCATCTCAGGTGGCCAGTCGATCTTTAGTTTTTCTACCGCTCTGGTCACAACCTCTAGCAGCTCCTCAAAGGCAGGGGAATGGGGTGGCGAAATTTCACATCCCCCTGCCTCGATGCTCAAACTATCTAGCTCCTCGGAACCAGATAATTCGAGCATCGGTTCCACTGCCGGGGCGGAAGAAGCCGCAGCGCGGGCTTCCGCACCCTGAGCGGAACTATGGGAACTAGCTTCAGAATGCTGAGAACGGGCCGAAGCCGTCTCAACATCATCCACTAGATCAGGGACGTGCACAGGGGGGTTGCTCAGGTTGCCCGGGCAACTGCCCATATGCCCTTCTCGACTCACGTTGCCCTTCCGAGGGGGAAAATAAATAAATAAAGAATTTCACGTAGGCCTAGATAAAAATAAAAATAAATCGCAAAGCCTCATTCACTTTCATTCGGGCACCGAAAGTGAAAGTCAGTAGGAGAAGGGCTAACTCTGTTTACGTGGCTGCAGCGCTGCACGCGACCGGTGTAACACGCAATCATACTACAAATCATGCGTAGTTGCCCAGTTACCATAAGTACCATCAGAACTAAATACGAGCAAGAAGCACAACTGAATGTACGGGAAGCCAAAAGGTTAAAAAAGATTGTCCTCCTGCCCTTTTTCAGGTCAGAGCAACTGCCCCTCAAAATTCCTGTGCACGTCCCTGCACTAGATCCCTCTGCGATCCCCATGAATGCAGACGCCGCGCTGCCTCGAGCCCTCGACAGACACGGGACCTGATCCACGGGGATCGCGAGGCTGGCCGGCCTCATTAAACATAGCTCGCCGGGAGCGGAGCGTTCTCAGGGGCATGATTTCACAGTTAGCACAGACAGCACCCTCGAGTGCTGCCTGTGCATGCTCCACTCCCAGACAAACCACGCAAAGCGAGTGTGTGTCACCCTCGGCCAAATAGCGCGGACAAGGGGACGCACACTGCCTGAACTGTTTCTCCGCCATGACCAACAAACTCTTTCCACGGGACAAACAACACCAAATATGACAAACAGTTGTAACATAGAGCGCTTGCTGAAGACCAGAAGCTAACACTTCCTGGTTCCTGTGACCGTTTTATAGCTTCCGGATCACCGTCACATGCGACGTCACGGGTGACGTAATGACGTTGCACCAATCCAGATTGGAATAGTTGTATAGTAGACTTCAGACGCGTCATGCCGAAGGCATTCCCCAAAGTATCGAGTATCGATGCAGCGGGAGTTCCCTTTACGAAAGGGAACATATTTTTTCCCCCCTAAAAACTATACTAGTATCTCGATACTAAAACAAAACTGACTTAAAGACTGATAGGAAATATGTGGAAAATTAAATATTACAAAAATATGATTCCATACATTTAAATATGCAACTAACCCTCTGATGCATAATGAAGATGCAAAATTGATCCGAATGAACAAAATTAATAAATAAAGTAATTAGAAAATGTAATAGAGCTCAAATAAATAGACATTTTTTGTTGATGGTTTAATAATGTACATTTAGAGGGTAAAAATAAAAAAATACTAAAGTAAAAATACTTCACTTTTTGTGCATGCATATATGTAGCAGTTTAATAACTTATTTAATGTTAAAAAAGAAGAATCATTTGTTAGGTTTTTACTTGTTATTTTGTTGTCTTTTAGTAAAAGTCTTTATTCATCTGCCGAGGTGCAGTATTTAACAATGCCCTGCAGTGGTCTTATTAACAAACCCACGAGACATGGGAACGGTTTCATGCCTTCTCCAATTGGCCTGAATGGGGGCAGTGACTCAGCAGGGTGAAACTGGCAGAGAGGGCACTGGGCGTTTCAGGCTTGTCAGTTCTGCAACCAGTGTATCAGATTTCACCGCTATGAAAGCCCTCGCCTCAACTGCTCCGGTGCTAAAATGTCATAGGTAGAGTGAAGTTTAGATTACCGGTCAGAACGTGCATATGCGAGGCCAACGCCAGGACTGTGGCTGGATTCACTCCCAGTGACAGTCACTGATACAGAGACATCTATTCTGTGCATAGCGGTCAAGGATGCCAGCTGACTGGGTATCAGTTTGGACAGCTCGGAAAAAAAAGGGGTTGTTTTAAAAAACAAAATGTTTCTATGGCATCCCTTTTGCAACCTTTATTTTTAAGAGTGTATATATAGATGAAAGGTCAGCATGTGGCCTTGACTGCCCAGTACCCAGATTTTCTGGCATGATGCTATATGTTAATTAAGCTCAGTGACCTTTTGGCCTCGACTATGCTTTGGTTTTGGTAAAAACATATATGCCTATATGCTCTTTCCAACTCCACCTCTGAAGTGAATTTTTTATTTTATTTTTTCAGAGCAAAAAAGTACAATGATATCTTACAGCTAGACGTGATTCAAAATGAGAGTAAAATTTCCCAGACTTGCTAAACTTAATCACCTGTGAGGATTGTTCTTGAAAAAACTTGTCTTTAGGGATGGACATAACTACTTATTTTCTGATCTCATACCTATTAATTTCAAAAACCTTCAACAATCATAAAACATCAGTGCATTTAGCGAAATCAACATTATAGAATTATATCAAACACCACGAAAAAAGTACTATAGCTGTAGTTTAGTCATTATTTTTTAGGCTTCCTGTTACACAAATCATGTATAGTTTCAAAAGACATGGAATACAGTGCATCAGTAGTATGAACTACTTTTGTGATCTTTTTGATTTTTTGACAGCATGCACACAGTCCTTATTTACTTTCATTATGTTAAAAAAAAGTGCAAAAATTCTTCAAAATTATTTATAGTAATCATTTTCTTCTTTTTTTTAAAGAAAGTTGACATGAGGGTGAGTAAATAATAAAATCCTTTCTGATTCTAAAGTGACTGTGCAATTTCAACACTTAGTTTCTCACACTTACCGGAACCATTCCTTGGCTAACTAGATTGCTAACTAAACTTATTTGCTTTTCTTGGCCTCTTAACAATGATTGGGGTAAAAGGTTGTGCGAGGTGCACCCTTTTACACAGTTATACATGCATCATCCAGTTTTAACATTTGAGTCTCTGCATAGCAATTCTTGTTAACTTCAGTCATGATAACGTTCATTTAGTTTCAGCATTAAAATATTATATATGATCTTTTTTCTAAAGTAATGACTCATACACAGATTAGCTATAGAACAAGTATTAATTTGGCTGATGTGTGCACTTTTTCATCTTAATTCATTCAATTTTATAGTAAAATACTACGTGCCCTCTCATGGAGGTGTAAATAAGGCCTTTTGACGTAGATTCATAATAAAACATCCTGAACTTAGGTCCGAGGCGGTCCCAAAACGCGTATGAAGGAAAACCACCCGCTTAGATGCAAGGTGTGATTATTTGTCTGTTGTATCTCGATGTTGTTTGATACATACTGAACTATTGTCCAGTTTCCGAATTCAGAAGTCAGTTTTCAGAAGCCAGTCAATAAAACCTGTTACCACCACCAGCAACACACTGAAAACATACCCAGCACTGTAGTCATCGTTGTGATCATATCAACTTAATGGTTTGTGTGCTGTAAAAACATTTCACTTTCATGATAAAATTATCCTTTGCAAATATGGATGAGTTAACAGAAAATAAAAACAACTTATTTAAATTAAAGCATGGCTTAGAGAAGAGTGTATATCCATACTGAGCTTTCTATTTCCAGGCCTGTTATCCATAAAGAAACATTTATTTGTCAGCTGATCCACAGGTCATGTTTATTATCTAAAATGTGAAGTTATATCATCCTCACGAGCAGCTTATGTGTTTTGAAAACAGTCTCTGAGAACAGATTTCTGAGCCTGCTGTTTGACAAGGAGAATGAAATGTGAGGTGAAGTTGACGTCAAATGAAATACTATTATTTACTGATGAAGGTAAACATATGGTATTCAAATTCCCAGAAATTCACTGCTCACTCTAAACCTTCGAGTTCCTCGTCGAGCACATGGTTGCTGGTTGGTGCGGTTGAGGCGCACTATGGAATGAGTCTCGATGCCGGATAAGCAGATTAGCGCATGTTAGTAAGACCCTTACGTGCAGGAGTCCACTAAACCTGCCAAGAGAGTGTATGGCTACTTGTTCCATCTTTGACAGACTGACTAGGGTGTATTTATGAATGAGGCCAACACACCACTGCATGCTGCCTACAAAGGGAATACCAAGCAGGAACAGATTTAAGAAGAAAAAAATCAGATTTTATTTTCTAAAAAAAAATTATATTCTTCACAAAGCCAAAGAGTGATCATGCTATTCAAACTGCATTATTAATTTAATAATTAATTATCATAAAATTATATTTTGTACATAAACAAAACACCAGGGGTTCATCCTGGTCAATGATCTGGTTAAGTCATTATTTTAGTTATTGATTACACCCAATACTATATACAGTATATAGTCTCTGATGCTCATCAAGCCTGCATTTATTTGATCAAAAGTGCAGAGAAAAAAACATGAAGATTGTGAAATATTATTACAATTTAAAATAATGATTTTCACATATTTCTGTGATGCAAAGCTGAATTTTCTCTTCAGTGTCACATGATCCTTCAGAAATCATTCCAATATGCTGATTTATTATCAATGTTGGAACATTCACATAGAAACCCATTATTTTAAATTGTATTAATATATTTCACAACATTACTGTTTTTATTTTTGATCAAATAAATGCAGGCTTGATGAACATGAGAGACTTCTTTCAAAAACATTAAAGCAAAATTTTTTAGCTTAAAATAATGTTTCCAAAATCGTTTCAGTGGTTCATGGTGAAAGGCACTTATGCCTCCGCTTTGCGGTCCTTTATCTGCTATAATCACACTATGTAAGATTGCCAGCCAGGGTCGCGTTTCTGTAGTTCTAATGAGACATAAGAAAACTACAAATTTGACCTGCTTTACGGCAAGCGTTACAATAGTCATTTATTTTGTTTTTCTTCGTTACTGATACATCATACTTTCATAAAATCATGCATCATACTCTACGTTGTCTGTTGACATCGTTCATTCCAAAGCCGGTGATGGATAAATCCATAAATGCGTGCGTGCGACGGTAGGCTGCGGTAGGCTAAATGATTTACGACAGCGGTAATGGACAATTCAGCTTCCAACCTGTAGGGGGACCGCAGAGGAAAAGTTCCATAGTGTTGCTTTAAAAATAGTAATGTTTCCAAACTTTTGACTTTACTAAGTTTACCAAGTAATCTAATTACTGTAATTTAATTACTTTTCCCTTAAAAAAGGTAAAATGAGGGATTACTCATATATATATATATATATATATATTTCCATAAAAGTGTACATAATCTTATATAATACAGTTACCGGTATTTTCATTTGAACTTGAATTTTAGTATCTTCCTGCATTGTATTGTTTCAGTAGACCTACTTGATTCACTTTTACGCTCTTCTGAAGGCTTGAGGTGACGGACATCCTGGAACTGTCTCCCAGGTTTGAAACATTCATGATTGATTCATGATTGTTCATAAATGTCTGTTTTTGTTTTTCTTAGAATATCAAACGAATTTAACAATGTGACAAAAGGCGCACACTTATAACTTACGTCAGTTTTTTCTTATTCATGTGTAGTTTTGCCAATGCGACGTTGTTTCCTGCTCTTGCGGATTGATTATTTTGTTTGTGCGATAAGCAGATACTTCCCCACCAACTCAAAGAAAACCTCTGTGTTGTAAATGAGTTGTTACGTATTACGCCCCTCTCATCTCTTGTTTTCCCACGATCCAAAGGGAATTGTCTGTAGGAGTGAGACACAATCGCTCTTTGAGCTTCTCTCCAAATGCTTGTTGAAATCTGGTGGCGTAATCACTGATTTAGTATAAAGGGTCACTGAATGGGCATTGGTGCTGCAATTTGAGGTAACTCATGCCTCACAGTTACCTGGACACCCGTTTCCTCTCTTGGCAGGACATGATGTCTTTTGCATTTGATTCTGCCACACAAGAATGATATTTCAAGACTTGCTCTGTTTTAGAGTGCCTTATCTCCCAAAATCTTTACCTTATGATAGTGGAGTGGATCTGGCGATTAGTGTTTATTTACTAACCTTTAGAATCTAATATGTAAAACAAATTAAGTAAGTGTGAACAAGAGTTGAGAAATAAAGTGTAAGCTATTAAAAAAGTAATAATCGGTGTCTTTTTGCTCTCTGATTACCCAGACTTTTCTGTCGCCAGATACTATTGTTTTCATTAGATTTCAAAGGAATAAGACATGAAAGGGTTCTTTCTATTTTGAACATGCAAACAGTTTGTTTTCTTCTTCTTACACACTTCCTTAAACTCCCCTTGAAGAATCTTTTTTTCTTTTTTAATCTGCATTTTCAGTATGCACCTCTCACAACTAAACTGTCTTTTCAAGAACATTTATTTTGCTGTGTATTTGCCAAATATTCTTACTGTCACATATGATTATTTTGTTATTAAGAAAAGAAGCACAGCCATAACGAAAGCATCGTTTGAAACTGAGCTTACTTTTTTGTACACTTTTTTGTAAAAATAGTACAAAAAAAACACAAAAATATTATTTTAGCAGAAACATTGACTACATTTCTCCAAACACATTGCTCATCACCGTCTCGCCACAGAAATGTGCCATGGTTAAACTTGAAAGACTGAGTCAAAGCATTGTTTGATAAGACTGATTTCTGGTGAAGTGTAGTTTTATAACGCTCTTTTGCCCATTCAGATACTCTATTTCGTCATTCCCCATTAGCCAATCACACTGCACATTCCCAGTCCAGCCCACCCCACTCCCAACATTGTTGCGTCATACTTATTAACCAGAAGAACACGCACAGCATCTCAGAATCACCGGGTCGAGCCGAGAACTTTAGGTTTCAAGAAGTAACTTAAACCAGATACGAAAAAAGAGGAGAAACATCTTAAGTAAGAGAGAGTTGTCCGAAGAAGTTCGTGAGAGGCATCTGAAGGCGTTTACTCGATCTCCCTCTGAAGCTACATCACACTTGTCGAAGCTGTATCTATTTTTTTATTTATACAACTTTTTTTATTGTTACATTTATTTACAAGTCGACTTCTGAGGAAAACCGAGGAAAAAGAGGCGAAGTTTCAGCTGAGTTAACGTGTGTCGAAACGTCATCGAACATTTGACAAGACGTGATGGAGGGCGGAAAGGTAACTAAAAAACTATTTTTTCCCTGTCAAATTACAAAAATAAACAAAGATAAGAGATAAAACTTAATAAAACAGTATGTGGAACATGTTATTGGTCAGTATTGGTATTTCTGTGTGTCTAGTTTTCTGAATGTCAGTCAGTTATTAACATTAGCCGCAGAGCTTCACGAGCCTTCATCTCCAGCTCTGAAAAGTTGACAAACTAGGTTGGTGACAAAAACCTTAATAAACCCGTAAGTTACCACATGTTGAGAGATGTCACATGGCTGGCCGAGCTGTGATAAGTTAACATCAGTGTGTTACAGTTTCCTATGAACTGGTAGGTGTTAATCGCGTCAGGCAATGCCGGGAACTCGTTTGTATAAAGAGAGAGGCTGTGTTTCAATTCACAAACCGAGTATGCTGCCTACATAGACAACACATTTGGCGCGTTCGTTGGCTATGTCTCTAAAGCACAGTAAGATGCCTATGTAAACAGCGTCTTTAGGTATCATTGCCAAAGGTAAAATCACCATTTTTGGTGATGCCCAAAAATGCTGTCTTTGTTGGAAGCGTACTAGGTTTTCAGACACAGCCAGAGAATCGTGGTGTACGTGCCACTTAATCCATCGGTGGCCAGCTCCTTCCTTTTCTTTTCCAATTTAGTACTTTATTGGCATGATGTGTTTAAATACAATATTGCCAAAGCATTATTACACGGAACAAATAAATACAATATACTATTCTTTATATATTCTCTTTTTTTTCTTGAATGAAAATAAAGATTTTGTTTTCATAATGATTGTAATTATGAAAACGTTTTGATAATTATAAAAAAAAGTACATGTCATATATATATATATATATATATATATATATATATATATATATATATATATATAAACAAATATCTCCTCCAGACAAAAATAGGTTATGTGAACCATAGCATTGTGAATCTATAACTATAAAAGTGGATATTGTAAATATTACTGAAAATAAATAAGTATATATGATGACTGCATCTTATTGGCTGAGTTTACCTTAAAATAACCTTAAAATTCATCAGTATGTTTTAACTGGAAAACTCCATCTCTAGGTTTTTTTTGGCACTATTTAAACTAGTGACTAATACTGAGCTAGAGACTAGTACGTGACTAGTGGCCTGTTGTGTATGGCTAACCTAACCACAGATGCATGATGATCACCCATGATAGATCAAGTGTCTTTCAGATCTCCTGAGCTTAGAGACTTTATAAGGTCTTGTTGGTTGATTTTTTTTTCTTTTTTCTTTAATCACAACAGAAAGAAGCAGACCATAAAAACAACCAGAATGTTTTAGAATGTAGAGCAGTGGTTCTCAACTGGTTTGATCATGAGACCCACATTTTCCTTTGGTCATTAGGCTACAACACAACCTCTATGTATGTATGTATGTGTATATATATAAAATAAAAATTTGCTTTTAAAAACCCAGCAAATTTATTTGTGCGAAAATGGTTGACACACACAGAAGTAGGCTACCGTCCCACTTCACTTAACATACACATAAATTGTAAGAATATCTCTTAATACTGATAAACAAACAGTATAAGGTAAGGCTATTAAATATTAAGATGAATGCTTATGTGAAATTCAGTGGCTTTATACTAGAAGTAGCTTATAATAATACAAAAAGCTCACAGGAAAACGCATACATTGACTACAACATAATCAGTTATTAATATTTTGTTGGTTCTCTTTTGTTTTGACAGCCTGGCCAAAAATGTCTGGACAATTTAACACGTTTCACTGCGTTATCACAAATAAAACAATTTACTCCAAACACAACTACGTAATATGATTACAAAATTGTTAATACGTTTTGAATAATGTTTAAATAAAGGGTGAATATGTCAATTTTCCTAGGCCGGACATCACTTTTGGCCAATACTGTCTAACATTAAATTCAGCTGTGCATTATGGTTTTGCTGCATTTGTTTTAGTTTGTGGTTGACGACGTGCTGGGAACGATAGAGCTGTCCCTATGGAGAGGAGATCTGCAGCTGGCTTCTATCTAGGGAACACTCGACATAACCCTGTTAGAGAGGTCGTGTTCTTGACCCGTTCTCAGCACACTGCCTAGTGTTTTGCTTGTGTTGTACAGCGCTCGTCATTCACTGCGCACAGTCGTGTGCCTCGCTAATACCAGAGAAACGTATGCGCACATTGTTGGTTGTTAAGACAGCCCTCGTGCTTGGGTTTTTCATTCCAAACCAGCTTCTGATATTAAACCAGTGTGAAGAGTGTATGCTTGCCGGAAAGGTTTTAGGCCCTGTTTTTCGCCTGGTATTAAGATGCGTTTTGGTCGATCGGATCACAAGTAGACGTGGGAGACACGTTCCCTGCCTTGCGTGCTTCTCTCGTGATGTTTACGCATTAGGTCATAGGCGGAGAGTAGATGTCTTTTGTGGCTGTTCAAACACTTTGACCACTCAAGCGTTTACTCTACAAAAGCAATCCGGTCGAATGTGTTTTCGACTACCACTGGAATTGGTGGAAAGTGGACAAGCGCAAACAGTTTTAGACCCCATTTACACCTGTATTTTGCGTCGTCCACTTTTGTGCACCTTAATACCAGGTGTAAACAGGGCCTTAGATATTATGCCTGACCATAAATATTTCTCAGACATTTTTCAGCATGTATTGTATGAATAGGCAGCATTGCCACACCTGTCACTCACCTGTCAGGTTTTAGTATTTGCGTAGGAGGACAGCTTTGTCATTCTCTCTTTCTTTCATATCTCTTAATTGTTCTCCTGATAACTTGGTTGTTTAAAACCAAAAAGCAACTCCCAAGTGACCTTTTAAAAAAAATATATATATGAAGGTACCTCCTAAGGAAATTGGTTTCATACAGACTTCCAAAGAGTCATGTGTCATGTCTAATGATCTACAATGAATTCTTTTGAGCTTTAGGCATCACCAAGCAAATATTTAATAATGCTACAATGATTATTTCCTGGTAGAGATGGAAAGATAAAACGAACAACTGAGAGTTATGAATTAATTAAGTTCCTTCCACCAAACCACGCGCACAAGTTTGTGGGATTATTATTGGCTGCGAAGGATAAACAAACCAGATAAAGGCAGTTGAGACATGCCTTTATGTCTTCTTACCATCATATACTGGCTATGAAGGCACCATTTTTCAGAATTTGTTCATGGCTGAAAACATGCTCTTCTGTCTCAGTTCATACTGTTGAAAAAGTACAGCTGAGCACCAGAACGGCCACAAAATCAGGTAATTGGGGGCAGGTGTACAGTTGACCTGTACTTCATCAAGTGGAACTAACAAGCTTTCAGTGGAATTCTCAATTTGCAAAGAGACATTTGGAGAAATTGATAAAGGATTAAACCTAAAGCAAACTGTCAGAAGACTTGATTCTGTTGCTGTCATTTCAGCCTAATGGGCGCTAATAAAGGGATTTCTAAGGGATTATGGAACGATGGAATTCCATGTGCCATTGAGGTAATTTATTTCCATGAAAAATCAAGGGGCAAATCGGTGCTGAGCTGTAATTGTTAATCCGAGTCGTTTGAAAGGAAGGGCAGAGTTTTTACTTGAGGTCATTTACTGTAGGTTACATAATATTGTTTGTAATAAAGCGGTGTTAAATCCTAGCGGGGTTGTGTTCCAGTAAAGGAAAGCGTTGTTATCCCTGTAAATGTTGACGTCTGTTAAAAACAATTCAGTGGAGTTGTGAGTGGCTCAAACCATGTCATTAGTGGAGTGTCTTCCAGACTTTACTGAACTAGAAGCTGGCAGATAGATGCTGCTTGAAAAGAAAAGGGGGGACGTGCCAGTCGAGAGAGAGGCAGAAAGAGAGAGATCTTTGTTTTTGTTGCGGAGTAAGCTCTTCTAATTGAGTACGAACCAGACAGCTGTTGCAGACCTGTATTCATCATTCATTGGCTCCAAGAAGTTTTTGGACACTTAACCCAACTAAAATATCTTAATGTCAGTGCATTAGATAACATAATGTCAAACCTAAGTGGCATCTACAAAGAAAAGATTTGCATTTCTCAGATCTAACCTTCCTTTTTTGAGGAATTTTTGCCATTCCCATCAAGATTGCCAACCAGAAAGTTTTATTTTATTTTGTACAGTATATTTATTGTTTTATAAGTTAAAATAATTATTTTATTCTTTCAGATAAATGCCACTTGTTTTGATATTTTGTTATCTGGTGCAATTTCATTTAGGGGGAAAAACAAAGTTTGAAATATGTGACCAGCGATTATACTGTTAGCGAACATCTGACGCCTCTGCGTACACCTACCAATTACGCAATCGCCAACACCACAGGTGTTTACCAGTCATAGGGAACTTTTGGGGAAAGTTCGCTTTGGCAAGCTGTTTCGAACTCTCAAAACGAACTTCTTTTTGGCCTGATTTTGTTCTAAATTATCTCATATCAAGGTCTCGAATTAGAGCCTAGCAATAATTAACCATTAAATAAATAAAGGAATAAATTGATTGAAAAAATCAGGAAGTACAAGCACAGGAAATGATTAGTCCGGCTCAATGTTGTATGATTAAACTGATGTAAATAAGTAACCTTCCTTTAAGTTGTGACAGGAACCATGGTATCCTAGTGGAGCGTGTTTCTTGTGAACTGAAATTGGAAGAACAAATAAAGCATTTTAGTGTCAAGAATGTACAAAATTCTTGATGTTCACTGAATTGGCTAGTGGAATCTAATAAGTAATATTCTCAGTTGCTATAAATGCGTTTCTGGCAGAATGTCATGCTGTGACCCTGTTCAGTGTACTTTCTAAGAACAGGTTTGTTCAATGTCATTCTCACTGCAGTTTTCTGAGTAAGTACGATATTGTGTTCTCTTCCTGATGAGCCAGTATTTTAGTACGTCACAGTACTCTTTTTAGCATATTATATGAAATATGATTTTTTTGGTTACACTTTATTTTAAGGTGATGTAGTTACATTGTACTTGCTTCTTAAATAAGTACTGAGTAACATTAATGAACTACATGTACTTACTTTAGACTTGAAATTATGCATAATTTGCTGTTATTGCTGTATTATGTGTAGTGTAGTAACAATACTATGTCACCTTAAAATAAAGTGTTACCTTGCGGCTTTAGATTTGATCACCACTGAGCAAAAAGTGCTACAAGATAAAATTTTTGTTTGTAGGATGCAGATCTTAAAGTTACTGAGGCTGCAAGTAAACTTTCAGTAGCGTTGTTGTTAAGATGGTAATCTTTAGTTTTAATTGTTATTGCACCTAGTTTATGATGTGTATTGAGCCTGAATGACTGATAATACAGACATGCATACATCCGCAAAGACTGAAAATGGGCCTTTGTTGTGTTTTTAGAAAAAAATATTTTTTATTAAAAGTTTTAATATTTATATAAACACATACAAAAATAAGGCAGTTCCATCTTATTTCTGCTGCTTCTCTCTCTCTCTCTCTCTCTCTCTCTCTCTCTCTCTCTCTCTCTCTCTCTCTCTCTCACTCACACACACACACACACACAAATGGCCTTAAAAATCCAATCATTTATGAATCAAGACATAATATTTAGCAGAAAAAATAATAATTTGATGACCGATAAACCGACAAATTTCAAATTGTTTTCTTCTGAAGGGAACCAATCATCCCTGTTATGAAAGTTTTGTTACGAAAAATGATTGGAAAAATATTTTCTTGTAAAATAAATAAGTCCCCCCCCCCCCCCCCCCCTAAAATTAAAAGTCAGAGTCCAGAATCAAAAGGCTTTTTAATGTCTTAAGCAATGTAAAGATCAGCTCAAGTTTGTTTTGTAACTCTGAGGGGCCCAAAATCGAGAGGGATAAACAGCCTCTGAGCTTTGCCATGAATAGTGAGGTTTATTTGCATGTTAATTTGGTTGCTCCAACAGAGCTGGCGTCCAGTTGCCTGTGTTACTGGGGCATTTGTTTTTGCATTTTTTTTTACAGGAAGTCGTCAAGTTTTTTTGCCTATACTTGTGGATGTAATGATGACATTTAGAAAAGTGCTTTTTATTCTTATTCAAACAGCTAAAAAAAATAATCCTTAATGTAAAACAGTACACTGACACAATGAAATAAGCACTGAGCCAAAATATGCATCCAAGTCAACTGTCAGTGTGTGATATCAGCAGAAGGGCGTGACTGTTTACGGTGTGAGCAGTGTAGATTCAGGATGACGAAGCTAAAAAAATTATGTAACCATTAAAGGAGTCATAATGTTGTGTTACCTTGGATACCCAATGCTCTATTATAGTCTTTCAGGCACTTCTAAAAAAGAAAAGTGGAAAAAAAATCAACACAGAGCCCCTCAGACCCTTATTTCTAAAGGCATTATTGTCTCGCGAGATCTGATGCGATGTTTTGGCTGTCGTGGACGGTCATTATAATAATGCAAATGAGGGGCGCGTTGATTGGTCGTAGAAAAAATACACCATTTCCAGATACATTCTTACAGAAGCCCCACTAACTGAAAGCTATTTTCAAACTGCATGTTTTGCATGAGTTTGGCTAATAATGTTTAGTGGTATATTGTTTTCATCCTTGCATTTAAACAGTTTTAGCCACTGAGCATGGACTCCTGTACCGTCACTACTGTAGCTGCTAGTGTAAAACAAAGTGGAAAGATGTGGCTAGCATTCGTAGAGTCCATTCCCCGTGTTTACCTCGAAGGTAACGTTACATACAATAGCCGCATTAGCAGTTAGCTGCTATTTGTTAACCACAGTAGAGCAATAAAAACACAGTTTTACCTTTTCAATTTCTGGCAAGTCCCTGATGGTTGGGATGGCACCTTTTCCCAAACGGAGCTTCGAGGCCAAGTTCGCCTGATATTGCCCCAAATTTGTAAATGATTCCGGTGTAAAATGTTTAGCGCACACACCTAACGATACGCCACTTGAAAGAGTTGTTGGGACAGCGTAATTAAAAATGAATTTCCTCCACTGTTCCCTGATAGTTTCGTCCGTTTTTGGTAGATAAAACACATTTGCATGTTGTTTGTGGCAGTCAACCACAGAGCATCTCAGGTGTGCACTCGGTTTCTCCATCTTTCTCGAGTCGACTAAACTGAATCTGAGGGGGAGAGGGGGAGAGGGGCGGGCTTCCCGCGGCATAGGTTTGCGGTGTCCATATTTGGTATATCCTCCCCCGTCTTGACGTCAAGATGGGGAAGAAATCAAAATCTCGTTTTTTCGTGCGCGTGCACGTGGCCTATTTTACAAACCCTGAGGTAAACAAACGCTTCACTTTTAAATATCGGCTTCCCGGCCAGTGTACAATCATTATGCAATCATAACATACATTGATTCTCGTGGAAAAGTGAAATTTCTACATTATGACTCCTTTAAGAAATTGTCTCACACACACTTAACTTCATGAATAGTGCCAGGCCTACGTTATATATCTGTTTGAACAGCGTTTATGTAGTTACATGTATGCAGTGTGTGACTAGGCAGGAATCTGAAGAGGAATGTTTCATATCCAAACCTACGCCCTCCCCTCGAGTAAGACTTTACTCAAATCTTCCATATTTAGAAGGTTCATCTTTCTTAAAGAGATACCAGCACTCTGCTGTGTCTGTTCTGAGCAGTGTTTGCTGTCAGCATTGATGTTTCAGCAGCAGGAAGGATATAGTTAACTTCTCAGGGAAGTCGACTTAGCTGAGGATTCTCTTTATTGCCTTTTCATTTGTGTGGACTTGTGTGCGAGTTTGATCGGATATTGCAGATTTGTTCACTACCGAATGAATGTTTAAAGTGCCTCCTGGAGGTTTTGTGTTTGTGTCTGTTTGGCTTCCTGTTTCGAGGCTGGTTAAACAACAAAGTCTTGAACTCTATGAACTGCTGCCTCTACACCAACATGGAGAGAAGGTGTGTCCATTTCCCGCCCCTTTTAAGCTCTTACGTTTTGGGCAGAGGGGTGTACGTATGTGTGTGCAAATGAAAGGAAGTGCACATATCCAAGACTGGTATATTTCCCATGGCTGACTGTCTGTTTATAAAGGACGAATGCAAGCTCTGAAAAATGTTCAGAATGGAGATCTGTTTACAGTCTCATCGGGCTTGCTAAATGCAGAACAGCTTGACATTTAAAGCTACTTTTTAGAGTTTAGCTTATAGGGTGAATCAACAAGATCTTTTTCAGAAATAAATACAGTATTTTATCCCATCTTGTTATTTAGATACAACTCTTATGTGGGTTGATTACCTAAAAGGAAAAAAAAAAAGTGTATAAACTGTTGCTGCTGTCCCAGAAAAGTTTTGAGTGAACTTTATTTTAATGAGTGCTTGATGTTCTGTATAATTTATGTATGTACCAGACAGTGATGCAATGGCACTATTTGGGCTTAAGTTCGTCATCAGATATTCATATTTGTTAAGCTGTCAAAACTTAGTCGTCAAGTGACTCTGTAAACAGTGAACTAAACAATGTGCTTTAGCTGAGCTAAACCGGTTTTAAAGCTGCCCGTGTCTTGTGGATGGGTAACCATGTGAAAGAAAATGTCCATCCCAGATCCTCTCTGTGTAAATAAAAATCCAATCCAGTGAGTTCCTAAAATAACAGGAACCCAAACAATGATGATGCTGCCCTCACTGGAGAAGAGGGTTTACACAAACCATTTGTTTATAGGTGCTGATTAAACCACTAGAAATCTTCCCTAAGTCGTCCAGTAGAGTCTCATAATCTTTCACAAGTTCAGGTTCAGTCACTGTAGTTCACAGGAACAGTTTCTCGGGTCAGGAGGCACAGCCTCACTCTGAAATCATTTCATCCAAACTTGAGTAGAAGATGTTGCATGTTACATTGCATTTAGGGATGGGACGGTATGAAAATTTCATATCACGATAATAGTGACCAAAATTATCGTGATTATCAATTTTATCACGGTTTTGTTAAAACGAGATGAAAGTGTTCAAAAATAACTGATGCTCACACTGAAAACATTTCAACAAGTTTTATATTTGTAAAAACAACAAATAAAACAAGCAGCTCTATGCACTTTTTTAAGCAAGATTATATTCTTTGGCATTTCCTTCCTTAAAATGACCGTCGTCAATAACAACGCATTATAACACAGCGCACACATAATATTTTTGTGATCTTCTTGTCTGGACGATTGTTTTGTACGCTGTGCAAAATTAATTTATAAACGGGTAAGATTTAAAACATTAATCTGCCTTCCGCCATTCCTTCTCGAATAAAAAAACAACAACATTGCGCGCTGCGCCTGCGTCAGCCTGTTGCTGGCTGGACATGATTTACAGTGAGTTATTAAAATCGCGATAATCAAACACGGTTTAAATGATCATTCAATTTTAAACGATAATACTAACCGTCAGTACATTTTATCGTGGTTTATAGTGAAACCGGTAATCGTCCCATCCCTAATTGCATTACAGCAATATTAGCACAATATTACTAACCGAATGAGTTTTCAGTTCCCTTTTCACCTTCAAGGCTTTGTGTGTTGCAGACAGATTTCATCACATTTTGTCCAGTTATTTTCAAACCAGACAGTCCGAAAACAAACATACTTCTGTTTTTTTTATTTTTTTTTTATCTTTGGAATGAGGAAAGTGATTTTTACTCTGAGCACTTCCCTGAGAGATATTGAAATATATCTCATAAATCTGCAGAAAAATAAATAAAACCTTTCAGGAAGTCATCTCAGTGAGAGAATACTTTCTATTGTATTGAAAGAGAAGGAAATTAAATTCTTGTCATTTTTTGCAACACGAATCTTTAAAGCCCCACCAGGAAGGGGGGGCGGGGGATGCTGGATATTTAAACAATAGAATTCTTTTGGGAATACCGAAGATTATTTATAAATATGTTTGGATTGCTCTTTTCTTTTAACCTTTTAGACCAAAGGCCCCCATAAACTAAGTGATTAGCGCTGGTTGGCTAAAATGTGGAGCTGTGGTACTGTCTTTCATTTTTGAGGAAGGACAGAATTAAAACGAGCTCTTCAACTACCATGACAATAATCAGAATGTCAAACAATAGGTTACCACACCTCTGAGAATACTTCTGTTTAATATAGTCAGGTCTGGCCAATCATTGCTTTCGGCCTGAGGGTAATAGAGCTCCATTGAACAAAGAGATGGTGTTTCAAAACAATTCATTGTGTATCAAAAAATGACTCACTCTTCTTCTTTTTTTTTATGCTTCCCTCAGCAGGGACTGACCTTGCCGCTGATGCTGGCTGTGGGGACGGCTGTGATCGGCTCACTTCAGTTCGGCTACAACACGGGTGTAATCAATGCCCCGCAAAATGTGAGTGACAAGTACATGCTCCCACACACACAAAGTCTGAGTGACAAACTCTTTACTGTTCACCCCAACATCCCATGTCCTTGTACTTTGACTTTATAGGAACCCTACCCCCTCACTTATTTATTACATACTGCTGCAGCTGTCTCCAAATCCCTGTCTGTCAGTAGACACACACACACATACACACTCATGCCAACGCAACCCAAATGCTGCCTGTTAAACCTGGAGTTACTCTATACAGCTCCTCTGGGACATTTTGCCTTTCATCTACATGTTATTAGGCAATTTGCATCTGTTAAATGATAAGCTTTTGCCTCTCAAATGAATATTAAATATATTCTCTGTTCTGGTACAGGGTGAAGGTCATCTCACACATAGCACAACTTGTTCAGACGTGCATGTTGAACTAGGGGCCAGGCTTTGCTTATGTGAAGTGAATGGAGCTTTTCTGTCTTTTAGACATTATACACACAGTGTATAGATTCTATATTCTCACTTAAGCCGGCGGGGACACACTTGATGACTGGAAGGCCGATTATGAATGTAATTTGATACTTATGACTGATCATGCCCAAACGCGCTGAGTCAGAGACAGTTGCATTCAGTCGGTGTTCACAGTCAGTGTTTAAAATCTGCTCCAGTCATTGGAAACAGTCTGTGTGTTCAGTTCAGTCTTGCAATGTTTTAGCTAGTCGTTAAGTGTGTCCATGGCATTAGAGAAACCAGAGCAGAATTTGTTTGCAACTGTATCACACACACACACACACACACACACACACACACACACACACACACACACACACACACACACACACACACACACATTACCGGTCAAAAGTTTGAGGTTCTTTAAAATGTAATGTTTTTCAAAGATTGTTTATTTGATCAAAAACACAATAAAAACAGTTTTTAAATTGTAAGAATATTTCATAATATAGCTGTTTTCTATTTTAAATTATTTTAAAATGTATTTTTTTCCTGTGATGCAAAGCTGAAGCATTATAATATGCTAATTTCGTGCTTAAGAAACATTTCATATTTTTCGCACACCTGCTTAATATTTAATATCTATATGGTGATCTATATATCTATATATTGGTTTTCAGCCAATATTAGCATTTTTTTTATTTATTATTGGTATTGGTCAATAAATAGTGTCGGCATCCGTATTTAAAAACACTGAAAAACGTAATCTTTACCGAGTCTCAAAATGGAAACCATTTTTCACAATATTATTCATTATAATGTTGTGATGCACACACTTGTAGCATTTAAATTAATTAAATTACGATTTTAACATTGGCCATTTATCTGCCAATTGTTATCGGCTTGAATTTTTTAATAGGTGCATCCGTAGAGTTTTAACTACTGAAATACCAACAGGATATACACACCGGACTCCGGTAATGAATGGCATGTTTGCTTTCACTCTTTGTGTTGCTGACAGTTGTAACAATAGTTTTAGTGCGTGAAACAGTTTTAGGGCTGTGGTGAGGCCAAAATAAGACTAACGTGTGGGGGTGTGGGTCTGACGCAGACCCTCTCTATAAATAATCATTTCGATAAGATTACCTCAAGGGCTCCTTGTCTGCAGACCTCCTTTACTGCACAAATCACCAAAACTATATTGTGTCACAATGCACTATCTATCCTGAAACTCCTCTAAGAATGGACTGTATTATTTGTGACCAGGTGGATCTTTTTAAAGACTTTAAAGGAGTAGTCAACCTGATTAAATAAAAATTGTCATCATTTACTCACCCTCATGTCTTTTCAAACCCATTTGACTTTAATTTGTCATACAATGACAGTGGATTGGGACTGCTGACAGCTGTGGTCATCTTTTACTTTTACTAAACATAGTTTATAAAGGTTTTTGATTTTTTTTTTTATAAGCAATTTAGCTCCTCAGATGCAAATAAGATTACATTTAGGTTTGTTAGAAACCAGTCAACTTGCACAGTGAATATATAACCAATAACTAGTATCACTCCTTCAGCTCACAGTGGTTCTATTAAAAACACCACAGCGTTGTGTAACAGGTTTGTATAATGAGGGGTTAAGCCATGAGGCACATGAATTTAACCATGCCTGATATTTAGGTGATGAATGCACTGAGGGGCTTTCTGCATGCCTAAAGTGTCAGACAGCTGATGGTCGAGAGAAGACAGACAGGAAGTAGTTGTAGAACTGGCTTGCTGACCTTAATACATCAACAGATCATACAGATTTGGGTGACATTCCTCTAAAAGCCACCAGTGCTTTATAAGGGTTAGCTGCAGACAGTCTCTGTTTATCAACAAACACTCAGAAACCTGATTCCTCTGTGTGTCTCACTTTCCATCACAAAATCATGTGATCTAATACTGAGCTGGGCAGCGAGCCCCCTACTGGACAGAATTGCTCATGAGAACATAAATCTCAAACAAATGTACAATTATTTAAAGCATAAAATTATAAGTTATTTTTTTTAATATAAAGAATTTTTTACATTATTAAGTGTGCTATTTTTTTATCTGATTAAACATACATTTTTTTTTTTTTATAAAATGTGCTGAACTACATTATCAGAATAATAATAATAATAATAAAATATATTCAGACCTTGTATGTAATATTTCTGTAAATTTCAACGTGTTGTCTGTCACAATTTGAAGGATAATTGTCTATATTTGTGTTTTAGGTCATTGAGAAGTTCTACAATGAGACATGGTTAGCTCGATATGAGGAGATCATCCCTAAAACGACCATGACTACGCTCTGGTCTCTGTCGGTGGCCATCTTCTCTGTGGGCGGCATTGTTGGATCATTCTCCGTCGGGCTGTTTGTCAACCGTTTTGGAAGGTGAAGTACTGTTGTAACTTCATTATTTAAGGCCTTGTTTACAGCCTGAACTACTCAGTCCTGGTTTCTGATGGTTATTGGATGATTAAATGTTTGATGATAAAACTTTATTTTTCTAATTTCAGGAGGAACTCCATGCTCATGGCTAATGTCCTGGCTTTCGTCGCTGCAGCACTCATGGGCTTCTCTAAGATGGCTGCGTCCTGGGAGATGCTCATTATTGGACGGTTCGTGGTGGGCCTTTACTCTGGTCTGACCACAGGCTTTGTGCCCATGTACGTGGGCGAGGTGGCTCCCACAGCTCTCAGAGGAGCCCTTGGCACCCTCCATCAGCTGGGCATTGTTATTGGCATCCTCATGGCACAGGTACACATTTTGGACATCTAAATAAATCATTTCTGCCATTTCAGTTACCATTTTGATTTGTTTTTCTATATTTATGTTCTGTTTTGTGTATTGTAGATCTTTGGTATGGATGTAATTATGGGTAACGACACCATGTGGCCGTTCCTCCTGGGCTTTACCTTCATCCCAGCCCTGCTGCAGTGCTGTTTACTGCCCATCTGCCCCGAGAGCCCTCGATTTCTCCTCATCATCCGCAACGAGGAAAACAAAGCCAAAACAGGTGAGCACGGACCCACATCACCTACACATCCACATGTATCCAACATAGGATACAGCAGAGTGCTTTCGTTAGTGTAAACTAATGTTTTGATGTGCATTTAGTGCTTAAAAAGCTGCGCGGGACGACAGACGTGGGCGCAGACATGCAGGAGATGAAGGAGGAGAGCAGAAAGATGATGAGAGAGAAGAAAGTGACCATTCCTGAACTGTTCCGCTCTCCTCTCTACCGACAGCCCATGATTATATGCATCATGTTGCAGCTGTCCCAGCAGCTGTCTGGAATCAATGCTGTGAGTACCTGTGTGCACTCACACTTACTAGTTCAATGAAGAACCTAATCTTAATCGAAACCCACATCTAATTTGTGTTAATGTTGTTGTGTAGGTGTTCTACTACTCTACAAAGATCTTTCAGAAGGCAGGTGTGGAGCAGCCGGTGTATGCTACTATCGGAGCAGGAGTCGTCAACACCGCTTTCACCGTAGTGTCGGTGAGTATCATTAGTACACAGACATGAGCATGATCAACAGAATCATTGCTGTTACTGTAATAGTATATTTTTGTAATGTATATTTTAAAAATACTATTTACATATATAATTATTAATGTAATGATTATTTTATATATTTAATCAGTAATAAATGATATATACATGTTGATGTAAATATATAAAATAAAATAATCAATACATGAATTATATATACTGTATTTATAATAAATAATAATAATAATTATATATGAGTATCATTATTATTTAATTGACATATTTTGCTCATTTCCTTAAAATTCACTTGTGCACAAAGTGTATCAGAAATTTTGCATGATTATTTTAGATATTTATTACATTTATATTTAAATATACTATATGAAATACCTTCTGATATTATGATATTGTTATATGAAATAGTTTATTTTACTTATTACACTAATTTATGTCCACTCAAAACACAAGAGAGTGCTAACTCTTCTTTTAATTGTTATTTGCTGATGACCAAACATTAATCCGCTGTATATTGTGTATATACAATATAAAATGACACAATACTAATATGATTTGTTATGCTTATGCAGCTGTTTGTGGTGGAGCGAGCGGGCCGCAGGTCCCTGCACCTCTTGGGACTGATGGGAATGGCTGGATCTGCTGTATTGATGACCATTGCTCTGGCCTTGCTGGTATGCACATAATATATATTTACATAAATGGCCAAGTGTCAGTTTCAGAGTTTTTAATCATTTATAGAGTCATCGTTGTGGTCCAAAGGTTTACAATATATTTGATCTGTTGGCTTTGTTGCCCATCTCTCGAAACAGGAAAAGGTTCCCTGGATGTCGTACATAAGCATCGTGGCTATCTTTGGGTTTGTGGCCTTCTTTGAGATTGGACCCGGCCCCATCCCATGGTTCATTGTGGCTGAACTGTTCAGTCAAGGCCCAAGACCCTCGGCTTTTGCTGTCGCTGGATTCTGCAACTGGACCGCAAACTTTATCGTGGGCATGGGCTTTCAGTATGTCGAGGTGAGAGGCCTGTGGGACTTAACAGAAGGATTTTGGCGCATTTATTTTGGCTGGTTTGGCTGACTTTTCTCTCTCTTTGTCTTCTACTTTTAACAGGAGCTCTGTGGGCCGTACGTGTTTATCATCTTCACCATATTTCTACTTGGCTTCTTCGTCTTCACCTTCTTCAAAGTCCCAGAGACCAAGGGCCGGACGTTCGACGAAATCTCAGCCGGTTTCCGCCAGGCAGCGTCAGCTGCTGAGAAGAACTCGTCTGAAGAGTTCGACAGACTGGGGGCCGACTCTCAGCTTTAAACCCCTCGTCTGACCCCGCTGCACGCAACTACTGAGGAGAGGGGGTCAGCGGGCTGTCAATCAAACATTTCCCCCTTCCCACGGCTGCACTCACCTCTTAGTCCCCGCACTCCCCGATAATCGTGAGACATCTGGGGTAGTAAGAGTAGTTCTCGTACTCTTATCAGAAAGATGATCGTTTTAGGACAGGTTTGAGGTGTCATATTTGCGTGTTTTGGCTTCTTTTACTAGGTTTTTTAAAACTATCTTAACTGTTACTTCTGCTGTGCTATGAGTGAAAACTCGACGGAGGTCACCTGGTCATTCCCGAGCTAGACTCTACGCTGTTGATGTCAGAAATCAAAAGGCCAAATGTGACTTCTGCACGGCGACTGACAATTTAATACTGTATTCCATGTTACTGTATCACTATTCTGAAAGTCTTGTGGCTTTGATAAACCAGAGTTATCGTCATCAGCTTGGCCTTGGCTAGCAGTCGAAACAATTTAACATGCAAAAAAAAAAAAAAAATAGGATTAAATATATTTATATATATTTTGCATGTTAAATAGTTTTGACTCATATATATATATATATATATATATATATATATATATAGCAATTATATTTAATTTCTTTTTATTTAACCCCGAAAATAAAAAACAAATATTCTAGGGTTCTTTTTTTAGTTACATTTTATCGATAATGTCACAATTGAAACAATGTGACATCATGTAAATTTGATATTAAAACTCTTTTGCATAGCAAGCTTCTTTTTTTTTTTGTACACATTACAGGGTATTTTATCCCTATATTCATATAATTATTTCTTCTGTTCTCGCTTTTAAGATGCATCACATCTTTTAAATGTATTTATATTTTTGTAACATATTCACTTGGTGTCTCCAGGAATGCAGATAGTTATATAGTATACTATATATATATAGTATAATCAACTCATCGTTTCATGATGTTACATGTCACCAAATATCACACCTACCCAACTTTCTTAATATAAAGACGGTCACTTTATAACGCACAGAGATGTACTCTTTACTGAAAGTATTAGCATCAGCACAAGTGAATGTTGATTATAAAATACAGCATATGCTCCCATAAATACCGCTATATCTCACATTCATAATGTCCCAGTTCAGTCGCACGTCAGGAAACGTTTAGACGGCAGTAGTTGAAATGCGTTTTGCACAGTCGACTCCCTCCAGCTGAGGGAAAAGTTGGGAAACACGGAGAGAGACCAAAATGCACTGAAGGCGCTCCTCTGCTCAGCTGAGCTGGAAATGACACCATTGATGATGCTGTGTTAAACAGTATGTCTGGCTCCAATGTGCCTTGTCAAGTTTTTAAGACTTTTAGTTTTCCATTTTTTTCTTTTTTAATTTGTTTTACACCTAGAATGTTCACCCTTGACGATTCATCCATAAGTATTTGTTGATACACTGAACATTTGTGAACATATGTAATCAGAAACACTCCAGAATATGCCTGATTTTCTGACTTTTACTAGTTTTTGTTTGTAGGTCAAAACCCTACCTATTTTTTTGGCTTCTTAAACATCAAATTCATGTAAATTAGTTTTTTTTTTTTTTTTACTTTGAGTGGAGTTTGAGTGTGTGCATGTGATATTTGGCCAATGGGTCAGAGATACAACAGATTTAAAACTGAATTTCTTTGTGTTCTAACACCAGCATCCAGAAAACATATTCACCCTCAGCATTCCATATGAAATCATCTTGTGTGTCTGTTTTTGACGTTTTGTACACGAGTTTGTCTTTTGCAGATCACGTGCATGTTCACATGAAAGTGTCCCACTGAAATCAATGATGTGTGTTGTTTTGAATATTCAAAGAAACAAATCTAAACATTTTTTAGCCTATGGAAAGTTCCCAGCTGTAACTGTAAATAATTCATGTAAAATAGAATTGGTTTATTTCATGTTTTTGTAACGTAGAATTTCTTCTCTTTGATGCACTATTATGGTAGTCAGGACTGTAAGACAATAGCCAATAGCATCTTACTGTTTTTTTTTTTTACCATACTGTATTTATTAGATCCACTTAATTTATTTAGTTTTTTTTTTTTTTTTTTTTGCTTTCAATTTTACATCTGTTATGAAAATAAAATTGTCAGAAAAAAACAGCATTGTGTGTGTGTGAATGGATTGAGAATCAGTGTGTAGTTTAGCTCACAAACACACCTGATTTAACTCGTTTGAAAAATCTCCAAGACATCTTTAGTAACCACTGCTTGAGCCGATAGATAGTTTGATGTTGTTCACCAGTTAGAGCTGCAGAAATCTGGACCCTCAAGAGAAGCAAGCTGAATAATTTAATTTATAAATCAGAAAAGCAAATGAATCCGTGCAGTGTAATGTAGTGAAGCGTTGGCCTCTCAGAACAAAGCATTCGCGAGGGTGTGCTGAAATTCTCTGGTCAGTCATGGATAAAGGAAACCGGATTCCTACCATTGTTTGGGATTTGTATAGATGTGTCCACAAGGGAATGAAGAGACAAAACAACTTACGAGAAATGTGAGTGAAATTATTACTACCACCTTTTTAGCATTAGATACTATTGTATGTGATTGAGGTATACCTGTCTATATATCTGTTATATCTGTCTATATATATATATATATATGTATATATATATATATATATATATATATATATATACAGTGCAATGCATAAGTGAATACACCCATGCTAAAGTTGACTAAAAAGAGGAATAAAAAATCATATTTTGGAAATTGAACTTAATGTCTTAATTTAAAAAATTAGGAAAAATCCAACCTTTAAGGACACCAATTTTCTTTGTGAATGAATAATGTATCGTAAAGAAATAAATGTTCTTCCTTAAAATACAGGGTGCATAAGTTTGGACACCCCTATTTTAAATTCCCATAGAGGCAGGCAGATTTTTATTTTTAAGTATTTTTTTTATTTATTTTTTTAGGATACTATGCATCCTGATAAAGTTCCCTTGGCCTTTGGAATTAAAATAGCCCCACATCATCACATAGCCTTCACCATACCTAGAGATTGGCATGGGGTACTTTCCATAAGATCATCTCTCAATGCAAATCAAACTAGCTATTAGGCTAACTGAAATAAAACCATGCCAATCTCTAGGTATGGTGAAGGCTATGTGATGATGTGGGGCTATTTTAATTCCAAAGGCCAAGAGAACTTTATCAGGATGCATAGTATCCTAATTTTTTTTTTTAAAAAATACTTAAAAATAAAAATCTGCCTGCCTCTATGGGAATTTAACATAGGGGTGTACTCACTTATGCACCATGTATTTTAAGGAAGAACATTTATTTCTTTACGATACATTATTCATTCACAAAGAAAATTGGTGTCCTTAAAGGTTGGATTTTTCCTAATTTTTTAAATTAAGGCATTAAGTTCAATTTCCAAAATATGATTTTTTATTCCTCTTTTTAGTCAACTTTAGCATGGGTGTATTCACTTATGCATTGCACTGTATATAAATACACACCCACACACAATAGTGGCCAAAAGTGATGATGTCTGGCCTTAGCATCTTCACCCTTTAATTAAATATGATTAAAGGTTTGCTCATTTACGTAGTTGTGCTTGGAGTCAATTGTTTTATTTGTGATAACACAATTAAACCTGACAAATTGTGCAGACATAATTTTTGGCCAGGCTGTCATATAAAGAAATTATGAACATGCAAAACAAGAGAAAACCAATGAAATGTTAATAACTGATTATGTTGTAGTCAATGTATGCTTTTTTATATATATATATATATATATATATATATATACACACACGTGTGTGTTTGCATAGTAAAATAAAACCTGTAGCTCTAGAATATTTTCCTTATATTTTGTTCATTTTATCAAACTTGCAGGATCATAAAAACAAAAAAGTGCATTGCAGGTAGAATTTGAAGTCAAATTAAATTTGATCTAGGTCTAAAGTATGTTGCTGAATTGCCTGTGTATAAAACCAATTGATTTGGCTGATGTTTAGCCATGTATAATGGAAAGATCAGTGCAGTACTACACATGCAGATGTGCATGAAAATGTCTCATGTGCAACTCTTGAAATCATGCATTAATATTTGCATTCACACCATATTGTGTACCATCTCAAATTTATTTAAAAAAAACAATAATAATATCAAAATAATGTTACAGAAACTTCTTGCAAACTTTGCCAAATTAACATCAGAGCTCTATTAAGCTTGATGAGAAATGTAGAAGGATGCCAAAATAAAATAATAATAAATCAAATAAAACGATGCACATATTTATACCTTCAAGGAGTTTTAAGTAAGCATTCGAGAACGCGCCGCAGAAACGGCATCATCAAGCACAAATATACACAGAGAACAAGA
Source organism: Rutilus rutilus (assembly GCF_951802725.1). NCBI lineage: Eukaryota > Metazoa > Chordata > Actinopteri > Cypriniformes > Leuciscidae > Rutilus > Rutilus rutilus. Next base: position 35,140,180 of record NC_140217.1, on the reverse strand, counting down.
GTGTGACGTTCAAGAGCACTTTGGTTTGAAAACCCAAAACCTGAGTTTGACTCCACAGCTCCCCCGTCCCGCAGAGGAGACGTACACCATCTGACATTTCTAGTACCCATGTGTACTCGTCACCCAGGGTCGGAAAATAACAGTCTCAGAGTGCAATCCCAACTTCTGCTCAAAGGAAACAGTATCGGTCCATAAGGACGTACCTAAACAATCAACTATTACAAGCTTCTTTAGAGGTATATGGTTCGTGAATGAACATTACAAAACACAACGCTGAGGGTAAAACAAATGTAAAAGGCAGAGCAATTGCTTTATAGTAATTCTAGCTAAGCATGACACTTTTTGTCCTTCATTCGGCTTTATAAATCATATTTACTTTTACACATAACTTAAAGGGATAGTTCTGTCATCATTTACTCAAGCTGTTCCAAACCTGTATGAGTTTCTTCTTCTGTTGAACAAGACATTTTTATAAAATGTTGGTAACCAGACAGCTGATGATCCTCATAGACTTCATATAAACATAAAATTAATGTTTGAGGAATGCAAACTGAATATTTTTTTAAGAGGGCGAACAATCTTCATTCTGATATCAGTCAAACGCGAGCGCTTTTTGGTAATTGTACATTAGGAAGCTGTCTGATTCGTTCTCTAAGAGTCCAGTGCATTTGAGCTTTACTTTTTTTTTTTTTTTGCGTAACGCAAACCAAGAGCGAATGATCTCGCAATCTCTTTGGCTCTCAGAAGAGCGAAGGTTCTCCGTGAACTCTGAAGCGATACACACAGGTGTATTCCAGGTGACCCCAGTTGCTTAACACTCTCAGCTCTGCCATGCTGTAGTTGTCTGAGGCTTCCTACAGGCCAGAGAACAGGAAGAATTTTAGGATGAATTCACAAAAACGTATCTAGCCTATCAGAGTATGACTAATAGCTCGTTTCCACTGAGCGGTAGCGGTACGTTACGGTACAGTACGGTACGCATTTATTTCCGTTTCCACTGTCAAAAGTTGTGAATGGTACCAAAATGCTGAACCGTACCGTACCACTTTTTGGGTACCCTTCCGTTGGGGTACCTAGCACAGTGGTACGGTACTTAAGGGTGGAGCTAGACTCACTGCAGGACGTTGATTGGTTGACAGAGAAGGGGAATGACAACATAAGAAGTGCCATTTTTTAATATACAGTTTAAATATAATACTACTGATACTGTGTCACGAAATGTAATTTTAAGAGTTTTTCAGGCGAGAATGTAGTTGTTTAAAGCTCAAATCTGTGGTTTATTTATAAAGATTTATGAAAATTTGATCCAGGTTGTGAGATCCAGGCAATCACCGGGCGCTGGGCGCTCATGTACCCCGCCTGGAACAGCCTTTCCTCGGCTAGTCGTTCTGACGTTTGCAGCTGACTCTGACGTCTCTGTAGTGGTTAAACATGAGATATAATTCGTCCTGTGTATATCTAACGGGCGATCTTTGGTCTTGTGAATCTATTTGCTGATTCAATCAATTGCTGAATATAATCAATACGTGTTGCCTGAACCACATTTGTGTGGCTATAATGTTTAAGATTTCTTTAAATGAAAACGTAAAGAGGCAGTGTGGTGTTTTATAACATAGTTTGTTTTATTGTTGCCTAAAATGTACATATAGAGATAACCGGAGTAGCAGAGCGAGTTGAGTGACGCTTTGAAGAACGCACTGTTGCATTTGCAGAATCACTGGACTCGCGTCCTCGGGAGCTGGACTTGGCAAGTCCGAACTTTGCGTACTTGCTGTTGAGAAACGCCTAATGTCGGCGCTTGGCTTCTTGTGACAAACATGCCGAGAAGCAAGAACAAGATCTGCTGTATGTCACCCATTGTTGTTTATGTCGCTTTCTTCTTCACGCGAAAATGGCGTCGACCGCTTCTTTCCGGCATAGGCTACACCACGCCTATCAAGTAAGGGTACTGTTGGCAGTGGAAACGCTAGCCGATTCATGGTTTACCGACCCGAACCGTACCGTACCGTACTGCACTGTACCGTACCGCTCAGTGGAAACGAGCCATAATAGACATATTAAGACTATTTTTGACTCACCGGAATCTTGAAAGTCTGAATGGGTTCTCCATCCTGGTCGTACATGAATGTCCCGAGCAACTTTCCGTCTTCGGTCTCATTAGACATACCCTGAACACAGGACAGGCGAGGAATCTCAATGCAGTTGTTTTATCACTGTTATGAAGAAGAAGAAAAACATTGGAATATCAACTCACGTAGACAGCAAAATCCTTAGGCGCGCTGTCAATGCGTCCCGTTGGCGAGAGCTCTTTGGGAAGGTGTTCGAGTGTGACGTGGGTGATTCTTACTGGGTAAGATAGTGCGATCACCAGGAAACCCTGGGAGCCTCGGAATGCCCAACACTTCCCGGGATACAGCTCCGGCTACAACACACACACAGAAGCTTAGACAGTCAGATGTGTTAAACTGTGTTTGTGTGATTTGAGAGTTTGTGGGTTACCTGTATAACAGTACGAGGGCTTTCTGAATGATACCAGAGAGGAATGCCAAATAAACTCAGACACGCAGATCGGGTCTTATATGTCTCAGAGCAACGAGTGTTTAACACACTGGCACCTACACAAACACACACAGTGAGACTTGTACAGTACGGAACAGTAAAGATTTTTGAATGTTTATGGAAGAATTATGCTCACGAAGGCTGCATTTGTTTAATCAAAAATACAGCAAAAAATATAATGTTGTGAATTATTATTACAATTTTAAATAACTGGCAACGCTGAATTTCAGCATCATTACTCTAGTCTTCAGTGTCACATGATCCTTCAGAAATCATTCTAATATGCTGATCTGCTGCTCAAGAAACATTTATTATTATTATCACTGTTGAAAACTGCTGCTTAATATTTGTGGAAACTATTTTTCAACAGCATTTACATATAAAAGTAATGTATAGAATTTTTTATTATACATACAAATTTGAAGGTTCTAAAAATGTAGCTTTGCCGGCACAGAAATAAATGACATTTTGAAATATATTAAAATAGAAAAGTTATTTTCAATTTTGACAATACTTCACAATATTGCTGTTTTTTTTTTAAATCAAATGCAGCCTTGGTGATCTTCTTTCAAAAACATTTAAACATTAAACCCAACAGCAGTGTTTGGACAATAGCCTATGTATGTATATTTGTATACTGTATATGTATGAATGTATATATATATATATATATATATATATATATAAATGATAATTTGAAAGTATAATATAGTCAATGCACAAGTTTTCATGCATGAAATTTGTACCTGAAGATTCCAAGGCATAGTCTGCCAATCCAATCCCATCTGCCCTGTACAGATTAATTGCCCTCTGGACGATTTCTTTCACATCCTGTTATGCATAAAATAAAAAAACACCCATTTAAAGACATCATGATCCTCATGTAAACTTCAGTCTGAATTTTTTCTTTCTCCGACACACACTTGTATCGTGGCGGCTCCGGCTCCTTCCTGGTGCAGCGTCTCTCCCACAGTCCTCCAGACATCTCTGCCGCTCTCTTTCTCCTGCACTAGTTTATCTAGTATGCGTTTCTCCAGATCCTCTAGCGCCCTCTGCAGCTCAGGACGGAGCACTATAGTTGAGTCCAGTGAGCTTGGATCTTTCAGGCGTGTTATTAGCCAATCGGATAGCTCTGCTCTCAGCTGCGGAAGAAAGGACATGAAGGAATAATTGATTATTAAGTAATTGCAATTTGCAAACCAGTCACAGGCAAATCTCTGCGCTGAATTTAAACCAGCTAAAAGCGTGTGTCCTTACGTTGGTGTTGAGAGTGTCATGTGCGTCGACTCTGTCCTTGAGAAGGTCTTGAGCTGACTGAAGATCTGAGAGACTGGACTTCAGCTCAGAAATCTGCTGCCCGCGCTCAGACTCAACACTAGGGAGCATTCAACATCACTGGATCAGATAATAATGATGCAACATGCACAAGACTAAACATAAAAAAGTCTACAAAATCAAAGTGAAAAGCTGAAAAGACACTAACTTCATCATCTGCTCATTCATAGACCTCAGATCGGTTTGCAGCATCTAGGAGACAAACACACAAAACCACAAATTAAGTGGATGACATAATTTCCTGTTTTGTGCTTTGTTGCTATGACAGAAGAAACAGAGGAGGTGGAAAAGAAGATGGATGACGTTTTACAGTAAGTGGAAGTGATATAGTTGCTAATATGCAGAAACTGTGAAGGTTTGGTTTCCTCACCTCAGATTTGACCTTCTGTTTTGTGCTCTCCATCTTCAGCAGTTCGATGTCTCTCTGAGATAACAGATAGTCAAAGAGAAAGAAATTGGGACAGATCTTTTGTTTTTCCTCCATTTCTGTCACCTGATGCAGTTTGGGTTTCTTGTCTATATTTCTTGTCTTGTCTAATATTATTAATTTAATGCGCTGGATGTTTTCTACAGGGCTGCTTTATAGCTGAACTCATATCCCTTACGAAAAAGAAGTTTATTCAAGTGTTTTATTAGTATACTTCTTTTAAACTAAAAATAAGAAAGCATACTTTCAGTCTACATTTTATATACTTCTGGAAAAATATACTTTATGTACTTCTCAGAAATATACTTAAAGATACACTTAAGAAAAGTCCAAGTATATTTGGCCTGTACTTGTACTCAATCTTTTGATCGAGATATACTTAAAAGTGTTATTAAATATTCAAAGTATACTTGGCTTGTAGTTGTGTTAACTCTTTTGATCGAGTAGCCTATTAAATATACTTTTTTTACATAGTTTTTCATATACAGTCTTATGAAACTTACATTGTTTGAAAATGTTGATTAGAATATTGATATAAAACAGATATGTTCTAATTCTGCGTATCTGAATTTTTGTGTAGGCTAGTCCACTAGTAGTGTATAGGAATTTACTCTAATTCTACTTTTCCCCGCCATTGACTGAATTTTCCAGCTATCCATATTTTCACTGTTATACGGTAGGGGGCGCTATGACACATCTTCTAGTACAGAATCTCCGGACCAAAACACAGGAGAAGAAGCTAAAACAAGTGATAAAAGATTGCTCACTCAAATGTAAAATAACGTAATCATCAAACATTAGACAGCGTGTAAATCAAAACTGCTTAATATTACCAAATGAAATGAAGCGTAACCCATGAAGAGAAAACGACTGTGAAGCTTTGGGGGTGTTGGACTCGATCTACTTCATCTGTGTTTTGATCATCGTTCTGAATCAGATCAAGGCGTAGTCTTTGACAAAAATGTGATTTTCTCAACTTTTTTGTTTAAAATGTTGCTTTTCTTTATGAAACTTACCGACATTCAAGTGTTGATAAAAAAGGATGCATGAAGCGAATACATTTTTTTTAAAATTTAAGTACAGTTAAGGTATTTTTCAAGTATAAAAAATAATATCTACATTTGAACATAGTAGTATACTGCAAGTGCAAAAATAATATATAAACAGAAAACTATAGCCTAAGTATAATGTAATGTTCACTTAAAGAAAACTTACAAGCATACTTGCAGTATAAAGTACTAAACTAGTAGTTTACTGAGAGCACACTTCAGTGTGTACTTTCATATACTAAAAAATTTACTACTTGTATTAAAATAGTAAACTACTAGTATACTTATAAGTTCACGTGTAGTGCATTAAGTGTACTATAAGTGTAACAGTAGTAAACTTTAAGTACACAACTAGGCTTTTCATTTGTAATGCATCTGCAATGCATACTTTTATATACTAAAAGTGGGCCAATTTAGTCCCAAGCAGTATTGAAATAGTACACTTACAAGTTTACTACCAGTACACATTGATATTAGTATAATTACTACATAAAGTATACTTACTGAAATATACTTGAACATTACTTAAGTATACTTCATAAAATGAACTTGAAGTATACTTCTTTTCTGTAAGGGTTACAGTAGCTGAACAGAACTCATTTCATAATTGATGAACTTTACAGTTATTGAACTGAACTGACTTCAGCTGAATAATGAAAGTTAGGGTTACTATTGTCTCCTTTAGAGCTGCATTACAGCAGAATATAATTCTGTTCGCATCACTGCGATTGCATTACTGTAAAGCTGCTTTCAAACAATCTGTATTTTTATAAAGCGCTATATAAATATAGGTGACTTGACAATTTCTTTTTAACAGACATCAACATAAATGATTGTGATTAGATTTTAATTACCATCAGGTTCCCCTCCCTTTCATGCAAGCTGGCGATCTCATGCCTCAAGTTAGACAGGCTGGCATGTTGGAGTTGGTCCTAAAAGAGCAAAAATTGCATTTACTAAAATAATAAAACATTTAAGAGAAACATGCACTGACTGAGCATTATGAAACAGGAGCTTTTTGAGGGCTAAATGAACTGGAGATGTTCTACTCACATCAAAAGCTGCTTTCATAGGTCCATCTGTGTGTTTGACAGATGAAGTCCTGGAAACAACCACATGAGGGGGAGAACGAGAAGCAAACGGGAACCAGTACCATATTCCTGCAATAGGTAAATGCAAAATAACGTTTCTTGATAACTCTATGAGACATTATTAGGGATGAACACATGCATAAGTATTTTTTACAGCTACAGTCTAGAAGGTTCTCGTGTTATCTTGAAATATATAAGTTTCATTTTTGATATTTTAGAAGAGTGTCCATCAGCTGTCTCACCAAAAATGAGAAAGATGAGAAGGAGAACCAGTAGGATAGCCTTTCTCATATCTGCTGTGCATCTACAGAGAAAGACAGGATTGGTGATAAAAATAAAAATAAATTTAAAAATAAAAATAAATGTTCTTAAATGTTTCTTTGAAGTATTAAAAAAAAAAAAAAAGAGCAAGCCATTAAAACGTTTTAGAGCTGAGCGCACCTAGAAAAAAATGTATTCACTTCATTCATTTATGTTTTTAAACATTTCCAAGACTTTCCAGGCCTGGAAATCCCCAGTAGCACCTCACTGCAGTACACGAGATCAGGGGGTGGAGATTGGTAGGTTTAGGGGTGGGTTTAGGGATCAGGGGGTGGAGATGGGTAGGTTTAGGGGTGGGTTTAGGGATCAGGGGGTGGAGATGGGTAGGTTTAGGGGTGGGTTTAGGGATCAGGGGGTGGAGATGGGTAGGTTTAGGTATATGTAAGGTGGATCCAGATCCAACTCCTCCCCCTGGATTTCGTGTTCTGCAGTGAGGACCATCTCGAAATCCCAGGAAAGTTACAGTGAGTTATTGCATAACTATGTTCTTAAGGTCACATATTAACGTAATAACGACACACACACACACACACACACACACACACACACACACACACAGAGCACTGTACCTGCTGAGCAGAAACACATTGATCAGAGACAGTCGTGAGGTGAGGCTGTACCACGCAGTGCCCAGCCACCAGTAGAGCATAACCAGAGCCTGAGCTGCAACACACACACACACGAGCGCATGACTACTGCAGGAGAAAAACAATGATTGTTCATGTTCGAGGGTTTAAACATGCAATACCTGGAGAGTGAAACACGTCCATAATGCCAAAGCCTGGTTCAGCTACAGACGGGGTAAAACCTAGAGAAAAGGAAAAATAAATTGTCAAAATTTCTACAACGCTCTTTGCTTGACAATTCAAAAAAGGACCAGCATGGGCAACCAGCCAGCCAATTTTATTTATTTTTTCATGTAAAAAATTTGCAATGTACACTTACTAGGGGTTGATTTTGAGGGTTGTTCATTATGCTCCTCGGCAGAGGAATATCCAGAGGAGAATCCAGCAACAGGCATGCCTGAAACCCAGAGACCAGTGGCGTAACTTTGTTTTAAAAAGTGGGTGGGACATGTGGGGTGGGGGTTGCTGATAAAATGCTAAATCAGATATATGTACAATACCATTACGATGTCCAGCAATCGATTTAAATAGTACATGGGGTTTAATTTGTCGTTTAATGAGATGTAGCCTAATATATGTTGTCTGTGCCCGAGAATTTTCGTGTGAATAAATACATAGATCCGCCTATTTGATCAACGTGTATCTTAAAGGTCCAGTGGTAGAACTTTCGCCAACCGTGTCAGAGATTCTGGGTTCTAATCCGCACTCGTATAGGTTTTTTTTTCTCGTATAGTTTTTTTCTTTTCTCATCAAAACCGATTATGTTCATCAGTGGTTGTATATCAAGCAGGGACACGTTTGTGTGCATTATGTTTTGTGATTTCACCAGAACGAATAGAGAGTATCTGCAACGTCTCTTATTTAAAAAACGAAATAAATGAATGCTCTGCCAGTTAACTGGAGATGTTTTAGTTATTTGTAGAATTGGTTCATTCGTGCCGCGAGATGTTTTAAAAAGTGGTTGGGACAATATCGACCCTGGCAAAAAGTGGTGGGGACATGTCCCACCCGTCCCACCCGCAAATTACGCCTGAGACAGTCAAAAGTATTTTGTATATCTTACTCTTATATAAAATATTACATACTCGTTATATTATATATCATCATTTTTTATTAATATTATATTATTCATAGTAAATTAAAATACATGTAGGTAGATTTTACACGTATTCATTTACATATACTGTATATATATAATTATTAAAACGGTAAGATTTTTTAATGTTTTAAAAGAAGTCTCTTCTGCTCACCAAGGCTTCATTTACTTGATCCAAAATACAGCAAAAACATTATTTAAAATTTTAAATAACTGTTTTCTATTTGAATATATTTTAAAATGCAATTTATTTCTGAGTTGGTATTGCTGAATTTCAATATTATTACTGTCTTCAGTCTTCAGTGTCACATGATCCTTCAGAAATCATTCTAATATTGTGATTTGATGCTCAAGAATCATATATTATTATTATCACTGTTGAAAACAGTAGTGTACAATTTTTTTTCAAGATTATTTGATGAATAGAAAGTTCAAAAGAACAGCATTTATCTGAAATAGAAAGATTTTGTAACATTATCACTACCGTTCAAAGGTTTGGGGTCAGTAAGAGTTTTTTGTTGTTGTTTTTGTTTTTTAATTAAAGAAATGAATACTTTTATTCAGCAAGGATGCATTAAATTGACCAAAAGTGACAGTATAGACATTTATTATGTTGCAATAGCTGTCCATTTCTATTTTCTATTTTATATATATATATAGACACTTTTTTTGCAGATTCTGTGTGTGTAGATACTAACCATTCTTATTTTCAGTGGCAGTGACGTCACTGCGTTGCCCGGTCGGTTTCTGAGTCACGCTGCTCGCTCGACTGGAATTACGGGAAACACTGCCTGTGCTCTTGCGACCGGTCCTCTTCTTGAAGATCCTGCAGGAAAGCATCTGTCTCAGGTTCACTGCCATTAATGCACATGCAAACTATACATCTGATGTACTGAGAGCTCCAGCACATACAAACACACCTGGTTGGGCTCTCTTTGTAAGAGACGTGGCCAGTGGTTTCAGTGGAGCTGGTGCTGGCAGCGTCATCATCAGGAAAGGTCGGTCCTTTGGGACCTAACCTTGTGCTTCGCCTTGACATCACTGTAGAACACATAAATATATCGATTTGTAAAAATTTGTGGTTATTGATAACTCAAACATCACTATGAGTTCCCTCATTATTCATCACTCTTTATTATTACATTGACTCATTAGCAAACACCTTACCGACTCATGAGAAAACAATAATACACTCTGAATCAGATGACCAAAATAAACGTGACATTTAATATTCCACAGCTTCTCGCAATCTGATACTAATCTTAGCGTAATTCCTAATCTCAAACGGCAGGCTCATCTCGTGCGGGGTGACGGAGCTTTTAGCAGCAGATTACCTGAAGGAGAGCACGTGGAGCAAACCACAGACCTCAAGTTCCCCTTCATTCAGTTACATTAAGTCCCTTTAGTTAGATAATTGTGGTTAGTCTCAACAACAGACTGCATTTTACGATTTAATTAGCTAGGAATACAGTTCTGTGCGAATCGAGAAATACAAACACTCACTCTGTGCTCATATCGTCTATTCTTTTTAATACAGCATAAGCATTTATGATTTGTAATGAAAGCACCTATTCTTTTTCCCCCTACAAATCCTTAATCCTAATTCAACTAATACTCTCATGAAGCATTAAAAACATGCCTGGACACTTACAAACCACTCAATGGACAATGTTGGAGGATAACACAAAGGTGAGACAAGATGCAAAGTACTGTATAACCACGTTTAAACGGCTATACAGATATATCCGTATCTGTCAGAACCGAAACATTTCAGTGGAGAAATAAGTGCTTTTAGTCATGCAAAATAGAAACGATTAATTAGAGCTTAAGTAAATAGCACTTCAGGCTGTTTGATGCAACACGTCCAGTGCTTTAAAACTAAATCCTCGTCTTTAGCTAATAATCCCTCCAATGGCTATTTTAAACTGACAGTGTTGTTGAAAAGCTCTGCTGCATTCATTAAGTTCATCATTCTCTCATTTGTTTTGTTTTTTATAACACATGATTAACATGATTTTTTTTGTTTTGTAAACTGTTGGACCTGTGAATCTATTTTCACTCTCCTCTCTTCATCCAACATATGCACATTTTTGAAAAAATAAACTTATATTCAAAAGTTAAAGGTAAAAGTAAAGTATTTTATTTTTTACTACAGACAAAAATTTGGCGAATAATCATTTTTATGTTATGGCCAACAACACATAGTATATAATATTATTATATTATACATATATATTAACATGAGTATCAATGCAAACACAAACAATCCTTTATATACTGCGGTAAAGAGGCAAAATAAGTTTCCATTCCTACTTTGCGAGAGTTTGGCGGTTCTCTTGATATTAGCGCCAATTTTGACCACAAAGGAAGGTTTTCTTAGTAAAACGGGGTCATTCTGTTTCACTTCCTTGACGTGGATGCAAATGAAATGTTTTCTGGGACGGAATAGCATAACTTAGTTCTTTGATGAATAATTATATACAGACTTCCCAAACGAGAATACAACTACACATTATGTAGCTATAACGTTACAGCTTTGCATGAAAATAAGTGTATTTAGAATTTAGTTGTAGCACATATTTGTAGTAGGCTACATATAGTTGTAGCACGTGTAATTAGTTTGTAGCACATTTCTCTGAAATGCTCCATCAGCATCATTTCTACAGCTCGTATGCCATGACTAGTCTCATAAGCACGCAATTAGACGATGCTTTTGAAAATGTAAGCTAGCGTTCAGTTCATATTCATACACACTCGTGGTCGTCTCACCTTCTCAGTGGGTCTCCAGGAAGACATGCAGCCTGTCAAAACCTGTCAAAGAGCGAACCGCTCATCCGAAACGGCTCCGCAATAACGGAATAGCGAAAGATACGTCGTATACTCGGGAATGTACGCTATACCCGCTCCAACTATGTGGCTTATAACGGTTTCGAAAGCGATACGACAAGATGCTGTGAGGGCGGAAGAGCTCTTCTTATCAGGAAGGGTCTTTTGACAGTTGTCAGCGCGGCGGCTCCACCTCTCGATGTCGTTTCGGGTTGTTTATAGAAAGATGAGGTAGACAGTCAGCGACGGCCACTGTTACTGTCCTGCCACTGTGCGCCTCCTGCCGGTGGACTTACGTTAGTTACGCAGGAAATATAACACGTCGAACCAGAGCTAGTGTTTCACACCCGTAATGCGCACAATTCACACATATTCATTTTACATAACTTCTTTGTTTGTTCAAATTGCTGTTTTAATAACTTTTATGTTGGAGTCAAACTTACCTTTTCACGAGGAAGTGACTTTGCGCAACTGCAGCAAATACGAACGGTTTAAGTTAACGTTACGTGAGAAAATTCAGAAATAAATAATAAACGTCACTTTATATCGCTAGTTAGATAAACAAACTGTATTAACCCTTCTGTTCAACTGATTAAAACAAAACACTGATTAAATTAAATAAATTGATTAAAATAAATTAAACCAATAAAGAATTAATCTACAGTAGGCTAGGCTACAGCACATGCATGTGAGTAGGCCTATAGGCTATATCAAAATTGTTTTTATTATTACTATTAATTAATTTAGACTATTAATTTAGTCTTTATACATGAAAATATATAGCTGCCTTTTACATTTTTGGATGGGGGGCCCTCGCACAGATGATCGTATTCGGGGGTCCATGGCTAAAAGATTGAAAACCCCTGGGCTATATCTATGCCTATTGTTTCTGTATTGCTATTTTGTTGGTAACACTTTACAATAAGGTCTCATTTGTTAACATTAGAAACCGCATTAACTAATGAACTAACAATGAGCAATAGCCTATATTTTAACTGCATTTATTAACCTTTGTTGATGGTAATAATAAAAATGTTCACATGCATATTAATACAGTCCACTAACTATAGTCTAACAGATACAATTTTTGATCTTAACAATATTTTAGATTAACATTAACTAAGATGCAGTAGAAGTATTGTTCATTTATTTTAAATAAAAAAAAAGCTAGTGATTTTTAAAGAAAAAATGCTTGTCACACTAATGTGACTAGCAGAAAGTATTACGCTCCTCAACTGTTTTCAAAAGTATTTAAAAAAAATCAATAATTGTTTTGTGGCATTTTTTTTTTTTTTTTTTTTTATCAAATAAAAACATTAAACAAATCTTACTGACCCCAAATTTTAAGGTTATGCATGTTATTTTTTCTTTATATAATGTAGGCTACAGAAGATGGCGCCATTGATCTTTGTTAAACCTGAATTGTTCAATGCCGTGCACATAACCCACAGAGACCAGGAGCAAGTGCTTTCAGATATAATCAAATTAATTTAAAACATATAGCATACCATGCAGCAGTTTATTTATCTTTCAAATCCCAATCCTCCTTCAAGCTCTTAATGAAGTTTTAACTCGTTCAGGGTTTAAATGAATTTGCTGAAGTGTCACTGGCCCACCGGTGGGCCCAAAGCCATTACATTAAAACAGTAATATCCTATACTAAACCTAAACTAATCTTGACAAACTATATATCATTTGAAAGCTTACAATCTCTAGTTTTCATATATAAAAATGTTCAACATAAATTACAGAGAAGCCGTAATTGATCAATTTGCAACAAGAATATTTTAATATTCCTAAGGCATGTTCAGACCTTTATTTTGAAATAGCAATGAACATGAAAAATCATGAAAGAATGGTAGAAACCTCAGTTTGTTTTCATGCCAAGAGTTCAAAAGATAGCATCCATTCAATTATTTGAGAAAAAAGGGTCTGAAATTTTTTTAAATATTAAGAAAAAAATATATAGATTCACCATTTGTGATGTGGCAGCGAGCTATAGCGCACATAGGCTACATGTTCTTTTTATGTGTTTCTTAGAGGTTGAATTCATATCAAAATCTGCCAAACTTCCCATATTACTTCTGAATAGAATGTCTACTTCATAAATTGTACGGAAATTGTGGAAATAGTGGTTCAGATCACTCAAACCACAAATGGAAATGGAGGCGCCCTTATATGGGCAGTAATGGAGTCTGGTTGTCACCTAGTGAAAAAGTGTGGTACTGCGCCCAAACAAAATCTTACTGAAAGCTCATCAACCTAAATTTTGAGAGTCGCCCAGGTTTAAAAAAAAAATACTTTATATAAAATATGAATAATATTTTTTTTTACATTGTATATTTCCATAAACTCAAACTTCTATAACTTTTTTTCTGTTTCACTTTCTTCATTTATTTAACTTCTTCAAAAATCTGCCAAATATACTCCAAAGCATTCTTTAATTACAACCATTTAAGTTCGAAATGTGCATTTTCATGTCTACTCAAAAAAAGGGGGGGGGGGGGGGGGGGGGGACACTTAACAGGTTAAAAGAACATTTAGCCTAACTAAATCATTATATTAAACACACACTGACTTTTAAATAAACCTAATACACAAGTTTGCTCTAGCTGAACACTGAACATTTGTTCAGCACAGAAGCAAATCCTCACAGTCATACTGCTTTAAATGAAATAAATACAGATTTGCTTTGGCTGTGACGAGACATTTTGTGAACGAGGTTTTTGCTACAGGCAGACAGACAGGGTTAATGTATTCAGAGCTCTGCTCTGCTGTCATCAAGTAATGCAGTTTGTACCCTTCTCAATGAGTCAGTGGGGGTTAACTGAGAGCCATCAGCTCTGATGCAGTCTAGAGGGATTGGATGAATGTTTAAAATGTCGCACTCACCTTAAGCTGCATTCACCTTGAAGAAAACATTCAATAGTACATCCTTCAGGCCAGATCTTTATCTCTGCATTTAGAACCATTTTCAATGTTTGACCATGTTTGATTAATGACATTAACTGAGCTTGACAAAGACCCCCAACACTAATATACTTTATTTACCTTGTTTTGCTTCATCAAAATATTTTACTGTTACAAATGTATCCAGTACATATACCAGCTAAATAGGCACGAGCTATAAGGACAATAAACACAAAATCAGAATTGTAACTTTCACATATTTTGTCATAATTTATTTAAGTTATATATCTCATCAAGAATAACAAAAGGAATATGTATTTTTTTCCCGAATATATTGCTTTATCACACCTATAGATGCTTTGCTCAAGGTCACAGATACACACTAATCTGTACATGATGTCAGGACCAATTGTAACTGAAAATATGATGATTCTCACTTATACACGGTACAATCACTTTAAAGGTCATCTGGAATGAAAAGCAGATGAAGAATGCAAGGAAAACAGAAGTGCTTCCCTAATTGTTTTTAGTGCCTTTCTGCTGTTGCCAAGGAAACTGTGTGTGTGTGTGTGTGTGTGTGTGTGTGTGTGTGTGTGTGTGTGTGTGTGTGTGTGTGTGTGTGTGTGTGTGTGTGTGTGTGTGTGTGTGTGTGTGTGTGTGTCAGTGTATAGAAGTTTGTGTATAGCAGCTGAGCTATAACATTAAAGGAAAGGCTAATCAACTTGTTCTTCTTGCCTTTCACACACAGATGCACATGAAAGTGTAGATGAAAAACAACTACTGAGTTCTTGGTCCCAAATATGACTCTTTATTTCAAAAGACATCAGGTTAAAGGTTAAAGCTTTTGTCCCATAGATGTTCTTTGTCTATTGTTCAAACTGCTGGGTGATTTTTCTCTCTCTCTCTCTCATTATTTAGAAGCTAGTCGTGATGAATCAGTTTTTCAAATGTATGTGAGAGGTAATCAAGATCACTTGTGCATCTAACAACCACGAAGGTCCTTAATAAGATGTGAAACACTGAATCGCAGCCTTTTCCCATAATGATGCATATAGATTTGTCTGAAAATGTTCCAGCTATGAGAACAAAGAGAAAAACACAGAGTTTGCTATCGGACAATAGACAACACACAGACCAGTGCATTTCACATTGAGATGAGTCAAAAATGAACATTTTGTTACTCACCCTCAAGTTGTTCCGAACCTGTATGAGTTTCTTTCTTCTGTTGAACACAAATGAAGATATATTTGAAGACTGTTGGTAATCAGTTGACGGCAGCCATTGACTTTCATAGTTGGAAAAAAAAAATACTTTAACATTCTTTAAAATAACTTATTTTGTGTTCAACAGAAGAAAGAATCTCAGGTTTGGAACAACATTTTATGCATAATCATTTGAAACGTATTGTATGTTTTATATACAGCGAAAGTATCCTGTTTTTAGCCTCTATTTGACTGTAATTGCAGAATCGTCGAGAAGTCAGCAAGCTGATTAGAAAGCGTGGTGAATGTTTATAGGCCTGGTTGTTAATGAATTATGCTAAATATAATTATTGGGTTACACTTTATTTTAAGGTGTCATTGTTACAGTGTAATTATATATTTAAGTAGGCTACTGAGTGATATACTTACAATAGGGTTAGGGTAGGATTAGGATTTGGTTGAGGGTTAGTTATATGTAATTATGCATAATTTACTGTTATTTCTATGGTAAGTACATGTAAAACTGTAAAATAAAGTGTTACCAGTTATTGTAATAAGATCTTCACAATAAATGTCCTCCATGATTCCATTTTTTTCCGACAACAAAGCACTTGAATGTGACAAGCTCGTAATCACGACTTTGGTAGTGGGAAAGAAGGAAACTCCCGATAGCATGTGAAGGGAGCGTTGAGTCATGTCGGAAAGATAGTATTGAGGAGCTGAATGCACATGAATGCCAACACAAAGCTCGGGATTTTCTTTAAGCTCCGATCTTTCCAAGCTGGGGACGTGTCAGTGAGAAACATGGCAGAATACCACAATACTTACAGGTATTTAGCAGTGACATTGTCAGGCTTTTTTATTTACTACAAAATAAGCCAATTGCCTGCACAAAATATAATAGCATTGTAATATAACAATATAATATGTAACGATAAAGTTTACAGTGGCTTCACAACATAATAAAAAAGCAAAACACACCTGATGCACTTTCTTTGTTCTTCATTTTCTAGAAGTAGAGTTTGAAAATCTTGCTGTATTTTTGTGTAGCTAGTTATTTAAGAGAAGGTTCACTGCCATCCTGCTCCGGCGAAAGTGACTTGACGCTACCTGATGTCGTAAACACGACTTTCCAACTCGTAAATACGAACTTCCCAGGAGGACTTGAAAGCACCAATAGTACGCCTTCTTTCTGCGTCGGTGGAAGAATACCCATGAAAGAACCATTGACAGAAAATGGAAACTGAACCTCAAAAGACAATTTTGAAGAAACTGTGATTTACTCACACTTGATGCGTTTAAAGTTTGGCTTTAGCATGTTTATATTTGCAATAATCCAGCAAGCATAAAATACATAACAAATAGTCCAGCTATAATTTTCTTAAAGAGCTTTTTGCAGAGCATTCTGGGACTTGCCTTTGCAGTGAAAATGATGCTGCCTTGGAATCATAAGATGCCATAAAATGTTAGGCAGCTCACTGTAGGTTTTGGATAGCCTAATATGTGTTCAGTGCAAGACAAATTCTCATTATAACATCAACTCTTCTCTAGTGGACACCAGAACCACTAACAACTTCAAAACTTCCTCAGAGCACTCAGTTCATTTCTTTTCCCTGGGTCTCTTTTATCACATTTCATCTCCCTTATGTAATTCTATTAGCATATTCAGAGTTTTTGATCTTGATTTTTACGTAATGTTGGCTATAAAATATACCTGCTGATTAATCATTTCAGAGGATTTTGAAGTTGTGGGGGCTGGTTCAAGCTAGTTTAGAGCCCTATGGAAAGAGACATCAGTATTTGTGAAGTGTCTGAAGTGGGCAGGACTTTGACGGAGCTAAAAAATAAAATTTCACTCCTCCAGGGGAATAAAGTGTAGAGATAAATTTTACACACTCACAGGCAGTCTGAAAGCGTGGGAGAGAGCTGCTTTCTCTGGGCCGTTACCCTTCTGATCGATACAATCTGATCTGCTGAACCGTAGAGTTTTAAGGGGAGGGCAGGATATGCATGTGCGCAGGTCTTTGTGCAATACGGAAAAATAGATACAAATGCAATAAGAAGTCTTTGTCACACTTGAATCATTATTAACAGATTGCAAGAACTATCAATATGGGCTGATTTATAATATCATTAAAAGGTGGAAAGGCTTGAGTGTTTTTACATGTTGAATGACAGCAGGATTGACAAATGGACAGATGAATCAAGAGGACAGACTGTTTATCACACTCTCGTCTCCGTGGAAACGAATTGGATATGTTAACATTATACGAGAAAGCTGTTAACAAGATGTGGTGTTTTGTCCAAACAATCTATAACTTTTAAACATTTCCAGTTATTTATCATCAAACAAACAAATACATTTTTAATATATATATAGGCTATATATATATATATATATATATATATATATATATATATATATATATATATATATATAATGTCTTGCTGTAATCTATTAATTAAATAGTTCTGTCACTGTAAAAATTATATGATCAATAAGTCATGGCAACATATGTTATTCTGTTACTTTAACTCATCAAAATATTTCAAATAGTTTCGACTTTTCAACAGTTTTAACTGATTCAACTAGGCAAGATAACATTTTTTTTTTTATGATACAGACAATTTGATTATATTAAAAATCTAGGTATACCTAAACTTAAAGCTACACTGTGTCATTTTTTAAGTTGATTATTTGCAAAAAACACTTTGTTCTTTCAAAATGATATGTGCTCATTAATGTGTAATTACTTCTACCACCTATTCAAGTATTCTCGTAAGCGTAGAATCTGCCATTTAGAATACATACGAGCGAGTCGCTCGAATGGCGGCAGCCATGTTGCACCTCCATCTTGAAAATACATTAGCCAAAGAGGGACATACCTGGAAATTCAAGATTCGCCTTTTGCGTTTTTACACTCAGTGGCACCGTGACGAATGCGAGGGGGAGATTACTCGCGACTGCCGGCAGATTTGAAATAATACGGCCACCGTAGGAGTTAAAACGCCCTCGGAATGGGAGGGGCTAGAAAGTAATAGTCATAAACAATTTCACCGCTAGATGGGAGAAAATCCTACACAGTGTAACTTTAAGTGTTAAGTTGAATTGGGGGATTTTAATTTTTTTTACAAGCAGATACTATTACAGTGCAACAAATCTTCGTAAGTATTTATAAACTGAACTAAATCAGAAAATTAGCTCAAAGGATGAATAAAACAGCTTCATGATTTAACTGCTGCAACTTAATTTAGTACTTTCATAATTATTATCAAAGTAAAGCAGTATGTTGAAGTCAGAAAGCTTTTACTTTCAATATTACATATTCTATTCACGGCCACAATTAGTTTCAGCATTATCATCTTTACAAGATGACAAAAATGAAAGCGTTCCTTCTGTTCTCTGGTTTTATAAATGCGGTGGTCAATTCATTTCCAGCTAAGCCTTTGGAGTAGCTAGAAGCTGATCCCACATATTACTTCTCTGTATCATAATATTTGGGTACATTAAAGCCAAGGATTAATTTCCTGAAGTGGAAGAACAGAAATTGAAGAGACTGTAGCTTCACTTTGCATGGACGAACTGGTCCTTTGGAGTAGCGTTTGAGAGCTCAAATACTACAAATCTCAGTACCCTTTGGGTCAAGAGTTGAGAATGATGGGGAATTCAGGCTGAAGGGAAACATATGACAGCGTGCCACAACATTTCCATATACAACCCCCACAGGGACTGCACCAGGTTTGGAGTACTGATGAATAATTAATCTGTTTTCCGTCTTTCCCGTTTGGCCTGCTTGTTTCTCATGGCATTCTGTGTCCCTCACGTCCTTCATAGTATTCCCTCCATCTCTCTCTTTCTCTCTCTCCCAATGCAATCAGAGTCTGTACTGTCATTCTGGTGATCAGCCTAATAACAGTCAATCTTTCTAGTTTGCCAAACAATTGTGAGGAGCCGTCTACGACAGCTATATTGCATAATTTGTTTCACAGGAAGTCAACAATCTATATACAATTTTCTGTTTCGGAGAAACTCTACCATGAAAAGATGCAATCAGCCTGGAAACCATAATGTATTTGCCTTTCTCTTATCATAGTCACAAAAAACACAAGACAATTCCCTTGTCAAAGAGCACATAGGCTAACAGCTTCCACCCTACAAAGATGACAGGGCATTTAATAAATATTGATAAAATTTAAAATAGCTAAGTGATTCAAAATTTTAATTGTCGTGCCGATAATACCTGATAAGTGGAGCGACTGTATAAACAGAATCTTAAAAAATCTAAAAAATCTTTATCTACAGCATGGTTCTGAATTTAAATATCAGAGTTCTGGTTTGGAATTTCAATTTCAAGGGAAATAAAGTCATAAAGTGATTACTGTCATATTTTAATAGTTTCAATTAAAGCCGATTCGTTACGATTGCAATATGGTGGTTGTTTCATTCTTGGAATGATTCAATGTTTTTGAGCAAAATCAGTTCAGTGAATGATTCAATGACTCCCTCATAAAGACGGACATCAGTCTTGTGGACTTACAATGGCCACCAAGCGGAATTACGTCACAAAAGTGTGGACCCGGAGGAAGATCGTGAAGGTTTTCATTTGGGACAGGCCTAGTGACTCACTCAAAATCACTTGTCACCACACACTCCAGAAATATGGTGTTACCTCCAGAAAGAGTTGCTAAAAATCCCTATCACTCCTGCACTACTTTTGAATCTACAGCGTAATAGGTGTAGTCCAATTTCCGATTGAAGGACTCTTAAAAGCCATTTTTTTTGCTGAATCAAAAACATCCCTATAGCTAAGATAAGCTAAGCCAAGCTAAGCTTGTTTCCAACACAGATTAAAAAATTTTTTTTTTTACAAATTGCGACTTTTTATCTCACTTATCTTTAATCACAATTGCGAGTTTTTGTCCCTCACAGTCCGGACTTTATAACTTGCAATTTCTTAAAAAAAAAAAAAAAAAAAGCATATGAAGAACTATATTATAAACCAGTTATTTTAGTGAATTCAAAACATGCGGCATAGGAGTGCAACCAGTGTAGTCGAACGAATGTCTCTAATTAGTCGATTCTTTTTAGTGAATCAAACATCAAACTTTGAGACCTTATTTAAATCGCTGTACAGACTGGTTGTTCATATGACAATATTGCAAATATCTAGGCTAGTTGAAGACAATTATTGGATTACATTTATTCTCTAAACAAATCTGTGTAAACACACATTTTGCAAGAATTGGTTTAAAAATTAATTTAAGCATTTAATGTATTTATTGTTTAAATTATCTTAGAATTTTTTCCCCAAATATTTATTCCTTACAAAAAAAAAAAAAAAAAAAAAACGGTTAAAAAACATCCTAGTGTGACTCAGAGACATCATTATGTGCCTCATTCTCTGTCTGTGTTTAGTAACAGCGCCTTTCACTAACAAGCAGGCTTTTTGTAGATTCAGGTCACAATGACTAGTGCCTCCCCCTGATTTTTGCACTCTGATGTGACCATGCTCTGGGACTGAAAGTCATTTCCTCTACTGGAGCTTTTCTCATTGGCCCAATTATCTCATTTTGAAACTAAAGTGGGCTCTTATGTTCTTGCCGTGCATTCTGGGTCACTAGAGTGTGTGCTCTCCATTGCCTGTGGACAATTTAACCACCCTCCAGGTTGTATGAAATAAAATGAGAAAGTAATGGGAGCTTATGGATTTTACACAGTGTCAAATGAAATCATTTGTATTGCAAAACAGTTCCCATCACATGTTGCATATGCACATGTTTGTGCACAGACAAGGAATAGACTAGAGTAAGTATAATTGCCCATGCATTGAATCAATCAAAGTTTTCAACACTTGCACTATTTGTGCTACAGATATGAATGAGGTGTTAAATTAAATGGTTTGTATAAGGAGATGTGTATTATAACTTTTGAAAGCAATCAGACAATAAATTATATATGAAAATACTATAGACTATGCAACATCAATCACAGAGACTTGGGGAAGGAAACATTAATCTAGTTATCCACATCATGTTTGCAGCATTAATCAATAATTTTTGCAGCATTAATCAATCATTTCTGATTTTCTCTCTCTTACGTTTTGTAAGGCAAAAATGATTGCTGATTGAATCTGTTGGAGATAAGGCCCATACTAGCGCTTCAAGGGAGTCGTTCACTTGCTATTTAAAGTGAGGTGGGAAATCAGTCAGGCTGAATCCAAGGTGAAACCACACTGGCATCCCCATGTGTCCTATCATTCCAGTCCTCACTGCCTTCTGCTACAGTAAAAGGATGCACAAATATCTACGGGCAAAATATATCAAGAATTTATTGAAGGATTGGCTGTAAAGGTCAAGAGTACACTAAAAAGCAGAAGGGTTTCATTGCCTGTGTCTGAAATTGCATACTGTACTTCCCTACTGTATAGTCGGGTGACAAAATAACAGTATGTGACAAAAGAATTTGCAGTAATGTGCATTCGATGGATACTTTACTATCCCATGAGGGCACGGGAGAGGATTTATGAATGGCAGTGAAGTGATACAACTGACGCTGGTAGGTCACATGATAATGACAACATGGCGAATGTACATCCAGATTATATTCATACTACACAGATTCATACTATATAGAACATAATTTTTTGGCACTCGCTAAGTACTCACTCAAAATAAGTCTT
The DNA here is from genome assembly GCF_951802725.1 of Rutilus rutilus. NCBI lineage: Eukaryota > Metazoa > Chordata > Actinopteri > Cypriniformes > Leuciscidae > Rutilus > Rutilus rutilus. The sequence continues at coordinate 35,118,058 of NC_140217.1, read as the reverse complement.
TATTTTGGATACAGCCAGAGTGAGCATCAATTAAAATATCATATCAAGATCAATTACAAGGTCATTTGAATGGTCTGAGCCATAGCCTTGTGGGCAGTGCTCCAACATTTACCACAACCTTACTCCCCTGGCATCAAGAGGCGTGCTAGCGACTGATGCCAGAGGCTAGTCTTTAGCTTCCTTGCTTGCGCGCCCGGCTCCCACGCTGGAGACGCCAGTATAAGTCCTGATCGGAGCGGGTCGATTAGGACTGGTTACATTTGGTGCCGTGACCCGGGTGGGAGTGAGGTTTAGGGGGGTGAGTGTAACGTATGTAAGCCAGTTAGAGCTGTCCGTGTGAACCTCAATCCCCTGATCTCAAGAGGCGGGCCAGCCCCACACTAGAGTTCTCAACGGGCCTGAAAATAACAACCCGACCCGACCCGGCCCGTGGCTTTTAAAGCCCGGACCCGATGTAACCCGACACATCAACATGAATTATCTGCCCGAACCCGGCTCGCGGCCCGACGCCGCGTCGGATTTTTTTTTCTTCTCATACACGTATTATCATGACCAGCAGACGGAAATTCAAATCAACCTTTAATGTTCACGCCTTTTAACAATACAAACAACTGAAACAATAAACTTTAAATATATAAATAGGCTGTAGTAGCGACGGTGAATTCACCTGAGGCAAGTTTACTTTTCACCAACTCCATCTTCTTCTCCAGGCTAAAGGCGACAGCGTGCACGCAGCGGCGTCAGGTCTGCCCTATGGGTCTGCCCCCGCCCCTCTCCGTGATGCGCTTGCACGCAGCAGCCAGACTTTCTTTACGGTGAACAGCAGCGATGATTAATAAATGTTTTTTTTTTTTCACTGACTGGAAAAGATTAAGCCCGAGGTCCGACCCGACCCGAGTCATTTGATTATATTTTCGACCCGAACCCGTTGAGAACTCTACCCCACACATTGGAGACCGTGGTTCGAGTTACGCTCGGAGCGGGTCAAGTAGGACCGGTTACACTAGTAAATTTCACAAATAATTACAAAGAAATGGCAAGTAACACATTGATTTATATGACATTTTAAAAAAGACTGAAATAGAAATTTTCTTGTTAAAAAAATACTTCAATAATCAGTGACAAGCTTCAGTCTTGTAGTGTGTACTAGACATATATTATTATATATAATAATACAGTTGTGATTGACTGTTGACAGATGGGCCTAAATTTATCATTTTGAGAGCTTCACTCCTCAACTTGCATAAGCAATCATTAAAGCTCTTGAACGATTGAATTTTCCCACATATCCTTCTATTTATTTCTCTAGTCTCCTCTCCACAGCTTTGTTTTCGAGCTGCTCTCAACTTCATTCTTACAGGCACCTATTGATCTGGATCTTACTATGATTAGAAATCTGGACCATGCAGGCTGCCTACACAAAGCTCCAAAATTACCTGTGGGAGCACAGAGGAGGTGGCAGACTGCCAAAGAGATACAAAAACTGTGAAAGAACATAATGTGTTTATTATTGCCAGTTGTTCAGATGGATGGTCGGTTTCGGGGACGCTTTCAGTTCTTTGTTGGATCCTCAACACACCTATATCTACAAAATGTAAGCAAACACTAAAAATACACATGCTTGAAAACTAACAAATGCAAATGAGGCAAAACATAAACCGGGGTGCTATTTTTCCTGAGCCGGCTGCACAACTGGACAATGGTGCACACATTAAAGTATTGCAAGGTGTTAATTGTGGCATGCATTACCTTTGTTCATTTTCTCATGTGTTGGTTTTAAATTTACCCTGAACTGAACAAACCTAGTGATTATGCTTCAATTAGGCTGGCAGTAAAGCTTGTTAATTGGTGCCACAACATGAGCAGAGATTTCATTGCCGGAGTCTCTTTTGCATGTATTTAACAGACAAAGAAACAGTCAGCAGCAAATTCTTTTGCACACAATTTCTATGGAAAAAGTGTGTTGTACATGCAGCGACTGACGGTTCAACTGCAATGCCATTAATAATGGGTTTCTGTGTGCGGTAGTTAACAGCCTCTTAGCTGTTGCTCGATGGACCACGAGTAGTTGGTGAGAACATAATTATACATCAGACCAGAGTGAGTTGTTTCCTCATGGGTCATGGTAAAAATGTGTTAGTGACTATGAGAGTGAACTATAAATGGTTCTTGTTTGAAAATATTCACATTGTAATGAGAGAACTGTGAGCTATAGTTATTTCTAGCATATGGGATTTGTGTAATTTCATTTGAAAGGTTTCAGGAACAAAAAAAATCCAGATATTTTATTTTATTAGATGAGTTCATTATCTTTGCATTCATGTTGGTTTCATACATTAAAAACAAAAGTGTGTACAATTTTCAACATAAATCTTTTGATTTAATGACTTTTAACAAAAAGTTCAAATGGTGTAACTGTCAAGAAAAAACTACTCAAATACTTTCCTTGAATGTAAATGTACTCATGTAAACGTAACCTAATCATTAATAATTATTTTCAAAAAAAGTTTTCAAATATTTTTAATCTGTTTGATTTATACAAAGCATGTTAGTTAATAAAAATTCTAAATATAATATAATTTTTTTTTTTTTTTTTTTTTTAACTTAATTTGACCCTGACAGAATTTTGGAGGTCTAAAGGGGTAATTTATATAGTTTTCCTCTCAAATGACAGCAAAATGGCTTCCTGCATGTTGGCCACAATGACTGCATATTTAAAAACAAAATTTGCTTTTTTTGTGTGATTCTTTTCTTTTTTACAGTCTCCAGTCATTTAGACCACCAAGGCCTTTTTGACTTTTAGCCCCACAAACAATATACATACATTTTATGAACAGCATTTTTTAATCCATTAAAGATAGAAAAAAGTTTCCTAATTGACCCACATGTAGGGACACTGTATTTTCTGCTGTGACTGCTCTCCAAGTTTATAATTATTTTTTAATAATCTGTATGCTTTTTAACTAAAAAAATAGAATGCAATGTGACAAATACATTTCAAATGTACAAATATCTCAGGTAATTAATGTAAGATTAAGAAAAATTAAAATACTAAATATTTTACAAAGACTTTTACATTTTTTAATAAAAAGAATTGATAAAACATCCCCAGAGCACATATATGAAAATCTTCATTGTGTTGCCCGCGCGCAGTGAGAGAGTGAGGAGTGACGATCACGTGACTCAGGAGGCATTCTGTACTGTGTAGCCTCGGCTTGATTCTTTGAAAGAGGAAACGCTCCGCATTCACTCCTCATTGGCATCTCTGAGTGCACAGAGCTCAAACATATTTGGTTTATTTACACTGCAGTTCACTAACAAACCTGGGCATCCGTTCATTTTTTTCCTCAAACCTTACAATTTCGCTATTTTAGCACTATTTCGCACAACAGCCATTAGGTACATCAACCAACCTTGCCTCGAACACTTACACCTGTCCCAGCATCATCTGAGTGAGATTCCACATACCTGACGGTAAGCCACTTCACTTTATGATGCTTTATGCATATTTTCTGCAATGATGTTAAAGTTGCTTGTCTTATCCTTAACACCACGCTGGAGCAGTTGAATTTAAACGAGCTATGTGTTATAACGTTATATGTTATGTGAATGAACTGTTGTGCTGCATGTCATCAACCTGTCAGGTTAGGCTCAAATATTCCTTGACAAGTCTTTTATTTGGAGCTTTATTTAGTCTTTCCTTATAATTTAACTCGGATACTCGGTTGGTTGTTGCTGGTATGTGAAGTAAAATATTTCAGAAGCTAGCTTGCCAGTAAAAATGAACAATGCTGCTTTTTTTTTGTGTACAGAGATGAGAGGAATTCTGAGAGAGGCGCTCAGAGGAAACTTGCTGTTTTGAACCTTTCATTGTGATTCAGTCAGGTGTGTTCAGCATCTCTGCTTTATTAGAAGGGTTCAAGCTGTGATGATGCTTATGTGTTAAAGGAATAGTATTGATTATTTTCTCCCCCTCATGTTGTTCCAAACCTGTCTTGCTTTCGTGGACCACGCAATTGGATGTTTTGCATAACGTCTGAACTGCATGTTGTAATAAAAGTGAGTTGTGCTGTCAAGCTCCAAAAAGGACACAAAAAGCTATAAACGTTCCATAGAATGATTGTCATGTCAAACATCATTAGTTCTCACATTTCCCTTGACAGATCGTGATGCATTTGATTGTTTTGAATTGAACTCAAGCACAAATGAGTTTCGGGACCAATGAGGAAGAAGACTTTAGGCCTAAATCCTACATTGTATGCCTCTTTCTCAGACAAAGCAATGTGAGTTCAGAAGGCTTGAAATATAGTGGATTATAGACTACTTTTCTGAACAGAAGAAAGAAGAAAAATTGGGGTTGGAATGAGATTCTTTTAAAATTTGGGTGATTAGAAATAATTCCTTTTAAAAATTATTTCGAGGCGTAAACCAATTCATATTCATTGCATTTTGGGGCATATGCAGTATTTAAGGGATAATTCACCCAAAAATGTACATTTTTTCTACTATGAAAGTCAATGGGGTATATCAACTGTTTGGTTACCAACATTCTTCAGAATATCTTCTTTTGTGTTCAGCAGAAGAAAGAAATTCATACAGGTTTGAAACAAATTGAGGGTGAGTATAACATAACATTTCAAAAATCCAATCTAAAAGTATGTCAGTGAGCTGCTCTGAGCACTGTCACTATAGCTTTTCTTCTAATGTGTTAGTGTGAAGTGACCGAATCTTACTTGAGCCTGCATGTAGTGAGACATACGATTGGTGTTTGGCCAAATGCCCTGGTTCTTCTACCCCTTTATCGCCCCTGTTCACCCTCCCTTCTGTCTCCTCAGTGTCTCTTATCTGCCTCCACCATTCCTCTCTCTCCCTCGCTCTCTCACCTTCTCCATCTCTCTCTTGCTCACACTCTTTCATCCTCTGTTCCTCCTGTTTCTTTCCTTGCACTCTTTCTCTAACACCCTGCCTGTGGCTAACATTATTCTGCGGTCCGTTCATTTAAAGTGGTGGACAGCTGTCGAGATGCCACGGAGGGCAAGAGTTCCTGCAGCTATTTGCTGATTGTTGGCTTTTCCCCCCATCTCACAAGTCTAATGACCCCGCAGCACTTTCCACTACAGAAAAATAACACTATTAGATTAGTCAGAGCGAGTGGAGGAGTATTGACCGTTCAGAGTAGCTGCTGGCCAAGACTAAAAGTTCAATGCTGTTGTAGGTTTTAGGCCTGGTTATAGACGAGAAATAAATGGGTGAAAGGGCAAAGAGAGATGAGCTGAACGATAATTGAGCAGAATCTATGAGGAAGGGTTTCTGTGAGTGAACCTGAATGCTGTCTACTCAAAATCAGCCTCATGCAATAAAAAATACTGTCCATAAATGGGAATAAATGTGATCTTTTTTTTTTTTTTGCAATGTGATGTCACTGTGAATTCATCAGTCTTTTTTTTTTTTTTTACCTTTATTTAACTAGGAAAGTCACATTGAGGTTAAAACCTCTTTTACAAGTGAGACCTAGTCAAGACAGGGTCAGATAGCAGGATTAAACAGATAACAAACCACAGACAAAACCAACATCATCAATAAATACAACCAAGAATACAGCAGCATAAACATTTAGGTATTACCTTATACCCTAAATAATACTGTTCACAGAAACAGCATTAATAAAATCATATTAATGATGAATTTAAGTGGAAGTAGAATTATCAAAACATCTGCACTTAGCAATGACCAATTTTTTTATTCTATGTTTAAAATCATTTAAAGAGATGAGGGATTGTAGTTTAAGTTTAGTCTGCACGTCATTCCAGGACCAGGGGCCATAATAGAACAGGCTTAGCTTTCCAGCCTCTGTTCTAATAGTCGGCACTTTAAACTGCAACCAGTTATGTGACCTGAGAATGTAGGAGCTTTGAAATGATAAAAATTTCCTATATAAATATTTTGGAAGTTTTCCTAAAATAACTTTATAAATTAAAATATACCAATGTTCAAGCCTGCGCATGTCTATTTTGACCTCAATCAATTTACATCAGTCTAATTTGATGTGCTTTATTTACTTTGCATAAAGCAAACTAATCAATGATTTAGCTACTGTATGAAGTATTACAGAAAGTGTACAAATATATTTGATTTAAATACAGTATATAGGCCTATTGATTAGATTACATTTGATTGGAAATGTTAAACTTTGAACAGTAACATTTGGAAAGTGACAAAAGTTAAAATGGTAATACTAATACAGAATAAACCTTTAAAAAAGAATATGTTGGCTCAACAAAACAAACAAATTTACGCAACAGTAACAGCTACTTGAGCCCTGGAACAAATGAATCTTATCCATTTCTGTTAAAATCCACGTTTGTCATAGCACATGCTATATTTAACTTATTTAGCATGTGTATTTCATGAACAAGTAGGATATTACTTGTCACTGGCATTAGCGCAGTCATTTATTGTCAATGTAGTGCTGTCATGGCATTGGCAACATTATGTTTTTACATTACTTTAACTCATCAAAATAAATTAAGCAATTTCAACTTTTTTATTAGTTATACAAGACTCAACTATTTAATTATATATTGTCAGTTTATTATAATTTAAGTTGAAATGACTTTAACTTGAAAAATTTAAGGCAGCGACTGAACTTAAGTTAAGTTGAAATAGGTGGACATTTTTTTACAGTGTATTGGAAAAGTTCTTATAATTTTATATAAAATAAAATATTTGCTGATGACTTATTAAGATCATGCCAGAGTGGTGTGTTTAACGAAACACTGGTTTAACACTGGTTAAAACTGGTTTATGTAAGATGAGGATGATGCAATCAATATCGATACTGTCCACATCTGAACCTATTGGTGACAATAAACACACCTTTAGTTTAGACCCTGTTGACATAAAAAAAAAAAATAGTTTGGGACAAGGACATGGAAAGGATGTGTTGAAGGCATTAGGCAGCAAGTATTTTTTTTTTATCAAAGGCAATCAAGGCCAATGATGTAGAGTGTGCATTCTGTGGAGAGAGGGATTGGAAGAGAGAGAGTGAATGTTTCCTGCATGCCCAAGACACAACAGCTTTACCTTTAGTGATCAGAACCACTTCTGTAGGACTGAGACATTCTTTCAATTCTGTGTTGTTGCAAAATCCCACCTGCTGTACTTCCTTATAGCACCATCATTTTAGAGTTTACACTGAACCTTGAAGCTGAACCTTGTGAAATGACTTTGTGGGATACATTTATTGCAGCAATAACAGCTACTATATATTTGCTTTTCTTGAAGGAAATACCACATTTTTGGGCAACTGAAGTTTTAAATGCTGCTTTACTGTGGTCTTGATGCTCAGCGTGTCCGGATTTCTCTCCAGATAAGGATGATTATCAATGGTATCCTAGATGGAAGACAAGAACCATCCCGATTAAGTAAATGCACCTGGACCCTGGACCACGAAACCAGTCACGTGTGTCAATTTTTTTAAATTTAGATTTATACAGCATCTGCAAGCTGACTAAATAAGCTTCCCATTGATGTATGGTTTGTTAGGATAGGACAATATTTGGTCGAGATACTGATTCTGAGGGTGCAAAAAAATCGAAACCTTTACAATTGTCCATTTATGTTCGCGATTGTGCTGCATTCACTCACAAAAATAAATGCTTTATATATTTACGGTAGGAAATGTACAAAATATCTTCATGGAACATGATCTTTACTTAATATCCTAATGATTTGTGGCATAAAAGAAAAATCGATCATTTTGACCCATATAATGTGTTGTTGGCTATTGCCACAAATATACCCGTGCTACTTGTGTACTTTTTTTCGTCGACTATATAGTAGGAAAGTATGCGATTTTGGATGCAGCCAAATTGTAATTCAGTATGCAAATGTTTCAGTGACACCATAAAAGATCAACATTCTAACATTATAAGGAGAGATCGACCGCTATTGTTCTTTAGCGACTGTTGCAACTTGCAGTACAGATAATTTTTCTGCCCGATAACCAATAATCGGAAGCAGTTTTTAATTATTGTATATTTTTGGCATAATGACTAAAAAGTCCTTAGACTACATACTTCTGTACAACAATAAAATGTGCATTTTAAATATTTTAATAATAACTTACCTATGGTATAACATTTCAAGCATGTCTAGCACAAATGTAATGCATTATAAAAATCTGATAAAGAATGCATTATAAAAATCTGATAATGAATGAATTATACAAGTTTTTGGAAAAACCAGAAGGTATTTATCTGGAGAAAAAAAACATTATTGGTTAACAGTAGGATTTTCAACCTTTAAATTGTGCATATAACAATTTGATGATAAAAATGAGATGATATAAAGTGGATAAAAATCTGACTGGGATTATTAATTAAAAACATGTTTGAAATGTAAAATGTTAAAGTGCGCTCCAGCTGATTTTCCTTTCATAGATAGATCAGTTGCTTTCATCTGGGTCAGTTTTGCCAGACCTTCTGATTTCCAGGATCCTGGCCTGCCTTTCCAGCAGGGATTGCTTTGAATTCCGTTCTGATTCCCAGTGCCTCTGGAAATAAATCAAAGGAGTTTAAGTCTTGAGCCTGTAGGTCATGTTGTAATATTTTGTTGAATCACCTTAGATGAGTCAATTTGTTGGCCTTCAGGATGTGGTTAAACATAATTTATTAAATATAATAAATTAAACATAATACTAAAAATGTTTTTAGACCGACAGATTCATCTCCTCCAAAAGATTGACTTGGAATTGCTTGGAATTCCTTTTAATTGCTATAGAAAGGTTTAGATTGAGAATGAGATTAAGGCTCTTGCAGCTGTTTGAATTTGTCCATTTGGTTAGATAATGATGTTCTGTTGATGTTAAAGGATAAACGTTCTAATTATGCTTTTAAACGAAAATTTGCCTCGGGTAGATTAACAAAAAGACCCTAGGTTGCATTTTGGCGACAGTTAAACTTTAAAGAGTGAGTTTTTAACTTAAACGTGTGAACGTAAAGATCCTGAGAAAAGTAAGATGACCGCGTTCACACAGTCCTTCCCATTGTAAAGCTATCAGAATATTAAATATAAAAACATGATATATGGAGTGATGCCTCTCTCCAAAGATTTTCATCAAAGACTAAGTGAAAATCAATGTTTAATATGTAAGCCCGTCTAACGGTCCAAATGGGGGTTTCCGGCAGGACGGGTGAAGGTTTTTGCGCGTTACTGTCTTTCCTTTTACGCAACACAACAAGATTAAATGAAATGCATTTTCTCATATGTATTACCTCGTTATTTCATCTGACTCCATAAATGAAAAAGGGTTTTAATGATATTTGAGCATCATTAAAAGTGAGTGATGTTTGATTATTCTTTTTAACTCTTTAATTATATTTAACCCTGTTTGGATTATGAAACTATGTCGCTCAGAGGTCCTCGTCTTCTGTTTAACGCTGGTCTCACATTCACAAGCTCATCAGTTTTGGCAAAAATTGTCTCTGGTTTTGGTCACCAAACAGAGGTAATTGCTGTATACCTGAGATTGGTCACATTCATGTTTACACAATCATAGATACTTTGGTATAGCCCCCATGGAATTGCATTCACTTGAATTTAACTTAATGTTTTTCTTCAGTAGAAGTATGGCCACTATTACAGATAAAAGCCAACCAACATTACTTCTCTTATAATAGCTTTGGATTCAGTCGGAATAAAATCAAATGTAATAATGTATTATGTCAGGTAAATGTATCATGCCAATTTCATAATCAGTTCAAAGATAATAAATACAAAACATCAAATGCTCTGCGAACCTGACATCAGAAAATACATGATGCTGAGAGTCTCGACCACTCTCAGCATTACAGGCTAATTTGAGCTGCAAATCGCCCCGAGCCTCTTGTTGCAATTCATTGTATTACCCAGACCAAGACAGAAACTCCTTTCACATGGAAACATTTGCTAACAATGGGAATTTGCATTCAGAGTTTACACCTTTTGAGAGCAGGTGGCCATTTGCCTGGAAGAGCCATCCTCCTTTGTGTGCAAGTTATCTCTAAACTCTTAATAAAGGGTTAGTTCACCCAAAAATGAAAATTCTGTCAGTAATTACTCACCCTCATGTTGTTCCAACCATGTAAGTCTTTCGTTCATCTTCGGAACACAAATTAAGATATTTTTGATGAAATCTGACAGAATTTTGACTCCTCCATAGGCTTCCAGTGTGACCGAAACTCACCGGCCCAGAATAGTTATTAAAACATCGTTAAAATAGTCCAAGTAACTACAGTGGCACTACATTAAGTTTATCATGCGACGAGAATACTTTTTGTGCACAAAAACAAACAAAAATAATGACTTTATTCTACTTTTCATTTCCTTCTCTCTGGGCCTCTTAGTGTTTTTGCGCTGCGCGTCATCACGCAACACACACATGACCGGCGTCGACCAATAGTGAGCCTACGTGGTGACGTGTAACACAGACGCGCTGCGCAAAAACACTACGCGAACCAACTAGAGGTCGAGAGAGAAGGAAATGAATAGTGGAATAAAGTCGTTATTTTTGTTTGTTTTTGCGCACAAAAAGTATTCTCGTCGCTTGATATACTTAAGATTGAGCCACTGGAGTCACTTGGACTATATTAACGATCTCTTTAATAACTTTTCTGGGCCAGCAAGTTTCGGTCACATAGAAGCCTATGGAGGAGTGAAACATGGCTCAGATTTCATCAAAAATAGCTTAATTTGTGTTCCGAAGATGAACGAAGGTCTTACGCGGTTGGAACAACATGAGGGTGAGTAATTACTGACAGAATTTTAATTTTTGGGTGAACTAACCCTTTAATAACTTTATTACCTTTTGTTTTTCTTTTTTGGGAATATGAGACCTTTGTACCAGTCGCACTGAGACATTTCAAATGATACCAAACATGTGTAATACTGTATGATAATTAGTCACATTAAACCATATAGATTCTTGGGTGAATTTTGGTGATCTCAGCATGAGAGAGAAGGAATTGGGGAAGAGGGAAAGAGATGTAGATTAGGATGATTCTGAGGTGAGATTTGCGTCTTGAGTGGTGCACAAGAGTGAGTTTAAATGTTAATTTCCTTTGTTCTCTCAGAGAGTTGCCCTCTCTTCCAGTTTTTCCAGTCTTACAATTACTAGCACTAAATTGTTGACATGAAGCATATTGAGCCTTACAGTCTTTACGTGACACTACTGTCTGAAGATGAGACGTGTGATCGTGCTCTTGATGAGAGCTGATGATGGACTGTCTGTCGACCTTCAAGAAATGAGGTGATGTGGGCGGTAAAAATGATAGATTGGATAAAGCAGAGGTTATAAAAACAGTTCATTCATATCACTTGTGTAGACAGATAGTTGGATGGCACCATTGCAACTCAAGGTAACATGCAGAGGAAACTGTTTCTTGTCCATTAAAGATAATGTGCTTTTATAAGATTGCCAATGTCAGATTTCTTTGGAGCGTACAGCTAGTAATCTCTAGCAAATGCCATCACTGTCATCCAGGAAGTTATCTGAAATCAGATTTCTCAAACATGAATATGTAAAAACAAATGGACAGATTCAGTACAGATGTATAGATAGATGAATGTCACAGTTTCACATTTGCATATATGCATTTGACAGACTTGTGCAATGCTTTCAAGGTATAATTTTGCTAGTTTGTATTTTCATGCTGGTGGAATTCATCGGTGTGTGTGTGAAAGAGACTTAAGGAGGGTGTTGAATATGTAATTGTCACTGGGACTAATCTACTGAGATATAACATGGTTATTTTTTTCCTCTCTCTCTCTCTCGTGTTCTCCTCTGGGGTAAAGAGACAGGCTCAGTAAACCAGTCTATTAGTCATTGTGCTGGGGTCAGTAGGGACCTCAAGCACAATGTGAGTAATGATTTCTCAGTGTGAAAGATTTAAACAGAGGTCCTCAGGGGGCCACACCGGTTCACTGGGCTAAAACTGAAGGAGACCCGGGTCGGGCCAATGACCCATGTCACGCTAATGTGTTGCTTATGATTTAAAATTCTGTCTCTCAGTTTCTGCCTCTCTCTCACGGTGTAGTTTGTCATCCTTTCTGTTTTTCATTCTCTACCTTACTATTTTTAAAAATATATGTTGACTGTTTAGACTTTGGCTAAAAATGTTAGCATCTGAATCTGTATCAGTGAAAGCAGTTCTGAAGATAACTGTACAATAATATTGCTTACTGGTCTTCACTGCGTGAAGCTACGTTTCGTGTATCACAACGTGTGCTGAATGTCAGTAGCAGCTGTGTCTGTGGACGACTCCATGTTGCTACTGTTTGTGGAAAGATTTTGAAGACAGATGCTTTGCATGTGGGGTGTTTTGCATTCACATTAGATTGTGTAGAAAGAAACTGCTGCCACAATACTTTAATTTTAGTAAAAATTCAATTAAAACTAACTTAAAACTAAAACTTGACTAAATTATACCAAAATTAATTGTAAATAAATTCTAATTAATTAAAAAAAAAATTAATAATGATGATTATTATTGTGTAAACTCTGTGCAGTTAGAGGCATGAAATGGAAGTGCATACTGTAAATAAAACCAGAGCAGTTTTTTTCCCCGAACAGTTCCACCCCATTCTCATCGGCCATTGTTTGAGCAAACGAACAGTACCGCCCCAAAATTAGGCCATTGGTTGAGCCAGAAGTTGACTTGTGGGCACTGATGCCCGGTTTCACAAACAAGGCTTAAGCCTAGTCCCAGACTAAAATGCATGTTTAAACTGTTTTAACAGAAATTAACTTGCGCTGACATATCTTATAATGTGTCAATGCCATTGTTTTTTTCTCAAGATGCACAACAGTAATGTTTTTTCTGAGGCACGTTTAAAAATTAAAAGTAAACTACTGTCCTAATTGAACTAAGGCCTAATCCATGGTTTAATCTAATCCCTGTCTGTCAAACTGGGCCTCAATGTCTTGAAAGTATGACAGAGCCACAATTTTGACCTAAAAAGGTATATATTTCTGCATATTGGATATTTTGACATTTAAAAAAATGCAATGTTTTAATTATGCTTTTTGTCGTGTCCTGATTTTGTCTATAGGACATCTTTTTAAATGGCTATGATTTTGTTTCTCCAGTTATTTTAATGGCTTAACTGCAGACTCTAGTTCTGGTATGTGTGCGTGTGTTTGGCTGTGCTTATTTCACTGTCTGTTTGTCCAAAGCCAACAAATGCATGCAAATGAGGTAGGAGAAGCATTGGTTGTAGGGTATGATTTGAATTTTTTTTTCTGTGATTGAATTCTTGAGAAACTGAAGCTTGCAGACAGTTTGCAGTGATTCACATTTGAAAAACATAATGCTTGATATATTCATGCTCTTGTGAACATTTGTAAACCAAAAGAGAAAACCTTTTAACCTCTACAGAGTCTTCTGCAAACCACATTTTTAGGCGTAGAATTGAAAGGGCTATAGTTTGAAGCAGCACCTACCACTAAAAGAATGATTATCCTCAAATTGCTTTTCCTGTGTAATGCCGGGCAGCTACAAATTCCTTTTATTTATTTTTTTCGTCAAAATTTACATAAAAGTTTAATAACATGAATCATTTTTTTTTAAGTATTCTGAAGTAACACAAGCCAATATTTTCAAATAATAACTGTAAAGAGAAAGGTTTAAGACTGTGTGTGTGTGTGTGTGTGTGTGTGTGTGTGTGTGTGTGTGTGTGTGTGTGTGTGTGTGTGTGTGTGTCAAAATCCTTGACTATTTTCGGAATAGCATTCTGCCATACTATTTTATTAACATACTTCTCTGCTCTCTATTTCTGCGGTATGCATATTTTATATTCAAAATGTATTTAAAATGTTCTTATTTAATCAGACTCTCTAGAGAGTTAGGACATTTTTTACAAAAAAACATTTATTTCTGAGATGATAACAGCACTCGCTAAATGAATTGCCCCATGATTGCGTTGCATGTAGCATACTGCAGTTTAAAACATCTATAGCATTATGCTGTTTTACTGTTTGTTACTACTTGGCAGTATACTGTGAGTTCCCTTTTGTTTCCTTTCACATTTCCGTCTAGCATTTGGCTTTAAGGTAGCAGGGAATCGTACGTATTCAAAACTGCAAAATTGAGTCCAGTGAGAACATTTTCCTGACTGTGAGCCATTGAGGACAGTTTGTGTTTCCATGCTGAAAGGGCAAAACAAGCTAAATTTAAAACAGCTCTAGATGCCTTTTTAGAAGGCACAAGAGATGTTCAAAAAGAGGCAACATTTTAAATGTCAGTGTAGGTCACTGCTTTTACAAGCTTTTATCGATGTATACAGCTGATATTAACTTTTACTTTGAATCAAATTTTGTGGCAAACATATACTGGAAAAAGTAGAATCACTGTTGCAGTCTAATAGAGTTAGTAGAGCTGCACGATTCTGGATAAATTTAGAATCACACTTCTTTTTTTTTTGTTTCAAACAGAACACGATTCACGATTTACGACTCACACAATTCCGCAAAGAAAACTAAACAACTAAAGTAATTTACTAAAGGTTTAGACTATTTTAATTGCTTCAGTCTATTAAAAAATGTAATGAATTAATGAATTTACATTTATAAATACTTCACTTGTTTCATTACTGGATGAATCAGTGTTTTTTAACAAATCTCTTAAATTAATGATTCAATGACGTTGTAATCAATACAATCGTTATTTGAAGCGCTATTTTGATCGTTATACCGTAGTCATCCCAGTTCTTCTATGATAACATGAATATTTGTAACAGAGAAATAACGATACTGTGTGGCTGAAAAGACTGTTTGGGAAGCTGTTTCATATGCATGACAACTGCTCTCTCTGGGTCAGTGATGCAAGGAGATCAGTCAGGTGAAGAAATGCAAATAGAAATCAGAAATTTTATTTCTTAATTGCAGATGGTAAAAACAATTATTGAGTAAAATATTTTGGAATAATCAGAATTCAGATTTTAATGAGGAAAAATAAGTCCGAAATTCGTATCCGAAATTTTCGCACGTTAAAAAATAAATACGACCTCTTGTTTTGTCAATCACGTTTACACACTGCCTCGGAAACTTTCGTCTGTCATAAAAAAATTCGGATCGGGTTTGATTTTCTGCGTTTTTCGCATACGAAAATTTCGGACTCAATGTGCAAGGACCTTTAAAGTTAAAAATCACTTCTTATATAGTAAAATATTCTTGCCTAAGAAGAATAAAGTGGACGAGAGCTCTGCAGTGAGCAAGAATGCAAGAAAGAGAGAGGGTTTTTGAGTCTCAAAGAGGAGAAATGGTAAAATTTATTTATTTATTACACTGTAAAAAAAAAAGTTGCTGCCTTAAATTTTTAAGTACAATCTTTTCAACTTAAATTACATTAAACTGACTTAAAGAATGAGTTGAATCTTGTATAACATATAAAAAAAAAATTGAAAATTGCTTAACTTATTTTGATGATTTAAGGCAATGTAAAAACATGTGTTGTCCTAACTTATTGATCATATCATTTTTTTTCAGTGTAGTTTGAACAGATAAGCAAGGGCAAGTTCCTTTTTAGGATGAGTAAGGCCAATATGACCCCTTGGCGCTACAGCTATAAAATTAGATTGCAGACTGTGGTGGTTTTGACACCTTTGGAGCAAAAAGACAGACAAACATCTTTTTATCATTTGGCTAGACAACACGTGATGGAAAATTCCTTTTTGGTGTTTGAATCGATGCAGCTCTATTAGTCAGTCAATCTGTTTGATGGCAATGCAGGCCATACTTTCTGTGCTAGTTCTCGAAGCTCAATCTTCTATGAACGACAGGTCAGTAATAGGCGTATGTTAAATGACATTGAAACATGACAAACAATATATTGACTTATAAAGCCATTTCTTTGTAATGTCTATTCATTTATTGTGTGAATTAATGAGTGGATCATGTAACTTTATTTGATCTATATCCTTTAATTGGTTGAAAGTTGTGAATATTATATGCAGGCCTACATGGTGGTATAAATCACTTTGCAGTATCTGTCCTTGCTGTGTGTGTTTGTGTGTGCCTGTGGTCTAGACCAGTGGTTCTCAATCCTGGTCCTGGGGACCCACAGCTCTGCACATTTTATATGTCTCCTTTATCTGACACACCCAGTTCAGTTCATAGAGCTCTTTCCTAACGAGCTGATGATCTGATTCAGGTGTGTTAAATGAGGGAGACATACAAACTGTGCAGAGCTGTGGGTCCCCAGGACCAGGATTGAGAATCACTGGTCTAGACAGTCCTGCTAAATATGCTTCAGGCGTCCTGAGACATGCTGTGGGCATGAGGTAAGACAGCCGGGGCGGGTGAGAGATGTGCTCACCCGAATACACAGACACATACAGGCCTTTAGGGTCATTATGAGTCATGGTCAAAGCAAACTCATTCACATTCTACATGTCAATCACAGAACTTTCATCTCTAACTCACCTTTAAAAATGCCAATGTGCCACTTTAGCATACAATACCAATTGTCCATGGACTGTCAGATTGGCATTACGATCATTACTACTGCCAGCGTTGAAACTGGCATTATAAAACTGCAATTTTTTCCGATACACGCATGCCACGCTGTAATATTGTCACTTAATACAATACATGCAGAGGACTTGTAGCCACTACATCTAAGCATTTTCATGCAAGATGGTGTTATGTTAATAAAATAGCCTTTGATGGAATTTATAAATCACTATGATTCAATATGCATTTGATTGCAGGAATGGTCTGAGCTGTCAAGAGGTATTGGATTATCAAATCGCACTCCATCAGATGCTCCTGGAACACTTCCGATTACGGTTCTTGTCTTAATGCAGCTCTGAGTCACTTTTTCAGCTTTTTTCTTTTTTTTGCATTATTCATTTTTGGTGTTGTATTAGAGGTGGCAGATTTCCATAAATAACTTCCACTACTTCAGTTAGATTAACCTCAGTGTACCAGAGGCAGTGGGGGTTTTGTTTTTTTTAGCTTAGTTTCTAAATTGTGTGACCAGAATGCACAGTACCAATTCATAAAGGGACTGTTCATCCAAAAAGGACATTTTGGTATCATTACCCTCAATTATCTTCAGGACAGGAGCAGAACAACAGGAGTTGTTGTTGTTGTTTTTTCTGCAGAAGGTCCTTACTGATGTTTTCAGTGAAAGAGAATGGAAACCATGGCTGTTAAACTCCAAAATTAAGAATGAATTCTATTTCATAGGCTGGCATTATGCGAATTTGTTACATTGTTTCGTATAAATGTTACGGAAGTGAGACTGGAATTACTGACAGCTCGTTTTGGCAGTTCAGAGTTGGTTCTTTCTTTTGGGAGACAATAACTTTATTTGTTGTGCACTTTGGTCTTTAAAACTTTACAGACCTTTTACATTCACAAACAGCTATATTACACACTGCATGAAAGCCAGTAATATCTGAACAGCATAATAGGGGCACTTAAAAAAAAAACGTTTGTATTGTACAACTAACATTACAATACCAATATTTGTTGGTTGTCTTTATTTCCAAATGTTCAACGAAAACCACAGGGAGCTCGTAAAGCTTCCCACCAGCTGGTTTATAAGTGCTTTTCAATACAAGTTTGAGAAGACGATTGCCGCATGTTGCTTTCTTAAATTGTGCATATAACATTCCCAAATCACACTTTTGGCACACACCAGCTTATTGGTGGAGGAGAGACAGTGATGAAGCCAATGAGTATATAGGGATGATTAGGAAGCCATGATGGATAGAGACCACTGGGCAAATTTGGCCAGGATGCCGGGGTTAAACCCCTACTCTTTCGAAAGACATCCTGGGATTTTTAATGACCACAGAGATTCACTAACGTCTCATCCGACTAGTTAGTCGACTAGAAAAGTCTTAGTCGAGCAAAAAATTTATTAGTCGGTTAGGTGGCAAAAATAAACTTGTGGCGAAGTCACGCAGTCCGTGAGGGACAGATCGTTAATGGCAGGTCCTTGTGGTTATTACAGTATGTGCAGGAAAACATCGACCTCAAATATGGCTTATCATTCGAAACATATAAGTTGTAGCAACTTTACATGGCTTATATAATTGTGAACTATTATTAGGTGCATATTCAAGTTTGTGCTAAATGTGGACGCTATTAGTGCACTTACTGCATGACATGTAGGCGCCGGTGCGATCACTTGCATTTAATTTAAAATACAAAAATTCACATTTTTGGTCTTACATCAAGAGTAGCCTAATGCATCTAACTATAAAAAACTATATTAAACTGTAATAAAGTGTGCGCTCTCCCGCACTGCCGTAACCAATATCACGAACAGTACTGATCCATCCTCAAGTAACAACTTTTTAGCAAAGCCTGTGTTTTGTATTGTCCCTTTGCATTGACCCTCGTTCACAAAGCAGTCTGGTGTAAAATAATTCTCGCACAGATATAAACAAACTTAGGTATATGGTGGTGCATTCCCTTCAAAAATAAAACTAATCCACTGCTTCTTCAGTGGCTCTGATGGAGTATATGAAGACTGTTATGTTCACTCGTACAAAACACCTAAAATTCTTGTTACTACAACTGCTCTGGCCGGGAGAAAATGGCGGACAGTGTACATCTCAGGACGGGGGCTATGCTAATACAGCAGAGTCCGTCAGTAGTCGTGGGCAGGGCCTGTGCAAAGTTATGTCACTTTGTACAGAATCTGCAAATGGCTTGTTCTGAGACAGTGCTTATGATTTATGGGTATAAAAAAAAAGGAGTGGGTGGATTTTTTACATTTTATAGGGTGGCTGTGTACACACACTGCCGACACACATTTATGTTCAAACTTATGTTTAAATGGAATCTATACATCAGTTTTGTACTTGATTCCTAATACTAAATACACGATGACATTTGACAGAGTAATCTAGACTACAACAAGACTTAGCCGTGAGTGCCTGTGTGTGCACAGTCCTGTTCCATTGAGCTAGTTCTGATTAGATCATTAATACTGATCTAGTTGATATGAGGAAGGCTGCATGTCTGTTCTCCACTTCCACCCTCACAATTCTCTGAGAGCACAGCCTCGATTTGAAAGACTTGTCACTGACAGATCCTCAATCGCCTCTCACTGTCTGATGGAATGATAGATGATGAAAGGAAAGGGGCAAACGAACAGAAGAGATTAGATTCTCTTATCATGTCTACCTTCCCTGACAGAGTGCTTCAGTCCGGGGTGGATGTGAGGTTGACGGGAAAGAAAGGTTTCAGAGGAGGCAGGCTGATGAAAAGGATGCTCTGGGAAAAGAAGAATGCACGTGTCAACCTCGGGTGTTTTCGTGAGGACGGGTTGCGTAATCTTAATCTGTCTCTTGTAAAGAGTGCATTATGCTCCCACACAAGGTTTTGAAAAGTGTATTTTTGAATTTAAACTAGATTTGGTGAAAATCTGAGTGGTGCTTGTGTGGTTGCCAGAAAGATAAACGGGGTTGTGGGTGGTTAGCAGGATGTTGCTATGCAGTTTCTAAGGTGTTCTGAGTTAGTTTTAGCACATTGCTGTGTGATTGCTTGGGTGTTCTGGGTGGTTGCAATACGTTTCCTGGCACTAGTCAAAAGAGTCCTCCATAAAGTCCCCAAGTTTTTTGGCTTTTAGTATGAATATGTTAGCCTTAAGGTTATTTATAAGCTAGTGTGCTCCAAAACAATAACAAAATTCGCATTTATAAGATAAGCCTTCAAAACATAGTCTTCACTTTCATCAATATGGATCAGTGATTTTGATGACGTCACTCTGCAGTCTGCACTTCAGATTCTCATCAGATTTTCCCTCCAGACAAATGCTCTCTAGAATCTAAAGCGTCTTGCCCGCTACATTATTAAATAGACGCTGAAGCTGAGGCTGAAATTGGTCCCTTATTCACACAATCACTATTTTCTATATTGTGAATGGCACATAGTGCTCTATATATAGTGGATAAGGAATGATTCAGACAGTGTAAATAAGCTTTCCATTGAGACGAATGAAGTCTGGTTTTGCGTTAGTGTCACGCACACAGTCTGCTCCGGTCCAGAGACACGACTGCACAGAGCGGATGATCATATGCGAATCGGCACAGATCACAAAACATATCGGATCCATTTGAATTCTACACAGAATGGTATATTTTAAAGCGACATGGCCGACAAAACAGCACTGACGAGTAAAAGAGATAAGTCCAGTGCCATGCACCAACACAAATTACACACTTTTCAAACTACGCACCCTCAGCATAATTATGATCACTGTTTTGCTTTAGTAACAGTTTCATATTAAATTCAAAGGGGGAATCGATTAGACTGTGGCTGTCATAAGCTGTCAAAAACGTGCATCCATCCATCCATCCATCCATCCAAATGGCACCTGTGGGTTAATAAAGGCCTTCTGAAGCAAAACGATGAGTTTGTGTAAGAAATGTATTTAAATTTAACACGTTACAATGTAAAATTCTAGCTTCCGGCCAAACGGCCATACGCAGTCTACTTGCCCCTAATGCGCAACTTACGAAATCTATGACATTGGAAGTAGCGTAGTACGTCATGGCATAGCATAAATATCAGCAGTTCGTTGCATTACTCGCATAAGTTGCGCTTTACACACTTAAGTGGAATCTGTATGTTCGTTTGGCCGAAAGCTAGTTATTTTACTTAATAAAGTTAATAAAACTTAATACAATTTTAAATATTCATATTTTTCTTACACAAACACATCGTTTTGCTTCAGAAGGCCTTTATTAACTCTCACTCAGAGATTCACTCGGTCAACTTTACTGTAGTAAACGCTGCACAATAGTATCGCTGTTTACAACGTCGGACACATAACGGCAATTAATATGATTAGCCTTTTGCTTGACTAAGTTATCAAACAGCTAATAATGTGTTGCTAATGAACAACTCAGAATGTCAGTGGAGAAAGGCATATAGTTCATCATAACATACAAATACATGATGAGTGTAATATCATATACATAATTCACCTGCTATATCGCTAACTGTACCTGTTTTTCATATCAACAGAAAAATACAGCGGGATAACCTGACTTCTCTTGAGAGACTCCCCTGCTTCGCAGCAGTCAATGATATGCTAAAGCCCGCCTTCTCGTTGATGTGATTGGTTTCAAGGTAGTTTGTGACGTAAGAAACACCGGTGATTTCAAACTGCGTTTTTGAGACTGTGAGACTGAGACTGTGGAGAAAATACTCAGCAATAGCATTGACTTATGAATTTCCTCGTGGTTTTGTCTTAAAGCATATTAAAAACACCACATAGACGTATAAACAGACTCAATAGAGCTTGGTAAGAACAAACACATACAGTATACATGCCACACACACACACACACACACACACAGACATTCTTTTATACCCTCACAAACAGACAAGCGCTCGCACACAAGAGTGTCTGGTGAAGTGAAATGTCAAAGAGATAAGTGAAACTGTTTAGTTGTTCCCCAGAGAGTAGAAACCGAAGCAGAGCAATTATCTTAATTGTGTTCCAGTGGTGTTTATTCCCATCATGCTCTGTTGCTGAATGCCTCTTGTTCCCTGTATCTCAGCATTTCCTTCTGTTTGTTAATCTGTTCATGTGCCATTCTGTCATGTTGTATTTTTAATCTTTCACAATAACTTAATTTCCTTACTATTACTTGCCTTTTACACTTAATTTCTTCATCTTGTGTCACAAAGCGGCTTTACAGTGATAATAGGAAATTAAAGTAACAGTCAGAGATTGTTTTGGCTTTACAGCAGCTCTAGAATAAAGTTATTGTCCAGCTAAATTTAGTTTTGATTGATTCACTTCTGTGGATCATTAGTTATTAACTTAGGGGCCGCCAACACGACACCGTTTTAAGTTCTCTCTACGCAAACTTTAAAAACGCGAATCTGTGAGAACGCTGATGGCGTGCACATGCGTTCTACGAGTTCAGTCTACAGGGATGCGCGTTTGAATATATGTGCGCTGGCGTGTAGTCCATGTTGTTGGCCAAGACTTTCCGTCCCTGGAACAAGCTTCACATCTATTACAATCCTCTATAATAAACAGTAGATGGCATCATAAAGCCTGTTTTTTTCACAGATGATTGCTTTTAAAATATATTATTTGGGTTTTAAACCATTTTGCCCAAATAGAAGAAAAAAATATCAGGCACAGTATCTTTAAACCACAAAGACTTTTAAAAAGTCTGTGAAGTCAGACTTTTAACCATCATCATGAATTCTAGTCCACATATTCAGCTTGTTTATGTACTTTTGAGCGACATTTACAATGACCAACCATGGTTTATGTTGTTTTTGCATGCAACCGTGCTTATTGTAATAGCTAAACAGTGCTTGTTAAGTGCTTGCTGATATATAAATGACTTTCATTTTATTTTATTTTATTTTATTTTATTTTTCCAGTTTTCATCTCAGGTTTCCAAGATGTTTTTTTGTTTCGTTTTTTTTTGTTAAATGTTCCTGCTGTACCTTTAGGCAGGGCTGTACAGTGCGACATGTCTGTGAATAAATTTACCACAGTAGCATTAGCATGCATGCAATACAGTTTGGCATGTGTGTGAAGTAAGCGTTTGTTGTGTGCTTGTTTGTGTGTGTGGTTAATCTAGGGCTGTAAGATTGACCAAAATTAATCGTGATTTGGCTATACTGTGATTTAAGGAATGGCAAAAGTTTTTATTAAAATACTATATGTGCACCGTGTTTCATGGTGAAGCGCAGCACTGTGATCAGAGCGGATCGATCGGTTCGCAGTAAATGCTTCTTTATCTCTGTGAGTTTGAGTCACTTAAAGAGTACGGTATTCAATTCAAGTCTCCTCTGTTGGAGTAAGGTTGCACAGTCACAAAGAACTAGGGTACTAGAAATATGCTCCGTCCTAGAACTGCGGTCCTGAAACTGCAGCCACCGGTATTGCAGGAATATATAGTATAACGTGCATTTGAAAAAGCAACACGCGCCAAACATCACAAGCATTTATAAATCTGCTGTTTGTCCAACAAAAATAACATTTAATGACATGTTTTAACTCCAAAGTCACTTCATAACATCAGTCGAGTGTTTCAATAACTTTCAATAACTTTCAATTGTTTCAATAACAAATAACTAAAAATAACTTTTGTAATATGACGTGGCTTCATTTCACTTCACTTCATTTACATTATGCGTGTACACAATAATGCTCAAAAATAGAAAAAATAAAACTTTCTAATGAAATTTGCGAATATGCGAATCCATACGTTTTTTTCCAATATTGAAAAGAGTTTTTTTTTCTCTCTCAGTGGATGCATAAGATTTCCTGACAAAAATTTAGAAATTACAGACACAGATTTTTTTCATAGTTTAATATTGTACAATAAAACTTTAGATCCGCCCAATGATTTATTGGAAAATGAAGCTGTTTTTTTAAGTGCTCAACCAAAACGAATGAAAATGTTTGGCTGAAAACATTTCTTGTTAATTTTTTTTATATCTTTTTTTGCCCTCTATAGAACATTAATGTCCTTGGTCAGTCACATCTATGAACTGCACTGATGGTAACAGATGTGCTACAATTGTGTGGCCTGTGCTACAAAACCTTTAACCTCTGTAGCCCCAGTGCTGCAAAATAAAGGTTAACGTACAGCCCTGCTTTAGGTGAATTATTTGTAGGCATAGGGAGCACAACATGATGAATTCATTAAGCACTGTAATTAGTTTTAGGTTGCTTCTGAGCTATATGAATAATTTATTTGCTGTAAGCTCTCCTCTGTCATTGTGTTGACATAATACAATATTCCTGATTGGTTTAATTCTGCCATTATATTTGAATTGTCCATGGGTTGCTGTTCTTCTAATCTCAACAAAAGCATACAATGTAATAAAAGGATTTTGTCATCACTGTGATGTTTGCCGCTCAGCTTGGTGTTATAGTGAGAACAAATGAACTTATTTCGCTCGCCGCGCTTTTGTTTGAGCTCTTTTCTCTGACGGCATGACCCCAATTAGCTTCCAGACGTCTCAGATGTTAAACATCAATTCCAGCAGATGCTGCTGTTTTTTTGTCACTTTGAGATGGATGGCTAACATGCCATACAAACATGTTTAGAATCAGGAAATACTTCCTGAACAAATACCAACAGTGACAGGAAACATTGCAGACCGACTGCAAATAGGAAGGAAAAACCTTTAACATCTCAATTGTTTCTTAAAGATTAAATGGGATGCAAATGAGACGTTGCATGTTGCTCAGAGTTTTCCTCTGGGGAAGAAGACTGTTTTGAAATCTCAAAAATGTCTCCAAGGAAGCTTAAAAAGTCAGAGATTTTGATTTGCACTCTGACATCTCTCTTTTCTTTCTATTTTTATTTCTCCTAAGGGATTGTGAGATGGGGATATAACCAAGTATACTTTATATTTAAATTGTAACTGAGTAGTAGTTCACCCAAAATATCATTTTTATAATTTACTTGTCATAATGTCTTGCTTGTTTTATTTTTTTCAAATGGGATGCAAAAGCATCATAATTGTACAATAAAAGCTCTCATGCTCATAAGAGGAATAGTGAGGTTCAGTTCATTAACGAATCATCTTTTTCAGTCAGATCTTTTCAGTTAATGGTTGATCTGCTTCACAAAACTGGTCTGAATTAATCGTTCTCTCATCCTTCCATTTTAGTCTGTTTTTGACACAAAGCTATTGTATGCTATTGAAACATTTACATTTATTCATTTAGCAGACGCTTTTAGACTTGGGAAATCGTGCATGGCTCATAAGGAGCATTTTTATGACACTTTTATGTCAGTCTCCATTCATTGTAATTGGATGGAAAAGTGCAACCATCAGAGCACAGAATTTCTCCTTTTGTGTTCCACAAAGGCACGGAAGTCATACAGGTTTGAAATGACATGAGCGTGAATAAATGATGACAGAATATAATTTTTTGGGGGTGAACTTTTCTTGGGGGAAATTATGAAAGTAAATAAAAACCTTGTCTGGGTGAAGCTGACTAGCTAAAACATTACATTTACATTTAGTCATTTAGCAGACGCTTTTATCCAAAGCGACTTACAAATTGGGACTAAATTAAGCGAGTCATCATGAAGAGGCAAAAAACAACAACAACGCAGGAAGTGCTCAAAATACGAAGTTCAGGCATTATTCAGAGTAGCATAAGCACGATAAGTGAGGTTTTAAAGGGAAAGGTTTTTTTTTTATTTTTTTTTTATGAAGTTAAGTGCTCACGGAAGAGATGGGTTTTCAGCTGTTTTTTGAATGTTGTCAGGGATTCTGCATTCCGGATGAGGGTGGGGAGAGTGTTCCACCAGCATGGAACTGTGAATGAGAATGTTCTGGAAAGTGATTTTGTGGCTTTCTGTGATGGAACCACGAGACGTCACTTGTTGATTGATCGTAGGTGTCTGGTAGGGATGTAGGCTCATAGGAGTGAGTGAAAGTAGGAGGGAGCTGAGCCTGTGATAGATCTGTAAGCAAGCGTCAATGCCTTGAACTTGATGCGAGCAGTGAGAGGTAGCCAGTGCAGAGAGATGAACAGAGGAGTGACGTGGGCCCTCTTGGGCTCGTTGAAGACAAGACGAGCTGCAGCATTCTGGATCATCTGTAGAGGTTTGGTTGCACATGCTGGAAGTCCGGCCAGAAGAGCATTGCAGTAGTCAAGCCTAGAAATGACCAGGGCCTGGACGAGGAGTTGTGTTGCGTGCTCAGTTAGGAAAGGCCTGATCTTCCTGATGTTGTGCAGCGCAAACCTGCATGATCGAGCTGTCTTTGAAATGTGATCTGTGAAGGTCAGCTGGTCATCAAACGTTACTCCCAGATTTCTGACCGACCTTGATGGGGGACATTAGTCTGACCCAGAAGCATCTTGTTGTAAATATGTCTAGCTGTGAATGCAGTCTTTGGAGAAGTTCAATTTAAAGACCAGAGTCAATGACCTGAAAGTTGACTACAAGAAACTGGAGGAGACCAAAAGTGCTATGAGCTTTCTAGACCCATCTGCTTTAACTAAAGCACTGTTTTTGGAGGGCTTTCATAACAGGAAGGCGCACACACACACACACACACACACACACACACACATACACCTACATCCAGGAAGTAGTGTAATTGAATCATTGATCAATTTAATGGAGGCTCTGGACAACCGGCAGTGTCTTACTGCACTCTCTTGTAGAGCGCAGTGAGAATTGAGCAGTCAAATAGAGACAGTCTTGTGAAGGAGTATTTATGCATATACATACATATACAGCACTGTTTCTTAACTTTGATAATAATATGAATTGTTTCTTGGGCAGCAAGCATAATCAACAGCATATTAAAAATTATTTCTGAAGGATCATGTGACACTGAAGACTGAGTAATGATGCTGAAAATTCAGCTTTGCATCACAGGAATAAATTACTAGTAACAGTAAATTATGAATAATCAAAGTAACTAACCCTAACCCTAACCGTAGCTCTATAGTTAGTACATTAATATTACTCAGTACTTATTTGAGTAAGTACAATGGAAAAAATCGTACTGATCCCAAACCCCAAAACAAGGTTTTGTGTAGCGATTGATGGATAGATGGATGGATGATAGATGTGTATATTTCATATCTTGTGTGTTTTTCCCTCCCTGTCGGTTACCCACACCCAACAGACACACAGATCATAAGCGGTATTCCATTAGACACTAATTAGGCATGTGAACAGTGCTCGCACAACAACAGCACCTATTAATAGAGATGGCAGCCCTTTCACAGAAAACAAATTACAGTCATCATTATCTTAATTGCCTTGTAATGATTCAGTAAAAAAATGCTGCAAATTCAGTTTATACATTTATAAACACAACCAACTAGCAGTTCAAACCTGTTGTTCGCCATGATGTTTTCAACCCGTGGGAATATAATGGTGTCCTACTAATGGTCTTCTGGTAATTAAACAAAATATGCATATTGCTGTCTAATGGAGTTACTGTGGTAACCATTTTCAGAATTAACCACCAGTGCATGCACAATATGAATCAATTTCAACAATGATTAGTTTTTCAAGCAAATATACGAATTTCTTCGACTCCGTGAACCGTTATGAATATGCAACAGTCTACATGCTCCCATTGCCTCCAGTAGACCAGCCTATTTATTTACCACGGTACTGCTTAATTGATATTCATGAGGTCTGTTCACGTTGCTTATCATTTTTCTGAGGCTGCCAGGAGATATTATTCCAGACAAACAGCCTGATGCGTGCTTGGGCTAAGCCCCATCACAATGTAATTAATCCCTGTGGGTCTGAGAATGAATTTTTACATCAACTGGTACACCGTGGAGAGGACACTATTGAGTTGTAGCAAGAATTAGGGTTATAAATAAGTCAAAATTCATTAGCATTTAAAAGAAATGCCATACTGTGAAAATGGATGGTGACCATGACCATTAAGCTCCAAAATGAAAATGTAATAATGATGTCTTCAATGTTGAAACTTTTTCTAATTCCAAAGCTGTTTGTATGGCTTTAGAAAGCTTGGAATATGGGGCAAGAGTCAAATGCACATTGTTAGTCCCACATTGTGCAACTTTGACTGCAGAACTGCTTATTTTCAGCAATATATTTTTATATTTTAAGATGAAAATTCTGCGACGGCGCTAAAACAAATTAACCTTTACCATGATTTATTGTGATTTTTATGAAGCAAAAAGGAAAAAGTTAAATTCTGTGATGGATGCTCCTAGACTAGAGAATAAACACCCTTGTCATTTGTATAAAAAAGCAGCTTGAAGGTTCTGTAAAAAAAAAAAGTTCTACAGAAAAAGTAAAATCATACATGTGAGAGTGACATGAGGGTAGATGTAGATGATGACACAATTGTAGTTTTTGCTTGAAATGTCACTAATTTTATATTATTATATTAGTGTTAATAAACTGTATTGCTAAAAAATGCTTCCATTTTAGTTTTTTAGCTTTGGTTTAAAAATAAAATAAAAATTAATATCCCGCTGACTGTGCGAGTAAATCCATTGAACTGTTGACCTGTGGACATTTGAAATAAGGCAGCAGATCAGTTATTTTCTCCACCTGAGAAATTGCATTGGCCAAACCTGATTTACTCCTGCTGCTCGGACAATCCCTGAGGACCTGCAGGATGTAGAGCAGAACGGCAGAGTAAAAGGTTTGTACCTTGGAATTATGGTAAAATTATAGTAAAAAAAGAGAGCTTCTCTATATATCCCATGTGTGTCCATCATATTTCACCCCAAAATCAGAAGGACAAGAAACATATTTATGTTATTTGTAGTATTTGTGTTTTAAATATATTTAGTATAATTTTTTTATTTTTTATTAGTGGCATTGATTTTTTTATTTATTTTTTGTGTGCAATTTCCATATAGTTCCATTTTGGTAGATTAAGTTAATTCTTATTTCTGTAATACATGAAAAAAAGTACAAAGATTTTTTTATTAAAATGGGAATCAATTTTACATATATTAAGTAATGTTCAGTGCAACAAATATGACCATGATGTATAGCCTACTTTATAATTGAAATTGTGTGTGTGTGTATGCATAAAATATATAATCTAAACGTATATAGATATAAATTCATTTTTTTATCCATATTATGAGTTTTTTTTCCATCTCCATAACAGTAATGAGAATTGGGAATAAATCTGCTTAATAGTCATTAAAATAGTGCAACAGTGCAAAAAACTATAAAGGGACTTTTCTTTATGCAAAGTATCATTTGAGGTGAAATGTGACCTGTATTTCTTGACAGATGCACCAATTAAGACAAGGTTTGTTTTTTAATCACAGCTGGCTCTCGTTGTCTGTTGGCTCAGGCTTCGGCCAAAACATCTTCACAGAAGGAATATTAAATTAGTCTCGATCCTCTCTTCATCTCATCATGCTGTCCCAGCCAGCCCCATCATGCTCTCTGTGCTTGAGATGTCCCCCCTTCGGGCTTCATAAATAAACCAGTACTAGAATGGAAACTGCGGTTTCTGAGGCCTGTGTCAGACCGGCGAGTGATATACAGGTCTAGCTCTTCAGAAACTGCTACACATCCACATTTTTCCACACTATAATTGAGTGTTAGTGCCACATTACAGGAAGATATATCTTGTGACATTGAAATGCTGATAATCATCCTGCTGTGAAGAATCACAGCCATTAGAACTCTTTGTCTTTTGTGTTATATCAAAACCGAAAGAATATTTCTGGGTTGGAGAAAGCATAATTCAAGCAAAATAGGGAGGTTTGCTATTTAAGATGCTTTAAACACATTAAACATGGCAGTGTTATCACTCAGATGTGGTCTAATAAAAGATTTTGTAGTGGCACATTTTTTCACCAATTATTATGGTCAGGTTTTTTTTGTTTTCTTTTTTCTCATTGCAGTTACATAAATGTAGTAAGTATGAATTAGATTTATAGATCTATTGGAAAAGGAAGAATATTTAACTAATCTGTCTTGCACCTATACTGATGTTCTGACCTCTCTGGCTATGATAAACTAGAACACCTGTCACTATCATTCCTGTCGGCTTCTAGCATGCTAATGTCATGCTCCATGAAAACCCCTGCAGAGCTCATAAAATCTGTTTTCTTTAGCCTACATGCAACATTTTCCCCTGTCATATGGATGCAGAATCTGTTTGACGTCTGCCAGCAGCACTTATGTTCCAGTCTGACGGCTGTATAGTTCTCGCAGTCACATTCAGTGGTAACATAAGGGGCTTTCACACTGGGTAGTTATAGGAACTAGCCATCAGGATATCAGAGCCATCTCAATCTGCTCCCTAGTTCAGTACTCAGGGCACTGATCAGGGAGTCGGCCATTTTAATGGTCTCAATCGCAAAATCCTGAAACGTTTGTTTCCTGGACCCACAATGCACCGTGAAAACCATGGAGGATCGATGCTCACTATTTTCCCTTAAAGGGGTGGTTGATTATGATTTCACTTTTTTAACTTTAGTTAGTGTGTAATGTTGCTGTTTGAGCATTAACAACATCTGCAAAGTTACAATGCTCAAAGTTCAAAGCAAAGGGAGATATTTGCTTTTAAAGAATTCACTTTTTAAGGACTACAACAAACGGCTGGTAGGGACTACACGACATTCCTCCCGGGTTAGTGACATCACTAACCCTAAAATTTACATAAACCCCGCCCCCTGAACACGATTTATAGATTATCAAGACAGAATATGCTAATCAGTGACTAGAAGATAACTACACATAAGCTACATAAATTCATCAACTAACTATTCAGAAACGTCCTGTTGCATTCTACATGTTGTCACCTCTTCTTGAGTCTCTCCATCATTGTCTGAATCCGGTTTGAACATAAAAGGCTAAAAGTTTTAGAAATGTTCAGTGCATGTCCATGTGAATGCAAGCTGTTAAAGCTCCGCCCTCTGTGCCGGGAGCAGCAGCTCATTTGCATTTAAAGGAACAGACACAAAACGGTGCGTTTTTGCTCACCCTCAAAAACTGACAATTTTTACATGCTATATCTGTGGGGTATTTTGAGCTAAAACTTCACAAACACACTCTGGGGACGTCAAAGACTTATATTACATCTTGTGAAAAGGTCATTATACCACCCCTTTAACGGAAGTTCTGAAGCTCAAAACATAAATCACGTGTGCCAACTCACTACACATAATGTTGTTTGATTGTTACTATGACATCATGGGATGATGGGACAGCAGATGTAAAATAGCCTTTTGGCTAATTCTGGCACACTATACATTTATTTATGTATTATTAGTGTGCATTGTCCCTGTTAAATAAACCTGAAATAGATAAATCATAGACATCGGGAGATCTAATAAGCTGCATTCACACACAGCTCTCTTTTGAAATATAAGATGTGGTTTGTCCTGTGTGTTTAATCCCTTAAAACATAATCTTAAAACATAATCCTTAAGACAGTCTTTTTGAAATTGAAAGCAGCGTTCTGTCAGTGAGTTTCATTTTGGACTAAACCAGTTGCCGTAGTCAGCTGCGCTGTGCATTATGGGATGAGGAGAAATGTTTGTTGACAGTTTGCACTTAAAGCATGGCAGCTCGCGGACAAACTTGGAGTTGTGAGGAGGTGCGGAGCCTGATAGAAATTATTAACGTTATTTTCGAAGCTGCATCCTTGCTTCATTCTCAAATATTATTGTTTGTCTAAAGTGGTGTAGACAAACTATATAATAAAATATGACCAGGGATACATTCAGCACGCAGTCGCCTCTCCATAGTAAACAGCGGCGTGTTGTCTGCCGGATTTTCCACCTCTTTGTTTGCTTCCGGGAGTTCTGTTGGAATTTTCCCGCACGTTAATTCTGACCAATCGAAGTGCAGTTATGGAAGTGCGTTCAAGACAAATCTGGCCAACGAGTGATGTGGGTGTTGTCACGTGACTGCATTTTGGTTCGTTTTATCAACTCATAAACTGATCCGGACCAGAGCGATCAGTGTGGTGTGAAAAGGAACCAAAACGCCTGAAAAATGCTACAAAGTATCATTTTTCGCCCTTGGTCCGGACCCTCAATGTGAAAGCACCCTCAGTGTTATCGCGCATCTGGTTAAAAACTAAGGTCAGAATGATTTTGAAATTCTTAGAATCAATCCAGAATCGTTGGAGAGAGAATCGCGATGCATCGATGGATCGGATTTATTATTATTATTTTTTTATTCCACCCCTATTCTCCTAATGTTCTGGGTTAGAACCTACTCTGAAGTAGGAGCTAATTTAGTCCCCCCAAAAGGCATTCCCATAACTAAAATCATTCCCAGTTCCTGTAGTGTAAACACGGCAAATTGCAGTTACTTCCACCAAGAGTTATAGGAACTATAAAAATTCATATTGTCCTACTGTGTGATTATAACTCTGATTATGGTGTTAAGTATATCTCAGGGGTCACATGGAGGTTTGGAAATGTTTGTTTTTATAATTAAGGACGTGATTAGTGTTAGGCTACAAGTCTGAAAGTACATTTGTTTAATTATATGATATATGTGGTGTAATTATGTCCTGCTTTGGTAAATTGCCTTGTGCAGAATGAAATGTTGTTTGTTTGCTCAAATGTCTATTTCTTAAAGAGAGAGTTCACACACAAATTATGTTATTCAATAGAACGCAGCTCTTATAGGATATAGCATAATCTCAAAGCTGTTCTTTTCCATACAGTTAAAGTGATTGCTGACCACAGATATCAAACTAAAAACGTTTATTATCAGCGAGTGACAAATTTCAGATCACAAATCTACTGTTTATGACTTCAGCAGATATGTATTGTAAAGCTTGAAACATATGTACTTTTATCATGCTTTTATGATTTTGTTATGGCCTGTTTTCTTTTTTTGGACCTTGACTACCCTGGTCACCATCTATTTCTGTTGTAAGTATGACATTCTGATGATTGTTCCACGGAAGAAAGAAAGTAAAACAGGAATGAGTGAGTTTGGAATAGCATGAGAGTGAAAAATAGGGAAGTTGCTTGATGTTTTTGTTGTTGTTGTGGAATGATGTTTACGTGCACAAACACACACATATATACACATTAGACTGACATTTCCTTGTTTTCACAGCACCAGGTGGCGCATAAATCAGTATGTGTACAATCAGGCATAATCATTTCAATCAGACATCCTAGTGTTTACGCCATTTGTTTACGCTGTTTGTTTACTCCGATCATTTTAGATGCCGCTCAACTGGCATATAAAAATGCAATTTTGCAGTGCCACATACTCTTGCTGATGATGAAAAATGATAGAACCGAGAGTGTAGACTAAACACAAACATGGAAAGATAAAGTATAATAGTTCCAGCTCAAAAATATGATTGGTTAAAGGCCCCTATATACAGCCGTGCTCAAAAGTTTACACTTTGCTGAATCTGAAATGTTAATTATTTTAACAAAATAAGAGGGATCATATAAAATGCTTGTTATTTTTATTTAGTACTGTCCTGAATAAGATATTTTTTACATGAAAGATGTTTACAAATAGTCCATATAGACAAAAAATAGCATATCCTTTATTCTTAATACTGTGTGTCATTACCTGCATGGATGATCCACAACTGTTTTTTTTGTTTCGTGATGGTTGTTCTCGAGTCCCTTGTTTGTCCTGAGCAGTTAAACTGCCCAATGTTCTTCAGGAAAATCCTTCAGGTTCTGCAAATTCTTCAGTTTCCAGCATCTTTTGCATATTTGAACACTTGCCAGCAGTGACTTGTATGATATTGAGGTCTATATATTTACACTGAGGACAATTGAGGGATTCAAACACAACTATTAAAAAAAAGGTTCAAACATTCACTGATGCTCCAGAAGGAAACGCAAAGCATCAAGAGGGGGTGAAAACTTTTGAACAGGACGAAGATGTTCAAATGTTTCTTATTTGATTAAAAAAAAAATATATATATATATATATATATATATATATATATATATATATATATATTTAATTTAGTACTGTCCTTTCGGAAGCAACAGAAGATACTTACAATTTTTTATTGATAATAAAAATGATTATTTGTTTTATATCATAATGATGCTCCTGTTTTTTTATAAAAGCAACAAGAAACAAGTGGTTGTGCAATACAATGATTTGACCACTTTTAAGGTAGTTTTAGGCACTCTGCCTGGATTTGTGCCCAACAGTAGCCCTTATCCGTGTTAAAATCACTGTAATGCAGAGCTTCCCATGGCTTATTCCTTGAAAAACACAATCCAGGCAGCTTAAAATGGTTAATGGTCCAGAAGGACACAGGGTTACATTTCGACTCTGCTGACTGTTAACTGCTGACAAATTGCCATGCCGTCTTGTTGTGCTACTGTAGATATGCCAGTATGAATGCTTAAGCACTCCCAAGATGCATCTTTATACTAGCCTGGATGCCAGCTGAACTTAGCCCCGCCCACAACATTTGAGGTCGGGAAGTTCGGTCTGGACTTGATCCGTTGTGGAGCAACTATGCTTGAACCAGAGCTGTTTGGACCAATCAAATTGTCAGGGCGGGCTTTATACGATGATGGAAAGATGATCAACAGTAACGTAATCATCCACGTCACCAAAGAGCGCTTGGGTTGAATTCGATTTGTTTGCTGTATTGTCGAGTTCTAATCCTAAACGGAGAACTTGTTCATATATGCATTCGCCTTTACTATTTCTCTCAAAAATGATGATCGTGTTGGTAAGTACTCCGTGTGTCCTTAAATTATTTTTACCACACCGGCAAAGATCGTTTACACTCTTCTACTTCTTCCAGTGTGCGTGCAGTTGAGTTCTGTTGACAACTATGCGTCGCTCAACATACGTCACTTACTCCGTTGCTCTGATTGGTTGTAGATCTATCCAATTGATTGCAGAGGCATTTTCATTCCTGGTTCGGTTGAAACACGTCCCTTAATCACAGCCCAATTGAGCAGTATCAGACTCACATTCTGACTAGAATCTGAGTATGACGACGTCAGGCTATCTTTATACTATAAGCTTAGTGCAACCCTTCATGCGTATAGCTTAACCTTTTTCAATTTTGTCAACTTTTGAACAGATTTTTGTCTGTTGGTTTAGAGGGAAAAAAACACACATTAGTTTTGGACTTTTAAGTCTGACTGGTAGAAGTTCATTATTTCTGGCTCAAATATGAAAATCGTGTGTGAAATACATTTGTTCGCAGTGTCGCTATGTTCCCAGTTTAAACTGCCAAAAAGAGACAGATGCCTAGCCATCTGAACGGTTTCAAAACTCAGACCCTCAAGTCATTCTCATC
This sequence comes from Rutilus rutilus, assembly GCF_951802725.1. Classification (NCBI taxonomy): domain Eukaryota; kingdom Metazoa; phylum Chordata; class Actinopteri; order Cypriniformes; family Leuciscidae; genus Rutilus; species Rutilus rutilus. The sequence goes on along the minus strand of NC_140217.1, from coordinate 35,083,304 downwards.
CCATTTGGAGCACGTTTGGTTAGATGAATCGAAACGTTACCCATATGTCATTGTATTAGAACAGAAGTCAGCGTTTGGAGCATGATTGTGTTAATACAACCTAGATATTTCCAACAGTCACTGTGATAGCTACTGTACAGGTATGTGCATATATAAGGATCACTTTTTGTCCATATTTTGGAGAGAATGACCATTGATGGACAGGAGAAATGCTGACAATCCTGCCAGGCTGTTTCTGTCATAGCAACACTGGCATTTGGTGACACGACATTGCAGACTTCGCCAGGAGCGGACGTGCCAACACAATTATGACAAGATGCTTGCTGCAGGGTTCCTTAACTCTTTCTTTCCCTCTGTCTCCTCCTATTTTCATAACTACCTGTAATGCTTTTCTTGTTTTATCTCCTTTGAGCTAATCCTGTAGTATAAAAATGCCATTGTTCCTTTCAGGCAGCAATGAGATTATAATATTGAGAGCAGATGGAGACGTTTGCCCTAAAGATATGCTTGTTTCTATTTTGAACTTAGAGAAAAATGCTTAGATTTGCAACGAGTCCTCAGTTATGTTTCTTTTAAAGATGAACGTTGTCCCTAATGTTCCTTAGGATAAATAAAAGACAATTGACACTATGGTTTACATACATCTGGAGTATAGAGCTATAAAATCACTGTAAAAGCTGCTTTGAAATTATCTGTATTTTACAAAGCGCTATATAAATAAAGGTGGCGTCGCTTGACTTGACTTTAAAGTAATAAAGATAGCATAACTCTAAATAAATAATATAATGGTCGTGGAAGAAGTTGATGTTTGAGTTCACTTCGAACTCTGACTTTTCTGAGCACAAATGAAGCACACTTAGGGTGTTTTCATACTTGTAGTTCAGTTCTTTTGGTCTGGACCAAAAAAGAAAATGATACATTTAATCCTGGTTCACTTAGCGTTCACACTGTCATTTTTAACACACAAACCTAAAGATAAAAAAAAAAGGCTTTTATGACGTATATTTTGCGACGGAAATTGGCGAACATCCAAATGCTGTGTGGTGGGCTAAATGCGCTCACTGTATGTGTGTACATGATGGTATATGATGGAGCTGAAGAGCTTATAAAATGTGTAAAGGAGTCAAAACAGCAGCAGGAATCCCTCTGTCACACACACACAAACAAAGATCTGCTGTGAGAAGACGTGGTTCTGATGCCTGTTCCGAACTGTGAAGGACAACATCACGACTATGACTAGAAAAACGGGTATGCTTGAGCATTCAGTCCGTTTTAGGGTCGCATCTCGTGACGTCACGTCCTGTTTTGGTTCGTTTACTGTACATGTCTTTGGTCCGTGTTGCATTCATATTTCAGTCGAACCGCACCAGAATTAGTTTGGAAGCAGACCGAGACCCATCTTTTCAGCAGTCTAGATCCACTTGTTTGGTGCGCACCAGGGTTCGGATGGCAGCATTCACACTTATTCAAATGAACCGCACTAACAGAGCAATCGCACCAGAGATCGTTTTAATTGAACCAAACATGCCAAGTGTGAACACATCTAAAGACATCTCTTCTGAGAGACACATTTGGTCTTTTTCTCAAGGGAAAAATCACAGAACCAGAAGTCGATTCTGTGCTGTCTTGGAGAAAGTTGAGATATTAATTATATCATATTTTTGATGATTCTTTCCTTCAGAAAAGTCTGCAAACAAAGATGTCAGTATGAACTCATTTTATAGCTCAGTTGTCTCTATTTGTAATGAATTTTAGTAGAAACCTCTGAGACAAACTTTAAATGAAATATAAATGAAAAGTCTCCTGAGCTTTGAAATAGCTCAAGATTTTCCTCTGGGACTATCTCTATAACCACGCTGTCTCTCTATTGTAAATGCATTTATGCAGACAGGTTCACTTAGGCTGCATAGAAAACACTCAGTAATGGTGTTCCTATTCGATTGAAGAGGGTCATTGTGTGAGTCTAGACCAAGCCTCATTTACTGCAGATTTTACCCAGACACACACACATATGCACACAGTATTTCACTCTCACACTTTGAAACACATTCTTTGTGACACATTCTTATCTCCCTTTCCCTCTCGCTCGCACACGCTCTGCTCGACTGTGATGTCTCAAGCAGCCTCGGTCTGCCGGCAATGCTCGCTCATCTGGAGGTCAGACACACAGTTGGGGGGGAGAAATCGGTCAAACAGAACAACACGCTGGCTAAGATCGGTCAACCCGAGCAGTAAGCCATGAAACGGCTTTGAAGATCTCACTGAAGAGCTAAATCTAAATCTAAATCTGAGCACATAGGGAGTAGGCAAGCTGTAGCGAAACATGAACACGCAGATTCCCGAAATGGGGAGGAACTTAACCGGGAGAATTACACAATCCTCATGGTCGCTTTAAGGAATGAACTTGATTTTTAGAAGATTTTCCCCCATACTAAACTCTCCATTGCATTACTATTAGCCACATGAATTATTCATGTGCTTAGGACAGATGATGCGTGACAAGTTGCTTTAGGTGATCAAATGACCAGTGAGCAACAGTAATGCTTGCCTTAGCAAACACCACTCGCCTTGTCTGTTATGTTAAAAACATTGCAGGAAGAGAGATGCTGGAACCTTGCTCAGATGGAGGTTATTTGATTGGTATAAGGTTGACTCCCGGCATTGACAGCCTGAGGCAGTCTGTCTCTCATAAGCACTCCGTGAAAACTTGTGTGCAGGGATTTTCTTCCTAGCAGATAGCAGCTGTAAATTGATGTGTTGCTGTCGAGAACACATGCTGTAGTCGTTCACGCCGCACTTGGTAAATAACATGCGCTCTTGGAAAAGAAACACACACACCAGTGTGTTCGCATATGATTGTCCGTCGCTATCTAAAGTGCTGAAAGAGAGAATAGACCTTATTCGCAGCAGCGCCATCTTTGATTTTTTTTTTTTACGTGAATTAAAGCAGGGTTGTGAGGGATAGACGTACATATCTTCAGTGGGTTTTACTATTATTTATTTATTGTGTTTTTGGAAGGTTCTGCTCAAGAAATTACAGTTGACAAAAAACTCCAGAAAACATGAGCTGTGGAAAATTAGTGATCTAGGAGCTTTAAACAGCTTTTTTAGCTGATGCCTTTGAAAACACTGTTTATCCCTCACAGCCTCACAGTTTATCCCTCACTTTCATACCAGTCATGGCGCTGCTCTGAATAAGGTCTATAGTGTTGTATCTCGCAGAAGACAATGATACTTGTTGCCAGGTAACCACACCTGACATTGAGCAGATGGTAGTCATCAAACCTCATTCAACAACACTTCTACTCTCACCAACTCAGGAGTCTACATTTAATTGTAATCAGTTAAACTTTCAGTGCTTAATCCTTAATAAATACATTTTATTTATTTATTTAAAATTCTGTAATTTACGGGGGTGGCAATCGGATTCGAATTAGCTCTTGAAAAATGCAGGTAGTAACAATTTGCTACATTTACTAAAATTCTATGCAGTGTGTACTGAACCGAACTGAACAACTGGTTGTTAATGACGTATTTTAACATGCATCAGAAATGCGGACGGTGTGGTGAAAGAAATCACAGGGAAAGCGGTACGAACCTTGACTCATTCTTGTTGCCGTACTAGAAAAACTGCGAACAAGAACAAGCCCGCAATAAGCCAAAAAAAAAATCCAAATGCTTTATGCTGAAAATAAGAACAAAATGTCGTGACCCGCACCTGCTCACTTTAATAACAATGTAAACTCAATTGCTTTATGAGCGACAAGCCATGGCAACACAGCAAGAGCGTGCTCTGTAAAGCAGTCTTTCCAAAGCAAAACATGATGATTCCCGTCAACTGTGCTTTAGTTAAAATGGCTGAACATACAGTAATGAACAAATTTTTTTTTTTTTGTTGCTTTAATATTTCTTTGGTCAGAATAGCAGATACTAAACACGTGAGATGCGAAAACTTTACTATGGTTACCACAGTGTCAATCATCGCAATTTTGGGACTAAGTCGTATTCTGTATGCATAGAACAATAATTTAGGTGACTCACTCCTGCTTTTTAACGCGGTTGTCCTCCTGAAACTTTACAGTGTGTACATGGCCTATAAGTACCTGTACTTTGCCATTATATGTGAAGCTTTTATGTAAATTCTGACCCTCATGTCATTCCAATCCAAACATTCCAATTTTGTACAGAATTTCCATTATTGGGTGACACTTAGGTTGAGTAGGAGCATGTGTGCATGTGTGGTTGCGTGGGCTCGCACAAATGAAGTAACATTATAATTGAAGACTGATTTATCTTTGTTTGTACATGTGGTACTGTAGTGTGGTGTGTTGAATTATGGGATGTGCATTGATAGTGTAGTACCACATGGTGGCAGTGCTGATCCAAATCCATTTCTGCCACATTTCTGCTTTACACTTTAAGCTTTTCAGGAACTTACTGCCCAGGCCTGAATTCAGATAACCCACTCCATTAAATTCAACAGAAACCACTTCAGCCCATAGCCTTCATTTAGACATGTTTATAGAAAAATACTGTCCAACTTAATTCAGATCAGTTGATAAATGTTACTAAAAGCATGTGTGTCTGAACATCTCAGGTTTCAGGCACCATGCTGTTTGTTCTTTTAAAGGACTTTTTCGACCTGTTCTTAATTGTGTGTGTGTGTGTGTGTGTGTGTGTGTGTGTGTGTGACAGAGACTGTTAAAGACTAATTAATCTCCTGGTGCCCTTCCTGTATCAGCTGTTCATAGATTAACCAAAGTAAATAGTCCTGTTTCTACCTCCATGTATCCTCACAGAGAACATTGAGACAGTGAGAGCAGCTCTGCATATCCGATTTTTTAATTTATTAACGTTCAGGGCGAGTATGTTCATATAAATGTCCTGAACAGTAGCAATGCCACAAAACAAGCAATTAAAAATGTAACTGTAAGCTGTAAGATTTTGCCTTGAAACAGTGGGTTGGACTCCCTTTGGCCTTCAGAACTTCCTCAATTCTTTGTGGCTTAGAGTCAACAAGGTGCTAGAAACATTCCTCAGAGATTTAAGTTCAAATTGACATGATGATATCATGCAGTTGCTGCAGATTTGTCGGCGGCACATCCATGATGAGAATCGTACTTGGTTACTTACGTAACCTCGGTTCCCTTAGAGATAAGGGAACGAGTACTGCGTTGCAAACGCTGTGGGAAAACTCCTTTTCTCGAGAATATTGAAGCCTTTATTTTAAAACGCATTGCTGCAGCATAAGCGAGAGCATCAGGCTCGCGCGAGCTAGCTGATAGGCTATGCTGCATGCAACTGCACGAACCAATGGCGAGAGAGCAGAGGCGCACGAACCAATCAGAGAGCTTGGCGCCCTGCCATACTCGAGCGCGCCAAATAGGGCGTGGCAGAAGAGTATAAATACAGAGAAATCTCGCCATAAAACAGGTCTAATCGACTGAACGAAAATACCTGATGTTCGAGGATAGCACGGCAGGGCAACGCAGTACTCGTTCCCTTATCTCTAAGGGAACCGAGGTTACGTAAGTAACCAAGTACGTTCCCTTACGAGAATGTTCTCTCGTACTGCGTTGCAAACGCTGTGGGAACACTTTTTAAAACGCCGTGCTAAGTCTCGTGGCTACTCTAATCCAGGAATTTCCGGGATAGAAAGTAGCCAGAATACCACAGACCAGAACATCGGGTCTAAAGATACTTGGTGTGTACATAGGCTAGGGCGAAAGGGGCCAGCCCATGTAAAGTTCCCATACAACTTAGAAATTTAACCCGGATCGGAGAGCCGAGGTTAGATTGAGAGAACCCGTGCTTGTAAAGCAGGGACCTCTAAGTTATAAAATCTCGCAAATGTGGACGGAGCTGACCAGCCTGCCGCCGCACAAATGTCTTCAATAGAGACACCACTAGTCCAAGCCCACGAGGAGGCGATGCCTCTCGTGGAGTGAGCTCTGACACCCATGGGGCAAGGAAGGCCCAGTGAGGTGTATGCTAAAGCAATAGCATCAACTATCCATCTGGATAGCGTGAGTTTCGTGACCGGCAACCCTTTGGTTCGGCCCCCGAAACAGACAAAGAGCTGTTCGGACTGCCTAAACGAGGCCGAACGCTCCAAGTATAATCTCAACGCTCTAACAGGGCAGAGTGTATGAGCATCACTGTCTTCTCCCGAAACTGGGAGGGCCGACAGCGAAATTACCTGCGCTCTGAACGGAGTAGAGAGCACCTTAGGCACGTAACCGTGTTTTGGCTTCAAAAGGACTTTAGAGTCGTTGGGGCCAAACTCAAGACAGGAAGCGCTTATGGAAAGCGCATGTAAGTCCCCTACTCTTTTGACTGACGCCAGTGCCAGTAACAGAGCAGTTTTCAGGGAAAGGGACTTTAGGTCCGTGGACCCCAAGGGTTCAAAGGGGGGTCCCTTGAGGGCCCGTAGAACCAGAGAAAGATCCCAGGCCGGCACTGAGGGAGGCCGAGGCGGGTTGAGCCTCCTGGCTCCTTTAAGGAAGCGAACAATAAGGTCGCATTTTCCCAGAGAAGAGCCAGCCACCAAAACGTGAAAAGCCGCGATGGCTGCCACGTAAACTTTGAGTGTGGACGGGGAACGTCCCGCGTCCAACAGCTCCTGGAGAAAGGAAAGAACCAACGGTACTTCACAAGAGTGAGGGTCGAGGTTTCGAGCCTGACACCAGCTGGAAAACACTGACCATTTAAGGTGGTAGAGACGTCTAGTAGACGGAGCTCTAGCCTCCAGAATAGTATTCAGGACGCCCTCTGGGAGGTCCTGGGGTAGCCGTTGAGCGGCCAGGCATGAAGGGCCCACAAGTCGGGACGGGGGTGCCATATCCTTCTGTTCGCTTGAGCCAATAAGTCGCTCCTCAGAGGAATTGGCCAAGGGTCTGAAACTGACAGCTGCATCAGCTCTGGGAACCAAGATTGGGACCGCCAGAGAGGAGCTATCAAGAGGATCGCACACCCCGTGTTCCTGATCCGTTCGATGACCTGAGGCAGCATCGAGACCGGAGGAAACGCGTAAAGGGGACGATTGGGCCAGTCGTGGGCCAGCGCGTCCTTTTTCTTCGAAAAGAAGATTGGGCAGTGACAGTTGTCTTCTGAGGCGAAGAGGTCTACCTCTGCCTGTCCGAAGATTTCCCATAATAGGAGAACTGTCTGGGGGTGGAGAGACCATTCCTCTGGGGGAACGTTGCCCCGAGAGAGCATGTCTGCTCCTGTATTCAACGTGCCCGGCACGTGAGCTGCTCTGAGCGAGCGCAGATTGGTTTGAGCCCAAAGTAGCAGCTGGGTAGCTATGGCGAGCAGATTGCGGGATCTGAGACCGCCCTGGCGATTTATGTAGGACACCACTGACATGTTGTCCGTCCGGACCAAGACATGGTGTCCTACCAGGTGTGGAAGGAAGGTTTTTAGGGCCAGAAAAACTGCTCTCATCTCGAGGCAGTTTATGTGTAGGCGTTTCTCCGAGCTCGACCAGAGGCCGGAGGCAGGCCTGCCCTCGTACAGGGCTCCCCAACCTGAGTTGGAGGCATCTGTCGAAATGACCCTCCTTTCTGAGACCACTCCCATGCTCACGCCCTGCTGATACCAGCTGGCGTTCATCCAAGGGGCCAGTGCTAGAATGCAATGCTGGTCCACCCTGATGTTCAGGATACCTGTACGCCAAGCGTGAGGGGGTACCCGAGGTGCTAGCCACAGCTGAAGAGGACGCATGCGCAGTAGACCTAGTTGGAGTACTGAAGCTGCCGAAGCCATAAGGCCCAAAATCCTCTGATACGTTCGAAGGGGTACATGAGTGCCCTTCGTGAACGACGCGGCGAGCTGTTGGATTGAGAGAGCGCGGGTAGAAGTGGGCCACGCTCTCATAAGTACGGAGTCTAGAACTGTTCCCAGGAACGTAATACGCTGACTGGGGGACAGAATACTCTTGGAGAAGTTCACCCTGAGCCCCAGGCATTCTAAATGACTGAGAAGCCAGGCTTTGTGAGTATTGGACTCCGCCTCTGACTGAGTCAAAATGAGCCAGTCGTCGAGGTAGTTCAGGATGCGCATTCCCCGCTGTCTCAGGGGGGAGAGAGCTGCATCCATGCATTTCGTGAACGTACGAGGTGCCAGTGCCAGTCCAAAAGGTAGAACTGTGTACTGGTATGTCTGCCCCTCGAAGGCGAATCTCAAGAATGGCCTGTGGTGGGGGTTCACTTGGATGTGAAAGTACGCGTCTTTTAGATCCACTGAAAAGAACCAATCGCCTGGGCGAATTTGCGCCAGGATGTGTTTGGTTGTAAGCATTCTGAACGGCCGTGTCATGAGGGCTTTGTTCAGATGCCTGAGATCTAAAATGGGTCTTAAGCCGCCGTCCTTCTTCGGAACGAGGAAGTAACGGCTGTAAAACCCTGACTCGCTTAGTGCAGCGGGAACTCTCTCGATAGCCCCCTTTGCCAGCAGACCCTGTACTTCGGTGCGGAGGACATGAACTAGTGTGCTCCTTACTGAAGTTTGAATAACCGCTCGAAAGCGTGGTGGTCTGCGGGAGAACTGAAGCGAGTAACCGCGCTTTATGATGTTCATTACCCACTCTGAGACTCCGGGTATGGCCTGCCATGCCAGAGCCCGATGAACCAGAGGTATGATCATATCTGAAGACTGAGCGCCCGGAGACGGGGGCTCGACTAGACATGAAAGTGAAATTTTGCTCGATTTGTGCTTTTTGTGGGTCGCTGTTAAAACAGCGTTTGTGTGCAGAGGTGCATGACAGATAGCAGGCCCTATTTCTGCATTTAAAACTACTCCAGCCGCCTGAACTGAAGAGGGGGCTGTGAGCAGTGTTCGAGCGATCTTCGGGGCTGGTCCGGCCGCGGCGGGACATGAACCCCTCTTTCTGCCGGTTAGGACGGCTTCTTCGGCTCGAGGTCGAGCGTGAGCTTCGGTCTGGGTCCCTGGCGCTTAGGGAAAGGGTAACGTTTCGCTGGCTTTAAGCGCTGACCGGTCTCAGCCGCTGGGCGGGGCTGATGAACCTGAGGAACTGACTTCTCTGGCCGCGGCGCGCTCTTGGGACGCCGTGAAGCCGAGCTGGAGCGTTTGGGGAGAAAGTGCTTCATAGCACTAGAAGCCTTCTGTGCTTCGGTGAAGCGCTCCGCGAAGCCATTGACAGATGGGCCGAAGAGACCAGATGTGGAGATCGGAGAGTCTAAGAAGGCGGTTCTATCTGCGTCCTTGATCTCCGTCAAGTTAAGCCACAGGTGGCGCTCAAGCACAATCAAACTGGCCATGCTGCGGCCGAGAGCTTGAGCGGTGGTCTTCGTGGCCCGAAGCGCCAAGTCTGAAGCGCTACGGAGGTCTTTCAGGGTGTCCGGGAGAGGGCCTGACTCATCCATGGAGCGGAGGAGTTTGGCCTGGAACGCCTGAAGTGTGGCCATGGCGTGAATCCCCGAGGCAGCTTGGCCAGCGGTGGCGTAGGCACGGGCGGCCAAAGCTGAAGTGGCCCTGCAGGGCTTAGACGGCAGCGTCATCTTAGACCTCCAACTGCCTGCAGTGGGAGGACATAAATGGACGGCGACCGCTTCTTCGATGGGGGGAAGAGACACGTAGCCCTTCTCTTCAGCGCCGTCGACAGAGGAGAGCGTGTGAGAAGCGGAAGCGCGCGTTCGCGCTGAAAAGGGCGCGCGCCAGCTTTTAGTGAGCTCCTCGTGGACCTCCGGCAGAAAAGGAGCGGCGCGCTGACGGGGGGCCTGTTGGCGGCCCGGCAGGTACCACTCGTCGAGGCGGCCTCTTGCAGGTTCAGCTGGGGAAAGCCAGTTGAGTCCTAGTTCGTCGACAGCGCGAGACATGACACGGAAAAGTTCGGCGTCGATGTTCGCACGTGTGTCAGGACGATCGCTCAGAGAAGAGGGGGCGGGGTCCACAGAGCCCGACCATTCCTCGCTCTCGGATGCCGCCACAGAAACAGCGTCATCCTCATCCGCCGATCCGCCAAAAGAAACGAGTCCCGCCGCTTCGAGAGAGGGGCGTTGGTCGCTTCTCGCGAACAGAACCGGGGATTGGGAGGCGGGTGAAGCACGCGGGGAGAGACCCGGCGTGAGCTCTTCAACCTCACCGCTTTCGGGGATCCTCTGATCTCGTCGCTTCTTCCTACGGGGCTCGTGGGGCGCCGAAGACGGAAGTGAAGCGGGTTCGCCCTCTGAAGTAGCGAGGGCGAGACGTGACCGGAGAACCGCCATGGTCATGCTGTCGCAGTGTGGACAGCCGCCTTTAGTGAGCGCTGCCTCGGTGTGCTCAGGACCGAGACAGACCGCGCACAGTGTGTGTCTGTCAGACACATGCAGGGAAACCCCGCAGGACTCGCAAACAGACATTTGAAACAACGCTGTTCGCGCGCTGTGAAAACAGCGGTATGCTCTTTTAGATAGTGCAAAAAGGATACTCGTCGGATGCCACAGGGAAACGCTCAGCCGGCGATCTGCGAGGATGATCTGCCAAAACCTGAAGCTGTTCCGCTGAAGGGCTTCTCAACGACGAGCGGCTTCTCTCTGGAGATTTCAGCGAAGAGGTGAGTCTCGAAGCTGAAGGAGATTAGATCTGTTTTATGGCGAGATTTCTCTGTATTTATACTCTTCTGCCACGCCCTATTTGGCGCGCTCGAGTATGGCAGGGCGCCAAGCTCTCTGATTGGTTCGTGCGCCTCTGCTCTCTCGCCATTGGTTCGTGCAGTTGCATGCAGCATAGCCTATCAGCTAGCTCGCGCGAGCCTGATGCTCTCGCTTATGCTGCAGCAATGCGTTTTAAAATAAAGGCTTCAATATTCTCGAGAAAAGGAGTTTTCCCACAGCGTTTGCAACGCAGTACGAGAGAACGTTCTCGTAAGGGAACTCCCATTCCACCACATCTCAAAGGTGCTCTATTGGCTTGAGATCTGGTGACTGTGGAGGCCATTTGAGTATAGTGAACTCATTGTCATTTTCAAGAAACCAGTTTGAGATGATTTGAGCTTTGTGACATGGCTTGTTATCCTGCTGGAAGTAGCCATCAGAAGATGGGGACACTGTGGTCATAAAGGGATGATCATGATCAGCAACAATACTCAGGTAGGCTGTGGCGTTTGATGCTCTGGTACTGAGTGGCTCAAAGTGTGCCAAGAAAATATCCCTCACACCATTACCGTACACCACCACCACCAGCCTGAAGCGTTGATACCAGGCAGGATGGATCCATGCTTTCGTGTTGTTTTTACAAAATTCTGACCCTACCGTCTGAATACCGCAGCAGAAATGAAGACTCATCAGACCAGACAATGTTTTTCCAATCTTCTATTGTCCAATTTTGATGAGCCTGTGCGAATTGTAGCTTCAGTTTGCTGTTCTTAGCTGACAGGAGTGGCACCGGTGTGTCTTCTGCTGCTGTAGCTCTTCTGCTTCAAGGTTAGACATGTTGTGCATTCAGAAACGCTCTTCTACAGAGCTCGTTGTATTTGAGTTACTTTTGCCTTTCTATCAGCTCGAACCAGTCTGTCCATTCTCCTCTGACCTCTGGCATCAACAATGCAATTTTGCCCTTATAACTTTTGTTCACTGGGTATTTTCTTTTTTTTTAACCTTTCTTTGTAAACCCTAGAGATGGATGTGTGTGAAAATCCCAATATATCAGCAGTTTCTGAAATACTAAGACCAGCCCGTCTTGCACCAACAGCCATGCCATGTTCAAGTCACTTAAATCACCTTTCTTCCCCATTCTGATGATCAGTTTGAACTTCAGCAGATCGCATTGACCATATAAGTTGCTGCCATGTGATTGGTTGATTAGGTATTTACATCAATGAGCAGCTAAACAGGTGTACCTAAAGTGGCCAGGGAGTATATACAGTGATATATAATATATAATATATAATATATATATATATATATATATATATATATATATATATATATATATATAGCCTTTAGCATATACATATAGGCCTATATGTCACGGGCTGAGTGGCTATAATGAGCGCACTACGAAGGAATATCACAAATAAAGTCTTTAATTATTAATTAAACCAGGAACACGCAGGAGATAACAGGAACAATAATCCTTCAAACATAACCATGTTAACAGACGATACCGGACAAAGAAACTGAATGAACAGAGGGTTTAAATACACAGGGATATTTAACGTAACCTGAAACGCGTACATTAGACAATCATGCACAATGGAGACAAACTAGCAAAGGGAACAATGGCAAACATGAACAGAACACAGAAAACTGAACATGCACGTTATATGTATAATATGTTATTTTATAGGATATGCCTATTCAGGGCCAAACCTGCCAATGGCTGGTGACTTAAGAAAATTTACCGGCCAAAAATATATATTTTTTTCAGCCATGAAACATCTAGATCAGTCCTTATTAAAGTTACAAAAGTTATTCAGTCAAGAGCAATGAGTGATTTTTCTTTGTCTTTTGTTTGATTAAAATTTTAAAAAGACAGCAGCAGGATTTTTAGGCTGCTGTCACTTTAAGAGCTAATGCATGGATTCAATATACTGTCACACATGCGTTTTCTTTCTCAACTGTTTACGTTCACTTAAGACATAACTGAGTATGTTTACGAGGATACGTGCCAGGACAGTCATTTTGACAATTTTGTTTGAATATGTCTGTTCAAGCGCAAGAAGATGTGCAAGAGAGCTCAATTCTGTTTTCGCGTGCTGTCTGAGACGCGGATTTCTGGGTTGCAACTTTGCGTTGTTATAATTCATACTTATTTTACCGACCAACTGGCAATTGACACTGTTTTATATACTCACCATACTTGATTTTTACTCTTGTTTGGCGCTTGGTGAATGTTCATTTTATGCCCTGTGTCTATTATTTTACCTACTGATACTATCACATGATCTTAAAGCTGCAGTTCGCAGTTTTTCCTCTTTGTCGCCATCTCTGTTCGAAATCTGCAATTGCGGTTATTCGCGGAATTATCAACTTTACGTGGGTTGTGCCTCGGCACGGCACAGCGCGGATGAATCCAATGTTTTGAGGAGAATGTGCGGCTGTCAGTCGCCGTGCCGGTGTGGATCCTGTCATTCGCAATCACAGATTCTACTTTTTTGGAAGTATGACCAACATAAGAATTTTCACTGGAAAATGTCGTCTGAACAAGTAAGTATCATCCAATTTTGTTCTGCCCTACTAAGGGGAAAAAACCATTGCAGTAAATCGCGCCGATTAAATCTAACGATCGCTTATCCTATCACGTCAAACCGTGCAAATTATACTTTGTTCTCAAATTGTTAATGTTAACAACATCAGCATTGCGTGACTACATTTAATGCCCTTCCGATATTTATCCTTGTTTTCGCATGAGCCCGGTTACAGTCTCTTTTTTTCTCCGAAGTCCGAAGTCTTTCGCGTTTTACAGCGGGTGAATCTCCTGGTGATTGTCGTTTGAACCTTTCTGGATCCGCCATCGAATTGATAAGTTTAAATCAAGTGCTGTGAGAAAAGGCTATAAATCTCCACCTCCGACATCCTCACTCGCAATATAGCCTACTAGACGAGACTCCTTCTTTATGTGTACAGATGTGACGTAATGACGCAAAGACATGCTCAAATTTCCCATGGGAATCCACCAGTCCCACTGGAATTAAAAACTAGAGATGCACCGATTGATCAGCTGGTGACCGGAATTGGCCGATTTTCACGTGATCGGCCGTGACCGGCGACCGGCCGGTCAGTCTGACAAATGCCGATTTTATGCCGGTCAAATGCACTCGGGCGCCATGATTAACATCGCGCAACATCAGCATCACACGCGTGCACACGGAACACGCATGTAGGAAACCTCGTGAATTACGTCCGTTCAGACCTCAAGCGCGTATTTTTTTTTGGTGTGCATGTTAATCAATGAGTGCATTCACAACGGGAGCAGGAGCAGCGCGTGAGCGTCAAGCAGGAGCGTCGCGAGCAGTGAAGCGCGTGTTTCGGCACCGAGTCTATTTGCTGCACTGCTCACGCTCAATTAAAGGGAAAGCACACTTTTGATGGACAAAATAGCCTAAATAGGGTTTCACAAAAAAAGTGCCCAAAATGCACAGAATTTGCGTGTTTTAACAAGAACTGCAGTAGGCTATGTCAGAAAAGAAAACGAAGACTAATATTTATAGAAAATGTACCCATTTAAACTTGTTTTATTATTCAGTTTGTACAAGTGATTGCAATAGGCCTGTGTGTGTGTGTGTGTGTGTGTGTGTGTGTGTGTGTGTGTGTGCTTTGAGAAATATCTTTAGCCTATACTGCAAGGCTATATTTATTTTATTTTTTATTTATATATTATTTTATTGCCATTCCCTGTTTTCATACAGTTTAGTTTGCTAAATACATATATATAAAAATTATTGGATATTGAATGTGAAAAGGAAATGGTTCTTCCATAACACTTTAGATGTGTGTGAATTACCCACACCTGGAGTAATTTATATAGTTCTATTTTATAGCGTTTATCTGTTCAAAAAAATATGTAGCCTACTATGCAAATTGTAAAATGTTCTATTACAGAAAATATATAAAATAAATATTTGTGTGTGCTGTAAAGTGGTTAGAAAAAATGAAATCGGAATCGGCTAAAATCGGTATCGGCAGGTCAAACTTAATGAAAAATCGGAAATCGGAATCGGCCCAGAAAATTGTAATCGGTGCATCTCTATTAAAAACATTATTACAAGCTTACCGTTTTGAATCGAGCTAAGGCAAGCAGATAGTGTTGAACACTGGCTGGTTATGTTCTTGCTCAAAAATTTATTTTGGATAATTTTTAACCCAAAAAAGCTACGGACTGCAGCTTTAAGCAAACAGTAATACCCACCGATAAATGAGACTCTCTGAAGAGACATCCCTTTAAAAATGAATGGTCACCTTTCAGCATTAGCTGTAGAAGAAGAGCCCTAATGGTTTTTGTCTCTGACGGTCCGACCCCAAAGTGATTATAAAATGTCCTGTATCAAAGACACAAGCCGTCGTCCGTCTCTCAGGTCATGACAGTATCTGCCACCCAACGGATAAAATAATCTCTTTTACTGAGCTGACTTTGGATGTCACCTTGGGTCACTTTTGATTGTTTTAGACTCATTTTAGGGTGTTTTAGTGATGAAGGATTGGGGGCTAGCTCAACTGGCACAGCACAGGCAATTATGGGTAGTGCTATTTTTCTTTTCCTAAAGAGTTTTATGAGAAGCATTAAGACAAATTTTAATGAAACATAACTGAGATTCAAGTTTAATGAGCTATAAAAGAGTAATGGATTGTTACCGTAGTAAAAGTCATCCTACTATTAAGTTAAAAATAAAAAAGATTTTTTAACAACCAATGTTATTTTTAACTAATTGAGAGAAAGAGCAGCGAGTAAGCACAAGATGTTTATTTACTCTGAGCTCTCCGTCAGCTGATATGAGATGAGATGAGATAGTACATTGTGCTGTTGCCAATGTTTCCATACAGTAAACACCCATTTATCTGAGCCTGAGGTTACCAAAGGTTATATATGTTGTCTTTAAAAGGTCTGCCTGAGAAAATGATGTTTTAAATGTGTGACAGTGTCACAGTACAGCTAGTTATCGACTGAGTTTTAATTGAAGAAGCTTTAGTATGTTTAGTCTGAATTTATTGAATGTAATTTATCATGCTGACTAATTTCATCAGTTGTACCGGGCCAGTGGGAATGTTTTATTAGAACTTTATATCCAGTGTTGAACAGATTTGTTTTTATATACGAGATGTTTTTATGAACAAGATATTGTTCAATACGACCACAAAAAATATACACAATCACATGACTTTTGTTTGTTGTTGTTAAACATACATTTTATACATTCATTCTATAATAGACATGTTTTAAATGTCTGAATTAAAGTCATTTTTATTTTGTAAGCAAAAATGTCAGTGTGTGTGTGTGTGTGTAGCTGTCCTGAGCAGCTAATGGAAAAAAAAACATAAAAACAGTTTTCGTCTCAAGGCTAAAAACCTTGAGAATGTGTTACAAATATTTAAAATAGACAGTCTTTGTTGTTTCTACATTAATTTGGATTCCGTGTGAAAATATGTATTACAATATAAAAATATATTAATTTTTTTTTTTTTTTCTAAAAGGAATCAATACTTTTATTCAGCAAGGAGGCATTAAATTGATCAAAAGTTACAGTAAAGACTTTTATGTTACAAAAAAAAAAAAAATCTATTTCAAATAAATGAAATAAAACTTTCTATTCATCAAAGAATCCTGAAAAATTTTTTTTTACACAATTGTTTTCAAGATTGATAATAATAATGAATGTTTTTTGAGCAGCAAATCAGCATATTAGAATGATTTCTGAAGGATCATGTGACACTGAAGACTGGAGTAATGATGCTGAAATTCAGCTTTGCATCTCAGGAATAAATTACATTTTAAAACATATTCAAATAGAAAACAGTTATTTTAAATTGTCATTATATTTAACAACATTGGGTTTTTTTTGCTGTTTTTCAACATTTTTGGTATTTTTAATCAAATATATGCAGCCTTAGTGAGCATAAGAGACTTCTTTTAAAAACATCCCAAACTTATATATATATATATATATATATATATACATTTTTTATTTTATATATATATATATATATATATATAGCACTTAGTTCATAAAATATGATGAAATCGAATGATATTGTGGGAGCTGAATCATACAAAAAGACACATTTTTATATAGTTTATTTTTTATTAATCATGGCTAGGTTTGGGTCATACATATTTCTACAACTTATATTTCTAAGAACTTACCACTTGGTTCTTTTCATCACGTGTCTAGTAAGTGAAGACATCATTTGAAAAGCGAGCACCTGCCCATAGCTGTGGATCCTCTGTCTCAGGTAGTGAAAGGGAGGGAAGAGAGGAGGGATAGGAAGCAGAAAAGGAGGGACACACTCTCACACATTGAGACAGAGGCACAAAACAAGTGAGTCTGAGACAGAGACGGAGGTGAAGAGACTGTCGAGGGAAAACAGAAGAATGTCTCACAGGAAGAGGAGCTTTACTTTTGGAGCATATGGGGGGTAAGAGCGTGTGTGTGTGTGTGACAAGGACAGATGATGGTGACTTTGATATCTCATTTGTTCTGTGAGGAGTAACCATTCACAGAGCAGGAAGCACATTGCTGGATGTTTATATGCTGTTGTAGTTAATGTTTCCTGGCTGCTATGGTTTATAGATGCTAACTTCCAGTTCTAGGATGCAGATGTTGATTGGTCATACATTCGTTATTATCAGCAAACATGATGTCTTATAATCAATGGTAATACCATTTCAGAATGCTTTATTTTGATTGGTTCATGTTTCAAGTTGCTGATTAATGTTCTGCAGGGCTATGAAGGGCTATGAATCGATTGGTTTGGTTAAAATTTTCTGAAGAGACACGATCGCTTTATATGATGAAGCTTATATGATTATATGAGGAAGTTTTAATTTAGGATTTTATTCAAATATAAACTGAGCAGAAGCTCAAATGTGCTGTGTAACACTAGAATGGACCTTATTGGTTCTTGCTGAAGCTCAAACATGCTGCGTAACAGGAGAATTAACCTCATTGGTTCTTGCTTGAGCTTCCGTTTACCACCACAGCTGATGTGTGAGTTGATGAATAACTGCATAAATTGAGTAAAGTGAGTTGATGAATAAAAGCATGAATTCAACCTGTTCATTATATAAAGTGGTCGTGTCTCTTCAGAAAATTTGGACTAAACCACTCAATTCATATATGGATTAGTTTTACTATCTCTTTATGAACTTTTTGAAGCGTCAAAGTGGAGGGACAGAAAGCTCTCAGATTTCATCAAAAAGAAAAACAAAAGTCTTACAGGTTTGGAATGACATGAGGATGAGTAATTAAGGACTGACACAACAAAGGGAAATTCTCTTTCTAAAAGTAGACATAAATTTTTTTGTTTAATTTATTCATAAAAACAAGTTATTACTTATGCACGTGTCTTTTATACTTGCACATGTTGTGCCTGCTTGGTTAGAACGGTTCAGTTGGAACGCTGAGAGTTTGATGATGGTGAGATGATGTCAGAGATTGCTAAGATGTCTCTTCAAACAAAGAGGGAAACACGAGTCATGAAGTGATTTGTGACATTCGTCTTGTATCTATTGCCTGGCTGCAACTTTATATGTGAAGTTTAAAGCACTTTTGTGTTGAAATAATAGATCATATAAATAGAGCACCCTTAATGATACAAAAAAAAATTGTATTGTGCTACATCTGCTGGTCTTTGGCATTTCACCTACATCACCAGGTTTAACAGGTTTGTATTTTGGATTGCATAAGCAATCTGAAACCTGTTCTGTTTGATCCAGCATGTTTACTGACACATGCTCGTACAAACACACACTGATCCCCCATTTGGTGATTTATAGGCTTTGTTTCCACAGTCAGCGGCTCGGCTCCAATATTTACTCCTGAACCCAAGTGTGTTTACAGTGAATTTGTGTTGGTAGAGGGGTTTACTTGTGTCATATACGGTTTGATTACATTTTTAAATTAAAATCAGTGTTTACAATTGCATATGACAAATTTTCCCATGCCTTTCACACCTATACACTCTTAAAAATAAAGGTTCCAAAAGGCTTTTTTTGCAGCGATGCCATAGAAGAACCATTTTTGGTTCCACAAAGAACCTTTCAGTAAAAAGAAACATGTTAAGAACATTTAAAGAATTTGTTTCCACTAAAAAGAACCTTTTGTGCAATGTGGAAAGTTTCCATGGATGTGAATGCCAATAAAGAACTTTTTATTTTTAAGAGTGCATTTTATAATATGAATTGAAGAAAATGTCTGGGATGCAGATCTGTATAAATCCTGTGTAATTTAGTGAAGTTAATTATTGAAAAATCGCATCCTCCTGACCTGTCCTTAAAGGGATACTCCACTTTTTTGGGAAATAGGCTCATTTTACAACTCCCCCAGAGTTAACCAGTTGAGTTTTACCGTTTTCGAATCCATTCAGCCGATCTCCGGGTCCGGCGGTACCACTTTTAGCATAGCTTAGCATAGATCATTGAATCGGACAAGACCATTAGCATCTCTCTCAAAACAATGACCAAAGAGTTTCGATATTTTTCCTATTTAAAACTTGACTCTTCTGTAGTTACATCGTGTACTAAGACCGACGGAAAATGTAAAGTTGCGATTTTGTAGGCTGATATGGCTAGGAACTATACTCTCATTCCTGCGTAATAATCAAGAAACCAGCAGTATAATGATATGACGCAGCGCCTGAAAATAGGTCTAATAGGTTAGACAAACTGCGTCATATCATTACGCCTGCTGGACTCGTGGTACGGCAGCAACGTTTCTTGATTATTACGCAGGAATGAGAGTATAGTTCCTAGCCATATCAGCCTAGAAAATCGCAACTTTTCATTTTCCGTCGGTCTTAGTACACGATGTAACTACAGAAGAGTCAAGTTTCAAATAGGAAAAATATCGAAACTCTTTGGTCATTTTTTTGAGAGAAATGCTAATGGCCTTGTCCGATTCAATGATCTATGCTAAAAGTGGTACCGCCAACTCAACTGTTTAACTCTGGGGGAGTTTCCAAAAAAAGTGGAGTATCCCTTTAAAATCAGCATTAAGTCATTTAAGAATATAAATTTAAGCACAAAGTACTACCATTTGATTCAATGGTAAGGTTTTGTTAACATTAATTAATGTATTACTGTAACTGCATGAACTAACCATGAGCAATACATTTGTTTCTGTATTTGTTCATTTTTAACGTTAACGTTAAATTATAAAAACACAGCTGTTCATTATGTTAGTTCACATTGCATTAACTAATGCAAACAATTTCAACTTATACATTATTTTGATAATGTATCTGTAAATAATATCCAGCCGGTTGTTATCTCAGAATAAACCCCTGACAGGGTGATCAGGACCCCGATGTGAAACTGAGGCTATTTGCCACATAAGTGAATAATTAGACACGAAATATTGATCCGAGTCGAAATATTTTATTAGGTCTTTAAACGCAAAGCTTCTGCAGAGAGAGCAGTTGCTAGCGCGGCAAGTTCGAACTAGACAGACATTTAAGGGATATGGTACACAGTCATACTACTTATTACACAGCATTTCGTCCCATAAATAATTATGGGGATAACCTGTACCTGTTTGTTATCTTATAATCCAACAGTGTACAAAACAATCGTCGCAAAATGGCAACAGCTGTGTTTGTATGAAACGAGAGAGCGAGTCCACAATACTGGATGACTGTGCACAAAATATTGAGTTGAGTTTTAATATTTTATTAGCTCACCAAATGCAAAACCTCCACGAGGAAAAAACATTCCTTAGTGCTGCTGACTTCAGTAACCCGGATGAGCCTGTGTTATCTGTTTCCCCCGGGGAATAATATACCACTGGATAGCGCGATTGACCAATCAGAATCAAGTATTCCACAGAGCCGTGTAATAGTAAAGATTAAAGTCCAATTCTTGTAAAGGCAATTCTAAAAAAAAATTCTAAACACATTATAAATGTTAGAAATGTATTG
Source organism: Rutilus rutilus (assembly GCF_951802725.1). Taxonomy (NCBI): domain Eukaryota; kingdom Metazoa; phylum Chordata; class Actinopteri; order Cypriniformes; family Leuciscidae; genus Rutilus; species Rutilus rutilus. The sequence continues at coordinate 35,062,731 of NC_140217.1, read as the reverse complement.
CTAAAACATATTACAAAGACTGTGAACTGTGAAGTACTGAATTGTCGAGTTAGACCGTTAAACAGTTTTTCACCATTGCTGTGTTCCGGATTTTTTGGGCGGGGCTAAAACGGGGGCTCGATGACGCACTGAAGCCCCAGAGCTCCTGGACACGCCCCTACTTGATGACGCATTGGAGCCCCTGACGCTGCCCCTCCCCTAACAATATAGCACATTCATTCACATCAGTTTGCCGATCGCGAGTCACTGTCAGGAGTCAGGACTATTAATTACTACAGCTTACAGTTTACTAGCTAGCTATGCCTTCGTCACGGAAATGCGTACTACCTGGATGCGATCACGTACAAAACAGATCGGTGTCCTTATTTAAATTTCTGAAAAACGATCAAGAAGAGGTGGATTAATTTTGTGAAGAGCCACCTTGATGGACAGCTGAGGATCACCGCCAAAACCCGCCTCTGTAGTGATCATTTTACACGGGATAGTTTTATAAACTTTCGTCGGAGACAACTGGGATTCACTGATAACCCGCTGTTACTGGTGAATGGGGCCGAACCGACTATCTCCCGCCTCGGCCTTCATCCTCCCGTCGCGCCGACAACTGGTGCCATCGTCGGCAGTGCGAGCCCACCAATGAGTGTAAGTTGCCTTGTATGCTTATGTTATAATTATAGTAGGTAGTCCAGGCTCGAACATGTATGGCTTTGTAAAACCTAGGAGCATCCATTCCGGCTGTAGCGGTGACAGTTGAGTGTGGCGACGGCAGCTTTCCCGCGAGTGGGCGTGGTTTCAGCGCAGCCAGTGGACACGCCCCCAGCGTTTGAGAGCAGAGACCACTGCTCATTTTTTCAAGATTTTGATAGCTTATTTTATGGACTTGCCGGCTTTTTTTATCATTCAAATTTGGCTGGGTGGCTAATAACACCTTTTTCTGTGGTGTGACAAACTCAGAACACATACTTAATTTTGACTTTACAGGGACTTTAATAAATGCTGTAGAAGTGGAGTTCATTATGACTAATGTAGTTAACGCCCTGGGGTCGGTGGAGGCGCCGGGGCGATCACTAATATTAACTAATGAAACCTTATTGTAAAAGTGTTACAGATTCATTGAACAATATCATGTGGGCTAAAATAACATTTTAATCGATTGACACTTCATTGTTCAAAATAAATGTGGAGGACTGTTAGCTAAAGCAGCTAATAAAAGATCACTGTCCTTTCCTTCAAGGTAATGGAAATATTTGGTCCTCTAAATGCTCTACCTGAAGTGTTACTTCATTTTGTTGACACAACAGCCACTCTTTCCCCTTGCGCTCAGCAGAAGGTTGGAGGAGCACCAGTGCTGTGACTGACCTCCCACAAGCCCTGCGGACGTATGGCATTTAGAGCAAAGCCAGTAAATGGAGATATCCTGATGTGTCTGGTTGGAAAACGGTTACTTTCGGTCTCAATCTTTTGTTGAAAGATTTGATCAAGGTTATTGGTCCTTTTTCAACACGGGTTTGTAGAACCACCTTGTGGCAAGAAACGAAATGACACCAATTACATTAGCCAGGAAAATGAGGTTTCTTTTTCACGCAAAATTGCCATTGTATTCAGCTTTGTCTATTTTGATATTCAGTCTTATGAAAGGTCTTATTCAGAAAACATCTGACGGCTGTGCTGTTTTTAAACCGAGTCGAGTCATAGCGTATTCTTAGAACAAAGCCGCAGCTGCTCATAGGAGACACGTTAGAGAAGCTGCTTCTCTCATTAGCGTCTCACAACCGCAAATGCCCTCGGTACAATTGTACAGCTTTTTGTCAGGCAGAATTGTTGAGAATCACTCAAAACATTGTGCATAAGCACAAAGTAATAAGATCAGGGGTTAAAGGTGTCGCGGCCCGCACATTGAGCGAAGATGGCTTTTCAAGGGATTTTAGAGATAGCAATTGCTAATATAATTGATGATGTGCTCCAGTGGTTCTTCATTATCCTATTGGCCCTCACCCTTCGTTAACTTGATAGATTTGCTGAGTCATTATCACATCAAGTCAAGTGTTAAAGTGCATGAGGAGTTTGTCAGCGCTGAATTGATTATCCGTTAGCCTTTAGCAGGATGGTCGGAGATTGATTGCCAGAATGTGTTAAAAGTGTGAAATCAGTTAGTGCCATTTTGGGGTAATGGCTATAAGGGCTTTACAGTTGTGCCAGTATTGAAATACCTATTTTAACAATAGCATGTTTTTTTTTTTTCTTCACAGAGTGGACAAAACCTTCTCCAGGTCAAGACATATTTGGTAAGTCCTTCTCTTTCTTAAAGGTAGTTTACACACCTACTAGTGCTAAACCAATGTATATAATGTCAAGCATTATTAGCAAAACATTTTTAAATGTATTTAACGTATGCCAATATTTATACAGAAATTACTTAAAAACATATAAAAACTGAAAATGTTGTCCATTGATAAGTGTTTATGGGAACAAAGTGGAAATAATAACTGTGTTTCCAAGTTGGAAGTCAAATTTCAAGTGACGTTTTATTGGACTTTTCCAAGTAGGAATTTGGGAATTATTACTTTCCAAGTTTAATGGGATACAGCCACTGATCTATATAGAATGACATTATATAGATCAGTGGATACAGCACACATTCATTAATTGTTAAATTGGGTGCAGGTGGCTATATATCAAACTAACAAACAAAACCAATCAGTACATTTTTCTTGTGTTTTTATTTGTCTAAACATCCTTGTGTAGAACAAGATGAAACTTGAGAAGCAAAATTACAAATTAAAAGACTTTAATTTAATTCAGAGACTATATATTTTATATTTTTGTTAGCATAACAAATGTTTAATAACATACATTTTTAATGTGGTTTTAAAGGATTTTTTTTAATTGTTTTTTTTAGAAAAATCAAATATATATTTAATAAATATTTCTATAATATATTTTTATATAATTAATTTAAGTCGATTTTTTTTATTTATTTTTTCTAGTTTAGTGTACCACAACCCCTTAGGCTCTATTGGCTTTCATGTCATGATATTTTTCCCCACTGTACACAGAGTTTGGACACAAGGCACTAACTTTGTCATCACATTCCATTACCGTAAAGGTCACAAAAGTGGTTGTGAAGGCAGGTTGGATCTGGTTACCTCACGAATACAAGCAAACTCTGATATAGCTTTGGCATCAGCCACCCCCGCCCTATACTGCTGGTGGAAAGTTTTACATCTGCTTGACTGACAGCGTTGCTACAGAGGGAGCTGGTTATGTGTAAAGCTGGTTTATAATGGCTGTGAAGAAGATATGTCTGGAGAGAAGAGGGAACGTGAAGGGAGAGGGCGAATGCCGGAATATAATTATGCCGGGACCTGGGTTTCACTCCGCGTGTATCATCCCAAATGAGCGCCGCAGTGCATGCTAATGTGACGAGAGACCCAAAAGAAACGGTGCACATGTAAAACTATCTTTATTTTAGCTTTCTTTATACTATTCTTTGCCATCTCTCTGACTTTTTCTCTTTTTCGCTCTCACATACACAGGCAATAAGTGTTTCAACAGCTCGCTTTAGTTGCATAAAACATGAAGTAGCACAAAGTACCATTATCCTGAGGTTTTTGTTCCCTGGTAAACAGTTTTTTTTTCAGTTGTTTGTATTAGAAGACACAAAAGACGTTCCTTGAATATGAAAACACTATATCTAGAGTGCACTGTACAGTAAGTCGTTTTAATAGTATTATTATTACTGCTATATTAAACTTTGGCTTGTCACTCGACCTGCAACATAAATATAAATATACCTCACGTTGCGTGGCTGTAAAGATTGTATTTTTTTCATTGGGTGATTGAAGTTTTTAAAATTTTTTTATTGTGTTTTATATTTTTATTTCAAAATGCAATATTTATTTTTTTAACATTTGCTACATTTGAGAACAGAAAATTTCCATTATCTCTTGATGAAGCTGTTGGTTGATTATGTAACCAGTTGTGTGAAGTAGGCACAGTTATTGATCAGTTCGAGAATCTCAAAATGATCAAATATCACCCGATTAATCTGCCTTTTCTTTGGAAATATAAAAATATAACACTGTTTGTAAAAACACAATTTGGCAACAATCTCCTCAAACACAGTGCATACAGAAATGAACAGCCTGTAAAAACAGCTTAAATCACAGTTTTTAATTTCACCGTTTGCCTTTTCAAGGGCTCTTTTGTCGTGCATGTTTGGAATTTCACTGCACTTTGCATCCGAACACTTCCTCTCATATACGCCCACTGCCACTGTCAGAGCCTGTGCTGTTTAGAGACACAATGCTTTTATGATTAGACCTATTCAGATCAGTATTACGCATCAGCTTGGTATTCTCTTCTGTATGGCATGAATGTCTCTGCTGTTACAGTTGCCGTGTAGGCTTTTCTAGGCTGTTCTTTATCTTGCTGGCCTGAGAAAATTGTTAAGACAGCTCTCAGATTTGTAAGAAACAGGCTGTAAAAGGGCGTACGGAGGCGAAAGTAAAAGCTGTGCGCTGGATGTTGCGTCGCCATGTCCTTTCTCATGGGACGAGCAAGTGCTCGGGATGAAAGCTAACAGGGACAACAGGGACACTTTTAAGTGATGCTGTTGATGCAGCGTAGGTTGGATAAACTACTCTGAAAGGACGATGTTAATACTATGGTGCTTTGCTTTGCACTTTGGTAATGAATGATTACCGTGTTTATATACCATGGTATTTATATGCTACACCAAGGTACTTCAAAGAATGCCAAGGTAATACCATGCATGCATGTCTAGTACATGTCCAAAAATCCTTATACATAAATACCTATATATATATATATATACAGTGCTATGCATAAGTGAATACACCCATGCTAAAGTTGACTAAAAAGAGGAATAAAAAATCATATTTTGGAAATTGAACTTAATGCCTTAATTTAAAAAATTAGGAAAAATCCAACCTTTAAGGACACCAATTTTCTTTGTGAATGAATAATGTATCGTAAATAAATAAATGTTCTTCCTTAAAATACATGGTGCATAAGTGTGTACACCCCTATGTTAAATTCCCATAGAGGCAGGCAGATTTTTATTTTTAAGTATTTTTTTTATATTTATTTTTAGGATACTATGCATCCTGATAAAGTTCCCTTGGCCTTTGGAATTAAAATAGCCCCACATCATCACATAGCCTTCACCATACCTAGAGATTGGCATGGTTTTATTTCAGTTAGCCTAATAGCTGGTTTGATTTGCATTGAGAGATGATCTTATGGAAAGTACCCCATGCCAATCTCTAGGTATGGTGAAGGCTATGTGATGATGTGGGGCTATTTTAATTCCAAAGGCCAAGGGAACTTTATCAGGATGCATAGTATCCTAATTTTTTTTTTTTTTTAATACTTAAAAATAAAAATCTGCCTGCCTCTATGGGAATTTAACATAGGGGTGTACTCACTTATGCACCATGTATTTTAAGGAAGAACATTTATTTATTTACGATACATTATTCATTCACAAAGAAAATTGGTGTCCTTAAAGGTTGGATTTTTCCTAATTTTTTAAATTAAGGCATTAAGTTCAATTTCCAAAATATGATTTTTTATTCCTCTTTTTAGTCAACTTTAGCATGGGTGTATTCACTTATGCATTGCACTGTATATATATATATGTATATTACTGTGGTACATTGTCCAAAAAACACATTTTATTTTATATTATATATATAATATTTTATATTGTGCATAATATTTATTTAAAAAATCCCTGCCTATTAAACTTGTTTTGTTTTAAGTTAACACGGTTATTAGTCAATGCAATGTCTCAGAATGGTTAAATATTGTCCGATCACATAACTGTTTTCACTGGAAGTGGACATTTTAAACCATTTAAGTGTTTTTGGACTAAATAATTGCTGAATTAAGTCTTAATGTTGGATATAGCCAACAGCGCTTTGTTTTTTGTTTGTGTTTGAACTTTAGTTCACCCAGATTCTGTGAGGACACTGTCTAGTGAGGACAGCTCTGGTCTTTGAGGGACGCTATGTCTCACTGCAACATAATTTAAGTAATCTAAGTTGACAAGATAAGTATACCCCGAGAGATCTGTTTTCGCACAATGTCCTTCGGTCTAAAAGAGATTGTTAAAATGCTGTTTGAAACACGTTTAAGGTGCCATTGAAAAATTGTTCTCTGGTATAGTGTTTTGGAGCTCTGGAAAACATATTTCCTCTTACCTTAGTCTGGAAAGCATGAGAGCAGACTGGAACTTTAGTTGGGTGGGGTTTACAATGGAACAGATTGATTACATTTCAATTTCGTGCTGTAGTGCAGAGTCTGGAATTGTTGAGGACGTGGAACTGGTTGGACAGAGATAAGAAAAAAGTAATTATGCTAATTTAATGTATTATTTTATTTATTATATGTAAATGATATAATATACATATGCATATAAATACAAATAAATATGTAGCTTTCTATATATATAAATATCTATCTGTCTATCTGTTTGTCGACTCGATGCCCAGCCCTAGTCCTGATAATGCCAGATGTCTTATGTTACTAGTAAAAAGTGGCCTACAAATTATTTTAAATATATCTAGTCAGTGACAGAGTGCAAGCATATTCGTCTAAAATAATTCTGTATTTTCAGCTTCAGAATCATGAATACTTTTATTCTGGTGTCACCATTGTCCTGTGCATTGAGTTACCAGCACCAAGTCCAAGCCTAATTCATTTCCACCCCCAATATAATACCAAAGTTTGTATTTTAACGTTAACATTTTACCATATGTCTTGGAGTATCGCAATTATATCGCATCATAAGTTCAATATCGTGATATTTATCGAATCGTGACATGATCGTTACACCCCTAGTTTGTCATATTCAAAAATATCATTGTAAAGTAGTAGTTTTTTACTCCCCTACTAAAATGTCATTTTAAAAATGCATTGCAATGTCCATTCAGACTGTTTTTAGTGTAAAACTAGCCAGGTGAGAAAACCAACTGAAAGATTGTGGGACTGTTGTCACCTGATAGCCTAGTCTGAGTTGAACTGAAGGGGAGTTTTCTTAAAGCTCAAAATAAAGCTTTTTTATTGACTGATTTAGTGTATTGTTGCCTTAGTCTGTTGATAGCTTTCCTTGGTTGATCAATTCTTCTGATGATAATTATTTCTGAATGTAGTAAAGGATCCAGATTAACAACATTTGCTAGTTGGAATATTTTTAGCCAGAGAGTGATTGAGAGACGGGAGGTTTAAACCTGGGAATTTGAAAACAGACCTGATTCCTGTCAGATTTATTTTGGAAATAATTCCCATGACACCAAAGTGAGCCGAGAGCCTGGATAGTGTCGTGTCAAGATCAGACAGTTTGTTTGGAAGGATTCTTGTCAGTGAATATTCATTTCATCCATTTATACAAAGAAAAAAGTCAGGATATTGTTCCAAAAGCAGACAAAATTTGGGGCATATAATTCCAGTAATTTCCCATTTCATTTGCATAAATTACTTAATCAAACAAACTTTGTATGGGATTATTGTGTTTGTGTGTAACTATATTTTCAGAATGAGAATGAGCTTCAGGCCGTGTGTCCAGCAAAGCGTTTTTTTCCCGCGGCTAGCATATTTTTCCAATTGTTTTCAATGGGAGCGCAATGATCCTCACCGTCCCTTCCAGCCTTCCAATCACAGTGGAGGAAGGGCGGGACAAATACCACACCAACTAACTGCCACATTCTGCTTGCACAACGTCAACAGATGACAACAACAAGCATAGTAATGGAACAAAATAATTCAAAACAAGAGCCAGAGCAAATACTTTACATTGTAATGACATTTTTATATAGAAACAATACAGAAACAAGCTATCTGTGAAATGAGATCCTAGTAACAGTTCTGTGGATATTCCATAGCAAGCAAAGCTTCTTAACTTTAAAAATGCTGCGCTGCCAAAACACTCTCACTTAGGGGTTTTCAGCATAGCGCCTAGCGCTTTCAGCTGGTTAAAAACGCTTTGTTGGACACACGGCCTTATTGCCAAGTATGTTTACACATACAAGGAATTTGTCTTGGAGACAGAAGCTTCCACAGCACAGACAGAATGACAGCGACAAGACAGATAAATAAAAATAGACAATGTGTGAATGTGCATTATGTTATATACAAATGTAAGGGAATGTAAATAAGAGTTATTGTGTGGTAAATATAAGTATGAATACTGTTTTGTATTGCACATGTTTATTGCCCAGTGGGGGCATTTAATTTATAGATGGCCTGAGGAAAGAAACTTTACTTGTGCCTGGCGTGTGTACTGATGCTCAGTAGGGATGTTCACATCGACTAATTTGACAGGCGTTCAAATGTAAGTTTTCCATCTAGTCAAGAAGTAAGAAACCCTCGAAAGACTTGTGCGTGTATATATGATATTAATCTATGAATCAAACAGTCAAATCCCATAGCCGCACACTTGGAGAATAAAGCTCATTCTGATTCTGAAGCTCAGTTAATATTTTTCGGAGTTGAAGTGAATTCGCCATGGGCATTTGCTTGCTTCGGCTATCACACCTATGTGCATGTCCTGAATATGGTTACGCATGGCTCTAGTGGTATTATGCCAGTTTGAAATGGCACAGCTTGCATAAAACTTTTCTGTTTTATTTCTAATTCAAAATACTCTCTTTTGCCTTTTGAGCGGTCGTTTCTGTGCTCTCTGTGACTGACACGAAGAAAACGCTTCTGAGGTCAAATAAAAAGATTAGGCCCTACCTCTTAAGGTATTCTTTTTCCAAGTGTTTTATTTTAATGTGCTATTTAAAATTCTTTTAAATATAAATGTAACAAAGTTCAAGGTACAGGGAAGAAGGGGGTACCGGTGAACGGTAAATGGAAGTTTTAAAATAAATTAAACAAAGTAAACGGCAGGTGCTTCATAGCCGAGTGCTGCCAATACATAGACAAAACGCAACGAAATGTCCCAGGCCTAGTTTTCTCTCGTCTTCCACTGCCATCTCTCCTCCTCATATCCTTCAGAGCTCCTGGGAGTCCAGACTGATGCAGCGCACAGTGGCGTTCATTAACACTCTTGCACTCCCTTTCCACGGCTTGCGCCCTGCTCTTCAGTAACAATAAAATAACATTATTTTGACTGATAAAATCTTGTGTATTTTCTTCCGTGTAAGCGACTATTGTTTTCAGTGTCGACTAGTAGCAGCTGTACCGTTAAGTCGACTAGTCTTGCACATCGCTATTGCTCAGGGCTCTGTAGAGCCGGCCAGACGGCATCATTTCAAAGAGGAAGTGGCCTGGATGTGTGAGGTCCAGAGTGATTTGCCTGCCCTTTTATTCACTCTGGATGAGAACAGTTCATGGAGAGTGGGGAGGGGTGTACGGATGTACTCTCAGCAGTCCGAACCGTCCTCTGTAGTCTTCTGATTTTGTAGCTGAGCCAAAGCAGACAGTTATGGAAGTGCAGTTGGCAGACTCGATGACTGTAGGGTAGAGCTGCATCAGCAACACAATCAGCTGCATCTGCATCAGCTACCTGTTGTAGATTGAACTTCTTCAGCTGGCGGAGGAAGTGCAACCTCTGCTGGGCCTTTTTCACAATGGACCAACACCAACAAATCTCTAGATACTAGCTTTAATCTATTGACAAATCTGAATGACAAAAAGAAAACAACACCCAGTTCTTTTCATTTCCATGGTCAGTTATTCTAGCCCTTGAGGTTGGTTTTGTTTGTTAACCTGAAACCTGTCCCGGACCCTCCTGTTGTGGGCAGAGTAAGAACCAATTATGGAGAGAATACTTGAAAACAGGTTTGACTTCTCTACTTCTCCAAGAGCCAGGGGTGAAACTTCAACAGTGTTCATACACAAAGAACTCAACGATCAGGTGGACGTCTCAGATCTGAGTCTCTGTCTATTTGGGTGTGGACAGAAAAGCTTCAGAGAGAAGAAGCCTGGTCCATTTGCTGTTGTCTATTTGCGTGGAGCTGCTGTGCTGAGAAACATGTTGGGGAACTCAAGAAAGGGGAATGACAGAAGGTTGAGCTTTTCCGAGGCTGTTCTACTTAAAGTGCAACACCTTTGGTAAGATACAAATTTGTGTGCAAGAACTTTAAATATTGTCATCGTAAACGAAAGTTTTACTTCTCAAGAGATTGATTTTTTCACAGCTTAGAAGACCTAATGGAGTTCTCAATTATGTTTCAGCTAACTTTCTAATCTGAGCACAGTAATGTAGATGAGATTTCCAGTCACTCATTAGACATTTTAGAGAGTATTCAGTTTCAACTTGATTTCTTTCCATTAGTTAATCCAGAAGTAAATTCAAAGTTGTTAGAGGAAGTATAATGAACTAGACACTGTAGGTTGTAACATTGATAGATGTGGGTCTATTTGACTTCCCAGCATGCACCGTACCATAAATAAATAATGCAGATACTGTCTGTTTTATTGTTTGCTACCTTTATTTATGCTCTTTCTGAGCCACATGGCATGTAACAAGACAAGTGAAGAGTGTGCATGCTGTGGAGATGATTTGCAAATAAGATTTATTTTATTTTATTTTATTGCTCTTAAACTAATTTGATTATTTTTACTTTCCATAGACATTGTCATGTGTGTTTCCTAGTTCTAGAAGTCTTGGGGTGTAGTGGGAAACCATATTGTTGGTGAAAAAAGTATTGTTACTGTTACTGTTGCTTCATGAACTGATGGGAACTCTGTTGTGTCAGTGGCTCCGTGAAGGACGTTCCCATCTGAGATGGTCCTTCGGCTCAGCTTGCCTGCAGCTGTGGGACTATTTTGGGATTGGTAGCAAGTCTGTTTGAGGTAGTTTAGAGGGCTGGGTGGGCTAATTGTAGGCTAGACAGATAACATCCTTTTAAAACTACATAAGATGCTTGAATTACACACACACACACACACACACACACACACACAAACACAATGTTTTAAGTTCAAAACAAGCTAAGCAGTATTGACAGCATCTGTGACATGCGGTCAGTTACCACAGAAAATAATTTGACTTGTCAAAAGTTGTATCTGTAGTACAGCGCTTACATTGGTAATCAATAGGACAAGGCATTTTAAAAGCAAACGTGCTGCTAGTATATCTTCTTTTTTTTTTCAAGGAATTGAATTCACTCACTCTCATATAGTTTCTGTAACTTTACTTTTGACCAGATCATGACCAGCTCTAAGATTAATTTCAAAAGAAGTATTTGTTCATGAATCTTGTAGTTATAGCACACAAGTTGTATGTAATTGTATGACCCTTGTGATGTTTTGCTAAACTTGAAAGCCTCAAGCCCTAAATATACCTTGGCCATCTGTGTTCCGCGACAGTCGCTCACTGTCCTTGTGACGTATGCGTCATCAGGAGAGTCCGCAGACGTTCGCGCACACCGTCCCTGTGCAGCTCAATTTTTGTGTCCGCGCTGACTGTGTGTGTACAACAGCGCTTGCCCAAGGTGAATGTTGAGACAGAAGAGACCACTAGGTGGCAACACACAGTTGTGATGCATTGTGCAGTTGTCGAAAAAGTGTGTCGAAAGATACAAAACAACATGCTTTTCCAAGAACAGTAAACAAACCATTGTTTTTGTTTTGGTTCTTGTTCTAAATTTTGCATGCAATGGCGGATCCACTACTACTCTTCTATCCGAGCGAATGTCCTGTAAGTGCCCTCGACGTCTTGTAGAGTAGATAGAAAAGCAAAGTATATGCTTGAGTATCATTGAGAGCCTCAGTCCCCAATCAGGGTCCTTTTGTGTTCCATAGAATAAAGAAAAAATCGAATGGGTTTGGAATGACATGAAGGGTGAGTAAATCAATTGTCATTTTTGAGTGAACTGTTTTTTCAGCCGAAAGGAACACTTTCATCAGCGGAATGCATGAATGCCGGTGGGGAAAGAGAAAGATTGCCATGAGAAAGAAAGATTGAAAAATGTCTAAAAAGGTGAGATGAGGAGATGCAAAAACTGGTTTGAAAGCAATAGATTGTGTGCGGATAACCCAAAAAAGGCGAGAGAGAAGAGGAGTGAGTCATGAAATGGTGAGAGAGAGCCAGGGGGAGGGAAAGAAACAGAAAGATTTGGGAGAATGAGAGCGAGAGAGAGAGAGAGGGAGGGAGGGAGGGAACGATAGGAAAGCGAGAGCTCTGTCCATCACCTGCCCATTTAGTTTGGAGGTGCAGAACAGATTGCTCAGTGCTGATTTGTCGTCTGTACATGCTTACAAGTAAGTAATGTGTCCCACTCTCTTTCTCTCACTCCATCATTAGATCGCCTGTCTTCGGCTGGTGTGTAGCTCAGGTGGTCGTAGTGGGAGGGAGTCAGCTGAGGTGTCAGACTGTGTTAGTGGAGCAGGTTGAGATGAAGACGAGTGAGCCGTGTGTGGGCTTGTTGTTGTTTTTGGTAGCGATGCACAATACCAGTTTTTGGTGTGTAGTGAACATACTTGTAATTTAGATTTAAGTGTGTGTATGAACTGTTAACTCTTCTAATTATAACATTAAATACAGGACTCAGTGGCTGATTACCAAATTAAAAATGAAAATACATTATTTGCTTTATGATATCTGAACAGTTTATACATTCTGTTAGGAATATCATTGGCATCTTTAGTTTTTGCATGTGAGAGTTTTAGTAAATCATCTTGATTTTCTGTGGTTTTTACATAGATCACACTTACTCTTAGTTTTTCTTTTCTTTGTGATTTGTGTATTTTTGCGAATTGAAAAGAAAAGAAAGTACAGAGTTTCTTGAGGTCATCTAATTATTATGTTTAGTCATGATTTTCTCTTAATGTACACTCTGTTCTGTAGTTCTTTGCTAGTGTCAGATAGCTTATTGCTAATTCATGTAAACGCAGTCAAATTCATTTGTATTAGCAGGTGCACCTGACAGACCCAGTGAGCAGCTCTGCTTTGCATTTTCTGTGTAAATCCTGTAACTCTTTCTGCCTCCAGTCTTTCCTAACCCTTTCCCAATGTAGGTCTTAAATGGGTCATACTTTTTAAAACATTTGTATATCATCTTGTTGCTCAGTATATAGAGCATAGCACTGTCAACCTGCTAAGTTCATAGGTTTCACGCAATGTAATAATGTATTCCTTGAATGCTCTTTAAAGTGTGTGAAAGTGTCTGCCAAATACATAAATGTCACCTTAAACAGACACAGCTTTTAATTTACCATTCAAAGGTTTGGGGTTGTTAAGATTTTTTCCAAGTTTTTGATAGAAGTGTCTTATGTTCACCTATGCAACATTTATTCTATCAAAAATACAGTAATATTGTGAAATATTTTATTCGATTCAATTTTAAGATGTGTGTGTATATACGTGTGCGCTTGTGCGTGTGTGTAATTTATTCTTATCATGGAAAAGCTGAATTGTCAGCAGCCGTTACTCCAGTCTCCAGTTTCACATGATCCTTCGGTTGACTGGACTCTGTTATGATTTGCTAACCTCTTCAAATGTGAAATGGGTCGCAGATTTACTATCAGGTGCAGAGAGATCTTTATAATGTGCTTTGAAAGGTTATGCAGAGCAGTAGGTGCTACACACAGATAGGAACTGCACAATTTAGGTGAGCATTTGTGAAATGGATCAGAAAAGGAAAGATTAATTAATCTTCTGCTGTAATGTTCTTCTTCAAAAATGCAAATGCCCACTCTGACTGTCTCTATGGGAATGTCACTGGCATTACGTGTGTTGTATCAGCCTCTTTTGTCACATCTCCGTCATGCTCGGCTGATGTGCTTTGACAAATCAACAGCTTGTACAGCTGTCAAAACTTCCCAACGACTTCAGGGGCTTTTCAGCACATAACCTGCCATCAGGCTAATGAAGTGAGTCAGCCCTGGCGATCCTCAAGAGGTAAAGATCTGACAAAACACTGCTGCGCCTTTGGTGACTAGACATGATGTTGGTGGCATCTGACATCCCTTTCAAGATGCGTCTCAGCCACTTACAAACCCAAATGCCTTTTTGTCCTGCTGTCTAGGGTGACCTAAGTTTAATTTGGTTTTTAACAGTATGCAAATTGTCACTGTTCAGTGTTCACGGCAACATAAGCAGATGCTATGAAACTCTGTTTTTGAAAAGACCTGCCACTCTGACTCCTAGGAATTGTGTCAAGTCAGCCAATAACATTGGAGTTTGCCGTTTTGAGAATCTCTTGCCAATTTTGCATTCAATATACATCAGACAGTGTGGGCTTGCCACGTAAAGGTTTATTCAAAACCAACTGTGAATATATCACTGAAGGTCGCCCTCCAGAGGTCTCTAGAGGGCATCTCTCATTAAATGCTTTTCAGTACTTTCAAGCTGGATAGTATTTTCCAGGTATTTTAGACCAAAACTCTATCACATTCATTCAAACTTAGCAGTCCTGTTTTCTCATTAACTGTTGGACAACCTCAAGCAAAATTCAATGTAATAATAAAGTAATAATCTGGCTTCATTCAAGATGGATGGATCATCATCAACTCGTAAAGCAAAGCAGTAAAACCGATACGTGCCTTCAGAAAGACATTTGTATTTGTCCTGAATGGCATGGAGGAACAGATTGTGTGCCAAATGGCAGGGGAGTTTTAATTGATTTAGGGTCGGCAGTTAAAAGCTACGTGAGCTGAGAATATTCGATGTGATGTGAAATAATGTGTTTGAGCCACTGGCTTGAGTCAAATTACAGGCCAACGGAGGGAGGGAACAAAAACTGAGGGCTTGATTCTACTCATCGAACCGTACTGCAGTCTGCATTCACACACACTGTGTCTCTTTCGGCATCTTGTATTGCATGCTATTACTAACAAATAAATTCCTTCTCAGCTGGAGCAGTCGATTATACCGAGCATTTCTAATTTGATCTTCAGAAGAACACTTGTGACAAAATGTGAATGATCTGATTGCCTTGAGTTGTTATGGAACATGGTTTAGTTCTGAGGATTTTTGTTTGTCCACAGGAAACAAGATGGCCGAATCCCGCGAATATCTGACCCGTTAGAACGTCCTGGTTTGGTCCAGTCCTTTCCGCCGTCATCTGCTCCGACTCTTCTAAAGGTTTGGCATATTTTGACATTTTACTCCTCTTTCCACTAATCCAGTTATATTCCAGCATGGCCTTAGGTTCAGTCGGAGAAGTGGTAGGAATATCAAACAACTGTCTTCTCTCATTTATTTCTTCCTGATGTTCTACTGTCTTTTCCTTTTTCTTTGACAACCAACTATTGCAAATAAATAAGATGCGTCTTTGTGTGTGTGTGTGTGTGTGTGTGTGTGTGCATACTACAAATATCCAACTTTCTTTTTTTATCTTTTTAATTGTTCTATTTTCTATGGAAGACTTGATTCCATAGAAGACCATTCTTGACAAGACCAATGTCTTGAAAAAAAATAAAAGGATGAAATCAGTCATCAAATTATTCAGTAACTTTGTTTTAAAGAAATTAATTATTTTATTCCGTAGGGATGCATTTAACTGATAACATTTAAATTGTTACTAAAGATTTTTATTTAAAACTTTCTATTCATCAAAGAATGCTGACAAAAGTGTATGATTCCCACAAAATATTAAGCAACACGACTGTTTTCAACATTGATAATAAGAAATATTTCTTGTAGATTTATATTAGAATGATTTCTGAAGGATCATATGACACTGAAGAAAATGATTCACAATATTGCTGTTTTCACTGTATATTTGATCCAATAAATGCAGCCTTAGTGAGAAGAAGAGACTTACAAAAACATTAAAATATCTTACAGAGCCCAAACTTTTAAATGATAGTGTAAATAAATCTCTTCAAATTGACAAGTATGTATACAGTACCTCCAGGCATTTTTAGCTTGATTGGCAAATAGATAGAGATAAGCATGTGTGGAAAAAAACATATTATTATATAAAATTATTATTTTATGAATTCATAATTGATTCATTCATTGTATTTTTAGGCAGCACTCCTAATCCTCCAAAGAAATGATCCTTTAGTAATTCATGCTTAAGCATGTGTGTAACCAGATAATTCTGCGCTAGCACTCTATTTCCCCCTCAAGGACCAACATCCAATTTTAATTTTAGAAACTATACTTTGTTGAGGAACTGAATGCTAATGTGATCCAAAAAGAAATCCAAGCTCCTCCAGGCATCAAGATCTCCAGATGAACCACAAATTAAAGCACTTCAATAGCAGTGGCACCTTTTAGTGTGAGCTGAACCGTTGGCGGTTCATTACTGGACTTTCCAGGGAGGCTGTAAATACATTTTTGGGGAGGCTCAGCCTCTCTCACCTCTTCTGAGCTACCACTCTTTTGGCTGTTAATATCAGTTGTTGAATAAGACTTTAGCTAGTTTTATTAGCTTGAAGATGAGCCATTGTTTCTCCAATGCTTGCTCTTCACCTGGGACTCCTGTTTCCCTTATTTAACACCCAAGTGCTTTTTAATTGAACCCATCTGTGTCTCTGAGCAGCTCTGAGAGCCATTAGCACAAGGACTTCTGGGAACCTGGAGGATTGAGGTGTCCGTGTTTAGGGATGTCCTAGAATGATTAGCGTCCCGGTGGTATTTTGAGCAGTAGAATAAGATTAGCTCATTCTAGATTGTGCAGTTAAGCATTTATGTATTTCACCAAGTGTCTCATAATGCGAGATGCTTATACTGTACAATCAGCTCAGCATCTCTGTAGAGCCACACCGGGCTTATAAAGGCTGTGAATTTAGTTTCTGCAAGATCCAAGTGAAATTGGATTGTAAACAAGTTACCGATGCATTTTTTTTTTATTCAGTGTTTATTGCGTGTAGATTATGGACTTTGCATTATGGTATTGTTGTATTCCCCGACTATGAATAGTAAGCAATATTGTATGATTCCAAGACTATTAATAGTAAGCAATATTGTATAATGCAAAAGTAAGATTTTGTTGTACACAGAGTCTGCTGATTTGGAACAGGTATCACATAAAAAAAAATCTTGTAAATGGATTCTTTTTAATATCTCAATTGTTCCCTTTGAGAACAAATGGAGACTTTTTAAATGGCAAATGTTTCATTATATTTGTTTTTGTGCTCCTAAAAGCATTAAATAGACTCATTTTCCCCTGTCTGCTGCCTTTCATGTCACAGTTCAAGATGGACACTAATACATGGAATGTGCATCGTGTTGTTGTTGTTAACTAAAACTATTAGAAATAATGTTCATTAATTGAAATAACAAAATATAAATATTAGATAAAAAAAAAATGTAAGCTTAAAAGTGCAGTTTTTAAAGAGTGTGCATGTGCGAACGTGCTCTAGTATGTAAGAAGGAGCCTATGATTGAATATGGAAATAAAGCAAAATACCTGAGAAAAATTAGAACTCATCCTCAGATGCCATGTCCGTAATTTGTAGCAAAAAATCTGAAAAAGAAAGATCTCAAAACGAATTATTTGGGAAACACTCGTGACTAGCTAGTTGATTTCTTCAACGATGCATGGTACTTGTCACAAGCGCGCCAGATCCCTTTGCACCTCCCCTCCGCTCACAATCACCAGAGTTCTGATTACCATCATCTGTAACAACGCAATCAAGGACACTACTTATTCTGCTCTCTCACACACTTCTTTGTCTGGTCTCATCCATTTCACTCGCTCTGCTGGACAAACGGTGCCAAGATTTCTGAGATTTTAAAATGAACTCGAAACATTTCTCGTCAGCTATGCTATCCACATTAATTATACAGCTCTGTACTCTTACTGTTTGTCAACAAATGTCTCGTTCTTGTCTATTTTTATTTGTCCTACTTAATTTTAGGTGAAACTTCTGAGATGAAGTTGATACTTTAAGTGCAAATAGATCTGAAAAGTCTCTGAGAAATAACATTTTTCTCCTCTGGGATCAGACATTGCATAGAAACCTCAGAGGAATGAAATTCTGGCTTTCCCAGACTGATTCCTTCCTGAATTTGTAAACACCTGGATCCTGGGAATCATCCTGGCAGGGATGATCCTGGAATCAGAGGTTTTGGATGATACGTTAGATTCCCCCAAATCCCAGAGCAATAATAGCATTCAGACTGGATGGTTTTACCACAACAACACCATTGAATGTAAAAGATATTAGAAAACACAGAAGTTCATTTTGAACGAGGTTTCTATCCAACTCTATCATCGTAACTTGGCTTTGGTTGCCCATTATTCACTTTTATAGACATTTTCAAAGCTGTTTTTTGTCATTTTTGCCATACTACATTCTCACATTAAGGTTTTTAAACTGCCTGCCTTTCATGCTGTTGTATAATACTGTGTGAGTAAATGCATTATAGTTGTGCAACTGTGACAACAGGAAATCATATTATCTCTCATGAACTCTGCTATCATGTCATCATTATGATGTACCATTGTAAATTTTTAGTCTGATTTTAGCAGTATTTCTGACAGACAAACTGTAATGGTTTTTATATATTGTATTTGATATTTGGGGAATTAAGAATGAGAGGCTTGCGTATTACAGCAAATGCACTTTACCTCACCCGTTTCTGCTATTGCACTAACCTCTTGAGGTCATCCAAAAGTCAAGAGTTTTCACAAACTCACTTTAGAAATCATGCAAACCTTCACAAGCCGGTCGATGGGTTTTGTCAAAGTTTTCAAAAGAGCAGTTTGGCATTTTGATAATTGGTGCATTCTGTCAGCATTTTGGACAAACTATTGAATTGTAATTGAATTATCAAAACATTTTTTTGCATGTCATTGTCCTTTGGCTTGTAAATCTGAGGGGGTATGTGTGGTTTGAATGAGCATGACACTTCTGTACCCACAGCCTCACACACACACACACACACACACACATCCATGTGCGAGTTACCGGTGATTTCCTTCATTAAGAGTTTCGTATGGCACGCTTGACTGAAATACGGGAAGTTGCTGCAGATTGAGGAAGCTATCGGTCTTTTTCTTGCTTTTCCTGCTGCTTTTCTCATGAGCAGAACATATGAAGATTGAGAGGAAGAGTGTTTCATTGCAGGTCACAGTTGTGTGTTTCTAAGGGTCCAGCTGATTTAATTGACTTCATCATGGCTAAGAGTATGTACAGGTTTCGCAGTCCAGCACTCAATGCCATGCACCACCGCAGGCGGTTCAGCGATGTAAGTAGACTCTATAAACGTGTGAAAAAAAAAAAAAAAACATCTTAGTGAAACGTGTGAGTTTATATAAATGTGTGTGCTTATATAAAAAGACCAAGGGTTAGGGTATAGACATGTAATAGTGTAAATGTGTGATTGTGTTTCTGTTTACTGGAATGTGTGCTGATGCTTTACTTTTAATTTCGTTTTTTAATTCTCATTATTGTTAATGATGATTTTTCCTCTCATACTGCAATTCAGTAATGAGAATCATGCTGTCCGGACACAATTTAACAGATATTATCATAATGTATAAATGCTTCTCAATTTAAATAATATATTATTGTTGAATTCACAAGCAATTTTTTTTTATTGTCATGAAATTGTCATGAAAAGGTCATTTTAGATGTCACTTATGACCTCTTGATTGTGACCCAGTACAAAATGAAAAGATAAAAGTAGATTTGTATTATGATTTTAAATAATATTATATTGTTCTGCATCTGATAAGGGTTTCTCATTCATACATGCTTGCATGGGATCCGTACAGAGTGTACTGTGCAAGGTCGTGATGAAATAATGTTATAGGATGTCTTTGTTGAGAAAGAGTTCTCACACTTATGTTGAGAAATGTCAAGTTCACTGCTGTGTCCAATTCGTTGATTCATAATAGTTTGTGATTTAATTGATAGTAGCATTTTAATTGAAGTGTGCATTAGCTGTAAATGTCCCCAAAAGGATAAAGAAAACCCCTGAAATGACCTATATTATGGGACCACCCAACAGTTAATTAAATAAGCGCACTAATTAATGTCTTAATTCAAACTTAAAGAAGTGTTGGGTTATATAAAGTAAAGATAGTTTAACTGGGTGTTTCTTCAACCTCAGGCACTCCTATGTCCCAATCACAGAGTTTTTTATTAAAACTAACAGATTAAAAAAAACTAAAAAAACATATGTATTATGTATCATTTACTGCTGTTAATCGAGTTAAGTTTAAACTTTAAGTGTTTTTATTAACATTTATTAAACATTTAAAAGTTTTAATATATTTTATAATTTAAATACTTGTTTAATGGCATCTTTTTATGAATGAAGGCCAGTATCACTGATACTATACAGCTACTGATGTCTCCATGAAAATGATTTCCCCCAATTTTAAACATTAATTATAGCTATTCAACATTACAGTGTATTTTAAAGCTATTTTTTTTTTAAACATTCATTAGGCTTCAAAAAATATAACAATCCTCACATAAACTCATAATGAATGTCATATTTTCCTGCACCTATCTATATTTTCCGTTCTTTACGTTCATTAAAGACTGCTCTTAAGAGGATACTCGACAAAACGGACAATTTGGTGTAATTGTGCCATAATGTGGCATAAGCATCTACAGTTGAAGAAACCAGTTAGCTTAATATAAAAACAATATAAATTGTAAATCACTGTGCGTGTGTGTGTGTGTGTGTGTGTGTGTGTGTGTGTGTGCGTGCTTGTTTTTGATGAATCAGCAAGTCAGAGAGAAACAGATTGAAGTTCCAGTTTCAATACAGCATATTGTTACATTGAAGTCATTTAAGGTACTCTGTGTGTGTGTTATGTAAGTGTAAGTGTAAGTTTACAACGTGTTTTCTGATAAAAAATCAATCAATCACTGGCAAGGATTTTGCAGAGTCCCATCTGACTCTGCAGTCTTATCAGAATTAAACATTAAAAATGCTACTTAGCATTCTGACGAACTAGATCATTTTTGAATCTTTTCAGTAGTGTTTGCCTGTGAGATGATTACTAGATGATTGCAGGGTGTTTTGAGTGTTGCTAGGTGGTTACTTACTTTTTTTTTCACCTATCGCCGATAATTGTAAATCCAATCACTTCATCACTTCGTGCAGGATGAGTTGCGTTTAATATTTAGATTAAGAATTTCTATCCCTAAGTATGAGCATTAGTAATAGCGATGCTAATAATCAGGCAGGGAATTCTGAACGTTCCCCTTTAATTTATGTTGGCTTCTTATGCTGGTTTATTCTGAGCTGTGTGCTCAATGATATGACACCGCAGCTGTAGCTAGTCAGGTCACATCCCTCATACCCACAGCTGCTCTGTCGCCGTGTTAAATTATGCTGTTTCACAGTCTTCATCTCTCATTGAGTTGAACCGTATGATAGGGAGGAAGGACGCCTGCTAGATTGATGCACCGTTGATCGTTGGATCAAAGTACAGGGAGCTCTGTCCGTTACAGCGAAGCCACTGTCCCTTAGAGAGGCGAGAGTAGTTCTCATGTCAAGTGGACTCGCAGACTGTCATATCTCTCTCTTTATCATTGTGTTCATCCTCCTCTCTCTCTCCTCCCGATTCTCAGACATCAGATATATTTGCAATGATAGAGCGAATGCAGGTGAGAAGTCCACATTTTCATCCGGTTTTGTGTTTCTTGCTTTTCCTGCGATCTCTCGCTTTTTATGACCTTTTAACTTTGTGACACCTTCCCTGTCTTTGCTTTATTATTACTGTCATTCTGAGATTCTCTTTCAATACGTCTCTCAATCCATATTCACTTTATCATTTAAACCTATGACTTGCACTCTTATGTCATTCACCTGTTGAAATTATGATGTGTTGGGCTAGAAATATATTCTACGCATGTATGGAAATGCTTGTTTAATGCATTTTAAGATTTGCTGAACGTTCCAAAGAGCGTCTTACGCTTCTAAACCTTAACTATAATTACAAATTCTTACTTTTTTTAAATGTTTTTTTTTTAACTCATTTCATTTTTACATTTTCCAAACTTTTTTTTTTTCAGCTTTAAATTTGATTTTCAATCCCAGATTTTCAGTGTAAAATCCCAAAGTACTGTGATAACTGTACTGCCCATAAAGAAAGCGATAGAGCTTATTTTAAATATCTCTGTTATTTATACACTTATAACAAGAAGAACTTTAATGCCAGTGTCTACTATGGCTTATTAATATCTTGAATAGATTAGAATAGCTTCTTGCGTAGAATATGTTTCAGGCCTAATTATCTCTGTGTAATATCTGTAGAATTTTTTTTTATTTTTTTTTTATATTGACCATGTTTTCAATTTCTGAGAATTCTCAACTATATACATTATTTCAAGTTATTCATTTCAAATGATGAATTCTAATTTCTGATATTTACCATTCTATTAATGTATGTGAATTTTGATGCATGTTTTTAAATTAACTGAATGTACTAATGTCCTCTCCTTTTTTTTAAACACAGAGCAGTAGAATGGAGGAGCAGAGGTGCTCTCTTCCACCTCCTCTCAAAGTAAGTGTGTATATTTAGAGCCACATAAACACACATCAAGTTTTATAGCCATCACGAACCATCCCAGCGTTGTGTTTATCACATGCACACAGAAACACACAATGTTGCTTTTATTCCAGACAGATGTTTTCGTATTAACCCTCGGTCTCATAGCTTTAAAGTTCATAAATTCTCTGTTGCCTTAAAATGTTGACATTTTAATGCGTCCCAGGGCCACATCTGACATAAAGGCTGTTCCAAAAGAATGGCAGCATAACTATTAATATACCTTTTGGCCAAATTATAAAGCAAGTATTCTCTGCAAAGAAAAGACCAAATGATTTGCAAATAGCTCAATGAAAAATATCCAAGATGATGGAAATCTATTAAAATATAAGTATTGATTAAAAAAGGAGTTCCAAATGAGTCAATGTACAATAGACAAGCACTTACAATGCAATGTTTTTCAGCATCTTGTGCCATAAGCATTGCATCTTTTTAAGATGTGTTAAAAATAGTTAAACTTTTGACAAGCAGCAGATCAATGTTCGTTTTAAACAATGCGACATTGTGTAAAAAAATGAACAAGAAAAAAGAAACTTGTTTTCTTTTTAAATCACATTTAAATTACGTTTGTTCTTACGCCATTGGCTTATTTTGAGCCTCAAATTTTGTTATATTTCTCTAAAAATAATCATTTTGCTTAATAAAGGAAGTGCGTCTTCTGTGCAGATGAAAGTGTTTTTGCAGAATACAAATGCACCTTCTGCTCAGTTGTGTTAGTAGTTGTTTGTAGTGCTGGATCACGTCCTGTGCAAACGGCCCCTTAGGGTGCACTCGTACACAAACTTACTTACAATGTAATGCTTTATACTTTTGTGAGTTTATAAAGGTGAATCACATATTAAACTCAAAATATAAATTCCCAGAAAGTCTTTACATAAACATAGAGATGTACTGTATGTTATTGTTCCATGCTTTTATGGCCACATGTGCCAGCATAAAACACCAGAACATGTGATCTGATCCTCTCACCTCAGGCTTTGTGAAAGTTGTATGGTTCAGGGTTTGTTTGGAATCGTGAGTCTCCGCAGGACTAGACTGGAGCCTTGGGTTTAAGGGCTTTTACTCTTTATGTACCTTTATATTTCTTTCATCCTCACCTTAAATTGACTTGAATGAAGGGTTCAACATATTTAATCTCTCTCTATTGCTTCCACAGACAGAGGAAGACTACATTCCATATCCCAGCGTCCATGAGGTTGCAAACTTGTTTGTCTTTTTATATGTAAATATGAATGTGTTTTCTTGTTGTACTGGTTGTAAAATACGTTTTTGTGGGTTGGCAGGTATTGGGGCGTACTGGTTCTTTACCACTGATTCTGCTGCCCCAGTTCGGGGGTTACTGGATTGAAGGGACCAATCATGATTTAGGCTCCTCCTCCTCTCCAGAGGAACCGCCCCCTTGCCCAGCATCACAGGATAAACTCGAGACCAACAGCATAGCCAAGATCTACAGGAAACACTTCCTGGGCAAGGTTAGATCTATCTATCCATCTATCCATCTCGTTCGTTCGTTCGTTTTCTATCTATCTATCGTTCATTCGTTCGTTCTTTATATCTGTCTATCTTTATATATATCTAACTAGTTTAAAATATTGATATATTGAAATATGCCAGGTTATACAAAATAAAATAAGATTCTGGAGTCCAATCCCAAAATCGAATCAGGACTGTTTTCTCACCAATGAACAAATAGATGGAGGATTCTTATGTGAACAGGAGTGTTTGAGTTGGTTGTTCTGTCCTTTATTGCCGTTATTGTCATGATAATACTCTTTGAGCTTGCTGTCTATTAGGGTCAGAGCTTTTAGCAATCTGTGAAGTAAAGAGTCTTTCTGAGAGTTCATGTCTGTTTATAACTCTTCCCACAGGAACACTTTAATTATTACTCCGTGGACAGCGCCCTAGGACACCTGGTCTTCTCTGTGAAGTATGATGTGATTGGAGACCAGGAGCACCTTCGTCTGTTGTTTAGGTACTTCAAACACACACACTCTCGACTTTTCCCAGATGAGAAAGGTTTTGCTTTCATGTTTTGAATTCTCAGTTATGTTTCATTAATACTTTTGTCACAGATTATTTTCTCCTGAAATACCTTAAGATACATAAGTAAATGACTAATGTACTGCATAGTAAAAGTACACAAAAGCCACAAAATGTGCATCTCTGTTTCTCAGAAGAAACTCTCATTTCCTTTTAATGCTACTTCCTTACATTCGATTTACAATACTGCATCATTTTTGCTACTCTCAATTCTCAATTCAGATCTGAATGGTGCACAACCCGGTTCCAGAAACATTCACGTCCACTCTCCTCTGTTACATATTCTCTCGAAGCTGGTCTGACTTAAGTGCTCAAAGTATGCAGCAGGAACACAAGGGCACATCTATTCTTTTATAACCCACAGCCTGTCTTGAGGCCCTTTAATGATGGGGATGGGAACAATAGGCCGTGTACATGTCAGAAAGAAGCTGATCTAAAAAGCCTCTCTTTTATGAAGGGAGCTCTTCAGGAGCTCTTTGAATGTCACGCACTGGCTGTAAAATAATTGACAAGGGCACCTGTGAATGCTGGAGTGATTCACATGGCTACTTTTTGAATTAACCTCCATTCATCTATCTCTGTCTGTCTGTCTGTCTTTGCCTTCCTGCATGCTAAATATAATGTTTTAATTACATTTATATGTTTGTGCATTTAGAAGACACTTTTATCCAAAGTGACTTTAATACAGGACAATTGAGGTTGACGCTAGTTTTGTTATAATGTTACTTTGAATAGTTTGTAATGGCGGATACTATGAATCTTATAATTCTATTCTCGTCTATTAATTCTAGGTCAAAGTTTAAAACCTACCATGATGTGATCCCTATTTCTTGTCTGACCGAGTTCCCTAATGTTGTCCAGATGGCGAAGGTAGGTTGAGAAGAGAAGAATAATTTTTATTTATTTATTCAAATTAATTACATGGCATGCAGATGTATTTATTAATTAAATTTTTTGGGCAATTATACATTTAAATTAATTAATTCCACATGTCAATGTTTTCTTGAGAAAAGTCCAATGCAAATGAGATGTTACAAAAAGTGATTTTGAAGTCCATTTAGTTTATCTCAATGATAACATAAACCTAATGTGATGAGTAAATACATTTTGCCTAATTTGCATCACTTTTTGTTGTAAATTAAGTTGACAACCTTAGTAATTAGAGAAAATAATTTGATTAGAGATATGTAAATGAGATAAATCACTATTTTCATTTATTTAATTTATTTATCTATTTATTCCCAAGCTTGTCTGTGAAGAGGTAAATGTGGACAGATTTTATCCCGTCTTATACCCAAAGGTAAGAAGGAACAGACACATCAACAACAAATAAAATAAAAATAAAAACATGCAATTTTCATACACTGACCCTCGTTTGTAACCTGTCCCAAGGCATCCAGACTCATTGTGACCTTTGATGAGCACGTCATCAATAACAACTTCAAGTTTGGAGTCATCTACCAGAAATTTGCCCAGGTCAGATCACCTTTCATTGTTTTTATGTTCCTGGTTTACACCATGCTTAATTGATATAAATTGCGAAACTTGTGGCCCAAATATGTTCTCTCTTCTACAGACAACAGAAGAGGAGCTATTTGGAAACAATGACGAAAGTCCAGCTTTTGTTGAGTTTCTGGAGTTCTTGGGAGAGAAGATTGAACTTCATGATTTTAAAGGGTATATAGACAAACAGTACATGGTTTACTCAAGTAGGACTTTTTTCCTGGTCCTGGAACAACATTCCTATCGACCAATCACATTTAAGGGTTAGATGGAGAATTGTTCAGTTACAAACTTATCTTATTACATTATAATTTTCATTTGATTTCAGGCCTAGGTCGGGATTAAATGTTGAGTAACGGCTGTGATTGGTTGATTTGAATGTTGGCACAGTACCAAAAAAGCATTGTGCAAAAAAAGCACAGGACCAAAAACATCATAACAGCTGGTACATTTGAGTTAAAAAAAATAAATAAAAAATTAATCTTAATAAATATTAATAAGTAATTTAGAGCTTTTTGGTTTTCTCTCATAATGCAGCTTTCGTGGTGGCCTGGATGTGACACATGGTCAGACAGGAACCGAGTCAGTCTACCTAAACTTCCACAATAAAGAGATCATGTTCCACGTGTCCACAAAGCTGCCATACACTGAAGGTGATTCCCAGCAGGTAAGACCTCATGTGATTTGCTTTTTATTTGTATTTTTATTGCATTTTATTTTGTTTCAAGATTAGTAGTATTCCCGCATATATATTTGTTTTTAACAATATAAGTGAAAAAAGTCATGACCCCTTTAAATAAATCAACCTTTGATCACCCTTAGAAGGTGGGTAAATATGGATAAATACATTAGCACCTTTATGACAAACCAGTAACATTCTGGAATATTGTTTTATGCCACGGTTAGTGTTAGTTTTGGGTAACCAGTTGCAGCCCCCAGAGATGCTTTCCCTCTGCTGGCCATGTACATCGACCAACAGAATGCTCTGGTAATTAGCAAACAAATCACACTGTGCAAAAGGACTGATCCTGGAACGCCATCTGTTGTCATGCATGTTTTGCTTCGCTCAGGGAGATCATCACCTAGGGGTTTCAACACAGATTGCCCTCTTACAATGCTGGCCACTAAAACACACCCTTTTCAATATGGTACCTCAGAGGCCAGAGATAACATACGGGTACAGACTCATCACCTGCTGCTTTTTAATCGCTATTGTACCAGATATGTGATGTTATATGAGAGCTACCGTATAAGGATATTGTAATGGCCTTCAGACTGGTAGCGACAAATTTGTTTTTGCCTTAAAATGATTTGTTTCTATCTGTGATGTTTGCCACAGGGCTGTAAACGTGCTTCCGTATGTCTTATTAATTTCCCGAACACCTTGATGATAAAGACAAGCAGTTTTCTTTTGAACTTGTGAATGTCTGTGAACCATTTTTCTGTTATGACAGTACTCTCTAATAAGTATTTATGAGCAAGCTGTGAAGAGAGCGAACGAGCGGTTCAACTGAGGAAAGCTAATCGGATAAACATTTGAAGGTTTATGGGAGATAAAATTGACACCCTGCAGAATGCTATTTCTCTTTCCATTTCTTTTGTTGCATGTTAAATCAAGCATAAATGTAATTATTGTTCTGAAATTCAGGGCTTTGAGATCATTGGTGTAATAAAACACAAATCAGTCTGCAATATGTGTGATATTTTGATCCAATATTGTTATTTTGTGGGAAATTTAGGAAATAATAAGTCAGTATAAGGGTGAATCTCACATATCAAAAACATCAAGAACATACCAGGTCATATTTCACTCTAAACTCAAAAGAAAAACTGTAGTGCAACAATAAGTAATATGCTCATAATACAACATGCTAAATCATTTTCTTTATGCATGTTCCATTTGTTTTAATGTTTAATTTATCAAGAATTTTAATCTAGTATCTGGTCGGGGAAAATAGATCAAACTAACGGCTGACTGTTATTTTTAATATTTCATTTTTTAATAGCAAATTTTCATCCACAATAAGTGAAGACACTCATAAGGACTACTCATAACTAAATAAATGTTCAGGTGAATTAACAGTATGAGTAATCCCAGAAAATCTTCTTATACATTTTTTCCATATTCTTCTTCATTGATTTTATTATGCACACTCCCTATTGTTGCATTAGAATTTTACTTTTAATTTTGGCTCTGACTGGCCTAAAATGTTTTAACCAAAACTAGTTTGTTCTAAGTGTGAAAATACTGCATATTTTCACATTTAGGACAAACTAGTTTTGGTTCAAAATGTTTGGGCCAGTCAGAGCCAAATTTAAAGGGAGAGTAGTATAATAAACCTCACAAACTGGTATAACAGTGTTGATTCTGTTCGAGACCACAAATAAAAAATTTTTTTCAAGGGAATGGTCTGTTTTAGTTTCGTTTCTAGCCGGTCAGTTCAAAGAAGTGAATCTAAAATTGTCTGTAAAGACCTTACGGGCAGCTTCCTCTTATTACTTCACAGTTTTGTTGACTTGATTTCAGCTCCAGAGGAAGAGGCATATAGGAAATGACATTGTGGCTATTGTGTTCCAAGAAGAAAATACACCATTTGTACCAGATATGATCGCATCAAACTTCCTTCACGCTTACGTAGTGGTGCAAGTGGAGAACGCCTGCACTGATAACGTCCTCTATAAGGTAATTCATTCATTCATCCTGTTTGAATCATTCAAACTGAAGCTTGAGCCAAGGATTATACAGAATAAATCATTTCTTTGTTATAGGAATTCCTCACATACTTGGAGTGATTCAGGATTTTTGTTAAAATGAATATGTGATGATGATTCCCAATATAATATATTAGTCACTTGTAACTTATTGTGCATAGAGAATTAAAGATCATTTTGAAAGATTTCTTGATATCTGTCATAATTTATTTTATGCTCTTGTAGGTATCTGTGACGGCAAGAGATGATGTGCCTTTCTTTGGTCCTGCCCTCCCAGACCCAGCTGTCTTTAAAAAGGTACATATTTTCAGCCAGAATTCATGTAATATGACTAGTTCCACATGGAATCACTGTCCTGGAATTCTATCACAAAATTCCATTGATGTTCCTTTATGAAGTATTTTGGTTTATTAATTCTACTTTCAGATGGCAATAAGTGTCAAGCATACTTAGTTCAGTTACACCATATTTAAATACATTCTGGAGATTCTGGGTTTTTCCCATTAAAGATTAGCACAGACAATGTTAATGTCTGGATATGACTACAGAAACGTCTTATTTACTTTTTAATTATGCAAAAATTAATTAGTAAAGCCTTTTATAAAATGGTGACGAGCAATATTATTAAATATCGTTTTTTTTATTAATAATGGAATCAATATAAACAATTCTTCTGCAAATATAGATTGTTCGCTTAATTGTAAGCGATATGACTTGGTGAATTAATAAATAATAAATAACTGAATTGATATATAATTTAATCTAAAAAACATTCAAACTGTTCTTTGTATCAATCTAATTTTATTCACTGTTAATTGTGTTTGGTTTAGAGTCCGGAGTTTCATGAGTTCCTCTTGACCAAACTGATCAATGCTGAATATTATTGCTATAAAGCAGAGAAGTTTGCCAAGCTGGAGGTGAGAAGGGCATAAATGTTTGTTTTTATGTTTGTGTGGGAGCATCGGCATGCATACTACATTAAAAATGTTTGTGTTGTCCAGGAGAGGACACGTTCTGCTCTGCTGGAGACTTTATATGAGGAGCTGCATGTGAACAGCCAGTCCATGATGGGACTGGGAGGAGATGATGACAAACTGGAGAATGGAGGAGGCGGAGGTGGTGGCTTCTTTGAGTCTTTCAAGGTAGAATCCATTTGAATCTCTAACTCAGTGGTTCCCAAACTGGGGGTGACAGAGGGAGTACGCAAACAAAATGCTGAATTTTGCCATTCATTTAATTCTACCCCACCTTAAAATAACATTAAAATCGAGCATGTATTTCTAACAGGCAAATGCCATAAATATATGGCATCCAATCAAATGACCACATCTTTTGCGGTCAAAACGAACTGCATCCACACAAGCAGCGTGCGTATGATAAGTTGCGTGCTGAGACCTCTGCCTTAGCAAATCGCTCTACATTACTGCCGTTCTCGTCCTTTTTTCGCACTATTTTGCAACAAAATAATAGTTCCAATGAAAGCCTCAGCTTTACGCTTTATGAATGGGTATCCTGTAGCTCAAACAGTAGAGCGTTCATGGTCATGGGTTTGATTCCCAGGTAAAGCAAGAACTGATAAGAATGTAAATGTGTACCTTGGAATGCAATGTATGTTGCTTTGGATAAAAGTGTCTGCCAAATGCATAAATGTAAATGTCAATAAATACAGCCACTTGCTTTGTTACTAAATTAATGAATGACTCGATGAGTGACTTACCGCCACCTACTGGTGGTTTTAGTTTAATATTTAAAAGTATCACTTTGTTTTTACCATAATTGCATATTTCTTTATTGAACATTATTTATTTTATAAAGGTATGTATAAAGGTAAAAAAAAAAAAAGCACTGGAAAATCAATTTAAGGGGGCAAATATTGTCCTTTAATGGAAAAGGCGTGACTGCTGTCTAAGTGGAAGAGAGGAGGGACGCAGAAGGATGTTAAATGCCTCAGGGGGTACGCCACTCTAAAAAGTTTGGGAGCCCCTGCTCTAACTAATAATAAGGATTTGTATTTGTTCAATTAATTACTGACAAAAGAGTTCTGGTGAATAGCAGAGATGTCAACTGGTATACTATTCATCCTAAATTTGGTGCTCAAGAAACATTTCTTATTATTCTCAATGTTGAAAACAGTTGTGCTGCGTAATATTTTTGTGGAAACCATGATCATTTTTTTGTGTGATTTTTTTGACAAATAGATAGTTTAAAAACAACATTTATTTAAAATAGAAATCTTTTGTAACATTTTAAATGTATTTACTGTCACTTTTGATCAATTTAATGCATTCTTGATAAATAGAAGTATTAATTAAACATAAACATAACTTTTGGATGTTAAACAGTATGCATTATGGAACAAATATGAATTTCAAACAGCAGTACGCAACAGTTTTGCTGTAATTTTGTGTAAAAACGTCTTACAAAAGTAAATTAGTCAATTAACTCAAAGAATAGAAAAGGCACACTGGAAATGGAGGGTGAAATTGAGCGCATTGCATTGTGGATTACAGTGTTCACACACTCACATTTACTACATTTTGGCAAATGAAGCTCATTTGGTCTTCTGCACATATAGAAAATTCTTGTCCATCTCACAGTATATACATACTGCAGTAATTGTATGTAGTATGCTATTCCAAACATAGCTCCACTTTCTTCGTTTCACTTTCCTTTACTCTCTTTAGCTCTCCTGTTTCTCATATGAGCAGTTCTTGAGCCCTCTAGTGTTGCGTTGCAGTGATGCATATGCATCATTTTTCTCTTTCTAGCGAGTTATCCGCAATAGAAGTCAATCTATGGATGCTATGGGCCTCAGTAACAAGAAACCGCACACCGTCTCCACAAGCCACAGTGGAAGCTTTACCAACAACCCTCCAGAAACTCCCAAAACTCCTGGAATTGTGAGTATGCAGACCTTTCTGGATGTCAGTGGACCTTAAATTGTTTCATGCTGTCATGAGATGCCCCAAATCAGTGTGCCAGCTGTAGTTTGTGCCAGCCTTCATGCCCTCTGATCCCTCAACCCTGCGGAGTCGCAGCTGTTATTCGCTGTGCCCTTCGAGTGGGTTTGACCCTTGAGTGCTTGTGTCATCATGGCACATCTGTGCTGATGGTAGACCAGGTCTTCTCCTGCCATTTCTGATCTTCATCATTTCAGCATTAAAAGAGAGAAAAACTGATGTGTCATCAGCTCTCATGATCTGTCTGGATGGGGGTCGGTGGAACAGATGGGGCTCTCCCCAAGTGACCGTCCCATCTCCATCGCTATGACAACAAGAGCAACAGCAATAACTCAGAGACTTTCATGACAGGTTGACATAACAGCCTATTAGCCATCCAAATGTGCTAGTGTGTTTGCAACAACTGTCACAGAAACCAGATAATGATCAAACGTGTGCAAAAATGTGTAAATTTGCTGACAGCTTGGTTAAACCAGGATTTTTCATTCTGGGACGATTTTCAAGATCATCTAGGCTGCATTTACACTGCAAGACTTATTGCACAGATCTGATCTCTGTTACACTTAAGATCAAATGAAATTAATCAACAACTCTGATGATATTGAAAGGCTTGTTCCTTTTTATTAATAATAATAAGAGTGCTCAAAGACAAAGTGGTAACTGGGGCCTCTAGTTCTTCGGTTCAAGAGTTGCAGCTTAAAAAATGATTAATTTTATATTCATTCCATTAAAAAAGTGTTTTTTACAGCATGTTCTATTATTGTGTTAACCTGAGGCACAATTACAGGCACAGTCTTCTTAAGTAACTTGAGGTGGAGTGTGTTGCGCTGATAATCCAGTTTCTGCTTTGCTTTTACCTGATATCATACCTGATTCCTTTGTGTTTAATCATAAATCTGTCACCACCCTAATGACAATAGCAAACAAGCACAGCAAGTTGATTTACACAAAACATTTCATACATAATGGTAATTTAATGTGCTTTTTGCTGGCATAATAATAATAACAATGCATAAAAAAATCACCTTAAAATGAATAAAGATGTAAATAAAAATGCATATATTGAAGAAATTATGCTGTGGATCTGGCTTATAATTTGAATCAAAATCTGACCCAATTGTGATTTCTCCACAGTCCCTGATTATTCCTGGAAAAAGCCCAACCCGTAAGAAATCTGGTCCGTTCAGTTCCAGAAGGAGCAGCGCCATTGGGATTGAGAATATACAAGAGGTTCAGGAGAGAAGGTAAGATGAACTGACAATTGTATGGAAAAGTTGAGAGTATTTCCTGTTGAAGCCATTGTAAGGTTTAGAAAGTAAGAAACCTTAGTAAGGTTTAAAAAAATATTTTTTTAAGGAGGACATTCTGTCTTCATAACAAAGAAAAAAATAAAAGGCACACATTTTGGGGGGAAAGACACTTTAAGTAGTTTTCCATAATTCATTACTTAAATTCTGTCATCATTTACTCACCCTCATGTTGTTCCAAACCTGTATCTTTGTTCTGTTGAACACAAAGGAAGATATTTAGAAGAATGTGGCAAACTGAACAGTTCTGGGGCACTATTGACTTCCATGGAAGTCAGTGGTGCCTGGGTACAAACTTTCTTCAAAATATCTTCATTTGTGTTCAGCAGAACAAAGACATTTATACAGGTTTGGGAGAGTAACTTGAGAGAGAGTAAATGATGACAGAATTTTCATTTTTGGGTGAACTATTCCTTTAATAAAACTTGTTTCATAAATAATAGTAATATTTGAAAGCTGGTCTCCAATTTTAACTTACTGTGTTATAACCAACATGCATGAAGTCGTCATGTTGTCTTGTTGACAAGAAAACCATAAAACAGGAAATATTAAAAGATTACACTCTCATTACTGTGTGTTAAGGTCAGTAAGTATCTGAAAATGTATATTTTGTGTCATGTTAAGGTAAATTCAGAAACTGAAACTGAGTTCTGACAATAATTAAGATGTGCTAATCATTATGTTCCAGTAGTCGAGAGGTGTCCCCGAGTCCACAGAGGGCATCTGATGGTGGACACACCCTTCACGACCTCAGATTAGACAACTGGTCCAATCAGAGCTCACCTGAGATGCCGACCACCAAGTTTGGGTGAGCACCAGTGAAAACACTGACTTCTGTTTGCATGTAATCACACTCTATTGCAGGCTCTTCCTTTAAACCCACACTGTGTGTCTGGATGTCTAGTTTTCCCCCTACTCTTTTCATATGATCTGATCTTTACATTCCAGGAAAGATGTCTATTATTATGTGAATTCATTGTCTTTTATTTATTTATTTATTTATTTATTTGAAATTGTTATAAGCATGCGTGTATCCATACACACATACACTACTTTTCAAAAGTTTTTTCAAGTTTTTGAAAGAAGTCTTTTATGCTCACCAAGGCTGCATTTATTTGATAAATACAGTAAAAACAGAAATATTGTGAAATATAATTACAATATAACTGTTTTCTATTTAAAATCTAATTTATTCCTGTGAAGGCAAAGCTGAATTTTCAGCATCATTACTCCTGTCTTCAGTGTCACATGATCCTTCAGATTTGCTGCTCAAGATATATTTCTTATTATTATCGATGTTATGCTGTTTAATAAAAAACTGGGATAATTTTTTTTTCAGGATTATTTGATCAATAGAAATTTCAAAAGAACAGCATTTATTAGAATTTTTTTAACAAAGTAAAAAAATGTAAGTGTTCAAAGTAAAAAAAAAAAAAACATACTGACCCCAAATTTCTAAATGGTATTGTATGTGCATCAAAATTTGTAGTAAGTAAATAGACTATAACCTGAGGTTAGTAAGCTTGTTCAAAGAGAACCGTTGCAGGTGCTCTTGGACCGCTCCTTGATAGATTCAAACTTTACACAGAACCACTCCCAACTGCAAACAATAGATATTTGCTTGCCCTTACATTAGTTCAAACAATTGTTACAGATTTACTAGTTTGTCAATGAGTCATTAGTAATACAGCTCCTTTAAACTGCGATGAATGTGTTGAGAAATTGCATCTGCAATCACTAAACATGAATGTGGCCTATGATTCTATCATATCATAATCTGTTATCATTATGCAATAGCAAAATACAGCCCAAGCAACACCTTTTAACCACATGGACAGAGTAGTGCAAAGGTCAAAAAGTGAGCAGCTTTTGCTTTTAATGTGCAGATGATATGTTGATTGAAATCAAAAAGAAGATCTAATCATTAACCATGTGCGTTTAAAGTGCCCCTATATGCTATTTTAAAGGCTCCTAATTTTGTTTTGGAGGTCTTCTACAATAGGTTTACATGCATCCAAGGTCAAAAAACACTTGAATTTTCTCATAATATACATTGCAGCATCACCTCTTTTCTCACAGTGTCTGAACCGGTTCGATCAAGAATTGATCTCTGCTCTGATTGGTCAAACAGCCAAGTCTGTTGTGATTGGTCCACCGCTTACAGAACGAAACGGCCATTACCATATCTAAATTTCAGGGAGTGCATGCAAAGTGGATTTGCTTTCGCAGTGCAGAAAACAACACGAACCAAACTCTTCCAGGCCTCAGATACAACTAGTGTTTGAGAGAGTAGATGTTGTTCACAGGCAGCCAATGAAGTACATAGGCTGCCATTATGCAAATGTGTTACACACCTTTGAAGGTTTGTGAATCTTTTCTTTCTTTTGGGAGACAAAAACTCCATTTGTCGTGCACTTTGATCTTTGAAACTTTGCAGACCTTTCACATCCACAAACAGCTATATATATATCACACACTACATGAAAGGTAATATCCGAAAAAGCATAATAGTGGCACTTTAAGGGTGGTTAGTGAATTATTTCAGGTTCATTTGAGCTTGTGTGTGTGTGTGTGTGTGTGTTTGTACTGTAGTTCCGCCCTGTGCTGTCGAGCTCCTTCTATCCCAGAGTCCCAGGACCTTTCTCGCTCCTCATCCAATGCCAGCAGCTTCACCAGTGTGGTGGAGGAGAACGAGCAGGAACATGAAGCGACAGAGGAGTACGACACGGGACTGGTGAGACCACATCCACATATGTCATTAATTCACTCATTAATCATTAATACATTTTGAGCTACATTGTGCTCAAATTGTTCTAGTACATACGGTACATTAAAACTGACAGGTAGAGAAGACGACCTGTATTTAAACGTCTGTACTATTCACATCCAAATGCATATGGGCGTATTGAAATTTGCATTTAATCACCTGAACAGAAATATCAGTCTGACTGGTTATGTTGTTTGCATGTTTTTCTTTTGTTTCTGGAACACAGGACAGTCTGTCTTCAGCCGGTACGCCTCACAAACGAGATTCATTTTCATACAGCGCCGTGTGGTTGGTAGACGGCTCTGGTAGTGCTAGTCAGAGCAGTTCACATGGTGAGGTTTAACAAACATGTGAACAACCCAGCAAATATTTGTGATATTATCAGGATTACTCAATGATAATTGAAATGTTTGACTATGAAAAAAGTTATTGGGTGTTTGTGTGTCTAAATGCAACATTGAGGAGGCCAGAAATATGTTGACCACTCTTTTATTCTCTCTTTAGCATTAGCTCAAACTGTAGTGCATGATGCTAACAATGCCAAGGTCATGTGTTTGATGCCCAGAGATAAAACCATCTGTCAAATGTGTAAATGCAACTTATATGTTATAGTAATAGTAAAAAATATTTAAAAAATTATATATCACAAACAAAATCACCACTTCCCACTGTGATATTATCTTGCGTGTTATTTTTACTTTAAGAAGTGAGATATAACTAAATGGAAAGCATCGGAGAGCTGTTTTAACCTATTTTGACCATAATTAACTATTAAAGGGATAGTTCACTTTGAAATTAATTTTTGATATGTTTTAGCTTACCTCAAGGGCATCCAAGATGTAGGTGTCTTTGTTTCCGCAGTAGTTTCAATTTTGATATTTTTAGGTCAAACCGTTCTTGTCTGTCAGTCATATAATGCAGGTCGATGGTCACTGGCTCAAAACACAAGCACAGAGTCCAAATTAAAACAATTCCCCATCGTCCAAATGAAACAATTCCCCATCATAAGTACACATTGATGGCCTAAG
This sequence comes from Rutilus rutilus, assembly GCF_951802725.1. NCBI lineage: Eukaryota > Metazoa > Chordata > Actinopteri > Cypriniformes > Leuciscidae > Rutilus > Rutilus rutilus. The sequence continues at coordinate 35,025,969 of NC_140217.1, read as the reverse complement.
ACACGAAACGAGTGGTTTGTGTGAGAAAACGAACAGTATTTATATCGTTGTTATCTCTTGAAAACAGCACACCTCCAAATGATCTGACGGCGCGGGCGGGTATAGATATATACATAGATGTCGCCTTGGCTACGGTTTCGTTCCAATGAACTGCAGTAGCGAAGGCGACATCTAGTGTATACATCTATACCCGCCAGCGGGCGGGTATAGATATATACACTAGATGTCGCTTGGCTACGGTTTCGTTCCAATGAACTGCAGTAGCCAAGGCGACTTCTATGTATATATCTATACCCGCCCGCGCCATCAGATCATTTGGACGTGTGCTGTTTTCAAGAGATAACAACGATATAAATACTGTTCGTTTTCTCACACAAACCACTCGTTTCGTGTCTTAGGCCATCAATGTGTACTTATGATGGGGAATTGTTTCATTTGGACGATGGGGAATTGTTTTAATTTGGACTCTGTGCTTGTGTTTTGAGCCAGTGACCATCGACCTGCATTATATGACTGACAGACAAGAACGGTTTGACCTAAAAATATCAAAATTGAAACTACTGCGGAAACAAAGACACCTACATCTTGGATGCCCTTGAGGTAAGCTAAAACATATCAAAAATTAATTTCAAAGTGAACTATCCCTTTAAAGAAGTTTGCCGCTGGATAGTGCAGCTGTACTTGATCATTTATTGATATTTTTCAATTGGCATTTATTTTTATATTTTCAGTTTTCATTTTAGTTAATAGTTTAGTATTTTTTTTTTGTCTATTTTGCTTTAATTTTTATTTAATTTGTTGTCATTTTAGTACTTCAACTGAAACTTATTTCCAATTTTCAGTTTCAGTTTTTTAAGTTGAAGTTTTTCAAGTAATATTTTATTTACCTTCAGCTTCATTTCTATTACCAAAAACTTTTTAAATAGTTTCATGTTTAGCTAAGGATAGCAACGCTGATCAAATCTGTGTTTCGCATATGTTTTTGTGATTTCTGGCCTTGTCGCTGCGGTACAGTTTATATATAGTTTGTATTTGTGTCCAAGCTCTAACAGCCGTCCGTTTCACTGTAGGTCCCATTCGACAGATGTCTGAACCTCTACGTCCCAAAACAGAGAGACAACACTCGGTAAGAAATGTGATTGACCTTAAAAATATTCTAGTCCTAAAGATGATGAAGTCTTACAGCCAGAGCAGAAAAAAGGGTGTCAGGGAGGGTGGAAGATGGTCGTGAGAAGCTAAATTATGATTGCGAACCATGACTAATGTTGATTAACATGCTCGATTTGATCCCTATCAAGTCATGGCATGACCATCTCTCTCTCTCTCTCTCTCTCTACCTGTATAACTGCTCTTGAGCAACAGATCTAATGTAGTCTATCTTGATAACTGTTTAGTCAAGTAAATCATCTGTGACGCAGTGTTCCTGTGTGTGTTTGTCCTGCACAGAACTGCTAGCTGTCCTGTAAGCTGTAGATGACTTCATGGATGTCCATCAACAGGTTAGGAAAAGCAAAAATGAGGATTATATCTATGATATTTTTATGGAGCCTATAGACCTTATGTAGCCTTTTCAGCGCTGCGCACGTTGTGTTCTGTCTTCCGGTTTATATTTCCACAGCGCGAAGGTAAGATCTTACGGATTTATGAATATGAAATCTTCCCGGTCTATTGGCATTTGTTATGACATCCTCTTCAAACATTACAATGCTCATGATAGATTTCGTTAACTCTACAATAAGTAAATCCACTTCACCAGCTAATTACTCTTCGACAGCGATGCCATAGAAATATACGGAGCAACCGCAAAAACTCAAAAGAAGGCTGCGCGCTTGTTTCTCCGCTACATAAGGGCTATATGGTTGATAATCTCACGATTTACTAAAACTTTTGGTCATTAGTTATTAATAGTTAGTAAGGTAGTTGTTAAGTTGAGGAATAGGGTTAAGGGATGTAGAATATGGTCATGCAGAATAAGGCATTAATATGTGTTTTAGAGGTACTAATAAACAGCCAATATCCTAGTAATATGCATGTTAATAAGCAACTACAGTAGTTAATCGTGAGAATTGGACCCTAAACTAAAGTGTTACCAAAATGTTAAGGTCAAAATTTTTAACTTTATTTAATGCATTAACTAACATTGACAAAGGTTAATGAATGCTCTAAAAATATATTGGTCATATTGTAAGTTCTGGGTAATCAGTGCATTAAAGGTATAGTGGATCTTTCCGAATTTTAGATAAGACCCGCCCTCTCCACTTTTTGAATAAGTTTGATTGATTCACCAGAATGATTGACAATTAGGAGGACCAATAGTATAGGTGATCCACCCGGAAGTAAAAAATCCTCCGCTATACCTTTAACTAATGCTAACAAATGAGACCTTGTAAAGACTTATTGATTTAAAAAAAAAAAAAGAAAGAAATGGTAACACTTTATAATACGGTTCATTAGTTAACATTAGTTAGTGTATTAACTAACATGAACTAACTATGAGCAATACATTTGTTACCGTATTTATTAATCTTTTTTTAATGTTAGTTAATAAAAATCTAGCTGTTCATTGTTTGTTCATGTTAGTTCACAGTGCATTAACTAATGTTAACAAATACATCCTTTGATTTTAATAATGTATTAGTAAATGTTTAACTAAGATTAATAAATGCTGAAGTATTGTTCATTCTTAGTTTATGTTAATTAAGGTAGTTAACTAATGTTAACTAATAAACCTTATTGTAAAGTGTTACCAAAGAGATTAATACTTCTTTTCAGCAAGGATTCATTAATTTGATCAAAATTGACAGAAAAGACATTTATAATGTTGCAAAAGATTTCAATTTCAAATAAATGCCGTTCTTTTGAAATAATCGAAGAATCCCGGACAAAAAATGTATAATGTTTCCACAAAAATATGTTTCTTGAGTAGCAAAACAGCATATTAGAATGATTTCTGAAGGATCATGTGACCTGAAGAGTAATGATGCTGAAAATTCAGCTTTGTCATCACATTTTTACATTTTAAAATATAAATGTTATATTAATATCAGTTATTTTAATTGTAATAATATTGTTTTTACTGTGTTTTTGATTAAATAAAAGCATCCTTGGTGAACATAAGAGACCTTTTCCATAAAAATCTGTATATAAACGTATACATATAAGTTTGTATATCTTATTCTCATTAATCATATGTCTTATTCTCAGCATTTTCATAAGCAGCCCTTCGCAGTGGACACTCGATGTGCTCATAAGAGTTCCTCGAGAGACACAGATGTGAAGGTGTGTGAAGCACTAGTTCCAGCCCCGCGGCGAACAGTCGGGCGCGCTCTCGTAAGAACACACACCACCTCTTTATCTTCTATCATGTCGCTGTTGGACTGCAGGCAAAAGAGCAAACCCGCCTGGCAACTGTTGAAGACTGGTGCACTGCCAGCTGGGAAATCAATCACGCATGATTCTTATGGCCTTATCATAGGCTTCTTTCTATCTTTCTTTAACTGGCTCTCGTTGTGTGGGTTTGTTTTTTATTTGTCATATTTATTTATTTATTGAGGCTCACTGTGGTGTGTAGATCTTTTAGAAACCGGGGGGGCGGTAAGCTGTCACAAGCTTACAGCATCTTTCAGAAAAACAAATGAAGTTCAACCTAAACCCATCATGCTTAAAATACACGTAGACCCGCAAAGCACTGTAATACACATCTATGTGTGGTTCTGTTCGGTTGCGTTTTGTGTCAGTAACGAGTAATGATGTTGAAAATGAATATAGGTAAATGTTAAATGTCATTTTTTCGGATAGATGTTTCTTCTGGTGTCAAGCACCCAAGCCATTTCAGATCCTGTCCAATAAACAAAGCATACAGACATTATAATTTATGACAAAACAAATAGATCAGGTGTGAGATGCTGTATACGTTTTTAAATATTATTTATTAAGATTATGCTGTTTTACGGATCAACTTATTTTGTACGGCCACAGCTGCTTGTGGTAAAATTGACGTGTGTGTAAACTGTACACTAATGTAGTAGCTTCATGTTTGTAGTTTCATGTTTTAAATCCTGCTGTGCAGATTGAAGGGTCAGTGTCTCTCACGTCAGATATACTGGAGTCCTGAAGCCTTTTTTTAGCTTATATGGCAAGTGAGCAATATGAATGTAAAACTGATGAAACCGCAGACATAAGACAGTGGATATGGCCACTAAAAACACTATGCTTGATGTTCAATAAAAAATGGTGGACATTTTGTTTTGTTTTCAAACACAAATACATATTGTATTAATGTTGAGACTTTTTTTTTTTAACTGCCCATTCCAAATCGTATAATCAAAATGTTTTAGTTTTTACACTTAGTACTATGGTGTTAATGCTATCCGTTAGCATTCCCATTCATCTCATTGGCTTATGGGATACAGGTTTTTTTGAGCCAATTACATGAGCTGTAAATGTGATGAATTATTCTAAGCAACTATACCAAGCTGTGACGTTAAAAACATCAGTCACTGGCAAAATATCTACTCTAATAAAAGTCAGAATACACAGCTACTTTTACAGCTACTTAAAATACCATGGTATTCACTATATATGATACTTATTTCAAATACCATGGTATTACCATCATAGAAGAAACATGGCATTACCAAGGTTCATGTTCAAAAATACCATTGTACTTTTGTATGACTAACATCCCAGTTCACTTCTCATTTGAAGAGGTACAGTAGATTTTTACAGAAATACTGGCGTTTAGGTCCTTTCAGGGGTGATACTTCTAAACCTGTACATGGAGAAGAGAAAAATATTTTTGGATTAGCTGAATCCACACTTAAAGCTGTGTTAGAGCCTAACTAAATCTCTGCTGATTGGTCCAACTGCACATAATGCGTTTGCACATGCTCCAGACATTAAGCACAAACTCATTTCAAACAAACACCGACTGCTTTCTGCAAGTGATTGTGTTCTCTTTTACAAGTGCTTATTATGCTACTTTAATGAAATGTTGTACTGTAAATAAGACCTTTTCTCCTTTTTGTAATAAAACCAGATAAATCATGTTTAATAAAGATCAAAGGGTTCATGAAATGTTTATTTATTGCTTTAATGTACATTATTTTGGAAAATCATCCAAGACTGCAAACCACCAATTATAGAATCAATTTCTCAGTCATTATTGGTAAGAGGCAACACCACAGTGAACATTCAGTGTCATAAGTGGTTAACATTAATTTGAACCACTCAAAGCATTATTCCTAATTGTAAGCCCTTATTTTTTATTTTAGAAATGCTGAAGCAGCCCCAGGAATAGCTGTACTGCTAAAACAAGGCCTGGTTGGAAGAAAGAATATATATTAAAAATAAAATAAAATAAAATATTAAAGATAAAAAAAAATGTCATCATCTGCTCACACATGTAATTCCTAACAGAAAGCTGTTGTACAACCTCAGAACATGTCGTGCATAGTGATACAAATGATTTCTGGGATAGCTTGACAGCACCTTATTATATGAAAAAGAGCTGCTTGAACGACATGAGGGTGAGTAAATGATGACAGAGTTTCAATTTTTAGACGAATTATTCCATTTTGCTTAAAGGTTAGGGCCATACGCATTGTTTATTGCTAGAATGAACTAGTTAAAACACCCGTTAATCCTGGTTTAGACATAGTAGGCACTTGACAGGTCTCTATTCTTCCTAGTCTCCCTCTCTCTCTCACAGCTCTAGGTTCCACCATCTGAAAGGGGAAGGCTCTCGGAGAACATTGGAACCGCAGTGAACTTCCCCCAGCAGTTTGTGGTATGGGGCAAAGTCATCAATGAAGGTACATTTGAGGCCTAGAGGCTCCAGAAGAGAACACATCTCTGTCTCCAGAGCACACCGGCCCTTCACCTGGGGCCCGAAAGGTTTTGGGATGCCCAGCTGGTCCCCCAACACGATCATGTTCACCTGAGGGTAAATACAGGTAATGCATAAAAAATTAAAACTACGAGTAAGTGTAAGAGACAATAGAAAGTCTTGCCGAGGCCCAGACTTTTGAACAGTAGTGTATGTTTTGATCATCTATTTTCCATTAACTCTTTCCCCACCATTGACGGAAATTTACGGCTTTCTGTGTTTTCACTGTTATGTGGTAGAGGGTTAGACACCTCTGATTAAAACACAGGTGAAAAAGAAGCAAAAGCAAACGATAGTTCTCTGCTCTTTCTTTTGATACATTGCATGTTCAGATATTCATTCAACTAAATATTCTGGGGGTCTTGACAATTTTGTGAAAATGATCAAAAACACTGGCGGTGGCTGGCAACTTTAAAAAAAGAAAACACTGGCGGGGAAAGAGTTAAAAGAAAAAGCAAGTGGTCAAAATGTGAATGGACTTTCAATAAGTTCTTGATAATGTGCTGTACCATGTCGGGATAGTAAGCCACGGCCCTGTTGCTCATTTTCTTCTCTTCTATCAGTTTAAACAGGATGGGCAAATCGATGATGTCCTCGTCATCCAACCCCAGTTCTTTCTTCAGCACGTCCCTGTTCCAGTCAATACAGCTCTGAGGGAAAGATTATATGATGCTTTATTTCCCATAGAAAAGACAGATTTGTAACACGGTACTGTCATCTGGCTAAATATATATATATAGATACTATTTGGATACAAAACACATCTTAATGCCATGTGTAATTTGTAAAAGTTGCTCATTTCACTGACCTGCACGTATCGGTTTTCAGCCTGTAGCTTTTTGTCACTCAGGATCGCATTAACAGTAATGGCCTCTGGCATTCCTGTTCAAGTAAACATGTTAGCTAGAATATGAACTTTGGTGCATAGTGGACAACTTTTTGTTAAATGGAAAATTAGTGAGCGTTTACCTGGAAACATTTCCGTTTTTCCTTGTCCTGTGTTCTGTAAGCTTTTGAAAACTTTATATCCGGCATCAGGGCTAGCCAGCAGCAACCGGAATTTCTGAACATTTAAAACATTACAGCTCGCATTGCTTTGAGTATTTTAAAAACACTGACTGAGTTCAGAGTGGAGGACTGGCATACTGCGTAGAATATGCTGCCTACTTTTTTAAGAGAAGGATGTGAAACACTATGCATGATGCAAAAATAGACATTTCAGATGGTAGCGTAGCATGTTGCATGATTGAGTCTACAACTAGCATCCAGTTATCATGTCTGCGATAAACATTTTTTAATCCAATTTTGTAACAAAAAGTCTAGATTCATTCATTAAATGGTCGAAACGGAGTAACATACTGCAAAAATAAGAACAGTACAAAAAAGTTTGGAAAAGTTATTATTTAATTAAATAATTGCCCAACAAAGCTGCTTTATTTGATCAAAACAGTAATATTGTGTCACTTTGATCAATTTAATGCATCTTTGCTGAATAAAAATATTAATTTCAATATATCTTACAAGCCCCAAACTTTTGAATGGTAGTATATCATGGTATCCAAAAAATCTTGAGCATATTGATTTCTGAAGGATCATGTGACACTGAAGACTTGAGTAATGATGCTGAAAATTCAGCTTTGCCTCACAGGAATAAATTACATTTTGAAATTTGTTACAACAGAAAACAAAATATATTTTTGATCAAATGAATGCAGCCTTGGTGAGCATAATAGACTTAATTATTTTACTTAAAGGGGTGGTTGATTATGATTTCACTTTTCTAACTTTAGTTAGTGTGTAATGTTGCTGTTTGAGCATTAACAACATCTGCAAAGTTACAACGCTCAAAGTTCAAAGCAAAGGGAGATATTTGCTTTTAAAGAAATAGTTTTTTAAGGACTACAACAAACGGCTGGTAAGGACTACACAACATTCCCTCCTTTAGATAAACTCCACCCCCGGGAACACGTTTTATAGATTATCAAGACAGAATAATGCTAATCAATGACTAGAAGATAACTACACATAAACTACATAAATTCACCAACTAACCATTCAGAAATGTCCTGTTGCATTCTACATGTTGTCACTTCTTCTTGAGTCTCTCCATCATTGTCTGATACATAAAAGGCTAAAAGTCATTGAAATTTCCAGTGCATGTCTGTGTGAAGTAAAATGACACAAGCTGTTGAAGCTCCTCTCTGCCGGGAGCAGCAGCTCATTTGCATTTAAAGATTGACAATTTTAACATGTTATATAAAAATATCTATGGGGTATTTTGAGCTACAACTTCACACACACACACTCTGGGGACATCAAAGACTTATTTTACATCTTGTGAAAAGTGCATTATACCACCCCTTTAATACTTAATTATTTAGGTAGTGTATGTTAGTATGCCATTCTGAACATATCTGTTTACCTTTCGATCAGGGGCTGGGACGAAGGTCATGAACTCGTCCACATGACCCACAAACAGCCAATCAGAGAAGAGCGCTATTGGCTCTTGAACCTTCTGTGCCCACAGGAATTCCTGGACGACTTGGGTCATGTTGCGGCCACCTTTTGCACTTAAAATTAAACAAGTATTCTTAATGATTGGTAATAGTTTGATTAATCAATCAGCATATATTTGTTTGGAAGCCAAAAAAGTACACTGTAGTTGTAGGGTACAGCTGTGGTACTTACGTAGGGAACGCCACACCAATGATGATCCTGCCAAGTGGGTAACTTTTCCCGTTCACTGTGACTGGTGGACTGACCTCCAGGTTACCAAAGGAGTCCAGACTGCTCACCTCCTCATTCAAAGCATGCCGTGTCACATATCCAAAGTCTGGACCCTGTGACGCAATGTTTTAGTGATTCTAAACATCTTTCGATTAGTATGTGATCAAAACATGATGCTATCACGTCATCAAAAAATTTGAAAAAGTTGGGTTTGGAATGACATGAGGATGAGAAAATGACCATTTTAAATTTTGACTGAATTTTTCTGAGCAGTTCTTGCTGTCACTCACCAGAAGGGACTCGTAGGGGAAATCCTGAAGGTCTCCATCACGAGGAGAATCCAGTACAACAGGAAACCGATGATGGGGAGAGTCAATGTAGCCAAACTCAAGCTCATCCTGTAGAGAGAGAGAGAGAGACGAGTGACGAGTGTCAGTTGGAATTACTCAATTCATATGACAGTCACCTGACATGTAGTCAAGTTGTTTTTATATGCATCATCCTATGATCATCCAATAAACCGCATGCTTCAGCAGTTTGATAAAGTTATTTTCAATTTCATTTTTGTAAGGTTTTATAACACTCACTATTATTAAATTGACATACATTTACATATACACTGTGTTCCAAATTATTATGCAAGTGACATATTTATTCATTTATATTTAACTATATTTAATATTTATTAACAATATGTAAAGTTCTTTCCCCAATGATTCCACTGACCTGCATCCAGCGGTCACCTCGGTTCATGTACTCGTAACATATTTTCAGTTTGTAGCCATTCTTCTCCACCAGGTTCTTTATGCTCTTCAGGAACGAGTAGTTATCCTTTGTGCTGCCAAAAACATAAAATAGTCAACAGTCCCCAAGGCTTACAGTGTATATATACACACACACACACTAATATATACACACATACATATATGTCAAATCAATTAATCGTTTGCATGTGTGTATATATATTATTGTATTTATATATATTATATTATGTGTGCATGTATATGCAGTATACACACACAGACATATATAAAATATAAATCTATTAATATATATATATATATATATATATATATATATATATAGTGCAATGCATAAGTGAATACACCCATGCTAAAGTTGACTAAAAAGAGGAATAAAAAATCATATTTTGGAAATTGAACTTAATGCCTTAATTTAAAAAATGAGGAAAAATCCAACCTTTAAGGACACCAATTTTCTTTGTGAATGAATAATGTATCGTAAATAAATAAATGTTCTTCCTTAAAATACATGGTGCATAAGTGAGTACACCCCTATGTTAAATTCCCATAGAGGCAGGCAGATTTTTATTTTTAAGTATTTTTTATTTATTTATTTTTTAGGATACTATGCATCCTGATAAAGTTCCCTTGGCCTTTGGAATTAAAATAGCCCCACATCATCACATAGCCTTCACCATACCTAGAGATTGGCATGGTTTTATTTCAGTTAGCCTAAAAGCTAGTTTGATTTGCATTGAGAGATGATCTATGGAAAGTACCCCATGCCAATCTCTAGGTATGGTGAAGGCTATGTGATGATGTGGGGCTATTTTAATTCCAAAGGCCAAGGGAACTTTATCAGGATGCATAGTATCCTAAAAAAAATTTTTTTTAAATACTTAAAAATAAAAATCTGCCTCTGGGAATTTAACATAGGGGTGTACTCACTTATGCACCATGTATTTTAAGGAAGAACATTTATTTATTTACGATACATTATTCATTCACAAAGAAAATTGGTGTCCTTAAAGGTTGGATTTTTCCTAATTTTTTAAATTAAGGCATTAAGTTCAATTTCCAAAATATGATTTTTTATTCCTCTTTTTAGTCAACTTTAGCATGGGTGTATTCACTTATGCATTGCACTGTATATATATACACATATATTATGTAAACAAAAACTTAGGTTAGATGCAATTAATCGATTTGACAGCCCTAATATATATATATCATTTTGTGTGTGTGTGTATTATTTGTTATATGATCCGTGAAGGGTTAAAGCTTTGACTGAATTGCTCCACTCTCACCTGCACACATAGACCTCCATGGGTTTGAGGGTGTTAGGGGTCATGATCCAGGGTGAAACATGAAATATGACTTTATCCGTAAAGATGGGCGTTTCAGGGAAATCCTTTTAAGAAAACAAGCAGAATCGTATTTAATTAGCATTTAGAGGTTATAAGAATTATATTACCCAATTCAATTTGATAGAAGACAACAGTGTAAATGTTATTGCGGTAAGAAGATAAACAGTAAAGCACCAAGAACAGAAGGTTTGATGTCCTACAGGTTGTGTTGAGGATCAGACAGTGGTTTCTTTCACTAACCTTGCCACTGGGCTCTAGTAGACTAAGGTTGATGGTGATGAGCCCATCAAAGTCTTTATCAGGGAAGCGAAGACCTTCCACATAGAACATCAGTTCAGTTTTTCCTCCCAGATAGGGCACTTCCTGTGTCAGCTTGTCTTTTCCCACCACCATGAGATAATCTTTCAGGAACAAACTCAGGAGTTTGTGCTCTGGTACAGGGAAGAGGAGCTAATCAGTAAAGTTTTGATGTTCCTTTATAATGTATTTGGTTTTTGCTTCATTTATTTAATCAATTGTACATTATTTATATAAACTGTTGACATAATTGTACATTTCCACCACCTTATGCACATGGAAAAATTTCTCCCAATGGTTTTCATGCATCATAAAATTTCACAATATGCATGCATGTAAAATTGTTTTCTTAAATAGTTTAAGGAATAGATCATCAAAAAAAAGGATTTTTTTTGGTTGTTATTTACATTTAATTACTTATTTTCTTGGTTGGGAGGGAGCATGAAGAATATGTATGTATATGAAGAATGTACATCTCTGAGTCCAGACCTTAAATTCATTGAAAGTCTTTGGGTTGTGCTGGAGGAGACTTTACAGAGTGCTGGGTAGGGTTGCACCAGCCGTTCATAAGTTCTTTCTTAAATTGGAACGTAAAGTCCACACTAGAGGCTTAGTAACTACTAGCAAGTTTGTAACTAACTCTGTACTTTATTCCGTTGCTAGTAGGTCGTAAGCTCTCCGTAAAGTAATGCGTAGTCGCATAATATGACGTTTCGCCTCGATGATCCAATAGCAGCCTTCAAATACGTGAGCAAAAGTTGTGTTGAAATGCCGTGAATTTCAGTTTATCCTTCATTCTTTTGCCTCACGTTACTAACGGTAAAAATAAGTTTCCATTAAATACGATAGCCTACTTGATCATTAATAACAAGGGTTTTTATATGTAAATAACATTCAGAAACTGTATTTGAAATGAAATGAATAAGGATCAATAAATAAATATTGATACAAAAAACATAAGAAATTACGTTTATTACGAAATTACGATGCACACAGCGTCGTGCTGTTCAGGACGGGTTCGTGTTAACGAGCCGCTAACAAAGTAATCTTTTCACATAATGTTCTCTCTCTTAAAATGCAGTAAAATGAGTGTAAATGTCAGCATTATCATATATGTCTAAAGAATTGAAGTCTGTCAGGTAAAAGAAGAGCTTATTGATGCAGTTCAGTCTGTTTAATATTTTATTCCAACCGCTACTCCTGATCGGAGGCTGCCGTAAATATTTAGTTTATACGTAGAGTTACGCTTCAACTAACTTTAATGGTGCAACGCAAAAATATTTAGAAGTGTGTAAGTCGTAACTTAGTGTCCATTTACGTCAAAACTAGGCTAAGTTGTAACTTACAGTTGCACAGTTGGTGCAACTGGCCCCTGGACTCTTGCATTGTCAATACAAGATCTTGAGCAAAAATTGATACCCTCGATACCAATCCATGAGACCGGCCAGGACATCCCCTATTTAAAACATAATTGTATTATTTTGCAGGTGTTTGTGTCTACACTTACTCCACACGTTGTTTTTTTGCACATTTGTCCGAGGTCTAAAGATTCTCACGCTCTCTGAAGTGGTCTGCGAGATGTACATGCTCAGTTTATAGCCTTCGGGAAGTTGAGACGGCCCGTTGGTGCGCAAGATCATCTTGGACATGTCCTGCAAATCTGCCATAAAAAAATAAATAAAATACATTAGATTCAATTATCTCTTCTTTTCCACAGCATGGCATTTGAAGAGTAAAGTCCAATGGTAACTAAGCTAAATAGCTAAATATGCACAGAAAATTGTTCAGATAGTTTGAATTAATTGAAAGATTAAAAGTATTTACTGAACTTGCAATGCGAAAATGATTAATAATGACTGAATAATAAGGAAGAATCATATTGCTACAATGTTTAAACATGGGTTTGGTACAGAGTCTATTTACACATAACAAATATCTGCGGCGAGACTTAATTTCCTCCCATATCTTAGACCAGACCTGCCCAGACTCACCCGAAACTTTACTGATATCATCCTTCTCACTGTCCACTTTCTTCTTGTATGAGGTCTCGGAGTCACAGTTGACCAGCAAAACTGCACCGTGGCCATTAGGACCCCATTTCCAGGATGCCTAGACCCAAAATCCAGTACTATTACACATTATTATATTATCTACAATAGCACAATGCTGTTGGAACACAAAAGAAGATATTTTGAAAGTTCACAAAACATTGGACCCCATTGACTTCCATTGTATTTACAAAAGAAAACGTCTCCCAGAAGAAAGAAATTCACATGTTTGGAACGACATTTCATTTTTCATTTTTGTGTGAACCATCCCTTTAATGTGCAAACAAATGTGGCTTTATCGTATCTCTAAGGCTTCTAATTCATCTAAATGAATCACCTAATTCATTTTATCTCACTTTCCAAGCCCATCTCCAAGCCAAGAAACAATGAGGCAAAAACAAATAATGATACAGAACAGATCGCAAGACTACCAGTAAACAAAGCTCACCTTGTTCGGATTGTTTTTCTCAACAACGCCATCTCGGTCGGCATCTACGTCCAGAGATATCTCTGCAACAGAATAGAGACAATATGAGGCTTGCTCTTTCCTTCACAGTCCCACCAGCATCATGAGGCTGTTTATAGTTGCAGTGCAGCTACTGATACTATTCATAAACACAGGCGTATGTCTTGCATAGTGAAACGTACCGACAGCTGTTAGATGCAGCACAGCGTCCTCAAGAGCCTCTGTTTTCTCCCCATAGTACCTCACAGATAACTGAAACACATCTGATCCTTAGAAACAAGCATGAGCTGTATCATCATGACAATTATTGTGCAATCATTGCGGTTTTCTTCAAAGATTACTAAAATGATTCATTTCAGTAGTGTAGTGATTGCATTAAAAAATGCACTAAATATATCCAATTACAAACAGCCAGTGCTGGACAGTGTTGTGAAAGTGATGCGAGATCGTGTCTACACTTAACCCTCGGTTTCCTGCATAGACTAGGGTAAACCACAGCATGTGCATCAGACAAGCTCTTTCCTGTCTGCAGTTTCTTTCAGTTCTGTTTGTTTTCTAAAGGACCATTATCCGCTTTTGAGTTGGTCGTACATCGAGAAACATAACCAGATGGTATCTGCCCACACAGAAACCTTCCTATCACATCCGCCTTTTAACTATTTGTGCTAGTTTGAGAATGCTTTCAGATACTGGAGAGTAGTAGTTTTGGCTCAGTTTCAAACACTTATCATGTTTAAATCCATTCTGCAGAATTTTCCTCAGAATCAGCATAGAGAATGCAGAAAAGTTCCACACATTCTTTCTGTGTGTGCTTTACTGTGCTCTTGATGAAAGAGTTTTTAGAGCACAAAGGTGATTAGATTTAGGTACCTTGCTGTCAAATGCAGTCTCACTGACTGCGTCCATGGTGATGAGGAGGATAGAGTTTGGGGTGAGGGGGTACGGAGTGGCGTTCCTGTCGTTGGTCGGGGGCGTGACCTTGTAATGCACGTTTGGGGAGCATTTTATTGAGAAGAACCTGGACTGTGGTGGGGCACACCTGTAAAGAGCAAAGAGAAATACAGAGGCACATTATGAATTTATCTATTTCATTGTAGGATATTATACAAAGGTCATTTCATTGTCTTAAAACCTCTTCAGATAATCTTGTGTTTTAAAGGTGCAGTAAGCAATTTCTGAGAATCAATGTTGAACAATGTTGATGTATGAAACAGATAACTGAAACACATCTGATCCTTAGAAACAAGCATGAGCTGTATCCTCATGACAATTATTGTGCAATCATTGCGGGTTTTCTTCAAGGATTACTAAAGTGATTCATTTCAGTAGTGTAATGATTGCATTAAAAAATGCACTAAATATATCCAATTTCAAACTGCCAGTGCTAGACAGTGTTGTGAAGGTGACGCGAGATCGCTCCTCTCTTCATTGTTCCGCCCCAACTCAAAATCAACATTACTCATGTATAAAGCAGAAACAACACATCCTCTGCGTTAATTTTCAGGCCTTCACGAGCTGGAGAGCTTTTCTAACATTAAAGCTCTTGCCTGATCATAACCCCTTTTTCCAGTGATATTCCTCTGACCTTTTCTCTTTTGTAATGTCTCTCAGCCATCTCTCTTTCTACAGTCTTTCTTAAAATCTCCCTCTTGTTTACGCTCTCTCCTCCCCCATCATGAGTGGACACGCCCCCTACTGCTGATTGGCTACAAGTGTGTTGTGGTGCTCGGTCCGATCCACTCTCAACACAGCTTCTCAGAAATCTTTTAGAGTACCTTTAAGGGTAAAAAAAACTGGGTTTGTATTGTATTGTATTTCAAGCCTAATTTTTGCACCATTTTATATATATATATATATATATATATATATATATATACTCCGGGTCAGTAATTTTTTTCGAGCAATCAATTTTCATTGATGCAAAAGTCGTAGTTAATAGTGAATGTGTTCCCCATACTAAAGTGTTCCCAGCATCTTTCAAAAACATTAAGAAAACACTGATACTGACCCCAAACCTTTGAATAGTAGTGTATGGTTTGGATATTATTATGTTTTCAGAAAGGTAACAGACATTTTGTTTGGCTATAAAATCTTTGTACTCAATGTTTTGAAACTACAATTCGGTTCTTAGAGAATTTAATGCAGATATTTCTACCAAAAAAAGTCTGCTTGAGAAGTTCACTTCTTGAAAGTATGATATATCATTATGACAGTTTTTGTGATTTACTGGAAAATACGATGGTAAGAGGGTTGACTCATAACCTGAGGGCATCATTTAAAAACTATTTAGTAATATGCAATTTTAAGTAAAATCAAAAAATATAGAGAGAATAAAAAATAAAATTCTGTTAAACCCTGAGAAATTATCCTGCGCAGACAAAAAAAAAAAAAAAAGATCTGGCACTTTGGTTAGACAGTGTGAATGGATGGTTGACATGACAGAAGTGTGATGTGCTATACTCCATCTAAAGTCTAAACAATTTTACACAACATTAATTCATGTAGAATTAACATACATGCTCTTTGTATGACCTCACATCTCATATTTATGCAAGGTGTTGTGACGTGGCACGTCGTCCAACCCAAATGTCATAATTACTGCATTAGATAATGGATTATGAATAACACATTTAGGATTCAACTCATCTTTTAAGACAACAGATATTAGTCTTGAGGATGTTGTTTCATTATGGACTAATAAAAAAATTATAAAGTCTTCCAGAAACCTAAAGAAAAGCTATTAGTAGGTTTGGAAAGCTATCAAAGACAATAGCTGACAGTGGCCGTTATAAACAGAAGTATTGAGACAGAGTTCAGTGATGAATTTAAATAATGTCGCAGCACAACGAGTGCATTCATCCGCCTTTGGAACTGAAAGGGAGAAATTCTTCAATCAACAATCCCACCTAAATTCTCGAGGCAAATATTCATCGACACAGAACAAACAGACGGAAAAAAAATTCTTCATAAAATTGACAAACAATTCAATTATTTGGACACTCAGTTCATTCCAGAATGATGTTGCTAATGTATTGAATGGAAACTTTATGAATAGAACAATAGAATATTTTAACTGTACACTATGTTAGCAAAATGTTTTTATATTTGTGTCTTCTGTCTGTGCTATTTTTCAATTATTGGAATATGTAAACAACATGCATAATTTATGGGGACATTGTGTTTGAAACGCCTGTTCTTATGTTTGGGTTCCCTGAGTCTATAATGATGTGCCTGTCAAAATAATAATAGTCATTTTGAAATGAATCCTTTTATTTTCAATTCAAAGTCCGTCATGTTCTTTTGATCTAACCAAATCTCAGAAGTCAGACCGTAGTCAGCTTTAACCCTTTGCTCGATTTTTCTGAAATCTAGGTACTCATAAAGTAACATATTTTAGATATTTTAGTCAGTTAGACGCTTATCAAAAACATTGTTAAAAATATATAAAATAAATAAAAATAAACAACTAGCAGGAATGCACTTCTATAGCATGTAAACATAAGTGTTATATCATCATGTCGGGGACTGACAGCCCCAGTCACTAGTCACTCATACTGCAGGAAACAAAGATGCAATGGAAGTCAATGGAGACTGCTACTGTCAGACCCAAACATTCAATATATCCATTTGTGCTCCACGGAAGAAGGAAAGTCATGGGGTTTTGAAACGATATGAATGCGAGAACTTGAGGAAAGGTTTATCATTGTAGGGTGAACTGTCCCTTTAATTATGTCTTTCGAGCTATTTAAATAGACCCCTCTTTTGTTTAATTCCCTTGAGCTCAGTCGCGCTGTTTATGAACGCGTCTTGTGTTAGCCTACTGTCCCCTTAAAATAAAACAACGTTCTAAATTCTATTCTAATATATTTTCTATTCGCATAATACATGATAAATAAATAAACACTCTCACCTGTTTAAATTCACCGTCAACTCCGTTCCGACCACGTACGTCGTCTTGGTCGCTTTCTCAGTGTCAATTGTAAGTGATCGGCGGGGAACCATGATTTTTGAAGTATGCGTCTTTCTTTCAAAGTGAATTCAACAATTTACCTTTAACCTTTTTATTTACTTGATATCACCGTGTCAGAGAGCCTATTGGTTGAACAAAAGCAGGTGTATGTCTAGGAAACGGAGGACTTGAAACGTCTGCAAACGCCCACAACTCAGTGTGCACTGCAGCACAAGCGACTCACAGCTAGATGGCGCTGTTAACACAAGCGCGACTGAACTGGACTGAACCCAATATTGCATTTTTTTAATTGCAATACAATATTTTGCCTCAGGATACCAAACCCTTTTTCTTCAATTTGCAAACGCATGGTGCAAATACTTTGAATAAACCTATTAAAAGCAATTAATTGTGATTTTAATACCCTTTTTCTTTCATGGTGAACCGTGTGGACGCTGCACAAACTACCTTCAGACAAGCCATTATTATTCACCCAAAATATAATTAAGATTATTTAGGTGAGTAAACGTCATTTTATTAGATTTATCATTTATTTATTGAGTCATATCAATTATTTACATGCTATGGAGGAACTACCTACATTGGTCTGTTAAGAAACATTGTCCATTTACAGTTGAGTTGATATTGATATTGAGTAGACACAATTGGGGGTTACAGGATAAGACTACTTCTAAAATAGCTTTCTTCATGAGGACATAACCACGTCCGCTAGTAGGCGACAATCATGCCCATTGTCAAAGTACTTTTACCGAAGTCTTTAATAAAAAAAATAAAAAATGCATTTAATGTTTAGAGTTCACACCATAATTTTTTGGATTTTGCATTATATGCATGACTATGTATAATAAAAACAGTAATAATTGGTACTTTTTTCCACTCTTCAATATAGGCTTGGCTACTGATACTGTTCCTCAATTCATGCACCAGCTGTCCAATTTGTTAAGAACACAATGGATAAAAACAATGGATTATTATATTACCTACCCGTCTAGGATCACCTTAATTTCCGTACCAACGACAAGCACAATTTTTGTGGGTGAACTGATGTCCAGTCGACAGGTTCGCTGATACATGTTTGTCATGTCTGACCACTTCTTTCTCTTTCGCAGATTTCGAGGTAAACCGACTACCTGTGTTTGCTCCTGCAACATATCCATTGTTACAGACTTAACACGTCCACAGATCTCAAATAACCTGTTTCCTCTAAATATGATGAGGGCGTATGATGGAGCAGGAGAGAAAAGACATGTACTCACCTGTCCAGAAATTTGCTCAAAGCTATATAAAGCATTTTCCTAGAAAGAATTCATAAGGAAAGCCTACAAGACTGTTAACAATGCAGTTAATGATTGACAAGGCCTAAAGAGCCAGTAGCTCAATAAAACAGAAATTCTTTATTCACTCCTTGAGATGTTGGCCAGATAAATCTGTAAGATTTAAAATTCTGTGATGCTTATCTGACAACATCAAACAGTATTATGCGTGTGAAATACTTGGTGTCTGTGTAATATGATCTTCAAAGGTATATGCACCTCTCTCTAAATGAAAATCTGTGACATGCTTATAAGCATTATCCTATAGATTCAGTTTTAGTTTATACCTGCTCTACTTTAACTATTCCACTTCCTGTACTTTTTTTATTAACTGTTTTTCTTTTGTAGAACATACTGTATCCTTCAATCCTCAAATGTCATCTATCTATCTATCTATCTATCTATCTATCTATCTATCTATCTATTTATCTATCTATCTCTTGCAACATCCTATAATGCTAGCAGCGTACTAAATCATGTTAGCAATGAGCTAATCATGCTAGAGACATGCTAGCAACATGCTAAAACATGCTATAGCGACTTGTTTTAACATGTTAACAATGCATTAGATCATGTTAACAACATTTTATTGACTGAGTAAAATGTTCAAACTTTAAGCTTTTCAAAGTTATTTAAAATTTTCAGATAAAAAAATTGTAAATGTAAAAAAAAAAAAATTGGTGCAATGACTGGTAGGCTACTGCTTTTATTATTGCTTGATACAAATTTTACAATTTCAATTCAATTCAATTCTTGTGGTTTGATTCCGATCTTGATTCAATATCGATTCATTTGGATAAATAGTACAGATACATATGAATTTTTCTCAAGAAAGAAATTCTCACATAATGCTGTAGGCTACACAGGCTACAGAGAGCCCTGTCAGCTGGTATTATTAAAGGTTAAAAATAACTCAAATTAAATGTAATGCGTTTTTTATTATAATAACAACTTTATAATATTTTAATGATATAAGTAAAAAATATAATAAATACGTAATATAGTGCATATATTTAGCAAAATACTCATTTATAGGCTACTAATACTAAATATATTATAAAATACACATTTTTCTAGCCAACTAACGTGCTATGGTCATAAATGGCTTTCCTGAGGTAAATGTAACATTATGTGACATTGTTCTCCAGCTGTTTTATTGACCTCTTTCCGCGGTTGAAAAACACTGATTGTTCGATATTATGTATGACGAGGCATTTACATTTGATAAGTTGTACTGAATCTTTCAACATACCTATTATTGTTTATTCGTGTTTATTTACTATTAGTAGTAAAGAGAGATGATCGGTTCACGTGCCGCTTGAACTGAGGCGCTACAGCAGCTGTCACATTTAAAAGCGCCAAAACGGTATTTATTGTTTGAATTTCGTAATAAAATTGACAGAATTTGAGAGCTGAGAATTAGTTTAATATCAAAGGGAACCTGCTCTGTCTTGTCTATCTCTTTGCTTCCCAATTGTTCTCTGTGTGAGAAAATGGATGTGTGGCGTGAGAGCGTGCATGTGAAAAGTGTCAATTGCGTTGGCAAATTATAATGTTTGACTAACATGTGTGGGCAATTCTGGAAGGGCAAGTGGATTATCTGCTGTTAGACAATAAATGTGTCTGTTTATGTCAAAGCAGTCAAGGTTTTTTTTTTTAAAACTAATGGAACCCAATTTAAAACATGCTTTAGCTAAAAGTACACTTTTTTTATTTCAGTTTTTGTTTGATTATTTTTTAATTACAATCAAAATAAATGTCTTACACAATGCAATAGCTGCAAGTAATATACCAAATAGAATATAAACTACACTGAAATAAATGTATATGGATGGATCTTCTATATCATTGGACACAATATATTACAGATGTCTACATGCTGACATAGTTCAAGAGAATAAATATCTCTTCTCATTATAGTGTCTAATTTATACTTCGAGAGTGTAGTCAGAGAAATGGCCCTTAGCACATACATACGAGTTAGATCATTTCATTCAAAAACGATTTCATTGCTGTGTTGATGATGTCTTGTTGATTGATGTTGCTGTGGGAATCACTCTTAGCAACCAATCAAATTCATTATTAGTATTATTTTATTTCAGTAACATTTTTCAATAGGGTTTCATATTTTAACATGAACTAACAATGAGAGATACTTCTAAAATGTTTATTAATCTTAGTTCATGTTAATTTAAATAATTACTTAAATAAAAGTTCATTGTTCAGATACATTAACAATGACTGAACAGTTGTATTTTTATTAACTAAAGTTAACAAAGATGAATAAATAATTATTTTGAGAAAAACAACATTACATATTTTACATACATTTTTAATCAGATTACCATATGGTTTTTGAACGATGATAATGACAGTAGGCTACTGTGCAACAACAAGTACAATTCTTTGTTATAAAAAATAAACAGATAAACATCAAGTGAATTTAAATATTATTTATATTTACATTCTTACAAGTGTAAAGTACATTTTAACCCGTTTTGATAAAACAAAGTTGAAGTTCTGATGTAGTGGTCAAGCTTAAAGAAAATCTGGCAAACTTCATAAATAAATAAAAAATAATTAAAGAGACGCAATCAAATTGAAAGGCTGTCGTAAAATGCGCTTTTAATGAGAAGATAACCACTAGAATAATTGTTTTAAAACTATTTTTGTTGAAAGAATGTGGAAAAAAATCAAAGTTTGATGGATTTGTCGACTGGCCAATGACGTGAGGCCTCCAGCAGCACGTGACAGAGGGGGTGGCTCACGTGTCAACGGAAGAAGATGCTTTTGTTTTTCCTTGGGAAAAAAGTCGAGGAACAATGTTTGGAAAGGCGATTTTTTCAGTTATATCATATATTTTCTTCAAATGCAAAGTCATAATCTAATATAGGACATGAACTCTTTTGGGATATCTGAGCCACATTTCCACATCCTGAAGCTTGTTTGACGCTCCGTTTGGGAATTCTTGAAGCTGCAGAGATTGCAAGGCGGAAGAAGGGAATTTCGAAGGGACGAGCTGAGAGAGCAAAGTGATGGCTCCGGATTGATTTTATGCTTTTCACTTTAATTCGGATTCATATGAAATCAGATGTATATTCTAAAACACAGATAAATCTCTGTGTCTCATTGATGCCATAATTTGGATTGATCATCTGCGATCAAGAAACTCAAAATGGCGGAGGCCTGGCCCATCCCCCAGGCCCTGTTCCTGCTCATAGTGAGTGTCGTGGGCCTGGACACTTGCCCTTCTCCCTGTACGTGTTCTGATGGTCCAAGTGCAGCTCAGCTGCTGGATTGCAATAGGAAAAGACTGACTTCTGCGGCTCTGGAAGCTCCAGCCTGGATCACCCATGCGTGAGTAATAGAGGAGACGTTGTTTACATTGCCTGATGGTCATCCTCCAGCAGGGCTGCACATGTGCACAATACTAACGCACCACTGACAGTTATTCCATTTTAGTAGTATTTATTTGCTTTTTATCAAATCTTGTGTTGTGTCATTGGTTTACTTTATAAGCTATCAGTATTGCATCTTTATTTTTGGGTATATAAATAACAACATCTGTTCTGTACCAAATTGCATATTTTCCCGCTCAGTTTTGGTCTCTGAATAACATTAAGGGGGGTTCCTTCGCGAGTATGAGCTCCATATTCTTATTATATCATACTACAGTACATAAGCCAGAAAAGACTGATGAAAATTAGCTAACGTTATACAAAACACGGATGGAAACTTAGTTTTTCTTTTATGTTTTGTCTAAATAGGTTGTTCCAATTCAAAATATTACGTTTTTCTGACTATTATTTCTTATGACAGACTTTATATGTTTTATTCAACTGGATTTTAGAGAGAACTTTAGTGTAAAGAGTACATTTTGAGGTTTACAGATGCGTTTAACTACCTTGCCATACCTTCTGTTTATCCTTTTTTCTCGCCATCTTGGTTTTTAGCTAAGTTCTGTTTACTGTTGTTAGATTAGTTTGGTATATTGTTTATTTTGCTTTGATTTGTTGTAACTAATTCTTTATCAAAGTATGCAATGGTGTGAAAAGTCTTTTTTTACCAAATCTGAATGGAGGGTGCAAATTATAGACTTGACATTTGACCCCCAGTCTTAAATATTTTTGGTTATGGCTGCACACTTGCTGGCATATTACTTTTTTCTATATGATTACAACCAGATATTCCTTTTGCTATTTCTTTAGTCATTTTCCTCAGTTTTCAGGTTTATAATTGGCTATATTGTTCTGTAAATTCTTTTATTCTTCGGTGACTGCTTTTTCAGGTTTTAATAATTCACTCTTGTGTGAATATAGGTCTATGAATCAGAACGAACTTACAGCGGTGCCTTTTCTTGGAGATGCCTCGTCCAACATTACCGTGCTGTCACTGTAAGTTAACTTCTACGTTCATCCTTTTTCATTCTTTACTGCGGTTTATAGCTGGTGAAATTGCTCCAGTTTCTTATAATAAACAAGATGATAATTAATAAGATACAGCTACTGAAATGTAACAGTACATGGCTTGTGTTATTGTTTACTATTTTACATTTCATTAAGAGTGAGTGATCATAATAGTACATCTATAACCATCTGTTGTTTATTTTCAGTGTTCATAACCGAATCTCTGAAGTTATGGCAGAGCAGCTGTTGCCATATTCATCTCTGGAAAGTCTGGACTTGAGCTCTAATTCTATATCTGAACTTAAGGCCGGATCATTCCCTCCCATGCAGCTGAAATACCTGTGAGTTTTTCATTTTTTGGCCTGATTTTTGTACTCAGGCTTGTCTGTATTGTGCACTTTGGTAAGACTGTAGTGAACTTCTAAGTAGTTTAAGAGAGCTCTCTATAGAAGTTATCTTCTACACTTCAGTAGTTAGTGTGACAACTTAAAGGGTCAGTTCACCGAAAAATTACAATTCTGTCAGTAATCACTCACCCTCATGTTGTTCCAACCCAGTAAGACTTTCGTTCATCTTCGGAACACAAATTAAGATATTTTTGATGAAATCTGAGAGCTGTCTCACTCCTTCATAGGCTTCTAGGCAATTTCATTCTGCCGGTCCAGAAAAGTTAGTTAAACATCGTTAGTAAATAAGCGACGAGAATACTTTTTGTGTGCAAAAACAAACATTATTCAGCTATTCATTTTCTTCTGTGTGGGCCTCTGACGTGAGTTCACGGGAGCGCCGCAATGCATGTGCGAGAACTGAGAGGATGACGCAGATGGGTCTCGATGTAGTGTTTAAAATGGTTCTAAAGTGTGCACTTCCTGGATGTCCGAATCGTGAGAATCCAACGAGGAAACGTAAAAGTGCCTTACCAATGCTGCAAAATGAATGACTTGGCTTTCACACTTTCATGAGCGTCATCTTCTCAGTTCTCATGCTCTCGCGCCCACACAGAAGAAAATGAATAGTTGAATAAAGTCGTTATTTTTGGGGTGTTTTGCGCACAAAAAGTATTCTCGTCGCTTGATAAACTTAAGGTTGAGCCACTGTAGTCACTTGGACTATTTTAACGGGGTGGTGTGGCGCAGTGGATAAGACACATGCCTTTGGTGTGAGAGACCCGGGTTCGAATTCACTGTGAGACACCAATGTGTCCCTGAGCAAAACACTTAACCCCTAGTTGCTCCAGAGGCGTGCGACCTCTGACATATATAGCAATTGTAAGTCGCTTTGGATAAAAGCGTCAGCTAAATGAATAAAGCTAAATGAATAAATGTAAATGTAAATGTTAACAATGTTTTACTAACTTTTCTGGGCTGGCAGAATGAAATTGCATAGCAGCCTATGAAGGAGTGTGACAGCTCTCAGATTTCATAAAAAATATCTTAATTTGTGTTCCGAAGATGATCAAAAGTCTTATGGGGTTGGAACAACATGAAGGTGAGTAATTACTGACAGAATTTTCATTTTTGGGTGAACTAACCCTTTAAATGTCGTCAGCTGTTGCTTCGATCTTTACTTTGTCAGTAAATAATTGGTGTTTTTCTTGGAGTTTCTGATTCCTTTTGAGGTTTATGGATAACTGTCTGTTTCCTTTCTCCATCACAACAGCAACCTGAGCAAAAACAAGATAAGTTCCTTAGAGCCTGGCTGTTTTGGAAACATCAGCTCCCTTCTGGTGTTGAAGATAAACCAGAACAGACTCTCTCTGCTGCCTGATAAAGTCTTCACCCTCTCTCAGCTCCAAGTCTTGTGAGTATTCATGGCTAATGAATTGGATGTTATTGCAGTGCTCAATTAGATTGTATCTGACAGAATTACTGCTTGCTAAATGCAACTGATATTATCAACTGGGGAGTTTTCTCCTTGTCGTCTTGTCTCTCTCAGGTTGTTAGCGCCATGGTTTAGACGTTCTTATTATAATGTGCCTCTCTATGTTTTCGGCATTTTTTCAGAGAGTTGAGGCGCAACAGGATTCGTGTGGTGGAAAGTCTCATTTTTAAAGAACTCAAGGCTCTTAAATCGTTGAAGATGCAGCGTAACGGCATCACAAAGCTGATGGATGGAGCGCTCTTTGGATTGGAAAACATGGAGGAGCTGTGAGTCAATGCATTCAGGGTTTTACATTATTTTATTTTAATTATTACTATATTTTTAAGCATTGACATTTTTTTTATAGACATATTAACTATAATTTACTACCTACACTAAACAACTTGGCAATAATTTTAAGTGGTTGTTCCTCTGGGGGGGAAAAAACACCCTTTAAGCCATTTTAGAGCAATTAATAGATATTATTAATGTGTGTGTGTGTATGTATATATGTGTATATAAATATATATATATATATATATATATATATGAGATATGAGAGAGAGAGACTTAGTACTAAGTTCTTTCACATCTTTTTGCACATAAACTGTCAAAAACACACAAGGTTACGTAAACACTCATTTATATCTTGTAAACAGTTCTTGTGGATGCAAAATAGTCTTTAAAACCAACATGAAAAAGAATTGTGATTAATTAATATTGTGATATGATATTTTTACCCTATCGCCCACCCCTATATTGAGACTTGGTTTAAGTAGTATTTTTATTTTTAACCATACATCACCTTAAAGTGGATGGTTTGATTATTTTTTGTTGTTTAATTCAGCTAATTTATTAAGTTTCTGTTCCACATGATGTGTCCTTTTCCAGAGAGTTGGAGTATAATAATTTGACAGAGCTGAATAAGGGCTGGCTGTATGGACTGCACATGCTAAGGATTCTGCGGGTCAATCAGAACAATATCGGACTCATCCGAGCCGATGCCTGGGAGTTTTGCCATCGCTTGGAAGAATTGTGAGTGACTTCAGCCCTGTCCTTAAACTTTTATCCTATATGCAATAATGTAATGCAATTCTGTTCTAGAAATAATTGCTTAGTCGTTGTTTTCTGGGTGTTTTTTCTCGAGGTGTTGAATTTGATTGTTGCCACTAGATTAATGCGTATGTGTGTGTGTGTTTGGTTTCCAGGGATTTATCTTTCAATCACTTGAGTCGTCTGGAGGACTGGGTGTTTGCTGGTCTCAGTCTCTTGCAGAATCTCAACTTGGGTGACAATCAAATCACACACCTGGGGGAAGGAGTGTTCAGCAGCCTGACTAACGCCCGTACATTGTAAGATAAACCACATTCCCCTTTTGTCTCTCACATTATACATGTCTTCGGTAACACTAAATAAGTCTGTAGTTTATATACAAAATGCATTATTTTAGTCTTACATTTTTCTTTTAAATTAGAATTATTATTATTTTTTTTAATCAGGCTCCTATGTTTAGGTTCAGCAAGTTCCCTTTGATGGCAATGAAAAGGTTAAATGTGTTATTTTCAAAAATGTCAATTCATTGGTATTCATCAAATTTGGCTTTTGTCTTCATTTATTTTTCATTTTCATTTCACAATAAAATTATAAATATTTTATGTTTTTTAATAAGTTCATAAACCCTTTTGCTGAAAAATGGTTGTACTAATTTTGAAATGAATTTATCTTCTTATCGCATATTTGCTCTCAGATGAAGACAGGTGTGTTAATGTGTACAACAGATTTAATGAAAATGGAAGTAGCATATCTCTATAAAATAAGATGAGCCCATAATTGCAAACAATATAGTCTATCCCTTTAGTTTAAGCCCCTATATAAGTCCTTTCAGTTTAGTTTCTGCGTTTCGGCTCACCCCAAAGAAAAAGAGCACATTCAAACATGCCCACCTCTTGTATCCTCAGCCACGTCCCTTTGGCACAGTTGTAAAGCGATGGCAGCCTTTTACGTCCAGTAGTGCGTGAAGATGATCTCACAATACTCCCACATACCAGCCTGTCTGTACAAACCCCCTATTATATTTGATAAGCATACAATGATGCTGAGCTTCCGTAGCGCCTTAGAACCATAATTCTCTGTATATAGAAGTACAATCTCCTGAAGAAAGCAGCTCTGACATTTTAAGGTTATAGAAGTTTGCTAACTTTCTGATGGTTCTGTTTTTTTATTTTATTCCAGGGACATCCGTAATAATGAGATATCCCTCGCCATTGAGGACTTAATTGGCATGTTTGTGGGTTTGAAGAGGCTGAACTCGCTGTAAGTTTGTTGGTGGAAATGAGCTGTTTGATCTGACTCTGAGATGTGAAGTGTGGTTTGACATAAGCTTGTTGTCTGTGTTTTACAGAGTTTTACAGAATAATAAAATCAGGACCATCACTAAGAAAGCATTCGAGGGTCTGATGGAGCTGGAGCATTTGTGAGTCTCTCTTTTAGCCCTTAGTATTTTGGGAACGTCATGTCTCCTGTTACTAGATGCAGTAATATAGAAATCCTTCCAGATATTGTTCTGCATATATCACAAATACGTCTGTTGGTTTCACTGGGAGGTCCAGTTATGTACAAGGTCAAAACTTTTTTTTTAAATGAAACGTATTCACAGATGAATTGTTCACACCAAGATATAAAACGTGCATTTAATATAACAAATATAATTTTCATGTCATGCAGACTTTAAATTTAAACTGTGATATTTCAAAATCACACTTATAAGCAATACAGTTGCAATTCTTAGGCAGAAATAGGCTGCCATGGCTCCATAAAGCTACAATTTTACTTGATTCATTTGAAATTGAGCATCAAAACTTTATAAAAAAAAAGAAGTATAACATTTTAAACCCTTTTACACTCTGACCCCATAACATTTTTTTTTATCTGAATTTGAGGATTTTTATAATAGATATTTGGTTAATATCATTATATTCACCAATATATTTGATTATGCTTATACTATTGGTCATGGATTTTATATTTATAATGTAATGCTGTTATATTGTTCCTATTTGCATTTGTGCAGTTGCAATGTAAAGACAATGACAGCAGTAAAATCCAATCTAATCTAATCCTTTCTATTATTCAACAAAACACAAAGCCCCTCCTCTTTTGTACTGTTCCCATATTAATAATCTTTTTGAATTTGTTCTACAGGGACCTGAGTAAGAATGGCATCATGTCTATTCATCCTGACGCTTTCACTCATTTAAAACTTAAAACACTGTAAGTGATTGTTTTCTATCTACAGACTGTATGTATTTCACGTATGTTCGGTGTCTGCATTTTCCATAATATATTTTTGTTGCATTTTTGTCTGAATGTTAGTATGTATTCTCAATAATGCATGTATTGTGGTCTTCCTCAGTGATTTGAACACCAGCAGTCTCCTGTGTGACTGTCAGCTGCAGTGGTTGGGCCAGTGGTTGACTGACAACCACTTCCAGCAATCCTGCACCGCCGTCTGCGCTCATCCCGCATCCCTGGCAGGATCTAGTGTGCTTGTTGTTAAACCGGAGGAGTTTGTCTGCAGTGAGTGACCTGACAGTTACCTCATGCTTTCTCTTACAAAAACACTTTTCACAGCACTCTAATGAAATGTCTCTGACCTTTTTGGCTTTTGCCATTTAAAAAAAGTAATTTTATGATTAAGAAGTAAAACTTTAAATATAAAAAGTATTAGCCATATCTTGGATTAAGATCTCTTTATTTTGGTGTCACTTGCAGATGACTTCCCTAAACCCCAGATCAGCGCTCATCCCAAGACTGTTGTGGCCTTACGCGGGACCAACATCACTCTGAACTGCTCTGCGTTCAGCAGCAGCGACTCTCCCATGAGCACCGCCTGGCGCAAAGACGGAGAGGTGCTGTATGACGCTCAGGTGCAGAACTACGCTCGGTACCAGGATCAGCTTCTTCTCTACACCACC
The DNA here is from genome assembly GCF_951802725.1 of Rutilus rutilus. Lineage (NCBI taxonomy): Eukaryota > Metazoa > Chordata > Actinopteri > Cypriniformes > Leuciscidae > Rutilus > Rutilus rutilus. The sequence continues at coordinate 34,996,911 of NC_140217.1, read as the reverse complement.
GTACTCCACCTGCTCAACGTCAATTTCACCGACGAGGGCCAGTACCAGTGTGTGGTCTCCAACCATTTTGGCTCCAACTACTCCACTGTGGCCAAGCTCACTGTTAATGGTTAGTGCCTTATGGAAATTGATTGTTACAATATTCCTACGGGTCTAGAGTAGGGCTGGTTGTTATGAAAATGTATATTGTTACCACTGTATAAAAATGTCTATTGTCAGAGATTTTGCTATGTTTTATATATTGCGGTATGTAAATATATAGCACTATTGACATTTATACTATTGACATATATAGCACATATGAGTGATGAGATGCATGATGAGAGAATATAAAGATCCGGACATGCTTAATGTTTATTTAAATATATTACATTCATTAAATATTATACAATTTAAATGAATACTATTTACTTAAATTTTGTAAATATTTTAATATTTAGAATAAATGTCTTCTTTTGGCTTCTTCAAATGCGATGAGGTTTAAGTAGTCTTGATTGGCGTATTGCTAAAGCACTATGATCTCTCCAGATGCTTTGATAAATTGTTTGGCATTTGTTTTTTTCCTTCCCCTTATTTACCCTCATTTCTCCACGGTTGTTTTTTATCTCTGTCCATTTTTAATTTTCCATGTCCGTTGAACAAACATAGCAGCCCTCTGGGATGCTGACCTCAGCAATGTAATTATTCTGTTTATATCAGTTCATGATGCGTATGGAAGAAGAGTGGATTTGTAACCTAATAATAGAATGACAATAACAGGAACACATTATTCTCTAAGTAAACACTGCAACAAACGGTGCTGTTTAGAGTTTTGATTAACTTGCTTGTTTTTGCTTACTCAGAAGATGAATTCTGTTCATGTTGAAAAATATTTATTGTTAGTGTAATATTTGCTTACATTTCCGTACATAAAATGATTTTAAGGCTTTAATAAATATTGCACAAGGTAGAGTAATTTAATAATTAAGTAACTTAAATGTATGATGTAATGTTATAATTAAACTTGTATTCATTTTAATAATAAAATTTACTTCAGATATTAAAATACTCACATACACACATAAACACAGACCACTCGACGAATGGATTATAAATAGTAATGGCATTAGCAGTAATAATAATGTAGTAAGTAATAAATAATAGTAAACTTAGTAATTGCCCTTAATGATAATCCATGCACAATTTTGTTGTTTTAATCCAATTTTATGATAATAATCCAGATATTTTTATGACTTTCTGGACTTACTTGTGTAAAGCAGTGAAAATAACTCACTAATGGCTTTTCCCAGAGCTCCCCACCTTCCTCAAGACACCCATGGATCTGACCATCCGCACCGGGACAGTCGCTAGGTTGGAGTGCGCTGCAGAGGGACACCCGACACCCCAGATCGCATGGCAAAAAGATGGCGGTATCAATTTCCCTGCTGCCCGTGAAAGAAGGATGCATGTCATGCCAGACGATGACACTTTTTTCATTGCTAATGTGAAGGCGGAGGATATGGGCGTCTATAGCTGCACGGCCAAAAACGAGGCGGGCAGCCTGTCGGCCAATGCCACTCTTACTGTGCTAGGTATAGTATTTTACAGTGATCTAATGCCAAAAGTTTTCTTCTGAATTATATTTAATAATCATTTAATCATTAAAATCTGCTCTTTTTGACAGAAACCCCATCCTTTCAGCGCCCTCTAGAGGACCGTAATGTTGCCCGAGGTGAGACTGCTGTCCTCCAGTGCATAGCTCGTGGTAGCCCCACCCCCCGCCTCAACTGGACCAAAGACGACGCCCCGTTAATACTGACAGAACGTCACTTCTTCGCTGCAGCCAATCAGCTCCTCATAATCGTTGATGCTGGTCCTGCTGATGCAGGGAAATACACATGCATCATGTCCAACACGCTGGGCACAGAGCGCGGTCATATCTACCTCAGCGTCTTGCCCTCGGCCAACTGTGACCCGGTGACCAGCATATACGGTCAGGATGGATGGACAACGGTTGGCATTGTTGTGATGGTGGTCGTTTGCTGCGTTGTTGGCACCTCGCTTGTGTGGGTCATCGTCATTTACCACATGAGGAGAAAGAGTGAAGACTACAGCATAACAAATACAGGTCAGTGGACAATTCTGCACAAATCAGTTTAAACATTTAAAACTAAAAATAGTATAAACATTAAATTATTCTCATTTTTGTTTTGAAGATGTCATATAATATCCAGTTGATAGACAAAAAAAATAATGCCTAGTAGGGTTTCTGTGATTATGAAATTTTGGTTGTCTAATTATTAGCAGAGATAATTAAATTAACAATTTGATAGTCTGTTTTGTTTATGTTAGTAAGACTTGTTTTAAAAAATAATGTTTAACAAAAATTGCACTAGGGAGAATACCATGAATAATACACTTAATAAAATATAATATACTTTGGTTAAATATATTCATTAAATATAACAATTTAAATAAATACTATTTACTTAAATGTTGTAAATATTTTAATATTTAGAATAAATGTCTCTTTTTGATCTGCTTTAAATTAGTTAAGGTTTAAGTAGTCTTTCACATATTTTGAACCCAGAATGTTTGATTTAGTATAGTATATTATCTCAAATAATCACAATCAGAATATAATAAATGCAACAGCTCTACCATGCTATTGAAATAGGCATTATAACAGTTTGTAACAATCTTACAAATGTATGCACAAAAAAGTTTAATGTATATATCTTTCTGTTGGGTGTGTTCCAGATGAGATGAACCTACCAGCAGACATTCCCAGTTACCTCTCGTCTCAGGGTACGCTGTCAGAGCCTCAGGAGGGATACAGTAACTCAGAGAACGGAAGCCACCAGCAGCTCATGCCCTCTCATGCTAACGGCTATGTCCACAAAGGCACTGATGGTAATATCATGCTGTGCTCCTCTTGCAAGAGTTTGTCTTCATAAAGGCTGTAAAATAAAACAGATCAAATTTGACAACTCATTTAGTCTCTAGACGAGTCATTATAATGGATGCATGTTGCGATGCGTTTCAACAGGAGTATGTTACGGTGAAGTGAGCAGTGATGTTGATCCAGACGCTAATGGAATGCTGGGTAGTCATGTGGGCTCCTTCTTTGCTGGACGTAGCAGCTTCCACCGGAGTGAACCCAGAGAGGGACAGGCAAATGTCCCTAATGGTAACATTACATTTTGAATTCATACATTTTTATTATTTATTTGCTTAAAGGTCCCATTGCATGAAAATATCACTTTCTGAGGTTTTTTAACCTTAATATGAGTTTCCCTAGCCTGCCTATGGTCCCCCAGTGGCTAGACGTTTTGATGGGTGTAAACCAAGCCCTGGGTATTTTTGAGAAAATGAAAGCTCAGACGGGCGAATCTAGAAATCTTCCCCTTATGTCGTCATAAGGGGAAAGGTTACCTCCCCTTTCTCTTCTTTGCCCGCGAAAAGAATTTGGCCATGTGGCCCATGAGAAAATGAGCTGCGCGATTATGTGAATTTCTGATGTGTAATTGTTCAAGTTCAGACAGATAATCTTTCTCTCAAAGTCGTTCAATACTGTTTATGCATCAGTAAATCAAGCCAGTGACTAAACGATCAACTTCACGTCATTTTCTCTTAGTAGGATGAAAATAATCTTACTTAAACTGTGATTAATATATATATACAGAAAGCGATCAAAGAACAATCCCTTTCCAATCGCCCAAGCTGTCAATCACACAGCGCGAGTTTATCTGGACACTTGCCAAAACTCGTTATGAAATCAATGACGCTGTTACACTGCACAACGAAGCTCTTACTGTACTTACCTCATGTTTGCATTGGTGAAATCATTAGTGAGAGTGCAGAAACTGCGTTGCAATGATAAGATCTTCATTCAGGCGATCAACAGGCTGTCATCTGCTCAATGCTCATAACTGCAACCTTTTATATGATGGGAATAGATCTAAATACTTAAAAAACTTCTCACGATTCGTTAATCCCGATAGCTGTAATAGTAAAAACGTATAATAGCTGTAATAGTAAAAGTTTTCGAGAGAGTTCCACATGTAATGCGAGATATTTCATATGCAAGCATGTCAGCCAATCACAGCAGTGGGCGTTTACACTGAAGTCTCACAGCAGACACGCCCCTTCAAACAGAGCGTTCAAATCAGAGGCTAAAATCAGGCTAGAAAATATGCCTTTTATTTTCTAAATTATAATGTTTTTTAGATCAAAAGCTGTTATAACATTATAAGGGCACCCCAGGAAACATTCTAAAATAATAAAATAATCCATGCAATGGGACCTTTAAAAAGGAATTTTGTGTCATCATTCATGTCAGTACATAGTTTGCCTCACCAGTCGCCATCCTGACTCCTGTTTGTCTTTTTAGGGGGAGCTGGCCCTCTAGTCATCTGCTCAGACTGCTACGACAACGCCAATATCTACTCGCGCACGCGTGAGTACTGTCCATACGCCTACCTGACAGAGGACGACCCACTTGTGGCTCAGATCTCTCGGGACGGACACCAGAGCGGCCATCAAGAGCGGGATCAGCGCACCGAGCACTCGGACACGGCGCTGGAGAGTTTTATTAGCCAGCAGAACGCCTCTGTGTTCCTCACCAACCATGAACCACGACTACCGGCGTCACAACACTATAGCACTGGTGAGATGAACACCTTACATGCAATGACATTTAGAAATGCACCTTATTTCAGTCTAATATCCCTTTACCTAGCAAACCATATTCTTCCATGTTTGGAGCTGAGCTACTGCATGTGCCTATTTTCACAATCTCAATTTTTCTTGTCTCAGATGTCCCGGGCAGGTCATTTTGGGATGGGGAGGAAACCAACTCTTCTATCCTTCCCCAGGCCTCAGTGACTGTACATAAGCCCCCGATGGGTGTGTCCGCAGGGGACAGCCGAGAGGAGAGGAGGGGGGCACTGGAGGAAGGCTCATACAGGACTAACTCACAGGAAAGCGCCTCTGCGCCCACATAAACCCCAGTCAGCCCTGTCTTCCCCAAACATCACCACCTTGTCCTTCAGTCGCCTCCCAGTGCTCTCAGCCCACTACCTCCTTTGAGAAGCCTCATTATCTGCCAAATGAAACGCCTCTCTCTTCAATGTTTACACTGCCTCTCCTGTCCCTCCCCACCATGTTCCTTTGTTAGCCCAAGTGGATGTGCATTTTGCGGAAAACTCTTTGAAACAGGAGAGAGATGTCCTGCTTTCACTATTCCTCAATTGTCCAGTCTGGTTTGGGCCCTGAATGTAACATTTCCAAGAGCTCCACTAGTCCTACCGTAACCTGTGACGTACAAATTATGCCATATTAGGTTTTCCTGCCTACTTAAGAGCGTTGAGCCTTTTTGCGTATGCCAAAGCTTGACCCAGACTCACCTATAACTTGCTTTTGCTCTGGTACAGAACCTGTACGAACAGTGACTGTGAAGATTGGACTGCCAAAATAGGGCAGTGATGTTCTCTGAGTGACATCAGAGGGTCAATCACCTGTGCTGCATTTCTCATTCCTATTGGCAAGTGGTACTGACTGATGACCAATAATGTGTTAACAGAGTAGAAGACTCTGTTGTTTCCACTGTTATTGTACGATGGATTTACTGTTATTTGTCATTAATAATGCATTTTTTTTTTTTGTATTGCTTCTCACAAACCCAAACATTCTTCAGTTTCTCTCTGTGTTTTCTTTAGGCACTATAATAGACAGTAAGAAAGACCGGATATATTGCACCTTTGACAATCTGCCCAGTACAGCCTTATGCAATCGTAATATGCAAACTCGTTTTTATTTTTTATGCTGCTTTCCCGTATTATGCTTTCGTCTTTCTATTTTGTCTTTTGCTACAGAACTTTAAGGGTTAACAAGTTGATTGGTCTACCCCCACTATGTGCATTCTTGCAGATGTGCACAGAATGGAATTGCAATATTTTTGTTTGAGCACCAATGGTGTGAGTTTGGAGGCGGGGCTACATTTTGTCTGACCAATAGCAGACTGGGGGTAGCCATAGTGATGTGAAAATCTGCCTGTGTGCTGTCAACAAATGCATTGCTATTCATAAGTTTGAGCTCGCCCGGTCTCACCCGTCCAGTACGTGCTGCATTTGACATTTTTGGTTACAGCTGGATCAAACTAATCTCGTCCTGCCTTTGAGTGCTTTTGAAGCTCAGATAGGCTTTCAGGTCATCTTCTCAATTTAAGGTTTTAAAACAATTGTGACAGTTAGGAGGGTTTTTTTGGCCTTAGAAGGACCGCTGGATTTTGACTTTCTTGCCTGTAAACATTGTCTTAAGAGAGGTGGGCTGTGTCCGAAACTAAAGTCTGTCTCGCTGCCCTCTTGTTCTACAGACACCTTTTAAGGAAACTTTCAAGGCACTAACATCACGTCTAATGAATTTGTTCAAGATCAAGTGAGCTTCGGAGATATATAGGGAATATTTAATGACCACAATTCTTATGTTTTAGAAATTATTCTTATGCTGAAAAGCATGCACAGGATTGTTGGATTTCAAAATTAACCAAATTATCTAGATTTAGGTATCTTGATTTGAGCATCGATCTCTTCCTGCCTCCAGAACAGCATTTTTCAGGTTTCGGATATTAGCCACTTGCTTAAAAGGTGCACTCACGTTTACCTTTGTATGGTGAAATTCTGTGGGCAAAATGCAGTCATCTCAATAGAAATCTGCGCAATATGGATTTTAGTGTGAGGTGAAACGTGGATTTTGCATCAGATTTGAGTTTGTTGAACTTAGAACACACAATTCATGCTTCGACCAATATAAAGGTCACATTTACGGGTGCTATTACCTATTTTCACATTGATTTAATCTTGACTCAGTCTGCACTTGAATGCTTGCTGACCCAAACCATCTGTATGGATCCCAGATTAAATCTTAACCATTCATTTTGCAGTACAACTGACATTTTGCACTTTTTGCGCGTACAAAAGCTGGATCTTCCACTGCGGCAGATATGTGGTCACTGTCCTCTCCTGTCTTCTTTTAATGGAAATGATTTCTTATCAACCACTTTCCAACTGCGATAACTACCCCTTGATTTGCATTTTAATTTGTTGCTTTTTGCACAATCTCTTGCCTTGCAGTTAGCTATACAATTACACTAATCAAGAGACATTGATGCCATAAGATGCAGATGACTCCCCGCTGCGTCAGTTTCCCTCACTGAAAGGAAAGAAGTGTGTGTCATCAGAGGCTTCCAGCAACGTTCAAAACCTCTACATTTTTCGAATTACTGTTAATGCTTGCTTGGCCTCTTACTGTGGTCTCTCTTGGTTCAGCTTGTGGGAGATTAATGCAAAACAGTTTTGTTTAAATGTAATTTAAGAGGACATCAGTTTTATTTTACTCCAAATTGTACAGGACTTAGTTGGGATCTTTAAAAAATGAACAAGTATGATTTCACTCACAGTTCTGTTCAATTTACACCAAAGAAAATCCACACGGATCAAACATTCCTGCCTTCCGCAAACCAAAGTTTAGCTTCAGTGCTTAGACAATATTTAAATGCTGCTTTATAAATGTTTTGTTCATTTTTTTTGTGTATTTTTTTTGTATACTGTACCTGTACATTCTGTAAAGCATGTATAAAGAACATTGTTTCAGAAAATTCTGACATTTAGCTGACATTTAAACAATAAAATGAATTCACATGCACCACGAGTGAAGATAGCCATGTTATTTAAATAAACTATTAGTGAAGCTAGCTAAGAAGCATTATTACTATTGCTCATATTCAACCCTATAAAGCCTATAGTGTATAATATTTTATATGCAAATTTCTAAGGCCTCTGAATTATCAACATAATCAAAACTTTGCTGAGCAATGTACACAATCTACTACATGCCTTCCATTGTCTGATTGATATGGATAGCTTATGCTTTAATAGCAAAGAAAAAGAATTAGGTCGTTATAGCCTATTTAGTTGATTATTCGTACATCATTTTTTAAGAAATCATAATATAATTACACAGGCTTTACAAGCTATCTTAATTTCATACTATGGTGGTCATATTACTTTTTGGCCACTGCACCAAGTTTCATATTTTTGCTCAGTTTGGGCCTCCTTGATCGTGAGCTCCATCTTCTCATATGTCATACTATATAGCCATAAAAGCCTGATGTATCAAATATAATAATATAATAAAAACTTTGTATATTTTTTATTAATAATAAAAAAAAAAAGATTATTATTTCATATGTCAGGTGTTACAGGGTTCATATCAAATTTGATGAGGTTGAGATTGATTCTACAGTTTGATAAAAAAGGCCATCTGAAGTGAGTAAATTATAACTTTTTCAGTTATTTTCAATTGATCCCTTTTATATGATCTCTAATAACATTGCTTTGTCGAGGGAAAAAGGTATTATTGTAAGTGTTTTGTGTTACAGCGTTGAGGCCTCGAAGTGTGTCTGAATTATGCTAATATAGTGAACTGCGGAACTTTTCTGGAAGTTTTCGCTGAGTTTAAAACGCCGACCACTTTGAATTCCTCTAAATACTTGAACTGACAATTTCCATTCCCATCCTCCAAGAGATGTTCAGAGAGAGAAATTATAGTTATGAGATCAAAGTACATACCTCCGCCTGCTGCTAACCCTCTTTACTCGGCTTTATCAATAATTCATTCAAACACTACTCGCTTTGGATTATTACACTAGTCGAATGGGGACGTGCTGTGTCCTCTGCACCGCTCAAGAACAACCTCAGGCTATTGCCTTCGTTTAGACCTCAGCTTAGACTAGACTTCCTTTAGGTGTTGGATGGATACTTGGTTTAAATGGCTTGTTCGGGTTTGCACAACCAGTAGAGATCTAATAAACTAGTTTATTTGTGTCCAGAGCCTTGTTTCCTTCCCTTTTGCAGCGTCACCCCTTCTCGCTCTGATGACGCGTTTACTGGCGCGAGGGTGGGGCAACCTGTCACTCACATGAGATCGACCAATAGCAAACCACAACTATCCAATCAATTCACGATGCACAAAATCAAGTCCCGCCCTACATTTTTCCTTGTTCGAGAAGCCCATTCACTTGGATATATATACATCACAATAGATAACAAAAGACTAAAACACAACACAATGCATAGCGTCATTTTAAATACTAAAGAAAATTGTAGTAAATTGGGCCCTATACTTTTACTTGGAGTGCAGAATAAGCTATTTAAATATATTTTAGAATACAAAAATACTCTTTTTAATATTGTGTCAGCATCAGTGCCTTTTAAAGAGTATTAGTCTTTCAATTGTCTTTGGTTGCTGGATCTCCGGCACATGCCAAATAGACTTTTATTATGCTTTTATTGTGTTTTTCTACCTTTTCTAAAGCTTGAAAAAAAAGCTCCTGTCTCCATTCAACTGAATTAACACTAAACTGACCTCAGCTGAACAATGACAATGAACAGTTTTCTTTTTAGACCTGCTTTACAGTCTAGATGAACTCTGCTCGCATCATTAAATATTTTTTCCTGTAGTCACTGCAAAGTCGCGTTGAAACATTCTATATTGTATAGAGCGCTAAATAAATAAAGGTGACTTGACTTAATTGTAACTGCATGAAAAAGCGACTGGAACATTGTTAATAATTTCTCCTTTTGTATTTCACAGAAGAAAACAATAACAAAACAGTAAATGATGACAGAATTTGCATTTTTGGGTGAACTTATCCTTTTAAGGACCAAATGTGTGTAAACGTTTGAGTAGGATTTTTTATTCAGTTATTATTTTGTCTTGTGGTAGTTATTTGTTCTGCCAAATAGAAAAAAAAAAAAAAACATCTTAAAGGTTCTGCATTTGGTAGGCTATATGTTATTGGGTGGGTTGGTCTATATAAATAGCTCAGATCTTGAATCTACCTAACACACTGAAATTAGTTTTATGCCTGGTCTTGTGCTATAGCATAATTAACCGTGTCTACACACTTCCTGCTGTGTTTCCTCTGTCTGATCTCAATACTCATGGGAAATACAAGTGTTCTGCGTTTTGAAGTGGGAATCCAATTGGATCCTTTACAAACTCGAGAAAGCACTGTTTTGATTTGTCTTGACTTGTCTGTAATTAATAAGGGAACTGAGCGCATGAATAATGTGTCATATATTTGTCTTAAGCCATGACAGATTGAATGAAGCGACTCAAGTGCAGTTACAACAACATGCCATAAGGTGGCAGCTTTGAGTCTTACGCTACACTACAGGACTGTGCTATTAAAATAATTGACCCTATAATTTGATTACAAGATGAAATATTCACTGATTACTTGTGATATCATTACCTAGGCTTAAGTTACTGATTAAATTACTTTAGCAGATTAATATGAGAGAAAGAAAAGAGGCATGCACTGACATTACATTTACTACTTTATCATATCTGGGATGGGAGCTAATTCTGAAATGTTCTTATACATTTATGTAGGCTATTTGGCAGACACTTTTATCCAAAGTGACTTATTGCAATCAAGGTATGCATTTGATTAGTTCATGCATTCCCTGGAAATCGAACCCATGACCTTGCGTTGCTGGCTCCATGTTTGATTGTTTGAGCTGAAAGAATCTTAGATAGCCTAATGTTAATCTTATAGCCTATTATCTAAAAAGAAGTACAATATACTTAAAAAAAAAAAGAAAAAAAAGAAAGAAGGTACTTTGGGAGATTTGTAGTATAATACCTTGTTTTTTTACTTTTGGGATTCTTTGCAGATTAGAGCAAGTTAAAGTGTCTATGTTTTCTTTCATTAATGAAAACAGACTTGTATCATTTTGTTTGTAGCAAAAAGCATGGGTGTTTTTTTCTCACTTGTGAGCAGGAATTGCAAGGCATGATTGTGTGTTGCTTAGTGACATGCAAAAACTAGAACTATTTGCATTGGTGGAAAGGAAATACTGGCAATTTTTTAGAAATATAAGTTACTCAATATTAATTAAATAATTATTGCACATTACTTTAGCAGCTTTTACTTGCGTTTAACATTTCAGAGCAGGACAACAGGCAAAATTGATTGTATCTAGAGTATTTAATTATAGTGATTTGCTGATTTTACCTCAATATAAACCAGAAAACCCCTCACTGTGATAAAATCACTGCAAAACAGCCCCTGGCTTATTATATATATATATATATATATATATATATATATATATAGGCTATATACACACACACACATATTACGAGATACGAATATATATGCATCTGGCTGCTAATATATATATATATATATATATATAAACTGTGGCAATGGAAATATTAGGCTACATAGGTTTTGCATAATTTTAGCCTAACAATTGCTTATGGCTGGCTGCTAAGTAGAGAAACTTGCCGGTTTTGTAATTGGTTCATTTGGATCTTCATTAACTAAATGTAAATCAGTTAAGCTCAGTTCTCATAAACCTCCACCCGAGAGCCATCCAGTCACAGGCCGCACTGGCTGTGAGCGCGCACATGCACACGCGCGCGCGCTTCATTTGACAAATAGAAGCTGAGCGCAACAGTAGCCGCCGTGACTGGAGATCTGAGAGATCAACCGCCGCGTATGACAGCATCGCAGCGGCCAGAGCGATTTGAGGCGATAAACACACATTCGACGGGTTATTTCTCTAGTAAGCTATTCATCAAGGGCTCATAGTTTGTGTAAAGCTGATGGTTCGGGCACAAGCAAAGAATGAAGAAGCTTCAGACGCATCTACTCACTGACTGGGAATCGCGTTTCGAAGACTAACCTGAGCTTCGGCCGAATATCTCCAAGACTGCCGCTTCGCTGGCTCTTTATACCCGTGAGACACTATTTCGCCTCTAATTCCCTTTACAGACACGCGTTTTTATTACGCTGTACTGACAGACACGTTTATCAGTGTTTCAGTCTAGTGCGCTTGAAGATGTGCATGTAAAACCTGAGTGAACTTAACAGGTAAACAGTTTTACTTCATTCTTCTATCGATTGTTGTTCACTTTTGATATTATTTTGCATAATGTAGCTCTAGTATCCTCGCGCATTCGTAAAGGACGTTTTGATGATTTGATCAAATGTTGTCTTGAACTAATAATGGTAGATGAGGCTTATGGAGTTATCACGGGCTGGATGGCGTTTCACATCCGCGCGCTGTCATCCCCACACCGGGTAAAGTGAACGACACACCGGGAAGAAAGGCTTCAAAACCTGTTAACGTGGAACTGCACTGAAACTTAAAGGATAAAGGATGTCTAAAACACTGAAGAGGAAGAAACACTGGTCCACTAAAGTGCAGGAGTGCGCCGTGTCGTGGGGAAGCGTTGGGGAGTTCGGTGATGTTGTGGAGATCCTTGGAGGCGCCGAGCACGGGGAGTTCCCGTTCCTCGGTCAGATGAACTTGGACGTGCTGGTGTGTCACGTCGGGAGACTACCGTACTACGGGGATGTGTTACTGGAAGTGAACGGGACACCTGTCAGTGGGCTGACGAACCGAGACACGCACGCGGTGATGCGCCACTTTCGGGAGCCGATTCGAATTAAGACTGTCAAACCAGGTAAACTGAGAAAACTTGTTTTTGCTGTTGTTGTTGAAAGTCAATGTTGCCAAACAACAACTGTTGCCAGGGGAGTTGTGGCTCGCAGCGCAACCTTGTCGTCAATTTTTACATTTAAAGGGACACTTCATCCAAAAAATAAATGTTTATAATTTGTACACACCATCATTTGCAGACGCACAATATTTTCTTTCTTATGTGGAACACGAAAGGTGATTACTTAGTTTGTTTATTGATTTATTTTTATGTATGCAGAATGTTCACGCTTTTCTCGATTCAATCCATACAATTAAGTGGATGGGGACTGGAGCTATAGCGATAACCATGCAGCGAACCAAGCTTTTCTTTATTAACACTTGTTAACATACAACTAACCAAAATACTTAATTAATTTGGTCACACTTTAGTTTAAGGTCAAATTCTCACTATTAACTAACCATTACTTTTGCCTGAATAAATTCCTAATTACTGCTTATTAATAGTTAGTAAGGTAGTTACTTTTAGGTATTGGGTAGGATTAAGGGATGTAGAATATTTCCATGCAGAATAAGGCATTAATATGTGCTTTATAAGTACTAAACAACCAATATCCTAGTAATATGCATGCTAATAAGCAACTAGTTAATAGTGAGAATTGGACCCTAAAGTGTTTTAATTAATTTTATATTGAACAATCACTAATCCATTATTAAAAGCAGTTGTACTCGTTAATATGATTTAATTAACCTGAGCTTATATGAAATAACAATGAACCGTTGTATTTTTAATAACTTAAACAAACATACATTAACTAACGTTAACTACTAGAACCTTGTCGTAAACTTTTACAGAAAATTCTGCATTTATTAACTCATATATGTCAATTAAAATCTGAATGACTATCTCTTCTTCTGTGGAACCCAACATAAGATCTTTTTTCATATAGAATGAAAGTCAAAGGGGTCCAATGTTCCAATATCTTTTGACTTCCACAGAAGAAAGTTAGTCATACAGGTTTGGAATGGCATGATGGCAAATTAATTTAATAATTTTCCTGTTTGGATGAATGCGGAGTACCATTTAAAAAATGGTCTATCTTATATGTCATGCTATGTCATTCCATGCCCCTGTCCACCACCAAAGCAGTGTGAACGTTCTGTAAAACATATTTTTTTTATTTTTTTCATGGAAGAAAGAAATCATGTCTGTCTGGCACCTCAAGGTTGAACTGTTCCTTTAAGACTGACTTTGTAATTTCTACATCATGGAACACTCAGCCGATGGACAAGTACTTTGCCGAACAGCATCCAGAAGAGTCTTTGTTCTTTCCCCCATAGTGGTTGCACCACAAGCCCTGGCTCTGACATGTGCTACACTTAAAGTTTCGGAGGCACAGCGTTTGCCTTAGGGTTGGTGGGTTGGAAACACTCCACACACATCTTATGAATGCATGAGTGTCATTTCACTGTTGGAGTGTGTATTGATCAAAGCAAGGGGATCACCTTTATATTGGACAGGCCTGTGTGTACCTTACTGGTATATGATGGCATGATGAAAAAAGGGAGGACAACGTTGTTACCATGGACACAGAATATCTTAGCATTATCGATGGGTCGAATGAGTGTATTCTTAGCAGCAGGAGGGGAAAGGCACAATATGTCAGAGTTGTTATGGAGATAGGAGGATGTTATTAGCATGTAGATGTGAGAGTTGTTGCCATGGAGAGAAGGAGAGGGTACAGAAGGATAGCATTAACTGGATGGTTGATTGTTGAATAAATGAGAAGTATCTGGGATTCTGAGAGCATCCACATCAGTGGCAGCTGAGGCCCTGTGGCCTTTAGGACATAAACAAGTTTATCCCGTCTTCCATGGTTTAAGGTGAGCGCATGTGAGGGTTTTTTTAGGGGTGTGATAATTGTAAGGAATTTATTGATTCTTGTTCCCGACTTCACTCTGATAAGAAACTGATGAGTTTGAGACTAATTCTTTTTAACCAATTCATTAGCTCATTAGAGTTGCTGACTGATTCAAAGTGATAACGATTGAGTTCAAGAATTATTTGGTAGTTTTAGGACTGATTCATTTCAAACCAGTAAACTGATTTGTGAGTTTTGGACCAATTCGTTAGCTCATTAGAGTTATTAGTTTCACACTGTTAAGATAAGTGAATGAGTTGTTGGAAGATTTAAGCCAATAACTCATGTGTTTGAGGCTGATTTTTGAGTATTTTTTACAAATTCATTCTCTTATGAGTGAGTGAATTGTTAGATTAATCTAAGTTAAGTTAATTCTGTCATGACAACTCTCGGGAGATTGGTATGGTAATTGAGATTGGCATGGTAATGGATATGGCAATGTTAATGTATTTGGTCTTGGCGGAATAGATCTGCTACGCTGCTGCAGAGCAAGTACAGAGACTTGCTATGCCAGTACCTTCACAGACATTGCTGTGAGCATGTAAGACATGTTGCTGCACATGTAACATACATGAATTAACCCCGTTAGCAGATCTATACAGGTGGAGCTGGGGAAAGGGGTTCTGAAAGTGCACTGCAGATTGTAACAGCAAACAATGGCAAGGATTTGAATGTTTGAGCAGCAAGCTCATTGGCCGCTGATGCAACAGCAACCAATCAGCTGTGATTATGACATGATTGCTATAGCAATAAGTTAAAGACCCATCAGCCTGCTGCACCATTCAGAGTTTCATGTCAGAACTATGTAATAATTCACAAGTTTGAGAAAGAATTGTGAGTATTTTCACTCATTAATCTTGCTCATAACAGCCTTTTTTTTTTTTTTTAAAGCATTAAGTTCTAGTTAGCAAATTAGTTTTTAGATTGATTCAAACCAATTACTTATGAGACTAAATTGTGTCTATCATTCAGTTCATTAGCACATAGATGTCTTTTGTTTGTAAATGAGGCCATCCTGCTGAACAATGCATTCTTTTTTTATATGTGTAGGCCTAAGTGGTTCTTAGTTCCCGACCCTGTTTAAATGGGTTTGTGTGTGTTCAAGTGTGTTTTTGCTTAATGCAGTTGTTTAGTACTGCTTTTGTCTAGCTCTTGATTCCAGCTGCACAAAGAGAATCTCATTTGAAATGCTCATGAAAAAAAAAAAGTACCTAAAAAAGAACCGTACTGTATCCTCTGTTGTGGTGTGTGAGCACAGAAGTATGTAGGCCACTTTTGTGTGTTTATGTGCATGTCGGTCTTCCATGTCCAGGCCTCATATGGGATTCAAAGCATGTGAATAATAGATGGAGTGTGTGAAATGCCTATACACACCGAGGATCAGCTGATAGCAGGAAATGATGCCGCAGTCTTTGCCACAGGCACAAAAACAGCAGTTCTCCATCCACCAGCTGCTTCATCTCCACCTCGGACTACCTTTGCTTTCCTGTAGTCTAGGAAGGGTATTTTTTGTGTGTA
The DNA here is from genome assembly GCF_951802725.1 of Rutilus rutilus. Lineage (NCBI taxonomy): Eukaryota > Metazoa > Chordata > Actinopteri > Cypriniformes > Leuciscidae > Rutilus > Rutilus rutilus. The sequence continues at coordinate 34,980,974 of NC_140217.1, read as the reverse complement.
ATTGGAGAATTGCTATGGTTATTTCTTTTGTCGGATTGGGATGTAGTATTTCTCAGTCCACATCTGAACAAAGTTGCAGTCGTTTTTTTTTATGCAGCAGGTCCAGCAGATCAGTTGTGTGCATTAAAATGCATCTGTGACTTCATCCCTCAAGCTTTCGCTGATGGCTAAAGCAAGATAAGCTTCATTGCCTGCATGTATTGATTACAACAGTGCACAGGCATTTTTTTTTTGAGAAAAAATTGCATTTACAGTAAAGCACTTAATGGAAGTCTAGACATTCTGGATAAATGGTTAAATGGCAAGTCTTTATATTCATTCTTCAAAACAGAAATGGGTTTTATTTGCACTGTAAAGTTATATAAATTGTCCTTTTAGTTCTAGGTGGATTAGCTTCTGGCTAAACTGACACAATTCCTGCGAGTGGATTTTTTCTTTATGTAAACAGTGCATTTCTGGCGTCACTGCGAGTATCATATTAAAGATGACATGAGTAAAAATGCTGGATTTAAATTTTTTTTTTTTTTTTGATTTAGTCTTTTAACTATGGAAGCTTGTTTCCGCCACAAAATAAAACATTTTAAAAGATAATTGCGACTTTTTATCTCACAATTGCGAGTTTACATCTTGCAATTCTGACTTTATTTCTCAGAATTGCGACTTTATATCACGCAATTCTGACTTTATAACACGCAATTGCGAGTTTATATCTCGCAATTCTGACATCTTTTCTCAGAATTGTGAGATATAAACTCACAATTGTGAGATATAAAGTCCAATTCTAAGGAAAAAAATTCTCAGAATTGCGACTTTATATCTCGCAATTGCGACTTTATTTCTTAGAATTGCGACTTCATATCACGCAATTGCGACTTTAAATCTCGCAATTGCGACTTTATTTCCCAGAATTGCGACTTTATAACACGCAATTCTGACTTTATATCTCGCAATTACGACTTTATTTCTCAGAATTGCGACTTTATTTCTCACAATTCTGACTTCATATCTCGCAATTGTGAGAAAAAAAGTCACAATTCTGACTTGATATATCGCAATTGTGAGAAAAAAAGTCCGAATTGTGAGATAAAAAGTCGCAATTATTATTATTTATTTATTATTCATTGGCGGAAACAAGCTTCCATATTTAACTCTTCAAGTCTCACGTTAAAACTTCACGTGACTATACTTTCTAAACTGTGCATATTTTTACATTTATCCCACAATGCCTTACATCATATCCACTGTTTTACTGCTTTTTTGCAAACTGACAAATGAGTTGAAAGGGTTTTCTGTGGTAATTAACAACCGGTTGCAGATTAGCATTAACATTAGCCTTAGATAAGGCGATTTGACCTTGAACTTGATGTACTTTACATCACTTCAAGTTCAGAGGAAACTGAAAATTGTTGTTTATTTCATTCAAATCAGAAATGGTTACTGCTGTGTTCAAATCATGCTGGAATGATTGTATTTACGAGTTAAGTGCACATGAACGCCACCATCAATTTGTAACTCGGCAGGAATTAATTTTTAATCAGAAGTTGTGATGCATTTGTATCCTTTTTTGTTGTTGTTGTGTACTGTTAATTAAGAGTAGCAATAAAGCTTGCCAGAAAAAAACTACTTATTTAGCTGATTTATGAGAAGACAGATGTGTTTGACTACTACATTTCCAATCATTCTTTGTGGCAGCTAGAGAATGATAAATGCACAAATAAAGCATCGATTGCAGATCTACTGTGTTTCTTTTGCTCTTCATTATGTTGCGTGAGCACTATAATTCCTTTTGTCTTTGTCGGGAAGTGAAAGAGAGAGAAAAATGAAATTGTCCCCAGCAGGTCCGTTTTATTAGACTAAAATCACATAAATAAACACATCATATTGTATTGTGTAATCGCGATTTCTGAACCGTAAATAGAAAATTCCCAGGAGAACTTGAACGCAGCATGTCATCGACAGTGCTCAAACCTCACGCCTCTACTTTAGGTGGGCTGCACGCCATCGCTGTTGTTTTTCAGAGCTTGCGTCGATGTGGGAATTCACAGCAATTCTGATACATAGTGCTTCTGAATTGTGTTATAGTTTCATCTCTCTAGGAGTGAAGTATTGTAATTGCAGCAACAGTTTTCGCTCTTTGAAATGGAAATCACCCAGAGCCTGCAATTCCACTGTTCATATAATGAGAAACTGCATTGCTTTGTCCAAACAGCGAACCTTTGATTAGAACATATGAAAGGTTAATTCAACCTTTCATCTGGGCCAAATTAAGTCATTCCTTGCATGGAATATAACCTCCTAAGGGCCTTACAGGCATATAAAGACATGTTAAATTGATGGAGGCCTTGCAGCTCTGACTCAGAATAAGAGCAATAACACCGATTGACTGTTTTAAATGGATAGCACACCAGGGCATAGTGTTATTTTGACTTTAATGAGCGTATTGAAGCTTTACTTAAAGGTTTTATTAAATATTCCCCAGCACGCTAATTTATTTTGATAAACGATCCAGTTGCATATCAAAATTGTGAATCAGCACTTACTTAAAAGGTGTTAGCCATCGTGTATCCTTTGCGCTGTCTGCAGCCACGCTATATTTCATGCTAATGAACAATGCATAGGCACCATTCCAGCTTATTTACTTACAGGGTATTGTGTCTATGTAAACATCGCAGCGTGGAGATAAACTACCGTGGAATAGAGGGACGCTGTGTGTCCCCCTTTTACTGAATGTCTCTGCAACCTCTAATTATCATTGCAGCCTCAGTGTGTGATGGAAGGGAAGGACCTTGTGGTATTGTTTTCAAGCAATGGGGAAAAAGTCTGCACATGTCACCGATGCACTAATTAGCTTAATTTAACTACCGGCAGACTTCTGCAATCAACAGTCTTGGTGTAACTAGGAGCATCGAGAGTTCGTCAACGTGGCGTACGCGTTCCTGCGGCAAAGCAAAAAACCTAACAATTAGCACTCAAGAATTCAGCACGCATACCGCAATGCACATCCACTCTTCTTTATTAGCGTTTCTCTCCTCTCTTCCTTTTCAACCGCTTCTCTTCGTTCCCCATCCATTCACCCTCTCCACTCGTAACTTCCTGTTTCTGCCCTTTGAAGATGCTAATCCCATCTTGTTGGCAGGTGCACGTCAACCAAATGAACTGTCAAGTACAGTAGCCTGTCAAAGGCCTGATTGAAAACCGAATTCATTCATCGCTGATGAAGTCGTTCTTGCATGGAAATTCACCCGAGCTGCCGTCAGAACTTGCACCATGCTTGCCTGTTTGTGAAATATTCCTGATAATACAAACTGAAAACGGATTTGACTTTTCTAGTGGTGCCTGCTGATTATATTTACATATTTAGTGAGCTGTCGCAGATGCAGAAAACCAATAGATTGTGTGCAGTAAGTTTATTAATGTACCTGGATGCTTGTTGTTAATTTACTTAGATTGCTGTGGCTGTTTACGTAAAGATATTATTATTGTGAATTGTTATTATAAAATATTACTGTAAATAATATTCACTTTCATGCCGTTTACAATGCATTTCAGCAATCGAGCTTAAGCTTTGGTTTGTACTGCAATACTACAGTATCTGTATACTGAGCAACACTAATGTGCAGACTGTGTGGATTGCAGTAAACACTCAACATATCTGCTTTTTGGGTGTATCAAATTATCAATACATAATATATGGAGTAAAATGTCAAAATCTGTCTCTGTTCTGTGTTTCATCCTTTTAGGGTATTAAGTAGGGCTGTAGTACTCGAGTCCGGACTTCTATGGTCTCGGACTCGGACTTGTCTCGGTCTCGGCCACGGGTCTTGCCAAAAATGGCTTTTGGTCTCGACCGAGTCCAGGTGTCTTTATTATGTTCCCAGTAAGCACACATACGTCGCCGTAATATCAAAACAAAATATTATTGGAGGGAAAGTGAAACACTGGCCACCTAATAACTAGCGATAGGCATTCCGGCTCTTTTTCGTGAGTAAAAGTTTGACTCACAAACGGCTCTTTAAAAAATAAATGTTTAAATAAACTCGCTGAAAGTCCACCGCTAGTGCTACGTGAATATTCACATTTTTAATTGCCCATAACAACCCGAAAACTTGCCTGCTTGCCTTGCACATCTAATTAATGGGCAAAGTTTTCCGACTTTTTTTCTTACCTTCTTTTTTAAATTTTTTTTATGTGGATGTTATTGAGCTTGTTGAAGTTTAGCTCTTGCGTTCTTCTGAACATCTCGCTGAATGACATCTGAACATTGCCTGATGTAATTTCTGAGTCATATCACTCCACAATCTGCCTCTCTTTTAAATGCCTATTCCACGAGTGGTAGGCTCCAATGACTGGCTGTTTTAAATATAGCTAATATCGAAACAAAATAACCCAGGCAGTCTCATCTACGAGACGTTTAGGCCTCCTCCAATAGAAGGCTACTGACAGCTGGGCTCATAGCTTGCAGGTTTGCTTAGTGGCAAACTTTTTTCATTTGATTGGTTCAACTGCCACCCGGCCGAATTGAATTAAAATATTATTTTTCGTCACGTCATCCGCCCGATCTGCGGTTTATCCGCATCTCTAGTGTGTGTGTGACATTGCGTGTTGACAGGAACAGAATGTGAGGCTGATCAGACAGTCGAAACGAATGTGTTTGCTCCTTTAGGACTATATAATTTTTTTGTTGTTGTTGTTCTTTGAATTAGTCAATTATTTTAAATACAATTAAAATCATTCATTATTACATAATTATTTAATTTCTATAGGCTATATTTTTTAGCAGACTTTTTTTTTCCTGTCCTGGACTCGGTCATGACTCGGACTCGAACCTTTTTGGACTCGGTCTTGTCTTGGACTCGACTAGTCCTGGTCTTGGACTTGTCTTGGGCTCGACAAAGGTTGTCTTGACTACAGCCCTAGTATTAAGATTCTGGTGCATGTGAGCAGATCTGCGCGACTGCACACTAACCTCTTGCTCATAAAACAGCATCACCAGCTGTGTTTATGGTGCAAAGGATTATACTGTATCACCTCCAAATGGCACATGTGGTGGCCTTTTTGTCCTGTCGTTAATTACCAGCATTAGCCTGGATAAAACTGATGGATTGTGCCCAGTATACAAGGGATGAATCTGGGCAAATGTTTCATGTGTGTGTTCTTCGGATGCCATATGTGCTGACGGCGTCACTGGATTTCATATTTGGCTACGTTAAGACAGCAGATTTGTAGGAGGAGCTTATGTTTCATGGAAGAGAGTGATTTATGGTGGGTGTGGTTTCAAGTATGTAGGGACGTTATTTATGTAGATGTTTATTAAGGGGGTGTGGCCATATAACAAAAGCCAGATATGCTGTAGAACAAGATCAATGAATGAGGGAGGAGATGTTGAGTGTATCAAGGGGTGTTCTCCACAAACCAATAGACTCTATTTTTTTCTCGCTCTCTCTTTGTTTTCTGGAACCCGTAAGTCAATAATAACCGGGAAAATCTAGAGTATAAAGGTAAAATGAGAGACTTTGGCAAATGCTATTGCCGTTCATTTATTTCTTGTGTTGAACACACAGGAAGAATATCTAAGCTGCTTTTTTCCCATACATTGAATGTGCTCACCATTCACATTCATTGTATAAAGAGCAGCTTGGACATTCAGCTAACTGAATTTAGTGCTCCTCAATTTTACTTTAGTGTGTGTGTATATATATATATATATATATATGTGAAAATATACAAATATAAGCTAATTCAATATGTATATATATATATATATATATATATTATATATTTTTTGTTTTCATTAAACTCATTTTAGTTTTCATTTTTGTGATTTTTATATGCTTTTGCCATTTTAAATTTTTTTATTAAGATTTTATGTTTAAGTTTTTCATCTAAAAATTATATTTAATTTGATTTGTTATTTAAATTAAAGGGTTATTTCACCCAAAAATGAAAAAACATGTCATCATTTACTCACCCTAATGTTGTTCCAAACCCTTAAGACTTTCGTTCATCTTCGAAACACAAATAAAGGTATTTTAAATGAAATCTGAGAGATTTCTGACACTCCTCACGTCTACCATTGTTGGGCCACACGTCACATAATCATGAGAAAGAAAAGAAAAGAAAGGAAGACATGCTAAAAAAAAAAGCTTGCTAGGAAAATGCATTTAAGAAATGTGACACGCACCCTTGAGAAGGCAAATGGAGTGACTGAGAGGTAAAAGGAAGCTCTAATGAGGGAAGTGAGGCATGATTGAGTAATCGATAGGGGAAGAGTGGACTAAGTGTTTAGTTTATTTGTTTTGCTCTAATCCCTAAACGAAAGGCTGGACATGGCATCTGCTATAGACACATACAGAAAGCATTTATATGCTATTTCTGTTGTTTACCCATAAACATATCATACTTTTTTTTTAATTTTAGACAGCTTTAACGTTTCATTAATTTAATGCAAACAACTAACAGTATACTGCTGCTAGCTGCAAAACCTATTTTAGTACTTAGGTAAATTGAGGTAAATTCAATTTTTTAAATGATCACATACACAAATGACTGAATTATTGTAATCTGTTGGTAGCCTTTGGACATCTCCACAAATACCAAAAACTTTTAAGATTAAGATCAAACCCTAGAATCAGTTTGTTGCTTGTTGTGGTTAACACAGGAACAGGCACAGTGCCAGCTCGGTCCTGTTGGCGTAACATTTCTTTCCCACAGAGCCCTGCTGCATGCACACTACAAGAGCTGAACAACAGTTGGCTGTCTGAACAGTTGGTCATGCTGGCAAGGGCAAGTCTGTGCTGACGTCTATGTATGTAAATAATAATGACATAATGGAGGTGAGGATGATACGTTCTCTGTCTACCCACAATGTATTGTAAAATGAACGCATACTCGGATAGCATTCGGGAGAGTCAGTGTCAAACCACACATGCTAAGATTAATCACAGCAACAAAATGAATGTGCTTATGAGTGTGATTTGATATTAAAGTGTGGCACCAATTAAAATTGCAAAAATAATTGTTTCTCAAACGCGCCATCCTTCCAGCCCTCTCCTAAACTTGCCTGATTAGTTGGCAAACAAATTGAGCAATGTGCCTCAGATCCAGCTAGCACAACTGTTTTTTGTCAGTTGTTTGCGATATTATTACCCTTCTTCATTATTGCGATTAGATGTCATAATAAATATGTATTTTCATAATGTTGGCGAAATGGACGTTTTGAGGCTATTGAAAGAAAACCTGTTTCCCTAATGTTTTATTTTGGTTAAAAAAACATTAAATTGTCAGTTTGTTCTTGATTTTTTTGGATTCATAATTAGTAAACAGTATCTTGAGCATGGGTTTGTTTTCTACACCATTTTACACTATGATGTAACCAAAATGCAATGTTGGGAAAATGTTTTTTTGCTTGTTGGGTATAAACCTAGAATATCTTATTACTCAATGGTATCTCTGCACTCTACACAGTGATAATAGGAAGTATTTTAACATTAAAATTATGCCAGTGGCCTTACTGTGGGGGAAGGAGACACATTGTCGGGTATGAAGAGTTTTATGACCCCCTGACATACGCTTTTTCTCGGTGTCGCTGTCAAACACACTCTTTTCACTCTTTCTCTAGCACACACATACACGTACGCAGTATATGGGGATTACGGAGTATTATGTAACCCCCCTCGCAGACGTCCTCATGGGGACATTGCTTTCTGCTTGCTTGCAGTAATCCAGAGCGGCTGTGTCCCTAAACATGACAGAGACTGATAACAGGGCTGACGTGGAAGGGTAGCAGGTCATAAATATTAAGAGCTGGACATACATGGGTCAGAAATGGCATGCAAGTGTAGGATGGATAGACTAAGTGGTAGGATAAGTGCGACACAGACTGATGGGACTCTCAGGGATACCATGTAATGTAATTTTCTATTTTCAACAAAGGTAAACAAATAATTATAGCTACAGATTGATCTATAACCAAGGACTTGACTTCTTAACATTTATGCTGTGAACAGATGGCATCATATATCTCTGTACTCTTCTTTAATCTGCTTAAGACCCTTTTCACAGACCGTGATGGCGCGTTTTAAAGGTCATCAGCGTCATAAATCTTGCAACGTTTTTTATATTTTAATTTTTGTTAAATATGTATATATTTATAACACTATACTTAGTATATTACCTTTGCATAAAAAAAAAAAAAAAATTGTTAGCTTAACGCTGCTGTGAGGGTGTTTCTAACGGAGTGACGGTAAAATGTTCACATCTTTCTCTCTTCTGACTGCCGTTATCAATCTCTCTCTATTTTTTTCCTCGTTTTGAAAGTAGTTTTTTTGCTGTTTGAGCAAATGGGAACACAAAAAAAATATTTTATGTATTCTCTCATTCACTGTGATGGAATTTTATACAACTATGACAACTTCCGCTTCTGAGAATCCCGAAACTGTGAAAAGGGTCTATACCTGGATTATTTATTTATTTATCTATTTATTTATTTGTTCATTCATTCATTTTTTATCAACTTTTCATTTACCCTAAGAATTTAATTTTAGCATGTAACTCATCTCACTTCATTTGTGCTTCTGACTTATACTAGTTAAATAATAATAATATTGTTAATAATAATGATATGGTGACTGTTTGCTGATGTGTGCTTTTAGTTTTCTTAGCAATTGGGCATATGATTTTTACCTGATGGGTGATCAAATGTGCAAAAGAGTCATACAGTTACATGAAAGTGTACTTGAGGCATATTGACTTGGAAGTGGGCTTTAAGCATTAGAGCATTTAAGCTTTGTTTTGGATTGGTAAATGGATGTATAAAGATTTCACTATTAGAAAGTAAGAAAAACACTGTTTAAGTTGATTAGTATGCAGCTTAGCCAGAAATATTTTTTTCTTTTCCACTGAAAAATTGATGTTGTTGGATGTTGCATCATGTGCTGTCGAGTATCTGGACTTGTTCTCTGAGGCTAACAGGGTTTGTGTTGGAGTTTGTGTGTGTGTGTTTTCAGAGACCCTGTTTCCTCGTTGACACGGCTGACTGCACCAGAGGTCTACACCATCGGTGCACATTCAATCAAAACGTCCTTAATGTCGTCCCAAACAATTATGGAGCTCAGCAGAAATTGCCCTCATGTGTGATTAATGATGCATCACATTGTTGTTTTATATGGATCTTAATATTTAATTTAGTTTGTGGATGACAGGGTTATGCCATCCATAAACCATTAATGGATGTTCCTTAGATGCTCGAGCACTTTTTTTGGCTTCTAATGTTATGAACCTGCAAATAATATGCAGTTTTTGAAATGTTATTGTTCTTTTAGGTGACGCTAGTTGCATCGTGTTTCATGATTTTTGAGTATCCCGCCATGAGCATTCCATTTAAAAGGAGCGTGTGAAGTTAATAATAGTCCACATTTTTGTAATGTTTCATTCCATTGTGCTGTTTTGTATGCAAGAACACATCTTATGTAAACTCCCCCAAAGAAATGTGTTATAGATCGGAGTCAGATGAATCTGAAACCAGACTAATTATAAAAGGTTCTTCAAGTTTAATTTGCTGCCTCTTTGTAAGAACCAAAATTGATTTGTGGAATTCAGACAGGACAGGAAAGTTTTACACTCCGAGTTTCAGAGTTGCTGTTCGTTTCACACACTCCTCAAGTATGTCTGCTGTTCGCCATTCACTTAAAACCGGTCTGACCCGAATGAGGCATGAGCAATGACACAAGCATTTGTTGCTAATCACATACTTCATTTTTTTAAACAATCTTTTCCATAGAAACCTCACTGAATACTGAATACCAGACTGAATAAACCTTCGCTTCCCTCTGCTGGAGGTGCGTTTTAAACTTTCACCAGATGTTTATAGGTGTAGTACACCCAAATATTGAAATATTCAATATTGAAATAGCCATGACAGCTGTGGTTGTAGACAAAAATGGTTTGTATAGAAGTAGAACATTTTTATTATTTGCTAACCATAGTTAACCAAAATGTCGTAGTGCTGCTGCTGTTGCTGCTGGTCCCAGTACAGTGAAACTGTGATAGCTTGGTATTTGCCACTTCTGCTGTCAAATAAGCAGTCAGTATTGATATTCTGGTCTCTGGCCTCCTCCAATGTAAGTCCGTGGGATTTTCTTAGTTTTATCATCTACAAGGTGAATATCATATAAGAAAAATTGCTTAAAACAAAAGAACATGATTTGGGGTATCAGTCATTGTCTGAAGCACAAACGACTCGTGATGAGTTACTAAAGTTCAATACTAACGTTCAGGGTAAGTGTTTTTTAGTGGGTTCTAATCCCTAACTCTAAGTATTTTCATAATATACACTACCAGATTTTTTGCAAATGATGATGTTGCAAATGTGAACTTTAATAAGATTTCGACCCTGTATTTGGGAATTAACACTTGTTAATGATGGTTTAAGATCCTCATAAAGGGAATCGCATTATTAAAGCTGCAGTCCGTAACTTTTTTGGGTTAAAAATGATCCAAAATAATTTTTTGAGCAAATACCAGCCAGGGTTTAAAACTGTCTGCTTGCCTTAGCTCGATTCAAAACGGTAAGCTTGTAATAATGTTTTTAATTCCAGTGGTACTGGTGGATTTCCGCGGGAAATTTAAGCATGTCTTTGCGTCATTACGTCACATCTGTACACATAAAGAAGGAGTCTCGGCTATATTGGGTAGGCTATATTGCGTGTGAAGATGTTGGAGGTGGAGATTTATAGCCTTTTCTCACAGCACTTGATCAGTGGCGGATTTAGCAAATCGGGGGCCCAAGGCGAAGGTAGTAGGCTATGGGCCCCTCCCCATCCAATCTTTAAAAGAGAACGAAAAAAATATGTACCGACTGAATGGTGGATAGGCAGGTAAAGCTAATCTACGGGGAAGTAAAGGTTAGAGAGGAGAAAAAAACGTCCCCTTTAAACCCTGCATACACTTCTTTACTCCTAAACAGAAACATGTTACAATGTTTACATGGTACAATTTCTGGTAAGCTATGTTTTTTTGTTTTTTTTGCTTGACAAATTTCACCATTTTTCTCGATTCAATTCTTGTGATTTGATTCAATATTGACTCATTTGGATAAATATTAGGTAACGTTTCACAAGATAGGCGTTACTTTTTCTCAAGAAAAAAAAGCCCTATTAGCTGGTATAATTTAAGGTTAAAATAAGTAAGATAGTACACATATTTAGCCAAATACTCTCTATAGCTCTTTTTTTCTAGCCAATTAAATGGCTCTCCTGAGGTAAATGTTATGTGACGATTGTTCTCCAGCTGTTTTACCTCTTTCTGCGGTTGAAAAACACTTACTGATCAATATTATGAATGAGGAATATACATTTCGGTAAGTTATACTGTATCTTTCAACATTGTTAATTCGTGTTTATTTACTATTAGCTAGAGATGATCAGTTCACGTGCCGCTATAGGAATCTGTTACGTCACATTAAAACGGCAAAACGGTGTTTATTGTTTGAATTTCGGCAACCGGCTCATGCGAAAACAAGGATAAAATCTGAAGGGCATTAAATGTAGTCACGCAAAGCTGATGATGTTAACATTAACAATTTGAGAACAAAGTATAATTTGCACGGTTTGACGTGATATGATAAGCGATCGTTAAGATTTAATCAGCGTGATTTACTGCAATGCTTTTTTCTCCTTGTTGCTTGTTCAGATGACATTTTCCGGTGAAAATTCTTATGTTGGTCATACTTCCAAAAAGTAGAATCTGTGATTCCGAATGCCAGTATCCACACCAGCGACTGACATTCTCCTCAAAACATTGGATTCATCCGCGCTGTGCCGTGCCGAGGCACAACCCACGTAAAGTTGATAATTCCACGGATAACTGCAATTGTAGATTTCGAACAGAGATGGCGACAAAGAGGAAAAACTACGGACTGCAGCTTTAAACATAACCTTTAAATTAAAACACACAAATCTGTTTTTGCCAGCGTATGCACGTTGAAGAGATCTCTACTGCCTTTATATATGTAAATGCCAGTTCTTATCTGCATATGTACACATATTGACCTAAGAGAAGCATTTGGACATCTACATCACACTTTGAAAATGTATAAATGTCATGGCATTAGATAATGTTTTAAACCCAGGGGGATTTATATAAAAATATATATTGCACAAGCATACAATTATAGATAATAAATATGGTTCACAATGTAGACGGATGCTACTTGGTTTGAAATTTTGTCTCTAATGCCATGACGATGCCATTAAGCATCCAAATGCTTTTTGGACCCACTGCATTGTATTGTATGTCCACATGAATTATATCCATGTCCTCCTCCTCCTCTTAAACCTGTTGTTTGATGGACCACTATGCCAACATAATGTATACTAAACCAAGACAAACTGCTTGAATGTCTCTTAAAATGTTGTGGTGGCAATCTAACTGATGGAAATGATGGAGTTTCTCTTGGTGGCTTGATGTAATTAGATTAGACCTGAGCACCAGGTGATGTGAGACCAGAGTCCCAATGTTCAGATCTCATTGCGATTGATTCACATATCCGATTGTTGCTTCAGGTTTCTTCATATGTCATTAGAGCCGGCCTCTTTTACTTCATTTGACTCTCCACAGTTATTAAGGGGCTGCAACAAAATTTAGCCATACTTTGACTCAAAGCAGCTTTTAAAGATCACATTTGATCTAAACAGGCCCCCGGCAGCTTACTTCATTCTTGGGGTGGGAGAATATAGCGTTTTCCTGCACCTTTCAACTCTCTAAACCAGAAAGAGAGCAGAAGAGGGAATGATAGACCCTGAGGCCAGTGGCTTTCAGACGGAGGTCTGGCTTGTCCTTGCTATTCCCTCGTTTCCCCGCTCTATCTCTCCGTTGCCCTCTTTCCTATTTCTCGCCAAACTGTTTCTATTATTGGGCAGCATTCACATTGAGCCATCAGACGCTGCCATCTGATTTAAAGTGGCAGACCACAGAGGCGGCCGAGCTTTATGCTCCAGGAGCTCTCTCTCTCACTTTCTCTCTCTCTCTCTGCATTTCTTTCAAAGTGATTCGAAACGTCACTGCTTTTATTTTAGATATACAGGATTTCTAAACCCCTCTCATCATGTATGCATGTGTGTCATCAAATGAAAAGCTCAGCACATCCTTCTCACAGTCAAGCGGTCTCCACATTGTGGGTGTTGCTATGGGTTACGTCCCCTTCGGGTGAGTCAGAGGCCAGTGGTGCTGAAAAGATGTGAGTCTCTTTTCATGATACTCATAATGAGTGTGTGTGTGTGTGTGTGTGTGTGTGTGTTTGTGTGTGGAGTGATACCAAATTGTTTGTGCATGTATATATGGCTGGATATTAATAGGAACCTTGATGATGTGATGCAAAATAAATGTTGCATTTCATATCAGCATTCATGTCGGTATATGTGGTATAGTATTTACTTATACACTTAAATACTAATAAAACAGAATAATCTGCACTACCCAGAGTTCCCTAGTGTGTCTTTGTGAATATGCATATAAATAGCTTTAAATGCACCAGTTTCTTGTGTGGCTCTTGCACAAACATATATTCTCTCTGTGTTCGGGAAAGCACACTACCATACTACTCATACTATTTCAGACTATATTTAGTATGTATACAGTTAACCACAATTCTGATTCCAGAATATTCTGTATTTTCTTCAATTAAAATAAAGTTATTGAGGGGGATAACTTTTTTTTTCAAAGTTAGATTTGATTAATATTAAAATATATTTTTAAACAATTTTAAGTCATCCTGTGGTCCACATGGAAGTTGAGAAACACTGTGAAAACCATGGTATTCTGTAATGCAGTGTGCTTGACTTGACCTTGCATTTTAACATGTCCTTTGATTTGACTACTAAGACATTTTAATACAAAAGTGGAATGAAATGCAAAATGAATGTATTTATGTCACTTGCTGAATTTAACATGCAGCTTAATGAGGTAATGTCACCACAGTGTAGCACACTCTTGAATGAAAACTTTCCATAATGCATGTTTCACATACTTTTTTTAAAGCTGTTTGCAGGATGCAAAATTCTAGCATTTCATTCCAAACATGACCTCATAATATATGTATAGATATATATGTAAGATATGGCTGGATAGGTTGACTATGAATGCACATTGAGACATTTCTTAGAGTAAGAGAATGAGAATAGCTTGTTATGTTACATGGCCAACTGGCTTTGCATACCTCTGTGCATGAATGTATGTGACCTGCTAAGGAAAACTGGCTTGGCCTGTTTCTGGATGTGTGTGTTTTGTGGGTGTTTTCAGTTACATAAACCCAGAGACAATGAGATGGCAGAGCAAATTCTGTAGGAAATGTAAAACATTTGAGTTTTGGCTTTGTTGTGGTACAACTGTGTAAACCGACAGAACACTATAGTCTGTCAACAAGAAAACAATCACCTTCGTACACTAGTTTTTTTAGCAGGTATTTTTAGGTGTTTCTTCCACTACAACACAGCTCGTATTAAGAGGCACGCATTTCGATTTCTGCAGTAGGTAGGGCAAAAAAAGTACTGTATAAGTTTAACTTTTACGACGTTTTTGCCCTTCTCTTACCTCCTATTAATGTTGGAATAGCAGTCAGGCATAAGCCCATGTTTGAAGTGTTTCAGTCTTCCACACTGACATTTGCCAAAGCTCTACTGTAGATTTCACCTCACTTATGATCGCATCTCTTTGAGTGCAGATTTGACTCTTTTGAGCACGCTCTTCTTTTTTCTGCTCCACATCGCTCTCATTCTTTCCCATGCTAAAGGCAAAGTTCAGCATAATGTGTATTAAACGCGTACACACACACACCGTGTCTTAAGTGTTCCCGAAATAGAAATAGCCATGACAGCTGCGGTTGTTGACAATATTTTTTTTGTATAGAAGTAGAACATTTTTATTATTTGCTAACCATAGTAAATAGTAACCAAAATGTTGTAGTGCTGCTGCTGCTGCTGTTGTTGTTGCTCCCAGTACAGTAAAACTGTGATAGCTTGGTATTTGCCACTTCTGCTGTCAAAAAAGAACTCAATATTGATATTCTGGTCTCTAAATATGATTCAGGCTCCTCCTTCAATGTAAGTCTGTGGGATTTTCTTAGTTTTATCATCTACAAGGTGAATATCATATAATTGCTTAAAACAAAAGCACATGATTTGGGGTATCAGTCATTTTCTGAAGCACAAACGACTCTCTCTCTCTCTCTCTCTCTCTCTCTCTCTCTCTCTCTCTCTCTCTCTATATATATATATATATATAAATATGTGTGTGTGTGTGTGTGTGTGTGTGTGTCATTACGGTAGAAATGATTACATTAAGCATGAAATTTTGATGGAAACTATGGTAAGTTTGTGCAAGAATGTTTACTTGCTTTTCGAGCAATATATTGACGCTCACTTGCATGGAAATAGAAAACAAACTGCTTGAATATCTAGTTTCTCACTTGTCCACCCTGCGGAGTTCCTTAGAATCGTATCGATTTGTTTGTGCATATCGACAGTAAAGCACTGTTTCAATTCAACATGTGCTCCTGGGAGCCCGGTTAGAAACCAGCTGCTATAAAACGGAAAAGGATGCAAATGTCTCACTGTGACTTGAGGTATCGCGGCCTGCTGGTGAGACAGCTATTTGTTGCAAATGACTCATCCATGATGGTCAGTGAAGTGGATGCAACACATTAACAAGCCGGAAAAATTCTTAAGCTGCCTGCGGTGGTCCCATTTACTTGTGTTTTGCCCGTATTAGCGGCCCAATCAACGTCAGCACTTTATGTTAGCGCCACAGTTTCCGTCGGCTTGGCATCTGGCGGCTGACAAGCGTTACGTATAGTGTTGATGTTGCTTTCTTTCCCACATACAAATGATGGAATAGGAGCAAAGCAGCATAAGATGTTGACGTCTGAACTGGAATAGCTGTTTACTGCTGAAGTTTGATGGCTGTGGGCGTTGCGGGAAGCAGTTTCTAGCCTGGAGCATAGTAATCAAACTGACTCGTTTACTCATTCTGAACACATTTGGTCGTGTGATTAACATGTGTTTAAGCACGGTTTTATGTAGCAATTGAATGGTAATTAATTAATTAGCCATGCCATTGAACAAAAGTCAGTTATTCAGGCTCATTTATTGGACTGGCTGAGTGTTTAATTTGGTTTAACTAGCTAGGTTTTAATGTTGTGATAGAACGTTTAGGAGAATGAGATTGTGTTACGGTTGGATCAATACTAAAATTTGGTCTTTGGTATGATATTAGCATCTGGTACCTCAGTATCAATTAGGGATGTGACAGTCAGGGACATTTTCCCACCGGCTACTTGACCTGTGACAACACCAGTAATACCGGTATCACCGGTGTTTAGACTTTTTATGATGTGCTTGTGCGTGTTTATTCATTTATTTATATATTTGAATTATTTTATTCAATTACGTTGCCATTTAAAAGTTTGGGGCGGGTAATATTTTGTAATGTCTTTGAAAAAAGTCTCTTATGCTCACCAAGGCTGAGGTGGTATATCTGAATAAAAATGGTAATAATAATAATAATAAAAAAACAATACTGTGAAATATTATTTCCATTTAAAATAACTGTTTTCTATTTTTATATATTTTAAAATGTATTCAATTCCAGTGATGTTAAAGCTGAATTTTCAGCATCATAACTCTTCTTCAGTGTCACATGATCCTTCAGAAATCATTCTAATATGCCGATTTGAAGCTTAAAGGGATAGTTCACCCAAAAATGAAAATTCTGTCAGTAATCACTCACCCTCATGTTGTTCCAACCCCATAAGACTTTCGTTCATCTTCGGAACAAATTAAGTCTGAGAGCTGGATCACTCCTCCATAGGCTTCTATGGGATCGAAACTTGCCGGCCCAGAAAAGTTAGTAAAGACATCGTTAAAATAGTCCTATAAAATAGAAAATAGAAGCCTATGAAGCCCATACACAAAAGAATTGTATTTGAAATATATTTTCTGGATATGTTTTGGAATATATGCAAATATTTGAAATTGGCCCAATAAATATATTTCATACTTATATTTCATATATTTTTGTTATATTTCAGAATATATTTCAATGTATTTGGAATATATGCCACATATATTTTTGACACTTTTGGGGACCCGTACAGAAAAAAATACATTGAAATATATTCTGAAATATAACAAAAATATATGAAATATAAGTATGAAATATATTTATTGGGCCAATTTCAAATATGTGCATATATTCCAAAACATATCCAGAAAATATATTTCTTTTGTGTATGGGAGGAGTGATCCACCTCTCAGATTTCATCAAAAATATCTTAATTTGTGTTCCAAAGATTGGAACAACATAAGGGTGAGTGATTACTGACAGAATTTCAATTTTGGGTGAACTATCCCTTTAAGAAACATTTCTCATTATTATCAATGTTGTTTTAGGATTCTTTAATCTAATGAAAAGAAAGTTCAAAAGAACCGATTTTTTTTTTTTTTAAATATAAATCTTTTGTAACATTATAAATGTCACTTTTGACCAATTAATTACTAATTTAATGTAATATGTAGATTTGTTGTTGAATTTAAATTCAAAATGCACAGAAAATGCAAACAAATCTTTAATAATTAAATAAAATTTTCCCAACACTGACTTTGTAGCTAATTATTGTTTCTTGTTTGTGCAGAAATATGATGTTTCATACTTGTTGAGCTTTGGTGATAATTAAAATGATGACTTTCATTTACATTACAGAATGAAACAGTAAATTTGCTTAACATATTTAATGAATGTCAACTTTTACGCTTCACGTCACGCAGTTTGAACTGTGTTGGATAACAGTGCATTGCTATCCGGATGAGGTCCTGAAATATGTAAAAAACCCTAGTTTGTATGCTGCCAAAAAAAATGCTCGTTGTTAGCTCAGGTTTTCTCCGTTAGCTCTGATCGTAGGATGAGGAGAATTCCAGATGCTGTGTGTGTGTGTGTGTGTGTGTGTGGGTGAACCTCTGATGTATTTTTAGCCTTTTGCATTATGAATGCCTGACAGGCTTGCCAGCGCTACTCTCTACAGAATACCGTTCCTTTTACCTGTGTATGTTCATGCAAATGCACGCACACACACACACACACACATGTGTGCGTGCCGTACGGCATAAGTGATAGATCATAATGTGTGCACCAGCACCTGTTCTTGCATGTTTATTGATAATACTGCAAAAGTGGAAATCCATTTTCCTGCTTTATCCTTGAACTCTAAACTTATCATTCTTTTCATCTAGGCTTCCTCACCCCTTCTGTTGGTGAAAAATAGCACCTGTGTTCCTCACACATGCATAAAACCCAATTTAATCACTCAAACCCCAGGGCCTTTGCTGTGTTTGCATGCGTGTCTGTTTGTTGAAGTCCACCTTTGTCAGTTTAGTTTAGTCGTAACACTAACACCCGTCAACTCCATGTTTCACCTGGCGAGGAAATAGTCATAATAGCCTAAATACAAATGCTTATTTTCTATCTCCGTCCCCTGTACATCTGTGCGTGTGTATTTGAGAGGGTTACTAGAGGCGCTGTCTTGTCTCTATGAATGTCTCTAAGTCGGAATAAATCCTCTTTAAGCTCTGGATTTCAGACGTGCATGTGGTGCCGCTTGCGTCCCATCAAACACAGTAATGCCTCTGGACTTTTCCAGCGTCATCCGTCTATCTCTCTTTTTCACTATTAAAACCAAAGCATTCCAGCTCAGTCATACCTCACAGATGGTCAGCAAGCACTCAAGGAACCTGGATGTAATTAGCCATAGCTTGGTAAGATGTGTGTGATGTATGGTTGAAGTGGCATGCTTTTTTTAGTCCATTTCGCCAGCATTTTGAGCTGATCATCATAGGGTGCAGTTTAAAAAAAAAAAGAGAAAAAAAAAGAGATGGACTGGGGCTCAAAAGTTACAAACTGACAAAGTCTAGGCTGCTTGTAAGTTGTTATCCAATGAAAATCATGACATTTATGATACCTATATACTTTTATATATTCCTTTTGAGTTCCACCAAAGAAAGAAAGTTTGGAACAACATGGGGGTTTGTATATGATGACAAAATAAAAAATTTTGAGTGAACTAAGGCCCCTACGCTTTCGAAAGACATCCTGGGATCTTTTGTGACCACAGAGAGTCAGGACCTTGGTTTAACGTCTCATCCGAAGGACGGTGCTCTTTGACAGTATAGTGTCCCCGTCACTACACTGGGGTGTTAGGACCCACACAGACCACAGGGTGAGCGCCCCCTACTGGCCTCACTAACACCTCTTCCAGCAGCAACCTGGTTTTCTCAGGAGGTCTCCCATCCAGGTACCAGGCTCAACCCTGCAGTGGGCAACCAGTCTTGGGCTACAGGGTGATATGGCTGCTGGCCAAATGTTTCATGCATAATAATGATTTGGCTGTGGATTGGTCAAATAGATTTCCCCTGATAATGACACTTTTTTGGGGGGCACCTTTGCCGATAACATCTTTCAAAGACATCAGAGAGGAAAGAGATAAGTTTGCCTAGCAATTTTTCGATAAAATGACACTTTACAAGTTCATGGTCAATATTTTGTCTCTGTTCTACTGGCTTAATATGGTGTGATGTTAAATCAAATTGCGTGAAACAATGTGTGAAAAATCCTTCGCTCCATGGAAGATGTTATTGGGGAGAAATAACTCTGAAGGGATGCAAATTACAGATCCAAAACTGGCATCCTCAGCACTACAGCTGCACAACTTCATTAACTACAGTGACATGCTGGATTAGCAAGTGTCTGTATCATTTGTTTGTGTTGGAGTCCAACCAAACACGCAGCTTGGTTCTGTCTCTTTACCTTTCTGTCTGTCTTTATTTTTGCCGTACAATTGCTTCTAAATTGCTAAAACTAATACTGCAAGCTTTGCTTTTTAAACCACTTATGTTGTTGTGGTTCTGTGACTAATTTCAGAACCTGTTCAATTAAATTGAATGAATTTAAAACACAGACATTATTATAATGTCATTTGTGTTCTGTTCAAGTGACTTAGTTCTGTTAGGAGGATGGAAATTAAATTAATCTCTAATTGCATCACTTATGTCATTTATCTAGAAGCATCTCTTTTCTAATTAAGAGCCAACATTGTAGAAGCAGTCCTTTTTTGAGAAAATCTGTGTGTAAGTATAGTGTGTACAGTATGTAGGGGTGGATATGCATGCATGCATATGGGTGTGTGTGTGTGTAAGTAAAACAAAGATTACTGTTTTCAAGTTCTCAAGAAAATGCAATCATCAACACTGCGTTTCATTATTTAATTACCTAAAAATATGGGTTGTTAAATATTGATGTTGAAAAATGAAAATGAAATAATGCAATCAATGAACAATTAACCTTGTACTCCTGTGGGTAATAGATAGGTGCGATAGAAAGGCTAAGAGATTTATTTAAAAACATAAAACAATGTACTTGCAAAAATGTAAAATATAACATAATACATTATAAAAAAATATTATTGTTTCATGGGACCGATTTTTTAAATATTTTTGCAAGTAAAGATAGTGTGTGGGTTTTTCTTGTATTTTATTACATCAGAAGTTACATGGCAGCTGAACAAAGTAGATGGCAGCTGTACAAAGTACACAGGCTACACCGTAATTAAAATTTTAATGGAGGGTAAAACAAGGGCAGAACACCGTACAATCTGATAGGTAGCATTATTTGATAGAACACCGGTACAGTAACTTCATATTGACGCACGGCTAAACAAAGGCAGAGTATCGTAACTCAATATGAGCGTTCCAAAACAAAGCCAAAGAGTGTTCTGCCTTGGCTTCTCATGGGCTTTTGGAAGTTACTGTTAAGACAACCCATTATTTTCTCGCAAAAACAACAGAATTGACTCAAGATACTCGTCCACATGATAAAGGAGGTCTTGAATGTGCCAAAAATATCAATATCTCGTTTTCGACCAAAAACGAAGTTACGGTCTTTTGCCTTTGCATGGCAGTGCAGCCTTTGAGTATATTTTCAAATATATGTAAACATAACTTCAGAAATGAAAGAAAAAAAAGTAAACAGTGAGTTAGAAAACAAAGAATCACGTTCTAAAGAGTGCTTTTCAAGCATGTAATGGTACGGCTTTATTAAAGCTGGTGAGCGTTTTTCTCTTTATCTTGTGAAGATTGCTTTTATTATGAATGGCATAGCAGACAACAGGTTAGCTCTCACAGTGTGAGTGTGTCTGTCAGATCTGTTGTGACATATCACATTTTTGCCACTTCTATTGAGATTCACTTAAGATGTAACTGTTTACATTTGATATCTTGTCAGTAATGTATTGATTAAGTCCTTTCACAGAACGCAGCGTTTGAAAAGTCACTTGCTAGTCTTTCAGTACTCACTAATAGAGTGTGCATTTAGTGTTTATAGCAGTATATACAGACCGTGTTGCTATACCTTCATGGCTTTTTTATTCAGTGCCGACTCCGAGACACCCCTGGTTGTTCCTGGCTGATCAGTAGAATACACAGGGCTGCCGAGAAAACCAATCATTTGACTGCATGGTGCCCGCTCCATTGCCTGTAGGTAATTGAGGACGCTTCTTTGTCTTGTGTGTTTCTTCTAGTCCCCTGCCGTAATAATTATGCATGCTCAGACTAGGTTATTGATTGTCTCTGTAATACTGAAGGGAGTTGTTATCAGTCCCAGCTGGGTTTGGAGCCAACTTTGTGCGTCTTGTCGTGATGAAGTCACTCAGATGGAGAGGGCCATTTTTTTTTCATCATTGACCTCTATCCCTTCTCTTTCCATGCCTGTTTTCCCGGTTTCTCTTCCATGGGTGTCCTCTAATGCCACCAAATAAGCTTGACATATAGAATTGGCACAGTTGTAGCAACACGGATATTGGCGCACAAAGCGTGAATTCGGTCTCCCCAAGGCACGCCGTGGCAATTGTCGAAACTGAAGCTGTTAATCTGATGGAATCAGATATTTGTTCTGGATTGATTGAGAGAGAGGGAGGACACAGACGCTTTAGAGCTTCACCCAGTACTCTGTGTATGCCAACTACGTGTGTGTCGTCTTTGCTCAACAGAGTGTGGCCACAAATCTCAGGGGCATAGCCACCCCCTGCTGCCTTGCAGATAAACAGCAAAAATGTTAGGCGCAGTATTGATGTGCTACTTCTATGAGATTTCCATGTGCATTCACTTAAAGCTGAAGTTTGTTAAAGTAGTGGTTGTCTCTGTATATTATGCTGAGATAGCATAAGGAAGCCTTTTTCAGCTTGCTTGGTTCTTTAAGTATTTTTCCCACAGGGATCTTTGAAAAGTCTTTGATTAACCAAACCAGCTGCAAGGTGAATAACAACTTTACATTTGGGATTTTCACTTTCCGAACTCGACTGTTGCAATTGTAACGTTCCATTTATTTGAGCATTCCAACCATCCCAACACAGCATTATTGGTTCGTCCAGTGGTGCGAGTTTAGGAGCAGACTAATGGAAGATGGAGGATTGTTTGGGAAACTTGAATTTCATTTGGTGATGCTAGGGGAGCAGCAAATACACAGTTAACTTAAATGTATTATGTTTGAATGGACCCTGATTCATGCTCTTATTTATATACTTTAACTTTAGGGATGTAGAAATCTTTATGAATCCTCAGGAATTGATGGAATCACAGGTAACAAAGTTCAATACTCAGGCACACGATTCCACCGCACAGCTCTTGCTTATGAAGAAATGGCAAAACTTTATCCTAGAAATATCCTAAAGTTTATTTATAGATGTGACTTTCAATAAAAGTACAGTCATTGGTAGATTTGTATGGCAGAATTTAGTAATTTGGGCTCTACAAATCATTTAGAACGGAATGAAGTCGTTTAAATGTCAGATTACTGTAGGTAAATGCATTAAGTGCGCTTGAACAGTGTTATTTTAGTATTCATTAATATTTAGTATTAGCTTTTATTTTTTATTTTAGTTTGTTAGTAATTATTAGTTTTTGTTTGTCATTTGTAATTTTAGTTTGAACAATTAGTTAGTATTAATGTTAGTTAGTTATTTTGTTTATTATTAATATGAATAATTATATTATTATTGTATTATTATCAATAGGGCTGTCCAGTCCTGCTTTTGGAGGGCCAATGTTCTGCAGAGTTGAGCTCCAACCCTATTTAAACACACCTAAAACATCTAATCAAGGTCTTCAGGATGACTACAAACCTCCAGGCAGGTGTGTTGGCCCTCCAGGAGCAGGATTAGGCACCATTAGCTACATTTACATGGACACCTTTTATGAAATCATTCCGGTTGATGAATCCAAACATACTGTTTACATGAACGCTAAATAAAGTGATTGGGTTGATGTGCGAGTTTATAGGTCAGAAGATTCAAATCGGAATTGATCTCATGACGTGCACGAATATATGAGTTTCCCACTGTTTGTTTACACTAACCATCTTCCTACCACTGCTTCTTTTCTTTGTTTTGAAAAGCAAACTTTATATTTATCTATTTCGGTTCCTTATTAGGAGACGATAAGCATACATTATAAGCTTTGTGCCATGCTTCTAATCAAGCAGTAAAAATGCCCCTTCTCGCGCCCAAAACAAGCTGTCTGTGTATGAGAGTCCAAAGCGAGACGTGGGACAGTAGCCGCGTTTCCACTGTCGGGCCAATGCGAGCCAGGGCTTTAAACGGGCCGTGCCGGGCTAATAGCCCCGGACCTGTAACACCGAGCCCAAAACACACTGCGTTTCCACTGTCGGGCCAGAAGCTCCACAGCGCTTCACTAAGGCCCTGTTTACATGAGAACGCTCGCGGGTGAAAACGTACAAATATTTTATCAGATGTGCCTTTCGTTTAGACGGCGACGGCGTTTTTGGGGCTTAAAAACGCAAAAAAGTTAAACCACCCTCCAGAGTGGAAATCTTAAAAACGCTCCACCGTCGCGTTTCCGTCTAAACGGTAAAAACGCAAAAGTCTGCTAGACAGTGAAGGCACCGATCAGTGCTTCACATTGCCACCTAGCCGCCTGGAGTGCATACTACATTGAATTTCACACACTTTTGCGTCACCATATGCACGCAGATTTCCCCCCCATAACGCTCGTCTAAACGCAGAATAGAAAGTGATCACTTTTGCGTTTTCTCTTCAGAACGTTTCCGTGTAAACGTAGCCTAAAACACGCCCGTAACACGCCTCTCTGGAACAACGTCACACTAACACATCATTTCACCAACAAATGGAAGTGTTATCAGAAAACTAATCAGAAAGAAATCTTTAACACCCAAGAATCGATGTTTTACCACAGGTTTACTATAAAAAGTGATACATTGATCATATTGAATTAATTTGTGTCAGAATTGTAAGTGGCTTACCGATAGGTCTATTTCAAAAAAGAAAGTTACTTATTCAGTTACTTTCTGTGTCTGTTTATTTGGTAGTTACATTTAGAAATCTATTTAGAAAGAATGATCATTTTTACAAATATGCCACCCAAAATATGACCTGATGAGCTTTAGCACTCTCTCCCAGTAGGCTAGTTATAGTTTTAGAGGAAGCTCCCGAAAAGATAGATGCTTTATTTTACGATAGTCCGGTATAAAGAGACAAGACGTAGGCTACTGACAGATAAAATAAAAACATGATTGTGATAGCCTATATGATTTGTCAGATTTCTTCAAGCGTTCATATTTACCATGTTTACTATGGTAATGGTTAGCGTGCATAGTCTATTGCATCGCGTATAAATATTTCTGCCTTATACGGTGATCAGAATCCACATCGGATCACAAACAGAAGGCATTCAATCATGAAAGTGAGTTATGAGGTAAATTATTAAAGTCTTTAATGCTGACAGAATCATCCGGCGCTGTCGTCTCCCGGCTCAGGTAAACCCCGCCTCTGTTCGTAACCACTCCTCTAGCCCGAGCTGGCCCGCTTTGGACCAAGGTATCCGGCGGGCCAGAAAACCCTGGCTGTTGGCCTTGAGGAAGCCCAATCAAGCCCCGGAAGTGATAGTGGAAACGCGACTGGACCTGGCACGCACTAGCTAAACGCGGCTAGTGTTGTCTTGCACTACTTTACATATAATGAGTAGAAGGAGAATATTAGATTAACACAACAGTCATTTATAATACTATATTCAACAACAACAGCTTGTTCAGTGCGTCATACGTCATTACGCTATTTCTACGTAATTGCACATGCGTAGAACTTTCCAGTTTCGGTTTTCAATCCGATCAAGTGTTTACATGTCCCATCGAACGGATTCTAAAAGGTTTAATCCACCCCTTACAATCCGAATAAAATTTCAATCGGATTTGACCATTTCATTCCGACTGACGTGGTTACATGTGACTTTTTTGCAAAGGAAAATCTGTTTTTAGTACATCGCTGTCATATAAACGTAGCCTTAGAAGCCTTTTGTTGATTTTGTGCCTCAGAAACATCAGTAAAACCAATGTGTAAATTGTTGAATGTTGAATGCAACATTTTTTTTAATGGTTTTGCACATTGTAGATATTAGTGTCTATCCAAATGTAAAGAACAGAATGTACTAGATCGGTTATTTGAAATGCCCATGAAATATCCAGTTGGCATGTTAATATCTTCTTGAGTTTATAGCCACATGGTTTATGAGGCTACATACATTTATTGTAAAGTATTAGTG